>NW_028327176.1:79864628-82364628 GCF_987537825.1 Furipterus horrens | reverse complement strand
TACCTGGAACAGTGGACATGGTGCAGGGTCTTACCCTCTGTGTCCCGGAGAGCATCACAGCACAGTTAGCAGAGCTCAGAGCCTCTGCAGAGGCTGACAGTTGTCCTCCCACGAAGGGAAACTCCAATACCTGGGTCTAGGAATGTACACCAGATGGCTGCAGATGAGGCATGGTTTGGAGCTCACTAGGAACATAACTGGGATTGCAAGTAGGTAGTGACACTGGTGGTGAGGGTTCAGCAACAGGGCTGATCCCCAGGGGATTGAAATGCTCTGGGAAGATGCTGTTGGCCTTGGAAGGTTTGGGAGAACAAGAAGGGTTTGGGCAGCCAAGAGGAGAGGGCAAGCTCTGCACCCCCCACGGGAGCCAGGCTGAGGCTAGGAGGCAGATGTGTGCAGCATATTCAAAGGCCCTCAGAAATGTTCCTCCCTCTCCCTTTTCCTACCCTCCCCATCTGTGTTTCTCCCCTCCTTCTGTCCCTCCCTTCCTCCCTTCCTAATACTTCCTCCTCTCAAATGAGCCTTGATGGCTCACTGGTAACACCCCTAACCCACCCTAACCCTCCATCAAAATGAGCATATGGCCCGTGAAGGGTCCACTTTTGAGGGTCCCTCATAGGCACCTGTCTAGCCTTCCACATCATTATTTATTACCACAGAGCCTGACCTTGAAGGACAGCTCGACCAGCAGTATTCTGTGGGACTTCAGATAAACTGTCCTTTCTTCTCTCTCCTCCCAACAAGCCCTGCTAAACCGTTTACCTCCCCCAGCCACTGCCCATCCCCAGTACATCTGCACAGTATATGTGATGTGGTGAAGCCTTGCCTTGAGTTGCTGTCCCTAGGGATTCCTGAGCCAGCAAGGTGCTGTAGGACTGTGGTTGCCTCTCCTTAGCCACACCAGCCCCAGAACTACAGGGCCTTATGTGTGAGCAGCTCGCCTCCCTTAGGGTCATGACCCAGTATGCCAATTGCCCAGGGCTCCACATCATCCTGGGTCATATTTTTCCTCAGAAGGCTCACCCCCCTCCCATAATTTCTGCACATGACACTGTACAGAGAGCAAAACCACCATCCACACTTTTTCTCTTTGCCAGTCACTGTGTTGTAGCCCAGAAAAGCATATTTTTACTCTGCTAAGCAGATGCCTGTACATTTTGCCATAATCCATCTGACCTCTATGTTTCAGCCCATTTCCTGCACCATTTTCAAGGTGCATCAGGCTAGGTGGGGGGCCTCTCTCCTCTGTCAGAGCGGCTGGTTCTCACTTTGCCCTAAGGAATTGAGAGCACAGTTTCATCTTGATTCTAGCCTCAGGCTGGAAGAACAGTGATGAGGCCGATTGAGATGAGGAATACAAAAGTGACCCCACTCAATCTACCATCTTCTTTTGGCCAATCTGATGGTAGCTGAGGAAGAAGAGGAGGTGGGTGCCCCTGTGAAGAGGGTTTGTGTTTTGTGAGAGGACAGGATTGGGCGATGATGGGCACAGATTGGAAGTAATGAGACATCACCTTCTCAGTGAGCAAGCAGGGAGTGGGTGCAGGAGCACAGAGCTGTTGGGTGAACAGGGTTTGCACTGTTCTCCTTTCTGCTCTTGCAATTATCTGATGACCCAATTGCTATACATGGCAGAGGGGACTTATAAAAACTAAGACAGGAATTCTTCTGATTTGAAATTACAGAGCAATTTAGGACCACCTTTGTAAATTATTTTCTCTAACTCTGGAAGGGCCAAAAATGACCCTGATTCTGATTTATCAATGTTTAGTAAATGTCTAAGCATGTATAGACCCACACCCAGAAATGCACTGACTTGGCCCTTAAGCTCCCCAGTGGAGGTGAACCTCAGTTGAACAATCCCCACATTTAACTTCTGTTTACTTATAGCTTACATTATTGAGTTTTCACCAAGATGGGGTTTTCTTTCTCCTTTTTGCTTAGCATTCATTTGCATTCTTTGCTTATCAGACTAGGTCAATTAAGGATGGAAACTTCCCTGGTGCCAATCAGCATATAGCCAGTTGAGCAGGAGAGCTGGCCTGGAATTAATACCTCTATTACCTCTACTTTACTGAGAGGAAACCCAATGTGGACCCAGCAGGGAGGGGCAGAGATGGGCTTAAAATGGGTGCAACTGACTGTGGAGTCCAAGCTCTTCATCATCTGCTCTGGTGTCTTTCTGATGCCAAGGACTTGGGTTGCTATTTAGGAATTCTGATTTTGGTTTAGTTCACTTTATTGAGACTTCTTTATTACTCAGCATGAGCTCAGAACACCCAGGACATGTCCATAGATGATCAGTGATTCAAAAGATTCATACAAGATTATTTTTCCTTAAGAGTTTGTAATTTTGTGGAGAGATTTCACCTGTTAAATCATTAGAGACTAATGGAAAAATATCTAACATTTATTGAGCCCTTACTATGTACCAGGCAGCATTAAGACTCTCTTGCATGTGTTAGGATGAGTAAAGCATTTGGAACAGTGGTTGGCACAGAGCTAGGACTATATCGCAATTGCTTTCCTTATTCTATTGATCTTTCCAATGACCCTATGAAGAAGGTACTTATCCCAGTTCACAGATGAGGAAACTGAGGCAAAGAGAGGTTAAGGTTCCACAGCCAGCAAGTTGTGGGGCTAGGCTGTGTACTCAGGCACTTTGACTCTAGCACTTGGTGCTTAACCACTACTCAGAATTCTGTATAAAACAGGAAAGTTGAATGTTCTCAGGTGAGGTGAATGGTTAGGAAGGGAGAGAATGAAGACTTGAAAGGCAGAGGTCAGTCTTCATGGAAGAGCTGGCTGTTGAGGGGAGGCAAAGATGCAGTGTGAGCAGGAAGACAGGAAGTCATGGGCCCCACAGTAGTGCACCCTGTTGGTATCATAGACTGGCATGCCAGGGGTTGGGGCTCACTGTCCCTTGTGTGGCCTGCGTAAAGAGCAGCAAGAATTCCTTTCTTTTTTTTTTTTTTTTTTTGAGACTGCCAGGCTTAAAGTCTGTTTCCTTCCTACTACTAGAAACTCAGAATAGCAAAAGGTCACATTATAGATTTTTGTACAGTAAATTTCCTGATGAATTGTCCTGAAACTTCCTTTTCCAGTTTGATGGAATAAAAGAAAGAAGGAAATATCTCAGAGCAGAAAATAATTTTAAGATAAAGTAAAAAATGTGCCCTGGTGTGACACCAGTCCACTTTGGCATCTAGAATTAACAAAGGCATTCAGAAGAGAAACTCAGGCATGGTGAGGAGCATGCTGGTGGGAGATCAAGGGCTAAAAGGGAGCTTCAGGTGTGAAAACTGTCAGGAAAGATCAAGGGTGTGAGTCAGTGCCTTGGACAGAACTGGGAAAGAGTAGGGCTGAAGCAAAATAAAGTGAGTCCCAGAGTAGTCATAAGCTGCATTTCCTGTTAGACTTTTGTTTCATTTTTTAAAAAATTTAACTTCTTGGGTTGCTCTTCTGATTTGTTAATGAATGTGATGCTTGCCTAATAAGCTGGACCATGCTAAGCTCATAGGACAGAAATCCTGTCCATGGGCCTGAGTACAGTACCCATGCACCTAAATGGTCATTTAACAAGGAACTGAGTTCATCAATGGGATCCTAGAACAAGAGCAATTGCAAACAGCTTGGCAGGATTAGGAAGTGCCTCAGAAGTGAGAAATATGGGCATGGATAATGCAACTTCCCCAAAAGAAAGTAATCTAAGGTACAAGTGATTATAAAGCTGGAGACCTCTACAGACCACAAAATACTTTTGTGAAATGCTCCCAGCAAGACATGCAAGGTCAAAGAGAAATATGGGGCCAAGTTCCTATGGGGGAGAGGAGGTTACAGAAAAGGAAAAACAGAAGCTCTGGTTTACATTACTATGAGATATGGCAGCAAGGCCAAGGCCAGGAAACATCCCTCTGATTTTTCCTTCCCACCCTGTTCTCACCAGCCAGAAGAACCCATCTGATCAAGGTCATTTTGTAAGAAATGGCTCCAGGTCAGGGTAAAGCTGGGGAGTGGGAGGACTCAACCTAGAAGGGGCTGCAACATGTGTGGCTACAGCCCATAGTTGATCATAGGTTAGAGTCCAGGTTGCCAGATAGAATTTTTTAATTTTTATGTAGCCTACATACAGAATTATGTATGAAACATATGATCACTTTTTAAATTAGTGATAAAATGGGCATGGCCATAGATTGTGGCCAGGACATTGACACTTCTGGATTCTCCTTTCCCACCATAACCACCTACAGATCACTGAGAGAGACTCTGGGTCCCTCAGAATGGATCAAAAAAACTCCTCAGACACTCACCATCTGAGGAAGGAAGGAAGGGTTTTTTTCTGAGGAAAATCACCCCCTTTTCTTTATTAGCCAGGGTTTTTCTCTACTTTCTACATGCGGAAATGCATAAGAAAAACATGCAGCCCTTCACCAAATGGTTGGGAGTAATAACAAAGGAAAATGCAGATCAATACAGGGTTGAAACGCTGGGTATTTTACACAAGTTCAAAAACATTTCCTCTTACTTAATTGTTCTGTTTTTCACATTCTACTGACAAGAATTTGGGGCTATTCAGAGGAAAATAGAGCAGGTTCCCTTTCCTTAAAAGCCACTTTGCATTTCTATTCTACCTTTAAAACCCACTGGATGGTGCAATTCATAGCAATCATGAAAGACAAAAACCAGCCGGTTAAGACGCAGGTTCCCATTTTTAGGCCAGGCTCCATACAGTGGTCATCAAAGGCTTTTGAACCATGCCTGCCTGTCTCCCACAGAACACCATTTTTCCAACTTTTAATATCATTGTTTCCTTGTTTTTCTTTGTAGTTTGACCAACTTTTAATTTATTGCTAACCACTAAAATTTAGTACAGTAAGTCATCACTTAAAATTGTCAATAGGTCTTTGAAAACTGTGACTTTAAGCAAAACAACACATAATAAAGCCAACTTTATCATAGGTTAATAATATAAGTTCTTGTTTATATTAATTAATTAATTATGGCATATTTCTGGTCACAAAAACACCACCAAACTTCTAAATAAAGACCCAAAGCACTTGTAATATTAAACATTGAAATAAATGCGAGCTATACATACATTGAAGAAAGATTAATAAAAACAAGTACGGTCAAGGGCCAAGGTGAGGCATAGGTAGACATGCTGCATCTTCCTCATAACTAAGAAGGAATTTACAACCACTTCAAAACTAAAAAAAGTAACCAGAAGATCCAGAAAATCAAACTACATAAAAGTTCAACAAACAAAGAAAAAGAGAAGAGGACTTCCAGCCAAGATGGAGGCTTAGATAGACACACTGCATCTCCCTCCACAACTAAGAAGGAATACAACTACCTCAAAACTAAAGACAACCAGAAGTCCCAGATAATCAAGCTGTGTGGAAGTCCAACAAACAAACATATAAAGAAGAAATACTCATCTAGACAGGTAGGAGAGGCGGAGCTGGGGCAGAGAGGATGTGGTGTGGCAGTGGCAGTGGCAGCGGCAGCGGTGGCAGTGGCGGCAGCAGTGGCAGCCCAGCGGAAAGCACAGTCACACGTTTTAAAAAGTAGGGAGGGGCACCTGGGGAGCACTCCCATCACTAGACCAGACCCACAGCTCACAGTTCCAGCGCTGGGGAAAGTAAAGCCTCATTGCTTTTGACTGTGCAAATGAGTGGGGATGGGGGCAGAGGAAGAAACTGCCAGTCTCTCAGCAGAGTCCACTTGTTTAAAGGGCCCCATGGTCCTAGAACGTCTGCAGACCCACCCATGCTGGGAACGACAGCCAGGGCAACTACTAGAGGGGCGCCAGTCCCATAAGGAAGTGAGAGAAAGTCCTGGAAAAGGGATGAGTGCCGAGCAAGCAACATTGTTCCCTCGGACACCTCTCCCACACACAGCGCAACAACGTGGTGAAACGGGTTGCCCTGTACTGACAAACACCTAAGGCTCCACCCCTTATAATGTAACAGGTGTGACAGATCTACCTAAGACAGAGGCAAACAAACACAGGAGCCTGTCAAGATAAGGAGACAGAGAAGTATGGCCCAAAAGACAGAATAGATCAATGTTCCAGTGGGAGAACTAAGTGATGAGGAGATAGCCAACTTAACAAATGAGGAGATAGTCAACCTAACAGATGCAGAATTCAAAACACTGGTGATAAAGATGCTTACAGGTTTGACAGATATGCTTAAGTATGGCAGCCTCATAAGGGAAGAAGTGAAGGCTATGCTAAATGAAACGAAGGAAAATCCACAAAACCAAAGGTGAAGGGAAGGAAACTAAGGTTCAAATCAATGATTTAGAACATAAGGAAGAAAAAAACAGTCAACCAGTACAGAATGAGGAAACAAGAATTGAAAAAAATGAGAGGCTTAGGAACCCCTGGGACAACTTTAAACATACCAACATCCGAATCATAGTGGTGCCAGAAGGAGAAGAGGAAGAGCAAGAAATTGAAAGCTTAAGTGAGAAAATAATGAAGGAAAACTTTCCAAATTTGGCGAAGGAAATAGACATACAAGTCTAGGAAGCACAGAGAGTCCCAAACAAGCTAGACTCAAGGAGGACCACACTAAGACACATCATAATTAAAATGCCAAAGGTTCAAGATAAAGAGAGAATCTTAAAAGCAGCAAGAGAAAAGCAGAGAGTTACCTACAAAAGGGTGCCTATAAGACTATCAGCTGATTTTTCAAAACAAACTTTTCAGGTAAGAAGGGACTGGCCAGAAGTATTCAATGTGATGAAAAGCAAGGACCTCGTCGTCGGCAGCCGTCCGTCTCGAGAGACGATGGTGTAGCTTCTTAAGAGTCTATCTGCACCGCCGAGAATGGCTGTGCAGTCCGACTCGGGAGTGACACGGTATCTGTCTCCTCCCGTGTTGAATCGACATCTTGCGATGACGCTGGAGTGTCCTCTCCAGTGAAGCTGAAGCTACAGAGCCTGGGCGGGGTGATATGGAGGGTCTGCTGTTGCCCATGCAGCAGACCCCCCTTCTCTTTGCAGCTGAAGGATCCAAGGGAAAGACGGAGTCAATACAGCTTGGCTTCAGGTGCGCCGCAGGAGTTGCCGGTGTTGACTACAACGTCAAACCGCCTTAGGGACTCCGGCTCCGGATTTTCTGTCGGGGTTTACTCCCTTAGCCTTTCCCCTGAAGAGGTATGCCGCAAGGCATCGGAGGTTTTTTGGAGTCAGAGTTTTCCTTCTCTGATGTGCCCTGACTGGAAGATCGAACCAGCGACACTTAGCTCGCAGGCCAACGCTCAATCCACTGAGCCAAACCAGCCAGGGGGTAAAGCAAGGACCTACAATGTAGATTATTCAGCAAAGGGCAGATGAAGTGCTTCCAAGTCAAGGTAAAACTAAATGAATTCATCATCACCAAGCCAGTATTATATGAAATGTCATAGGGACTTACTTAAGAAAAAGAAGATAAAAATTATGAACATTAAAATGACAACAAAATCACAGCTATCAACAACTGAATCTAAAAAATAAAAACAAAATTCAATGAAGCAAACTAGAATAAGAACAGAATCATAGGTATGGGATCATTTGGAGGGTTATCAGCTGGGAGGTGGAAGCGGGAGAAATGGGGAAATGGTGCAGAGATTAAGAAGCATAATTGGTTGGTACAAAATAGACAGAGGGAAGTTAAGAATAATATAGGAAAGGGTGAAGCCAAAGAACTTATATGCACAACCCATGGACATGAACTAAGTGGGGTGGGATTGCTAGAGGGGAGGGGGGGTACTGGGTGGAGGGGAGCAAAGGGAAAAAAATTGGGACTACTGTAACAACATAATCAATAAAATATACTTAAAAAAAAAAAAGAAAGAAAGAAGAAATATTCCACCAGAAACATAGGCGGGGTGGAGCCAGGTTGGAGAGAATGAGGTGCAGTGGCTGCAGGATCATTGCTTGGCAGCGGCAGCTAGAAGCTTGGCTAGTGGCAGGAGTGCTAGCGGCACAGGAACTGTATCCCCAGTGAAAAGCACAGTCATATATTTTAAACCTGGGAAGTGATCCCAGCCCCAGACCAGACCACGCAGTTCATGGTTCCAGCGCTGGCGAAAATAGAGCCACATTGCTTCTGACTGTGAAAACCAGTGCAGGGTAGGGGTGCCGGTCTCTCAATGGAGGCAGCTTGTTTAGTATGGGAAGGGGCAGAAGTGCCTGGAAAAGGGGAGAGTGCAGGGCCAGCGACACTGTTCCCTCTCAGACCCCTCCCCCACATACAGCACCACAACATGGTGAAAAGAGTCACCAGTGCTATGAATACCTAAGGTTCCACCCCTTACAACATAACAGGTGGAACAGCTAGCTCTACCTAAGTTACAGAGGCAAACAGAGAAAGCTATCAAGACGAGGACATGGAAGTACAGCCCAAAAGAGGGGGCAAATCAAGGTTCCAGTGGGAGAACTAAGTGACGAGGAGATAGCCAACCTAACTGGCGAGGAGATAGCCAACTTAGCAAATGCAGAGTTCAAAAGACTGGTCAAAAAGATGCTCACAGATTTGACAGAAAAGATTAAGCATGACAGGGAAGAAATGATGGCTATAGTAAGTGAAATGAAGGAAAATCCACATGACACTAGTGGTGAAAGAAAAGAAACCAGGGTTCAGATCAATGAATTGGAACATAAGGAAGAAATGAACAGTCAACCAGTACAGAAAGAGAAAACAGGAATTGAAAAATATTAGGAGAGGCTTAGAAACCTCTGGGATAACTTTAAATGTGCCAACATCTAAATCATTGGGGTGCCAGAAGGAGAAGAGGATGAGCAAAAAATTGAAAACTTAGGTGAAAAAATAATGAAGGAAAACTTTCCAAATTTGGTGAAGGAAATAGACAAACAAGTCCAGGAAGCACAGAGTCCCAAACAAACTAGATCCAGGGAGGACCACACCAAGACACATCATAATTAAAATGCTAAAGGTTAAGGATAAAGACAGAATCTTAAAAACAGCAAGAGAAAATACGAGAGTTACCTACAAATGGGGTGCCTATAAGGCTATCAGCTGATTTTCTCAAAAGAAACTTTGTAGGCAAGAAGGGACTGGCAGAAAATATTCAAAGTGATGAAAGGCAAGGATCTATAACCAAGACTACTCTATCCAGAAAAGCTATCATTTAGAACAGAAGGGCAGATAAAGTGCTTCTCAGACAAGGTAAAGCTGAAGGAGTCGATCATCACCAAGCCATTATTATATGAAATGTTAAAGGGACTTATTTAAGAAAAAGAGAATCAAAACTATGAATATTAAAATGACAAATCACAACTATCAACAACAGAATATTAAAAAGAAAAAGAAAAACAAACTCAGCAGACAACCAGAGTGGGAACAGAATCATAGGTATGGGGAGCATGTAGAGAGGTGTCTGCTGGGAGGGTGAAGGGGGATGAAGGAGGGAAATGGTGCAGGAATTAAGAATCATAGTAGGAGGGTGCAGAAGAGACAGGTGGATGTTAAGAATAGTGCAGGAAAGAGTAAAGTCAAAGAACTTATATGCACAACACATGGACATGAACTAAGGCGGGGTGGGTTGCCGGAGGGCGTGGGGGGTGCTGGGTTGAGGGAAACAAAGGGAAAAGAAATTTGGACAACTGTAACAGCATAATCAATAAAACATACAAAAAATTAAAAAATTTAAAAAACAATTAAAGTCATTATTTTCCAACTGGCTAATTCCAGTCAGGGTCACGGTGGCCAGATCCCACCCTGGACAAGGTGCTCTTCTGTCACAGGACCACCCCCCCCACACACACCACTCACTCAGACTGAGACAATATAGACATGATGATTAACATCATGTACACATCTTTGGGATGTGGGAGGACCCCGGAGTCCTTGGAGAAAATCCATGCAGATACGAGAAGAACATGCACACTTCACATCAATAGTGACATCATAACGAAACATTATAACAAAATGATCTTGAATGAAAGGATGTTAACTGAGGACCTGCTGTACATGGAAAGGCATATTTGAAAGAATCTAATGACTTAAGATGTTATGCCATGCATAATGAGTTATTAAACATTTTAATGTTCCTTGAGGAATTAGTTATGTGGATGGTTGTGCAGTGTTATTCAAGGACAAGCTATATTGCCTTTTGCTTAATTTGATGTAAAGGGAATCACAGAAAATGTCTTCTTTTGAACTTCTCCTTTTGCTCAACATTGTGTGATTCACCCACCTCCCACTCTAGCAGCAGCTGTCATCCATTTGTTTCCATCATGGCATAGTGTTCCATCATAGGAATGTGTGCAGTTCTGTGCCCATCCCAGTTTGGAACTGAGAAAGTACTTCTGGAATATTCTGTGGATACTTCCTGAGGAAGGTTTGCAAGCCTCCCTTAAAGAGCAGGACGTGGACACCTTCACCCTTATGGATAACTCCAGGTGGTGTGTAGCTCACACCAGTTTATCCTCCACCAGCAGGAGGACAGGTGTGCCACAGCAGTGGAACTTGGTATTGTCAGACTTCCTAGTTCTCATCAGCGTAGTGTGTGAAGGCATCTTCTAGAGGTTTAATTTGCTTTTCTTCCCATTATTAATGAGGTCGAGTGTCTTTGCACATGCTTGTAGCCATTTGAATCTCCTCTTTTGTGAAGTGCCATTTTCCTACTTGATTCGGTTTGTTCTTATAATGATTTGTAAGCATTCCTCCCATGTTCTCAAGACTAGTCCTGACACTGATGAGATCAACAGCTGTTTATTAGTCACATGTGTTCACAGCCAGGGTAGGAGGACGTAGAACCACCTGGGCTACACTCCAAACAGAGTGGCCCAGCAGAGGCTGTGAGAGGCAGGCTGTGTAGTAACAAGAGGGTGCAGTGCCCCCTGGGGTGAGATTGGCTTGTTTGAATAATTCTGCCCACTGGCAGGGGACTAAAATCCTCTAGTCAGGGATAAGCAGGAACCATGCTGGTCCCCTTGAAAAGAGAGTTATTCATCTGGGGGCTTTATCCCCAGGGACAGGGTGCAGAGAGGAACTTCCTTTTAGGCCAGTCAAGGCCCTCCCAATTTGCCAGATGATAAGGCAGCATATAACATTGAACCTTACTTTTAGACCTTACACCACAGGTATATATGTCCTAAATATCTTTTCTCATTTTATGGCTTTTTGTACCCCTTCTTTTTAGTTTCTTTAAATGAACAGAGATTCTTGATAGTCGCTACTTTTCATATCTGAATTAGTTCATCACTGCTCCAAAGCCAAAGTTATGCTCTATATGATCTGAAATGTTTGGCCATCAGTTTTATTCTGAATCTAAATGGAAAAAAAGCATATCAAATACACTGCCATCTTTCTTGTCCCCGAGGGAGACCAAGGCACTGCCTGACTCCCTGAACCTATTTCACCCTCTTCTTCATAGGTTTCTCCAGGACTTCTCCTCATTGCCCTCTTTGACTGTGGCCAACATAGATCTTCAGCCAGAATTTCTGTAGCACATGGGAACATTCCTGAATAGAGTGTCTGTTCAGCTCACTCCCAGCTCAGCCAGCCAGCTCTATGTGCAGCGTGCATATGCTTACTTTATCCTGATGGGTGCGATAGAACTGATGCTGCTGGGTCACAGGAAGAAAGGAATCTGCTTCCTGTCTCCTAGCAGTTTCAGATGGTCCCCAAGCTCTTGAGGTGCCTCAAGAGAAAACATGGATGTGTGACTTGGAATTTAGGACAGGCATTTTCAGTGACACTCAGAGAAGGGACAGATTGTTGATAAAATAGCCACAGACTTATCAGTAAGTTGGGTTAGAGACCCTCCCTCCTCCAACAGGTAAATGATGTTTCTAATAATGTGATCCAGCTATGAAGATGGCTGCAGATAGCACATTTCCTCCCTTGTCTCCATAATTTCTTGCTACTATTTTAATAAACAGAGCTCAGCTCACTAAAGGGAGAATTCAATTGTATATATAATTTATTCTTCTGTAAGTACTAGGGTTTAAATTTTCAAATGATCATTATGTGTTGGTTTTCAGCACATGGAAATGGCATAATAGTATCATAGTAACAAATACATAGAAAGAGTTTGCTGTGAGCCCTTTCCATGTATTAACTCAACTCCCTCAAGCCCCCACCCCATAGCTCACCTTCCCCCACCACCATTCAGTGTCCTTTCATTCTGTGTGGAACCTATAGCCTGAGGTCCCCCATAGTTGTCTGACCTGCCAAGGAACCTACAACCTTGCTGTCTGCCGTGCCCATCATCAGGAGAAGTGGGATTCTGACTGACTGGCCCTTGATGAAAAGACCCTGGGGTGACTTAGTTACTATTTTCAAGTATCTAAAATGTCTTGAAGAAGAAGGACTACTATCATCTGTGACCATTAGTCATCTTCTTAAAAAATAAAGGGAATAGGTGTAAAAAAAAATCAAGAACATCAGAAAGACCTTGGACAAAGCCAGAATGAAAAAATAATAGCACAGCTAATGGGGAGGTTGGCAAGTCTTTGCCCACAGAGGTCAAAACAGGAGTATCAAAGCTCCACTGGGTCCCTCGTGGTCCTCCTGGCAAACAGGATTGCCCCCAACTCCTTTGAGGCCTTCTGTCCTCTGGCCCTGCGTCCTTGTGCAGCCTTCTCCCCCTCACTCCATTCCCTCCCCTGCAGCGCTGTCCAGGCTCCCACCTCCATGCTCTGTGTCTACTGTGCCCATGCCAGGAACACACCGGCTGCCTGGCATAAACAGTCTTGTCCCCAAGGTCTCACTTGAGACCTTCTCTTTGTGGGAGCTGTTCCCTGGAGACTCCTGTTCTTCATTTTGGATTCGGCCAAGCAGACACAGTGTTCTCTGGGTGCCTGTCTTTACTTCAGTCGCAGTGCTTGCCGTGGCATTCTGTCTTGAGAGAGACTCTGGGTTCCTCGGAATGGATGAAGAAACTCCTCAGACACTCACCATCTGAGGAAGGAAGGGAAGGTTTTTTTTTTTTTTTTTCTGAGGAAAATCGCCCCTGTTTCTTTATTAGCCAGAGTTTTTAATCTACTTTCTACAAGTGGAAATGCATAGGGAAAACATGCAACCCTTCCCCAAATGGTTGGGAGTAAAAGGAAAATGCAGATTAATACAGGGTTGAAACACCAAGGTATTTTACACAAGTTCAAAAACATTTCCTCTTAATCATTCTGTTTTTCACATTCTACAGACAAGAATTTGAGGCTATTCAGAGAAAAACAGAGTAGGCTCCCTTTTCCTTAAAAGCCACTTTGTATTTCTATTTTATCTTTAAAATCCCTCAGAGGGTGGGATTCATAGCAAGCATGAAAGACAAAAACCAGCTGGTTAAGACCCATGGTCCTGTTTTGGGGCTGGGCTCCACACAGCAGTCATCAAAGTCTTGTGAACCATGCCTGCCTGTCTCCTACACTGTCTCAACACATTTTGTTGAAAGCCAAGCACCATTCGATGAGAGGAAACGGGTGAAGGAAGCTGGCAGGACTCCTGGAGCCCCCTCTGGAATCAGGTGGGCAGAAAGCACATGTCAATACATGAATGAACAGGACAATTTTGAGTCACTTTGTAAATGGTCATTAAATATATAATCAGGCCTAGCATTTACTGAATGTTTGGTGTGTGCCCTTTTAGCAGCAACATCCTCAAGTCAGCTCATTTCACCACAGCTTCCTCATCTTTTAGCTCAGCAAAGTACAGCTTGGAAGGGACGGAACTAGTCTTCAAACAACTTCTCGGCTGTCACTGGCAATTGCAGGATGACCTAACGAGTATAGCAGAGGGGTGTAGAAGCAAGCAAAGTCAGGGTGAGGGCACCATTCTGGATGAGGGCCTGTCATGACTACCTTCTCAGAGGATATGACTTCAAAGCAGGAACCCAAGGGGTACACAGAAGTTAGATGAACAAGAGGAGAGGGTGCAGAATGTTCCAGCTGGAGGGTACAGCCTCGGGGAAGCCCCTGACAGAGGAGCAAACCTGACAAACTGCAGAAAAGGAAGGTGTGGCAGGCAGAAGTGCCAGAGCAGAGCAGGTAAATGGCAGGTATGGGACCCCTACAGTGAATTGAGATGGTTAGGCTTCATTACAGGGGCCAGAGAAGACAAGGGGAGGGAAAGTATGAGAACAAAAGATGATGACATTGGGGATCTGTGTGAATCTTTAGTCCCCGGAGGGCATCTGAGTGTCAGTTGGAAGATTGAATGAGGGCACACAAGAGAGAGCTGCCTAGATACACACATTTACAAGTGTATACAGATTATGTTTGAAGCTGCAAGAGGGGGTGAGTTTACTGAGGGAGTCCAAGGAAGTGATATAGACATACCTGTGCTCTGTCTCGACTGGGAGTTTCCACCTACAGTATTCAATATGGGAGCCAGTTTCATTCAAATAATTGAAATAAATACAATTAAATATTCAGCCTTCAGTCATACCAGCCACATTTCAAGTGCTCAGCCATGTGGCTAATGGCTTTCGTAATGGACAGCGCAGATTATAGACCATTTCCATCATCACAGGCAGTTCTATCTAGACTTGATGTTGTGTTTATTTTGTATCTACAGTGCTCAGGCACTTAGAAGAAAAAGTGCAATTCTTTCAACTATAGACGTTTAAGAAGTAAACAGGCAGCCACTTGCAGGCATAAAGGTCAGAAAAGGAACCCCATTGAGCTCTTCAGAACCCTTCAGATAAGTGATTGACTTTGCACTGGGTCTCCACACTGCCCACACTGCCGGTGCCGCCCTGGCCAGAAGGTTGCATGCGAGCAGACAGGGCTCCTCAAGCAAGAGGAGGACTCTGCATGTTTATCTGACTTATTTAACTCTTACTTATTGCTTGGGCCCATGGGCAACAGCACATGTGCATTTGAGCAAGTAAACCCTTTTAGATTACAATTCAGAATTACAGAGCAATAGATTAAAGATCTTCACCAAAAATTAGATATTGAATTTTTCGTTTCCAAAAACAGTTCTGAATTATCATGAATGCTTAGTTTTTTGCTTTTGTTTTTTCTATCTTTGTCAAGTGTATACTTTTGTTCTTTATTTTATTTTTCAGTCAGATGTTATGGATCAGAATTTGTTAAATTTCCTTCCAGAACAAGAACATTCAGAAGTTTATAAAATGCTCTCTTCCCATGTGCTTGGGACAGACTCCCCCTCCCCAGGATACTTAAAATGTAAGTTTAACTTCACTAGTTTTACTGTATAAAGATAAAAATTTTAGTTTTGAAAGGAGATTAGAATAAATTAAGAAGGGAGGATAATTTAAAGAATAATTTTCCTTGTGACTCAGAACATTTCCAAGATCCTCAGAGGTATATTTTAAGTTTAAGGCTACAACTGGAGTTTGGAACACGTAAGACATTTAACTTTTATGTAGAAAATTTGAAAGCGTAGAGCTTAAAAATAATAATTTGTATTACATATAATGCAAGAGATTTCTTTTTTCACATAAGAGTCTTTTAGTATTAAACAGTGCAAAAATCAGTTAGCAATCTGATTATTTTGGAGGATACCATAATGCTATATTTGTATGATATCATGTAACCAACCTAAAACTGAGTAATTAGGTCAACTATCCAAACTCTTCTCCCTAGGCTGTCATTGGATAATTTATATACATTTGCAGTTTTCATGGAATTTCTAAGTTTTGAAATTGGCAACCTGGCTAAAAGGCTGGCTTTGGTGCCTGCTGAACCATGTGTCAGTTAACGAAGCCTCCTTGTGCTTGTTCGAGCCTTAGTCCATTTTCCATGAAGAATTTATCCTATTGTTCATCTGACTTTACTTCAAAGAAAAGCAAAGAAGTTTAAATTAAAAGGAGCAGCTCTATATGAGCTGCATTATTTTAATATACCATGTGAAAACAACTGACACTAATTGATGCCAACATAACCAACAACAGACACCTGTGAGCAAATGACGATTAATTGGGTCCAAGTATGGAATGCAAAATATTTGTAAACTTGAGGGTGGAGGGAACCTATGGTGCAAAGGTTGTAAAATGATGTCCAAAAGTCAGTCACAATGAGAAATATTCTCGCCATGTGAGTTTCACAAAGATGCAATTTGTTTAGTCTATGGTGTGTAATACTCACATTCTCTTTCTCTCCCTTTTCCCTTAATGATGCAGCTGACAACGATTTAGAGTTTTATTGCCATCTTCTCAGAGGCAGCTTGAACCCAAAGGAATTTCCAACTTATGAATTCATAAAATTTGTAGGGAATTTTTGCTCCTACAACAATGGTAAGCTTTAATTGTCATGTAATCATGCCAGTGTCTTTTATCATGCAAACATGCACAAGGAGATGTAAGAATCGCGGAAGAAGGAGGCAGGAGAATCTGTGCTTTTCATGTTTGCATTTGGGTTCTTTTGTTCCCAAGATGCGTTTTTATGTGCTTGTAAATGTTATCTCCCATTCGAGAGGAACACACTCCCACATCTGTTTATGCCAGTGAGCAAAGTCCCACTGAAATGTACATTACTCATTTATTTACTTGCAGGCTGATGGAATAGTCCTACTGTGAGAAATAACTTACAGTTAATAGAGAAGAGGTTTGGCCTACACACAGGTGTGTGACATGATGATACATAACCTTGCTTTCTATAATTTTATCCCCCTTTCAACAGTACTGATATGAGGATATTTTAATAGTTCTGGTCTATAGGCCTTGTGCTCATCTACATCGGATGAATTACCAAGCAAGATAAGTCAAGTGGTGAAATTGTCCTTTCTGAAATTACCCAGACAAAAGTTTTGCAAGCTCTGGCTGCATCTGTAAACCATACTAAAACACTCAGTTTTCCTTTTGGCCCCTGCAAAATGGGAATGTAGACCTGATACCCAAAACTCAGAGAAACACGTCCTAGCACACGGCCCTGTTGTGGAGCATAGCACAGGTGGGCCTGCCTTTTGTTTGTCTCGCATCCTGAAACTCAACACAAAACAAATAACTTTGAAAGATCTAGCATTTCATAAAACATCAGAGTTGGGAAAAACTAGAAGTGTTGACAACAAATGGTAGAAAGAGAGAACAGAGGAGTAAAAAATATCAAAGGAAAACATACAGAAAGATGAGCCTCAGAAATGAGAGGGTGGGTGGGCAGGTGGAAAGCATGAGGGAGTTGATGGCAGTGCTCACTTGTGCTGCTTGATTACTGTTGCTTAAGCCCGGGTCCACTGTCAAGTTCAATTACCTCAGTCAGATTAGTCCCAGAGTTTCCATGAAAACCCTCCGAAGTAATGGCACTGAGTCCTAATGCTGAGGCTAACCAAGGATTTTCCTCCAGCTTTGGAGCATCCTTTGTTGTATGTTATGTGCATAAAATATACATGCTTTGTTTAAAAGGCTCCAACTAGATTCTAAGCAGCATGATCCTGCCAAAGTGATTTTCAGGCCCAGTGACTAGATGATAGGCTCCATGGTCGACTTGGGGCCCTTCTGGAACCTGTTCATCCAGGGCTCAGCATGCCTGAGTGGTTGGAAGTGGTGGAGGGTCATCTTCCCCAAGCAGGCCCCTAAATTTGAGTAAAACAGATTAAGCCAAGGCCTGGCCATGCTAAACTGATTCATCTGAAAGGCTCCCCCAAACCTCCTGAGATGAATGTTCAGTGAATCACACCAGTAAGTAAATGGTAGCTTGTTGGGCTACCAGATAAAGAGTGACCTCATAGAAAACCCAACATGATGCCAACTCTGGTGCAGTAGCTAATGGGGTGAAGTAGCTTGTGAAAGTGCAGGTTCTCAGGCATTACTGAATGATTCCAGTTCAGAATATCTGGGGGTAAGGCTGGGATTGTGTGGTTGGAAGAGAACCGTGGGGTCATGGACTTGGAGAAACACTGACCTATTGTAATAGTAAATGCCATTCCATAGGAATTTTGATAATGGCACGTTAGTATTGCTTATGGCACTCTTTCCAGACAACTTTACCCTTGAGTTAAAATAAGCAGTGATTTGGAGTTTGCTTGAAGCATGTGCCGTGGCCATAAATAATGCCAGCTGCTGGAAGAGCAGTGTATCCCAAGTAGCCACATGCAAAGAAGGGAGAGGATGCTATTCCCATGTTTCCCCATGACAACTGTGCACACTCTTAATTAAAGGAACTGACCCATGATTGGCTGGTGAGCTTGTGTCCTTTGTAAATTTGAATTCCCACAACTCTCTTTAAGATACTGCTGAATATCACTTTGAACCTTCCTGTCATTTATCACATTTCAGA
The DNA here is from genome assembly GCF_987537825.1 of Furipterus horrens. Taxonomy (NCBI): domain Eukaryota; kingdom Metazoa; phylum Chordata; class Mammalia; order Chiroptera; family Furipteridae; genus Furipterus; species Furipterus horrens. Next base: position 82,346,433 of record NW_028327176.1, on the reverse strand, counting down.
GGGTTTCAAGGAAATAGGCAGGCTTTGTTGTGAATACCTGGGATTTTTTATTAACTAACAAAGCTTTATTTTCATTTCAAGTTGAGACAATGTTTGTTTGCCTGAAAGAATGCGTGGAAATTATGTGTGACTTTTTCTTCTTTTTTAATGATTACTGCTGTAAACACACAGCATTGAAAGCCGGAAATTTAAAATCAAGAGTGTGAAGTAACTTTCCAGAGCCTGTTGAATAAACCAAGTTACCAGGGACTTTCTGGAGACAAGAATCTCCCAATGTAATTGTGGAAAACATGAAATATAATTCTCGCTTGGATTACAATAGAGAGGAAAAAGCATCAGAGAGACAAATGAATTGATAACATGGAGCCTTGTGAAATCACTGACAGTCAACCATTTTTAACCTATAAAATATGGTTTAATATAAGAAATAATTCAAACTTAATTTTGTAGGTTTACTTCTCAATAAACATTCAATAGTTGGTTTAAAAAAATAGCTCGTCTTAAGGAGATTTCTTTAGTATCAGGCCCTGGGCTCAGACTTCGCCTTCATCATCTCTGAATCCTCACAAGAACCTTGTGAGGTGGTACTACTGGCATTGTCTCGTCTTAACAGCAGAGAAAATTGATGCATAAAGAAACTGAAGTCAGAGGTACACAGGTGAGGACGGGGACCCACATTCATACCCATTCTAACCTTGAACTCATGCTCAGCCCAGTGCTTTTCTGCCTCCCACAAATCTATGTTGAAATTAAATATCCAGATGCAGAGCACAGGCCTGTCCCTTCCCTGGCATTGACACATAATGTTTATACATGTGTACATCAGATATCCTGCACCCACAAACCAAGCTGTTTTAAGGATATCTGAGCTTTTTTTTTTTATAAAATATGATTAGACATGTAGACATGACAATGACAGTCTTGAATGAAGAGATTTATATGCACAGATCCTGCAGGCACCACACAGGGCCATAAAGGCAAGCTACAGCTTAGGTCAGAAGGAGGAGCAGGAGAAAACACAGACAAGAGCCTCCATTGTGGTTTCTGCTGGAAGGCATAGGCAAGGCAGGGTCAAAAGGCTTAGGATTTTCTTGTGTTCCTAATTTCCAGGCTTTGTGCTGTAGAGGCTGCCCTTAGTTGTCTGGTCCTGGCCCTGGAGTAATCACTGCATGGCAGGGGTTAGTGTGAGAGCCAGACAGCAAAGGTGGTGGGGGTTAGGCTCTGCATTGGCTGGTTTCCATATGATAGGTACACTGGAAGGTGAGTTGTTTACTATCCCTCGGAATTGACTGACCCTGAGAGGAGCAGTCCCTCCAGGGTCCGCAAGGCCCCCAAATGTCAAAGCACCAAATACAGAACTAAAAATCATGGTTATTACACATGCCACCCCACATAACTTCCCCCAGTTCCCAGGCATGGCACAAGTTTAAAAACAATATGTAAAGTGTAGAAGAAAAATGACCATTAACATCAGATGTATTTAAATCCAATACCTGCTTACATCTCAAATAACTATATAGGAAACCCTAATTTGGTCCATTACCATGAAAAATCTTTCATTTCTGTCAAGCTGTTTGGTTTACGGAGTATTACCTGGTGCATTCTTAACTTGATGCCTGTTAAGAAGATATGATGCTCTCATTTTTATAAAAAATGGCATGGCAAGGATGTCAGACTTTAAAATCTGTGAATACATTGTACCCCTTCCCAGGCGCACACAGTCTATGCCTGGCACATAAATAAGCACTTGAAAAAATAGGTTGACCTAGACAGAGGCTTGGAGAACTTGGCCCTGACACATAGGTGGTGGGGGCAGAGCTACGATTCAGACCAAGAATTTCCAACTTGGGGAAATCATGGTCTTCCTTGGGAGCTGATAACAGAGCCGTCCTCAACTGTCCACAAAGCACACTCCAGGGACTTAGTGGTAGCTTCCAGGAGAGCTCCTGCTATCTCTTTGGTCTTAAATGAGAAATAAAGATTAAACTCCTGTTGGTAGGTGCTGGGTAAACTGAAGCCTGTCTAACTTCCAGTGTCTTGTGAATGGCCTAGACTGGAAGGCCTCCTGAGCAGCAGTATGTGGTCAGGAAAATTTTACCCTTGGCCTCCATTCACTCCCCATTCTGTATTCCTAACTGCTCCCTAATATCCTTACCTGGGCACCTCACTCAGGGAATGCCCCTGGAACAGTTCCTGACACTCTCTTTCCAGCCTAGAAGCTCTTCTGATCAATCGATTTGGCCCAAGACTGATAGAGGCCCTGGCTGCTACTGAAATTCACATTTAAAAGAATTCTCAGGCCTTAAAGCAAAGAGGCTGAAGTGAAATGTAGAGGTTTTGGGGTAGGGAAGAGAGGGCAAGACTGAGCCAGAGAGGGCGTTTGGTGACCTATAAATCACATAGATGAAGACCCCATCTGCTTGCCTGCTGACCCTGATAACTGCTCAGGTCTTGGCTGTCTCTGTGACGGACGTGAGTAGGCCCATTCTGAAGTTTGGGGGGAGGGGAAGGACACAAGCACCTTTGCCCTCATTAACAAGATTAGAATCTCTAATCGAACATTTCCAGATTCACCAGTCACTCATACTACCTACCCCTTTACCTCCTCTCATGTCCCCTCACCCCACCCTGTCCACTCTGGCTGTGCAGACACCTTTGCCCAAATACTTAAGCAAAACGGAATTTTCCCTAACATCATACGTCATCGTCACTTCTTAGGACTTAATCATTTGCCACAGATGTTTGGTGTGGGTTTTGGGGTGTGGGGAACAAGACTTAACATCTTTTACCTAGACTTCCAATAAATGTGAAAAACTGTGTGTCAGCAAATGGAACAAGAAATTAGCTTCCTTAGAATTGTTTCATTTTTAGGACATTGTCTAAGGCAGCCTGTGAGAAGCTTCCAGAAGGAATCAGCTGGGATATAGAAATGCACATCTCCTCCTCTTCTCATAAAAAGCCCACTCTGACCCTGGCCAACTGTTGAGGGCCCCTGCCGGAGCAGCCCAGGTTCCCCTGTGCTCTGCATGGTGTTTCCAGAATAGAGTTAAAATGAAATTACTTTATTAAGGGCTATGTTTGTCACTTAACAGTTTTTTTTAATGCTGTTGAACAAATATCATTTCATTTTTTTACTTCTCCAGTTGAACAGACAGGGAGCCCATGGGCTTTTCCCCAGCCCTGTACCCCCAAGTCCTGAAGCCCCAACCCCACCACTCTTGCCAGGAAGAAGGTCACCCTCTATTTGAGCTCCTGCCCCTCCTCCTGCCTTCGATTTAAATGTGTCTGACTGAAATCCAGAGAGCACTATTTCAAAAGTTGCTGGTATGGTTCCAAATGGGTCACCCTCAGCAAACATTCCACTCTGGGTTTTCCAGAAACCGCACAGCAGAGCATAAACGTTTCCCTGCCCTCATTTTACCTGCCTGCCTCTAACCACACATCCAGTTGAAGTTCTTGCAGAAGGGAGACATTTTGGCTGGGCTTACAGCACTTGACACTGTATGTTCCATGGGATTGCTGTTGGTTGCCTCATTTTCTGGCTTTGGAGGTCTTGTTTTGTTTTGTTTTTTCCTAAGCTGAGTTCACAGAGGTGTCTCAGTTAAGGTAACAAATTGCAGGCTGGGAGTCTAGGGCAGGAAAGCCAGCTTCGTCTGCTCTCTGTCAGAGAGACCCACAAGGGTCAGGATCAGAGTGTTCCTGCCACCCTGACAATGAAGCTCACATCCTTCCCTAGCAGTGCTCATTGCTGCAGATTAGATTGCAAAGTAATTAAGATCAGAATAAAGAACAAATTATTACCCAAGACTGTCATCCTGTCTGAGCATCTCCAGTCTGTATTAAAATGGAACAGTAAAGAACGGTCATCCATTTACCAACCATATTCATGCTTGTTTCAGCCTGGAGCAGGGAACTTTGGTGTGGGTTGTCCAATAATTGTTATAAAAATGGGCACAAGATATCCAACTGGGGCTCAGGGGACGATGGCCTACAGGAAGTTCACTTTCCTGATCATACAAATAATTTGGCCCTGTCCACACCGACCATCTAGTGGGTATTTTGTCAGTGCATTTCCTGGCCCCTAAAACTACTCATTTTCATTAGTGAATGCCAAGGGAAGGAAGGAACTTAAGACATATATTTTCCCATTAGAGTATGATTTTGAACCCGGCAATTTGCAACCCCCCAGCTTTTTGGTGTGGTGCTGAACTTCTTTCCAACATTGTTCTTCTCTGTGCCAAATAGAAGTGGCAGAAAGGAAAGAAAACCACACATTAGCACCACAGGTTAGGTAGGGCCCCAGACTAAACACTGGGCAGGATTATGGTTCTGCTGCTCTCCTAAGAATCCAATGACCTGGTTGTTCAGAATACCTTGGGGAATGCACACTGGGAAGAGAAAAAAGATGAGTCTGGGAATCATGCTTAACTTTGGGGAGATGATTTCTCATGAATGTGAAGAGCATTATTTTCCCTCAACATTCGAACAATCTTGCCCAAACCTTTTAGACACTTATCACAAACGAGATTTAGGAAATTTATTCTTCCTTTAGCAAACCTCCTCATTATGGTTTCACATCTCCCCAGACACCTGCCTGCTTTGTTTTTTGTTTATTCTAAGAAGTACTGAGAAAGCTATTTGTCATTTTGTGGACTGTTAGTGTATTTTCCTACAGCTGTTGCAAGTCATTTATCATAAGCAGGCCATCTCTGATCAGAATGCTTAATTGTTTAGGTCTGATGACTGAACCGATACTGAGCAGAAGAGTATCAGCACATCTTTCTCCATCTCCTTCTACCCCTTACTGTCAGCTAAGGTTCACTGTCACCATTCCCTGCTTCTTCCTCTCTCTTCCACATCCTTTTGGAAACAAGTTCTCACACCACCTGCACTCTTCTTGCCCCTGAAGTCATCGTATTTCCTTGTTATGACTTACTTGGAGCTCACCTTTGTCAGGCAGACTTGGAAGCCAATGAATGCTGGGCACAAGCAAGTCATTCGATTCTCTGGACAGCCTTGGACTATCTTATTTTGGGAATCTCAAGAATGCCAGCCTAAGGCAAAATTCTTTCAGGGTCTCTAAATTTAGAGACTGTGCTGAAAGGTTCAGGAGCAAAGAGGGGTCCTTGGTGATTCCATGGACCCTTTTATTAGGAAGACCAAAAACAGCCCCATCCTGCATTTCTCCAAACACGAGGTTCATAATGGGCGCTCCCACATTTTCCATGAACTGATTGACAATGGCTGATTTGCAGAAGATCTTGCCCAGGCGTTCTTCTGACCAGTGTCAATAAATCAGTAGGGCAGTGAGCTAACCTGAGCACAACAAGCCTGCCACCACCAGCACCAGGCTGGACTCTGGGGGGAAGATCACCCTGGGATCTCAAGGTCTATGCATTAGTTGTTAACAAGGATCAGAAGGTGTCTTCCCTAGCTGGGCCTTAAGATGTGGCTTGGATGTGAGATGGAAAGTCATCTCATTTGAGAGTCATTCCATAAACACTTGTTGATACCTGCTGTTTGCAAGCTGCCTGCTCAGAGCTGGGGACAGAGAACTACACCCAGTACCTGCCACAGGGAAGCTATCGCCTTAGCTTTGGGCAAGAGCATGATCAATTTTAAGGAAGATGACTTTGGGGGAAGGGTGAATGTAACAAGAAATAATCACTTTCATCTCTGTCATGAGTGCTGTGTGTGTATGTGTATTTGAGGGACAGGAAAGAAGGCTGAGAGCGGTCAGAGATCTGATAAAAAATGGCTGTGTCTGCATTGAGTTGTTTATCCTTCTGAGAAGCTCAGGAAGCCAGTTGTAATTAGATATACTTTTCTATTGCTTAAATTGAAGCAGCTAATTAAAATTTTAATTAATGTTTCTAAACTACCTGGGAATAAGATAGCTAAATATTACTATGAAGTCCCAGGGAGCAGTTTGCCAACATGGTGACTCTCCAGAACATGCAAGAAGGCTTGCACTGAGAGTAAAAGTCATTTCAAACACAGTTGGCAGAATGTTTAAAGTAGCTTCTTCCCCTTGTTTCTCCCTAAGGTTTTCCCTTTGGCCTGTGTTATAACTTTGATCCTTGACTTACTATCATCTTTGATCAAGCTCTCAGCTGCTTCAGGTTTGGGGAGAAAGGCTTGTTTAGAAGAGGCATTTGCTTATTCTGGGCCCCTCTCTAAAATATCTAGCTTCTCAGTACAGGGTATGGGCAATAATGAAATGTCCCTTGAGAGATGCATTTTCATCTTTAAAGCTCTAGAAGTTATAAAAGGGCTGATAAAACTATGCTGGAAGGCAGCCAGGCCAACAGGAAGCTCTACAGAACATCCATTTAATTGCCATGATCCCCATCCCTGTCACTGGAAGTCGTTAGGGGCTGGTGTTGCCTATTTCACACTCCATCTGTCCCATTCTTCCTCACAGCAAATCACAAAGGAAGGTACTTACTGAAAGGGCATATAAACTTAGTAGCAAAAAGGATCCCTCAAACAATGCACGTGGTTCAGGTCAAATTAAGGACTTTCTCTTAAATTCCTGGGAAATCCTTAGAAGTTTGCTTGGAAGGTCTTGATATTCTGAAAGAGTAGGTAGCATTTTTATTAGATGATCATCTGTCTGATGATGTCTCTTAGATTCCAGCGGAGAGGATATTTCACATCTGGGAAATTTTTCAATATCTTCCTTTTTTTCATCATGCAGATATTTACATCTAGCAACCCTTTTCTTTGTGGAATTGTTTTTTTTCCTTGATAAGTTCCTCAGCTCACCCTACACATTAATCTGCAATAATCAAAGCCAGCTAATGACAGATGCAAACTCTCTTGGGACCAGTGTTTTTAATTTTACTCACTTTATAGTAATGTTTGGAAACATTTATTACTTATGTGTATACATTCAGAGAATATGGTAAAAAGAATTCATTCATGTTTGTGAATAAAACACTACATTATTGAATCACTTCGAAACCCATAAACATATAAAGTAAGAAATGATTGGAAAGCTAAAATCCAAAGAAAGTCTTGTAGATACCATCTTAGAATTCATTTCATTTTCTGATGTTTATATATTCTCAAATTGGAATATATAACTTTTAATCTACAAGTTCAGAAATGTATAGGATATAATCAAATGCATTTTATTTATTTATTTATTTATTTATTTATTTATTTATTTTATTTATAATATGCTTTATTGATTATGCTGTTACAGTCCTAATTTCTTTACCCTTTCTTCCCCTCCACCCAGTGACATCCCTTGCTCCAGTTGTCTTCCCCTCCCCATTGGTTGTGCATACAGTTCTTCTCAACATCTTCCTATCTACTCCATTCCCTCCTACTATGCTTCTTAATTCCTGTACCATCTTCCTCCATTTCCCCACTTCCTCCTCCCTGCTGACCTTCCCCCATAATGTTCCCCATACCTATAATTCTTTTCCCACTCTCATTGCCTACTTAGTTTGCCTTTGTTTCGAGTCCCTAGCTTCTGCTGTTGGTTGTTGTGATATAGTTTTCATTTTAATGTTCATAGTTTTGATCCTCTTTCTCCTAAACAAGTCCCTTTAACATTTCATATAACAGTGGTTTGGATCTGATGAATTCCTTCAGTTTTACTTTGTCCTGGAAGCACTTTCTCTGCTCTTCTATTCTGAATGACAGCTTCACTGGGTAGAGTAATTGTGGTTGTAGGCTTTTGCTTTTCATTCCTTTGGATATTTCTTGCCAGTCCCTTCTTGTCTGCAAAGTTTCTTTTGAGAAATCAGCTGATAGTCTTATTGGGACCCCTTTGTATGTAATTCTCTTCTTCTCTCTTGTTGCTTTTAAGATTTTTTCTTTATCCTTAATTTTTGACATTTTGATTATAGTGTGTTTTGGTGTGGTTCTCCCTGGGTCCAGTTTTTCTTGGGCACTCTCTGTGCTTCCTGGACCTATAAGTCTATTTCCTTCTCCAAATTAGAGAAGTTTTGCTTCATTATTTTTTCACATAATTTTTCAGTTTCTAGTTCTTCTTCACCTTCTGGCAACCCTATGATTCATGTGTTGGCCCGCTTATAGCTGTCTGATAACTTTCTGAGCCTCTCCTCATTTTCCTCACTTCTCGTTTCTTCTTTCTGCACTGGTTGACTGTTTGTTCCTTCCCTATGTTCCGATTTGTTGATTTGATCCCTGGTTTTTCTTGGCCTCACCACTAATTTCATATGTGTTTTTGTTCATTTCAGCAGGACTAGTCTTCATTCTTTCTCTGTCTTGTTTAAGATCTGCTGTCAGGTCTGTAAGCATTTTTATAACCAAAGCTCTGAACTGTGCCTCGGAAAGATTTCCTATCTGCTGCTTCATTAGATTAGATATTTGCTGTATGGTCAGCTGCATCACTGAAGTCTCTATCATGATCTGTGCCATCCTGACCATTTTGTGTTTACCTTTGCTTCTTGGGCAGGGCTGTCACACCTCCTACGCTATAGGGGGTGGAGCCCCATGCGCTCGTCACAACTGGGTGACCTGTCTCACCACACTGTGGCGTTTTGTGTGGGGGTGGGGTTCCAAGATGGATTCCTGCCGTTCACTCTCCGCTGAGAGACCGGGAACCTCCTCCTCTGTCTTACCCACTCTGGGCCCCACAGTCCAAGACAATGGAGGTCTGCCTTCCCCAGCTTTGGAATCACAAGCTGACAGGTCTGGTCTGCAGCTGAGGGTGCTCCCCAGGCTTTTCTCACCTCCCCTTAAATACGGGTGTCTGTGCTTACCGCTGTCCTGCTGCCATTGCTGCTGCTGCCGTGGACAGCACAGCTTGACCTCTCCTCCTCGGCTTCACCCCTCCTACCTCTCCAGACAAGCACCACTTCTTTATAACTTCATATGTTGGACTTCCATGTATTTTCTGGAACTTCTGGTTATTTCTGGTTTTGCGGTAGTTGTATTCCTTCTTAGTTGTGGAGGGAAACAGAGCATGTCAGTCTAGGCCTCCATCTTTGCCAGAAGTCTCCTGTGTTTGTTTGCTTCTGTGTCCCAGGCAGAGCTGTCGCTACTATTTCGTTGTAAGGGGCAGAGCCTTAGGTATTCATCAGTAACAGATGACCTATTTCACCATGTTGTGGCGCTGTATGTGGGGGAGTGGTCTGAGAAGGAACAATGCTGCTTGCCCAGCACTTGCCCCTTTTGCAGACACCTCTCCCATTTCCCCACTGAACTGGTGCCCCTCTAGCTGCTGCCCTGGCCGTCGTTCCGAGCGGATGGGTCTACGGATGTTCTAGGACCATGGGGGCCCTTTAAACAAGCGGACTCTGCTGAGAGACTGGCAGTTTCTGCCTCTGTCCCAACCCCCACTGGTTTGCATAGTCAAAAGCAATGAGGCTTGATTTTCCCTGGTGCTGGTACAGTGAGCTGCGGGGTCTGGTGAGGAGCTGGGAACACTCCCCAGGTGTCCCTGTTGACTTTTTAAAATGTGTGACTGCACTTTCCACTGGCCTGCTGCTGTTGCCGCTGCTGCCACCACACCACGTCCTCTCTACCCCGGCTCCACCCCTCCTACCTGTCTGGATGGGTATTTCTTCTTTATATCTTTGCCTGCTGGACTTCCATGTACCTTGGTTCTCCAGAACTTCTGGTTGTTTCCTATTTTGAGGTAGTTGTATTCCTTCCTAGTTGTGGAGGGAGATGCAGCATGTCTGTCTACGCTTCCATCTCTCAACTACATTTTAAAAGGAAAGAAGTCTTGTGGACTATCTAAGATAGTAGTCCTCAATCTGGGGAGTTTTAAAATTCCGATGCCTGGGCTTCATCCCAAGTTTCTGAATTAGCTGCTCTGGGTGGTGCCTGGGCAGCCATGTGAAAGATCCCAGGGAACTGGTGAGAATTTGTGTACATGGTAAGCTGACTTTTCTCATATTTAAAAGGGTCCTTTCACCCATCTAGAAAACTCCAGCTAAACTGGCAGAATGTTGTGTGGCACAGAAAGTATAGAGAGCAGTTCTGTACAGTCTGAGGGGGGGTCTGTAGCAACCAGGGAAAAGTGCTGCTAGTGCCAAGGGTACCTCCGTAGGAGGCATGTGGTGCCTGGTTTCAGCATTGTGGTAGGATGAACCTAGAACCATCCCTGTTAGAACCCTGGACTTGGAGTCATAAGACCTGGGTACAGTCCCTGCTCCATTATTTCTACTCCGAATGACCTTGGTTAGTATAAGGAAAGTCATGCTTTCCAAGACTTGTGAGAAGAAATAAGACAGTAAACAAATCTTGTTACCTATGCGCTGTACCTTTGGCAATCACCCTAAATCCTGAGGCCATCTCTTCAGTAGTCCTGAGCAAGCCCCTGCCTCATTCAGGGCCCTAACGAGGTGTTTCAGGGCAAAAGCCCTTGAATGCCAGCTGTGCCATGTCAGATGCAGGGGCCATGTGCCAAGACAAAGTTATTTTCCTGTGTCCATCAGTATCAGAAACACCAGCAGACTATGGAACTCACCCTTAAACACTGCTTGGAGTGAGTATTCAGACCTTAACTGCAGAATGAGGCTGCCTTCTCATTTTGCAGAATATTTTTCCCAACATGATCATTTAAGTGGCTGTAGGATAGTGCAAGTGAGAGGCAAGTAGTATATTGGTGATTCAAATTCTGGTTCTGTGTGGCCTTGTACAATTGCTTCACCTGCCTGTGCCTCAGTTCCTGTGTAATGGGGTAACAGCAGCACCTACTCCCCAAGTTGTTATAAGAATGAGATGAATTAATGTTCACAAAGCTCTGAGCACAGTGCTGGTTCACAGGAATACAGGCAGGCTGTGTCCCTCTCTCCCCAGTGTCTAGCCTCTCCTGTAATGGCTTTGACAACGCCCTTCCAAGGCCTTGCCGGCTGCCACTAGGAAAGGAGGTCTGCTTCATTGCTACTGTTCGCCTAGCAACACCGCAATTCCTAAAGGTAAGTACCTGGAAGAGAATTTAGCCTATGGAACTATTACAGTCGAGTCCCATTTCCTTACATTGAACTATCTTTATGGAAAAAAGTAAAATTACAAGGATGTTGTCACTAAAAATTTGAAATGTCTAGTTTCCTTACCTATGACAGCCCCACATGCTGTCTCCCATAACTCCAGTTCCCAGGGGATATTTTGTCTGAAGGCATCAATTGCTTTTGAGCCTGTGGAGATGCTTCTGTAGAGCTCTGTAAACCTTCCTACATATCATACCAACGTAAATACTACTCAGGGCAGGCAGAGGTGAGAACGAAGTGTCAAATGGAGAGTTTGTCTGAAATCTCTCAGCTGTGATTGCTTTAGTATCTATGGCAGGAATGTTGAGTTAAATTAGTAATTCAAATGCAGATGAAAAGTCATTTTCTACATGTTTACCATACTTTGAGATAATGGGAAGGGAGCTATATGACATTTTGGCTCCTAGTTATTTTTCCCAGTTTGTGAAATAAATTTTATATCAGCTAAAACCCAGATTAGCTACAGATGACAAGCTTTAATTCAACACAACTTGAAAACTTGCTCTAAAGAGTTGTAGCTCCTATTGCCCACCAGCCATCTTGAACAGCCCTAGCATGAGCATCTGTCACCCCAGGCAACACTTTCTTTCCTTCTAATATAGGAAATGTGTGTAGTTGATGAACCTCTAGAGGAATTCACTTCAAGGCACAGCTTGGAATGGAAGTTTTTATTTCTGGATCACAGGTGTGTGAAAAGAAAAGCATATCTGATTTGGGGAGAAAAACATCGGGCCTGGCAGAAGGAAAAGTGGTTCCCAGACAAGGGTTAGGTGGTTTGCCTTCTATTGCATTTGGCCATATCCGTGGATGCATTCTGTGTTTGAGTCAGACTACTTCAGAAAAGCCAGACACCACAGCCCGGGACATCTTTGGAACACAACCTCATCCCCCATCCTTGCCAATGGGGACCCTCTCCAGCTCCTAGAAAGGCAGGAGCAGAAGTGAGATAAACTTCTCATCGTATTTCTTTCAACACCTTTTGTCTCTTTAGCCCAATCTCCTTTCTTTTGTGGCATTTTTCACAGTTTAAGAACTAGCAATCTGCTTTCTCTACCCTCTACCTTTTTTTTACACTTTAGAGTTAGGCTGACCTAATCTATAGCTGTTTTTAATTACTCAATTGTGATAGAGTTTATTATTTGAGCCAGGTTATGCCAAGGAAACTGAGTACCTACATGCCAAGAAAATTGAGTACTTTGGAAATGCAGCCTCTTAAGTTTTAAACATTGCAAAATTATTTTCCTGCCTCTGTTCTTGAGAAACAAGGCTTCCATGTATCATTAAATGTGCAAACTACACACTTAGCATTGAGGTGTGGTCACCATAGTAAGTCCTCTCTGATGAATTATCCCATTGGTTTTGGCAGAGCCCCTCCAATAATAGGATACCTGCCTTTTGAAGTTTTGGGAACCTCAGGCTATGACTACTACCACATTGATGATCTGGAGCTCCTGGCCAGGTGCCACCAGCACTGTGAGTACTGCTTTTCCAGCACAGCACCCAGGACTTCCAGCTCTGTCCACAGGCCCCCAAGAGCAGGTCTCTTAGCCTGGAAGTCTGCTTGTTACTCAGGTTCTTTCTGAGGTGGAAGATTTTGTCTTCTCTGAAATAACCCAGAAGCATGATGGAGGTCCTTGTCTGGATGACCTTGTGTGTGTTTTCACCTAGAATTGGCTTTGCTCTGCCTGGGCACACCCCAGTGTCTTCCTAGTATCCCTCAAATACACAAGCTGTTTAATCTTAAAGAAATGGAATGGGTGCTGGTCATTTTTTTTTAAGTTATGTAATACCATATTTCAAAGACAAAATACCAAATTCAGATAACCATTCTTTAGCCAGCAGAGATGTATTGGACCTATGGTACAGGCCAGATGATCAGTGAGGCCCAGGACATAAAGATGATCAGATTCTTCTAGCTGCCCTGTAGGAACAAAGGCTGATGAAAATGCAGAAATAGGTGACCTTATAGGATGTTGTTGGTGCACCAAAGGGATGTACCCAGAATATTGGGGGAATTCAGAGGAAGTTCCCTCATCCAGCTGAGGCAGGAGAACCAGGAAGGTTTTTTGCACAGAGAACACTTGGCCAAGGTATGGGAGGCAGGACTCCTGGTGTGGGGTAAGCGAGAACTATAACCATGTCTGGGTTCTTAATTAGCAAGAGAATTTTTAAGAATTAGCCATTTAAAGTCATATTTTTGGTGCCAAGTCTTTGCACAGAAAGATTTGTAGTAACATTGACCTATGGATCCTGATCCATGGATTGACCATCAACACTGCATTTTTTAAGTCCTCACCTGAGGATATTTTTATTGATTTTAGAGAGAGGAAGGGGGAGAGAGACAGACAGAGAAACAATGATCAGTTACCTCCCATACATGCTCGACCAGGGATCACACTGGCAACCTAGGTATGTGCCCTGACTGGGAATTGAACCTGCAGCTTTTTGGTGTTTGGAATAACGCTCCAACCAATTGAGCCACCTGGCAGGGCCCAACACTGCATTTTGATAGATGCCTTGTCTGTAGTGCCCATTATAATAACTTTCTCTTCCCTGATGTCTTTGCTCAAGGAAGAACAGGCTTGCGTTTTATCAGGATCTGCTGTTAGAATTTAAGGCTAATCTTTAAAACTTTAACCCTTGCTCATCAGTGGTGATCCCTGAGCAGCCACATGGCATCACAAGGAGTTTACTAGCCTTGCTAGCTCTCAGGTTCCCCCTACCAGCTGATGGAATCAGAATCTACGTTTTAACCAGACCCCCAGGTGATTAGCAGGCACCTGAAAATTTGAGAAGTATTACTCTGTCAAGCCTCCAGCTGCTTCCAACTCTCTCACAGAGGAAGGACGCATGAAAGGCCATGGCTATAGAATCCCTGTCTGGGCCTCAGGCAAGGCATGCTTGTGCCATCCAGCTCACTCCCTTACTGGGCTGGGCCTCCCTCATCTTCAGGTATCACACTCTCCAAGTCAGCAGCTCCTTTTGTAGCTTTAGTTTCCTAGTTACGCTTTCTCTTAACCATAAAGTGGTGCTAAAGTCAAGGCACTGAGGCAGTAAAACACAAATGGTTCTTCCTGGGACCCATAGCCCAGCTCTCTGCCTTCCAAGGGCAGCCTTTATTCTGCCCCGGAGAACCTCCAGCAAAGCCCCCAATAGCCTCACAGGGCCAAACAGCTCTGCAGCAATGGGCTTGGGGTAGAAGGCTTCTTTAGCAACTGTCTCAGAACCATGTTGACTAAGGTTGGACTGCTGACTGACAGCAGCCAGCTCTGTTGGGAGGATGCTGGCCAGTATGTCTGCTCTGGAACCCATTCTCCCAGTGTGTGGCCCCTCTCTCCTGCAGTTCCACGGACAGCACTACCTGTGGCAGGAAGATGTGCACCAGGAAACCTGGGCCTCTTTCTAATTAAACCCCCAGTTTGAGACTGTCTGCATCTTCTATTATTTGAAGATTTTTTTAAGCTTTCGGCCCTTTGGGAAAGCATATGGATCATTCCTCCATTTTTTAAGAATTCATTATTGTTTACCACTATCCTGAGAGTCACTTAAATACAGCGCCAAGTGGGGAAGTAAACAGTGTTTGTTAGTGTCTTTTTGAAAGCTTATTTTCAAAAAGATTATTTTCATATTAACATTCATTAAATGCAGACTCCATTTTCTACCGACAGTGATGCAGTTTGGTAAAGGGAAGTCGTGTTGCTACCGGTTTCTGACTAAAGGTCAACAGTGGATTTGGCTGCAGACCCACTACTACATCACCTACCACCAGTGGAACTCCAAGCCTGAGTTCATCGTGTGCACACACTCAGTGGTCAGGTGTGTGGGGCTGGGGACAGACATGGCCCCTGACAGCTCAGTCAGAGCCCTGGCCACCTCAGGTAGTCCCAGCTTCTGAGGATAAAGCCCCCGACTGGACTTCTTCTACTGGCCAGCTCTACATTCCGCAGCTGACAGAGTGATCACCAGAGCTCAGTCCCTCCAGGCATACACCCATTCTGTACCCCCACCTCAGACTTCCTTCAAGTGTTCAGTCAGATTTCTCTGAAGCCTCATGAGCTCTTTCAGGCAACCAGAACATTACTTAGTAAGTTACTGCTTCACGGACCTACTTACACATTTTCCCCTCATCTCTGTCCATCCCCCAGCCTTCCCTGTCACTGTTTTGAGAAGAAAATTTGCCTGTAAATAACTCAAACATGTAGTCCCCTTTATTTTCAGTGCTTTAAAAACTCCTGCTGACAACTGAGGTTGGGTTGGGAAAAGAGCCAGGAGGCCAGTGGGCACAAGTTCCTGGTGGTCCTGAGGGACTGCAGGGAGCCCCAGCCTAGTGTGGGGGACCGGGACCTCCAATGGAGGCAGCATATCTAGCACTTCATAGATGCTTCCTATGTCTGGTCACAATTCCCAAAGGTATAGGACAAGTGTCATATTTTTCCCTCTGACTATAGAAATTTTAAGAGCATCAATTAGTTTTTAACTGATCTAGAGAAGAGCACTTGAAGAGAGCAAAAAAAGAATGGTTAGATTAACAGGCATATACATGCATGCTGCATTTTATACGTATAAATAATAGATGATAGATATAGATAGATAAATGCATACACACAATAGATATTACACATATGTGCCGCAATTTATATATATACATAATAGATGATAGGTAGATGATAGATACATATACATGTATATAGATGCTATTCATACATACTACTTTTTATACATAACAGATAGTTGATAAGTAGGTAGATAGACAGTTAGATGGCTACATACTATACGTACACATGCACATAAATAGTCAACAAGTAAATCACTCTTCATTAGTAAGTTGGGGTGAGAGCAGAGAGCAGAAGTGCCAGTTTTCTTGGCCAGTGCACTTTCTCATCATATCATTTGCCACTCTCAGGGACTTGATCTTGGCTTTCCTAGTCCACCCTTGGGTACTTCAGCAACCAGTCTCACCTACTACAACCAGCCTGGGCCTTTGCCAGAGGGTCCTTGTGCCCCAGAGAAGACTGGTCATCATTAAAACCTTGTTCTTTAGACCCTGTCCTTGACCCTGCTTTTCCTCTCCATAGAGGAAGTCCACCTCGCAAGTCCTAAAAAGAAACTCTCAGAGAAAGTCAGGTGTGAACTGAGTGAATAAATAAGGTAACAAGCATACCAAGACCCTAGAGCTACTGTACCCTCCCCAGTTGCTTGCCCAGCCTGCATCTCCACACAGGCCATAACTGGGTCACCACATTGACTTGATTTACCCACAGTATTTAAAAGTGGGTCCATACATGAATCAGCAGTCTGGGTCTGGCTAGAGTTCTGGGTTAATTGAGAGAAACCTTTCTGAAGGTTGTAATTACTAAGAAAGTTAGGTCACTTCTTCATAGGCATAGTCTAGACTGAGTAGGTTTTAAGAAATTTTTCTAATTATTTGATGGTTGAGATTTATCCTGTAAATGAAAATGTGTTTGGACAATTATGTTTGGAGGTTCGTGGGGGTGGGGGAGATAAATAAAAGAGAAGAGAATAAAAACATCCTGAAAGGGAAGATATTCTGGCTGTCAAATCAGAAGTCACTGCAGTGGAATTTAGGCACAGAATGAAACGTCCTTCTCAGATAAGCACCAGGACTAGTCCCCTTCACAGTGACTGTTCTGGGAAGGTATCAAGTAGGGATCTCCATACATCATGCAGCCCTCTTTGCCACATCATCCTGGACTGTCCTATCTCCAGCTGTGGTCTCTTGATTTCTTTACTAGTTACTCAGATGTTCGGATGGAAAGGAGACAGGAGCTGGCTTTGGAAGACCCGCTATCCAAGGCCATCCACCCTTCAGCACTAAAGGTATGCTGATTTCCACCAGGTGGGTTATCATAAAAAAAATAATAATAACAACATGTCTTACCTTATGAGCTCTTGCTGTGTTCCAGTACAATTCAGTGTGGTTTCCAGGTGTGCATTTATCCCCCCCTCCCCATGGTGTTCCTGTGAGGTAGGCACTGTTACTGTCCTCAGTCCTCATTCTTCAGATGAGGCACAGAACACATGAGGACTAGCTAATATCCTGAAGACACCAAGGGTTAGAAATCACAGAGCTAAAAACAGCCTCTAGACTCAAAATGGTTTGGCAACTTTCTGGCCTTCCAAGAGTGGTTATAAGAATTCCTCTTTGTATCTCTCCCACAGGGAAAAAACAAAACTGGGGGCTATTCATCATTCCATTGAGCATGGAATAATTCAGGGATCCCATGCCTCCACTAGCCTCAGCATTGCTGCACTGCCTCCAGGGCTCACCCGACTCTCCTGTGCACTGCCTGTACCTTTGTCTGGGTCTAGTTAACAGCCAGTGCTGAAGTTTTTTCCTTCATGAAACCAGACTTCCTTTCTGCCCCAGGCCAAGCTCCCAGGTTCCCTCTGACCAGGCTTCCCCAACATTTGCAACTTGTCAGTAGACCAGAGCCCAGTTCCTCAAAGGCCATTCTTCAGGCAGATACAAATGTTGGGATGGGGGCTGGGGTGGAGAAAGCAAGAAAGGGAGGGAGTGTTTTGTTTCATCAAAACTAAGGAGCTATCAACTGTAAGTTCTACCATTATTTTAACCTCCACTAAGAAAAAACATCCTGCCAGTCAATCTGTGAAATAAGCATTTCTTTCATGAGCTGAAGAATATATCTCGATTTTAGATACATCAAAATGTCTTGGAATTGTTGAAATATGGTTTAAGTTCCAGTCTGGCCAGTGACTTAGAATCCAGGGTTTGGGGCCAAGGCTATCACAGTAACCAAAGTCCAATGAAGTCATCTGTGGTCTACCCAGGACTCCTTTTAAGACCACAAAGTATCTTTGCAGAGCCTCCCTTGCTGGCTGCTGCATGGGTGCATTGTAGGATGGTTCATCACTAGCATCTTCATGTGACACACCTGTCATTGTTTATGGAAATATTTATTAGCCAGTCCTGTCACATAATGCATCATCTATCATGTCCAAGAATGGAATTAAGCTGTTCATAGGCAGGTGTTAGACAAACCATACATCACAGCTGAAGAACAGGATTAACCAGTCTGAAATTCATTGTTAAATTTCTGATCCTTTAGGAATCCCAGAGCCCAGTGGAACATCTTATAAACATGCATATATGTGTAAATACGCAAACACAATCTCAGGTGCCAGGTTATGAGGTCCTTTTAAAGGAAAAGCTCCAAGACAATGCTTATTCTAACTGTCAGTGGTAATGGACTAGTTGGTTCTTTTAATGTCAAATATGTCACTGACTGCTGTTTGTGTAAATGGCAGATTCCCATGAAGTGTGGTGCTGTCAAATGGCTGTAAAAGTTTTTCAGTATTGAATCTCACTCCCTGTACTTATTTCTCTGCAGAGCAGGAACATGCATTTCATAAATGGTCATGGGCAAGGAACCCCCCCCTAGGGAGTCTTATTGAGGGGAGACTCTGTGACTAAGCAACAGAGTCTCAAAACTGGCATTTAGCACAGCCAAACACATCCTGTAATTCTTTTTTATACAAAGGCCTGTACATCACACATTAATCATTTCAGACCTACACAAGCACATACACAGCATTTACCTTCACTGGAGCCGTGACTAAGAGATGGAATGGCCATGTGGATCCACAGGTTTAATCCTCAGATCATTGGGCATGACAAGTCTGTCTGCATAGCCCAGTGGATGCCAGGAGTTTCACTATCCTTCTAAGACTAAGTAGGAACATGGCTCAGGGGAGTCATTATCATATTTCTTCTTTAGCTTAAAAATTATTATACGTACTTTCTTATACCTGAGACACTTAACACCTTGCAGGATGGAAAGATGGCTCCTTGGTGTTGGAAAGTCACAGCTGATTCCTCATCACACTATTTGAGGCAGAGAAATGCTAGGAACCAGCATCAGTTATGATCCAAGGGTCAGAGGATAGGGGGCCATTGGTCCTTTGCCCCTTCCACACTTGGTAGCCCAAAGGCTAGAGAGGAGGATTGAGCAGTGGGAAAGAGCATGAAAAGTGTCTAGAAGGGCCCAGAGGCATTTATTTCATTTGGAGTGTTCACAATCTAGTACCACTAGCAACCTTATTCCTAGAACCTGCCTCTTTCTTCCTTCTGGAGAAATCAAAATTCTGGGTAGTAAAATGACAAGTTTAAGGAAAAAATAAAATGCAAAGTCACAAAAATCTAAGAAATTAAGATACAAGGTGAGAAAGTGTAATAACTGCTGCTTATAAGCTACAATTCTCCCAAAGATTATATTTATAGAGATGTATAAATATTCCGCCCAAGTGGGTGTAGTATTATTCCCAAACAGCTACAGGAGTTCTTTTAACAACCTCTACATTTTCCTACATATTTAGTGGAGAACTAAAGTCACGTAATTCAGTTTCATTATCTCCGTACTGAAATGTGGATTGTGTGTCTGTGTGTGTGTCTGTTTCAGGACAAGGGCTCAAGCCTGGAACCTCAGCAGCACTTTAATACACTTGATGTGGGCACCTCAGGCCTTAACACAAGTCACTCGCCATCAGTGTCCTCAAGAAGTTCCCATAAATCCTCACACATAGCCATGTCAGAATCCACCTGTGAGTATAATGCTATGGATGGGGAGAGGGGTGGGTGCCCTGTCAGTCGGGGAACAGAGCCCCAGGCAGGGCCTCAGGCCAAAGCAGAATCACGTCTGTGTGTGCCTATGGAGCAGAAGTACACTGTCCACGCTCGGGCTACCTTTACCACAGACTTCCCGCCTTCTACCTCTCCACGCCGTGGTTACTCCACTGTCACACGAAGCAGACGTAACACAGGTGATATGCAGATTCAATAACCTGGCTAGGTTTTAGTAGCTCTGGTAAGCTGTGTGGTCAGGTAGGTGGCTGAAGCAAGTGGTGGGGATGAAGTATGGGGACGGTCTGCTGTCATTTGTCTGCTCCAGTGGCTCTGGTACCCACTTCTGCTTCTCTTGGACTTCCTTTGTCAGAGATTGCAGTCAAGCCCTTTCTCCACGCATGCAGGGCTATTGTCCCCTCTTTATAAGAAAGCTGTTAAGAATGTGTGAGTCAGGAAGGCAATCTGTTGCTTTCTTCCAGCCACTCCAAGCAAGCTGATGGCAGAGGCCAGCACCACAGCTGTGCCAAGATTGGCCATCCTGCCCCAAGAGCTCCCTGTGCTCAGCCAGGCAGCCACGATACCGGTATGTGTGTGACCCAAGACTTCTTAACCAGGGCATGCAACACTGTGCCAGGCCCACAGAGCCACAGATGGTGTGCTGTATCTGCCCCGGAACCAGTTCTACTTAGAGCCTGAGAGTGTGGGATGGCAGGTGGGGGTGGGAAGCTAGGTGATTTTATTGGCAACTAATTAAACATTTTCATACCAAAATTAACATGGATGTATATTCCTAAAGTGTAAAATCCAAGTGAGTTTTAAAAATAAAGCTCGAAAGTTCAGACCTGGGGTCACAACCCCAGAACCTCTAGGGCAGTGGTTCTCAACCTTCCTAATGCCGTGACCCTTGAATACAGTTCCTCATGTTGTGGCGACCCCCAACCATAAAATTATTTTCATTGCTACTTCATAACTGTAACTTTGCTACTGTTATGAATCGTAATGTAAATATCTGATATGCAGGATGTATTTTCATTGTTACAAATCAAACATAAGTAAAGCATAGTGATTAATCACAAAAACAATATGTAATTATATATGTGATTTCCGATGGTCTGAGGCGATCCCTGTGAAAGGGTCGTTCAACCCCTGAAGGGTTCGCGACCCACAGGTTGAGAACCTCTGCTCTAGGGGGACATGATTAGGATTCTCTTGTTTTGGATCTCATTTTCCTCCAGGAAAATGTTTGAGAAGCTTGGTTGTCAACCAAAATGTACCTCTGCATATACCAGGCATTGTCCTTGATACATGCTAGACTTCTCCAGAAGTCAGGCCGTGAGCAGCCTCTTAGAAAGCACACTGCTGTCTGCATAGTCACTGATGTGCAGCACTCCAGGGAGCTGCTGCCATGTACAAACACATCATACTCAGAGACACAAAGCAGCAGTCACTTTTCACGTTCACAGATTCTGGATCAAGAATTCAGAAAGGTCCTGCTACATGGTTTCAGAGGGCTCCCTGGCCAGGACTCCCCATCCCAGGTGTGTCTGCATTAACATATCCAGTACTTGGGCTGGGCTGGTAGAAGAATAGGGCCAGCTGAGACTGTCCACCACTGACTCGCACAGGCCTCTCCGTGTTCCAGGCTTCTTCTGGCTCAGTGACTGGGTTCCAAAAGGCAATGTCTGAAGAGGGAGCCACATGGCCTTCTGACTTAGCCTTGGAAGGTCCATAGCATCACCTCTGCCACACCTCTTGACATCTTGGGTCAAAGCAGTCACACACTCACTCAGAGAAACATAGGTCTCCGCCACTAGATAGAATAAGTGTCAAGAATTTTAAGGGCCATATCTAGACACTTGCCAAATATCTCATACCCATCTCTCACTGACAGTTTGGAGATAGGAGTAAATGGGTCACCTTCTTGCTTTCCATCACCACAAAGATTATGTACACACTGCTTGAAAAGCATGAGTGACACATCTTCTTTACAAGTAGAATGTGATAAAAACCACTTTATTTCCCTCTAGCCAAGCTTAGACAAGCTTATAAACTGTGATTGCCATTCTACTCACATGCGGCTGCCCAGGAGAACTCCTCCTGCCACCAGTGCCCATGCAGTTTTCCTGTTTTCTCCCACTGTTCAGGGGAACACAGTTGGGAGAATTAAACGAGTCTTGAGTTTAGTGCTGTGCCTGGGACTTCTCATTTAAAATAGTCTCCTGTTGTCATTTCCTCCCATGTTGTCCTGGTGGTACCTTCCATTCGGACTGCTTTTCACATTCTCTAGGAACTAGGGGTAGTTTTGGAATAACTTCAGAAGAACCCTTTTACTTTTCTTTTGAAACTCAGCCTGTGACGCTGAGGGTTTCATTTCTTTTTTTACACATTGTCTCTCCACCCACCGGAGTAATCAGAGAACAAGGTCTGTCACTCACTTGTCTTCCCAGCAGTCTCTAACAGAGTTCAGGCAGAGTGTGGCAAATTGCACCCGTATTCACTGCCCGGATAAGTTCACGGACATAGATGTGCCTAGTGTGTCAGTCCACCTGCATTAGTATTGAGCAAAAATGGTAAGGACTGCACACAAAGCCAACACTGGTTATCAGTACAACCTCATTCACACTGCTCAGTGACACTGCTAAGAATTTTTAGGTAGGGAGAAGAGCAGTCAAATCCACCAAGGACAGAGTCTGAAGAGGAGGCAAGGGAGGGGAAGTGGTGTGGAGCTGCCAAGCTCCAGCACGTAGCAGCAGCTTTGCAAAGCACACTCTTATGGGAGGCACCACGCACCCTGAGTGACCCCAGGGGTCTTGCTCAAGGACCACCTGCACCCCACACCAGCCTGCCATCCCACCTTTTCACAGGAAACACATGCCTATACCTTTCAGAAGTGAGCTCTTCACTACTAGTACAGAAGGGCCTCCTTTATACTAGGAAACCTAGCTGGCTGAGAGACAGCACGGCTGCAAGTCTGTAATGACCCAGAAGCAGTGTCTGTTAACGGAGCCCGTCTTTTCCCCAGCCTCCCCTGCCTGTTCCATCGTCCCGTGATCTCACAGAGCAGCTCCTGCCTCAGACCATTTTGCAGAACTCACCTGCCCCCCTGGCACAGGTGACTCTGGGACTGGGGGGAAAGGGAATCCGGCAGTGGAATTTCACCAAGACAGGACATATGGTGTCTTCTTGAGTGTGTGGGGGCATTGGTGCTGCTGAGTAGCATGCGCTTAGGTGCCAAAACAGGGAATATGTCTCCCAACATGCAGGAGGGGCATGTTGAGCTATGGACTTTGTTTCTACACCTGCCCTGTTCACCATTCTCATCTTCTCCAGAGACATTCTGTTTTTTTTCTCCAGTGTCTGTTTCTCAGTCTTTCAAATAGTCTTGTTCATCTCTCTGTCACTTTTCCATGTTCCTCTCATTTTTTACCACTCTACATTGGTCCTAATGTTTTAGAAAAGGTCCAAATTAGGCCAAATGTCACAGGAAGACTCTGAAAGGCCATAAAAGCTATGAGTCCAATACTATAAATATGTTTGTTTATAAAATGGGGGAGGGTGATCATGACTTTGCTGAGTAACTCCTTCCTTGTTTCAACAACATTTACAAGTTACTGCCTAGGTCTGTCCATGAGCTAGTGTGAGGGCTACAGAGATACTGTAATGCAGCCCTTGTTTTTGTTTTAAGTTTAAGTGAAGTTGGGCATATAAAGAGAGAAACCACCATGGTAGGGCATGTGTTTTATAGAACCAGTAAGAAAATATTCTGCCTAGGAAAGTCCAATGTGGTTTCCCAGAGGAGGTGACACCTGAGCTGGGCCAGGAAGGATGGGTGGGAGGTTGCCTGATAGAGAGGAAGAAGGTCAGGGTCAACAGGGAAGAGGGAACCAGGTATGTGCTTCAGAGGGAAGTTTGAAAATGTCTGAAATGCTTGAGGCCTGGCCCCATCAGCAGTGGTCTCGAATGTTCCTGGAAGAAGAAAAACACAAGCTAGCATATGCTTCCTCCCAGAGTCAGGTTTGAGTAAAGATGTAAAAGCTACTCATTCAGAGTCAACTAATTAAATTAGTCTGTATTCATCCTCATTAAGGAAAAAAAATAAAGAATTTTTTATGTTCAAATTTCCAGGCACATTTGGTAATGAAATTAGTCGTACCTTTTTTCAATCCAAGCACACAGGAAATGAGAATTTCTTTCACTCTTGGTCTTGCATAGTCAAGAATTTCTTTGTTTTATAATACATATGTAATGAATGGTTAAGGCCCTTTGGGATTTCTAATCTTTCATTTATCAAACACCATTTTAATTAATAAGACAGTTCTTAGTCCATTAGGCTTATTATAATTAATAACTATATTCTTTTAAGACATTTTTGCATAATACTGACCTTTCAAGTCAGTCGGTTCTTCTCATATTTACCCCATGTGCAACAATGAGTTCTACAATTTTCTCTCTCCCCCTCACTGGGGTTATCACTACAGCACCTTGTTAGGAAATGGGGACACACAAAATCCAAAATCTGGGAAACTAGTGTTTTTGCTTCCTGTGATATTTCTGAAAGTCTCTAAGTCAGAGTAGATCTCTATCAAAAGGGCCAAGATCATGACTGTAATGCTTGGGTGTTCTGAACACCTTGAGAAAATAAGAATCATACTAGAAGTAGCCCTTATGAAGCCCAGTGCTGGCCCTAGAGGGCTGCCCAGTCCCCTAACCCAGAAAGTCTTCACGGCACACAGCAGAAGCTCCCCTGAGTGTCTCTTGACTTTCTAGAACTTACCACAGAAGCTTTGTGTTCTGTTTTTTTAAATTAAGTATCTGATCTAGCTTGCTTTCTTTCTCAGTCAAATTCTGTCTGAAAACTCCAACTTAGTGCTCTGATTATTTACATCCTGATAAAGGTTTTTATAATACTGCCTGGTGTAGCATAGGTAGTTTTAAACGTACCTCACATCCCATGATCCCCTCTCTCCACTGGCCTTGTGCCTGGGTAGATAGGTGGTGACAGGGAGCAGAGATTACCTGCAAGATTTTCCTAAAGCCAACCTCTGTCCCAGAAAGGAATTCAGAGGTGAAAGCCAGGGGAGACAATGATCTTGGCAAATAAATGTCAATATCCCTCCTACAAGGTCACCTTGGGATAAATGTTAGGTGCTTCTACTATTCTCCTTAGTTCTTTTTTGCACAGATTTCTAAGAAATGCATAGCCAAACGTGAGCCTGGGTGAGGGGAGGGAGGGTGACAAGTTCTCCCTGGCCCCAGGCTGGCTGGTTGGAGAGCAGGGCTCTGGTGGAATGTACCATCAGATCCAAGCTCACTGGGGAGCGGTTACAGAAGAGCCCTGCTCTCCAGGATCGGATTTAGAATAATGAATGATAGGATCCAAATGTGCCTGTGAAGCCATCACATGAAAATCTTCCTGCCCTAGATGAGAGGGGAAAAAAGGTGGGAGGATCTGCCTGCTGCTTTTGGCATTCATCTCCAAAACCATTTGTCCATCTGACGAGATTTGAAATACCAGTCTGTAAGCACTGCTTACAAAAACATGTCTCGGTCCTGTGGGCCTTCCAGACTACAGTGTAATAAATTAGGCCTGCAGATTCTGGCAGGTCTGAGAAAAGCTCACCCCTACTCTGGCCGTGGGTCACTAAGTAGGGACTCTGAAAAGAGTGGAGAAGGGACAGAAATGAAAGTGGGCAGGGCCACTCAGAACATCAGCAACATATGTCTGCAAGGTAGAAATAACTCTTTCATCTGGTTGTGTTTTCTGACTCCACCTTGAAGTTTCCAGCACAGTTCAGCATGTTTCAAACCATCAAAGACCAGTTGGAGCAGCGCACGCGGGTCCTGCAGGCCAACATCCGGTGGCAGCAGGAGGAGCTCCACAGGATCCAGGAGCAGCTGTGCCTTGTCCAGGACTCCAGCGTCCAGGTGATGCCCCTGCTGGGCCAGTGATCCAGTGTGGCCTGTCCTCCCTGCTCCCTGATGGGTCCTGATCACCCTCACAGGGCAGGCAGGGCATCCTTCCCAGTCCCTCTGCATGGCCTGAACACACCCTGCTCACAAGCCATGTTGAAAACTCCATGGAAGGAGTATAGGAATAAATACCACCTCCTCTGTCCCCAACTCCAGGCCAAGCATAAAGTTTGCATGACATCCTTATCACTCTTCTCCATCTCTGTTGGGCACAAATTTGCTGCCTCACCTACATTTTCATTCACGGGTTTGGAGGTGGATCACCCTGTGCCGACGCCAGCCTCCATCCTATGGGTTATAAACTCCAGCTCCTGTGTAACCCTGCATCCTCAGCACCCAGCCCAGGCTGCCAACAGAAGCTCTGCTTCTGCTTTCCCTCACCTTAAAGCAGAGGTGGGAGGTGTGTGAAGTGATGACATCTGCACCCTAATGGGGACAGCAGGGGAGCTGGGGACTGGAGGTCAGCACCCTGCCAAATTGGGGTGCTCTGTAGGCACTGATGGCAGCAGCTTCTGTGACCCCAGTTGTCACTTCTTTGAATCCTTTTGAGAGTTTCATCTTGGAGAAAAACTTTATATATTAGGTCTATTTCATGGGTAAATTATTTTTTACCAAGTGTCACTTATGTCAGTCCAGGACTGTTTTTCTTCCAAAGTGCTTTTTTTTTTTTTTTTTTTTTTTTTAACGCTTTTAATTGGAAATATAATTCTAGCTACGTGGGAGGCTTTCGTGAGAGCTCTAAGCCTTTGCACCCCATTAGAAGAGTCAGAAAGAAGTAGGAGAGGTCCCTGGGGAAAATGGCTGGAGCTCGGTCCCTGTCCCCTCACTGTCCCCACAGCTCCTCCAGTGCAGTGAAACGCCAATGGGCAGGCCCTGTGCAGGCATCACACAATAGTGTGGAGTTACTGGGCAATGGGGGACACCAGGGGCAGGCCATCGTGTGTCCCTGGGCTCCCAGAGGTGCCCAGCACAGCACTCTGTCCAAGGCTGGCTCCTCAAAGAGGCTGGAGATCAGTGAGGCTCCAGCTCCTGCCCACTGTCACCCAGGCCAGCTTTTGTACGTGTGCCCGAGCTTTGCTGAGAAAGCCACAGCCACGGCCAGGGCCCTGCTGCTTTCCCCTAGCCTGTCCTCTTTCTTCACTGATCCAGGATCCAGCTGGTCTTGGAACATTACCTTTGTGGTGGAATTGTCTGGAGAACGTGGAAATCCACAGATAATCAACCAGAGAGCATTTCCTCCAGCAGTTGATCTTGTATTTTTGCAAGTTTGGAGATTTAAAGAAATACCTTCCAAAAAAAAACTGTATGATTCAATCATAAAGAAAAACAAGTAAAAATTACCCCTCTCCCCAAAAGTGGGGGTAGATTAAATAACAATGGCAAAACGTTTATAATTGTAGAAGCCTAATGAATGATACATGGGGTTTCATTACACAACATCTCTATTTTGTTTACTTCTGAAATATACTGGAATAATTAGTATTCGTAGAAGTAAGAAGATAAGAATAATGAAAAACACGTATGAGTGTAGGATTGGTTTGTGCTTGAAAATTAGGAGTACATTTTTCCTCTGATAACTTTCCCACTTGAATTAGGGAAATGTTTCTGTCTTGCTTCCTGTACAATTGACCTCCGAGCCCTTTTAAGAAGTCCCAGCTGGCTGTGCGCAGCCGCATACCAGGGCTGCCCCGCCCGTCCTTGATCTTCATGCAGTAGGCTTTCCTACTCTACTAATCGGCTGGGAGCTTCCACTGAGACCGTGTGTGCCGGGAATGCTTGCTAAGTATGATTTTTAAAAACATTGGGTTGTGAGGGAGCAGTCCTCTTGTGTGCTGCTATTTGCAACTGGATGTAGCCACAGAGGAGGGGTTACCTGGGTAGAGCCGCTGAACGGAAAGGCTCCGTCTGCCCCTGCAGCTCTAGGAAGGGTGCCTCTCCCTCTCCTTTTGAGAGCATGCGTGCCCTCTGCTGGTCATTCAAAGAAATGCCTGGAAGGACACCTGTAACAAGGGCGATTGATGTCCTTCCTCCCCACCTCCCTCCCTTCCTTTTTTCCTTTCTTCCATTCATTTCTCTTTTCATTCATCCATCCTCCCCTGCATCCATCCACCCACCCATCCGTCTTTCATCTATCCATTTATCCATCCAGCAGATGCCCAGGCACTTGGTAGGCACTTTGGGGATACAGCGATAAACAGGAGGAAACCATACATTAATGGGACACAGTAGCAAACCAAGTGTCTGTGCTGTTATGAGGTGTGTGCTGTTACTGTCAGTGTTTTATTAGTGAGGAAACTAAGGCTTTGAAAAGTGATGAAAATCACCTAAGGTCATTCCACTACCACATAGTGGGGCTGGAATTTGAGCTAAAGTATTTCTGACTTAAGCTAGATTATAGCCTGTCATAAATAAAGATTGCATTTATTTGACCTGTAATCAGAAGGTAAATTGTGTCCTTCCATTAAAAGAAAGTATGTTATTGGGGTTCAGTATTGCATTTTTGCTGAAGTGCTGAATTATAGGTCACACTATGTGCTATTAAGAAGCCATGTTATAATGGGTAACAGGAATTACACAGAGCACTAATCATCAGACTGAATCTGTATTGAATGGGTCCTAAATCTGAGATAATGGATACCCAGAAAAATTTTTTTAACTTGTAAAGTGACAAAGAGCCCTCATTTCACACTGCAGACTCCTCTGTTGGGGCTGGATCTGTGAAGGGAAAGTGGGGAACGGGCGGCATGGTGGGAAGAACACTCAATGGGAAAACTAGTCCAGCTAGGCCACCCACCAATATTGGGCCTCTGGGAGACACTTACCCCACCTCTGAACTAGACACTTGAATTGCCTGAGCTTTAAGTGCTCCTCCAGGCATCTGCCTGGTGTAGCTCTACATCTGCCTTCCCAAAACCACTCAGCAAATGTTGCTTGTTGGTTCTGTACTGGTACGAGGCTGTACCACACTGATTGCAGGAATTGGGGTTCAAACTCCAGATGCTGGGAGAAAGAGAGCCTTCTCTGAAGAATTCAAAGGTAAAGGCCTAAAATGGAGTGAAACAGTTTGTCAAGAATCAGCATATACAGATAATATTACTCTATGCACTGCCTAAGCAAGCACTAGTTAACGTTTTAAATGCCCAAGATAAGCTTTTGTAAAAGAACTAGTTATAGGCCTTAAGGTTAAACTATTATTAAAACTATTAAAGTCATTTTTCTTAAGCCTCTAGAGTCAACATACACATTATATTGTATTTACAGATCTACTAATTTGGTCTAAAAGAAGCAATGTTTTTACTTGTTTTCATTTATGTTTAATTTTAAATTTTAACAGATTGTAAATAATCAACATTACATATCAAAGCCATTAATTTACAAATTTAATATACCTAAATCTTTCAAACATTTCACATAACTAACAGGGCAGCTTTATAAGCCTAAGAAATAAAATATTTGTAAGCACCTAAGCAATTATTTTAAATCAAATACACCAAATTTATAAATGAGGTAGATCAAAGTTCTCACAAACTTCAACACTCTTTACAAACTTGATCAAATTCTTTTAAACCTTTCAAGTTAAAATCACCAGGCTAATGTATCAAAGCCCCTTAAATTATGTCTGAGACATCTTAGATAATATAGTGCATTGAGAGTATCATGAAGACTATAAAGCTTATTCTTTGCCTTCCTGGTAGTGTGATCACCTTATTAATGGGAACAGATTTGCCATCCTGGCTGGGAGTACTCGATTGAAGGTGCCCATCTACAATATGGGTTCAAACCCTTGTCATTGATCAGAGATTCACAGCTGGGCACAGGGCCTAATCCATGCCACAGGTTAGCCAACTCTCTGTCCCCATTACCACATCATTTATTCCATTGACAAGATATTCCTCCCTTCTAATAATAAACTGATAAGCCAGCCTAGACTCTATGCAAGTACATCAATTTATTTTTAAATTTTATTTTTCAATTACAGTTTACATTCAGTATTACTTTATATTAGTTTCAGGTTTACATACATCAATTATTGATAGACCATCTGGGTCTAAGCGTCTTGACACTCTTAGACTTCCATCACTAGACTATAACCTTCGTGAAGTCAGGGTCAGTGTCTCTCTCTGGCCCAGTGCTTTGTTTCAGAGACCTTGCCCTGTGCTATGGCATCTGGGCACCTCATATCTCCATGTTCAGTGAGTAAGAGAGAATGAGAAAGCAGACTCCTTTCCATAGACAGAAGATACAAGCGCACACCTGTGGAGGCCATTTGATACCACCTTAAATGCATTTCTGTTGTGCTTCCAGATGTTTCTGCAACAGCCAGCTGTATCCCTGAACTTTAGCAGTGCCCAGCAGCCTGATGCTCAACAGCAGCTCCTTCGGAGGTCAGCCCCAGGGGCCCAGCCTCCACTTGCCACCAGCCCTCAGCTTCCAGGGCAGATGACTTCTACCCAGGTCACAGACCAGCACCTGCTCAGAGACTCAAGTGTGATATCAACCCAGGTAAACATCCTCACACATGTGTCCCTATGAGTCCCCATCATCCACTCCCAGT
Organism: Furipterus horrens; assembly: GCF_987537825.1. Classification (NCBI taxonomy): domain Eukaryota; kingdom Metazoa; phylum Chordata; class Mammalia; order Chiroptera; family Furipteridae; genus Furipterus; species Furipterus horrens. The sequence goes on along the minus strand of NW_028327176.1, from coordinate 82,316,327 downwards.
TTTAGCCACTATCAGTGTGAGAACAGAGGTCATCCACTTCCATTTGTTTTTCTTTTCCCCAGGACCACCATGCTCCTCTCCCCGAGATTCCCTTCCAAGCCCTTCCCTCATTCCATTACCATTACCATTAATTAAAAGCCATCAGTGGCCTTGCTACCTGACAGGGTCACCAGTAAATAGCCCTAGAATTGAATGGAATTGAGAAGTCCTGAGCACCTACTGGAGGATCACAGGACACAGCCTTCCCTCAAGCTTCCTGTACTCATACACATAATCACGGATCTAGTGAACCTCTCCAGAGCTCCTGTTATTAATAGCCCCCAGAGGAATAAGAGTCGTCCTTGATGTCAAAGAGCTTCTAGTCTAGTGGGAACTCTAGGAATATAAACAGATAATGTACAATAAAATGTGGAGAAGTATATGTAGCAGAGTTTAGTCCGCCTTCACCCAAACTTAAGCATTTTACTTTAAAATACAATCTTTTGGTTCTAAAGGTCAGCAGAAAAATTAATGTCCAAGAATAGCCAGGAAAATTCTGCCAAAGAAACACTGGGGCAGGATTGACACTATCTGATAGGGAAAGATTTTGGAGCTGCTCTGAGAATTAAAACATTGCGGTGCCATCATGTGAGTGGAAAGTTAGTGAAAAAGAGCAGAAAACCCAAAAGTAAACCCAAGCCCATCTTCTCAACAAATCTTTATTGAGTATTCACTGCATGCCAGACACTAAGTTCTAGGTACCAAGGGACAGCAGTGAACCAAAAAGAATCTCTTATCCAAGTGCGAAGAGAGATAGAATTAAGTAAAAATCATAACATGTCAATGACAATGCAGGAACACTGCTGAAGGAGGGTGTGGGTTGGAGTTTTAACCAGGTGGCCAGAGAAGGCCTCACTGAGGAGATGGCACTGAAGCAAAGACCTGCAAGATGAGGGAACGGACACATTGGTATTGGGGGAAGAGCACTGCACATACAGGCATCAGAAATTGCAAAGGACCTGGAGCAGGAGAATGCCATGGATCCATGTCTGCAGGGGAATTTGTGAAGCAGGAGGTTGTTCAGCACACATCTGAGGCTTGCCTACTGAGCCGGGCACTGTCTTCAGCCCCAGGGTGCAATGAATCCTTGAGGTGCTTTTGCTTGAATGGGGAAAACAGTCACAAGATCAAAATAATTTAATAAATTGTCAATAGGCCCTAAGGTAAACGAAAAGCCAAGGAGTGTGTAGAAAGGCTGTTCTGGGAGGGTTCCTGGGGAGATGACAGCTGAGCTAAGTCTAAGTTTTGCCTTTCTCATTAAAATGAGGCTCAGGGTCCCAAGTCAATGAGAATCACGAGAATCACACAGATGATACCAGGAGGTCACCACCCTGTGGGCAGCCTGACACCCCCCTTCAGCAGCCCAATAGCTGTGCTCTCACCAACTCTGAGCCTGACCACACTGGCCTCCAACACCAAGGACACCAACCACTGCCAGCCCAGCCCGGATTTCAGCCACGATCAGCAGCTCAGGTAGGGAGACTGTCCTTGTTTATATGATAACTGAGGCTGAGCTTGAGACTACTCATTTCAGCAAAGTTCAGATTCCCAGACCTCTGTTGTCGATCTCCGCTAATGCAGAGGCCAGAGAAGGCGGAGTCTTGATGGCCAGAGGACGTGGTCCTCACCCTCTGAGAACAGCAGGCAAAGGGATTCCTGCAGACAGAAAGGACCTAGCCAGGCTGAGTGGGTGCTGCCATCATCCAGCAGATCTACGGTTTGGGTGCTTATCCGTTTACCATTTGTATTTTCCTCTGCTCAAAGGCTGTTGCTGAGCCAGCCAATCCAGCCCATGATGCCTGGGTCCTGTGATGCAAGGCAGCCCTCCGAGGTTGGCAGAACTGGACAGCACGTCAAGTAGGTGGCCAAGTGGAGGGAGGAGGCCAAGAGCTGCACTGGGTGGTCCCAGGCTGGCAGGCCCTCACCTGCCTGGACCACTAGCTCCGCCGTGAGTCCCACACTCTCTGAAGGACTCTTCCCTCAGCTTTTCTTCCACCATTTCCCATTTGAGTAGATAAAACTTTATGTCAGTGTTCCATGCTTAGAACAGGACCCAAATGAAACAATTAATTTTATCTTCAGTTTTTCATCATCCTCCAATGTCTTTACAGATCTAAATGCCTTCACCCTCAGCAATACCCCAGGTAAACGTAGCCCTTGGCTCCAGCTGACCAGCACATGCTGGCAGATTCCACAGACATTCTTAGCATGCTCTGTGATTCTAGAACTATGCTGCAGGATTGTGAAACTCTGCAATGTAGACCCTCTGTCCCTCCCATATATACAACTGTCTCTCCTTTCCCTAGGAGAAACCCGAGGAGCAGAAGCAGCTTTGCTTGGCTGTTTAATTCTAGAGACAAAAGTTACTGGAGACATAGGAGTGAATACTTGAATAGTTACTGGAAAATAGTGTGTGGCCTGATGAAATGAAGAAGAAATAGAACTATCTTACATCTTTGTTATATAAACACTGGTTTAATCTGTAATAGAAGTTCACCAGGACAGTGCTAGCTAATTAGGCCTGGTGTGCCCTCATGCCTTACAGCTATCCCTTGAGGCCATCCCAAGAAGTCCTTTCTCCTGTGTCCTCCCTCAGCTGCTAATACTAGTAACAGCAGATGGTTGCTGAGCATTGTTGAGGGTCCGGGGCCTCTATCTACATCATTTCATTTTGTTCTATAAAAACCCTGTGGTGGGTGAAGGGAGTGCACAGTACAGAAGCTGCCTTTAATTCTTTCGTGATGCTCTCAATCAGGAGGGGGTGAAGGGGTGATTTTGCATTTTGCCTGTTCTTCCTAAGTGATCCAAATGAGTGGGAACAAAGAATCTTGTTATATTGCTTTCCAGAGATGCTTACAATGCAGTGAACTAGGCAAAAATGGAAACTTTTCCCTCTGAGAACTCTGCCATTTTTCGTCAGCCCAATAATTTATACCCTCCGCATCTCCCACTATAGCATCTTCCAGATATGACCTAACATTCCATCTTCTAGGATGTGTTCGGTTCTGCCTCCCACACACACAGAAGCCTCTTCAGGGGAAGTTTAGACTCCCCAATGTTTAAATGACCCCTAATAGAGAAATAACATTTCTAAAAATATATACTGCAAACTGGACTTTAATATCTTTAAGTACCCATTTACCTCTGCTCTTCCAGAGCCTTCCTAATGGCTTTCTTCTACCCACTGTTAATGGCTCATTATTATTTACACCTATTCCTTTATTTTTAATTTTTATTGTGGTACAATATATACAACAAAATTTACCATTGTAACCATTTTTAAATGTAGAGTTCTGTGGCATTAAGTACATTCATACTGTTCAATCATCAGCACCATCCATCTCCCAAAATTTTTCATCTTCCCAAACTAAAACTCCCTACCCATTAAACACTAACTCTCCATTCTCCCAGCGCCTGGCAACCACCATCCTACTATCTGTCTCTAGGAATTTGACTACTCCAGGTACCTCATATACGTGGAACCATACAATATTTGTCCTATAGTGATTGGCTTATTTCACTCCGTATAATGGCCTCAGGGTTCATCCATGCTGTGGCATGTGTCAGAATTTCCTTCCTTCTTAAGGATGAATAATATTCTGTTGGATATTTAGACCACATTTTGTTTATCCATTCATCCATCAATGGACACTTGTGTTGTTGGCTATTGTGAATAATGCTGCTGTGAACATGGATATACAAATATCTGTTTGGGTCCATACTTTTACTTCTTCTGGGCATAAACCCAAAATTGGAATGGCTGGATCACATGGTAATTTTATGTTTCACTTTTTAAGGAATCACTGGGCTGTTTTCCAGTGGCTGCAACATTTTAAGTTCCCACCCACAGTATACAGGGGTTCCGATTTCCCTACATACTCATTAACACTTGCTATTTTCTGGGCTTTTGTTTTCATAATAGCCATCTTAATGGGTTTGAATGATATCTCATTTTGATTTTGATTTGCATTTCCCTAATGATTAGTGACATTGAGCCCTTGTTCATATGCTTATTGACCATTTGTATCTTTTCTTCAGAGCAATGTCCATTCAAGACCTTTGTCTATGTTTTAATTGGGTTGGTTGTTGTTAAGTTATAGGAGTTTTTTTCATATTCTGGGTATCAGTCGCTTTATAGGTATATGATTTGCAAATATTTTTGCTGGCTGGCCTTTTCATTCCATGGACAGTGTCCCTTGATGCACAGATGTTTTTCATTTTGATGACATCCAGTTCATCTTCTTTTCCATTGTTGCCCATGCTATTGGTGTCATATCAACACCTCTTTCTTAAAAGTCTGTCTTTTCCTTCCCATGTGAAACCAAACAGGTATCCACAGAGCCAGGCTGTGTTTTCGAATGAAGACATGCACAGCACCAGCAGCAGTGCCTCAACCCCCATCCTGCTGATGAGACAGGCAGTGCTGCATCCCAGCTTCCCCAGCTCCCAGCCAGTGCCCCTGCAGTCTACACAGGCCCAGCAGCAGCAGCCTCAGCAGCACTTCCTGCAGGTGGGCACCAGGCAATCTCAGGAAGGAGACAGGGCCTACACCTTTCCCCCTGTTGCTTTAGAGGTTGTTCTAGTCCTCAGGACCGAAATAAACACCTGACAGATTTGTATTTGAATCTTTATAGTTTCTAAAGTTCATAATTCTCAAAGATTATAAATATATACAGTATGAGAAATTTAGCATCAGCTATTATGCCTCATATGGTGATGTGCTAAAAAGGTCCATTTTTTAAAATTAAGTTTTATTATGATGTCTGTATTTTTAAAGCAAGAATCAGACTTGATAACTATGTTTGTAGGACTTCCTAGTGTGTTTATACCAAAGTATTTTACAAATATAAAATTAAATCACATTTAAAAGTTCATCAAAATTTCTTAATAAATATGATAATGTTGCCTGAAGTCGGGCTTTCCCAGAAAATTACAGCACATTGCCATGTGGTCACTAGTTATTTCTAGCAAGCGCCAAAGACACTGGCTTTCCCATCACCCACCTGCCCTGCTAGCACCTTTGAAGCTATACAAGGTTGTGCAGTGGCACACATTTTGAGAGCAGGGGGCTAGAAATAAAAAGAGTCATCCTTGAAGGTCTAAAATCTATATAATTTAATACCAAAGCTACTAAACTATCTGTGGTATACTTTCCAAATCTTCATGACCCCAGGCATAGTGGGAATCAACTGAAGACTCAACTTTGCATATATTGTCAACTTGCGGGACACAGACATGATTTGGGATAGGAACTGATGCCATGAGAGGGCAAGCAGAGCCTGAGGGAGAGCTGGAGGCCTCCCATATGTTTCTTCAGTGGTAAAAACAAAAATGCAAGACTCAGGCTGCACAGAGCACTCAGGCCTCCTTGGTGCCCTCAGGGGCTATAGTGCAGTGTGGGGAGAATGTGTTACAGAGCAACCAGGCTCTGGTTTAGTGCTGAGTGAGATCACTATGGCTAGGAGGCCCATGTGAAGAAAGAATTCAGGGATACCTGCTGCAAAGCTGGACACTTGGGAAATGCAGTTGAAGGAATGGAGGTGAAGGGTCAACATTCTATCAAGAGAGACAGCCTGAGACAATTTGGAGGGGCAGGTGTGCCAAGCAGCTTCAAAAACAGAGTAGACGGGAATAGTGGGAAGTGAGATTGAAGGTTCCAAGTTTCTGAAGTTGGGCTTTGGTCAGTTGGAGTTCTGAGCCGCAGATCAGGATGTGTCCTAGTAGGTGCTGCAAATGACAGTATTTGAAGGAGTTATGGGACCACTAGTGAAAGTGTGCAGGTTGCATGCGTGTTTGGATTCTGCCCTGCCAATTATCTGCATGTGGGTCAGCTTCCTGCATCTAGAAACATACAAGCTTCCTGTGGACCATGTGCACATGTTCAGTCCCCACAGATTCACTGGGCTGGAAGGAACCCCTCATGCTGGCCTGAGGTTTGGCTTCAGAATTCACCCTGTCTGGTAGAGCATGGGGTTCCTTTCTCTCCCATTCACTCTACCTCCAAGGTCCTGCCAAGCCCTCCCTACAAGACACCCAGCCATGGAAGAGAGTCCTGTGGTCTGTCTATATCTGCATTTCAGCTGAGGAGTTGTGGAATCACAGAATTACCTCTGGAGCTTTTTCTTTCCTTTCTAGGTACAGGTGCCATCCTCTTTGCACAGTGAGCAGCAGGACTCACTACTTCTCTCCACCTACTCGCAGCAGCCAGGGACCCTGGGCTTTGCCCCACAGCCCCAGCCCCCTCAACTTCCCCGAAGGATCAACAGCCTGTCTGAGTCCTCAGGCCTCCAGCAGCTGCCCCGGTAGTACCCTAGCATCTCAATAGGGTCCCAGTCAGCTTTAACCAATGGACGAATAACAGGGGAGAAGAATTTGAACTAAACCATTGGCCTTTATGCACACAGCATACATTTCAGATCTCGTGGATGTTAACAATCTCTGGAGAATTGTGGATGGCATGTGGGAATGATCAGGAATCCTGGCCAGGTTTCCCTTGCTTCTGTGCAACTCGAGTACACTCTCCAGCCATACCTGCACATCAGGACTCAATCTACCTTACCAGATGGCTGGTCTCGCTGCCCTTCCCAAAAGCACACTGGTCACTCTAGCTGGCAAGGGCCAACTACATGTGCTAGCTGGTCTTCACTCTCTTAATCCTGTTTCCTTTGCATTCCAGAAGCACCAGTTTAGAAATCTATTGAAGAGAACAGATTATTTTTCATTATTTTTAAATGGTTGTTTTTGTCTTAATTTGCACAGCTGCACAGAGGAGGTAACTTAGGCACTTTCAATTTTAAAAAATAATAAGGTCTTATGACTTCATTTGGAGACAACAGTAACAAAATAGTCAACCAATCAGAAAGCAAAGCTGATCATCACTCAACAGGCTGCAGCACACACCCTCCAGACTGAGCCCCATACTATGCTGATGATTCCTTTTATAACCCTGGACTATTTCCTGTTTACTTCATTGATTGCAGCTACTAGGCAACTTAGAGCAAAGCACAATCATGCAGCTGACAATCCAGAACCCTGAGAACTCTAGGGCTATAAAGGGAAAGGTTTCACATGCCAGAAGGGCCTGTGGGGGTGCTCAGCTCAATGGACCCCCACCTGTGCCAAGCCTGTGAGGACACTGCTCCTTGCTACACATCTTCCACGATAAGACCCAGGATTGGATTTCCTTTTCAAAATGCACTTTGCTTTTTTTTGTATGTTTTGGTATGTTGAGATGTTCCTAAAGAAAAAATTTTATATAATTACAAGATGAAGATGGAGTGTAGTGAATTGTACAGCTGTTGTAATAATGACCTATTTCTATATAAAATAAAATTGTATGGATTATGTGTAAATTATTTTCTATCTGAGACACAGTTCCTTTTCCAAATATAAAAGCATAAAAGTTTTCTTGTGTTTTTCTGTGAGTGGACATTTTGTAATAAATTAATGGATTTGTACAATTTCCTCTGGAGGCAGTTTCTGTCCCTTGCTTTATATGCATGCATATCTTTTCATCAGTAAACATGTATATTTCTTAAATTTCAAGATGTTTCTTAGGATAATCAAATGTGTGGAAAAGTGGAAGCAAGCAAAAAATAAGCCAGGTAATAGCGTTATGTTTTTTAAGCTACACCATGTGCGTCAGTCTGTCAGGTCCTTGATTTTTATAACAAATGTTGTGATAGAAGAAAAAAAACAATGGTTCAATGTAGAAATGACAGCAAAAGAGACAAAGAAAAACAGAAAAGTTCCTGGAAACATGTCAGCCTTATAGACATAAGTAATCTGTGGAGGTGAACAAGACATTTGCCACCAAAGCATTCGTTGGCCATAATTCAACTCACCTGGGCTGAGCTCCATGGGCTCTGACCAACAGCACTTAGACATCAGTGATGCACAGTGTGTGTGTGTGAGACATTCACACATGTCATATTGGTGAGGGCAGATGAAGCAGCAGCATTTTGGAGACTTCTGCTAACTACAGACATCCATCCTTCTTTCCCACTAACTACATCATGCTGATACAAGGATTCCTGGCACACTATGACTGGGAATCAATGAGGTGGTAATGCACAGTACAGCCGTTTCCGTAGCTGCTGGCCCAGGAGAACTGAGTTCCTTTCCTTCCACCATTGCTGTAGCTTTGTGCTTCTACCTGCATCCCTGTAAAACACAGATCACTCCTCTTGACTCTGACCGTGATTGGGTTTGAATAGCCTAAGACACTGCTGTATAAATTCATCAAAAATGAGTTTTATTCATCACACAATTGCTGTATTCCTGGAAAAAGGTAAGTGTGAATACTTTGCATTCATTAGGATCATTTACTGTTTAAATTAAAGGAACCAGAAAGAACTCTTTTTAAAATAAAAAGTCTGTGTGAAACTGGATTAACTACTTTGTAATTTAACTGTTTTGTAAATTGGAAGATCAGATTTTTATGTAAAAGAGTTTGTATTTTAATGGGCTGTCAGAATTCTTATTTCTAAGTAAAACAAGATTTTTAAAGGAAACAGCATTTAATTGCCCTATGATTTTCCAGTTGGAAGCCATTAAAAGAGGGTGGCATATACTATGCTACTAATTTAATTTAGCATTGCTTAAATCTTACATGTGTTCAGTATCTGGATAAACTCAGAAAACTCTTATTATGTAATGTTTCCCACATGATATCAGGGGAAGTTTAATCCCAATGCTTTTCTTCTTCTTTTTATTTCTTCCTTTTTTTCTTTTAATCCCTAAGCTTTTGATTCTTTTAATTTTGTTCATTAAAAGGCTATTTTGCAACACTGTCCTGTTTCCAGAAAAACCATGACCTTTCTATTTGGAAGACGATGAAGTCTTGGCTCATGAAAAGTGAGTGAAATGTGAACTTTGGAATATACCACCTTTTTAAATATCTTAAACTAACTTCACTGAAATGTATTATCTTCTGTCTCTAATGGCAACTAAAATTCACTAATTTAAATTTTTTGTTTATACAGGCAACATGGTGAACTGGTTAACTATTAGATCATTTTAAGCCATGACATTTTGCACTCTTGCCTAAATTATATGGTAAAATTTGAGTGTTTGGTACAGAATTGCTTTAATTTCTGTCTTTACTTTATGTGAGGCCTGAAGGTTTTAGAGGCAGCCATTGATAACCTAGAGAAATACCGATTAGGTTCCTCCAGAAAAATGTCTTGTATGGCTTATGGACAGACGAGTATGAACTACGCACTACACATGATACAAAGAGTAGCAGACTTCTGTACACACAATGTGGCTGATTACAAAGCTGAAATACGTAGTCTTCTGGTATCTGTGAAAGAACTTTATTTTTATAAGGGAAAAAAAGCTCATTAGAAACAAAGAAAATCTCCTTTAGGACTTTTTCCTAACCAGCCAATGTCCAGTTATTGGGGAAACAGGGTAACCCTACAGCACATCCAGTAAATTAACACATGCCTTAAAATGGATACTCAAATGTTGGGTTACCACTTGTAAGAATTTAATTAAAACCTCAAGTCTGATATAGAAGATCTCTTAAAAGTTTTAAATTAGGCCCCACATAATGTAATGATAACAAAGCTAAATATATTTACATCAAACTGATTACAAGTATGTGAATAGCACAGATTTAACTTTAATCCACTCATTCTTATACTTTCTCAGTGTTCCAGTCTTTATATACCATTATAGTATTTCAATAACTTACCAAATAAAAATTTTACCCTGCCCTAGGATTAAGGATCTTACCATACCTGTCCCCCTCCTCCAAAAACAAAAACAAAAACAACAATAATAAAAAAAACCCTACCATTTCTGACCAGCAGAGCCTAAAAGTCCAGTCAGCAACTTGAGTTTGGCCTGGGGACCAGGGACTTGATTATACAGTCTGTCGATTCACCCAGATCTCCTGGCATGAGATTCCTCCCTTTCTATTTCAAAGTCACATGTCTTACATCAGGCAGCTTTCATTGCTCTCATGTAGATTTTTATATTTGAGGCTGTATGACATATCAAGTCTGATGTGCTGGCCTATTTGGAAAGTTATGTATGCCTTACCAGCATCTAACTGTAATTAACATGGTTGTAACATGCAGCCATAAGGGTAAATAAATTGCTGGACCCCTTCCTACCTTCATGGTGCAGTCCCCACATTTCCCAGAAGAATTTGCCTCCCTTACTAGTGTCACCTCACTTTCCTCAGAGAGAAGTTTATATATGAAGCTTATACCTTATTGACAGACACAGCTTCACAAAGAAACAAGATACCCATACATATACTTTCTGACATTAAAAATATTAGACACGACTTCTAGCCAAGATGGAGACCTATACAGACACGCTGCATCTCCCTCCACAACTAAGAAGAAATAAAACTACCCCAAAACTAGAGACAACCAGAAGTTCCAGAAAATCAAGCTGCATGGAAGTCCAACGAACAAAGATATAAAGAACAAATATTCATCCAGACAGGTAGGAGGGGCGGAGCCAGGGTGGAGAGGATGCAGTGGCAGCAGCAGCAGGCCAGCAGAAAGTGAAGTCACATGTTTTAAAAAGTAGAGAGGGACACCTGGGGAGCACTCCCAGCACCAACACCAGCACCAGAGCAGACCAGACCAGACCAGACCACAGAGCTCACAGGCCCACTCACAGGACCAGCACAAGGGAAAATAAAGCCTCACTGCTTTTGATTGTGCAAACCAGTAGGGGTTGGGGCCGAGGAAGAAACTGCTAGTCTCTCAGCAGAGTCTGCTTGTTTATAGGGCCCCCACACTCCTAGAACATCTGCAGACCCACCCACTCTGGGAATGACAGCCAGGACAATACCTAGAGAGGCACCAGTCCCATATGAAGTGGGAGAAGTGCCTGGAACAGGGGTGAATGCTGAGCAAGCGGAATTGTTCCCTCTCAGACCCCTCCCTCCCCCACAGTGCCACAACGTGGTGAGGTCGCCCTGTACTGATGAATACCTAAGGCTCTGCCCCTTACAACATAACAGGTGTGACAGCTCTGCCTAAGACACAGAGGCAAACAAACACAGGAGCCTGTCAAGATGAGGAGACAGAGAAGTATGGCCCAAAAGGGGAAACAGATCAAGGTTCCAGTGGGAGAACTAAATGATGATGAAATAGCCAACCTAACAAACAAGGAGATAGCCAACCTAACAGATGCAGAGTTCAAAACACTGGTGATAAAGATGCTCACAGGCTTGACAGATATGCTTAAGTATGGCGATTGCATAAGGGAGGAGTTGAAGGCTATGCTAAATGAAACAAAGGAAAATCCATACAAAACTAATGGTGAAGGGAAAGAAACGAGGGTTCAAATCAATAATTTGGAACATAAGGAAGAAAAACACAGTCAACCAGTACAGAACGAGAAAACAAGAATCGAAAATAAAGAGGAGGCTTAGGAACCTCTGGGACAACTTTAAACATCCTAATATCCAAATCAGAGGGGTGCCAGAAAAAGAGGAAGAGCAAGAAATTGAAAGCTTATGTGAGAAAATAATGAAGGAAAACTTCCCAAATTTTATGAAGGATATAGACATACAAGTCCTAGAAGCACAGAGAGTCCCAGACAAGCTAGACCCAAAAAGGACCACACCAAGACACATCATAATCAAAATGCCAAAGGTGAAAGATAAAGAGACAATCTTAAAAGCAGCAAGAGAAAAGCAGAGAGTTACCTACAGATGGGGTGCCTATAAAACTATCAGCTGATATTTCAAAAGAAACTTGCAGGCAAGAAGGGAGTGGCAAGAAGTATTCAAAGTGATGAATAGCAAGGACTTACAACCAAGACTACTCTACCCAGCAAAGCTATCATTTAGAATGGAAGGGCAGATGAAGTGCTTCCCAGACAAAGTAAAGCTGAAAGAGTTCATCATCACCAAGCCATTATTATATGAAATGTTAAAGGGACTTACTCAACAAAAAGATGAAAACTATGAACATTAAAATGACAACAAACTCACAACTATCAACAACTGAATCTAAAAAATAAATACAAAATCCAACTAAGCAAACCAGAATAGGAACAGAATCACAGGTATGGGGATCATTTTGAGAGTTATCAGCTGGGAGAGGGAAGGGGGAGAAATGGGGAAATGGTGCAGGGATTAAGAAGGATAGTTGGTTGGTACAAAATAGACAGGGGGAAGTTAAGAATAATATAGGAAAGGGTGAAGCCAAAGAACTTATATGCACAACCCATGGACATGAAATAAGAGGGTTGGTATTGCTGGAGGTAGGGGGTACTGGGCAGAGGGGAGCAAAGGGGAAAAAATTGGGACTACTGTAACAACATAATCAATAAAATATACTTAAAAAATATTAGGCATATCAGAGAAGGAGAGAAGCATGGATACCAGGGAGAAGAAATACTGATCAGTTGCCTCAGACGTGCCCCAACAGAACCACAATGTTGGCATATGCTGCAACCAGGAATCTAACCTGCAACCTTTTGGTCCACAGGACAACACTTCAACCAACTAAGCCACACAAGCCAGGGCTCTGTTAATAGATTTAAATTCAGTAACCAACTGCTGGCCAAGATGGAGGCGTAGGTAGACATGCTTCACCACCCTCCACAACCATAAGAAGAAAAAAAACCTCAAAACTAAAAATAAAAAAAAAACCAGAACTACCAGAAAAATCAAACTCCATGGAAGTCCAACAAACACATATATAAAGAAGCAATACTCATCCAAATAGGTAGGAGGGGCGGAGAAAGGGTGGAGAGGACACTGTGTGGCAGCAGCAGCAAGGCAGTGGCTGAGGTCAGTCAGCAGAAAGAGCAGTCATACACAATAAAACTCAGGAGGGACACCGGGGGAGCGATCCCAGCCTGAAACCTGACCACGCCGCTCACAGTTCCAGTGCTAGGTAAAATAAAGCTGCATTGCTTCTGACTGTGAAAACCAGTGGGGGTTGGATGGTAGAAGAAACTGCTGGTCTCTAAGCAGAGTTTGTTTGTTTAGAGGCCCCCATGGTCCTAGAACATCCGCACACGCACCCACTCTGGGAACCACAACCAGTGACACAGCTAGAAGGGCACCAGTCCCAGATGGGAAGTGGGAGAAGTGCCTGGAAAAGGGGCCAGTGCTGAGCAAGCAGCACTGTTACCTCTCAGACCCCTCCCCCACTTTCAGCGCCATAATATGGTGAAACGGGTTGCCTCACACTTATGAATACCTAAGGCCCCACCCCTTACAGTGTAACAGATGCAACAGCTCTACCCAAGACACAGAGGCAAACACAGGAGGTTGTCAAGTAGAGGAGAGAGATATGGCCCAAAAGAGGGAGCAGATCAAGGTTCCAGTGGGAGAACTAAATGATGATGAAATAGCCAACCTAACAAACAAGGAGATAGCCAACCTAACAGATGCAGAGTTCAAAACACTGGTGATAAAGATGCTCACAGGCTTGACAGATATGCTTAAGTATGGCGATTGCATAAGGGAAGAATTGAAGGCTATGCTAAATGAAACAAAGGAAAATCCATACAAATCTAATGGTGAAGGGAAAGAAACGAGGGTTCAAATCAATAATTTGGAACATAAGGAAGAAAAAAACAGTCAACCAGTACAGAATGAGGAAACAAGAACTGAAAATAAAGAGGAGGCTTAGGAACCTCTGGGACAACTTTAAACATCCTAATATCCTAATCAGAGGGGTGCCAGAAGGAGAAGAGGAAGAGCAAGAAATTGAAAGCTTATGTGAGAAAATAATGAAGAAGAACCTTCCTTATTTGGGGAAGCATATAGACATACAAGTTCAGGAAGCACAGAAAGTCCCAAACAAGCTAAACCCAAAGAGGACCACACCAAGCACATCATCATTAAAATGTCAAAGGTTAAAGATAAAGAAAGAATCTTAAAAGCAGCAACAGAAGAGAGTTACCTACAAAGGGGTGCCTAGAAGACTATCAGCTGATTTCTCAAAAGAAACTTTGCAGGCAAGAAGGGGTTGGCTAGAAGTATTTAAAGTGATGAAAAGCAAGGACCTAAAACCATTATTACTCTACCCAGCAAAGCTATCATTTAGAATGGAAGGGCAGATAAAGTGCTTCCCAGACAAGGTAAAGCTAAAGGAGCTCATCAACACCAAGCTATATGAAATGTTAAAGGGACTTAATTAAGAAAAAGAAGATCAAAACTATCAACATTAAAATGACAAGGAACAACTATCAACACCTGAATCTAAAAAATAAAAACAAAAACAAACTAAGCAAAAAACCAGAATAGGAACACAATTATAAGACCATTTGGAGGTTTATCAGCTGGGAGGGGATGTGGGGAGAAATGGGGAAATGATGCAGGGATTAAGAAGCATAATTGGTAGCTACAAAATAGACAGGGGAGATGCTAAGAATAGTATAGAAACGGGAGACACCAAAGAACTTACATGTACAACCCATGGATATGAACTAAGGGGGGGGGGGCAGGACTGCTGGAGGTACTAGGTGGAGGGGAGAAAAGGGAAAGGAAATTGGGACAACTGTAACAGCACAATCAATAAAATATACTTAAAAATATTAGGCATATCTATTATATTGACTTCTTTGTTAATTACTACTAGTTTTTTTAATGTCATATTTTATTGTAAGCATGAAGTCATTAACCCGTGGCATTTTTATAAACTCAGCTTTTCTAATTAACCATTATTATTATTTTATTTATGCTCTAATCAGTGCAACTTGGGACACTTCCTTCATTGGTGACTTTATCTTATTTTTTTTAGATGAGGTAGATTTTTTAAAAGATTTTATTTATTTATTTTTAGAGAGAAGGGAAGGGATAAAGAGAAGGAGAGAAACATCAATGTGTGGTTGCCTTTCGCATGCCTTGAAGCCTTAATCTTTTTAACACTACCTATCAGAAATCAGATTCTGGATTTCTTTTAGGAAACAAGTAGATCAAGGTCCAGCTTGATTTTTTTTTTTTTTCTTCCTGCTACAAACCATGGCATTAACTCAAAGGAGACTTGATTTCTTTTAGTTAAAAAAAAAAGTATTAGAGATTAAAATCTGGGTGACTAGGGTGAGAATGAGAGTTAGTATTAGGTAAAAATGCTGCTTCTGTTGCTACTATTGAGCCATTTTGTGGTGAGAGAGGTAAACACCTATTTCTTTAAGGTCATGAAATTATACTGATTTCTTCAATATAATATATTTTATATGGTATTTTACTGTACCTTTCTAATGTGATTTCATCAACCACTGAGACTCTCACCTAAATTGATGTTTCATATAAAGTCAGTTATAAACTGTCAATTTTAATTTCAAAACACTTCTTGTGCCTGTCCTCTCCTCTAAGTTCTCACTATTCACCCCCTAATCCAGGCCCCCATTTCACCTGGATCACAGCCTCCTCATTGACAACCCCTAAGCTCCAGTCCACACACACAATAAAAATAGTTAGAGCCCTGGCTAGTGTGGCTCAGTGAATTGAGCACCAGCCTGCGAACTGAAAGGTTGCTGGTTCGATTCCCTGTCAGGGAACATACCTAGGTTGTGGGCCAGGTCCCCAGTTGACGGTATGTGAGAGGCAACTGATCGATGTACCTCTCACATTTTGATGTTTCTCTCCCTCTCCTTCCACCTCCCTTCTCTTTCTCTAAAAGTAAGGAAATAAAAAAAAAAAAGTTAGAAAGCACACAAAGTTCATCCTAATGGTTTTGGTCTCTGGAGGCTGTCAGTGACTGACCTGACCACTGAGAAGGTTGAAGAGCCTGCAGGCTCATGATTTTCAGTACTTCAGACCAATTTTTATTATGTCTGTTCAGCTTTTACTTAAAGCAGTAGAGTTGACACCTGAAAGGGCCATATTATAGATTTTCACTGGAGGGGTCTATTTGCTTTGACAAGAAGTAGGATCTATTCACATTCTATCAGTCATCTGAAAACTTGAGGCAGCTGGCACCGATTTCTGACTTATTTAGGTGACACTTTTTATTTCCCCGATGGATGGTGCCCATGAGGCACCTCTAGGTGCTTATTTCCCCTCTAGGTGCTGGGAGCCTATTAGAAAGGGGAGGATCATATCTGCAGGTGGACCCATATGGAGTCAAGATCATATAAGTGATCCCAAAGGGCCATTATGATATGAAAGGCCTCAGGCAGGTTTCAGGTGCCTTATCCTGAGGAAGAGGAGAACAGGCAAGGTGAGGGGAGGAGGGCAGGAGAGGCAAGCAATGGAGAATGCCTTCAAAGTGCTGGGGAGAAATGATTTTCAACCTAGAACTCCATACAAATCAAAATATTAATAAATTGGGAAGTTGAATAAGACCTTCAGATATGCGAGGGCTCAAAAACTTTAGCTCTCATCCTGTCTTAAGAAGCCACTAAATGGCATGCTCCTGTGAAATAAGAGTTCAGGCCCTGGCCAGGTGGTTCAGTTAGTTGGTGCGTCCTCCCAATACATCAAGCTTGTACGTTCAATCCCGTTCAACACATTCAAGAATCAATCAATGAATGCATTAAAAAGTGGAACAAATGAATGTTTCTTTCTCTCAGATAAATAAAAAATTTTTTTAAGAAATAGAGTTCATCAAGAATAGGAAGTCATGTATTCATAGATCAAGTTGACAATCTTTGAATCCCTAGACTAGTGACATCCAGTTCCTAGGCCTCTGGGAAGCTCTGGAATGATCTCTTCTGGGCACCTCCTCAGAAGTCCCATCATCTTTCACATCATATCTAAGCTACTTATCCACACTGACTGTCTACTGCTTTCCCAGCTCTCCTGCCTTATATGCCCCTTCCTATGGCTTCTTCCAGAATAGGCAGAAAGCAATCCATTCCCATACCTACTCCTTACCCTGTCCTCATCTGGCTTCTCTCCACTGCTCCAATAGTGAAACTTGTTAAAATCACTTATAGTTTCCTCTGTTTTTGCCTTACTTGAACTCAGTAGTTATTTAGAGCCTGTTGACCATTCCAGCTTCCTTTGTACTTGACATTTTCAAAGACTTTTCCTAAGACTTGACTAATTTCCTAAGTCTCTGTGACCCTGCCCCCACAAACACCCCTCTTAAATGTAGTGACTCTACACTGTTTTCTTTCCAAGTCCTCTTGATTTTACCTCTTTATTTTTATAAATATCAGCCTGCCTCTTTCCATTCCCACTGCTACTGCCTTAGTTCAGACCCTCCTCATTTGTCTGTTATGTAAGTAGTTTCCTTCCACTCATCTTCTTGCTACCATCTTGCCCCTACACTCAAATCTATTCTTCAGTGTAACCAAATTAATTCTGAAACAAATCTGATTATGGTACTGCCCTCCTGAAAAACCTTTCAATGGTTCATTACCATACTCAAACTCTGGAATAAGGCCCACAGACTATCCGGTCTCTCAGCCTAGAGTCTGAGAAGTCACACTACTTCAGGCCTTCCGTGAGCTGCATGTTCTGCCACTTCCCTGCCCATTCATCTTCCGCCCTTCCTTCCAGACTCCACACAAGCCTTCCTGACCCAGCTGTGGATGAAAGAACCTTCAAACCTCTACAAAACTTTATTAAGAATTTATTTGAGCCAAGTTTGAAGACATGCCCTGAAGCAAGATCTCAATGAGAGAATGCTCTGAACAATGGCAGTTTTGCAGCTTATTTTATACATTTAGAATCAACAGAAAGCATAAGGAAGGCTATGTGACATCCACTGATTAAGGAAGCAGGAGAAAGCAAAGCAGGTAAATGTCTAGGATTGGACTAAAAAGCAATATAGAGAAACAAGTACTTCTTTTACATTGGTGAGGACAGGATAGTTAACATCTGACATCGGCAATAGAGATGGTATCTGGGCAAGACGAAAACAGCGAAGGGGCTTTCCATGTTGACATGGTCTGTTGCCAGTGAATGTGCTCCCAAGTGGTCTGGAAAAGAAAACTACTTTGACATTTCACAAGTGTGTTAACCTGTATGCATAAGAACGAGGGACAGGGCGGGCTCAGGACGCAATGACCTGCCCAAGTAGGAATTTAAAATCAGACTATGCTCCGTGGTTACTTTACCTGCCTGGGCTTACCAGCCCTGCCACCGGGCCACTGAGACAGTCGGGTCTACACACTCATACATCAAGCCGGACACAACCGCCGACAGCTCCACAGTCCAGGACAGCTCCACAGTCCAGGACAACTACCGTCACTTGTGAGTCCTCCTGCTTGCTGTCCGCAGCTGCAGGGCGGACCTGGCTGTCATCTTTAGGACCGCCATCCGGCACCCTGTCGCACAGATTCGGTAGACGTGGCCCCAATTGATGAGTGAATGGGAAAAACAAATGAGCGTCCTGTCTCCCAAACCCTGCTCCCAACCAAGTGGGAACCTAGATTTTGATTTTGACTGAAGACTCGGGCGAGAGGCGAGAAGGCGTGAGTCCCTTCGTCGGCTCATTCTCGAGGAAACTGGAACTCAGCTACAGAAAACTGAACGCGAAAAGGGTTCCATGCAGAATCGCCTTACCAAGCCCGGCCAAGCCGACTGGCTTTACCCTAGCAGCGTACTGCTGACGTCACAGCCCCGCCTCTCGTTCCACCCGCCTCCTGGCGACCCGGAAGTTGTAGTTGCAACCCTGCTTTCCCTCTCCCACAATACTTCGCGCTCTCTCTTTCCAACTTGGGCCCGGCATAGTGAGTATGGGGTTTGGGTTTCGGACTTCGGAATCTGGGTCCATCCTCGCCTGCTATTGAGTTGGCTTGGACAACGGGATCTCTCCTGAGCTGGACAGGGACTCCGCGTTCCAGGGAACGGGAATCCGCCTTGCGCTTAAGGGCTCTTGTAGCCTGGGAGAGTGAATGGCTTAGGGGTGCCGGGCGCAGAGCTGTCAGGGACGGGCGCACCGGAAGGGCAGATTCTTGTGCCGTGGGATGGCCGGTTTGACTGCCGGAACCTGGGGGTTCGGGCACCAGCCACGCTCTCTGCACACGGAAGCTTTGGAGGGAGGACTTGACCTGTTGTATGTCCCACCCTGTTCAGAGCCCCCTTGTCGCCTGAGTTTAGATGGCTCCCGCAAAGAAGGGTGGTGAGAAGAAGAAGGGCCGTTCTGCCATCAACGAGGTAGTGACCAGAGAGTACACCATCAACATCCACAAGCGCATCCATGGAGTGTGAGTACCCTCCCCTCGTCTAGCCATGCTGGTCGGAGCCTTCGGAATTAAGCACGTCTGGGTGTCACTTGAGTCTCCAGGATTGAAGGCGAGGTGGTCTAGAAATTAGCAGCTCTTTAAAAACTTATATCTGTATTCCATGGACTGCATTTTCGGTCTGTAGGGTTTAAAGTGTAATGATCGAGGGTTAATGACTGCAAACGTGAGATTGAATAATCAGGTTTCTGGGAGAGCCAATTGGGAAAACATGGTGAAAAAATCATTCCACTCAGTGCTTGTAATTGAATTAAATAGACCTGGGCATGCGAGAGGGTGAACGATGTGTGTGAGGGGGATAGCATACTTTTTTGTCTATCTAGACCCTATGAAAGTCAGTTAACTAAACAAGCCCTGTCCATTCCGGAGTGTGAACACTTGATTGGGACTATTTTAGTTCTCTAACCCATACAGGTATGTACTAATTAGTTGAGCTGTAATACCAGAAATGAAACTGCTAGAGAGAGGAAAAGAATTGTCCTGTTTTGTTTTTTTTTTCTTTTTTTTCTGGGTTTTGGTTTTTAGTTCTTAAGATTAGTAACTTCCCATTTTCTGCATATGGTACTTACTGCTGATAATGGAGACTAAATCTTGAATACTGATACTTGGACTGTTTTTAATAGCAAATGTTACAGGGGAAAAATAGTCCATTCAGGCACCAACCTGTGGAGCAGAATTTCTTGCACTTAACTGGGCAGTCTCTGAGACAATTAATTTTTCAAGAGATTCAAATATGCAGCATTGTCCACATTGGGCCTGGCTGGCTGATCTGCACTCCCAGCCAAGGGTTGCTCATGTGTGAGCCAAGAGGCATCAGTGTTCCTTTGTCTTACTTGGGGTCTCTGAGGCAGCTTCTGGGTCAAAAATCCACTGCATTTTTGGTGGATTAACGTTGCTTCCGAGTAACCACATTCCCTTCCCCTTGCCCCTTTGAACCAAAAAATCCTACCTTCCCAGTTTACTTATGGGAAGTTAGACAAGTATTTAGATATAAAATGGTAAATCGTGCCAAGTGAAAAAACCAGGTGAAAAGGGGTATTGTTTTAAAGGCCACACTAGTAAGTAATAGGACATTTGAAAAGTGTGGCGGTGGGCCATTGCAGGTGGGCAAGTTTTTCAGGCACTTAGTGTTTTGTTACAGAAACCCTAAGTGAAGACCTAGTTGGTACTAAACCCTTTGGTCATTTTCCAGTCCTGAAAGTGGATTGTGTATATTCTGTGTCCCAAATACGCTAGTTGTCAGGCATTACCACTGCCTGAAAAAAGCATTGTCCTGCCTCATTCAGGATTGGTTTAGATTTCTAATATGAAAATAGGACATAATAGGTATTTCATTTAATTTTGTATTCCTTTTATTCATTTATTTACTTATGTTTGAACCTAAGGGGTTTCAAGAAGCGTGCGCCTCGGGCACTCAAAGAGATCCGGAAGTTTGCTATGAAGGAGATGGGAACTCCAGATGTGCGCATTGACACCAGGCTCAACAAAGCTGTCTGGGCCAAAGGAATAAGGTGCCAGTTATCTGTTACAAGATGAACCTTTAAAATTACACGAGGTCACTGCACAGTCTATATGAGTTCAGTAATTAGCTAATGCGTGTAGAAGTATAAAAAAGTAGTGTGAACGTAACTCAAAGGGTGGGGTAGCATCTACAGAGAAGCCCTTTGGCACAGTATTTTTAATGAGACCCAAATGATGAAGGAGCCAGCAATGTGAGGGTCAGTTGGGAGTGGTGCACAAAAGAGAACAAATTTGATGTGATCTGGAAACAGGTTGGTGAAGGTAGAGTCAAATAAGTGACTTGAACAGTGAATGGGGATGGAGAGTTAGATGGGGCAGATCATAAGGGATCCTGTAGGTCCTGGCAAAGAGTTTGTATTATCTCTAAAAACCATTGGAGCACTGTTTCTCAGGATGCTTCACCTCCTCAGAACAGTAAAAAGAGTATGTAAAAGTCACTGTGATGTTCAGAGGAAACAACATTTAATAGTTTTTTGTGTTCAGTATATAGTCTGCAGTTATTTTAGTGTTTCTCCAAATTTAAATTTTAGACAAAGACCATAACCACAATTTCTGTGGCGGTGATAGAGGGAAAAGACCTATCTGGGTAGGCCACATTTTTTCATAGGTTGAATGTCAGTGGTGGCTGCCTACTGAGACAGCTATATTCCCTGGGACTACAGTGTTTTCTCAAGAGGCTGGTTGGGCAGATGAGAACAAAGGATGATGCATGTTACAGAAGTGGGTATAGGATGTGTGAATACACCTGGTGGCTATTGTCATGATAGGAAGAATTGACTACCAGCATGTTTATATTTGTTATTAGGAATGTCCCATACCGTATCCGGGTGCGGTTGTCCAGAAAACGTAATGAGGATGAAGATTCACCAAACAAGCTCTATACGTTGGTCACCTACGTACCTGTTACCACTTTCAAAAGTAAGTTTTACTCCATTCCACAAAGCTGTTTAGATTAGAAAAACAATGTGATGTGTGGGTATGGAAGGTGACTAGCTGTCTCTTCTTTTCCAGATCTACAAACAGTTAATGTGGATGAGAACTAACCGCTGATTGTCAAATAAAGTTATAAAACTGCCTTTGAGGTTTGGTTTTCTGTTTCTAGTGACAATGTAATGTAATGTGTTCGTATACTTTAAAGTAGTTCCCAATTATAGAACCATTTGGAAAGCTTTTCCTTAGTACTGTGCCTGTGTCCCTTCTCCCCAGCCCCTGGAGTTTCTGAATATTTGGACAGGTCCTAAACAAGTTTTTAAAGGTTAATTTTAAAGTGTAGGCTGCCTTTAGAATGATTGTTTCAGTAGTTGGGGCATTGGAGCATGTTAGTGCTTTGATGTGCATGTTTCATTAATTCTAAGATAAAGTTTTTCCAAGAACTGACGTAGAACTCAATTGACATTGTCACTTTTCATTTTGTCAAACTGAAATGATACAATTGGTAGCGTCTTAGAGTTAACGGACTATATTTATATTTGGTAGTATGTTTTTAAGCTTTTGCCTATACCTGTATTGAATATAATTGTTAATGAGTATTTAATTGTCTTCTAAAATAATTTGATGTAGTGACCGAATTATGTTTATATGTACAGTTACTAGTTTAGCTCACCCCAATGGCCTTGAGGTAGTTTTAGTCCAGGTTTACATGGAGCTTAGAGGTAAAATTTACAAAATCCAAAATCTGAATTCAGCCTGAAAGTTTTGCAGGGGTTATATAAATTAGTATTTACACCACTGTAAGGTCGTCATTTCTGAAGCCCTGTTGGTGATGGTAGTGCACAGCCAAGGTAGAGTTGAAAACTATTCACCAAGAACACAGGATTGGGGGATGTGGGATGGCATCTCCAGCTTATCTCTTCATTGACATAACCCAGACCTTAGACTCAGATAACTAGAAGGCATAAACAAGGACCAAGGTCAGTACAAAAATTTCTTATTAAAAAACCTGGGGGCCAACACTGAAAGTATGTACATAACATTTTTGTAAGGACAAGTGAATACAACCAAATATATTGAAATGGTCTCAATTACCAGCACTGAAACAAAATTTGTGCAAAAAAGCCAGATGCAGTTCAACAGACAGTGGCTCTTAGATCTTGAAAGTGAACTTGGTTCTGGCCCCCCCCCATTATCCAAGTGAAAAGTGAGAGCTTGGGCATTTGTGTCTGGGTTAGCATGAATCATTGGACTTTTGTGTTCTGAGAACAAAATCATCACAGCAGAAGTGCCTGTTTCAGCAATTCTCTTAAGAATAAATAGAAATGTTTTGAGGGTTGCATCAGTTACCCTGGCCACAGCTGGGGCTGTCAGGTTGCTTAGCTGGATACCCAGCTTATGGGATATACTCAGAATGAATGAGACTGAAGTCTGGATCTATGGGCTGACAACCCATGAAACTTGCTTAGTAGTCCTTGCTTTGTGATGGCAGACTCATCTCCTCAGCAAACCACTGTCTTGCTTGGATTCAGGCTGTGATTGGCTGCTCATTTCAAAAGTTTTCAGACTGTACTGATTGATCTTGGCATTTTCTAGTTTGGATTTAATGTCCAGTGGCTTTTCAAAAAAGTTTACTAATGACTGTTCAGTCAAAAGTGAAGCTAAAATATGCTCAAGGGAGACTGTCCAGTCCCCTTCTGCCTCTTCAGGAAATGCCTGGGCATCCTGGGGAGCTGTCCCAGAGTCAGTGTCGGCAAACACAGAGTCTTGCTCCGGAGAAGGAGCTGAAGCCTGCAGCTCCTCCCCGCTGTCCTGGGAGCAGCTTCCAGAGCTGCTACCTCGATGCCCCACTTCCCCAATCTGTAGCAGCAGAGTGGTCACTGTGGCAATGGCTTGATACAAATCATTTTCTTCTGGATCTTCCCGGAACATACTGTACAAAGTTTTACAGAACTGGATAAATTCTCTCTGGGGGGAAAAAAAAATAGTATGGTATATAGCAGCATAACCAGAATAGAAGTATAATGCTTAAAAAAAAAAAAAAAACAAAAACAAAACTATATGGTACTTTTTGAAGCAGAATATGAGAAAAGGTAGTCTCTGGCCTTTGACTCCAGAGAATTTCAGCATGCTTAGAAGTATGGTACTTGTCTATACAGCAACTGGGGTTGCCCAAAAAGTCCGTTTAGTTTTTTTCCGTAAAAAGACACATTTCTCATTTTCACCAGTAACTGCTGATTTTGGATATTTAGAGTATGTTGACTATTTCCCATGTGGTAGAACGTTGATTGTTCTCAATGTCTCGATTTGATTGTTACCAACTTCAGCTACTCTACCCAACCATGGAGCATTGATTAGCAAGAAATCCCAAGCACTAAATTTCACAAACCACTTTTGACATATTTGATCAGTTACAGCACCTTCTCCAAAGACTGCACAAATCTTTTTTCAGTTGCATTTTTGCCTTTCTTGAAATAATAAAGCATAATACACTAAAAATTTTGCATATTGCTTTCATCTTCAATATTAAAATGGCTACACAGAAATTCACCAATTTTGATAAGTTGTTTTTAATGCATTCTGATACAACAGTGTCACAATACAGTCTACCAAAATTGTTTTGAATGAAGTTAAAAACAACTAAGTGCTACTAGAGCCATCTTATTGGATAAAAACATCTTGACCATCCCAATATAAAGGTGTGTGTACATCCTTTAACCCAGCAAGTCAACTTTAAGCAAGCAATGCATCCAAAAGCTATGCAGAGGTTTCTTCACAGGGATGTTTAAGCTAAGGGTTATAATGGGAAAAAAGTTGGAAGCAGCTTAAATATGACTAAAATAATGGCTTGTTCAACTGGTGGGACTACCATGCAGCAACTAAAGAATGTAAAATGAGGACAGTGATGACTGATGTTTCTGAAATTACATACTCCTGCCCAGATTGAAACTGTGTAATGTGATGAGAAATGCTTTGTGTGAGATTTAGCTACGCAATTATTCTGGAATAAGGAAATGGTTGAGAACTACTAATTTAGTAAATATTTAATGATTTGGGAGAAACATGTCTGTTAGGTAATGCTTTTCAAGCAACTGAAGAGTATACTTATTTTAAGGGAAGAAAGCTATATCCACAGTACACCAACTGCTATCTAGGGAATAAATCTTCACAACCTAAGTAAGAAGCAGCCTTCTGTTTTGAAGAGCTCTGAATATCTGAGTGAATCACATTTTTAAATTTCCCATTTAATTATCACAACATTTAGCTCCCAAAAGTTACAAAATCCTTTGATAATGGCTTTGGAGGTAAAAGAGCCCCAGCTGAATTATCAAACTTACTTCTAAACAAATCATTTGGCAAGACTGTTAATTCTTTACATAGAATAAAGTCCATACCTGGGTCATTTGGGGCAATTCAGTCTCAGTTTTATCTTTTTCTTTGGCTAAATCCTTAATCATCTGCTTTAGCTGTTTCTGGTAATCAGTTGCATCACCTGAGACAAAGAAAACGTATTTTAAGTCTAAATACAATAAAAGTAAAAGTATATAGAAGGGCATAATGAGAGATGGAGGAATTCCAAATTGAGCCCAAATGACATGGGAGGGACAGTGTTCTACAAGTAATTACGAATGGAGTATGGCAGCTAGGTGATGTCTCTTGCTACAAGAGGACCCCTGAAACGTTAAGCAAAAGGAATAAACGTGGTAGGGTTGGGGGCAGTCACCAGTACACTGCAACTCAACGTTTCTGGCCTTTGAAAGCAGTGGGTTCAGTGTTCATTCTCAGGAGGGAGGGTGTAGGTGAGTCTAAGAAGAGCCCCAAAGTCTTGCTCCTGGAAACGGGAGTGGTGTGCCTTACTGAAGGTAACAATGAAGAGAGGTACATGCCGTTTGATTTCCCAAAAACCAGGGGCCGTGAAGTTGACAACAGAGGATTCTTTAATGGTGACTGGCTGTCTCGATCATTTTCAGTGAGTGCTTAAAAAAAAAAAAAAAAAGTTGAACAAATTATGTTATCTTGACCAAAACCAAAGATTTTTAGGTAAGAAAACTAAAGGCTAAATAAGCCAGCAGCCCCCAACCTGTGGGAAGCAGCCTTTGCGGGGTCTATGAACCCAGGTATAAACAAACCACTGTCTGGATACACAGAGTAAAGAAAATACCTTACATACCAAAGTCCCTTTTCTGGATGTATGTAGATACTGCTGTAATTATACACCAACTAACAAGACCTGGCCTAGAAGAATGTATGTAGTAAAATTTGTTTATATGTATGTATACACAACACACAAATTTTACAAATAAACACCAGATCTTTGGATGGGATAATAGGTAATTGTTCTAAATTTTTCATGTTATTTTTCTATAATAGGCACATTGTATTATATTACATACTTTATAACAAAAATTGTGAAAAGCTTTACTTAATTCAAAGCATTTTACGAGTTTTGAAATGCACAAAAATGCAATTATATCAGAACCAAAATACACTACTGCTGGAAATATAAAATGTTACAGTCATTTTGGCAAATACCCTGGCAGTTCCCAAAACATGAAACATAAATTACTATTCATCCCAGAAACTCCATTAGGTATATACCAAAAGGAGATGAAAACGTGTCAACTCAAAAACTTAAACACAAATGTGTGGAGCAGCGCTGTTGCTAAGAGCCAAGAAGCTGGAAACAAGTCCAACTGTTCATCAGTGGGGGAACAGATAAATGATGGCATGCCCACCAATTGGAGTATCAAATTCAGCCATGAAAAAGAATGCTGCACTGATACATGCTATAGCATGGATGAACCTTGGAAACATAAGTAAAAGCAGCCAGACAAAAAAAGAGCACACATACTGCATGATTCCCTTTATACAAAGTATCCAGACAAGGCAAATTTATAGGGGGAAATGGGTAGGTGGGGAACAATGCTAAAAGATATGGGCTTTTGGGGGTGATGAAACTGTTCTAAAATTGTGATGACAGCTGCATAACTGCATATATTAGAAGTTATTGGATTGTACACTTTAAATGAGTATTTGTGTAGTATGTGAATTGTAGGATCAATAAAACTTAGAAAAATAGCCCTGACTGCTGTGGGTCAATGGGTTGGGTGTCATCCTGCAAACCAAAAACGGTTGCTAGTTTGATTCCAGGTCAGGGCACATGCCTGGGTTGCAGGCCAGGTTCCTGGTTGGGGGCGTACAAGAGACAACTAATAGATGTTTCCCTCTTTCTCCCTCCCTCCCCCCTCTCTAAAAATAAAACAAAACTCATTATAAGGGGGATTATGGACAAAGGATCCTCATTTTAAAAAGGTTGAAGCTTACTAGTAAGCCATTCACCAAGAATAAATCAAAGGCAAAATTCAGTTGTGACTGACCAAATACCCAGAAGATGGCACCAAAGCCTTGGTAAGCTACCCTCTTACCTTGGAAGGTTAGGTTTCAGGTTTTTTTCCTGATGTTTGTTTTCTATAACAAAGATATTGAGTCATTCTTTTTCCCAACTCTGCCCAAAACAAATTCTACACAGTGGCAGGTGTGAGAAGCCACTCAGAAACTAAGAGGAAAATTACAAACACTGAATGGTGGTTGGGGCAGTCATGATGGAAGTGGATTTCCTAGAAAAGACCCACTGAGATGTCAACAGGACCCTGGGTCTCTGTTCTCAAAGAGCTTGGTGTATCAAACAGAAGAAACAACGCACACAAGTCACTAACAGAAGAACCAATACACACAAGTCATGGGAGCATAAAACTGAACAAGTAATTCAAGCAGTGGTTGAGTGTCCAGAAAAGAGGTAGATAAAGTATCAATAGTGACAAGGAACTGGAAAGGCCAACCAACCACAAAGCAGTGCTTCCCAGCCTCTTCCCAGTCCTGGCACACAGAAAACACCACGACTGGGGCTGGATACCAGGGGACACTGGAGAGGTCTTGGAGCTCACTGAAGAAAACTCATCTATCTATGATCAGAAACAGGATACAATATATTTGGAAAAATAGTAAACACTAAGTTTACATACAGTCTTCAAATGTACTTTTAGCCTTTCTGAATGAGCTATTTGAAATAACTTTTATAAATGTAACCTTATTTTCTTATATATATGTATCTCATAATTCAAGACTGTAAGTTAAGAAACATTTCTATTAAAGTTTTCAGTGTGTCTCACTTAAAGGACAACACAAATTAAAATCTGATGAATGACTTACATTTGGTTATCTGAAACCCCTTATCTATTACAAATACTGCTTTCAGCACAGTTTAGCCTTTGGATACAATTGAGATACTACAATCATCAAAATAATACCATTCTCCATCATATTTTCTTCTTTCAAAAGCAATACAGTGTCCTCCTACCGCTCCACAGTGGTTAGAAAAAGCAATTAAATTATGGGGCTTGCATTTGGATTAGGAATTCCAGTATATCTGAGTCATTAATATGAAAATCAACTAAAGTATCAAACTTGTGTCTCAGATATCTACTGTAAAAAATCTTAAGATATAGTAAGTACTGGATGCTGGGATCATACATCCAATTTCTTAGTGGTTTCCTGACAATTTGCAAAATACCAGGAATCTTCAGCACCTCACTTTCCTCTTTTAAAAAATTCAATGCAATCTTTAATTTCACAAAAGGTTTGTATTCCCACACTTTTCATATTTTAAAAATCTCCAAGTGGAATTTTCAAGTCTAGGTCCTAATACAAAGAATGGATCTCTCATCTAGCTTAAGCTGCCCATCACCAAATTAGTGTGCCTGGTATCACTTCTGACCTGGTTTGTATCAATACAGCCTAAGTTGTTAGACTGGAATGGGAACTGTCTTTTTTGTTTTCTGTGAGAAGTTGTCCTTGGCAAGTTTCCTCAGTACGGCATCTGTTTTCAAAATTGTTATTTCCTTCAACTGAATCTTCACACTAACTGCATTCTCTAAAGAAAGTTCTTGATCCTGGATGGAGTCATCATTTAGCTTATCTGTTTCCACTTCACTTGTGAGCCTTCTTCATGTAATGCCACTGGGGTCATTCCCAATAATTGGTTCTTAGAGGAGTGTAGTGATTCTTTAGTTTTCTTGGTTTCCAGTAGATACTTTGACATATTGACACACTCCCAAAAGTGGGAGATTATAGTTTATCTTCATTATTGTTTCTCAGTATAACCGTAAGAAAAGGCCAACCAAAAAGAACCAATATCGTGGGTATAGCCAGAGTGCCAAACTCTCCTCTTAGGTAAACATTAGTCATCACATGCTCCATATGTTTGGTCCTGTTGATGTTAATTTCAGACACACAATATCCCATTCCCCAATACTGCTAAGGTTTTCATCCAGAGTGAACATTCTATGAAATCTATGACTGTATATATCAGTACAATAGTCCCTCTCTATATCACAGTTCACTTATCGCGGCCTCACTGTATTGTGAGATTTAAAAATATATATTTATTGCGGATTTTTTGCTATATCACAGGATTTTGCGGTACTGTATATGTATGTTGTTAAAGTTACGTAGGTTTAAGAGTGTAGAATAAATGTAAGGTTCCTACTTCGCAGGGGGGTCTAGAACGTAATACTTGTAATAAGTGAGGGAATACTGTACCTACCATCCTGTCTACACGTCTTGACAAAGCAATGTCAAGCAAAGATCTTGTGTATTTCCAATTGTACTGCATAGGTTTAGAAAATGAACCCATTCTAAGTAAATGAACTTATACTTCCAAAGTACATTCTTTTCTTGTGGGCAATGGAACATAATAGATTTCGTCAAATAACAAAATGGATTGAATGGTACTGAAATCTTAGCATGCTCAGGATTTTTTAATATTAATTTTCATACTAATAATATTGAAATGGCTACATATGATTCCTGATTAGGATTTTGAAATAATGACCTCTTCAAAACAGACTGTCACTATCACAAGAAGGTGGAAGCAAATGGCATTCTTCTCTACTTGAATTTGAATGGTTTAAATATTTTTGACTTCACGTATGTGGTCATTCTGCACATCAAACAGCTTCTCCCTTATTGACAAATGTAATGTTGAAAAATTTTCGGCTACTATAACCAGATTTTGAATTTAATCAACATTTTTTCCATATCGAGTATTTCAAAATAAACCCTTTCTTCATTCAAACACAAATATTGTTATATTAGCCTATAATTATTTTTCAGGATTCAAATGCAGTGATACCTCAGCTAATGAAGATTATTTGTTCCAGAATCACATTCGTTAGCTGAAATCTTTGTTAGCCAAAATGTGATTTCCCATCGGTTTCTATAGAAAATCATTTAATTGGTTCTGGATGCTGCCCACTATTTAAAGATAAGTTTTATAAAATAGTAAAAAGCACACTGTAAAAGGGCAAAAACTCACCAAAGGTTGAGATGAACAGCTACCCAAATGGGTGAAGAAGGGAAAGTAGAATGAAAAACTGATGATCTTTACACTATTACAGTACATTGACATCAAATCCGAAGCAGCTTACATTATCAGGTATCTCACTTTTCACTGTCCCAAACGTAAACAACTCAGTCGGGTTGGGTCTCACCTACCTATGTGATGTGATCAACTCATTTCTTTGTCACACACATACAGACAGAAATGATAAGTTCCTCGAATGGCCCAACCGTTCATGTTTGCTGCTTTATGTTAGCACGTGCATCCACTAAAACATTTGTTAGCTGAGTCCGAAGACAGTGAAAAAATCTTCATTAGCTGAAAAATTCGTTGGCAGAGTCACTCGTTAGCTGAGGTATCACTGTAATAACACTATCACTAATGAAGCATTCATGAACTCATTATTTTTAAGTTGAATTTTTTCTTTGAATCCATACTTTATCAGTACATGTTAATATGTTTTCACATATTCTTTCAGTTTTTAATTGTTTATTCAGGTTTTCAACATTTTAAGTCTGTTTTAAATAACTATGTTTAACCAAATTACAAATTGGAATTACTCATAAGATTCTTACTTTTAACTCAACTTTTTGACTGACCTCTTTCTCTGGACAGCAAATATATGTAAAACCTCAGAAATAAATTTCTGCTTCTTCGCATAAAGCTGAACACAAAGATGAGTCACTCAAATTTTATTAGATTCAATATTTGAAGATGCATTTGATATGGATCTAGACCAGCAGGGAAACCTTTTGGAGAACTAGTCTGGCAGGAGGAAC
Source organism: Furipterus horrens (assembly GCF_987537825.1). Taxonomy (NCBI): domain Eukaryota; kingdom Metazoa; phylum Chordata; class Mammalia; order Chiroptera; family Furipteridae; genus Furipterus; species Furipterus horrens. The sequence goes on along the minus strand of NW_028327176.1, from coordinate 82,285,529 downwards.
TTTTTATGTAAGCTCTGCTCTTAGTATACCATCGTACAGAAAGCATCCAATACCTCACAACTTTGTGTTTGTTTACCACTGCCAACATATTCTCAGTAGCTTGTTTTGATGCTTCTTGATGATGAAAGTAATATTATTCCAGGAAACTGTCTTCTGGAAGTCCAATTATTGTAATTAAGCAAAATGACCAATACCTGTACATTTATCAATCTGCTATGAAAACTCCTGATTTAATGATCTTTAGGAATACTGTACTGTTCATTCCTATGTCAGCTGATATGGTATTAAATCATTTGGAGTCTTTCTTTTCTATTTCCTTTGCTAAAATGTTTTGCAGTTACCACAGAGCCAATCAAGTGAGAGCTTCCAGAACTGTGAGCCCTGGCACAGGACTAGCTTTTCCTTCCTTCCTGTGTTGCATCACATAACTTGCTCATAAAAGCCCTTTGCCTCCTCTAGGACCCACCCTGAGTTTCAAGCACTTGCACAGAGGCCAGGTGCTGATGTGCCTTGTTTGGTACCCTGCTTCCTATCAGGCAAATAAAACATTCTTCTTTGGGCACACAAGTTCAAACTTGTAATCCTCAGCATACTTCCTAATTAGTGAGTTACACTTTTTTCCAAATAGCGTGTCTGTCCCACCTTTAATCATAAAGGTGTGGCTGGTGTGGCTCAGTGGATTGAGCGCTGGCCTGTGAATCAAAAGTTCAATGGTTCGATTCCCAGTCAGAGCACATGCCTGGGTTGTGGGCCAGGTCCCCGGTTGGGGTCTTGAAAGAGTCAACCAACCTATCAATGTTTCTCTCCCTCTCTGTCTCCCTCCCTTCCCCTCTCTCTAAAAATAAAGAAACAAAATATATATATTTTTAAAAAGTTGTTCATTATTGGTGGAAAGTACATATTTGTTCAAATTAAATCTATTCAAATGAAAATACTTAAATGTATTGTGGATCTTCATGGCCTTGAAAAATTGATGTGTTTAAATACAGGTTTTAGGATCTGCATTTAAGACTTTAAAAAAACTGCATAAAAATTCAAATGTTAAATATAGGTAAGCTAAATAATATATCAAGTCTTAACTTCCATTTAACAATGTAAATTTAGTCATACAATATAAATACTATAATCATATATGTTCAGAAAGTTTTTGAAAAATTGATTTCTGAAGCCATAAATGTCTACAAATGCCTTTAATGAATTAATATAATTCCAATAATTTTTAGAAATAAACTTGTAATTTGGAACCAAATAATTCATATGAAGTTATATCAAGAATCAAATATCAATTTTAAATAATATCAGAAACCAGTAATAAATTTAAAGATATAGCAAGAATGAGAACTATCTACGATCTTTATAACTTTTCTGTAAATCTAAAATTATTCCAAAATAGTTATTTAAAACTCAAGATAAAATAATTGAATAAAATAAAATCAATCATATTCTATTTTGCAATACTAGATAATGATTATGAAAAGAATAATGACAATAAAGGAATAATTATGCATGTGTTCTATGTTAGTAGGAAAAACTTGTGAAAAATAAGGGCAAATTACAATATATTACCACTGATGCTAAGTAATTTGCACTAAAGTAATCATGAGTGCTTGGAATGGTGAAGGAGCAGTTGTATGTGGCTGCTACAGAAGGCTCCCTGGAGATAACGTGCATAACGTATTATACACCAATTCAATAATGGCTGATTCGGGAAGTGTACCCAGAAAACCCACCAATAATATTCATGTGCATCTTCAACTTTTGTACAGGTGTTCATTGTAAAAGCCACCAGACTCTCCTGGCCCTGGAAACCTAAAAGCCCTAACAGCCTCCCCAGGCACCCTCAGTGGGAAGTTCTGTCAGAGGCTCCCCATTCAACACCAGAAACATGGCATTGAGGTCCAGATACCCTCTGGAATTCCTAATCCACCTCTATCAATTTCCAAGGTCCACTGGTTTCAAAACTGCTTCCTTTGTTCTTGGTTACCACTGCTTAAATTTGAAGGAGCAAGGTCTTATATGTTGGAAAAATGGTCCTTCAAAAATAGTAGAGTAAAACAGCCATCTGTTAAGGCCACCAGAGTCTGGTTTCCCATACATTCTACAGGCCAATGGTTCATAAGGTATGGTCCTCAGACCTTGTGAGAGAGAAACTGGGGTGGGCCCAGAAGCCTGTGTATTAACAAGTCCTCCAGATGATTATGCTACACACTCAAGTTTGGAAAGCACTGCCCATAGGCCATACAATACAGTACTTAAAATATGTCATCAGGGACCCTAAACCAGGAACATCTCATGCTTCAAGTCTGAAATATAAAAAGAACTTCAGTGTTGTATACAAAACAGTGAAGGCAGAACAAAGCCTAATATTTCTACTCATTTCTTACCTGGAGGAATATGAAGCCTATATAACAATTTAATTTTCTCATTCATTTCTCCATTATACATAATATCTGCCAAAAAAAAAGAGAGAGAGAGATATTGAATATATGCAAATAGTTGAAGTACACCTGTCATGAGAAAAATGCACTATGGAGAGAAAAACCTCAACATTTGTTGTCCCAACACTTCCTCTTCTCCTACCCCAGACACAAATACTGTTTGCAATGAAAATGTGAAAAAAAGGTGGTGACTGGTGACTGGTGAGTTACAGGATAACCTCATGAATATTGTCTGGCCTCTTATCTTTTGAAAGATTTTAATTTTATGTGTAAGTATTAGAAACGTGACTTCTAACAAGCCACCACCATATGCTGGAAGCCAAGGAGAGCAAGGTCAACGACCTTGTGTATTGAAAACCTGAGTCCCTTTCACCTTAAGGAATCATAAAACCAGTCATGAGAGGAGCCCACAGAGTGATTTTTTTTCCAATTCTCACCCAAGGATGGAGAGTGATTTTTAAAATCACAGTCCCGTGAAACCAACCACAAATACACGTCATCATTCGGATCTGCCTGCTACACAATCCGCCTTGTATTATGTTCACAGATTCACATCCCAAATCAACTCACTGCAATAAATAGCCATACCAAGACAGCTCACAAATGCTCTGAATTCAATAAGATGGTCCATGTTGTCATCCAGAAGCCTGAAAGTCCTTTCAGCAAGGATCTCCGTGTGGGTTCCACAGGTCCACGGTGAGACAAGCTGAAACAGGTGTGTGAACTGCTGGGTGTCTATGCGGTACTGCTCTGCGTAGGGCCTGCTGGGGTCATGGCGAGAGGCCATGGGCCTGAGCTGCTCCCAGTAACAGCTCATCATATATTCTCTCTGAAAACAAGAGGAAGAGAGGGATATATGGGAGATAGCAGCACACTTGAAAGCCAAGACTAACATGACCTCTCGTGGCTTACTTTGCCTTCTAAAATTATTATGCATTGAGTAAGCAACATTATAACACACACACACACACACAAATTTTATTACAATCTCACCACTCCAAACATGTAAAAGTTTTTCCTTGTTACCACATGAATATGTAATTTTGACATGTTTTTTATTAAGGTTTTCTTCATTGTAGCAAATATATATAACAAAATTTATCATTCTAACCATTTTGAGGTATACCGTTCAGCTGCCATAGTTTCAATTATACGACATAAATTTTTAACCTGATATTTTCTCATAAAGTCATATTTGAAAATCAAAAAGTACTAGTGAAAGCTACAGGATACAAAAGAAACTAGCAACACTGGTTACCTGTCAGGAGGAAAAATGGGGGGTAGGGACTCAAATGTGGAAGCAAGTCTTTTTACAGCATACCTTTTTATATGTTCTGAATTTTGAACCACATGAATATATTAACAATTCAAAAAATTAAAAGGAAAAAACAAAGGCAATTTGAAAAAGTCTTGGGAATAGACTGAAAACTAAAGCAATCAAAACTAGACCTGTCACTGAGGATCAGTTGAGCCTCTTTAGAATACACCCTTTACACCAATACTAAGCACCTCTTAGAATATCTCAACTCACTGAAATGGGTCCCAACAAATGGAATTCTTCACAATTTCAGTGCCCTCCATTGATGCTGTAATACACAAGTGCAAATACCATTCTGGATAGAAATTAAAATGCCACTTATGATTTTACTGTCATATTTATTAGAGCCATGTTGTTTAAATAGTGTTTTCAGAACTGTGAGAAGTACCACATAGGTCTAATAAATTTCTGTTCCTGAAAACCAAAGACACACTATGAATGTGCATCCTGTGATGCTAAAGGTCCACAGAATCCTGCCCAGAAGAAAACAGTTATATAGGCCAAGGACTAATCCAACCAGTTTATGTAGGATCCTACTAAATAAATAAATAAATAAATGCAAAGAATATGAACAGCTGATAGAAAAAAGTACATAATTAGCCAATAAATATCTGATATGGTACTCAACCTCATTAATGAGTAAAATTTAAATTAAAAGAAAATATAATCTTCTACAAGACTAGAAAAAGTTTTAAAGATCCATACTATTAAATGTTGGGTGGGTGTGAAGTGCACTCTTAAACATCATCAATGAAAGTGAAATTTGAAAAATCAAAAACGCTTGAACAGTATTGACTAAAACCTGACTTGTGCATCCTATGAAAACAGCAGCACTGACATCCTGAGAGGGCAGAGGGATGTCCATTCAGCACAGCACTATTTATACAGCAGCAAAAACTGATAACAAAATAAATGCCTGTGAATAGGTAAATGTTAAATAAATTATGGTTCTGCCCAACAACAAAATTATACAGTCATTAAAAAAGAATAAGAGAAGAGCTGTAGATAGTGATCTAGAAAAAATTGCAGGCCATTATGTGTAGCACAATCTTGCTTTTGTGTGGAAAAAAAGTGTAAGTGTGTGTGTCTCCAGAGAGAAAAATCAGAAGAGAGACATGCCATTTGTGAACAGTAATTACCTGCACAAGATAGGATTATAGGTGCAGATAGGATAAGATCCTTTCATTTTTGCTTAAAAGTTATTTCTTTTTTTAATGGTAAGTGTAAGTATAATTTTATCTCCTTTGTTTTGCATTTATAATCAAATTTTGAAAATAGAAGTCTTAATTAGAATATGATGGCAAGCAAAATGATATTAAAAAGAGAAAATGCTCTCAAAGGCCTAATAATCCACCAGCAGTGAATTAATACAGGTTGATGGAATCCATAGGGCTCAGTTCAGGGCCCAGTGTTTCCAGGAATAGTTTATGATCCGGACTATATGTTATACTGTTAACATCTTACTTGGAGAGATGAGATTAATGAAACTGTTCTCAATTTTGAGAGAATGGGAGATGGATGTCACAAATCTGAATTTATGTAATTTAAAAGGTTGCTTTACAATATGGATGGACCTAGAGGGAATTATGCTCAGTGAAATAAGTCAGAGAAAGATAAATACCCTTTGATCACACTTATATGTAGAATCTAAAAAACAAAACAACAACAAAAAAACCCACAAATTTGTAGAAAAAGAGGTCACATTTGTGGTTACTGGGGGCGGGGGAGAGGGGTGGGAGAATTGTATAAAGGTGGTGAAACAGTACAAACTGTCAGTTATAAGATGAGTGAATACTGAGGATGTGATGTATGATGTGATGACTGTATTAATACTGCCACAGGGTATATTTGAAAGTTGCTAAGAGAATAGATCCTAAAAGTTCTCATCACAAGGAAAACATTTTTTCTTTTTTCTTTCTGTATCTGTAAGGGAAGATGAATGTTAACTAAACTTACTGTAGTAATCATTTCACAATATAATGTAAGTCAAGTCATTATGCTATACACCTTAAACTTATACACTGCTATATGTCAATTAATTACATCTCCATAAAATAAAAGGAAACAAAAGAATAGCATTAAAGGATAAAAATGATTGCTTTAAATTAACAATAAAAATAGATTAAGTACCAATCACATTATCCATCTTTAACAGGAAAGAAGATGTAAAGATGATGATCAAGAAGTGATTATTTCTTGTTAACATAGAAAAGGGTCACATCTGTACATTCTAGGCTTAGGGAAGGATGCAGTAAAAGGAATGGACTCCTTATTAAGATCCTATCACATACTTACAAAACAAAGTAAGCGTATGTCTTTGTGGCCCTTTCCGTAGACAAAATGAAATTCTGATTCAAAAGGCAAGAGGTAAATGCAAAATCCAACTAGAGAACATTATACCCAACAGTACTTAGGCATTAAAATACAAGAAGTCCAACTATGAAAGCCAAGGAAATTCAGAGAAGGGCAGGAGGATGGGGAGAAAGGAAAGTCTGAGAGGGCTTGTCATGGGGGGCATAATGCTGACTTGAGTCTGGAAGGAAAATGCTGGGTGAGGGTGCCTAAAGGAGGCACCTGGGTTGTACACTAGAGATAGACACCATGATGATGACATTATTTTCCTGAAATTTCCTTTGGAGATATATTTTGAAAATTATCTTGTATTTATAGTTTTTAAGGTTATATTTGTAGTTAGGCCTACAAAAATGAAAGACTTATAAGGCTAACTACCAATATGAAAGTAAGTTTCAGTAAATACCAACCATATCATTCAAAAGAAAGATAGAAATGGGTAACAAGAAATAGTTAGCTCTATCTTATTTAAAAACTCTTTATATTAAAGATGAATGACATGGTTAGTACATAATTTTTTATTGTTAATTTAAAGTGATCTTTTAAATTACATAAATTCAGATTTGTGATGTGTCTTATTCTCTCAAATTGAGAATAGTTAACCCCAAATAAATGAAAGACTTGATATGTTAAACAACAAACATTTACCAGCTTTTATGTTTCTAGTATTCCCTATTTTTCCTTCTGGAAAATCAGAAGGCTTGGGACACCAAGTAACTTTTCACTTTGAATTGTCTCTTCATTCAACAGAGGAAACTATAAAACTTGAAAGAGGTGATGTCTACAGGAGACAAGGGTGTGAGGAGTCCTGCTTATTATGAATGAGCAGTACTGGGAATCTAAACACTAACAATCCGTCTCAGTGACATGACTGGTGCACCAGGGTTCAGACGATCACTAAGACTGCTTAGAAGTCCCTGAAGTGCTGCTTATCACTATTTCAATTATTATGGAAATCTGGGTTCAGATGTAACAGTGGAGTTCCCACCAAAGAAGAGCTCTGGAGGCCAGACTCCAAAGCTGGACTTGCTTTCTACCATGGCCGTCTCCCTTCACTGCCAGGATGTCAGCAGCGGATCAATGTGTCTGCCTCTCTTCCCCATTTTTATTTACTATTTCAAGCAAGAAAATTTCTAGCAAGGAACTTGAAAATGTTCTTTGCAGCACGAGTTAAGAAGCAAGCCCAGGGAATCTACCTAAATACTCAAATAATAAGCCAGTCAGTGAAAGACAGATACCATATGATCTCACTTAATAAGAGGAATCTAATGAACAAAATAAACTAATGAGCAAAATAAAACCAGAATCATGGAATAGACTGACAGCTGTTAAGAGGGGCAGAAGGAGATGGGGACTGTTTGAAAGAAGGTGAAGGGATTAGTCAAAGAACATATATGCATGACCCATGGACATGGACAAGTGTGGAGATTGATTATGGAAAAGGGGGGCAGGCTGGGCAGAGGGGAGCAAAGGGGGAAATTTGGGACACTTGTAATAGCATGAACAATAAAATATTTGTAAAAATCCAAATATTAGAAATATGGTTTAGTAAATTATTAACAATATGATAGATTATAAAGTTAAATTATTAAGACTATGTAGCAACAGGGAAAAGTGTTAAAAACAGCATCAAGAGAAAATATAATATGAACTAGCATGCATACCAGCCACATAAATATGAAAATATGTGCATGTGTATCGTGGGTTGAATTATAAGTAGTAATTAAAAAGTATATGAAATAATAGTTTCAGTAGGGACACTGTCCCATCTAACATGGACTGGGAACTTAGTGCTGAACAGCAGCAGTGCTGGTGCATGGCTTCAAGCAGACAAGGCTGGCAGGTGGGGAGCTCCAGCCTCTGCAGCCTCGGGAAAGCACATGGCAATCCCTCTGGCTTCCGCACGTTACCCTGGGCCGGGTGACAACATCAGCTTGGGCTTGGCACTCCCTCATCTTCCCAGACTTTCATACCTTGAATAAGTCATAGAGTTCCTCAAGGTCTTCCAAGAGAAATGAGACTTCTGGGGTGACAACGCGGAGCTTGAGGAAAGAACAAACAGCAATGGAGTGAGATCTCTGTCTGCATCTGGAGTCAGAGACAGGAGGGGCTCTTCTTGCAAGTGTGGGACACCAGGCGCCAGCGCCAACTTCTATCCTTTCTGACACAAAGATCACCACATGGGAGCTTTCCCAGGGGGTTATCCTTACCTTTCTGATTCACACACTGGAGCCTCCAGACACATGTGTAAGTTCTAATGGAAGTTCAACACAAGCAAAGACAGTTTGGGCAAGAAGTTCCTCTTGGATAATAACTAACACTACAGGCCACGTGTGCTGGGCATTTTCTATATCCTACCTCCTTTAATCCCACGTCATGGGTATTATTATCCTAATTTTACAACTGGGAAATCTGTGGCTCACAATCTGTCTGACTCTATAACTCATGCTCTTGCTAGACCATGTTGCCTCTATTAAGTTTTTAATTCAGTGAACAAAAAAAATCCTGGCATTCTTATGTTAGAGACTAACAGGGGGACACCACAGGTCAGCACCTGACTGCTGTGAGCTGCCACGTTGAGGCCTCTACTCACCACGTTCTGCTTTGTGGTATCTTCATGGCCTTGGAGAACCCTGATCCTGTGCCTATAGCGCATGCGCTCAATTTGTTCCACAGACTGGTCTCCAAATTTCTGAGGGGAAACAAGGGATCACTCACTCACAGAATCCCTTCTATATACAGAGGACCCAAGAAGCAGCCCCAGAAACCTCCCTCAAGCCCATCTCCCCAGCAAGCTTCCACAGGATGGGTGGAGATGAGGCAGTGCCCAGTTACCTCATAGGAGTCCCGGATCAGGTCAGCAATGTCAGTCACAGGATAGGGCTCCTGGTCGTCAGAGAAAAATGTGTGATGGCTGCCAACTGGGCGTCCAGGGCTGTCCTCATTCTTAATGTGATCTAAAAACCTGAACATACCACCAAGCATTAAAGCACAGGTTTACCTTCTTCTGGTCACAGGGGCTATGACACATGTCACGGCACTTTCAAACACAGCTCATTTGTCTTCAAACACTGAGAAGACATCCATAAAGCCAGACTTGTCAATCTGGGCTCCATGGGTAGGTTTATAAGGGTCTGTGACTCTCCAGTGAAGTAAATCACAATATTCTGAAGTGAACCTTTGTCAGGCAACTTGCCCTCAGCTGCAAGAGACCTGGATTCCAGTCCTCAGCCTAGTGAGTCACACTAGGCCCTACACATAAAATGTCTGGATCCTCCAGTTGGCTGCCTGAGACCAACATTTCCTGGCGCCCACCTACCCCCATTCAAAGCCACTACAATTCCATCTAGACTCAAGACATTTGGATCTCCTCAGAGAAAACCATTGATAGGTCTCTCTCTTCCTGGAATCCCTTGTTAGAGAGGACGAGGGAAGATAGCACTCTTTAGCAAACATAGATGGCAGTGCCACCTGATGGACAGGCTCTGGGGGGACCACAGGGTGACAAATGGCAGGGAAGAAGGAAAACTTCTATGGTGACAGCCCTCCTGGGCACCTGCTGCTGCCCCCTCCTGTCGTCCCCCTCACAGAGTTGCAGCTAGTGTCCACTCTATCCCCAGTTAGCCACCACAGACAGCACCAGAGCCCACCTGCTGAGGACCATCAGGGCCTGCCCGTCATCCCTGCTGCTGCACAGGTCTTTGGCACAGGCATCCAGCACGGCCAGCCCCAGCTGGAAGACGGCTTTGATCCCATCATAGAAGAAGCAATCTACAACGTTCACTGCACTCTCCAGGGGCATAATGCTGAGGAACAGAGTCAGGAACCATGAGAGGGAGATGGATGCCAGGGCTGACGGGTCATTCAGATGCTCTGCCAGCTCGGGCAGGTGCTCCTTAATGAGCTCCTCAAATACAGACTGGTCCACTTGTGCCCCAATGACTCGGTGGTTGAAGTAGTCAGGAAGCATCCGCTCACACACAGCAACTAGCAACCAGAAGGCTTCCTCTTCCTTGGCGTACAGCAGCAAGACAGAGGTTAGGATGTTCATGGACTGCTCGGAGTTCACAGAAGAGGAACAGTTAGTGACCAGACCAGACAGGGCCATAGAGACATTAAAAAATGCAAAAGTCCAAATGACCTACAGAAGTCAAGATTAGGGTACCTCAACCACACTGACATTCATGCAGTGGAATTACCATGTGTCCTATCAACCTGGTCCTCACAAGATATATATATATACATACACACACACACACACACACCAGGCTGAATGATCAACCACCACTCTGTCACTGTCCCCATCTAGCAATGCTGGATTGAGCTGTCATACACAGCTCAGGATTAGATTAAATCCACCCATTTTCTGTGTTTGTGTACAGACAGACACACACACACAGACACACACATGTGTCATTCACCCATTGATTTTGCTTATTCACAGGAAAACAAAGTTTAAAATCTTATATTTTAAATGTCAAAAGCTTCTCTAATCCAGTCTTGGGCTGGGGAATTTTTGCTGTTCATTTCATGGTGTTTATTTTGTGCTTGGTTACTGCATCCCAGAGTAAACTAAACAAACTTCCTGAATCCTCAGAAACTGTTCAGAGGATGTCTTATCTCCACTCCTCCACTTGTGTTTCCTGAAGGAAGTGATCTGCCCCAAATATCTTTTTCCTCCCAAAATGGCAGTGCCATTTTAAAAATAATCCCTGTCAAGTCCTCATGGTCTGGAAAGGCAGAGATCCATAGCGGCTTTACCCATGCCACCCTCCAGTGGAGGCTTGCAGGGTCATGAAGACATCACCTCCCCTACTATGGGCTCAGCACATGTGATGCTCTTCTTAGGCCCTGGGAAAGTTTTCCAATCTCAAATGATCAGGCTGTCTGACTCTATGAAGATAACTTCCTTTGGCCTCATTTGATGCATTGTTTAGGGAAAGCAACCAAGCCCAGAGCCTTCACATGACCATCCTTGGAACCACAGACCCTGAGGCCTGGGTGGCCAACACATGATGTGGACTAAAGAATTCTGCTCCTTAGCACACACCTCACCTGGCAGTACCCAATTTTGGGGTTCCGGTGGGCATAGGCTGTCAGGACTCTCCTCAAAGCAGCGATTCCTGTTTCATTTTGGAAGGCGGGGTGCTCTGGTAAGGAACGGTGCAGGTCCCGTTCTATCTCCTCCGTCACCAGGCAACATTTTCCCATGGACTCCTCCACCAGATTACCATAGTAACCAGGATGTGAGGCAAGATCAGTTACAGCATCTGATGATTTAAAAGTAATTTTTCAGGGAGTTGATTACCAAGATAGTGTCAACATGGGAAGGGGGCCTGCCCTGTTGGAGGACCTCAGTAGGGCCTTGTTACCTAAGGGACGTGAAATATTTTGAGACCACATGAAAAATAAAAAGAAACATAGAATGTGGCTTTTCTAAGAATAATCTTATATAAAGAGGGGAAAAAGCTCATACTACAAATACTTCTATTAATATGCTTTTCATAAGTTGTATTCCCTAGTAACAGGAAGTGTTTGTATGTATGTATGTATGTGTATACATACACAATTTCCATGCATTAACTCAAGAAATTACTGAGCACCTATGTGTAAAGCTCATGAGAAGGTACAATTACTTTTAAGTAATGTTAACAGTTATTAAGGATCTAACAGCTGGTAGCAGGAAGCTACAGGCCATGTTCATTATGTACAAGATGACCAAGCACAGCTCACCCAGGGCCAAGCTACTGACCAGGCCTCTGACAGCAGGGACATCAGGGGATAAGTGAACCAATACCTTCTGAGGGTTCTTGTCACTCATAGGCCAGCATCAGCACCTGTGGTGTTAGCCAGTGTTCCCTCAGGGGGACTGGTCAGGTGGCTCCCAGTACTGCTGCCAGTTCAAAGCAAACAGGTTCCCAGAGGGCAAGGGAAGCAGAAAGCGCCAATTCTGCCTTTAACCACTAGTTAATGTTTTTCATTCTGATTAGGTTTAGTATCATACCTTCCTCCATCTGTCCCTTGTATTAACAGCTGTCACTCATTTAGCAACAACTTAAACAGTACAGCAACCTTTCTGCCACCAAATGAAACATTCTATCACCAGAAAGAAAAGATAGCCCTATATAAACTGACTAAGCACTTATTTTTTTAATGAAAAGTATATGTATGAACAGTCACTCCTCAGTATCCTTAGAGGATTTGTTCCAGAACCCCCATGGATACCAAAATCTGTGGATGTTCTATAAAATGGTGTAAGATTTGCACAGAACTTATATCTGCATATAGGCTACAGCAGGGTGTTCCTACACATCACTTCATTCACATGGATTCAGTGTAGTTCTTGGCATGTGGCAAGTTCAAGTGCTGCTTTTTCAAACTTTCTGGGACTTTCTTTCCTCAAATATATTTGATCTGTGTTGGTTGAATCCATAGATGCGAAACCCATGGATATGGAGAGCTAACAATACATACATATAAAATGTGTTAATTAAAGATACCTGGAAGACCATAAACCACTCTAGGTAGCCAAATTATTATGAGTAATGTTACTTTCTTTGCTTGCTTCTCCATATTTTCTTTTCAAATATGAATACAGACTGTTTTTATTAAATATAAAAATACAGAAGACACTTTTAATTTTAAAAGAAAGTGTTTCAATGGTGTACCTTTCGTAGGCGACTGCAGAAACAATTCTGAGGCAAGGGGGAAACTCAGGTGAGCAGTGACTAGAGAGGTTTCCATGACACTGATTATGGAAATGCACCCAGTGTGCCAGAAAGCTCGAACTCTGCATGCAGGTGTCTCTGGCTGGAGAGGGGAGGGGCTGGGCTACTTTGGGGAAGAGACGGAGGGCGGCGGGGGGGAGTGTGGGGAGGAGAGAGATGATTGGGGGTGAGAGGCCACCATGAGGGACAGGAAAAGTGAGCAGTGAGAGGATAGGCACCCACACATGCCCAGCCCCAAGAGGCTCGTTGCTGACATGAGCACAGCAGGGCTACCTGGAGAAAGTGAGCCTCCTCACCATGCCTCCCACAGCTTCCCTGCAGGGAGTGGTAGTCACACCAGGGATAACAGAGGCCTTTCCTTCCTGCTCACAGCCCAGTTCCTCTATCAAGTGGGACAAAATGGCTCATGATCAATGCAGAGACAAATGAGTGCTTTCTCAGGAGTCTCTGAAGAATTTTGGTCCCAATCTTGGCCCATCCCTCAGAAGGTGTCCCAGACAGCACCGAACAATGGCAAAGAAAGAGGCCTGGGGCCTGACACCAAAAAGGGTCAGTAATGAATAGGTCAAGTGATACAGGAGGAAGAACAGAGGAGAAATCTCTTTGGTTCTGTCTCTTGGGGCCATGTGTGTCTTTAAGGGAGGAGGGGCCAACAGAAAGTGTGCTCTGAGTAACTTATTTCAACACCATTGCAAGTAAACAGCTTATGAAGACTATTTTGTTTAGTATACTTTAGAACTCATGCCCTAGAAAGACATTTCACTTCCAGGGGGTTGATCAGGATTACATATAGACTCAAACTCATTTTTTTCTTTTATTGATTCTAGAGTGAGGGAAGGGAGGGAGAAAGAGAGGGAGAAAAACATCGACATGAGAGAGAAATACTGATTGGTTACCTCTCATACACCCCCCAACTGGGATCAAACCCATAACCCAGGCATGTGCCCTTACTGGGAATCAAACCCACAACCTTTTGGTTTATGGGATGACACCCAACCAACTGAGCCATACCAGCCAGGGCTCAAAGTCATTTTTAAAGGAGAAGAGATCACTTTAACCAGACCTCACACTGACAAGGAGGACACTGCAGCCCAGAGGCCCCAGGCACCTTGACCAAGACCCCACAGCTGTCACAGTAAGGTTCTGAAGTCTGGGCTAGGAATGTCACAGGAAGGATCTAGGATATATGACCACTATATACACACACTGCTCAGATCTCAGTCTCTGTTCCTGAGTCTGCTTCAGAAATCACGTTTGGCCTAGAGGCACCAGAACCACTTACCCGAGAAAAGCAGCCAGAGTCTGCCACGTAAAGACTCAGGGATCCCCATGGCTACAAGCTTCCGGATCTTCTCTGTGCGAAACATACATACAGTTCTGCCATATTCCACAAAGTGGTCATTCCACAGGCTTATTTTTATCTGTTCTCTGGACTGAAAATGAAAACATCCTTAACATTCAAAGCCCATCTGCAACTTCCACTGCAGCCCATCCACAATCCAAAATACAGGAATACCACCTCTGTTAACAGTGACAGGCAATTCCCTCAGCAAATAGTATTTCTGAACCTCTCCTAGGCACTGAGCACCAGCCTGTCAGGAGTTCAAAGCCCAGTGGAAGTACTTATGCAAAAAAAATGCCATTTTCTTGGCAAAGTGGATAGGAAGAAAATGTTTGCCCCAAGACAAATGTAACCCAAAGCAGATGGGAGAGTAAGGTGCAAATGGGAGGCATGAGAGGAAGCTCATCAGGACACTGACATGGAATCAGCTGCTGAAGCACAGGTCAGCTCAGAGGATAAAGGGGAGATCAAAACTTGCCCGGCGCTTCCTGACAGCCAGAAGAAAAACTGAAATCTGAAAAATTTACATTGCTCACACCATCAGAAACAAGATGCTATTTCTCTAGGCAATTAAAAATCCTTTAAAATTATCCCTGTATGGCAGAAATTTTTAGTTCCTTTTAAATAAGATGTTTATTTAATTATCTTTATTCTCTAGTAATGGGAGAAGTTTATACACACATTCAGTATTTTCATGTGTTTAGTCCACAAAAGTTAATTGGGTATCTTTGTGTAAGGCATAGGAGAAGGTACAGTTCTGAATGAATAAAGCTAATAATCAATTGTATAGCAGCCAATAATGGCTCAGGCACAGCTTGGGGTAAAAATGTTCACAGCCACCCTGGTCCTCATGATGGCACCCACCTGCCACAGCACCATTTCAAAGTATAATCTCTAGTCCATTTACCCAACTGCAAATGACATTTCTCTCAGATTCTCCCTCCAAAGATGAAAACTATTAAGTAAGTTTAACAAAAATATTTTTAGTTCAATAAAACAAGAACAGGAGACTCTGTCCCAGAAGACAAAAAAAAAAAAAAAAAAAAAAAATGCGGTTAAAAAGAGGCACACTCAGATCCCACGGAATAAAAAAAGAAAGACTCACTGGAAACACCCACAGGGACAGCACTGACAGCTCCCCTCAGAACCCAGAAGGGACAGCCACAGATTCCACTGTGTGACCACATCCTTAACACACACACACGTGTGCCCAGGCAGCAGGAGTCAGTGGACTCTTTCCACTTTGGGCCAATGAAACAAAGACCAGGGAGCTTACTGTTCCAGGTTGCCTGGCAACCTACACCACACCTGCCCTCCTAGATGCTGAGCTCCACAGTGGGTCAGATGGCTGGGAAGCCACACCCATACCAACTCTGCGAGGGCTGGGCCAAGCAAAACGTGCACCCACCATTCGTACATCAGGGCTCTGGCTACCCGACTGCTGCAAGACAGCTCGCAGGGCCTTGGGGTGCTGCCGCAGGTTCTGCTCTTCTTCACCTTCCTCATTATTTTGAGAAGACACCATTTTAAGATCTCCAAACTTGTGGTCACTGCACATGCTTGCTGGATGGAACACATGTGACATCTGGATTGGGGGAAACAAGAGAAAAAGAGAAGAAAGTCATTGCTTTAATTATAGGACAACCTTCATTTGATCTTTGGAAGCATGAACATAACAAACTCAAGCATGTCTATTTATAAATCAAGGGAAAAAGAGACTAACATGAGACCCAATGGGTTTGATCCTCGTGAAGGAGTATGGTCCACACTGCAACACCCAGGGCATGGGTCCAATGGGGACTAAAAAAGCACCATTCCTCATGTGCAGACTCATCTTCCCTCAGCTTCCAGACTGAAGAAGACCATCTCTAGAAAACAACTCTAGGGTATTGAAAACTATCTCCTGTTCTCCCTCTCACTTTGGGCAGATAGTTCAAGAAAAAGATGGGTGTGTAAGTACAGGAGACTAGGCCCCAGCAGACCAGGTCCATTTTTGCAGCTGTCCACCCTCAAGGACAATAAAATTTCTCTTTCAGCAAGTTATACCTGCCCCCAAACAACATCACCCCTTCTAACCTGGGGCGTTGGAAGACCCTTGTAACCTGTGAGTGGAGTGTCCCATTAGCCCCTCTAACCTGTGGGGTACACAGCTGTCAACTCCTTTAATCTGCATGGAGCCCCCTCTAACCTGTGGAACACCTACTTAGGACACTCAGTGCATCAAAAATGGTGCCAGACTGATACAAATGCCCCATCATCTCTGACATATGTTTCTTATACCCACGTGCATCATCATTATGTGCACTCCCCTTTGGAGACCACTGCCATAGAAGTGGTGGGAAAAAAAGAGGGTTTTCAATGTACGGAATCCCACTCTTTTGAAGGATCGTACCATGTCATCATCTTGCGAGGTGCTGTAATGCACAGGGTAGTTGGCGTGCACCTGCTTCAGCCGGATGAGCAGATTCTCCACCAGGTCATCTCTGTCCTTGAGTTCAATGAACTGGAATGCCATCTTGCTGCGGATACTAATGATGATGGGGTTGGGCAGCAGACTCGTGTCCTCCATCTTCTCAATGCTCACAACCTGTGAGAAGAAATTACACACAGAAGGTACAGCATAAAAGAAGGGAAGAAGGCATTTAATTACATAGTCAGAAATACCCACAGATAGAAAACCAAAATAAATAACTGCAATAAGGAACTGGAACAGAGGTTTAAAGTATGTACGGCAGCATATTCAAAACAGCTAAAATGTGGAAGTAACCCAAGTGGCCCTCAGTGGATGAGTAGATAAACCAAATGTGGTCTATACATACAACAGACTATTATTCAGCCTTAAAAAGGACAGATATTCTGACGCATTCTACAACATGAATGGACTTTGAGGACATTAAACTAAGTGAAATAATCCAGTCACAAAAGGACAAATAGCGTGCAATTTCACTTAACACAAGGTACCCAGAGTAGTTACATTTATAGAAACAGAAAGTGAAATGGTGGTTGCCAGGGGTTGGAGGTGGAAGGGAGAGGGATGAGTTGTTTAATGGGTATAGGATTTCAGTTGAGGAAGGTGAAAACAGTTCTGGAGATGGCTGCACAACAAAATGAATTACTTAATGCCGCTAATTAACATTTAAAAATGCTAAAATGGTAAATCTTGTTATGTATGTATTATCATAATTAAAAAAATAAGTATATAAAACAAATGGATTTCTTGCTCCACTCTTAAGTAAGAATATTTGTGAAATGATGACATCTGCTGCAGAAACAGGACATGGAGGTAGGAGATCAAAGGAATGAAGAAATTTTGAGTTTTTCTCAAGAAGAGTGCTTGCCAGCATGTTACAACAGCAAGACTCTGGGGTCCTGATGGGTAATGGAGTTGCGGGTACTGTCACTGCAGGGACACCCTGAGACCACAGGATGAGCTGTCAGAGCCAGAAGTGGACTCAGGTTGCCCTCATTTCCAAGAGGAGAATTATGGATTTGTATAAGAGGAAGGGACCTGATCCATATGAAAGTAAGCACTGTTAAATTTTCAACTAAAGCTTCAGGAGGGTATAAAAGCCAACCAATCTGACTTTTGTTTTCAAAAAGAGTGCTTTTTGTAAGTTGCCTCTTTTTCTCTTCCCTTTTGTGGGTGAAAGGGGAGGATTCATGCCTAAAAACTGTCATAAAGCTTTAATTGCTAGTCATGTGATTTTTAGTAACAGCTTTATTGATAATCAGAGGGTAACGTGTCCTGATCTCACGAATCACTTTTATACAAATTTCAAGTTGCCATAACAATAACAGAAAAAGCAACAGATAAATGGGCAATGGGCAAATTCAGGCCATGCTTCTTCCCTCTAGGTGCCTGTCCTTAGCCAGCAGTGAGCATCCCAACCTGCTGCCATCTTCCAGAGTAAGGTCTCTCCCTACCTCTCTGAGTGGGAGGATGACGTTGCAGCAGCCATCCTCCTTGCTGGCAAAGCAGATGTAACTGTCTGAGGTAAACATCCGCCCAACAGTGTGACAGCGACTGAAGGGTGTCCACAGCGCACAGTCCACAACTGCATGCAGCTTCTCTGGCCTCGGCAACCTGAAGAAGGCCCGGAAGAATTCATTTTGTGCTCTGGCTTCCAGGTGCCTGGTGAAGGAGGGAGACAGAATAATGAGGCAGGAACAGTGAATGAACACACTGATTACAAAGGAAAACACTTTTAAACCCACTGGCACAACCTGTTATTTAAATGAATACAAAATGGTGCTGTGCCTGTCCAGTTCCTGCACGAGTCAGCAGCACACACTCCACTTCAGAGCCGACTTTTGGAACAAGGACATAACGTTGAATGGGCTGCCTCTGCACGGAAGTAGTGTAACAAACTCAGAGACCAAAACACACAATCTTTCCAAGTTTAAGTAACATTGGGAATTACCATAAAACAATTGTGTAAGAATCCAGTATCAAAAAGTCAGATAATAACGAGTGTTGGTGAGGATGTGGAGGAACTGGAACTTTCATACACTGCTGGTATAAATGTAAAATAGTATGGCCACTTTGAAAAACAGCCCAGCTATTCTTCAAATGTTAAATATGGAATCACCATATGACCCTGCACTTGTAGGTACATACCCAAGAGAACTGAATACGTAAGTCAAAAACTTACACATGTTCATAGCAGAATTTTTCATTATAGCCCCAAACTGGAAACAACCCAAAGTCCATCAATTGATGAATAGATAAACAAAATGTGATATAGCCATACAATGGAATATTACTCAGCCATGAAAAGGAATGAAGTTGTGACACATGCTACAACTTGAATGAACCTTGGAAACATTATGCTAAGTTAAAGGACCCAGATACAAAAGACTACATATTGCCTGATTCTATTTATATGAAATTTCCAGAATAAGCAAAAATCTATAAAGACAAAAGAGATTTGTGATTGCTTAGGACTGAAGGAAGGGGGAGGAATAGGGAGTGACTGCTCATGAGTATGAAGTTTCTTCTTGGGGTGATAACATGGATCACAATGAAGACCGCTCAATTCTGTGAATATACTAAAAATCAATGAAGAATGGTACACTTTAAAAGAGTGAATTATATGGTATGTGAATTATATCTCAAAATATCTGAGTAGCAGGTGATCTCACGTCTGTAAACCATGGCACAAATGCTCCTCTCAGGACGTAAATCAGCCCAGAAGCCCAACAATGTTCACTACCCATTGTCCACACTTCTGGTGTGCACAGGCCACAGCCACAGCTGGAGAATAGCAGGGGAAGGTGCCTCAGTCATCCTATCTTTTTTTATCCTCACCTTAGGACATGTTTCCATTAGTTCTTATGGCGGGGGAGGGGGAGGTTGGGGGGGGAGAAAGTGAGTGAGAGAGAGAGACATTGATGTGAGAGACAAATATCGATTGGTTGCCTCCCATATGTGCCCCAACTGGGGATTGAACCTGCAACCCAGGCAATGTACCCTGACCAAGAACTGAATCAGCACCATTTCAGTGCATGGAACAACACTCCAACTGAGCCATGTGGCCAGGGTCAATCATCTTATCTTAACATTCAACATTTTACGAACCATAACCAGGCTGAGAACGCATGTGGGTTGATCAGAATCTGGAGCAATAACCACAAGTTTGTTACTGAGCTGAAGTTAACATGTACAATCATGCATGACAACTCTGCAGAAAATTCTAGACCTCAGCAATCAAGAGGTAGGTACTTCTCTTATTTCTCCACAAACCCAGAATTAGAGTTCTCCCTCTTAGATTAGGTAAAGATGTACCAAAAACAAATCTCACCCCCCCCCCCACCTTCGCCCATAACCTTTTGGAATACTTTTGGGAAGAACTGTGTCAGATCTCACACACAGGCTCTCACTCCCTCATATTCTGCATTCCACATACCTCCTGTGTCAGAGGCTTAAAGCTGCTTCAAGGCCAAATGCTTCCCCACATGCAGGCCGTGACAGGCTGGGGCAGGGGGGCTCTCCATTAGCTCAGAGTGTGAGAACTTTCCATCAGTGCTAAACAGAAAGCCTAGAGCCTCCTCTCCTGCCCTTCTGGAATAACTCAGTGTTCTGCAGCTAGTTTGCCTCACAAAGAAGCACAAAGATTTTCACAGGCTCTTGTTAGGTGCCTATGCACAGACCCAGGTTGGATGCAGTTAAAACTCTGGGAAATATCAAGAATTAGCAAGCTGGAAACAATGCAGGAAGGCTAGATGTGCTTTTTCTGAAAACCCAATTCTGCACATAAAACATTGCATTTCTCAAATGTGTGTTTGCTCTATAATTCCTCAAGAGCTCTGTGGAAATGGAAGGACACTGTAGCCAAGGACCACTGAGGTGGTGGGAGCATAAAGTGACCTACCCTCAGACAGCAGAGCCCCAACACCAGGATCTCAACAACACTGGGCATCAGTGTTTTCACCCTCCAGAAAAGGCTCCTGCCTTCCTCCTCTGCTCTCCATCCTGTCCCAGAGAACACCTAACGACCACAGAGCAGCCAGGCTGCTGCAGGTGGGAGACATGGGCCTTTCCTGGTGAGGGCGGTTGTTCAGCACTGCATGAGCCCCAGGAATGCCTCAAGTGGTCCAAGAGGACCCTGCTAGGATCAGAAGGTGAAAGAGTCGAACAAATTAACACGCAGCTTAGGCACTGCTGGTGGGGATGGGGAAAACAATAGCAAAGGGATGAAGCTGGGCAGAGAAGGCTGGGGAGGGTCTGAAAAGCTGTTGGTAGTTAAGTATGAGCCACTGAGGAACTACTACTGAGGACATCAGCCTCCAGGCAGACACTGTCTACCTTTAGGTACTCGCAGGAAGAACTTACTTACATCACGAGAAATCGTTTCCATTGACTATACTGCAGAGTTTTCCTCCAGCACTTTCAATGCATCCAAACAGACTTGAATGAAGATACTAATTTCTACTTGGTGAAGCCCATCACTTCTCCAATATCTCCCCCCCAAACTGGCTGGTTATACTTTTCTCACACGATCATTCAAAACTTCAGAATTGATATTTCCCATATGAAAATTTCAGGACCAGTAATTTATTCCCTCCCTCCTTCTATTCTCTCTCTGGAGGCTCCTGCCCGACCCCAGTTACCCTGCCCTACTGGATTCTGGGTGGCTGCACACTGGAGAGCCCAGGGCCAGGCACTTCTCCATGAAGCATGAGGGCTGGGCCAGTGGCCCTGTGTTTTGCCAGCTCTAACTTGTCTATCAAGTTGGATCCTGTCTGATCCTGGAGTGACAACACATCATCTCATCCTCACTGCTCCCACCAGTACGAGCCTTGCTCTGCTGTGTCCGTTAGTCCCTCAGCAGTGAGCAGCATTCATGACAAACCCATAATCACCAGGCTCATGACCCCAAAGGCACCTTTCTAAAGCCATTATCTGGGAAGGGAAGTGAAAATATATCAACAAAACAGAGCCTGACGACCATTCCAACATTTCTGACCATGCCCTTAGCGTGAAGAGACTGTTTTCCTAAACTTTAAACCTGGGTTCTCTTGACAGGATGCCAAGTTAACTGAGTCATTACCTGTTTATGTCCTCATGTTCATAGGCCCCTGTCTCCATTACAGAAAGCTACAAATGAGCACTGGTAGAGACTTGGTGGGCAGCAACATACATTTCATTTTTAGAGAAAGTCAGAGTACAGTGGCCAAAAAAGCACGCCTGCACCAGAACACTGCTGTCCGTCTTGGGCCAGCCTCGGCACCTCGGAACCTGGCAGCTTTATCACCAGTCGCCACTGGGGCCCTTTATCCTTCTCTCTCTTCCCCATTTTCTTTTTTTACTGTTTCAAATTCTTTTTTTTAATATTGATCTCCATCTTAATATATATTTACTGATTTTGAGGGAGGGAGAGAGAGAGAAACATCAACTGGCTGCCTTCTGTACACACCCCAACCAAGGGTCAAACCCACAAACTAGGCATGTGCCCTGACAGGGAATCAAACCTCCAGCCTTTTGGGGTATGCGATGACACTCCAACCAACTGAACCACCCGGCCAGGGCTTTCAAATTCTTTATTATACATTATGGTCATACAATTTGAGGCTAGTTAAATACAACAGGTTTTCAAATTTTCTTTGAATATTTTCTAGATTACTACATGCAAATGACCATGAAAATATTTTGAATTTATATATTTTGAAACTCTGAACAGGCACTTATATGAGAAAACATTACCATTCACTGATATCTACATTTAAAATAAATTCTCCAGCACTTGACAGAAGTTTAAAGAATGTAATTTGGGTTACTCAGTTTACTCATAAAGTAAAGCTAACTGACAAGACTTGCACCGAAGTGTATGAAAAATATTGGTACAAAAACCAATGAACCATAACTGAAAAGTTTCACACAACAGGCTTTATCATTTTAGTTCTTATTCTCCACATAAAGTGTATTCGGATCAACCTTATGCATATAAACGGAGGACTACAGTCCTTTTTTTTACAGACTTTGAACAAATGACTTAAATTTAGTGTTAAAAAAATTAAACAGTGGGTGAAATTTAAAATTGAGTTTGAACAAGCCAAAGTTCCAATTTAACAAACATGAAATAGTCCAGATCGGGATAACTATATGCTTATCAGCAGGAAACCCGCCCCCGCCCTCAACTACTCCCCTGAAAAGGAAAGAGAATATTTTTGAAGTCCAGAAAATATATTTGTGTGTTTATGATAAAAAGATTCCTTAAATTAAAAAAAATAAAAGTATTAATGAAAAAATTATATGGCTTTATCAAATTCTAAAATGCCAACACACAGCCAACTCCACATTGCAGAAAACATACAGTGGACCTGCTGGACAGTACTAGCAAAATGGTTACTTAAGGTGCCAAAAATTTTTTTAAAGACTTCAATGACATGCCACATAATCCCTTGGGGAAAAAAGAAATTCTTACCAGAGAAGGCTTCAAAGAGAATAAAATTCAGGAAGCCATAGAATGGTAGACTCAGAAACACCTACAATGCAATATTCCATATGCATTTCTCAAATATACATGTGAAAACATAAATGCAGCCCTGGCAGGGTGGCTTAGCTGGTTGGAGCATCATCGGTACACCAAAAGGCTGCGGGTTCGAACCCTGGTCAGGGTGCCTTCAGGAGGCAACCAATATCTCTCCCTCTCTCTCCCTTCCTCTCTCTAAAATCAATAAACATATTCTTGGGTGAGGATAAAAAAAACACATGAATATATTACTCAAAAATATTGAGATTCCATGCTTTTAATCTCTGCAGGATGTAAGGGCCACTCTTGTTTTCTAATTTTATTTGAACACAAAATAATTAATTTTAGAAGTAGAGAATAAGAAGTAATTATTAGCATAAAAAAGAGAATAAATGGATTTATAATCAAATTGTACGTAAGGCAAAATTACAAATATCAGCCTACTCATGTGAATATCTTTAATGTTTATACTGATGCATATGAATGCTTATCATCAAATCAAAGTGTGCAGTAAAAAAAAAGGTAACTTAAGAAAAGTTTCAGTGTCTCAAAGAAAAACTGAAGAATATTTAGTTACATACTGTCGTAAAATAAATGCATCACTGTAAGATAAAGGAAGACTATTATAAATGGACTCTGGCCTTTTCCCCTCTACATGCTGCAACTGGTTATGAGGTTTTTGTCTTTTTTTTTCCTCCTAGTCAGTTCACACTTCAGGCTGTTCAGCAGATGCCTGTGATTCTGGTGATTCAAATTGCTGGTAGAAGTTTGTTTATTCTCTGTTTCCTCACTTTTTCAGGAGCTCTTCTCCATGAAATGATCTCTTGCTATCTAAAGTACCTTCTGTCTTTTCTCATCAAAAAGGACTAGATTCAAAAAGTACCTTACTGAAGGTTTTTTTCACATCTCTAACTGCTGAAGTTGGCTCATATTCTGCAAAAAATAGTGTTATTTTACTGGTGCACGATCCATTATTTCATATTAGGCAATTATTTCTGTTTCTGTGTGGTACTGGGTCCAATTCCTGTGATCTCTTTTTTGATCAGTTGTAACTTCACATGTTGGATTTTTATTTTTACCAATAAGAAGTAAACTTTTCCAATAATCACATCCTTTAAATAATACTTTGATTTATTATATTCAAATTATATGTGTAGATAATCTTTAATGCCCACTTCCATGTTAACAGCTTGTTAACTTCAGAGTAGGTAGCAAGCCAGTGGACAATAAGATCATATTCTTTTACCAAGTCTGTCAGACTTCTTACTATTGTCACTTTAAGAAAATACCTCCAGCAGACATTGACCCCAGTGGCTTTTCAACTTGCATAAATTCACAATCATAACTCTGTTCTGGGTCAGTTCTCCAGGTAAGGCTAGTCTACAAATTCTTATTACTGAAAAGTTTAATTTGACCTACAAACTCAATGCTAATTCCTTGGTGCTCTAGCCTTTTGCCAGGTTCTTAAAGGCTAGGCTTACCTTTCCTGATACAGACTCCCATCATAGAGTACAGTGTGTTTCTACTCTGTCACCTTCAGTTTTCATTTCCCGCAATCTTCCTGGTTTGCCAATCATTAAGGACAACATCTATCTCACAAATGGAACCAAAAAAGGCACCAAGAAAACTCATAAGTGCCATGCTGCCATGTCCCCCTACTTCACTCCTCTTTCCTCAGCCACTCTTCCCACTTTTTAATAGTTCCCGGAGTAGAAGGGGGCAGCCTTGTAGAATTCACCTGATTCTGAAAACTGCCAACACTGATTAATTTTCTTCCATAATGGATGATTTTACCTGAAGAGTCTTAATTGATACAGGCCTTTGATCTCCCTCCTCTTTCTTCATGAAAACTCTAAACACACTGCTATTCTGAGACCACTAATTAGAAAGATATTTTCCCCCAAATTTTCAGAGAAGACAATACATTTGTTTAAGGAGTAATAGGAATGTTAAAATAGATGAATGACAAAAAAAAAATTTTAGTAACTAGTGGTTTCTAAAAAATTAAACACAAAATAACATATGATCCACTTCTGGCTATACATCCAAAAGAATTGAAAGCAGGGCCTTTTTTTTTTTTTTTTAAATCATTACCCAAGGACATGCTTATTGACTTTAGAGAGAGGCGAAGGGAGGGAGAAAAACATCAATGTGAGAAACATCTATCAGTTGCCTCTTGCATGGGCCCTGACCAGGACCAAACCTACAACCTAGGCATGTGCCTTTAGACTGGAAATCAAACCTGCAACCTCTTGGTGTAGGGGACGATACTCCAACCAAATGAGCCACACTGGTTAGGGTTGAAGGCAGGGTCTTGAAGACATTTATGTAGAGTCATATTCACAGCAGGCATTATTCACAATAGTCAGAAGGTAGAAGAAACTTACAATAGCCATGGATGAATGAATGGGTAAGCAAAATGTAATATAAATATGCCCCCCCCAAAAAAGGAAATTAATATATTCATGCAAAAAAAAAAAAAAGGAAATTCTGACACATGCTACAACAACAATGAACCACTGAGGACATTATGCTAAGTGAAATAAGCCAGTCACAAAAGACAAACACTGTATGTTTCTACTTATATGAGGTATCAAGAGTAGTCAAATTCATAGCAATAAAAAAATAGAATGGCGGTTTCCAGGAAAGAAGTAAGGGAAAATGTGGAGTCGTTCTTTAATGGGCAGAGTTTCAGTTTTGCAAGATGAAAAGAGTACTGGAGATAGATGGTTTTGATGGTTACACAACAACAGGGATTTAAAAATGGTTAACATAGATCCAAGATGGCGGAGGAGTAAGTGGAAGCTACACTAACCTCCTCCCAGGAACAATCTGAAATTACAACTTAATTGTGGAGAAATCATCTGGAATAACCAACTGAACACACTAGCTGAGAGAAGTCTTATAACCACAGAGACAGAAAGGGCCACTTAATCACAATGCAACTGGTAGGAAGTGCGGAGACGTGAAAGGGCTAGCAGGGCTCCCACAGGTGGCAGCTGAAGGGACTGAGAAACAGCTCAGCAGTGATGGGGGTTCCCCCTGAGAAGGGCAGGGTCTAAACCCCCAGCTGGGCCTCCCAGACTACAGCAACAGAGTGGAAAGTAAAATAGGATCTAGCTGTGAAAAGCAAAAAAGCCACAGGGATTTTTGCTGGCCAGAAAGATACAGCTGGAGACAAAGAGCTCTTTAACGGATCACGTACGAAAATATTTTGGCAACCATTTACCCTGGGTTTAAGCAGACGGAGGGCAGAGAGGCCAAGAGACACTTGAGGAGAATTTGGGGCGGTGTCTTTGAGGAAAGAACTGATGGAGCAGCTGACCGGGTCCCAGTGCTGACTCATTCCCAATACTGCAAGCAGACCATTCACCTACAAGTGATGTCAGCCTGAGGGGAAGCAAAAGCCCTGCCCTCAGGAATTAATCTGCCCCACCCTCAGTGCACAGACAAAAGCAGGAGATCTCTGGTAGTCTCCAAAAGGCTGCCTAGGCCCAGACTGGTACACAATCTGACATCGGCAGGGGTAGATCCAGGAAGTGCAGATCAATCTTAGAAGCAGCAACAAAGAAGAAGAGTCACAAAAATGGAGAGAGAAACAACCCCCCATCGAAAGGAAAGAAGGAATTCCCGGAGAGAATGCTAAATGAAATAGAGGAAAACAGAATATCAGACATGGAATTCAAAATATGGATCATAGGGAAGCTCAATGAGCTCAAAGAAAACTACAAAGAACTCCAGGGAAACTACAAGGACCTCACTGAGAATTACACCAGCATGAAAAAGGGCACAGAAGCTATCAATAAGAGCCAGGAGGAAATGAATATGATTTCTGAATTGAAGAACACAGTAGAAGAAATTAAAAGCAGGCTAGAGGAAGCAGAAAATTGGATGAGCAAGCTGGAGAAGACCAACGTAGAAAAAAATACCAAGACAGTGCAACAAAATGAAAAAAGACTTAAAAAGAATGAAGAGGTTTTAAGAGAGCTGCAGAACAACATGAAAAATAATAATATCCGTATGATAGGAATACCAGAAAGAGAAAAAGAAGACTGAGGAAGAGAAAACCTGTTTGAAAAACTAATGACAGAAAACTTTCTTAACTTGATGAGAGAAAAAGTCACCCAAGTCTAGGAAGCACAGAGGGTCCCAATGAAGATGAACCCAAACAGGCCCACTCTAAGATACATCATAATCAAAATGGCAACATTGAAAGACAAAGAGAGAATCCTAAAAGCAGCAAGAGAGAAACTGCTAATAATGTACAAGGGAGATCCAATAAGGCTATCATTAGATTTCTCAACAGAAACACTACAAGCCAAAAGGGGATGGCAAAAAATATTCCAAGCAATGAAAAACAAAGGCCTACAACCAAGACTACTCTACCAAGGAAGGCTCTCATTCAAAATGGAAGGTGAAATAAGGAGTTTCCCAGACAAAAGAAGGCTAAAAGAATATATCTCTACCAAATCAGCATTGCAAGAGATGCTAAAGGGTCTGCTTTAAGAAAATGAAGAAACAGAGAGAGACAGAGAGGAACACAAATACAGAGGGGGAAAATGACAATAAATGAGGTCATCAATAATACCCTTAAATGTAAATGGACTGAATGCTCCAATTAAAATATGTGGGGTAGCTGAATGGATTAGAAAGCATGACCCACATATACACTGTCTACAAAAGACCCAACTCAGACAAAATATCTACACAGACTGAAAGTGAAGGGATGGAAAAAAAATGTTTCAAGTTAAAGGACATGATAAAAAGCTGGGGTAGCAATACTTATATCAGACTAAAGAGATTTCACAGCAAAGGCCATAAAAAGAGACAAAGAAGGACATTACATAATACTTATAAGAAAAATGCATCAAGATGATACAACCCTTGTAAACATATATGCACCCAATATAGGAGCACCCAAATATATACAGAAAATTTTGGAGACCTTCAGGAAGGATATTGACAGCAACACACTCCTAATAGCAGCATTTAACACCCCGTCAACAATGGACAGATCTTCCAAGCAAAGGAAGACCAAGGATATTGAGGCATAGAACTACACTCTAGATCAAATGGACGTAATTGAAATATATAGAACCTTTCATCCCAGAGAAGCAAAATATACATTTTTTTCAATAACACATGGTACATTTTCAAAGATAGACTACATGGTAGGACACAAAACAAGTCTTAAGAAATTCATGAAGATTGAAATTATATCAAGCATCTTCTCAGATCCTAATGCTTTGAAACTAGAAACCAACCTTAAGGAAAAAACTCAAAAACATTCAAAATCACGAAGAATCAATAACATGCTATTAAATAACAGGAGGTTAACAATGACATCAAGCCAAAAATCAAAAAGTTTCTGGAAACAAATGATAATGAACACACAACAGCCCAAAACCTATGGGACACAGCGAAGGCAATCCTGAGAGGGAAGTTCATAGCAATACAGGCCTACCTCAAAAGGATAGAAGAATCTGAAATAAACAACCTAACACTAAAGCTGCAGGAACTAGAAAAAAACATCAAAGAAAACCCAGGGTTAGTAGAACAAAAGAAATAATCAAGATCAGAGCAGAATTAAATGACATAGAGACTAAACAAACAATTCAAAAGATCAATAAAACCAGAAGCTGGTTCTTTGAAAAGATAAACAAAATTGACAAGCCTTTAACCAGACTTATCAAGAAAAAAGGTAGAAAACCCAAATAAGTAAAATCAGAAAAAGAAGAGGAGAAATCACAACCAATACCACAGAAATACAAAGGATTGTTAGAAATTACTACACACAACTGTATGAAAAGAAATTTGACAACCTGTATTGAATGGACAAATTTCTATAAGTGTAATCTAACAAAATTAAATCAAGAAGCAGCAGAAAGCCTGAATAGACCGATAACAACTAGTGAAATTGAAGCAGTAATTGAAAAACTCCCAGCACACAAACATCCCAGATCCAATGGCTTCACAGGAGAATTTTAACACACATTTAGAAAAAAATTAACTCCTATCATTCTCAAACTATTCCAAAAAATTCAAAAACAGGGAAGACTCCCAAACTCTTTCTATGAGGCCAGTATTATCGTATTTCCAAAACCATGTCAAGACACAACAAAGAAACTAAACTACAGACAAATATCGCTGATGAACACAAATGCTAAAATCCTCAACAAAATATTGGCAAACCGGATCCAGCAACACATTAAAAAGATCACACACCATGATCAAGGGAAATTCATCCCAGGGATGTAAGGATGGTTTAATATTCACAAAACAAAAAACATAATACACCACATAAACAAAATGAAGGACAAAAATCACATGATCATATCAATAGATGCTGAAAAAGCATTTGATAAAGTACACCACCTATTTATAATAAAAACACTCAGCAAAGTGGGAATAGAGGGATCATACCTCAACATAATAAAGACCAAATACGAGAAACCTGCAGCTAATATCATACTCAATACGGGGAAAGCTTTTCCCCTAAGATCAGGAACAAGACAAGAATGTCAACTCTCTTCACGTCTAGTCTACATAGTTTTGGAAGTTCTAGCCACAGCAATCAGACAAGAAAAAGAAATAAAAGGCATCCAAATTGGAAAAGAGGAAGTGAAACTATCATTATTTGCAGACAACATGATAGTGTACATAGAAAACTCTGTAGACTCCAGAGAAAACTATTCAGCCTAATAAATGAATTTGTCAAAATAGCAGGGTACAAACTAAATATTCAGAAATCAAAGGCATTTCTGTAAACCAATAATAAAATATCAGAGAGAAACTAGAAAAAGAATCCCATTTACTATAGCTACAAAAAAAATAAAGTAACTAGGAATAAAGTTAAACAAGGAGGTAAAAGACCTCCTGTACTCAGAAAACTACATCATATTGAAGAAAGAAATTAAAAAAGATACAAATAAATGGAAGCATATACCATGTTCATGGATGGCAAGAATCAATATCATTAAAAGTTCCATACTACCCAAAGCAATTTATAGATTCAATGCAATCCCTATTAAAATACCAACAAAATATTACACACTTAGAACAAATACTTCAAAAATTTATATGGAACCACAAAAGACCCCAAACAGCCACAGCAATCTTGAGACAGAAGAACACAGTAAGAGAAATCACAATACCTGAGACCAAATATACTACAAGGCCACTGTAATCAGCACAGTCTGGTACTAGCATAAGAACAGATGTATAGATCAATGGAACAGAATAGAGAGCCCAGAAATTAACTCAGGTCTATATAGTCAACTAATATTTGACAAAATGTGAAGGAACATAAAATGGAGTGAAAAGAGCTTCTTCAACAAATGATGTTGGGAGAACTGAAGAGGGACATGCAGAAAAATAAAACTAGACCACCAGCTTACACCTTACCCCAGAATAAACTCAAGATGGATCAAAGACTTAAATGTAAACTGTGACACCATAAAGTTCTAGAGGAAAACATAGGCAGAAAAATTTCAGATATCCCATGTAGCAATATTTTCACTGATACATCTCCTAAGGCAAGGGAAATAAAGGAAAAAAGAAACAAATGGGACTACAACAAACTAAAGAGTTTCTGATCAGCAAAAGAAAACATCAGCAAGTAGAAAAGAGAACTAACCATATGGGAAAATATATTTGCCAACAATACCTCAGACAAAGGATTGATCTCCAAAATATATAAAGAACTTACACATCTCAACACCAAGAAGATAGACAACCCAATTAAAAAATGGGCAAAGGACCTGAACAAACACTTCTCCGAAGAGGACATATGGAGGGTCCATAGGCATATGAAAGAATGCTCAACATCACTAGCCATGAGAGAGATGCAAATAAAAACCACAATAAGATACCACTTTACACCAGTCAGAATGGCCATCATCAACAAGTCAACAAACAACCTGTGCTGGCAAGGATGCAGAGAAACGGTAACTGTAGTGCATTATTGGTGGGAATGCAGACTGGTGCAGCCACTATGAAAAACAGTATGGAATTTCCTCAAAAAACTAAAAATGGAAATGCCTTTTGAACCAGCAATTCCATGGCTAGGATTATATCTGAAGAATCCTGAAACACCAATTCGAAAGAACTATGCAACCCTATGTTCATAGCAGCACTATTTACAATAGCCAAGTGCTGGACAGAGCCTAAGTGCCCATCTGTAGAGGAGTAGATTAAAAAACTGTGGTACATTTACTCAATGTAGAAAGAAAGAAGGAACTTCTACCATTTGCAACAATATGGATGGAACTAGAGAAAATTATGCTTAGCCAAATAAGCCAGGCAGTGAAAAAAGCATACCATATGATATCACCTGCTACAGGAGGCTAATTAACAACACAAACGAGCAAAACTGAACCAGAGACATGTAAACAAGGAGTAGACTAACTGTGACAAGGGGGGAGCGGGGAGGGAGAGATGGGTGGTAAGAAGGGGAAGGGTCTAGTTAAAGAACATGTATAAATACCCATGGACATGGACGACAGAGTGGGGATTGACTGTGGAAGAATGGGTCTTCAGGGTGCGGGGAAACAATGGGACAACTATAATAGAAAAAAAAAATTTTTAGTGGGGGAAAAAAATGAAAGCAAAATAAATTAATAAATGAGCCAGCGACTCCCCCCCACAAAACCCTCACATGTAGAAAAGTGAACAAAAGAAAAAGTAATGTATGGAAATGCAATTTTAGTGAGTATTAGAAGGACAAGGATTTTCCTTTACACTATCTTTTTCTCCCTACCTGACCCCGCCAGAATTTGGCATTCTGAAGAAGTCAGTAATGACATAAGGTTCTTTGCATAAAACTAATAAGACCAGTTGTTAATAAGGTTTTGTTGACCAAGACTTGGACTGGGATATCATGCCTAAAGGAGGCATGCTTGGGCTCTGCTTGTTACCAAAAAGCCCTGAGGAACTGGGATTGACTTTTGAAGGTAATAAAAGCCCACGAGAAAAAAGGCCTGATACCTTGGTTGGTTGTGCGGTCCACAGCAATTTTTCCAGGGAAGGAACAAAGGTTGCTTTCCTGAAAGATGGCTAGAAGTGACCTTAAAGCACAATGGAAAGAAAACCTGAAGGACTTGCAAAAGACAGTTGTTTACAGGCAGGCTGAATGGCATGTATGTGACTCAACTTCTGTGCCCTAAAGGGCAGACTGAAAGTCACCCTAAACGTTCCTTGTGTAAGTTCCAGCAAAGCAGACTTAAAGATCATATGTAATCATTTGCTGCTCTTGTTGTCTTTATGCAAATGAACAGGATAAATTAAAACTGGACTTTAAACAATCCTTTTAATGAAAAGGAAAATTGCGATTTAAGGAAAATCACAATGCTCAGTGGTAGACTATAAAGTAGTTCAGCTAAGGGTCTTTAAAGTTTATTTTCATTTAAAGTTTGTTTTCACTTGAAAGTTTGACTAGGGCTGTGACATCATCAAAGATGCTTAATTTACAGGCAAGAAGAATATCGAATGCCTTGCACCTGGATGTCTCCCCAATATGACACTCTCGCAGATTTAGAGACTGGTTTGTGGGTTATGTTGTGTAAATTAACAAGTGTGTTCTGTTTTCATAGGGTATATGCCTATGATCTCATTACCTGAGTGATTGTCCATACCTATAGGCTTCACTTAATCCTGTCTGCATCACTGCCTCCTGAGACTCAACAGTTTGGCCAAACTAAGTGGCTGGGTTGGTGAAGTATGGGGTGGTCTGTGGGCTTCACTTTAAAACATATTTCTCTTTTCTATCCTAATTGCTTGGACAGAAAGGGCACAGGGGTCTGAAAGGGGAGAAACCTAAAATATTCCCCTCAGCCCAAACTAAGTATAGTGGGCAAAAGGGCTTTGGACAGGTGTGACATGCCTTGCATACCTTCCTCCAAAGAAGCCTTTTTTTCTCCAATGTGGGACACTGAAAAATTAATCCCTGCCTTTTGTCATCTAGTGGTTATGGATTGAACGATGCCTTTTAATCCTGTTGCCAATCTGTTGCCCCCAGAATACAACAAGGATGCCAGCCTGTTAAACCAAGCATGCAATTGTCCAGGTACAGCCAACTGACCTGGAGTCTGCAAGATCCTTCCCCATGTGGGAAGGCCACCCTCCCCTCCACATCCCCATTCTTATTAGGGATTTCTGGACATGAACTAAGAAGAGATTGCCGAAGGGAATTGGGGGTACTGGATAAACTGGGGAAATGGGGGGAAATTGGCACAACTGTAATAGGATAGTCAATAAAATATATTTTTAAAAAATGGTTAACATAATTTTTAGTTTACATTTTACCATAATAAAAAAATTTTTTTAATGACTACTAACATTCAAATAGCAGTGGTGATTCTGTAACTCCATTAAAAATATCCAACCAGGCCCTGGCCAGGTGGTTCAGTTGGTTGGAGCATTGTCCCATACACCAAAAGGTTGCAGATTCAGTCCCCAGTCAGGGCACAAGCCTAGGCTGCAGGTTCGATTCCCAGTCAGGGCATATACCTAGGTTGGGGGTTTTTATCCCTGGTTGTGACGCATATGGGAGGCAACTGATTGATCTCTCTCTCTCTCTCACTCCCTCCCTCCCTCCCTCCTTCTCTCTCTTTCTCCCCCATACCTCCCTTTCTCTAAGGTCAATGTCGTGTTGGGGTGACTGTAGCCAGGATTCCCGCCTCCACATGAATTTATTTTCACAGTTCACCCTTATCTAAGAGAGTGCCTTAGTGCGCAAATGCCACATTATCTCATAGTTCTGGTTGGCCCTGTGCCACTTTCGTTTAATTTCATATATATATATATGATCCCCTATTGTTTCCGATGGTGTGGATGATTTTTTACTGTCTTGCCTGCCTCCATGAGACAAAGGCGGATCCTTTGTTGCTCCCTCCCCTGCCACCACAAGAATAAACTTGGTATGAGTTCTCTCTCCAACACTTCCCTGTCATTTTTTGGTCTCACTGAATCCAAAGTTAACCTGCCTCAAGCTGAGCTCCTGTGGTACTCTATAATAGTTCATCTTTGTAGCAGCTCTGCAGTTACTCAGTTTGAACCATAAAGCCAGAAATCATAGTGGAGCTCAAGCATCATAGTTTGAATTTTAGATAATAAAATTGAACTTCTTTAATGTGATAAATAATTCAAGCAACTACCTTACAAGTCTCCACAACTAGTAACAATTTGGGGCAAACAAATAAAGAACGTTAACTGATACTCTTAGAAAGGCACTTTTCTCGTGATAAATTGGTACCAAATTAAATCCAGCTGTCCTGAAAACATTTTCTACATAGTAGTTTAATATGAAAATACAAATTTTCTTAATGTTCACTAATAAAGCCCAATGCTGAATAGAATTCTATCATGAGGCTACCATATTACATTTTCTAGAAGTTATTTTTGTGAAAATTATGAAAAAAGAAGGAATAGAATCCAGAAATCAAGGTTTATGGCATAAAGGAAATGAATAATAATTATTGCCAATTATTTTATCTGTCGTGATTAACAACACAGAAAAATCTGGATTCTGCCACAGGAGAAATTTAAATCTAGTATAATTCACGCTAACAAAGCACAGGTAAACAGAGGTAGTGTAGGAGCTTGGTCCCTGTGGGGCGAAGGATACCTGGAACCAGAAGCTCTTACCTCTTGGTGATCTGGCTTGGCTCCTGAAGATCTGGGTCCAGGTCAAAGCCCTCATTATCCAGCAGCCTTCGCAGTGTCACGTCGGCCAGTTGCTCCATGATCTTAAACACCTCTTCAAGGTTCAGGAACATGGAGAAGTCCCGCTCCTTACTATGAGTGGTAATTCGGATAGTAGCCGTCAGAAAGATGTTGGATGTTTTCTCTAACTTCTGGATATCAACCCAAGGGACTACAAGTTTAACTAGAAGGGGAAAAAGCAAATAAATATTTTACCCCCAAACTTGTGTGCATCAATAACAGTCTAAGGCTTTCCTTACACTAAGATGCAAATACCTCTGAAACAAGAGCAGGAAAGAGCAAGCACTGAACTGCTTGACAACTGTAGGTTAGAACCCAGCTCATGCCCTAATGATTTTCTCAAAAGTTTAAACAGAACTTCTCAAGTTGCTGGCTACTGCACACACTCAAGGGACATCATTCTGAAATAACCATGAAAATTTTCTCAAGAATATTTAAGCTATGGGCAGTGTGGTTCAGTTGGTTGAGTGTCAGCCCACAAACTGAAAGATTGTGGGTTCGACTCCCAGTCAGGGCACATGCCTAGGTTGCAGGTTTGGTCCCCAGTCTAGGCTCTAGGCATGTACAAGAGGCAACTGATCAATGCTTCTCTCTCATATCAATGTTTCTCTCTCTCTCTCTCTCTCCCTCAGGTCATCCCTCCCTCCCTTCCCCTCTCTCTAAAATCAATAAGATTGTTCTTGGGTGAAGATAAAAGAGAAAGAAGGTTAAACTTAAATATTTTCAAAATATGCAATCCACATAAATGCTGGTTTCAAAATCAGCATTCACTGTGTAGCCTATAAAAAAAGAGTACAAAAGAAGATTATTCATGATCTCATTTAGAGAAATGGGCTTAATATTAAGACTGTGTCAAGTGATAGTTGTTATAGTCTTAGAAAACAAGTTGCAAGTATTATAGTTTCTATTGAACTCTTTTTAAAGTAATGCAGTACAAACAGTTCACTTATAAAAAAGTATTCTATTTTCAGAAAGATTTTCAATACACTGATAGCTAGGTTAGCGTGCTAACACAGAAAAAAAAAGGGGGGGGGAAGACACATAGTATATGAAAACTTAAAATAATAAATGTTATCAAACATTGGGAATCATTTAGTTTCCCAAATTTTATCATCCTAAAAATTAGGTTTAGTGACAATGATTGGTAAGTATTGAAAAATAACTCATTTTCCTTTTCAAATAAAGAAGGGGATGATTAAGTATTTTCCTTTCTACCATTTCTTTCCATTTATTTTGCAATAATGTCTTAAGGGGTTAATAATTTTCAAAGACCACATTTTTATATTAAGCTATAGCAGGAAATTTCAACGTCTTTCATCTCATGGCACACAAATTCTGTGACACACCAAAAAATATATTTTTTGCCTATCTGATAAAAAATAGATATGATTTTGCTTTGTGTTTATCATTATTGTTCAATTACAGTTATCCCAATTTTTCCCAGTTTCTCTCCCCTACCCCATCCACACCCCACCTCGCTCCCACAGTCAATCTCCATGTTGTACAGGTCCCTGGGTCCTTTATACATGTTCCTTGACTAGACCCATCCCCTTCCTTCCCCTGATATCCACCTCCCCGCTCCAGTTTGGTCACTGTCAGTTTGTTCCTTGTTTCCATGTCTCTGGTTATATTTTGCTCATTTGTTTTGTTCATTATGTTCCATTTATAGGTGAGATCACATGGTATCTATCATTCGTCATCTGGCTTATTTCACGTAGCATCATACTCTAGTTCCATTCATGCTGTCGTGAAGAGTAGTTCTTTCTTTCTGTTGAATAGTATTCCATTGTGTAAATGTACCAAGTTTTTTGATCCACTCATTTACAGATGGTCAATTAGGCTGTTTCCAGCACTTGGCTATTGTAAATAATGCTGCTATGAATACTGGGGTACATAGGTTCTTTTGAATTGGTGTTTCAGGATTCTTCAGGTATAAACCGAGCAGTGGAATTGCTGGATCAAAAGGCAGGTCCATTTTTAGTTTTTTGAGAAAATTCCATACTGTTTTCCACAGTGGCTGAACCACTCTGCATTCCCACCAACAATGCACTAGGGTGCCCTTTTCTCCACATCCTCACCAGCACTTGTTTGATTTGTTAGTGATGGCCATTCTGACTGGTGTGAGGTGGTATCTCGTTGTGATTTTAATTTGTATCTCAATAATGGCTAGTGATCCTGAGCATCCTTTTATGTGTCTGTGGGTCCTCTGTTTGTCCTCCTTGGAGAAGTGTCTGTTCAGGTCCTTTGCCCATTTTTTAATTGGACTGTTTGTCTTCCTGGTGTTGAATCGTATGAGTTCTTTACATATTTTGGAAATCAAATCCGTGTACGAGGTATCACTGGCAAATATCTTTTCCTATACAGTTGGTTCCCTTTTCATTTTGCTGATATATTTTTAGCTGTGCAAAAGCTTTTTAATTTGATGTAGTCCTATTTCTTTATTCCCTCCTTTATATCCTTTGTCCTATGAGATATATCAGTAAAAATATTGCTGCGGGAGATATCTGAAATTTCACTGCCTGTGTTTTCCTCTATGGCTTTTACGGTGTCATGGCTTATTTTTAAGTCTTTTGTCCATCTTGAATTTATTTTGGTGTATGGTAAAAGTTGGTGGTCCAATTTTTTTTTTTTTTTTTTTGCATGCACCTGTGCAGATCTCCCAACACCATTTATTAAACAGGCTATTTTTGCTCCATTTTTATGCTCCTGTCCCCTTTGTAAAATAATTGGCTACAAAAACTTGAGTTTATTTCTGGACACCCTATTCTGTTCCATTGACCTATGTATCTGTTCTTATGTCAGTACCAGACTGTTTTGATTACAGTGACCTTGTAATATAGTTTTATATCAGGTATTGTGATTCCTCTTATTTTGTTCTTCTTTCTCAAAATTGCTGAGGCTATTGGGGGTTGTTTATGGCTCCATATAAATTATTGAAATATTTTCTCTATATCTGTGAAATATTTCATTGGTATTTTAACAGGGATTGCAACTGAACCTAGAGATTGCTTTGGGTAGTATGGACATTTTAATGATCTTAATTCTTTCAATCCATGAACACAAATGCTTCCATTTATTTGTCTCTTCATTAATTCGTTTCTTCAGTGTACAATAGTTTTCTGAATATAGGTCTTTTACCTCCTTGGTTAAACTTATTCTTAGGTACTTTATTTTTCTTGTTGCCATAGTAAATAGGATTTTTCTTAGTTTCTCTTTCTGACATTTCATTGTTGGTGTACAAAAATGCCTTCAATTTCTGAATATTGAATTTGTATCCACTGTTTTGCTAAATTCACTTAGTAGGTTGAGTAGTTTTTGGTGGAGCCTATATGGTCTTCTATATACACTATCGGTCATCTGAAAACAATGACAGTTTTAGTTCCTTCTTTCCAATTTGAATGCCTTTTATTTCTTTTTCTTGTCTGATCGCTGTGGCTAGAACTTCTAATACTATGTCAAATATAAGTGGTGAAAGTGAACACCCTTGTCTTATTCCTGATCTTAGGGGAAAAGTTTTTAGTTTTTGCCCATTGAGTATGATGTTGAGTGTAGGTTTCTCATAATGGCTTTTATTATGTTGAGGGATGCTCCCTCTACTCCCACTTTGCTCAGTGTTTTCATCATAAATGGATGCTGTACTTCACCAGATGCTTTTTGCATGTATTGATATATGATGTTTGTCTTTCAATTTCTTTATGTGGTGTATTACATTTATTGATTTTTGAATATTGTACCATCTTTGCATCCCTGAGATGAATCCCACTTCACCATGGTGTATGATCTTTTTAATGTATTGTTGGATCATGTTTGTCAATATTTTGTTATTTTATCATCTATGTTCATCAGCAATATTGGCCTGTAGTTTTCTTTCTTTGTTCTGTCTTTACCTGGTTTTAGAATTAGGATAATACTGGCCTCATAGAAAGTTTGGGAGTCTTCCCTCTTCTTGAATTACTTGGAATACTTTGAGAAGGATAGGAGTTAGCTCTTCCCTAAATGTTTTGCAAAATTCACCAGTGAAGCCATCTGGTCGAGGGCTTTTGTGTGCCATGAGATTTTTTATTACTGTTTGAAATTCACTCTTTGTTATTGGTTTGTTCAGGCTTTCTACTTCTTCCTGATTCAGTTTTGGAAGACTACATGTTTCTAGAAATTTGTTCATTTCATCTAGGTTGTCAAGTTTCTTGCCATACTGTTATTTGTAGTAATTTCTTACAATCCTTTGTATTTCTGTGATATCAGTCATGATTTTTCCTCTTTCATTTCTGATTTTGTTTGTTTGGATCTTCTCTCTTTATTTATTGATGAGCCTGGCTAAAGGCTTGTTGATTTTGTTTATTTTTCAAAGAACCAGCTCCTACTTTTGTTGATCTTTTGAATTGTTTGTTTAGTCTCTATGTCATTTAATTCTGCTCTGATCTTGATGATTTCCTTCCTTCTACTTGCCCTGAGCTTTGTTTGTTGATGTTGTTCTAGGTCATGTAGCTGTAGGGTTAAAATTTTATTTGAGAGTCTTCTATCCTTTTGAGGTAGGCCTGTATTGCTATGAACTTTCCTCTCAGGACTGCTTTTGCTGTGTCCCATAGGTTTGGGGCTGTTGTGTGTTCATTATCATTAATTTCCAGAAAGTTTCTGATTTTTTTCCTTGATGTCATTGTTTAACCATCCATTATTTAATATCATGTTATTCATTCTCTATGAGTTTGGATGTCTTTGGGTTTTTTTCCTTGAGGTTGATTTCTAGTTTCAAAGCATTGTGGTCTGAAAAGATGCTTGATATAATTTGAATTTTCTTGAATTTGTTGAGTCTTGTTTTGTGTCCTATCATATGGTCTATCTTTGAAAATGTTCCATGTGCATTTGAAAAGAATGTGTATTTTGCTTCTTCAGGGTGAAAAGTTCTATATATATCAACTAAGTCCATTTGATCTATAGTGTTGTTCAATGCCTCAATATCCTTGGTGTTTCTTTGCCTTGAAGATCTGTCTGTTATTGATAATGGGGTGTTAAAGTCCCCTATTATGAGTTTGTTGCTGTTGATATCCTTCTTGTAGTCTTCTAGTATTTTTCTTATATATTTGTGGGTTCCTATGTTGGGTGCATATATGTTTACCAGGGTTACATCTTCTTGATGGATTGTTCCCTTAAGTATTATGAAATGTCCTTCTTTGTCTCTTTTTAGGG
The DNA here is from genome assembly GCF_987537825.1 of Furipterus horrens. NCBI lineage: Eukaryota > Metazoa > Chordata > Mammalia > Chiroptera > Furipteridae > Furipterus > Furipterus horrens. The sequence continues at coordinate 82,245,474 of NW_028327176.1, read as the reverse complement.
CCCTTGCTGTGAAATCCATTTTGTCTTATATAAGTATTGCTACCCCAGCTTTTTTTTCATGTCCATTTGCTTGGAATACTTTTTCCCATCCCTTCACTTTCAGTCTGTGTAGATCTTTTGTTTTGAGGTGTGTCTCTTGTAGACAGCATATATGTGGCTTATGTTTTTGTATCCATTCCAGTATCCTATGTCTTTTAATTAGTGGATTTAATCCATTTACATTTAAGGTTATTATTGACAGGTATTTATTCATTTCCCTTTGTACCTGTGTTTCTCTCCCCCCCCCCGCCCCCCTTTTTTTTCTTCTTTTTCTTAAAGCATTCCCTTTGGCATCTCTTGAAATGCTGGTTTGGTGGAGATGTATTCTTTTAGTCTTCCTTTGTCTGAGAAATGCCTTATTTCACCTTCCATTTTGAATGAGAGCCTGCTGGGTAGAGTAGTCTTGGTTGTAGGCCTTTGTTTTTCATTGCTTGGAATGTTTTTTGCCATTCTCTTCTGGCTTGTAATGTTTCTGTTGAGAAATCGGTTGATAGACTTATCGGAGCTCCCTTGTATGTTATTTGCTGTTTTTCTCTTGCTACTTTTAGGATTCTCACTTTGTCTTTGAATGTTGCTATTTTAATTATGATGTGCCTTAGCGTGGTCCTTTTTGGGTTCATCTTCATTCGGACCCTCTGTGCTTCCTGGACTTGCATGACTTTTTCTCTCATCATGTCAGAAAATTTTCTGTCATTACTTTTTCAGTCAGGTTTTCTATCCCTTGCTCCTCCTCTTCTCCTTCTTGTATCCCCATGATTCTAATGCTGTTTAGTCTCATATTGTCCTGCAGTTCTCTTAAACCCTCTTCATTCTTTTTATATCTTTTTTCATTTTGTTGTATTGCCTGGGAATTTTTTTCTACATTGTCCTCTAACTCACTGATCTGATCCTCTGCTTCATTTAGCCTGTTTTTTATTGATTCTACTGTGTTCTTCAGTTCAGAAATTGTATTCTTCATGTCTTCCTGGTTCTTATTAATAATTTCTATGTCCTTTTTTATGCTGTTGTAATTCTCTGTAAGTTTCTTGTAGCTTCCCTGCAATTCTTTGTAGTTTCCTTGCAGTTCCTTGTAATTTCCCTGGAGTTTGTCATAGGTTTTTTTTTGAGATTGTGAAGTACATTGAGCATCTTTATAACCATTCTTTTGAATTTCATGTCTGAGAGTTGGCTTATGTCTATTCCATCTATCGCTCTTCCTGGGGATTCCTCTTTCCTTTCATTTGGGAGGTTGTTTCTGTGTCTCCCCATGTTAGATTCTTCTTGTTTGTTTTTGTTTATTAGATTTGTCTGCTTTGATTTCCTGCCTTCGTGGTATGAGATTCTTTATAGAAGACCAGGGGATTCAGTGGTGCAGTCTGTTTGACCTTCTGAGCCTGACGTTCTTGGGATGCCCTTTATGCCATTTCTTTAAACTGTCTGGTTGTATTTCAGTTACTCTTTGGTGGATCCTTCCCTCTGGCTAGTTGATTGAGTCACTCTTCCCATCTGGTCTTGAGCTCTTTTGTGGAGATGCTATTACAACATAAACGCACAACCTAGGCAAGAAACCCACACCCTCAAAAATATCCCCCACCCACAATCCCACTATCGGCAGCAAACAAGCCAGTATTAATATAAATGTAGAGAGGTTAAGACTATTATACTAAATGAGAAACAGATAAGAGTTCTTTTAAATGAAAGAAAGATGATTTTTGAGAGGGAAGATGATAGAATAATAATAGTAGTGAGTAGGGTCAAGGCTATGCAAGGCAGTTAAATAATATTTACATTGTATGTTAAAAAAGAGAGGGAAGAATGCAGGATGAAGTGAGAAAGTGGAAGTGTATAGTATTAGGTTTATATAGCAGTTATATGATATATGTTTAGTGTGAAAGAGAGGATAAACAAAACAAAATTAAAGAACGATAGGAGGGAGAGAAGGTAGAAAACAGATTAAAGAAAGAGTTTTAAAAAAAGGGAAGAGGAAAAAAAGGAAAGGGAAGAAAAGAAAAAAAAGAAGAAAAGGGTAAAAAAAAAAATAAAAGTTTTTACTCAGTTCAACCTTTGGGCGCAGTCTTCTTTTTCTAGAACCACCCCAGGTCAGAATTCCATGGGTTTCAAATCTTTTCTGCCTGGCTGGCTGTGAGGCAATCTGGCTGATTTCTGTGGCTGCTTTTCTCTCACTCGTGGGCCTCCTACAGCTCTCTGCTGTGAGCTGCACTGAGTTGGGTTTCTCCCCACTTGTCCTGCGGCACCCTCCAGCAATGCTCAGGCTTGTCTAGCAACGTTGTTCTGCTGGCAAGTCAGTACGCATGTCCCTAGTCCCTGCCCAGCCTTGGGTCCTGTCTTCGCTCTTCCTCCCAAAAAGTCTCTGTGCTACAAGCCACAGCACTGGGCTGCGTCTGTCCCTGGCTGGCAGTGTCTTGTTGTTCTCCTGTGCATACTCCTTGCCTTCCTGGGGTCCCTACTGAGTCTGCATTTCCGCCACAGCTCTCCTGTATGGGCCCCTCTCCCTGGCTCAGTTCCGCTTCCTCATTTGGTGGTGCCGCAATGCGCACACCCGGGGCACAGAGTTGCCTGCCCAGAGAGTCCCCACCTAGACTCAGTTCATACAGTTTCCCACAGTCTGGGCTGTCCGCTCTCTTCCCACACCTCTGGCTGTTTCAAGGAAAATCTCTCATTGACTCCCTTCCAGACTTTGCTGGTCCCAGCGCCTCTGGCAGGCAGCAGTTTCTAAGCAGATCCCAGCTAATTAGCTGGTCTGCAGCTGCCCCTTTGGGGTGCGGTGCAGCAGTGGTGCCAGGCTGGGGAGCCCAGCAACTGGGCTGGGGGGCCCAGTGACTCCTTTTGAGAGCACGAGTGAGCTTTCTGCCCTCTTTCACACCACTCACACACTCCCTTCCCTGTTCACGCTATCTGAAATCCGCATTCACTCTCTCCTCTCCTCTCCAATTTTTTTCCATGATGGGAGCAAGCAGACAACACTGCTACCTGCTCCGCCATTATCTTCTCCCTCCAATCTCTCTGTTTCTTAATATTTTTAGAGTAGATCCTTTACATCTCTTACAGTGCTGGTTTGGTGGAGATGTATTTCTTTAGCCTTCTTATGTCTGAGAAACTCCTGTTTTTGCCTTCAATTATGAATGAGAGCCTTGCTGGGTAGAGTAGTCTTGGTTGCAGGCCTTTACTTTTCATTACTTGAAATATTTTTTGCCATTCCTTCTGGCTTGTAGTCTTTCTGTTGAGTAAGCAGTTGATAGTCTTATCAGTGCTCCCTTGTATAATACTAGCTGTTTCTCCCTTGCTGCCTTTAAGCTTCTCTCTTTGCCTTTGAATTTTGCCATTTTAACGATGATATGTCGGGAGTGGGCCTCTTTGGGTTCATCCTCATTGGGACCCTCTGTACTTCCTGGACTTGTGTTGCTCTTTCTCTCACAGAGTTAGGAAAGTTTTCTGTCATTACTTTTTCAAACAGGTTTTCTACCCCTTGCTCCATTTCTTCTTTTGGTATTCCTATGATACTGACATTATTACATTTCATGTTGTCCTGCAGCTCCCTTAATCCCGCTTCATTCTTTTTAAATCTTTTTGTTTTGTTGCTCTGTCTGGGAACATTTTTCTTTTTTTTTTTTCTCCAGCTCGCTGATTCAATCACCTGCTGCATCTAGCCTGCTTTTAATTCTTTCTACTGTGTTCTTCATATCAGGTATTGTATTCTTCATTTCCTCATGGCTCTTATTGACATTTTCTATGTCCTTTTTCATGGTGCTGTAGCTTCCCTGGGGTTCTTTGTAGTTCTGAGCTCCTTGAGCATGCACATCACCATTATTTTGAATTCAATGTCTGATAGTTTGCTTGCCTTAATTTCGTTTAGCAATCTTTCTTGGGATTCTCCCTTTCCTTAGATTGGGGGTACTTTGTCTCTCCATTTTAGGTGACTCTTCTTGTTTGTTTCTGCATATTAGATTGGTCTGCTTTGTCTCCCTGTCTTCATGGTGTGACCTTCTGTGTTAGGAGACCTGTGGGACTCAGTGGTGCAGTCTCTTTGATCTCCTGATCTGGATACTCTAGGGTTGCCCTTTATTCAATTTATGTGGGCTCTCGTGTTGTACTTGGGCTTTGCTTATTGGTGGCTCACTTGTTGGTGGGTTCTCCCCTCCAGCTGGCTGACTGGGAGTCAAGAGTTTCTTCATGTCTTGTATGCTGTTTTACCGGTGCTGGTTAACAAAGCAATATTACCAGAAAACCTAACCCACACCAGCAGAAATAGCTCCCTACCACATCAGCAGTATCAACAGCAATTGAGCAAAGATTAATAAAGGTGGAAAGGGAATAAGAATAGTTATACAAAAGAGAAAAGAGAATTTGAGATTCTATGGTAAAGACAAATGGTTTTGAGAGAATAGGGGGAGGAAAATTAATAAGAATAAGGAATAGAATCCAGGCTAAGAAAGGGAAAAATAAAAATAAAATTTCTAACTCAAATAAGCAAAATGTAATAAGACAGGGGGAGAGTAACCCATGAAATGTGAAGTACAAAAAATAGTAAACAAAGAGAAAAATGGTTGCAAAAGAACAGTAATAACCATAATATCCATGCCCAACAAGCTACAATTTATATGCGTAGAAAGGAAATAATATTATAAGAGGGGGGAAAGAAAGAATGTGAGCTGACTAAAGGGAGGAAGAATGCTTTGAAGAGGATAGAGGGAGGAGAAATAGTAAGAGTAAGGAATAGAAACAAGGTGTAGCATGGGAGAAAATAAAATTTACAACAACAATAAGAAAGGGCAGGAAAAAGACAAAATGGAGTAAGATAAAGAAAGGGTGCAATGTGAGATTTGAAATAGCAATAAAATAAAAAGTAATACAAAATCTGAATAAAAGGAATAAAAAATAAAAGACAAAGAGTAGTGAATTAGTTGAAATACAATTGAAGGAAAAGAAGAAATATTAAGAGCCAAGTGAAAGGAAGAAAAGAAAAAACAGAAGAAAAATCTGCAAAGTCTAAAGAACAGCAAGGTGAAGTTCATCTCAGCCATTTGGAGTTCACCTTCTAACTTCTCTTTCTGGAACAACCTCTTATTTTTTATCAGCTCAAGGTCCTGGAGTGGGTCATCCAACTTCTGGCTATACCACCTGTATCACCTGCCTCTATAGACAGCTTCTGTTGGGATCTGGAGGGTGAGGCCCCTAGGTCTCCCCGACTTGGCACAGTTCAGTCTTTTGGGGAAATTGTGGGTATGTTCCTCCTATTCCCCCACCATCCATCTTGGTCTGTCCCAGCTTATTTCCAATAATGTATAGTTTCTGATTAAATAGCTGTTCGTTTCATGGGAGAGAGGGGAGTGGTGGCAATCTGTGTAAGAGGGTCAGCTCTCTCCTGCTGGGTGTTGACAGCAGCTCTGTGTGTGAGCCTGGCAGAGGCTGGGCAGGACCCTGATTCCCCCTTGCTGCACCACTTTATTATCTCTCTGCTTCACTGGTATCAGCAAAATAGGGCCCTAAGAACCAGTGTATTTTGTCCCCCTGAGAGAAGTTCAAAATTGGCCCTTTACTTACTCCTCTTTCTGTATTTCTCTTGTGGAAATGCACCCTGCAGGGTTCTTGAGCCTGCCCAGCCTGTTTTGCAGAGCTCTGGCTCCTGTTGGAGGTGGGGGCTGGGTGCGACCTTCCCTTCCCAGAGGTTCTAACAGGGAAGGGGGCATTGTCTGGCTTTAAATAGTTTCAGGTGCACAGTTCCCAACCCACTGCCCTCAAGCACACAGAGGCCCGCACTCTCCACTCTGTGCAGCTGTGCCAGGCTGGGGCTGAGAAATCCCCTTGCTTTACACTTTTCTGATCAATTTGTCCAGCTGCACTGAGTGGGAGCAAATTGCACCCTCAATCCTTTCCCCTTGCTGGCAGTACAGCTGCGTGTAGGATCCCTGCTCAGCACACTGCAGCTTCCCTTTTAAAAAGTCTCTCTGGGCACTCCCAAGGCAGCCCTGAGTCACTCTCCGGCTTTCTGTACATGCCACCTCTTCAAAAAGTCAAGAATCTCCCACAGTCACAGCTGGTCAAGGCAGCCAACCTCCTCCACCAGACCCAGGTACATATAGTATACCCCCCGACCCCCAGCTCTCTCCTGGGTGGCGTTTGCCACTACAGCTATGAGTGTGTTGAGGGTGTGTGTGTGTGTTTGCCACTACAGCTATGAGTGTGTTGGGGTGTGTGTGTTTGCCACTACAGCTATGAGTGTGTTGGTGTGTGTGTGTGTGTGTATGTGTGTGTGTGTGTGTGTGTGTAGCCTACATCTTCCCAACTTTGTATGTCCAAGTCACTCAAAACCTGGGTCTGGAGATTCTCTGCCCTGGGAGGGGAGGGAGCCTCGAAGCTGTGATCTCTGACCAGGCTCTCCTCAGATGCCCATGCTACGCACACACCACGCCCAGGGTATTTCCCAGTCCACCTATAAAATCTCCTTATTGCCCATTGTGAAGCATCTTCTGTATTCCCTGGCTTCCAAACTTTCTATAAGCTAAAATTCCACTGAATGTTCAGTTTATTTTTCGGAAGATCAGCCAAGTGTCCAAGCTGGGTGCAGGAGCAAGTGGACTCTGCCTCCACCTACTTGGCCACCATCTCCCAACCCCAAAATAGGTACAATTTTGATTCATTCACACAAGACAGCTATTGTTGTATTGGCTGTTGTCATTTTTTTTTATTTGAAAATCTAAGAGAAAAGAGCTCAGTGCCCCTGACTAGTCAGGCATTGCATATTTTAAGAATTCTTGTGCACATTGGTTAAAAATTGCTGGGCTAGTGAGTAAGCTTCTTCAGCTACTTCTAGTTGCTTTCACATAAAGTCCTTTACACACACACACACACACACACACTCACTTCATCTTCACCATCAACTTTCATTCATTAAGCACATAGTTTGTGAAGAACCCTGCCCTTAAGTAGCTTGTTCAAATAGGGAAAACAGATATGTACACAAAAAGCAACCAGTGACTTGACAGTATCCAAAATAGAATCACAAACATGGTACCAATCATGAGGGGACCAGGGAAGGTCCCTGGAGGTAATAAAATATGAACTAAATTTTGAAGTATGAAAGTAGTTTCCAAACAGACATAGAGGGCAAAGCAAAGGCAAGACCAGGTGTTAATTCTGAGAAGCACTGCAGAGAGCAGAAGAGCAAGGGTGGCCAAGGTTAAGTCAGAACACATTCCAAGTGGGGTGGGAAGGGGCTGTGCAAACAGGGTGTATGGACTAGAGCATCAGAACTGAGCTGGTGCCCTGGGAAAAGAAGGGTTAGAGTTAATGTGTAGGAAGCTGGCTAGAACAGAATTCAAGAGGAGTCCCCTCCCTTGAGTTCAAGTTGAAATATAAACTGAAATGTAGGAAGAAAAAGAAAGTATCAATGTGTGTAAATATGTATAAATACAACATCCATACCACCCTGCAAGGACACTTGAAACAATATTTGGTTCCAAAAGAAGTTTGAATGGGAATAACTTCTTAAAATTTCAATATAGAATTGCCACTTGTGACTTTTATTTTTTACTTAGGAATTCTATTGCCTACTATGGTGACTGCCAGTGGATAAATGGGTGAAAAGTGAACACTCCCTAAATCTCAGAAGGACCCAGGTGAAGAATCAGCCTTCTAGAAACAACTGTCCATCCAGCTCCTCTTCTAGGAGCAATCATGACATTTAGAGCTGGGGATTTTTTTAAATGGCCCCTATGGTAAGAAACAGCAGTATGTTCTACTCCTTTAGAACTACTGGGCCATCAATTCCAACACTGCATTTTCAAAGCAATGAAGAATAGTAAAAACCCTTTGCAGCTATATGAAGTGAGTTACACAGAAATGTTCTTAAGGCAGTAGGAAAAATGAAGTCTCACAAAATCAAATCCCCTTAGTGGTAGTAGGATATAAAATTAAATATAATTTTCTATATGTTATTTGGAAATTAATCAAGCATCACCTGTTATCATCTCAACTTATTTAAATCTTTTGTGGCCTGACCCTTCTTGCTAATGACTTATGTCGGGACCAGCGCTAAGCAGCCCAAGGCCCAACATCATCTGTGAAGGACTAAACCCCTCCCAAGACCAGCGCCAGCCTCACTTACGTTCCTTGCCCAGGAAGAAGGAGTAGAAGCAGAGGTGGTTGATGCTCAGGTATAGCCAGCCCTGGCGGGGAACTTTGCCCTTCCAGCAGCAGCACGAGTAATAGGTGATCAGTTTCTCTGCCTCTGGGAAGTTGAACCTGGCCTCAAATTTGACCAAGGCTTCACGGAATTTCTCGGGCTCCTCTTCCTGCTCGGCCAGACGACTGCTTGTCTCCTCTGCAATCAGAGCCTGACACAGAGAAAGATTACAGCCCCTCATTCACGGAGAAAAACAAGGTGGGGGGCGGGGGGCGGAGGAACAAAAGTAGGAAGGAATCTCCATTGCTCAACAAACAGACATGCAGGATGGATGAGAACGATTCACCAGTCTATCTGTCCACCACCCGGGAACACAGCCATATAGGGAAAGAAACAAGCTTGGGGAGGAAACCTAAGGATGGGGCCCTCACTTGGCCACTTACCAGCTACAAGGCTTAAGGAAAATCACTGACTGCTAAGCCCCAGTTCTCAAACAAATTACCATTTTATCATACCTGCCTACTCTTCCATGCAGGGATATGAGGTTCAAATGGTTAGCATGTGAACTCAAAGCATCAACCATGAAGAACTACCCAAGTTGGAGTTAAAAGTTAGTCTTAATAATAATAATAATAATAATAATAACTAATAAACCATCTTCCTCATTAGGGTAAAAAAATGTTGGTATAAAATTAACAACTGTCTGTGTGATACCTGATATATTTCACTATCACTATATATTTATAGTCTTCCAAAATAGAAAAAGATCATATTGGTTGAGGTTCCTAAGGTCCTAAATATTTCCAAAGCAGTTGGAAACAACTCTAGACTCTTACCAGCCCAAGACCGCACTGAAAGGACTAAAATAACCTCACTAAAATAGCCCTTATCTTCCATTAGTTCCATATATTTGCCTTCCAACTGTTTGCCACTCTAGAAGTCTAAATTCCTTTTCCTTTTTCTTGTCACCTCTCTACAAATATATTGCTCTTTGTTAAGATGTTATATAAGCCCCAAGTTCTAACCACTCCTTTGAATTACTCATCACTGAGTTTCTCCCATGTGTATGTGTGATACACACATTGACAAACTGTTTTTCTCTTGTTAATCTGACTTTTGCCAGTTTAATTTCCAGGCCCACAGCCACAAAACCTAGAGAGATAGAGAAAAAGCTTTTTACCTCCCCTACAGAAGCTTTCCTAAATCCATAGTACCAAAAATTAATTTCCTTCCTCTGAATTAAGGAACATCTAAGTCAAAAAACCACTACAACCCATGTTAGACGAAGAATGGGGGAGGGGGGTTGCAGAGCGCGGGATGTACCTAAGCCCCATTGCGATCTGACCCAGAGAACAAAGTTACAGGTAGTCAAGCCAAGATGAGGTACAGCCCACAAGCTGAACATATCCCAGCACAGTCACTTACCTGTTAACCCAATGGGCCAAAAATAATGCCAAGAGGACACCAGTCAACATAACCACATCCTGGCTGGATTCAGGAGATCTCTGTTTTCCACCTGGTCCCACAAGTACCTCCAATCCCCAAAGGAAAGCAATGCTTCTATATTGTCCCTTTAAAACCAAGAATTCATTCTGACACCCTTTACTAAAACCCTAAGCACTTGGTCTGGAATATTTTATCCTAAAGGAGGAAAAGTGTGTTATAGGCTACTATGTGAAAGTGTTTAATGAGTTAAATTTAGAATAAGAAACAGTATTTCCTTGACTGATAGTGTTTTTAAAACAATGACTACCAAACATGTTTTTGCAATAAGACCAGTTATATAAGATGTAATTCATAGGTGATATTGGCAGATACTTTCCAAAATAGTCTTCTCTGCCATCTCAAAACTTAATTGGCTTTAATTACACTCAAGTAATATATTTTGAGAATAAATATCCAACTTAATCCTGTCTGCATCGCTGCTTCCTGAGACTCAACAGTTTGGCCGAACTAAGTGGCTGGGTTGGTGAAGAATAGGGTGATCTGTGGGCTTCACTTTAAAACTAATTTCTCTTTTCTATCCCAGGGGTTTGGACAGAAAGGACCCAGAGGCCTGAGAGGGGGAAAACCTAAAGTGTTCCCCTCAGCCCAAACTAAGTATAATGGGCAAAAGGGTTTTAGACAGGTGTGATGTGCCGTGCACACCTTCCACCAAAGAAGCCCTTTTTTCCCTAACGTGGGACACTGAAGGGTTGATGCCTCCTGCCTTTTGTCATCTAGTGTTATGGATTGGATGATGTCTTTTGGCCCTGTTGCCAAATCTGTTGCCCCCAGAATACAACAAGGATGCCAGCCTGTTAAACCGGGCACCCCATTGTCTGGGGACAGCCAACTGCCCTGGACTCTGCACGATCCTTCCCCATGTGGGAAGGCCACCCTCCCCTTCACACCCCCACTCCTCTTGGGGATTTATGGACGCAAGGGTAGGTAGGACGATAACCATGTCCAGCTTGGAGCAGCTGGAGGAGCACGAGACCTTCGCCCATTGTCCTTTATAGGACTAGGCGGGGGGGTCTTAAGTCTGAGGGGGAAGGGGACTGTTATTTTTTATTGTTTTTTTTTTTTTTTTTTATTGTTAACAAAGAATAATATAGGAAAAGGTGAAGCCAGAGAACTTGTATACATGACCCATGGGCATGGACTGGGGGTGAGTGGGATTGCTGGGGAAGTGGAGGTGCTGGGAAGAGGGGAGCAAAGGGGAAAAAAATGGAACTATTGTAACAATATAATCAATAAAATATACTTAAAAATAAAAATAATTTTAAAAAGAATAAATATCCACTTTCAGGAGGAGGAAAGTGCTAGATGCAACAAAATAAAGAGTCACAAGATGTTGCAACTGCAAAAAAAAGGTTAGAAATAACTAATTTAAAAAAATCAAATAACACTGTTATTCTGCAAACACATAAACCTTAACATATTATATTTTTTTCCTGAGACAAAAAAAGGACCTTCACTTCTGTACAGAATAACAAAAATTTAGGCCTGAGAATGAGGCCTTTTTAAAATGTTAGGTGTATTTTTTTTTTTTAAGTATATTTTATTGATTATATTGTTACAATAGTTCCGATTTTTTTTCCCCTTTGCTCCCCTAATGTTAGGTGTATTTTGCTAAAATGACTCTGCAAAGCTCAAAGCATGACAAATGGAACTCATTTGACTTTGTGTCCAGTTATAGTGGAGAAAACTCTTAGAATAGAATTAAAAATGCTTCTGTGTTCAAAATTTTATAAGAAAGTTATAAGAAAGATGATAAAAAGAGGAGAAATATTACAATCAAAGACACCTACCTTTACCTTCCCTTTGACGAAACTGGTAATATCGTCTTTATTATCAAAGACGGACAAAGTATGGAGGAGGTTCTGTTCCAGCCAGTCCCAGTGTTGGGTTATCTCCTCTAACGTTGCACCTGTGTCATGACAGAAAAAGACAGAGATTAAAGACAAAAGTAACTCCCAGAACATGAATTTGTTTTCCAAATGTCACGAATCCTATCTTTACAGTATTATCACAACCTGGACTACAGTTTGCGAGCTGACAGTGAATGCACCCTCCACTGGAGGCACAGTTTTCCTCCACCACTGCACTTGGATTTGCGAACACCTGTCCCAAAGCCACACAGATGAGCAAGCCAACCAATCTGGTTACCCTTGGGACTGTTCTGTGGACATCCTGCTTCCTTAACACATGGAATTCCTACAACCTCCACACAAATGACAAAAATATTTGTAATTATACAGCTATTGCAAGGTATACAAGCCCCAAGCAGTAGAGCAATTCTCAACCATCTCACTCAACCATTTCAAGAGGAACTGCTGCCCAGGTACACAGAGAAAGCCCCTCTTGAGAAGGCTCTGTAGGTTGCCTGAGGGAACTGCCACTTGCAATAGGCCTCATTGACCACAATTTCCAGGTTTACAAACTTGTGTGTACTCCATTTCTCTTATAACAATATCCCTTAAAAACATATATAAAGAGAGGTTTCATAGTACATGTTAAAACAAAAATATTAAAGTGTGTGCAAGTAAGTTAATTTCTTTCAAAGGCAGCAACAAAAAAATCACCCTATTTTTGAAGCATTAAGCAACATTGTTACCATAAAGCTTAGCTGTGTTAGTTGTATATGTTCCCTCTCAAGGAGCCTCCTTGTCCTCTCCACTGGACAATGGGCACCTGGGACTGGAACTGTACCAGCTTCCATTGAAGGACCTGGTACGTAGCAGGTGCTCAGTGAAGTCCACTGACTTGAAGCAAGCATAGCGCTGGATAAAAGGTGCATGTGCATCAAATATGTCTCCTATAGAAAGAGATACGTGATGAGAGCCAGATTTCCCAAGCAAGAGATATTCTAACCTCAGAGGAATGATAGGCAAACCACAGTGCAAAAGCATTTCACCAACATAAGAGGCATGATGGCGAACAGGGCCACATACCACTAACACAAAAGCCAGGTAGTTTATCTTAACACTGAACTTTCTCTCCCTGGGTTACTGACAACTTTCCTCTCCCCAGAGTAGAAATGCATGTGTGAATCTTATAAATACCCCCACATAAAAAGGCTACAGAATTCACTCTGGACTTGTAGATTTGGGATCAGGGAGTAGGAAGATACCTGTATTAGAACTGTTCTGAATGGGCAATTTGGGAAAGAGTAAAGAGAAGAATCTAAAAACACTTCATAAAGAAAAATGAGAGTTTAAAACAATGGTATTTATTTTCTTTTAGTCTCACAAGTTTTAGGCATGGCATTGCCAAAGTAATGTCCTTCTGTTATCGCTAAAGCCTATCTTCTTATCCATCCTGGGGAGCCAGCTCCATAGTTCTCTCCCACAACATCTCTGTTTATAGGTTCAAGAATCCCAGGCCTGTACCAGAAGCACTTGATCAGTGTTCTAGTCATCTTGGGGTGCAGTAATAAATAGCACAGACTGAGTGTCTTAAACAACAGGTTATTTACAGTTCTGAAGGCTAGGAGTCCAAGATCAAAGTGTTGGCAGATTTGATTCCTGGTGAGGACCTCTAGTTGGCTTATAGACAGCTGCTTTCTCACTGTGTCCGCACATGGCAGAGAGAAAGAAGGATCTCTGGTCTCTCTTCCTATTCTTGTACAGATACTAACGCCATCATGGGGCCCCACCCTCATGACCTCATCTAATACCTCCCAAAGTTTCCACCTCCAAATACCATCAAATTGGCTTCAACGTTTGAATTTAATGAGGGTTACAATTCAGTCCCTAACAACCAGTAACCCTACTCAGCTATCCATCAGTCCTACTTCCTTTGTCTTGCTCTTTAAGGATGAATAAATGCAGGAAGCAGCCCATTTAGGGTTTGGGAAAGCTAGTTCTGGGGTAACTGGTTATGATCCTCTTACTCTCTACTTCCCTCCCATCTAGGAGGACCTCTGTGGTGTCTGGAAACCACTGGCTCTTCAAACTCCCTATTCCTCTTATGAAAGGGAAAGATCACTTTGAAACAAAATGAAATGATACAATTGCAGCCTCCACGGCATGATTATACTGAAGCTTCCAAACATTGTCTACCTGAACTTAGGACCTGTGTTGCCTGCTTGGTTCCTTATACTCAGTGCTGATGTGGCTTAGGCATCCATCTAGTTTACCTGCCTCTCGCTTAAATCTCCTTGCTTGTTCAGTGTCCTCAGATGGCAACTATGTAGATGTCAATCAAAAAAATAAATAAATAAAACACCCAAATCTGGTGGGTCAGCAATGGTGTCTTTGCAGCACAAAAGTACATCACACAATCTCAAGAGAATATCTATGGGTCTTCATTGAAGCCAATAACCTGCACAAGTACCTTAAGTTTGCTCAGGTCTCTGCTTCTCTCTGGCACTTTCAGGTTCTCTTCCTAGATCTTTATCCTTTATTATCCATCATAATAAAACCAGTTGGTCAGGAAAATCTTTTTAAAAGCAAGGAATAATTGGAAAAAGGAATATCTTTATTGGCCTTCAATCTTTTGCTGTATGTTTTCATGTACTTCCTTTTTACAAAAAAAAAAAAAAGATGTGAAGAAATAATAAAGAACAAGAGAGGGGTGAAAGCTCAGCTTTTTGACCTTCCTATTCCAGGAACTGTCTCATTGATGTGTAATGGAGACTAAATGAGGAAATGGAGTCTCCAATACTTCTCCAAGGTCATATACATCGTATGAAAGGCACACCAGGCTAACTCATTCTCTACAACCTTGAGGTATCCTGTAGTCCTCCCACAATAAGCTGTATTTCAATTTTTAAGTAACATTTACATAATCCTTAGGCCCAGTACAGTACTTCCTATGGCTTGACACTAAAAAGAGCTACTTTGTGCTTACAGACAGAGTGAGCTCTCTCCCTGCAATTCCATTTTACTGGATGACATGAAGCAGGTTTTCATTTATCCTGCTCCTAAGGACAGGTATATACGTGTGTCTTCCTCAACTGATAACCACAGAATTACACCATGAGTAAATTATAATCAAGTCCCAACACAGTATAATCATGTGAATTAAGGCTTGAGACAGTCATCAAAAAATTAAACTATTCTTCTTTTAAAAATTCTTTCACCTACTGGGGAGGAGCTTACAATAGGGAAAGATAATTCTAAAACAAAACCAAGCCCAAACCTTGAGAGAGCTAATCAATACACATAAAATCATTCACTGGGCCACAGTTAGGTTACATTACAACCTACCCTGTTACCCTGTTCCTGAATATAAGACATACTTGTATGCCTCTTCCAGCAAAGACAATCAGCATAATGAAGTTTTTCCACCCTACCATCTTCTATTTCCTACGAGAGCTGCCAAATAGCAAGGAAATTTTCCAAACTATAATTTCCTCTGCAAGGAAGTCTTATGATGGGCTTCAAAAATATCATAAATCAATGAAAGCCAACTGCATGTCTGTAAACTCCAAGGACTGGAAAGGAAAGTCTTTCCACATACGCGGCACATCAAAGCTCTGCGCCTACACTGTAGCCGTGTTTCTCAAATTACATTAAGTAGCCTGTCAGAAAATAGCCTTTAAAAAAATAAAATAGAATAGAAAATGGAATGCATACCATTTTATAAGGGCAACTACCGATTTGTGAAATGTCTTTTTACAATTGTGCACACAAAAATATATTTCTGTCCATGGATATTGGTCAAAAGGAAGTTATAGACATATAAGTGGTGGGAAATATAAAAAGTGAGAAGATAAAGTGTGAGTTTTCATCAATTAAAAGAGCAGGATGACAAAAAGACTACAAATTAACCCAACACTATAGCAGTATTCCCACCACTTCTGCTATGGGCCTTCCAAGACGGAGGACAGCAGTTGTTATGGCTTGAATTTGTCCACCCAAATTCATATGATGAAGCCCTGACATCCAATGTGCCCATATTTGAAGACAGGGCTTTTAAGGAAGTAATTAAGGTTTGTTACAGTCATAAGAGTAGAGCCCTAGCCCTAGCTTCTGTGGCTCAGTGGATAGAGCGTCGGCCTGCGAGCCAAGTGTCGCTGGTTCGATTCCCAGTCAGGGCACATGATGAGGTTGCACGTCAGATCCCCAGTTGGGGGTGCAAGTGAGAGGCAACCACACAGTGATGTTTCTCTCCCTCTCTTTCTCCTTTCCCCTCTCTCTAAAAAATAAATAAACAAAAAAATCAACAAACAAAGAAATAAATAAATTATTAAAAAAAAAAAAAAAAAAAGAGTAGAGCCCTAATCCAATAGAATTGGTGACCTTGTAAATAAAAAGTGAAATACACACCAGGATGTGGCAAGAGAGGGCACAGCTCTCTAAATCAAATTTATAGTACTGTGGATCATAACGTAAGTCCAAATAGCAAAATTGCACTTTATTTTATTAAGACCTTAATTTTGCAGAAAAAAGACTTCTATTTTCTAAGGACATTAAAGGTCAGTGGATTTTAAACATTACCCACGCAAAAAGTCAAAAATTAGATTTATAAATTCATATGCAAAACTAAAACACAGTATAAAAAACGTCAATTAAGACCAGAAAACAAATAATGCTGATAATTTATAAGTAAAAGACTTATAAAACTATGTTCTAAGAAAGAACAGCCAGAGGTGCAGATGCCAAGACATTTTCTGAAGATCTAGCATGAGCCAGGCATTTTGTTAGGTATATCATACAGTTATATTGCTTATCTTCATAAAAATAGAACAAGGTAAGTACTGCTATTTCCACTTCCTAGATGTGGAAACTAAAGTGCAGAAAACAGCAAACCTGAAAACCTGGTTTTTCTGGCTCTACCTGTAATACACTCTGATACAGGAGCTGCGGTTGGAGGAGCTGAGTCACTTAGAAACTCACATACAATATTTATTCTCTTAAGTTTACCCGGAGGTATTCTCAGGAACTAAAACAAGCATCTTATTGACTATACCTACAGAAAAACAGCCATAAATAATTTGATCCAAGCTTCAGTTTTAAAAAGCAACTGTCTGTGAATAGTAGATATCCAGTTGATTTAAGTATCTTTTTCAGCGACTGGGATCAATTTACAATAAAATGGTCATTGCATGAGTGTAGCTCAGTTCTGTTTCTTTGCAATAGTAAAATATTTTTCTGCTGCCCCAACACTAAACAGTCTACTGTCTAAATTTCTGGACAAAAAGCCACACAAACACAAAGGGGTGAATTAAAAGTGTAGCTGTCAAGGCAGTGTCATTCTTAAATTCCACTCAACACTCATCACACACAGAGCTTCTCAGAGGCAAAATTACAAATGACAGGGGAAAGGGTTGGACCAAAGTCTTTAATTTTCAGAAATCTCACATTCTTAAAGTAAATAATCATTCTGTCTGAAGGAGCATCTTTACATGAGCATGTAAAGGTTCAATATCATTATCACATTCCCATGACTTACAGGATTTTTACCTGTGTATTTCTCACTATATGGTTTAAGAAAATGTTTTAAACCTTTCTTTTTATATAATTTCCTTGCCTTTTTTTACCTTCAAATTAAAATGAATACTAAGTATGTACAGTAAGTGAAAAACAGATAAATACAACCTCCTTAATACAGAAAGTAAAATAAAATTTTTAACTTAAAATTGAAATAGTTAATTAAATATCCTTGTATTAGTGCCATTAGCAACACTTCTCAGAAGCAGGGAGAGTGGCAAAGATGCAGGAAAATGTGACCTATAACAAAAAGAAAAACCAATCCATAGAAACAGCACCAGAAATAGCACAGGTAAAAGAATCACTAGACAATCACATATGTTCAAAAAGTAGAGGTCAGCCTGAGAATCCTGAGAAGCTAAATGGAAAATATACAAAAATATCCAAATCAAACTTTTAGGGGTAAAAAACACAGTGTATGAAATCAGAAATATACTGGATGGGATTCAAAGTGAATTAGACATTGCAAGAAGAAAAAAAAAAGAGTTGAGAACTTGAAGACATGATGATACAAATGACCTAAAGTGAAAAACAGGAAAAATGATTAACAAGAGAAAAGAACAGGGATTCACTGAGCTGTGGAACAACAAAGAGCCTAAAAGTATGTCTTTAGAGTCCTAGAAAAAACAAGGGAGAAGAAGAGTCAGACCAATATATAAAAGATGATTTTTTTTCAAGTTTAATGAACACTACAAACACACAGATCCAAGAATCTCAAACCCCAAGCAGAGAAAGCATGAAGAAAATCACACAAATGCACGTTATAATCAAACTGGTAAAAACCAGTAATAAAGAAGAAAAAGACACAATATTTATGGAGAAACAAAGAATGATACATAGTAGATTTCTATTAGAAACAATGCAAACCAAAAGACATGGAACAACGGCTTTAAAAAGTACTAAAAGAAAAATTACTCTACCAGTATTTGAAATACACATAAATGAACTCCTGTATTGGGATGTAATTGGGAATGAGAAAACCTTCCTAACCATGAATCAAAATCATAAAGTATAAAAGATGAATTTTAAATCCCACTACAGGTATCTCCCATGTAACACGGTTTCGCTCTAACACGATATGACTGTAGAAGATATCCAAGAATTGCTGGTAGAAGAAGAAACTGATGAAGCAATTTTGGTGGAAATGACATCTGGAATGTGCCAAGTTAACTTAGGGGATGATAGCACTGATGAAAACGAAGAAGTTGAACAGTTTACTCTACAAAGTGCAAAGAAAGGCCTAGACTTAGCCGAACAGTTAAGTCATATTTCTGAAATGAAGATCCTTGCACTGAAAGGAGCACAAAGTTTAAGAGAGAACTTCAGAAGTGCTTAGCACCATATAATGAAATTTATAAAGATCTCTAAGCTAAAAGCAAACAATCTAAAATAACAGACTTTTTCCAAAAAGTAGAGCATAGAAATCAAGATAATGCTGAAGAAAGTTCAGAGGATGAGGATATCTTGCCAAAAAGAAAACGTATTCAAGTTAATGGAGCTGAGTAGTGATGATGAAGAAAACATTATTTAATTCATATTAATATATAATACTTTAAAGATATTTCTCTTAATTATAAAAATATGAGTATTTTTTTAATTTTTGGAACCTAACCCCCTTTTTCGTATTAGTTCTTTGTTTCGTATAACATGGGATTTGCATAACACGGCATTTGTTAGGAACCTAACAACTGTGTTATACGCGGGTTACCTGTATTTAAAAAAAAAAACACTTGCTCTGGCCAGTGGCTCAGTTGATTGGAGCACCATCCCATACACCAAAAGGTTGTGGGCTCGATTCCTGGTCAGGGCACATACTCAGGTTGTGGGTTCAGTCCCCAGTTGGGGCGCGTATGGAAGGCAATGTTTCTTTCTCACGTTGATGTTTCTCTCTTTCTCTCCCTTCTTCTCTCTCTAAAATCAATAAGCATGTCCTTGGGTAAGGATTAAAATAAGTAAATAAATTAAAAAAAAAAAAAAAAAGTTTGCATGGTAAAACATACCAAAAGCAAAGCCACTAAAGACATGACAAACTGGGATAACATTTTTTAAATTTTGTATCTCAGATAAAAATAATATTCCTAAAATATAGATGGTATCTAAAAATTGAGGAAGGAAAAAAATAACAACCACCCAATAAAACACTGGGCAAAGGATAAGAACAAGGAGGTTCTGAAAACAGCCGTTAAGCATAACAAAAGGAATGAAAATTAAAACTATGCAGAAACACCTATGATGTTGCCAAAAATCTAAAAGTTTTACAATAGATCTGATGACAAGTATGGGAAAGCAAGCACTGTCATCCACTGCTGATGAAAAGCTTTTAAATGGTACAAGTCCAGTGGGAAGAGGGGCATTTAGTGACATCTAACAAAACGTCATAGTCATTTACTCTTTGATCCAGCAATCCCACTTCTAGTACTCTATCTCAATGATTCAACAGCAAAAGTACAAAATTATTTACCAATGAGGTTATTTACTAGGGCATAATTTGTGCTGGCAAAGGTGGAAAACAACACAAATGTCTGCAGTAAAGGACAGATTGAATAAACTCTGGTACTTCTACACAATGAAAGATAAAAGCAAAGGAGAAGAAGATAAACTCTACTCTCTGATATGGGATGATTTCCAGGATATGTCGATAAGTGAAAAAAGGCAAGGCACAGAACAGAATACATGGGGGAAATATGTATATAGTACATTTGTTTAATGTTTGTAATACAAAACAGAAAGCTAAGCCAGAAAAAGAAAGGTTTCCCTGTGGCAGAGGGAAGGAAGCAGGGAAGGGGACAGCGATGAAAGCATGGCTTCTCTACAAATATTTTGTTTTATATATTTTTTAGGTTTGATTAAGAAATCATAAAAGACCTGGCTGCTGTGGCTCAGTGGATTGAGCATCGGCCTGAGAGCCACATGTCACTGGTTCAATTCCCAGTCAGGGCACATGGCTAAGGTTGTACGTCAAGTCCCCAGGTGGGGGCACAAGTGAGAGGCAACCACACAGTGATGTTTCTCTCCCTCTCTGTCTCCTTTCCTCTCTCTCTAAAAATAAATAAATAAACAAATAACTAAATTATAAAAAAGAAATCATAAAAGAGCTTTATTTTTTTTAAAAATAAGATAAATCAATAAGGAAAAAGACAATCCTTAACAATTAAATAGATGGGTAAACATAACTGTTTATCAGGCTATTAAAATACAGGTACATCTCGTACATATTGTGGGTTTGGCTCCAGACAACCACAATAAAGCAAATACCACAATAGTGTGAGTCACACAAATTTTTTGGCTTCCCAATGCATATAAAAGGTGTTTATTATACTGTAACGTATTAAATGTGCACTAGCATTACAGTATTCCCTCACTTATGGCGGGTATTAAGTTCTAGACGATGCCCGCCCTCCCCCCCCTCCCCGTGATAGGTGAAAATCCATGAAGTAGGAACCTTACATTTATTTTAGTATTTATATATATATTTTAAGGCTTTATAAACCCTTCGCACACACTTATAAACCGTTCCCAGTCCCTTAGTAACCTTTCCCACTCCCTTATTAACCTTTTCCACACTTTTATAAACCCTACTTATCTTCTTAAACATTCTACACTCTTAAACCTACGTAACTTTAACAACATACATATATGGTACCACAAAATCCTGCAATATAGCAAAAAATCCACGATAAATAATATAATATTTTTAAAAATCCCACGATACAGTGAGGCTGCAATAAGTGAACCGCGATATAGAGAGGGACTATTGTATATCTAAAGAAACAATGCAAGTATCTTGATTTTAAAAAACACTTTATTGCTAAAAATGCGAGTCATCATCTGAGTCTTCAGTCACAATCTTTTGCCTCAATGTTGGTGACTGCTGACTAATAAGGGTGGTGGTTGCTGAAGGCCGGGGTGGCTGGCAATTTTCTAAAATAAGATAATAATAAAGTCCAGCACATTGATTGATTCTTCCTTTCATAAATGATTTTTCTGTAGAATATGATGCTGTTTGATAGCATTTACCCAACAGCAGGGTTTGAGAGGACTGACTCTTTGAAAATTGGAGTCAATCCTCTCAAACCCTGCTGCTGTTTTATCCAACTACATTTATGTAATATTCTAAATTCTTTGTTGTCATTTTGACAATCTTCACAGCATCTTCATCAGGAGTAGACATATATGACTCTTACTTGAATACTTAGAAGTCTTTGTAGAGTTATTAACTGGCCGAATTTCAATATTGTTGTGCCTCAAGGAATAAGGAGGCCTGACGAGAGGGAGAGAGATAAGGGAACAGCCAGTTTGTGGAATTGTCAGAACACACAACATTTACTGATTACTGTCTTATATGAGTGTCAGAACATGGAGGCAGCTGGAACACCACCTGGACTTCTGATGTATGCAAATGAACCGTATGTAAATTAACCTGGTCCTAGCCCCTCCCATAGGAAATGGAAATGGACTTTGGTCATTTCTAGAAGAAACGTATCAACATTTCTAGCCCAACATGTTGACTGGCCTGGTGGGGAAAAGCACGGAGATGTAAATGACCCACTGGATGGATAAACTCACCCTAACTAAATGTGTGTTTGGCAAAGTGTGGAGACAGTGCCTGCAGAAGCTCAGGCAGGGGATTCCTATGGGCCCACGTGGGTGACCGGGAGTCTCCACTCTCCCTTCCTTCCCCCTTCCCCTACTCCTACAGCCTCCCAAGTTGGAGCTCCCAAGTTGGTCCCGGAGTTTCCTCTTCCCTTAACCCGCATATCCCCTTTTACCCTCAATAAACCCATTGTTTAATCCTAGAGTGGTCTTCGGGTTATTTCTCAAAGCAAGGCTATCTGACAATGAGTATAATTCGTGGTACTTCAAGACAATTACAAAGTAACATCAAAGAACACTGATCACAGATTGCCATAACAAATATGAGTGGGGACCCAAAAAAGACTAGAACTTTCTTTTGGAGGGCAGGTCCCTTGAGTACAGACTTTTGCCCATGAGGTGAGTGTTCTAGGAACCCATCTGTACAAGTGTACCAGCTGCCATTGTTGTGAGAGGCTGTGTTTGGCTTCAGTAAATTTTTTTTGCAGACTCTCAATGCATTTGACCACTTCATGAGTGATTTACAAGTGCACCTGCCCACACTGCACTGAGTGTTCAGCAGTTTTTGAACAGAAACAGCATGACCCCCATGCCCCACCGTCCCTATTCACCAGATCTTGCCCTGAGCAACTGTTTTTTGTTTCCCCAGATGTAAAAAGTCCTCAAAGGGAAACATCTTGCCGATGTGGAAGAGATAAAACAAAAAATGGAAGTAACACTAGAAGGAAACAAAATCAATGAGTTCAAAAACTGTTTTGAGCAGTGGTCTGGATAGGAGCATTGCATCAAATGGAAAGTACTTTGAAGTTGACTGAGGTTTAAAGATGTAAGAATAAATATACAATTTTTATAAATAAATTCTGAGTTTTCTGGGTCACTTCTCATATAATAATAATGAAAAGGTTTGAAATATTGTTAAGGTTTATCAAAATGTGAACACAGAGACACAAAGTTAAGCAAATGCTGTTGGAAAAATGGTGCTGATAGACTTGCTCAATGCAGGGTTGCCATAAACCTTCAATTTATTAAAAAAAGAAAAAAAATTCCAGTGTCTGCAAAGTGCAATAAAGCAATGCACAATAAAACAAAATATGTCTGTAATTACACAGAAAAAATAACTATTTTAAACAGTATTTTGACTGTACACGCATAATTAAATATATTCTAAAGCCAAATAAAGCTGCAAAAAAACTTAAATTTTATTCAGTACTCTCTTATTGTTAATAGCAATGCTGGTATCATCTAGAAACAATATGTTTGGGGGTATGGATGTGTGTATGAGAGATAGATAATAATTATGTAAATATTGTTAGAAACCAAAATTTTCAGTGAATAAGAAAAACAAATATAAAATCAAAGTTAACTTATAACTATAAAGTTTTATAACAGAATTAGAAAGTATGAATTCATGACTTACCTTTTTTTTCATAACACATACTTCTTAGCTCATACTTACTTAAAAAGCCTTAGAGCCTAGTAACAATGAGCAACCAACCCTACACCCCAGACTATGGTCCCCACTAAAAGGAACCAGGGCTACTTGGATGAATGGCCAATTCCAGACGGGAGCCAGGAAATGCACAAGACATGCATTTAACATATTGCTGGCCAGAGAGCACGGAAACACTCAAAGATGAATGGGAGTGAGATGAAGTCACAGAAGCCACAGGAAAAAACTCCAGTGGGCAGAAGATGGTATAATCCAAATATCAAAAAGGACTATAATTAACGAAAACACACTGAATATATAAAAACTCATGGCTTATATAGTGTTCACTATATGATCCTTTCAATCTTTCTGTATAATTGAAAATTTTCATAATAAGATGTTGGGTATGCAAACATTGACTTTAAAATAATACTAAAAAGGGAGCAAGAAGAAGGAAGGAAAGAGAAAGAAAAGAAAGCTAAAACAAATAACAATGCACTTGTCACCACTGGACATAAGCAGGGCACCAACTCCTTACATTAACAATAGGCATTTAAAGGGCAGTGAGCATTCTTTTCCTACCTTTTCTGAATGTAACATGTCTCAGGGTAACCAAATAGCCCTAGTTGTAATAAGCTGACAGTTGTAAAAAGGACTGATCATATTAAAAAAATCACCATTTTGTATCCTGGCTGGGTGGCTCTGTTCGTTGGAGCATTGTCCCATACAACAATAGGTTGTAGGTTTGATTCCAGTTAGGGCACATACCTAGGTTGCAGGTTTGATCCCCTGTCTCATCACCATCTCTCTCTCCATCTCTCTCTCTCTCTCTCTCTCTCTCTCTCTCTTTTCCTTTCTCTCCTTCATTCTCTTTCTAAAATCAATACACATACCCTCAAGCGGAGATTTTTTAAAAATCACCATTTTGTGATACATAAGAAGAAATTAATTCAGGTAATGATCATAATGGGTAGAAGCACTAGATGAATAATGGGTAAAACCACTAGAGGAAAGGTTTACAGAACCCGTGCAATGGAAACCATCACCTGAATTCATTAACTAACCTAAGCATCTCTAAGAGTAAGACCCCAAATGACAGGTACCTCATGAGAGGATGAAGCATAAAGAATGTGAAACCACCCATTATTTATTCCTCTTTTTAAAAAGTTGAACCTGAATTTAACTGAACCTTTTTAAACACCTTCTGGTTTTCAGGAAATATGAAAGACTGAGAAGTGAATTCAGTGATGCCTTGAGGAAAGAAACAGAGGAGAATTCTACATAAAAACTGGTCCAATTTCTTCACCGAGTCAATGATTTTAAGAAATAAAGTGAGACAGGAAGAGGGAGGTGGAGGCTTTCTTGACTAAAATAGGCATAATAACCAAATGAGTGTGTGGTTTTTGTTGAATATGGATTAGAACAGCCAGATCTATGAAGGATTCTTGAAGCAAGCAGGAAGCTTACGTATCAGTATTAGTGATACCAAAACTGCCCATTAACTCTATTACTTTAACAATGTCATTGAAGTGATATAAGAATGATCACATAGCCTGAGATGTTTACTAAAATATGTATGGATGAAATACAATTTCTAGGGTTTGCTTTAAAAGATATCAGGAGGGGGAAAAATGGCTCAGAGAATAAGATAAAGTGAGGTGGGCAAAACCTGCATGATGATTCTAATGCATACTGGGCCTGGAGGATTTCATTGTACTGTTCTCATTACTTTGGGGTATGTTTGAAAATATTCATAAAAATTTAAAACCCCTTCAAACAAACAAAAAAGGCATAAACTTGCATCACTGACCTCCACCTAGAAGGAATACTCTGTAAAATCAGAAGTGAAAGCAGAGCAAGAAATAGGTCAAGATAGTCTCACTCCCTGAATTTCTTTATTTTTTAAGTCAGGATGACTCCCAGTCCCAGGCAATGTGGATACATAAGATTCTAGCTCATGTCAGAGAAGCCAGAGAAACAGCAACCTTGAAGAGAGCCCTCTCAGATGTCTGGAAGCCAGCTGACACACCCAGACCAGCAAAACCTGGGGGGAAAGGCATATTCCAGACAAAATAGTGAGTCAGAATGCTTCTCTCATATACAGCTTTCTTTTTTGATTGTTATTAAGGATTCATATAATAAAAAGTCATTTACAAAAGTCATCTTATTTTGACATCCATATGCCTCAGTCCATCTCTCTTCATCTACTAAAATGAAAGGGATCAAACTAGATGTCTGCTCAAATCCCCTACAGATAGTTTCTTTGCCAAACAAGTCATGTCCATGCAGAAGTTAGGTGAACTGTAAGATATGTAATAGAGAAAATTTTGATTCCAGCTAAAAAACTTTGAAAAGATTTTGTATAGGTCATAGTTATTCTGAAGTATGTCAAATAAAAGAAAAACAAATCTGGATTTAGGTAAGGAGAGACTTTATACAAAAAAATTATTGCAAGAAAAAGAAAAGGGACTATATTGCAATAGAGGGAAGGGAACTGTTGCAACAAGAAAGCCTCACAAAGACTATGAGGTCTGCAAGTAGCTCCCTGGTTTAAAAGCAGTTTGTTTTTGTTTTTTAAATAAGGTTTTTGACCTCCAAATTTACTAGAAATTATACTCAGAATTCATCTACTTTTAAAATAACTATATGTAAGCAATATTCCTAATGGAGAAGCATCTTCAATTAAGTTTAATTATTTCAGCATAAGAAAAAGTACTTAATTTAAAACAGTAAGAGCCTGGTGACAGAACTCCCAAATAGAAAAGAAGCATTAGCCATGGCACCCCTCAGACATTTCCAAGTGCAAATCCCACACAGAAAATGCCAGCCAGTGTTGTTCTAAGGAAATCCCAAGTAACCAAAAGCAAGTATGATACTTCACAGTGAGTGACCTCAGAAAGTGCACCTAAACACTTTCCTTGAAATGTACAGTGAGTTCTGTTCTTGAAAAATATCTGACTGGCATTTCCTTTGTTGCCCTGGCACAAAGTTCACCAAGACATTAATTTGATCCATGCTGGAACATTTCCTCCCATAATAAAATTCATTCTCCAAAAACAAAGCAAACACTGATGCAGAATACAAGAAACTAAAACTCCAGCCATGGTCAAGGACAGTGATAAGAAATGATAGCACATCAGAAAGAACACTCTGAGAGAACGTTCTGTAAGAATGTGAACCTAGGCCACCAGGGAGGCACCCCTGATAAAAGATGTGACCTTGGCAAGTCACTAAGCAACCTGTGCCTTGCTTCTTCCCTTTCCAAAGTCAATAATTATATCTGCTAATGCACTGTTGAGACAATCAAATGAGGAGTGTATATGAAAATATTTTTTTAACTGAAAAGCATAATTCTTGTCATTCTCAGTTTCTTAAAATGTATGCCACATTTTATTAGCAAAAATATCAGAGCTTCCTTTAATGATCCTTGAAATCTCAAAATCATGTTTTCTCATTTTCTAAATCTAAAATATTAACTAAGTTTTGCCCTGGCTGGTGTGGCTCAGTTGGTTGGAGTGTTGTCCTGGAGTGGGTTTGATTCCCAGACAGGGTACATACCTGGGTGGCAGGTTCAGTCCCCAGTTGTACCCTTGTGAGAAACAACTGATCGATGTTTCTTTCTTTCCTTTCTCTTGCTCTCTCTTCTATCTCGCACTCTCTTGCTTTGTCTCTCTCCCTCCTTTCCCCCTTCTCTCTCTTTCTCTCCCTCCCTCCCCTTATTCCCTTCCGTCCCTCCCTTCCCCTCTCTCTAAGTCAATAAACATATCCTTGGGTAAGGATAAACAAATTATAATTAAAATTAAAGGACTTCTGACCAAGATGGAGGCTAGAAGACACGCTGCGTCTCCCTCCACAACTAAGAAGGAATACAACTACCTCAAAACTAGAGACAACAAGAAGTTCCAGAAAATCAAGCTGCATGGAAGTCCAACAAACAAAGATATAAAGAGGAAATACTCAGCCAGACAGGTAGAAAGGGTGGAACTACGGTGGAGAAGGTGTGGTGTGGTGGCAGCAGCAGCAGCAGCAGCAACAGCAGCAGGCCAGTGGAAAGTGCAGTGAAACATTTTAAAAAGTCAAGATGGACACCTGGGGAGCACACCTAGCACCAAAACAGACCACACAGCTCATGGATCCAGTGCCAGGGAAAATAAAGCCCCATTGCTTCTGACTGTGCAAACCAGTGGAGGCTGGGGCGGAGGAAGAAATTGCTGGTCTCTCAGTATAGTCCACTTTTTTAAAGAACCCTCATGGTCCTAGAATGTCTGCAAACCCACCCACTCTGGGAACAACTGCCAGGGCAACAGCTAGAGAGGCACCAGTCCCATACAGAAGTGGGAGAAGTGCCTGGAAAAGGGGAAAGTGCTGAGCAAGTGGCATTGTTCCCTCTCACAATCCTCCCCCACACACATCACCACAATGTGGTGAAAGGGGTTTCCCTGTATTGACGAATACGCAAGGCTCCACCCATTACTATGTAACAGGTATGACAGCTCTACCTAAGACACAGAGGCAAACACAGAGCCCTGTCAAGTTGAGGAGACAGAGAAGTATGGGCCAAAAGAGGAAACAGATCAAGGTTCCAGTGGGAGAACTAAGCGATAAGGGGATAGCCAATCTACAGATGAGGAGATAGCCAACCTAACAAATGAAGAGCTCAAAACACTGGTAATAAAGATGCTCACAGGCTTGACAGATATGCTTAAGTACCGCAAACACAGAAGGGAAGAAATGAAGAAAATTCACACAAAACCAATGGTAAAGGAAAGGAAACTGGGGTTCAAATCAGTGATTTGGAACATAAGGAAGAAAAAAAGTTAACCAGTACAGAATGAGGAAACAAGAATTGAAAAATATTAAGAGAGACTCAGGAACCTCTGAGAAAACTTTAAACGTGCCAACATCCAAATCATAGGGGTTCCAGAAAGACAAGAGGAACAGCAAGAAATCAAAAGCTTATATGAAAAAATAATGAAGAAAAATTTCCTATATTTGGCGAAGGAAACAGACATACAAATCCAGGAAGCACAAAGAGTCCCAAACAAGCTACACCCAAAGAGGACCACACAAAGACATATCATCATTAAAATGCCAAAGTTCAAGAGAGAATCTTAAAAGCAGCAAGAGAAAAGCAGAGAGTTGCCTACAAAGGGGTGCCTATAAGACTATCAGCTGATTTCTCAAAAAAAAAAAACTTTGCAGGCAAGAAGGGACTGGCAAGAACTATTCAATAATATGAAAAGCAAGGACCTACAACCAATATTACTCTATCCAGCAATGCTATTATTTAGAATGGAAGGGCAGATAAAGTGCTTCCCAGGTAAGGTAAAGCTAAAAGAATTCATCATCACCAAGACATTATTATAGGAAATGTTACAGGGACTTATTTAAGAAAAAGAAGATCAACACTATGAACATTAAAATGACAGTGAACTCAAAACTATCAACAACTGAATCTAAAAGATAAAAACAAAAACAAACAGCAAACAACCAGAACAGGTATAGAATCATAGGTATGGGGATCATTTGGAGGATTATCAGCTGGGAAGGGGAAGGGACAGAAATGGGAAAATAGTGCAGGGACTGAGAAGCATAATTGGTTGGTACAAAATAGACAAGGGGAAGTTAAGAATAATATAGGAAAGAGTGAAGCCAAAGAACTTATATGCATGACCCATGGACATGAACTAAGGGGGTTGTCATTGCTGGAGGGAAGGGAGGTACTTGGAAGAGGGGAGCAAGGGAAAAGAAATTGGGACTTCTGTAACAACATAATCAAAATATACTTTAGCCTGCTGCCCTGGCCCGCATGCCGGCTGGCAAAAGAACACACACTTCCCACTTCTCAACCTGGGCTGCAGCTGAAAGAAGATGAAAAGAACTAGAGGAGCTTTGGAAAACTTTGGATGCTGGTTCTGGAGCAAAAACTGGAGGAGCAGCAGACTAGATCCCAGGGCAGACTCAACTTCAGTGCTATTGGGGAAATCTCATAAGCGGACTACTCCCCTCCAAGAGGCATCAGCCAGAGGCAGCTCAACAACTGTCAGAAGTGGGCAGAGTGACTCAGTCAGCTAGTTTAAAGGAAGGACCCACCAAAGAGCAACACAATAAACAAAACCAAAATACTACTAGAGTCCAAATCAAAGGAATAAAGGGCATCCCAAGAGCATCAAGATAAGGAGATCAAGGAGTCTGCACCACTGAATAACAGATTCCTATCACAAAAGGTCACACCGCAGAGGCAGAAAATGAAAGCAGATCTAAAAAGCAGAAACAAACAAGACCAGCACCCAAAATGGGGAGGCAGAATAATACCCCACCAAACAGAAACAACACTCCACCAAAAGGAAAGGAGGAATTCCCAGAAGGAGGGATAGATGAAGTAGAGGCAAGCAAATTATCAGACATGGAATTCAAAACAATAGGAATGAGGAAGCTCAATGAATTCAACAAACTCAAAGAAAACTAGAATGAATTCCAGGGGAACTACAAAGAACTCCAGAGGAACTACAAAAAACTTCAGGGAAACTACAAGAAACTTATTGAGAACAACACCAGCATAAAAAAGGATATAGAAACTATCAATAAGAACCAGGAAGAAATGAGGAATACAATTTCTGAACTGAAGAACATGGTAGAAGCAATCAAAAGCAGACTAAATGAAGCAGAGGATCAGATCAGTGAGGTAAAAAAAAATCCCAGACAATGCAAAAAAATGAAAAAACAATGAAAAAAATAAAGAGGGTTTAAAAGAACTGCAGGAAAACATGAAACAACAATATTCATATCATAGATATAAAAGAAGGAGAAGAGGAGCATGGGATAGAAAACTTGGTTGAAAAAGTAATGACAGAAAATTTTCCTAACCTGATGAGAGAAAAAGTCACGCAAGTCCAGGAAGCACGGAGGGTCCGAATGAAGATGAACCCAAAAAGACCCACTCCAAGGAACATCATAATTAAAATGGTAACATTCAAAGACAAAGAGAGAATTGTAAAGGCAGCGAGAGAAAAAACAACAAAAAACACACAAAGGAATTCCTCTAGGATTTTTATGTGTCACATCTTACATTTAAGTCTTTGATCCATCTTGAGTTTATTCTGGTGTGTGGTATAAGTTGGTGGTCTAGTTTCATTTTTTTGCATATCCCTGTCCAGTTCTCCCAGCATCGTTTGTTGAAGAAGCTCTTCTCACTCCATTTTATGTTCCTTCTCACTTTCTTGAATATTAGTTGACCATATAGACCTGGGTTTAGTTCTGGGCTCTCTATTCTGTTCCATTGATCTATACATCTGTTCTTATGCCAGTACCAGGCTGTTTTGATTACACTACAAGCCAGAAGGAAATGGCAAAAAATATCTCAAGCAAAGGAAATAAACAAATGGGACTACATCAAACTAGAGTTTTTGCTCAGCAAAAGAAAACATCAACAAGATGAAAAGGGAACCAACCCCATGGAAAAACATATTTGCCAATGATACCTCAGACAAGGGATTGATCTCCAAAATATATAAAGAACTTACACGTCTCAACACCAAGAAGACAGACAGCCCAATTAAAAAATGGGCAAAGGATCTGAACAAACACATCTCCAAGGGGGATATACAGAGGGTCTATAAGCATATGAAAGAATACTCAACAGCACTAGCCATCAGAAATACAAATAAAAACCACAATGAGATACCACTTTACACTAGTCAGAATGGCCATCATCAACAAATCAACAAACAAGTGCTGGCGAGGATGTGGAGAAATGGGAACCCTACTGCACTGTTGGTGGGAATGCAGACTGGTGCTGCCACCATGGAAAACAGTATGGAATTTCCTCAAAAAACTAAAAATGGAACTGCCTTTTGAACCAGTGATTCCACTGCTAGGATTATACCCGAAGAATCCTGAAACACCAATTCAAAAGAACCTATGCACCCCTGTGTTCACAGCAACACTATTTACAATAGGCAAGTGTTGGAAACAGCCTAAGTGCCCATCTGTAAATGAGTGGATCAAAAAACTGTGGTACATTTACACAATGGAATAATATGCAGCAGAAAGAAAGAAGAAACTTTTGCCATTTGCGACAACATGGATGGAACTAGAGGGAATTATGCGTAGTGAAATAAGCCAGGCAATGAAAGAAAAATACCATATGATATCACCTGATACAGGAGACCAATGAAGAAAACAAACAAATGAACAAAATTGAATAAGGAACAGAGTAACAGTTATCAGGGGGGTGGGGGGGGAGGAGAGAAGGGGGATACGTAGGGGAAGGGTTTAGTGTAGGAACATGTATAAATAACCCATGGACATAGACAACGGGGTGGGGATTCACTGTGGGAGAAGGGGTGGGCTGGGTTGGGGGGTGAGCAATGGGGGAAAAATTGGGACAACTGTAATAGAAAAACAAAAATAAAAATTTTTTTAAATAAAATACACTTTTAAAAAAAGAAAAAACAAAAAAGAATTAAAACTCAAAAAATATTAACTAAGTTTTTTTCAAATTACATAATACCCTTTCCAAGATACAGATATGCCTCTGCCTGGTCAGGTGGCTATCTCCCCCTAGTCTGCTTGAAACTCTCTGCCCTCTGCTGATGGTATTTCAGTGGGGTCACGCAACCTGCTGCCACTTGGCTGCTTCTTTTTCTGTTTCCCTTCTCTCTCTCATTTCACTCAAGTCCATGGAACAGACCGTGCTAGAAACAGGACTACTTTGACTTATGCTGCCATAAACAGAATCACAGAACTACTTAGTGCTCTGGAGTCCAAGCTTATATCTGTAAAGACATGAGTGCTATTCAAAGGCAATCCATACAAAGGTTTGATGAGTTTTCCATAAAGCTTCTGGAATCTTGGCCCTGTTCTTGGTAGGACACCACACTAGTTGCCTGTAAGCATGGCAATCAAGTCCTCTTTTAGTAACCGGAAAAGACAATTCACCCCAATATCAATTAATGGACATTAAAAGGTCAAATTATTACATAATCAATTTAACTCCTGTAATGACCTAGGCAGATAATCCGTCTTGCCTGGTATTTTCTCCTTCCTAAAAATCAGGCGAAGACAACACCTAACTCAATGTTCAGGGCCATGGTAAAGAATAAAATGTGTGTGTCAAAAACAAAGCAGTAGCACTGAGGATCACCTAACAACAGGAACAGAGCATAATAAATAAGTATCTCACAGCCTGGACTTCTCAACTGCAGAACAAAGCACAGGCTGAAACCATGTGACACAGAACTACGGCAACAAAGTCTCCTTGTTTTTCCAAGGCATCAAAGGGTTCTTCACAGCTTAGGCATCAATTCAGTCAAAAGCCAAAGGCCAACCTGCCCACAGGCTAAAGCCCTGGCCCTGGCCCTGGTTTCTCACCTCCTCTCCTGGCCTAGATTGGAAACTGGCTCCCGGAATTTGCTGTCCTAATTCCACACACCATGTCCTTGGTTTCTACTTATGCATCAATCAGTATAGATTGGTTTCAAAAAGAAAGCCAACACAGCAATGTAATATTATTCAGCCTTAAAAAGGAAGAATATTCTGACACAGGCTATGAAACTTGAGGATATTATGTTAAGTGAAATAATCAAGTCACAAAAAGACAAATACTGTATGATTCCACTTACAGAGTGTTCCTAAAGTAGTCAAATTCATAAAGAGGGAAAGTAGAATGGTGGTTTCCAGGAGCTGGAGAGAGGGAGGAATGGAGAGTTAGTGTTTAATGGGTAGAGTTTCAGCTTGGGAAGATGAAAAGAGTTCTGAAGGTAGATGGTGGTGATGGCTACACAACAATGTGAATGCACTTAATGCCACTGGACTGTACACCTAAAAATGCTTAAAATGATAAGTTTTGTTATGTATATTTTACCACAATAAAATTTTAAAAAGAAATAAAGCAAGATCCCTGTTCGTAAGTTTCTACTGCTCAATGGTCCTGATGGCTCATTACAAAGCTCCAGACCCAGGCCCTCACCCAGCCCTGGAATATCTCTGGCCTGACTTCTCAGAAAGGACCCAAAAAATCTTCTCTGTGATTCCATACACCACTTCCCTCATTAAGTTTAGGAAGGAGTCTTGATGGTCCTGGCTGGCCGGGTAGCTCAGTTAGCTAGTGTCATCTGCACACACCAAGACTGCGGGTTCAATTCCTAGTCAAAGCACATACAAGAATCAACCAACAAATCTCTCTCTCTTTTCCCACAGTCCTTCCTCCCTCCTTTTCCGTTCTTCAAAATCAATAAATTAAAAAAAAAAAGGGGGGGGGGGAGAAGTCTTGACTGCCAAGTTCTTTAAATTCTTTTCTATACCTCACCACTCATCCATTCATCTACTCTTTACTAAATGCCAGGCTCTGTCCTCAGCACTCTAAGGTCAGAGGCAAGCATGACTGAGAAAATTTTTATTTTCAGCAGGGAAACAAGCAAAAAAAAAAAAAAAAGGGAAATGATAGTAGTGATAAGTACTAGAGAGACTTGAGTTCCAGAACAGAGGAAGCAGTTGGCAGGGTGTCAAGGGAGGCCTCTCTAAGGGGACATCTGGGCTCTGACCAAAATGACAGGGCATGCTCCTCTGTCCATGTCCTTCCCAGCAACTCACAGCCACTCTCTCACAATATGTGTATCCACTGAAGCCAGCAATGTTTATAAAGCCTGGGAGTCTTTGGTCCATGTGAGTTAAAAAATAATCATAATAGTAACTTATCTCTTATCTACCTCCAACCACAGCCATCCACAGATCTCTGTTGCCAAACAGTAATATTGTTCACCCATGCAATTATCTACCTACCTCTTCCACTTCTGCTTAAAAAGAAACAGAAAAGAAAAACAAAGTTCTCCTCAAGGCTCTCCTGTGTCTCCCTACATTGCCATGCACATAGCCAAAATCCAATGAAAACATAAATCACTCTCACAGACCAGTCCTGTTGCCACCCATGTCCTGAGCCACCCAGGCCCTTCCTACCATTCTCATTTTTGCTTTATTTGAGACTTGAAACCCAGGGCAGGGATCCTTTCTCAGTGCTTAAGACAATAAAATATTAAGTATAATGCAGTGTAAGATGCCCAAGTAACTCCCAGAACAGGCCTAAGTACCTCAATCAATACTGTAAGCCCTGAACATAAATACCCTCTCCATTTTCTCTTTCTTAACCCGGGAAAAGCTGCACTGACAAGAATAATCGCTTACTTAGGGGACCTTATGTGGCCCAGATGACAGAAGAAAGTAAAGCATCTACAGACCTGCCATGGGGAGTAATATAAATCACTGCAGGTAATTTGGAGATATATATATTTCCAAATATACATTCCCTTTGACACAGCAATTCCTTAATATGTGCTTTTCAAGGTTCCTGCCATGTCTCGCTTTCCTGATCCTCGTTGCATCTCTACCTGTTCATTTCCAAGTTACTGTCTGTATTCCCCATAGCCCGGAAACCAGATGGAAGGAGAGTTCCCCTCACATTAACCAAATAATCCCGACACCAAGTACATGTCTGCTATGGGGCAGGCATCAAACATTTCAAATACAGAGACTTTGGGAATTACAAGTGTCCTGGAATAAAGTGTTTGGATATTCATTTAAGGTTTTGAAATACTTTAAACATCAGAAATAATTAAGTAGCTAATAAAGGACTGGATGAGTAAAGTAAGCTACAGCCCTAAGGGTGGATGCTATGTAGCCATTGATAACTACATGGTATCGCTGTAGTCTCAAGGTACTCCAGGAGCCCTGCTGGGCTACTGTCAGCATCCTAGGCTACAAGGATTCGGGAACCGAGCAGAGTCCCCACACTGCTGACTCCCCCAAAGCCAATCTAGTGAGGAGACAAAAATCTAAATATCCCCATCAGAGCAACTCTTTTCCCTGGGAAGAATGAGAAGAGGAAAAATACGGGAGAAATAGAAGAAAGGAACAGAGTCCTACCCCCTCACATCCCCTGTCCAGTCCAGCAGCACACCAGTCTTCTCTTTTGTCCCCAAAACAAGTTAAAAAGTCACACTCACTATGTTAGTGCAAAAAAGATAGGGTTGCTCTGGGGTAACAATGTCCAAGCATGAGCAAGATGAGAAGAAACACACAATGCTCCAAGCAAAACACTGTACAGCAACAGGAGAACAAATGAGAACAGAATCTCTTGAAAAGGCATTCAAAAGATTCTGTCTTAGAAGAAAATGGAACACCCAAGGAAGCTCAGGACATTCTCACCAATGCTTCATGCCCCCAAACAATATAATATAAGAACATGAATAAAACGAGCTGAGAGGTGAGATGGTAAAATAATAGGCATGAGAAGGGAGAAAATGAACTGAGGATCGAAACAACATGACAACAAAATTAGTAAGTTCAAAGCAGCAAAGTGTGGAATAAGCAGCTGAAAACTGAGTTATTAACTTAGAGGAAAGGGTTATGAACAGCATGGAGAGTGTAACTGAAAAAGACAGATAAAAAAAATTGGCGAGAAATGAAAAGCAGACCAAAGCTTTTTCAACATAAAGTGTTCTTGATATAGAGAATCCAATAAATGGAACATGCACTTTAAAAATACAATACATAC
Organism: Furipterus horrens; assembly: GCF_987537825.1. Lineage (NCBI taxonomy): Eukaryota > Metazoa > Chordata > Mammalia > Chiroptera > Furipteridae > Furipterus > Furipterus horrens. The sequence continues at coordinate 82,209,820 of NW_028327176.1, read as the reverse complement.
ACAGAATCATATAAGAAAAATTCCTGAAATAATTAAATAAATAAGTCTGTATATTGAACATGCACATGGAGTTCCAGAAAAATTTAATACAATGTGCTCAAGGCAGTAACAAATTGTAACCATGTTACTAAACTTCAACAATAAGCACATAACCCAAAAGGGGGGAACAAAATTGGATCAACCTGAGATTTCTCCCACTGCCATGTTAAATACTGAGAGATCCCGGTGCAACAGCCACCACACTATCATACCGAGCCAAGACTATCATACTAAGCCAAGGTGTCATTCAAGTCCAAAAACAAGGCACAAACACTTGCAAATATGCATTATTATTGGGGAAGACAACAAGAATCTAGCCAATTAAGAGATGAGCCAATATAAAAGATACTTGAATGAAAGCATTAATTTAAATAGAGAACTGAGTCAAAAAATAATGGAAAGCATGATTCAGAACAGAATGGAATTACAACATAAAATTAATAATGGAACTTTTCAAAATAAGAATGTAGAGAAGCGGGGTGGAGGGGAAAGAATGCTGGCCTTCTTGTCTTTCAGAATAGGAGTCCATGAACATTGTCAAAATTGAAACATTGTTTTAAAAAGCCACAATTCTAACCTTCTGATGCTTTCAAAAATCTCTTCCCTTAACTTTAAGATACCCTTTTAGAAAATAAGCTCTCTTGTGTTAAACATTTATTTGAAGTTACCATTTCTTTGGTTTCACTGCAGCTTCTTTTCTTTTATTGAAATCAAGTAAAACCTTAATACTTTTATGAGAAAATAGCATTGTCAGACAAGTTGCATTTTTATAAAAGCACTTCTATCCCTCTCCAAAGCTATCCTCGTATTGTCTTAAATGCATTATAAAACTGTCAAAAATGATGTGAGCCCAATGTGATCAGAGGTCACCTGAAATGGCTAGGATGCGAGGTTAGAGATCATTTCTGCTTTGTACCTTTCAATGTTGCTTCATGTCTTTATATTGAACATGCACCATTTTTTGTCATTTTATGCTATTACAAACTGGTTTGTTTTAATTTAAGACACAAAACAAAAAGGACTGGAAAAGAAACATGCTGAGACCTTAACAGCAGTTAGTATTGGACAGTGGATATGGATGACAATATTCCTCTTTTTACTTTTCTGTGTTTTTCCCTGAAAAAAGGATCCAACATTATAAAAGAATGTAAGGTGATACTGGAAGTCAGTAGTCAGAAAAAGCAAAACCAAAAAAACTCTGTATATGCAGAGATGTAGACAAAAGAATGATTCGCAATGGAGAAAAAGTTATAGATTATTTTCTTTTCCTTTTCTCTTACCTATTTTTTACTTTCTGGAAGGTGAACATTTACTACTTATGTAATTAAAAAGATAACTCCTGGTTTTGGTCCTTAATAAAAGGGGCTTCTCAGATGTGAGGATTTCTGGCTCCTGAGGCACTTGAATGGTGAGGGGGAGCACTGGTGGGTGCCTGCAGTAGGGACTGACCCTACATGGGCAGGATGAGAAGGTGATACAGTAATCGCTCTCTATATCGCAGTTCACTTATCGTGGCCTAAACTGTATCACGGAATTTTTTAAAATGTTATATTTAATTATTTATTGTGGATTTTTCACTATATTGCGGGATTTTGCGGTACCGTATACGTATGTTGTTAAAGTTACATAGGTTTAAGGGTGTAGAATATGTTTAAGAACATAAGCAGTGTTTATAAAAGTGTGGAAAATGTTAATAAGGAAGTGGGAAAGGTTACTAAGGGACTGGGAACAGTTTATAAGTGTGTGGGAAGGGTTAATAAAGCCTTAAAATATATACAAATACTAAAATAAATGTAAGGTTCCTACTTCATGGATTTTCACCTATCGCGGGGGTGTCTAGAAAGTAATACCCACAATAAGTGAGGGAATACTGTACCTAAGTTACTGTGGGGCCCAGCAGCCAATGATTCAGTGCTTGTGTGGAACGAGGGAGTGAGGGCTGCCCCATGTCAGACACAGTCCTCAGATATTTCCCCCTTCACAATAGGTGTACGCATCTAGAAACAGGTTTATGTTAGATACAAGATTAAGAAGCAAATGGCTCAATTCATAGTGAACAATATACAGCAGCCTGGAACAACATACCACTCAAAAGCCTGGCATGCCCCAGGTAAGTTGTCCAAGCTTATTGCCTTTATGTGCTTTTGCTGGTTAAAAAAACAGAAGAGTTCAGAAAAGCAGATGAGGCTCTAGAAGGAGTCACCTTCAGGCTCCACTGGCATGCAGATACTCAGCATGCTCAGACCTTATGGTTTGAAGAATCCAGCTGGAACAAAACTCACCCAAGGCTATGGCCCAGTAAACATCTGATCCACTCAGTAACTCACCACATGCTATAGGAGAATAAACCTGGGACCCAGGAACTTGAAGAAGAATTCGAAATGGAGCCACCCGTGCACTGGAATCCAGCACTGCATCCAGAGCACCTACCAGGCGACCTTCAAAAGAAAGAAAAGAAAGGGTACCTCTGAGCACAGGGACTAACCCGGCCAAGCAACCAACCTGCTCTTTGTCCAGCAGATGACTTTCAAAACCCCTCGATCATCTATAATTCAGGAGAAAACCAGTAAAAAGGCAAAAACTAAACAGCCTAAGGAATAATTGTTATAAAAACCCATGCGCCCTTTCCTCCTCCTTTCCCTAAAATCACTGAATGGGACAGATCAAAGTGATTGTAGGGCATGCGGTGTATGGGCAGTTGTAGCCTGAGTAACAGGACGAAGGCATCTGCCAGGGAGGGATAGTGGTAGCAACAGGAGGATAAACAGGTAAGTGAATATATTAAGAATAATGGCAGTCAGGTTTCTCAGTGTTGGAAAAAGAAGGGAACTGAAAATATGGAAAGAAACTAGAATGAACATTGTGTTATTAGATAGCAGTTGGACATACTGGCTTGCACTTGGAGCTTAGCTCATTTTTATACAGTCGATTTGCATAAAAAGAAAAATAGATAACATGTTAATGAATACATCTGTATATAAATATGTAAGCACATGAATGCATATATACAGACAGACAGACATATAGTCCTAGCTCTGTCCATTGATAGGTTCTCAGAGCAAGCACCCTGTAGCAATGAGCACACCTGGCTCCTAGATTTTGGCTTTTAAGTACCATTCCTCATGCCCTGACTGGTGTGGCTCAGTGTGTTGGGCATCATACTGGAAACCGAAAGGTCACCGGTTCAATTCCAGTCAGGGCACATGCCTACACTGTGGGCCAGGTCCTCAGTTGTGAGTGTGTGAGAGGCAACAGATCGGTGTTTCTCTCCCTCTCTTTTTCCCTCCCTCCTCTATCTCTAAAAATAAATAAATACCATTCTCTATTGGACGAACCAGGGCTCCAGGGCTGGAGCAGGAAAAGAACAAGATGAACTTGGATTATTTTATTGTACCAGAAAGTATAAAGAATAATGGGGACACAAAAGCCAGCTTGAAAGGGTTTCCACTGGCTAAATCTGAGACGATCTGAGCACCAAGTATTTTCTCAGATCACAGTGTAATTAAACTAGAAATCAATAATAGAAAGCTCGATGAAAAATCCTCATATATAGAGAGATTAATCACACTTCTAAATAACACATGGGTCAAAGAAGTCTTAGGAAGAACGTTTAAATATTTAAACTTAATAAAAATAAATATGCAACTTAGAAAAACCTGTGTGACTCAACAAAAGCAATGCTTAGAGAAACTTTATAGCAACAGATGCATAAAGAAGGAACTAAAAATCAGTCATCTAAACTTCTCCTATAGGAAATTATACCAAAAATAAATAAATAAATAAATAAATAAAGAGCAATTTAATCCTAAAGAAATCAGAAGAAAAATAAAAATTGAGAAAATCAATAAAACTGAAAACATAAATATAAAGAAAAATTAGTAATCCAAAAGCTGTTTCTTTGAAAAGATCAATGAAATTGATAAACCTATATTTAGGCTAATGTAAGAAATAGAGAGGAGATCTAATTACTAATATCAGAAATTAAGGAAGAGGGATCATCATTGTTAATAATAAGAGAATAATAAAAAAATACTATGAATGGCCCAGGCTGGGTAGCTCTGGTGGTTAGAGCATTGTCCCCATAAAGGCAAAGTTGTAGATTCAATCCCCAGTCAAGGCACATACAAGAACCAATAAATGCATAAACAAGTGGGACAACAAATTAGTGTTTCTTTCCCCAAAAATTCAATAAATTAGAAAAAAAGAACTATTATGAACAATTCAATCGCAATAAATTTGATAACTTATATGAAATGGAGCAAATCCTTGAAAGACACAAATTACTGAAACTCACAAAATAAATAAATCTTTTGAATAAGCCAATATCTATTTTTAAAATTGAATCAATTAATAACCTGCCAAAAGAAAAAGAAAAAAGAAAGAAAACACCAGGTCTAGATGGTCTCACTGGTGAGTTCCACTAATGTTAAGGAACACATGAAAATAATCTCCATAATCTCTTCCAAAAAATCAAAAGCAAGGTGGATCATTTCCTACTCCATTCCATAAGACCAGCATTATCCTAATACCAAAACCAGATAAAGATATTACAATAAAAGAAAACTACAAATCCTCAACAGCCTGGGCTCGGTGGCTCAGCTGGAGCATCATCCTGTACACCAAAAGGTTGCAGGTTCAATTATTTGTCAAGGGCATATACAAAAGTTGCAGGTTCGATCCCCAGTCAGGACATGTATGGGAGGCAACCAATGTTTCTCTCTCACATCAATGTTTCTCTCTTTCTCTCTCTCTCTCTCTCCACCTTCTCCCTCCCTCCCTCTCTTCCTCTCCCTCTCTAGGGTAGGTGAACATGTCCTCACATAAAAATTTTTTTAAAAAATCCTCAACAAAATATTAGCAAACTGAATCCAACGATGTACAAAAAGAATTATAGACCATGAACAAATGGGACTTACTCCAGGTATGAAAGGCTAGTTCAATATTTGAAAATCAATCAACATATGTTACATATACCACATCAATAGGCTCAAGAAGAAAAATCACATAATCACATCAATTCGTGCAGAAAAAGCATGTGATAAAATCCAACACCCAAACATAATTTTAAAAAATTCTCCACAAACTAGGAATCAAGAACTCCTTAGCTTTAAAAAGAATGTCTACAAAAATCCTACAGATAAGATCATATTTAATGAGAAACTGGACACTTTTGTGCTAAGATGAGGAACGGGGCTAAATATTCAACATCATATGGAAGTCCTAGCTAGTGCAGTAAGACAAGAGGAGGAACCCTGACCTGTGTAGCTCAGTTGGTTGAGCATAGTCCCACAAAGTGAAAGGTCACCAGCTCAATTCCCGGTCAGGGCACACGCCTAGATTCAGGTTCAGGCCCTGGTCAGGGCCCATTTGAAAGGCAACCAATTGATATTTCTCTCTCCCTCTCTTTCGCCTTCCCTTCCGCTCTCTCTAAAAATTAAGTTTAAAAATTAAAAACAAAAAAGAGGAGAAAACAAAAGGTATACAGATAGGAAAAGGAGAAATAAAACTGTTCTGTCCGCAGATGACATGCTTGTCTTTGTAGAAAAATCCCAAAGAATCAACAACAAACAACAACAACAACAACAAAAATTTGGAACTAATAAGCAATTATAACAAGACTGCAATACAAAAGATTAATATGACAATTGCTTTCCTATATACCAGCAATGAGCAATTGGGACTTGAAAAAAAAAAATTAAATACCACTGACAATAGTAAATGGTATTTTTAGTAGGGGATATCTAAAAAAAGATGTGTAGTATCTATATGCAGAAAACTTTTATCTATTTCTCAATAAAAGAAATCAAAGAAGATCTAACAAAGAGATATTCCATATTTATTAATTGGAAGATTCAGTAATGTTAAGATGTTAATTCATTCCATCTTGATTAATCTGAAGATTCAATACAATCCCAATAAAAACTCCAGTAAGCTATTTTATAGATATTGACAAATTAATTATAAGCTTTATATAAAAAGGTAGTTACCTAGACAACCCAACACAATACTGAAAAACAAAGTTAGAGAACATACAATTTCAAGACTTACTAGGAAGCCAAAGTAATCAAGACAGTATAGTATTAGGAGGGGAGCAAAGGAAGAGACAATGAGGACATCTGTGACAGTGTCAATGATAAAAATAAAGATAAAAAAAAGAAGAATGTAGTATTGACAGGTCAAAGGAACAAAATAGAGAGCCAGAAACAGACCTATACAAATACAGTCAAACCTCTGTTCTTGACCATCTTGGTTCTAGAACAATTCAGTTCTTGACTAAGTCGTTCATGGAAAAAATGTCTCAGTTATCTAACAAAACTACTGGTCTTGATTCTCTACCCGACAACCCTTTCACACTGATACCTGTATGATCTGTCATGCGTCTCTCAGGAGACAAAGGAGATTTAGTTTTCGAACAAACTGCTTCTCAAAAAGGTTTCCAGAACAAATTAAGTTTGAGAACCAAGGTTCTACTGTACAATCAATTGATCTTTGACAAATGATCAAAGATAATTCAATGGAGAAGGACAAGTCTTTTCAACAAATAGTTCTAGAACAACTGGATATCCATATGCAAAAAAAAAAAAAAAAGAAAGAAAACTAAAACATGGAGCATAATGGTTCACACACCTAATTGTATAATACGAAACCATAAGATTTATGGAAGAAAATATAGAAAATAATCTAGATGACCTTGGGTTTGGTGATGACTTTTTAAAAACAATACCAAAAACATGACCCATGAAAAATATCGATGTTAGATTTTATCAAAATTAAAACCTTTTGCTCTGCAAAAGACACTTAAGAGAATCAAAACAAAGTCACTGACTGGGAAAACTATTTGCAAACACATATCTGACCCTGGCCGGTGTGGCTCAGTTAGTTGGAGCATTTCTCTCTCACACTGATGTTTCTTTCTCTCTCTTTTCCCTCTCTCTAAAAACAATGGGGAAAAAAATATCCTTGGGTGAGAATTAAAAAATAAAACATACATCTGATTTTTAAAAGGACCTGGTATCTAAAATACACCAAGAATTCTTAAAACTCAATAATAAGAAAACAATCCAATTAAAAACAGGCAAAAAATATGAACATACCTCAACAGAAGTTACACAGGTAACAAATAAGCGTATGAAAAGCTGTTGGACATCATTTTTCACTAGGGAATTGCAAACTGAAACAACAAGATACTATTAGATACCCATTAGAATAGAAAAAAAAAATTTACCTGACAATACCAGTTGCTAGTGAGGATGTGAGCAACAGGAACTCTTTCATTGCTGATGGGAATGCAAAATGTATGGCCACACTGGTAGACAGTTTTGTTAGTTTCTTGCTAGGCTAAACATAGTCTTTTCATTCCATCTGGGTATTCACACAACAGATATGAAAACTTCTATTCACATAAAAACCTGCACACAAATGTTTACAAGAGCTTTATTTGCAATTGCCCCAAACAGGAAACAAGTAAGATGTCCTTCAATCAGTGAATGGAGTAGAATTCAATGATAAAAAGAGGTAATCTCTCAAGCCATGGAAAGCCACTGAGGAACCTTAAATGAAATTGCTAAGTAAAAGATGCCCTCCTAAAAAAGGCTCCATACTGTCTGATGACAATTAATCTGCAAAAGGAAAAGGTAAAATTACAGCAAGGGTAGAAAGATTGGTGGCTGTCGGGAGAAAAGGGTAATTAAGTCTAACATGGGGAAATTTGGGGTGGTGAAATATTCTGTATTATACTGTAATTGTGGATATACAATATAACACTATGCATCTGTCAAAATACACAGAAGTTTTCAGCACAAGGAATGAACCTTAATGTTTGCAAGTTTTTTAAAAAACATTTAGCAAGTCAGAGGATACCCAAGTGAATGCAGAATATGACCCCAAAAAATCTAAGTGTATTACAAATGTATGAAACAGAGAAGTGAAGATGTTAGAGGGAAAAAGTGTTGACAAGTAACTTTGGAAATGAGTGGAGTCTATAGGAAGAAAAGTCAAAGAAATATACAAGACTACTATACCCACCAGGCATGGCTTAACAACTTCGATACTGCTACACATGTATATAGAAATGAACAATTAAGAGAAAGTATGGCAGAGGGTGAGAGCCAGGTTTATAACTGGAGTGAAAGTTTAAGAATAAACAAGGCAAAGAATCAAAAATGATTTATACATCAATGAATTAAGAGTCAAAGATACAGGTATGAACTCATGTTTAGTTTACTATAGACATAAATGGATACATGTGGAAATACATATAGATATTTGTATACACAAGGATTAGCATACATGCATGTATTTCCTTGCTCTCAGCTGAGAGAGCCTAGAAGCAATAGCACCAGATCTCAGTTTCTACCTTCTCCAATAAAAGGAACCAGGGCTTTTTGTAAAAATGGCTGATTCTACAATTGGAGCAGGAAATATACAGGATAAGCCTGGAGCATCTTATAGCAGAAGAAAGTAAGAAGAGCTCAAACAAATCAGCAAACACCACAGTATGGAAACTGGGGAGCTGGGGGAGTTAGTTAACTTTACAGTGGAGAAACCTGACAAACGAGGTGATCAAGATCAATATCAACAGTCAAAAATCATGTTAGTAGAGCACACTCTTAATATGATGCAGTAAGAATAGCATTTCAGCTCTGTTCTTCTTCCCAGAAAAAATAACCCCAATCTAATCAGGAGAGAAACTCAGACCAATTCCAATTAGAGAATGGTCAACAAAAGACCTGACCAACACTGCTCAAAACAGTCAAGGTCATTAAAAACAGGCAAAGTCTGAAAAACTGTCACAGCCAAGATGACAACAAAATGTATGTGGTACCCCAAATGGGATCCTGTAGCAGAAAAAGACCTAGAAATTTGAACAAAACATGGACTTCAGTTATTAATCATTGTATTTCTACTGCTGCTGTATTAAAGTTATTTTAAGGATAGCAGCTTAAAACAAATGTATTATCTTACAGTTCTGTGGCAGTCTGATACACATCTCACTGAGTTAAAATTAAGATGGCAACAAGTAGGTACATTCCTTTCCAGAAGCTCCAGGCAGGAATCCCTTTGCTTGTCTTCTCCAGCTGTGAGAGGTTACCCATTTTACTGGGCTCATGACCACTTTCTCCACCAAAGCTAGCAGCACCAGGACGAATTCATCCACATGGCCATTTCTCTGGTTCTCCACAGACTCCCTCTTCCAATTTAAAAATGCTTGTGATTACACTGGACCCACCTGAGTAATTCAAAATAATCTCCCTATTGAAGGTCAGCTGATTACAACTTTATTTCCACATGCACCCTAAATTCTCTTTGCCCTATAACCTATATTCACAGTTTCGAGTTCTTTTCTATCTACCATAATAATGTATTGATATCATTCCATTAATTTTAAGAAATATATCATACTAATATGTTAACAATAGGAGAAACAGACTGTAGGAGATGTATAAGAATGCTCTGTACTACTGTCACAATTTTCCTGTAAATCTAAAATTGTTCTAAAAAGTAGTTTTGGGGTGTGTGTGTGTGTCTGTGTGTGTGTGAAAAGGAGTCAGGCCAGTCAGTGTTCATCTGCAGACAAGGGCAGGCGGTGGGGGGTGACCCCCATGTCTGTGCAAATGCAAACTGCCCCCACAGGAACCCAAAGAGTGGTAGGGACACTTAACTAGGGGGTAATCCAGAGCACTCAGGGCGGAGCAAACCAGAACACAAAGACTTCTGAAAGAGAAGATGAGAGGGGCCAAACTGCAGAGAAGATACCAAACCAGTAGGCAGAGCAGACAAAGTTCTCAGCAGGAAAACCCAAATGAGAAATGAAAATTCAGGAAGAAAAAATTGTCCTTAAATTTCTGTCGAATGGGTGAATGAATGAAAAAGGTTAGCACGGCAAAGCAATCCTTCAAAGTTATTAGGAAATGGGCTAAGTTGTCTGCAAATTTCAAATGGACCAAAGACAAAGATACACGTATACACATAAATAGAGCAAATATGTGGCAAAATGTTAATGCATAGCTCCTATCAACAGGGTCCACAGCCCAACTTAGTCTGTCCTTTCTTTCATAAGGAAGGTGAAAATAACTCTTTTAGACAATACTTACTAGCCAGGCTCAGGCTCATGGAAAAAATAAATACTGAAGTTGTACACATTGAGCCTATTTTCTTATTAATCACACAACCACCTCTGGAGGGAGGGATGAAGCAGCGAAGATTCTGAGAAGGCAAGCTGACACTGGACCTCCCAGCTCCAGCTCCACGCCCATATCCTCATCTGCTCAGGGACTAAAGACAGGACAAGAATTCTTTTCAGAACCACCAACCACCAGCACCCACCAACCTACACCTCTATCTGTATCCAGACCAGCTCTTCCCTCATAAGGCCAAACTGGAGCCGCCTTCACTAGGATGCAGGGCAGCCCGCATGTAGCACTCTCGTTTCCCCACAGCAGCTCCTTATGGCTTGTCTATCTCTGCCAGAACCCCTCCTGAGGTTTCAGGGAGTGCAATACTCTGATTTTCAGACTATTCGAATAACAATTCTGAGACAGATGTCCAGTGACAAGTTTGATAATTACAACCCAAATAGGGGCCTACAAATCATTTTCTTCTAAGTGATAATGCTGCAGTTTTTTCCTTTTGCCTGAATTTCCTGCTCATAGTGACAAGTTTAAGATGAAATGACAGCTATTGACATAGGACTAACAAGGACACTCGGAGAAGCCTTCCCACTGCCCCTGGGTTTTTATAACCTCTGTGCTAGGCCTAGTACTCACCACAGCCAGCAATGAGAAAAGTGTTCTGCTCTTACCAGTAAGAGCACCATACCATAATAAAATCCACTTTGTTTAAAATTTTTATTTATTGATGCTTTAGAGACAGAGAGCAAGGGAGACAAAGAAAAACATGGATTTGTTGTTCCACTTATTTATGCATTCATTGGTTGCTTCTTGTTTGTGCCCCAACAGCGGATCAAACATGCAACCTTGGCATATTGGGATGACACTCTAAGCAACTGAGCTACCTGGCCAGGGCCTGCTGCTATTCTTTAAAATGGATTTTACCAGACCAGGTAACTCAGTTGGTGTTTTTTAAAATGGATTTTACCTGGTCAGGTAGCTCAGTTGGTTACAGCATCATCCCAATATGCCAAAGTTGTGGGTTCAAACCCCTGCCAGGGAACATACAAGAAGCAACTAATGAATGCACAAATAAGTGGGACAACAAATCCATGTTTCTCTTTCTCTATCCCTTCCTTTCTCTCTCTAAAAAACAATTTAAAAAAAATTTTTTAAAGCAATACCCATCCCCCATGAAAATATTTTAATGAAAGTCAGAAAACCTAGTCTTTCTTCCACGGTGTTAAAAAAAAAAAAAAACAGTCTTCCTAATGATTTTGTACTTACAAACAATATACCTAAGTATTACATGGTGTGGCAAAAATAGGTTTAAGATGTTCAATGGAGAGGACTTCTGGCCAAGATGGAAGCCTAGACAGACACATTGTATCTACCTCCACAACTAAGAAGAAATACAACTACCTCAAAACTGGAGACAACCAGAAGTTCCAGAAAACTGAGCTGCATGGAAGTCCAACAAACAAAGATATAGAGAAGAAACACTCACCCACACAGGTACGACAGCTCTACCTAAGACATAGAGGCAAACAAACACAGGAGCCTGTCAAGATGAGGAGACAGAGAGGTATGGCCCAAAAGAGAGAATGGATCAAAGTTCCAGTGGGAGAACTAAGCGATGAGGAGATAGCCAACTGAACAAACGAGGAGACAGCCAATGTAACAGATGAGGAGATAGCCAACAGACACAGAGTTCAAAACACTGGTGATAAAGACGCTCACAGGCTTGACTGATATGCTTAAGTATGGCAAACACATAAGGGAAGAAGTGAATGCTATGCTAAATGAAACAAAGGAAAACCCACACAAAACCAATGGTGAAGGGAAGGAAACCAAGGTTCAAATCAATGATTTGGAACATAAGGAAGAAATAAACAGCCAACCAGTACAGAATGAGAAAACAAGAACTGAAAAATTTAGGAGAGCCTTAGTTATCTCTGCGATAACTTTAAATGTGCCAACATCCGAATCATAGGGGTGCCAGAAAGAGAAGAGGAAGAGCAAGAAATTGAAAGCTTATGTGAAAAAATAATAAAGAAAAACTTCCCAAATTTGGTGAAGGAAATAGACATACAAGTCCAGGAATCACAGAGAATCCCAAACAAGCTAGACCCAAGGAGGACCACACCAAGACACATCACAATTAAAATGCCAAGACACATCATAATTAAAATGCCAAAGGTGAAAGATAAAGAGACAATCTTAAAAGCAGCAAGAGAAAAGCAGAGAGTTACCTACAAAGGGGTGCCTATAAGACTATCAGCAGATTTCTCATAAGAAACTTTGCATGCAAGAAGGGACTGTCAAGAAGTATTCAATGGGATGAAAAGCAAGGACCTACAACCAAGATTACTTTATCCAGCAAAGCTATCATTTAGAATGGAAGGGCAGATGAAGTGCTTCCCAGACAAAGTAAAGCTGAAAGAGTTCATCATCACCAAGCCATTATTATATGAAATGTTAAAGGGACTTACTCAACAAAAAGATGAAAACTATGAACATTAAAATGACAACAAACTCACAACTATCAACAACTGAATCTAAAAAATAAAAACAAAATCCAACTAAGCAAACCAGAATAGGAACAGAATCATAGGTATGGGGATCATTTGGAGGGTTATCAGCTGGGAAGGGGAAGGGAGAGAAATAGGGAAATAGTGCAGGGACTAAGAAGCATAATCGGTTGGTACAAAATAGACAGGGGGGAGTTAAGAATAATATAGGAAAGGGCGAAGCCAAAGTACTTATATGCATGACCCATGGACATGAACCAAGGGGGGTGGGATTGCTGGAGGGAAGGGTATACTGGGCAGAGGGGAGAAAAAAAAAAAAATTGGGACTACTGTAACAACATAATCGATAAAAAATACTGGAAAAAAAAAGATGTCCAATGGAAAATAATACAATAGTTAATAAATAATAATACAGGAATAAACTGTTTTATGTACTCACAACTGTAAACCAACTTTTGTCCCATGCTGTATATACCGTGATAAAAATTCTATTACTAGAGTAAAGAGCTTCTCATCAGCATACACAGTATTCACAACTCGGTGTCATAACCCACCCTTGGGAAACCAAATTGGTTTAGAGCTCAGTTTTTTGTTTTTTGTTTTTGTTTGTTTTTAAGAGCTCTGTCTTCATGCCAGGGCTGTTTGGTTTGGCTGTTGTCACTGTTTTGGAGGCTTGTGGGGGAAAGCAAATAAAGAATCAGAACAAAAGAAAAAAATTTTCTTCCCAAAAATTAGCAACCAAAGAGATCACATGAAGTCCTTTCTGTTATCAAAAAGGGAAGGTAAATGTTGAAAATTCAAAGTAAAATTTGTAATCCAAGTTACTAATCTTTGATTTTTTTTTTTTTGACAAAGTATTTAATATAATTCAATATACCTTTTGGTGTGACTCCCTTATGATTCCCACAGATCTTCACTAAACCAAGAAATGATGGTGCTGTTTTCAGAGAGCGTCAGCAGATCATTGGGCAAAGTGGCAAGAAACCAAATAATGAGGAGCTGAGCTCTGAAGCTAAGTGGGTAACACGCACAGCCATGTGCCTATCACAGCAACAGAGTGAACCTGCCAAATCCACAACACAAGATCATGAACAAGTGAAGGTGCAGAGAGAACTTTAAGGGCATCATCACATGGGAGCGATTCTGGCCCTGGTTCTTGAGAATAGGACAGGCAGCCACTGGGTCCTCACCTGCACATCATGTCCCCAGATATACAGGAACAAGGACAGGCACATAATGATCCTCTGCCTTCTCAGGAAACCAGGAGAGAAAAGCGGTACAGCTGCCAGCTTTGATCAGCCAGGAGGAGTTACCATGCCTAACTGACTGTTCTGTCACACTGGAGTTAAAGAAATTTTTTTGTCTTTACTCAGAAACTAAAACTTATTTATTAAGTACAGAAAAGATTTCTGGGGATGGATAATGGCAATGGTTGCACAAAACATGAATGTATTAAATAGCACTCAACTAACTCTACACTTAAGAGCAGTTAAGATAGTCACATCCATGTTATGTGTATTTTATTACAATTTTTTATAAACTGCGAAAATTCTAAAAGTCAGAAATTTCTGCAGTTGGGTTCCTAAAGTAACCCCATCCCCCAGGAGAAAATCATAAATGCACCTGAACATAAACGTGCTCTGGGTTCACACTGACACGTTCTTTTAGTCATTCCATAAATAACCTTTGGATGGGGACTAAGCCATCTGCTTTGGCTCAAACCAAATATACAGATCCTGTCATATTTAACGCCAAACAGGGTGACGTGATACTCAAATACATGACAGCAAGAATTGTGCATTGAAATACCATGATGACAGCCAGTACCAACACTGTGACTGCCCACCTTACAGACATGTTGCTATGGATATCACTGAAGCGGACCAAAGTTTTGCCACCCTAAAGATGCCTCTTTGGATACTAATAAGATGGTTATTAAGAAACAAAAGTCTCAGAAAGAATATCTGACCATCCCCCTGTCTAAGAAATTCAGATGGAGAAACTTGCTCCAGGAAGGAAGTCTTAACACATTCACCTTAGCCTAATTTAAATTAAGTATGATAGACAGGAAGACACCAAGCAGGAGCCTGGTAGCTATAATAGATTACCCTGTGTTCCAATGAAGCAAAAATTTGCCTTTCCTGTATGTTCTGCTCGCCCCATTTCCTACTTTTCCCATTTCCACTTCTGAAATCTAAGTCATCTCTTCTCCTTTGTCCAAAATGACATTCATATCCAATTCTGCCTCACTGCCTTTGGGATTTTCATGTTTACATGCATTCCCTGTGAGCACATAATAAAATTTAATTTTCTCAGGTTAACTGGTCTCCATTAATTTGATTATTAGACCAACTAGAACTTAGAAGGTGGGAGAAAAAGTATTATTTTTTTTAGCCCCCACATAATGAATGCTATTCTCAAAATTCCCTGGCATTGCCATCCATTTGGCTGTCTACTTTCCTGTTCTTCTGATGTGATGACCATGCAGAGCAGTCAGATTTAAATTTCTGTAGGGAGGATTCAAGGTTATCAAATGAGAGACAAGGGACACAGTGCGAGAAGAAAACCAAGACTCAACAAAAGAGCTTGGCCAGAGGTATCTGGGATAATCAGGGATGGACACTGCTCCAACCTCCACTGCCAATCCTAGCACAACGTAGGTCACCCACCCCACTTCCTGGACACTGACATGCCATCCTATGAAATGGGACTTGACTGTTCTCAGACTGCCTGCTCTGCATCTTAATGGTATCTCACCTCTACCCAGTGCTAATCTGCTCTTCCTCTTCTGCTCAGCTCTGTCCAGATAACCCACTGATGCCTTTTTTTTTTTAACATACAAAGAACTGTACATAATTAATGTATACAACTTGATTAGTTTGAAGGTAATATACACCCAAGAAATCACCACAATGTATGCCATGAACATGTCCATTGCCATTATTATTAACATATATATATATATATATATATTTATAAAATGTTGTGATAAGAACATTTAACATGAGATCTACCCTTTTAGCAAATGTTTCAGTATACAATACAATGATGTTAACTACAGGCACTAGGCTGTATGGTAGATCTCCAGGAAGGATTTATCTTCTATAATGGAAACTTTGTGCCCTTTGACTAATAACACCTCCCTATCTTCCTCTCCCCCTAGCCCCCAGGAACCACCATTACACTCTCTGCTTCTATGAGCTTGACTAATTTAGGCTGATTATATAAGTGATATTGCATAGTGCTTGTCCTTCTGTAACTGGCTTATTTCACTTAACATAGGTTCGAGGTCAAGGTTCATCCATGTTGTCACAAATGACAGGATTTCCTTCTTTTTTAAAGTACTGTCACCTATTTTAATCCCAAACCCTACTCCCTTAGATTCCAGCAATACCTAACCCACAAAAACCAGAACCATCCCTAATTCATGAAGCATAAAAACAAAAGTCATAAAATTACATTTTAGTGCCCCTGTTGCAATCAGTTACAACAGCAGAGGCTGAATCCCCTTGCCAGTCTCTGCTGCTTCAGAAGAACTAAGACCCTTTGGCAAAACATTTCTGATTTCTCAATTCTGTTAGGAAACTATCTGCCTTGGGTCAAGTATTTTCACAGCCCAGTGCACTCCGATACCTGTGACAGTAACTGTAGACTTCCCATTCAAGACAGAACAACTCATTACTTTTGACAGCCCATTTTTAACAAGCCCAACAGGTATTACTGTACTCCAGAATCACATTAAGAGAATCAGTTATAAAGAATACATTTTCAAAAAAAAAAAAATTTCCCTAAGAAAATAAGGTGTAGTCTCAAATTGTCCTTCTAAAGCAATCCAATTTTTTCTTGGTTATAAAATGAACACATTTTTGTTGTAGAAACTTGGGGAAGTACATAAAAACACAAAGAAGAAAATTAAACTTACCACTTAATAATAACTTATGGTCTCTTTTCTAACTAGCTACGGATTTAGACTTCTGAGTTCCTACATTGAAGATATTGAAGATTGGAAGTAAACATGAGACTGAACATGAAATTCAAAGGTTTCTCCTTTCCTGCTCTGTGATAGTTGCAGAAAAACTGTTAAACTTGTTCAACAACTCACACATGTTGGACACACCAGTTTACTGGACAAATGTAATCATTAACACAGCCTGATAGCACTTTATGCTGTTACAGCTACAATTCTGTCTCCACCTTGCAAGCCATACTTTTAATGCACCTGTGCATAACTGGGAGCCATTCAAGGGTCACGGAAAAATAAATGAATAACATAAAGCAATAGTGCCTCCTTTGCAGAATGAAAATCAATGAGAGTCTAAAGGATCAGTGAAGCAAGAGTCTTCCATAGGCTCAAGTTCGAAGTGAAAAACAGTACTCTGGTGGATTCCAACTCCTTACCTGGAAAGAGTCCCCTGGGATTCTTTAAAATTGCAAATAGCAAGTCTTAAGAAGGGATGAAACTGCCTGTTTCACAGGCTTACCAAGCTACATGCATTCACTACAGTGGCTCATGTGCAATTTTTAAAGCACACTTTTACTGAACCTACTACGTGCCAGGCACACTTTAGTGAGATGAACCCTTCTCCAGAGGAAAGTATTATCATCATTTTTAAACTGCAGCCAGTGAAGCCAAGCATGGTCTACTCATCTTGAGAGCGTGCAGGTACTCCAAAAGAGGTCAAGTGTATTAGCACATCAGGGTCTGGCACAACTGTTTGCAATACCCTTCTCTACCCTTCACTACCCACCTTCACAATAAATCCCTTACTTCTGAATTTCATTTTAACACTTCTGCCCTTGATACCAACAGACATTTCAGGCTCAAATTATATCTAATTTGTTACAACTAAATGTTTACAGTCTACAGGAGCTTTCTTGCTGTAAGTGCACCATAAGGGAATAAAGTGGTTAAGGACAGGAAAGCTTTATCAGTTTCCTACACCTGGTATGCCCTTAAATACTTGTTTAACGAATCCTCTGATTTTATTCAGAATCCTCTGAATAAAAAAAAAATCAAAGAACTTAGTTAAGCTCACTGGAAAGAAACTTTCTCCATATGCTATAAGTAACTGGAGTTCTATTCATGGTGGATTCTGGTCTTGAAATCCGATTACTCAAAGTCTGCCACCTGTCACTCCCTTTCAGGGAGCTGCAGCACACCAACAGGAGCGTGGCTCTGTTACAGAACTCCACTCATCTTATCTTACACTAGCCAGAGGCAAGTGTCTCAGTAACTAAGTTTAGCTCAGGAATTAAGTTGATTTTCTCATTTGTTTTTCTTTTAATTTGTTTGTTTTGTTTTGTTGTTTTAAGCACATAGCCCAGAAGTCTCAGCCTGTACTAAATATATATTTGTAGATGCTGAGTCTTTTCTTCTGGGGTGGTCATACCAATAGAAATTTAACCAGAAAAAGTAGGGGAGAGCAGGGAAAGCCGGAGGGTGAGGAGAACCCTAGAAGAGGTGCCCATCCTGTGGAAATAGGAAGTAAATTTCCTCCTCTTGCGCATGGTCTGCCTTCCCCGTTAGGGGACATTATTATAGACCTCGTCCATAACAAGCTGCCAGGCCACATGTTTCACAGAACCTGTTGTCATCTTCTAGTCCCAAGAAAGTCTTGGACCAGGGTTTGGCTATGTGTGAGTCACAAGAGGGGCCACGGCAGAAACCAGGGAAGAAAGGGAGAGAGGATAAAATGACAGCTTGCCCATCTCTAAGGCCATTAGTGGTCATCCAACCTATGGTTAGAAAATCTTTCTGGAATCCAAGGTACATATCTACTGACATCCATGGGCAGAGAACCTGTAGGAAAAAGCAACCTAGGAGCTGGTAATTAGAAATAAAATCACATCAAATTAAAATTTAATAAGACAGAATGGAGAAATCTACCAGCAGCAATTTCGTTCTCAGACTCATAGACGTCTCTTTATTACAGGGAGTTTTTCTCTCAGAATTCGGATCTTGCAATCTGATTGTTCAAAGACTTCCATTTAGGAAAAGTTGTTGTAGCCTTCAAGACTCTGGATGCCCAAGACACAAGCCTAGGCACAGGACTTGTCAGCAAAACACTGATGTTTATTCTGCAAATGTGTGCCCAGTGATAATAAAGGAACTGGACCATTTCCTGACCTGGCTCTTCCACTCAGGCACTTTGGTGATGCATGAGTCTGTCAGAAGTAGAAACCAGGTAAGTCCTCATCACCTAAAGCTGACGACAAAAGGATCCCAAGAAACAAGCAACTTTCAGCAGGATATTGGTTAACCAAGCTCTAAAAAGCTTCTGTTTATACCATTTAAGAGAATTTTAAGTTGTGAGAGCAATAAGAATGTAAATAAAAATAAATATAAAATGCCCATTCAATCCCACCACCTCACCAAGTCAAACTAACTTCGTGTTTCCATGTTTCCTTCTGATAAAAGGGTGATATTTATTTCATCAAGAAAGGTGAAGAGGACAGGAATGTAGTTATCTTAGTACTTGACTGATTTCCTAGAGCTGGATAATGGCACAAGTGCCCTGAGAAGGCCCAAAAGCCTTACGGACTCCATTCCACAGGAAGCTTCAAAGAACCCTTGGTAGGTCTATACTAGGAAAGTCATATGTTGTTCTAGAGTCACAAAGTCCTGGGTTCAAATCCTAATTCTGTCCTTAATTAGCTACGTACGTAGCTTAGATAAGCACCTCACCTCCATCAGTCTCAGCTGCTTCATCTGCCCAACGAGGTCAGCATGGATATTAAACAGAAACGGGCAGATCACCTGGCCCACACACCTGTTACAAGGTGAATTACACCCAACCCCCCAAAAATGACGTTGTAGTCCTGAGCCCAGGTACCTCAGAATGTGACCTTATTTGGAAATAGGGTCCTTAAAGCTGTAATTAGTTAAGATAAGGTTAAATTGTAGTGGGATAGGCCCCTTTATCTAATTTAACTGATGTCCTGATGAGAAGGCAGTCACATAAGGAAGAGTGCCACAGGACAACAAATTCAGAGACAGGAGCTAAGCAGCTGCAAGGAACCCTAAAGGTTTCCAGCTACCGCTCAAAGCAAGGAAGGGGCAAGGGAACACTACCTTATAAGTTTCAGAGGGAGCACAACCTGTTGACTTCTGGATTTTGGACTTCTAGATCCCAGAAGTATTGTTCTGATGATTTTTTGTTATTAGTGCCCTAGAAAACTGATATGCTGCCCAGCTCAGGAGACTTCCTGGTGATCCCTGCACTCACATACACCAAGTGAGAGCTCCACCGTCCGTGGTGAGGGCTCTGCACGGCCTTCCACAACACAACAACTGTCCCACGTGGATTTCATAACCACTCTCTACTTATTTGTTGCTTACATCATTTGTTTTACCTATTGTCCCAGCTTGTTGATACTCTAAATACAGCAAAAGGCAGATTTGGGAGCAGGCACCCATGTATTCAAAGTCCATATAAGTGACTTAAAAGAAAAACATTTATTAGCCTTTAAAAGAGTGAACTCCTTAGAATTTCTCCATATGGAGAGGGGTGGGGGCCACCTCCCATATGGAAACTGAACAGTCTGCACTTAATAACTTCTTCATGATCAATGTGAACACTGCTTATTTGCCAAATTTCCTGCAAGAGCTGAAGTTACTCTCATCATGGTCATCATCAGTCACAGAGTGACACAGCGGTGAGAGCTGGGCCTCAACGTGGGGCTCTCACTGTTCCTGGAACATGGCCCCAGGCCCCCAGGCCCCACCCAGACACACGGATCTGTTGGGCCAGGCTGTGCCTCCCTTCAGCTCTCAAAACCCTAGCCCAGAGCTGTGAGTGGTCTGCGGTATGGCCTGGGACAGAGGCTACTGAAAGCTCTCCATGACCTCAAACCACTGGTTCTAGCCTAGTATTTCCAAAACTAAGCAGAGGCCTTTGCTATCTGATGGAGCTGCCCATAAAACTCTGCATAAGAGAACATTAAGTATAGGTAAGAATAAACCAACTCACAATTGGCAAGATACGGAAACATTCTTCTGTGCATCAACAGAAGAATGGATAAAGAAGTGGCACATATACACAATGGATTATTACTCAGCCATGGTGAGAAGGAAATCCTGCCACTGACAACAACATGGATGGAACTTGAAGACATTATGCTAAGTGAGGTATTCAGACAAAGAGAGACAAATACTCTACTATCTCATTTATACGTGGGATCTAAAAAAAGCTGAACTTGTAAAAACAGAGTGTACAATGGTGCTTACCAGAAGCTGTTTAAGAGCACAAACTTGCAACTAGAAGATAAATAAGTTCTAGAGATCTAATGCACAGCATAGTAGTTACAGTGAACAATACTGTAGTATAAACTTCAAAGGTGTTAAGAGACTAGATCTTAATTCTTCTCACCACAAAAGAAAAAAATAATAATTACGTGACATGATAGAGGTGGCAGCTAACATCACAGTGGTAATCAATTGCAATATGTATTGATAAATATATCAATCAATACATTGTACACCTTAAACTTATACAATATTATATCTGAATAAAAAAGTAATAAACCAACCCACATTTAGAAGGAAACCATCTGTCATTCTCCTTAGTAAAATAACTAAATGCAAAACACAGAAGACCCATGCAAGAACGGGATCTCAGGTTCAATCTGGCAACAGAAACGCTGGACTAAATGGACAAAAAACAAAGTCCCAGAAAAGCTCCAGACATACCAAAGGACATGATGGGCAGCTGATTCATGGGTGATCCTAACAAGAGCTTGCTCAAAGCCACCTGCCAGGGCATGGGCTAGGGGAATATAGTCTTGGAAAGAGTCAGAGGGCGTGTGCACACACACACACTCATACACCTGGAAGAACTTCTGAATGGAGCAGTTATACTTTAAAACTTAGAAGTTGATCCCTAAATATAGCTATTCATTGAGGTTTTCAAGAATTTTTTTTAACTTCTAAACCCCTTTGAAATTCAACAGCCCAAAAATACTGAACTCACAAGCTACACAACAATGAACAGCCTAACCTAAGAGACCCTATGATATAGTAAACCTCCATCTCTCCTGGCAGAATGTAGCAAAGCATCTCCAATCACCAAGTTCTTTTGAAAGGAACAGAAAAAAAGTCAGAGAGAAACAATTCCAAAGCTGCTTCTTAAAGAAATATACTGTAATAACATATTCTATCCTAATAACATTGTTATCAGCTGTGCCTATGTGAACAAAAGCCATTGCAGTCCCCACCCCCATGCTATGGACACTGGTGCTACTGTCATCGGCTACACATATCACATGCACAGCATGTACCAAGGACTGCAACAGGCTCTTCCCACCTCTGTCTAAGCCTCATTACTATAGAGGTGGGCACAGTTTTGTCCCCAAGGCTCTAGGTTATTGATCTGGTACAAGGTGGAGAAGGAACTGGGACTCACATCCAGGGAAGCTGTCCCCAAACCAGCCACTATGCTTAGACTGGCAGCCCATGCTTCTAAGCAGACCAACTTGTGTTCCCAGCAGGGAGACCAGAGCAGTGGCACGGGGCACCCACATGAGCAGGCCACTCACTGAATGAGGCATCACTGACAAGAGTCCTTGCAGAAGTGGGGTGGGCCCCATGGAGCCTGCCCTGGCACAGCCTGGATAGCCATTTCACCAAAGTGGGGAAGAAAGAAACCATCACAGAGATTCCCATGCGAGAGTCCCTGGACAGACATCCTCTACACTCCCAGATCCTCGGGGGCAAGTGTCTGAGAGGAGCCTACCCCTGGCACCTACCACCAACAGGCCCACTGCACTGCTGGGCCAGGAGGGCCCAGGCTGAATTTCGGCAACTGAGTCCTAAGCCGAGCAATTGCTCACCCAAATAAACCTGCCAATCTCAGACTGGCTCTCAAGGAGTGAATTCCATATCCTATAAGAAGAGAGAGAAAATACAAGACAACTAACTAAAAATACTGTGCTGATGAAGTGTGTTACTTACAGGACTACACATGAAATCAAGTCACCTGCAGCAAGGTAAGTTCTCAATGTCACTCAGGGTTGTCACCACCACAGATATGATGATAAGAGGTGTGTCATGTACACTATACAAAGCTACTATCAACATCACTAACATCCAAAAAGATGGGAGTGGGGGGTGGGGAACAACCTAGCAAACAGAAGTATGCTTAGGTCCATCCAACAAGAGCACAGATCCAAATCCATCAATACATATTTTGTAAGCACTGGCCCTTAGGAAGACTCTAAACAGACCTCGTAACCATCCCCCGTTATAGAGTGCTGATGATGTAGTGGAAGAACAGATGTTATATTAACTGTATGACCATGAGCTAGTCATTGGTTCTAATAGGTTGGCAAAATCTAATACTAAGTGTCAAGAAAAGTCAAGACATGGGGAGTGATACAGATCGCCTCTCCAGGAGATAGTTCCTCATCCACAGCAGAACAGCCCAACCCACTCCCAGACAGACCTGCACTGAGGATCATGAATGAGCTCACGCTTCAAAACGCCATTGCTGACATGAGACATAGTGACAGCATCCCGCAGGCAGCCTAGGTGGGACAGCATGTCAGGGCACCCACAGGAAGGAAGTGTCAATGCAGAACTCAGGAAAGAGGCTGAGCAAATCATGGGACAAACACACAAAACATGTCTTTGACACATTTTCCAGGGCTATTATTCCATAAGTGAAAAACAAGATCCGAAGCTGCATATACAGCATGAGTTTGACAATATTAATAAAATTCACAGAGGAAACTGGACCACTGAAACAAAAGGTCAACTGTGGGTAACCAGCTTTTTCTTCTTTTTCCTATACATTCCCAATTTTTCTACCCTTAGCACTCATTTATTTTTAAGATTATGGGAGAAAGCACCAATACAAAAAAATGTTTCCAATGTGTTATTTTCTAATTTAAAGAACTAAATTATGACTAGAAAGTCTTTTTAATAATGCATATAGACTGTTTTGTTAAATTTACCTGGCCAGCTCCTGTAATAGTATATCACATAATATTGTACATGGAACCAAGATGAACTTCCAGACCAAGTCAAGATTATAATTATTAAAATCTTTAAATAAACTTTTAAAACAAAACAGAACTCCTTAATCATGAAGAGTGGTCATCTACGCTTTTCACCAGTTTGCAGCTCACCCAGCACACTGTAGCCCTTCCCAGCAGGGCCAAGTGTTGGTCAGTGGGGAAGGTGTGTTTTGTTACAACCAGGAACACATACTGGTATGATGGTGTTCGTCAGATAAAACATCAGGCTGAGCAAGGCATGTGGCAGTATGGCTTTGGTGAGTATAGAGCTGGAAATGAAAGGTGAGAGACAGCAGAATGTCAAGGCAGCACCTGTGTTCACCAGAACATACAAGGTCACAGCTTGTAAATACATGAAACAGAGCAGGAGTCAGGGATGGACAGCAGGAGCAAAGGGGAGCAAAAGTGAGAGCCATGAAGAGCGGCACGTAGGAGTAACGGGGTTGTAACTGTGGCTAACGTGCTGAGCTACACTGGCAGTAGTCAATGTATAAATGGCTGCAAAGACATTGAGGAGCCACTGTTCTAAATGAAATCTGTCTAGCATGCTGCAAAAGGCAGTGAGCCATGCACAGGCCCCCTAACAATCAGTGAAAGCTTTGTGTTTCTTAGCTTTGTTCATGCTCTGATTCTAACCACTACTACCAAGAGAACATTTTTCCCTTCCTTCGTAGTATTAAATAGTCTCTGCAGCAGGTCCACTTTGTAAAAGAAAGCAGGATTCACTCATTTAATGGACAGTTGGTTGTTTAGATTCAGAAAGGTGCTCATGGAATAAGAACTGGATGCTCAGCCCTCCACAGGCCAGACGACCCCTTCTCCCACAGCCACTAGGACCTCCCAAACACGATCGGAGGCTGCCAGAAAGAGCAGGAGAGGGGGGGTGGAGAATTCATGCTAATCTTTAACAACAGAAGAATAATTCAAACTATTTTCCTTCCTTTACATACATGAAGGAAGTATTTTCATTGTTTTATAAATAGAAAATTTAAGTGCAGTGTGTCTAAGAAAAGTTCATGTGAGATTTCAAGGTTCTGAGAAATGCTTTCAAGTGTCCTAAAAATTGCTAAAGTCTGTAAGATTACAGGTTAACCATGATAAAAACAACCACAACTTTATTCCCCAAATCCAAAAATGTACTAAAAACCTATTCTTCATATTTAAAGGAAGGCTTTGTGTTAAGTTGATATGCAGTTGGCCCTTGAACAACACTGGTTTGAACTGCATAGATCCACATACACACAGATTTTTTTCAATAAATACATCTGAAAAAATTTTGGAGATTTGCAACAATTTGAAAAATCCCGCAGACAAACTTAATGATTTTCTTAATAATATTTTCTTTTTTGCCCTGGTTGGTGTGGCTCAGTGGATGGAGTGCCAGTCTGCGAACCAAAGGGTCACTGGTTCGATTCCCAGTCAGAGCACATGCTTGTGTGCACCAGTTGGGGGCATGCAAGGGGCAACCATACATGATGTTTCCCTCTCTTTCTCCCTCCCTTCCCCTCACTCTAAAAATAAATTTTAAAAAATATTTTTAAAAAATAAAAATAATTAAAATCTTTAAAAAATATTTTCTTTTCTCTAGTTTACTTTATTGTAAGAATGCAGTTTACAGTACATAAAATATACAAAATGTATTAATTGACTATGTTATCGGTAAGACTTTCAGGCAACACTAGGTGATTAATAGTTAAGTTTTGGGTGAGTCAAAAGTCATGTTCAAATTTCTAACTTCCCAAGGGGTCAGCACCCTAACCCCCATGTTGTTCAAGGGTTAACTGTATATTAAGTTGGTTCAAGTGGGTGAACAGACTTCACAAGAACTTTAAATAAGTTGTCAGTGGAAAGAAGATGAGTTAGGGTTATTTCCCAGGAGAAGAGAACATCATCACCATAGCCCCACCAAAGGCAAAACTGAATTTGAGGACCAGACCCAATATAGCCTTTTTTTCCAACCTCCTCTAAGATGCGGTCCCTTTTTTGGTACTCAGCCCAAGTCGACCACCTGCCAGGTGTACTTGCAGATTATTACTTAGGAAGCTGTGGGAAAAATCCTATGACCAGAGTGTCACAAAGGGCCAAGTGGGCAACAAACCTCTTCAAAGCCTTGAGACATGGCAGGGCTTCCACACACAGCAGGACAGGACAAGTATCCCCCAAACAGGCTTGTCAGCAGAGACTCAGTGCCCTCACTTTCTAAAGTGCCTTACAACCAAGCTCTTCAATACGCAAACGATCTCACGGATGAACAATACTAATCACTAGAATGAAATCTTACCTTTTGCAACAATGTGTGACGACCTAGAGGATATTATGCTAACTGAAATAAGTTATGAGAAAAACAAATACCTCATGCTTTCACTTATATGTAGAATCTAAAAACAAAATAAGCAAAACAGAAATAAACTCATAGATACAGAGAACAAACTGAGAGTTGTCAGATGGGAGGGGGACTGGGTAAAAAAGGTAAAGTGATTAAGAAGTACAAACTGGTAGATACAGAATAAGGAAAATAGTGAATAATATTGTAATAACTAGGTATGGGTCAGGTGGGTACTAGACTTATTGGGGGGGGGCATTTCATAACCTATATAAATGTCTAACCACAAAGCTTCACATCTAAAACAAATATAATATTGAATGTCAACTGGAATTAAACATTTTTAGTTAAAAATAAATACAGATCACCAAAGAATAGGTTCATGACATTTGTGTGCGAATTAATTTTCCCTGAGCAAATTATATTTTTGTGCCTGTTTAAAAATCAAGAAGCCTCCCATTCATCATCCAAAAAATCAAGCAGTCTTTTGGCCACTCCCCTGTCGAACATCTGTCCCAGCCAATAAGCCCAATCTTCAACACAGTACCTCGGGGAGCCCACTTGGCACCCAAGGGTCTGAAATCAGTTTCCGCACATCCCACATTCCTGAACCTGCTACTCACAGTCACTCCCTTCTAAGAGTAGATAAGATGAGTGAGCTGTTAAAGAAAAATTGTAGAAAAATCCCATTTCCATGTCTTGTTCATCCTGAATACCACCATGTTTACAGATTTATTAAATACCTGTGAAGTAAGGAACTTGAGGAAATACACATAGACATGCAAAAAAAGGCTTCCTTCTAGAAGTTTTATCTCCACAAAGCATGGTAGATTCTAATCTATTAGAATCTCATTTATTTTTTAAATCCTTATTTCTGATCCAAAGGAAGTCCTACCTTTACTTCCAATGATCCCTATGCAAAAAGCAGCTAAAACCACAAGCCCTCAAGATCAAAAATAAATCACGTTCGGCAGTGTTTCCAGTCTTTTTAACACCTAATAATAGTGTAAAACAACTCACAGAAATGAGGTATAGCAGCTTTTATGATGCAAGCACTATGACATAGATCCCAGAGGTTTAGGGGGATCTAAACACATTGTTTAACTGTCACCTTTCCCTAAGCCCACAGTCAGGCAGAGTAACCAATACACACACTTAAATTCACAGACATCCCCAAATCTCATCTGAATTCATAGCTCTCCCTTCATCTATCAAACATTTTAATTACTGACATTAATTACATTAATTAATTACAGGTAACAAACTTAAACTCCATCATTTTCCCCTTAAGACCCTATTGTATTATAATGCCTTGAGCATAAGAATTCTCCACCACAAGCACCTCTGCTACGCACATATGGACTTTCCATAAATACTGTTAGAACAAAGTGCCAGAGCTCTGCTACCAACAGCTTGGCAAGACAGATGACCACACTAACCTCAGTTTGCAAAATAAGGATACCAAGTAGTCCAGACAAATATTTACATACAGATTAAATATGGTAAAGTGGATGAAAGCACTATAAAAAGTATAATACAACATGCGAAAATACTGTATTATTACTGCAGAGATAATAAGCATAAATGTTTTGTGAGTTTGTTTCTTCTTTTATTGATTTAAGAGAAAAGAGAAAAGGATAGAAAGAAAGAGAAACACATCAATTTGTTCCACTTATTTACGCATTCATTGATTGATTCCTATAGGTTCCCTGACCAGGGATCAAACCCACAACCTTGGTGCATCAGGACAATGCTCTAACCAACTGAGCTACCTGGCCAGGGCTTTGTTTGTTTGTTTGTTCATTCGTTCATTCATTTGTTTTTTCGTTTGTTTGTTTGTTTAACAGGAAGATTGGAAGGAAAAGGCAGCTGGAAGTTCTTTCTTGGAAAAAATGAAGATTGATAATTATAAGTAATAAAGACAGACAAAGTCAATTGTAGGCAATGGCCAATTCTTGAGGTGGGCAGAGCCAGAAAGTTTCCCTTCCCAGTTCATTAAAGACAGCTTCACTCTATTTCTGACCAAGCAAATATTATGTCCACAGCACCTTCCATCGTCTCCTCCTCCTCTTCATTCTCCTTCTCTCCTTTCTCAGGTCAGACTCTCTCTATGCCCTAGCAGGTGTGGACAGCCCCATGGACATAGGGGCCTGAGGGTTTATTCCTCATAGATATTTGGAATTCTGGTCTGGAGCCAATGACTTGGGACCCAACCACACAGGAAATCCTGAACCTGACCTGGCCCTGAAGAAGCAGAGCCTGAAATGCCAGAAATTCTCAGCTCAATTCACACATCACTGAGCAGATGTGTCTACCACATGTAGAAAGTAAACTTGAACTTCTAGAAAAGAGACTCTATAGTCAGAAGACAACTAGGCAAGGAGTGGGGTGAGTCAAAAAGTACAAACTTCCAGTTATAAAATAAAAAAGTCCTGGGGAGGTAATGTACAGCATGGTGCCAATAGTTAATAATACTCTATTGTGTAATATATATGAAAGTTGCTATGAAAGTAACCTTAAAAGTTCTCATCACAAGAAAAAATTGTAATTATATACAGTGATTGATAACTAGATTTACTGTGGTGATCACTTTACAAGATAAATAAATATCCAATCATTATGTTTTATATCCCAAACTTATATGTTTATTATATCTCAATTCTTAAAATGAAGACTACATACAAATAGAACCCTTTAGAATTGCTGACCTTCTACCACCATACAGAACCATAGAAATGAGCGGGTCCAGTCTCTTCATCTGAAGGCGAGAAATGTGAGCCTCAAGGAAGCTGGTAGATGAGTCAGGGGTCACACAGCACCAGGAGTTAAGTGCATTATGTGAGACTGGAACCCGGCTCCTGAGTCCTGCTCCAAGCTCTCTCCAGTGTTGTTGTTTCACCCTTCAAAAGTTGAGGACTGTCACACAGCCTCACATACAACTTCCAATCACTTTATGATAAACTGTAATGAAGGACAGACTAATAACACCTAAGCACAAGAGGTTGTCAAGTCTTGTCCCAGATACTTCAGATCATTTTCCCCAATTGCTATTACAATCATAAAAATTTGTATTAATTAGGTAGCATTAACTGCATTTTAAAAAGAGAAAACTAAGGCCAAGATCATACGAGTAATAAGAACAAGATTTATTTCATTTTCTACCTTCTAATAGTCCTATTCTTTTCCCCATTAACACAAAGAAATACAAATGTAGTTGAGAACATTTTAGAAAAATTTGCCATCATCAAATTAAATTTAAGCATTTCAGTCATCATAGTTATGAAAAACAAAACCACATGAAATCCAAAAGAAAGAACAGTAAATCTGAAAATGCCTATAAGTCAATCCTCTTTTTGTTTCTGGTTTTTTTTTAAATGAGTTCCAATGTTCCTCTAAACAACCTTCAGTTCTCTTCAATTCTCCACTGAACCTCAATAGGAAGAAAAATGAAGGTCTCAAAAGCAATGCTAAGCTCTGGCTGCTATGGCTCAGTGGATTGAGCGTTAGCCTGTAAGCCAAGTGTCGCTGGTTCAATTCCCAGTCAGGGCACATGACGAGGTTGCACATCAGGTCCCCAGTTGGGGGCGCGAGTGAGAGGCAACCACACAGTGATGTTTCTCTCCCTCTCTTTCTCCTTTCCCCTCTCTCTAAAAATAAATAAATAAACAAAATAATTAATTAATTAATTAATTAAAAATTTTAAAAAGCCAGGCTAACGTTATTTAGGAAGCCAGGGACCCAGGGCTGGGGGTTACAGCCCAGCAAACTGAGTATAGTCCTTGTTAAGTCAAGTCCACAGAGGCCAGGACAAGAATCAGATATAAAAATCAAATCTCAAAAAATTAAATATAGAATTGCCATATCATCCTGCTATTTCACTTCTGAGTATCTATCCAAATGAACTGAAAGAAGAGACTTGAACAGATATTTGCACATCCATGTTCATAGTAGCCAAAAGATAGAAGCAACTCAGTGTCTATCAGCAGATAAATGGGTAAGCAAAACATATAGTCTATACATGCAAAGAAATGTTATCTAGCCTTTAAAAAGAAAAAAAAAAAAAGGAAACTCTGACACATGCTAAAACATGGGTGAACCTTGAGGCCATTGTGCTAAATGAAATGAGCCAGTCACAAAAGTCCACTCATATAAGAGACCTAGAGTAGTTAAATTCATAGAGACTGAAACTAGGATGGTGGTTGCCAGGGGCTGGGGAGACTAGGGAGTTAGTTGGGGAAAATGTGGAGTTAGTGCTTAACGGGTACAGATTCCATTTTGGAAGATTAAAAAAATTCTGGGGCCACATGGTTGGTGGTGACTGCATAACGATGGGAATATGTTTAATCCCACTTAACTGTATACTTAAAATGCTTAAAATGGTAAGTTTTATGTTATGTGTATTTTACCACAATTAAACAAAACAAAACAAACAAAAAAACAAGGGTCTCAGCAGACACCAGCCTAGCACAAGAGGAGGAGGAGCAGTTTTGGAGGAGCTAAGCTGGGCTGGAGGGAAGGCAGCCATGGAAACACATGTTTCAGGAGTCAATTTATCTTTCTAGAGAAGGTTAAACTCAGTCAAGTGAAACAGCCTCAGATCAGTCAGGATCCTCATCTCTAAATGAAAGAATATGGACTGGTGGTCTCCAACGTCAAGCTCCAATATTTACCCTGCCACAGCCCTCAGAGACATGACAACCAGGAGTCCCAGCAGTGAGACAGGGACCATCCTCATGATCAGAAGACTTGAACCCACAGCTGCTGAGTTATTTTTAATTAGAAAAATGAATCCACTTCATTCCAGTCACCTACAGAAGGCAGCTGAGCTGTTTCACAAAGAGAAAAGGGCAAGGGAGGATGTGCCAACACTTCCCGGAGTGTGGCAGTGCTGTAACCCAGATGGTGTCCATAGCCCAAGGCCCAAGTCAGAGCCTCGAAGAGCCCCAGGCCAAGCTGTACTCACTTGTACTTTGATGAGGAAAAAGACTTAAAGCAGGCAGAAATTACTTCAATTATTTTGACCCCACAACAGAGCTTACAGGTACCTAAAGCAGGCCAGAATGTAAGAGATGAGGCTCAAAGACCCTAACTTCCTCTTATAGTGTGATTAAAAACAACACAAAATATTTTAATTAAGTTTAAAATGATGTCCAGGCTGAAGTGTTCATGGGAATTTGCGGTACACTCTTGAGAATTCCTGTCCTAAATTACTAGGGTAATTACTAGAGTAGCATAAGTTCCTTGAGGACAGGCCTTGGTTTTCCTCACTGTCCAGAAGAGAGAGAGGTTCATGGAAGTACACAGTAAATACCTGTTGAATAAATTTTCCCAAATCTTCATTCTCTTAAAACTCAAATGCTTAGAGAAAAAAAAGAAAAAAATGGTGACGGAGTAGGTAGCAGTGTTGTCTGCTTGCTCCCATTGCGGAAGGACTTGTAGTACAAACACTGAGTGGAGTGAGAGAGTGTGGATTTCAGATAGGGTGTGAAAGAGGACAGAAAGCTTGGCCTGCACTCACGAAGCAGAGTCACTGGGCTGCTCAGCCCTGCGCCTCTGCCACAGCAGCGCACCAAAAGGGGAAGCTACTGACCAGCTCATTAGCCGGGATCTGCTTGGAAACTTCCCCCTGCCATAGGCGCCCTGAACAGCAAAGTCCCTGAGGGAGTCAGCAAGAAGGTTTGGTTGAAACAGCTGGAGGGGTGGGAAGACAGAAAACAGCCTGGACTGTGAGGAACTGTGTGAACTGAGTCTTGGTGGGGACCCCTTGGGCTCACATCCCTGCACCCAGGGGCATTCACATCAAGGCTCCACCAAACAAAAATGCAGAACTGAGCCGTGGAGAGGGGCCCATATGGGAAAGTTGCAGCAGAACCCCAGACTTGGCAGGGACCCCAGGCAGGCAACTCTGTGCAGGCATGCATACACCAAGACTCTGCCAGGCAGGGACATGGGCCTGTGCTGTAGCTTGGAGGCAAAACAGAGACTTTTTTGGAGGAGGAGCGGAGAAAGGACCCGAGGCCAGGCAGGGACTATTGGCATGCGCACTGGCTCGCCAGCAGAGTAGCATTGCTAGACAAGCCTGAGGAGTGCTGGAGGGAGCTGCAGGACCAGTGGGGGGAGGACCCAGCTCAGTGCAGCTCACAGCAGAGAGCAGCGATAGGCCCATGAGTGAGAGAATAGCAGCCTCAGAATCCCGCTAGATCTCCTCACAGTCAGCCAGGCAGAAAAGATTTGAAACCCATGGAATTTTGAACAGAGGTGGATCCAGAAAAACAAGACAGCGCCCAAAGGTTGTACTGGGGAAAAGCTCTTTCTTTAATCTGTTTCCTACCCTCTCTCTCTCTTATTCTTCTTCTTTAATTTGTTTTGGTCTGTTTTGTTTATCCTCCCTCTCACACTAAATATATAACATATAACTGCTAAATAAACCTAATACTATACACTTCCACTTTCTCACTTCATTCTGCATTCTTCCCTCCCTTTTTCAACATAAAATGTACATATTACTTACTGTCTGGCATAGCCTTGACCCTACTTGCTACTGTTATTATTCTACCATCTTCCCTCTCAAAAATCATCTTTCTTTCAGTTAGCCAACTCTTATCTGTTTTTCCTACAGTATAGTAGTCTTAACCTCTTTATTTCTATATTAACACTGGCTCATTTGCTGCTGATAGTGTGATTGTGGGTGGGGGATATTTTTGAGGGTGTGAGTTTCTTGCCTGGGTTGTGTGTTTATGTTTTGTTTTGTTTTTAGTATTTTGCTTATTTATTTGTAGAGAAAGGGGGAGAGAGGGAGAAAGAGAGGGAGAGAAACATCAATAGTGTGGGTGCCTCTTGTGTACCCCCAACTGGGAACCTGGTCTGCAACCCAGGAATGTGCCCTGACTGGGAATCAAACCAGCGACCTTTGGTTCACAATCTGGCACTCAATCCACTGAGCCACACCCACCAGGGCCGTGTGTTTATGTTTTAACAGCATCTCCACAAAAGAACTAAAGACTTGGTGGGCAGATGACACTCAATCAACTAGCCAGAGGGAAGGTTCCACCGAAGAGTAACTGAAATACAACCAGACAGTTAAACAAATGTTATACAGGGCATCCCAAGAGCATCAAGATCAGAAGATCAAAGAGACTGCACTGCTGAATACCCCAGGTCTCCTATATAGAATCTCATACCATGAAGGTGGGAAATCATGCAGACAAATCAAAGAAACAAAAACAAAGAAGAAGAAGCACCCAACATGGGGAGACACAGAAACAACCTACCAATGAAAGGAAAAGAGGAATCTCCAGAAAAACTGCTAGATGAAACAGAGATAATCAAACTATCAGACATGGAATTCAAAAGAATGGTCATAAGGAAGCTCAATGAACTTGACAAACTAAGAGAAAACTACAACGAAATCCAGGTGAACTACAAAGAACTCCAGGAAAACTACCAAGAACTCCAGGGAAGCTACAAGGAACTTAGAGAGAACTACGCTAGCATGAAAAAGGACATAGGAACTATCAATAAGTACCAGGAAGAAATGAAGAATACAATTTCTAACTGAAGAACACAGCAGAAGCATCAAAAGAGGGCTAAACGATGCAGAGGATCAAATCAGAGAGGTAGAGGACAACATAGAAAAAAATTACCAGCAATAAAACAAAATGAAAAAAGATTGAAAATGATGAAGAGGGTTTAAGAGAACTGCAGGACAACATAAAATGAAACAGTATCCGTATCATAGGGCTACAAGAAGGAGAAGAAGAGGAACATGGGATAGAAAACCTGATTGAAAAAGTAATAATAGAAAATTTTCCTAATTGATGAGAGAAAAAGTCATACAAGTCCAGGAAGCACAGAAGGTACCTGTGAAGATGAACCCAAAAAGGCCCACTCCAAGGAAGATCATAATTAAAATAGCAACATTCAAAGACAAAAAGAGCATCCGAAAGGTAGCAAGAAAAAAACAGCAAATAACATAAAGGAAGCTCTGATAAGACTATTAATTGATTTCCCAACAGAGACACTAAAGCCAGAAGGGAATGGCAAAAAATATTTCAAGCAATGAAAAACAAAGGCCTACAACCAAGACTACTGAACCCAGCAAGGCTCTCTTTCAAAATGGAGAGTGAAATAAGGAGTTTCCCCGACAAAGGATGGCTAAAAGAATACATCTCCACCAAACCAGCACTGTAAGAGATGCTAAAGGGAATGCTTTAAGAAAAAGAAGAAAAAGAAAGAGGGAGAGGAACACAGGTACAAAGGAAAATGAATAAATACCTGTCAATAATAGTCTTAAATGTAAATGGATTAAATGCACCAATCAAAAGACACAGGATAGCGGAATGGATATGAAAACATAACCCACATATATGCTGTCTACAAAAGACACATGTGAAAACAACAGATTTACACAGACTGAAAGTGAGGGGATGGAAAAAGTACTCCAAGCAAATAGACATGAAAAAAAGCTGGGGTAGCAATATTTATAGCAGACAAGACAGATTTCACAGCAAAGGCCATAAAAAGAAATAAAGAAGTATATTTCATAATACTTAAGGGAACAATCCATCAGGAAGATATAACCCTAGTAAACATTAATGCACTCAACATAGGAGCACCCAAATATATAAGGAGAATATTGGAAGACTACAACAAGGATATCAACAGCAACATACTCATAGTAGGGGACTTTAACACCCCACTGAAACAATGGACAGATCTTCAGAGCAAAGAAACACCAAGGATACTAAGGCACTGAACAACACTCTAGATCAAACGGACTTACTTGATATATATAGAACTTTTCACCCCAAAGAAGCAAAATATACATTCTTTTCAAGTGCACATGGAACATTCTCAAAGATAGACCACATGGTAGGACACAAAACAAGCCTCAACAAATTCAAGAAAACTGAAATTATATCAAGCATCTTCTCAGGCCACAATGCCTTGAAACGGGAAACCAACCTCAAGGAAAAAACTCAAAGACATTCAAACTCGTGAAGAATGTATAACATGCTATTAAATAATGAATGGGTTAGCAATGATATCAAGGAAGAAATAAAGAAGTTTCCGGAAACTAATGATAATGAGCACACAACAGTCCAAAACCTATGGGACTCAGCAAAAGCAGTCCTGAGAGGAAAGTTCATAGAAATACAGGCCTACCTAAAAAGGATAGAAGAATCTCTAATAAAAATCTAACCCTACAGATACAAGAACTAAAACTACAACAACAAAGCCCAGAGTGAGTAAAAGGAAAGAAATCATCAAGATCAGAGCAGAATTAAATGACATAGAGACTAAACAAACAATTCAAAAGATCAACAAAAGTAGGAGCTGGTTCTTTGAAAAGATAAACAAAATTGACAACCCTTTAGCCAGGCTCATGAAGAAAAAAACAGAGAGGACCCAAATAAACAAAATCAGAAATGAAAGAGGAGAAATCACAACCAATGTCACAGAAATACAAAGGATTTTAAGAAATTACTACAAACAACGACGGCAAGGATTTGATAACCTGGATGAAATGGACAAATTTTTAGAAACATATAATCTTCCAATATTGAACCAAGAAGCAGAAAGCCTGAACAGACCAATAACAAAGAGTGAAATTGAAACAGTAATCAAAAAACTCCCAGCACAAAAAAGCCCTGGACCAGGTGGCTTCACAGGAGAATTTTACAAAACATTTAGGGAAGAACTAATACCTATCCTTTCAAACTATTCCTAAAATCCAACAAAAGGGAAGACTCCCAAACTCTTTCAATGAAGCCAGTATTACCCTAATCCCAAAACCAGGTCAAGACACAACAAAGAAAGAAAACTACAGGCCAATATCACTGATGAACATAGATGCTAAAATCCTCAACAAAATATTGGCAAACCGGGATCCAACAGCACATAAGAAGATCATACACCACGATCAAGTAGGATTCATCCCAGGGATGCAAGGATGGTTTAATATTTGCAAATCAATAAATGAAATACACCACATAAACAAAATGAAAGACATAAATCACATGATCATATCAATGGATGCTGAAAAAGCATTTGATAAAGTATGACACCCATTTATGATGAAAACACTCAGCAAAATGGGAATAGAAGGAGCATACCTCAATATAGTAAAGGCCATATACAAGAAATCTGAAGCCAACATCATAATCAATGGACAAAAACTGAAAGCATTCCTCCAGAGATCAGGAACAAGACAAGGAAGTCCACTCTCTCCACCCCTATTCAACAGTGTTGGAATAGCCACAGCAATTAGACAAGAAAAAGAAATAAAAGGCATCCAAATTGGAAGAGAGGAAGTAAAACTGTCACTATTGGCAGATGACATGATAGTGTACATAGAATACCCTATAGACTCCACTAAAACATTACTCGACGTAATAAGTGAATTTGGCAAAATAGCAGGGTACAAGGTCAATATTCAGAAATCGAAGGTTTTCTGTACACCATTAATAAAATATCAAAATAGAAACTACAAAAAAATCCCATATACTATAGCAACAACAAAAATAAAGCATCTAGATATTAACTTAACCAAGGAGGTAAAAGACCTGTACTCAGAAAACTACATAACATTGAAGAAAGAAATTAAGGAAGATACAAATAAATGGAAGCATACACCAAGTTTATGGATGGCAAGAATCAACATCATTAAAGTGTCCATACTACCCAAAGCAATTTACAGATTTAACGCAATCCCTATTAAAATACCAATGACATATTTCACAGACCTAGAACGAATGCAGTATTTCAAAAATTTATATGGAACCAAAAAAAAAAAAAAAAAAAAAAACCCCAAATAGCCACAGCAACCTTGAGACAGAAGAACACAATAGGAGGAATCACAATACCTGACATCAAACTATACTACAAAGCCACTGTAATCAAAACAGCCTGGTACTGGCATAGAACAGATGTATAGATCAATGGAACAGAATAGAGAGCCCAGAAATAAACCCAGGTCTATATGGTCAACTAATATTCAAGAAAGGGGGAAGGAACATAAAATGGAGTGAGAAGAGCCTCTTCAACAAATGGTGCTGGGAGAACTGGACAGGGATATGCAAAAAAATGAAACTAAACCACTAACTTACACCACACACCAGAATAAACTCAAGATGGATCAAAGACTTAAATGTAAGCCGTGACACCATATTCGTCCTAGAGGAAAACATAGGCAGGAAATTTTCACATCTCACGTAGCAATATTTTCACCAATACATCTCTTAAAACAAGGGAAAGAAAGGAAAGAAGAAACAAATGGGACTACATCAAACTAAAGTTTCTGCTCAGCAAAAGAAAACATCAGCAAGATGAAAAGGGAACCAACCATATGGGAAAACATATTTGCCAATGATACCTCAGACAAGGGGTTGATCTCCAAAATAAATAAAGAACTTACAAGTCTCAACACCAAGAAGACAGACAGCCCAATTTAAAAATGGGCAAACAACCTGAACAAACACTTCTCCAAAGAGGATATACAAAGGGTCCACAGGCAAATAAAAGAATGCTCAACATGACTAGCCATCAGAGAGATACAAATAAAAACCACAATGGGATACCACTTTACACCAGTCAGAATGGCCATCATCAACAAATCAACAAACAAGTGCTGGTGAGGACGTGGAGAAAAGGGAACCCCAGTGCACTGTTGGTGGGAATGCAGACTGGTGCAGCCACTATAGAAAACAGTATGGAATTCCTCAAAACACTAAAAATGGACTGCCTTTTGAACCAGCAATTCCATTGCTAGGATTATATCCAAAGAATCCTGAAACCCCTATTCAAAAGAACTTATGCATCCCTATGTTCATACAGCACTGTTTATAATGGCTAAGTGCTGGAAACAGCCCTAGTACACATCCGTAGATGAGTGGATTAAAAAACTGTGTACACTTACACAATGGAATACTATGCAGCTGAAAGAAAGAACTCCTGCTGTTTGCAAAAACATGAATGGAACTAGAGAATTATGCTTAGCGAAATAAGCCAGGCAATGAAAGAAAAATACCATATGATATCACCTGTAACAGGGGACTAATGAACAACATAAACAAATGAACAAAATTGAACAAGGAGCAGAGTAACAATGATGGGGGGGCAGGGGGAAGGAGAGAAGGGGAAAAAGTAGGGGAAGTGTTTAGTAAAGGAACGTGTATAAATAACCCATGGACATGGACAACAGGGTGAGGAATGACTGTGGGAGAGAGGTGGACTGGGTGAGGGGGGATACAATGGAGGGGGGGAGGGGACAGCTGTAAGAGAAAAACAATAAAAATAAATTTAAATAAAAGCAAACAAAAAACTCAAATGCTTAGTGACCACAATCAAGGCATAAACTAACATGTAAGATGTACACATGATATGATATTAAAAAGTCCTATGTCATCCTGACTGGTGTCACTCGGTTGGGCATCATCCAGCAAAAGCAAAGGTCACCAGTTCCATTCCTGGTTGAGGCACATGCACTGGATGTGGGTTCGGTCCCCAGTTGGGGCGCATACAAGAGGCAACGGGACGTTTTTCTTACACATCGATGTTCCTCTCCCTCTATTCCTCCCTTGCCCTCTCTCTAAAAATAAATAAATAAAACCTTAAAAAAAAAAAAAAAAAACCCTCTTATGTCAGACTTGCTTACCTCTTGGGTAAGGTGGGGAAGATCTATATAATCTGCCTATCCTGAAGATGGCAACTGAGGCCCCAAGAAACCTCAACTTTTTAAAAATCAGATTCCA
This sequence comes from Furipterus horrens, assembly GCF_987537825.1. Taxonomy (NCBI): domain Eukaryota; kingdom Metazoa; phylum Chordata; class Mammalia; order Chiroptera; family Furipteridae; genus Furipterus; species Furipterus horrens. Next base: position 82,171,053 of record NW_028327176.1, on the reverse strand, counting down.
ATCCAATTAAAAAATGAGCAGGGGCCCTGAATAGACATTTCTCTAAAGAGGACATACAGATGGCCAACAGACATATGAAAAGATGTTCAATGTCATTAATCATCAGAGAAATGCAAATGATAACCACAATGACACAATACCTCACACCTGTCAAAATGGTATCATCAATAAATCAACAAGCAGCAAGTGGTGCTTAGAATGTAGACTGTTGGTGGAAATGCTAATTGGTGCAGGTACTATGAAAAACAGTGTAGAAGTTCCTCAAAAAATTAAAAATGAAACTGCCTTATGACCCAGCAATTCCACTTAGTATTTTTACAAATAAATCCAAAACATTAATTCAAAAAGATATATGCACTCCCATGTTCATGCAGCATTATTTTCAAGATAATCAAAGCAACATAAGTGCCCATAAGTAGACAACTGGACATCTCCTTTATACAATGCAATATTACTTGCCATAAAAAAGTGAAATTAAAAAAGGAATGAAATCTTACCATTTGCAACATGCAAGGACCTAGAGGATATTATGCTAAATGAAATAAATTAGATGAGAAAGACAAATACCCATGCTTTCACTTATATGTGAATCTAAAGAACAAAATTAGTGAACAAACAAAACAGAAACAGATTCGTAGATACAGAGAACAAACTGTCAGATGAGAGGGGGGTGGGGGAGCTGAGTAAAAAAGGTGAAGGGATTAAGAAGTACAAATTGGTAGATACAGAACAGTCACATAATATAAAGTACAGCATAGGGAACATAGTCAATAATATCATAATAACTACATATGGTGCCAATGCGTACTGCACTTACCGGGGGAACACTTCATAAATTATATAAATGTCTAACCACTATGCTGTACACTTGAAATTAATGTAAGATAATATTGAATGTCAACTGTAATTGAGAAAAAATATAAATAAAAACCAGGTTACAAAATGGTTGTTTCAACAAGAAGATCAAAAGGTAGGTAGTTCAGACTTGAAGTTATTTTTCCTACAGAAATTTCCTTAAAAAGTGGTTTTATTAAGTTATAAGTATGTGTTTTTTTGTTATTACAGGCTAAAAAATACCTCTATCAAAGTGAACAAGTGTTTGTTTACTTAACTTTTTATTTGGAAATAACTTCAAGCTTAAAAAAATGTTTCAAGAATTAAAATAGGACCAATCATATTCCCTTTCCCAAGAAACAGATTTGCCTATTAAGAGCTTATCCCATTTTCTCTATCATTTATTCTTTCTCCCCCTTTTGTTCTCTTGATATGCTATAATTTGACAGATGATATAATTACACACATATACATTTTTTTCTGAATCATTTGAGAGGTCTATGAATAGGGATATTCTCTTAAACAACAATAGCACAGTTATCAACTTCACTAAATTTAACACACGTAGTACTTCTATCGTTTGTACTGCAGTTTTATTATTTGACTCAATAACAAATGGCCTTTTAAAACATTTTTCCTCCTGCAGTACAGGAGCCATTATAGAGCTGTGTAGACATTTAGTTCTGTCTCTTTAGTTTCCTTTAACCCAGTCTTTTTTTGTCTTTCAACTGACATTTTGAAGACAAAAGTTCCTACCTCCACTATTTTTGTTTTTGACAGCTTTGAGCAACCAAGTTATTTTTAGTTTGTAATAAAAATATTCTTACATCTGATAGTATTATTTTATTTAAATTTAGATTTTTGTATACATTTTTAATAATTTGCCCTGTACTTAAAATACATATCTCTCTGACATTGTAAGTAATAGGAAAATTCTCTGACTTATACAATTCTAATTCTTTTTTTAAAGTATATTTTATTGATTATATTGTTACGGTTGTCCCAATTTTCCCCCCTTTGCCCCTCGCCACAAGGTACCTCCCCCTTCCCTCCAACAATTCCCCCACTTAATTCCTGTCCATGAGTAGTGCATATAAGTTATTTGGCTTCTCCATTTCCTATATTATTCTTAACATTCCCCTATTTTGTATTTATCAACTGCTTCTTAATCCCTATACCATTTCCACCATTCTCCCCTTCCTCTTCCCCTTTGATAACCCTAAAAATGATCTCCACAGCTATGATTCTGTTCCTGTTCTAGTTGTTTGCTTAATTTCTTTTATAGATTCAGTTGTTGACAGTTGTGAGTTCATTGTCATTTTAATGTTGATAGTTTTGATCTTCTTTTTCTTAAATAAGTACCTTTAACATTTCATATGATAAGAGCCTGGTGATGATAAACTCCTTTAGTTTTACCCTGTCTGGGAAGCACTTTATCTGTCTTTCCATTCTAAATGATAGCTTTGCTGGATACAGTAATCTTGGTTGTAGGTCCTTGCTTTTTCATCACTTTGAATACTTCTTGCCAGTCCCTTCTTGCCTGCAAAGTTTCTTTAGAGAAATCAGTTGATAGTCTAATGGGCACTCCTTTGTAGGTACTGTAACTCTTTATCTTTAACCTTTGGTGTTTTAATATGCTGTGTCTCATTGCGGTCCAGTTTGGGTCCAACTTAGTTGGGACTCTCTGTGCTTCCTGGACTTGTATGTCTATTTCCTTCACCAAATTAGGGATGTTTTCCTTCATTATTTTTTCAAAGAAGTTTTCAATTTCTTGTTCTTTCTCTTGTCCTGGGATTCCTATGATTTGGATGTTGGCACTTCTGGAAATGTCCCAGCATCTTCCTATTCTCTCATTTTTTTGAATTGTTTCTTCATTCTGTTCTAGTTGACTGTTTATTTCTTCCTTATGTTCCAAATTGTTGATTTGAACCCCCATTTCCTTCTCTTCACTGTTGGTTCCCTGCATATTTTTCTTTATTTCACTTAGTGTAGCCTTCATTTCTTCCTTTATGCTTTTGCCATACTAAATGAGTTCAATGAGCATCCTTATCACCACTGTTTTGAACTCTACATCTGATAGGTTGGCTATCTCCATTTCATTTAGTTCTTTTTCTGGAGTTTTGTTCTGTTCTTTAATTTAAGCCACGTTTGTTTGTCTCCTCAATTTGTCATCCTCCCTGTGTTGGTTTCTGTGTATTAGGTAGAGCTGCTTTGACTCCCTATCTTCATGCACCTATTACTTTGTATGGGGTGGAGCCTTAGGTGATCACCAGGGCGGAGCAACCCGATTTACCACTTTGTGGGGGCAATGCTGCTGCTTGGCTGCTGGAGGCACTCGGCCCATTTCGAGTCACTGGCATCCCTTTAACTGTTGCCCTGGTGGTGGTTCCCAGAGTGGGTGAGTTTTCATGTTTTAGGACTATGAGATTCCTTTAAACAGGCTCTCGTGAGAGACTGGCACTTTCTTCCACCACCCCAACCTCCACCAGTTTTTATAGCCAGAAGTTATGAGGCTTTTTTTTCCCCAACGCTGGAATCCTGTGCTATGTGGTCTGGCCTAGGATTGGGCCCACTCACTCCCCACGTATCCCTCCCGATTTTTATTCACCACACATAAATGTGGGACCACCCATTCTGTTGGCTACCACTGCCTCACCCCACCGCCATGGCCCCACCTTGCCGCCACTGCGTCGCCGCCACTGCCTCTCTGCCACTACAGTGTGTCCTCTCTGCCACTCCTACCTGTCTAGCTGAATATGGCTTCTTTAAATCCTTAGTTGTCAGACTTCCATACAGTTTGATTTTCTGGCAGTTCTGGGTGTTTTTTGTTTTGAGGTTAGTTGTGATCCTTCTTATGGTTGTGCAAGGAGGCAAAGCATGTCTACCTAAGCCTCCATCTTGACCGGAGGTCCATTGTCCAATTCTAATTCTAAATAAGACTTTTCAGGAATGCATATAGCAATATTATATACACAGCATATTAGAGCATGTGTTCCCAAAGCTTCTGGGATTATGATCTCTTTCTGTGTGTACATCAGCCATGTAAATCTCTCTCTGAGATCCTCCTTCCCTCCCTCCCTTTCCCTCGCACACACATACACACACAGACTTTTTAATGATCTTTCTGGTATAAATGGATGCTAATCTATAGGGATTCTGGTCTTAAGTCTTAGTAACATTTCAGGCACCATCAATAGAATGAGATCTTTGGCTCCGCCAAGAGTTGGGGTTTCTATAAATTTCAATTCGGAGAAAGTATATATGTTTACCATTATATGATTCTACCTTAATTATTGTCTATTAACACAGAATGCTCAAATCTGGCTTTCTGGGTGGCAGAGAAAATTAAAATCAAACGAAGAGAGCGGCTTTTACAGTGGGCTACACATCTTGCAAAGGAAAATATTCCAGTTCCACAAGAGGCTTGTTAGAAACAAGGTCATAGTGACTCCCAAACCAGTAGCAAAGTCATTGGTAACAAAAGGCAAATGTAATTGAAGGGTCTTAAGGGCAAATGTAATTAAAGGATCTCTGAGAAGGGAGTGGATAACATTAGCATATTCACAAATCACAATAGGGGCATTTAGATGAACGCGTTAGATTGTACCTCCAGAGTATCCAGTCATGGAGAAACGGGGAAGAAGGAGAGGGGAGGGGAAACTAGTTGCACTAGGGTGGGGAAGCTAAGACTATAAAACCAGGTTCCTTTGTCTACTTGGGGCGCACATTCTCCTGGCTATGAGGGTGCGCCCGGCTCTGCAGACTCGTGAATAAAGGCCTCGTTTTACTGCTCAAGTCCTGTGTCCCAGTTTTTATTGTGAGCGTTTCTCACAATTTGGGGGCTCGTCCGGGATCCTCCGCCTGTATGTGGGAAGGGCTCTGAGCCAAGGTGGGGAGACGCGTCCTACCCGCTTTTGGGTGGCCCGCTTGACCCAGGGCCCACCCGCCTCAGTGTCCGGAAACGACCCGAGACTTCTTGTTGGGACAGCAGTGGATCGACACAGGGGGAAACAAAAGCAAACACCGCGGCAACCAGGCAACCTCGTGCACGGGCCAAGGTAGGAAAATTGGACTTAGGTACTGCCTTGGTGGTTGGGCATCCTCGGGAAGCTGATTGTGCCTGTGGCTGGTACGAGTGTGGAGTGCCTCTCCGCTGGGTCTGCTGTCCCGTGAGGGAGACGGCCGGAGTGCACCTCCGCTGGGTCCGTTGTCCCGTGAGGGAAACGGCCGGAGTGCATCTCCGCTGGGTCCGTCCTCCCGTGAGGGAAACGGCCGGAGTGCTCTTCCGCTGGGTCCGTTCTCCCGTTAGGGACCGGCCGGAATGCACCTCCGCTGGGTCCGTTGTCCCGTGAAGGAAACAGCCGGAGTGCACCTCCGCTGGGTCCGTTCTCCTGTGAGGGAACGGCCGGAGTGCTCCTCCGCTGGGTCCGTTGTCCTGTGAGGAAATGGCCGGAGTGCACCTCCGCTGGGTCCGTTCTCCCATGAGGGAACGGCCGGAGTGCACCTCCGCTGGGTCCATTGTCATGTGAGGGAAGCGGCCGGAGATGAACGAAGCATCTCGGTCTGTGTGCAAGTAAGCGAGTGTGGAGTGCCCCTCTGCTGGGTCCGTTAGGTTGAGAACACAGCCGGATTCAGCCACGGGAATCAGCTGAGGATGGGAAATGGAAATTTTAGGCCTAGGGGTGGGGACCAAAAGTAAGGAAGAACAGACAATGGTAAATTATTGTTGTTTCCTTTGGCCAAAGGAACCCATTTAGGGGAAATCTTTCTCCTAGCCCCGATTTGGGTCTGATGAATGTTGGGTTTGTCAAGCTCTGGTCTTATATGTGTGTTCAGCTTTTTTGGATTGTTTGTTTGTTTGTTTGTTTGTTTTTGGAGAAAGAAGAGAGGGGCATCGCTGTGTGGTTGCCTCTCGCTCGTGCCCCCAGTTGGGGATCTGGCGTGTGGCCTGGTCGTGTGCCCTGACTGGGAGTTGAACCGGCGACACTTGGTTCGTGGGCTGGTGCTGGGTCCACTGGGTCACAACAGCCAGGGCCAGGCATCAGCCTTTAAGGAAGAGAGGGAATATGCTCTCTGCTGATCACCACCTACCAGCAGATCCGCAGGTCTCTTCCCTGTAAAAAAGAAAAAGATAAGGCCTGGGACCCTCTGTCCTGTCTCCCACTGCCTTATAGCCCTGGCCAGCCGGCGGCCAACTGGGCAGAGGCACCGTGGACGGACAGTACAGATGGAAGAGGCCAGGAACACCTAGCAGATACCCCACCAGTATCCGTCCCCATGACACCTACGGCGCTGGTGGCAACTTATCTAAATTAAGAAAGGAATTGAAACAATGTAAGCAAGACCTAAAGAACTTCCCCATTCCCTCAGAGCAGCCGGTTTCCCTTTAGGGAAGTCTCCAGGGGTCCAGGACATATTAGATATGTCAAATGCTCCTTCAACAAGCACTGAAGTTAGAAACTTCAAACGCAATATGAAGCGCTTGGTAAAGGACCCCCTTGGACTGGCAGAATAATTAGATCAGTTCCCCGGACCCAGCATATACATGTGGACAGAATTAATGTCTATACTAGATATCTTCTGTGGGGAAGAGAAGGGAGTGATCAGCCGGGCTGCTATGAGGATATGGGAAAGGGAACATCCCCCCGGTCAGGAAACTGTCCCGGCCTAACAGAAGTTTCCCAGTATAGACCCTGATTGGGATAACAGGCCGGAGGCTAGGGCTCAAATGAAAGACCTTAGGAGCTTCGTCATCAGGGAAATCAAGGAGTCCGTTCCCCATGCACAGAATGTCTCCAAGGCATTCGAAATACAGCTCCATCACATCCCTGCAGAAGCTCAGGGACAAAATGAAGTATTCTGGTCTAAATCCAGAGAATGCTATGGGACAGGGACTCTTAAAAGTCACCATTGTAACAGAAACTGGCCAAATATTTGTAAGAAATTGCAAAAAGTAAGTGAATAGGCCAATTAAAGCAACTGAAAAACTCTTCAGGGAAGCTCAGAAAGTGTATGTTAGAAGAGAGGAGGAGAATGAGGAAGTAGCCCTCTTTAACTCTAAATCCGGGAGACAAAGGAACTGTTTTGGCGCCAAAACTGCGCCCAGGTAAAGGCGCCTCCCATGGCACCACCCCTTCCGTAGGTAGGGGCCGCTCCCGCGGCACAGCCCTCTCCCCAGGTGGGGGCGGTTCCCGCGGCAGCATCGGAGGCTCCTGGGGCACAGCCCCCTCTGCAGGTGAGCGTGGCTTCTGCAGTGCCCACCCGTCTGCAGATTCAAGGGACTTCCCTCTCAGCACGCCTTTTGGTTATGGCCTCTGAAGTGACTGCAAAGCCAATGACTCCACCTCTGCAGGAGGAGAAATGGGTCTCTCCCTCCAGAGCCTGCATGAAGGTTGTGATTTGGACACTAAGCCTCATAGGTATACTGCCATTTAGGGTAAGCCACGTGAGTGCTCCACCATGGTGGATAAGTCACGTGGGTTTGCCACCATCTTGTGGGTGGTACTTATGGGTGCCACTGTCTTCAAAGATGCTGCATGTAATGCTGCAGCCATCTTTGAAGTGGGCAAAATGGTGGGTTAGATATGCTCTTAAGGTGATGTGCTTTGTTTGCAAAATGGTATATGTCTAAACATTCAAGTCATTGCTGCATGACAGGTGTTTGCAAGGTCTAAGCTTCAGAAAACTGCAGAATATCTACAAATCTAGGGAAATTTTAGCTGCTAAATACTGAGTTTGGGTAGAGTCCTTTACAGTGTGGAAAAGAATTGGAAATGGGTTATGGTTAAATCTGAATGGGTAAATATATGGAAAGTTTGTGAATGTTGCAGAAAGTCTGTGGAAAGTCATAAAAATGTATAGAAAGGTTGTGAAAGTTTTTAAACCTGGGAAAAGGGAAACCTCAACTACTTGTGGTCTAATTGTATGGTTACTGTACCTCTGTATTGGCATTAAGCCATTGGGGACCTATGAAAGGTCATTTGGAATTCCCTGTATTGGTTTGGCATTTAGCTGTTGGAGACCTAGAATTCTCTGAGGCCTAGGAAGGGTCTGGAATTCTCTGTATTGGTACTGGCCATATAATCTGAAAGGAAAATTGAGGTTTCCCAGAGAAAATTTAAAAAACTTCACATGTAGGAAAGTGAACAAAATAAAGTATAAGGCATGGAAATGCAATTTTAGGGAATATTAGAAGGACAAGAATTTTCCTTCACACTGTATATTTTTCTCCCTACCCGATCCCTCCAGAACTTGGCAATTTAAAGAAGTAAGTAATTACATTAGGTTTCTTTGCATAAAACTAAAAAGACAGTTGCTAATGGTGGTTATGTCAGCGGAGGCTTTGACTGGAATGTCATGCCTGAAGGAGGCATGCTTAGGCTAATGAAAGCCCATGAGGGAAAGGCCTGGCACCTTGGCTGGTTGTGCGGTCCATGGCAATCTTTCTAGGGAAAAAAAAACGAAGATTGCTTCCCTAATAAATGGCTAGGAAGAAACTTAAGGCACAATGGAAAACCCAAAGGATTTGGGAAAGCATGGGTTTTACAGGCAAGGCCAGATGGCAGGTGTGTGGCTCAGCTTCTTGCCCAGGGGGCAGACTGAAGGTCAACTTGAAGAGTCTTTGTGTGAGTTCCAGCAAAGCAGACTTAAAAAATTTATAATATCAATCGCTGCTCTTGTTGTATTTATGCAAATGAATAGGCTAAATTAACATTGGACTTAATGCAGTCCCTTTAATAACAAGGAGGGTAATCTTAAGAAGAAAAATCGTGATTTGAGGAAAATCACAATGATCAGTGGTAAACTATAAACTAGTGCAGCTGTGTCTATAAAGTTTATTTTAATTAAAAGTTTGTTTTCATTCAAAAGTTAAACCAGGTCTGTGACATTATCAATAATGCTTAATTTACAGGCAAGAAGAATGTCAAATGCCTTGCAACTGGATGTCTTCCCAATAAGACAGTCTTGCAAATTTAGAAATTGGTTTGTGAATTGTGTTGTGTGAATTAACATGTGTGTGTTCTTTCTGTTTTCATAGGATATAAGTCTATAATCTCATTACCTGAGTGATTGTACATAGAAGCTGCACTTAAGAAGCCCATCTGCACTGCCGCCCCCTGAGACTCAACAGTTTGGCTGAACTAAGTGGTTGGGTTGGTGAAGTATGGGTTGGTCAGTGGGCTTCACTTTAAACTGGTCTCTCTTTTGCTTAAAATAACTTTCACCAAGGAGCTCCTTCCCGAAACTGCCAGCCTCTCCAGTGCAACCCTCTTCTTCTGACACTGAACCAGCCACAGACATTAAGTCAGGAACCCCATGTGGCTGCCAGAGTTTATGGCCTAAAAGCTAATGTATCTGACATAAATCCAGTAGGGTGGCTAGGTCTTCACTTAGTGACAACTACTCCTTCCCTAGAAAATCTAACTTCTCTCAGCTACACCTCAGAAAAGACTCCAGAATAATCCAGCCAAGGTAAAAGTTTTTAAGGTATTAGATCTCAGACAAACCTTAGAGATAGAGACTGGGTACGGAGACGCAAATGCTTGGGTAGAATGGGTCAAATTTGCTGTTAATTCCCTGAATAAAAGCAACCGTTATGCTTGTACCACAGGGAGACCCCAGGCACAGGTCGTACCATTTCCACTAGGCTGGGACTCTGACCCCTCGGGAATGACCTGTATGTTCGCTCTCTACCAGGATGAGAATGCATGGGGAAATGGGACTTGCAGAAGCTTGTCTCTCCTCTTCCCTCTATAAGGAGTAATGGGACTCAATCCCTCCCTTCATACTCAGTGGGGCCCATGAATGACTCTTCTTGCCTCTCTAGGTGGGAAGCGAATTCGGGTACCCCTGCAGAAGAACTCCGAACATGCACTCATACCAGAAATGCGAGCCACCTTCACAGTGGGGCCGGCGACTATATTCCCCTCCAAGTCCCCAGAGCAGATGTCTGGTGGTATTGTGGGCAAAGGAGTCTCTGGAAAATCCTACCTGACAGGTGGAGTGGAACCTGTGCCCTGGTTCAATTGGCTATCCCATTTACCCTAGCATTTCCAAAACTGGTCCAGACTAGACTGCCCCTGTTAGGGAAAAGAGGTCAGTGGTGCCTGGTGGATCCTTTGATCCTCATATCTATATTGACGCAATTGGGGTCCCCAGAGGAGTTCCAAATGAGTTTAAAGCTAGAAATCAAATAGCAGCAGGGTTTGAGTCAGTACTCTTCTGTTGATTTATTTATTAAATGCCACCGGTTGAGTGGCTTGGGAGAACAGGATGGCACTGGATATGATGCTGGCAGAAAAGGGAGGTGTATGTGTAATGCTTGGGGGGGCAGTGTTGCACCTTTATCCCTAATAATACAGCCCCTGATGAATCTATCACTAAGGCTCTGCAGAGACTAACTACCTTAGCAAATAAGCTAGCAGAAAACTCAGGTATTGACAATCCCATAACAGAATGGTTAGAAAATTGGTTTGGCAACTGGAAAGGAATAATCTCATCAGCTCTGGTATCCCTCATAGTGGTAACAGGTGTCCTCACAGCTTTAGGCTGCTGTATTCCATGCATTAGAGGTTTAGTTCAAAGACTAATTGAGACTGCACTAACTAAACAGATGCAGCAACTTTTCATAATCTCCTCCTCCGAGAGACCAAAGGGAATCCTAACCATGAGGAAGAAAGTCAAGAAATCCTCCTTAAATTTGGAGGAATAAATAGAATGGTTTGAGTAGTCAATTTTCCAAAAGAGACAGGGGGAAATTGTTAGAAACAAGGTCATAGTGACTCCCAAACCAGTAGCAAAGTCATTGGTAACAAAAGGCAAATGTAATTAAAGGGTCTTAAGGGCAAATGTAATTAAAGGATCTCTGAGAAGGGAGTGGATAACATTAGCATATTCACAAATCACAATAGGGGCATTTAGATGAACGCGTTAGATTGTACCTCCAGAGTATCCAGTCAAGGAGAAACGGGGAAGGAGGAGAGGGGAGGGGAAACTAGTTGCACTAGGGTGGGGAAGCTAAGACTATAAAACCAGGTTCCTTTGTCTACTTGGGGCGCACATTCTCCTGGCTATGAGGGTGCGCCCGGCTCTGCAGACTCGTGAATAAAGGCCTCGTTTTACTGCTCAAGTCCTGTGTCCCAGTTTTTATTGTGAGCGTTTCTCACAGGCTCACTACCAACCCCTCTTCTCAAATTTAAATGTTGTATTTGGATAAATGAAGACAAGCAAAAGGCTGAAATACAAACATTTGCATGGCAAGCCTTCTGAGCAGTTGGCATCAGAGCTGCAGCTCTAATAAACACCACCGTCAACCTCATCTCACAACCCTCCCAGTACTACACCAAGCACAGTATAATCACTATTGGCTTAAGCCTGGCTATGAAGCTGGCTCAGGTACTTTATTTACCTCAACTAGCAGTCGATGCCCATCTCATATTTAATTTATCAATTCAACAATGTGTGCTGGCCCAAGGGTCCTGGCTGGTTTGGCTCAGTGGATTGAGCGTTGGCCTGCGAGCTAAGTGTCGCTGGTTCGATCTTCCAGTCAGGGCACATCAGAGAAGGAAAACTCTGACTCCAAAAAACCTCCACTGCCTTGCGGCATACCTCTTCAGGGGAAAGGCTAAGGGAGTAAACCCCGACAGAAAATCCGGAGCCGGAGTCCCTAAGGCGGTTTGACGCTGTAGTCAACACCGGCAACTCCTGCGGCGCACCTGAAACCAAGCTGTATTGACTCCGTCTTTCCCTTGGACCCTTCAGCTGCGAAGAGAGGGGGGGTCTGCTGCATGGGCAACAGCAGACCCTCCATATCACCCTGCCCAGGCTCTATAGCTTCAGCTTCACTGGAGAGGACACTCCAGCGTCATCGCAAGATGTCGATTCAACACGGGAGGAGACAGATACCGTGTCACTCCCGAGTCGGACTGCACAGCCATTCTCGGCGGTGCAGATAGACTCTTAAGAAGCTACACCATCATCTCTCGAGACGGACGGGCATGGGCAACAGCAGACCCTCCATATCACCCTGCCCAGGCTCTGTAGCTTCAGCTTCACTGGAGAGGACACTCCAGCATCATCGTAAGATGTCGATTTAACACGAGAGGAGACAGATACCGTGTCACTCCCGAGTGGAACTGCACAGCCATTCTTGGCGGTGCAGATAGACTCTTAAGAAGCTACACCATCGTCTCTCGAGACGGACAGCTGCCGGCTGCCAGCTGGCCCAAACCCAGAGGAAAACAACACACACAGACTGCCCACTACTCAAAGAGCATATGCTCTGTAATGAGCTCAGGGGAACTGGAACCTCTCAGCTCCACAGAGGCCCCTACTTCCCCGGAACTATGATAACATGAGTAGATCACCAAGACAGGTCACCTGCTGATTTCAAGGGAAATTATTACCTCAAGCAATTTTTGTTCTAATCCCCACATTAAGAGTTATCTCCATTATATTGGGATTAAACAGTGTCAACTTTGAGACCTGAATGAGTGTCCAAATCTCAAATCGACTGTCCTTTAAAAAAAAATAAAACTAAGGAAAGCTATAAATTAAAACAAAAACACATGGGCACAGGTGTGCACACATGTACACACACACACACACACAAAGTCTGGGGACAGGTACACTGAATTTTACTACAATCTAGTCTCTGCAGCCAAATCCTTGCTGTGATTGAATCCTCGACAGATAAGAGAAGATCATGAGCTATACATTCTGAAATCAGTCTTTTAATGCCCTGCTTCCATTTCACAAATTACTTTTCATTATATTAATAATAGCAACATAACAGAAACTCAGAATCTACTTTAGCTCTCTACACTCCCATAGTAGGTGAAATACCAAATCCCTATCTGAGGTTGACCTTTGCTGTTTCTGCCTTTAAAGTGTTTCTGGCCCTGATTGGTGGAGCTCAGTTGGTTGTCATCCCACAAATGAAAGGGTTGCCGGTTCAATTCCCGATCAGGGCACATGCCTGGGTTGCAGGGTTCAGTCCCTGGTCGGGCACATACAAGAGGCAACCCACTCGATGTTTCTTTCCCTCTTTCTCCCTCCCTTTCCATCTCTCTAAAAATAAAATCTTTTTTTTTTTTAAATGTGTTTTTGTCATGCAAATACTCTTCTCAGGTGAGAAACTCCAGAAGTTCCTTCCTAACTTTTCACCCCTAGGCAATACCATTTGAAGAATGCTACTACATTTCCTTAGTAAAATATCCCTAGATCCCAATCTCTGGGCCACATTTTATTTAAAATCCTGTTAAAATGGACTCAGTAATTCAGAGTAGTCAAACTTCCCAGTCAACCTTTGTAATTTCCTGAAATAACATTTAATCTCATATTTTCCTTCTAGAAATAAATTTTATTTTTGAATCCTGATAACATACTTTATAACAAAAAAACTATGTATATTAATAAAGCTGAGAAATGAAGTCTGGTCAGAACAGTTAGTGAAGCCAGGTAGATTCCCACCAGCAGTTACCGCAGACATGATGGTTAAAAGGGGGATCCCACACAGGCATCTCGGTATGGCACCATGTAAAGCCAAATGCCAAGCCAGTAACATTATTGAATGTCTAAGTTGCCATGGTCTCCTCACACTGTCCAATGCTAAGCCAGCATCCTTGGGCTCCATCCAAATTAGTTAATTCTTTTGGTGGTCAGTTACAGATTCTCTGAAGCAATTTTTTTCTAGTATTAAGTACTTAACCTCCTTTCCAAAAGCAAAATTCCTTGGGAAATGGTCCTGAGGTCCCCTCACCTGGATGTCTTACCTACTTCCTTGACCTATTCAAATCCTACACATCTCCCGTCTCAAGTCCACAGCATGTGTACACTGACCATTCGACAGATACTCTATTTGCTGCAAATAATGAATTCGTAACAACTACAAAAAAAAAAACAAAAAACAGAACAACCAGATCCCATATCCTCAGAGCTGCCTTCACATGCCATCCCTACTTCCTCACCACCCATCAGGTCTCCAACTCACTGACCATTCCTACACCACGTATTCTTGCACCCAAACTGCTCTTGCTGAGGTTGCCATTGCCTTACAAGCCTTTCCCATTCTATACTGCAGGAATGATCTCTCTTCCCCCCTTCCTTGCTCAATACACTTTTCTCTTGGCTTCTGAGAAAATATATCCTGATCCCTTTTGGTCCCCCTTATCACTCCTCAGTCCCCAGTGTGGTTTCCTCCTCTATAGGCCTTACCAGACAGCTCACAGACACATCAAACTAACTTGTCCAAAACAGGCCCTCAGAGGTCACAGGGCTTTTGCATATGCTATTTACTCTGCTCAGAACACTCTCTCCCACTTTTCCCCCAGCTAACTAACACCCTCCCACATGCCCTGCAGGTCTCAGCTGAGATCACAGGTGCTCAGAAAATGTTCCCTGACACTCCATCCTACATGAGTTTCCCAGTCATTCCCTCTTACAAACAAACCCCTTACTTACCACCATTTAGAATTCTGTATTTTCTGGTTTAATATCACCCACTACAACCACTAGGACCGCTACCACTCCAGACTGTAAGGTTCATGAGAATACACAGCCTAGCACTACTGACTAAAATGTTGTCTTGCCTTTCTTGTCTTCTTTAAATACAAATAAATAAAGTTTGTCAATATAGCGTATGGAAAACATTACAGTTTGAGGTATAAATGCTTCCACAAAGTAAAGACTGTCTTTGTTATTATTATAGTTATTACCGTTTTGCAGATTAAGAAACTGAGATCCTAGAAAAAATGGGTTGCAATCACAGTACCACATGTCTGAGGCTAGGAGAGAGATAAAAGGCTTAAACTTATAACTCTAAACTGATTGCCCCCCTAAAGATAAAAAGGTACAGAATAGATATCTTTTAATTTCAAATAAAAGTACCTGACTAGATTAGATGCATTTCTGAAAAAGCTTTTAAGCCTCTGTGAAGCTGACACACCCACATATGCTAGACATTTTGAAGGCTAAATACAGTTTACTGAAAGGACAAATATCTGAAAGGTGGCTGGTCCAGGAGGCAATAATGTAACAATGCTTCAATGCCTCTCCTGATCCCCTTCACCCATACAGAGCTGATAACCAGAAAAAAGGGCCAAGAACTCCCAAATTTTAGATTCTGTGTATTTCTTATCAAAGTTACATGTGCTTATAAAGAAGCACATATAGTATTCCCTCACTTATCGCGGGTATTACGTTCTAGACCCCCCCACACCCACGATAGGTGAAAATTTGCAAAGTAGGAACCTTACATTTATTTTAGTGCTTATATATATATTAAGGCTTTATAAAACCTTCCCACACACTTATAAACCATTCCCAGTCCCTTATTAACCTTTCCCAATCCCTTATTAACCTTTTCCACACTTTTATAAACACTTCTTATGTTCTTAAACATATTCTACACTCTTAAACCAACGTAACTTTAACAACATACATATACAGTACCGCAAAATCCCATGATACAGTACCGCAAAAAATCCGCGATAAATAATTAAATATAATATTTTTTAAAATCCCGCCTTACAGTGAGACCGCAATAAGTGAACCACGATACAGAAAGAGGGACTACTGTAATGCTACCAGGCTTATGAGAAACCCAATAGGCCCTTCACCCCTCCCTACTCCCACTTTCCAGCTCTCCAAGGGCAACCACTTCTAATTCTTAATTAATTTTTTCTCTACTTTGCATCTCCAAAGAACATGTTTGTACTACTACTTTTTGAATTTTTAGTTTAGGCATTAGCTATCACCTTCAGAACTGGAGGATTTATCTCTCTCATTCACTAAGAACACCACCTACCACTCACACTTCACTTAGGCAACAATTTTAGTTAGGTCACTAGTCAGTATTTGCATTAGTATAAGTATGTAAACATTATTAAGAGTTGAACTTTGTAGTAAAACTATGAAACCTTTCCTAATATATACAACTTTTTCTTTTCCCTAACAATTGTCCTGGAATTTGGGGCTTATTAAACTTTCTATATATCAATAACTTGTCCACAAATTCCTCCCTAATGTGCAGATCTTCTTTCAATCTGTATCAGAACACTGGATGTTCAATTAATTTCTCTTCTCCTAGGAGTTGTCCAATGTGATCTGAGGGTTTCCTTGGCTGCATCTGAGGATTTCCCTTTGCCCTTATCCTGGAGACTCCCTTCTACAATTTCTTTTAAGTAACAAAAAAGCACAAACTAGTAAGGAAAAAGATTAGTACATTTAACTGCATGAAAATTGAGAACATTAGTTCTTCAAAAATAAGAATCCAAGAAATAGAGAAAATTTTCAATATACATGATTGAAAAAGAATATAGACACATGTGCATGCACACACACACAGCTCCTAAAATAAGAAAAAGACAAACCAAAGGGGGAAAACGGGCAAAAGACACCAACATTCCTCAAAAGGCAAAATAAATACTTCTGAAACACATAAAAAGATTCTCATCCCTATGAGATAAAAAGGAAAATAGCATCTCAGTAGGTCTGAGGTACCATTTTAATACCTACCAGACCAACAATACCAAGTATTGGTGAGGATGTGCCACTGTGGGAATTTTTGCACACTGCTGCCAGACTGTAAATTGGCACAATTACTTTGAAAGCAATTTGGAATGATCTAGATAAGCTGGAAGTACACATTTCTATGACCCACTATTGGGGCTATTCACAGATGTCCCAGTTCTCTTCTCCTTCCAGGTACATAGTAAAATGGCATGTCCCCATGTCTTCGAGGTTACACAGAGCCCTGTGATTTGCTTTGATTAATGTAATATGAATAGATAGAACAGGTGTCACTTCCAGGTGGAAGCTCCAAAGCCAGCATGAGATTTACCAAATTCCTTTCCCCATGCCGTGGACCATGGACACATTAGGAATGAAGCTGCCATCAGCCCGTGTTAGAATGCTGTCAATGGGAAGAGACCCCTGCAGACCCACACTGGATATACAGCATGAGGGAGAAACAAATTATGGGTCCACTAAGATGTTGGGTGTGACTGCTACTGAAGCATAACGTAGCCCATCTTGGTTGATAAATCCAACAAGGAAACTTATAGGAATATCTCTAGAGAACCTTTTACACACATTAACATTATTCAAGAATGCTTGTAGCAGCATTATTTGTAACAGCAAAAATAACAACTAGAAACTCAAATATCCACTAACAGGAGAATGAATATACAGCATGTCCTCAAATAACACTGTTACATTCAATGTCATTTCATTATAACATTGATAACAAAAGAAAAATCAATTACCAGCTGAGGTCACAATCTGCACGAAGTGTGTACCTTTTTTGCAAGGTTGTGTGGGTTTTCTCCAGGGACTCCAGATTCCTCCCACATCCTAAAGACAGGCACGTGAAGTGAATGTGACATATCTACATGGTCCCAGTCTGAGTGAATGTGGCTGTGAGTAGTCCTCCAATGGAAGGCTGTCTTGTGTCAGGTGGGTCTTGCCTGAAGTCCTGAGCTGCCGGGAGAGGCTCAGGCCACCATGAACCTGAACTTAAATCAGTAGGTTGAAAAAGAATGATCTTACTTGTTTTTATTAATCTTTCTTAAATGTATGAATAGCTCACATTGATTTCATTGTTTAATATTAGTGTATGAGAGAGATTCCAAGATGGCTGCAGAGTGGGTAGAAGCTGCACCCACTTGCTCCTGGCCCCAAACCAGAGTTAACAGCTTAATTACAAAGCAATCAATCTGAAAAAACCAACTGATGGATAGCTGAACTGAAATATTATAACCAAAAATTACAGAATAAGATACACAGACTGGTAAGAAGGAGAGAGCTGCAGAAAGGGATTGCCCCTTCCCCATTCAGGTGCACAGTGGCTGAGAAGCTGAAGGATATGGCAGCTATGGAACTCCCTTCCACTAGGAGCATGGGCTTATAAGCCCACGTAGGGATCCCCATTGCAGAGCAAGAGAGATAGGAAGTGGAGCCCACATAGCATCTGGCAGTGAAAAATCGGTGAAGAGTCTGTGCCTAGAAGACTCAGATCAACCCTCCCAGGGTTGCGCATTCCCTATTGTTACACCACCAGCTGGGGGAGTTCAGGGTTCTGACTCTGACTGCTGGCTGGGGAAGCTGTGCTGCCAAGCTCGGGTCCTGTGGAGGGGTCTGCAGACTACACCCAGTTGTGACATTAAGGGGCCCTCATTTTTCTGGAGAGGCTTTTGGCAGACACCCAGACAGTGACTAAACTGTGTGGCTGGGGAAAGAAAGCCAGTCTTCCCCACATTGAGCGTGCAGCCGGTGCCTCTCCCCACAATAGTCAAATCACATGGCTTACCTCATCCTGCTGGGGTCAGCAGCAGCAAGGGAGACACCCAGAGCTGGGACTTTCAGCCCCATCCTGCTGAGTCCAGCCACACAGAGAGATCAGAGTGCCACACAGAATTGGGACTGTCAGCTCCATCCCGCTTGGTTCAGCAGCACAGGTGGACTAAGGAGCCAGGCAGAGCTGGGCTCCCAGGCAGGCTTCTGTCCAAGGGACAGACAGGCAAGTGCTGGGCTGTGTCGCTACAATGCTAGGAGGCAAATCTAACCTCCCCTGCATGTTTAGCACTAGCTAACTCAGGGAAAAGGAAGAAATGCCCATCCCCCCTCCTACAGGTTTACAGGCACCTCCCTCAGCAAGAGCCTGGATCAGCCCTGCTAAGTCCCTGGATACCTCTGCAGGGTGCAGAACTGTGCAGGGAAGGAAGGGCAGTTCAAATTGAGGACACTCAAAATGAGAGACCTTTAGAGGCTATTCTTTGGGACCAGGATGAAGAGGTCATGATCCCTCCTGTGGGGTGGGCCAGCATCACCGCCAATGAGAGACTCTTTTGATCTATCCACCACCCCCTTGCCTGGGGCAGCTTAGCTTGTCCCTGCAGAGGGGACACTGGCTCCACCCAAAATGAATGTGCAGCAAGCCCCCCTAGGAAAAACTAGAATTGGAAAGCTGCAGAGAGTTTCAAGTGGCCTTGAAGCAGTGGCCATTATCTCTTCAGTGAGTGCCTGACTGCATGATTCTCAAGTACAAGACCTACTAGGTTCCATCCTCCCAACCCCAGGTGTCCTGCCCTACCAAGCTCTCCACCTGAGAAAGGGGCTGTGGTTGGGGCTAGCCTGGTTTCATCCGACAGTCTTTCTTTAGGAGGTACTAAAGGAAGACCTGGCAACCTCAAGGGGAGGCAGAGTAGCTGACAGGTGGAGTTAGACCTCAGGGAGCTTCAGTCCTTTCACAGACCTACTCAGAGCTCTAAGCTGGAGGAAGCCAACCCTTTTACACAGAAGGATCCCCCCCTCCACCATGCACACCCAGGTCCAGTAGATTCACCCACAAACAGTGAACAGCTTGGTTGCTCCACACAGGTAGCCCAAGGCTAGATACACACAATGTCTGGCAACAACCTGTACCTGAACCCTGCTCAAGTGGACCCAAGAATCAACACAATCAGTGGTGGGCTTCACACCATAACAGAACTCAACCCAAACAGCCACTCAAGTGGCACACCCAAAGGGAGATTCTGGCAGGCACCAGATTCTTCTGGGAACAACTGAGCTTCAGGCGGCAACCCAAGCACAGCATCTCATACACTGTGGTAGAGGTTTACCCTTTGATCACCCAACCTGAAGAATTAACTGCACCAACAAAAGAGACAACAGCATTCAAGCCTCCACTACAACAGGGGTTGCACATAACCCACAAGAAACATTCATGAAGTACAAAGCTCAGGTAATCTGGAAGATTGTGTCACTGAGCCTAACAAGACACCCACATCATAAAGCCATCATAACTACTTAGGTAATCATAGCATACCTACCTGATACATAGAGACAAAATGAGGAAACAAAGAAAAGTATCCCAAACAGAAGAACAAGAGAAACCCTAAAAAGTAATTAAATGAAGAGGATGAATTTGAAACAACCAAAATACCAGATGTAGAGTTTAAAACAATGGTTGTAAGAATGCTCAAAAACCTTAGGGGAAGAATGGATGATCTCAGTAAGAACTTAAAGAAAGAGACAGTAAACATTAAAAACATAGAAACTGCCTTGGTCAATATGGCTCAGTTGGTTGAAGCATCATCCCATAAACCAAAAGGTTGCAGCCTGGTTTCCTGGCCAAGGGACATGCCTAGGTTCCATGTTTGGTCCCTGGTCAGGACGCATACAAGAGGCAACTAATCAATGTTTCTCTCTCACATCAATGTTTCTTTCCCTCCCTTTTCCTCCCTCTTGAAGTCAATAAGCATGTCCTATGGTGAGGAATGAAAAAAAGGACACAGGAACAACAACAACAACAAAAAAAAGTCAAAATAAAGAATACAACATCTGAAATGAAAACTATACAGTACTAGAAAGAATCAACAGCAAGTTAGATGAAGCAGAGGATCAAATCAGCAATTCAGAGAATAAGATAACAGTAAGCACCCAAGCAGAGCATCAAAGAAAAAGAAAAATTTTTTTAAATGAGAACAATCTAGGGACCTCTGAGAAATACAACAAATCCACATGATAGTGGTACAAAAAAGAGAAGAGGGTGAGCAAGGGATAAAGCACCTGTTAAAAGAAATAATAGCTAAAAATTTCCCTAACCTGGTGAAGGTAAAAGTCATACAAGTTCAAGAAGCACAGACAATCCCAATCAAGATGAACTCAAAGAGACCCACACAAAGACACATCATAATTAAAATGCCAAAGATTAAAGAAATAGAGAGAATTTTTAAAGGCAGTAAATGAGAAACAAGACATTACCTACAAGGGAGTTCCCACAAAGCTGTCAGCAGATTTCCCAACAGAAACACTTCAGGACAAAAGGGACTGTCATGAAATATTCAAAATCATGAAAAGCAAGGACCTGCAACCAAGATTACTATATCCAGCAAAGCTATCATTTAGAATAAAAGGGCAGATGAAGTGCTTCCCAGACAAGGTAAATCTAAAAGAGTTCATTATCACCATGCCATTATTATACAAAATGTTAAAGATACTAATTTAAGAAAAAGAGGATCAAAACTATGAACACTAAAATGACAACAAACTCACAACTATCAACTGAATGTAAAAAATAAAAACAAAATCCAACTAAGCAAACCAGAATAGGAACAGAATCATAGGTATTAGGATCATTTGGAGGGTTATCTGCTGGGAGGGGGAAGAGAGAGAAATGGGGAAATGGTGCAGGGATTAAGAAGCATAGTTGGTTGCTACAAAATAGGGGGAAGTTAAGAATAATACAGTATAGGAAAGGGTGAAGCCAAAGAACTTATATACACAACCCATGGACATGAACTAAGGGGGGCGGGGGGGAGCGCTGGAGGGAAGGGGGTTACTGGGCAGAGAGGAGCAAAGGAAAAAGAAATTGGGACAACTGTAACAACATAATCAATAAAATATACTTAAAAAAAACAGGCAAAGGACTTTAATAGACACTTCTCCAAAGAGAATATACAGATGGGCAATAGACATATGAAAAAATGTTCAACATCACTAACCATCAGAGGGATGCAAATTAAAACCACAGTGAGATATCTCACACCTGCCAGAATGGCCACCATCAATTAAACAACAAACAAGTGCTGGCAAGGATGTGGAGAAAAGGGAACCCTAGTGCACTGTTGATGGGAATGCAGATTGATGCAGCCACTGTGGAAAACGATATGGTGTTTCCTCAAGAAATTAAAAATGGAACTACCTTTTGATGCAACAATCCCACTTCTGGGAATATATCTCAAGAATCCCGAAACTACAATTTGAAAAAATTCATAGCAGCGTTATTTACAATAGCCAGGATCTCAAAACAGCCCTAGTGCCTAACAGTAGGTGGGTGAATAAAAAACTGGTATACTTCACAATGGATTACTACTCAGCCAAAAAAAAAGAAGGAAATCTTACCTTTTGTGACACCATGAATGAACCTGGAGATTATTATGCTAAGTGAAATAAGCCAGTCAAAGAAAAACAAATACCGTATGATCTCACTTATATGTGGAATCTAATGAACAAAATAAACTGATAAACAAAACAGACATGAGGCATGGATATATGGAACAGACTGACAAATGTCAGATGGGAGGGGGGTTGGGGTACTGAAAGAAAGAAGGTGAAGGGAATAGCCAAAGAACATATATGCATAACCCATACACACAGACAAGAGTGTGGTGATGGCCAGAGGAAAGGGGGTGGGGGAGCAGGGGCTTGGTATAGAGGGGTAACAAGGGACAAATGTGACTAGGTTATATGCAAATATTACATCATTTTATATAAGGGACTTCAGCATCCACAAATTTTGGTAGCCATAGGAGAGGAATGCCCCAGAGATACCAAAGAATGACTGTATATAAATACACATATACATGTAAAATATAACTGGGATGGTGGGAAAACAAGCTTCAGAAAAATACATAAAGTACAATTCTTATAGTATAAAATTATAAAAGCATACAAAATTAAACAATGTACTTTAGGGTAGCATATAATTATGTTAAAACTACAAATAAAAGCAAGGAAATGTTAATACCTAATTCAGGATAGTAGTGCCCACATTGGAAATATTCTAGCTTTTGTAACATGTGGTAGGTATATGATATTCATGTTATTACTTATTGTTCACATTTAAATGATATACCCCTTTGCAAATAAAAGATTTCACATTTAAAACTTTCAGGCAAATTACCATCTTATATATTATTTTTCAATGTCCATTCTCTATTAGTAACTATTTATTCAGAATAAAACCAATCACAAAATGCAATACCTTTCCCTAAGATTGTTTTGGGGGCCATTTACTTTGTTTTTGATTTTTCTTTCCTTTTTTTTTTTGTAATAAGAAGGAAGCAAGTGATAAGTCTGGTGGAAAAACAGGCCCACCAAATGTTCAAGAATAGTAATGACTCAGATTCATAGAGCTGTGTTAGCCACCTGGTGATGTAGTGGGGAAATCCTTCAAGGTCTGTATAGGATCATTTACATAAAGGTTACCATGGGATGGCTCTAAGAGCTGGGCCTGCACAGCTGACAAACTACCCTTATTCCTTACAAGCACACAGGGCAGGCGTGAGAAACAGTAATGTTCTGAATTACTTGTTCCTGTTTTGTGCATAATTTCCATTTCCAAGATGATGCAAAACATTTCTCAACCTCAAAGGCTCACATCTATCAATTCTACTTGGACATCCATGTGGTCACATTTATCAAGAGTGCTCCAGTAATAGAAACTGTTCCAGCACTGGAGGTACAGTGGTGAGGAACACAGACCTGGGACCTTCCTTCTGAAGCTCATGTGCTGATTTGCTCAAAACAGATAAAGCCACAGTGACAAAGGGCGATGAGTGCTATAAAGAAAAAGTAGAGAGGTGAGGGCACCCCAGGCCGAAGGGACAGCTGGTGAAGGTCCTAGGAGAGAAAAGTGCCCAACATACTGGAGGTTCTGTGCTGAAGAGCAGAAATGAAGAAGCCACCTGAGGGATGGTAAGGGCTCATGCAACACCCAAAGAGCTGTTCAAATATGAGCAGGGAGGCTTTTCATACAGTTAATTCAAATTTTTAAAAATCGTCGTTGGCAGCCGTCCGTCTCGAGAGACGATGGTGTAGCTTCTTAAGAGTCTATCTGCACCGCCGAGAATGGTTGTGCAGTCCGACTCGGGAGTGACACGGTATCTGTCTCCTCCCGTGTTGAATCGACATCTTGCGATGACGCTGGAGTGTCCTCTCCAGTGAAGCTGAAGCTACAGAGCCTGGGCAGGGTGATATGGAGGGTCTGCTGTTGCCCATGCAGCAGACCCCCCCTCTCTTCGCAGCTGAAGGGTCCAAGGGAAAGACGGAGTCAATACAGCTTGGCTTCAGGTGCGCCGCAGGAGTTGCCGGTGTTGACTACAGCGTCAAACCGCCTTAGGGACTCCGGCTCCGGATTTTCTGTCGGGGTTTACTCCCTTAGCCTTTCCCCTGAAGAGGTATGCCGCAAGGCAGCGGAGGTTTTTTGGAGTCAGAGTTTTAAAAATAGATGTAAAATATTATCAGATTACTGAGCTGAAAATATTATCAGATTTACTACATACATTTTAAGTAAATTCCTTCTTTATCCAATGCCACCAGAATGTGGAGTCAATACCATAAAATCCTACCTCTTCACAGCTAATAAATGAATTGTTTTGTAGCTCTTCCTAAAGAGTCCCAGTTAGGCTGAAATGGCTAGCCTCCACTACTCACATCTTGGGTGGTGATAGTCTTTGAAGTTCATGCTGCTCATTTTGAGAGCTTCAGAGAACACTGCAGGAGAGGGCAGTAATGATGTGTGTTCTATCCACTACCTCCCAAATGCTAACTTTCCCCCCTTTGTTCTCCCAGACCTGACTGAACTGTTATAAGAAATATTCCCATGGGCCAGAGACATATCCAAGTGAACTTCGAGAGCAGCAAAATCACTTTGACCAAAGGAACTTTGGAAACATCTGATAATACGGTATTCAGCCACACCCCTTTCTAACTGGAGGAAAAGGTGGCTGCCTCCCACCACTACCCTGAGTGCAGGATTTTCCTAATCCAGACAGGTCCAGGGGTGATAACAGAGGCCACTTGATAAATTGGTGCCATGATCCTTCCTGCTCAAAGGAAGAAGCTACAGGAAAAGACAAGAGGAGAAGGTCTCTGTTTCCCATCTACTCCCTTCAGTTTCCCACAGTCAGACTGCCAGGTAATCAGGAAGCTGAGAAGAGGAGATGTTCCTGTTCCATGTAACCTGCTCAGCCTCAGACAGAAAAGCTGGGCCTCCACTCCCATCAACATTTCTTTAAAAAGTGGGATCCATCATTCATGCACATATTCATCTACCAAATGTTTACTGATAAGATACTATATGTTAAGCATTGTCATAGGTAAAATTAGTAGGGAGAAACAATGAACAAAATAAAGTACATTGTACATTAAAAAGTAAGAAAGTTATGGAAAAAATATTAGAGATGTGTATAGGAAATGTGTGTGTGTGTGTGTGAGAGAGAGAGAGAGAGAGCGAGAGAGAGTAGGAGGACCAATTATAACCCTCAATGAAACAAAACCTTGTATTTCTGGGGGTGGGCAATTTTTAAACTTGTCAGAGTACTTCAAATGCTAATGAGACCTCATATGTTTAAGCTTCTAGTACCCAATTACAAATTCAGCACTGCAATTTAAAAAAAGAGACACTTCTTCATTACTGCTCCTTTACATTTTATTTCCAACCCCTCTTAGCCATCTCTACTTGCTTCTCTCCAAAGAAAAACCTAGCACTGGTCAGATGTGGATCATATTAGTGTCCAATTTTCAAAGGTAAACTCAGTCTAAGTTTTAAACCTTTAAAATAAATTGCTGAAAATATGCCAAATTAGAACTCTAAAATTTCTGAAAACAACCACCAACATGGAGCTGCACTCCATATCACATCAGTTTTGATTTCACAACATTCACAGTGGCCAGCCCCATTAGGATAAGGGGATGTGGTTACTCAGAGGCACAGCCAGTACAGCCATGTTACTTGCTTCTTAGCTAAATGTCCAAAGGTAGTGTCCAGTCAGCCGCCCACGAGCTGCTATCCTTTTACAGTCAACAGGAGGTTCTAATAAAGCAAAGTGTCAATGACAACATGAGATCTGCTTGATTTTGGAATGCAATATGAGGGGAACCATCTCATTTTGAGTCCCTCACAGATAGACTCTGGACAACAGGGAAGACTCTCCTGATGAAAAGCTGGCCTGAATCTCAATCAGGCATCTGATCTGAGGCTCTGCCCTCCCTGTTTGGATCTCTCTCCTGCCAGATGGAAAACCTGAAGTCCTTTTTACCAAAGAAGCTGCACGAGCATCCCACAGTCTGTGTGTGGTGAACTAAGTGAAAGCACTTGATGAAGAAATGTTCCTTCTGTTTTCCCATTTCACAAATCTTCAAGCCCTGTCCTCACCGTCTACCAAAGAACACCATTTGTAGACCAGGTACTGCGCTTAATGCACCAAAAATTAAGATACACTGTCATGGGGTGGGGGGCACAAACCCCTCCACTGGCCTCTGATGGGCCTCACAGGGTGCCACCAACCTCCATTTCCCAAGAACTCTGGCATTAAGTGCCACTGTGCTCTGTTCAGGGGCCCAAGGAGGCCCCTATTGGCCTCCTGCCTCTTACTCTAACTCCCTCTCTAAGTTTGAAACAGCTCCCAGAGCAGACCCACCTGCTGCCCAAACTCCCCAGTGCTGACCATGATGACAGATCACCCCCACTACCCCTTTCATCCAATTACCTCAACTACGCCACCACTCTCCCATCCAGAATCCCATCAACTTCCACCCATTGTTGGAAGCTCAATGACATCCACCCTGCTTAAGGAATCCTTCTGCCTGCTTTCCCTCTTCTGAGTCTAAAGTACAAAAGGGTAACTCCCTTGCATTTGATCCTGCTGGTTCAGGGCCAGTTGATTGATCTGATCACATTCCCCCAGACTTTATTTAGCAGGACCACACCCCCACTCCACCACCCCCACGCCTGCCTCCAAATAAGAGGGCAGCAGAGTCACCAATAAGCCCAGGGACTCATGCTTGTTCCCTTGACCTCAATCTCTGGCATTGGTCTCCTCCTCTGTTTAAGGAAGGATGTGATGGCAAGAAAATCTAAGATTCAGATTCCAAAATTTGAAAATTCCATTGACTGTTCCTCCATTGGCTTAATTATTTATTCTTAGAGAAGTAAGGGAGAAAGAGAGGGAAAGAAACATCAATAGATCGGTCCTAAGCGCCCCAACACGGGACTGAACGCAAAATCCAGGCAGCGTGTGCCATGACCCAGAATCCAACACGTTCAGTTTGCAACACCCAACCGAGCTACAGGAGTCAGGATTCCACTGGACCGTTTAAACAGTTGTCCCAGCTAATGCAAGCTGGCCTCAATTTCTCCAAATGTAACAGACAACAGTATGGTGTTTACCACAGGAAAAAAAGGTAGGGCAGGTAGAAAAGAGTATAAGGGGGATAAATAGTGACCGAAAGAGACTTGACTCTGGGTGGTGAACACATAACATGATATACAGATGACGTATTATAGAACTGTACACTTGAAACCTATATAACTTTATTAACCAAAATCACCCCAATAAATTCAATAAAACTTTTAAAAAACACTTTTCCAAATGCTTGATTTTCAATGAGGTTGGATAACTTTTGGGGGGGGGGATGCTTTGTTTTTCATAAATTTTACAGGTCTGGGTTTTGTCCTCCTATCATTCCTTGGGTAAAACCGAAGGCGTGTAGGGAACAGACCTGCTCAATTTTGCTAAGACCATGAGTTTAGGATTTGCACTGCCTCGGCTTCTCCTCCGGGAGTGGAGCCCGTCCGCCCTACCCAATGCCAGGGCCTCCCGAGCTGCGCCGCTTCGTGGGCTGGCCGTATATCCCGAGCCGTGACACCACCTGCAGCCTCTGGCGCCTTCAGGTGGCGGAGTCAGGACAGGCCATGGGCGCATCCCACAGCTCCTCCCTGGACGGCCCCACTCCCTCCGGTCACGCTCCAGCTGGCGTTTCTCCCTGGATTCCCTAGCGAACTCTGGCCTCTAGGAGGTCACTGGCCAGGCGGCGAAGGCACCTGCGTCGCCTGGAAGAATGCAGGAGTCCCTCTGCCACAACCTCGACAGGGGCACGAGAAATGCAAAAGAAAGGAAAGCGAGCTCAAGCAGGGTCGTCCCGGTCCAGCGTCTCCCGTGAAATCGCCACCTGCGATGGGGTCCCGCGAGGAGCGAGGTGTAGGGCCCAGCCGTGGCGCCCGTCCCCCGCCCCGGCGCGTCCCTTACCCGTAAGGCGGCCGCCCCCCTCGCCGTGCCCCCGGCGCCGCTGCAGGATGAAGTAGCAGCTGCTCTTCTGAGTCACCCACAGCTTCAGGGCGTTTTTCAGCAGCACCTCTTCGGGCTTGAGCCACATCGCAGCGGCCCGGCCGCGCCTGCAGGCCCCGGCTCACATCGCCCCGATCGCCGACCGCCGACCGCGCCAGGCCGAGCCTGCTTGGGATGAGGTGGCGGGGAACCGCAGCCACCGGTGCCGGCGCTCCGAGATTCCCGGGAGCGCCGAGGGCACAGCTCGCCCAGCGTAGCCGCCCCACGCAGCCCCACCCAGACCCCGCCCACAGGCCCGCCCGAGCACCTCCCCGGTCAGCCACGGCCGCTCCTACCCCGCGCCTGCTCCCGGGGGCCTCCCTGGTGTCTTGAGTACGGGCGGCTCCAGAGCACAGTTCCGGAACAAGGGAGGAAATTCAATCCCTGCTGCCAGGCCCTCCTTCCCTCCCCGCCGGGCTGCCTGGAACACGGCCGCTGTGGTTCCTCCTCCGTCCCTGCTGGGAGGCAGCTTGGGATGGCACAACATCCTGAGCCCCGGAGGAGAGAGGGGGAAACACCCCTGGTACTCACACCTGCAGGTTGGCGGATCTTATCTTTGGAGGGACCGAATGCACACCAGAAAACCCAGGTGTGTTTGGAATAACATAACACTTAAAATAACAAGAAACATTTTTACAAATAATCCAAAAGTAGCATTAAAAATTAAAAACAATTATGTCCGATTTTTTAAATGCTTAGCACACGTTGTTGATGCTCTGGTGAGGGATCCGAGGGGCCTGCTGAAGAAGCAGTGGTGTTTGTAGGACCCTGAGGCAAGTATCAGACCTAACAGCACAGGACACCCCTTGAAGGCACCAAAATTATGGGTGGATATGAGGGTGTTACGGAGCAAAGGGGGCCTCATTCACGTGGCGCCTTGATGTAAGACCCAACAATTAGTGTTGAGAAAAACAGGTCTTTATTTACAATATTCCAATGTGGGGCGGTGCTGGGAGGCTGGGAACACTCTTGCTCAGAGCCCTATTCTCACACCAGACCCAGCACTTTTCCCTTGCTCCCTGTTAGGGATAAAGAAGCAAGCCAGTGACTCAAAAACCAGTAGGAGATAATTAACAGATGAATCATGGAAAAGGGGCGAGGAAATGACATTCCACAGCTCCTCACGCATATCTCTGGGATCAAAAGAAGAAAGATTGTTATCACCAAACACAGAGGAATGGGAAGATGTAGCTAGATAACTTTGCAAACAAATTGGGGTTAGACCTATAACTAGATCACCCTTAGTTAATCACACCATGAATTAAGTAGTTAATTGCGTTGTGAACCTGGGTTAACCAGTAATGGAAAAACTGGGGAGAAGGAGAGGGAAGGGGGAGCTAATCGCATTAGTATAAAACCAATTTTCTTTGTCTACTTCACACGCACATGCTCCTGGCTGGTGGTGCACCCAACTTTGCAGACTCAATAATAAACACCTCGCTTTGCTGCACAAGTCCTGTGTCCCGGTGATTTATTGTGAGTGTTTCTCACACTCCCCAAAAGGCTATAGGCCAAAACCAAACCTGATAGTTCCCCTTTCCTTATCTGTCAGCTGTCTCCTTCAGGGTCTGGGGTATGATGTCATCAGCCTCCATATAATAGTCCAGAAAAGCATGTGCTGTGTTACACTGGATCATGGTGAAGTCCAGGGAAGGCACAAGTCCCAAGAGAGTGTCCTCTACATACGTCTCGAGTTCCAAGAGTCCAGATAGAGTCCGGGCTTGCAAGGCGAAGTCCTTGGTGGCTTCCGAGTCAGCTGAAGCAGGCACTATCAAAGCAGCAACATGCCTGCTTTCTTATTAGCCTAGGCCACATAGCCGAATCCTGACTACAAACTCCATAGCTGCTTCTTCTCACATGGTTACTACAACCTGCTGATCTATCACCCTCCTCCAGCATGCTCCTTCCATGGTGCTTCTTCCCACGGCAGACGGTAGGGCCCTTCTTTCCTTTTAAGCAGCATGGTCCCCTTCTTCCACATCGGACTTCATGACATGCTGGTGGGGTCCCTCTGCAGTCTTTCAAACAGCGCGGCCCAGTGCCTCAAAATGGCTGCCATCTTTCGTTTAAATCCTAACCACAGCCTGTGATGCAGTGGGTAGGGTGACCACCTGCAAAAATCTCTTGCAGACCCGGTGAGCTCTCCACCACCACTCTATCATCAAAGTTCCTTTCATCTCCCTGGTGCCAGTCAGTGGCCACAACTGTCTGCATAACTAAGAAACTAGCTACCAGCCATAGATATGCAAAGTACCTAAAAGCCATATTATCTCCTTCTCCAATCCCCAAAACCATGAGCTGTGGGGAATTTGGGATGGCGCTCTGCCCCCTTGTGGGTCCCCTACCAGAAATGAAACCAGTCACATTTGTTCTGAGAATTGAAAAGCTGGAAAATGTGGTAGGTGATAGTAAGGAAAATCTATAGGGAATTTGGAGGTAGAGTTTTAAAAATGAGTATTTCCTCAAAGTTAGTGTAGAAATAGATGCATGGTAGCTGGCTTTGAATGGGCTGGACGGCCTCCAAGCCATCTCTGAAGGAAGGAAGTTAAATACAACACCCAAGCAAAAGAATGAGAAAGGCTAGTAAACCAGCACAAGTAGACTAGGGAAACAGACAGGTAATGTAGTTAAACAGTCAAATGGCTGAGCAGTTTACAGCCATCTAGTGAATCCCCAAATCCTATCTTCCCTAACCAAGGACATGTAAGAGTGAATGGTTTACATTTCTCCAAGGGTAAATAGCTTAAATTACCCTACTCAGGAAGGTAGATAAAAATCCAATTAGTGCCATTTGTGCCAACCACTCCCAAGGACAAGTAGGGTAGGGGAGGGAATACTGTAAACCTCATTTTGGTGCATCAGCATAGAATTATTGAGATCCTCCTCCAAAACCTCCCCTAAACTCCCAGCTTTTGAAACCCTCAAGACCAAAGACCCAGTGCACTCTCCTTCTCAGGAGTTATGCCCTGCACGTTTCCCTTCTCCCTCTTCTTCTCCCCAATTTGTGTTACCCTTACCTTTCCCTCTCCTAAGCTCCAGAGCCCTTCTTTTGCTTCTGTAACTTATTTCAGGAGCCTATGGAGCCCCATTGGCTCACTTCTACTACCTCTGTAACTTTCTAAATAAACTTCCTCTTACAATTTGAGTTTTTGGTTCTCAATTCTTTGTTTGCCAATCTCAAGAACCGAGGCCCAAATTCATTACCAACACTGCCGGTAACAAGAGGAAAAGAAAACCACCAAAATGTGCCTTGGGTTTTGACAAAGGGATCCCTGACAAAATGGGGCTGTTAATTAGGACAAAACTGAAATGTAGAAGTCAAGTAAATCCCCCATGGGGTGCCTGGGAACTCATTGAAACCTCTTCGCTGGAAGCCAAGGAGGATCAGAGGGATTGATACAAGAGAGATCTGATTAGATCACTGGGGAGGAGAAGAGAGGAATTGTAGGAGGAGGTTGCCCAAGGCAATGGTAAACAATCTAGAATAGGATTGGCTGAGAAGCTAAATGCCTCCAGAGTGCATGGAATTATAGGCAAGAAATTTTAAATTAAACGAAGGGCTCTCTGGCTCTCTGGCTCTCCCTTCCTCAAAGATGCCTGGATTAGTGTGTTGCAGCTCCCTGCATTTCCCCCAAAAAACAGTATTTTGGATGGGAAGGAACTCTGGGCACAGCCTAGGATCAAGCTGGCCTGGCAGAGGGTGGCAGGGTTATTCTTCTTTGGGTGTTCTAGAGGGGATGGACTCTGAGGCAGAAGCCTGCCATTCTTCCAAAATTGTGTAGCTTTTGTATCCTATGTTGTTTTAGTTTGTAAACTAACCCTATAGAAATAAGATAATTACAAACTAACAGGGGGAATGGCAGGAGAACTCAGGTGTGAGTTTTGCCTTAATTGATAGGTTGAAGTGTCTAATGCATGTGGAAAGCTGTTATTCCAAAGTTCTATTGCTTTTGAATAAAGAATCCCTTTCATTTATCACCAAATCTTTGCCTCCGGAATTTTGCCAAGAGGGTGGGGGCAGCAGCAGGACCCCACTTGCTGTTCGGTAACAGGATCAGCTCAGAAACTGGACCAGACCCATCAGATAAGAGACCACTGTGAGTCCTGTGCTAGGACAAACAGGACCTCCCACCCAAGGGGCAGGAGCAGCTGTGGTCCTAAACTGGAAGGCCACTGATAAGTATCTCCTGAGTAAAACTGAGGAAGTCAGATATAATCAGGACAATTTTGGTGTATCAGAGCACACAGTACCCTCAGGGATGGCAAGAAAATATTCCTTTCAGAAATATTCGCTGGCACCTCCCTGTCTCAGTCTCAGACATGCTGCCAGGCCCCAGAATTGCAGACGAGAATGGGAAATGGCCCTGCCTTGAAAAATTAACAGGTACAGAAAATAGGCACAAAGTATAGTGGGAGTCATGGTGGGGACAGTGGGAATGCACAGAATGAATGGTCAGTTCCTCAAGGAAGGTATTGAGAAAGTCCAACAGAATAGCTGTTGCTCAATGTGGAATGTTTGCCACAAGGTCAAGGAGGAAGGGTATGTCTGGTGAATGAATAAGCAGGTATGACATTGTGGTTTAGGCATGTCTCTGGAAACAGACAGCCCTACATCAAATCCTGTTCCTACTACTAGTTAGCTGTGCAACCTTGATCTTGGGCAAGATAGGAATCTGAGTCTCAGTCTATTCATCTATAAAATTGAAATAATCATAGCATCTTATTTTATATGTACTATCCAGTGTTTAATATATGTAAGTACAATGCTTGGAACGCATATAAGCACTCATTAAGTGTCAGCTATTATTACTAAATTTACAGAAGTTCCTGAAAGTTAAACAACCCACATACACACTCTCTCATATTTTAAACATTTAGAGTCTCCAGGTCTTGGCTCATGTACATCTTTCAAATGGCAATTATTATAATTTCCTCTGAGATTATTCAATCCTAGCCCTGGTGACATCTTGTGACATCTCTCTTCTCTGCCTGCAATTCTGAAATCACTTTGAGATTGAGAGGACTGAAGGGCGTGTCCTAGCAGGCCTCCCAAGCACAGGTGGTTATGCAAGAGCAGAGGGCACTGTACCAATTTATCCCCTCTACATCCAGCAAAGGAAGATATTAAGTCACATATGGTGACCTATCCATATTGAACATCTAGTGAAAACAGATCTTAGTCAGCTTGGTTATACATAACTAGTAAGTTCCTTTTGGTAAATGCCAGTAGTCACCACTGGTTTGAGATACTTAACCCTTTGAGTGCCATGCATAATTCAAAATTTGGATAAACATGAGAAAAAATTATATCAATATATAACCTGAGGTACAAAAAAAGAGAACAAAACATAAAATACAGATTATTTCATTGTTATTTACATTTATAACCATCAAAAAAAAGAGTCACTGGGAGCGACGCTAGCACTTCTGGGAAAATTTAACTCAAAGGGTTAAAGGGCTGTAAGTTCCTCCCCTCCCCACACACTCAAGAAAGACAATTTCTTATAATGGAAGCAAGTCACAGACCGAATGTTGCTGCACATTTAAACATATATTAAACATTTATTAGAAAGAGAGCCCAATATAGTCCTACATCCTGTTCTATAATTTCCTGAAGTCTCAGGCTCCTAACCACCCTGGCATTAAATGTTTACTCAAGATAAAAACACTACCATACACTGAAGTAATTTCACGGTTAGCATCAGGCAACCAGACTCCTCTGAGTTGGAAGCTGGACATAGGACCTTTTAGTTCAAGTCTTAGATGCCATTCCAGAGGGTGAGAAGTGAAGAACTCGCTAAATTTTAGCCAACCCACCCTCTCATACAAAATGAATTTCAGCAGCAAAATCACTTTTCTAACTTCCATTGGGCTAATTAACAAATTCTCTGTTGTTTGGAAAGAAAGACAGCTGGAGTGTGGGTGTTTGATTACATGCTACCTAACCACCCCTGGAATGTGTATTCATGACTAGAATTAGGGTGTCTGCTTCTGTCTTCTAGGGTATAGGTTAAAACCAACTAGTGTACACATATATATCACCTTATAACCATGCTATGGAATTTTAAATTACCACCAACATCACATCATTGTCTTCCCTTCAGAAGTCACAGGTCTCTCGGATCTGTGGCTCAGTTAGAACATGGTCATTAAAAGCACCTTCTTCAGAGATTGCTGTAGCAGGATGGTCCCTGGCATTCCCTTTTATAAGGGAAGTGTGCTACTCCCTCTAATCTAGAGCAGTTCCTTTAACCTTTGCTAAAAATTTTCCCTATGTCTGTAATTATATAAAGAATGTTAACATGTTTGGAAAGAGTCCAACGAAATACAAGTAGTGTACACCTCCTTAGAAATCCCCCTCCCAGAGACTGGGCAGCTCCAAATAGATCAGGCTCTTCTCCTTTGAGAAACAAGGAACAAGAAGGAGGCCAAAAAGATGGGAAAACTAGAGAAGCAAAAGCAAATCTTGTGTTCTTTTGTATCTCAAAAGAGTAATCTGAGAAATTGTATCAAATGTCAATGATGGTGAGTCTGTACATGTGCCAAGGAAAATTACATAGTTAGGAAATGTACAAATGAGCCATGTCCTGTTCCAAATTTTCCCCCTGTTTTACAACCAGTCTGTTTCATTGCTTTATAAGACAGAGAATCTATACTAATAACTTCCACAAACAAGGTGATTTGCACCATAATAGTACTGAATCAAAGAATAAAATCTTGAAACACTCTCTAATTACTCTGAAAGATTGCTGATCTACAGCTGATACAGAATCCACATTCTGTTTCAATAATAACCTTAAGTAGAAGGAAAAGTATTTTGACCAGTTGAGAGGAACTTCCTAAGCTATAATTTTCTGAAGACACAAGTTACACTATTTTCTCTCAGAGCCCAGGATTTGACCTAAAAATGTTTTCTCTGTACATTCAGCCACAACTGGACCAATAAAAGTAGGGTACCGCCTCTTATTTCGGTATAATTTTTGATTGTTACTCTCTAGAATATATCGAGAGCCTCCTTCTTCCACTTCTTCACACCTATTGATGTTAACAAGTGTTAGAAACAAGGTCATAGTGACTCCCAAACCAGTAGCAAAGTCATTGGTAACAAAAGGCAAATGTAATTGAAGGGTCTTAAGGGCAAATGTAATTAAAGGATCTCTGAGAAGGGAGTGGATAACATTAGCATATTCACAAATCACAATAGGGGCATTTAGATGAACGCGTTAGATTGTACCTCCAGAGTATCCAGTCATGGAGAAACGGGGAAGAAGGAGAGGGGAGGGGAAACTAGTTGCGCTAGGGTGGGGAAGCTAAGACTATAAAACCAGGTTCCTTTGTCTACTTGGGGCGCACATTCTCCTGGCTATGAGGGTGCGCCCGGCTCTGCAGACTCGTGAATAAAGGCCTCGTTTTACTGCTCAAGTCCTGTGTCCCAGTTTTTATTGTGAGCGTTTCTCACAATTTGGGGGCTCGTCCGGGATCCTCCGCCTGTATGTGGGAAGGGCTCTGAGCCAAGGTGGGGAGACGCGTCCTACCCGCTTTTGGGTGGCCCGCTTGACCCAGGGCCCACCCGCCTCAGTGTCCGGAAACGACCCGAGACTTCTTGTTGGGACAGCAGTGGATCGACACAGGGGGAAACAAAAGCAAACACCGCAGCAACCAGGCAACCTCGTGCACGGGCCAAGGTAGGAAAATTGGACTTAAGTACTGCCTTGGTGGTTGGGCATCCTCGGGAAGCTGATTGTGCGTGTGGCTGGTACGAGTTGTGTGTGTGGCTGGTACGAGTGTGGAGTGCCTCTCCGCTGGGTCCGCTGTCCCGTGAGGGAGACGGCCGGAGTGCACCTCCGCTGGGTCCGTTGTCCCATGAGGGAAACGGCCGGAGTGCATCTCCGCTGGGTCCGTCCTCCCGTGAGGGAAACGGCCGGAGTGCTCTTCCGCTGGGTCCGTTCTCCCGTTAGGGAACGGCCGGAATGCATCTCCGCTGGGTCCGTTGTCCCGTGAGGGAACGGCCGGAGTGCACCTCCGCTGGGTCCATTGTCCTGTGAGGAAATGGCCGGAGTGCACCTCCGCTGGGTCCGTTGTCCCGTGAAGGAAATGGCCGGAGTGCACCTCCGCTGGGTCCGTTCTCCTGTGAGGGAACGGCCGGAGTGCTCCTCCGCTGGGTCCGTTGTCCTGTGAGGAAATGGCCGGAGTGCACCTCCGCTGGGTCCGTTCTCCTGTGAGGGAACGGCCGGAGAGCACCTCCGCTGGGTCCGTTGTCCTGTGAGGAAATGGCCGGAGTGCACCTCCGCTGGGTCCGTTCTCCCGTGAGGGAACGGCCGGAGTGCACCTCCGCTGGGTCCATTGTCCTGTGAGGGAAGCGGCCGGAGATGAACGAAGCATCTCGGTCTGTGTGCAAGTAAGCGAGTGTGGAGTGCCCCTCTGCTGGGTCCGTTAGGTTGAGAACACAGCCGGATTCAGCCACGGGAATCAGCTGAGGATGGGAAATGGAAATTTTAGGCCTAGGGGTGGGGACCAAAAGTAAGGAAGAACAGACAATGGTAAATTATTGTTGTTTCCTTTGGCCAAAGGAACCCATTTAGGGGAAATCTGTCTCCTAGCCCCTATTTGGGTCTGATGAATGTTGGGTTTGTCAAGCCCTGGTCTTATATGTGTGTTCAGTTTTTTTGGACTGTTTGTTTGTTTGTTTGTTTTTGGAGAGAGAAGAGGGGGCATCGCTGTGTGGTTGCCTCTCGCTCGTGCCCCAGTTGGGGACCTGGCGTGTGGCCTGGTCGTGTGCCCTGACTGGGAGTTGAACCGGCAACACTTGGTTCGCGGGCTGGTGCTTGGTCCACTGGGCCACAACAGCCAGGGCCAGGCATCAGCCTTTAAGGAAGAGAGGGAATATGCTCTCTGCTGATCACCACCTACCAGCAGATCCGCAGGTCTCTTCCCTGTAAAAAAGAAAAAGATAAGGCCTGGGACCCTCTGTCCTGTCTCCCATTGCCTTATAGCCCTGGCCAGCCGGCAGCCAACTGGGCAGAGGCACCGTGGACGGACAGTACAGACGGAAGAGGCCAGGAACACCTAGCAGATACCCCACCAGTATCCGCCCCCATGACACCTAAGGCGCTGGTGGCAACTTATCTAAATTAAGAAAGGAATTGAAACAATGTAAGCAAGACCTAAAGAACTTCCCCATTCCCTCAGAGCAGCTGGTTTCCCTTTAGGGAGGTCTCCATGGGTCCAGGACATATTAGATATGTCAAATGCTCCTTCAACAAGCACTGAAGTTAGAAACTTCAAGCACAATATGAAGCGCTTGGTAAAGGACCCCCTTGGACTGGCAGAATAATTAGATCAGTTCCCCGGACCCAGCATATACATGTGGACAGAATTAATGTCTATACTAGACATCTTCAGTGGGGAAGAGAAGGGAGTGATCAGACGGGCTGCTATGAGGATATGGGAAAGGGAACATCCCCCCGGTCAGGAAATTGTCCCGGCCTAACAGAAGTT
Source organism: Furipterus horrens (assembly GCF_987537825.1). Classification (NCBI taxonomy): domain Eukaryota; kingdom Metazoa; phylum Chordata; class Mammalia; order Chiroptera; family Furipteridae; genus Furipterus; species Furipterus horrens. The sequence goes on along the minus strand of NW_028327176.1, from coordinate 82,133,830 downwards.
TCCCAGTATAGACCCTGATTAGGATAACAGGCCAGAGGCTAGGGCTCAAATGAAAGACCTTAGGAGCTTCGTCATCAGGGAAATCAAGGAGTCCGTTCCCCATGCACAGAATGTCTCCAAGGCATTCGAAATACAGCTCCATCAGATCCCTGCAGAAGCTCAGGGACAAAATGAGGAAGTATTCTGGTCTAAATCCAGAGAATGCTGTGGGACAGGGACTCTTAAAAGTCACCATTGTAACAGAAACTGGCCAAATATTTGTAAGAAATTGCAAAAAGTAAGTGAATGGGCCAATTAAAGCAACTGAAAAACTCTTCAGGGAAGCTCAGAAAGTGTATGTTAGAAGAGAGGAGAAGAATGAGGAAGTAGCCCTCTTTAACTCTCTAAATCCGGGAGACAAAGGAACTGTTTTGGTGCCAAACTGCGCCCAGGTAAAGGCGCCTCCCATGGCACCACCCCTTCCACAGTTAGGGGCGGTTCCCGCGGCAGCATCGGAGGCTCCTGGGGCGCAGCCCCCTCTGCAGGTGAGCGTGGCTTCTGCAGTGCCCACCCGTCTGCAGATTCAAGGGACTTCCCTCTCAGCACGCCTTTTGGTTATGGCCTCTGAAGTGACTGCAAAGCCAATGACTCCACCTCTGCAGGAGGAGAAATGGGTCTCTCCCTCCAGAGCCTGCATGAAGGTTGTGATTTGGACACTAAGCCTCATAGGTATACTGCCATTTAGGGTAAGCCACGTGAGTGCTCCACCATGGTGGATAAGTCACGTGGGTTTGCCACCATCTTGTGGGTGGTACTTATGGGTGCCACCGACTTCAAAGATGCTGCATGTAATGCTGCCGCCATCTTTGAAGTGGGCAAAATGGTGGGTTAGGTATGCTCTTAAGGTGATGTGCTTTGTTTGCAAAATGGTATATGTCTAAACATTCAAGTCATTGCTGCATGACAGGTGTTTGCAAGGTCTAAGCTTCAGAAAACTGCAGAATATCTACAAATCTAGGGAAATTTTAGCTGCTAAATACTGAGTTTGGGTAGAGTCCTTTACAGTGTGGAAAAGAATTGGAAATGGGTTATGGTTAAATCTAATGGGTAAATATATGGAAAGTTTGTGAATGTTGCAGAAAGTCTGTGGAAAGTCATAAAAATGTATAGAAAGGTTGTGAAAGTTTTTAAACCTGGGAAAAGGGAAACCTCAACTACTTGTGGTCTAATTGTATGGTTACTGTACCTCTGTATTGGCATTAAGCCATTGGGGACCTATGAAAGGTCATTTGGAATTCCCTGTATTGGTTTGGCATTTAGCTGTTGGAGACCTAGAATCCTCTGAGGCCTAGGAAGGGTCTGGAATTCTCTGTATTGGTACTGGCCATATAATCTGAAAGGAAAATTGAGGTTTCCCAGAGAAAATTTAAAAAACTTCACATGTAGGAAAGTGAACAAAAGAAAGTATAAGGCATGGAAATGCAATTTTAGGGAATATTAGAAGGACAAGAATTTTCCTTCACACTGTATATTTTTCTCCCTACCTGATCCCTCCAGAACTTGGCAATTTAAAGAAGTAGGTAATTACATTAGGTTTCTTTGCATAAAACTAAAAAGACAGTTGCTAATGGTGGTTATGTCAGCGGAGGCTTTGACTGGAATGTCATGCCTGAAGGAGGCATGCTTAGGCTAATGAAAGCCCATGAGGGAAAGGCCTGGCACCTTGGCTGGTTGTGCCGTCCATGGCAATCTTTCTAGGGAAGAAACAAAGGTTGCTTCCCTGATAAATGGCTAGGAGGAAACTTAAGGCACAATGGAAAACCCAAAGGATTTGGAAAAGCATGGGTTTTACAGGCAAGGCCAGATGGCAGGTGTGTGGCTCAGCTTCTTGCCCAGGGGGCAGACTGAAGGTCAACCTGAAGAGTCTTTGTATAAGTTCCAGCAAAGCAGACTTAAAAAAATCTTATGTGGTCAATCACTGCTCTTGTTGTGTTTATGCAAATGAACAGGCTAAATTAAAACTGGACTTAATGCAGTCCCTTTAATAACAAGGAGGGTAATCTTAAGGAGAAAAATCGTGATTTGAGGAAAATCACAATGATCAGTGGTAGACTATAAACTAGTGCACCTGTGTCTATAAAATTTATTTTAATTAAAAGTTTGTTTTCATTCAAAAGTTAAACCAGGTCTGTGACATTATCAATAATGCTTAATTTACAGGCAAGAAGAAGGTCAAATGCCTTGCAACTGGATGTCTTCCCAATAAGACAGTCTTGCAAATTTAGAAATTGGTTTGTGAATTGTGTTGTGTGAATAAACATGTGTGTGTTCTTTCTGTTTTCATAGGATATAAGCCTATAATCTCATTACCTGAGTGATTGTCTGTACATAGAAGCCTCACTTAAGAAGCCCATCTTCATTGCTGCCTCCTGAGACTCAACAGTTTGGCTGAACTAAGTGGTTGGGTTGGCGAAGTATGGGTTGGTCAGTGGGCTTCACTTTAAACTGGTCTCTCTTTTGCTTAAAATAACTTTCACCAAGGAGCTCCTTCCCGAAACTGCCAGCCTCTCCAGTGCAACCCTCTTCTTCTGACACTGAACCAGCCACAGACCTTAAGTCAGGAACCCCATGTGGCTGCCAGAGTTTATGGCCTAAAAGCTAATGTATCTGACATAAATCCAGTAGGGTGGCTAGGTCTTCACTTAGTGACAACTACTCCTTCCCTAGAAAATCTAACTTCTCTCAGCTACACCTCAGAAAAGACTCCAGAATAATCCAGCCAAGGTAAAAGTTTTTAAGGTATTAGATCTCAGACAGACCTTAGAGATAGAGACTGGGTACGGAGACGCAAATGCTTGGGTAGAATGGGTCAAATTTGCTGTTAATTCCCTGAATAAAAGCAACCGTTATGCTTGTACCACAGGGAGACCCCAGGCACAGGTCGTACCATTTCCACTAGGCTGGGACTCTGACCCCTCGGGAATCGCCTGTATGCTCGCTCTCTACCAGGATGAGAATGCATGGGGAAATGGGACTTGCAGAAGCTTGTCTCTCCTCTTCCCTCTATAAGGAGTAATGGGACTCAATCCCTCCCTTCATACTCAGTGGGGCCCATGAATGACTCTTCTTGCCTCTCTAGGTGGGAAGCAAATTCGGGTACCCCTGCAGAAGAACTCCGAACATGCACTCATACCAGAAATGCGAGCCACCTTCACAGTGGGGCCGGCGACTATATTCCCCTCCAAGTCCCCAGAGCAGATGTCTGGTGGTATTGTGGGCAAAGGAGTCTCTGGAAAATCCTACCTGACAGGTGGTGTGGAACCTGTGCCCTGGTTCAATTGGCTATCCCATTTACCCTAGCATTTCCAAAACTGGTCCAGACTAGACTGCCCCTGTTAGGGAAAAGAGGTCAGTGGTACCTGGTGGATCCTTTGATCCTCACATCTATATTGACGCAATTGGGGTCCCCAGAGGAGTTCCAAATGAGTTTAAAGCTAGAAATCAAATAGCAGCAGGGTTTGAGTCAGTGCTCTTCTGTTGATTTATTTATTGAATGCCACCGGTTGAGTGGCTTGGGAGAACAGGATGGCACTGGATATGATGCTGGCAGAAAAGGGAGGTGTATGTGTAATGCTTGGGGGGGCAGTGTTGCACCTTTATCCCTAATAATACAGCCCCTGATGAATCTATCACTAAGGCTCTGCAGGGACTAACTACCTTAGCAAATAAGCTAGCAGAAAACTCAGGTATTGACAATCCCATAACAGAATGGTTAGAAAATTGGTTTGGCAACTGGAAAGGAATAATCTCATCAGCTCTGGTATCCCTCATAGTGGTAACAGGCATCCTCACAGCTTTAGGCTGCTGTATTCCATGCATCAGAGGTTTAGTTCAAAGAGTAATTGAGACTGCACTAACTAAACAGATGCAGCAACTTTTCATAATCTCCTCCTCCGAGAGACCAAAGGGAATCCTAACCATGAGGAAAAAAGTCAAGAAATCCTCCTTAAATTTGGAGGAATAAATAGAATGGTTTGAGTAGTCAATTTTCCAAAAGAGACAGGGGGAAATTGTTAGAAACAAGGTCATAGTGACTCCCAAACCAGTAGCAAAATCATTGGTAACAAAAGGCAAATGTAATTGAAGGGTCTTAAGGGCAAATGTAATTAAAGGATCTCTGAGAAGGGAGTGGATAACATTAGCATATTCACAAATCACAATAGGGGCATTTAGATGAACGCGTTAGATTGTACCTCTGGAGTATCCAGTCATGGAGAAACGGGGAAGGAGGAGAGGGGAGGGGAAACTAGTTGCGTTAGGGTGGGGAAGCTAAGACTATAAAACCAGGTTCCTTTGTCTACTTGGGGCGCACATTCTCCTGGCTATGAGGGTGTGCCCGGCTCTGCAGACTCGTGAATAAAGGCCTCGCTTTACTGCTCAAGTCCTGTGTCCCAGTTTTTATTGTGAGCATTTCTCACATAAGGGCCCACTTTATATATATATATATATATATTTTTTTTTTTTTTTTTTTTTACTGATTTTAGAAATGGAAGGATAGAGAGAAACATCAATCAGTTGCCTCCCATATGAACCCTGACAGGGTGGATCAAACATGCAACCGTTTGGTATACGGGACATTGCTCCAACCAATTGAGCAACCCGGTCAAGGCAACAAAGGCCCACTTTAAGTGAGAGAAAAAGTTAGGAACCCAATGTGAAGAGTTTAGCCTGACAAACAAAAAAAGGCCAATGCTGAAGCACATCATTATGCTCTTTCGTAATATCCAGCATAAAAAGAAGATCCTAACCCCTTTCAAAGAGAAGAAACAGATCAGAAACAAAAAATTAGAAATTGGAGCAATATTCCCAACGGTAACACTGGGAGCTAACAGGCAGTGGGACAAAACCTTCAAACATTTGAGAGAGACTTATTTTAGGCTAGGAATTCTATACCCAGCCAAACTATTAATCAAGTATGATTTGTTAATCATGTGAAAACATTTTCAGATTTTTTAAAAATTTTACTTGCCAAATATTCTTTCTTGGAAAATACTGAGAATGTGGAAAGAGGGAGTAAATCAAAAAGGGGGAAGAAATGGAAACCAGGAAGTAGAGGAGTCAACAGAGGAGACTCGATGGGAGCTCTCCCAATAAGGGTCATGGTGAGTACAGCACAACAATCCTGTGTGGTGCAGGCAGTCTGAGGGCAATAGGAGAGTTATGAACCTGAGAGCTTGTCTAATTGAGAGGAACTTGGTAGCTCTGGCAGAGACTTTGAGAAAATTTGGATCAAATACATAGAAAACTAAGCAAGTTTTTTAAAATAAGAAAATGTTTAACACAATGGGGACTAAGTTTTGCAAGGAGAGAAATATAATTATATATAAATATGGCTTGGCTGTGAACATATTTGTTTAATCAAAAGAACAATCACTGAATGTTGGTTTTCACTAAATATTGTATTATGTAGTGGGAGAATGGGGGGGCAGTATTTTTGGGGGGAAAAAAAGAGTAGAAAACCTAAATTCTCATGTTTCATAACAGAAAGTTAATTGATAATATCTTAAAATCAAGAATTAGTAGTATGAGCATTTTTCAAAATAGGGAAGTAAATAGCAGAAGGAAGGACAAAAGGGGTTGTAAGAGGTTATTTGTAGGGGGCAGGCATGAGGGGTGAAGAGGGGATGGAGCAGAGAGCTGTTATAAGTTTAGACACAATATGTCCTTCCAGAGAGCAGAACAAAACAGACCACTAGACAGCTTGATACTCAAAAGTAAATGAATTAAAAAATAATAAAAACAACATGTCTTATAAAATTATGTACTTTGATATGTATTACTTTTTTAATTTTAAAGAGTGAACAGGAATTAGAGAAAGTAATAGAATGAATTTAGAGAAATAACATTTAAAGATGGAAATGATTAATTTAATTCCAGATGGCTGAGGCCTATAATTTCCTCATGCTACCCATAAGAAGACATGTAACCAACCTTAAATTACCTATTTTGGGGCCATAGAAAGATGAATGACCAAAATCCACAGATTTCCTCCCTAGAACCTGGTAACTATGAGGAAGGTTTGGGCCACTGATAACACTAACTCCCATTCCTCAGTTCAGTACACTGGTAAACCCCTATCCTAAGTGAATGAAGATTGTTTTAGATGCTTATGAATGAGCAAATGAGATGACCAAGTGTTCTTTGATTTCAGCACACTAGGCTTGGCAGTTCATTGCCAGGGCTATTTTACAAGTCCATGTAGAGAAAGAGGTTAACTTGTAGGTATTTGTCTAGTGAGAATGCAAATTACAGTTAAACCTCAGTTCTTGAATGTCTTGGTTCTTAAACGATTCAGTTCTCAACCAAGATGTCCATGGAAAAAATGTCTCAGTTGTCTAACAAAACTCCAGGTCTCCATTCTCTACCTGACAACCGATTCAGGCTGACACCTGTATATCAGTCATGTGTCTCTTGGGCGACAAACAAAGGAGGTTCAGTTTGTAAACAAATTGCTTCTGGAACAGTTTATCAAAACAAATTACTATATTTTTCGCACTGTAAGACACACCTGACCATAAGATGCACCTAGGTTTAGAGGAGGAAAACAAGAAAAAAAATATTCTGAACCAAATGGTGTACTAAGATATTTAAAGAATGTAACAAAATAATATTTCAACCATGTAGAGTGAACAACAGTCAACAGCGGTATTAGAAACCATCATCATCACTGTCAGTAACAAATGAGGAGAGACTTTAAAGTTCAAGTACCTTTCTAGTTTTCTGGGAACCCCAAGAACTCATCATCGCTAGTGTCAGAATTTCTGAATCTCAGTTGTTCACAATCACTGATATCACTTTCTTCGCTATCTTCACACTGACCAAACATCCTGAAATTCAGCAGTAAAATGTGACATTTAAGCATCCCCAGGGGTTTTGCGTGGGTCCACCACTTCCTCTTCTAATAGCTGTCACCACCACTGACAGGTCAGGTAATACACATCACGGTCTGTGACGCGATATTTGCTCCATAACACTCACAGATATTCCCCCCACCCCACTTTTTTGGGGCAGGGAAAGTGCATCTTATGGAGGGAAAAATACGGTGAGTTCTATAACTGAAGTTCTGCTGTAATTTCTGCCCCATGGAACAAATAACCTCAAATGTTATGGTTAATGGCCCTGTTGGACATAATCCAGTTCTGTACCTAAATAAACAATATATTAAATTACCTATAAATACCTAGTTTCTCAAGTGCTTATAGAGTGAGCAGAAACAAGGAGGCCTGGCTGAGAAAGGCCTGTTGGATGCGGAGCTTGAGAGCTGGAATTAGGAGACTATGTGACTCTCTCCATTCCATTCATTATGCTTAACAATATACTATCTTATTTTATTTCTTCATTAGCTTTTCATGGATCTTAGTTCATCCAGGCTACTATAACAAAAATACCATAGAATGGATGACTTCTAAACAACAAAAATTTATTTCTCATAATTCTGGAAGCTGGTTAAGTCCAAGATCAAAGTGCTGGCAAATATAGTATCTGGTAAAGACACAAGTCCTAGCTTGTAGACAGCAGTTTTTTAACTGGGTCCTCACAGTTAAAAAAGGGGTGAGTGTGTTCTCTAGGGGCTCTTTTGCAAAAGCACTAACCTCAGGAGAGATTGGAAAGATGGTACCAGAGTAGGAGAATATATTGTGCACTGCCTCCCAGAATCAGACTAGAAATAAAATTAAAGAGAATAATCAACCAAGTTAAACTGAAGGGTACCTGAAAAGGAAACTCTTAACCAAAGATGGCCAAAAAACCGCCTCAAGACTGGTAAGAAGGGCAGGGACATCTTAAAAGGGCCAGCCTGGCACACACAGGTGGTGGGCTGAGGTGACAGCACAACTGCGAGAGCGACCCCTTGAGAGGAGTGAAGCCAAGACCACAGACCCAGCTCCAAAGCACAGAGAGCCAGTGCCAAGATTGGCCCAGCATGTAGCATCTAGCAGTGGCGAAAGGCCACAGGGTCTCTCCTAGGGAGAGAAGAAACTCCTGGAAACAAATACACTATCTTTTTTTTCCTTAAAAGGACAAAGCACAGGTTTTATGTTTGTGGTTACTTACCTTGGACCCCAGCATAGGGTGGGTGGAGTGGACTGGATTTCCACAAAAAGGGGCCAGAGTGGGAGGCACTGGGGAGAGACTTGGGTGAGTGGCTGTGGGATTTTGTGGGCCAGGTTATACCTGGGCTCCACAGCAGCCATCTTTCTTGAGAACAGCTAGCCACTCCCAGGAGAAAATCAATTACCTTACCTTGTGGGATACCACTCCCTCCACCTTCTGGAATTCTGTGCACCACACCTTCTGGAATTGTTTGTTCCACTCTCTATCCTTTTTGTTCTTTTTTTTTTAAGTTTGGTCTGTCTTGGTGTTTTGTTTTGTTTGGATTTTTTTTCCATTCTTTTCTGCCATCCTGCCTCTTAACCCTTGCTGAGGAGATAGCAACATCTCAGAGGTTGCCAGAGATAGGCTGCAGGGTGCAGCCAATCCATTCACTTTCCTGGGAAACAAATTGGTGCTTCCCCCTCACAGGAGAGCCACAGAAATGCCTACCCAGCATCCAGCAGACCCAAAATCTGGGCTGTGGAGCCCTACGACGGGCCCTGCCATACAAGGTATAGGGAAATAATCCTAGACAGACTCAGACAAGTGGTTTGGGGGAGGGGGGACACACCCACCATCTTCCCTAAAGTATGAAATGCACCTGCCATGGGAGATCTAGGAATCACAGCTCCTTGTTTCCACCAGAAGCTCTCTTAAGAAATAGGTCTGTGACTAGTCTAAAATTGACAGCAGGCCAGCATGCAAAGACAGGCAAGGGTGGATCCTGCAGTGACTTGGTACATTTGCTGACACAACCATGGACCCAGTGGTAATAAAAGCCAGCTTTGCAGAGAACCCTGGGGTCAGCCAAGCCCAGAGGAATCAGCCACAAACTATGAATTGCATATAGCTTTGAAAAGGCTGCCAAAGGCCAGATATAGACAGCATATGACATTAACTTACAACAGACTCAGACATCACAACAGTATCCAAAGAGAGAAAGTAGCAGATAAGCTCTACACTCTGCTGAGACAAAGCCACTTGGTTCTTTCTTCACTATTTTCACTATTCTTTTCATCATCTTTTTATTACTTTTATCTATTTTTTTCTTTTACTTTTGGTGCTCTAATTTTTCTTTCATGTTTTCTATTTTACTCTTGTCTTTGATTACTCCATTGTTCCCTTCTTCTCTCCTTTTATTATTGCTGTTACTTTTTCTGTTTTTTTTTTTCCTGATTTTCTCTTTCAATTCATTATTTGTATTAGTTCTCTTCCCCTTTCAACTATCATAATCACTTCTCTTTCCTTTGGTCTTTGCAAATTCTTTCTCCTTTTCCCCATTCTCTACAATTCCATTTCTCTTTCCACTTTTATTGTTCTTTGATCTGCTGTTGTTGATATTGCTTTTGTGATTGGAGGGGTGCTTGTTTTGGTGTTGTTTCTGTGTTTTTTTTGCTTTGTTCTGCCAGCCCCTATGCAACAGCATACAAGACATGGTGGGGGTTAAGCCTCTAAGTCAGCCAGTCTGAGGGTAGTTCCCACCAACAAATAGGCCAATAACAATCAGGACCCAAATACAACAGGAAAGTCCACATAACCCACACAAAGGACATTCCTAGAGCATCCAGATCAGGAGATGAATGAGACTTCACACCTGGGTCCCACAGGACTCCTAAATAAGGCCACTCCAAAGGACAGAGTCAAAGCAGATCATTTAATACATAGAAACAAATACAAAGAGACAATTAAAATGAGGAGACAAAGACAACCTCCAAATGAAAGAAAAGGAGGACTCTCCAGAAAAAGAGCTAAATAAAATTGAGGCAAGCAATTTATCAGACATAGACTTCAAGGTAATGGTTATAAGGATGCTCAAGGAACTTAGTGAGAACTACAAGAAACTTAGTGAGAATTATACCAGCATTAAAAAGGAGTTAGAAACCTTTAATAAAAACCAGTCCAAAATGAAGAATGCAATAACTGAAATAAAGAATGCACTAGATGGAATTAAAAGCAGGCTAGAAAAAGCAAAGGATAAAATCAGTGAGTTGGAAGACAAGGTAGAAAAAACACCCAGTTAGAGCACGAAATGAAAAAAACAAACAAACAAACAAACAAAAAAAAAACACTCAAGAAGAATTAGGTTAGTTTAAGAGAGCTTTGGGACAACACAAAATGTAACAATATTCTCATCATAGGGATACCAGAAGGAAAAAAAGGAACAAGGTAGAGAAAAACTTGTTTGAAGAAAGAATGACAGGAAACTTCCCTAATATGGTGAGAGAGAGTCACACAGGTTCAGGAAGCAAAGAGAGTCTCAATCAAGAGGAACTCAAAGAGGCCCACACCAAGACATGTCACATTTAAAATGGCAAGATTTGCCCTGGCTGGTACAGTTCAGTAAATTGAGTGTTGGCCTGCAAACCAAAAACTTGCAGGTCACAGGTTCAATTCCCAGTCAGGACACATGCCTGAGTTGCAAGCCAGGTCCCCAATTGGGGGCATGTGAGAAGCAACTGATGGACATTTCTCTCACACGTCGATGTTTCTTTCCCTCTCTTTCTCTCTCCCTTCTCTTCACTCTAAAAACTAAATAGAATATCTTAAAATGGCAAAATTTAAAGACAAAGAGAGAATCTTAAAGGCACCAAGAGAGAAACAGCTAGTTAAGTACAAAGATGCTCCAATAAGGCTATCAGCTGAATTCTCAACAGAAACAGTACAGTCCAGAAGGGACTGACATGAAATATTCCAAGTAATGAAAAGCAAGCAACTGCAACCAAGACTACTCTATCCAGTAAGGCTCTCATTTAAAATGAAAGACAAAATAGTCTCCCAGATTTAAAAAAAAAAAAAAAAGGCTAAAGTAATATATTACCACCAAACCATCACTGTAAGAGATGGTAAAAGGACTTCTTAAAGGAAAAGGAAAAATAGAGAGAGAGAGGAATACGGGGACAAGGGGACAAAATGGCAATGAATAAGTACCTGTCAATAATAATCTTAAATGTTCATGGATTAAATGCTCCAATCAAAAGATATAGTATGGCTGAATGGATAAGAAAACATGACCCACAAATATGCTGTCTAAAAGATACCAACCTCAGAACAAAAGATTTACACAGGAAGGGATATAAAAAAAAAATTCATGCAAATGGACATGAAAAAAAGATACCAGACAAAATAGACTTCAAAACAAAGGTCATAACAAGAGACAATGAGGGTCACTTTAAATACTTAAGGGAGAAGTCCAAGAAAAGGATATAACTCTTGTAAACATATATGCACAAGATATAGGAGCACCTAAATATATTTTAAAATCTTGGAGGACTTCAAGAAAGAGATAGCAATATAGTTAGTGATTATAGGGGATTTTAATGCCACACTGTCAACACTGGATAAATTTTCCAAACAAAAAATCAACAAGTACATTGCAACATTGAAAGAAACTCTAGATCAATAGACTTAATTGATATTTACAGAATATTTCACTGCAAAGAAGCAAAACATACATTATTCTTGAAAGCACTTGGACCATTTTCAAAGATAGGCACACAGTAGGACACAAAATGAGCCTTAACAAATTCAAGAATATTAAAATCATATCAAGCATCTTCTTGAATTACAATGGCTTGAAACTAGAAATCAACCTCAAGAAAAAGTATTTAAAAATTCAAATACATGTAGGCTGAATAATACATTATTAAATAATAAATGAGTTAACAGTGATATTAAGGAAGAAATCAAGAAGTATCTGGAAACAGATGAAAATGAACACACAACATCCTCAAACCTATGTAAGACAGCGAAGAAGTCCTGAAAGGGAAGTTCAGAGTATTACAGGCCTACCTAAAGAACATAGAAAAATCTCAAATAAACAGCCTAAACTTACACCCAAAAGAACCAGGGGAACAACAACAAGCAAAGCCCAGAGTGAGCAGAAGGAGGAAATTACCAAGAACAGAGCAGACTTAAACAAACATAGAGACTTAAAAGCAATTCGAAGGATCAATGAATCCAGGATTTGGTTCTTTGAAGAGATAAACAAAATTGACAAATCCTTAACCAGACTCATCAAGAAAAATAGAGGGCCCAAATAAATAAAATCAGAAATGAAAGAGGAAAAGTTACAAATGATAGCACAGAAATACAGTTGATTGTAAGAAATTCCTATAACAACTACATGCCAAGAAATTGCACAACCCAGGTGAAATTGATAAATTCTTCCAAAACTTAATGAGGAAGAAATTGGAAACGTGTAGACTGATAACAAGTAGCAAAATTGAAGCAGTAATAAAAAATACTCTGGACACACAAAAGCCCTGAACCAATGGCTTCACAGGCAAATTTTACCAAACATTCAAAGAACTAACACCTATTCTTCTAAAAATTTCCACAAAATTCAGGAAGAGAGAAGACTCCCAAGTTCGTTTTTTTTTTAAGTATATTTTATTGATTATGTTGTTACAGATGTCTCAATTTTTTTCTCTTTCCTCCCCTCTGCCTAGTACCCCCCTTGCCTCCAGCAATCCTACCCCTCTTAGTTCATGTCCTTGGATTGTACATATAAGTTATTTGGCTTCATCATTTCCTATATTATTCTTAACTTCCCCCTGTCTATTTTGTACCTACCAATTATGCTTCTTAATCCCTGAACCATTTCCCTATTGCTCCCCCTTCCCCCTCCCAGGTGTTAACCCTCCAAATGATCCCCATATCTATGATTCTGTTCCTACTCTGGTTTGCTTAGTTGGATCTTGTTTTTCTTTTTTAGATTCAGTTGTTCATAGTTGTGAGTTTGTTGTCATTTTAATGTTCATAGTTTTCATCTTTTTCTTAAGTAAGTCCCTTTGACATTTCATATAATAATGGCTTGGTGATGATGAACTCCTTTAGCTTTCCCTTGTCTAGGAAACACTTCATCTGCCCTTCCATTCTAAATGATAGCTTTGCTGAATAGAGTAATCTTGGTTGTAAGTTCTTGTTTTTCATCACATTGAATACTTCTTGCCAGTCCCTTGTCTGCAAAGTTTTTTTGTTTTTTTTTTAAGAAATCAGCTGATAGTCTTATAGTCACCCCTTTGTAGGCAACTCTCTGATTTTTTCTTGCTGCTTTTAAGATTCTCTCTTTATCTTTCACCTTTGGCATTTTAGTGACGATGTGTCTTGGTGTGATCCTCCTCGGGTCTGGCTTGTTTGAGACTCTCTGTGTTTCCTGGACTTGTATGTCTATTTCCTTCACCAAATTTGGGGAGTTGTCCTTCATTATTTTTTCTCTTAAGCTTTTATGAAAATTTACTTCCTCTTTCTTTCTGGCTGCCCTATGATTCAGAGGTTGGTATGTTTAAAGTTGTCCCAGAGGTTCCTGAGCTTCTCATTTTTTTCAATTCTTGTTTCCTCATTCTGTATTGGAAGCATATACCATGTTCATGGATGGGAAGAATTAACATCATTAAAATGAGCACACTATCCAAAGCAATCTATAGACTCAGCTCAATCCTATCAAAATTCCCATGGCATGTTTTGCAGATCTAGAACAAATACTTCAAAAATTTATATGGAACCAGAAAGACCCCAGGTAGCTTCAGCAATCTTGAGAAAGAAGAATAAAGTAGGAGAGAGCAAAATACCTGATATCAAGCTGTACTACAAGGACACTGTATTACAAACAGTCTGATACTGGCAGAAGAACAGCCACATAGATCAATGAAACAGAATAGAGACCAGAAATAAACCTAGGTCTTTATGGTCAATTAATATTTGACATAGGGGGCACAAGCATACAATGGAATAAAGACATCTTTTCAATAAATGATGTTAGGAGAACTGAATTGGTACATTCAAAAAAATTATAATAGACCACCAACTTACACCATACACTAGAATAAACTCAAAATGGATAAAAGACTTAAACATAAGTTGTGATACCATAAAATCCTAGTGGAAAACATAGGCAGTAAAATTTCAGATATCTCACATAGCAAATTTTTTTTTTTTTTTTTTTTTTTTTTGCTGAAATATATCCTAGGGCAAGGGAAATAAAGAAAAAAGTAAACAAATAGGGCTACATTAAATTAAAAAGCTTCTGCAAATCTAAAGAAACTAGTATCAAAATGAAAAGGGAACCCACTATATGGGAGAACATATTTGTCAATGATACATTGAACAAGTGTTTATTCTCCTAAATATATAAAGAATTCATACAACTCAACACCAGGAACACAAATAATCCAATTAAAAAATGACAAAGGACCTGAATAGACACTCCAAGGAGGACATACAGATGACTCATGGGCATATGAAAAAATGCTCAACAGCACTAGCCATCAGAGATGCAAATTAAAACCACAATGAGATATCACCTCACACCTGTCAGAATAAATCAACAAACAACAAGTGCTGATGAGGATGTGGAGAAAAGGGGATCCTAGTGCACCATTGGTAGGAATGCAGACTCGTGCAGTCACTTTGGAAAACAGTATGGAGTTTTTTCAAAAAATTAAAAATGGAACTGCTTTTTGACCCAGTGATTCCACTGCTGGGAATGTACCTTCAGTATCTTTAAACACCAATTCAAAAAAATCTAAGCACCCTTATGTTCATAGCAGTACTATTTGCAATGGCCAAGATTTGAACACAGCCTAAGTGTCTATCGGTAGATGAGTGGATCTAAAAAGAGTAGTACATTTACACAATGGAATAGTATGCAGCATAAAAAAAGAAGGAATTCCTGTTTTTTGAGACAGCATGGATGGAACTGAAGACTATTATGCTAAGTGAAATAAGTCAGTCAGTGAAAGACAAGTATCATATGATCTCACTCATAAGAGGAATCCAATAAACAAAATAAACTAATGAGTAAATAGAATCAGAGGCATGGAATCATGGACTAGACTGACAGCTGTAAGAGGTGAGGTGGGGACTGATTGGAATAAGGTAAAGGGATTAATCAAAGAACATACATGAAGGACACATGGACATGGACAACAGTGTGGGGATTGACTATGGAAGTGAGAAGCGGGCTGAGTCGAGGCGGTGAAGAGGGAAAAATGGGGCAACTGTAATACTATAAACAATAAAACATTAAAAAAACATATAAAAGAACTAATCTTATTCATGAGGGCTCCATCCTCATCACACTGGGGATTAGGTTTCAACATATGAATTTGGGGGAAACAAAAACTTTCTGTCTATAGCATTTTATTTTATATTTTTGTATGTTAAATTGATTATGCTGTTACAGTTGTCCCAATTTCTTTTCCCTTTATTCCCCTCCACCCAGTGACCCCTTCCCTCCAGTAGGCCCTCCTGCTTAGTCCATGCCCATTGGTTCTGCATATAGTTCTTCTCAACATCTTCCCATTGACTCCACTTCCTCCTACTATGCTTCTTAATTCCTGTACCATCTCCCTCCATTTCCTGCCACTGACCTCCCCCCAAAATGTTCCCCATACCTATAATTCTTTTCCCACTCTCATTGCCTACTTAGTTTGCCTTTGTTTCAGTTCCCTAGCTTCTGTTGTTGGTTGTTGTGATACAGTTTTCATTTTAACGTTCATAGTTTTGATCCTCTTTCTCCTAAGCAAGTCTCTTTAACATTTCATATAACAGTGGTTTGGATCTGATGAACTACTTCAGTTTTCCTTTGTCCTGGAAGCACTTTCTCTGCCCTTCTATTCTGAATGAGAGCTTTGCTGGGTAGAGTAATCGTGGTTGTAGGTTTTTGATTTTCATTACTTTGACTATTTCTTGCCAGTCCCTTCTTGTCTTCAGAGTTTCTTTTGAGAGATCTGCTGATAATCTTATTGGGATGCCTTTGTACGCAATTCTCTTCTTCTCTCTTGCTGCTTTTAAGATTCTCTCTTTATCCATAATTTTTTATTATAGTATGTCTTGGTGTGTTTCTCCATGGGTCCAGTTTTTTTGGAACTCTCTGTACTTCTTTGGACCTGTAAGTCTATTTTTTTCCCCAAGTTAGGGAAGTTCTGCTTCATTATTTTTTCACATAATTTTTCCATTTCTAGTTCTTCTTCGCCTTCTGGCAACCCTATGATTCAGACATTGGTCCCATAGGTTTCTGAGCCTCTCCTCATCTTCCTTATTTTTTGTTACCTCTTTCTGCACTGGTTGACTGTTTGTTCCTTCCCTATGTTCTGATTTGTTGGTTTTATCCCTGGTTTTCTTTCCCTCACCACTAGTTTTATATGTGTTTTCATTCATTTCAGCAGGGCTAGCCTTCATTTCTTCCCTGTCTTGTTTAAGATCTGCTGTTAGGTCTGTAAGCATTTTTATAACCAAAGCTCTGAACTGTGCCTCAGAAAGATTTCCTATCTGCTGATCCATTAGATTAGATATTTGCTGTCTGGTCAGCTGTGTGATTGGGATCTCTATCATGAATGTGCCATTCTGACAGTTTTGTGTTTACCTTTGCTTCCTTGGTGGGGCTATCACATGTCCTACACTATAGGGGGCGGAGCCCCGTGCACTCGTCACAGCCAGGCGATCCTTCTCACTACACTGTGGCATTTTGCATGTGGGTGGGGGCTTAAGATGGCTTCACTGTGGCATTTTGCATGTGGGTGGGGTCCAAGATGGCTTCCTGCCATTCACTCTCTGCTGAGAGACCAGAAACCTCCTCCTTCATCCTGACACCCTCTGGCCCTCACAGTCCAAGCCAATGGGGGTCTGCCTTCCCCAGCATTGGAATCACGAGCTGACGGGTTTGCATATTCACAAAGGTTGTACAATCATTTCCACTATCTCATTCCAGAACATTTTCATGAATAGTATAAAGGAAACCTGGTACCCATGGGTCATTCCCATTCCCCACTTTTCCCAACTCCTGGTAGCCACCAATCTACATTCTATAAATTTTGCCTACTCCAAACATTTCATAGAAATGAAATTACATAATATATTGCCTTTTGTGTCTGCCTTATCTCACCTAGCATACTGTTTTCAAGACTCTTACATGAGAAGAGAGTTAAGACAAACAAGAAGACCTTAGTTTCCAGTAAACTGATTCATTCCCCAACTACCACTGAACACCTACTGGGTGTACAGCACCAGACCAGGCATGGGGCTATAGGAGAAAGGCAACTTTCCATTTCAAGAGTCCACAATGTAACTACAGTTTTCACTGATTTCTTTTTTGGATAATCACTAATCCAAACCAACTGGAGGAAAAATCATTTGATTACTTTAGATAAAAAATAAGCATTTACAACAAAGTAGTTATTTCTCTCAGATATCTAAAAAAAAAGAAAAAAAAATCTAACAATGTATTACCTAAAAAAAAATAATAATAAAAAAGACTCATCCAACTTGCAACATGTATCAGTACCTTGTTGCTTTTCATAGCTGAATAATATTCCATTATATGGATATGCCACATTCTGTTTATTCATTCATCAATTGATGGACATTTGGATTGTTTCCCATCTTTAGCTATTATGAATAATGCTACTATAAAAATTCATATACAAGTTTTTTCATAGACATATGTTTTCAGTTCTCTTTATTTTTTAAAAATGTATTCATTGATTTAGAGAGAGAAAGGAAAGGAGAAGAAGAGAAACAGCAGTTTGTTGTTCCACTTACTTATGCACTCATTGGTTGATTCTTTTATGTGCCCTGACTGGGGATCAAACCCACAACTTTGGCATGTCAGAATAATGCTCTAACCAACTGAGCTACCAAACCAGGGCTGTTTTTAGTTCTCTTGAATATATACCTAGGAGTGAAATTGCTGGATCAAATGGAAATTCTGTTTAACTTGTTGAGGAACTGCCAAACTATTTTCCACAGCAGCTATCAGCAGTATATGAGGGTTCCAATTTCTCCACATCTTACAAACACTTGTTATTGTCTGTTTGTTACAGCTATCCTAGTCAATGTGAAATGGTATCTCATTAAGCTTTTAATTTATATTTTCCTAATGGCTAATGATGTCAAGCATCTTTTCAAGTGCTTACTGGCCACTTGTATATCTTCTTAAGAAAATGTCTATTCAGATTCATTGCCTATTTTTTAAATTGGTGTGTCTTCTTTTTTGAGTTGTAATAGTCCTTTGTATATTCTAGATACAAGTCTCTATTAATCTGCTCAGGCTACCATAATAAAATGCCACAGAATGGATGGCTTAAACAACATAAATTTATTTTTTCACAGTCTGGAGGCTGAAAGTTCAAGAACAGGGTGCCAGAAGGATTGGTTTCTGGTGGGACCTCTGCTCTTGACATGCAGACAATGTCTTCACATGGCCTTTTCTCTGTGTGTCCACATCCCTGATGTTGATTCTTCTACTTACAAAGACATCAGTCTTATTGGATTAGTGCCCACCCTTATGATCTCATTTAACCTTAATTATCCCATTAAAGACCTTACCTCAAATACAGTCACACAGGGGGCTAGGACTCCAAATAAGACTATTGGGTAAACATAAATCAGTCCATTACAAAGTCCCTTTTTAGATGTATGATTTGCAAAGTTGTCTCCCATTTCGAATGCTTCTTCACTTTTTTGATGGTGTCCTCTGAAGCACAAAAGTTTTAATTTTTATGAAGTCTAGCTAATTGTTGTTGCTTATAATTTTGGTGTCATATTTAAGAACCATTTCTATACTATCCTTAACTTCCCCCTGTCTATTTTGTACCTACCAATTATGCTTCTTAATCCCTTCACCGTTTCCCCATTTCTCCCCCTTCCCCTCTCAGCTGATAACCCTCCAAATGCTCCCCATACCTATGATTCTATTCCCACTCTGGTTGTCTGCTTAGTTTGCTTTTGTTTTTATTTTTTAAATTCCATTGTTAATAATTGTGAGTTTGGTGTCATTTTAATGTTTATAGTTTTGATCTTCTTTTTCTTAAATTAGTCCCTTTAACATTTCATATAATAATGGCTTGGAGATGATGTACTCCTTTAGCTTTCCCTTGTCTGGGTAGCACTTTATCTACCCTTCCAATATAAATGATAGCTTTAATGGCTAGAGTAGTCTTGGTTGTAGGTCCTTGCCTCCCATCACTTTGAATATTTCCTGCCAGTCCTTTCTTGCCTGCCAAGTTTCTTTTGAGAAATCAGCTGATAGTCTTATAGGCACCCATTTGTAGGTAACTCTCTTCTTTTCTCTTGATGCTTTTAAGATTCTCTCTTTATCTTTAACTTTTAGCATTTTAATTATGATATGTTTTGGTGTGGTCCTCTCTGGATCTAGCTTGTTTGGGACTCTCTGCTTCTTGGGTTTGTATGTCTATTTCCTTTGCCAAATTAAGAAAGTTTTCCTTCATTTTTTTTTTACATAAGTTTCCAATTTCTTCCCTTCCTCTTCTGCTTCTGGCACCCCTATGATTCTGATGTTGGCATGTTTAAAGTTGTCCCAGAGAGACTTCCAACCAAGATGGAGGCATACATACATGCTTCTGTCTCCTCACAACTAAGAAGAAATTTACAACCACTTCAAAACTAAAAGCCCCCAGAAAATCCAAAAAATCAAAACTACAGGGAAGTTCGGCAAAGAATAAAGAAGAAATAATCAACCAGAAAGGTAGGAGGGGCGGGGCTTGGATGGAGAGAAAGAGGAGCAGAGCAGCAGCTGCGGGGGCAGTGCTTGGTGGCAGCATGGCTAGAGGCAGTTCAGCTTGTGGGAGAGTGGTGCGCAGGCATGGCTAGCAGCAGCCATGGTGAAAAGCACAGTCATACCATTTAAACCCAAGAAACAATCCGCAGCCCCAAACCAGACTATGTAGCTTGCAGTTCCAGAGCCTGAGAAAAGAGAGCTGCATTGCTTCTGACTGTGAAAGCAAGTAGGGGCTTGGGCAGAGGAAGAAACTACCAGTCTCGAAAAGGAGGCAGCTTGCTTATTACGGGAAGGGAGAGAAGTGCCTAGAAAAGTGGCAGCAACCACCACGTTTCCCTCTCAGACCTATCCCCCACATACGGCGCTAAAATGCAACGATGGAACGGTCACCAGCACTAACATATACCTAAGACTCCACCCAGAGACAGATTAAAGTTGGTTGAGGGGCTGGGCGCAGAAGAAAATATTGGGCCCTTTAAAAAAAGAGAGAGACACAGGGAAAATAAAAATACAAGTTAACCATATTTTTAAATAAATACAAAATATTATGTACAATTAATATTTTATTTCCAATAAAATTTGAATATAATATAGTATAATATAATTAATAATAGCATAATAATAATCACAAAGTTTTGATGTTTCATTTTCTAGCTATCAACAAAAATAAAAATATAAAATTTAATAGTCTGAATGATTAGAATACTAGAGAAGTAATTAATGATTAATTAAAATTCAAAAATTATTCATAAACTACGAAAATCCAGGTGCTGATATAACAACAGGAATTAATTTTATCTTAATATAATTTCAACAATAGGAATTAATTTTATTTTAATATAATTTCAACTTACCTGAATATTTATTTATATGCACAGAAAACTATTTTTTAAAATTGTAAATGAAACAAGTACATATCCACAAACTAATTTACATCCCTGCATATTTGCATATATCCTTAGTCTGCACTGCAGGAGAACCTTTGTAAGTACAAAGTAGCAAATACGATTCTATTGCTCCGACGACCGGTAGCACAGCCACATGGGGCCTATGAAGGATAGTATGTGTATAGCATGCAGCGTAGTAATGAAATAATGAATATAAGCGAATATAAACATACTATCAGGTTTTACCACCAATTGTAAACTTGTATGTATTTAAAATTGCACATATGAAACCAAACTTGGTGTCATTAGAAAAAAGTGTAAAGTTGGGGTTTTGCGTGGCCCTTCAAAAGTCGGGGCCCAAGGAGTGTGCCCGGTGCTCCTGCCATTAAATTCACCTCTGGCTCTGCCCCCTATAATGTAAGAGATGCGACAGCCCTTACCCAAATCACAGAGGCAAACACAGAAAGATGAGGAGACAGAGAAGTACGACCCAGAAATGGGGACAGATCAAGGTCCCAGTGACACAACTAAGCAGTGAGCAGATAGCATGCCTAACAGATGAGGAGATAAGAGAGCTTAACAGATGCACAGTTTAAGGCATTGATGATTAGGATGCTCACAACTCTGATAACAAAGATTAAACAGGACAGGGAAAAAATGAAGGCTATCCTGGCTGAAATGAAGGAAAAGCCATATGAAAGAAGTAGTGAAGGAAAGGAAACCAGAGTTCAAATCAACTAACTGGAACATAAGGAGGAAACAGTCAACCAGTACAGAAGGAGGAAATGAGAATTTTAAAAAATGAAGAGAGACTTAAAAACCTCTGGGACAGCTATAAACGTGCCAGCATCCAAATCATAAGGGTGCCAGAAGGAGAAGAGGAAGAGCAAGAAATTGAAAACTTATGTGGAAAAATAATGAAGGAAAACTTCCCTAATTTGGGGAAGGAAATGGACATATGGATCCAGGAAGCAAAGAGAGTCCCAACAAACTAGACCCAGAGAGGACCACACCAAGACTCATCATAATCAAAATGTCAAAGGTTAAAGATAAAGAGAGAATCTTCAAAGCAGCAAGAAAGAAGAGGAGAATTACCTACAAAGGGGTACCCATAAGACTGTCAGCTGATTTATCAAAAGAAATTTTGCAGGCAAGAAGGGACTGGCAGGAAATATTCAAAGTGATGAAAAGCAAGGACCTACAATCAAGATTACTCTATCCAGCAAAGCTATCATTCAGAATGGAAGGGCAGATGAAGTGCTTCCCAGACAAAGTAAAGCTAAAGGAGTTCATTATCACCAGGCCATTATTATATGAAATGTTAAAGAGACTTATTTAAGAAAAAGAAGATCAAAAATTGAACATTAAAACGAAAACAGTATCACAACTATCAACAACAGAAGCTAGAGAATGGAAACAAAGGTAAACTAAGCAGACAACTAGAGTGGGAACAGAATCATAGGTATGGGGAGCATGTGGGGAGAGGTCACCTGGGAGGTGGGAGGGAGACATGGAGGGAAATAGTGCAGGAATTGAGAAGCATAGTAGGAGGGTGGAGAATGGACAGGGGGATGTTGAGAAGAGCTTTGTGCATGACCCATGGACATGGACTAAGGTGGGGGGCTGCTGGGTGGAGGGGAGCAAAGGGAAAAGAAATTGGAACAACTGTAACAGCATAATCAATAAAGCATACCAAAAACAAAGTTGTCCCAGAGGTTCCTAAACCTCTCCTCATTTTTTTCAATTCTTGTTTCTTCCTTCTGTACTGGTTGACAGTTTGTTTCTTCCTATGTTCCAAATCATTGATTTAAACCCTGGTTTTCTACCCTTCACTACTGGTTTCATGTGAGTTTTCCTTTGTTTCATTTAGCATAGCTTTCATTTCTTTCCTTATGCATTTGTTGTACTTAATTTTGTCTGTCAAGTCTGTGAGCACCATTATCACCAGTTTTGAACTCTGCTTCTGTTTAGTTGGCTATCTCCTCATCTCTCAGTTCTCCCACTGGAATCTTGATCTGCTCCCTCTTTTGGCCCATACTTCTCTGTCTCCTCAACTTGACAGCTTTCTGTGTTTACCTCTGGGTCTTAGGTAGAGCTGCCACACCGATTATGTTTAAGGGTCGGAGCCTTAGGTATTCGTCAATGCAGGGTGGCCCATTTCACTATGTTGTGGCACTGTATGTGTGGGAGGGTTCTGAGAGGGAACTTCCAATGGCACCTGCCCAGCACTTGCCCCTTTTCCAGGCACTTTGCCCACTTCCCTTATGCTACTGGCACTCCTCTAGCAGTTGCTTGGTGATGGTTCCCAGAGTGGGTGGGTTTGCGGATGTTCTCGGACTGCAGGGACCCTCTAAACAAGCAGACTTTGCTGAGAACCTGGCAGTTTCTTCCTCTGCCCTAACTCCCACTGGTTTTCACAGTCAGAAACAATGTGGCTTTATTTTCCCCAGTGCTGAAACCATGAGCTGTGCGGCCTGTCTGAGGCTGGGATGGCTTCCCAGGTTTCCCTCCCTACTTTAAAAATGTATGACTGAGCTTTCTGCCCCTGACCACAGCCACTGTCCTGCTGCCACAATTGCCACCTCTGACACCGCACCATGTCCTCTCTGCCCCTCCTACCTGACTGGATGAGTATTTCTTTTTTATTTCTTCATTTGTTGGACTTCCATACAGTTCAATTTTCTGGTACTTCTATTTTTTCTTTGTTTGTTTGTTTAGTTTTGAGGTAGTTGTAATGCGTTCTTAGTTGTGGAGGGAGACACAGTGCCTCCATCTTGGCTGGAACTCTGTAGTCTGAATAAAAGATTTTAAACAGTGTTGTACTGCTGAAGGTTTGTGGGAAATAGAGTTACAGTTCTAAGAGAAAAAAATAGTTCCCTTATAGAGGTGATCATTAAAATTTCCTCACAAAATCTCCCCATTAGCTTTTCATCACTTTGCCCTCACTTTCCCTTCCTTTCTGCCTACTTTGTTGCCTGAATTTGCTCACTTAGACATGTATGAACAATTGCAACAGAGTGGGGGAGGGGTCCCCAAAGTCCCCACAGCTCATGGTTTGGGGGTGAGGAAAAGAGATAATACAGCTTTCAAGGTACTTTGCATATCTATGGCAAGTAGGTAACTAGAAAATAGCCATGCTGTAACCCAGGACAAAAGGGTAGATGATAGGCTTAAAATACTAGCCTTTTCTGAAAGGAAGCTATGCTGCCCCCAGGTAAAAGGGTGGATGATCCACTTAAGATACTTCTCATAACAATGACATATGGTGCTTGGGGTCAGCATTTAAAATTAGGGAGAGCTGTGAGGATAAATGGGAGAGAAGTCATACAGTCTGAAAGGGTGTAGCTGGGAGTCAGCTAGGAGGTCTGGGTTGTAAGGGGGAAGCCACATGGTTTGAAGAGAGTTTGCCACCAAGGTCTGGAGTAAGAAAGAGGAAACCCATTGGAAACCTGCCTAGAGAACACCTCCACACGGCTGATGAGGCTGGAATTGTGGGGACCTGCCTAACCAAGCATGGATTAGTCAGAGATGCCTGAAATGCTGAACTGTAGCTAGGAATACTGAGCCATGGACTTCTGCTTTTCTGAAAAATGGTACCTCTGACTGATATATTCTGAAACTGGCCTGGTTTTGTTACAGAGCAGGGTCCCCCAAAATCCCCAGAGCTTGCGGGTTGGGAGACGGGCACAGCTTTCAAGATGCCTTTGCATATCTATAGCTGGTAGTTAGTGTTTTAGTTATGCAATGGCTTTAGTTCTTCCAAGGTGCCAAGGAGATGGGAGGGGTTTTGACCATGGAATGGTGAGAAAAGGGCATACAGGGCCTGCACAAGGTTCTGTGAATGGTCAGAATCAGTTACCACATGCACTGTGTCACAGGCCGTGGTCAGGGATTTAAAAATAAGGCGACAGCCATTTTGGGAAGGAGAACCATGCGGTTTGCAGAGAGGAGAGATCCATGGGGTTTTACAAGGAGGCTGGGAACTCCATGTGGTTCTGAATTAAGAGCTGGAGAGCACCGCAACACAGGCAAAACCTCCCCAATCAAGTTCAAATGATTGGGAGCTGCTGGTAAAACTGAACTGTGTCTGGGAAGTAGGAAAACTATATCTCCGACTTTCTAAAACTAGCTTGGTTTGGCAGGGGGAGGCAGAACTATGTGTTTGTGGGTGTTTTAAAGAAAATAAGACTTAATGGCAGAAATCCGCCAGTAATCTAAATCTGTATAACCTTTAAATAAACAATTCTTTTTCTTTTCACCAAACTCTGGTATTGAGAGTTCTGCTTCTGGCGGCGGGCAATTGGGCCCCTCATAACCGAATAGCCCATGGGTTTTGTTTCAATCGAGGGAGCTTGTGGGTTCTGTTATAGTTTGTCAGGGGAAGGCAGTACCAAGTGTTTTGGGGTGTTTTAAAGAGTGGGACGTAAAGGTAGAAACCCACCGTTATTCTGAATTTGTAATACTTTTAAATAAGCCCCCTTTCCTTTTCCACCAAAGTTTTGTATTGGGAGTTACATTGCTTGGTGGTGGGCAATTGGACCCCACAGCTGTTCCAGAACAGCACAGGCTGGGGTTCTGTAACACAAGGTCCTACCAGCCTCTCTAAGGTGAACAAAAGAAAAGGGAAGTAGAACACAGAAGCAAGGAGACCAATTGTTTCTATTTTCTTAACAGCTGGCAATGGAGGCCATTTCCCCTCAGTATGTGTGCACAAACTGCACCAAATATGATGTTATATCCCAAGCTTCTTCACTGAAAAAAATTAAAAATATTTTTAAAAATTGCCTAAATGGAGAAATGTGCCTGCACAACAAGTCAAACAGTTTCTGGGATTTGCATTAGTGCTGGGTTTTCCCAGTGATTATTTATAATGGCCAAGGATCACTGTGGTCATAGGAGAGAAGGCTGCCATTTGTGTAGCCAGTTTTCATGGACTTAAGAAACTCCCAGATCAGTAATTTACACCATTTTTCTGATAGAATTTATTGCATACCAATGCCAACTTCTGGAATTAGAGGTTAATCTCTTTGGTTTGAGGCATTAGGGTTGAAAAGCAGTTACCTCTGGGATTGATTATTTAATAAGCCTTAGAAGTGCTTCATGCCTGAGTGTATTTTTCCTACAGATCAGGTCTCTTGAGCATTATCTGAGAGAGAAAATGGTAGGACAGATATGACAAGACCAGGACACAGAATGTGCCACCAAAGAGCAAACTCACTTATTTTATCTGAAACCCCTGATCTAATCCTGAGGTTGGCTAACTTGTCATATCTGTGTAATGACTTGAATTAAATCTTTGGATCCAGTCTCCTTGCCTTCATATTTCCTTGTTGACAAGCAACATTTCAAGTCAGAACTGAGTGTACATAATCTCACCTTTCCTAGGCCACCCACCCCTGTGTATGTAAGGAAACCACAAGAATGGCCTAACAAGAAGAAAAGAAACAAAGTTAGATAATTTACAGCCTGAGACAGCTGTCTCCCAATATGTGAGGACTGACTACTTTTAAAGAGTCAAGACTGTGGATTTATTAGAGTTTTATAATGGTATCCAGCTGTGTGGTTCTATAAATGGGGCCCCTTCTTATATTCTAAACAAAAAGGTCACAAACCCTCTAAATAATGTGCAATTTGAAAACACTATCTAGATGTAACCCCATGCTTGTCCAAAGATGTCATTCTTCTGCTATGCTCACCAAAATTTCAACATTTAATTTATCTCCAGTAACTACGTAATATAACTTCAAGAAAAGGTCAGGCAAGTTTATAGGTAAGGGGAAAACAGAAACCCCCTAAAAATGCTCTAGGCCTTAATCTTGAATATTTTTTTCCAGCATTACCTCAGATGAGATTATGAGAGGGTTTTTCCCACTGGAGTTGTCTGAAGCTGTGTACTGGACATAACGATAACTCTTTTGCAAGTATATTTGTAGTTTTCATTACTACAAGGCCGGTCTTTGCCTTCTTTGACAATTGTGAAAGTAACATTTTAGTATAGCTGATGGGAAAGCTATTTTTTTTTAAGATTTCATTTATTTACTTTTAGAAAGAGGGGAATGGAGGAAGAAAGAGAGGGAGAGAAACATCAATGTACGAGAGCTATATCCATCGGTTGCCTCTCAATCAGTTGCCTCTTGCACACTCCCAACTAGGGACCTGGCCCACAACCCAGGCATGTGCCCTGACTGGGAATTGAACAGGCGACTTTTCTGTTTGAAGGCTGGTGCCAGCCAAGGTTGAAAGCTATTTCTTGAGTGTACTTTGTTTAGTTGGACATCTAGCACAATTGATTCTAGTACCATCACAGAAGAAATAATAGGTTATGAAACAGAACCACAAAAACGTATGCTTGATCCAAAGAAATGAACTTCAAATGTGGCCCCAGGCATCCTGATTCACTGCTCTAGTGTTCCTGGGAGATGAGGGTTGGGCAATCCTCAGAGTGTAAGGTTGGCCTTCTGGGGAGGCCTGGGGGATTTATAGGGATCCTGGATGTGTAGGAGGTGAGCTGAATGCTGGGAAGTAGTTTTTTCTTTAGATGTCTCCTATGTTGATTAAAGTCATCATTAGTACCAGAGCAGAGACTGCTGGCTGACCACCAAAGTCCAGTCCTACCCTTTTTCTGAACTCAAAGCCAAAGAACGTTTCTTAGCCCTCCTTCTAGCCTGGAGTGGCCATGAGACCAAGCCCTCACCAGTTGAAGTGAGAAGAGGTGAGAGGATCATTTCCAGGCCTGCTCTGTGAGACCTCCATGAACACTTCTTTGTGCCCTTTGCCCCTTCCTTGTCACTGGTTGGGACCAACCAGGGCCTCTTTGGAAGCTGGGAGTGGGAAATGGCAGGGCGATCATCAACCTTGATGACTGTGTGAAGCAGAAGCCCTGTTGACACCTCTGTGGAACTGTTAGAGAGAATGTCTCACTGCCGGAGCCATTGCCTATTGATCACAGCAGTTTAGCCTCTTACTATTTGGCACTAACTTTTGTTGTTTTCCCCTCTTAGTCTTCCTTCCTTTCTTTCTTCCTTTTTCTTTCTTTCTTTCTTCCTTTTTCTTTCTTTCTTTTTTTCTTTTTCTTTCTTTCTTTCTTTCTTTCTTTCTTTCTCTCTCTCTCTCTCTTCTCTTTCTTTCTTTCTCTTTCTTTGCTTCCTTTCTCTCTTTCTTTCATTCTTTTCCTTATTTGAGTTTATTTAAGCCAAAATTGATGACATATTTCAGGCAACAAGATCTCAAATGCCCCCCTCCTTAGTATTTCTTAACTTCACCCCCTCTCCATCTCTAGTGTCCCTGCCATGTGAGGCCCACATCATCTCTTATCTAGACTATCATTGCAGAGTCCTAACTGGAAGGTGAAGGCTGTGTTCAGGCCACACTGAGGTGTGGAGTCCTACACACACCTGCCTAGCCCTCTCCAACTCATTGCCCTCACACTGCAGCTTCTTCAGCCAGAAGTGCTCACATCTCTCCCAGTCCTTCATGTCATCTGCATCTGGGCAACTTTTGCTCACATTCAGCATTCAGAACACCTTCCTTGATATCCTAGAACTCTCAGCTGTGGCTGTTGGAGGCAGGTGTGTGCTCTAGTACTCCTCTCCCCAAGTGCCTCGCCCAGCACCTATCCACTGTAGGCGTGTGATAAATCAATTAATGAGTGACAGTTTCCGAGCTCCCTGTGAGGTCATTTGATGCTACCTTCTGAAACGTCAGGGCTCTCTCCCCACAAAAGCTATGGTTTTGGCTTTTGCCCCTCCCCTCACTTTTTGCTCCAACACCAGAAGTGTCTTCCCCACTAAGTGCACAAACAAGAAACATGTTAGGAAGCTTCCTGTGTGGAGCTGTTAAGCTACTGCAGTCCCCCAACCTGGGGTCATCCTCACTTCCCCCTCTGGTCTCAGTTCCTTGGTTCCTCACATGCTCTCAGAAATAGAAAGCAAAAGGCAGGCTGGCTTCACAGACTAAAGCCTGGGGTTTTCCATTTGGGGCAGTTTCCAGTCAGGGGTGCTTGTCTTCCTCAGTGGGAAGCTATCAACCTTCAGGATTTCCCTTCCATACCCTGCCCCTTTCCCGAGCAGGGAAGGGGGGTGTGGAGTAAGTGGGTCCTCACCTTTGCCCCCAGTTGCTGCACAGTAACAGCAGTCAGTGCCAGTGCTAGTGAAGGAGAGCTGGCGGCTGCTCTGTGGTGAGCACAGTGGAACTGAGGCCTCCAGTCCCCTGTGGTGTCCTTGCCACAGCACAGGCAACCCTATCACTCCAGAAGGGAGGGGGCCATGATAAGAGGCTGCTCAGGGCTTGAGGAAGGACAAGAACAAACTTTTTGTGACAACTTTTCCCATGTTGTGCTAAGAAAGTCCTGACCCTTGGAGTCTCTCCTCTCAGGGGACGACAATTATAATTGGCTCATCTGGGAGAAGAAATGCTCATGATCTGAACTGCTCATGGCCATGACCTACACATTACAAAACACCTCTCCAGTGTCTTAAAGAGCCCTCTCCTTCTTTGAGTTCATAGGCATTTTTTTTTCTGTTCAATAATAGCAAGAAGTTTTTATTATGTGAAACTGCCCAGAAGCTGTTTTTCCCAGATACTGTGGTTATGCTGCTTACGTGTGGGTCTGTGACAAATAACCAGAAAGAATTAGTTCAACAAACAAAACTCACTGAAAATGAACTCATCTTTAATTGGAAAGAAATACAGAATTTAAGGACTAGCTTTCTAAACTATTAGTGTTAGCTAGTCGTTGGTGAACATCATTCAGAATGTAGAAATGTTTTCCCAGGTGAGCTGACTTGTGGCTACATAGTGGGTGGTCAGGGCAAAGTTCAGGACTGAGAGTGAGGAAACACGACCCCAGCTCAGTTCTGCTCTCACTCTGATTACAAGGAGCAGGTGACCCTCTGTCAAGGGGGTTATTTCTCTGTTTATCTAGGGCCCAGTGGGTCCTCCCTTTACAGGAGATGAGGGACCCCAGCCCAGCGGAGGGCTGGACACAGAAGGATGTCCCCACACTCAGGGCTGTTGTCCAGTGTCTTCAAATAACAGCCAAAGCACAAACAGTAAGATGCCTAAATTCTTGGGGGGGCTGGGGGGGAGAATTAATGCTAAGACTTGGTCTTTGAGCTCTCTGATCTATTGTGAAAGCATTCCTTGACCTCCTTTCCCCACTTCCTGACCTTTAAATATTTCAGTTGTCTCCCAGCTTTCCTTTCCTCCTGAATCTTTCTTAAATGTTTAATTTCACGGTCAGTCTAAGATTATGTGCAGGATTATCGTACAGCCTTTCTTTAGCTAGTGCTTAACTCCTCTGGAGGAAAACTACTTTCCCCTCCTTCCCCCACCACACACAACACAGCAGACAAAAAGCATTTGTAGAATCATCAATTTTTAATGATCCTGCTGAAGTGGGCTTCCTTGGAGGTGGTTAATGGAGGATGTGTGTCTGCTGTGAGATTTCCAAGATCCCCAAGGCTGCTTGGGTTCTTACCTGGCCTCTTTATCAAATCTTGCCATCAGATATCATCAGATAAATTTCACCTGGGCCTTTTGGAAATGGAAACAATCAGAATGAATTGGCTGAGGGTTTAGGAGGGGCTGAGAGGGGCAGTCACTCTGGGCCCAGAGCATGCTTGTGTTTTAAGGCCCCTTGAAAATGTTTGAGCTCTGGAAAGAAATGTTATGGGCTCCAAAATATGAAGAGAAAATGGCAAAATCAAGGTACTATTTATTTCTATACCTAAAATTGTAAAATCTTTAATATTTATTATAGCAACTACATTTAACGTAGAGTATTGGCTACTTGGATGTGTCTGATGTGGTATAGCAAGACACCTAGGTCCTGGGAGGTATCCAGAGCTGCTTTTAGCCCCTGACGGAGAACAAGCCAAGTTGGACTAGGGTGTTGCAAGCAAGTCCCCCAGGACAAGTACACTTCATCAAGGTCTTCCTTTTGGGTATGTTTGCTCACTCAGCGCAATTCCAGTCCACAAGCTCCATCCATATATTTTATACTGTATTTTTACCATACCTTTTTTATGTTTAGATCTGTTTAGATACACAAATACTTACCATTGTGTTAAGTTTCCTACTGGTATTCAGTAACATATTATATAGGCTCATAGCCTAGAAGCGAAAGACTATACCAGATAGCCCAGGTGTGTAGGTTTGTGTAAGTACAATCTATTATGTTTGCACAATGACAAAATCGTTTAACCATGCATATCTCAGAATTCAGCCCAGCTGTTATTGGTGCATGGCTGTATTAGAAATAACCCTGTTAGGTCACTATTAGTTAAACTTTTTACATTATTTCCAAAGTAACTGATAAGCAAAATCTGGATTTAGAAGAAGCTTGACAAGTCATTTGATTTGGTCCCTTCATTTTATAGAGGGAAATAAATGGGCCCCCCAAAGGAAAATCTCTTGTCAAAGTCTTACAACATGCAGGTGACAGCCCAGGACCAGAGCCTGGGTCTCGGGCTCAGCTATCTTTCTACTGCAGCAGACAACCTCCCTTCCTTAGTACTTGTGGGTAGACATTGGGCAAGAGCTGCTTGTTCCTCTGCTTTCTGATGACACTGACATGACTCAGCAGGCACACAGTGACCAGAAGGTGATGGGCTCAGCTCTCCTTCCCAAAGCACCAGCAAAACAGATGCTATAGACCCAAGGACTATGGCAATCAGTCTTATTTCTACTCTGATCATTAGAAGAGGTGTTGTTAAACTAGCCTAAAGTTGTATCCTGTATCTGTGAAGTGGGGCATCCAGGCAGTTTCCAAGATGAATCATACATTTTTCTAAGCCCTGATTTTCCAGTTTCAACTTGGGTTTCTTAGATGAAGTAACCAACCTTCAAACTGATATGTGCCCAAGGTAAAAATCAGGTCTCCTCTTGTCATGTAAAGGAAATGGCCATCAATGTTCAATAGTACAGCATTTCCTATTCTTGAAATCCCTATGGGTCAGGATGGGAAGAATCAGAATAAATTGGGCAAATGCTGATGATGGTCCAGCTCCTGAAGCTTCCCAGTAGATCACGGGGAAGAATCTGGGATGAATGTATGAGGAAAATTCTGTGACATGCCTAATTAACAGACCAAAGACCCCCCTTGAGAAAGTTCAGTGTGCTACTGAATTGTGATATCCCCAAGTAGTTGCAATTTATTTTCCATCCATGGTTTATAATGGCTCTAAGCATGCCAACATATGTGTGTGTGTGTGTATGTGTGTGTGTAATATATGTCAAGGATAAAAAGGAGTTGGAAATAAGATGTAGCAATAACATAAAAAGTCTGATAACCTGGCAGGAAACTAGTTCTGTGCATGTATTTTCCCTCTTAATCTCCAAAAAAAGTGGGAAAAGTTAGGTGCTTGGCACTTGAAGAGCTCCAGGAATGGAGAAGCAGTAGGCCTAGACACTGGAATGTGAATGGTTACTCTAGAAATGTAACACTGGTGACCTTGGAGAGGTTTTGCTTTAAAAAATAGATCCTTCCTTGATTTGTCACCACAAGGGGGTGAATTTTCCTTCAAAAAATCTGCTTCACAGTCCTTGTTATCTGAGATCAATCAAACTCTAGCTGTGGATACCCTCAGCTGGTGAATAATTTGGCACCCTTCAAACTGAAATTCTTTAAATATTTTTTTCAACATTTTCTTAGTGGGGGCAAAAAGAATAGATTGTCTAGTGACAAACACCGTATATTCTTTCTTTAAAAGAAAATATTTATTGTATTGTCTTTCACAAAGAATGTACCGGATAATTAAGGAGATCATTTCATTCAGGTTATGGCAAGAGGGAGAACGCTCATTAATGAAGAATGCCTCAATGTAAAGGCAGGGGGCCTGGGTTTACAGAAGCAGGAAATCCAGGGAGCCATCCAGGCCTATGGCATCAAGAGAAGAAGTGGACAGCGGGTTTTACCTAAGTAAAATGGAAAAGGGTGGTTCTTTGCAACTAAGGTTAGCTGTTTCAGGGTGTGGGGCACTTCTTAACTGTTACTGTTTTGCAGGAGCACAAGGCTCAGGTCAACATTGTCATGCCCTAAAGGACATTTCATTTTTTAAAGAATTGTCTTTCATGTCACCATTTTTTTTCTGTAACTTATTACTGGACTCACTAAGTTCAGCTCTAATGATCCTTCTCACATGTACTTTCTTTTGCCTTATCTGTTGCCAACACTTCCCTACTTTTCTGTAGTTCTTGTTCTCCAGTTTTCACTTGTTATTTTTTGAATCAGGCAATCATGGCAAAATATTAAAGTGGCTACAATGTAGATGATGAAATAAATTACTCATCTTCGGTTCTCAGCACTAATCTAGGCATTATTTTGTCTGGCATTACCTTGAGTGAGTGACTGTCATCTGGTTAGTCTTACGTTCAAGGCTGAGTCTGTTTCCACAGGACAGATTTCCAGACACACAGGACAAAATTATGCTATAGAATTATGTTGGTGCTGCTGACAAACGGTGCCCTGTTTAATTTTTGTTTTGTATTGTTTGCCTCTTAATGACATTTTACATGTTGCCAGTTATGTGGAGAGTCCTGTGAGGCAGCTGGCATTAAAAGGTACCCTACTTCCTACTATTCCAATAATTTTTATTCTTTTTTAAATTCAATTTATTGGGGTAACATTGGTTCACAAAACCAAACAGGTTTCCAGGGTACAACTCAACAAAACATCATCTGTACACTACATCATGCACCCATCACCGCAAGCAAAGTCTCTTTGTGACCCCATTGCCCCCCTTCACCAAGGCCCCATCCACTGTTTCCTCTATCACCACAATGTTATCTGTGTCTATGTGTTTTTTAACTAAACCTTTCACCTTCTTTCATCCTGTTCCCCAACCTCCCTCCCCCCTGACAACTGTCAGCCTGTTCCTTGTATCCATGCTTCTGTTTCCATTTTGCTCATTAGTTATTTTATTAATTAGATTCCAAATGTAAGTGAGCTCATATGGTGTTTGTCTGACTCTGACTGGCTTAATTCATTTAACATAATACTCTCCAGGTCCAACCATGCTGTCAAAGAAGGTAAAATTTTCTAATTTTTATGGCTGCATCATATTCCATTGTGTAAATGTACGACAGCTTTTTTATCCACTCATTTGCTGATGGGTACTTGGGCTGTTTCCGATCTTAGCTATTATAAATATGATGACAATGAACATAGCAGTGCATATATTCTTCTGAATTTGTGTTTCAGGTTTCTTAGGATATATTCCCAGAATTGGGATTGGTAGGTCAAAAGGCAGTTCCATTTTTAATTTTTTGAGGAAACTCCATACTGTTTTCCACAGTAGCTGCACTAATCTAAATTCCCAATGACAGTGCACTAAGGTTCCCATTTCTCCATATTCTTAACAGCACTTGTTTGTTGATTTATTGATTATGATAATCA
Organism: Furipterus horrens; assembly: GCF_987537825.1. Taxonomy (NCBI): domain Eukaryota; kingdom Metazoa; phylum Chordata; class Mammalia; order Chiroptera; family Furipteridae; genus Furipterus; species Furipterus horrens. The sequence continues at coordinate 82,099,899 of NW_028327176.1, read as the reverse complement.
TTCTAGCAGCTGTGAGTTGTGATATCTCATTGTGGTTTTAATTTGCATCTCTCTGATGACTAGTGACATTGACCACTTTTTCATATATCTATTGATCATCTCTGTGTCCTCTTTGAAGAAGTGTCTATTCAGGTCCTTCACCTATTTTTTAATTAGATTGTTTGTCTTGGTGTTGAGTTGTACAAGTTTTCACATTTGGGGGAAATTAACCCATTATCAGATGTATCAGTGGAAAATATGATCTCTCATACAGTAAGTTCCCTTTTCATTTTGTTGATGGTTTGTTTCTTTTGCTGTGCAAAAATTTTTTAGTTGATGTAGACCCATTGTTTACTTTTTCCTTTGTTCTCCTTGCCCGAGGAGATGTATCGGCAAAAATATTGCTACATGAGATGTCTAAGATTTTACTGCCCATGTTTTCTTGTAGGATTTTTATGGTTTCATGACTTACATTTAAGTCTTTTATCCATTTTGAGTTTATTCTTGTGTATGGTGTAAGCTGATGGTCTAGTTTCATTATTTTGCATGTACCTGTCCAATTTTCCCAGCACCATTTATTGAAGAGACTGTCTTTACTCCATTGTATACTCTAGTCTCCTTTATCAAATATTAGTTGGCCACAAAGGCATGGGTTTATTTCTGGACTCTGTTCTATCACATTTACGTATATGCCTGTTCTTATGCCAGTAACAGGTTGTTTTGAATAAAATAGCCTTGTAGTATAGTTTGATATCAGGTATTGTAATACCTCCAACTTCGTTCTTTTTTCTCAAGATTGCTGAGGCTATTTGGGGTCTGCATTGGTTCCATATACATTTTTTGGAATAGTTGTGAAATATGTTGCTGGTATTTTAATAGGAATTGCATTGAATCTATAGATTGCTTTGGGTAGTATGGATATTTTAATGATGTTAATTCTTCCAATCCGTTAACATGGTATATGCTCCCACTTATTTGTATCTTCCTCAACTTCTTTCTTAAATATCCTATAGTTTTTGAGTACAGGTCTTTTACCTACTTGGTTAAAATTATTCCTAGGCACCTTATTTTTTTGTTGTTGTTGCAATAGTAAATGGGGTTGTTATCTAAGTTTTTTTCTGGTAGTTCATTATTAGTGTGTAAGAATGCCTCTGATTTCTGAATATTCATTTTGTATTCTGCTACCTTGCTGAATTCATTTATTAGATCTAGTATTTTGGGGGGGGAGAGGTAAATTCTTTAGGGTTTTCTTTTCTTTTTTTTTAGTGTATTTAAAAAATTTTTAAATTGTTTTTCTATTACAGTTGTCCCATTTACCCCTCCCCCCCTTTGCTCTCCCTGGCTCCACTCACACCCTCCTCTCCCACAATGAATCTCCATTTAGGTGTCCATGTCCATGGGTCATTCATATTAATTTCTTGACTAGACACTTCCCCTTCTTTCCCCCTCCCCTCTCCCCTTTTGTCACTGTCAGTCTGTTCCCTGTTTACGTGCCTCTGGTCCTATTTAGGGTTTTCTATGTACAATATCTTGTTATCTGAAAATAATGGCAGTTTTACTTCTTCCTTCCTTTCCAATTTGGATGCATTTTATTTCTTTTTGTCTGATTTTCATGGCTAGAACTTTCAGTACTATGTTGAATAAGAGTAATAAAAGTGGACATCCCTGTATTGTTCCTGATCTTAAGGGAAATGCTTTTAAGTTTTTGTCCATTGAGTATGGTGTTGGCAACAGGTTTTTCATATATGAGCTTTATTATGTTGAGGTATGATCCTTCTATTCCCACTTTACTAAGTTCTTTTTTAATCATAAAAGGGTGCTAAATTTTATCAAATGCTTCTTCTGCATCTATTGATATGATCATGTGATTTTAATCTTTTATTTTATGTGCTGTATCATTTTTACTGATTTCTGAGTAATGTACCAACCTTGTATTCCCAGAATAAATCCTACTAGATCACGGTGTATGATCTTTCTAATGTACTGCTGTATTCAGTTTGCTAGTATTTTGTTGAGGATTTTAGCATCTGTGTTCATCACAGATATTGCTCTGTAATTTTCTCTTTCTAGTGTCCTCATCTGGTTTTGGAATTAGGATAATGCTGGCCTTGTAAAAAAAGATTTGAAGTCTTCCCTCTTGAATTTTTTGGAATAGTTTGAGAAGTGTAAGTGTTAGTTCTTCTTTGAATGTTTGGTACACTTTGCCCGTGAAGCTATCCAATCCAGGATTTTTGTTTGCTGGTAGTTTTTCTTATTACTGCTTTAATTTCATTAGCTGGAATCAGTCTATTCAGGTGTTCTGATACTTCCTGATTCAGTTTTAGAAGATTGTATGTTTCTATGAATTTAACCATTTCATTCAGGTTGTTCCATTTGTTGGCATGTAGCTGTTCATAGTATTTTCTCTCAATCCTTTATATGTCTGTGATGTCAGTTGTTACTTCTCTTTCATTTCTGATTTTATTTATTTGGGTCCTCTTCCTTTTTTTTTTTTTTTTCATGATGAGTCTGGTTAAAAGTTAGTCAATCTTGTTTATCTTTTCAAAGAACCATCTCTTGGATTCCTTGATGTTTTGCATTGCTGTTTTAGTCTCTATGTCATTTACAATGGAATCTCAGTTCTCAAGCTTAAGTCATTTCAGGGGACTGTTTGAGAAGTGATTTGTTCAAAATCAAATTATACTCATGCTTTCTCTTCTTTGTTTCTCACCTGAGAGATGTGTGAGTGATCATAAAAGTAACAGCATGAAAGGGTTGCTGGGTCGAGAGCCGAAGTTTTGTTTGACAACTGAGATCCTTTTCATGAACAACTTGATCAAGAACCAAATTGTTTGAGATGGGAGACATTCAAGAACTGAGGTTTGATTGTATTTTCACTCTGATCTAATTACTTCCTTCCTTCTACTTACTCTTGACTTTCTTTGTTGTTCTTTCTCTAGTTCTTTTAGGTGTAGGGTTGGATTGTGCATTTGAGATTTTCTTGCTTCTTGAGGTAGGACTGTAATGCTGTGACCTTTCCTCTCAGGACTGCTTTTGCTGTTTCCCATAGATTTTGGTTTGTGTGCTCTCATTTTCCTTTGTTTCAAGGTCTCTTTTGATTTTTTCATTGATATCATTGTTAACCCATTTATTGTTTAATAACATGTTATTTAGCCTCCATGTATTTGAATGTTTTTGAATTTTTCTATTACAGTTGATTTCTAGTTTCATACCATTGTGGTCAGAGAAGATGCTTGATAAGATTTCAATCTTCGTGAATATTTAAAGGCATTTTGTGTCCTAACATATGGCTTGTCTTTGAGAATGTTCTGTGTGCACTTGAGAAGAATGTATATTCTGTTGATTTGGGATGAATTGTTCTGTACATATCAATTAAATCTATTTAATCCAGTGTGTCATTTAAGGTCACTATAGCCTTGCTGATTTTGTGTCTGGAAGATGTATCCATTGATGGCAGTAGGTTGTTAAAATTCCTTATTATGACTATATTGCTACTGATCTCTCCCTTAATGTCCACCAATTTTTAAAAATATATTTAATTACTCCTGTATTGGGTGCATAAATGTTTACAAGGGTTATATATCCTTTTGTTGAAATGATCCCTTTAGTATTATGTAGTGATCTTTTTTGTCTCTTGTTATGACCTTTGTTTTGAAATCTATTTTGTCAAATATAAGAATTGCTATCCCAGCTTTCTTTTTTTGTTTCCATTTTATGGAAACATTTTTCATTCCTTCATTTTCAGTTTGTGCATGTCTTTTGTTCTAAGGTAGGTCTCTTGAAGACAGCATGCACATGGATCTTGTTTTCTTAACTATTCAGCCTCCCTATGTCTTGTGATTGATCACTTAATCCATTTACATTTAAGGTTATTATTGATAGTTACTTATTTATTGCCATATATTCTCATGTTCCTCTCTATTATTTTTTTCTTTCTTTTTCTTAAAGCAAGCCCTTTAACATTTCTTGCAATACTGGTTTGGTGCCAGTAAACTCCATTAGTTTTTTTCCTGTCTGGGAAGCCTTCAATTTTAAATGATAGCCTTGCTGGATAGAGTATTCTTGGTTATAGGTCTTTGGTTTTCAGCTGGTTAGTCTCAGCTGCTTTGATTACTTCATGTCAATCCCTTCTGGCATGAAGTGTTTCTGTTGAGAAAGCAGCTGACAGCTTTATGGGAGTTCCTATGTACATACCTAATTGCTTTTCTTTTACTGCTTTTAAGAATCTCTCTTTGTCTTTAATCTTTGGCATTTTAATCACAATGTGTCTTAGTATGGGTCTCTTTGGGTTAATCTTTTTTTTTTTTTCTCTCAGTTCAAGTCTAATAGAAACTACAAAAGATAAGAGGTGATGCCCCACTAGTGTACACATCAATTGGCCTGCTCCATAAGTTCAGGGCATTTCCTCCAGAAAAAGAAAAGTTGTCCTCCCCAGATCCTGCAGGAAAGGCCTGTTCTGTCTCATACCACATCTGGCCTAAATCTAAGGTCTTGTGTTTTAAGCATGACAATAGTAAAAGAGAGGTTTTGTTCTCATGGCTGTACACTGCCACCATGACCCTATAATGGTCCAGTGCTCACTTCTGCTTAGAGAAATATTCTTTGCTCTTCTGGACATCAGGCTTGATGGTATCACTGCCAGGTTTCCAGCCAGCTGGGCACACTTCCCCATGTTTGTCAGTGAACTGGAAAGCCTGAACTAGTCTCAGAGTCTCATCCACAGAGCGGCCAACAGGAAGGTCGTTTACAGTGATCTGGCGAAGGATACCTTTGTCATCAACGGTAAAGAGTCCCCTGAATGTAATGCCTTCATCAGCCTTTAAGACCCCATAGTCATGAACAATGGCACTTTTGGGGTCTGACACCAAGGGAATGTTCTACGTCCCAGTCCTCCTTGTTTCCTGGGTGTGTTGATCCAGGCCAGGTGACAGAAATGAGAATCCACAGAAGCACCATTCACTTGGCAGTTGAGTTTCTTAAATTCTTCTGCCCTGTCACTGAAAGCAATGATCTCCATGGGGCACACAAAGGTAAAGTCAAGAGGGTAAAAGAAGAACACCACATATTTTCCTTTGTAGTCAGATAGGCTGATATCCTTGAACTGACCATCTGGCATAACAGCTGTGGCTTTGAAGTTGGGAGCAGGGTGCCCAATTTTAGCACGTCCAGAAGACATCTTGCTATCAGCGGCTCTGAGACACAAACACCAAGACCAGCAGCTCAGGAAGAAGATTCTGGAAGCTCTTTGGGTTCATCTTTACTGAGACTCTCTATGCTTCCTGAATTTATGTGACTTTTTCTTCACCAGGTTAGGGAAGTTTTCAACCATTATTTCTTCAAACAGGTTCACTATCCTTTGCTCACTCTCTTCTCCTTCTGGAACCCCTATGATATGGATGTTGTTAATCCTGATGTTTTCTCCAAGGTCCCTTAGACTTTCCTAATTAAAAAAAAAAACCAAAAAACAAAAAACTCCTTTCTTTTTTGATGCTCTGCTTGGGTGCTTACTCTTATCTTGTCCTCTAAATAACTGATTTGATCTTCTATTTTATCTAACCTGCTGTTGATTCTTTCTAGTGTGTTTTTCACTTCAGGTATTGTACTCTCTATTTCTGACTGGTTCTTTTTATGATTTCTATGCCTTTTTAATGTTCATTATCTCTTTGTTTAAGTTCTCACTTAGATCATTCATTCTTCCAATGAGGTCCTTGAATATCTTTATAAGCATTGTTTTAAACTCTGCCTCTGGTGTTTGGTTGCTTCCATTTCATTTAATTCTTTTTCAGGGGGTTTCTCTTATTATTTCATTTGGGGCATATTTCTTTGTCTCTCCATTTTGTCTCTGTGCAGTAGATAGGTTTACTATGACTCTCAAACTTGCTATGATTACTTTATAATGAAGGTGTTTGGTTGGGCTCAGTCCACAATCTTCCAGATCACCTGAGCTCCATCCTCCAAAAATGTTTCTTATGGGTTGGGTGCACCCCCTGTTGTAGTTGAGTCTTGAATACTGTTGTCCCTTCTGTGGGTGGAGATAACCCTTCAGACTGTGTGATTATAAGAGTAAACCTTGATCACCATGCTGAGACACTGTGCTGGGGCTGCCCCTGAGTCGGAGTTGTTCCTAGCAGTATCTGGTGCCTGCCAGAATCCCTTTCAGGGTGTGATACTTGAGTGGCTAGTTGGGTTGAGTTCTTCTGTGGTTTGAAGCCCAAAACTGGTTATGTTGGTTCTGGGTCCAGTTGGGCAGGGTTCAGGCTCCCTGAGATCCACCTCTACGTGTCATTTACTTTACTTCTCCCTAAGGCTGCCAGATCTTCCTTCAGAGTTTTCTTTTCTTTTTTTTTTTAAATATGCTTTGTTGATTATGCTGTTACAGTTGTTCCAATTTCTTTTCCCTTTGCTCCCCTCCACCCAGTGACACCCCTCCCTCCAGTTGCCCTCCCACCCTTAGTCCATGCCCATTGGTTGTGCATATAGTTTTTTTCTTTTTTTTTTTCCATTTTTAATTTTTATTTTATTTTTTTTTCAGATTTAATGTGTTTTATTGATTAAAATATTACATTTGTGCCAATTTCCCTTCCCTCTGCTCCCCTCCACCCGGTGGCCCCCCTCCCTCCAGTTGTCCCCCCCTTTTAGATTATGTCCATTAGTTGTGCATACAGTTCCTCCCAACCTCTCTCCGTCTATTCCATTCCCTCCTACCTTGATCCCCAATTCCTATATCATCTCCCTCCCTTTCCCCATTCCCCCTCCCTGTTGACCTCCCCCCAATATGCTTCCCGTACCCACAGTTCCTTTTCCACTCTCGTTGCCTATTTAGTTTGCCTTTGTTTCATCTCCCTAGCTTCTGTTTTTTTAAACCAGTCCCTTTAACATCTCATATAACAGTGGTTTGGATCTAATGAACTCTTTCAGTTTTATTTTGTCCTGGAAACACTTTCTCTGTCCTTCTATTCTGAATGACAATTTCGCTGGATAGAGTATTCGTGGTTGTAGGTTTTGGATTTTCATTACTTTGAATATTTCTTGCCAGTCCCTTCTTGCCTGTAGGGTCTCCCTTGAGAAGTCAGCTGATAGTCTAATTGGGACCCCTTTGTACATAATTCTTTTCTTCTCTCTTGCTGCTTTTAAGATTCTCTCTTTATCTTTAATTTTTGACATTTTGATTATAATGTGTCTTGGAGTGGTTCTCCCTGGGTCCAGTCTCTTGGGAACTCTCCTTGCTTCCTGGACCTGCAAGTCTATTCCCTTCCCCAAGTCTGGGAAGTTCTCCTTTATTATATTTTCACTCAATTTTTCAAGTTCTAGTTCATCTTCCTCATTCTCTGGCAAACCAATGATTCTTATGTTGGGCCTTTTATAGCTGTCTCAGAGGTTTCTGATCCTCTGATTGTTGCTTCCCATTTCCTCTCGCTGCATTGGTTGACTGCTTGTTCCTTCTCCATATTCCAGTTTGTTGAAATGAACTCTGGATTTTTTCTCACCTTCTATCTCGTATGCGGTTTTGTTCCTTTCGTTATGAAATTTTTTCGCTTCTTTCTTATCTTTTTCCTGCTCTTTTGTGAATTCTGTAAGCCACCTGATAACAATGGCCCAGAACTGAGCCTCTGACAGGTTTCTTATCTGTTCATCTGTCAGGTTCTCTATCTGCTGTCTGGTGAGTTGTGTCACCGGGATTTCTATAGTTGTCTGCCTCATTTTGACAGATGCGTTTTGTTTTCTTGGGCCGGCTGTCGGGGGCAGTGCCTGTGTACTCGTAATGACCCAGCGACCGGCGCCGTTTGGCGTCACAAATCAGCGACCGGCGCCTGCCTGTCCACGACCTATTTCGCAGCCCTGTGGTGCTTTCTTTGGGGGCGGGGGTCCAAGATGGATTCACACAGTTATTCAGCTAGGAGACCGGGATCCGTCCTCCCGTCCCCCTGGGCCTCACTGTTCAAGGCGATGCGGCGGCCGCTCTCCCCAGCGCCGGAGTCGCGCACCGCCAGGGGCTTGCGCAGCCGGGATTCCTCGCCGCCCGCCGCTCCGGGTGCGACCGCAAACAGCACTGCCCTCTTTAACTCTTACCTGCCCAAATGGCACTGCTGGTTTATAACTTCATATGTTGGACTTCCGTGTAGTTTTATTTTCTGGAATTTCTAGTTATCCTTTGTTTTGAAGTAGTTGTATTCCTCTCTAGTTGTAGAGTGAGACCTAGCGTGTCCGTCTAAGCCTCCATCTTGGCCGGAAGTCCATTTTTTTCGCATATAGTTTTTTTCAACATCTTCCTATCTATTCCACTCCCTCCTACTATGCTTCTTAATTCCTGTACCATCTCTCTCTTTCCCCCTTCTCCCTCCCTGCTGACCTCCCCCCATAATGTTCCCCATACCTATCATTCTTTTCCCACTCTCGTTGCCTACTTAGTTTGCCTTTGTTTCAATTCCCTAGCTTCTGTTTTTGGTTGTTGTTATACAGTTTTCATTTTAATGCTCATAGTTTTAATTCTCTTTCTCCTAAATAAGTTCCTTTAACATTTCATATAAGAGTGGTTTGGATCTGATGAACTCCTTCAGTTTTCCTTTGTCCTGGAAGCACTTTCTCTGCCCTTCTATTCTGAATGACAGCTTCGCTGGGTAGAGTAATCGTGGTTGTAGGTTTTTTCTTTTCATTACTTTGACTATTTCTTGCCAGTCCCTTCTCGGCTGCAGATTCCTTTTGAGAAACCTGCTGATAGTCTTATTGGGACCCCCTTGTATGTAATTCTCTTCTTCTCTCTTGCTGCTTTTAAGATTCTCTTTTTATCCATAATTTTTGACATTTTGGTTATAATGTGTCTTGGTGTGGTTCTCCCTGGGTCCAGCTTTTTTGGAACTCTTTGTGCTTCCTGGATCTGTAAGTCTATTTTTTTCCCCCAAGTTAGGGAAGTTCTGCTTCATTATTTTTTCACATAATTTTTAAATTTCTAGTTCTTCTTCACCTTCTGGCAACCCTATGATTCAGAGGTTGGCCCGCTTATAGCTGTCCCATAGGTTTCTGAGCCTCTCCTCATCTTCCTTACTTTTTGTTTCCTCTTTCTGCACTGGTTGACTGTTCCTTCCCTATGTTCTGATTTGTTGATTTTATCCCCGGTTTTCTTTCCCTCACCACTAGTTTCGTATGTGTTTTTGTTCATTTCAGCACAACTGGCCTTCATTTCTTCCCCATCTTGTTTGAGATCTGCTGTTAGGTCTGTAAGCATTTTTATAACCAAATCTCTGAACTGTGCCTCAGAAAGATTTCCTAAATGCTGATCCATTAGATTAGACATTTGCTGTCTGGTCTGCTGAGTCACTGGGATCTCTATCATGATCTGTGCCATCCTGACAGTTTTGTGTTTACCTTTGCTTCCAGGGCAGGGCTGTCACACCTCCTGTGCTATAGGAGGCAGAGCCCCATGCGCTTGTCACAACTGGGTGACCCTTCTCACCACACTGTGGTGTTTTCTGTGGTAGTGGGGGTCCAAGATCGCTTCCTGCCATTCACTCTCCACTGAGAGACTGGAAGCCTCCTTCTCCATCCCCACCACCTTCAGGTCTCACAGTCCAAGGCATTGGGCATCTGCCTTTCCCAGCATTGGAATCACAAGCTGACAGGTCTGGTCTGCAGCAGGGGGTGCTCCCCAGGCACCTCTTACCTCCCCTTAAATACGGGAATCTGTGCTTACCACCATCCACTGCCACTGCCAGCACTCCACCCAGGCTTTGCCCCTCCTACCCATCCAGATGAGCATCACTTCTTTATAACTTCATATGTTGGACTACATTTATCTTCTGGAACTTCTGTTTTTTTCTGGTTTTGTGGTAGTTGTAGCCCTTCTTAGTTGTGGAGGGAGACAGAGCGTGTCAGTCTAGGCCTCCATCTTGGCCAGAAGTCTCCTGTGTGTCCAGAGTTTTCTGAAGAAAAAATTTAGAGTGGGTCCAGGCTGGCCACAACCCACAGACCCTTCCACAGGTTAGGAGCTCAGGGCAACCAGGGTCAGGGGGTCAGGGCTAGTGAGTTCCCTAATTGGGAGTTACATGGTCAGGCATTCAATGAGGGAAACATGGCCCTACTCCAGTGCTAAAACACTCAGTGTCTTTCAGTATCTTCAACTCTAGTTTCTTCAGGAGGGGCACACCATGGGTTCAGGTTGGGTTGAGCCAGTGTCACCACTGCAGGAGCAATTTCAGCCACCCCCAATCAGAGTGATAGATCAAGAGTCTTCTGTTGGGGAGGATGCTGGCCCTGCCCACAGGACATTATTACAAACAAGAAACTAGTTTGGGACTAGTATACATTTGAATGGTCAGGAGAGAATTGGCTATCTTAGGGAAATCTTAGTGACCTAACACAATGACAATCCGTTAACATTCACATCATAGTGCAGCAGTGAGGGTCAGCGGCCCTTCTCCCTCCTATGGCCACACCATCTGGTACATGTAGCCTCCAAAGTAACCAGGGAAGAGAGAAAGAAAGAACAGAGAAGCATGGGTGACAGATTTTTATGGGCTTGACCTTGGCTAGAATAGTTTTATCCATTAGATACAACATGGTCTTATGGTGTACTTAGAAGGAAAAGGTTTGGTGTCCCATTGTGTGATACCAGACACACACTTTTGGAATCATTGCTCTGGACATTTACATGCCTTCAGGACAGGCATCATGTTGACTGAGAGCATGTAAAGAAACCCCAAAGAATACTGTGATCTTTGCTCTCAGACTCACTCCCAAGGGTAGGCCTCGGAGCCCAACTCTCTTAATGGATCCAGGAAGAGCCTGCACTTATAGTGTCATCAATCATCTATACCTCTAGTAAAAACAAGAACACTGGGAAGATGACATGCCAGAAATACTTTACATTTTTTTATTTCATCACAGACAAAATTTGATAGAAGCAATTGAGTCAATGACTTTAGATTTCTCCACTAGAAATCAGGTCAGTGGGAAGGAATGCGAGACTATGACTCTGTATATGAAGAGTCTGGATGGAATCCTTAAAAACTGACATGGCCAATTCATTAACATGACCAACCTATGGCCAGTATTATTTAGTCTGAACACATAATTATAATGAGGAGAGAAAACCAAAAGTGACACTAGTAGTAAATGCTTGATCTTTTCCCAGAAAGAAAGCTGTCTTGGTGTGGTCAGTGCATTGGACATAAATAGCCTGAAAGACATGTTAATATTTTATACAAAATAATCAATAACTCCTACTGAGCATATATGATGCTATTATGCTTCCTTAAAGTGTATTTAAAGCTTTTTCAACATTGCATGGTATTCCAAGGAAGAATGAGAACTGTTGGGTATATAGCAAATAAACAGAAAGCGAAGGATGGGTGATAAAAAATTTTTAGAAAAGCTTCTGTGTGTACATGAAGTGCTTGGAAGGCTCCCCTGGGTGCAGAGCAGGCCTAGTGTAGCCCGTCTGAGATGGGTCACTTGCCCAGGGCCCTGGGCTGTTACCTACACCAGTCTAGGTCCTGTCCAACAGAGGTGACTGCAGAGGAAGAAGCCCCATACAGGGCTGGTTCTAACCACCCAGATGGGAGGCAAAGCTTTTTCCAGATCTTGTAACAGGCAAAGAGCACCCACTTTGGAGCCCAAACCTGTCTCTGCTACTCTGTGATCCTGTACAAGTCACCCTCCACCTCAGCAGGGCCTGCTTCTTCCACTGTGGCCAGGATTAGAGTAAGGCCTGAACAGTAAGCCCTTGAGGCACAGTGAGTTGGAGCTGTCCATGGCGCTAGCATTTGTTTTTCTTTCTTAGCACTTCTACCTCTTTTTAAATGTTTAAAAAAAATTTTTATTTTTAAATATGTTTTATTGATTATGCTATTATAGTTGTCCCAATTTTACCCTGTGTCCCCCTCCACCTTGTACCCCCATTCCCTCAAGCAATCCCCCTTAGTTCATGTCCATGGGTCATGTATATGTTTTTTGGCTTCTCCGCTACCTATATATACTTTTCTTAGCATCCCTCTGTCTATTTTGTATCTACCAATTTGTGCTTCTTAATCCCTGCACCTTTCCTCCCCATTCTCCCCGCTCCTCTTCCCAACTGATAACCCTCCAAATGATCTTCATATCTGTGATTCTGTTCCTGTTCTGCTTGTTTGTTTGGCTTTTTATTTGGAATCCAAGGTAAAACTAAAGTAGTTCATCGTCACCAAGCCATTATTATATGAAATGCTAGAGGGAATTATATAAGAAAAAGATCAAAACAATGAACATTAAAATGGCAATAAGTTCACAGCACTTTCACTTCTTTCTGCCAGTCTTCACTGCCCAGCTCCAGCCTTACTGCCCTGAGGTCAGAGGCAGTGCTCTTTGTCTCCCATCTCTAAGATTCAGCCTACTCAACTGAAAATGAGAAATGATTATTTACCAACGCACCTGAGCAGGTGCAAAGATTAAACGTGGTAATGCATGTGAAGTATGAACACATTGTAGCATTGGCAGGTACTCAGAAAATACTAAAGATTTTTACCTCGTTACTTATGTAACCAGAATCCCAAAGCTGACAGAAGAGGGAGTTTCAAATAGCATGGTGATGGCTATTGAGTGTGTTCAATATGAGAAAGAACAAAAAAACTAGTATTGAGAAACAAACACATACTTTCTGTCCTGCAGGGGCAGCTGTGAGGAGAGAAAGTGGGCCTTCCAGATACTTGTCCTTTATCTTCAAAATATCCCCTCATTCATTGCAGATAATTATGTTTCCTTGCTTGAGGCTGAGCAGTCTTTTCTAAAGTGTCTGATCAGTGACCTGGTGTTTGCCTATCATTGCACAGGTAAACCAGTAGGATTCATTTGGGGGTTAAAAGTAATGTGGTAACTCAAATCTGACTGGGCTCCCCAGGCTGTCACCCTTAGGCCAGGGCTGTCTAGCTTTATGTTTTTTAAAACCCTAAAACTACTGAAAATTTTTCCCAAATAATGTAGATAAAGTTTTATAGAAAGGAAAAGGAAAGGTTCCACCAACATCGTACCAGAAAACATCTGAAAAATCTGCTATCACATCTCACCCAAAGTTCCACTTGCTGAGACAGTCACTAAGTTCTCTTTTTAAAAAGATTTAATTAATTAATGTTTTAGAACAAGGAGAAAGGAGGGAGAAATGGGAGGAGAGAAACATTGCTGTGTGAGAGATACATAAATTGGTTGTCCCTCGCACACCCCCAACCAGTGATCTGGCCCACAACCCAGGCATGTGCTCTGAATGGGAACCTAACCTGCGACCTTCTGGTTCATAGACCGGAGCTCAATCCACTAAGCCACAGCAGCCAGGGCTATATCCCCTTTAAAAAGTGTTTTTCAACTACAACTGACAAACAATATTATATAAGTTTCAGGTATACAATATAGTGATTAGACATTTATATATCTTATGAGTGATCACTCTGATAAGTCTTGTACCCATCTGACACCATACATACAAGTGTATTATAGTATCATTGATGATGTTTCTTATACTGTACCTCCTGTGACTGTTTCTTTTGAATTTCTTTATTTATTGATTTGAGAGAGGAAAAAAGAGAGAGAAAAAGAAATGTCGATTTGTTGTTCTACTTATTTATGCATTCATTGGTTGATTCTTCTATGTGCCCTGACCTGGGATAGAACCACAACCTTGGTTTATCAGGATGATGCTCTAACCAACTGAGCCACATGGCCAGGGCTCTGTGACTGTTTTTAAAACTGGCACTTTGTACTTCTCAATCCCTTCACCTTTTCTACTTAGCTCCTCAACCTCCCTCCCATCTGACAGCCATCAAAATTTTCTCTGTATCTCTGAGTTTGTTTCTGTTATGTTTGTTCATTTATTTTGTTTTTCAGATTCCACATATAATCGAGATCATATTTGTCCTTGTCTGAGTTATTTCACTTAACACAATACTGTCTAGGTCTATCCATGTTGTCACAAATGGCAAAATTTCATTCTTTCTATGGCTGGGTAATATTCTATTGCATATATGTACTACATCTTCTTTATCCAGTTGTCTATTGATGGGCACTTAGGTTGCTTCCATATTGTAAGTAATGCTGCAGTGAACATAAGGGTGCATATATCTTTTTGAATTAGTGTTTTTGTTTTCTTTGGATAAATACCCAGAAGTGAAATTGCTGGATTATATAGTATTTCTGTTTTTAATTTTTTGAGAAATCCTCCATACTTTTTTCCATAGTGGCTACATCAGTTTACAGTCCCACCAACTGTCACTATCTCCTCTTGTCCAGATCTGCCTACCACCCTTCTCCTACCCTCTCCCTTTCTGCATAATTTTTGCTTTTCCTCTAGGCTCTCTTGACCCCTCTGCTCATTTGGATCCCCACCCACAACCCTGCTCAGGGAAACCAAGTTTCCACCTCAGGCTGCATCATAAAAAGACAGAAAAGGAGAAATCAACCAAGAGGTACCATTTTCCTAGTCAGAAGGTAAGCACAAATTTATCTGAGATAGTGTTGATATTAAGCACATTTGCTAAGATTTAGTTTTCATCTTTCTAAGAACAAAGTAGCAAGAAAGGAAGATCTCCTGTCTGCTTACAGAAATGTAATTTACTCACTGCTTCTCTCCCATAAGGTCTCAGCCTAGAGATAACACTCTTAGAATGTCTGAAGTAAAATTAAGTTTTAACTTTGCTTTGAGGCTAAGTAACCTAGTAAGAAAATATGGAGGAGTTTAATTTTAGGTAAGATACATTTTCTTAAGGGCTCTATTTAATTTAAAATGCATATAATTAAGCCCTGCCCAGGTAGCTCAGTTGGTTGGAGCATTGTCTCATTATGCCAAATCAATCAATGAAAAAAATTTAAAGTGCATATAATTCAGGACTGACCTTCCTCTTCCCCTCTTCCAGGGCTTTCTGTTGCAGGGGATGGGGGCGGGGCAGGCCCTTCTTCTGAAGGCACCCTGCCTCACTGCAACCCACACAACTCAGAGACATGACCTATGATCAGACTGGCAACCCGCTGATTTAAGCACATTAGCAGCTCAAGTATGTTAAGACAATTCTCATTGGATCTTATAGAGTAAGACCCTGACTGTCTTTGTTTAGGATGTCCTTCTAAGGACTTGAGTACAATGAGTAGCCTGGGGGAAAGGGTAGGTGTGACTAAGGATATTTCTCTGTAACAAAGGTCAAAGATGCTTGCTGAGCATTATAAAAGATGTGGGTTCCACAAATTCTGGGTCCTTCCCACTGTTGTGCAGGTGTCACCTGGAGGGCTCTGTGTCATCCTGGAAGCTGGGGCTTTGGGAACTGACACTGTGCTGGAGCTCTGGCTGTTACTGTTGCTGTGAGTAATAAACCATCCTTCATCTTGGGCTCAGGAATCTCCTTCTTTAGCAGCAACTGTGAAACTGTGGCAGGCTAACCTGTGAGGTAAAATCACTGTTCTAGACCAGGTAACACTGTCCCAGGGAAACTTGAGTAAACACGGTGTACTGTTCACCATGTTCACTAGCCTGGAAATGGTGTGTTCAATGTCCCCTCACACCTGAACTCAGGAGCAGGTTCTGCACTAGACACGAAGTCAGTGATGAGCTGAGCCCATGTTGGACTGCAGTGGCTGCACTCTGAGTTGCTATATGGAACTTTAATGGAATTTAACACTTGTTCTGCTTAGTTTACTGCATTTTGAAGGCCAGTGGACTGCTCTCTATTAAAAAGAATTCTGTGACTTAAAATTTTACCTACTGGAAGGCAGTAACCCCCATTACTCTTTGCAGAGGAGTCAGCATGGGGATGGTCTTCACCCTCAGAGTGACAAGAAAGGAGAGAAGAAGAGACAGATTGGAGAAAACTCAGACACCCTGAGCCTTCTCTCTAGGAGGTAAGGAGACACTCGGCCTTCCTCTGCTCCCCGTGACATTTTCCAGATAGAAAGATTAAAAATAGACAAAGGCTGAAGAGAGATAAGACATAAAGGAAATTTTTGAAAAAAATTAAAATAGTACTGGATTGGGAGTTCAATCCCAGGTGGGGCACATAAAGGAGGCAACTGATCAATGTTTCTCTCTCACATCAATGTTTCTTTCTCTCTCTCTCTCTCTCTCTCTCTCTCTCTCTCTCTCTCTCTCCCTAAAAAAATCAATAAAGATATCCTTGGGTGAGGACAAATAAAAAATGTAAAATAATAGACAGGCCACTTAGGAAACTTTCAAATGACACAGACACTTATTGAATACACTAAGCTCTTCTTAGCACCCCACAGTTTGATGGCTGTTATATCAGGCCTTTTTCTTTGTCCATCTGGGGATGAGGAAAAATGTGTATATGAGGAAGGATATTAATGGCTCAAAAAGAAAGCCATGGAAGCAGGTGTGAGTTTCATGCATGACCAGTTTAGAGAGGGTCAGAAAACATTTCTAAAGAAGACAGAACCCATTATAGAAAGTAGTTCCTCAAAGAGAAAGATTCCATTCTTGTCACCATTGACTTGTATACTCAAAATGGGTGAATTGTATGGCATGTGGATTATATCGCAATAAAGTTGTTATAATAAAAAGGGATTTCAAACCAAGTTAGGTTAGTAAGAAGAGAAGAGAGATTTTTTTTAAAGCTTTTATTTATTTGTGTTTAGAGAGAGGGAAAAGGAGGGAGAAAGAGAGAGAAACATCAATGGGTTGCCTCTTGGGAGCCAAATCCACAACTCAGATACGTGCTCTGACTGGGAATCCAACTGATGACTTTTCACTTTGCCAGATGACACCCAACTGACTGAGCCATACCGGTCAGAACAAAGATAGATTATTTTAAAACCCAGATACAGGCTTACATTTTAGGTGTACCTATGATGTCTATAGAGGGATTCCATACATCTATGAGGAAATGCATAGATTTAGGCTTTTTAGAATAGAAAAGATGGGGCAGGGAGAGAAGAAACATACCCAGGGGATTACAATTCTATTTGTATTTTTGATTTATTAGCCTAGGTGATAAGCATACAGGTACTTATTAAGGTAATGTCTGTGATTTTTTATATACTTAAAGTGTTTTATTTCTTTAAGGGGAAGTGACTAGAAAGAGCTAAAATTCATTCAGAAAAGTAATTTCACCTACTCTAGATTTAAACTTGTTTTATCAGATTAAGGTTGGTTTTTTGTTTTTTTTTTTTGGAAATAATTACAAAAGTGTTAATTACAGCTGATTTTCTGTTTTTGCTTAATTTTACAATAAAAGGAAGTGAAATGATGGGTTTATCATTAGCTAAAATCTGGGCCTTAGGCCTTTGTTGGTAACATAAAAATTTCTGTTGCCATCTAGTGGTAATAACACGTACAATCTTTGGGAGTAGCCTCAGATTCAGCCTTGGAAAAACCAGAAGTTTTAAAAAAATACTGACATCTGGACTCCACCCCCAGAGATTCTGACTGAATTTGGTATGGCATGGGCATCAGGACTTTTTAAAAACTTCCAAGTGATTTGAATGCAAAGCCAAGATTGAGAACCACCATCTTAAAATGAATGAAAGAAACTTTAACTTCTAAAGTGCTTCTAAAATGACAAATTATTTATTCTTTCCTTCATTCACTCAGGGAATATTAATTGAGTTTGTATTATATGCCAAGTACTCTCCTAGGTCTTAGAAGAGCATAGTAATTAGACACTCAAGATCCATACATCCCTATGGAATGTATATTCTATTAAAAGAAGAAAGACATGAATCAATAAATAATTAAAAAGCCAAGAACCCTATCAGGCAATGACGAGTATTCTGCAGAGAATTAAAGAAAGAGTAATGGTATGTAGACTAGTGGGGTGGCTACTTTCCTCAAGGCCAGAGAAATCTCTGGGGAGGGGCTGGGGATGAAAAGACAAGAAGGAGTAGGTTCTTCTGATGGAGGAAACAGCACCTGCAAGGGCCCTGTGCTTGGAATGAGTTTGCCCTAAGAAGAGAAGAAAGACCAAGTTGAAAGAGTGTAGAGATAGAGGGACAGGTGACACATCAGGAGATGAGAGAGAGTTTGACTTTGTAAACTAGGGAAAGAAGTTGGGATTTTATTCCACCCTCACCAAGAAGCCACTGGGCTTTTAAGCAATGTAACAAATTATCTAAAATACTAGGAATATACTTTCACACATCTTAAACTGGAGTTTTTTTCATCAGATTTCTCTCAAGGATATCACATTCAAGATTGTTTCTATAAGTAGCAGTTAGATTTCTATAAGTAGAAGTTAGATACATTTAATTATTATAATTGAGTATTCTGTCTTTGTTAAATTTCATCTTTAAAAAAGTATTGCAGTTCAGAGGTCTCCAACACCACTCTCAGACTGAATGATTTACCAGAAGGATTCATAGAACTCAGAAAGGTTGTTATATTCACAGCTATGGTTTATTACATTGTGCCCAGAAGACAGCAGGTGTAAGCTCCCAGTTTCTCTCCCATTGGGGCCATACAGACTACTCACTCCTCTCAGCAAGAGTGTGTGGCAACATGCACAGAGCATTGCTAACCAGGCACCTCTTATATATTAATAAAAGTAATACATCAAAAAGGCAGCATAAACATAAAACAGCTAAAAGAGTTGAAAGTGGTTTTCGCTGGAAAAAAAAACAATGTCTGAGGAAGAGTAGGCTAGGAGACTGCTGTTTCTTCATTATAAGCCTCTTATAATTATTTGGTCTCTTGTGTAAATATCAACGTGGTAAAATAAAAATTAATTAGCCCTGGCCAGTGTGGCTCAGTTGGTTGGAGTGTTGTCCCATGACCAAAGGTTGCAGGTTTGATTCCTTGTCAGGACACATACCTAGGTTGCAGGTTTGTGTGGAAGGCAACCAACTGATGCTTCTTTCTTGCATTGATGTTTCTTGTCCTCTCTTCCTCTCTCTCTAAAATCAATGAAAAAAATGTCCTAGGTGAGGATTAAAAAAATTAATTTGTTAACAAATTTAAACAGGTGGCAGAAGAAAATGTATTGTTTTTAAAAATTATAAAAGGATGGTAAAAATTAATTTTTTAAATATTTTAAACTTTTTAAGAGGGGATGGAAGATATAGAGATCCAGAACATGTTCTAGGAAGAAAAAAATGACAAATAAAAAAACTGCAACTGTTTTCCTAGGTTCATTTGCAACATCAGTGCCTTCATTTTTTGCAGAAGGCAGTGTTTCAACTTGTATTTCTCAGAGCTTGTGGCATTGTGGAGGCACCTCTATGTCCACTGGATGGTTAGTCAAGGAGAGGAGGCAAAATGAGTGGGATTCTGGGTGCCCCCACTTTAACCAGAATACCTTTTCTTTAGTTGGTTTACACAGTAGTGTTCTCCATAACATTTCTTATGAAAGGGGGACCTCTGTTGATGAAAGAATGTCTGACAACCACTGGCAGAATACTAAGTCCTGATCTTAGTATTGTGCTTGAGGAGGGATTCTACACTTAAACTAAGAAATATTTCAGTTCACATGTCTAGGCACTGAGTTCTTTCTTTGGACACTTGTGCTAGGTTTCAAACAGGGGCAGCAGCAGCTATAGCAGTCAGGTGCTAGAAGCGTGGGTGCCGGTGGCCTCCTGTATTGGCAGGTTTGAATAATGAAGTTACCAGTGAGTGAGTGAGTGAGAGTTTCTTAGCTCTGTAGAGCATACTCATCACAACATCAGGGCTCCCGTGCACTCTTCGTCAGCAAACCTTTATTGGACTGAACTCTGTAGTGATCCAGGTACTGGGTAGGAGCTGTGGATCCAGCAGTGAAGAAGGGCATTACCTGTCTTACATTGGATAGTTTAATTGGTAACACGGGCTGGTCTAGCAGCAATTATAGAACATTCTTGGGCCATATAACTTCTATTGCCCCCCTGCCTGCACCAGGAGCACTCTCCACATTTCTATATCCTATACTCCACTGCATGAAGCTGGGGATTGCCTCCTGTGGGCCTTGTCAACAGGTTCCTTAGACCTTTGGCTTCCAGTGGGGTTTTGACATTGGGTTTCTCCAGCAGATCTCAGAGGACAAGAGTATAACATTTAGGGTATTTATTTCCACAACTCATGTGAAGGTCACTAATCCTACATGACTTTTCTTCCGAGTTCTGACAGTCCCTCCCTACATTTGCTTTTTTGGGCCTAAAGGTGGTAACCGCTCCGTGGCTCCCTGCTCTGGATTATTGCACCATTTGTTGTGTTGTCCCACACCCCACACAAAGTCCCATGGAGTTACGTAATTTGAACATAACATCAGTTTCCTGTTGGGACCTTGACCAGAGCAACTCTGACAAGTGCGATGTTAGGGCTGAGTATTGCCTGTCTTGTTATTAGGGTGTAGGGAAGATGTTGTGTGAGACAGGAACATTGGGGTAAATGTTATTGTGTCCTAATTTGATTGACATTAATAGTCATCTTGTGATTTAAAAGCCCATAAACTGTTTGGGTTGTCTAAAGCATGAATCAGTAAATCACTACCTGAGCCAAATCTGCCTGTTTTTATAAATAAAGTTTTATTGGAATACAGTGACACCCCTTCATTTACAAATTGTCTGTGGCCATTTTAGCGTTATAAGAGCAGAGTTGAGCACAGTAATCATGACAGAGATTATATGGACCACAAAGCTGAAAATATTTATTATCTGTCTCTTTTCAGGTTGCTGATCCTGGGTCTAAGGCAGCAGTTCTCAAAGTGTGGTCAAAGGAAACTTGATGGGGATAATTGAGACCCTTTCAGGAGATTGGTGACATCAAAATTATTTACATAATAAAAGTAAGACGTTCATTGCCTTTTTGTGGCATTTGCATTTGCCCTGATTGCTGTCCTTTTGCATAAATAAGGTAGTAGCACAAAGTTATTCCAGCAACTTATTCTTGACTGCTGTGACTCACATTAAAAAAGGAATAAAAGCCAGTTTCACTTAAAAATGTCATCATCCTAGCCAGATGGTTCAGTTGGTTGGAGTATCACCCCATGCAACAAAAGGTTGCAGGGTTTAATTGCCAGCCAGGGCACATGCCTAGGTTTCAGGTTTGATCCCCATCCCCAATCAGGGTGTGTACAGGAGGTAAATGGATCAATGTTTCTCTCTCACATTGATGTTTCTCCCTCTCCCTTTTTCTATCTCTAAAAATCAATAAACATATCCTCAGGTGAGGATTTTGTGAAAAAAGAATATCATTGATGAAGCAATAATTGTTGTTAATTTTATTAATCTCATCCCTTGTGCACATACGTTTTTAATATTCTATCTGATAAAATGGGAAGTACACATAAAGTACTCCTACTGCCTCCATTGCTGTCTCAAAAAAAAGCACATAGGACATTGAATTATGAGCCAAATTAGCCACTTTTTTTTCATGGAATAACATTTTTACTTCAAAGGAAGATTAGCAGACAAACGACAACTATTCAGATTCAAGTACTTGGCAAACATTTTCTTGAAAATGAACAATGGGAGCCTGTCACTTCAAGGAAAACTACTAATGGTATCTGTTGCCAATGATAAAATTTGGGCATTCATTTGAAAATTAGAATTTTGGAAAGTTTGTATTGACACTGTGAACTACACAGCTTTTAAATTCTAAAAATACTTTTCTGATGAGGTCAGTGATGATATTAATAAATGTGATGTTTTATATTGTATGAAATGTGTCAACATTTAGAAGATCTGTATATTGCAGTGAACAATATTTTTCAGATAACTAATATCTGATAATTCCAAAATCATCCATGGTGAAAGATGCATGCAATGTACAAGATAGGCCAATAATTAATGTAACAAATTCCACATTATAAAGAAGCGTAACAAACTACAACTTGTTAAGTTTTATTGTATCAAAAATAGCCACAGTTACGTAAAAAGTCTACTAAAATACTCCTTCCTTTTTTAGTAATATCTGAGTAAGGCTGGATTGTCTGCATACATTAGGTCTGTCCAGAAAGTATCCAGCCATATGCTATGGAAAATATAGACATTTATTGAAGAAGATACAAGATACAAGAAACACTGTACATAGGACAATGATGCCTCAGTCCCCTCCAAAGTAGGCACCTTGGGACCTCACACAGTTTTCCCAACACCTTTTCCACTGTTTAAAACAATACAAAATTTTTTTTTGGAACCACCATCAGCTGCACCCTCATATTTTCCTGAATCTGAAATCTCTTCCCTTTCAAAGGTAATTTTAGTTTTGGGAAAAGCCAGACATCACAGGGTGCCAAATCTGGGCTGTAGTGGGGCAGAATCTCCTAGGTGATTTGATGTTTCTCCAAAAAACTCTGCATGAGACATGATATATGAGCGGGTGCATTGTTATGGTGAAGCTGTTGATTGCCAGTTGCCCATAGCTGCAGCTGTTCTCATCATATTGCATCTCTCAACCAATGAAGAACATTGAAGTAGTACTCCTTATTAATTGTTTGGCCTGGAGGGGCATATTCATGATGGACAGCACCTTCTAATAAAAAAATCACAGCTAACATAGTCTTGATGTTGCTGTAACTATGCTGCATCTTTGGGTGTGGAGAACCAGATGACTTCCATTGGGACAACTGGGCTTTTGTTTCCAGATCATAGTCTTAGACCCATGATTCAGCTCAGGTTATGACCTTCTTGAGGAAACCTGGTTCATTGGTAGTGGTTTGAATCAAGTCATTAGCAACTGCAGCACAATGTTCCTTCTGCTCTGGCAGCAGAAGCCACGAAACAAATTTTGCAACAACATGTTTCATGCTAAGACCTTGCATCAAAATCTCTGACACAGTAGTTTTTGTAATCCCCAGATCAGCTTCTGTTCTCACACTGTCTCTCTCACATCTGTTCTCTCACTGATCTTTGTTGATTGCAGCCCATACATGTTCAACATTCTCAGTTGTTCTCCTTGTTGCAGGCCTTCCAGAATGTGGATCACTTTTAACAGATTCTCGACCATCTTTGAAGCATTTGTGCCATATTTTATTTGTGTTGCACTCATTGCATCATCCCCAAAAGCCTTCTGAATCATTCAAATAGTTTTGATGCAGGTTCATTGCTCTACTCGCTTAGTCATTTTGAATGTGATGGCCACACAATACACATGCTCATTCAACAGTATCTACTGCCCTCACTAACTGTACAGTGAAGTTGTCATTGTTCATGCATGTGCATTCCAGTCCACTCTCCCTGGCTGCCAGGTTACATTGATGTCACACAAACTGTTCTCATTATATTAACAATGGCTTGACTTTTTTTGGACTGACCTTTGTACATGAACCAAAACAACATATTCCAACAGATTAAATGCAGAAGCAGATATGAGAATTGGGCTCTTTTTCTTTTTTAAATTATATCTTATTGACTATGCTATTACAGTTGTCCCAACTTTTTCCCTTTGCCTCTCTCCACTCAGCCCCCCACTCCACTTCAGGCAATCCCCACATCATTGTCCATGTCCAAAGGGCATGTGTATATGTTCTTTGGCTACTCTATTTCCTATACTATACTTTACATCCCCATGACTATTTTATAACTACCAATTTGTACTTATTAATCCCTTCACCATTTCCACCCATCCCTCTGACTCGCCTCCCATCTGGAAAACATCAAAGCATGCTCTGTATCTATGATTTTGTTTCTGTTCATCTCATTTATTTGTTTTTTAGATTCAATTGTTGACAGATATATGTTTATTGCCATTTTATTTTTCATATTTTTTATTTTCTTCTTCTTGAAGAAGAAGACCCTTTAACATTTTATTTAATATTGACTTGGTGGTGATGAACTTCTTTAGCTTTTTCTTGTCTGAGAAGCTCTTTAACCATCCTTTGATTCTAAATTATAGCTTTGCTGGGTAGAGTAATCTTTGTTGTAGGACCTTGCTTTTTATCATTTTGAATATTTCTTGCCTTCCCTTCTAGCCTGAAAAGTTTCTTTGAGAAATCATCTGACAGTATTATGGGAGCTCCCTGGTAGGTAACTAACTGCCTTTCTCTTGCTGCTTTTAAAATTCTCTCTGTCTTTAACCTTTGGCATTTAAATTATGATATGTCTTGGGATAGGTCTCTGGGTTCACCTTGTTTGGGACTCTCTTTGCTCCCTGAACTTGTATGTCTATTATGTCTATTTCCTTCACCAAGTTAGAAACTTTTCTTTTATTATTTTTGCAAATATGTTTCCATTTTTTTTCTCTCTCTCTTCTCCTTCTGGCACCACCATCATGTGAACTTTGGTATGCCTGAAGTTGTCTCAGAGGCTCCTTACACTATCTTCTTCTTCTTTTCTTAATTCTTTTTTTTTTCTTCTTGTTCTGATTGGTTGTTTTTTGCTTCCTTAAATTCCAATTTGCTGATTTGAGTCTTGGCTTCATCCACTTCACTATTGATGCCCTGTAAATTGTTTTTTATTTTAATTAATGTATCCTTTCATTTGACTGGGTCTTTTCTATGCTGTTGAGGATCTCACTAAATTCCTTGAGCATTCTTATAACCAGTGTTTTGAACTCTGCATCTAGTAGCTTACTTGTCTCCATTTTGTTTAGTTGTTTTCTTAGACTTTGGTTCTGTTCTTTAATTTGGGCCATGTTTCTTTGTCTCCTCATTTTGGCAGCCTTCCTGTGTTTGTTTCTATGTATTAGGTAGAGCTGCTACATCTCCTAGGCTTGGTAAAGTGACCTAATGTAGTAAGTGTCCTGTAGGATCCACTCGCACAGCCTCCCCTATTATCCAAGCTGGGTATTTGAGGTGCACCCACCATATGGGCTGTGTACACCCTGCTCTTGTAGTTGAGCCTTGATTGCTGTTGGCACATCCAAGGTCAGTCACTGCCTGTGTTCTGTCTGGGTCCACACAGCCTAAGCTACAAAGTGACCTGAAGATGGCTGCTTGTAAGGCTGTGCTTGGAGGTGCCTAGGAGAAGCCAAGTTGTTAACCAAGGCTGGCTGCTGCTAGCCTTGGTGAGAGATATGGGGCTCACTGAAGCCAGATGCAACTTGAAAAATTTGAAGCATTGACCAAAATAAGACATTTGTATGGAAAAGCTGCTGTAAATAGCTTGAGTGGGCCCTAATGCTGGGTGGGGTAAATAGTATGAGCCAGGTTTATGGATCTCAGATATGGTTCCTATCTTGTCGACTCTGTGGCTCTGTTGGGGGAGGGCTCAGAAAAGGAATAGTTGCCTCTGCCAGCACTTCTGTGTGAGAGAAAGCTGTCCCCAGCTCTCACCTTGAGACCAGACAATTTAGTTCTTCCTGTATGTCTCTGGTGCCTTTTAATCTGCTGACCCCATGCTGGAGTTCAGAGGGAGCAAGTCAGAACAAACCTGTGCTTGGGCTCTTTGAGAGGAACTGCCAGGAAATCCAGAACTTTCTGTCTTCCACAGCCTCAATACCCACTGGTTTTTACAGTCAGAAGTTACGGCAATTTCTCTTCCTGGCACTGGAACCCTGGGCTGGGGGGTCTTGTGTGGGGCTGGGACCCTTCACTCATGAGATATCCCTCTCAATTTTTATCCACTACATAGGAGTGTGGGACCAGCCTGTTCCCTGTCTCTGACCCTCCTACCAGTCTCAATGTAGTTTCTTCTTTAATTCTGTAGTTGTAGGACTTTGATTCGGTTCAGTTTATGATGGTTCTGAATAATGGCTGTTTAGTTGTAATTTTGATGTGGTTGTGCAAGGAGGTCATCCGTGTTTACCTAGGCTGCTATCTTCCTGAAGAGCCAAATTGAGCGCTTTTTTATTTTATTTTATATTTGGAATTTACTTATTTACTTGTAAAGTCTATTTTATTGATTATGTTGTTACAGTAGTCCCAATTTCTTTTCCCTTTGCTACCCTCTGCACAGTACTCTACTTCCCTCCAGCAATCCCACCTCACCTTAGTTCATGTCTATGGATTGTGCATATAAGTTCTTTGGCTTCACTCTTTCCTATATTATTCTTAACTTCCCTCTGTCTATTGTGTACCTACCAATTTTGCTTCTTAATCCTTGAACCATTTCCTGATGTCTCCCCCTTCCAACTCCCAGATGATTACCCATCAAATGGTCCCCATACCTACGATTCTGTTTCTATTCTGGTTTGCTTAGTTGGATTTTGTTTTTATTCTTTACATTCAATTGTTGATAGGTGTGAGTTTGTTGTCATTTTAATGTTCATAATTTTAATCTTTTTCTTAAGTAAGTCCCTTTAACATTTCACATAATAATAGCTTGGCGATGATGAGCTCCTTTAGCTTTACCTTGTCTGGGAAGCACTTTATCTGCCTTTCCATTCTAAATGATAGCTTTGCTGGATAGAGTAATCTTGATTGTAAGTCCTTGCTTTTCATCACCTTGAATACTTCTTGCCAGTCACTTCTCGCCAGTCCCGTCTTCCCTCAAAGTTTCTTTTGATAAATCAGCTGATAGTTTTATAGGCACCCCTTTGTAGATAACTCTCTGCTTTTCTCGTGCTGCTTTTAAGATTCCCTCTTTATCTTTAACCTTAGGCATTATAATGATGATGTGTCTTGGTGTGGTCCTCTTTGGGTCTAGCTTGTTTGGGACTCTCTGTGCTATCTGGACTTGTATGTCTATTTCCACCACCAAATTTGGGACGTTTTCCTCCATTATTTTTTCACATAAGCTTATAATTTCTTGCTCTTCCTCTTCTCCTTCTGGCACCCCTATGATTCAGATGTTGGCATGTTTAAAGTTGTTCCAGAGGTTCCTAAGCCTCGCCTTATTTTTTTTCAATTCTTGTTTCCTCATTTTGTACTGGTT
Organism: Furipterus horrens; assembly: GCF_987537825.1. Classification (NCBI taxonomy): domain Eukaryota; kingdom Metazoa; phylum Chordata; class Mammalia; order Chiroptera; family Furipteridae; genus Furipterus; species Furipterus horrens. The sequence continues at coordinate 82,073,241 of NW_028327176.1, read as the reverse complement.
GATAGTTTTTTTCTTTTTTATGTTCCAAATCATTTATTTGAACCCTGGTTTCCTTCCGTCCACCATTGGTTTTGTGTGGATTTTCCTTCGTTTCATTTAACATAGCCTTCACTTCTTCCCTTATGTGTTTGCCATACTTAAGCCTATTTGTCAAGTCTGTGAGCATCTTTATCATTAGTGTTTTGAACTCTTCATCTGTTAGGTTGGCTATCTCCTTGTCTGTTAGGTTGGCTATCTCCTCGTCGCTTAGTTCTCCCACTGGAACCTTGACCCGTTCCCTCTTTTGGGCCATACTTCTGTCTCCTCATCTTGACAGCCTCCTGTGTTTGTTTGCCTCTGTGTCTTAGGTAGAGCTGTTGCTCCTGTTACATTGTAAGGGGTGGAGCCTCAGGTATTTGTCAGTACGGGTGACCCGTTTCACCAAATTGAGGTGCTGTATGTAGGGGAGGGGGCTGAGAGGGAGCAATGCCACTTGCTCAGCACTCGCCCCTTTTCCAGGCACTTCTTCCACTTCCCTATGGGACTGGCACCTCTCTAGCTGTTACCCTGGCTGTCGTTCTCAGAGTGGGTGGGTCTATGGGCATTCTAGGACCATGGGGGCCTCTAAACAAGTGGACTTTGTTGAGATACCTGAAGTTCTTCCTCTGCCCTAACCCCCATTGGTTTTCACAGTCAGAAGCAATAAGGCTTTATTTTTCCCAGCACTGGAACTGTGAGTTCTGTGGTCTGGTCTGGTGCTGGGAGCATGCCCCAGGTGTTTCTTCCTACTTTATAAAACATGTGACGGTGCTTCCTGAAAGCTTGCTGCCGCCACTGCTGCTGCCACCACCACACCATGTCTTCTCTGCTCCAGCTCTGCTCCACCTACCTGTCTGGATGAGTATTTCTTCTTTAAATCTTTGTTTGTTGGACTTCTATGCAGCTTGATTTTCTGGAACTTCTGGCTGTCTCTGGTTCTGAGGTTGTTACATTCCTTCTTAGTTGTGGAGGGAGGTGCAGTGCATCTGTTTAGGCCTCCATCTCAGCCAGAAGTCTTGAGTTCTTTTTTAATGTCATTAAGCCAGACATTAAAGGCACTTCTAAAATGTAATGCTACTATTCTCATGAAATGTGTTTTATTTGGGGGGAAAAAAAGGCCATTTTCATTGCTATTTTTTTTGTAAAGTTCTTTTGTTTCCCCTTTTGAGTTTGTAAGTCACAATTTACAGCTGTTTTCAATTCTGTTATTGCAATTAACAAACAAAGTGGCACTCCTAGTTCTCTTCAGCAGAATCACTTATTGCTTCAGGTAAGAAAGGAGTGTTCAAAAGTATCTGTATTCATAAGTTTGGTCTTTTTCATTGGGAGGGTTTAGAAACAAAGTGGCACTCCTAGTTCTCTTCAGCGGAATCACTTATTGCTTCAGGTAGGAAAGGAGTGTTCAAAGCTATCTGTATTCGTACATTTGGTCTTTTTCATTTGGAGGGTTTAGAAATACCTGAAATTAACTTTGTCAGATGTGTTGTGTTGAAGTAATCTAAATGCTAAAATAAAAATTTAATTGAAGATGGTGAACAGTCAGACAAGTTTTATGCTTACAAATAAAGAAAGATTATTTCTTTTAAAAAACATCACTCTTTCTCTTTTTCTCAAGATAGAGGGGAGCCTTCCCCACAAATTTTCTCTATTACCCAGAAAATAAACTGAGGGTCAAAGGGATCAAGAACTTGCCCATGGTTACAAAACAGAGGAGAAGACCTAAGTGCCTCTTCATTTAGCCTGAAATCCCTTCAAGGGCAGGGAAAGGATCTCATTCAGGTTGTATCTCCCAGCTAGTGAAAGAGGGGCATGCACATGGGACTTGGCACTTCATTGCTGAGCTGCATTCATGTTTCAGACCAGGTGAACCTGATTCAGAAGCTTAATACTCTTATGACTGGGTTGGTCAGGTCATTTGAATGCCCTCAGTTGAAAAGAAATCCCATGTGACTGATGACTATGTGCAGAACATAGAAGGATTTGGGGAGAATCAGAGATGTGGGAAGAGCTCACATATTCGCAGGAGGTGACTATTCATATGATGGGCAGAAAACCACTGAAGCCAACTTCCTCCATCTTTTTTGCCTCTCCCAGTTTTTCTGTAAGAACCACTTGAGAGGGATAAGAAGCCAACTGCAAGAGCTATTAGCACCACAGGAAGACTTAGACTGCTTTGTCTTATGTGTTGCATAGCATTCCACAGGGAAAGTGAATTGACTCCATTGTCAACAACCTATAAAGAAGTTGAGAGGCAGAACAAAGGAGAAGGAACATTTCACATTTCTTCAGTTTGGGCAGTGGGGAAGACTGCAGCGGGAACTCATAGACAGATTGTCAGAGTAAACAAGCACAAATTCCAACATATACTTTTTAATGAATGTTTGCCATCTCTCAATACAATTTTTTCCATTCTAAAATAATACATGCCTATTTGAAAGTCACAAGAGAAAAAGGTATCTGTCTAAAGACAATCACTGTTTACAAGTTTATATATGTATGTATGTACACACACACACACACACACACACCACATTTATTTTGCTTTTTGAAATCAGCATTATGCCATGGGAATATTGCTATTTAATTTTTAATTTTGAAATAATTACAGTTTCACAGAAAACTCCAATATATATATATATATAGAGAGAGAGAGAGAGAGAGAGAGAGTCACCCATACCCTTTGCCCAATTTGCCTCCATGGTAATATCTCATGTAATGACAGTGCACAATGACAATCAGAAAACCAACAGTGTTACAAGGTATGTGTACACTTACTTCTATACAGTTCTAGTCTATGTGTACATCTGTGTAGCCACCATCACAGTTGAGATACAGAAGTGTTCCATCACCACAAAATTCCTTCATGCTTCCGTTTTGAAGTCACACCCACCTCTCTGCCTCCTCCCCGTCCCTGCCAATCCTAATCTCTGAAAACCATTAATCTATTCTTTTATCTCTAAAATTTTATTTTCAAGAATGTTATATAAATATAATCATAAGTATGTGACCTTGTCATATTAGCTTTATTGTTTCACCAAGCATATTTCCCTTGAGATCCATCCAAGCTAATTCCCCAATAGTTCATTCATTTCTTTTTTAGTTCTCATCCAAGGATATGTTTACTGATTTTATTTTATTTTATTTTTTTTAAAGTATATTTTATTGATTATGTTGTTACAGTAGTTCCAATTTTTTTCCCCTTTACTCCCCTCCACCCAGTATCTCCCTCCCCCAGCATCCCCCCCCAAGTCCATACCCATGGTTCGTAAAAAATAACTATCCCTCCCTCTCAGATATTAAGACCCTTTGTAATCTTGTAAAGGACAATGGGCGAAGGTCTCAAGCTCCTCTAGCTGCTTCAAGCTGGACATGGTCGTCGTCCTACCTACCCTTGGGTCCAGAAATCCCTAATAACAGTGGGGGTGTGGAGGGTGTTTACTGATTTTAGAGAGTGAGGAAAGGAGAGAAAGAGAAAGGGAGATATCAATGTGAGAGAAAAACATCAATCAGTTGCCTCCTGTACATGCTCCCACTGGGGATCAAACCTGAAACCTAATATGTATACTGACTGGGGATCAAACCCACAACATTTTGGTGTACTGGACAACACTCCAACCAACTGAGCCACCCAGCCATGGCAGTTCATTCAGTTTTAATTGCTGAGTAGTATTCCATGTATGGATTTGCCATATAACAAATATTAAATTGTTGGTAAATAATATTTACAATGACTTCATAATATTTTTAAAAATATGCTTGTTTATGCTATTACAGTTGTCACAATTTCTTTTCCCTTTGTTCCCCTCCACCCAGTGACACCCCTCCCTCAAGTTGTCACCCCCCTTTAGTCCATGTCCATTGGTTGTGCATATAGTTCTTCTCAACATCTTCCTATCTACTCTACTCCCTCCTACTATGCTTCTTAATTCCTGTACCATCTCCCTCCCTTTCCCTGCTTCCCTCTCCCCACTGACCTCCCCCCAAAATGATCCCCATACCTATAATTCTTTTCCCACTCACATTGCCTACTTAGTCTGCCTTTGTTTCAATTCCCTAGCTTCTGTTGTTGGTTGTTGTGATACAGTTTTCATTTTAACATTCATAGTTTTGATCCTCTTTCTCCTAAACAAGTTCCTTTAACATTTCATATAACAGTGGTTTGGATCTGATGAACTCCTTCAGTTTTTTTTTGTCTTGGAAGCACTCTCTCTGCCCTTCTATTCTGAATGACAGCTTCACTGGAGAGAGTAATCATGGTTGGTTTTTGCTTTTCATTACTTCGAGTATTTCTTGCCAGTCCCTTCTTGCCTGCAGAGTTTCTTTTGAGAAATCAGCTGATAGCCTTACTGGGACTCCTTTGTATGTAATTCTCTTTTTCTCTCTTGCTGCTTTTAAGATTCTTTCTTTATCCTTAATTTTTGACATTTTGATTATAATGTGTCTTGGTGTGGTTCACCCTGGGTCCAGGTTTTTTTGGAACTCTTTGTTCTTCCTGGACCTGTAAGTCTATTTCCTTCCCCAAGTTAGGGAAGTTCTGCTTCATTATTTTTTCACATAATTTTTAAATTTCTAATTCTTCTTCTTCACCTTCTGGCAGCCCTATGATTCAGATGTTGGCCCACTTATAGCTGTCTGATAAGTCTTTGAGCCTCTCCTCATTTTCCTCACTTCTCATTTCCTCTTTCTGCACCAGTTGACTGTTTGTTCCTTCCCTATGTTCCGATTTGTTGATTTGATCCCTGGTTTTCTTTCCCTCACCACTACTTTTGTATGTGTTTTTGTCCATTTCAGCAGGACTAGCCTTCATTCCTTCCCCGTCTTGTTTAAGATCTGCTGTTAGGTCTGTAAGCATTTTTATAATCAAAGCTCTGAACTGAGCCTCAGAAAGATTTCCTGTCTGCTGCTTTGTTAGATTAGAAATTTGCTGTCTGGTCAACTGTGTCACTGAGATCTCTATCATGATCTGTGCCATCTTGACCCTTTTGTGTTTACCTTTGCTTCCTGGTCAGGGCTGTCACACCTCCTACACTATAGGGGCTAGAGCCCAGTGCATTGTCACAACCAGGCGACCTGTCTCACCACACTGTGGTGTTTTCTGCAGGGGTGGGGGCCCAAGATGGATTCCTGCTGTTCACTCTCCGCTGAGAGACTGGGAGCCGGGAGCCTCCTCCTCCGTCCCCACCCCCTCTGGGCCTCACAGTCCAAGGCAATGGAGATCTGCCTTCCCTGGCTTTGGAATCGCAAGCTGAGGGGTCTGGTTCTCAGTCGCAGGTGCTCCACAGGTGCATCTCGCCTCCCCCTAAATATGGGTGCCTGTGCTTACTGCTGTCCTGCGTCCTTTGCTGCTGCTGCCGCGGTCAGCACAGCTTGAACTCTCCTCCCTGGCTTTGCTCCTCCTACCTGTCTGGATGAGCACCACTTCTTTATAACTTCATACATTGAACTTCCATTTATTTTCTGGAACTTCTGGTTATTTCTGGTTTTGCAGTAGTTGTATTCCCTCTTAGTTGTGGAGGGAGATGGAGCATGTCAGTCTAGGCCTCCATCTTGGCCAGAAGTCTCCTGTTTTTGTTTGTTTCTGTGTCCCACGGAGAGCTGTTGCTCCTACTGCATTGTAAGGGGTGGAGCCTTAGTTATTCGTCAGTAACGGGTGACCTGTTTCACCACGGTGTGGCGCTGTATGTGGGGGAGGGGCCTGAGACGGAACAATGCTGCTTGCCCAGCACTTGCCCCTTTTCCAGGCACTCCTCCCACTTCTGCACCAGACTGGCCCCCCTCTAGCTGCTTCCCTGGCTGTCGTTTCCAGAGTGGGCAGGTCTGCATATGTTCTAGGTCCATGGGGACCCTTTAAACAATCGGTCTCTACTGAGAGACTGGCAGTTTCTGCCTCCATCCCAACCCCCACTGGTTTGCACAGTCAAAAGCAATGAGGCTTGATTTTCCCTGGTGCTGGGACAGTGAGCTTCGCGGTTTGGGGACGAGCTGGGCAAGCTCCCAGGTGTCCCTCCTGACTTTTTAAAATGTGTAACTGTGCTTTCTGTTGGCCTGCTGCTGTTGCTGCTGCTGCCACCACCACACCGTGTCCTCTCCCCCAGCTCCGCCCCTCCTACCTGTCTGGATGAGTATTTCTTCTTTATATCTTTGTTTGCTGGACTTCCATGCAGTTTAATTTTCTGGAACTTCTGGTTGTTTATAGTTTTGAGGTAGTTGTATTCTTTCTTAGTTGTGGAGGGAGATGCAGACGTCTGTCTACACCTCCATCTTGGCCGGAAGTCTCCCATAATATTCTTGCTGGTAGATGTGCTGTAGCTATTTTCATATTGTTGTACATTTAGGTGTTGCTGATGAAAATAAGCGCTATTGAATATCTTGTCTAAAAAAAGGTTTCCTGATTCTGATAGAAGTGGAAATATTTCAACAAAATATGTTAATGTCTTTCAGACTCTTAATGCATACTACCAAATTATTTTTCTGAAAGGTGTACATATATATATATATATATATATATATATATATATATATATATATATATATAATCCCACAAGCCAATTAGAGACTAAGATTAAAGGTTTTCCTAAATTACAAAATCAGTAATAAATGTATAACTCTCTGCAAAAGCCAACTCACTGTTCATAGCAGAAGCTAATGAGCCCTTTTTGGTCTGAGATGTACTTAGTTTTTTATGTGTGATTTAAAGTTATCTTGGTATTATGCTGCCCACCATGACCAATGTGACTGGAGGAAAAATTTCACATACTTGCATGATATTGTACAATGGTGACCAGGACACCTACTCATGCTTTAAACCTGGTCTCTGGATTTTTTGTTGCCTACCTAAGAAGGCTGATCCCTGAAAGAAAAGAAGGAAAGTGTGAGCATCAGAAAAGTTCAGCCCTAGCTGGGTGACTCATTTGGTTGGAGTGTCATCTCATACACCAAAAGTTTCTGGGTTTGATTCCCAGTCTGGGCACATACCTAGGTTGTAAGTTCAAGCCCTGGTTGAGGCATGTATGGGAAGCAACCAATTGATGTTTTTCTCTCACATTGATGTTTTTCTCTCTCTCTCTTTCTCCCTTCTTCTCTCTCTAAAATCAATAAAAACGTATCCTCAGGTGAGGATTTTAAAAAGGTAAGTTCAGATCTGAGAGGGCAAGTGACTGACATGAATGTGTACACCACCGACATGTTGAGCCCACCAATATCAACAACCAGCTGGGAGCTCCATCTTTAGGACTGACCAACAGTTTAAATTAAATCAACTGACTTGGGACTATTGCTGCATCATTAGATCTTAATCAGTTAACCTCATGAATTGAATCCCCAAAGCACCTCATCCATATAGTACAAAGATCTCTGAAATACATTTCTTCTAACATTAACAATTGAAAAATTTAGGCTAACAATGCTACTGTCTTACTATCATGTGTTCAGTGTCATAAGCACTTGCACCCTTATCCTAGGACATATTGATAGCTCTAATCCAGGGATCTGCAATAAGCTTTGACCTGCCAGTTCCTGGACTCAGCTGGGGAAAACTGACAAACTCTATAGGCAACCATTATCCAGAGCTAAACCTGAGAGAACCTTGTAAACTCAAGTCAGGGTTGCCAGCCAGTGGAGTTAAGAGGACCAAAGAACTGTTTGCAAAGGTAACAAGAAAGCAGTTATGATTACTGGAGTGATGACTACCTATGGGACTGAGAAGCAAAAACATACTTTAGAATTAACATAACTATGTTAGCTTACCTGCACCTATAGAAAAACCTTGATTCCTTGATGTAATTGTTCTCCTTCCCTTTCTCATAAGTAAACCTTGTCTTCTAATCTCCTAATCAGAACACCATTTGGGTTTCTGACTGAATCAATCCTTCCCAATTAGCTGTTCTTCTGATCTCAGATAAATGCTGTTGCTTCTCACCCTGGCCTTTTATTTGTAGGTTAACAAATCTAAGGGCAAATCTGAGTTGGGTGTGAACTACCAAGACATATGCTCAGGAGAGCTGTGGGCCTCATCTCTACTTCGAACCTCAGAGTGTGACCTTATTTTGAAATGGGGGTATTTTCAGGTGTAATTAGTTAAGATGAGGTCATACTGGATTAGGGTGGGCTCTAAATCCAATGACTAGTATCCTCATAAGAAGGTCATATAAAATATAGACACAATGGGAAGAAGGCTATGTGGCTGCAAAGGTGGAGATTGGAATGGTGCAGCTATAAGCCAAGGGACATCAGAGATGGCTGGAAACCAGCAGAAGCTAGAAGGAGACAAGTGGGGATTCTTCCCTAGAGCATTTGAAGGGGGCATGGCACTCCTAACACCTTCATTTCAGACTTTTAGCCTCCAGGACCATGAAAGAACAAATTTCTGTTGTGTTAAACCACTCACGTTGTGGTTATCAGGAAATTAATTCAAAACCTGAGTGTTGTTTTCAGGGAATATGTAGAAAGCTCTGGATAACATCTAAATTTTGAAAATACTCCTATAGGAAAAAAAAAAGTATTGTTTGTTAAAAAACAAAATTCAACTAAGTAAATCTGAAGATCTAATTGGCTTTATTAGGTGATTCATGAATAAGGGTAGTATACTATATAGCAACTAACAGGGAATTCTAGGTGCTGTACAAGATGGAAGGTTTTTATATGAAACAAGGTGGGGCAAGGGAATGATTAAGAAAAGGAAAGAAAGGTTTATTTGGGGGCAGTACATTTTTGGGGGGGAGGGTGAGAGAGTGGGAAAGGTTTTTATCATGCAGTTTACCTCTTCTTTCCATGGGGGATTAGAGAGGGCTGAGTAATAGATTACCTAACTGGTGCTTGTCCAGAATATTCTGACTGATTGATTAAAATTATATTTCTAGGAGAGTTGAAATAGCGGTTATGTCAAGCATTAAATCAAGGTTTAGTATCATGGGCTTTTGGCATAAGTGATGCCATTTTGGGCCTGTGGTTTTCTTGCTTTTTGCAGGGGTGGGGAAGGGGTAACATAATCTTCAAATATTTTGAAGTATCTTTAGAAAATAGACAAACAGTAAAATCTACACATGTGGGCTCAGGAATGTGATCTTAAACCAATCAGTGTGGAATTTCCTGATCAACACTAGTGAGGTAATCTGCCTGATAAGACCCCTGTCACCTTTCTTCCAAAGGCAGGTGACCTTGCCTAAACAATCTTGTTTTTTGTCTTTTGCTAATAACTTTCTTGCCCCACTCAGTTTCCTAGAAAAACCTCTTATTTTGTACAGGCCCTCGGAGCACCTCTCTTACTGACTAGATGGAATATTGCCTGATTTATGAATCTTTCAAAAAAGTCAATTAGATTTTCAAATTTACTTGGTTGAATTTTTTAACAGCTGCTTTTAGGAATGGTATTTGGCAGGAGCTTTCTAGAGAGCAATGTAGCAAGAAGTTGAAGAAGCCTTCAAAATATGCACATCCAATGATCCAGAGATTTCTATCCCTTCAATTTTACTTTAGAATTAAGGTGGCACTTAACTTGGCAATTATTGAGCTGTTAGCATTGTTTAGTGAAGACTGGATTTATCAAACTTGCCTGGTGGGAATGAATTACTGTTTAGTGAAATGCCTGTAGGCTTCCCATAGGTCTAGAGAGGTAATGGGCAAATCTGGGAAACGCCACTGGGTGTTTCTCAGCCCAGAGTGCACACTAGACTCACTTGGGGAGGTGTTTTGGTCTTTATTCTTTAATACCTGAGTCATCACCCCCAGGAGTTGAACCAGGCACTAGGACACATGTCCCCAGGGCCTTCAATGTGCAATCAAGACCCAGAAATCGGTGGGGCAGGCTAAGTAAAAAGTTGCACACCGATTTCGTAAATGAATATTTATTGAAAACATTTCCCCAAAATCTTGTTAAAATGATTGCCCAGAGTATATGTTCATGATATAGTCTTTCCTGTACATGATGTAGACTTTCCTATACATCAGCTTTTTGTCTCCACTTGGATTGTCTGTTTCAGGCCTTAAAAACTGAAAGGGTGGGGCTGCCTATAGGTTTCACCAGCACTGAGCAATAACAGTGCTATTCACTCAGATCTTATTAATGCAGGTTCCCTCAGCTTTTATTAATGCAGAGTTAATCCAATCTATACTAACCTAATAACAATATTAATCACTCAGAAACAATCAGTAATAACATCACATAAGAGAATTGGGGGATAACGAACATGATTCCCAGAGTCTCAGTCTGCGGGTCTGGGAGACAGCACAGTGGGCAAGGGAGCCATCAGCATCTTGCAAGGAAGGATTCTGGAGGTAGGTGGGCAGCAGAGCAGACGATGCCCTCGGTCCAGCAGAGCAGAGCAGATCCTCCTGCCGCTGATGCCAAGGGAGATCAGCATGGCACGGAGCAGCATCTTGGTGTGTGGAGCTCAGCTGTCTCAGCAGTAGCCTGAAGGCTGCCTCAGTTATTCCTTGAGAGTGGTGTACTCTACCCTTCTGGGTCTCTTGATAGGTGTCTTGGCACCCTTGATGCAAAGTGGGGAATTTTCCCAGGAGCCTACCTATGGGTGGTTCCGCTCTGCAGACATGGCTGTTCTGGTCACGTGTGAAGATATCTTATATGTGTCTCCTTACCAGATGTGTTTAGCATGAGCAGCTCTCTCGGTTGACATGAGTGTCTCCATTTTGTTTTATATGCTTTATGCTATCTTGACCAGACGAATGCCATTTTATTGGTCCTGCTCTCCACAGTGACCATATACAAAAACTCTCATGCAGTATGATTCCATTTCTGCAAAAAGGAGTGTGTAAGACTGGAAATGAACTCTGGTTGAGTAATGTGTGATGTTTTCAGTTATTTGCACTTGAACTGTTTTATTACCTTTAAGACTCACGTGTGATATATTAAGCTATTTAGAATCTAATATGCATTTTTCCAAACAATAACCCATGTTTCCACACACGTCCCTGAGAGCCTGGTCACCGAGGTATACACCTCAGCCCAATCCAGTTGCCAGACCGCCAGGTCTCTGCAGCTAGAGACCGGACCGCGCAGGCCCCGCCCACTTCCGGCCTCTTTATCCCGCCCACCCTGCGGCTCTAGGCCTCTCTGTCCTTGCTCCACTGGCCTCGTTTTTGCTCAGAGATACCCCTCCCCTCTGCGGCTCTCTGGTTTGTTGCACGTGTTTTGTTTGCGACTCTGTCGTGTAACAGCACGCTTTACGGTGGCAGATAAGAGCAAGCCGTTGCCAAGGCCGCACCCTCCGGGAAGCGGTACTGGCGAGTGAGTGAGGTTGATGCCTGGTGGTGGGGTGAGCGCGGCGTCTGGCCGGCTGTTCACTGCCGCGGAGCAAAGAGGGGTCCCGGAAGCTGCGGTGTCGGCATCCAGGGACGGCTCGGGTGGCTCCGGCTCCGGCAGCGGCAGCAGAGGCGCAGCAGGAGGCCCCGGGCCGGGGAGTGGAGGCCCGGTGGGTTCCGCAGGCAGGATGAGCCTGACCCCGAAGGAGCTCTCTAGCCTGCTGAGCATAATCTCTGAGGAGGCGGGCGGCGGCAGCACCTTCGAGGGCCTGTCCACCGCCTTCCACCACTACTTTAGCAAGGCTGACCACTTCCGCCTGGGTTCGGTGCTGGTCATGCTGTTGCAGCAGCCGGACTTGCTGCCCAGCGCAGCGCAGCGGCTCACGGCGCTCTACCTGCTCTGGGAGATGTACCGCACGGAGCCACTCGCCGCCAACCCCTTCGCCGCCAGCTTTGCGCACCTACTCAACCCCGCGCCGCCCGCCCGCGGCGGCCAGGAGCCCGACCGGCCGCCGCTCTCAGGTGCGTTCCTCAGGCGCTGGGAGCCAGGGATGCGTTGTGAATCGTTAGGTTCTACCGCTTTACACCCGCCAAGTGAAAGGAAATCTGAACCGATTTCCTCCGCCTTCAACTCTGACATGTGGAAAAGTGGTGGTTTAATTAGAAATTCATGGCACCGAAAATAATTCTCTTAGTACAGGTCGTCAAGTCGTGCAGTGCATAGTGGAGCTTGACGTTTTTAATACCTTAAATACAGGTCATTTTTGTAAAGCCCATCTCGGGGGTGTGAAATTGTGACTAATGACACACTGCATCTGCCCCTGGTTTTAAGTCTCAGACGAGTAAGTAGAGGCCACTGTTCGGAAGCCAAAGACGTTGTTGGGCGGAAACACATAAAACAGTGTTTATAAACTTTGCAGTCGCCTTCGTTGGGCTATTAGGTGCCTTCGGATAATGTGGTGGGAGCAGAGAATAGATAGAAGGTAGTCTCAAATTCACGGCACAGTTCAGAAAGCGCACGATTACTGGACATTGTGTAAAATGTGTATGTGTGCAACATTCGTCAGATCAGTGGGTCTTTGTGAGGCTGCCTTTTCGTTTTCATTTTGTTTTAAAGTCGAGATGCTTTATGAGACTAGCAGCCAGGAGAGGAGAAAGGCACAGTCGGGATTGTGGGGGTACTTAGAAGATTTAGACAAGAACCAGTGTAATGGGGGGAGCAGGTAGTTGGAGGTGGGAAACGACTTGATTTTATAGTAGTTAACGCATGGGAAAAAGAGCAAATCACTCCGTAGGTTGGGGCCACTTACTTATACAGGGAATCAAAGGGTAAACCAGGAAGTTTTACATGGAACAGCAAGGCTTCTACATTTTATGTTAGTCTGGTCCTGCCTGGAAACCCTCTGGATCTAGAGCATCTTCTGGTTTGTTTCCTTCTCTGCCCTTGTCTAAGAGGAGAACCTTCATGGTGGTTGAGATGCCCTAGGGTTTCAGGAAGTTTGAGAATGCCCAGAAACTGAATGCAACCTGTGTATTGGTGGTCAAAACCCACCACCCTCAGTTGCCCTTAGCAGAGGATGAGGACAGTGGGATTTAGGTCACATGACCCTTTGATTTCTTGACAAAGGAACCATGATTTATATGATGCATTCTCAAATGCAATGAGTCTAAACCTAAATGTAGGCCGTAGACTGCATTGTAAACACAGATTTGTCAAGGAAGTAACCCATGGGTTGTTTGTTTTCTCTCTCTGTGCCTCAGATTTTTCATCTGTAAAAATGCAATAATTTCTAGCTGGTAGCCTTATTATGAGGAATAAAAGTGTGATAAATGTTAGCCATTATCATCATTACTTTCATTAAATTAGGTAGGGATGGTGCTTAAATATACAACAAAGGGAATATCAGTGCCAAGGCTTAAGATATTGTACACCTAGGGTAAGCAGGGTAAGCATCTAATGCGATGTATTTTAAAGTTTTTCAGGTGATTCTGATACAGAGCGAGGGTTGAGAATGTATCTGAAAGTAAATAAGGCTTCCTTGTACTCAAGAAGCTTGCAGTCTGGTTGGGGAGATGTAAACATAGTCAAAACACAGTGCGGTAAGGACTATGCTAGGTATCACATACAAAATGCTTGGTATCACAGAGGAAGAACTACCTAAGTGTAACTGAAAAGCTTCTCAAAGGGAGTGATGTTTTCCTGGGTATTGATTGGAGACAGTAGTGGAAGGAAAAGGTGTGGCCCTGCCAGGTTATAAAGAACTTGGTGTATTGGATATTTTGAAATCTGGAATCAGAGAAGCTGAGAGAATTTGTAGCTAGAGAGTAGGGTACATGGATTAGAGAGGGATTCAAGAGATGAGTTTCGGAAAGTGGGTGAGGGTTTTATAATGGTGCAGAAGTTTGGGTTTATTTCTGTGTAAATATATTCGAAGCAGATTTGTACCTAGAAATGTAACTAAATGGTAAGTGAGGGTGTGGACTGTGGGTGGTGGGTAGGGCAGGAGTCAAAACTGGGAGCTGGGAAAACCAAAAAGGCTGTTCTGTATGTGGTTCAGGCAAAAGGAGGGGACAGGGAATGGTGATGTGGGAATGGCATCTGGAAACATTGCTTTGGTAGGACGAATGAGGCTTGGTGACCAGTTGAATATGGGACAAAAGGGAAGCAACATTCGGCACTAGGAGTTTTGTAGCTGCACTGTATATTGTGAAGTAGGTATGTGAAATGTGTTTGTATTGCTAGTGAGTATTTCCTTGTCTCTTCAACCTCTGCACAGTTGCTGGTAGCAGCAGGAAAGCATTTCTGAATGTTGTAGTTTTTAAATGTTTTTGCTTGCAGGAAGTGAGGCATGTTAAAAACAAAGTTCTTAATAATTATAAAAATCTTAAGTTTTGTTGATATTGCCACAAATCATAGAACTTCAAATGACATTTAATTATTTTCATAAATATATATGTTTGGGTAACTGAAACTTAAAATAATTTTGTCTTTGAAAATGTGTAAGTTGAGATGGCAAATGCTAATTTTACCAGATTTGTATTAATTTTTTAAAATAACCACTGGAGAAATCGTTATACATCTTTGTTTACAGGATTTTTACCTCCTATAACTCCGCCAGAAAAGTTTTTTCTTTCCCAGCTAATGCTGGCACCCCCAAGGGAACTCTTTAAAAAGACACCTCGACAAATTGCTTTGATGGACGTTGGAAACATGGGCCAGTCTGTGGACATTAGCGGGCTTCAACTAGCCTTGGCTGGTAAGGAGGAATTGGCGGTTTGGGCATTCTTGTGGGGTAGTATTAAGCCTTTTTTCTTAAGGTACTCCCTCCTTAAAATGAAGGTTAGTAGCTGTGCTAAAGGTTAGTATTTTCCATGAAAAACACAGCTTCAGTTCTAGATTCTTGCTAAAATGGCATGTAAGTTCATTTGAGTTTTTACTTGATTGGATTGCTTTTCCAACTTCAGAAGAATGCCGGATAAAATTAAGTCTGTTAAAAATATAAAAATATTTTACTCATGTCAGTTCTACTCAGATTTAGTGCAATTCCTGTAAACATCCCAACAGTATGTTTTGCAGAAATAGAAAAACCCATTATAAAATTTATATGGAATCTCAAGGGACACTGAATAGCTAAAACAATGTCCTCTTGGCACTGTTGTTGAAAATCATTTGACCATATGGAACTTTCTGGGGTCCCTGTTTTGTGTCACAGTTTATATGTCTGTCTTTTTGTGTGTGTCTGTGTGTGTATTTTTTAATTGATTATGCTATTACAGTTATCCCAATTCCTTTTCCCTTTGTTCCCCTCCACCCAGCATCCCCATCCGCCCTCCCTCCAGCAGTCCCATCCTGCCTTAGTTCATGTCCATGGGTCGTGCATATAAATTCTTTGACTTTACCCTTTCCTGTACTATTCTTAACATTTTCTCGTCCATCCTGTACCTACCAATTATGCTTCTTAATCCCTGCACCATGTCCCTCTCTCTACCCCATCCCCCTCCCAAAACACCCCTCCACATGCTCCCCATACCTATGATTCTGTTCCTACTCTGGTTGTCTACTTAGTTTGCTTTTGTTTTTATTTTTTCGATTCTGTTGTTGATAGTTGTGAGTTTGTTGTCATTTTAATGTTCATAATATTGATCTTTTTTCCTTAAATAAATCGCTTTAACATTTCATGTAATAGTGGTTTGGTGATGATGTACTCCTTTAGCTTTACCTTGTCTGGGAAGTACTTTATCTGCCCTTCCGTTCTAAGTGATAGCTTTAATGGATAGAGTAGTCTTGGTTGTAGGTCCTTGCCTCCCATCACTTGGAATATTTCCTGTCAGTCTCTTCTTGCCTGCAAAGTTTCTTTTGAGAACTCAGCTGATAATCTTATGGGAACTCCTTTGTAGGTAACTCTTTTTTTTTTCTCTTGCTGAGTTTAAGATTTTCTCTTTATCCTTAACCTTTAGCATTTTAATTATGATGTGTTTTGGTGTGGTCCTCTCTGGGTCTACTTTGTTTAGGACTCTCTGTCCTTCCTGGACCTGTATGTTTATTTCCTTCCCCACATTAGAGAAGTTTTCCTTCATTGTTTTTTCACATAAGCTTTCAATTTCTTGTTTTTCCTCTTCTCCTTCTGGCACCCCTATGATTTAGATGTTGGCATGTTTAAAGTTATCCCAGAGATTTCTAAGCTGCTCATTTTTCCCATTCTTGTTTCCTCCTTCTGTACTAGTTGACTGTTTATTTCTTATGTTCCAATTTGTTGATTTGAACCCTGGTTTCCTTCCCTTCACCACTGGTTTCATGTGGGTTTTCCTTTGTTTCATTTAACATAGCCTTCATTTCTTCTCTTTTGTATTTGCTGTACTCAATTTTGTTTGTCAAGTCTGTGAGCATCGTTATCACCAGTGCTTTGAACCATGTGACTGTTAGGTTGGCTATCTCCTCATCACTCAGTTCTCCCACTGGAACCTTGATCTGCTCCCCCTTTGGGGCCATACTTCTCTGTCTCCTCAACTTGACAGCTTTCTCTGTTTGCTTGTCTTAGGTAGAGCTGTCTCACCTGTTGTGCTCTAAGGGGCGAAGCCTTAGGTATTCGCCAGTGCTGGTGACCTGTTTCACCATGTTGTGGCGCTGTATGTGGGGGAGGGGGGGAGGGGTCTGAGAGGCAATAATGCCTCCAGCTCAGCACTCGCCCCTTTTCCAGGCACTTCTCCCCCTTCCTGTACTAAAACAAGCTGCCTCATTTGAGAGCCCAGCAGTTTCTTCCTGTGCTCCAACCCCCTACTGGTTTTCACAGTCAGAAGCAATGTGACTGTTTTTCCTGACTCTGAAACTATGAGCTGCATGGTCTGGTCTGGGGCTGGGATTGCTTGCCAGATTTAAAATGTATGACTGCTTTTTGCCGCAGCTGCAGTCCCTGTGTCGCTGTCACCACCGCTAAGCGCTACCCCTGCAACCACTGCCACAGTGCCATACCTCATTCTCTCTGTCCCAGCTCTGCCCTCCTACCTGTCTGGCTGAATATTTCTTCTTTATTTCTTTGTTTATTGAACTTCCATGTAATTTGATTTTCTGGATCTTCTGGGTTTTTTAGTTTTGAAGTGGTTGTAAATTCCTTCTTAGTTGTGAGGGAGATGCAGGATGTCTACTTCTGCCTCCATCTTATAGTCTCTCTTTATTCCAATGCCACACTTTTGATTATAGTAGCTTTTGTAGTAAGTTTTGAGATTAGGAAGCGTGAGACCTTTGTTTTTGGCACTTCCTGTGTTACACATATAAGCACGTTAGTGGGTGCTCTTGAAACAAAAGTGTGTTGTGATAGAAAATAAGGGGACCTTCTTGAACTGGGTAGTCAGAGAGAGCCTCTCTGAGGAGTGAAGGAGAAGAGGCAACTTTTGCTTGCCTGCTGTGAGCAAAAATACAGATGCTTGGGTCTTATCACTTGGGAGTGATTTAGTGGGGAAATTCTACTATATTGCCAGATTTGTGAACCCTTGATCTTCCGATTAAATGAGCCTCAGTATTTATTTTGACTGCCCCATTTTTAGACTAAACATACCTGTGACATTTGGCTGCTTATAAAAGGTGACATCTTTCAGGTGACTACTTTTTCCTTACAGCATTCTGAATCTCACTTTTTAACCACTGGGTATTAACAATATACAGTAATCCCTCTCTATATCACGGTTCACTTATTGTGGCCTCACTGTATCGCGGGGTTTTTTAAAATACAGTATTCCCTCACTTACCGCGGGTATTACATTCTAGACCCCCCCGCCCTCGCGAAGTAGGAACCTTACATTTATTCTACACTCTTAAACCTACGTAACTTTAACAACATACTTATACAGTACCACAAAATCCCGCGATATAGAGAAAAATCCGCGATAAATAATTAAATATAATATTTTTAAAAATCCCATGATACAGTGAGGCCGTGATAAGTGAATCGCGATATAGAGAGGGACTACTGTATTATATTTAATTATTTATCATGGACTTTTCGCTATATCGCGGGATTTTATGGTACTGTATACGTATGTTGTTAAAGTTACGTAGGTTTAAGAGTGTAGAATATGTTTAAAAACATGTAGTGTTTATAAAAGTGTGGAAAAGGTTAATAAGGGACTGGGAAAATAAGGGACTGGGAATTGTTTATAAGTGTGTGGGAAGGGTTTATAAAGCCTTAATATATATACATATATATATGTATATATATATATATATATATAAATACTAAAAGAAATATAAGGTTCCTACTACGCGGATTTTCACCTATCGCGGGGGACTCTAGAATGTAATACACGTGACAAGTGAGGGTATACTGTAACTGGTTATTTTACTGAAAGCAAGGAAAATCTTTTTAAGACTTTTAGGATTAAAGGTACACAGAAGTACTTATTAGTCACTAATGCTACATAATATGATTATTTCCATACCTCTGGGGTACAGAGGTGATAAACAGTAGCAATTACCTTAACCTTCAGAAGTGGTATTTTGAGGGCTTTAGCTTTGTATTCCAGATAGTAAGACTCAGATCTGACCCCTCAACTTGTGATGACTTGAGTCAGCCTGTGAGAAAGTGTTAAGGTATGTCAAGCTCAGAAAGGAATATATGACCACAGTTAGGATTGAGAAGCTTGGCAGAGTGGCTAAGTTTGCTTCTTGCTGTCCCCTACCCAAATTGAAGATATCGTAAGCCATTTATTTCACAATTGCAAAATAAATGGAAATTCATCTATCTTCTCTGGACCTAGCTACATACATCATCTTTGCAGAAGCCTAAAATTCAGATATCACAGCGGGATCCATGGGCCAAAGGTGTGCTATAGATGGAGACAACACATTTTCTTTATCCATTCATCCATTGGTGGACATTTGGGATGTTTCCATATCTTGGCTATTATAAATAATACTGCAGTGAATATAGGGGTGCATATATCTTTTGAATTACTGTTTTTGTTTTCTTTGGGTAAATGCCCAGCAGTGGAATTGCTGAATTATATGGTAGTTCTATTTTTAACATTTTGAAGAACATCCATACTGTTCACCATAGTAGGTGTACCAGTTTACAATCCTACCAACAATGCATGAGGATTCCCTTTTCTCTGCATCCTTGCCAGCATTATTATCTCGTCTTTTTGATGATGGCCATTCTGACTAGTGCAAGGTGACATATCATTGTGGTTTTATTTCCATTTCTCTGGTGATTAGTGATGTAGAGCATCTATTCATGGTCATCTGTCTTCTTTGGAAAACTGTCTGTTCAGGCCTTTTGCCCATTTTTTAATTGGATTGATTTTTGATAGTGAGTTGTAAGTATATATTCCAAATAGTGGAATACCAAGTTCTTTATCTGCTCTACTGTTGATGGACATAGTGTTGCTATCAACATCATTTTTGTATATTCCATCTAAAAGTTTCTTTTAGATGGAAAGATAAGCACGTTAAACTTTACTAGGTAATGGCAAATAGGTTTCCAAAGTTGTTGTGCCTCTTTTCATTCCATTAGCAGTCTGCGAGTTACTTGACAACCTCCTCTGCATTTGATAATGTCAGGTTTGTTAATGTTAATTTTTTCCAATCTAGTGGGTGTGTAATAGTATCTTATGTTTTTAACTGATTTTTCCCAGGTGTCTAATGGGATTGAACATTTTTGTTAATATTTATTGGCCATTTAGGCTTTTGTTTTTTAAAAATAAGATGCTTGTTGAAGTCATTAGCCTATTTTTTCCTATTTATAAAAATTTATTTGTAGGAGTTTAAAAATATATATATGCATATTCTGAATCTGGCCCTATGCTTATGTGTTGCAGATAGCTTTCCCCAGTTAGTAGCTTATCTTTTCACTCTCCTTGTGGTGCCCTCAGTTTTAAAATGTCTCCTCTTTTAACCTTTTCAGAACGCCAGTCTGAATTGCCAACCCAAAGTAAGGCTAGTTTCCCTAGTATTCTCAGTGACCCAGACCCGGATTCTTCTAATTCTGGATTTGACAGCTCAGTTGCCTCTCAGATCACAGAAGCTTTAGTCAGTGGACCAAAGCCACCTATTGAAAGTATGTATATATTTTATACCCTTGGTTTTATTTTATCAGATCCTCTGAGATGGTTTTCTGAAACACTGTTATTTTCATTGCTGCCTAAATTAGAATTTAATGAGAAACTTCTTAGTATATTGTCTAGAACATGCTGGAGATGCTTGGTAAAAGTTACCTTCTTTAATTTAATCACTATCATTCTTCATTGTAAAGTTTTACTGATCTTAGAGCTCTTTAATTCAAAACATCTATTGAACTTGAAATATTATAGCTGCATCTTTTGGTTTTATAGTCTTCTGTATGGTTTTAATGATGGACTTTCTGCTTAGGGATAACAACATGTTCTCCACTTTCTATTTATGCCATTTACAATGAATTTTTGGCATATATGGGTTTAGTATCAAAGTCTCAGCTGGTTACAAGTATGCCTGAAGGTCCATGGCACATACTGGTTTTAATGCTCCCTCAGGTTTAGTTTTGACTTCATGGGTCACCAGAAACGTGTGTGAAAAGCAAATCTATAAGACATTTAGTAAACACCCAGCATCTTTACCTCACGGGAAGTTGATCATACTGTGTTAGCCAGAAAGTTTGTTCAGTTTTAAGTAAAAATAAGAGACATATATTTTATTTTCACCAAGAACTTTATGGAACAACATATTTACTGTTTGTTTCACTGCCTTCTGCCATCTTTTAGACAACTTCATAATTCCGTCTTCCCAAAACTTTTTATCTTTTTGAGTAAAGAACTGTTCAGGTGCCTTTTGCAGTCCTCTGGGGAATTAAAATTTTTCCCATTAAGTGAATTTTGTAAAGACCAAAATAAATGGAAATCCAAAGGTGCAATGTCTGGTGAATACAGTGGATGGATCAGAACTTCCCAGCCAAGCTGTAACAACTTTTGTCTGTTCATCAAAGAAACATGTGGTCTTGTGTTATCCTGATGGAAAATTATGCATTTTCTATTGAATAAATCTGGATACTTTTCCTCGAGTACTGCTTTCAGTTGGTCTAATTGATAGCAGTACTTGTTGGAATTAATCATTTGGTTTCCTGGAAGGAGCTCATAATAGAGGACTCCCTTCTAGTCCCACCACATACACAACATCAACTTCTTTGGATATGAAGACCAGCCTTTGGTGTGGTTGATGGTTCATTTTGCTTGCCCCATGATCTCTTCTGTTCCATATTATTGTAAAGTATCCACTTTTCATTGCCTGTCACAGTTTGTTTTAAAAACGGAACGCTTTTGTCCTGGCTGATGTAGTTCATTGGATTGAGTGCCCAGTTCGATTCCTGGTCAGGACACATACATGGATTGCAGGCCAGGTCCCCATTTGGGGGTGTGCAAGAGGCAGCCAATCGATGTTTCTCTTGCACATTGATGTTTCTCTTCCTCTCTTTCTCCCTCCCTTCCCCTCTGTTAAAATAAATAAAATCTTTAAAAACAACGTTTTTGTCATGTTTAAGTAGAGAATCGCATGTAAAATACAGTCAAGAACCATTTTTTTGCTTAACTTAATGTGGAATTGAAACATCAGAGTGATTAGCATAACCAAGCTGGTGCAAATTATTTTCAGTGCCTGATTTGGAAATTTTGAGTATGTTGGCTCTCTCCCACTATAACATTGATTGTACTCAATTAATGTCTCGATTTGATCGCTGTCAACCTCAGCTGGTCTACCCAACTGTGGAGCATTGTTCAGGGAAAAAGCTCCAGCACAAAACTTCACAAACCACTTTTGACACATTCGATTAGTCACAGCACCTTCTCTGTACACTGCACAGATCTGTCTTTGCGTTCCAATTGCGTTTTTACCTTTCTTGAAGTAATGAAGCATAATATGGGGAAAATGTTGCTTAATTTCTTCCATCTTCAGTATTAAAGTGGCTACACAAAAATTCACCAATTTTTATGTTTTTAAATGCACACTGATAAGACACATGTCACAATACAATCTAGCAAAACTGTTTCAAATGAAGCCTTTGGGGAAATCTAACAAATTTTTTGGCCATCCCAATATAGTGCTTCTCATGAAAAGAGATTCAGGTGCTAGTTATGGTGAGGTAAGTTACAAGATAGTATAAACTACGGTGTTAATTCTTAGCTAGAAAACAGACATTTTAAATAAAATAGAGTATAATCTCAAATTTGGCAAGGGCTAGGATCCATGGTAGAAACAAGACATCTTAGGCCATATGTGGAAACCAGAGGTGTGAAACTTGTTTAGCGTAAGTCCCAGCCAGCATTTATTTTAGTGGGTTTCTAACTTAGAGATCAATCTTGTTTTATGAAATAGTTGAGGTGTTGAGTCACTTTATTTTCCTGTTACACTTTTACTGTTTTATGAAAATGAATATGGTATTTGTGTATTTATGGAAGTCTTCAGGTTCATTTGAAAATGTCAGGTCTACCATACTTTTTTCCCCCTGGTTTTTCATTTCCATGTAATTTGCCACTTCAAGGTTGTAAGATAGAGAGATAAAGTAAGTACAAATCATAATGGTCTCAGAATAAAATAGTGATAACTTAAGAATAGGATGAGTGAAATCAAATAGGATTTCATTTTTACCACCAAAAGACTTTTACCAATATAGTAGGTTGTGTCTTTTTGCTACTGAGTGGTAATCATGCTTGAATGGAAAGTTGTAAGATCATGGTGATGCATTCCTCTCCTCTTTCCAAAAATACATAGATTTGGTCTCTGGCATAATATTAGTCTTTCACTTTCTTCTTTGTATTAAGAATAAAACCCTGACTTTCTATCACTTGTGCTTGTGGTTTTGAAGTCTCAGTTTCATTATGTTATCCTTCTTAAAAGGGTGTTAGTTTACTTCATTAAGTGAAACATATGAGATGTATATAGATGTGTACAGGTGTTAGCTTCCTGACTGAAGCAGTCACATGTTACTGCTCTCTTTACAGGCCATTTTCGGCCAGAGTTTATTCGTCCACCACCTCCACTCCATGTTTGTGAGGATGAGCTGGCATGGCTAAATCCAACAGAGCCTGATCATTCGATTCAGTGGGATAAATCAATGTGTGTTAAGAATAGCACGGGTGTAGAGATCAAGCGAATAATGGCCAAAGCTTTCAAAAGCCCCTTATCTTCTCCTCAACAAACACAGGTAAACCTTTTCTTTAATTCATCAAGTATTTATTTTAGTTTTTCATAACATGATAAATGACCAATAGAATGATACTGTTAACATGAGCCAGCAGTAGGCAGTTTTGGGGATCGTCTTTGGCTCTCTAAAACTCTCTTCTGCCCCTCTCACTGTGATGGGGTAAAAAGTCTGAGGACTAAACATGTACCAACATTTGTTTGGAATCAGTTTGACTCTGGGAGGAGGGATAGGATGGGTCTCACTTTTTTGGCACTCTGCCTCTGCTCTGTGCCAGCTACACCTTATGTTCATTGTTATGTTGAAGCTGGACAGTAACTCCAGAGGGTCACTGGATTTATTAATATGTTGGAAGAGGAAAAACACTCAGGTAACGTAAACTAGCCCCTGGTGCCCAATTAGAAGACTCCCCTTGGGAAGACAAGGACCCCCTGTGGGTGGTTTCTGGTTGGTGAGTTTTATTCAGATTTCATGCTTTCACATTAGAATTTGTCAGATGTTAACATCTCCAGTGCAGTTTACTGCCAAAAACACTATTTTCAAAGTCAAGTAAATAACTATATTTGTAGTTCACTGTACTTAACTAAGTCATCCTGAAACCCAGTCCACTGTGGTACATATAAGTAGGTAGGGGAAAGAACATAGAAAATTTTAAATAAAAAGTAATCATTTGGTGGGAAAAACTTATTTTAGAGGATATTTCTTTGAATTACACAGTGTGAATGCAACTTGAACCATAAATCTACAAACGGATGGGGTTGCAGGACAGAGCTCCCTCTTCCCATCCTGCTTCCTTCTCAGGAATTTCTCTTCCCCACTTGGATGGAGCTGGCTATGCTGTTGATTCAGATGCTCCTCAGTGCTCTACGGTCTGTTTTTTGGGAGAACTAGTTGGTAATTAAAATTATTTTTGGTTGTAAAGATGACAGAAAAAGAAACCCACAAAGGACTTAAGGACAATGTTGTTACAATCCAGAAATATGTTATTCAACTGGACAATATTGAGTCTGGTTTAATGCCCAGGAAAAATCACTGGCATATTTAAGAGTGATATTTTAATATCTTTATAATTCAGATATATATTGAAAAATATCAGGTTGTTAAGAACATGGGTTTCAGGGAAGAAATTTATGAAGTTCATTGCAGGTAATTTTATAGCTTTTTGTGTAAAATACATATTTTGTATGCAGGAAACAGAAGGTCTCTTTGACTTAAGACTTATCTCTTTCTCTTTTTAAAAATTTGATTGTATTTAGCTCCTTGGTGAATTGGAAAAAGACCCCAAACTTGTTTATCATATTGGCCTCACTCCAGCCAAACTTCCTGACCTAGTGGAAAACAACCCTCTAGTTGCCATAGAAATGTTGCTGAAGTTAATGCAGTCAAGCCAGATCACCGAATATTTTTCAGTCCTGGTCAATATGGATATGTCTTTACATTCCATGGAAGTTGTAAATCGGTAAGTTCCTATACTTGACCAAATGTGAGAGTATATAGATCCTGATTACATGACCAGGTGGGAAAAGCTAGCAAAAATTTTTTCTGATCCTGTTAGCCTGAGAAAATCCATTAAATAAATAATCTGAGCCTTAGTGTTCACTGCATGTGAATTGAGCATCCACAGGGAAAAAACCCAAAAGTAGGATTTCAAATATTTAGCATTAACAGACATAATTGCTAAAATTTATTTCTCTATATAGTGGTATATTCTCTACCTCTACACAAATACAGATGTTACATTATTTTTTGTTAGTGACTAACAGCTATATTGTGGGAAAGTGTGGGTTTTAAGAGTTGCAAGAATTCTGGGAATGTCATCCTAAAAGTCGTTGTTCTGTTTTCCCAATCTTTGATTCTCCTCTGTTGTCACGGACTGTCAGAAAAATATAATGCATTCCTTTCAGATGTTCTTTGTAGAGTGTATTCCCATTTTATACTGTTTTCCTTAAAACTGTGGATTTAATAGGCTTGTGGGGTTTTCTTGGTAGCCTATTTTATGAAGTTGTTTATATGATATATAGGGTGGCCATATACCCAGGTTTATCTGAGTAATCCCAATTTAGGCTTCTCTTGGCCTCCTTTCATGCGGTGTCCTGTTTGGGGTGCTAAATTATATTTATATGGTCTTTCTGCTCTGTGGGGAAATCCATTCTGAGTGCCAGGCAACTGAACTTCAATTAGAGCTCATTTTTTTGAACACCTGTTTATTTTTGTGATTATTTTTTCACCTACTTGAAGTTGTACTAGAGACTATTTCATTTTAAGTTAATCAACTGGTGAAAAAAAACCTAGCTGAAGACAGGTGATCCCAAATATAAGAGAGTGCTTCCTTTTTGGGATGGGTAAAGAAGCATGAGGTTTTCAACTTTATTTATTGTCACTGTCAAAACTGGTTAGCTACTTGTTTAAAATATGCTACTTCACTTCTGCATTCTCCTTATTGAAGACTTTCCCCTACTGTTAAGAGTCACTCTTCTTTTAGGGGCTGCATTCTGTCGAGTCTTTTGGGTTGACGGAGTTCTGAAAGCTCACTTCTTTCCATACATCACATACTTGTAGGAGATATTGTCTATCAGACATTTGGAACTTAGTCCAAGAATACATCTTCTTATCAATAATTTCAAGGACAAGATCCATTCTTTGTGCTCCACCCCACCAAATCATAGTGCATCACCTGTAAGTGTGAAACAATTTGTGACCTCAGCAGCCAGTAGCAGTTTCCTTGGAACACTAGTTTGTCAGTGCCTTATGGGATAAAGTTCTAGACACAAGAAAGTCTAGTTTCTTCTGGAAATTCATACTGTATAGTTAGTATGTATACATTTACATGAACATGGAATTCCCACTTCATTTTATTTCTCTTAAAACATTCCATAGAATCCTTTGAAAAATACCAGCCTCCCCTTTTGAGGCTCTAAACTGACCTGCCACCATGCCATGCCTTATGTTAACTTCCAGCCAGGTGTTGCCAACTGTGCTCCTGAACATGCTGTGCTAATCCCTGATTCCAAGCTTTACTCACATTACGTACTTCTCTGAGCTGTCAATTCAAGTCATTTACCCTTTTAAGGCTTTTCCCAACTCTTCCCATGTTATTTTTTGCAAGTGCCTCATTTTAGCATTGTTACATCTTATACCATTTAGTCACTAAACTTACACCTCCTTCACACTGCTTTGCATAGCACTTACATGTAATCAGGGTTTAGTAAATGAATAGTCATTGCCAAGGCAATTAGAGCCAGGAACATAACTGAATTATGATTTGGCCAAAAACACACAGGGACATTGTGCTCAAATAATTGATTGCTTAGCTCTTGGCCTTAGCACCATCTTCTTAGAAACCCCTGCACTATGAGAGCTAAGTGGAGGAAGAAGTGAATGCACAGGCTTAAGCGCAAAAGAAGAAAGATGAAGCAGAGGTCCAAGTAAACTGCTAGCTTGTGCAACCGTGCAAGCCACAGAAGCAGAAATAAGGGAAGTTAGAGGCCAGGGATACTGGTACAAATTGTTGAACTGTGTGTGCCTATCTAGAATTTCTTGATGGATCTATAACACACACTGCCATTTGATCCACAACCACCTTTTAAAAGACCCACCCTGCTCTTAAAACAATAGTCCCCTTTGGTTCTTTGCCCTGGACCTGTGACATTCTGGACTGGTTCTGTTCTCATTTGTGGCTGAATGTGTACAATAAATCATTTCTTCCTAGCTGAAAAAAAAGAATTGATTGCTTAATGAGTAATTACAATGCATAATGCCAAGTACAGACAAAAAATGGAAGTGTCATTTATTAACAAATGGGTGTGGCTCTTATGTTTATTTGCATTAGTATATTTAAACTAGGTAATTGGTCATCTATCAGAAATTGGCACTAAATGACCAAAGGAAACTATATTTTATGGTTAACAATGTTTTTTAATGTTAGCAAATTCAATGAACAGACCTAATTTTCTAATTTTATGAAACAGACTAACTACAGCTGTTGATCTACCTCCTGAATTTATTCACCTTTATATATCAAATTGCATCTCTACCTGTGAACAAATTAAGGATAAATATATGCAGGTAAGTACTAGAATTTTAGTCAATTTTACAAATACTTGCCAAGAAAATGGCCACACTAAGTTTTTCTTTTTCTTTTTCAGAATCGTTTGGTGCGTCTTGTGTGTGTCTTTCTCCAATCCTTGATCCGTAACAAAATTATTAATGTGCAGGATTTGTTTATAGAAGTGCAGGCATTCTGTATTGAGTTCAGCAGGATACGAGAAGCAGCTGGCCTTTTCCGGTTGTTGAAGACATTAGATACTGGGGAAACACCTTCTGAGACCAAAATGTCAAAATAATACCCCATCAGAACCACCTCATTCATTGTTCAGCTATACTGTTATTTAATTTTTGAAACTGTTAAAACCCTGAGTGGATTGTTTGGCGTAATGCATATAAACAACACCTGAGCTACTTAAAAGTTTTACTTTCCTTTAGAATTTTCAGTAAGAACTTGGAAGAATGACTTTAGGTGTCTTAACACACTAAAATGCTTATCCAAACAAAATTATGGCAAAAAAGTAGCTGAGGTCTTTGGTACTAAAGAGCAAGGTGCCTGTTTTTGTTTGAAACAAATTACAGGCTTCTGATTAAGTCAAGAATCCAGTTCCAATGTTAAATGTATTTAATGAGAGTAAATGAAGACAGTCTTAAGAATTTGTTGTACTGCCCTTGAGGTGAAATCAGTTGAGTGTTTTTAATCACATGGCAAACAGAAGTTTGATCCTTGAACTCATTTGCCGCATGTAACTCTTAGCTTCTCATTAAGCAGAGTTTGAACCAAGGACGGGTAACTTTATCCTTTCTTGTTATGAGGTCTTAATAGATTAGCTGGTATAGTTTTCTGGGTTATCTCTTGAGATGTTCATTAGTTCTTCTGTTATTAGTCTAAGATAGTCAGTTTTTGTTTTAAGGAAAAAGTCAGTGCTTTGGGAAGTAATATCATTACTGAGGAACTGTAATATAAAACTGCTTGCTGAGTAGGCTCTGCAGTCTTCTGCCGGTGGTGGGGCAAGCGCACTGTTTGAGAAGTAGGAGAGGAAGAGGGCATCACGTGGGCTCTCATCACTCATTTAACTTTTGGACAACAGTGCCTTACATTAAAGTTCTTTTTTATAAATTCTGTATTGTCTGTACTTTTTTTCTTTAAAAAATTGAAAAACTCTTCGTGTACTGAGGTATTTTCAAAGCATATATACTTTATAGGGAAGTAATCTATTCAATATGAATTACCTTCCAGTCCAATTCTCAGCAAAAATTCAAGAAAACCAAGTCTAGTGGTTTCAAGTATAAGTTTCAATTGTATAAATATTGGTAAGAGTAGTACTCCTACATTTATAATAAATTTTATCTTGGGTATCCTTATGAAAGTAAGGGGTTTATATTTCCTTAAAATAAGGACCCAAGCTGATGTAACAAGAGCAGCACCTTCAGAGAACAACAAACTTGACTTCTTTCAATACCTCAAAGTGAGCATCACTATTTTTTGCATATTATCATTGTGGAAAACAAGTTCATTATTAAAATACTTTTTGGAATGGCAAAGTTTCAACCACTGCCACTGTTGGAAGCAATCCAAACCTTGCTCCTGATTCTCTGACAACTTGAACTCATGGCCAGTAGCACTGGAACTCTTGCCTGAGGGAAGCTTATTTAACATACATTTTCTCTGTGAGGCACATCACAACCTTGTGCTTAGGACCAGGAGACAGCACTTAAGCACTACACATGGTGGCCACAAAAAGTAAAAACTGGCAGTGAAGAGACCATGAAAAAGTCACATATTGACAGTTTGAGAGCTGAAACAAGAGTCTTCCTCAACTGGAGCATGCGTGTCAGGCAACTCAGGATTTTTACTGCTTTGTGTTTATACACAACTGCAAAAGCTCTGCCCATACTGATTTTTGGATTACAAGTAAGTCTCAGTAGGCAAATTCACAGACATGGACTGAATAGAATGATGGCTGCTGATCATTTCAAAATCACAATACTGGTGTTTTCTTCAAGGAGTAAAGACTTTCAGATTTACTTCAGGTAGCTTACAAAGAATAGTAGTTATATTTACAGAACATTATGTAGTATTCCCTCACTTACCACGGGTATTACATTCCAGACCCCCCCGCAATAGGTGAAAAATCCGTGCAGTAGGAACCTTAAAATATTTTTTAAGGCTTTATAAACGCTTCCCACACACTTATAAACCATTTCCAGTCCCTTATTAACCTTTTCCACACTTTTACAAACACTACTTATGTTCTTAAACATATTCTACACTCTTAAACCTACGTAACTTTAACAACATACATATACAGTACTGCAAAATCCTGCAATAAAGTGAAAAATCTGCAACAAATATATTTTAAAAAATCTTGTGATACAGTGAGGCCACAATGAATGAACCACGATATAGAGAGGGAGTACTGTAAACCTGATTCAACATTTAGAACATCAGAAAGTTCTTCATTAAACAGTTTAAAAACAGAGGAAAGTCTACCTGAAATACAAGAAACTGATCCCAGGATACGGTAACTGCAATGAACTTTTTATTTATATTTTTTGCTTATTTTTATGCAATCAATTTTAAAAGTATATATTGATTATGCTATTACAGTTGTCCCAAGTTTTTTCCCTATGATCCCTCCACCTGGTACCCCGCCTTTCCTCCAGCTGTCTCCCTCTTAGTTCTTGTCCATGGGTAGGGCATGTAAGTTCTTTGGCAAGAATTCTCCACCTCCTATACTATTTTTAACATCCCCATCTATTTTGTACCTACCAATTATGCTTCTTAATCCCTACACCATGACCCTCTTTCTCCCCCTACTCCCTCTCCGCTGATAACCCTCCAAATGATCTCCACATCTATGATTCTGCTCCTGTTCTAGTTGCTTGCTTAGTTTGGTGGTTTTTGTTTTTTAGATTCAGTTGTTGATAGTTGTGAGTTTGTTGTCATTTTAATGTTCATAGTTTTGATCTTTTTTTAAATGAGTGCCTTTAACATTTCTTATGATAAGGGCTTGGTGATGATGAATTCCTTTAACTTTAGCCTTATCTGCCCTTCCATTCTAAATGATAGCTTTGCTGCATAGAGTAATCTTGGTTGTAGGTCCTTGCTTTTCATCACTTTGAATACTTCTTGCCATTCTCTCCTTGCCTGTAGTTTAAGAAATTAGCTAATAGTCTCATAGGAAATCTCTTCTTTCTCTTGCTGCATTTAAGATTCTCTTTTTATCATTAGCCTTTGGCATTTTAATTATGTGTCTTGGTGTGGTCCTCTTTGTGTCTAGCTTGTTTGGTACTCTGTGCTTCCTGGACTTGTATGTCTATTTCCTTCGCCACATTAGGGAAGTTTTCCTTCATTATTTTTTCAAATAAGTTTTCAATTTCTTGCTCTTCCTCTTCTCCTTTTGACATCCCTATAATTTGGATGTTGGCACTTTTGAAGATGTTCCAGAATCTTATTCTCTCATTTTTTTGGATTCTTGTTTCTTCATTCTGTTCTGGTTCAATGTCTGTTTCTTTCTATGTTCCAAATCGTTGATTTGAACCCCAGCTTCCTTCCCATCGCTGTTGGTTCCCTGTAGACTTTTCTTTCACTTAGTGTAGACTTTATTTCTTCCTTTACATCTTTGCCATACTCAGATCTCTGAGCATTCTCATTACCAGTGTTTTGAACTCTGCATCTGGCATGTTGGCTATCTCCGCTTTGCTCAGCTCTTTTTTCTGTGGTTCTGTTGTGTTCCTTAATTTGGGCCAGATTTTGTCTTCTCAACTTGGCAGCCTCCCTGTGTTTGTTTCTGTGTACTACATAGAAGTGCTCTAGCCCCTTGTTGTAGCACACCTGTTAAATTGTATGGGGTGGAGCCTTGGTATTCGCCAGGGCGGGGCAACCCACTTCATCCCTTTGTGGCTGTGTATGTGTGTGTGGCGGGGGTTGGTGAGGGGACAATGCTGCTGCTGCCTGACTTCTGGAGGCTTGCCTGGCACTCGCCCTGTTTCCAGTCACTTCACCCACTTCCTATATGTGACTGGCACCCCTCCAGTTGCTACCCTGGCTGGTAGTTTTGTGTACATTACGGGTCCAGGTAGTCCCTATAAACAAACTCTCCTGAGAAACTGGCAGTTTCTTCTACCACTACAACCACTACTGGTTTTTACAGTCAGCAGTTATGAGGCTTTGTTTTTCCCTGGTGTTGGAACCCTGGCTGCATGGTCTGGCCTGGGGCTGGGATCACTCACTCACAAGATATCCCTTCAATTATTATCCACTACATGTGAATGTAGAATCACCTGTTCACCACCTCCACCTCGCTGTGTCCTCTCTGCCCTGGCTCCATGTCTCTGTCCCTCCTACCCATCTGGATGAATAGGCTTCTTTAAATCCTTGGGTGCCGGAGTTCCATACAGTTAAGATTTTCTGGCAGTTCTGGCTGTTTTTTATTTTGAGGTTAGTTGTGAGCCTTCTTATGGTTGTGGAAGGAGGGGTAATGTGTCCACCTATGCCTCCATCTTGACTGGAAGTGTGCAATCAACTTTTAAGTGTACTCAAGCTAGTTCAATTTAACATCTTAAAAAACACATCTTGAATTCTCTGGATTTTCTAGGTCCAATGTTTTGCTTTAATGTCTTCGAACCACCTGTTAAAAAGAAGACAACACTAAGTAACAGAGTAGAACTTAAAAAAATATTTCGGATCCTAAAATATAACTTTCAAATAATTAACAGTATATATTTAAACAACCTTAAGAAATGGTATTAAAAATGTTATTCACTTTTTATTCTTAAGAGTATACATACATTTTCACATAATTTTAGGCAGCACGAACCATCTTATATTTTCTGTAATGGTTCACCTTTCCATGGATAATGAGGGCTCACACACCTACAGAGTGGGCAAAAGTAGGTTTACAGTTGTATGTACACAAGAGTTTAATTACTATATTATTTTCCCTATGACAACTGTAAACCGACCTTTGCCCCACCCTATATTTTAAATAAAATGTTCAGTGATAGCCCTTTCAGATCACATTTTAAGGGTATCTGGAAAACTAATGAAGTACTATTTACATATTCATTAAAATTCTTGCACCCTCTACCTAAGACAGTTTGCTGATTTCACTTTATATCTCATCTTTGCAGTCACTGTTGTTTTCAGGAAACCCCCCCAAGACACTTCCAATAGCACTCATCTAATCCCAGGATTTAAATGTTGCAATCAGTGCACAGAAATAATGGTGTTCCCAGATTTCTCATTAGCCCATAATACACAAGCCTACAACTGATGAAAAAGAATGGATTGACTTTGTGGTGTTACATTAGTTTTAAATTAATATAATACTTTCCTCAATTTACAACTTAATACTTTGTCAATTTCTAGTGGTATGACTATGACACTAAAAATTTCACTTTTTATAACTAATACACATATCCATATATTTAAAAAAGATTTTATTTACTTATTTTTAAAGAGAGGGGAAGGGAGGGAGAAGGAGAGGGAGAGAAACATGATGTGTGGTTGCCTCTCTTACTCCCCCAACTGGGGACCTGGCCCATAACCCAGGCATGTGCCCTGACCGGGAATTGAACTGGCGACCCTTTGGTTTGCAGGCTGACACTCAATCCACTATGCCACACCAGCCAGGGCCATATACATATTTTTGAAAGTGAAATGCTTATAAGTATTTTTAAACCTTCAAAAACTAACTAGAAAAGGTGTAGGTGGCTTTTCTAATTGGTTGTGTCAAAGAAGCACAACATTTTATGCCACAAAACTAGTTTAGGTTCAGGCCAACGTGCTGTGCTTTTTAAATCACAAAGTAGGGTTTACACCAAGCCTTAAAAAACTTTTAACTAATACATATAATTATCATGTTCAAGTTAGTAATATATACATACTGATTTAATCTTAGCCTTCCTTGAGCAAATAAACTTTAGTGTATTCAAAAGAAGAAACTTGCCAAATTAAGCTATCTTAACCGGGAAATTTGGTTATACTGGGTCCTTCATCCAACTGGGGACACACCTGTTCTTAAAGGTTTATTATCTTTATGATCCTAGCTGTCTTTGATTGAGCAAGTATATTGTAAATTATACAGAGACATTTATTATTCATTTAAGGCCTAGTGTTGTCCAAGATTCACTGATTATTTTTCCTTAAAAATACCTGAGCTATTTGAAGCCTTTCCTGGAAAGCTTGCCCAAGGCATGCAGTTTCTATCCTGTTACTGAGGTCAGACCAATGGTTCGCTTCAGGAGATTTTGTCATTGTGCATCCACAAAGAGAGTAAACTGCTGATGGAAGCACTGCAATTCGGCCTTTTATTGTCATCATTCCTCAGTAACCATAGGGAGCAAGCTTTCTAGAAAGGCTTTGTATAGTCAAGGTCCCTAAAAAGACAGCATGCAAGGAATTACCTGACATGGTGCTGTTTCCACGCCTCTCCTCCAGACCTTCCTGGTTTTTGAAGGGACAACCAAAAGCAGCACATGGGCAGGCAGGGGACTACGCAGAGTGCTTCACATTCATGGACACACTGCCTCTTTCTCAGGCTGCCTGTCAACTTTTAAAATTAAAACTTTCTACATTATTTGCGAACAAATGACTTTTAT
The DNA here is from genome assembly GCF_987537825.1 of Furipterus horrens. Lineage (NCBI taxonomy): Eukaryota > Metazoa > Chordata > Mammalia > Chiroptera > Furipteridae > Furipterus > Furipterus horrens. The sequence continues at coordinate 82,039,660 of NW_028327176.1, read as the reverse complement.
GACAATTGTTTGAAGGAAAATGATTATAGTGCCATAAAAACTAAATCTGATTTAGAATGCTCTTTCTTCACTTATATTCCCCATATTCCCAGCAATTTACCAACTTTATGTTTCAGCCCAAATTCTGTAAGTATGACTTCTCATTTATTTCCATATTTAAAAATACCTACCAAAGGAAACTTTTTCCTTTTGAAGTACTGAAGAGTTTATCTTGCTTTTTTCCTGCTGTTAAAGATCTATGTTTCTAGACATCTCAGTTCTTACAACCTCTTCTATTTATAATTTAGTGTTCAAACTTTTGAATTAAGGAAAGCTATATCTGACAGCCCCTGATTATGAAATCACAGTATTCTTTTAGAAGTCAGCTTCATTGGCTACTGAAAAAAAATTGTTAAAGCATTTCTCCCTAGTATGTTGCTTAAAATACAAAGAAGCAAGCAATTTACTTGGTATAGACCCAAGGCCATATTTTACTATTCACAATGAACCAAACAAGGCAGATTTTAAAGATTATGACTAAAATGAAAACCTACTTTGAGGATGTCTGTTTAAATGAGAGCTCAAGAGTATGATAAATTTTCTATTTTAATAGCTCTTCAAACTGAATCTGGCCATAGAGTTTACTTTAGTAAAAAACTGTTTACTCATCAAGTATTTCAACTCACTGTGAGCGGCTACACTCAAAGTGTGGTAAGTAGTTTGAAAAAAAAAAAAAAAGCTACCTAAAACTTTATATCTTAGATATAGCTATAAGAATAAGTTCTTTAAATTTTGTAAAATATATTTTGTCACTAACATTTAGTTTTACCCACAAGAAAAAATACACATAAGTAACTAGTTTAGAAGCAAAGTAACAAATAGCTACAATTTCAAGTTCTAAAAAAAGTAACTCTGGGCTGTGGCCAAGTAGCTCAGTTGGTTAGAATGTTGTCCCAATATGCCCAAGATGCGGGTTAGATCCCTGGTCAGAATACATATAAGAATCAACCAATGAATACATAACTAAGTGGAACAATAAATCTCTCTCCCTAAAAGAATAAAAAAATAAAAAACTCTCTCCCTCATATTCCTCAACTTCCACCTCTACAGGGTGGAAGAGCAGGGTGTGTGTGTTTATTCACTTTGTGTAACTTAGTCCCCAAATGCTTTATATTCGCCTGCTTCTTTCAACTACAAGAACAGCAAACTAAAGTTTAAAAAAAAAAAAAAAAAAGATTAAACAAGGTCATGGTCACAAAAGCTTGCTTTAAAATGAAGAAAACTGGTTATTCATTTTGTTAACAATAAAAAATCCTCCATTCCTCACCCATGTAATTGTAAATATTAAATTGTAATTGGAACTGATCTATTACATCAATCATTTACAAAAAAAATCAGTCTCTATCCACTTGATTTCCTAACAAAGCAATGAAGACCTTAATGCTCATGTGAAATGCAGATTCTTAGTAGTTTTATTTGTTGAAAAGAACAAACTTCCCATCAAAATGTCACAAGAAATTAGATAATATAACAATGAAAAAGTGTTATCAGGTTTTGTAATCTCTCAATAATACCAATGTGCAAGAAAGTTGTATATTTCTCTCATGTTATTTACAAGTTTAATGTTCTAAAAAACATCTCCAGGGATAATCAACATGATCAATTTACAGAATTTAATTACACAGTTCCATTTCAAATAGTGTAAATTCAGTGCGTTTAGCTAAAACCACCCTTTAGAGACAGAATTAATCTTATTTATATAGTACCATAGTAGCTACTCTAGTATTTAGACACACTGCCCATCATGACATTAACATGCTTTTCCCTAGTCATCTCTGTAAACAGACAGGAATAACATATTAGTTATTGTAAATGATATACTTTAGTAGATAAATATATGACACTAATCAAAAAGTCTCAAGAATAAAATATTCCTTTGTATATCAAATCAGAACACGAAAGATAAAAGAATGTACATTATTTTCAAATATACACACTATGTATTAAAGTAAAAAAAATAAAATGTCCTTCAATTAAAAGTTCTGTCCATGCCACTGTCAGTGGCTAATATGCTAGGAAATGGGTCCTCCGTGCTGAAGGTCACTCCTGCCCATTTCTACAACAAAGCAACAAAAGCCATTAGTCAATTGGCATATTCTGCACTTCAATTAAATGAGTACTGTTACTCATTTAGAGACTGTAATTCAAGCAATAAATCACAAAAAATTTTAAATAAAACTTACATGTAAAAATGGCAACCCATTCCAGAGTCAAGTCACATATGTATGGAAAGCCTCTTGGCTTTCCAGTATTAGCCTAATCAACAGTAATCTGATCAGCATGGTGCTATAAAAAATGATGCTGTCTGAACTGGTGTTAAGAGTATGCTTCCAAAAGTAAAACAAGTAGCTTTGGTGATGATGATGATGATGATGTCACCGCCTATGAAACCAATAGCTACCATTTATCTGGCAATATATATCGACCCAAGGTAGACACTATATATTATCCTCATTTTACAGATGAGAAAACTGAAGCACAGAGAAGTAAAAGTATCTTGGAAGAGAATCGTATTTAAATCCTGACAATCTGATATATTAGGAAAAGGAGTACAAAATAATTTCAGCACAAAGTTTCTCACAATAATAGAATATTCTTTAATGCACGAGAACCAAATACTTTGAACTCACCTACAATGGAGCTAAGTGCAAGGTGAACTGGACAATGGAAGGAAAACCAACCAGAGAAATACATTCTCCAGTGAGTGGTCTACCATTCTTTTTTGTAACCTCAGTTTTTTTCCCACAATTTTGTTTCTATGTATTATTTGAAATTATATTATCTTAGTTTTAAGAGGGCATTTGAGGAGAGATCCTGACAAATTATTGTACTACAGGTAACAAGAACGAAGAGACTTCCAGCCAAGATGGAGGCTTAAATAGAGAAGCTGCATCTCCCTCCACAACTAAGAAGGAATACAATTACCTCAAAACTAGAGACAACCAGAAGTTCCAGAAAATCAAGCTGCATGGAAGTCCAACAAACAAAGATATAAAGAAGAAGTACTCATCCAGACAGATAGGAGTGGTGGAGAGGACAAGGTGTGGTGCTGACAGCAGCGGTGGCAGCAGTGGCAGTGGCAGGCTGGGAGAAAGCACAGTCAAACATTTAAAAAAATCAAAAGGGACTCCTGAGGAGCATTCCCAGCACCAGACCAGACTGCACAGCTCATGACTCCAGCACCGGGAACAGTAAATCCTCATTGCTTCTAACTGTGCAAAACAGTGGTGGTTGGGGCAGAGGCAAAAACTGCCGTTCTCTTAGCAGAGTCCGCTTATTTAAAGGGCACCCATGGTCCTAGAACGTCCGCAGACCCGCCCACCCTGGGAACAACAGCCAGGGCAACAGCTAGAGAGGCACCGGGCCCATACGGAAGTGGGAGAAGTACCTGAAAGGGGGGTGAGTGCTGAGCAGGTGGCACTGTTCCCCCACAGCACCACAATGTGGTGAAACACGTTGCCCTGTACTGATGAATACCTAAGGCTCCACCCCTTACAACATAACATGTGCGACAGCTCTACCTAAGACACAGAGGCAAACAAACACAGGAGCCTGTCAAGATGAGGAGACAGAGAAGTATGGCCCAAAAGAGGGACTGGAATAAGGTTCTAGTGGGAGAACTAAGTGACGAGGAGATAGCTAACCCAACAGACAAGGAGATAGCCAATCTAACAGACACAGAGTTCAAAACACTGGTGATAAAGATGCTCACAGACTTGACATATGCTTAAGTATGGCAAATGCATAAGGGAAGAAGTGAAGGCTATGCTAAATGAAATGAAGGAAAATCCACACAAAACGTATGGTGAAGGGAAGGAAACTGGGGTTCAAATCAATGATTTGGAACATAAGGAAGAAAAAAAGTCAACCAGTACAGAATGAGGAGACAAGAATTTTAAAAAATGAGAGGCTTAGGAACCTCTGGGTCGACTTTAAATGTGCCAACATCCGAATCATAGGGGTGCCAGAAGGAGAAGAGGAAGAGCAAGAAATTGAAAGCTTATGTGAAAAAATAATGAAGGAAAATTTCCCTAATTTGGCGAAGGAAATAGACATACAAGGCTAGGGAGCACAGGGAGTCCCAAACAAGCTAGACCCAAAGAGGACCACACCAAGACATATCATCATTAAAATGCCAAAGGTGAAAGATAAAGAATCTTAAAAGCAGCAAGAGAAAAGCAGAGAGTTGCCTACAAAGGGGTGCCTGCCTATAAGACTATCAGCTGATTTCTCAAAAGAAACTTTGCAGGCAAGAAGGGCCTGGCAAGAAGTATTCAATGTGATGAAAAGTAAGGACCTACAAACAAGACTATATCCAGCAAAGCTATCATTTAGAATGGACAGGCAGATAAAGTGCTTCCCAGACAAGGTAAAGCTAAAGGAGTTCATTATCACCAAGCCATTATTATATGACATGTTAAAGAGACTTATTTAAGAAAAAGAAGATCAAAACTATGAACATTAAAATGACAACAAACTCACAAGTATCAACAACTGACTCTAAAAAATAAAAGCAAAAACAAACTAAACAAACAACCAGAACAGGAACAGAATCATAGGTATGGGGATCATTTGATGGATTATCAGCGGGGAGGGAGAAGGGGGAGAAATAGGGAAATGGTGCAGGGACTATGATGCATAATTGGTTGGTAGAAAATAGGGGGAAGTTAAGAATAATATAGGAAAGGGTGAAGCCAAAGAACTTATATGTATGAGCCATGGACATGAACTAAGAGGGGTAGGATTGCTGGAGGGAAGGTGGGTACTGGGCAGAGGGGAGCAAAGAAAAAAGAAATTGGGACTACTGTAACAACATAATAAAATATACTTTAAAAAAAAGAAAAGAATGAAGAAAAACCTGGAGACCACTTTTGAAGGATGTTTGGTCAGGACAGAAGTTTTATCTGTCTTTAAATATCTCAAGGGTGGCCAAGTACTAGAGAAGCAAAGTTCCTTCCTTTTCAGGAGACTGCCAGCAATGTCATAAGTTACATTGGTATGCACTTTGGCTTAACAACAATGGAATTTTTAAAAATATGAGTTATGTATAAACCAAGGCACTGCCTTGTAAGTTGGTTTAGTCTAAGCAGGAGACCAGAGAGCTGGTTAAAAGAATGCCTATAAGAGATCAACCTCCCAACTGTCTAATTCTCTGAAATATAGTCTTCATTTTCTTCCATAGTGCAGCCTTTCTTCCTCTGGTATCCATTTAAAACTTAAGCTCTAAAATTTCTATCTTTGCCTCACAGATCCTAAACATATAAAACAAATGAGAAACTGATTCAGTCTGTATATTACAGATTTGGAGAAACATACTTCCTCTTCCAAGATGGCAAATATTAAAATCAGAAGCATCAATAATTTGTAAAATAATTCAATTACAATAAAAGTTCTTATGGAACTTTCTTTTACTTGGTAAAATGATTTTAAGATTAATCTTTAAAAATGTAGAACAGGTCGGGTTTTTTTTCATTGCAGCATAATTTATTTTAAAATCATTGGGTACTAATTTAAGACTAGAACACTATCATTCAAACACTTATAAACACAGGCATTCAAAGACTTCCACAATCTACAAAGGTTTCAATCAAGTAAATACATCCCTTTCAAAGTTTCTTAAGACTAAAGATGCTAAAATTAAAAGCCTTGGGATTTATTTGATAATCAAAATGTATCATCTACTTACAATATCAATTATCAAATACTGCCTAGACCAGGGAAATTTTAAGTTTTACTTTCTACTTTTATAATACCATTTATATAATATTATGCCCGAAGATGAAAAATTAGAACATATATACAAGGGGAGACCCCCCCAAATAACCTGGAGTTATCTTCTGGAGGGTGGACCTCTTAATAGTACAGGCTTCCTCCATTAGATGAGTGTTCTAGGAACCCAACTGCATAATTGTACTAGTTGGTGGTGTTGTGAGAGCCTGCATTCTTTTTGAAGACTCACAGATTTGCCCATTTCATGATGGGTGATTTACAAGCATACCTGCCTGTACCATGCTGAGCATTCAGCAGTTTTTGACCAAAAACAGCATGACCCCTATACCTCACCCTCCCAATTCACCAGATTTCACCCATATGAAAGTCCTCAAAGGGAAACGTGGAAGAGGAGAAACAAAAAATGGCAGAAGCATTAAAAGGCATCAAAATCAATGAGTTCGGAAACTGTTTTGAGCAGTGGAAAAGTCTCAATTGTACTGCATCAAATGGAAAGAACTTTGAAGGTGCCTGAAGTTTAAACATGTAAGAATAAATACACAATTGTTTATGAATAAATTCGGGTTTTGGGGAGACCCCCCTCATTGTTATAAATTTTATATATTGCAAATATATATTAACCATTTATATTTGTATTACAAAAGTGATTTTCCAAATAAACTATAATAGTACAAAGTCACTTTGTTTTAAATAAAATCATGAAAGCACTATTTACTTAAATGTTCCAACAAATGAAATACTTTGTCAATGCAATTTTTAAAAGTCAAATTTTCTTCTTGATGTTTATTAGAAAATAATCCCAACCCACAGAATGAAATGTACATAGTCAAACTTCATTAACTGGAACCAAGAGAGGATCATATAAATGGTAGAATGTTTAGCAAGAAATGCAATTTTGCTAACCTCCCTAATCTTGAAACTTTATTTAGCCTATCAAAATATTAAGAGGCAGTGCATGGCATATAATCGTACAAATGTTCCTGTATTCATTCAAAGTAGCAAGACGTTCAGGTATATTGCAATTACACTGTTAGTAAGCAAACAACCCTTTTAAACAACAAGGCTTTTCTTTCTGAAGTAGCTAGTATCCCTAAAATTTTTTAAATTACTATTTCATTTTTGTTTTTACATGTTGTAAAGCAGTAAAGTCCTAATTAAGTAAGTTTTGCTACCTTTGGGAATTCATATTTTAGACACCACTTTGACAATATATAATATGAATTTAATACAAATATCAATTTTTCCCCCAGAGGTAAGACTTTGTTTTCTAAGACTAGGTCAACTAGTCATGGTAAATTAAAATCTGATTTTCCAATACTAACATGTTTTTACCTCTTTTATACCAATCTATGCTGTCTGAATATGTTCATGGAATACAATATCATTATATGTTATCCAAACAAAAATAGGAAATAAAAAATCAAAATAAACCATATGGCATTATGAAGATAAATTATTCCATGAGTATATGCTTTAGAATTATACCCTTCAATAGTACAGACTCTAAAAACTTGATTTTTCTAGATGAAAATTGTGTCAGTTCCTAAGCTACAATGAAAACTGTTATCCTGAAATCAGAGGCTTTAAAAATCTCAATGCCCTTCTGCAAATGCTACGTAGCTTTTGTAAAGTCAAATACTATACTGAAACCGGTGACATTACATGAAGGTTGTTAATGCAAAAGAAATCAGGAGAAACTATGACTATGTTCTATGACTTTAGAAAACTATGCTAGTTACTGTAATCTTCTAGCAGCACTTAAATAAGACAATGTAGACCTGGGCTAAAAGGACAACGAAGTGAAAAGTACATATATTTACTAAGTAGACAAATAAATGAAACAACATATTAAATTTCACATTATCGTGAGGCCTGCAGGAAAAGTTATTTTTTAATTGAAAATATACTTTAACTAAAAGAAAAACTGACAATGTGAATAATACCATATTGCCTGTATAGGAGGTTCACAGGGAGATACAGTACAATATTTTAGTTGGATTTGGCAAGAAAAAAGTTTACTCCTTTTTTCCTCTAAATATAGGTAAATAAGTCAGATATCCCCAAAGTAATGAAAACTCATTTCAAATGATAACTGCTTACAAGTTTTATTTACACGGTAATTGGTAATAGTGGGTTTTAGTGAATTCTTTGTATTTACATTTTATGTACATATTTAAACTTAAAAGGTAAAGAAACTGTACAATAATAAAAATGAGAAAAAGAAATACAGTAACGTAGGTCCAATTCAGGAAACAAACACAGGAAATGAAGATTAAATTCAGGCAGGTAGTATAACCTCTATGATATTACTGCCAGGGCTTACAGTCCCTCTATCAGGGCCACCAATATGAAGGAAACAATTACCAGTCAAAATTAATCTTTAAAAACGTGGAACAGGCCAGGAAATTTTTTAAAAGAATAAAGATGAAGGAAATTGCATTGTCTTACAAATATCAAAACATGTTATTCATAAATAATTGTTATTCACTAAAGAATATTAGGATAATTGGTTAAACACTAGGAAAAAAATATGTTAGCTCAATCTCCCTTTAAACTGTAGGGATTAAATGTTTAAATATAAAATACAAAATCAAACATTCAATAAAAATTTAAAATTTCTATCTAAGCAAAATACATCAGAAAGTCAAAGATGGATATTGAGGGGAGGAGGTGATGATATATATAATATATATGACAAAGACCAAAGTGCTCTTGGAATCAGTATGAAAAATTAGTTTCTCTATAGAAAAATAAGCTCAGAATGAAATAGACATCTTATAAACAAATGACTGACAAATACAAAAAGAAGGTAATCTCATCAATAATTAAAAAATACAATTCACTCTGTTTTACCTATCAGAAGGACAGAAAACAAGCAAGTGGTAAACATACACATAATGATATTAAAGTATTACTGGCTGGTTTAGCTCAGTGGATTGAGCGTCGGCCTGCGAGCTAAGTGTCGCTGGTTCAATCTTTCAGTCAGGGCACATCAGAGAAGGAAAACTCTGACTCCAAAAAACCTCCTCTGCCTTGCGGCATACCTCTTCAGGGGAAAGGCTAAGGGAGTAAACCCCGACAGAAAATCCGGAGCCGGAGTCCCTAAGGCGGTTTGACGTTGTAGTCAACACCGGCAACTCCTGCGGCGCACCTGAAGCCAAGCTGTATTGACTCCGTCTTTCCCTTGGACCCTTCAGCTGCGAAGAGAGGGGGGGGGTCTGCTGCATGGGCAACAGCAGACCCTCCATATCACCCTGCCCAGGCTCTGTAGCTTCATCGCAAGATGTCGATTCAACACGGGAGGAGACAGATACCATGTCACTCCCGAGTCGGACTGCACAGCCATTCTCGGCGGTGCAGATAGACTCTTAAGAAGCTACACCATTGTCTCTCGAGACGGACGGCTGCCGACGACTGACAGAATTTCATCGACAGGGCATGGTTTAAAGAAATGGCTCAGTTAGTTACAGCTTCATCCTGATATGCCAAGGTTGTGGGTTCAATCTCTGGTCAGGGCACACACAAGAATCAACCAATAAATGCATAAACAAGAGGAACAACAAATTGATGTTTCTCTCTCTTCCCCTCTCTCTCTCCAAAATCAATAAATTAAAAAAAAAAAAAAAAAGTCTCTATTGATATAGAAAGAGCTTCATCCACTAAGGAAAAAAAAACAGGTTACCTAATAACACATAAATGACATTCTCCCCATCCTTAAACACAGAAAAAACTTTTAAAAGATATTTGTAAAAATGTTAAAATGGTATTTTCTTTATATTTTTCTTCATTTTCTTTCAATGACTAATAATATCAGTTTGTTTTATAATCTGCAAGCTACTTACCCAGTAAAGCTGTGTTTTCACCTGCATCTTCTTTAAAATGTACATCGCATTGTGGCGTGGGTTCATTACTGGAGGGTAATGGTGAATTGCTCCTGTCATTGTCTTGTACAGTAATATTCAAATTTGCAGCCAGAACACTTCCAGGGGCCAATTCTGGAGTGGGCATCTCGTGGACTTCCTCAAGCTCTCCCTTGAGAGTTAGCACAAAAGAAAATGTGTTTCTAAGTAACAAAATCAAAGTTTATCATCTTTTGTTCAAAATTCACACAAAATGTTTACTTATACACAGAATATGGCAAAAAGCACATTGATGTCTTCTTTATTTAGCATCATCAATGAATTACTTCGCAAATAAGCAGCTTTCTAGGACCTAAGCATTTTTATTCTAAAAACCATTTTTCTCTAGATACAAACAATGCCAGCGTTTAAACTATTTGTTGACAGAAAGTGAGGTTTTGTTACACTGCTGCCTTCTTGAACAGATGGTGGAAATCAGCCTGGCTGTTGCTGATCACTTCTGGCCTTGGCCATGAGTTACAATCACTGCCTGGAACTGCTGTACTGTTTTACAGTGAGGTGCTAGAGTTTCAGAAATGAACAAGGCTTCTGAACAACACAGGGCTTCAGACTGGATTTTGGTTCACTTAAAAATATTGGCTGTCAATTTGCCTCAAAATTTCCCTCCCATTTGCTGCTTTAAAGAAGAAAATAAAATAATAAAAGTAAGGGCCAAAACTCTAGGATGATTACTACATTAAGTATCAAAATCTGGGGGCTATCGAGAAACCTATTTGATAAGCCAGAGTCAAGCTGTGTTGTGATTAGATGAAACTGCTGGTGACCTATGAAATGAGGGGTGACTGTGGGTTTACTGTGAGTTTGCCTGAGACTGTCTGTCACCTTTGCTCCAAGTGAAAACGCTGCACAATTGTTCCCCCTCTCCCGTCCTCTGGGCTCTCAGGGCCAAGGGCACGTTGGCCTGCTGCTCCCACTACAGCTCCACCTGTGTTCTAGAACAGCCCATACCTTCCGACTACCACATGGTATACTGCCGCCTTCTCATCAGTAATGAACGCTCAGAATATGACTCCTGACACACCACACACCAAATCCTGTTGAGTTGCCATAATGTCCAAACTCGCTCAGCCCACCCTAATCATATTTTCAAGGTACTTCTCTAAATACCTGCCAAACTTAAACACCTGTTAGCCTCAAAACCGACGTTCATACCCCTGCAATCTACTCATCTGTCAGACAAATTCTTTAACATCTGGCTCAGATGCCCCTCTAAAACACTACTCTCTTTCCTTCCCACATGAACCTGGCAGAGAAAACCCTCCTTCTGCTGCATTCCTACAGCCTCTACTACCATGCTATGTTTGGGTGGATGCCCCGGCCCCCACCAGCCCAGACAGTGAAATCCCCAAAAGCCGAGAGTGGAAGGGCTGTGTCTTCATCACTGATTCCCCAGTGCCAAGTTCAGATCCAGCACCTTAGACAGCATTTATTTGATAAATGTTTGCCAAATTAATGAAAACAACAGTGACAAATGGCACATCAAAGTGGTTACAACTGCAAACCAAAGGTCCACCTTTGATGTCTATGTGAAGGACGGATGACCTCTTTCCCACTGGGGACATTTTCTTGGAAATGACAACTAGTTATAGTTGTTACATGACAGCATATCATAACTACCTATGAAATCCAACATAGGAGGGGCCAATGGGTATAAAGAAAATGGCGTACTTGTCGAAAGATTAGAAAAATGTAAAGGCAAGACAAGTTATTTAGTTTGAGTTAGAGTTACTACAGGTTTCTGTTCTTTAAAAAGCTTTCTGGGGATACATATTCTAGCTTTGTGAAGTTAACATTCTAAGAAAGCAATCCAACCTCATATAAAATGAAGAATCTTGACTTTTCCAAAACAAAACTCATGAGGATTAAAGTCTTAATACTAATTGTCAGTGAAATTCCTTTTATACAAATTTTTAGAAATGCCAAGCAAGTTTAAAATCAGTGAGTAACAGAGGCGGATTTAACAGCGGGCGCACCAGGTGCGCTCCCTGGGCCCCAACTTCTGAAAGGCCCCACAAGTTTACAACCTGTACGTAATTAAAACTGCACATATGAAACCAAACTTGGTGTCATTAGAAAAAAGTGTAAAGTTGGGGTTTTGGGGGGCCCTTCAGAAGTCAGGGCCCAGGGCGTGCGCCTAGTGTGCCCGGTGCGCCCACTATTAAGTCCACCTCTGGCATGAAGTAGGTTACTTTAAATGAGCTTCAGAGTGTATCTAAGGAAGGATGGGGAGGGGTGGATTTTGCCAAGAAAGGATCTGTCAAGCTGCCTGGATTCTACCATGTAAAATGCTGTCCCAGGAAGGTGCATCGCCTTGTCTGCTGCAGAGAGGGGATGAGCCTAGTTCACTAAGAAAGCATGTTACAACATGCTACACAGAGCCATCATTATTAAAAACTATGAAATTCTACAGCTCTGACTGGTGTGGCTCAGTGGATTGAGCGCCAGCCTGCAAACCAAAAGGTCACTGGTTTGATTCCCAGTCAGGGTATATGCCTGGGTTGTAAGCCAGGTCCCCGGTTGGGGGTGTGTCAGAGGTAACCGATTGATGTATCTCTCGCACATCCAAGTTTCTCTCCCTCCCTTTTCCTCTCTAAAATTAAAATCTTAAAAAAAAAACTTAAAATAGCAACTATGAAATTCTACAGAAAAGACAAATTTTCTAGCTATCAAAGCAAATGAGATTTAAGTAAGATAGTTGTTGAATACTGACCTTCCCCCTTTCTTTGTACCTATGATGAGGGCATTTCAGAACTTACACTTCAAAACTATAATTCACAGGAAATTATGATGGTTATTAAGGTAGTGGTTTCTCAACTAGATACTTTGTAGATATGCTAAGCTACATGATGAGAGAACACTTTAAGCAGGCCTACAGCTTTAAAGGCCATTATGGCTTTACGAAGCATAAAATTATCATTTAAAAAAAACCGCAACAGTTTCTAACTAAAATAAACACAAGAAACTAAAAATACGTTAGCAATAAGAAAATTATATTTTATATTTACATTACTTCTTTCAAAGATCTTTATTCTACAACTATTTATTATTTAATCAAGAATATTTTGGAACACTGATTTGATTATATAAAGACTCTAAAAAGGATAAAAAATAGAACCACCTAGAAAAACCTGTTCTCTTCTCTCTCTGTCTCCCCTTTTGAGTAGGATGGGAGCTTAGATCCTGGAAATAAGCAAACTTGTTTCTGAAAGCTGACTCCCCATCAACAAGCTGTAACCTTAGGTGAGCTATTTAGCATCTCCTTAATTCTAGTTTCTAACGAACAAAATAGATAGTTCAGTACTTACCTCATGGAGACCTGTGAGGGGGAAATGTAATAATGTGTATGGCATTTAGCACACAGTTTGACTGTTATTATGTGCTGTCTCTCACTTTGCCCTAGTGTCTGTTGTCTGAGGAAGGTACTATGACTATCTAAGTATCAAACTGATGGAACAAATTCAATACAGGACACATTTCCCCAACAGTATTTGATCTTGAAACCCAGGAATCAAGAGAACTGGTGTTAGGAAGTGTTGGCTTTGACTTCCTCATATACAAGGTGTGCACCTTGAGCCAGAAAACATCTGGGGCTCCTTCCATTTCCAATAGTTCATAATTCTTGTTTATACGAGACTGATCAGTACATACATATTCTGCAATGTATTATACCAAAATATATTGCTCTTAGTAATTACAAACTCTCTAAAAAAAATCAAGCATATTATTCTATAAACACAAATTCAGTTCATTAATTTTTTTGAAGAGTCTTAATTCATTTTTAATGAAGAGGAAAATTTATTCAGAGAACCACAAGAATGTTAGAAGGTGTATTTAGTCCATCTCTCTTGCCTCTGCTCAGTGATGACATCATATCCCTCAGGAAAAACCAGGGCAAAGATTGAATATAAACAAAAATGTAACAAACCCAATATCCCAGGGCTTTGATGACGTCAAGTTTACACATGGGACACGTGTGGTGATCCAAAAGCCATTGGTCAATGCACATTCTATGAAAAACATGCCTAAAAAATTAAGTGAAATCAATGTTTGTATCTTATAAAGGAAACTACACATTCTACCAACATATCCTCTTGTTACAAGTTAAATAACATCCAATTAACATTCTAGGCTATTCACTTACCCTAAGTTCTTATCTATTCTATTTTCCATGTTAAACAGAACCTTACAGGAAAATTTCCCCCTCATTCCACAAAAAATAGCATGGTGTTTTTTCACCTTATGCTATATTATATTTTTATGTGCTTTTGAAGCCTTTTGGGAATAAATGCAGAATAACTAAATGAACAGTAAACTAATAATAATAAACTAATACTAAACTGTAGCATCTTACTTATATAAGTCTATAAAATGACTCAAATGGAAATACACCAAAATATTAACAAATTATCTCTGGGTTGTAGGCTTAAAAAAGCACATTTCCTTGTCACATATTTTTCTATATGCTACATTTTTCTGTAACAAATACCTATCATTTTCAGATAAAATAATGTACAGTATTCCCTCACTTATCGCAGGTATTACATTCTAGACCCCCCGCAAAGTAGGAACCTTACATTTATTTTATACTCTTAAAACCTACATAACTTTAACAACATCCGTATACAGTACCGCAAAATCCCACAATATAGCGAAAAATCTGCGATAAATAAATATAATATTTTTTAAAATCCCACGATACAGTGAGGCCACGATAAGTGAACCGCGATATAGAGAGGAACTACTGTACATATTTTCTTTTACTGACTTGTGTTTGCTGGCTCTTATGTGATGAAGATAAGGACTTAAGTGCATAGGTGTTAGACCAGACAGATTAGGCTCAATTACCAGTTGTGTGACTTGACACTGTGACTTTGAGCTAGTTCCATAACCTCTCTGCACCTATACCACAAGCTTTTTGAGGAGCAAACATGTAATGTGCTTATAACAGTGCTGGGAACAGGAAATACTTAGAAACTGTTCATCATACAACAGTCTGCTGGTGCAGTTAAAAATATCAGTACTTAATATAACACAGTCTAGTCCAACTTCTCTTTTGACCTTTCCATCTTCAAACTGAAACTGACTCACTCAAAGGAAATATTTTTATAAAAACATAAAAGGAACATATTGGCTTTACTGAGAAACTCATTAAACAAAGCACAGGAGAAAATGGAGTAAAAACATCAAAACCCCTAAGGAGACCAGGAAATGTTCACATGTCACATGAGGGTCAAGTACAAACCCCAGCTCCGCTGTCAGGATATATCTGGTGCTTCTCTGTGCAGCATCCCAAACATCATTTTTAAGTCAGCAAGACTTGTCCTAAACCAGTCTAGTGTAAAAATACTTTTCTATTTCAATAACTTTCTATAGGATATGATCAACCTGTACTGACCCCAGTTCATTAAGTACCCACCACACCAACCTACTATAAATACCTATAGTTTTAAGCTATATATCTTTATTCAGGAAACTTTTGTTATTATGATATTTATTCATTTCCTCCACAACTATTGAGAACTCAATCTAATGCAAAGTACTTGTATATAAATTAAAATATTTGCAAACATAATTATATACAGAGTAGGGGAAAAGCAGGTTTTCAGTTGTTTGTATGGAAAATTAATACAATAATGAATACAGGAATAAACTGTGTTCCACATACTCACAACTGTAAACCTACTTTTGCCCTACCCTGTATTAACTGGTGACTTGCTTGTAATAGCTGTGAAGTATAATTAAAACTGATCACACTTAAATGTATTAATATTGTAAATTTAGTACATCCTTCTGCTAACAAAACAATTTTTTAAAAGTTATCAAACTATCTCATTATTAAAAAGGAAATATAACTCCTGTTGCTAAAAAAATACCCAGGCCCCTAATGTACCTAGAGTAAGGGGAGGAATATTTATTTTATGCAACCCACAAAAGAACCCAAAGCTAGGATGCAAATAATAGCAAACCACTGCCCTCCCAACCTACTCTCTCTGCCACCCCATTCTAGCCCTCAACCAGGGCTTTCACCTGTGATGCTTCAGTTCCCTTGCCCCTTACACATCACACGTTTAAACGGCCCATCCATGACAAAGATATATTATGGGTCCCAATAAGTCTCACCTACAGTCTCCTAAGCAAAGCAATTTTAAAGCTATAAAAAACAGGAGCTTTGTAGACTGGAAAACGTCTTTTCAGAAGAAGAAGGTGATCATGAGATCATGATGATAGCAAGATCTTCATGTCATGAAGACACGAAACTCTTCTGCTGGAAACCTGAAGCCTGTCAAGTACTTTTTAACATCCCAGGAAGTAAAAAGAACATACTTGCATGGCAGAATTCTGATAACATCCTTCACTTTAAAATTTTCAATACACACTGCACAATTCTCAGCACTGACATCAATTCCCTGTAATAAGAAGAAGTAAGTTTATTAACCTAGGTGTATAGCATATCCTTGGTAAAACTCACTGTACCCTGGGTAAAACAGTGATGAATTCTAGTCTACATGGGTACTACCTGAAACTAAACACACAATTTCTATTTGGTATTTACTTTTTACCTCTATCAATAGAATATTTAAAGAATTTGGCTGAAAAGAAAAAAACCTCATTGTCTACATAATCAGACATGAATAGTAGTTATATACTAGGCTAGTGTTCATGGTTTTTTAAGAGTGTTCATGCTTTAAAGACGTTAGAAATGCAAATGCCTGCTTTACTATGATAATATTTTTCAAAGAAAATTTATAAAGAGAATGAATATCCAATAAGCTGCTTGTTTTCTGGAATCATTAAAAAGAAAAACTAGAGCATGTGCATGAGAATTTGCTTAAGCACAGTTTCAACTTGCAAAGGGAGAAATGTAAATATTCACCTCACTGGTGATTTAAAAATTACAAATTGAAATAAGTTACCATTTTTAAAATCTATCACATTAACAAAGGTAAAAATAAGAAAAAATAGCAAGGAAGGAAGCAGTCTTATGACAAAATTTCCACTTCTAAGAATGTATGGGTCAATCCCCCACCCCTCACATTTTCCTGGGTAGTGAGGATCTACCCGCCTGGCCTCATCCCATCAATGAAAGCATGTGGGGCCAGAGTGATTATTTGACCCAGAAAGACCAATGAGACTCATATACATTCCCAAGATGCTGGGATGGGGACTGGGGAAACACCAAGCAGTGTCTGCAGGTGGCTACAACTTTAACAAGTTAATTGTACGGATCTTGGCTACATGATAATTATTTTAAAATATATTTAGTCATGTGTATATCACTTGTTAACAACCAATAAAAACTGATTTTATAGATATAGTTATCAGAAACTGTATTAAAATGAACCTTATAACACTTAAAATTATGTTACAACTAAAGTAAATATTATCACTTACTATTTATTATATGCCATACAAGAGTGATGAAATACTTTTAAAGTCCCTAATGACTGACAAGTTTATATGTTACTGTGAATGAGTCCATAAGAAAAATTAGAAAACAAACACTAGTCTCCTCCAGATTTAAGAAAAGAACATTTTTCCATAAAGTTTAAAATATAAAATCGTCAGAAAATCCATGTATATATCTCCTGGACCATATGAATCCTCTTTTCTAAACTACCATTTTGAAAACTTAAAAAAAAAAAAAAAACAAGCCCTGGCTGCTGTGGCTCAGTGGATTGAGCGTTGGCCTGAGAGCCAAGTGTCACTGGTTCAATTCCTAGTCAGGGCACACGATTAGGTTGCACGTCAGGTCCCCAGTTGGGGGCGCAAGTGAGAAGCAACCATACAGTGATGTTTCTCTCGTTCTCTTTCTCCTTTCCCCTCTCTCTAAAAAATAAAACAAACAAATTAATTAATTAAAAAAAAAAAACAGTGCATGTAAGACTTTTTTCAAAAATTTTATGTATAGAAAGAGGATATCAATTTACTTATGTTCTCAAAGACTCAACTCAGTAAACTATTACATATAGATCTATGTCTTCTCATTTAAGGACTGAGAATTCCTGCTATGGAGAGAAGACCTATTCCAAGAGAAACAGACTACATGCTTGTTAAGTAACTGACTACACCAAATACATTAGTTTGTCATAGGAATTCATCACTGGAGACTTTCTCCACAAGGACCCTTGTTTTATAAATGGGGCTAACCTTAACCCTTAAGATCGGAAACTTTAATAAAACTTTTTCTGTTCAGTTCATCTTCATGGCAAGAAACTTTCCACAAGCCATTAAAACAACTGTTACTACAATGTGAAGGCTTTAGGGAAGGAATGGCAATCAATAATACAATGCCAGGAATATCTTAATATTAAAGATATAAACCATTGATATTAGATTCCAAATTTTTTAAATCAAAAGTCTATGTTATTTCTGTTTTGATTCTTTAAGTAGGTCAGAGGAAGAGGTAAATACCGTAAGTGCAACTTTCTTTTCTTTTTTTGAAGTAGAGACTAGATTAAGGAGGAATAGATTTTCTCAACAACTTAATGAGAGAAAATAAAAACCAGAACAACTGAACCAACCCACAGCTACGTCAACACAGTTACCAACATTAACAGCAGAAAAGATGGATTGTTAAAAGAACAAATACCACTGCATTAGCAACTATTTTAGAGAATCTACCTTCTCAGATTTGAGGATCTAGGTTCAGGATCTATCCTAGTCTACAAATGCTTCTACTCTGGTATAATTTTGACCTATTAAGTCTCAGATTGACCATGTCAAAATGTCTTTTTATTTTATTTTATTTTATTTTAACAAAACATCTTTTCTCCCCTTCTACACAAATTTTCTCCAATTAAAGGAATTAGAGAGAAGGAACATCATAGTCGCAGATTCAACACAGATGGACTAAAATTTTCCAGTTCTGGCCAAGACTGAAGATTAGACAGACACACTGGGTCTCCCTCCACAACTATGAGGAAACACAACTACCTTCAAACTAGAGACAACCAGAAGTTCCAGAAAATCAAGCCACATGGAAGTCCAACAAAAAACAATATAAAGAAGAAATACTCATCCAGACAGGTAGGAGGGGCAGAGTCGTGTCAGAGAGGACGAGGTGGCGGTGGTGGCAACAGCGGCTGTGGCCAGCAGACAGAAAGCCCAGTCACACATTAAAATAAAAGCAGGGAGGGACACTTGGAGAGTGCTCCAAGCACCAGACCAGACTGTGCTACTCATGGTTCCAGTGCCATGCAAAATAAAGCCTCATTGCTTCTGACTCTGAAAACCAGTGGGTGTTGAGGTGAGGAAGAAATTGTCGGTCTCTAAGCAGAGTCTGATTGTTCAGAGGGCCCCCATGGTCCTGGAACATGCGCAAACCCACCTACTCTGTGAACCACAGCCAGAGCAACAGCTAGAGAGGCACCATATGGGAAGTGTGAGAAATGCCTGGAAAAGGGGCAAGTGCTGAGCAAGCAACCTTGTTCCCTCTCAGACCCCGCCCCCACATAGAGTGCCACAATGTGGTGAAACAGGTCACCAGCACTGGCAAATACCTAAGGCTTCGACCCTTACAACATAACAGGTAAGACAGCTCTACCTAAGAATGGCAAACACAGAAATCTGTCAAGATGATCAGTCAGAGAAGTATGGCCCAAAAGCAGGGACAGATCAAGATTCCAGTGGGAGAAGTGAGCGATGAGGAGATAGCCAACCTAACAGACACACATTTCAAAGCACTGGTGATAAAGATGCTCACAGGCTTGATAGGTATGCTTTAAGTACAGTAAATGCAGAAGGGAAGACGTGAAGGCTAGGCTAAGTGAAACAAAGGAAAATCCACACAAAACCAATGGTGAAGATAAGGAAACGGGGGTTCAAATCAATGATTTGGAACATAAAGAAGAAATAAAGTCAACCAGTACAGAATGAAGAAACAAGAATTAAAAAAAAACAAGTAGAGGCTTAAGAAACTCTGGAACAACTTTAAACGTGCCAATATCCTAATCATAGATGTGCCAGAGGATGATGAAGAACAAGAAATCAAAAACTTATGTGAGAAAATAACAAAGAAAAACTTCCCAAATTTGGCGAAGGAAATAGACATACAAGTCTAAATAAGATAGACCCAAAGAGGACCACACTAAGACACATCATAATTAAAATGCCAAAGGTTCAAGATAAAGAGAATCTTAAAAGCAGGAAGAGAAAAGCAAAGAGGTACGTACAAAGGGGTGCCTATAAAACTAATTGCTGATTTCTCAAAAGAAATTTTGCAGGCAAGAAGTATTAAAAGTGATGAAAAGCAAGGACCTACAAGCAAGATTACTCTATCCAGCAAAGCTATCATTTAGAATGGAAGGGCAGAGAAAGTGCTTCCCAGATAAGGAAAACCAAAGGAATTCACCATCACCAAGCCATTATTATATGAAATGTTAAAAAGACTTATTTAAGGAAAAGAAGATTAAAACTATGAACATTAAAATGACAAGAAACTTACAACTATCAACAATAGAATCTGAAAACATAAATGCAAAAACAAACTAAGCAAACAACTAGAATAGGGATAGAATCATAGGTATGGGGATCATTTGGAGGGTTATCTGCTGGGAGGGAGAAGGGGGAGAAATGGGGAAATGGTTCAGGGACTAATAGCATAGCACAGGGGAACAATTTTTAACATAATTCCTGTTGAACTTGATTTTTCAGCTATTTTAGACTTAAATAGGCATGCTGATTTCAAAACTGCAACTAGTTTTCTTCTATCACGTCAAGTTTTTCCTGTGCAGTTTATCTTAAGGCAACCACTCTAGGCTGGATTGAGCCTGGATCAAGAGAAGCACTAGTGCTCTCCTACCGGCTGAGAGCAAACCTCCCTCGAGTGGGAAGAGGTGAGGGATGACCTTGAAGACCAGCGACAGGTTTATACTTGTCTAGGCTATTCAGTTACACAAGAGACAGTGTGGTGAGAGGTTGTGTGCTGCTCTATATAGTGAATTAGATTCTGAAGTGTAGTCCAAGTTCTTGTCTGTATACAAGGAGTTAACAGAATTTATTATTTTATTTATATACATACTTATTTCCTTTCCTTCAGATCATGTCTGCCTCTGCTATTTCTCATCACAAGTGCCTAAACAAGCCTGATTTGTTTTGTTCTATCTCCGGCAGTTTCACCATTCCCAGTCAAAGGACAAACATCAGTGCATCAGAAAGGCTTCAGAACTCCTAGCATCAAGACTGCACAAGAAAAACTTGCTTGAAAAAGGAGCAAAGGTATCCTACTTTTGATCAAGAGAAAGTGCATTTCTGCAATACTTTTGAAGTGATGGTGGCTTTGTGTATTGCCATAACATGGATGGTTTAATGGAGGAATTGGAAATTCCAAATCTATAACGCAACTGAATGGCGACTGTTCATCGATAGTTCAAAGTGGAGCTTGAAGTGTGTCCTCCTCCACAATAGCAATTTATTTGGTGCAGTCCCAGTTGGCCATTAAGTTTGTTTTCGTGAAAAATATGAAGACATAAAGAGAGTCATTGATCTGTTGCAATATCACAAACACAACTGGATCATCCATGCTGACCTTAAAATAGTCTGCTTCCTTCTTGCTCAGCAATGCAGACACACCAAGTATCCCTGTTTTCTGTGTACGTGGGACAGCAGAGCTCATGAGAAGCATTGGGTGGAGTCGAATTGGCCTCCAAGATCTGACCTCAAACCTGGTGATCCAAACATTCTACAGGAGCCATTTGTTGATAGAAAGAACATTCTATTCCCATCTCTGCACATAAAACTGGACCTCCTGAAGCAATCTGTTATAGCTTTGCCAACTGAAGGAGACTGTTTCAAGTATCTCATTTGGGCATTTCCTAGCTTGTCATTTGAAAAGATAAAATACCTTAAAATGTATGTTTGCCAGCAGAATTTTATTACTTGTACACAATTTGACTTACAGTAACAATATGAATAAAATAACTCTAACTAAACAGTATTTTCAGGTAACTTTTTATTTATTTTCCTTTGTATGTACATTTTGTATGATTTTGGGGATAAAGGGAGGGTATCCTGTACCTTAAAAAGGTGACGTGATTAAAGAAAAACTGAGGTCATTTTTGGATTCAGATGCCAAAAGTTAGTCAAAAACAAGTGTCAGATCTAAGTCAATGAAAATTGTGTTCCCCAGTGAATTGGTAGGTACAAAACAGACAGGAATGTTAAGACCAATATAGGAAAGGGTGAAGCCAAAGAACTTATATGCACAACCCATGGACATGAACTAAGGGGGGTGGGGTTGCTGGAGGGAAATGGGGTTCTGGGCAGAGGGGAGAAAAGGGAAAAGAAATTGGGACAAATGTAATAGCATAATCAATAGAATATACTTTAAAAAATTCTAAAAGAAGTCAAAAAAAATTTTTTTTCAAGGGTCTGTGGTAGACTTTAACCTCTTTTTTTTAAAGATTTTATTTATTTACTTTTAGCAAGAGGGAAGGGAGGGAGAAAGAAAGGGAGAGAAACATCGCTAGGTTGCCTGTCGCAAGCTCCCCAACCCAGAACTGAACCCGCTACCCAGGCATGTGTCCAGACCAGAAATGATCTGGCGACCTTTCACTCTGTGGGATGACACCCAACTGAGTCACACTAGTCAGGGAACTTCTTAATCTTCTTTAGAGTCATCTGAGTCTGACCAACAGGTAGAAGTTTTTTTAATGATGGGCAATACTGGCACTGTCCAGGATGGTAGCAACCAGCCAATGTGGATAATTTGAGCATTTGAATGTAGCTCAGTGTGATGGAGGAAATAAATTTCAAGTTTAATTTATTTCATTTAAATTCCAGTAGCCATCTATGACTACTGGCTACCTAAGTCTGAAAGGCTCATCACATATGCAACAAAATTATTTCTGACAACACTGCTTTAAATGAACATACATAAAAGAAGTCAGTATTAACTCAAACTAGTTAAAACTCCACATGTTCAATACTGTGAATTTAGCAGATTGGAAAGCATTACTTAGACACAAAGACAGATATACAGTCTAGTCTAAACCAAAAACAAAACAAAACAGAAGAACAGAAAAATATTACCTTTTCCCCATGCTTTAGAGTATGGAGTGGAAGCTGGCCAATAACCTTCTTGGTTTCTTTTCTATGGCTCTTAGATAGGAAAAAAAAATTATTAAAAATTTTATGTAAAAATCACTATTTTAAAACTTCATAATATATAAGGTGGCTTACAGAAAAAATTTCATTTAAAAGCGAAGTTAAATGACTATAATGAAAATAACTTTAAAAATTACCACTTGTCTTAATATATAGAATATGTACATATAACTTAAGAGCTATTTGATCAAGAATACTTATTTTCACTTAGCATAATACTCTCTAGAGTCATCCATGCTGTTGCAAATGAGTCAGCCAGAGAAACAAATACTATATGATTTCACTTATATGTGGCATCTAAAGAAAAATATAAACTGAATAAACAAAACAACAATAGACTCATAGATACAGACAAGAGAATTATGGTTGCCAGAGGGGAGGGGAGTTGGAGGACTAGGTGTAAAAGGTGACAGGATTGAGAAGTACAGATTGGTAATTACAAAATAGTCATGGAGATATAAAGTACAGCATCGGAAATATAGTCAATAATGTAATAACGATGGATGATGCCAAGAGGGTACTAGAAATATAACGGGGAATACTTTGTAAGTTACATGACTGTCTAACCACTATAAAATAACACTGAATATAAACAGTAATGGTGGGTAGTGGGGGCAAAATACGTTTTTCAATTCCATACCTGAACAAGAACCCAATTCAAATTCTTATTATTAAATATTGGAAAGAAAGTAACATGCTGAGGATAGGGCTACCATCTATTAAATTCCCTAAAAGAAAAGAGGTTTCCTAGTTACCAGGTAGAAGACTACTCAGAAATGACTACCTAATGCCTACAAAGTCAGGAAGGGTGACTTTTTAACGCAACAAAGGTAAGTGCGAAATTCAAAGAGTCTGTGTTGGAAGCCTCTGGCTCTTCAACCGCCCTCTTCTGTGCTGACACTGAGACAGTGTTTCTCGGCAGATAAATGGCTTTGATTGTTGCTCTGCGATAGACAGGGAAGCCCCTCCCACTGTGCTTCTCACCTTAGGGCCCAGAGTTCTCTCTTTTTAAACACAAAATCAGGTCCCATCTACCTCCTGCCTTTTTGTCATTCCTTTATGTCTGGAAAAGGAGCACAACATGCAAAAAGTGACCTGGATTTAAAGATATCAAATTTGCCACTGAAGAGAAAATTTAATATATTCTAATTTAAAGGTTATTTTCAGAAAAATATTAATTCTTAAATTATATGAGTAAAAATGAAATTAAGAATGGGTCTGACACAACTTAAAGCAATATGTATAGAAAATATTTACAAACTATCTTTTAAAAAGCAAAGTTGAAAAGAGTTAACTATAATTACCCGACTTCCAAACTGTGAGCCAGTATACAGGAAACGCTGTATATAGTAAAATATCAGCCATGCTAATGAGATAATCATCATGGTGATAAAGGCGATGGCCACAAACACGACAGACTGACCACTGATGAATTCCTGTATATGACGGGTGCCAACCTCTATGGTCATTTTGACTTGAATTCCTTTTTGCACCAGATCCAAAATTTCTTTTGCTTTTGGATAACTAACCATAATGACCACTATATTTCCTGTCCCTGTAAGAAACAACAAAGATATCAATATAAAGAACATGAAATAAGATACAGAGTAAATGTAAGAGTACTATAACTTGTCCATGCATATACATTCAAAAACTTTGATAAAATGGGTAATTTTAAGAAAGACAGAAGTTACCAAAACTGGACCCAAAAGAAAAAGCAGACTGATTATATAAGAAGTAGAATAAATCACTAAGAACTACCTCCCCAAAAGCAAAGAGTCCCACTCAGTTTCACAGGTGAATTGTACCACCAAACCTTTTAAGGGCGAACAACACCAATATTTAAATTGTTCCATAACAGATTTTTTTAAAAATTATTTTTAAGATCATAAAACCTACCATGGTAATAAAAAAAAGCAAAAGAACCATACAGCCCAATTCTCTTATGACTATAATGCCTAAAGCATGCACATTACACCCAGGGAGGCAAGCTGAGAACTCCTGTGATCACTAGTATTTAACACTGCCCTGAATGCACAAGCAAAAATAAGATAAAACATAAAGAGAAATAGCAAAGGAGTGAAATAATCAATTTCATGAATATCTCTGTAAGTTAATGCAATAACCATAAAATGTCAATAGGATTTTAAAAACCTTAAAAAATGCCACTTCTGAAGTTCACTTCAGGGAAAAATTATCAAGAATGATCAGGAAAACCTTTCAAACAGTAAAACCTGGACTAGCCTTTTTATTTCAAGTAATTAAAACAGTGTGTAGTAACATATGAAGATGACAATAACGGGGCAGAATTAAAAATCTAGACTTTAGGCCCCAAAACATAAAAGAATTTAAGAAATAATAAAAGTGGAATTTCAAATCAATGGGGTAAAATGAAATGAGGGGGCAACTGGGTATGATCTGAAGGGGAAAAAACCTATTGCCCCTTGTTTACAACTCATGCCAAAATAAATTCTAAAGATTTAAAATCAAAGAATTAAATATTTAAAAAAGTAAATACAAAATAGCCAGAAGAACCCTGGACAGTGTGGCTCAGTTGGTTGGGAATCATCCTGCAACATGCAAGATTGCCCGCTTGATTCCAGGTCAGGGCATATGCCTGAGTTGAGCCAGGGGTTGGGGCACATGCAAGAAGCAACCAATTGATGTTTCTGTCTCACATAGATGTTTCTCTTCTTCTCTTTCTCCCTCACTTCCCCTCTCTCTAGAACCAAAAGTGAAAAGGAAAAAGAAAATTGAAAGAGCTAGAAGAAACATGGGAATTTAAAAATATCAAAGAAAAACCTTTCAAAGTATGAAAAAGCAACTCAAAGTTTAAAAACAAGAATGGAAAGCAAAAATAAACGATTTGACCAACCATATAAATAAAAATTTTCTACATACCTGAAGAGCAAAATAAAGGAATCAAGATTATTACTGCAACTGGAGAGAAATACATGTAACATTATAAAAACTAAAACTAAAAACTAATTTCCTATAAGAAAAACAACAGAAAAAATACAATAGTCCCTCTCTATATCGCGGTTCACTTATCATGGCCTCACTGTATTGTTGGATTTTTAAAAATATTATATTTAGGGACTTCCGGCCAAGATGGAGGCATAGACAGACACACTGCGTCTCCCTCCACAACTAAGAAGGAATACAATTACCTCAAAACTAGAAACAACAAGAAGTTCCAGGAAATCAAACTGCATGGAAGTTCAGCAAACAAAGATATAAAGAAAAAATACTCATCCAAACAGGTAGGAGGGGAGGAGAAGACACGGTGTTGTGGCGGCAGCAGTGGCAGACCAGCAGAAAGCGCAGTCACACGTTTTAAAAAGTCAGGAGGGACATGTGGGGAGCGTTCCCAGCTCCTCACTAGACCTCGCAGCTCATGGTCCCAGCACCGCGGAAAATCAAGCCTCATTGCTTCTGACTGTGCATACCAGTGGGGTTTGGGGTGAACGCAGAAACTGCCGGTCTCAGCAGAGTCTGCTTGTTTAAAGGGCCCCCCATGGTCCTAGAGAGTCCGCAGACCCACCCACTCTGGAAACGACAGCCAGGGCAGCACCTAGAGAGGCGCCAGTCCAGTGTGGAATTGGTAGAGGTGCCTGGAAAAGGGGCGAGTGCTGGGCACACGGCATTGTTCCCTCTCAGACCCCTCCCCCACATACAGCACCACAACGTGGTGAAACAGGTCGTCCCATACTCACAAATCCCTAAGGCTCCGACCCTTACAATGTAACAGAAGTGACAGCTCTACCTGGACACGGAAGCAAACAAACACAGGAGCCTGTTAGAATGAGGAGACAGAGAAGTATGGCCCAAAAGGGGGAACGGATCAAGGTTCCAGTGGGAGAACTAAGCGATGAAGAGAGAGCCAACCTCACAGATGAGGAGATAGACAACCTAACAGATGCAGAATTCAAAACACTGATGATAAAGATGCTCACAGGCTTGCCAGATATGCTTCACTACAGCAAACGCATAAAAGAAGTGAAGGCTATGCTAAATCAAACGAAGGAAAATCCACACAAAACCAATGGTGAAGGTAAGAAAACTGGGGTTCAAATCAATGATTTGGAACATAAGAAAGAAAAAAAGTCAAACAGTGCAGAATGATGAAACAAGAATTGGAAAAAATGAGGAAAACTTCCCAAATTTTGGGAAGGATATGGACATACAGGTCCCGGAAGCACAGAGGGTCCTGGGTGAGCTGGACCCAGAGGAGACCACACCAGGATGCATCATGATTGAGATACCAAAGGCAAAAGATAAAGACAGAGTCCTGTGAGCAGCAAGAGTGGGGCGGAGAGTTGCCTAC
Organism: Furipterus horrens; assembly: GCF_987537825.1. Lineage (NCBI taxonomy): Eukaryota > Metazoa > Chordata > Mammalia > Chiroptera > Furipteridae > Furipterus > Furipterus horrens. The sequence goes on along the minus strand of NW_028327176.1, from coordinate 82,012,540 downwards.
AGACTATCAGCTGATTTCTCAGAGGACACTTTGCAGGCAGGAAGGAACTGCCAAGCAGTATTCAATGTAATAAAAAGCAACCTACAACCAACATTACTCTCTCCAGCAAAGCTATCATTTGGAATGGAAGGGCAGATGAAGTGCTTCCCAGACAAGGTGGAGCTAAAGCAGTTTATCATCACCAAGCCATTATTATATGAAATGTCAAAGGGACTTAAGAAAAAGATCAAAACTATGAACACTAAAATAACAACAAACTCACAACTCTCAACAACTGAATCTAAAAAATAAAAACAAAATCCAACTAGGCAAACCAGAATAGGAACAGAATCATAGGTACGGGGATCACCTGGAGGGTTATCAGCTGGGAGGGCCCGGAAGGGGGAGAAATGGGGAAATGGTTCAGGGACTAAGAAGCATAATCGGTTGGTACAAAATAGGGGGAAGTTAAGAATAATATAGGAAAGGGTGAAGCCAACGAACTTATATGCATGACCCATGGACATGAACTAAGGGGGTGAGATTGCTAGAGGGAAGGGGGTACCGGGCAGAGGGGAGCAAAGGGGGAAAAAAATTGGAACTACTGTAACAACATAGTCAATAAAATATACTTAAAAATATATATTAAATTATCGCAGATTTTTCGCTATATAGCGGGATTTTGCTGTACTGTATACGTATGTTGTTAAAGTTATGTAGGTTTAAGAATGTAGAATATGTTTAAAAACATAAGTAGTGTTTATAAAAGTGTGGAAACGGTTTATAAAGTGTGTGGGAAGGGTTTATAAAGCCTTAAATATATATATACTAAAATAAATGTAAGGTTCCTACTTTGCGGATTTTCACCTATCGCGGGGGGGTAGGGGGGGCGGGTCTAGAACATAATACCCGTGGATAAGTAAGGAAATACTGTAAATGAAGTCAGTTTGCAGAAAGAAAAATAGAAAAGGGTTTTATTTTTTTAAATAGCTTTAATTTTTTTGGTTTTGCTTTTTCTATTGTTGTTCTTCTTACAGTTGTCCCAATTTCCCCCTATTGCTCTCTTCAGCCCCGTCCACCCCACCCCCAGCTCCCACAGTCAACCCCTACCCTGTCGTCCATGTCCATGGGTCTTTTATACATGTTCCTTGACTAGACCTTTCCCCTTCTTTCCCTCTTTATCCCCCTCCTCCCCACTCTCTGGTCTATTCCTTGTTCCTATGCCTCTGCTTCTATTTTACTTGTTTGTTTTGTTCATTAGGTTCTTCTTATACGTGAAATCATATGGTATTTGTCTTTTCGAAGAACCAGCTCCTGGGTTTATTGATCTTTTGAATTGTTTGTTTAATCTTTATGTCATTTAATTCTGCTCTGATCTTTATGATTTCCTTCTTCTCGCTCTGGGCTTTGTTTTCTGTTGTTTCTCTAGTTCTTCAGGCTGTAGGGTTAAACTTTTTTATTTGAGATTATTCTGTCCCTTTTATGTAGGCCTGTATTGCTATGAACTTTCCTCTCAGAACTGCTTTCATTGTATCCCATAGGTTTTGGGTTGTTGTGTGTTCATTATCATTTGTTTCAAGAAACTTTTTGATTTCTTCCTTGATGTCATTGTTAATACATTCATTATTTAATAGCATGTTATTCATTCTCCATGAGTTTGAGTGTCTTTTAGTTTTTTCCTTAGGTTGGTTTCCAGTTTCAAGCCATTATGATCTGAGAACTTGCTTGATATGATTTCAACTTTCTTGAATTTGTTGAGGCTTGTTTTGTGTCCTATCATGTGTTCTATCTTTGAAAATGTCATATGCTCTTGAAAAGAATGTATATTTTGCCTCTTTGGGGTGAAAAGTTCTATATATATCAACTAAGTCCATTTGATCTAGAGTGTTGTTCAATGCCTCAATATCCTTGGTGTTTCTTTGCTTTGAAGATCTGTCCATTGTTGACAATGGGGTGTTAAAGTCCCCTACTATGAGTGTGTTTTTGTCTATCCTTCTTGAAGTTCTTCAAAATTTTCCTTATATATTTGGGTACTCCTATGTTGGGTACATATATGTTTACAAGGGTTATGTCATCTTGATGGATTTTTCCCTTAAGTATTATGAAATGTCCTTCTTTATCTCTTTTTATGGCCTTTGCTGTGAAATCTGTTTTGTCTGATATAAGTATTGGTACCTCTGCTTTTTCATGTCCATTTGCTTGATATATTTTTTTCTGTCCCTTCACTTTCAGTCTGTGTAGCTCTTTTGTTCAGAGGTGGGTCTCTTGTAGACAGCATATATGTGGGTCATGCTTTCTAATTCATTCAGCTATCCTATGTCTTTTGATTGTTGCATTTAATCCATTTACATTTAAGGTTATTATTGATAGGTACTTATTCAATGTCATTTTTCCGCTTTGCACTTTTGTTCCTCACTGTTTGTTTCCTCATCTTTTTTAAAAATGTTTTATTTACTTTTAGAGAGAAGGGAAGGGAGATAAAAAGAGAGAGAGAGAAACATCAGTGTGGGAGATACATTGCTCGGTTTGTCTCCCATGCCCAAAACTGGGGACCTGACCTGCAAACCCAGGCATGTGTCCCAACTGGGAATCAAAGCAGTGACCTTTTGCTTTGTGGGACAATACCCCATCCACTGAGCCATGCCAGTCAGGGCTGTTTCTTCATCTTCTTAAAGCAGACCCTTTAGCATCTCTTGCAATGATGATTTGGTGGAGATGTATTCTTTAGTCTTCTTTTGTCTTGGAAACTCCTGATTTCACCTTCCATTTGGAATGAGAGCCTTGCTGGGTAGAATAGTCTTGGTTGTAGGCCTTTGCTTTTCATTGCTTGGAATATTTTTTGCCATTCCCTTCTGGTTTGTAGTGTTTCTGTTAAGAAATCTGATGATAGCCTTATTGGAGCTCCTTGTACATTACTAGCTGTTTCTCTCTTGCTGCTTTTAGGATTCTCTCTTTGTCTTTCAATAATGCCATTTTAATTATGATGTGTCTTGCAGTGGGCCTGTTGGGGTTCATCTTCATTGGGACCCTCTGTGCTTCCTGGACTTGGGTGACTTTTTCTCTCATCAAGTTAGGGAAGTTTCCTGTCATTACTTTTTCAATCAGGTTTTCTATCCCTTGCTCCTCTTCTCCTTCTGGTATTCCTATGATACAGATAGTATTACATTTCATGTTGTCCTATAGCTCTCTTAAAACCTCTTCATTCTTTTTCAGTCTTTTTTCATTTTGTTGCACTATCTGGGAATTCTTTTCTACATTGTCCTCCAGTTCGCTGATCCAATCTTCTGCTTCCTCTAGCCTGCTTTTAATTCCTTTCACTGTATTCTTCAATTCAGAAATTGTATTCTTCATTTCCTCCTATTATTAATAGCTTCTATGTCCTTTTTCATGCTGATGTAATTCTCAGTAAGTTCCTTGTAGTTTCCCTGGAGTTCTTTGCAGTTTTCTTTGAGCTCACTGAGCTTCCCTATAATCCATGTTTTGAATTCCATGTCTGACAGTTTGCTTTCCTCTATTTCATTTAGCACTCTTTCTGGGGATTCCTCCTTTCCTTTCGATGGGGGGTTGTTTCTCTGTCTCATTTTTTGTGACTCTTCTTGTTTGTTGCTGCTTTTTAGATTGATCTGCATTTCCTGGATCTGTCCCAGTGGCGTCAGATCATGTACCAGTCTGGGCCTAGGCAACCTGTTGGAGAAACTACCAGAGATCTACTGCCTTTGTCTGTCTCCTTTAGTTGTTAATCTATTCAATTTGTGATCAGCCATCAGGCCTAAGCACTGAGTGTGGAGCAGATTAATTCCTGCGGGCAGGGCTTTTGCGTCCCCTCAGGTTGACACCACTTGGAGGGGAATGGTCTGCCTGCAGTATGGGGAATGAGTCAGCACTGGGACCCGGTGGGCTGCTCCCTCAGTTATCTCCTCAAAGGCACCGCCCCAAACTCTCCTTAAGTGTCTCCAGTCCTCTCTGCCATCCCTCTGTTTGAGCCCAGGGTAAGTTGGTGCCAAAATATTTTTGTACATGATCCCTTTAAGAGCTATTTGTTTCCAGCTGTTTCTTTCAGGCCAGCAAAAAGAAAAACACAAACAAACAAAAAAAAACCCTGCAGCTTTTCACTTTTTAAATCTGGATGCTATCTTCCTTTCTGCTCTGTTGCTGTACTCTGGGAAGCCCAGCCAGGGGTTTAGACCCTCACTTCTCAGGGGGAACCCCAGCTGCTAAGCTCTTTCTCAGTCCCTTCTGCTGCCACCCATGGGAGCCCAGCCAGCCATTTCACATCTCCGCACTTCCTATCAGTCACGTTGTGCTGAAATGGCCTTTCTGTCTCTCTGTGATTAAAGACTTCTCTCCAGCTAGTGTTCAGTTGATTATTCCATATTATTTCTCTACAATTAGGTTGTAATTCCAGATTGGTGCTGGGAGAAGGTTAGTGTAGCTTCCACTTACTCCTCCACCATCTTGGATCTTCCCCCCAACATATAGATTTTAGACATATGAAAAATCATGATATACATAAAAACATTATACCTATACAACGGCAAAAATTAAAAATGTTTGATACACTATATTGGGAGGAGTGAACACAAATATGCACTCTTGCACACTGCCAGGTACTGAATTATTACAATCTGGTATAGAGGGCAATGGCTATCAAAAATGTTTTTTAATGCACAAGTTTCTTTGACCTAGTGATTCCACATCCGAGAACTTAACTGCACAGATATACCTACATATGTACACATGAGGTATCTATAAAGATATTGACTGTCAATGTTTTTTTAAGTTTTTGCTATCACAATTGAAATGTCTGTAAGAAAAGTTATATAAATCAAAGTATATGTACACAGACAGAGGCATCAACTCTGTCAATACTGATAGCACTCAAGCTATGCAAATGAGAAAAAATGCAGCATTAAAACTGTGTGACCCTGAGATTTTTATGGTCATATCAATACAGACTACTCCTGGCAGGCAACCCCAGAGATTGGGGACCCTACTGCCTCTGCGAGAGGAGCTGGGCATAGTAAAACCTCTGTACCATGTGCACATATTACTATTCAAAAATCAATTTCAAAAACACATATATAGCGCCAACTGGTGTGTTTCATTTTGTTGGGTGTCATCTCACAAGGCAAAAGGTCTCCGGTTCATTTCCAGCCTGGGCACATGCCTGGGTTTTGGGTTGGGTCCCAGCTGGGGTATGTATGGAAGGCAACCAATTAATGTTTCTCTCCCTCTCTTTCTACCTCCCTTCCCCTCTCTCTACAATAATTTTTTTCTAAATCAAATCTTTAAAACAATAAAAATATATATATAATGTTCTTTGACATTACACAAAAACACATTATAACACTATTTTACCTTAGAGGGAAATTTATTGTATAGCAAATCCAATGTGGCCCTCAGCCATTGGGATTTAGTTACTGAAACACTAGAAGGGCATCCTTCTAAGTGGCTCCTGCCTGGAAGGCAATCATATGAGTTGTACCTAAAAGCGCCACTTCACAAGAACTCAGGTTGTCTCAGCACTGACACAATCTACCATGTCATCACTGGGAGATACAATAAGGACTAGGGCATTTCCTGGCTTCAGAAAAATAAACACCTAGTGGCTAAAAAAGAGAACTACAAAAACAATTATGATAGTTACACTACTTATAATGATATGGCACTTCACAAGCTGAAAGCCTTTTTAATAAAGCTCCTTTTTGTGGAAATTTTCAGAAACATACTTAAAGTAGGAAGACTAGTATAAGGAACCACATGTACCTGTCTCTGTTAAAAATTTTTATACAGAAAATAAAACTGTCTATGCCAGTTGTTGACAAACAACTTTGAAGCACTTTCGCATTTAGATCTCACTTGAAGTGAAAAGAGGCCATATTACCATTTTACAGATGACGGCTTGGGAATCATTAAGAGCTGCCCAATGTCATACGGCACCTGAAAAAGTGGATTCTAGAAGAATCAACACCTATGTGGTCATCACAGGGACACAAGCATCGGAGCTGCAGACTGGGTTCAAATCTCACTGTGTTACCACTGTCTGGGTCTGGAGAATCTGTCTTCTCTGAGAATATTTCTTAGCTATAAAATAGAGATGAAAATTTTTCTATTTTGAACTGTCACTTAATAAGGGAAAAGAAAGAGCTATAGAAACAATGTGATTATCTTGTCTGGGCAGATGGGGAACTCTTTCCCTCAGATGTACATCTGAGTTACATCGTGGAGGACAGGAAACTTTACCAAGGAAAGTAAATTGTGAAACCCTCTAGGCTGTGAAACCATCACAATAATGTATTAGGTATGGTGACTAATTTAGTCTCATTAGTGACTAAAGGTGTTAATCTTATTATCCCCAATGCCTCACATACAAGCTGGCAGAGTGTTTAGAAAATATTTGTTGAATAGATAAATGAATGAATGAAAATTAAATATAAACTGAGATGAGAGAGGTTCTTAAGCACATACAATCTCACATGTGAGAGGGATGGGGCAACTAATACACAATGACCATCAGAAGGATACCCTGAACTGAAAAATTTGTCATACCAATCTGAAATTTTTCAACTAGGAAATTAATCTTAGTTTAGTGAGGCAAAAGAAATCATTTTTTAAAAATCCCATGCCTAGAATGATTGCTGAACTGTTTACTGTATGTTCTGTAATTACAGCAGCAAGATTGCTTCTGGGAACTATTGAGTTGGCCAAAAAGTTCATTTGTTTTTTTCCATAAGAAGGCTCTAATAGTGCTTAGTCATATTTAACTTCATTCAAAACAATTTTGTTGGATTGTATTGTGACAGCGGTCATATCAGCATGCATTTAAAAAAATTTACCAAAATTGATAAATTTTTGTGTAGCCATTTTAATATTGAAGATAGAAGAAAATAAGTAACAGTTTTTGGCATATTATGCTTTATTATTTCAAGAAAGGTTAAAAATGGAACTGAAATGCAATATAAGATTTATGCAGTGTATGGAGAAGGTGCTGTGGCTAATCAAATGTATTCAAAGTGATTTGCAAAGTTTCTTGGTACTACTGACATTTTGGCCAAATAATTCTTTGCTGTGGGGCTGTCTTATGCATTGGAAAAATGTTTAGCAGCACCCTTGGCCTCTACCCACCAGAAGCCAATAGCAGGAGATAGGTGACATACTCAAAATATCCAAATCAAAGTTACTGGTGAAAATGAAAAATGTGTCTTTTATTTTATGGAAAAAAACCATACAGACTTTCTGACCAACCCAATACTATAAATTAATAAAATTCAGAACAAAGGCTCTTGTGATATGCTTTTCTGTGACATTTTGGGGGGATAAACAGAAGGCAGGGAAGTTGAGTAAAAATGCACCAGCTTGAGGTCACTGTCTGCACAACCCAAGGGGGCTGGCCCTGCTCTCTCCTGATGCATCTCTACCAATCCCAGAGAACCTCAGTGGCATATGACAGCACACCACTATTTATTCTCAAATGAAATAGGTAGATTTCTTCACAAACTACACAGACACCCAAGGACTTGGCACAGGTGAGAAAAAGCCCTTAAATCTATTTTTCTTCCTTAGGCCTTAACATTGCCACCAATCACATTTGACTAAAAGGTCACCTAGTGCAACCCCCTATGCTCCCCCAAATAATCTATACACATCACCATCAGATAGGAGAATCTGAGGCAGTTTATTTTATTTTTATCATACACTTATCACAAGGTCTTTGCACACAGTACATAATCAAAAACCTACTTGTTAAATAATAATAAATACCAAATAAAGTATTCTTTAGAAAGCCAAATCATCCATTAAACTCTTCCATGCCCCAAATAAAGTTGGATGTATTTCCACTGCCTTTCAAATTTCTGTTTTCCTCCTACCATCTTGTCAAAAATAAACAAATGTTTTTTAAAAATCTGGTTTGTGGTCAATAGCTTCAAAATTCTAGAGGGTGACCTTTGAGTTTAGTGTACCATTTCTCCTCCAAAGGAAACTATTTTAAATGAATTTCAACATTCTGTTGAAAGAGATAGGAAATACTAAAATATTTTAAATAGTGGATTACATTTCTGTTGCAGAAAACTAATTTGGGCAGCAAGAAATACATTTTAAAGTTCTAGCAAAAGAGTTCCATGAACTTTCAGGTTTTCTTTTTTCCAATAACTTAACTTCCATACCCTCTCCACCTTTACCCCCATCCAGGAGACTTCCTGGTTAAATACTGAAGGTTCAGCCTAAGCTCAAATTAAGGTTTTTTCAGCACCATCTACCCCTTTGGGTATGCAATGCATCAAAGCCTCTTAGATATACCTCTTTTTATGTACCTATTCTAATTTCTTTATAGGTCTCTCTGCCTCACTAGACCAGTACTATTTGCTCTTATTTATTAGTTTTGTAGCCCAGCACCACACTGATGATTTATAGAAAGGTTTCTGAATGAATAAATTTGAAAAATTGGCTTATCTTCTAGTATTATAGTTGAAATGACCCAATAAGGAGAATATTAACTCCTTTGCAGGGGAAATAGTACACTAAATATGAATGTAAATGTCTCCAAAATTTGGAACTATTTTACATATGTTTACGGTTGGCTCAGAGCAAAGAGGACCCAAAAATTAAACGTAATTCTCTTCTTGGAACTTTAAATTATATTTTGGATAATTTGGTTTGCTCAAAAATATTTTGTATTTGTTGAATGTACTAATCAACAATCTTATTGGGAACTCTTTGCTGTTTTCCTAAATGTATTACTTTATCTCAGGCACTCAGCCTTCTGCAGGGCTAATCCCACTACCCAGAATGTCCTATAGCCTACCAACCCTTAACTAATACTATACATCCCAGAGACACCTTCTCCATCATCTTCACTTGTCCTTCAAACTCAATCTTTCTAGAAACTGTTCTAGTTAATTCCACCTTCTATGAAGTTCTCAGGTGCCATTTCTATCTTTCTATAACACCAAAATACATTCTAAATTCAAAGCTAAATTTTTAGATCATTTGTGGCAGTGAGCATTAAAGATCATCAAGCCCTGGATGCTGTGGCTCAGTGGACTGAGTACCAGCCTGCAAACCAAAAGGTCACTGGTTCGATTCCCAGTCAGCGCACATGCCTGGGTTGTGGGCCAGGTCCCCAGTTGGGGGTGCGTGAGAGGCAACCACACATTGATGTTTATTTATTTATTTATTTATTTATAAATAAATAAATAAATAAATAAATAACCAAAATAAAACAAGATTTTATTATTCGAGGCTTCTGGTCAAGATGGCATTGTAGGTAAATCTGGTACTCACCTCCTCCACAACCACATCAAAATTACACTCAACTGCAGAATAACTATCATTCAGAAAAGCCTGAAATCTTCCTGAACAAAAGTCCTACAACTAAGGACATAAAGAAGTCACATTGAGACTTGTAGGAGGGGCAGAGACACAGAACAGAACGGACTGGTCCCATACACCCACATGTGCCAGATAAAATTGCGAGGGACATCTTGGTTGTGGAAGTCCCCCTGAAAAACCAGGCACCCCAGGCCCACACCATGCCCTCAGCCCAGGGTGCTCATAAGATAAGTCCCATAACTTCTGGCTATAAAAACCAGTGGGGATTAGGCTGAGTGAGACAGAGGAGTCAGGTGTTCCTCTTAAAGGGACACCTCACTAACTTTGACTCACTCCCTCTAAGCTCCAGCACTGGAGCAGCAGCTTGAAAGACACCAGGGACATATGGGAGGAAGTGAATTGTCTGGCTTCAGGGTGAGAGCTAGAGGGGCACCTTTCTCCCAGACAAGAGTGCTGGCAGTGGCCATTGTTCCTTTGATAAACCCTCCCTCCATAGAGCCAGCAGGCAGGAACCATATCTGAGACCCCATCAACCTGGCTAACAATGTTCACCCTGGTGATTCCCTATGATCCCACCCTACCCAACTTTCAGCCTACCCAAGCTGGCTTTTTCAAAGACACAGCCTGTCCCAGCTCATGATTCAGACTTTCCTAAAATCTCTCAAACAAGCAGCATCTGGCCTCTTGCTAAATTGCCCCAGCCCTTGTTCTGCCGACCTTGTTTCGCAGCTTGGCCTCTCCTGGGCACCTCCAAGCTCAGCACGAGTAGCAGCCATCTATCTGCAGATCACACTGTAGCTCATGCTAGGTGACCCCAAGCAGAATACAGGCAGTGGCTGACCTTGGCCTGCACCTCCCAGAAGGCCCAAGAGCCAGTGCAACAGGTGGACAGCTTTAAACCATGTCAAAGCACAATCCAACCACCTCCATGGGTGACACACGCAATGGGCGGGCTCAGTAGGCACAAGCGCCCCACCTAAGTAAGTCCTGTCCCATGGGGTGTGCCCCTTTACAGCTGATCCTTCACAGTGGTTGCAGCCAGTCTTTGCAACTGATCAGCCTGGGGACAAACCCCTCCTACTGATGTGCCAACAGCAATCAAGGCTCAACTACAGCAGAAGGATGCACACAGCCCACATGAGGGTGTAGTGGGGGTGCACCTGGAGTGTCCAGCTTGGGTGATTGGGGAGGCTGTGACGCTGGACCCTTCAGGACACCTACCACATAAGGCCACTCTACCAAGCCTAGGAGACATAGCAGCTCTACCTAATACATAGAAACAAACATGGGGAGGCAAAAAAAAGAGAAGGGGATGGGGTGGGTAGGGAGGCAAAGAAACATGTCCCAAATGAACCAACAAAGCAAAAAAATCCAGAAAAGGAACTAAGCAAAATAGAGACAAACAGTCTACCAGACAGAGTTTAAAACACTGGTTATAAGGATGCTTAATGAACTAGAAGAGTATGAACTTAGAACTTCAACAAAGAGATAGGAAACATAATGGAACTAGAAAACGTAAAAATGAAACAGTGAAAAATGACAAATGCATTAACTGAAATGAAGAACATACATTACAGGAAATCAACAGTGGAGTAGATGAAGCAGAAGGTCAAACCAGAGATTTGGAAGCTAAGGAAGCAGAAAACACCCAATCAGTACAGCAAAAAGAAAAAAAGAATCCAGAAGAGAAAAAAAGAACAGTATAAGGAACCTCTGAGACAACTTCACGCATATCAACATTTGTATTATAGAGGTGCCATGAGGAGGAGAGAGTGCAATGAATTGAAAACCTATGTGAAAAAATAATGACAGAAAATTTCCCTAACCTGGTGAAGGAAATAGACATACAAGTCCAAGAAGTGCAGCGTCCCGAACAAGATGAGCCCAAAGAGGCCCACACCAGGACACATAATTAAAATGCCAAATTTGAAGACAAAGAGAGAACCTTAAAAGCAGCAAGAGAGAAACAGTTACCTACAAGGGAGCTCCCATAAGATTGTCATCTGATTTCTCAAAAGAAACTTTGCAGGCCTGAAGGGATTGGCAAGAAATATCAAAGTGATGAAAAGCAAAGACCTATAATCAAGATTATTCTACCCAGCAAATCTATTATTTAGAATTGAAGTACTAACATAGTGCTTTCCAGGGAAGAAAAAGCTAAAGGAGTTCATCACCACCAAACAAAAAATGTTAAAGGGTCTTCTTAAAGAAGAAGAAAAAAAGATTAAAAATATGAACAATAAAATGGCAGGAAATACATATCAACAAATGAATATAAAAAGCAAAATGAACAAGGTAGAGATACAGAGAACATTTTGATGGTGGCCAGATGGGAGAAGGGTTGGAGGGGCTAGATGAAAAAGATGAAGGGATCAGGTAGTCCATGGGAATATAAAATATAGCATAGGGAATACAGTCAATAATATTCCAATAAATGTGCATGATGTCAGATCGGTGCAAGATTTATCAGGATGATCCGTTAGTAAGTTTTATAATGTTTAATTAATGAGTTGTACACCTGAAACAATATATGTCAACTGTAATTGAAAAATAAAAAAGTATTTAAACTAAAAGTATTTTATTATTCATCAATTTTACTGTGCTCTGCAAACACAAACTGCATGTCTCTCTTAGGGTTAGGAACTTCATATACCTCTCTGTCATCTCCCTCCATTCCAACTCTGGCCTCTTCCCCAAACACAGCTCTAAGCCTTGCCAGTACTTGGCACTAAGTAAACAACTTTTACCAGAATAAAAGCATCATTACTAAAAGACCATGCTAAGATTTCAGCTAAAGAATCATCCTATTTATTATTCAATAATAACTACACTAAGGCCAATACTTCATAAAAGCTTTTAATTATATGACTTGTATCAATTTTTATCCATCTTGTTCAACTAACTTCTAGTCATCTTTGCAATATCCACATTCCATGTCCTTCCTTTATGCTTTCTAAGCACTTGTGCATATAATTCTGTCGGGGTCCAAACCAGATTGTCTGGGAAGTTGTTTATTGCTCACTAAGCCACAAACTCCTCAGAGAGAGGCATGTGTCTTATGCATTTCTGTCTCTGAGAAGGCACATTACTTGGCTCAGTATCTGTCTGCTAAAGGAAATCAACTCTGGCCATTAGTCTAACAGTTCTTACAGTTGTTCTGTCAGAGTATTACTTTAAAGTCATGATATATTTTAGAGCCACTATTCAATATTGATATAAATCCCAAATAACTTTTTTCATGGAAAAAAAATTTTAATCCTTCCCTGTATATATGTTTATTGATTTGAAAGACAGAGATAAAAACACTGATGTGAGAGAGAACATTGATGGGGTTGACTTCTGTACATACTCTGATGAGGGTCAAATCCCCAACCTTTTGGTATACAGGACAATGCTCCAATCAACTGAGCCACCTGATCAGGGTTCTCAAAATATCTTATACTGGGTTCTAATACAGTCAAGCAACAGGTTTAAGAAAAACTGGAGAAATTCTCCGTGAGACTCTCTTGATTCCATTTTACAAGCAGCCATTTCTACCTATTTTGTCTAACACCAGTGTTATACAGAAGCCTGGGAACCACTAAATCTAAGATTTTTACTGGCTCTAGACCCATTCTGGAAAAATACAAGAAATCTAAGTCTGTGATGCCTACCAGGTTATGTGTAACATTTCAAATTCATGTTTATCAGAGCCAGTTCCTCTTCTGACTTAATTACATCCATTTTTTTCTTAATTACTGTATATTCCATTCTCAAAAAATCATGATACATTTGTACCACTATGCCCATTGGGCCAAGTTCTGTGAGGGTCATTCTTTTCCGTTTTTACAGTAACCACTATACTGGCCCTTATATTTCTATTTGGACTAGCCCAACAATCAAACTGGATTCTTTGTTTCCGGTTTTTCTGTTTAATCCATTAATCACAATGCTAGCACATTAAGTCAGTGGTTCAAAAACTTGGATGATTTTGTCACCCCCCTTCTCTACCTGAACATCTGGAATTATCTGGAGACATTTTTTGATGTCACAACTGGGGGAGTGCTACTGGAATCTAGTTGGTAGAGGAAAGGGATGCTGCTAAATATCATATAATGCACATAATGACCCTTCCCAGAACAAAGAATGATCTGGCCATATATCACCTTGTTACCTTGGGCCATTTAAATTCTTTGAGCATCAGTTTCCTCACTGGTAAAATGGGGTTAAAATTCCTACCTTAAAGGGCTGTCAGGAGGATTACCAGAACCGTTGTATAAAGAATACTGAGCACTATGCCTAAGCACTGGGTACTTCACACATTTTATAAAAACTGCTGCTATTTTCATCATTTTTCTCAAAGAGAATTATTCCCACAGCAAAAAGGCTAGGATGGACATTGATAATAGGAGCAAAAACTTATGAGAAGAGGATTTAAAATGAGAGACGTTTTTCTGGGCTTGGATAAACTGTATGTCAAAAATATAAGAAAGCAAGATTGCTGAACCATGGTTAGAGCAAGTGCTGTTAGCCTGGAAAGATGTTAGTGTCATAACAAAAAATGGCAGTAAACAGATTTAGACAATTGCTGGCTTATAAGCCATTGGGAAGAACACAGCTACATTAAGATGTAGACTGAGAGGGGATTGCAAGAACCCAGAATCAGAGAATTCTGACACACTAAACTCTTCTGGGACAAAACTACCAAACTTGGGGAACACTACTGATAGGATGTATCTGGAATGCTATGTGAAATCTGACAAGCAGGACTTTTCATGAGTCTTGTAGAAGCATGACTTGGATACAATGACAAAAGGACAGATTTGTAATCACTGGAATAAGTGCACCGAAAGTGGTGCCTGGCCCAATGCTATCAATGGACATCTACTCCATGTCCTCTCCAAACACACTTTCTTTCTGTTGTAACTGAGGAATTTTCCCTCTACTATCTGAGGCCAACACCTCCACAAGTATTCTGGACACAGCCTCTGAAAGACCTTACTCTTTTAGTTACCTCATTTCTATCCTAGATCTCTACCAGATCACTCCCGTCCAATTTCAAATATGCCTCACCATTGTCAATCCTACTCTCCCTGCCCCATTTATCATCTTCACCCCATTTATCAGCCCCTCCCAAGCCCTTCCAGTCAATCTTCTTGAAAGTGTTGTTTTGTCTCCACTTCCTCACCTCTCAACTGACTTGTTCCTATCACTCAGCTAAAATAGGACAAATCCAAAGTCACTTTTCTGCCCTCATTTTACTGTTAATATCTAAACGTACATTCAGAAGGCCAAAACAGAATGAAAAACAAAAGTACAGGAGAAAGGATATCCAACTTGTAGCCGAAGGAACTTTAAAGAGATTTTAATAACAGTTAAGTTCAGAATGAGTCGTGATGTTGGCAGAACAGAAATACACTATTCTGCTGTGCACTGGTCAAAAAGCACTTGGATTCAAATAGAAGATATCTTACAAAATAAGACTTTTAAACTATCACTACCGCTTGAAGATGCAACCTGTTGCCCTGGGGAATACGTGTATGTAAGAAGGCTTGCCTTGCAAAGAGCAAGATCTTTTCTTGAATGAACACAGCTTTAAAATTTTCATCTAAACTCAAGGCTAAATAAATCTTATTGGCAGTCAAGCCAGTATTATAACCCTACCTTTAGTGAAAGAACATACCCGAATTTATATCCAGGCTTTCTGAGAGTTAAATCCGATTTTCTAACTCACAGTTTAGAATATTCTGACAAGCTCTAGGTCAAGAAACCAGAGTGCTATTAAGCTACCACTTTACCCTGGTGAAGTGACAGCCAGACCCTGGAGTGCTTTGTAGCTGATTCTCTGATACACTGAATGGAAATGGACACATGATGAAATTTTCCAGGTTAGAACCATATTCCTTCTCCAGTGTTTTTTTTCTCTCGTTCTCCCCATTGCCTTCAGGAGCCTGGGCTCCCTCTTAACAGCACCCCAGTGGGCACACCGAACAACTCTAGTGCTTCCCTAAAAGTTCCGAACTGCCGTGGGCCATCCAAGTCGTACCATCCTCACCACCCATCCGCTCAGGGATCGAGTGGGAGAACGTTAAGACCGCCAGTCATAACCGCGCTGCAAAGACGCCCCCTCCACTTCCCCGAATCCCCAGCCCGGCTCACCGGGGTGGGACATGGGCGCGGTGAGGTTCCCATAGCGCTCCTCGTTGTAGATCACCACAGCCGAGGCATTCCTCCGCGCGGCCACCAGCACCTTGTCCTTGAAGGTGCAGCCCCCGCGTGCCACCAGGGCGACCCAAGACTCGGCACTTCGACCGCCGGGCCGGGGTACAACGAAGCGCGTGTCCGGCGCGCAACCCTCAGGGTCAGCATCCACCGCGCGTGGGATGCCCACCAGGCCTAGCGCGCCCTCCTTGGGTGAGCTGTCGCCGAAGCGGCCGCTCTCCGAGACGCTAAACGCGGTCCGGTTCGTCTGTCTGTCCACGTACTCGACGCTCACCACAGCGGAGTACCACTCGAGCGTCCGACCCCGTGTCCCGGGCACGCACAAGGCAAGCGCCAACAGCGCCAGCACGTCGCGGGCCCCGCAGCCAGCTGCAGGCCGCTGCAGCCGCCGCGTCATGGCCTCACCGTCCCGCTGACTAGGAGCAGGCCCAGCCGGGGGTCAAACAACTTCCAGAGGGAGCGCAAGCGTTAGAGGAAGCTGAGAACCACCAGGAAGCTAGCGTTCCCAGCGGGCCCCGAGAAGAGGGCAACAGGAAGACCCGCCAGCCGCGACGCAGGCGCACCTGGTGGCCCGGAGCGGGGCGGAGCGATAGGAAGGGCGTGGCCCCTCGCCCTTTCCCCTCCCCCAGTCGGTTGAGTTGCCCTTGGGCTGGAGCCTCGCTTGCTCCTGTGAGAGTCTGGTGCATTGTAGTCGCTTGGTCCTGAGACGCAGGAGACCCTGGGGACTGAGAAGGTGGTGCAGATTGCCCTTGCGATGTGTTGGGCAATGCCCGCACAGTAGGCAGCGGTCGACCTCGTGCAAGAGTACCTCTGACGCCCAGGAAGCCAGGGGAGGTGACCGTCAGAGAAACGGGAAGCTTCTTTGCGAGGCATGAGAGTGGGATTGTGTAAAATCATCAACGGATGTTTATGAATAATTTACTGTGGCAAAGAACTTGCATGTCTAAAACATTTAAAAATCCAATTTAAAAAATCCAAAGCTACACACATTTTACAAGTACTTACTGCTACAATTTTGTAATGCCAATTGCTGCTTGGTGGTTTTTGTCAAGTGTTATACTCACAAGAACCCTATTTATTATGTATTTTATATATAATCTGTAGTTTTGAAATAAGTACATCAAACAAATTGTACAGCAATAAATAAATAAAAAGAAAAGAATTTGTTTGGAAATAAATAAACTTGCCCTGGATATAAAACCTTACTATCAAGTCAGCCTTGCTCTGAGAAATCACCCAGAGACCACTGTGGGATCAGGCAATGGGTTTATTGAGGGAAAGGGGGGTGGAAGGGAGAAGGAGCCCCAGGACCAACTCGAGGGTCTGTCTATAGGAGCAAGGAGAATGGGGACTCCCGATCTTCCTCATGGGCCCGAGGGAGGAGTCCCGCCCGCACTGCCACAGGCATTCTTTTAATATTTGTCAATCACATATTTTGGTGAGGGTGAGTTTGCTTATCAACATATTCGGTAGTTCATTTGCATCTTATTGCCCACCCCCACCCCCCGAAGGTTAGTTAACTTATCCTGCTGCTAGGGCTAAATCTATTAACATATCCTCTGGGAATGGGCTAGGTCCATCAGCATAGCCTCCTGGAGCCCTAGCCAGGGCCAGGTTGATTAGCATATATCAAAAGTCCAGGCGTGCATTCTAGCTGCCTCCATGTTCTGACACTCACTGCTGTAAGGAAAAGCAGTTAAGAAAACTTCTGACTCATCTTCCTTCTTTGTACAAAGAAGGATCTCTAATGGCTGGAAGTAGGTTGTTGCCACTCACAACAGGGGTTTTTGTTGGGCCTTAAACCCGTTTACATTTCTTGTTATCAACTTTTTTGTAGACTGCGTTTTAGTTTATTTTTTATTTTTTAACAAACGACTCATTTTTTATTAAATATTTTTATTGGACTGCATTTTAAAACTGTCTTCCATTATTCAGTCTGGCCCACAAACTAAGTTTTCTTTCAAGTTGAATCTCTTCTCCCTTTCACATCAAGAAACTAGTTTTAAAAGGCTGAAAGGATCCAAAACCTAGAATAAGGTATTACGGGACAAGGGGCCTGGCCCTGAGTGGGTCTGACTAGGGCCAACCGATAGCATGGGTTCTTGACTTCGTGTAGGGAAGATTTCACAACAGTAGTCCAGGTGACTATAAGGGTATGTTTATTAAAGCTAGGGACAGTGAAACAAGGAAGGGCTTAGCATAGAAGAAACAACAGGAGAGCCCTGGCTGTGCTGCCTTAGCTCCTGGAAAATCAGAGAAAAGAGGGCCTTGGGTACAGGTTCAGGGGATTAGCCTGGGACAAGGTGCTGCTGCCCATTTCTCCCCTGGTTGCAAGTCTTGTGGGTCCAGAGGCAGATTTAATGGCGCACCCTTGCCCCTGACTTATGAACGGCCCTGCAAAACCCCAAGTTTGCACTTTTTTTCTCATGACACCAAGTTTGGTTTCATATGTGCAGTTTTAATTACGTACAAGTTTACAATTGGTGGTAAAACCTGATAGTATGTTTATATTCGCTTATTTTCATTATTTCATTACTATGCTGCATACTACACACATACTACACTGTATAGGCCCCAGGTGGGTGCGCTAACACTCATTGGAGCAATAGAATCGTATTTGCTACTTTGTACTTACAAAGCTTCTCCTACAGTACAGACTTAGGATATATGTAAATACGCAGGGATGTAAATTAGTTTGTGGATATGTACTTGTTCCATTTACGGTTTTAAAAATAGTTTTCTGTGCATATAAATAAATATTCAGGTAAGTTGAAATTATATTAAGATAAAATTAATTCCTGTTGTTACATCAGTGCCTGGATTTTTGTAGTTTATGAATAATTTTTTAATTTTAATTAATATTAATTTATTGCTCTATACCAAAAAATCTCTTCTCTAGTATGCTAATCATTCAGACCATTAAATTTTATATTTTTCTTTTCATTGGTAGCTAGAAAAATGAAACCACATCAAAACTTTGTGATTATTATGCTATTATTAATTATATTGTACATATATTCAAATTTTATTGGAAATAAAACATTAATAGTACATAATATTTTTTATTTATTTAAAAATATGGTTAACATGTATTTTTATTTTCCCTGTCTCTCTCTTTTCTTTAAGGGGCCCAATATTTTCTTCTGCGCCCAGTTCCTCAACTGACCTTTATCCACCTCTGTGTGGGTCCTTAGAGCTTAGGAGATTTGTGGCTATCAGGGAAGAAAAGCGGGAAGGAAATGGCATGGGCTGCTCCCCAGAGGGAGAGCACACTTGTGCTGGGTCCTTTAGGCTTTTATCTCTGTTTTGCAGGAGGGAACCTTAGGGGAGGTCTCAGGAGAGGGTTTCAGTAGATTATTCATCAGTTCTCCAGGTGAACGCTTTCAGGTCATGGTCTCCACTGATTGGTCAGTGCGAGGGTAGGGAGTCATTAGTCATCACATTTGGTCTTGGTGTTACCCACCTGGTTTTTGCTGCTTTTCTGGGCCTGGAGCTGAAATACAACTGAGGCCTAGATGTTATCTCTGGGAGGTGACCTGCATCTAGCTGTAAATGGCTTGGCCAGTTTGTTCAGTTGTTTGTCTCAGTTTCCCTAGTCCACTTGCCAAGGAATTTTCTAGCTTCTTACTATCCTATCTCAAAGCAAGATAAAGTATGGTGGTCGAGGCAGGCTAGGAGCAGGTCCTAGGACCCCCACATTGTATTCTAGCAAAGCAAATACTTGTAGTTCCCAGAACAAGCCTTGCATTTTCATGCTGTTTTACAAATTTTTCTGCTACTCCTTGAAATCTTACTCCCTGCTCTTGTCCTAGAAGACACCAAGTTAGTCTTCAAGTATTAACTTGTTATTCTTCAGTGAGACCTCTGGTTCCTAAAGGCAAACTTAGGTGCTCCTCCTATTTTCTGTTGCTTGCTTATATTATGCTTACAAATTAATGTTGTATCAGCAATACTGATTTCCAATACAGTTTTTAGCCTTTTTATAATACTGGGTTTCCTGAGGGCCAAGATTGCATCTTTGCTGTTTTTATGAGTCTACCTCAGCCAGCAGAGTGTCATGTGTGTCTAATCAATGTGTCTAAAAAGAGCAAAATATCTCTTTTGACTTGTTTCAGAGTCAAGGATTCATGATTGTTGACAGGCATGTAGCTCAGTGAAGTCCAACAGGCTAATAGGGACAGGCCTTACAGCTGTTGAGCCCCAAGGCCTACCCCAACTTCTTGGTTTTTATTTTCCATTATCAACTCCAGGCCTCTGCAGGTTCTACCCCCATCCAAACCTGCCACCACTGACTCATACTGATAGGGCTTTCATTCCCTATACTAGTTGCCAGGTGCCACTCAGTCTCTTCCCTACTGTCACAGAAGAAGAGCTGACAGGCCTCACCCCACCACTCTTTATGCGTGAGGTGGGGTGGTGGGGTGAGGCAGGTGTCATTGTCTTTTCTTTCAATAGTTTTATTATGGAAAATTTCAACTGTTCCAAAAGTAGAGAGACTAATATAATGAACCTCTATGCACCTATAACAGACTCAATAATGATCAACTCAGGGCCAATTTCATTTTTAGTATACAGTATACCCAGTGACTTCCACATGCCCCTATTGGATTATTTTGAAGGAAATCCCAGACATTGAGGGGAAGCAGAAGTTGTCACCCCCAAATAAGCATTTTTGGGGTATTGATTATTTTAAGCTGGTTATTTTTAAGAAACAAAAGACTTAGAAAGAAACTTTGACCCTTTCCCATTGCCTGCCCAAAGGAATTCCAATAGAAAAACCTGCTGCAGGAAGAGAACCTTGGCATATTCACCTTAGCATGCAAGAATTAAGTGTGGCAGACAGGGAAGATCCAGGCAAACCTCTTGTTAGAACCCCCTCTATGTTCCATTGTTTCTGGGTGGCCTGGCAAGAATTTGTTTGCCCTTTTTCAACTATCTGTGAATTACCTACTATCCCTTTGAAATCCCAGACCCCTACTTCCCTCTCTTTTGTCCAGAATGACATATAAATCTCAAGTGCTGAATGGGTTCTGGGTCTCATATTCTTATGGAACCTCATAAGTACATACACAATATATTTGGTAATTTTCTCCTGTTAATGTTTCATGTTAGTTAATTTGATTAGTCTAGCCAAAAGAATTTAGAGAGAAAGAAAACTATTTTTCTGCCCACTCAATATCATATCATCTTGTTTGTAAACATTTTAATGTTTAAAAACAAAAACATAACACAATATTATCACAATTTTTAATAAACAAAAGCAAAAACATAATCACACAAAAAATTGTCCGTAGTTCTTTAACATCATCAAATATCCAGCTGGTGCATAAATTTCCCAATTGTCTCCTGAATGTTATTTTACCTTTAGTTTATTTGGGTCAAGATTCAAACACTCACATATTGCATTTGAAAGAAATGTCTCTCAAATATCTTTTATTCATAAGTTTCTTTTTCTTTTCTTTTCTTTTTTTAAGAAATTGGATGATTTTGAAACAGGATAGTGAGAAGCTAAGAAAATTCTTTAGCAAGTAGAATAGGGAAACTGAGACAGATAGCTGAACACAATGGCCAAACAATTTATAGCTAGGTACAGGTGGTCACCAGGGTCTGAAGGCCTGGCAGGAGCAAAACAGGGAAAACAAGGACCTCACCCTCAGGGTAAACTCTTCTTCCCTATCCTTTCCTCCCTGGAGATAACATCTAGGCCTCAGTTTTATTTCAGCTTCAGGTCTAGAAAAGTAGCAAAACCAGGTGGGGGATGCCAAAACCAACTGCAATGACTAAAGATCCCCTACCCTGTCAATGACCAATCAGAGGAGACCATGACCTAAAAGGGCACACCTGGAGAACTGATGAATATTCTGCTGAAACCCTCCCCTGAGAACTCCCCTAAGATTTCTGCCTACGAGAGAGAGATAAAAGCCTCAAGACAAAGGACCCAGCACAAGTGTGCACTCAGTCTGGGGAGCAGCCCACTCCATTTCCTTTTCCTTCTCCCCACTCCTTCTTTCCCCACAGCCACTAATTTCCTAAACCCTAAGACAATGGGCAGCTGGCAGCTTGTCCGAGGCTAATCCCCTGAACCTGTGCCCAGTGAGCTAAGGCAGCACAGCCTGGACTCTCCTGATGGTTCTTATATGCTAAGCCTTTCCTTGTTTCACTGTCCCCAGCTTTAATAAACATACCCTCATAGTGACTTGGACTGCTGTTGTGAAATCTCTTCTACACAAAATCAAGAACGCATGCTATCGTCTGGCCCTTGGCAGACCCATTCAGGGCCAGGCCCTTGTCCGGTAACAATTCGTCCTGTATAATTTTCCACATTCTGTATTTGACTGATTATAATGGCTGGTGACAATTTAGCATATTCCTCTGTCCCCAGTATTTTCTGTCAATTGGTAGTTACTTCAAGAGGTCTAATCTGATCCAGCTTATATTTGGGGGCAAGAACACTTCATAGGTGGTGCTGGGCAATTCCATCTAAGAGCACATCATGTTGGGGTGTTCTTCTGTTTTGTAATGTTAGTACCTAAATCTATAATTTTATCAAGGTTTTGCAGAGCAGTGACATTATAATTCTAGCATTCCTTCTTCATTTAGGAGCTGGAATACTTCTGTGAAAAGAAACTACCTCTCAACAAATAGGGGTTACCCTGAGGCATCATTTGTATAGAAGGGTCAGGTTAAATGTTTAATTATTTTATTTATCAATTTTTGGAATAATGAATTCCTAACTTCCTCCAAAGATTTAATTCTTCAGGTCCTTTCTGTGAAGCCCAAATTCTCCCATCGATGGTATTCTTATATACCTTCTTTGCTTTCTAAAGTCAACTGAGCACCAGCTATTTCTCTAGGAAACTGGGTTTTTTGTTGTTGTTGTTGTTTGTTGTTGGTTTACTTTTTGTAGAAAATGCTTTTTTTAGAGACTACTATTTGTCCTCTGGCTTTGTAAAAAGAAAAAAGAAAAGAAGAAAAAGAAATAATACATGCTCATTATAAAATAAAAAATGATAAACATATATGGGTAAATTGAAAAAAGTTAAAAATACCATAATTATACCAGAGATGTATTGTTGAATTTTGATAAACCACATTCTGATCTTTTTTATATGACCCTATAAATTTTTTTTAAATGACAAAATACAATGCATATTGTTTATTTACATTTAAAAAACTCAGCAGAATCTCATGAGCATTTTTTTCTATTTCATAAGCACACATGTTACCAAGCAAAGGGGGGTTCATTCATGTGATGCCTTGGTGTAAGACCCAACAATTACTGTGGAGAAAAACAGGTCTTTATTTACAATTTTCCAACCTGTGGGATGCTGGGAGCACTGCAGCTCAGAGCCCTATTCTCCCACGAGACCCAGCACTTCCCCTGCTCCCCAAAACCAAACCCAATAGTTCCCCATTTCTTATCAGCTCTCTCCTTCAGGGTCTGGGGTATGATGTCATTACCCTTCATATAATAGTCCAGAAAAGCATGTGCCATGTTGCACTGGATCATGGTGCAGTCCAGGAAAGGCACAAGTCCTAAGAGAGTCCTCTCTTCATGTCCCAAGTTCCAAGAGTCCTGAGAGAGTCCAGATTGGCAAGGGAGAGTTCTTGGTGGCTTCCAAGTTAGCTGGAGCAGGCATGATCAAAGCAGCAGCATGCTAGCTTTCTTAGTAGCCTAGGTCACATGGCCTCTCCCATAGCTGCTTCTTCCTTCTCACCTCAGACCAGCTTCACTACAAAGCTGCCTAGTTGTTAAATTATGGCTCTCTTCCTATGCACCAGATCTCATGGAGGGCTGGTACAGTACTTCTGCAGTCTTTTCAAAACACATGGCCCAGTGCACCAAAAGGCTACTGCCTTATTTTTAAACCCATGACTGCGGCCTGTGACACAGTTAGTGTGGTGACTAGTCCTGGCCACTCCCAAAATTTTGTGCAGACACTGTAAGCTTTTTCATCATCATTCTGTGGTCAAAGCCCCTCCCATCTCCTTGGGCTGAGGAAGGCCATACCATTTGCATAACTAAGAAACTAGCTACCAGCCTGCCATAGATATGCAAAGTACCTTAAAGGCTTCACTGTCCCTTCCCTCCATCCCCCAAAGCATGGGTTGTGGGGACTTTTGGGGACTCCTGTTACAACACTTCTCTAAGATCATTTAAATGGCTACATGGCATTCCATCATTTGAAAGCAAACTGTTTTTTTCTTTTTTATCTTTTTGTAAAATCCTCATGAGAGAGAGATGGGGGCGGGGGGGGGGGGGAAACCTAGGCAGCCTAAGTATGTGCCCTGACTGGATATCAAACCCCCTACCTTTTGGTGTATAGGTTGGTGCTCCAACCAACTAAGCCACCTGGCCAGGGAGAAAGCAAAAGTGTTTTTATAATCAATTCCTGTTTTAGGACACAGAAGTTGTTTCTTATTTTTCCATATTATAAATAAAGACAGAAAATTTATAATATTTTCTTATTCATAATTTATAATATAATATTTTATATTTATAACACTTATCAATGAAAAGTTGCACACTGATTTAATCCTTCCCCTATAGGATCAGTTGCTAAAACTGAAGTTGCTTGACTTAAGAATGGTCACATTAAAAGATTCTTTTTAATATAATACATTCTCATGATTAAAAGTCCCAAGGGTACAAATACAGTATACTCTTGGCGACTTTTGCTTCAGCTACCCTACACTGAGACAATCAATGTCATTAGTTTCTTATAGATTGTTTCAATGTAATTAATTTTATAATTATACAACAAATTAGTTTATATATTTACTTTTCATCCCTCCTTTTTTTTTTTAAGAAAAATGGTAAGATATTATAAACTGTCTTTCACCTTGTACTTTTCACTTGTTTATTTGTTAAAGATCTTTACATAGTGATTCATGAAGAGCAGCCTTTTTTAGGCTATATAGTATCTAATATGAATGTTCCATCATCTATTTAACCAGTCACCAACAAATGAACATTTGGATTATTATCAGTCTTTTGCCATTATAAACAGCTTTGCAATAAATAACCTTGCGCATATGCCCCTTTACACATTTATCTATAGAACAGAGCTTTAGAAGTAGAATTGGTGGGTGCAAAGGTTAATGCATTTGTAATTTTGGTAGATAGTGCCAATATGTTCCCCGCTCAGAGGTTTTACCAAATTCTATTCCACTAGTGACATCCATCAGAGAGTACCAGTGTAGTGTGTTAGCAAACTTTTAGACCTTTGCCAATCTGAGTGGCAAATAATATCAGAATGTTTTATTTGGGTATGCATGTTTTTATTCCAATTGACTCCCAGTCCCTTTAATTTGCTGCTCATTACTGGGAACCAGATGAGGAATTTTTAAAAGTAGCGACTATGGGAAAGTTCTCAGTTATTTTTGTTACCAGTTGTTGATAATTGTTAAATGAGTGGTTCTCAACTTAGCTGTTCCTCAAATCTCCTGGGGTATTTTTTAAAAACAGCAAGGCCAAAACAATTGTGTGTGATGCTACAATGGTGGATACTTGACATTATGCATTTGTCAAAACCACAGAACTATATGACATAAAGCGTGAACCCTAATGTAAACTGCGGATTTTAGTTAATAATAACCTACCAATATTCATCAATTTATTAGTGTTCAGCAGTGGTAACAAACATATCACAGCAATGCAAGATGTTAATAGTATGGGAGACTGTGAGGGGTGGGTATGGGGAAGGAAATATATGGGAATGCTTTGTAATTTCTGTTCATTTTTTTCTGTAAACATAAAATTGCTCTAAGAAATGAAGTCTACTAATTATTATTTTTTAGAGAGAGAGGAAAGGAGGGAGATGTAGAAACATTGATTAGTTGCCTCTTGCATGCCCATAACTGGGGGCCTGGCCTGCAACCCAGTTATGTGCCTTGACCGGGAATATGAACTGGTGACCTTTAGGTTTGCAGGCTGATGCTCAATCCAGTGAGCCACACCAGTCAGGGCTAAAGTCTATTCATTAAAAACAGAAGCCAAAAAGCCAGAACAACCCAAGGACCACTTCCCCTAGAGCAGTGGTTCTCAATCTGTGGGTCACAACTCCTTTGGGGGTCGAATGACCTTTTCACAGGGGTCACCTAAGACCATCGGAAAACACATATATAATTACATATTGTTTTTGTGATTAATCACTATGCTTTAATTACGTTCAATTTGTAACAATGAAAATACATCCTGCATATCAGAGATTTACATTATGATTCATAACAGTAGCAAAATTACAGTTATGAAGTAGCAACAAAAATAATTTTATGGTTGGGGGTCACCACAACATGAGGAACTGTATTAAAGGGTCGCAGCATTAGGAAGGTCGAGAACCACTGCCCTAGAGATTCTGATAAGAGGCCTGGAATGGAGTCAGGACTAGGTAGGCTTTAAGAGGATTTCCAGTGTTGCAAATTTGGACCCAGGGTTGACCCACTATGATCATTGGAGCCCCAATAGGGTTCCAGACTAGTTAAATCAGATTTTCTGGAGGTACGACCTATGTATTCCAAGCTTACAAAAAGTTCCTAGATGATTGTCAGGTGCAGTAAGTACTAGTATGAAGTAGATGGATAATAGTTCAACACTGTTCTGAGCCCAGAGGAACTTTGAGGTGCCACCTAGAAATCTTCTTTCTTGCAAGAAATCTGGTCAAGGCAAGCAATGGAGGGTAGCCACAGTTGGTTGTAGTTGTTCTGAAAGGGTAGTCCCTGGGCCAGTATTATTATCACCTGGGAATTTACTAGAAATGCAAATTTTTAGGCTCCACCCTAGATCTACTGAATCCTGAACTAGGGAGAAGGGTGAGGGAGTAGAGCCCAGGATTCTGTGTTTTGAAAAGCCCTTCAGGTGATTCTGAGGCACACCTCCATTTGAGAACCACCAATCCACTGATCTAATCCCCTAAATACAATTTCTCCTGGTACCTGGATTTTAACCTTTCCACTTGAGAAATGATAAACTGTAGCCTTATGCTTATATATGACTTACTTTGCAAGAGCCTTCTTGTTAGCTGCAATATATTATTCTTAATAGAGTTCCAACTTTTGAAGTTGTAAGAAACACATGTATTTAAATATGTAATATACTAAATTTTATTTTATTCATATCAGAGATTTTAATTGCAACCAAGATGGTCTTTTCCTTTCTGTTTTTTGTTTTTGTTTTTGTTTTGCCTGTTCCTGGATAAAGCTTTTTTCACCTCTACAAATATTTTTTAAATTTAATCTTTATTGTATTTTTTCCATTACTATTTTAGTCCCTTATACCCTCCTCTCCCCAGCAATCAATCACCACAATGTTGTCCTTGTCCATGAGTCCTTTTTCCTTTTTGCTCAATCCCTCCACCCCCTAACTTCCCCCACCCAGCTGTCATACTGCTCTCCATCTACACATATTTTAAGTTTTTCAAAATGGTATTAGTTAGAAAAGTTATAATTCTGTATTAGACCTCCTCAAAGAGTAGAGGAGAGGGGGAGAGAAGGGGGGAGAGGGGGAGAGAGAGAGAGAGAGAGACAGAGAGACAGAGAGAGAGACAGAGAGAGAGACACCTGAGGAAAAAAAATAGGAAAGAGGTGGGGAAAGAACTCCATAGAGAGAGCCCTGCTGGGTCCTCCATCCTGAGTGCTTTTATCTGTGGTATCAGGGGAGGATCTCAATAGAACATACATCAGTTTTCCAGGTGTGCCTCCTGATGGTCTCCACTGATTGGCGCTGGGGGATCATTGGTCAATGCAGCTGGTCCTGACGTCAGCCATGGAGTCACTCATATTTTGCTGCTTTTCTGGACCTGGAGCTTCAGCTGAAGCTTAGATATCATCTTCCAAGGGTTAATGTTTAAGGTCATTCAGGGGCTTGTAGTTTTGCCCATTGCTAGGCACGTGGGGCTCTCTGGCCTGGTGACCCTCTGAACCTGGCCTAGCATTCCTGCTCTGCTCATGCCTATCTAACTGCTTACTATACTACCTCTTATTGAGATTTAAGATTTCCTTTATATTGTTCAAAAAATCCCTAATAAACACTAAAGCAAGTGAGGCTGATATAAGACTGAAAGCATCATTCATAACCCCAGATTAAAAAATTTTATATTTATTGAAATAGTGCTTTGTTTTGTTTATTGACATTATAATACCCGTAGTGGGAAAGAATCTCAGTTTCCAATGTTATAATTTTGGGTGTGCAAGAGTCCTCCAGTTCTTTGTTCTTTTGGGTGGTGGTAGTTTTTGTTTTTGTTTTTAAATAAAAATAAATCAGACTATGGGCTCTGTCCCATTATGGGTGTGTCAGTGATCATTGGGTCCCTCAGAATGTGGTAGACCCCAGTGGGGTCCAGAATCCAGGTCTAGGGCTGGGGAGGGGCTCTCCTTGTGAACACATTGGCAACTGACTGTCAAGGTCTCCAGTGGTGCCTTACAGTCCCTTTATACATTGTTTCCCTGCCTGTCATGAAGGGAAGGAGGAGGCTTTGCTGAGGTGAGCACCCCAGGACCTCCTCACTTCAGATCTCAGCAGCCCCTTCTGTATTGCCCTGGAGCCTGGACTGTCTTTGAGACTGGCTTCCTCTCTTCCTTCTTATCTCTTCAGGCACATGCTTACCCCTATGCCTCTGGAATCCTCTAACCCAGGATCTTTCACACTTTAATGTGGGTCTGGGTCTCATAGCTGAAGAACTTGTTAAAAGAGATTCCTGGGTTTCACTCTCATAGATTTTGACTCCGGATTCTGGGTGCAGCCCATGAATTCACATTTCTAACAAGCCTGCAATTCCAAATGATAGCTTTGCTAGATAGAGTAATCTGGTTTGTAGATCCTTGTTTTCATCACTGAATATTTCTTGCCAATCCCTTCTGACCTGCAAAGTTTCTGTTGTAACTCAGCTGACAGTCTTATGGGGGCTCCCTTGTAAGTAACTAACTGCTTTTCTCTTGCTGCTTTTAGTATTCTTTGTCTTTAACTTTTGACATTTTAATTATGATATGTCTTGTTGTGGGCCTCTTTGGGTTTATCATGTTTGGGACTCTATAATTTTTGGACTTGTATGTCTATTTCCTTCACTGAATTAAGTAATTTTTCTGTCATTACTTTTTCAAATAGGTTTTCAGTTACTTGCTCTCTCTCTTCTCCTTCCAGTACCACCATGATGTGAATGTCGGTGTGCTCAAACTTGTCCCAGAGGCTTCTTATACTACTCTCATGTTTTTTGGACTCATTATTTTCTTTCTGTTCTGATTCATTATTTTTTGCTTTCTTATAGTTCAAATCACTTATTTGATTCTTGTGGGGAACTAAAAAGTTCCTCGGCTAAAGTCTTGCTGACCGGTATCCTAAAGTTCTGCTTGGCATGGCCTCATTATCCCATAACAGTTGTCTGCTCCTAATTAAGGGCAACTTCCCTCTTTCTCTTCTTGGGAGTTGCTGTCCTTCATCTTAACTCTTATCTGTTAGATAACGCCCCAGCTGCAGCTGCGCTCCTCCCTAGTGAAAAATTCCTCCTCTCCTGAGCTATAAGAATGCTGTTTTTACTAAGAATAAACGAGACTTGATCAGAGCACTGTCTTGTCTCCATTCTTTGTGCCTCTTGCCCCTTTCTCATCCTCACTCCCCCTCCAGGGTCCTCGTTGCTCGACCTGCGGACGGGTCAGATTCTTGGCTTCATCTACTCTACTGCTGATTTCAGGTAAGTTGATCTTTAGTTCTATTAGTGTATACTTTGTTTCTGACTGGATTTTTAATGCTATTGAGGTTCTCACTAAGTTCCTTTTTAAAAAATGATTTTTATTTTTCTTTCTTTTTAAAGAGAAGATAAGAGAGGGAGAAAGAGGAGAGAAACATTGATGTGTGAGAGAAATATTGCTCAGCTGCCTCCTGCAAGACCCCAACTGGGGACTGGCCCACAACCCACACATGTACCCTTACTGGTAATCAAACCTGTGACCTTTCAGTTCACAGGCTAGCATTCAATCCACTGAGCCATACCAGCAAGGGCCCTTGTACATCCTTATAACCAGTGTGGTTTTTAAAAATATATGTATTGTTTTTCTTTTTTTTATATGCTTTATTGATTATGCTGTTACAGTTGTCCCAATTTCTTTTCCCTTTGTTCCCCTCCACCCAGTGGCCCCCCTCCCTCCAGTTGTCCTCCACCCTTAGTCCATGCCCATTAGTTGTGCATATAGTTCTTCTCAACATCTTCCTGTCTACTCCACTCCCTCCTATTATGTTTCTTAATTCCTGTACTATCACCCTCTCTTTTCCCCCTTCCCACTCCCTGGTGACCTCCCCCCCGTAATGTTCCCCATAACTATAATTCTTTTCCCACTCTTGTTGCCTACTTAGTTTGCCTTTGTTTCAATTCCCTAGCTCCTGTTGTTGGTTGTTGTGATACAGTGTTCATAGTTTTGATCCTCTTTCTCCTAAACAAGTCCCTTTAACATTTCATATAACAGTGGTTTGGATCTGATGAACTCCTTCAGTTTTCCTTTGTCCTAGTAGCACTTTCTCTGTCCTTCTATTCTGAATGACAATTCACTGGATAGAATAATTGTTGTTGTAGGTTTTTGCTTTTAATTACTTTGAGTATTTCTTGCCAGTCCCTTCTTGCCTGCAGAGTTTCTTTTGAGAAATCAGCTGATAGTCTCATTGGGATCCCTTTGTATGTAATTTATTGTTTTTCTATTACAGTTGTCCCACTTTTTCCCCCCATTGCTCTCACCCACCCTGCCCACCCCTTCTCACATAGGCAATCCTCACCCTGTTATCCATGTCCATAGGTCATTTATACTAGTTTCTTGAATAGACCCTTCTCTTTTTTCCCCCTTTCCCCCTCCCCTCATCTCCTCTGGTCACTGACAGTCTGATCCTTGTTTACATTTCTCTGGTTCTATTTTTCTTGTTTGTTTGTGTTGTTCATTAGTTCCTTGAATTAGATATCATATGGTATTTGTCTTTCACTGCCTGGCTTATTTCACTAAGCGTAACACTCTCCAGTTCCATCCATGTTTTTGCAAGTGGTGGGAGTTCCTTCTTTCCGCTGCATAGTATTCCGTTGTGTAAATGTCCCACAGTTTTTTGATCCACTCATCTACAGATGGGCACTTAGGCTGTTTCCAGCACTTGACTATTGTAAATAGCTGCTATGAACATAGGAGAGCATAGGTTCTTTTGAGTTGGTGTTTCAGGATTCTTTGGGTATAATCCTAGCAATGTAATCACTGGATGAAAAGGCAATTTCATATTGTTTTCTACAGTGGCTACACCAGTCTGCATTCACAACAACAGTGCACTAGGGTTCCCTTTTCTCCACAATCTTGCCAGCACTTGTTTGTTGATTTGTTTATGATGGCCATTCTGACTAGTATAAGGTGATGACCAGGGTTTTGAATTATATATCTAGTACCTTGCTTGTCTCCGTTTTGTTTAGTTCTTTTTCTGGAGTTGGGTTCTGTTCTTTCATTTGGACCACGTTTCTTTGTCTCCTCATTGTGGCAGCCTCCCTGGGTTTCTTTCTATGTACTAGGTAGAACTGCTATGTCTCCCAGGCTTAATAGAGTGGCCTAATGTAATAGGTGTCTTATAGGGTCCAGTGGCACAGCCTCCCCTATTACCCAAGCTGGATACTTGAAGTATACCCACTGTGTGGGCTGTGTATACCCTGCTCTTGTTGTTGAGCCTTGATTGCTGTTAGCACGTCCATGGTCAAACACTGCCTGTGTTCTATCCAGGGTCATACAGCCTAAGCTACAAAGTGGTCTGCAGATGGCTTCTACTTGTGTTGGGCTTGGAGGTGCCCAGTCAAAGCCAAGTTGTGAACCAAAGCTGGCTGCTCCTAGTGCCGGGCCTGGGGCAACTTAGTGAGAGGTACAATGAAGCCAAATACTAATTGTTTGAGATAATTTAGGAAAATATGAAGTATGGGCCAAGACAAGCCATTTGTATGGAAAAGCCATGGTAAACAGTCTGGGTGGACCTTAAAGTTGGATGGGGCTGGGCTTCAGGGAGTCACTAGGGAAAGGTAAACAGTGTGAGTCAGGTTGATGGAGTTTCAGATATGGCAACTGTCTGCCAGCTCTGTGACTCTGTGGAGGGAGAGCTCAGAGAAAGAACAGTGGCCTCTGCTAGCACTTCTGTGTGAGAGAAAGCTGCTCCCTAACTCTCACCCTGATGACAGATAATTCAGGTCCTCCCTGTGTCTCTCTGATGCCTTTCAATCTGCTGCCCCATACTGGAGCTCAAAGAGAGTGAGTAAAAGTAAGTCTGTGTGTGGGCCCTTTAAAAGGAACTGCCTGGGACTCCAGAAGTTTCTGTCTTCCACAGCCTCAATCTCTGCTAGTTTTTATACCTAGAAGTTACGGCAATTTCTCTTCCTGGCACTGGAACCCTGGGATGCTAGTCCTGGTGTGGGACTGGGACCCCTCACTCTGTGATATCCCTCCTGATTTTTATCCACCACACATGGGTGTGGGGCCAGCCCATTCCACGTCTCAGCCCCTCTTACTAGTCTCAATGTGGTTTCTTCATTAATTCCATAGTTGATTTTCATTCATTCCGCAATTGTAGAACTACCATTCAGCTCAATTTCTGACAGTTCTGAATGATGGTTGTTCTATAGTTCAGTTGTATTTTCGATGTGCTTGTGTGAGGAGGTGAGCTGTGTTTACTTATGCTGCTATCATGACTGAAAGTCTCGCTCTTTTTTCCCCTCAATTATGCTCATACATTTATATCTTTATCCATTATAAACCATCGACACAGTTTTATAATTATTGCTTTATGCAGTGTCTTTTAAATCAGATAAGAGAAGAAAAGAGTTACAAACAGAACCATAATTAAACTATCTATTTGTGTTTACTGCCATAGTTACCTTTACCAGAGTTTTCTATTTCTTTGTATTCAATTTGCTGTTTATTGTTCTTTCATTTCAATATGAAGGACCCTCTTTAATATTTCTTATGGAGCAGGTTTGCTAGCAATATATTCTTTTAAATTTTGTGTTTGTTTATCTGGGAATGTCTTAATTTCTCTTTCTTTTTTGAAGTATAGTTTTACTGCGTTTAGATTCTTTGGTTGACAGGTTTTAATTTCAGCATTTTAAATATGTCATCCCACTGCCCTCTGGCCTCTATGGGATCCACTCTGTCTTTCAACAGTGTGATTATAATGTGTATAGATGTGAATCTCTTTAAGTTTATTCTACTTGCAATTTTGAGCTTTGATGTGTGGCAAAACATTCTTTTCATAAAATTTGGGGAGTTTTTAGCCATTAGTTCTTTAATCATTTTTTCTTATACTTTTCATCTCCTCTGGAATGCCCATTATGTATGGGATGCTTGTGGTGTTCCACAGGTTTGTTTTTTGTTTTTTTTTAATTTTTATTTATTGTTTTTCTACTATAGTTGTCCCACTTTTTCCCCCATTGCTCCCCCCACTCCCTGCCCATCCCTTCTCCAATAGTCAATCCCCACCCCGTTGTCCATGTCCATGAGTCATTCATGCTAGTTCCTTGACTAGACCCTTTCCCTTCTCACCCCACTTCACCTCTCCCTCCTCCCCTCCCGGTACTGTCAGTCTGCTCCTTGTTTGCTTGCCTCTGGTTCTATTTTGCTCATTGGTTTGTGTTGTTCATTAGTGTCCTGTATTAGGTGATATCATATGGTATTTGTCTTTCATTGCCTGGCTTATTTCACTAAGCATAATTCTCTCCAGTTCCATCCATGTTGTCACAAAAGGTAGGAGTTCCTTCTTTCTTTCTGCTACATATTATTTCATTGTGTAAATGTACCAGTTTTTTAATCCACTTATCTATTAATGGGCACTTAGGCTGTTTCCAGCACTTAGCTATTATGAATAGTGCTGCTATGAACATAGGGGAGCATAGGTTCTTTTGCATTGTTTTTTCAGGATTCTTCAGGTATAATCCTAGAAATGGAATTGCTGGATGAAAATGCAGTTCCATCTTTATTTTTTTGAGGAAATTTCATACTGTTTTCCATAGTGGCTGCACCAGTCTACATTCCTACCAACAGTGCACTAGGGTTCCCTTTTCTCTACATCGCCACCAGCACTTGTTGCTTGTTGACTTGTTGATGATGGCCATTCTGACCAGTGTGAGGTGGTAGCTCATTGTGGTTTTAATTTGCATCTCTCTGATGGCTAGTGATGTTGAGCATTCTTTCATATGCCCATGGACTCTCTGTATGTCCTCTTTGGAGAGGTCTTTGTTTAGGTTCTTAGCCTATTTTTAACTGGATTATCTGACTTCTTGGTGTTCAGTTATATAAGTTTATATATTTTGGAGATCAGTGCCTTGTCTGAGATATCATTGGCAAATATGTTTTCCCATATGGTTGATTCCCTTTTCATCTTGGTGATGTTTTCTTTTGCTGAGCAGAAACCCATTAGTTTGATGTAGTTCCATTTTTTTATTCTTTCCTTTATTTTCTTTGCCCTAGGAGATACATTGGCAAAAATATTGCTATATGGAATATCTGACATTTTTCTACCTATGTTTTCCTCTAGGACTTTTATGGTATCATGGCTTACCTTAAAGTCTTGGATCCATCTTGAGTTTATTCTGGTATATGGTGTAAGTTAGTGGTCCAGTTTCATTTTTTTGCATGTCCCTGTCCAGTTCTCCCAGCACCATTTGTTGAAGAGGCTATTTTCACACCATTTTATGTTCCTTCCCCCATTGTCAAATATCACAGGGGAAAATTTTTTAACATAATTCCTATTGAGTTCAATTTTTCAGCTGTTTTAGACTTAAATAGGCATGATGATTTCATAACTGCAGTTAGTTTTCTTCTCTCACGTTGAGTTTTTATGTGCAGCTTATCTTAATGTGACCACTCCAGGCTGGATTGAGCCTGGATGAAGGGAAGCACTAGTGCTCTCCTATTGTCTGAGAGCAAATCTCCCTCAAGTGGGGAGGGGTTGGGGTTGACCTTGGAGACCAGTGACAGGTTCATACCTGTCTAGGATATTCAGTTACACATGAGACAGTGTGGTGAGAGGTTGTGTGCCACTCAATATAGTGAATCGTATTCCGAAGTGTAGTCCGACTTCTTGTCTATATAGGAGTTAGCAGAATTTATTTTTTCATTTACATATGTACTTATTTCCTTTCCTTCAGATCATGTCTGCCTTTGCTATTTCTTGTTGTAAGTGCCTAAACAACCCTGATTCATTTTGTTCTATCTCTGGCAGTTTCACGATTCCCAGTCAAAGGACAAACATCAGCGCATTTGTCAGGCAAGCCTATATTGCATATTTTAAAGGAACACTTGGTGATCAAGATAAGTCTTCAGTCTCTCACAAGGTGTGCAAGAGTGTGTTGAGAGTTTACAGATGTGGATGAAGGGAACACATGATAAATTGCCATTTGGTATACCTATGGTTTGTGAGAGCACAGAGGTCATTCAAGTGACTGTTCCTTTTGTATAGTGAAAACGTCAGGATATAACAAGAAAAATAAATGTAAAATAGAGTATCCTAGTCTGCCATCAGCTATACACCCAGTATCTCATTCAGTTGAAATCTCAGTGCCAGTTTTCATTGAAATACTCTCTTTCATAAAACCGAAGTATGGTGAAGAACTAAGTGAGAGCAACGATGAAGATTTTGAAATTGAAGATGATTCAGTTCATAAGGGATTTATTCAGCATATGTTGAATGATTTGGCATGAGATTTGGGACTACAGAAAAAGGTTTCAGAAGTCCTAGCATCAAGACTGCATGAGAGAAGACTTCTGGCCAAGATGGAGGCTTAGACAGACATGCTACATCTCCCTCCACAACTAAGAAGGAATACAACTACCTCAAAACTAGAAACAACCAGAAGTTCCAGAAAACTGAGCTGCGTGGAAGTTCAACAAACAAAGATATAAAGAAGAAATACTCATCCAGTCAGGTAGGAGGGCAAAAGCCATGGCAGAAAGACCATGGTTGTGGTGGTGGCAGCAGCAGGCTGGTGGAAAGCACAGTTACATGTTTTAAAAAGTCAGGAGGGACACCTGGGAAACATTCCCAGCTCCTCACCAGATTGTGCAACTCTCGGTCCCAGTGCCAGGGAAAATCAAGCCTCATTGTTTCTGACTGTTCAAACAAGTGGGGGTTGGGGTGGAGGCAGAAACTGCTGGCCTCTCAGCAGTATCCGCTTGTTTAAAGGGCCCCCACAGTCCTAGAACATCCATAGACCCACTCACTCTGGGAACGATGGCCAGGGCAACAGCTAGAGGGGCTCCAGTCCCATATGGAAGTGGGAGAAGTGTCTGGAAAAGGGGCGAGTGCTGGGCACATGGCATTGTTCCCTCTCAGACCCTTCCCCACATACAGCACCACAACATGGTGAAACAGGTCGCCCTGTACTGACAAATCCCTAAGGCTCCGCCCCTTACAACGTAACAGGAGTGACAGCTCTACCTAAGACACAGAGACAAACAAACACAGGAGCTTGTCAAGATGAGAAGACAGAGAAGTATGGCCCAAAATAGGGAACAGATCAAGGTTCCAGTGGGAGAACTAAGTGATGAGGAGATAACCAACCTGACAGACACAGAATTCAAAACACTGGTGATAAAGATGCTCACAGGATTGACAGACATTCTTGAATACGGCAAACACATAAGAGAAGAAGTGAAGGCTATGCTAAGTGAGACGAAGGAAAACCCACACAAAATCAATGTTGAAGGGAAGGAAACCGGGGTTCAAATCAATAATATGGAACATAAGGAAGAATAAAACAGTCAACCAGTACAGAATCAGGAAACAAGTGTTGTGGAGCAAGTGCGAGAACCAAAAGGTTGGACACAACCAAATTAGAATTTAAGGAGCCTTTATTAGCTGGCCAATGACTGCCCACCAGTCCACAAGTCGGACTTAGGTGCACAGTGACCTTAGGGTTTGGGGGGTTATAAAGCATTTCAGGTGCATTCTTGTTCCTGCAGGTGGGAACTTGAACAGAAATACAGCATGTATAGACAAAAATTTTCCACTATTCCCCAGGTCATTGCTCAAAAGAATAGGTCTCTGCTCAAAGGAATAACAGTTAGGTCAAGTTCCTTGTTCTGCTTGGTTGAAGCATGCAACCGCGGGGGTCTGGCCAAGACTGAAGATTAGACAGACACACTGGGTCTCCCTCCACAACTATGAGGAAACACAACTACCTTCAAACTAGAGACAACCAGAAGTTCCAGAAAATCAAGCCACATGGAAGTCCAACAAAAAACAATATAAAGAAGAAATACTCATCCAGACAGGTAGGAGGGGCAGAGTCGTGTCAGAGAGGATGAGGTGGCGGTGGTGGCAACAGCGGCTGTGGCCAGCAGACAGAAAGCCCAGTCACACATTAAAATAAAAGCAGGGAGGGACACTTGGAGAGTGCTCCAAGCACCAGACCAGACTGTGCTACTCATGGTTCCAGTGCCATGCAAAATAAAGCCTCATTGCTTCTGACTCTGAAAACCAGTGGGTGTTGAGGTGAGGAAGAAATTGTCGGTCTCTAAGCAGAGTCTGATTGTTCAGAGGGCCCCCATGGTCCTGGAACATGCGCAAACCCACCTACTCTGTGAACCACAGCCAGAGCAACAGCTAGAGAGGCACCATATGGGAAGTGTGAGAAATGCCTGGAAAAGGGGCAAGTGCTGAGCAAGCGACCTTGTTCCCTCTCAGACCCCGCCCCCACATAGAGCGCCACAATGTGGTGAAACAGGTCACCAGCACTGGCAAATACCTAAGGCTTCGACCCTTACAACATAACAGGTAAGACAGCTCTACCTAAGAATGGCAAACACAGAAATCTGTCAAGATGATCAGTCAGAGAAGTATGGCCCAAAAGCAGGGACAGATCAAGATTCCAGTGGGAGAAGTGAGCGATGAGGAGATAGCCAACCTAACAGACACACATTTCAAAGCACTGGTGATAAAGATGCTCACAGGCTTGATAGGTATGCTTGAAGTACAGTAAATGCAGAAGGGAAGACGTGAAGGCTAGGCTAAGTGAAACAAAGGAAAATCCACACAAAACCAATGGTGAAGATAAGGAAACAGGGGTTCAAATCAATGATTTGGAACATAAAGAAGAAATAAAGTCAACCAGTACAGAGTGAAGAAACAAGAATTAAAAAAAACAAGTAGAGGCTTAGGAAACACTAGAACAACTTTAAACGTGCCAATATCCTAATCATAGATATGCCAGAGGATGATGAAGAACAAGAAATCAAAAACTTATGTGAGAAAATAACAAAGAAAAACTTCCCAAATTTGGCGAAGGAAATAGACATACAAGTCTAAATAAGATAGACCCAAAGAGGACCACACTAAGACACATCATAATTAAAATGCCAAAGGTTCAAGATAAAGAGAATCTTAAAAGCAGGAAGAGAAAAGCAAAGAGGTACGTACAAAGGGATGCCTATAAAACTAATTGCTGATTTCTCAAAAGAAATTTTGCAGGCAAGAAGTATTAAAAGTGATGAAAAGCAAGGACCTACAAGCAAGATTACTCTATCCAGCAAAGCTATCATTTAGAATGGAAGGGCAGAGAAAGTGCTTCCCAGATAAGGAAAACTAAAGGAATTCACCATCACCAAGCCATTATTATATGAAATGTTAAAAAGACTTATTTAAGGAAAAGAAGATTAAAACTATGAACATTAAAATGACAAGAAACTTACAACTATCAACAATAGAATCTGAAAACATAAATGCAAAAACAAACTAAGCAAACAACTAGAATAGGGATAGAATCATAGGTATGGGGATCATTTGGAGGGTTATCTGCTGGGAGGGAGAAGGGGAAGAAATGGGGAAATGGTGCAGGGACTAACAGCATAGCACAGGGGAACAATTTATAACATAATCCCTGTTGAGCTTGATTTTTCAGCTATTTTAGACTTAAATAGGCATGCTGATTTCAAAACTGCAACTAGTTTTCTTCTATCACGTCAAGTTTTTCCTGTGCAGTTTATCTTAAGGCAACCACTCTAGGCTGGATTGAGCTTGGATCAAGGGAAGCACTAGTGCTCTCCTACCGGCTGAGAGCAAACCTCCCTCGAGTGGGAAGAGGTGAGGGATGACCTTGAAGACCAGCGACAGGTTTATACTTGTCTAGGCTATTCAGTTACACAAGAGACAGTGTGGTGAGAGGTTGTGTGCCGCTCTATATAGTGAATTAGATTCTGAAGTGTAGTCCAAGTTCTTGTCTGTATACAAGGAGTTAACAGAATTTATTATTTTATTTATATACATACTTATTTCCTTTCCTTCAGATCATGTTTGCCTCTGCTATTTCTCATCACAAGTGCCTAAACAAGCCTGATTTGTTTTGTTCTATCTCTGGCAGTTTCACCATTCCCAGTCAAAGGACAAACATCAGTGCATCAGAAAGGCTTCAGAACTCCTAGCATCAAGACTGCACAAGAAAAACTTGCTTGAAAAAGGAGCAAAGGTATCCTACTTTTGATCAAGAGAAAGTGCATTTCTGCAGTACTTTCAAAGTGATGGTGGCTTTGTGTATTGCCATAACATACATGGTTTAATGGAGGAATTGGAAATTCCAATCTATAATGCAACTGAATGGCGACTATTCATTGGTAGCTCAAAGCAGAGCTTCAAGTGTGTCCTCCTCCACAATAGCAATTTATTTGGTGTAGTCCCAATTGGCCATTCAGTTTGTTTCTGTGAAGAATATGAAGATATAAAGAGAGTCATTGATCTGTTGCAATATCACAAGCACAGTTGGGTCATCCGTGTTGACCTTAAAATGGTCTGCTTCCTTCTTAGTCAGCAATGCGGATACACCAAGTATCCCTGTTTTCTGTGTATATAGGACAGCAGAGCTTATGAGAAGCATTGGATGGAGTCAAGTTGGCCTCCAAGATCTGACCTGAAACCTGGTGATCCAAACATTCTACATGAGCCACTTGTTGACACAAAGAACATTTTATTCCCACCTCTTCACATAAATCTGGACCTCATGAAGCAATTTGTTACAGCTTTGCCAACTGAAGAAGGCTGTTTCAAGTATCTCATTCTGACATTTCCTAGCCTGTCGATTCAAAAGATAAATACCTTAATATGTATGTTTGGTAGCAGAACTTTACTGCTTGTGCACATTTTGACTTACAGTCACAATATATAGTCTTTATATTGTGACTGTATATATATGAATAAAATAACTCTAAATAAACGGTATATTCAGGTAATTTTTTAATTTATTTTCCTTTGTATGTACATTTTGTATGATTTTGGGGACAAATGGAGGTTGTTCTGTACCTTCAAAAGTTGAAGTGATAGAGAAAAACTGGAGTCATTTTTGGATTCGGATGCCAAAAGTTAATCAAAAACAAGTGTCAGATCTAATTCAACAAAAACTGTGTTCCCCAGTGTATTAGTTGACCATGTAGAACAGGGTTTATTTCTGGGCTCTCTATTCTGTTTCGTTGATCTATATGTCTACTCTTATGACAGTACCAGATTGTTTTGATTTTTGTAGCCTTGTATTATAGTATGGTACCAGGTATTGTGATTCGTCCTACTGTGTTCTTCTCCCTCAAGGTTGCTGTGGCTATTCGGGGTCTTTTTTGGTTCCAGATACATTTTTGAAGTATTTGTTCTAGATCCTGAAATACGTCATTTGTATTTTAAAAGGGATTGCATTGAATCTATAAATTGCTTTGGTAGTATGGACATTTTAATGACGTGGATTCTTCCCATCCATGAACATGATATATGCTTCCATTTATTTGTATCTTCCTTAATTTCTTTCTTCAGTGTTAAGTAGTTTTCCGAGTACACGTCTTTTACCCCCTTGGTTAAGTTTATTCCTAAGTATTTTATTTTTATTGTTGGTATAGTAAATGGGATTTTTTCCTAGTTTCTAACTCTGATATTTTATTGCTTGTGTACAGAAATGCCTTCGATTTCTGAATATTGAGTTTGTACCCTGCTATTTTGCCATATTCACTTGTTAGGTTGAGTAGTTTTTTCATGGAGTCTATAAGGGTTTTCTATGCTCGCTGCCATGTCGTCTGCAAATAATGACAGTTTTACTTCCTCTTTCCCAATTTGGATGCCTTTTATTTCTTTTTCTTGTCTGATTGCTGTAGGTAGAACTTCCAAGACTTATGTTGAACTGGAGTGGGGAGAGTGGACATTCTTGTCTTGTTCCTGACTTCAGGAAAAATGCTTTCAGTTTTTGTCCGTTGAGTATGATGTTGGCTTCAGGTTTCTCGTATATGGCCTTTATTATGTTGAGGTATGCTCCCTCTATTCCCATTTTGCTGAGTGTTTTCATCATAAATGAGTGTTGTACTTTATCAAATGCTTTTTCAGCATCTAATGATATGATCATGTGGTTTTTGTGTTTCATTTTGTTTATGTGGTATATTATGTTTATTGATTTGTGAATATTAAACCATCCTTGCATTTCTGGGATTAATCCCACTTGATCGTGGTGTATCATCTTTCTTTTTTTTTTTCTTCTTCTTTTTTTTTTAATTTAATTTTTTGGTTATTCAATTTGTATCATCTTTCTAATGTGTTGCTGGATCCGGTGTGCCAATATTTTGTTGAGGATTTTAGCCTCTATGATCATCAGTGATATTGGCCTGTAGTTTTCTTTCTTTGTTGTCCCTTGACCTGATTTTGGAATTAGATTAATACTGGCTTCATAGAAAGAGTTTGGGAGTCTTCTCTCTTCTCGTATTTTTTTTTTTTAAAATATTCTGAGAAGGATAGGAGTTAGTTCTTTTCTAAATGTTTTGTAGAATTCACCTGTGAAGCCATCCGGTCTGGGGCTTTTGTGTGCCAGGATTTTTTTGATTACTACTTCAATTTCACTCTTTATTACTGATCTGTTCAGGCTTTCTGCTTCTTCTTAATTTAGTTTTGGAAGATTATGTTTCCAGAAATTTATCCATTTCATCTAGGTTGTCAAGTGTCTTGCCATACAGTTGTTTGTAGTAATTTCTTACAATCCTTTTTATTTCCGTAGTATTGGTTGTGATTTCTCCTCTTTCATTTCTGTTTTTGTTTATTTGGGTCCTCTCTCTTTTTTTCTTGAATAAGCCTGGTTAAAGGCTTGTCGATTTTGTTTATCTTTTCAAAGAACCAGCTCCTGGGTTTATTGATTTTTGAATTGTTTGTTTAGTCTCTATATCATTTAATTGTGCTCTGATCTTGATGATTTTCTTCCTTCTACTCACTCTGGGCTTTGTTTGTTGTTGTTTCTCTCGTTCTTGTAGGGGTAGGGTTAGATATTTTTGTTAAATATTTTTCTATTCTTTTTAGGTAGGCCTGTATTGCTATGAACTTTCTCTCAGGACTGCTTTCTCAGTATTTCATAGGTTTTGGTTTGTTGTGTGTTCATTATCATTCATTTCCAGAAACTTTTTGATTTCTTCCTTGATGTCATTGTTAACCCATTCATTATTTAATAGCATGTTATTCACTCTCCATGAGTTTCAATGTTTTTGAGTTTTATCCCTGAGGTTGGTTTCCAGTTTCAAGCCATTATGATCTTAGAAGATGGTTGATATAATTTCAATTTTTTTTATAATTGTTAAGGCTTTTCTTGTGTCTTATCAAATGGTTTTCTCTTTGAAAATGTTCCATGTGCTCTTGAAAAGAAGGTATATTTTGCTTCTTTGGGTTGAAAAGTTCTATATATATCAACTAAGTCCATTTGATCTAGAGTGTTGTTCAATGCCTCAGTATCCTTGGTGTTTCTTTGCTTTGAAGATCTGTCCACTGTTGACAATGGGGGTTAAAGTCCCCTACTAT
The DNA here is from genome assembly GCF_987537825.1 of Furipterus horrens. NCBI lineage: Eukaryota > Metazoa > Chordata > Mammalia > Chiroptera > Furipteridae > Furipterus > Furipterus horrens. The sequence goes on along the minus strand of NW_028327176.1, from coordinate 81,970,245 downwards.
GAGTGTGTCACTGTCTATATCCTTCCTGAAGTCTTTTAAAAAATTTCCTTACGTATTTGGTTGCTCCTATGTTGGGTGCATATTTGTTTACAAGAGTTATATCATCTTGATGGATTCTTCCCTTAAGTATTATGAAATGTCCTTTTTTGTCTCTTTATGGCCTTTGCTGTGAAATCTGCTTTTTCTGATATGAGTATTACTACCCCAGCTTTTTTTTTCCTGTCCTTTTGTTTGAAATATTTTTTTCCATCCTTTCACTTTCAGTCTGTGTAGATCTTTTGTTCTAAGGTGGGTCTCGTAGACAGAATATCTTTGGGTCATGCTTTCTAATCCATTCAGCTACCCTTGTTTTTTGATTCGTGCATTTAATCCATTTACATTTAAGGTTATTCTCGATAGGTACTTAGTCATTGTCATTTTCCCCCTTTGTACTTGTGTTTCTCTCTGTCTCTCTCTGTTTCTTCATCTTCTTATAGCAGACACTTTAGCATCTCTTGCAATGCTGGTTTGGTGGGGATGTATTCTTTCAGCCTTCTTTTGTCTTGGAAACTCCTTATTTCACCTTCCATTTTGAATGAGAGCCTTGCTGGGTAGAGTATTCTTGGTTGTAGGCCTTTGTTTTTCATTGCTTGGAATATTTTTTGCCATTCCCTTCTGGCTTGTAGTGTTTCTGTTGAGAAATCTGATGATAGCCTTATTGGAGTTCCTTGTACATTATTAGCTGTTTCTCTCTTGCTGCTTTTAGGATTCTCTCTTTGGTTTTCAATAATGCCATTTTAATTATGATGTGTCTTGCAGTGGGCCTGTTGGGGTTCATCTTCATTGGGACCCTCTCTGCTTCCTGGATTTGTGTGACTTTTTCTCTCATCAAGTTAGGGAAGTTTTCTGTCATTAATTTTTCAATCAGGATCAGGTTTTCTATCCCTTGTTTCTCTTCTTCTTCTGGTATTCCTATGATATAAATATTATTATGTTTCATATTGTCCTATAGCTCTCTTAAAACCTCTTCATTCATTTTCAGTCTTTTTTCATTTTGTTGTACTGTCTGGGAATTTTTTTCTACATGTTTTCCTCCATCTTGCTGATCCAATTTTCTGCTTCCTCTAGCCTGCTTTTAATTTCTTCTACTGTGTTCTTCAATTCAGAAGTTGTATTCTTCATTTCCTCCTGGTTCTTATTGATAGCTTCTATGTCCTTTTTCATGCTTGTGTAATTCTCAGTTAGTTTCTTGTATTTCCCCTGGAGTTCCTCGTAGTTTCCCTGGAGTTCTTTGGAGTTTTCTTGAGCTCGCTGAGCTCATTGAGCTTCTCTATAATCCATGTTTTGAATTCCATGTCTGATAGTTTGCTTTTCTCTATTTCATTTAGCACAGTTTCTGGGGATCCCTCCTTTTTATTCCATGGGAGGTTGTTTCCCAGTCTCCCCATTTTTGTGACTCTTCTTGTATGTTGCTGCTTTTTAGATTGATCTGCACTTTTTGGACCTGCCCCTGATGGCATCAGATTGTGTACAAGTCGGGGCCTAGGCAGCCTGTTGGAGACTACTGCTTTTGTCTGTCCCCTTTAGTTGTTAGTCTATTCAATCTGTGATCAGCTGTCAGGCTTAAGCACCGAGGGTGGGTCAGCTTAATTACTGTAGGAGGGGCTTTTGCTTCCCCTTAGGCTGACACCACTTGGAGGGGAATGGTCTGCCTGCAGTATGGGGAATGAGTCAGCACAGGGACCTGGTTGGCTGCTCCCTCAGTTCTCTCCTCAAAGCCACCGCCCCAAATTCTCCCCAATTGTCTCTAGTCCTCTCTGCCCTCCCTCTGCTTGAACCCAGGGTAAGTGGGTGCCAAAATATTTTTGTACGTGATCTGCTTAAGAACTCTTTTTCTCCAGCTGTTTCTTTAAGGTCAGCAAAAAACCCTGTGGCTTTTCACTTTTTGCAGCTGGATGCTGTTTTACTTTCTGCTCTGTTGCTGTAGGCTGGGAAGCCCAACTCAGGGTTTAGTTCCTGCTCTTCTCAGGGGGAACCCCCAGCTGCTGAACTGTTTCTCAGTCCCTTCAGCTGCCATCCGTGGGAGCCCAGCCAGCCCTTTCACGTCTCTGCACTTCCTACCTGTCATGTTGTGGTGAGTCGGCCTATTCTGCCTCTCCATGGTAATAGGACTTCTCTCCAGCTAGTGTTCAGTTGATTATTCCAGATAATTTATCCACCATTAAGTTCTAATTCCAGATTGGTGCTGGGAGGAAGTTAGTGTAACTTCTTCCACTTACTCCTCTGCCATCTTGGATCTCCACAATTCAAATTTTATAATAAGCTGACTTGCTGTTACAGCAATGAAATAACCATCCATGAATTATTCTAGAAAAGTTTTATTTTCAGAATAGTATTTGATGGTTAAATTAGTTAGATGAAATAGGGACTTTTTGGAAATATTGTAGAAATAACATTGCAAGCAAAAAAACAACTCTTTTAGAAGTAGTCAGTATATACAAGGCATATTGAAACAATTAACTTCGGAATTACACTTCCTATATTAACCTCATTGATATGTGCAATCACCATCAATAAAAACAAGAGAGTCCAGATATAGCTTTTTCACAGAAGCAGCAGAAGAATTCTCTTTCAGAATGTTTAGGGTAACATGACTGGAAATACAGTTGTTTTTTGTAAACATTCATGGAGTATTACTATGTACAACTTGGATACCTATATATACCAATGACTTAGTCAACATGTTTGTAATGTTTGTATCAGAAATATGACTCTATCTTTCCCTTCTAAATGTCCCACATAAAGTCTATACAGCAAATTTGTTGAATTCTTATTAATTTTTATTCAATGTTAAATTGAATAGATTTAGAAAAAGTTAAAAGAAGTCTTCTAGCTCTTCAAATAATGGTTAATAAGAGAAAAACTAATGTTTTACCTTCTGCTAAATTTTGACACATAGCTCATTTTTTCATTTTATTAGAAACCAACAAAAGAAATCATGTAAATTCCTTATTTAAGCTAAGTCATAAATTTTGTTTATATTAAACTTTTTACCTTGTGATAATTGTAAATTCTGATATAATTGAGATCATTGTAGATTTCATATGCAGTTGTAAGAAATAATACAATGAGATTCTGTGTGACATTTACCCAGTTTCCCCCAATGGCAATATCTTGCAAAACTGTAGTACAGTATCACAACCAGGATTTTTATATTGATCTGTCAAGATACAGAATATTTTCATCACCACAAAGATCCTTGTGTAAGGTAACCCTTTATATGGTCACACTGACCTCTTCCCTTCTCTACCCTCCTCCCTGACAACCCTTAGTTTGTTCTCCATTTATAGAATTTTGTATTTCAAAATGTTACATAAATGGAATTACATAGTATGTAACCTTTGGGAATTTGCTTTTTCACTCAGCATAATTCCCTGGGGATGCATCCAGGTTTAACTTGTATCAGAAATTATGACTTCTGGTCATGATGGAGGCATGTGTAGATGCACTTCACCTCCTTGTGCAACTACAAGAAGAATCACAAAAGACCTCAAAGCAAAAACACCCAGAACTACCAGAAAATTGAACTGTATGGAAGTCTGACAACTAAGGATTTAAAGAAGCCATATTCATCCAGCTAGGTAGGAGGGGAAGATTCACACAGTCACTGTGGAGAGGATGTGGTGTGGTACAGAAAGGTGGTGATGGCAGCTGAATGGGCATTCCTACATTCACTTGTGGTAGATAAAAGTCGGGAGGGATACCGTGAGAGCGAGTGATCCCAGTCCCAGGCCAGACTGCACAGTCCAGGGCTCCAGCAGTGGGAAGATAAAGCCTCATAACTTCTGACTGTAAAAACCAGAGGGGGTTGGGGTGGTGGAAGAAACTGCTGGTTTCTCAAGAGAGCCTGTTTAAAGGGCCTGCACAGACTTAAAATATATGCAAATCCACCTGCGCTGGGAATAACCACCACGGCAATACCAAGAAGGGCACCAGTCATATACAGGCAGTGGGTGAAGGGACTGGAACTGGAGCAAGTGCTGGGCAAACCTCCAGAAGCCAGGTAGCTGTACTGTCCTCTCTCTGACTCCTCCTACCACACAGGGCCACAAAGCAGTGAAGCGGATTGCCCTACTCTGGTGAATACGTAAGGCTCCACCCCATACAACTTAAAAGGTGCACTAAGACAGGGAGAAAAAGCAGCCCTACCTAATACACAGAAACAAACACAAAGAGGCTGTCAAATTGAGGAGACAAAGAAATATTGCCCAAATGAAAGAACAGAACAAAACCCCAGAAAAAGAATTAAACAAAATGGAGATAGCCAACCTATCAGATGCAAAGTTCAAAACACTGGTGACAAAGATGCTCAGAGAACTCATTGAGTATGGCAAAACATAAGGGAAAAAATGAAGATTACATTAAGTGAAATAAAGAAAAATCCACAGGAAACCAACAATGAAGGGAAGGAAGCCAGGATTCAAATCAATGAATTGGAACATAAGGAAGAAAAAAACATTCAACCAGAACAAAAATAAGAAATAAAAATTCAAAAAACAAGGAGAGTATAAGAAGACTCTGGGACATCTCCATCAGTGCCAACATCCTAATCATAGTAATGTCAGGAGAGGAGGAAGAGCAAGAAACTGAAAACTTAGTTGAAAAAATAATTAAAGAAAACTCCTCTAATTTGGTGAAGGAAATAAGACACACAGAAGCACAGAGAGTCTCAAACAAGTTGAACCCAAAGAGGACCACACCAAAACATATCATAATTAAAATGCCAGAACTTTAAAATAAAGAGAGAATCTTAAAAGCAACAAGAGAAAAGCAGAGAGTTACCTACAAAGGAGTTCCCATAATACTGTCAGCTTATTTCTCAAAAGAAACTTTGCAGGCAAGAAGGGATTGGCAAGGTGTATGCAAAATGATTACTCTATCAAGGAAAACTATCATTTAGGATGGAAGTGTCGATAAAGTGCTTCCCAAACAAGATAAAGCTAAAGAAGTTCATCATCACCAAGCCATTATTACATGAAATGTTAAAGGGACTTATTAAGAAAAAGAAGATAAAAAATATGAACATTAAGATGACAACAAACTTACAACTATTGACAACTAAATCTAAAAAACAAACTAAACAAACAACCAGAACAGGAACAGATTAATAGATATGGAAATCATTTGGAGGATTATCAGTTGGGAGGGGAAAAGGTGAAAATCGGGAGAAGGTGCAGGGATTAAGAAATACTAATTGGGAGGTACAAAATAGACAGGATGATGTTAAGAACAGTATAGGTAATGGAGTGGCCAAAGAACTTAATATGCACGACCCATGGACATGAACTAAGAGAACGGGGGTACCAGGCAGAGGAGAGCAAAAGGGGAAAAAGTGAGTAACTTTAAATTGTAATAGCATAATTATGCTTATTGCTGAGTAAAAGTACACCACATGGATATATCACAACTTGTCTCCCAGCCACCCATAAAAGAACCTCTGGTTGTTTACAGTTTTTGAATATTATCAATAAAGCTGCTATGAATATTTACATACAAGCTTTCATGTGGACGTAAGTTTTTATTTCTCTGGGATAAATGCCCAGCAAGGCAATTTCTGAATGGTATGGCAGTTACATGGTTTAGCTTTATAAGAAACTGTCAGATGGTTTTCCAGAGTGACTGTTCCCATTTTACGTTTCTGCTACATATATGTGACTGATCCCTTTGCTCTGCATCATGCAGAGGTTGTTACTGTACTTTAGCAGTTTGGTAGGGGCATAGGGGTATCTTGTTGTGGTTTTAATTTGCAGTTACATAATGACTAATGGTATAACTTTTCATGTGCTTATTTGCTATTTATGATATTTACCTCCCAGTGAAAGGCTTGTTCATGTTCTCTATGTCCTAATTTGATTTTTAAAAACTTTTGTTTCCATAGGGGTGCATAAATTCTTTGAATTGTTGAAGGAACTCCTGCAATTTGCAATAACATGGATGGAACTAGAGAGAATTATGCTTAGCGAAATAAGCCAAGTAATGAAAGAAAAATACCATATGATATCAGCTAACACAGGAGACTAATGAACAACACAAACAAATGAACAAAATTGAACCAGAGGCATGTAAACAAGGAACAGAGTAACAGTTATCAGGGGGGAGAGGAGAGGGAGAGAAGGGGGTAGGTAGGGGAAGGGTTAGGAAAGGAACTAGTATAAATAATCCATGGATATGGACAACAGGGTGGGGATTAACTATGGGAGAAGGGCTGGGCTGGGTGGGTGGGGAAGCAATGTGGTAAAAGGTGGGACAACTGTAATAGAAAAACAATAAAAATAAATTTTTAAAAAATGTTGAATTTTAGGAGTTCTCTATATATTCTAGTTACTAGTCCTCTGTTGGATATGTGATTTGCAAGTTTTTTCTCCCAGTATCATTTATCTTTTCATTCTCTTAAAATGTTTTTTTTTTTTTTTCCAGAACGAAAGTTTTAAAATTTGATGAAGTTTACTTTATCAAACTTTTATGTATTGTGCTTTTGGTGTCAAGTCTAAGAACTCTTTTCTGATCTCTAAGTCCTCCGTCCCTCCCAATTTTCTATTTAAAAAAACTTTATAGTTTTATATTTTAAGGTTATGATCTATTTTGAGTTAATTTCTGTATAAGGTATGAGGTTTAGGTTCTTTTTATTTGTCTATAAATATCTGATTGCTTCAGCACGTTTATTAAAAAACTATCTTCCCTCCACTGAATTATTTTTGTTCCTTTATAAAAATCAATTGAGCTTATTTGTATGTGTCTATTCTTAGATTCCTTTTCTTTTCTATTTATCTGTGTGTCTATGCTTCAACCAATACCACATTGTCTTGATTATTGTAGCTGAGTAATAAATATTTATATTGAGAAAAGTGATTTCTCCCACTCATTCTTTTCTTACAAGATTTTTTAAAGCTATTTCAAAGCCTTTGCCTTGGACTTTTTAGAATAAATTTGATTATGTATACAAAAACCTTGCTGGAATTTTGGTAGAAATTGCATTAAACCTATAGGTGAATCTGGGGACAATTGATATCTTTACTATTTTGTGTCTTCCAAACCATGAACATGGCGTGTCTCTTCATTTATTTAGGTCTTTGATTTCTTTCTTTTTTTTTAAATCTTTTAATTTACAGCATATAGATTCTATATATGTTTTGTTAAATTTATACCTAAGCATTTTATTTGGAGTGATTGTAAATGGTATTATGTTTTTAATTTTGGTTCCATTTTGCTCATTGTTAATATATAAAAATGCAATTATATTTTGGGTGCTGATCTTGTATCTTGATACCTTGTTGAACTCACTTACTAGTCTAGGAGTTAAAAAAAAATAGATTCTTTGGAATTTTCTATGTAAACAATTATGTCACCTGTAAATAGGGATACTTTTATTTCTTTCCTCCCAATCATATAGATTTTATTTAGTTTTCTTACCTTAGTGCTATGGCTAGAACTTTCAGTATAGCCCTTAAAATTTTCATCAATGTGAGTTTCTAGGGATTTACTGAAACTTACTTCCCTGAATGGGGCCCGTTTGCCTCAAACAGATGCATTTCAACACTTCTTAATCATCCACCTGTTCAGATTCAATTTCCTCTAATTTGGATAAATAACTGTTAACATTCCTCAGTGATAGTAAAGGGTACCCACGCTGCAAAGCCCCTGAAGCAGCAAAGTGACTTTTAATGAGTTAAGTGGAACCTGATTATAAAAGCAAACCCAGCACAGGAACATTATCCATAAGACCGGACAAGGAGATAGTAATATTCAAAGAATTAAGGTTTGATGTTAACTTATAAAGTACATGGTTTGTTCTTCCAGGTTCCCTTATTTATTTCTATTAATTTATTTTAGAGAGAGAGAAAGAGAGAGAGAGAGAGAGAGGGAAAGAGAGAGACAAAGAGACAGAGACATTGATTTGTTGTTCCACTTATTTATATATTCGTTGGTTGCTTCTCATATGTACCCTGACAGGGATTGAACCCACAACCTTGGCACATCAGAATGACACTCTAACCAACTGAGCTACTTGGCCAGGGTCAGTTTTTCCTCATTAATTTTAAAATGGGGTTAGCAATAATTTTAAACTCTGAAAATATGAAATATCCCGTTACCTTATTCTTACATATTAAAATTGTTAGTATTAGGAACCCTTGAGAATTGGCTTTTGATAGAGAATCCTGTGTATTTTACTATGCTTTTAGTAATGGCACTTAAAATAATTGGAGAACTCAAACTCTCTTCAGATCTTAGTTTTGTAAAGAGAAGTGTAACCATTATTAGCACTTTTATTTACCTTAATAATGTATATATCTCTTTTTACAGTGATGTGGTATGTTTTTATGTTATAAAACATACCTAATTCACCAAAGAGGATTTGTAGTCATTATAGAAGACAAAAGACTGAGTATGCAATATGCTTTGTTGATGTCAATATTAGTGGTGTTGGATGTGTACACATAGGTCCATGGAGGCCTTAGATGTGTACATAAGTACAATATAGTTTCTTGCAAAAACCAAGAACTCCTGCATATAATTTGTAGGAAATTTAAAGCTTGTAACAGGTATAAAATTTCAGAGTCCTCCCTTAACCTTTTATTTATTCTTCAGAAAGCAGTGTCAAATCATCTACAGGCAGGTTAGTTGTCATTTTACTGATTTTCCTGGTTCAATGTCTACCTGTGCACTTCAGTAACTCTTTTGTTTTGTTCTTGAAACTAGAAATCTAGGTACTGCTCAGTTCGTGTGTGCAGTAAGGCCTGGAGTCAGACTTTGGGGTACTGACTTGCTTTTCTGAGCCTCAGTTTTTCCGTCTGTAAATGGCAATGATAATATGCATCTCATTAGTTATAAAGCTTAAGTGAGATGACCCTGTTAAAGCTTGTCCCAAGGCTGGGAAGGAGTATGCCTTCTGTTACTGACTTCTTTCCTTCCTTCTCTTACATGTTATCTTTGCTTTTGTCCCAGGTTCATCCTCTCCCGCTTGTCCTATGCACCACAGACTGAGGTGCTTTTTCATTTTGGATTTCACTCCTCATGCCTAATAGAAGGGACCCCTCTGTCAGAAGCATTAGCAGTGGGGATCCAGAGAGGTTGCTGCTGAAGCTGCCCTTCCTTGTTAATGTACCTCCATGGCCTGTTTGCAAAGAGTAGGGCTGTGTGCAGAACACTCTGTGTCCTCAAACAATTCATCATTCTACAGTGGGCAAAAAGTTTCCTAAGTGACCAGTACATTCTAGTTCAAGTGTGACTTAATAATGCACTTACAACCCAGTAGCATGATGAGTAATCCATAGACAAACATACCTGGCATACGCACCCTGAACACGAGATTGTAGCTGTGAGATGTGTATTTAGTTTATTTGTGGTTGCTATAAGCTTAGAACCAACACACTGTTTTTGGCACAGCAAGCGACACAAATACTCTCACAATACAAAGCAATCACTCTGTACTAGAGGCCTTTTTTTTTTCTTAAAGAATGGAACAGCAACTATCTCAACACGCCACTTTGACAATCAACAATGATTCCCAAACAGATGAGTCTGGATCGACAACAATATAAACAAAGATGACGCATATGAAGTACCTATGTGAATTAAGAATTTGCAAATGACCACTTTACTCTCCAGTCTTAGCACAGGGTTCCCTGGTCGCTCTCCCATTCTGCTGGGAGGATGACAAAGCTACTATGAATCTTCCACAAAGAGACAGCAGTCAGTAGCTGGCTGGCAGCATCACTTATATGATTTCATTTTATGCAAATACCAAGAACTTGTTTCTCACTTCATCAGGCCTTTCTTGGAACTGCTTTGAAATATTCCTCTCTTGGAATACCCAATACTCCTCCATACCATTTCTGAATCCAGATGTGTTCTATCCTCATCTTCATAAAGAACCATTCATACTGACGAGGCCACTTCCTCATAACTGGGTGTCTGTGAAAATAAGTAGAGGGCATGATGAAACTGTTCTTCCCAGAGACTGCAACTCTCTGAGAGCACAGGTCCAGACTCTGGTGTCCTTGGCCAGGTCACATGGCCTTACAGACTTCAGACATCATTGGGCTGAGACCTCCTCAAAACATCCAAGGGCAGAAGCCAGGGGGTTGGTCAGAAGTGAGGTCTGGGACAGCCTCGGAAAGGCAGAAAACGTTCCATAGGGTGGCAAACAGTTTGATTCTGGAGCCAGGCTCCTCTGTTCCAATCCCAGTTTGACTGCTGAGGCCTTGTGGGTGGTTTTCCCTCTCAAGTCCTGGTCTCCTCACCTGGCACATGGGATGACAGTGATGGTGCTGAGACCACAGGGCTGTGTGAGGTGTAAACAATTAGGTGCACATAAAGCACCTACATAGAGGAAGTGGTCAGTTACTGTGTCAGGATGCAGAAATAAAGGCTTTATGCATCTCTGTATGGAATGTTGAAAGAAATGGGAGCCCATGAAATAAATCTGTTCATGGGAAGGTTTCTGCTCCTTCAGCAGGCTTGGGACTGGTGATTCAATTTGAGAGCCAGCCAAAGTGGTCAGGGATGTCACTCATATCCTGCCTTCTGCTACTTACTGACTTTCCTCACCCCCCGCCCCATGCATAGCCCTAAACACATATGTTATCCTTAAGGGCAGGGGCTGTGGCTCACTTTTTAAAAACTTAATAAAAAGAAAAATTTTATTTATATATAAAAATGGTATAAACAAAATCCCTACCCCAAGTGCAAACTGGAAAAAACTCCTAAGACAGTCAGTGTGAGACATTGGACAGTGCTGCCACCAAAGGGCAGCTCAGACCATTATTGTCATCGACTCAGAGTCATCATATGGCACAGACCTGACCTCTGCTTTTTATTACCGTATATTTCTGGGCAAACCAGCTTTAAAGCACATACAAACCTTGAAAACATGGCTTGTTTAGCAAATTCGACTTCTTGTGGAGACACTGCAATCATCTGGCCAGTTAGTGTTAACCGAGCACATCGTGGGTCTTCTGGTTCAACAATAGTTTTTCTGCATTCGAAGAACATTTTCAAATATTAAAATGATGATAGAACATTAGTCAGGAAATACTAAGAATTTTATTAGAAATTGAAAACAAAATAAAAGAGAAATGAAATAAAAACAGAGATTCTGACTTTTAAAAGGTGTCCATAGTTTCTGGGCCTAAAGGGACCTAGCAGACCATCTCTAGCAGTTCTCCTGGTTCTGAGAAGAATTGATACCATGTAACTTCTTAGTGTGTAGAGGTAAAGAGTACATGACCACTGCTCTGGGGTAGAGGGTGCCTGGACAAAGGCCCCCATATCCTTTACAAAGCTGGAGTGGTTAAGGTTGGTTATTGTGCACTGGGATTAGGGCCTCCTGGCAGAGGATAGGGTTGGAGGCCATGGCCAGGGGCAGGTGCTATACTTGTCTCCTTTTCACAGACGAAGAAGTTGTGCCTTCGCTGGTTTGAGTGACCTGCCCAACATCACACTATAATGTCAGTGGCAGGGTGGATCCTATCCCAGCTTGGTGAGGCTTAACAAGCTGTGTGTGTGTGATCTACCAGCTCCTCAACCCATGTGAGATTTCCTCACCTCATCCATAAAAATTCAGCCTTCAGTAGCCTTCCAGCCCTGTGATCTCTAAACCCCAGGTGAGAGCACCATGGTTTTGGCACATCCTTCCAACTGTGTGCCATGATTTTTAGAGTGTCAGTTTTTCTCAAAAATAAGTATAGTAGTCACCCCTTTATACACAGTTTTGCTTTCTGTGGTTACAGGTACCTATGTCAACCATGGTTTTACAATACGAAATGGGAAAATTCCAGAAATGAATAAATCGTGAGTTTTAAATTGCAAGCATTGTGAGTTGCATAATGAAATCTAGTGCTTTCCTGCTCTGTCTAGCTCAGGATGTGAATCATTCCTTTGTCCATGTCTCCACACTCTATACACTTCCTGGCAGTAAGCTCTCTTGTGTATCGGGGGTGGAGGGGTGGGAGAGACAGACAGACAGAGACAGACAGAGACATAGGGAACCTGCACTCACATAACTTCATTACAGTATATTGTTATAGTCGTTCCAATTTATTCTTATTATTGTTAATCTCTTACTGTGTTCAATTTATAAGTGTATCATAGTATGTATGTACAGGTTTCAGGGTCTTCCTGCAGCTTCAAGTATTCATTGGGGATCTTGGAATGTGTTACCCTTGGATAGGAAGGACTACTGTTTTTAAAGAATTATTTTTTAATAAATGTAACAGGGTACATAGTACAGAGAAGAACGGAAAATGTGTAACTCATTTTTAAGTAAAAAATGAGGGTGGTCTTGGGGACTCCTGATGCAGCTGGACTCCGATAGAACATTTCAGAGCAAAGATCATAAAGTGGCTGCCTTAACGTATGATTCATTAAAGCTCATTCTCAACCACTGTGTTGCATTAAAATCTTGAGAAAGGTGCTCTTGCTAAGCAGAACATGTTTTGCTTCTGCTTAAGGAATTTGTTTTCATCTGCCTTGAAATCTTCCTTTATTACACTTCCTGTTAAGTTGTAACAAGAAAACTAGAGAACAAGATCATAATTTTAAGTAAGTTACTTCATGTGAGAACATTGTGTCCTCTTCAAAAATGTAATTTGCTGTGTTTTTGACATTTCAAAAATGTAGTTGTTGAATCAAGAATTTTTTTTGTGAGTTAAGATGAAAGAATGATGAGATGCAATTCACACAATAACTATAAAAATTTAATATATGTTGAACTTTTTAAAAAACCTGAGATAGAAGAAAATAAGTGAAAATGGTGAACAGGAACTAAACTTACATATACTAAACCAGACCGTCATCAGTCGTACCCAGTTTATTTGTTCACTATTACAGCTACTTTCCTAACAGAATTGCTCTGAGGTAAAAGCAATGAAATTAGCATCCATAAGTAAGACATTATAGAATAATACATTACATTTAAATAGAGAGGGGTTGTTTCTCCACTGGTGATGGCTTACATAGACTAGAAAGTAAATAGGAAACTTTTCATTTACACAGTGGGCAACCCAGCTACACTCATATAACCTCCTTCCCACTTGTGTGGGTAGGATAATGGCCTCCCACGCCACCCACCCAAAGATGTCTGCAACCTAAGCTCTGGAACATGTGACTGTGTTACCTTACACGGCAGAGAGAAATTGAGGTTAACAATCAGATAATTTGAGATAAACAGATTATCCTAGATTATCGGGCTGTGCCCAAAGCAATCACAAGTGAGGGAGGGATAGTTATTTTTTACGAACCATGGGTATGGACTTGGGGGGGGATGCTGGGGGAGGGAGATACTGGGTGGAGGGGAGTAAAGGGGAAAAAATTGGAACTACTGTAACAACATAATCAATAAAATATACTTAAAAAAAAAATGAAAGGGGGAGGCAAAAGAGCATGTTGGCAGGATGTGAGGTGAGAAAGATTCAACTTGTCACAGCTGGCTTTGACGATGGAAGAAGCACAGTCTAGGAGTGCAGGCAGCCTTTAGAAGCTGGAAAAGACATGAAAATGGATTCTCTCCTAAAAAGGAACGCAGTCCTGCCTGTACCTTGGCTTTAGCCTAGTGATACTTGTTTTGGACTTCTGACCCCCAGAACTGTCACATAATTAATTTGTGTTGCTTTAAGCTATTACATTGTGGCCATTTGTTTCAGCAACACTAGGAGACTAATATACTATCAGAGAAGGGAGTTGGACTTCAATCCCACCCTTAGTTATGACAGTGTGACACACCAAAGGTTACTGGCAGGGGCGGATCCCAAAATGGTCAGTAAATGCAATGGCAACAAGGAAGGAGGATACTATGTACACTGGGACTCTGATAAATAGCTTTCAACTTATGAGAGCCTATGCGTGAGAAGAGAGGCTGTTGAAAACATTCCCTCTCCTCTTGGCAATGCACTTTGAGTCTTACTTAGTTATCCATGTCTCTGTTACGCAGCTTCAGGGAACTCTAGTCCATCCCAAGAGGCTGGATGCTGTGGTTACCTAAACCATACAGCATTTTCTGTTCTTTGGCCATAGTGATGGATTCGGGGATTGGCACAAGAGCAAAGCTGGTCATTAAGGCTCAGGATGCTACATGCTGGGGACTTCTGGAATAGCAACCCCCTTACTTTCCTTTGGTGTCTACCTAGAGAGGTGCTCACTTTTGCTGGACATAAATAGGGAACACATGTACCTGGAAGTTGCTAGCACCACATTGAATCAGAAGCTGGCCAATCTTAAGATGAAGCAGACACTAGAGAAGGCAGCAAGAAGAGATGGGGAAATCTCATTTTGGCTAACATAGCACAGTCCCTAAGGAAAGCCCACCTCCAGACTTTCAAATATATAAACTAGTAAGTTTATTTAATTCTCTGAGCAAGTCTGAGTTTATTTATCTGTTTCATGAAAAGGAGAGGTTCCACACTAATAAAGAGCTCTACATTTTTGGAACTCTGCTTCCATTCTTAGAGTGGGTCATAAGGTTGAGGCATGCCCACCTCATGTTGGATGGTATAATAACAATCACAAACTATTCTCAGTACAGGCAGTGAAGTCATGATGAAACTGTGTAAATCCAGGACACCGTTCTCATATGCATGTGTTTAATGTGGTATCACACAAAACAAAAGCACCCTGAATTTTACAAATATTCACATATTTATACATGTCCTTGAGATAAGACTATACACCATCTTTTGGGAACAGTTCTCCATGGATTGCTCATGTTTCTGAGCATCTTATGAGTAGAGGACTAGGTCCCTTTGTTCTGGACAATCTTTTCACAAAGATATTTATAGAACAAACAGCCTTGGCAGATAAAGTGTCCCCTGTGGAGAAGAGGGCAGTCTTGTCCACTGTCCAGTAGGCTGAAGATAGTGTCTCCATGTAGGTCAAAGAGCAAGCAAGCTTGCCCTCCATTATACAAGATTTTGGTTCTCTAGGCTCAGGGCTCTTCTATAATGCAACTCATTGTGTATACAGATGTCACCTGGCCCTCTTTAATAGCCCTGTGGGAATTGGGACTCGGGATACCTCCCTGCCATCAAATGCTGCTTGCTTTGACTACTGCTATTGCAGTGAGTAGTAAAGTTCTTTGTCTTTGACCCAGGAATATTGTGTCTTCTGCCAGCATCCATGAATTGTGGCAGGCTAACTTTTAGTTAAGACTAACAAGGCTAACTTGTTCGCAAATAGTATAAAATCTTATATCCTTCACAGTTCTTGACACCACACAAAAACACTGAGTTTCTTTGCTTCTGGTTGGAATTGAATTACTTCGGAATCAGTGAGGTAAAAATATTTATATCATGCTAGCATTCTGATCAGAAGCTCTGATTTGTATCTATCTATCTATCATCTATCACCTATCTATCCTTCTTTTCAAGTAATAAAAATGGGGAGGGTAAATTATTTAAAAATGTTATCTGTTCTTTAGATAAAAATGTTTTATATTACACGGATCATAAAGCAATACAATGAAAGAGTCCTTACTGGTGCAAAGTTTGAAATTCATTGGTGGCCTTGCTCTTTTTGGATTAGTCCAGGGTCTACGGGTCTGTCCCCAGATTGGGGATGTGAGCAGCACTGGCAGAAAGGGAACTCCTTCTCCACCTACCTAAACTTCCCCAAGTCTGTCTGTATCCCTTTTTCCTGGTTGAGCATTTTGCACAGCCCCCTAGTCTGAAACACCATCTGTCATTCCCTGACCTCTGACTCTAGCTTAACTCCATAACTTGGCTCCTGATGGAGCAAGAAAAATATGCACTATGAAAGAAACACTAGCTGACTGCAGCTGGGTTTTACTTTGGGCATCAGTGTGTGATTGGGGTTGTGGGGTGATGGTAGTCGAGGGTAGCAAATTCATCTCAGGAAGAGCTGCTCTTTTGTTTAGGAAAGCACTTTAATGAGCCTGATTATCAAGGCAAGGCCATGGGTCTTCTCAACTGGGAGAGGCTTCTTCCCTTTAAAAGCAACTGAAAATCTATGGAGCCTCTTTAATGTCACAGCAACTGGGTTGGAGGCTCAACTTGCATTTAGTGGGCAGGTGCCAGGAATTCTAAATATCCTGCAATGCATGGAATGTCTTGCACAATCAACTATCTCCACCCCCACCAAATGTAGTAGAACCCCCTGAGACATGCTGCTGAGCTTTGTCACTCTCTTGGATGTATCCAGAGAGGTAGAAAATTAAGGACAGTCCATATGTATCAGTATTTCCGACTTAATCTTGGCACTATAGACACCTATGGCTGCATAATTGTCGGGGGCGGGGGGCTTCCCTATACACCGTAGATATATTTAGCAGTTTCTCTAGGCTCTACCTGTGAGTTTGCAATAGTATCTTCTGTCCTCAAGTTTTAACAATCCAGGGTGTTTCCAGAAAGTGCCTAATTTCCCTGGAGGAAGAGTCCTAGACCGCCTCCTCCATTTGAGAACCCCCTGGTGCCGGTATAGGTACATTTACAAATTTAGTGGAAGGAGAGGAGAGAATTCCCTTCATCTGGTTTCACACTTGAAGAAATACGGGTGTTATATGCAACTGAGAGAATGGTAGGAGATGAGTAGGCTTGATGTATATAGTAAGAGGGAGTAGGCATGAAACGGAGGCACAGAAAAAGACCTTACTAGTAAAATAAAGGACTTTAGAGCAGTGTTGACAATGCATAGAGGATTTTTGTCCTGGATTTCAAGTAAAAGTGTCAGCCTGGCCACATGGACTGTCACTGCAATGCTGAGCCTTCTGGATGCAAGAACAGAAGGGGAGAAGACAGGGTTTAATGGGATTGATGTAGCCAGGCAGGAGCTCCAGAGGGAGAGGGACAGAAGAGGTGCAGATGGTCTAGGAGTTGATTATAAAGACAAACCACGGAGTTTAACCTGGGCAAAGAGAAAGCAGAGCAAGGAGGTGCTGATGGGGGGTGAGATGGTGATGGGGGCAGAGGATTGGCTACCTCCATGTAGTCCAAGCATGTTGCAGAACAGTTACTCAGGCAAGAATTTCTATCCAGGCTCCCTCTGCTATTCTGCTGGCACGGCTGGGTCCCAGTGCTGGGGCTGTGCTGCTCAGCTCTGGCTCCCCCTGTCGCAGCCCGATGGTATATGTCACAAATAGGACAGTAGCTTCCTGTAGAGGCATGCATAGACCAAAGGAACCCTCAGATGTGCTCTGCTTTTTTCCTTATCCTGCACTATATGAATCCAGGAGCCATCTCTCTAATACCGTACAATAGGTACATTATCTAATGGCATCCTGCACTGCATATTCATTGACTTTTCCAAAATCTTACTGTTTTCTTACTTAGAGATATACTACAAACAATGTACTAAAAAAGGAAAGCTGCCTGGGACTCAAATGCTTCATTTATTTGAGATGTAAGAAGGAAGAGTAGTAGACAGAGGGAGTAGGGGCTGAGTCAGTGTTAGAGCTGTCTGCTGAGACGTGCACTGGACAAAGTGGATGGTTATAGAAACTAAACACAGGACTATCCTTTTTTTTTTTTTTTTTTTGTCTTCTAGTTCTCAGACCCTCTATTTCCCAACCTATAAAATGGAAAGTGGGAGTGGGTGGCCAGGGCTCTTCCGGGCTGTAAGTATGTACTGCCAAACACACCGAGTCTCACTCTATTTCATAGGGAAAACTTTGCTCCTTTGTGAATCAAGTTCCCTGCAGCCTGGTTAGCCTCAGCTGTGCCAGGTCTGTGGAGAGCCCCGGGGAAAAGGGCAGAAAGGAAATGGTGAGTGAACTAAGATCAGCAAGGGGGGAGCATGCAAACATCCCCCTGTCCTGGTAGACTGGGGGGCAGGGGGGATTGAGTGGACTCCAAAGATGAGGGGCCTAGAGTGGGGCAGTCTCAGGGGCTGAGTCCAAGTCACTCTTCATGAGTGAGACGAAAGGAAGTTGGACAGAAAATGAAATGCATCCTGAGGAACAAACTGGTGATTACTAGGACTAGAAAACTGAACACTACCTTAAGATAGGAAGAGAGAAGTAGAAAAAGGAACTTCCAAGAGGTTAGTGCCTTAATTTTGAAGGGCAGGTCAGGTTGAGTAGGGTGAAGTTAAATGATGGACAGGTGGATGGGTAGACAGATGGGAAGTGAAGATGCTAAGGTTGTGGTCATCACAGCTGCAGTGTGGGATTCTATTCATTTCCCTACTGTGGAGAGGTGTCAGCTTAACCATTAGGGACTCTTTGCATACATGGTCATGTGTTAGATTTCACTATTTCACTGCAAATTACTGGTGATAAATCAGCAGGGAAGAGTTTATGTCTTTAAGTCTTAACTATGCATGTCTGGCATATAATGAGTGCTCAAAAATACCATTTGAAGGAAAAAAATTCTAATTTTCATCACAGTATTTAGTATGTTCTTTTACATACCATGTATTTAATTTGATTAAGGCTTAACTGAATTTATTATAAGTACTTCCCTACCTTGTCTTTATATTATTAGAATAAGAGTTTTCCCTTCCAAATTCCTTTGTAATCCAATTAATTAAAAACTTTTCTCTTGATCAGATATTTTCTTAGCATATCTACACACTAGAAAATTTGGGTACACTTCTGTATTATCTCAAGTAAGTTACTTTAGTTATGTGCTTTTTTGATAGGGGAGGCCAAGTCAGGAAAGCAAAAGGACATTAACCAATAATACATATAATTGGAAAGTCAATATTGAATTCTCAGTTTTTCTGTTTCTTCTAATGACAAAAGAAGAGAAAATTAGATTAAAATGCATTAAAAATATTTGCAAACTATCTCTCTGATAATGATCATATCAAGAATATATAAAAACCTCTGGCAATTCAATAAGAGAAATAATCCAGTTAAAAATGGGTAAAGGCACTGAATACACAGTTCTTCAAAGAAGAAGTAAAGATTGTCAATAAGCACATGAAAAGATGCTTGACCTCTCTAGTAATTGGGGAAATGCATATTAAAACACAAGATACTGCTTCTCCCCCATTAGAATGATGTAATTAAAAAGACAGACAGACTTCCGGCCAAGATGGAGCTGGCAGGAAGTACAGCCACACGTTTTAAAAAGTCAGGAGGGACACCTGGGGAGTGCTCCCAGCACCAGACCAGAACACAGAGCTCACAGTCCCAGCACTGGAGAAAATAGAGCCTCATTGCTTCTGACTGTACAAACAAGTGGGGGTTGGAGTGGGAGAAGAAACTGCAGGTCTCTCAGCAGAGTCCACTTGTTTAAAGGGACCCCATGGTCCTAGAGGTTTGCAGACCCACCCACTCTGGGAATGATGACCAGGACAACAGCTAGAGAGGTGGCAATCCCATACAGAAGTGGGAGAAGTGCCTGGAAAAGGGGCGAGTGCTGAACAAGCAGCATTGTACCCTCTAAGACCCCTCCCCCACATACAGCGCCACAACATGGTGAACGGGGTCACCATATACTGATGAATAACTAAGGCTCCGCTCCTTACAATGTAACAGGTGCGACAGCTCTAAGACATAGGGGTGAACAAACAGGAGTCTGTCAAGATGAGGAGTCAGGGAAGTATGGCCCAAAAGGGGTAATGGATCAAGGTTCCAGTGGGACAACTAAGTGACGAGGAGATAGCTAACCTCACAGATGTAGAGTTAAAAACACTGGTGATAAAAATGCTCACCGGCTTGACAGATATGCTTGAGTATGGCAAAAGCATAAGAGAAGAAGTGAAGGCTATGCCGAATGAAACAAAGGAAAATCCACACAAAATCAATGGTGAAGGGAAGGAAATCAGAGATCAAATCAATGATTTGGAACATAAAGAAGAAAAAACCAGTCAACCAGTACAGAATAAAGAAACAAGAATTGAAAAAAAATGAGGAGAAGCTTAGGAACCTCTGGGACAACTTTAAACATGCCAACATCCAAACCATGGGGAGCCAGAAGGAGAAAAGGAAGAGCAGAGCAAGAAATTGAAAGCTTATGTGAGAAAATGACACTGGGGAATACAATTTTTGTTAAGTTAGATCTGACACTTGTTTTTGGCTAACTTTTGGCATCCAAATCCAAAAATGGTCCCAGTTTTTCTCTATCACATCAACTTTTTAATATACTGGATATCCTCCCTTTGTCCCCCAAATTATACAAAATGTACATACAAAGGAAAATAAAGAAAAAAGTTACCCGAATATACTGTTTATTTAGAGCTATTTTATTCCTATAAAGGCTATATATTGTGACTGTAAGTCAAATTGTGCACAAGTAGTAAAGTGCTACCAAATATATATATTAAGGTATTTTATTTTTTCAAATGACAGGCTAGAAAATGCCAAAATGAGATACTTGAAACAGTCTCCTTTGGTAGGCAAAGCTTTAACAAATTGCTTCATGAGACCCAGTTTTGTGCACAGAGGTGGGAATAGAATGATCTTTCTGCCAACAAGTGACTCAATAGAATGTTTGGACCATCAGGTTTGAGGTCAGATCTTAGAGGCCAATTCAACTCCATCCAATGCTTCTCATGAGCTCTGCTGTCCTACGTACACAGAAAACAGGGATACTTAGTATATCTGCGTTGCTGACCAGGAAGGAAGCAGACCATTTGAAAGTCAACACAGATGATCCAGTTGTGTTTGTGACATTGCAACAGATCAATGACTCTCTTTATGTCTTCATATTCTTCACGAAAACAAACTGAATGACCAATTGGGACTGCACCAAGTAAATTGCTATTGTGGAGGAGAACACACTTAAGCTCCACTTTGAGTTATCGATGAACAGTCATCATTCAGTTGCGTTATAGATTGAAATTCCCAGTTCCTCCATTTAACCATGTATGTTATGGCAACACACAAAGTCACCATCACTTCAAAAGTATTGCAGAAATGCACTTTCCCTTGATCAAAAGTAGGATACCTTTGCTCCTTTCTCAAGCAAGTTTTTCTCATGCAGTCTTGATGCTAAGAGTTCTGAAGCCTTTCTGGACAGTCCCAAATCCCGTGCCAAATCATTCAACTCATGCTGATCAAATCCCTTATGAACCGAGTCATCTTCAATTTTAAAATCTTCATTGTTGCTGTCACTTAGTTCTTCACCATACTCCTGCTTTTCAAAAGAGGGTAGTTCAATGGTACTGACACTGGGATTTCAGCTGAATGGGGCACTGGGCATATAGCTGATGGTAGACTAGGATACTCTATTTTACATTTATTTTTCTTGTTATATCCTGATGTTTTCACTATACAAAAGTAACAGTCACTTGAATGATCTCTGGGCTCTAGCCAAACCATAGGTATACCGAATGGCAACTTATCATGTGTTCCCTTCATCCACATCTATAAACTCTCAATACACTGCTTGCACATCTTGCAAGGGGCCCAAGACTTATCTTGATCACCAAGTGTTCCTTTAAAATATGCAATATAGGCTTGCCTGACAAATGCGCTGATGTTTGTCCTTTGATTGGGAATCGTGAAACTGCCAGAGATAGAACAAAATGAATCAGGGTTGTTTAGGCACTTGTGATGAGAAATAGCAGAGGCAGACATGATCTGAAGGAAAGGAAATAAATATGTATATGAAAAAAAAAATAAATTCTGCTAACTCCTTGTATACAGACAAGAACTTGGACTACACTTCAGAATCCAATTCACTATATAGAGCGGCACACAACCTCTCACCTCACTGTCTCATGTGTAACTGAATAGCCTACACAAGTATAAACCTGTCGCTGATCTTCAAGATTGTCCCCTACCTCTTCCCACTCGAGGGAGGTTTGCTCTCAGTCAATAGGAGAGCACTAGTTCTTCCCTCGATCCAGGCTTGATCCAGCCTAGAGTCTTCACATTAAGATAAGCTATAGAGAAAAATTTGACATGATAGAAGAAAATTAACTGCAGTTTTGAAATCATCATGCCTATTTAAGTCTAAAACTGCTGAAAAATCAAACTCAACAGGAATTATGTTAAGAATTGTTCCCCTGTGTAATGAAGAAAAACTCCCCAAATTTGGAGAAGGAAATAGACATACAAGTCCAGAAAACACAGAGAACCAAACAAGCTAGACCAAAAAGGACCACACCAAGACACATCATAATTAAAATGCCAAGGTTAAAGAGAAAGAAAGAATCTTAAAAGCAGCAAGAGAAAAGCAGAGTTATCTATAAAGGGGTGCCTAAAGGACTCTCAGCTGATTTCTCAAAAGAAACTTTGCAGGCAAGAAGGGGCTGGCAGTAGTATTCAAGGTGATGAAAAGCAAGGACTTACAACCAATATTACTCTACCCAGAAAAGCTGTCATTTATAATAGAAGGGCAGATGAAATGCTTCCCAGACAAGGTAAAGCTAAAGGAGTTCATCATGACCAAGCCATTATTATATGAAATGTCAAAGGGACTTATTTAAGAAAAAGAAGATCAAAACCATGAACACTAAAATGACAACAAACACACAACTATCAACAACTGAAAATAAAAAATAAAAACAAAATCCAACTAAGCAAACCAGAACAGGAAGAATATCATAGGTATGGGGATCATTTGGAGGGTTATCAGCTGGGAGGGGGAAGGGGGAGAAATGGGAAATGATACAGGGACTAAGGAACATAATCGATTGTACAAAATAGACAGGTGGAAGTTAAGAATAAAATAGGAAAGGGTGAAGCCAAAAAACTTATATGCTGGACCCATGGACATTAACTAAGGGTGGTGGGATTGCTGGAGGGAAGGGGGGTACTGGGCAGAGGGGAGTAAAGGGGAAAAATATTGGAACTACTGTAACAACATAATCAATAAAATATACTTTAAAAAAAAAGCATGAGGGATGGGGGTCTTGCTCTTTCTA
This sequence comes from Furipterus horrens, assembly GCF_987537825.1. Classification (NCBI taxonomy): domain Eukaryota; kingdom Metazoa; phylum Chordata; class Mammalia; order Chiroptera; family Furipteridae; genus Furipterus; species Furipterus horrens. The sequence continues at coordinate 81,947,442 of NW_028327176.1, read as the reverse complement.
AACTAGAGGGGACAACTGCCTCCTTTCCCCCCCAGAAAAAGTACAGTGTCTTGGGTAAGTTTGTTCTGCTGTGGTCATGAAACCTCTGCTGGACATAGTAGTTTCCAACTGAGCTGGGCATTGGAGGTAGCTCAGCCTCAGTGGATTGCTGGTGATCTTGAAGAGGCTGCCTAGGGCCAGAACAGAACACCATACAACATCACGAAAGGCAGATCCAGAAAGAGAAAACAGTGGTAAAACTAAATTCTACTGAGATAAACTCCACTGCAGTCATCTTTATGATTTACATTATTTTCTCTCCCTCACAGCTTAACATACATTTCTTTTCCTTCAAGGATGTGCCTATTAGGTCACTATTTTATATTATAATTTATTTCAAATCTCATACTTTTCTTAATCCATTTTACCTTCTTCTTTCCTCTTCTTAGTTTTGTTTTAAATTTTATTTATTCTCTTACTATGACTTGTTTCCATTCTGCACTCTTACTAATTTTCCCCTCTCCAACCTCTGAAAACCACTTTTCTTCTCATTAGTCATCTCACATTCTTTTTCACATTCTTAAAATACTCTTATTCTCTCTTCACCTTTATCAACCTTTGATCATTGGTTGTGGATATGGTGGTTGTTGTTGCATTTCATCATTTTTATTTCTAGGTCTTCACTATTTTTTATTTCAAAAATGAAATTTTACTGTTTCCCCTCTGCTACTCCATTTTGCCTTTCTCCAGCCTATTTTTTGTTTTGTTTTAAATTTTAGTTTTTCTCTGCCTTAGCCTGGTTTTTATTCCTTACTATAGTACTCCTTCTTCCTCTATCCTCTCAAAATCACCTCTCTTTCCTCTAGACATCTCTTAAGCTTCTCTTTCTTTCTCTTTTCCCTCTTATTCTCATCCCACCTATATTAATCTTTGCTCTGTTGTTGATATTGCTGTGGTGGAATTTTTCCTCAATTTGGTTCCTATTTTCTTTTTTTCCCTTTTTCCTCTCATTACATACATATATTTAAATTTCTGTTTATACCTAATACTATATGCTTCTCTTCTCTTACTCCATTCTGCTTTCTTCCCATTTTTTATTTATGATATAGATTTCATTTTCTTTCTCTGTTCACATTGTCTCTATTCCCTACTCTTAGTATTGCTCCTCTTTCTACTCTCTCAAAATCATTTTTCTTTCATAGTCATCTCATATTCATTTTTTCTTTGTTACAATAGTCTTAATCCCTCTACATCTTTATTAATATTGTTTCATTTGCTGTTGATAATGTGAATTTTGGTGGCGGTTACTTCTGCAGTTGTGGATTTTTTCCATGGGGTGTTTGATTTGATCTGGCAACCCTGTACAACAACATACAAGATGTGGTGGGCAGAGTGACTCTCAGTCAGCCAGCTGGAGAGAAGGACCCACCAAAGAACAACCTAACAACAACCAAAACTAAATTACAACTGAGATCTAAGATAAAAAAACATAAAGGGCCTCCCAAAAGCATTAAGCTCAGGAGATCAAGGAGACTACACCACAGAGTCCTACAGGTCTTCTAACACAAAAGTTCACCCTGTGAAGACAGGGAGTCAAAGCAGATCAATTGAAGATGCAAAACCAAACAAGAGTAGTCACCAAAAATGGGGAGATGAAGAAGCAGCCCCAATCAAAAGGAAAGGAAGAATGCTCAGAAAGAGTGGTAAATGAAATAGAGACATGCAAACTATAAGACATTGAGTACAAAACAGTGGTTATAAGGATCCTCAAGGAGCTCAGTGACAACTACAAAGAACTTCATGGAAGCTACAAGGAACTAACTGTGAACTCGGCGGCGGCGGCAGCCGTCCGTCTCGAGAGACGATGGTGTAGCTTCTTAAGAGTCTATCTGCACCGCCGAGAATGGCTGTGCAGTCCGACTCGGGAGTGACACGGTATCTGTCTCCTCCCGTGTTGAATCGACATCTTGCGATGACGCTGGAGTGTCCTCTCCAGTGAAGCTACAGAGCCTGGGCAGGGTGATATGGAGGGTCTGCTGTTGCCCATGCAGCAGACCCCCCCTCTCTTCGCAGCTGAAGGGTCCAAGGGAAAGACGGAGTCAATACAGCTTGGCTTCAGGTGCGCCGCAGGAGTTGCCGGTGTTGACTACAACGTCAAACCGCCTTAGGGACTCCGGCTCCGGATTTTCTGTCGGGGTTTACTCCCTTAGCCTTTCCCCTGAAGAGGTATGCCGCAAGGCAGCGGAGGTTTTTTGGAGTCAGAGTTTTCCTTCTCTGATGTGCCCTGACTGGAAGATCGAACCAGCGACACTTAGCTCGCAGGCCGACGCTCAATCCACTGAGCCAAACCAGCCAGGGTGAACTACACCAACATGAAAAAACATAGAAACTATCAATAAGAGCCAGGAGAAAATGAAGAATACAATATCTGAAATGAAGAACACAGTAGAAGGAATTAAAAGCAGGGTAGATGAGGCGGATAATTGAAACAATGAGATGGAGGGCAAAGTAGAACAAAATTCAACAGAGCAATGAATTGAAAAAAGACTTAAAAAATGAATAGGGTTGAAGGGAGCTTCAGGATAACATGAAATGGAATAATATCTGCATCACAGAGACACCAGAAAGAGAAAAAGTGGAGCAGGGGTAGAAGACCTGTTTGAAAAATAATGACAGAAAACTTCCCTAACTTGATGAGAGAAAATGTCACATAAGTCCAGTAAGCACAGAGGGTCCCAAACAAGATGAACCCAAAGAGGTTCATCCATGACACAAAATAATTAAAATGGAAAAACTTAAAGGCAAAGAGAGAATCTTAAAGGCAGCAAGGGAGAAACAGCTAGTAATAAACAAGAAAGCTCCAATAAGGCCATCAACTGATTACTCAACAGAAAGACTACAAGCCAGAAGGGAACGACAAAAAATATCCCAAGTAATAAAAAGCAAAGGCCTACAACCCAGACCACTCTATCCACCAAGGTTCTCATTTAAAATGGAAGGGGAAATAAGGAGTTTCCCAGACAAAAAGAGGCTAAAATTATACATGTCGACCAAAGAAGCATTGCAAGAGATGCTGAAGGGACTGCCTTAACAAGATGAAGAAAAAGAGAGAGACAGAGACAGGGGGAGGCACAGGTACAAAGAGAAAAAATGTTGATGAATAAGTACCTATCAATAATAACCTTAAATATAAATGAATAAAATGCTCCAGCCAGAAGACATAGGTTAACTGATGGATAAGGAAACATGACCCACATATATGCTGTATACAAGAGACCTACCTCAGAACAAAAGACCTACACAAAGAGACATTAAAAAACACAACAAAAGAGGATAGCAATACTTGTATCAAACAAAATAGATTTTAAAACAAAGGGTATAAAAAGAGACAAAGAAGGACACTACATAATACTGAAGGGAACATTCCATCAAGAAGATATAACCCTTGTAAACATATATGCACCCAACATAGGAACACCCAAATATATAAGGAAAATCTTGGAGGACTTCAAGAAAGTTACCAACAGCAACACACTCAGTGTAGGGGATTTTAACACCCCATTATCAACAATGAATAGATCTTCCAAGAAAAGAATCAACAAGGCTATTGTGGCACTGAACAACCCTCTAGATCAAATGGACTCAATTGATATACACAGAACTTTTCACCCCAAAGAAGCAAAATATACATTCTTTTTAAAGGCACAGGAAACATTTTCAAAGATAGACCACATGGTAGGATGCAAAACAAGCCTAAGCAAACTCAAGTACATTGAAATCATATCAAGCATCTTCTCAGATCAAAATGGTTTGAAACTAGAAATCAACCTCAAGGAAAAACTCAAAAACATTCAAATTTATGGACACTGAATAACATGCTATTAAGTCACCAATGAGTTAACAATGAGATCAAGGAAGAAATAAAAACATTCCTGAAAACAAATGAAAATGAACACAAAATAGCCCAAAACCTGAGACACAGTAGAGGCAGTCCTGACAGGGAAGTTCAGAGCAATACAGGCCTACCTAAAAAAGATAGAAAAATCTCAAATAAACAACCTAATGGTACATCTATATGAAATAGAGGAACAACAACAAACAAAGCCCAGAGCGAGTAAAAAGAAGAAAACAATCAAGATCAGAGCAGAATTAAATGTCACAGAAACTAAAAGAACAATTCGAAGGATTGATAAATCCAGGAGCTGGTTCTTTGCAAAGATAAACAAAATTGGCAAGCCTTTAACCAGGCTCATCAAGAAAGAAGAGAGGACCCATATAAATAAAATCAGAAGTGAAGGAGAAGAAATCACAACTGATAAAACAGAAATAGAAAGAGTTGTAAGCAATTACTATGAACAACTGTATAACAAGAAATTTCACAAGCTGGGTGAAATGGACAAATTTCTGGAAACATATAATCTTCCAAAATTTCATTAAGAAGAAGCAGAAAGCCTGACTAAACTGATAACAACTGGTGAAATTGAAGTAGTAATAACCCCCCCCCAAAAAAAAACCCCAGACCAGATGGCTTCAGAGGCAAATTTACCAAACATTTAGAGAGGAACTATCTTCTATCCTTCTCAAACGATTCCAAAGAATTCAAGCAGAGGGAAGACTCCCAGACTCTTTCTATGAGGCCAGTACTATCCTAATTCCACAACCAGGTAAAGACACACACATAAAAGAAGTAAAACTGTAGACCAATATTCCTGATGAACATAGATGCTAAAATCCTCAACAAAATATTGGCAAACCAGATCCAGCAACACATTGAAAAGATCATACACCATTATCAAGTGGGATTCATCCCCACGACACAAGGATGGTATAATATTCACAAATCAATAAACGTAATACAACACATAAACAAAATGAACAAGAAAAATCATATGATCATATCAATAGATTCATGTTTATGATAAAAAATCTCAGCATAATGGGAATAGAGGGAGCATACCTCAACATAATAAAGGCCATATAAAAAAGCCTACAGTCAACATCATACTCAGTGGGAAAAATCTAAAACTTTCCTCCTAAGATCAGGAACAAGACAAGGGTGCCGGCTTTCAACATTTTTATTCAACATAGTGTTGGAAGTTCTAGTCCCAGCAATCAGACAAGAAAAGGAAATAAAAGGCATCCAAATTGGAAAAGAGGAAGTAAAACTGTCATTATTTGCAGACTACATGATAGTGTACATAAAAAACACTATAGATTCCACCAAAAACTTATACAACCTAATAAGTAAATTTGGCAAAACATCAGGATACAAAGTCAATAATCAGAAATTGAAGGCATTTTTGTCCACCAACAATGAAATATCAGAAACAGAAACTAGGAAAAAAAGTCCCATTTACTATAGCAAGAAGAAAAATAAAGTATTAGGAATAAACTTAACCAAGGAAGTAAAAAACAAGTACTCAGAAAACCACAGAACACTGAAGAAAGAAATCAAGGCAGATACAAATATATGGAAGCATATATGTTGTTAATGGGTTGGAAGAATTAACATCATTAAAATGTCTATACTACCAAAGGCAATTTATAGATTCAATGCAATCTCTATTAAAATACCAATGAGATATTTCACAGATTTAGAACAAGTATTTCAAAAATTTATATGGAACCTAAAACAACCCTGAATACTCTCAGCAATCTTGAGAAAGAAGAACAAAGCAGGAGGGATCACAATACCTGATATCAAACTATATTACAAGGCTTATGTAATCAAGATAGTCTGGTCCTAGCTTAAAAACAGACATGTAGATCAATGGAACAGAATAGAGAGTCCAGAAATAAGCCCATGTCTCTATGGTCAATTAATATTTGACAAAGAGGGAAGGAGCATAAAATGGGGTAAAAATAGCCTCTGCAACAAATGATGTGGGGAGAACTGGACAATGACATGCTAAGCAATGACACTAGACCACCAACTCACACCATACACAAGAATAAACTCAAAATGGATAAAAGACAGCATGGATAGAACTGGAGAGTATTATGCTAAGTGAAATAAGCTAGATGGTGAAAGACAAATATCATATGACCTCACCTATAAGAGGAACCTAATGTAAAAAACAAACAAATGAGCAAAATAGGACCAGAGGCATGGAAACAAGGAATAGACTGACAGTGATCAGAGGGGTGGGAGGAGTGGGATAAAGGGGGAAAGAAGGAGAAGGGTCTAATCAAGAAACATGTATGAAAGACCCATGGACATGGACAACAAGGTAGAGATTGATGTGGAAATGGGGGGTAGGCAGGGCAGGGGAGAGCAATGGGGGAATATTGGGACAAGTGTAAAAGAACAAAAAAAAAAGAAAAGAAAAATAAAGATGTATGTGGGAAGATGAGTGGGTAAGAGGCGTTTATATTTCTGGAATCTCTTTATTTTCTGCATAGAAGCAATGCTTCAACTCAGTACCCAGTAATTTAGTTGTTTGTGCTAAGTATTTATTTTGTACTCATGGCATAAAAACAAGCCAGCCCTTCTACCAACACTCTCCCCTTAGTGATCCTGTCTCACCAAAGGAGTTTCTTCTCCTTTCAGTTTGCCTATAAAATGCAAGGATTGCTATAGGACTGGGCAGGAACTAATGTACGAGCACATTGTCCCAAACTCTTTATGTAAGCATTTCTTTTTTATGTGCTTTTTTCAGTGTTGACTTGCCTTTGCAATGTGCACCTCTCCAAGCAAATCATTCTGAGAGATCATCATTTTGAAAGGCTTTGATTCTGTTTTACACACCTACTGGGCTTCAATCTACTTATGGTCTTATACTTTCTCTTCAGAAACTAGATTTTTTTGCAAACTAGAATCTTAATCTGTCCTCTGATGTCAAACCACACCAAGCTAATAGCAGTCAATGAGCTCTGAGAAGAGCTGCTATTCATTGTTTGGACAGAGATGCCTTCATCCTCGGAGAGTGAAAGGAACTGGGACCTGCAGCACTGTTCATGACAATTTTCCATTAAAAGCCTTTGGGGGAAGAGGGAAAAGTGTGTTTTCAGATCCTCCTTTCTTGATAGTCAAGTAGGTGTACCTAAAAAAACAGCATTTGTCCAAACTGTCGAACAAAACATTTTCATTTTAGGAAAAGCTTCTGATGAGCCTCTTTTGGTTCCATTTATTTTTCATATCTTCAGAATAAAAGTTGACCTGATGCCACTGAGCAGAATTTCATTCTGCTGGTCCTGACTGCTGGCCAGGAAGATGCAAAACCAAAAACCTGTGGTGTTCAAGCTGCATAAGAAAAGATGTTTTAATGGAAGAGAAATTCCTTGTGTGAGATTTCTTTGTCAATCAATATTTATTGAATGTCCATACAGCTGGGTCTCTGGTCTGAGCATAAATTCACTTAGTCACAGAATTATCTTGTACATGCTACTGTGTGTTGAAGGGAGAAGAAAATGAGGGAGGAGGAGGTTGCTCTTCTAAACTGAAATCTTATTCTCAATTGGTTATCCTAATCTGAACTAGGAAGTAGATTCCCATTCCTAATTCATCTAATTAATTAAATGAAGTAACAGCACCAAGGAGTAAACAGAATAATGGAATTAAACAGACTTTAAATAAACTAATAAAAATTAGGCAAGATACACCTGTAGGTTCTGGTTTGGATGGTATAATGTCGGATGATGTGGAAAAGCCACTTCCATATGTTTCTCACACTGTAATCCTGACTTCATTTTACAAGTAACAGGAGCCATCCTGGCAGCCAAATCCAAGTTCTCAGTAAGCCTTTGCTGCAAACAAATTCTATTTCCTCATTATCCTAAAGCAGTGTCAGAATCACCCAGGAGCTCCTTCAACTATGAACCCTGGTCCTCTAAGATGTTCTGGTTCTTGTGCTGGGGGAGGGACAAGATTGTCCAGGTCATTATAATATGGCCTTCTCATCCTGCCTCCATGCATTTAGGAGTCTCACTACCACTCTAAATTTGTGGGAGTTCCACTTAATAACATTACTGTAACAGTCTAGATGTGCTGTTTTCTTTACCTACTCTGTCTTATTCTTGGAGTATCCTGTATCCAATAAACCATGGAGCCAGAAGGTCCTCAGATAGCTTCCCCTTCCCTCTCCAGTACACCAATGGCAAAAGAGAGGTACTGAATGGGTCAGGTAGTTCATTGTACTCCAGAAACTTCTTGTGGTCACTTTGTCTCATGGAGACCACCAACTTAGTCCTTTTAAGAACTGAAAGGCACTTTCTACTTATTATCTGGTCAGATTTGTTTTCCAAATTATCTCCTCCAGGAGGAAGGGAAGAATAATAGCAGCGAATCCAATATGCCCTGAGGTTGGGAGTCAGGACAACTGGGTTCAATTAAATGTAGTAACCTTATTGTGACATTTTAAAGGAAAGTTCAGGGGCTAGAAGATCAGGGTATTGAAAAGTTTTGGGAAAAAATCTATAACTAGATGGAATAGAGTATCTCAGGTTGAATTCCTCAGATTCATTACAAAATCCTTAAGGTCCCTATAAACCCATAAAATATGCAGAAATATTTCTTCCTTTCATTATTTTTAAGATATTGGTTTCTCCCAGCATTAGCCAGGAAAATGACATCTGCTGTGTGTTTTCTTCATTATTAAATTTTCTGAAATTTTTGGATACTCAATGTTTTTCACCCATATCAGTTTAGAGCTAACTTTTAATTTTAATACACAGGCCAGTTAATGAACCTAAACATCATTTTGGGGAGACATAATGTATGTCAACATATTTGTTACTTAGTGTAAAGCATTTCTTACATATACAATGGAATATTACTCAGCCATGAGAAACAAGGAAATTATGGATGGACTGTGACAACATGAATGGATTGTGAAGGTATTATGCTATGTGAAATCAGACAGAAAAGACAAATACTGTATGATCCCACTTATATGTGAAATTCAAAAATCCTCAACTTGCACAAACAGAGAGTAAAATGGCAGTTACCAGGGGCTGAGGGTTGGGAAAATGAGAAGATGCTGGTCAAAGGGTACAAACTTGGCAGTTGGAAGTTGAGTAAATTCTAGAGATCTAATGCACAGCATAGTAATCATAGCCAATTATACTGTATTATAAACTTCAAGTTGTTAAAAGACCCAGTTTGAAATGTTCTCACCACAAAAAAGAAATTATAATTATGTGACATAATAGGGATATTAGCTAATGCTGCAGTGGTAATCATATTGCAATATACAAATGAATCAAATCAATACCTTAAACTTACACAAAGTTGTACGTCAATAATTACATCACAGTGAAAAAAAAAGCATTTCTTAGCTATGTGCCAAAGACATATATCAGCTTTGATTACAACATGCTTTCTGGTTAAAGCTCTCAACTTAATAAAACTAGGGTATAAATCAAATATTAAGCAAAGAATCAGGCAATATTATCCATTATGAGAAGGAGATCAGCACCCTGTGGTGCAGGCTCTCCAAGGCCATATCAAAAATTTTGTTCGACCCAAGATGGCAGCAGATTGAGTGGGAGTTACACTAACTTCTTCCAAGGACCAAACTGGAATTACAACTAAATGATAGAAAAATCATCCTAAATAACCAACTGAGGATTATCTGGAAAGAAGCTTTATAGCCAAGGACTTATAGAAGAAGCCACATCAAGACTGATAGGAAGTGAGGAGGTGCGAGAGGGCTGGCTGAGTACCATGGACAACAGCTGAAGTTTTGGAGGGATATCTCAGCTGCGTGTGTGTGTGTGTGAGTTTCACTGAGAAGTGTGGAGTCTAGATCTCAAGCCAGACTCATTAGCCTAGAGCACCATAACTAGGAAAGGTGCTCATAAAACATGCAGCTCTGAAAAGCAGCAGCATTTCTGTCCACCAATGAGAGATGGCTAGGGACGCAGCCACTCTACTGTAGGGTGCACAAAATTTTGTTTGCAGCCACTTACCCTTTATTAGGAATAAAGAAGCAAGCCAGTGACTCTCAAACCAGTAGGAGATAATTAACAGATGAATCACGGGAAAGGGGCGAGGAAATGACATTCTGCAGCTCCTCACACATACCTCTGGGATCAAAAGGAGGAAGATTGGTGTCACCAAACACAGAGAAATGGGAAGATGTAGCTAGATAACTTTACAAATAAGTTGGGGATAGACCTATAACTAGATTACCCTAAATTAATCACACCCTTAGTTAAGTAGTTTATCGCATTAGATTATGAACCCGGATTAACCAGTAATGGAGAAATGCTGGAGAAGGAGAGGGGTGGGTGAGCTAATCGTGTTAGGGAGGGGGAGCTAATCGCATTACTATAAAACCAGTTTTCTTTGTCTACTTTGTGCACACATTCTCCTGGCTGGTGGTGCACCTGACTCTGCAGATTTGTGAATAAACGCCTTGCTTTGCTGCTCAAGTATACAAAATTAATATCTAAAAATCAATTGCATTTTTTATGCCAATAGTGAACTATCAGAAAGGGAAATTAAAAAAACAATCCTGTTTATAATTGCTTCAAAAAATAAAATACCTAGGAATAAATTAACCAAGAAGGTAAAAGACCTGTACTCTGAAAGTTATAAGACACTGAAGAAAGAAATTGAAGAAGATACAAATAAGAGAAAGCATATCTTATGTTCACAGATAGGAAGAATTAACATAATTAAAATGTCTCTATTACCCAAAGAAATTTATAGATTCAATGCAATTTCTATCAAGATACCAATGATATAGTTCACAGAACATTTATATGGAACCACAAAAGGCCCGAAATAGTAACAATGATTTGAGAAAGAGGAACAAAGTTGGAGGAATCATGCTACCTAATATCAAACTACACTATAAGACTAATCAAAACAGCATGGTCCTGGCATAAAAACATATATATAATACATCAGTGGAACAGAATAAAGAGCCCAGAAATAAACCCATACCTTTACAGTCAATTAGTATTTGACAGAGGAGTCAAAATATAAAATGGGTTAAAGATAGTTTATTCAATAAATGGTGTTGGGAAAATTGGACAGATACATGCAAACAAAAACAACAACAACAAACTAGATCACCTTCTTATGCCACTCACAAGAATAAACTCAAAACTTAAATGTTAGACTCAAAATCATAAAATTCCTATGTTTATAGGCAGTAAAATCTCAAGCATTTCTTGTAGCAACATTTAAAAAATATATTTACTTGGGCACCAGAAACAAAAGAACAAGTTTTTATACAGCAAAGGAAATTATCAACAAAATTAAACAATAACCCACTGAATGGGAGAACATATTCCCCCATATATCTGATAAGGTGTTAATATCCCAAATTTATAAAGAGCTTATAAAACTCAACACCAAAACCCTCCAAATAGTTCAATTAAAAATGGGCAAAGGATCTGAATAGACACTTCTCCAAAGAGAACGTGCAGAGATGACCAATAGACATATGAAAAAATGCTCAACATCACTAATTATCAAAGAAATGAAAATTAAAACCACAATGAGCTATCACCTCACACCTGTCAGAATGACGATCATCAATAAATCAACAAACAACAAGTGTGAATGAGGATGAGGAGAAAAAGGAACCCCTTTGCACTGTTGGTGGGAAAGCAGATTTGTTGGAGCCACTGTGGAAAGCAACATGGAATTACCTCAAAATGTTAATAATGGAACTGCTTTATAACCTAGTGATTCCACTTCTGGGAATTTATCCAAAGAAACCCAAAACACTAATTTGAAAGAATATATGCTTCCTTATGTTCATTGCAGCCTTATTTACAATAGCCAAGATTTGAAAGCAGCCCAGTGTCCATCAGTACATGAGTGGATAAAAACAGCTATGGAACATTTAAACAATGGAATACTGCTCAGCCATAAAATAGAAGAAAATTTTACCCTTTGCTACAGCATGAATGGACCTGGAGAACACTATGTTAAGTGAAATAATCCAGTCAGAGAAAGACAATTACCATATGATTCCACTTATATGTGGAATCTAATAAACAAACTGAACTAACAAACAAAATAGAGACAGACCCATAGATAGCAAGCTGAAACTCTGGGGTGCTGGGGTGGAGGAGTCGAAAAAAAAGGAAGAACTCAGGGACATGGACAACAGTGTGGTGATTGTGAGGGGAGGGTGTTGGGCAGAGGTGGAAGAGGGTATAATGGGGATAAATGGTAATAAAAAAATACAATAAAAATTTTAAAAAATAATTTTGTTATTTTCCCTAACTGGGGAATCCTGGAATCTGATTTGAGTTTTGAAAGATTACTTCAGCTACTGGATTGAGGTTAAATTAAATGTGATATAAAGTGGAATACAAAGATCAGTTGGAGGCAACTGTATTATATGTTCTCAGATAAATAATAGTTGAATATGTGAAAATACACACACAAATCAATCTGTCTGTGTGTCTTTCTATCATTTACCTATCTGCTTATTAAACACATGCACAATATATATACAATTGTCTTATACACCAAATGAAATTCTAAAAGTGCAGAGAGTCAGTGCAGTCCACTCTTGCAGTAGACTCAGACTTGCATTTCTCTCCCCCTTGGGTCTGAATTGTGTTTGGCCCTGTTTGTTGGGAGCCTTCCTTTTGAAGGGCTGTGTCCTCATGCAGGTGCTTGTCAGGGAAGTTCTTAGCCATGGACATTTCTACCTGATGCCATTATGCTCCTGGCAAGAGCAGCTCCTGCTTGGCTTGTTTGTTCAGGGCAATGGTGTCTGCCCATATTTAAATGGTTAAGTCTCTGTGCTCAACATTGTCAAGATTCTGAAGGTGAAACTCAACATGTAATGGTGAACTTGGAATGTGAACCTCACACAGGTGAATCCACCTGAGCTTAAGTCGCTCATAGGAATGGTGGACTCTGGGGTGATCACAAGCCCCATGGTCTAGAAACCTTTGCTCTTTCTTACTGAGGCTAAACTTAATTGTGTAGATATTTAAGTTAAATTTTAATGCTTCAGAAGCTTAAACAGTGCACAGGAGTGGCAGTTCTGAGAAGAGTTTCACATGAGGATCTAGATAAGAGGATACAAATGGGTGGTGGTTCATCCTGTCTCTTCCAGGCCAGAGTGACAAGTGTGCTGAGACATTAGTGACTTCCACCCTTGGTGGTCACTTGTGGCCATGAGCTGCCTCATCTGGTTACCCCAGTATGTTACACACATGTCTGTACTTTCTGTGTGTGGCATGAACACAGTCTGCACACTGCACAGGATGTGCAAGTGAGCATGCCAAATTCTCATGGACCTGGAACCCTACAGAGAGGACATCAGTAAGCTGGATTTGTCACCATTCTTAACTTCCAGTGCTTGCAGCTGTCTACTGGATCTCTTAGTAGACAATTTCTTCCATGATACAAGTGCTGCAGTGGATCAGTTCACTGCTCTGTTCTATTACCTGTCTCCAAGAGCAGGTATGCTCTGGGTTCTGGGATCAACAGGTTTCAGCATGATGACTGCTTTTTGAATGCCTGAATTAGGAATACCTCAGACATTTAGAAAGGTATCCTGAGAATATACTTCTAGTAACAGCAAGGTTGAGTGGTCAAGAACAGGAAAAATATTCCATGAAAAAGGAAACATTCTTTTCCTGACTTCTTGCCATTCCAATAGGGTACTGGGTCATTTGAATGATCTCCAGCTCAATGGAGTCTCTCATTGGCAACATCCCCAGGGTACGTGACTGCATTTTACAGTGCAGTGTTCTTTGATTATTACCACTTCCTTTGTATAAAAAATACTACACAGCAGAAAGAAAGAAGGAACTTCTACTTTTTGTTACAGCATGGGTGGAACTTGAGAGTATTATGCTAAGTGAAATAAGTCAGGTGGTGAAAGATAAATGTCATATGATCTCACCTAGTACAGGAAACTAATGAACAAAACAAACAAACAAGCAAAATAGTATCAGAAATATGTAAAGAGGGAACAGACAGTGATCAGAGGGGAGGAGGGAGAGGGAAAAGTGGGGAAAGAAGGGGAAGGGTCTAGTCAGGGAACTAATATGAATGACCTATGGACATGTACAACTAAATGGGGATGGCCTGTGGGAGAGGGGGTAGGTGGGTGGAGCAGGGGAGAGCAAAGGAGGAAAAATGGGACGACTATAATAGAAAAACAATAAAAAAAAAATAATAGAATTTTGGAGCTGGGATGAATATTATCTAAGTTACATTTTACAGGTGAAGTGACTGAGACTCTTCTAAGGGTAACTGCTGCATTTGCTGCTTCTTTTGGGGGATACACTTATAGCCCCCACACAGCTCAGTGAAGACATCTCTCTGGCAGGATTTGATTTCAAGCTCTATATTTGAAATTCAGAAAAGTGTGTTGGATCAATGTTCCACTTAAGCTTAAGTGTGTTTTCTTTTAGATAGTTTTTGAGAACGTGTATTAAAGGAGTCCAGGTCTTTATTGTGCTTGTCTCTCTGAAGGAATAGAAATTAATTTGAAAAACAATAAATAGACTCTATGCTGAATATGTCCTGGAAGAAACTACTGAGATTCTTCCTTTTCCAACCTCCTCCCCATCTCTGTTCCTGCCCTTTTCTAACAAGAGCTAAGCATCTATCCACCTGGTATTGTACAAGACATTTTGTAAATATTTCCAACCCTCATGTCAAAAAATGATAATAATAAGTGGAACCACTTTGAGATGGAGCCAGAGCTGCCATGACAGAGGAGCATCCTTGAATGTCATATGTCTCAAACCTTGGAAGGTTAAAACAGGACAAAATCACTCTTGGACTAGACCTAAGCAACCTTGTGTTCATCAACACTGTAAATGTTACATTTCCAAATGCAACGATGCAGCACTTATTATGACTACTGGACTGATGACTATTGGACTAAAAATTAAAGATTTTTTTTAGAATTGACATCACTGTGGGATGTTTTCTGCACCAATAGATATGCCTTTTTTCTAGTGATGTAATTGTTCCCCTTTTCTTTCTCGTTAAATACCCATTGCTTTGTCTCCCAATCAGAACACTATTTGGCCACATCAGTGTATTCAAATAGCTATTATTATTGATCTCAATAAATGCTTCTCATCTCTTACTTTGAAAGTCCTTTTTATTTTTAACTTAACACTCCCAGTAACCCTATGAGGCAGAAATTATTTTTCCCATTTTGCCGATAAGGAAATAGAGGCTCCCAAGTCACATATTTTGGTGACTGGTGGAATTCTGCTGATCTGAGTCCAAGGGCACCCTATACTATCCATTTCATGTCGGTGAAGACATCACTTTGCATCTCAGGGCCCTGTTCAAGTCATTCGATGCAGAGAGGGCCCATCCCACAGCCTCTCTGTTTTATGTGGAGGACCTATGTTGGGGAGGCAAACCCCTGTCTACCTGCAGAACTCTCCTTCCAATTCTGGCAGCAGGAGCGAGGCCATGGGATTTTTCATCAGATCAGCCACCATGGAGTCTTTGGGTGTCACATAGAAGAAAGGAATCCCAGTGCTGTTGTTCAAGGGGCCATCACTGATGGGCACGCAGTTCCCAAATGGCAGTCCTGGAATCTAACAAACACCAAAAAAAGGATTTCTCAATGCAGGGCTGTGGATTGCCCTGAGCTTAACTTGTTTCTTTGACCAGGAATTATAGTGCCTGGGATGTGAAGGGAGCATGGCATTATCATGGTTCTGACAGGGAGTAATTAAGGCATAGTGGTTCTCATTCTGCCCAATTCACTCAGTGATGCCTTTAGAATTTCTATAGAGGAGCTGAGCATTGACATTCTGTTTGAGAGAGATAATTAGGGGGTTATTCTTGAGTCTGTAAGTACAATACATAGCAAACACACTCACTTTATTAAATCTGAAGTTATTTGGGGGAGGGGAAATAAAATTTATGGAGGGCTACTAAAACATTGCCCACAACTTGCCCCTGAAAGCCCCACTGGCTTCACTGCCTCCTCCAAGTGTTTGGCAACTTTAGGGATAGGATTTAAGCCTTAACTTAGACATCTTATCTGGTCTTTGGACCCCAGGAACTTTCTGTTATTGTTTCTTTTAGGGACATACCACTTTCTCACGTATTAGTCATATTTTAATTTTAATCAATAATATTTTATTATATAATTCAGCAAACTATGGGAAATTGGTTTCTCATCCTTTTAGCTTAAAAGAAGTAACAGAAATATGCCATGCCAACTTTTGTTCATGGAATTGTTAGACATATAAACAAATATTTCTTAGGTCTTCCCAAGCCCTGCTGGGTGCAGCAGCCCCATGAGCTTCTCCCTTTACAGTGTTCCTCATTGTCAATTAGCTCATAACTCAGGGGCTGTCTTTGTCTTTGGAGTGCTGCATGACAACAGTGTGTAGAATTGTAATAAGGAATGGATTGAATATTTTAAGAAAACACAATGTTAAAGAGTCCTTCGAATTTGTTATATCAGTTCATTCACAGACTCTGTTTTTCAGTTAGTTACAAATTGCCTAGAGTCATGCATTGCACACATGGCAGGCACTTGGTAAATGTTTTCTGAATTTATTAAGTTTGGATTAAATATCAATATTGGAAAGAGGAACTACTAATGAAGCTAAGACAAGAGATGTCAAAAGTTAAAATATCTTTAATACATTGAAATATATTTAATTGCTTAAAACAATCTGTGTTTTAAAACCAAGATCAGCTTCATATTTAAGCTTCACATCTTTTTAAGGTGTGTCTTAGGAGCATACCACACAGTGTGAAAAATCATTTGGATGCTGTAAAAGAGGGTAAGATTGTTGCCCTAATCAGAATAAGGTTGTCATTTAGATAATGTTTTTAAGCTAACTTAGTCAACCACTTAATTTCATAGATGAGGAAAACAAAGTGGAAAACCCAGTGATTTGGCCACAGTCTCAGAGCTTAGGAGACCTCTGGCTGGGGCAAGAAACTGCCCTCTGGCAAATGACCTAGACATTCCATAAAATAATTTTTTTTTGGTATGAAATAAATAAGAGTTCACATTACTACCCTGTAGAGAACCCCTTACATCTATCTTAACAGCCCTAAAAGCTTCCTGGAGGATATATACTTCTGGATGTTACACCCTCATCTATTTATCCATGAACGTCATTTCTGCTTCAGGTGGAATCAGAAATCATTCCAGTATTTACGCACTTTGCACAATAAGTCTTCTTTCCAGAAAAATTTTTGAGTTCCATTTTTTCCCTATATTTTTAAAATGTAAATTTCCATCAAGGCCCAAGTGATGTCTTTCTCTCAGTTTCCGATTTGGTTCTCTGTTAGTAAGTGACAGGGAAGTTCCCCTCTATCGCTCTATCGGGTGGGCGCGATGAGCTGGGAGGGGTTGATCACACCTAACCTGTGATGCTAAAGGACATCCAGTGGTTCCTTTTGTCCAGGTCTCTGGTCATGGGCTGGTTATTTATACGTGTCTATGACTGAGCATCTCAAGATTGCGCTTCAGTGCCCATCCACCTGTCAGGAAGTCTGGTTGTTAGTACCCCGAACCCCCGCACCCTCCTACTTTGCCTGGCCAACCAAAGCGCAGTCTAGTTCCCTTATTTACATAGTTTCTATAGGTCAATCTAGCCGACTGGACACATTTGTTAGACCTAGATCCGGGTACGTGAGTGGTCGCTAGCATTTACCTGGCCACTGGGTATGTCGCCTGGGTGCCAGGCCACCGCGAAGCATGCACTTGCCACCGACTCCCTGCGTGGTGGCTTACCTTCTCATCCGTGGACACAGTGGCCAGACAGCCCCAGGCACTGGCGTGGGCAAGGAAGCGGGCGGTGCTCGGGCGCAGCCTAGAGCCGCTCTCTCGTGGGTAGGAGAACATCCCGGGTGGCACGGGAGGCGGCCTAGAGCGGGTTGTGCTCGCGGGGGGCGGCAGGTGCGGGTCCTTCTTGTGCGCTGAGGTCGGGAAACTCCGCTGCCAGATACTGCCCGAGTCCTCCAGCAGCGCGGGCATTGCCTCCTCGGTGGAAGCGTTGTCCAGCTCCTCATCCACCTGGTTGGTGACAGCCCAGGACACCGAGCTCACAATCACATAGCCTGAGGCTGGGGACAGCAGGGCGCTGCAGTACAGCAACCAGTAGAGGCTGGTCCCGGGCAGCGCCGGCCGGTGGCGAAGGCGCACGGACATTTTGCTGTCGTTGAGCCGGGACTCGGGACAGCCAGCTGCGCTTCAGCAACCGGAGAAGTCTGCAGCGCCCCGGGTGGCGAATTCAGGGAGCTGGGATCTCTTCCCTCTGCCGCAGCAGCCCCCAGCCTGTGGGATACACTGGCAGCCGCGCACCACCTGTGGAAGTCGAAATTCCTGGTGGACCATATTGAGCTCCAAAGGTGCACGCAGTGCAGTTGGCAGTCGCCGTGTGCAGAGTCCCCATTGCGTGCCAGGTCCGGGGTGGGCTTGGTTCCCGCTGTATGACTCAGGTTTCGCAGCAGACGATGGGCGTTCACACCCCGGGCTCAATACACTCCTCCACTTTTCTGCTGTGTAACCCTGCCAAATCACTTAATTTGTCTGTGCCTCAGTTCCTCACTAGAAAACGAAGAAAAACTGTATTTAACTCATAAGGGTGATGGATAGCAGGATTAGATGAGTTAATATTTGAAGAGGCTTAGAACTGCGTGTCGCATGGAGCCAGTGAGCGTTATATTTTTATAACAAAGGTAGAGATTGTTAACATCCTTTTATAGAAGAGGAAACAGTAAACAGAGCTGTAAGATTAGCACCAACACCGTCTGATGTCAAAGCCTGATCTGTTGCTCTGTAAGGACAATGATTACCGTCTTACACTTTGCTAGGACAGGAGGGGATTTCAGCCAGTTCATCTAAAAGCAGAACTAAGTGCATGGATACATGGAGCAGACTGACGGCTGTCAGAGGGGAGGTAGGAGAGGAGAGACTGGATGAAAGAAGGGGAAGGGATTATCCAAAGAATGTATATGCATAACACATAGGCACAGACAACTGTATAGTGATGGCCCAGAGGGAAGGTGGCGGTTGGGGGTTGGATGGAGGTGGATATAATTGGGGAATGGGAATTGGGACATCTATAACAGTATCAATAATAAAATAAAGAAAGAAAAAAGCAGAACCAAGTTTTTTACATAAAAACTAAAATAAAGGCAAATCAGCGCCCAGAGAGAATGTGGCTGGGATGCAGTGTGAGGAAAATTGCATGAATACACATCATACTTTTAAAATATTCTCTTATTAACGAAAATTTGGACTGTTTCCAATAGTGAAGTTTTACAGATACCACAATAATTTAAAGTTATGTATGCTTTCTTCCCTTTTTATTGAATTTATTGGTTAACAAAATTGTACTGGTTTCAGGTGCACAATTCCACAACACATTATCTGCACACTGTATTGTGTGTTCACTACCCCAAGTCAGGCCTCCTTCCATCATGATTTATCTCCTCTATATCCTTCTCCACCTACCCTACCCGTCTTCTCCCAGGAAGCACCACTCTGTTGTTGATGCCCATGACTTTCTTTTCTTTTTTTAATTGTACACTTTGACCAATATCTCCCATTTTCCTTCCCGATTCTCTCATTTAGTTATTTTTCCATTTTCTTATTATGTTTTTATCTTTATTTATTTTTTAAAGTATATTTTATTGATTATTTTGTTACAGTAGTCCCAATTTTTTTTCCCTTTGCTCCCTCTGCCCAGTACCCCACTTCCCTCTAGTAATCCCACTTCCCTTAGTTCATGTCCATGGGTCGTGCATATAAGTTCTTTGGCTTCACCCTTTCCTATATTATTCTTAACTCCCCCCTGTCTATTTTGTACCAAATAATCATGCTTCTTAATCCCTGTACCATTTCCCTATTTCTCCCCCCGCCCCGTCCCAGCTGACAATCCTCCAAATGAACCCCATACCTATGATGGTGTTCCTATTCTGTTTTGCTTAGTTGGATTTCGTTTTTATTTTTTAGATTCAGTTGCTGATAGTTGTGAGTTTGTTGCCATTTTAATGTTCATAATTTTGATCTTTTTCTTAAGTAACTCCCTTTGACATTTCATATAATAATAGCTTGCTGATGATGAACTCCTTTAACTTTACCTTGTCTGGGAAGCACTTTATCTGTCCTTCCATTATGAATGCTAGCTTTGCTGGATAGAGTAATCTTGGTTGTAAACTCTTGTTTTTATCAAGAGTTTAATACTTATTGCCAGTCCCTTCTTGCCTGCAAAGTTCCTTTTTAGAAATCAGCTGATAGTCTAATAGGCACCTCTTTGTAGGAAACTCTGCTTTTCTCTTGCTGCTTTTAAGATTCTCTCTTTATCTTGAAACTTTGGCATTTTAATTATGATGTGTCTTGTGTGGTCCTTTTTGGGTCTAGCTTGTTTGGGACTCTTTGTGCTTCCTGGGCTTATATGTCTATTTCCTTCCCCAGATTTGGAGAGTTTTCCTTCATTATTTTCTCACATAAGCTTTCAATTTCATGCTCTTCCTCTTCTCCTTCTGGCATCCCTATGGTTCGGATGTTGGCACTTTTAAAGTTGTCCCAGAGGTTCCTACCCCTCTCATTTTTTTCAATTCTTGTTTTTTCATTCTGTACTGGTTGACTGTTTTTTTCCTTCCTTATGTTCCAAATCATTTATTTGAACCCTGGTTTCCTTCCCTTCACCATTGGTTTTGTGTGGATTTTCCTTTGTTTCATTTAGCGTAACCTTCACTTCTTCCCTTATGCATCTGCCATACTTAAGCATATCTGTCAAGCCTGTGAGCATCTTTATCACCAGTGTTTTGAACTCTGCATCTATTAGGTTAGCTATCTCCTCGTTTGTTAGATTTGCTATCTCCTTGTTGCTTAGTTCTCCCACTGGAACCTTGACCCGTTCCCCCTTTTGGACCATACTTCTCTGTCTCCTGATTCTGACAGGCTCCTGTGTTTGTTTGCTCTGTTAGGTAGAGCTGTCGCTCCTGTTATGTTGTAAGGGGCGGGGCCTTAGTATTCGTCAGTAGAGGATGACCCATTTCACCACGTTGTGGCACTGTTTGTGGGGGAGGGGTCTGAGAGGGAACAATGCTGCTTGCTCAGCACTCTCCCCTTTTCCAGGAACTTCTCCCAATTTGTATGGGACTGGCACCTCTCTAGCTGTTGCCCTTGCTGTCGTTCCCAGAGTGAGTGGGTCTGCAAATACTCTAGGACTATGGGGGATCTTTAAACAAGCAGGCTCTGTGGAGAGACTGGCAGTTTCTTCCTCTGCCCCACCCCCCACTAGTTTGCACAGTCAAAAGCAATGAGGCTTTATTTTCCCTGGCACTGGGACCATGAGCTGCACAGTCTAGTCTGGTGCTGGGAGTGCTCCCAGGTGTCCCTCCCTAGTTTTTAAAACGTGTGACTGCGCTTTCTGCCTGCCTGACACTGTTGCCGCTGCTGCCACTGCTACCGCCACCACACCTCATCCTCTCCACCCGGGCTCTGCCCCTCCTACCTGTCTGGATGAGTATTTCTTCTTTATATCTTTGTTTGTTGAACTTTCATGCAGCTTGATTTTCTGGAACTTTGGTTGTCTCTAGTTTTGAGGTAGTTGTGTTCCTTCTTAGTTGTGGAGGGAGACACAGTGTGCCTGTCTACGTCTCCATCTTGGATGGAAGTCTTATTATTATATTTTTATTATTTTTTAAATTTATTTTTTAAATGTTGTTCTATTATGAACAGTTGTCATATATTTCCTCATTGTTCTGCCCTGCCTGTCCCACGCCAGTGCTCTCTCATAGCCTATCCCCACCCTCTTGTTCATGTCCATGGGTCATTTATACTAGTTCCTTGACTAGACCCTTCCCCTTCTTTCAACCTATCTCACCCTTGCCCCTCTGCTCTGGTCACTGTCAGTCTGTTCCTTGTTTCCATGACTATGGTTCTATTTTGCTCATTCGTTTTGATCATTAGGTTACTGTATTAGGTGAGATCATATGGTATTTGTCTTTTGCCACCTGGCTTATTTCACTAAGCACAATACTCTTGACTTTCATCCATGCTGTCACAAAAGGTAGTAGTTCCTTCTTTCTTTCTACTGCATACTATTCCATTATGTAAACTTACCACAGTTTTTTGATCCACTCATCCACTAATGGGCACTTAGGTTGTTTCCAGGACTTGGCTATTGCAAATAGCGCTGCCATGAACTTTGGGGTGCACAGGTTCTATTGAATTGGAGTTTGGGGATTCTTTGGATATAATCCCAGCAGTGGAATTGCAGGATCAAAACGCAGTTTCATTTTTAGTTTTTTGAGAAATTTTACACTGTTTTCCACAGTGGCTGCATCATTCTGCATTCCCACCAACAGTGTACTAGGGTTCCCTTTTCTCCACATTCTCCTCAACAATTGTTTGTTGATTTATTAATGATGGCCATTCGGACTGGTACAAGGTGTTATCTCATTGTGGTTTTAATTTGCATCTCTATGATGACTAGTGATGTTAAACATTCTTTCACGTGCTTAGGGGCCCTCTGTATATCCTCCTTGGAGAATTCCTTTGCCCATTTTTTAATTGGATTGTCTGTCTTCTTGGTGTAGAGTTGTATAAGTTGTTTATATATTTTGGAGACCGAACCCTTGTCTGAGTTATCATTGGCAAATATGTTTTCCCATACGGTTGGTTCCGTTTTTATCCTGCTGATGTTTTTTTTTTTTTAGCAGAGGAGAAAGTTTTTAGTTTGATGGAGTCCCATTGGTTTATTCTTACCTTTATTTCCTTTGCCCTGGGAGATTTATCGGCAAAAATATTGCTGTGTGGAATATCTGAGATTTTACTGCCTATGTTTTCCTCTATGACTTTTATGGTGTGATCGCTTATGTATAAGTCTTTTATCCATCTTGAATTTATTCTGGTGTAGGGTGTAATTTGGTGTTCCAGTTTTATTTTTTTTGCACGTCCCTGTCCAGTTCTCCCAACACTATTTGTTGAAGAGCCTATTTTCACTCCATTTTATGTTCCTTCCTCCTTTGTCAAATATTAACTGACTATAGAGACCTGGGTTTATTTCTGGGATGTCTATTCTGTTCCATTAATCTATATGTCTGTTCTTATGCCAGTACCAAGCTGATTTGTTCATCGTGAGCTTTTAATATAGTCTGATATCAGGTATTGTGATTCCTCCTACTTTGTTCTTCTTTCTCAAGATTGCTGAGGCTATTTGGGGTCATTTTTGGTTCATATAAATTTTTGAAGTATTTTTTCTAGGTCTGTGAAATATTTCATTGGTATTTTAATAAGGATTGCGTTGAATCTATAATGTGCTTTAGGTAATATGGACATTTTAATGATGTTGATTCTTCCCATCCATGAGCATGGCATATGCTTTCATTTATTTGTATCTTCCTTAATTTCTTTCTTAAGTGTTCTGTAGTTTTCCAAGTACAGGTCTTTTACCTTCTTGGTTAAGTTTATTTTTAAGTATTTTTCTTTCTTTTTATTTTTTTGATTTATTTATTATTTTTCTATTACAGTTGTCCCACTTTTACCCCCATTTCTCCCCCTCCCCCTCTACCCAGCCCACCCCTTCCCCCACAGCCAATCTCTACACTGTTGTCTGTGTCCATGGGTCACTTATACTAGTTCTTTGACTAGACCCTTCCCTTACTTACCCCCCTTCCTTCCCTCCCCCCCACTTCCCTGGTAACTGTTAGTGTGATCCTTGTTTACATGCCTCTGGTTCATTTTATTTTGTTTGTGTTCTTCATTAGTTTCCTGTATTAGGTAATATCATATAGTATTTGTTTTTCATTGTCTGGCTTATTTCACTAAGCATAATATTCTCTAGTCTATCCATGTTGTCACAAATAGTAGTTCTTTCTTTCTTTCTGCTGCATAGTATTCCATTGTGTACATGTACCAGTTTTTTTAACCCCTCATCTACAGATAGGCACTTAGTCTGTTTCCAGCACTTGGCTATTGTAAATAGCACTGCTATGAGCATAGGTGTGCATAGTTTTTTTTGAACTGGTGTTTCAAGATTCTTTTTTAATTTTTTAATTTGGGGGGCCCAAAAATCTGTTTCCATAAGCTCTCCAGGTGATTCTGATGCTCTCTTGAACACCAGAGAATCACTGGTTACATATAGAGGAATATAACTTCTGATATAAAGTAGCTAACCATAAATTAATAAAAATTAACTTTATAATAATTAGTTTAGTCATAAAATAATTCCTTATAAGTCCAAAATGAAGAATATCACCATAATTGTTCAATAAAGTACTTGGAAACAATTTTTCTATCTGCAAAATAATTCTGCTGAATTTTATTGTCAAACTATTAAAACTAAGTTTAGTAGTAGGAATATAGAATTTATGTAAATTTGAAATGTTTCTGCAAAGAAATACCTATGAGAAATATCTTATTGATAAGAAGATTTAATATCACAAGGATACAGTGCTCCCAGAATATGTGGGTATGCATGTTATACATACATGTTATATACATATGTGCATGTATCACATACACACATATACATGTATTTAAAATTTCAAGTAATTCCAATCAAATTCTCAAGTAGATTTTTAATGTGAGAATCTGTTCATAAAATATATATAACAAAAATGTTTCAAGATTCTTCAGGTATAATCCTAGCAACGGAATTGTTGAGTCAAAAGGCTGTTTATTTTTTAGTTTTTTGAGGAAACTCCATACTGTTTTCCACAGTGGCTGTGCCAGTCTGCATTCCCACCATCAGTGCACTAGGGTTCTCTTTTCTCCACATCCTCACCAGCATTTGTTGCTTGTTGATTTGTTGGTGATGGCCATTCTGACCAGTATGAGGTGGTATCTCATTGTGATTTTAATTTGCATCTCTCTGATGACTGTTGATATTGAACATTCTTTCATATGCCTATAGACCCTCAGTATGTCCTCTTTGGAGAAGTGTTTGTTCAGGTCCTTTGCCCATTTTTTAATTGGATTATCTGTCTTCTTGGTGTTGAACCATGTAAGTTCTTTATGTATTTTGGAGATCAATCCCTTGTCTGAGGTATCATTGGCAAATATGTTTTCCCATACAGTTGGTTCCCTTTTCATCTTGCTGATGTTTTCTTTTGCTGAGCAGAAACTCTTTAGTTTGATGTAGTCCCATTTGTTTATTCTTTCTTTTATTTCCCTTGCCTAAGGAGATATATCAGTGAAAATATTGCTACATGAGATATCTGAAAATTTTCTGCCTATGTTTCCCTCCAGGACTTTTATGGTGTCACAGCTTACATTTAAGTCATTGATCCATCTTGAGTTTATTCTGGTGTAGGGTGTAAGTTGGTGGTCTAGTTTCATTTTTTTGCATGTCCCTGTCCAGTTCTCCCAGCACCATTTGTTGAAGAAGCTCTTTTCATTCCATTTGATCTTTCTTACCTCTTTGTCAATTATTAGTTGACCATAGAGACTTGGGTTTATTTCTGGGATGTCTATTCTGTTCCACTGATCTATATGTCTGTTCTTATGCCAGTACCAGACTGTTTTGATTACAGTGGCTTTGTAGTGTAGTTTGACATCAGGTATTGTGATTCTTCCTACCGTATTCTTCTTCCTCAAGATTGCTGCAGCCATTTGGGGTCTTTTTTGGTTCTGTATAGATTTTTGAAGTATTTGTTGTAAGTAGTGAAATATGTCACTGGTATTTAAATAGGTATTGCATTTAATATATAAATTGATTTGGGTTATGGACCTTTTAATGTTGATGATTTTTTCCACCTATGAACTTGGTATATGCTTCTATTTATTTGTATCTTCCTTAATTTCTTTCTTCAGTGTTATACAGTTTTCTGAGTACAGGTTTGTTACCTACTTGGTTAAGTTTATTCCTAGTACTTTATTTTTCTTGTTGCTATAGTAAATGGAATTTTTTTTCTAGTTTCTCTCTCTGATTTTTTATTGTTGGTGTACAGAAATGCCTTTGATTTCTGAATATTGACTTTGTACCCTGCTATTTTTCAAAATTCACTAATTAGGTCAAGTAGTTTTCTTGTGGTGTCTATAGGATTTCCTATGTACGCTACCATGTCATCTGCAAATAATGACAGTTTTACTTCTTCTTTTACAACTTGGGTGCCTTTTATTTCTTTTTCTTGTCTGATTGCTGTGGCTAGAACTTCCAACATTATGTTGCATAGGAGTGGAGAGAATGGACAGCCTTGTCTGGTTCCTGATCTCAGGGGGAATGCTTTCAGTTTTTGCCAATTGAATATGATGCTGGCTTCAGGTTTCTCATATATGGCCTTTATTATTTTGAGGTATGCTCCCTCAATTTTCATTTTGCTGGGTGTTCTCATCATAAATGGGTGTTGTACTTTATCAAATGCTTTTTCAGCATCTGTTGATGTGAGCATGTGATTTTTGTCTTTCATTTTGTTTGTATGGTGTGGTACATTTACTGATTTGTGAATATTAAACCATCCCTCGGATGAATCCCACTTGATGATGTATAATATTTTTAATGCGTTGCTGGATCCAGTTTGCCAATATTTTGTTGAGGACTTTAGCATCTATGTTCATCAACGATATTGACCTGTAGTTTTCCTTCTTTGTCGTGTTTTGGAATTAGAGTAATACTGGCTTTATAGAAAGAGTTTGGAAGTCTTCCCTCTTCTTGAATTTTTTGGAATAGTTTGAGAAGGGTACGTGTTAGTTTTCCCCTAAATATTTGCTAAAATTCACCTGTGAAGCCATCTGGTCCAGAGCTCCTGTGTGCCGGGAGTTTTTTGATTGTTGCTTCAATTTAGATCTTTGTTATCTGTCCATTCACGTTTTTTGCTTCTTCTTGATTCAGTTTTGGAAGATTATATGTTTCCAGAAATTTGTCCATTTCACCTAGGTTGTCAAATTTCTTGCCATATAGTTTTTATAGTAATTTCTTACAATCCTTTGTATTTCTGTGGTATTGGTTGTGATTTCTCCTCTTTCATTTCTGATCTTATTTGAGCCCTCACTCTTTTTTTCTTGATAAGCCTGTTTAAAGGCTTGTTGATTTTGTTTATCTTTTCAAAGAACCAGCTCCCGGTTTTATTGATCTTTTGAATTGTTTGTTTAGTCTCGTCATTAATTCTGCTCTGATCTTGATTATTTTCTTACTTCTTCTTGCTCTGGGCTTTGTTTTTTGTTCTTGTAGATGTAGGGTTAAGTTGTTTTTTTGATATTATTCTATCCTTTTTATGTAGGCCTATATTGCTATGAACTTCCTTCTCAGGACTGCTTTCACTGTGTCCCAAATGTTTTGGGTTTTGTGTGTTTATTTTTTTCTGTTTACAGAAACTTTTTTATTTCTTTCTGATGTCATTGTTAACCCATTCTTTATTTAATACCATGTTATTCAGTCTCCATGAATTTGAATGTTTTTGAGTTTTTTCCCTTGAGGTTGGTTTCTAGTTTCAAGCCATTGTCATCTGAGAAGATGCTTGATATATTTTCAATTTTCTTGAATTTGTTGAGGCTTGTTTTGTGTCCTACCATGTGGTCTATATTTAAAAATGTTCCATGTGCATTTGAAAAGAATGTATATTTTGCTTTTGGGGGGTGAAAAGTTCTGTATATATCAATTAAGTTCATTTGATCTAGAGTGTTTTTCAGTGCCACAATATCCTTTGTGTCTTTGCTTGGAAGATCTGTCCATTGTTGACAATGAGATGTTAAAGTCCCTTACTATGAGTGTGTTGCTGTTAATATCCATCTTGAAGTCCTTCATGATTTTTCTTATGTATTTGGGTGCTCCTATGTTGGGTACATATATGTTTATAAGGGTTATAGCTTCTTAATGGGTTATTCCCTTAAGTTTTATGAAATGTCCTTCTTTGTCTCTTATTATGGCCTTTGTTGTAAAATATGTATTGTCTGATATAAGTGTTGCTACCACACTTTTTTTTCTTGTCCATTTGCTTGAAATATTTTTTTCCATCCCTTCACTTTCAGTTGGTGTAGATCTCTTGTTCTGAGATGGGTCTCTTGTATACAGCATATATGTGAGCCATGCTTTCTAATCCATTCAGCTACCCTTTGTTTTTTGATTTGTACATTTAATCCACTTACATTTAAGGTTATTAATGATAGGTACTTTTTCATTGCCATTTCCTCCTTTGTACCTGTGTCCCTCTCTGTCTCTGTTTCTTCGTCTTCTTAAAGCAGACCCTTTAGCATTTCTTGCAAAGCTAGTTTCCTGGAGATGTATTCTTTTAGTCTTCTTTTGTCTGGGAAACTCCTGATTACACCTTCCATTTTGAATGAGAGCCTTGCTAGGTAGAATAGTCTTGGTTGTACACCTTTGTTTTTCATTGCTTGGAATATTTTTTGCCATTCCCTTCTGGTCTGTAGTGTTTCTGTTGAGAAACCTGATGATAGCCTTATGAGAGCTCCCTTGTATGTTATTAGCTGTTTCTCTCTTGCTGCTTTTAGGATTCTCTGTCTTTGAGTTTTGACATTTTAATTATGATTGTCTATAGTGGGCCTCTTTGGGTTCATCTTCATTGGAACCCTCTTGCTTTCTGAACTTGCATGACTTTTTCTCTCATCATGTTAAGGAAGTTTTGTGTCATTACTTTTTTAAACAAGTTTTCTATTCCTTGCTCCTCCTCTTCTCCTTCTAGTATTCCTATGATATGGATATTATTATGTTTCATGTTGTCCTGCAGTTTTCTTAAAACTTTTTCAGTATTATTCAGTCTTTTTTCATTTTGTTGCACTATCTGGGATTTTTTTTTCTACATTGTCCTTCAGCTCAACAATCCCAAATTCTGCTTCATTTAGATTTTTTTCTACCATGTTCTTCAGTTAAGAAATTATATTCTTAATTTCCTCATGGCTTTTATTGATAGTTTCTATGTTCTTTTTAATGCTGGTGTAGTTCTCAGTAAGTTCCTTGCAGTTTCCCTGGAGTTCTTTGTAGTTCCTTTAGAGTTCTTTATAGTTTTTTGAGCTTGATGAGCCATTAAGCTTCCTTATAACCATTGTTTTGAATTCCATTTCTGATAGTTTGCTTACCTCTATTTCATATAGCACTCTTTCTGGAGATTCCTCCTTTCCTTTTGGTGGGGAGCAGTTTCTTTGTCTCCCTGTTTTTGTGACTCTTCTCATTTGTTTTTGCTTCTTAGATTGATTTGCTTTAACTTCCTGTCCTCATTTTATGAGCTTCTAGAATAGAACTCTGGGATTCAGTGGTGCAGTCTTCTTGATCTCTTTAATTTGATGCTCTTGGGATGGCCTTTATGTTGTTTATTTCAGTTGTCTGGTTGTGCTTGGGCTTGGTTGTTGTTGTGTTGCTCTTTGTTGGGTCCTTCCATCCAGCTAGCTGACTGAGTCACTCCTGCTACCATGTCTTGTATATTGTTGTTGGAACCTACAACATTTTGGTGTGTATGGGACAGTGTTCCAACAAACTGAGTCTCCTGGCTAAGGCTCATTTAAAAAAAACAAAAAACAATATATTGTCCAATAGTAGGTGAGTAAACCCAAAATATTTAATGGCTGAAACCAGGCCCTGGTTTTTAACATTTGTGTTAAAAACAGAAGCACAAGGCTGCTTTCTAAAAATAAAATAAATAAAAGATAAAGGTTTGTGGCTAGCTTAAAGAAAAATATTCACCACAGAAACTGTAGTGAAAATATAACTGACCCTCAACTATAATAATCACTGTAGAAATTGTTTAAAAACAAACAAACCCCAAACCCCAGGCAGTTATAGATATTTTAAAACAATTATTCCCATTACTCATTTTAAAATGTCTTCTTCTATTGAAATTATCAGAGAAAGAATTTTGACTTAGTTTGGGGTTTCCTGATCACTGAAACCATAGGTTATGTGAGAAACACCTCAACCCATCCAAAACTCAAGAAATGGACTTGGAGACAAAAAGTACAGCAAAAGCGTGGCTTTAATGGTGGCCTTGCAAGATCTGGTGTCTGGTATGTAGGCACACCCAATGGAGACACAGAGGGGCTTTTATTCTCTAGTACACAGGCCCCTTCCCCAGGTTTCTCAGTGGCTGATTAGTATGAGAGGTACAGTCTTTCTGATCATGTCTAGAAATGATTGTCTATTCCCTCTCCCCTTTGTTCTTGAAGGCATTTGTGGCAAGTCGCGGAAGTCCCCAGCTCCTAGCACTAACTGTCACATCCTATCTCATGTATCCTGTTTCCTCTTTGTTATCCAGTTTCCTCAGTGACACCCTAACTGATGATTTGCAGTTTGGCATGTCTGCTAAGCTGTCTGTGCAAACTGGCCATTAGATCTTACAGGCTGTACTACTCTGAGAATAAACCATTAATATCTCTATTCCTTACTACTTACCATGTATACTGGTTTTTTCTTTATGTGAGGCAACTCAGACTTTCACCAAATTCAGAGAGAAAAGCTGAGTTATAGGGAAAGAGCAAAAGCTTATGATCCTTCAACCCTACTCTTTACTGCTGAGCCCCCTGAAATCCACAAGGATTGTAGAGAGGAGGGGCTGTGGTCCTAACCCCAGCCTTTGGTACCAAGTTCTGGAAAGGTACAAACCAGCAATGTCTTTTTACGTTGTACATCTGCATGTCATACTGTTTATAGAGCTGGCACACCTCAGGTATTGACATAAGTATGACTGTATCTTGCTGCAGAGATTTCCTGAAGGAAGCAAGTCCTCCACTTGAGGGAAGGAATGGAATGTAGCTCCAAAAACTCATTTTTTATCTGGTGAGACTGATCCCCTATATGTACTTAATCAGCCCCTAGTCATAATGGGATGAATTTCATTCCAATTAATGAAAAACTTAACCTATCAGGTTTTCCATTTGGGTGGAATAAGAAGGGACATATTTTCATGAGGAAGTTTTCTGGAAGGAAAATAGTTTTAACCACAAGGAGCCTCTGTTTATTACAATAGGATGAGGGAATGGCCAGAGGGGTATAGAGCAGAGTATAGGATGAATATTTACTGACTGACTGACCTTCAATTACTTCTCAGGTCTGAAAGAGGTTAACAGTACTTAAAGATGCTTTCTCCTTGACCTTGAGTTAGAATTCACCTAAGGGTTGTGTAAGCAAAAGCAGTCTAGAGTCTTTCTTTAAAGATTGATGTGAAAAACTTTTATTGAGGAGCGTGTGGATGAAAAGGGGCCACTTATTAACCTGACAAGCTCAGAGGAGGCCTGGGAGGCAGCCTTACAAACTCAGAGACCTAAGTAACAACAAAAGATGGTCTGAAATTAAAACATTAACTAAAAGTGGTTCATGGTGGGTAGTCATATCCTAGGCTGGTATTTTTCCTAACAAAGGTCAATCTTTACCTTAACTGAGCCTCTCTGTTTCTGTTGTCTTTTACGTCTATGATAACACACTTTTGGAATGTCAAGGTAACTTTCCTTTTTCCAACCCCCTTGGGCACAAGCTGAGACTACTAATCCCCTCATTGTTATTGTTATCATGTTAATTATTGACTGTTAATTATCCTGTGCTTGTGTAAAAGAAATATGTATTTTATCATTTTACCTTTTATTCAGTCCCAGACTTCTGCCCCCATCCCTCTGCAACTGCTTTGCTTTCAACTGCCTCACTAATCACTAATAGATCACCAGTGGATTTCAGGTAACCCTTTATGTCTACTCCTTTCATTGTAATGCATTATATAAGGTGCTATATTGCCATTCTCAGAGGTATTTCTCAATTCATTGAGATTTTGCTTCCTGTCAATTTTATTTGGCTCAAATAAACTCACCAAAAATTCTCTATAGAGTGAAATGTTTGTTACATTGACAAACAAAATAGCAACTTTCTTTTTTTTATTTTCTCCCATGTTGACTTTTCAGAATCCATGATTGAACCAGTTGGCCAAACTGAGTTGCCAGTTAATAAAGACTTGACTATTGGGGATTTCTGCAGGCTCCAGTATTTCTTTTTAATGTTTTATTGATTATGCTGTTACACTTGTTCCAATTTCTTTTCCCTTTGCTTCCCTCAACCCAGCACTCCCCTCTCTCTGGCAGTCCCGCCCCTCTACCCCCCAGTCCATGTCATGGGTCATCTTTATAAGCTCTTCTCTACATTTTCCTGTTTATTCTGCACTCTCCTACTATGCTTCTTAATTCCTACACCATTTCCCTCCTTCTACCCCTGATCCCCCTTCCAGATGACACCTCTCCACATGCTTCCCCTACCTGTGATTCTGTTTCCACTCTGATTGTCTGCTTAGTTTGTTTATGTTTTTATTTCTCAGCTTCTGTTGTTGATTGTTGCAATTTTGTTGCCATTTTAATGTTCATAGTTTCGATCTTCTTTTTCTTAAATAAATCCCTTTAACATTTTATATAATGATGGCTTGGTGATGATGTACTCCTTTAGGATTACCTTGGCTGGGTAAAGCCTTCCATTCCAAATGATACCTCTGCTGGATAGAGTAGTCTTGGTTGTAGGTCTTTGTTTCTCATCATTTTGAGTATTTCCTGTCAGTCCCTTGCTGCCTGCAAACTTTCTTTTGAGAAATCAGCTGACAGTCTTAGAGGTACCCCTTTGTAGGTAATTTCCTTCTTTTCTCTTGCTGCTTTTAAGATTCTCTCTTTATCCTTAACCTTTGGCATTTTGATTATGATATGTTTTGGTGTGGTCCTCCCTGTGTCTAGTTTGTTTGGGATTCTCTGTGCTTCCTGGACCCATATCCCTATTTCCTTCCCCAAATTAGGAAATTTTCCTTCATTATTTTTTCACATAATTTTTAAATTTCTTGCTCTTTCTCTTCTTCTAGCACCCTTATGATTTAGATGTTGGCACATTTAAAGCTATCCCAGAGGCTTCTAAGCCTCTCCTCATTTTTTAACGTTCTTGTTTCCTCATTTTGTACTGGTTGGCTTTTTATTTCTTCCTTATGTTCCAACTTATTGATTTGAACCCTGGTTTTCTTTCCTTCAACTCTAGTTTCATGTGGATTTTCCTTCATTTCACTTATTATAGTCTTCATTTCTTTCCTATCATGATTAATTTTTTCTGTCAAGTCTGTGAGTATCTTTATCATCAGAATTTTGAACTCTGCATGTGTTAGGTTAGCTATCTCCTCATCTGTTAGATTCACTATCTCCTCATTGCTTAGTTCTGTCACTGAAAGCCTGGACTGTCTCTGTTTTGGGGTTGAACTTCTCTGTCTCCTCATCTTGACAGCTTTCTGTGTTTTCGTCTGCATTGTAAGTAGAGCTGTTGCACCTCTTATGCTGTAAAGGGGCAGAGCATTAGGTATGTATAGGTGCTGGTGACCCATTTCACTGTGCTGTGGTGTTGTATATGGGGGAGGGGTCTAAGAGGGGACCATACCACCTGCTCAGCACTTGCCCATTTTCCAAGAACTCTTCCCCATTCCCATACTAAACAAGCTGCCTCCATTGAGAGACCAGCAGTTTTTTCCTCCACTCCAATCCCCACTGGCTTTCACAATCAGAAGCTATATGGCTCTATTTTCCCCAGCACTGGAACCGTACATTGCCCAGTCTGGTCTGGGGCTGGACTAGCTTCCCGATTTAAGATGTATGACTGCACTTTTTGTCACAGCTTTAGGCACTGTGCCACTAGCTGTGCTGCCTGTTGCTTCTGCCAAGCACTTCCCCCGTAGCCACTGCTCCACACCTTGTTTTCTATGGTCCAGCTCCACCCTGTAAGGCACAAGGAAACTGGTGACTCTCAAAGCATTAGGAAATAATTAGTAGCAAAAGACAAATATAATTGAATCTTGAATTAGGGGGTCATTCTCCGAGCCAACAGTAAAGCAAGGGAAAATGTTAGCATAAAAGTCAGGAAATGACACTTTGTAGCACATCAAAATGTCTCTAAAATCAAAGGGGGAAGATATTCAAAACCAAACACAGGGACACAGGTGTACTCTTCAGAGGAGAGCTAGAGATAGGTGTATCACCAAATCCAAACACTGAGCAAGGAAGAGCTGGAAACAAACCCCTCACTAAATTACCCTTACTCTTAGTTAATCGTATTAGATTGTAACTTCTAAGTATCCAATAATAGAGAAAAGGGGGAAAAGGGGGTGTTACTTGCAATAGTATAAAACCAGTTTGCTTTTCCTGCTTCGGTATGCATGGCTCCAGATGTGACTGCAGACCTGTGAATAAACAATGCCTCAACTACTACTGCAGTCCTGTGTCCTGGTGTTTTTGTTGTGAGCATTTCTCACACTATGATGGCTCATCTGGGATCCTCCACCTGTGTGCGGGAGGGACTCTCAGGCAAGGCAGGGAGATGCATCCTACCCATTTTTGTGTGGCCTGCTCGACTTGAGACACACCTGCCTCACAGTGTCTGGGAACATACCTGAGACTTGTTATTGGGACAGTAGTAGATGGACACAGTGGGTGGGGGAAGCAAGCACCATGGCAACCAGACAACCTCATACATGAGCCAAGGTAAGAAAATTGGACTTAAGTACTGCCTTGGTGGTCATCCTCAGAAGTTGAGTGTGTGTGTGGCTGAGACATATCTCAAGATATGAAGCAAGTGCAGAGTCCAAATCTGCGGTTTCATTCTCCTGCAAAGGAAATGGCTGGAGATGGATGAAGTGAATCTCATGCTGTGTACAAGAAATTTCCAGTATGGGGGGTTGAGTACATAGGCTATGTGTAAGAAACCTCTGATAAGGGGGGTTGAGTATACAGGGTGTGGGCAAGAAATCTCCAAACATGGGGTTGAGCTCATGGGTTCATGTTCAAGAAACCTCTGGTAAAAAGGGGTTGAGGACACAATCAGGGTTTATGTTCAAGAAACCTCCAGTAAAAGTGGGTTGAGAACACAACCAACAGCCACACAGGAATCGACTGAGGATGGGAAATAAACATCTAAACCTAGGGAAACTAAAGGAAAGGGGATAAAAAAATACCCCATAGACATTCTGCCTGCTAGTCCATTAGGGAGAATGTTAGAGCATTGGGGAGAAGATCTTTGGACCCAGAATAAGGAAAAACAAAAACTGGTAAAATACTGTTGTTTCCTTTGGCCAAAGGAATCCATTAAGGGGCAATCTGTTTTCTAGCCCCAATTTAGGTCTTACTAAACTTGGGCCTGTCAAGCCCTGGTCTTATGTGTGAGTGATTAGGAATAAGCTTCTAAGGAAGAGAAGGAATATGCTCTCTGCTGGTTACTACTTAACAGTAGATCCACAGGTCTCTTCCCTGTAAAATAAAAGGAAGATAAGACCTGGACCCCCTGTCCTGTCTCCTGCCATCTTATAGCCCTGGCCATCCAGAAGCCAACCAGGCAGAGGCACCACAGACAGTACAGATTGACCAGGCCAGGGACACCTGACAGGTGCCCAATTACACCCAGGGCACTGGCAGAAACTTACTCTAAATTAAGAAAAGAATTAGAGCAAGGACCTTGAGAATTTCCCCATCCCCCCAAGGTTTGCAGCATTTCTTTCCACTCCAGGTGACTGACTTCTAACAATTCAATTTGCATCTAAATATTTCCTGCTAGAATGGCAAAGAGGGGCAGCGTTAAGCTTGCTAGCCAAGCATCCATCTAATCCCCTAAGAAGCTAGTATATCCTGAGAAAAATAGGGTAATTAACTTGCTACAGGTTACAGAAACAGTAGGGTGCCTGCCTCTCCAACAAAGAGAAAAAAAGTGACACTTTTAAAACTCAGGCTGTTTTTCTTCAAACTGTGGTGGAAGCCACAGCAGTAGCAGCTCCTCTCCTCTCTCCAGTGGCAGAGGAGGAGACACATGGCTTGGCTACCAATCAGCACCACTAAAGGTTGTAACCAGGGGCACCTCACTAGGCATACAGCAGTAAGTTTCCCTAAGACACAGCTGAAGCACTCACTATCTACGAAGGGGGGAAATTCTGGCTGTACTCCAGGAACAGCTAGACTCTTTAACAGGGATAGTGCTACAAAATTGGAGGGCCCTCAACCTCCTCACTGTTTCAGCAGTGGGGGATATGTCTATATCTTAAAGAAAAGTGTTTTTACATGTGGACAAGATTACTGTCCATTATAAACATCCTCTTCAGTGAGGAAGGAAGGGGAATGATCAGACCGGCTACTACGAGGGTGTAGGAAAGAGAACATCCTCCCTGTCAGAGAATTGTCCTGGCCAAACAAGTTTCCCAATATAGATCCTAGATGGGATAATAATAGGCAGGAGGATAGGACTCAGATGAGAGACCTTAGGAGTCTCATCATCAGGGCAATCAAGGAATCCATTCCCTGAGCACAGAATGTCTCCAAGGCATTCTAGATACAGCACAAAAGAGATGAAGCTGTTACAGAAACAGGGGTGTCCAAAAACAAACCCCAGAGTTTGCAGCCGGGGGATGGGGAAAAGGAAGCAGCTTTTAAGATGCCTTTGTATGTGGGGGGCTAGTAGCTAGTGTCTTTGTTATGCAAAATGGCTTTGATACTTCCTAGGCCCAGGAAGATGGAAGGAGTCCTGAACTGTGGGATGGTATGGAAGGAGCCTACAGAGCCTGAGTAGGGTTCTGTGAATGGTCAGAACTGGTTGCAACACCCATTGCATCAGAGGACACAGTCAGGGATATATAAGCAGCTGCAGACATTTTGGCTCTCTCTCTCTCTCTCTCTCGCTCTCTCTCACTCTCTCTTGCGCTCTACCTCCATGTGGTTTGGAGGAGGGAGCTCTCCAGGTAGCTCTCTCTTGTGCGCTCTCTCCATATGGCTTGGTGAAGGGGCCTTCTCCATGTGGTTTTGAGAAGCTAGGTTCTCCATGCGGATTAAAGAAGCTGAGTTCTCCATGCAGTTTTGAGAGGGCTCTCCAGGCTGCTTTAAGAGGCTTTTGCCATGCGGTTTTGAGAAGGAGAGGAGATCCACGCAGTTTGCAAGAAGAAGGCAGTTTACAAGGAGGCTGAGAATCCACGTGGTTCTGCATTAAAAGCTGGAGGGCACCACAGCACAGAAAGGACCTCCCCAATCAGAATTGAGTGATTGACAGCTACTGGTAAAGCTGAACTGTGCCTAGGAAGTAGGGAAACTGTGTTTCCGACTTTTCTAAGGCTGGCCTGGTTTGGTAGGGGGAGGCAGAACTATGTGCTTGTGGGTATTTTAAAGAACATAAGACTCAACAGCAGAAATCTGCAAATAATCTAAATCTATCTAACTGTTAA
The DNA here is from genome assembly GCF_987537825.1 of Furipterus horrens. Taxonomy (NCBI): domain Eukaryota; kingdom Metazoa; phylum Chordata; class Mammalia; order Chiroptera; family Furipteridae; genus Furipterus; species Furipterus horrens. The sequence goes on along the minus strand of NW_028327176.1, from coordinate 81,910,439 downwards.
ATAAATAGTTCTTTTGCTTTTCACTAAACTATAGTACTGAGAGTTGTAATTCTGGCAGTGGGCAGTCGGGCCCCTAATTAAACAGTCTGTGGGTTCTGTTTCAATCGGAGCAGCCCAGAGGTTCTGTTACAAAACTCTAGCATCATTCCTACAGGAGCTCAGGGACCAGATGAGAAAATATTCTAGTCTAAATCCAGAGAATGCTGTAGGGCAGGGACTCTTAAAACTCACCTTTGTAGCAAAAAGCTGGCCAGATATTTGTAAGAAATTGCAGAAGGTGGATGAGGGAACAATAGACCAGTTGAGGAACTCCTCAGGGAAGTTCAGAAAGTGTACATTAGAAGAGAGGAGGAGAAGCAGAAGCTTCAGAAAGCTGCAGGAAATCTCTGCAACTCTAGGAACCTTAGCTACCAGAGACTGAGTTTGAGTATTGTCGATCACAGTGTGAAAAAGAACAAGGATTGGAAGCATGTTATGGTTAAATCTGAAGAAGTAAAGGGTATTTAGAAAGTTTGTAAATGTTGCAGAAGTTCTGGGGAAAGTCAAAAATAAAAGGGAAACAGTTATAAAAGTTTTTAAACCTGGGAAAAGGAAACCTCAGCTGCTTGTGTTCTGATTTTATAAAAGTATAATGTGCTTTGAACTTTACTGTTCTAAATTTTGAGCTGTTCTGGAATTCTCTGTATCTTTCTCTTTTTTTTGGCTGATGAGACCTAGGAAATGTCATCTGTAAACTGGTTGGGAAAAATGCCTTTGCCACCCAGGACCCAAGAGGGGTCATTCAGGGCTGATGAGCATTCCAGCCTGGGTAAATAAGCATGTCTTTGCCATGGGCATGTCTTTAGGAGGCCAGTGGGCATGCTGAAGAGAGGGCCTAGCTGTCTGCATTTTGAATTATTGCTTTATGTTCTGAAAGAAAAAAAAATGAGGTTTCCCAGGGAAAGTTAAAGCTTCATATGAAGGACAGGGAACAAGGGAAAGTGTAAGGCATGAAAATGAAGAAGGTTTGTTAAAAGTCTGTAATAATTTTTGAAAAGAAATTTTATGGTTTTAGTAATGGAAGTTATAATGCATGGAGATGCAATTTTGAAGGACAAGGATTTTCCTTCATGTTTTTGTATTTTTCTCCTTACCTGATCCCTCTACCATTTGGCATTCTAAAGCAGTAAGTAATGACATAAGGTTTCTTTGCATAAAACTAGACGACCAGTTGCTCATGGTTTTGTCAACCGAGGCTTTAACTAGGATGTAATGCATGAAGGAAGCATGCCTAGGCTCTGGTTGTTACTAGAAAGCCCCGAGGAACAGGAATTGACTTTCAAGGCTAATGAAAGCCAAGGAAGAAAAGCCTGATACCCTGGTTGGTTGTGTGGTTTGTGGCAATCTTTCTAGGGAAGGAACGAAAATTGCTTTCTTGAAAGATTGCTAGGAGGAACTTTAGGGCATAATGGAAGACCTGATGGACTTGTAAAAATCATGGGTTTTACAGGCAAGGCCAGATGGCAGGTGTGTGGCTCAGCATCTGTGCCAAGAAGGGCAGACTGAAAGTCAACCTGAAGGTTTCTTGTGTGAGTTCCAGCAAAGCAGACTTAAATATTATATGTAATCAAGTGCTGCTCTTGTGTTTATGCAATTGCATGGGCTAAATTAAACCTGGACTTAATGCGATCCCTTTAATGACAAAGACGGTAATCTTAAGGAAAAAAAAAAATCATGATTTGAGGAAAATCACAATGCTCAGTGGTAGACTATAAACTAGTGCAGTAACCATCTTTAAAAGTTTGTTTTCATTTAGAAGTTAAAACTAGGCTTATAACATCATCTAAAATGTTCAATCTACAGGCAAGGAGGACCTGTCAAATTGCCACTGTCAAATATCATTCTAGCAAAGGCTCTGTGACTGGATGTCTCTACAGTCTTACAGGTTCAAAGACTGGTTTGTGAATTGTGTTGTGTGAATTAATATATGTGTTCTTCCTTCTGTTTTCATAGGGCATAAGCCTATGATAACATTGCTGAAGTGGTACATATAGAGCTCACTTAAGAAGCCCATCTGCATCACCACCTCTTCAGACTCAACGGTTTGGCTGAACTAAGTGGTTGGGTTGGTGAAGTAAGGGTGGTCTGTGGGCTTCACTTTAAAACTGTTTTCTCTTTTCTGTCCTAATGGCTTGGACAGAAAGGGCTCAGAGGTCTGAGAAGGGGAAAAACCTAAAATATTCCCCTCATCCCAAACTAACTACAGTGGGCAAATGGGCTTTGAATGGATGTGACATCCCTTACACAACTTTCGCCAAAGAAATCAATTCTTTCCCCCTGAAGTGAGACATTAAAAATTAATCCCTGCCATTGTCATCTAATAGCTATGGTTTTAATTATGCCTTCTTACCCTGGTGCTAAATCTGTTGCCCCCAGAATACAACAACAATGCCAGTTTGTTCAGCAATGCCAGCCCTTGGAATCTGAGCATGCTGCTGCCCTGGGACGGCCAAATGACCTGGACAAGATCCTTCCCCATGTGGGAAAGCCACCCTCCCCTCCACACTCTCACTGTATTAGGGATTTCTAGACCCAAGGGTAGGTAGGACAATGGCCAGGTCCAGCTTGAAGCATCTAGAGGAGCATGAGACCTTCATCCATTGTCCTTTATAAGATTATAAAGGGTCTTAAGTCTGAGAGGGGGGAAGTGTTACAGAGTAGAGTCCCCCAAAATTCCCCAGAGCCTGTGGTTGGGGGATAGGGGAAGGCGACAGCTTTCAAGATGCCTTTGCGTAACTGGCTGGTAGCTAGTGTCTTAGTTATGCAAATGGCTTTGGTTCTGTAAAAGAACCCCTGGGCTGCTCTGACTGAAACAGAACCCAAGGGCTGTTTAGTTAGGGGCCCAACTGCCCACTGCCAGAATTATAACTCTCAATACCAGAGTTTAGTGAGAAGAAAAAGAACTGTTTATTTAACAGTTATATAGATTTAGATTATTTGCCGATTTCTGCCATTGTCTTATGTTCTTTAAAACACCCACAAACACATAGTTCTGCCTCCCCCTACCAAACCAGGCTAGTTTTAGAAAAATTAGAGGTACCATTTCCCTACTTCCTAGACATAGTTCAGCTTTACCAGTAGCTGCCAATCATTCAATTCTGATTGGGGAGGTCTTTCTGTGTTGTGGTGCCTGCCAGCTTTCAATGCAGAACTGCATGGATTCTCAGCCTCCTTGTAAACTGCCTTCTCAAAGCCACATGGTGTTTCTCTCTCAAAACAGCATGGAGAACCTTCTCAAAACTGCATGGAGAACCTCTTCAACAAGCCGCATGGAGAGAGTCCTTCTTAAAGCAGCCTGGAGAGCCTCACTAAAATGTCTGCAGCTGCTTTTTAAATTCCCGACTGTGTCCGTCCTCTGATGCAGTGGGTGTGATAACCAGTTCTGACCATTCACAGAACTTTACACAGGCTCTGTAAGCTCTTTCAATACCATTCCATGGTCCAAGACCCCTCCCATCTTCTTGGGCCATGTAAGTATCAAAGCCATTTGCACAAGAAAGTTACCAGCCACTAGCCCCAGGCATGCAAAGGCATCCTAAAAGCTGTTTCCTTTTCCCCATCCCCCAGTCACAAGCTTTGGTGTTTTTTTGGACACCCCCATTCTGTAACAGTTCTTCCAAGGCTGCAGGGAGATGGGAGGGAGGTTTAACTATAGAATGGTGACAAAAAAGAGGTGAACAGTGCCTGGTGGATCATTTGATCCTCACATCTACATCAATGTCATCAGGGTCACTAGAGGAGCTTCAGATGAATTTGAGACTAAAAATAAAATAGCGACAGGATTTGAGTCAGTCCTCTTCTGGTGGTCGACATGAATAAGAATGTTGATTGAATAAACTATAGTTCTTATAACAAGCAGAGGTTTATCAATTATATTAGGAATGTTATAGAAGGAATAATTCCACAATTAGATGTCACCAGTCAAGTGGCCTGGGAGATCAGGATAACACTAGATATGATGACAGAAAAAGGAGGTGTATGTGTAATGCTCATGGGACAGTGCTACACCTTTATCCCTAATAATAAAGCTCCCAATGGAACTATCACTAAGACCCTGCAGAGAATGACCACCCTAGCAAATGAACTGGCAGAAACTCAGGCATCGACAATTCTGTAACAGGATGGTTAGAAAATTGGTTTGGAAAATGGAAAGGAATGATCACATCAGCTCTCCTATCCCTCATAGTAGTAGCAGGCATCCTCAAAGCTTTAGGCTGTTGTATTAGTCCCTGCATCAGAGGTTTAGTTCAGAGACTGATTGAGACTGCACTAAATAAACAGATGCCAGTAACTTATCATAATCTCCTCCTCCTAGAGGCCAAAGAAAATCTTTATCAGGAAGAAAGTTGAGAAATCCTCCTTAGGTTTGAAGGGACAAATAAAAAGGTTTGAGTAGTCAATTTCCCAAAAGAGACAGGGGAAATTGTAAGGGACAAAGAAACTGGTGACTCAAACTAGTTAGGAAATAATTAATATCAAAAGACAAATGTAATTGAATCTTGAATTAGGGAGTTGGTCTCTGAGCCAACAGCAAAGCAAGGGAAAACGTTAGCATAAAAGTCAGGAAGTGACACTCTGTACCTCATTACAAATGTCTCTAAGATCAAAGGGGGAAGATATTCAAAACCAAACACAGGGACACAGGTAGACTCTTCAGAGAAGAGCTAGAGTTAGGTTTATCACCAAACCCAAACGCAGGTGGACTCTTCAAAGGAGAACTAGGGACAGCCTTATCACCACACCCAAACACAGGGAGCAAGGGGAAGCTGAAAACAGACCCCTCACTAAATTACCCTTACCCTTAGTCAATCACATTAGATTGTAACTCCTAAGTATCCAATAATGGAGAAAAGGGGAAGTTGGGAGGGTGCTACTCACATTAGTATAAAACAGTTTTGCTTTTCCTGCTTGGGTGCACATATCCCTGGCTGTGCCCAGCTCTGCAGACCTGTGGATAAACAATGCCTCAACTACTGCTGAAGTCCTGTGTCCTGGTGTTTTTATTGTGAGCATTTCTCACAGCCCCTCCTACATTTTTGGCTGAATATTTCTTCTTTATTTCTTTGCTGAACTTCCCTGTAGTTTTGATTTTCTGGGGTTTTTTTGAAGTGGTTGTAAATTCATTCTTAGTTTTGATGTAGGTACAGTGTTTCTATCTATGCCTCCATCTTGGCTGGAAGTTACCCCCAGTCCAGGCTCCAGTATTATAAGACATGTAAACCCTGACAGGAGGACCTCCAGGGACTTCTGGCAAGGTATCATTCCCCTCTGTGCAGGCTGTCAAAGAAATTGGGACCAATTCTTGAATTACCTGATCTAAAACCCTGTTACCAGGTGCATGAACTCTAGAAAAGAAATCTCCAAAGAGACTCATAGTTATTGAACAAAAAAAATGCAATAGTGGGACAAGTGGGATATATAAACTGTTTCCCTCTTAGGTTGGTAAGTTTGGAGCATGATCTTGTGGGGTTGGTGAGCCATGGCTCATCTCTATGGATTTCCTCTCCCACCATGTCCAAGTAGTCAAATCTTGTTTGTCTACTTCAGAAACATTTCTCTCTGATATCATTGTCATGGATCCAGATCTGACAACCCTCATTATTTCTTACCCTGCCTAGAACAAAACCTCCTGACCACCCTTTCTGCTCCAATATAGCAATCTATATCACTGCTTCCACAATTTCTTCTCAATAAATCAGGATTCTTCACAGGGCATAAAGAGCCCTTTCTAGCAGCAGCCTACTTTCCCAACTCCCCTTTGGCTTCCCTCCTTTAGAGATACTAGCCATAGTGACCTTTTTGTCATTTGCCTGTAAACATCTTGCTGCCTTTGCATGCACTTATTTTTCTACCTGGAATCCCTTTCCCACTCCATTTTAGTCCATTGAACCTCTGCTTTTCCACTAGAGACCATCTTCATGGGCCTCTCTTGGGAGTCCTCCCTAGCCATCTCTGCTACTCTTCCTCTGGGCACCCACAGCAGTCTAATAATGCTGCTATTCTACAACTTCCTATATTATATCATATTTATTGGCTTATATTTCTCCTTTTGGTGCCACACTATCAACTTACCAAGATTTATGGACACTACTGTATCATTTCTAGAAATGGTACTGGTCACAGGGTCAGAGTTAAGTTAATATTAATGAGTGAATGAAGAAGAGGAGAAATATAATATACATACAATGTGAGTGGGTATTGTAAACATTGCATTAATAGGACAGGGGCCCTTTAGAAGACATCTTGTTCTCCACCTCACTATTAGCTTTACACTGAGTAAGTATTTACTAAACATACTCATGCTGAATGAATATTATCACCCAAAGCTGAGGTATTTAGAACACTAAGGCATTGGAAAGGCTTTTATTTAAATGCGTACTTGTTTCCCTAGATTTCCATTTTTCCACTGCAAAAGAGAAAGTTCAGAATGGTTAAAAGATTTATTCATGTTTTCCACAATCCAGTCATGACAATATCCACGTCAAATCACAGTACTTCAAAGCCTTCCTTTTTTCTCAGTTAGTATCAGAAAAATGACTCCAGCATTATTGAAAATTCCAAGGTGAATAATATTACCAATACTTTATTCAAAATCAGCTAGAATTAACATCTAAAAATAGCTGAATTATATCTAAAGCATAAAGCTAGCTATATTAGCACCTTGGAAAATTCCCAAATGATTAAACTGAATAAAAATATCACCCTCAAGAGATCATTAATTATAAAATAACTAAATTCTAAGCCCTTCGGTGCAGTGAATTACCACTAGACATCCCTTGAGGGGTCTTTTCTAGTAAAATGGATAATAATGAGTCATAAATATTTGTGTTTTATAGATAAAATCCTACCATTTAAAGTTATTGGTTCCTCACATTTTGTAAAATGTCTTGACAATAGTTTCATTATTAATCAACCAGAAAAGACACCTAGAAAGAAGATGGAAAATTATTTCAGTTTGCAGCTACTTCAAGAATGAACTTCTCCTTAAAGGCCATTCTGAAGTCCTTGGAGGCTGTTGCAATTCTGATATGACAGTAGCTTAATTTCTGTGGAGTAATGCACACCTTATTGGCTTAAACTGATGTAGCTTCAATTTAAATATAATAACTCCAAGGTCTTTATCACCCTTTATAAAGGTCATTGATCATTGACATCTTTCTCCCTAAACCCCAATTTTCCCGCTTTAAAACCCCAGTCCCAGTTTCTAGAAAATCCACATTTTTTCCCTTCTTGGTCATGGAAGTCCTCACTCTAGAAGATGACAGAGTGGTCCCAAGTGGAGCCTCTCTACCTGAACTTCCTGACCACCACCAAGCCCAGGAGGAAAATTTTTCTTCATGGGTCTGAAAGAAGGCAGATATTACTCATCTGGTACAACAATCATAATAGGCAAATAAAAAGACATTTACTGCCTGAGGTATCAAAGGCACAAAAAGATAATCTCCCCAGAGTGCAAGCCTACCATTTCACAAGAATACTTCTTTGCTAGTTCTTGCTTCCAGAATAGACATCTCCTGAATTCAGACAAAGGCAATCCTATTGACTCTGTTGTCAGTGAATGATTTTCACACTAGAAACCACTTACACGATGGATTATTTTTTTAAAAATTAAGTGTATTTTCTCACATATAAACCATGTAATAATCATATGTCTACTATAGGTTAATGTTCTATGTCTTTTATCCATACTTCTGCACACTTGATTGATATCAGCAACTTTCCCCTTTATTTCATTTCAAGTGATACTAACCTTCCTTTATAATTCTATTAATTATAATCATCAAGAAAGAGTTAGAACTTAATATATTAGCCAGGTGTATCACTCTTGTGGTCATATATTACAATTACTGTATAGTTATATGCAATGAAAATATTATCTATAAATAATTTAATGTCACAAATACATTTTTACAATGCTTGTACAACTAATTGTACCTCCTTGAGCCATCATATCTGTAAATTGCTAGTTATATCAGAAATCTTAGGCCCCAACTGACAAGGAAAATAAGAGGTACAGACTTTCTTTTAGAAGAACAATTTACAGAAAGGTAAACTGTTTCTATCAAGGAGGAAAAAAGGTAACCCTTAATGATGAAAGCCAATATTTCTTGAGTGTGGTTCTGAAACCATCTATACTAGAACCCATGGGTGTATTTGGTTTCATCTCCTTAGGATTTTAGTAAATCAAATGAGGCCAGAATCTAATTTTAACTAGCTCCCCAAGTGAGCCATATGTACACTCAAGTTAAGAACACCAGCTCTGGGCAGAGTGTTCTTTGTCTAACTCTGCATAAATCTGTACATTGTCACATGAAAAATGCATCATAATGTTATCTGTTCCGAAGAAGTCATCTGAAAATACACTACTGTACTAATTTAATAAATTATTACAAGGAAAATATGAGTAGGCTTATATTATAACAATAAAAATAATAAAAAGTAAATTTATGTGTGTCTGAAGTCAATTCCTTCAGGTCTCTTCCTGTGAAGGGAACTGATCTTCAGCAGACAAAAATTAAAAATCATAAACTGAAATATTTTCTTCACAATATAAACAATCAGAAATCTAAAAAAGTGTGGGAAAGAACTCCACTCAAGTTTGAATCTCTGCAAGAGAAGGCACTCAGTAAAGAATCAGAGGGATTCCCATGCTAGAAAAGTCATCCAGCAAAATAATAAAGAAAAAAGTGAGAGATTCTATTTAGATTTTCCAGGTATATTAAATGCAATTTGGGATTTTCAACAGATCCAGAAATGTCATTGGAATTGTCATTCATGCATTCCACTAACCTGCAGTGAACACATACCATGTGGCAACCCCTGGACATACAATGGGGGGCTCACCCCTTTTAGGGAAAACAGAGTCAGTCAGGCTACCTCATCTGGATGTCCAGGCATGAGTAACTTAGAGATTATAATTAGAGACTCACATGCACAGAATACTTGCCATTATGCAACCAACGATGTCATATTTTGGCAAGCAGCCAGCTTTGTCTATGAATAGTATATAGAGAGGGTGGGACCCCTGCTGGCAGGACTGAGCAAGTGTGAACACAGAGTGTCCCAGTATTCAAGATAAAGGCACGTCAGATATGCTCTTGATTCCGTGTCTTTTCTTCTGGCTGCCCGAATCCAGATTGAACCTGCCAGGACTCGAACAATTTGCGGAATGATTGGCATAGTAATCAGCAGGATTTGCTGCAGCACAGTATGGAACTCCCAGTGCCTGAGGGGGCATGGAGAGGTGGCCAGCCACCAGCATGTGGCATTCAGTGGCAGGTCTCCTTGAGGCTTGGGCTCCCACCCACCCCAGGACTGGCCTGAAATCAGTAGTGCTCCTGACATGGTAGAGAAAGCCCTGCAGGAAGTGGGAGAGACCCTAGAGAAGCTCAGCACCCAGGTGGTGGCGGGGGCCATGGACTGGGTGTTTCTTTCAGCCTTACAAGCTGGGACAGAGACAGTGCTCTGTGAAGTGGCAAAGTTCCAAGAATTCCGAAAAAAAAATCTGAGGCTGTGGAGACTTGAATTCATGCATTGGAAGAGGACACTAAGACAACAGGGTCATAGCAATCCCCCTCCCCAATCATAGAGGACAACTCGGAGGAGGAGGAGGAGCCAGTTCCCTTGCGAGCTCACCCAGTCATGGTGCAGAAGATGAAATGCAGCAGCCATGTCACCTGGGGTGGAGTAGGGGCTGGCTGGCCCTGCCCAGATGGTGGAGGACATCACATATCACTCCTATACACAGGCGGAGCTAGTAGACTTGGGGAAGCAGTTTCGGCAGCAGTCTGGTGAGCCATTAGCAGCTTGGCTTCTCTGCCTGTGGAACCTAGGGGTGGACAGCATTATGTGCACTCGTAATGAGATGGAGAAGTGAGCATCCATTACAACGCACCCCTCCCTGCAACAGCAGCTACAGGATATCCAGCAACATGGGTTGCGGCAGGGATCCCAATCTCTGTTAGACTGGGTTATGGCAGCAATCCGGACAGTCTGGGCCAATGAAGGAGACATGCCAGACACCATGAATAAGTGGCAGTCTTATGCATATTTAATACAGATCTTGTGGGAACTGGGCATGTGTCAGACTATGTTTAACCTGAAGACTTGTGGCCCGGATAATGAGCAGTTCACCACAAGGATGAGATAGATATTCAGTGTTACAATACACCCCTTCTGCCTCCTTTGGGTTGCTCATGGCTATTTTGGCCCCATATGTTGGGCACAATATTAATAAAGTCACTACGATGGTGACAAGCCTGTGAGATGCAGAGAGTCAGCAAGCCCAGAAGGGAGTCCAAGCAGTATTAAGAGCCCCTTCTCTCCTCAAGTAAAAAGTGAACCCATGCAGGTGACCTGTTCCCAGATGTGTGTGTATCTTCTGGGGGCTGGAGTTGATTGTAGCAAGAGCAATAGAAAGCCAAATGCCTATCTCTTGAAGCTGTGGGAGCAGCTGTGGGCTGACCAGTGCTTCCAGAGACCCCAGAAGGAAAAAAAAAAAGAAGAAGCAGTCTGGGATTGTGCCCCAGGAGACCCATGCTGTACATCTTGAAGACTACATCGCCATGCCAGCCACCACCTGAGAGGAAGGTGATATCCTTTGGAAGTTTGAATAGGGGGAGGGCTGAGGGACCCATCTGCAGGGGATGGGTGGGGACTGGAGACCGCATATGGAGTTGGCGATCCACTGGTCCCCCACAAATGTCCAGTGGCCCTAGCCCTAGTGGATAGGAGGGAGAATGCACTCTCTTGTATGGGAACCCTGAGAAATTCCCAGGGCCTGAGGCCCATATAAATGGTTATGGCAGGGCACAGTGTGAAAGTGCAGGCTGTGTGGCGTTCACTGAGTATTGGGTGGCTGCCCCCCACCATGAGAATACTGTTTATGTGTCCCCCATTCCTGAATATATCTTACATGCTCCAAGGGAAATGGATCCAGACCACTGTGGGGGAGTTTCACCTATGTGTGTGAGTAGTGAAAGCAGTTTTGAGGAGGAATGCTGAGCATCCCCAGTAAAGTTACTGACCTTACAGCGGGTTATGGCAACTAAACAGTACCAATTTCCTGGAGGGCATGAGGAAATTACAGCCACTATAGGGGAGCTGGAAAAGGTGGAAATGGACCACAGCCCCTTTAACTCCCAATCGGTGTACAAGCCTGATGGCATGTGGAGAATGATGGTGGACTATCAGGAGTCGAATAAGGTTATGCCCGTGATACATGCAGTAGTCCCCTCAATGATGGATTTGATGGACTGGTTAACTAATGAGTTGGGAACTTATAATTTTGTGGCTGGCTTGGCAAATGCTTTTTTTTCTCCATTGACATTGCTCCAGAGAGCCAAGATCAGTTTGCCTTTACCTGGGAAGGCTGGCAGTGGACTTTTATGGTGCTTCCACAAGGGTATTTGCACAGCTCGACTATTTGTTATGGACTTGTGGTAGAGGACATGGCCAGGCAGTCACAGCCTGCTGCGATGTGCCTCTTCCACTATATTGATGACATTCTGTTAACAACTGATTCTCTTGCAGAACTAGAGAAAGTGGTACCACACTGCTGTCACATCTGAAGAAATGTGGCTGGGTGGTCAACAATGCCAAGTTGCAGGGGCTGGACAGTCTGTCAAATTCTTGGGGGTTGTCTGGGTGGGCAAGACAAAAGTTATCCCTGATGAAGTGATAGATTAAAATTCAGGTGTATCCTGCCCTCACCGCAGTGAAGCAACTCCAAGCATTTCTGGGTTTGCTTGGGCACTGGAGAGTGTTCGTGCCACCTATGGTTCAGACAATTAGTTCCCTTTATGCACTAGTAAAGAAAAGGGCAAAGTGGGACTAGATCCCAACCACACGACAAGCATTTCAGGGAGCAATACATATTATTAAATGTGCTCAAGCTTTGTGTACTCTAGATCCCAATAGGCCCTCTGAACTGGGTGTGCATGTGACACAGGAAGGCTTTGGATAGGGCCTTTGGAAGCATTCCAAATGGCTGCAGCAACAGGGTTTTGGTTCCAGTTGTGGAAAGGAGCTGAAGTCCGGTTCTCCTTAATTGAGAAGCAACTGGCGGCAGTGTATGAGGCTATAACAGGAACTGCCCCTGTGACAGTAAAGAGTACTTATCCTCTTGCAGGATGGGTTTGAGATTGGATAGATAAGCCACGAAGTGGGACAGCCCAGATGCCCACACTTGTCAAGTGGGGGGCTTATCTGCAGTGAAGACGCACTCTCTCCACTAGCCCTTTGCAGGCTGAGTTGCAGGAGGTATTAGTCCCTGTTACTTATGTAGCTGAGAAATCTACTGCTCCTGCCACAGTGGAAGAAATGGAAATTAGTCCTTTCATTGAAGGAAAGGCACCTGTCCCTGCAGATGCTTGGTACATGGATGGGTCTGGCAGAGGCAAGCCCACCATTTGGACTGCTGTGGCAATTCAGCCAGAGAGAGAAACTGTCTGGTTTGACGTTGGAGTTGGCCAGAGTAGTCAATGGGCAGAGCTGAGAGCCATGTGGCTTGTGGATGCAAATGAGGCACCACCCCTGACTATTTGTACAGATAGTTGGGCGGAGTACCAGGTCTTACCTCTGTGGAGCTCTACATGGCATACTCATAAATGGATTGTTATGCACAGGCCTTTATGGGGGCAAGCCTTGTGGCAAGACTTATGGGAATTAGGTCATCAGAAACAAATTATTGTGTATCATGTAACTAGGCATGTGCCCCTAGCTTCCCCCAGGAATGAGGAGGCTGATATTCTAGTCAAGGTGCGGTGGCTAGACATGGTGCCTAGAGGTCTATCAGAGAGGGAAGTTTCCCAATGGCTGAATCAATGTCTTTTGCATGCTGGGAAAAAATCCATGTGGTCAACTGTGAACTTCTGGGGATTGCCTATCACCTTAGCAGAGGTGCAGGAGGCTTGTGGGACCTGTGTCATCCATTCATGAGAGTATCCCTGAAGGCCTGCAGGAACTTCTGCAGGTGGTGTTAGAATAAGTAGCACTGACCTAGTGGCAAATTGATGTAATTGGACCCTTGCCTAGCTCAGAAGAGTATAAATATGCAATCACATGTGTAGACATGGCCTCCAGACTGCTGGCTGCATACCCTGCATGCCAACCAGATCAGAAAGCAATACTTACTGCACTTGAGCACTTGTGTGTGCCACCTATGGGAGACCCCTGATTATTGACAGTGATCAAGAAACACATTTTACTGGGGCCCAAGTGCAACAGTGGGCCTGTGACATGCAGATAGACTGGAAATTTCATGTGGTTTATCATCCTCAGTCTGCGGTGATGGTTGAATGGCATAATTACCTCTTGAAGCAAGGCCTAAGTGTGATGGCTGCCATCCCTACCTTGAGGGACTGGACAAAACACCTGTGGACTGTTCTCTGAAATCTAAATGAGAAAAGTAGGAGTGGAGGCCCAGCTCTGGTGGAAGCGTTACTCCACTGGACTACTGCTCCTATCCAGCTGCAGGTGCAGACCAAGGACACTCTCCCGAAGCCAGGCATATGAAGACAAGGGAATGTTCTGTTGCTTGCCCCACAGGGCCTGGAGTGAGGCCAGATGACTACTTGGACCTGACCTTGGGAGATAAAAGCTCCTCACATGTTTTGGCAAGCTCTTGTTGCTCCTTGGGGGGAGGGAGAAAAAAGAAACCTGCAGATGGTGCCATGGTTAATTGGACAATGGCCCCCCAGTGTTATGAACAACATATCCAGGACCAGAAGACCATGAAACACTCCTCTGTGGCTCCTTTTTAATTTCTTTATGGCCTATTATGAGTTCCCCCCGAAAAAGGGTGGTATTCGTACCCTGGGAGACCACCTCTGCCAGCCACTGTGTTGTTGACTGATCAGAAACTTGCATGTATATTGCCTTAAGGGATGGTTTTGCCACTCTTGGTTCCAGTAACTGCTTTGTCTTTTGGTCCCTAGTGTGGAAGCTAAGACCTTAGTTAAATGGGTACATACTTATGCTGCAGTGGCCAACCAGTCAGCCTGTTGGGTCTGCACTGAGATTCTTCTCAGCATGTCTTCTGGCCTCCCCTGGCACATATCTCCAGCCTCCACAGTGAACTGGACCTGGCTGCATAACCAATGGAACAGTGCACACTCCTTATGGAGTGTAGCTTGGGTTGACATCTATGCTGGAGTGGAGCAGCAGTACAACCAGTCCCGACCAGCAACTGGCTATCTTGTGTGGGATGGGTCAGGGTGGCTCATGGCTGAAGCCATGGAACTAGCTGGACCAGCTCTACTCTGTATTGAAAACCCCAAAGAGAGGGCCCATGTAGGTTTATGTCAAAACCATACCACTGAGCATTACTGGAAATCAAGAGATAATGTATGGGCTGCAGTAACACTGGAGCCCTTTGGGTATGTGGTTCGCATGGATGGCCTTACTTGTCTGGAAATTGGACCGGCCATTGTATGTGGGGCGGGCCTTATCTGCCCACCCAAGTCCAGAAAACCCTCGTAAGCCAGCTGGGCAATTGAAAAGTGTTTAAGGCACGACACTGGGTGAAGCATAACCTCTGGTAGTACTACCCATTAGCTATTCCATGCCACCCTCCCTGCCACCAAGCTGCATCTATAGTAATAGAAGCCAAAATAATGGTATTGGTATTGCACACTGCTTGGGCATTAAATGCAATGCATGATGCCTTGAACTTCTTGAATGAGGAAATTTATCAGTTGTGAAAATTAGAATCGCATGGCCCTAGATATGTGCCTTACTCAGAGCTGTATACTGTGTGTATATCCCTGATATCCACCACAATGTTAGCCAAACCTTGCAAGCATTGGCCTCTGAAGCACACACCATCGAACACCTGACTGGTGACCTATTGCTGGAATGGTGGGCATCCCTAACCTCTGGATGGAGGTGGGCCCTTGCTGTATTAGGAGAAAGTGCCTGTCTGTTAGTCACTTGTTGCTGTAGTCTCTATTGCTCTTGTGGTTTATGGGTATAGGGCTCAGCCCTCTTTGCCAAGGGACTCTCACAGAAGATAGACCTCATGAAGATTGTATGGTGAGGAACCCTGAAGGGGTGGAGTATAGGGAAAATGGAGTCAGTCAGGCTCCCTCACCCAGATGTCTAGGCATGAGTAGCTTAGAGATAATAGTTAAAGACTTGCATATGCAGAGCACTCATGTTATGTAACCAATGATATTATATTTTGGCAAGCAGCTGGCTTTGTCTATGTATAGTATATAGGGAGGGTGGGAACCCCTGGCAGGAGTGAGCAAGTGTGAACACAGAGTATCCCAGTACCCAGAATAAAGGCATGTCTTGTATCCCCTTGATTCCACGTCTTTTCTTCCAGCTTCCCGAATCCAGATTGAACCTGCCAGACCACAAGCATTAACAGAACACCCCTCTAGGCACCATCTACCTCCCCCAAGTTACTCTATCAATTCTCCTCAATGCTTTTAGTTCTTTTTGCATCCTTGAAGATACTACTCCCAGAATCACCACCCCCAAAGCAAATGTATCCTGTCACTTTCCTTCTAAAGATGCCTCAATGGTTTCCTACAGTCTCCTGGGTGAAATCCAAATTCCTCAGCCTGGCATTGACAAGCTGTTTATCACCTGGGCCTCACCCAGAGTTTCTTGCTCCCCAACATATATCATCTTTGGTTCCTCACTGCCCACATACCTCCCAGCACAAGTGCAAGCTAACATCCTCAAGATGAATGTTTCCTCAAGAATAATCCTGTGACTCTTCCAGAACCAGCTCAAGGGCAGTGTGACAGGCAGAATAATGGCGCCCCCAAATTTCCACATTTTAATCCCTGGGAAAAGGGACTTTGCAGGTGTGATTAAGGCTAAGAACCTTGAGATGGCGTGGTTATGCTGGATCATCCAGGTGACCCCCAATATAATAAAAATGGTCCCTTAAAGCAAAGGACTTACCCAGGTGCAGAGAATCATAGAGATGGCAGCATGGAGAAGAACTCAGCCAGCCTTTGTTGGCTTTGAAGACTGAGAAGAGCCACAGGCCCAAGAACAGGGCAGCCTTTAGAAGCTGGAAAAGGCAAGAAACAAATTCTCCCGTAAGTCCCCCAGTCTTAAGAGCCGTTAAGAGCCCTGCCGACCCTTTGCTCTTAGCCTGGTGAGCACTGTTGTGGACTTGTGACGTGTAGAACTGCAAGATAATAAGTTTGTGCTGCTTTAAGCCACTGAATTTGTGCTAATTTATTATAGCAGCAATGAACACAAGCTATCTTTTCTGGGAAGGCCCATCACACTTTGGAATTCCCAAACTAGTGATAGCTTGCACTGTGCATTGGACAGAACACAGTTGTTTTGTGTCTACCTGAGCTTTCCAGCTGTAAAACAGTATTCTATTCAAGTAAAGGGAGCATGGGTTTGTGTGTGTGTGTGTGTGTGTGTGTGTGTGTGTGTGTGTGTGTGTGTTTAGTTTTCTTTCATATCTCACTCAGCCTTCAAGAGCACTGGTCACAAAATGGGTTTTTAAAATATAGTCCATTCAGTGACACTTGTCAACAAGACAGCATCAAAGTGCTATCACATTGTCTTGGCCAACTAAAATAAAATTCAACTTGTGATGTCATAGCTATTAACAGTTCTGGTATCCTAATTCAAAGAGCTATAACTATAATATAGAGACAGTTTCACACAGATTTATTTTTCAAAACCTATGCATCCTTTTAATTATAGTAAAAGAAACAAATTGAAGAGCTGATGGGCAGCCACATAGTATGCTCCTTGAAGATAGGGCCCTCATTCCTCCCAGCATAATGTGTGGCACATGGTGAACATTCAACAATCATGGTCAAATTGTTGAGTGTTTAGGGCTATACATAATAACATTACACACAGGAAAATAGTTGCATCCAATTAAGCAGTTACTGGATATTTCAGGATTTGTTACAGTAAATCTATTTTATTCTACACTCACTGTTCCAACTTGTTGGATAATGCTGTCATAATTAGTAGATTTTTCAAAGGCAATGACATCTCCACTGTGACATAACAGTTAACAGAGGACTAATTTTAGTAAGATACCTACTTCTCAGCATAGGAATAAAGTTTATTTTGCAGTGAGTTTATTTGTATTGGATATAACCTTTATTTCAAAACCATATTTCAAGTTTCTATCTACAACTGGTGATTATTACAGTTGTTAAAAAATCCATTTCTGTAACTAGGACAACTACATATTTATTTTTAAGATTTCATTCCCTATAAAAGAAGGATATGATATCATCATGGGTAGAACTTGCTCCTGTGAGAAAAGAAAATCATCATGGACATGAAGTCTTATACTTTTTGATTTGGAGTTTTAAAAATGATCAATTCAGAAACAACAATATCCTCTGAGTTGAGGGATATAGCAGAGCACCTTCACAGAACAAGAAGACTGAGAATAACACGTAAGTTCCACCTTACCATGCCTCTTGGATGCCTATATTACACTGGAGACATGTATATGTGATGAAGAATAAATTCAGCTTAATCCATGTGATGTGGTATACTTTCCCTTTAATTGTGGACATTTGAGAAACTGGGAGCCCAGGGGCCCCCACTTTGCACAGGAAATGTGTGTCCTCCAGGTGCTAGACATAGTAGCATCTCTATCCCAGTTTCCTTGCTATTTTCAGAGCTGTGGCAGCTCTGTCCACTCCAACACATGTCCTCACACATGATTGTTCCAATTCTACATAAATACACTCTGCTTCTGGAAGCAATGTCTTCAAGGCAGAGATGGCCTTAGAAAGGGTGAGAATTGGAGAGAAGGTGAAAGGAAACAGCTTTCATTTCACACATGAGGGTCCTGTGACCCCTCCCAGCATCTCCAAAGCTCCATTATGTCAGTTCATTCTCCAACCTAAGTCATGGCAAACTGGGCAGAATACTTGACACCCATGTGGTAAATATTTCCATGTAATACTCTATTCAAAAGAGGGCAGATAAATTCAGGGTCTGGAAACAAAATCACTAAAATATACTTCCTTTTTATCACTTAATAAGAGTTGTCATTACAATAGAAATTGAATTTTGAACTGCTCAATGGTGTGAAAGTTTCAGGACATAGGATATATTCAAACTGTATATATATATACATATATTATATATATTATATATGTGTGTGTGTGTGTGTGTGTGTGTGTGTGTATAATCTCCATCCAGTTGACTCTTGAACAATGCTGAGGGTGGAGGTAGCTGAGGTTGGTATTGTTAGAAGTGTCCACTGCCTGTGAAGTTGAAAATCGATGTATAGCTTAATCTGGACCTTTGAATATGTGGATTTTCAACCACCAGTTGACACTTGAACAACTAGATTTGAATTGCACAGGTTAATTGAACTGAGCAGATAAAATGGAAAAAAAATCTGCATATAAATGGATCCACACAGTTGAAACCCATGTTGTTCCAGAGTCGACTGTATATCTCCACATAGGATGATGCAAGAAAAGCCAAAGGCAAAGAATTTTATATGTGTTAGAATTCTATTTGTCATGTCTCAATGATATCTTTTTTGATAAATGTGGACAATGGTGGGGCTTCTCTAAGTAAAATTTATAAACTGCACGTTGCCATACAGATTCTGGGACATTTTATCAACAAAAACAACAAACAATAAAACAATGAATAAAACCTAGAATGAAAGAAGGCAGGAGAAAATGTCAGAAGTGAAAGTTGATGGAATAAAGTGCTGTAATAGAAAAGGAATTTAAATAGAAAAATATGGTCATCAACCTTTAACAATCACTTGAGACTTTCTTCAACTAAATTAGAGGGAAGGCAATTTCTTCATCATTCTACATTGTGTTAACATACTACTTAATATATTTTCTTTGGAAAATGAATGCAAGACTATAGTACAATATGAATATATTCAAATCCATGATCCATCCATCCATCTCTTTCTCATTTATCACAGTCGTCGTGTGCCTACTCTATGTCAGGCATTGTGTGAGGCCCTAATGGCTATAACTGGCAGACCATGGCAGACAGGTCTGTTCTCATTGAGCTTATAGTCTGAGAGGAGGAAAGATTTTACACAAATAATTTCAAAGATATTGAGTGAAGGTTTTGACAGCTGAAATATAGGGTGTTGGAGAACATATGTTGGAGAGCATCCTATTCTCTTGTTAGTTCAACAGTTTACATCCCTGTGAATTGGCAGCTGGATAAGCTCATGGGAGTTCACTTGTGATTACTTCATCTGCTTTGTTGGCGCTTATCACAACACACAACTTGGATAGTACTTAGGAAACCCTTTCCATGATGACAATAATCTTCACGGGATATGTCTTTGGATACTCAGAAACAGGAATCTGGAAGCTAGAAGTTCTGATTTTTTACTTAAAGAAATGACATGGCAAGCCCTCACCTATTGTTTGCCCCTGTCCTCAGCCTGGTAGCTTTGGAAGCCAGTTTACTAGTGGAGCTATAAATTATTTTGGATTTTTAAATGAAATTCCCAAGTTTCTGCCATGTAACCAATGTAGAATGAATTTAATTCAACAGCTATTGAAAGGAGGGTGGTTTCATCCATCCTCCTTCTTATAAAGAAGACTGAAAGGAAAATTCCTGCCATAGAGAGGCCTATGTGTGGCAGACAAGGGGTCACAATCCCAATATAGTCACTGGGGACCTATGTTATTTTTGTGCTTTCAATAATTGTTTCAATGCTACATAGGGATTTTATGCATTGAAACAACAATAATGGAAGAAAGAAGTTATCAACATCATGGGAAGATGAGGTCATCTGTAAAAAAGTCCTCATCATCACCTGGCCAGGCAATGACAACTGGCATGTTCAAAGGGACACTGAGGCTGTCTCTCCCCATCTTTGGAATGCCCTATTCAGATGAATGGATTATCACATGGGTTGACATGTAGGTTTGGTAACAGCCTATTTATTTTAAAATTACCTGGTTCTTAGAGAACATGTGCAAGCAAAGATCCATAAAAATATGCATGATTGCCTTGGCTGGTGTGGCTCAGTGGATTGAGTCCCAGCCTGCAAACCAAAAGGTTGCCAGTTTGATTCCCAGTCAGGGAACATGCCTGGGATGAGGGCCAGGTCTGCAGTTGGGTGCATGCGAGAGGCAACCAACCAATCGATGCTTCTCTCACACATTGATGTTTCTCTCTCTCTTATTCTCCTTTCTAAAAAATAAAAGATTTTTAAAAATTAAAGAAATATATGCATGATTACATGGTGAGTGAGAAGCAACAGAGAGTCAGGCAACAGAGCAGTTGAGCAGAGAATCAGTGCTGGAACCCAGCCTCAGGCAAAAAGGTGACTGTGAAGGTCCAATTTAAGGGCATCAGCACCTAGAGTATCGGGCCAACTAGGTTAAATGAACACTGCAAACAATGGCTGTGCTTTAATCTTGCAGGCAAGGCTGAGCTGGGCTAGAAAGTGAGACTGCGTAGATAGGCACTCTGTCAATGGCGTCCCCTTTCCCATATTGAGACCTAACTCCCAAAACGAGGGGCGATGAAGGTGAGGAGGCCTAAGCAGCATTGGAGGTGACAGTTTCAACTCTCAGGGTGCTAGCTGGAGTGGACTCATGTGCTGGAGTTATGTCTCTGTGTCACTTCCTCTGTGTGGTTCTGATTCAGTCCTTTGGGACATTTATTAGGTTATGATCAAAAGTAGTCATTACTAAAACATGGCTCTAATAGAACCACAGCAAATATCCAGGAATGATTCCATTCCAAAAGGAGGTGTTCCTCCGTGGGTCTCTGAGATGCTGTACTGGTGCCAAATCATAATGACAGAGAAAAAGGTCTATGACACAGGAATGAGTGACCTGAGGGAATTGGCTCAGTGAGGTAACTTGGGTTTTTTTGTGAGCTCTCTCCTCAGTATCTGCTCCAAAGGGCCCAAGCCAGGGTGTTAATATTCAATTACTGAGGGGAAGGGGAATGGCTCAGAAGTTTCCAGAAATGGTCAGGGGAATGGAGGGAGAGAGAGCAGAGGCAGAGTAGGAGCAGAGACAGAGAAGGAAGGTCTGGAATAGAACAGGTTTCTTTGTCCAGCTCTGCCATTAACTTGCTACGTGGCCTTATGTACAATGCTTGCATTTTGAGGACTTCAGTTTTCTATCCCTATACAGGGAGGGAATGAGATTTGAGGAGTTCTAAGACCTTTTCTAGCTTCTGGAGTCTATAAGCTTGTGAACCAGTGGCCTCAGTGCTGCCGGGCTTCTATGATGGTTAAAAGGTTCTTTATGGGTCTTGCACAGGGACAGTGCAGGGATGTCTCTCTGGAGCCTGCAGATTGTCCATTTTACTCAGTGCAGTGCAGATAGAGCACAACCACCACATTTTACTTTAATTACGTTTCATGATAAGTTTGGCTAAAAAGGGTCCAGTGTAAAGAGGATTGAGACATGATTATATGGCACACAACTCATCCCTCTCCCCATAAAATCTTTCAAATGCAATATTAGCCTGATATGGTTTTTGGCATTTAATTTTCTTTTAGTCTGACTACAATTTGCACTCACATTCTCAGGTTTTGACATCATTTGTCATTAATCCAGACTTCCATTTACATCATTTTGGCATCACAATTTGCCCTCTCAAATCACTCTAACAGCAATGAAACAACTTGAAGCAATTATAAAGGTAGGAGGATAAAAATGTAATAAAACCTAATTCATGTACCATGCTTGTTTAGTGTCAGATTGCAGAACAAAGGTGCACTGTCTTCCAATCATTAAAGAATCTTATTCCAATTATTACTAAAAGCACAAAAATTAATTATTTTGGTTTTGATTAGAAGATACCCTTAATTTAATGAATATTTTTACATCCAAAGTTAAAATAGTAAATATATGTATTCATATAAGAGCATATGTCATTATGATTTTAAGATAATCATCTTGATTATACTAATACTAATCACTAAAATATACTGAGTACTAACTCATTGTGAAGTGCTTAACTTGTACCTTAATTCTCACAATGATTCATTAGGTAAGTAGATAGTAACTCTTTATTATCCCCATTTTATATACAGGAAAAGAAAAACAGGATTTGTAGATCTGGAACCCAGCTCTGATTTCATGGCCTCACCTCTATTATCCACTCTAATCTGTCTTGTAAAATATACGTGTGTGATATAATGTACACAAGAAGGACAAAGGAAGTCAAAGTTTTGAATTTTAAAGCAGAAAAGAGCAACCTTATTTTTAAATCTGGTTTGCTAGGAGTTGTGGATTAGTCATTTTCTGCACTGGGGATGGGTGTTTTTATACTGTTTAACTGTATCCTAACCCATTAGATTTTATGAAAACTTAATTGCAAAGTGACAACCTAGGGGAACATTTTTGGAAGTGCTGAAAGTCAAACTCATTCACATTCACCTTCTTGAGGCAAAATTCAGCAGCTGGAAGTCAGGCCTCACTGGTACATAGCAGGGAACTTGTTGCATTGTCATGGGTGTCTTTGGGCTGGGGACAGGGAGGTAGGGATGCTTTGAAGAAATGAGATAGTTCCTCATGTTAGGGAGCTTAGGAGAGTTACCAGCTTTTCAAACCTTTCCCAAGCAAGGTTGCAGCCTAGGGCATAATTCCCCACACCTGTGTTTTGAGCTGCTAGAAAACAATCAGGTAACACATACCTTTTTAACCTTAACAAGTTCTAACCAGCCTTGAAAACCATAGGGTGAATAGGGACAAAAAAAGTGGGTTGCAACTTGGACATCTGATAAGTACCTGAGAGTTAGGTCCCCTGGGCTCATCAGAACCTTTGCAGGGGACCCTAGACCCAGGAAGGCTCGGGTGCCCTAGCTGCCCAAACAGAAGGGAAAGAAGCTCTTCTTAGGGCTGAAGAACACTTCTGAAGGAACTGCTTGTGTTCTTCTGACATCAGTAGGTCTGTGGTGGCCACAACTGCCAGACTGACACTCCTGTGACTTCATCCTCTTCCAGCATGGTGCAGTCAGCAAGATAAACCCTGTGCCTTTCTGCTTTGCTGGCACAGCTAACCAGCTGTGGACCCACAGCCTTGGATTCCCCAGGACCTGTTGAGGCCCAAGCAGTCCCCTGAGCTCATGAGCTGGCAAAACAACAAAGGAATAGAAGAACAAAGGCACAGAATGTTGAAGGCACAACTTTGTAAGCTTTTTAAAGGCCTTTAATATGCTAAGTTGGAAAGCTGTGTGTGTGTGTGTGTGTGTGTGTGTGTGTGTGTGCATGTATGCATGTGGATTGAAGGGGGTAGGAATGAGAGCAAGGGTTAGTTTCCATATACCCTGAGAGAAACATGAGCCTCTGTATAATTGATTTCAGAATTTACATTAAATAGAATGGGGGTTTATCTATTTGGAAAATGACAAACAAGTTTTCTTTAAAACATATTAACCAGGGATTTTGCTTAAGAGGTAGAGAATAAAAGTGAATTAAGCAGAAGCATTTCTCTAGATGTGATAAACACACACACACACACACACACACTCTCTCTCTCCACTACTCCCTTCTCCCCAGGCAATAATAAAGCACTTTCTACTTTGGCTTCAGTTCTTCAGTAAGTTTCTAGGGCAGCAATTATACTAGGGTCCAAGTCTAAATCTGTTTGCCAGCTAAACAAGGCTGGAAACAGGGAAGATCTATTCCCCATGAAATGATGTTACCTTGGAGAGGGGAGCAGGGAGGCAAAATGTTCTGGATTTTGTGAAGGGGTCCCTTTCATATGGTGTACACTACATATTCATAGTCATTTTTCTTTTTAAAAAAGAGCCTCAAGCTCTTCATTTGTTTTAAAAATCAAGCCTTGGTTTCTCCTTGGTTTCAGGGTAGATGCTGCCTCAGCAGTTTTTGGTGAGATTCACCACAACCCACCCAGTGAGAATGAAAGCTGTTGATAGCAGGCCTCTTTATCTGCTCCATGGCCAGCTATTCAGATGTACAGTTTAAGGGGATCATCAGCGTCATGGTCCCTGGCTTGGGCCCATGTCCTCCTGCTGCTTCTGCTGGCATGAGGGCAAGTGGGTGGATAGATGGTGTTTGAGACCTGGGCACAGAAATTCTATATTGATGGGGCTTAGGAGGGGCAATATGGGGAAAATAGGAAAGAGGTTGGGTTAGGGTTAGCTTGAAACTAGATTTATTTTAATTAGAAAATATGCTCATTTGGAGTGCCTGATAGTGGTGGGCATGAAGAAGCAAAGACCCCAAAAGTCCCTCAAATCCATGACTTTTGCCACCAACTCTGTTTCCAGGCCAGGTCTCTTTATGCTCTTAGTGGTGTTTCCATTTCTTTCCTTAACACAAGGACCAGAAACTAAAAGACAAAAAAGATGATGGTAGAGTAGTTGAAAGTTACACTCATCTCCTCCCATCACCAAACTAGAAGACTAGCTGAACAGAAGTCTTATAACCAAGGATTTACAAAAGAAGTCACGTTGAGACTGAGAGGAAAGACAAAGACAAGGAAAGGACTGAACTTGTTCCCATGGGTGGCAGCAGAGAATTTGAAGGAATATCTCAGCTGCAGGAGGGTTCCTCTGGGGAGCATGGGGTCTTAACCCCACACCAAGTTCCCCAGCCTAGAGTATCAGAGCTGGGTAGAGGTACCCACATAACTTTGGCTGTGAAAATCAGTGGGGTTTCTGTCTTCCATGGAGAGACAGTCTGCTAGAGACCCAGGCACCCTCTTAAAGAGCCAGTGCACAAGATCTTTCTGCAGCCACTCACCCAGGGTGCTGGTGAAGAGAAGGCAGAGCTGACTAGAGTGGTACAAAAAGAGACTGGGCTTTGTAGCTGTGGGGAGAGAGTTGAAGGGACAGCCCCCAGGATCCCTGTGCTGAGGCCCTCTTCCACATATTAGATGCCATCTTTCTTTGATGGAGTACTCCCTTTCATAATGCATCAGCCTTGGGGAAAGAAATTGCCCCATACTCTAGACTACCTGTTGCCCCACCCTTCAAAGCCTATGCTTTGTAGAAGAGTCAGCTGCCTGGGCCCAGGGTGTAGAGGTCCAGGCAGACTCAGGGGTGTCAGTGACTGAGTTGTCATTCCCCCCACCTTCCTGCAAGCTGGTGCCTCTCTCCATGAGAGATCCACTAGCCCCATCCTCCAGATTCCCAGTGACTCCATCCTGCCCAGATCAGGCTCTCTAGGATGACTGGCAGAATCTGGGTCAGATTGATTGGTGTGACTTTAGAAGAGGGACCATTTTTCCCTTGCATGCCCGACTGATGCAGAGCTCTCCCTTCACATGGCCAAATCTTGGTCTGTTTGGGCCTGATAAACTTTGCTGGCCTCACTTTGGCAACTCCCTGAGACCCTACCCCACCTCAAATGTGTGCAGGAACCTGGTAGGTGGCAGCTAAACTTGTATACCCTGAGACTTTTCCTGAGTGGCCTTAGACAATGTACTGGCACTGAATTTGAATCAGTATCAATCTGGTGAACACCATTCATCCCTACCTAGTGAGTTGCTGAGAACTTACATCATGCACTTGAGTAGAGCTGGAGGCTCTGGCATGCGGAAGCACATCTCAGGGTACCAAGGGCCTTTTGCTGAACTGCCCTTGGACTTGGTGCTAGAGAAAGCCAGGCTTGGTGCACAGCTGGATCCTCCCCCCACAAACGCAGGCCCAAGAGAGGCAGCCACAAAGTGTGGATCACTTTGTAGCTACAAACAGGGCAGGGCCAGTCATGGGCAAAATCTGACAGTGTCCTTCACCAGAGTCTCTCCTAAGAGGGCCATAACAGACACACCCAGTGGCAAGCTTCAGACATCAGAGCAAGATCTAATTCGCTTCACAACAGGTACATCCAACGGAATATCAGATCCTGTTGAGGCAAAATCTGCTTCATGAGGTTATTGCCTACACAGCATTGTGGTTGGGTTCAAACCTCACAGTTAGCCAGCTTGAGGGTCAACCCCATGCATAAAAGGGCCAATAGCAGTCAAGATTCAATTACAGGAGGAGGGCTCACATAACCCACACAAAAGACATTCCTGGAACACAAGATTGGGTAATCAAAAAGACTATAGCACTGGGTCCCACAGGATACCTACTACATAAGGCCACCGTATCAAGATTGGAAGTTATAGCATATCTACCTAATACACAGAAACAAACAAAAGAGGCAGCCAAAGTGAGGAGACAAAGAAACATGCCTCAAATTAAAGAGCAAGAGAAATATTCAGAAAGAGCTAAGAAATGAAGGCAAGCAATTTACTAGATATAGAGTTTAAAAGAATGATTATAAGTATCCTCAAGGCAATTAGTGAGAACTTCAACAGTATGAAAAAAGATATAGAAACTATTTTTAAAAAGTTAAAAATAAAGTACAATATTTGAAATAAAAAAATATACTAGATGGAATAAACAGTAGGTTAGATGAAGCAGAGCATTAAAACAGTGTTTTGGAAGATAAGGCAGGAGAAAATACCCAATCAGAAAAGCAAAAAGTAAAAGAATACTTAAAATGAGGATAGTTTAGGAGACCTTTGGACAGCACAAAGCATAACAATATCTGCATCTTAGGGGTACCAGAAGAAGAGAGAAATAGCAAGGGATTGAGAACCTATCTGAAGAAATATTCACCCCCTCCCCCCCATACAGCAGAAGCCATTTATCTGGGGAAGAGCATGCCCCTCCATGTGGCATCAGCCTGGGGAGAAGCAATAGTGCAATCTGCAGCTATTCCACTTGCCCCATCCTATGGAGCTTAAGACCTGCTGAGGAGGCTCTTTCATTGACTAAGCCTAACAGGTCACCTGCAAGCAGAGGCAGATCCCTGGGTACTTTAAGACTTTAGCTGACTCCACCTCTGGCTTGGTGCTGGTACAAAGCCAGCGTTGGTGCACAGCTCAGTTCTTTCCACATGCTCTTAGGCCCAACAGAGATAACCATAAGCTGTGGATTGCTGATATTCCAAACAGATTGCCCAGGGCCAGTCACAGACAGTGTTAGATATAGGGTTACATCAGAGTCTTTGCAGATCTATATAATACAGGAAACAAGCACAAAGAGGGTGCCAAAATGGAAAAACAAAGAAACAGGTGCCAAATGAAAAAAACAAGGGAATACTCCAGCATAAGAGCTAAATGAAATAGAGGAAAGCAATGATAAGATATAGGGTTCAAAGTAATATTAAAAGAATACTCAAAAACATGAAAAAAGCTTAGAACCATGAAAATATCTGAAACAAATAAAACACTGCAAGGAATAAACAGCAGGTTACATGAAGCAGAGGATCAAATAAGCAAGTTGGAAGACAGGGTAAAAAGAAAAAACATCCAAGCAGAGCACCAACAAGAAAAAAAGAATTAAAAAGAATTAGGAGGGTTAAAAAAACATTTGGGACAACATGAAGCACAACAATATCTGCATCATAGGAATACCAGAGAAGAAAAGAGAGAGCAAGGATTAAGAATTTATTTGAGAAGTAATGACTAAAAAATTACCTAACTTGATGAAGGAAAAAGACACACAAGTTCAGGAAGTGAGGAGAGTCCCAAACAAGATGAACCCAAAAAGGCTCACACCAAGACACATCATAATTAAAAGGCAAAGCTTTAAAATAAGGCAAGACTCTTAAAAGCTGCAAGAGAAAGGCAGTTAGTTATCTACAAGTGAGCTCCCATTAGACTGTAGGCTGATTTCTCAACAGAGGCATTTCAGGCCAGAGGGATTGGAATGACATATTCAAAGTGAGGAAAAACAGGGACCTACAACGAAGGCTACTTTACCCAGAAAGTCTATCATTTAAAATTGAAGGAGAAATAAAGAGCTTCCCAGACAAGAAAAAACTAAAGGTGTTTGTCACCACAAAACCAGTATTACAACACATGTTAAAGGGAAAGAAGGAAGAAGAAGAAAAAGGAGAAGGAGAAGAAGAAAGAAGAAGAAGAAGAAGAAGAAGAAGAAGAAGAAGAAGAAGAAGAAGAAGAAGAAGAAGAAGAAGAAGGAGAAGAAGGAGAAGAAGAAAAAAAAAGGAGAAGGAGAAGAAGAAGAAGAAGAAATATGAACATAGTTAAAAGAATAAAAAGGCAATAAATACATACCTAGAAATCATCATTTTAAATGCAAATGGCATAAATGCTCTGATAAAAAGACATAGGGTAACTGAATGGATGAAAACAAGACCTATATATGCTATTTTCAAGAGACTCACCTCCAAACAAAAGATACACACAGAGTAAAAGAAAAGTGATGGAAAAAATATTTCATGGAAATGGAAAAGAAAAGAAAGCTGAGGTATTTATATCTGACAAAATAAGACTTAAAACCAAGTCTATCATAGGAGACAAAGAAAGACACTACATAACGATATAGGGGAAAAAATCCAACAAGAGGATATAACCCTAGGAAACATTTATGCACCTAACATCAAGCCACCTAAATAAATATGTGAATCTTGATGGACTTAAAGGGAGAGATTGACAGAAATACAATCATAGTAGATTTTAACACCTAATTGACAGCAATGCATAAATCTTCCAGATAGATACTGATGAGAGGATGACAGCCTTAAATGACACACTAGATCAGATGGACTTAATTAAATCTTCAGTCATGTCATCCCAAAGCAGCACAATATACATTATTTTCAAGTGCACACAGAATATTTTCTAGGATAGAACAACAATATGCCAACAAATTGGACATTCTAGATGAAATGGATAAATTCCTAGAAGCATGCAATCTGCAAGACTAAATCAGGAAGAATCAGAGGATCTGAATAGTCAGATTACAACTAGTGAAATTGAAGCAGTAGTTGAAAAACTCACAACAACCAAAAGCCCTGGACTGGATGGCTTCACAGGTGTATTTTACCAAACATTCCAAGAAGAACTAAAACCTCTCATTCACAAACAATTCCAAAAGAATTCAAGAGGTGTGAGGCCAGCATTACCCTAATTTCAAAACCAGATAAAGATATTACAAACAAAGAAAATCATAGGCTAACATTCCAGATAAACATAGATGCTAAAATCCTCAACAGAATGTTAGCAAAGTGAATACAACAATACATCAAAATGATCATACACTGTGATCAGGTGGTATTTATTCCAAAGATGCAAGGTTGGTACAAATCTGCAAATCAATAAACATAATATACCACATAAACAGAATAAGGAAAAAAAAAAAAACACGATCATATCAGTTGATTCAGGGAAAGCATTTGATAAAATAAAGGACTCACTTATGATTAAAAACTCTCAGCAAAGTGGGAATAGGTGGAACATAACTCAATATAATAAAGGACATAAGTAAAAAATTCATTGTCAACATCACACTCAATCGGCAAAAACTACAAGCATTTCCATAAGTTCCGGACAAGAAAGGGATGTCTGCTTTCTTCACTCTTGTTCAACATAGTACTGGAAGTCTTAGCCTCAGCAATCAGACAAGAAGAAGAAATAAAAGACATCTGAATTGAAAAGGAAGAAGTAAAATTGGTATGATTCTCTATGTAGAGAACCCTACAGATTCCACCAAGAAACTACAAGAACTGACAATTTCAGTAAAGTAGCAAGATACAAAATTAATATCCAGAAATCAGTTGCATATTTATTTGCCAATAATGAACTATCAGAAAGGGAAATTAAGAAAATAATCCCATTTACAATTGCTTCACAAGTAATATAATACCTAAGAATAAATTTAACCAAGAATGTAAAAGATTTGTACTTGGAAAATTATGACAATGAAGAATGAAATAGAAGAAGATACAGATAAGTGAAAACATATACTGTGTTCATGAATAGGAAGAATTTACATCATTAGAATGTCCATACTACCCAATGCAATTTATAGATTCAATGCAATTCCTATCAAGATACTAATGATGTATTTTATCAAACTAGAACAAATACTCCAGAAATTTATATAGAACCACAAAGACCACAAATAGAAACAGCAATATTGAGAAAGAATAAATTCAGAGAAATAATGTTACCTAATATCAAACTATACTACAAGTCCAATTAAAACAGCATGGTCCTGGCATAAAAACAGACATATACAATAGATCAATAGAAGAGAATAGAGAGCTCAGAAATAAACCCATTCCCTTACAGTCAATATTTGACCAAGGAGGCAAAACATACAATAAATTGAAGATAGTTTATTCAATAAATGGTGTTGGGAAAACTGGACAGATTTATAAATAAGAGAAAATGAGACTGTCTTATACCACACATCAGAGTAAACTCAAAATGGAATAGAGACTGAAATGTTAGATTCAGAACCATAAAAATCCTGGAAGAAAACCTAGGCAGTAAAATCTTAGATATTTCTCATAGCAATATTTTTTTCTGATATATCTCTTTGGGCAAGGGAAACAAAAGAAAAAAAATGAGACTACATCAACTAAAAAGTTTTTTCAAATCAAAGGAAACCATCAACAAAATGAAAAGACAATCCATTGAATGAAAGAACATTTTCACTGTTACCTTATCAGAAGTTAATATCCAAAATTTATAAAGAACTTTTAAAACGACACTGAAAAAAAACAATCCAATTAAAAAATGGGAAAATGACCTGAACAAACACTTCTCCAAAGAGGACATACAGATGCCCAACAGATAAATGAAAAGATACTCAATGACACTAATCATCAGAGAAATGCAAATTAAAATCACAATGAGATATAATCACATCTGTTAGAATGGCTATCATGAATACATTAACAAACAAGTGCTGGTGAAGAATTGTAGAAAGGGGAAACCATGTGAACTGTTAGTGGGGATGCAGATTTGGTGCAGCCACTGTGGAGAGGAGTATGGAGTTACATCAAAAAACTAAAAATGGATCTGTCTTATAACCCAGCAATTCTAGTTCTGGGAATTTATCCAAAGAAACCAGAATCACTAATTCAAAAGAATATGTACACCCCTATTTTTCATTGCAACATTAGTTACAATAGCCAAGATATGTAAGCAGCCCAAATGTCCATTAGATGAGTGGATAAAACTGCTATGGTACATTTACACAGTGAAATATTACTCAGTCATAAAAAAAGAAGAGGAAAATTTTAACCTTTGTATCAGCATGGATGGACCTGGAGAACATTATGCTAAGTGAAGTAAGCCAGTAAGAGAAAGATGTACCATATGTTTTCACTCATATTTGGAATCTAGGAACAAACTGAACTAATAAGCAAAATAGAAAAAAACTCATAGATGGAGATCAGGCTTACAACTTTTGGGGGGTTGGGGGTTGGGGGTTGGAGGGATTCAGCAAAATCTAAAGGATCTCATGGATAGGGACAACACTATGGTGATTGCTGGGGGTAGTGGGCATGGATGGAGATGGAAGAGGGTATAGGTGGGATAAATAGTAATGAATAAAATACAAGAATAATGAAATATTAAAAAAGAAGAAAAAATGGGAACATTGTTATAAAATATAAATGGTAATGAATTTATACCTATCACTAACCAGTTAAATGTAAATGGCTTAAATGCTCCAATCCAAAGACATCAGGTAGCTTAATGGATAAGAAACCATATATATGCTGTCTATAAGAGACCAACTATAGAATGGAAGACACACACAGACTAAAATAAAGTGATGAAAAAAAAATTTCATTCAAACGGAAGGGAAAAAAGCAGAGGCTTTAATACTTATATCTAACAAAATAGATTTCAAAACAAAAGTTATAATAGAAGACAGAGGACATTATATAATGCTAAAGGGATTGATCCAACAAGAAGAAATAACTTTTGTAAACATTTATGTACGCAACATGGGAGCACTTAAATATATAAAGCAAATCTTAATACAGTTATTGTATGGGATTTTAACTCCCAATTGCCGTCAATGGTTAGATCTTCCAGACAGAAAATAAACAAGATACAAATAGCAACGTTAAATGACACACTAGATCAGATGAAATTAATTGTTATCTTTAGAGCATTTCAACCCCAAAATAGCAGAATATACATTCTTTTAGTGCACATGAAATATTTTCTAGTCTTGATCAAATGTTTGAACAGGAAGAAGTCTCAATAAATTTAAGATGAGTGGAATTATATCCAGCATCTGATCTGACCATAACATGAAACTAGAAATCAATCACAGGGAAAAAAGTGCAAAACACACAGACATTTGGAGGCTTAATAACATGTTACTAAACAATGAATGGGTTACCAATGAGATCAAGGAAGAAATCAAAGGATACCTTGAAACAAATGAAAATAAGAACACAACAAGACAAAATCTTGGGACAGAGCAAAAAGAGTCTTAAGAGGGAAATTCTTAGCGTTATAGGCCTATCTCAAGAAACAAGAAAAATCTCAAATAAACAATCTAACCTTACACTTAAAGAAACTAGAAAAGAACAGCAAACAGAGACCAATGTGAGTGGAAGAAAGGAAATAATAAAGATTAAAGATAAAGAAACAAAACAGAATCTAAAATAATACAAGATATCACTATAACCAAGAGTTGACTCTTTGAAAAGATAAATAAGATTAATAAACCTTTAACCAGACTCATCAAGAGAAAAAAAGAGGGAATTTGAATAAATTTAATAAGAAATGAAAAAGGAGAAGTAACAACTGATACCACAGAAATACAAAGTTATAAGAAAATACTATGAACAGCTGTGTTTCAACAAATTGGACATCTGGAAGAAATTAATAAACTTCTATAAACATACACTCCTCCAAAACTGATTCAAGAAGAAATAGAATTTCTGAGCAGACTGATTACAACTAATAAATTTGAAGGAGTAATCAAAATACTTCCAAAAAACAAGTCTTGAACTGGACAGCTTCACAGGTGAATTTTACCAAACATTCAAAGAAGAACTAATGCTTATCCTTCTCAAACTATTCCAAAAATTTCAAGCTGACTTTATGAGTACGGCACTATCCTGATTCCAAAACCAGAAAAGCACACTACATAGAATGATAGTTATAGGCCAATATCCCTAATGAAGATGCAAAAATCATCAACAAAATATAAGCCAACTGAATTTAGAAATATATTAAAAGATCTTATACCATAATCCAGTGGGTTTTATTCTTGGGGTGCTAAGTTGGTACAATATTCACAAGTCAACATGGAATACCACATAAACAAAACGAAGGAAAAAACCATATGATCTTATCAAGATGCAGAGAAAGTTTTTGACAAAATTCAGCACCTCGATATGACATTAATGCAAATCAATCATTATACTCACATTTCCCAAGTTTTACTTAGACTTGTGTCTCTGTGTGTGTGTGTCTGTCTGTCTGTCTGTGTGTGTTGTGTGTATGTGTTTAGTTCTATACAATTTTATCACCTATGAAGATTTGTGGATCCACCATCACAGACAAGATATAGATCATTTTCATTACCACAGAATCCATCGTGTTGCTCCTCTATAACCACACCCATTTCTTGCTCTCCTCTCAAGATCCCTGGCAGCCACTAACCTGTTTTCCATTTTAAAACTTTTGTCATTTCAAAATGTTTTATAAGTGGAATAACTAAAAATAAAACCTTTTGAAGTATAACTTTTTTTCACTCATTGTAATTCCCTGAAGATATACCCAAGATGTTGAATTAATAGAGTGTTATTTCACTGCTATGTAGTATTCCATGGTATGGGAGTACCACAGTTTGTTTAACCAGTCATCCAATAAAGAACATCAGGGCTGGACTTCCGGCTAAGATGGAGACCTAGACAGACACATTGCTTCTCCCTCTAAAACTAAGAAGGAATACAACTACCACAAAACTAGAGATAACTAGAAGTTCCAGAAAACTGAGCTGCATGGAAGTCCAACAAAGATATAAAGAAGAAATACTCATCCAGACAGGTAGGAGGGGTGCAGCCGGGCTGGAGAGAATGAGGTGAGGTGGCGGCAGCAGTGGCAGCAGTGGCAGGCCAGTGGAAAGCTCAGTCACAAGTTTTAAAAAGTTGGGAGGGATACCTGGGGAGTGCTCACAGCTCCAGACCAGACCACACAGCTCATGGTTCCAGCACCGGGGAAGATAAAGTCTCATTGCTTCTGACTGTGCAAAGCAGTGGGGGTTGGGACAGAAAAAGAAACTGCTGGTTTCTCAGCAGAGTTCACTTGTTTAAAGGGCCCCCACAGTCCTAGAACATCTGAAAACCACCCCATTATTGGAATGACAGACAGTGCAATAGCTAGAGAGGCAGCAGTCCCACGTGGAAGTGGGAGAAGTGCCTGGAAGGGGGCAAGTGCTGAGCCAGCGGCATTGTTCCCTCTCAGACCCTTCCACCACAAATAGCGCTGCAGCGTGGTGAAACGGGTCACCCTGTACTGATGAATCCCTAAGGCTCTGCCCTTACAACGTAACAGGAGCAACAGCTCTACTTAAGACATAGACGTGAACAAACACAGAAGCCCGTCAAGATGAGGAGACAGAGAAGTATGGCTCAAAAGAGGGAATGGATCAAGGTTCCAGTAGGAGAACTAAGCGATGAGGAGGTAGCCAACCTAACAAACAAGGAGATAGCCAACCTAACATATGAAGAGTTCAAAACACTGGTGATAAAGATGCTCACAGGCTTGACAGACATGCTTAGGTATGGCAAACACATAAGGGAAGAAGTGAAGGCTATGCTAAATGAAATGAATGAAAATCCACACAAAACCAATGGTGAAGGGAAGGAAACCAGGGTTCAAATCAATGATATGAAACATAAGGAAGAAAAAAACAGTCAACCAGTACAGAATGAGAAAACAAGAATTGAAAAAAATGAGGAGATGCTTAGGAACCTCTGGGACAACTTTAAACTTGCCAACATCCAAATCATAGGGGTACCAGAAGAAGAGAAAGAGCAAGAAATTGAAAGCTTATGTGAGAAAATAATGAAGGAAAACTCTCCAAATTTGGTGAAGGAAATAGACATACAAGCCAGGAAGTACAGAGAATCCCAAACAAGCTAGACCCAAAAAGGATCACGCCAAGACATCATAATTAAAATGCCAAAAATTAAAGATAAAGAGAGAATCTTAAAAGCAGCAAGAGAAAAGCAGAGAGTTTCCTACAAAGGGGTGACTATAAGACTGTCAGCTGATTTCTCTAAAGAAACTTTGCAGGCAGGAAGGGACTAGCAAGAAGTATTCAAAGTGATGAAAAGCAAGGACTTGTAACCAAGATTACTCTATTCAGCAAAGCTATCATTTAGAATGGAAGGGCAGATTAAGTGCTTCCCAGAGAAGGTAAAGCTAAAGGAGTTCATCATCACCAAGCCATATTATATGAAATGTCAAAGGGACTTACTTAAGAATAAGATCAAAATTATAAACATTAAAATGACAACAAAGTCACAACTATCAACAACTGAATCTAAAAAATAAAAACAAAATCCAACTAAGCAAACCAGAATACGAACAGAATCATAGGTATCAGGATCATGTGGAGGGTTATCATCTGGGAGAGGAAAGGGGTTGAAATGGGGAAATAGTGCAGAAAATAGGAAGCATAATTGTTTGGTACAAAATAGACAGGTGAAAGTTAAGAATAATATAGGAAAGGGTGAAGCCAAAGAACTTATATGCACGACCCATGGACATCAACTAAGTGGGGTGGGATTGCTGAAGGGATGGGGATACTGGGCAGAGGGGAGCAAAGGAAAGGAAAAATTGGGACAACTGTAACAACATAATCAATAAAATATTCTTAAAAAAAAAGAACATCAGGGCTGATTCAAGTTTTTGCTGTTAAGAAGAAAGCTGTTAAGAACATTCGTGTACAGGGTTTTTTTTTTTTGTGGACATAAGCTCAATTCTCTGGGATAAATGTCCAAGAGTGCTATTGCTGGTTTGGGTGGCAATTGTAAGTTTAGTGTTATAAGAAATTGCTAAACTATTTTCAGAGTGGTTGGACCATGTTATATTCCTACCAGCAGTGTATAGCTGATCCAGTTTTTTTGCATCCACACCAGCATTTGGTGTTGTGACTTTCTTATTTTAGTCGATCTGCTAGGTATGTAGTTGTACCTCACTATGGTGTTTGCATCTCCATAATGATTAATGATTCTGAATACCCTCTGATGTATTATTTGCAGTTTGTGTATCCTCTTCAGTGAGATGTATGTTTACGTGTTTTGCCCATTTTCTAATTGGATTTTTTTACCATTGAGTTTTAAATTCTTCATTCACTCTAGATACTAGTCTTTTGTCAGTATATGACTTGTAACCACTTTCTCCCAATCTGTAGCCTTCTTTCCATCTTCTTCACAGGGTCTTTCAGAGAACAAAAGTTTTAATTTTGATGAGTTCCAATTTATTAGTTTTTCTTTTAATGAACTGTGATTTTGGTGTCAGCTCAGAACTTTTTGCCTAGCCCTATGTACCAAAGATTGCCTTCTGTGTTTTTAATAAAACTTTAAATAAGTTCAATTATTTTATATTTTAAACAAAAATTTATAATCTATTATGAGTAATTTTTACATAAGTTGTGGAGTTTAATTGTGAGGTTATTGTTTTTGCTTGGGGATGTCTAGTTGTTCTAGCATCATTTGTTGAAAAGCTAGTCTCCTTCCATTGAATTACTTTTGAATCTGTAAAAAATCATTTGAACATATTTAAGTAGGTATATTTCTGGATTCTTTACTTAGCTCCATTGATGTACTTATCTATGCCTCCACCAAAACCACACTGTCTTGATTACTGTAGCTACACAAAGAGACTTAATATCAGGCAGGGTGTTTTTTACCACATGGCTCTTCTTTGTCAAGGTTATTTGAGCCATTTAGGGCCTTGCCTTTTCATATAACTTTAGTAATCAGCTTGTCTATGTCTACAAAAAAAATTGCTGGTATTTTTTTCAAAACTTCATTGAAAGATAATTCATGTGCCATACAATTCACCCACTTAAAGAGTGCAATTCAGTGTTTTTTTAGTATATTCGCAGGGTCATGCAATTGTTTAGAAAAGAGATAACAGAGCAGTACAGAGACTGCTTGCAAGACTGGCCCTTGGCTGGCCTCTGGGAACTTGGTTCCCAGGATGTTCCCAGTTAATACAGTAGTTAACTGATAAGAAAGTTTCACTGTAACTAGAATGCTTGTGCAGGCAATACAGTAGTTTATGCTGAATAACCTGCTTTTGGGGGGTTGAGGGGGGTTTATAGTTTTGGCATATGCTAAGAATAAGGGGCCATGTGACCAGCTGCCAATAAAAACTTTGAAAGTGGAGTCTCTACTGGGCTTCTCTGGGCAGAAACATCACACTCATGTTGCTGCATTTTCGATGCTGGGGGAGGATATGCTCTCTGTGACTCTCATGGGAGGGAGAGGGTGTGGGAAGCCTGCACATGGATTTCCCCAGACTCTGTGTTTTTCCCCTTATGATAGACTGTGTATCCGTACTACATCTCTGTAGGAAATTTTAGTCATAAGTACGAATATATTATTTTGATCTTCCTTGTTTATCTGTTGCCTCTGGGGCTCCCTGCTTGTGCTGCCTGAGGAGCTAGAGGACTTTTCTCTCTGTGGGGGAGGGATCCCTCTACTGGCGCCCCCCCCCACACACACACAGCTACCATTGGCTGGGGTGGGGGACAATGAGACTCCTTGGACCAGGAGCATAGTAGGGGGGAGTGGAGTAGACAGGAAGATGTTGAGAGGAACTATATGAAGAACCAATGGGCATGGACTAAGGCAGGGGGGGGTGGAAACTGGAGGGAGGGGTGTCACTGGGTGGAGGGGAACAAAGGGAAAAGAAATTGGGACAACTGTAACAGCATAATCAATAAAGCATATTAAAAAATGAATATTATGAATTTGGGGAAGAATATAAAAAAGTATTGAGAGGTATGAATTGGTTACAATTGTGTAGAGTCTTTTCTAGGGAAATTGCCAGGTAAAGATGGAGATATATGTTATTTATATTAGAGAAAAATCATAAACAACCTAAAGTTCCAATAAAGGGAATGATGAGATAAATACTGGAACATCCAAAAATATTTTATACAACATGTATTTAAAAATATTTTAATGTGAAAATGCTTATGATATTTTAGGTGAAAACAGGAATATAATTATAATAGTTTAGGTATATTGAGTGTTTCCTATGTGACAAGGTTATTTAATTCTCTTAATATATGCTTTCTCATTAACTTCTTAAAAGTATTTCATGACGTAGGTACTATTAACATTATTAGTATTCTCATTTTACAGATGACAAAGTTGAGGCACAAAAAGGATAAATAACTTGCCCAAGGTTATAACCTAATTAGTGTGATTCCAGACTTAGTGCTGTCAAAAAGTGTGCCATACTGCATTCTGCCATTCTATCTCTCTGTCCATCTACCCCTCTCTGAACACCCATCTGTCTATATAGCATCCACACCTTGATCTTTCAATCCATCCATCTACATACTATCTATAAAATAGTGTAATCAAACAACCAGTGGTGTCCTACCACTCATAGCCCATAGGCAAAAACTCTGAAGACAGAGTTTCCTGAGGAAAAAAAAAAGAATCTTTTATTTAAAGTATATACAGTTTGAAATAATGACAGATTTCTGCCTCAAGGCCCATTTCCTCTAAAACATCCAAAGAAAATCGCCCTGCTACCCTCTGCCAGCTCAGTTCAAAGTTGCCCAGGAATGTCTTCTCCCACCCAAAGGCATCATTTTAAAAGAAATATCGGTGGCTTGGCTGGTTCCCTGTCACTGTCTGTCTTTGGGAATTCTTTGGAGTCTGTGCATCTTGGTGTCCTATTCAAGGTGCACTGTCCTCTTTGGCTTCTCCCCTCCCATGCTTCTGTGTGCCTGACAGGGCAGGATCCATGCAGCACAGCTCAAGTCATAAGTGCTGCTACGGCTTCTATGCAGGGAAGGTGAACACTCACAGACCATGTAGTTCCCCCAAGGACTGCCAGCTCAGAAACCTCAACCCCTGCCCCTATTGGCTAACCAACCAGCCAAGGGAGGGGGAAGGGATTAACACAGTATTTCAGTGCATTCTTATTTTAAAGATGGCTCTCATAATCCTTTGTGAAGTGGAAGTAGGTAGGAGGATAATGTCCCTGCCAACCAATCATCTCCCTAACTCTAAACATTAGCCCTAAGTGCTTTTCTGCTGAGTCATGTGTGCACTGTCCCAGTTTCTGTGGTGACACACAAATGACAATCCTCTAAGCTTCCCAATCCCTCCCCATTTTGTGAAGGGGTCCCCTCATTACAACTCCTCCCTTTAACACTCTGGACACTTGTAATCTTATAATGGCAAATGGATGAAGGTCTCATTCTTCTGTAACTAATTCCTGCTGGCCAAAGCCATAAACATACCTATCCCCTGGTTCAAAAACCTCTAACAAAAGGTGGTCTGGATGGAAGAAGAGCCTTTACATGAGGGAGAAGGATCTTGCAAAGTCCAGGTCAGATGGTTCTCCCTGGAAAGCAGCATGTGCAATGTTCAAGGATGGCATTGCTGAACAAGTTGGCAACCTTGTTCTATTCTTAAGGCAACCAACTTGGCAAGAGGGTTGTAAGGTACAATAAGAACCATAACAACTAAATGACAAAGGTAAGTTCTAATTCTACAGTGTCCCCAATTAAGAAAGTGGCTTCCTTGGAGGAAGGTGTGCAGGTGTGTTACATCTGCCAAAAGTCCTCTGTTTACTATACTCAACTCAAATTAGGCAGAGAGAAATATCCTGAGATTCTTCCCTTTAACACTTCTGGACCCTTTCTGTCCAAACTATTAAGACAGTAAAGACAACCAGTTTTAAAATGAAGTCAATAGGCCATCCTACATTTATCTAGCTCAACCATTTACTCTAGCCAAGCCATTGAGTCCCAGGAGGTGGCAGTGCAGATGGGCTTCTTAAGTGAGACATACACCATCTCTAAGTCTTCAAGACTGTTTTTTGAGAAGATGTTCAGCTGCAAGGCCTTTGCTGAAATGATATTAAGCAGTGACAATTTGATATCATCTGGTGAAACCAGGTTAACTCTCAAGTGAAAACAAACTTTGAGGAGAGTTAACTGCACTAGAGTTGATGTTCATAACTGAAAATTGTGATTTGTCTTAAAACCTGATTCTTCTCCCTAAGATCACCTTCATTTTCATTAAAAAGATTGCCAGTTTTTAATTTAGCCTCATTGTTTGCATAAAAACTCTAAGAGCAACAATTGATCACACAGGCTGTTCAAATTTGTTTTTCTGGAACTTATACAAGGAACCTTTAGACTGACCCTTAGTCAGCCCTTCAGTGCACAGAAGCCAAGCCCTACACCTGCCATCTGGCTTTGCCTGCAGTACCTGGATTCCTCAAGTCTTTGAGGTTCCCATTGTTTCTTAAGGTTCCTCCTTTGTTCCTTCTATGGAAAGACTGCCATGAACAACATGATCAAACAAGTTACTAG
This sequence comes from Furipterus horrens, assembly GCF_987537825.1. Taxonomy (NCBI): domain Eukaryota; kingdom Metazoa; phylum Chordata; class Mammalia; order Chiroptera; family Furipteridae; genus Furipterus; species Furipterus horrens. The sequence continues at coordinate 81,870,097 of NW_028327176.1, read as the reverse complement.
GTCATTTTCTCCAGTGGGTTTTTGTTAGCTTTGAAAGTCAATATCAGTTCCTCAAGGCTTTCTGGCAACAACCAGAGCCCAGGCATGTCTCCTTCATATATGACCTTCCAGTCAAAGTTCTGGTTATTAAAACCACAACTTGAAACCAGTCTTATTGTTTTCATGCAAAGGAAATTTTATGTCATACTCACTCATTAAGAATGCCAAATTCTAGAGGGATCAGGTAGAAAGAAAAATACAAAGCAAAAGGGAAGATCCTTTTTCTTCCAATATCCACCAAAATTGCATTTCCATGTCTTATAGCTTTCATTACTTTACTTCCTAAGCTAATGTGAAGTTTTAACACTTTGGAACCTCAATTTCTTTTAAAACAGAAACAGAACAAAAATCTAAAGCAAAGACAGAGTTCAAAAAAAAGTGGGGGGCTAGAACTAGCCTTAGAATCATATCTTCCACCAACTGGTCACACTACCTGATCATAAAGACAACCTCTTTCCAAAGTCCAAATGGCACAAAGCCCCAATGGGAGACATTCTCTTGCCCACGAGTGCATCCACTGGTCTCCTGGCAGAGATATGGCCTCTCACCTCAGCCAGTCTCTAACTGGCACCAATGGCACAGGCCCCAATGGCAGAGACAGGATCCCCAATATATACAAAACAGCAAAGTTCCCAAGTCCCCAAAAAGTCAGAAAGCAAAACACAAGACAAAATCTAAAGCAAAGAGTAAACACTCAAACACAGATTTCTTTCCTTTCAAAAAAATTTCACACCATCCCATGGCCTCTACAACCTTCATAAACCTTTTATTCAGCTTTCTATACACATTGAAACTTTCTACACATCTTCTGCAATTTTCATAGACCTTCTTACTCACTCAGGAATAACCATAACTCACTTTCAATCCTTGTCCTTTTTAATGATGGAAAGAACCACACTCAAACTCAGTATTTGGCAGCTCAAAGTCCCCAAATCTGCAAACACATTCTACTGCATAAGATTACTTTACCTTTTTTTTTGGTCACACAAACATTTAAAATTGTTTACAATTTGAAAATAATATAAGAACAACCAATAAATGTGAGACAGCATGCTTCCATTTCTCAGGTTCAAGTAAGGAAGTGGATGGATTGAAAATACCATTAAGGGACTAGCATAAATATACTAATACATAAAAACTTACACATAAAAACTTTGAAAAATGCCACACTGTCTTTAACTTCTTGAAACATGGGCTCTTTGGTCCCATTTCTTGCTAATAGGACCTAGAGTATTTCTCATAGAATCCCTCCCTCCAGACTGCTTCCATACCACTTTTCCCATAGGCACCTGTTGGGTTTGCAGTGGCCCGGGCAGTCTGCTCCTTGACAATCACAGCATGCCCAGATGATAAGAAGCAAACCCCATGAGAACGGGCTCTTGTGATGCTGAAAAATTCTGTGATGTTGAGTTGGTGGAGGATTCCTTTTGAGGAATCTTACAAGACTGCTTTTCTTCCCACTCCTCTACTACCTGTTCAAATCTCGTTATTTTCCTGAATGTAATGCTTAAGTTCTGCAGATGAGTCTTCCAATTCTCCTAGCATCTGATATGATTCACTTGGAGCTGCCTCTGCATTGAAGTGAGGTAGCTTGTCATTAATGTACAAAGATGGTAAGCATTAACATTTCTCAAGCCTCAACAGGAATCTCTTTCAAACTTTTACCAGGAAGATTCAGTAAAAGAGATGTCATTGTACTTGAGCCAAACTTGTTGGGGTTGATTACAGATCTAGGTCAAGTACTGTCCAGCATTTGCTTGTTCTTCATGAGAAAGAACTGTGTGCAAGTAATAAGGCACCTGACTAAGGAGAGGATCGCAGTATATCCGCTTAATAGTCTGGATAGCACTTGCAATACAATTCTTTAAATCTTGTGTATCTTGTTCAGTCTCATTCCTCCACCTCTGAAGACAGGTCTTAACAAAGTTTATCTTCTCATCTGTGATCGTTTGAGGAGATGGGTGTGCAGGCATTTTCATAGAAGAGAAAGATGTAAGGGGCTTATTTATTGTTATAGACTTTTGTAGACAGTCTTCAGAAAAAATACTTTCAACATCCTGAGAAAATATCAGTTCAAGGTTGCACAGGAACCTCTTCTCCTACCCAAAGACACTGTCCTTTAAGAAACATAAGTGGCTTAGGTGGTTTCCAGTCACTGTCTGGCTTTTGACATTCTCTGGAGTCTGTGTAGCCAGGTGTCCTACCCACAGTATGCTGTCCTCTTCCTCCAGCCACTGCCCTCAGGTGCATCTGTGTGCCTGATGGGGCAAGGCCTGTGCAGCAGAGCTCTGGTCATTGGTGCCTCTGTGGCTTCTGTACAGGACAGGGACATGGGGAACACTCCTGGACCACATGGTCTCCCCAAAGACTGCCAGCTCAGGAACCTGAGCCCCTATCCCTGGCAGACTACCTGCCAACCAGGGTAAACAAAAGCAAAGTGTATGGCATTTCCACCCATTCTTCTTTTAAAGATGGCTCCCATAACCACTCATTCAATCACCTCCTTAGCTCTAAGCATTAGCCCTATGCACTTCTTTTCTGATTAGTCATGGTGTGTTGTCCCAGTTGCTAGGGCAATGATGCGTGTGCAGTCCTCTGCAGTTCTCAATCCCTCCCCCATTTCTCAGGGTGGGGTGTCCCATTACAACAGGATGGACATGAACACAAAAGACAGCAAAGTAAATTGTGAGATATATATACCAGCGGAGACTAGCTCCCTCAGTCATTTAGCAAAAATTTGGTTTTAAAACTCTGAAAAGCCCTAAATTCAAATAATGGACAAAGAGGAAGAGAGAAAAGAAAGTGTGAGGGTATTTCTTTTTGTTTTTTAAGTATATTTTATTGATTATGTTGTTACAGTAGTTCCAATTTTTTCCCTTTGCTCCCCTCTGCTCAGTATCTCCCTTCCCTCCAGCAATCCCACGCCCCTTAGTTCATGTCCATGGGTTGTGCATGGCTTCACCCTTTCCTATATTATTCTTAACATCCCCCTGTCTATTTTGTACCAACCAATTATGCTTCTTAGTCCCTGCACCATTTCTCCATTTCTCCCCCTCCCCCTTCCCACCTGATAACCCTCCAAATGATCCCCATACCTAAGATTCTGTTCCTATTCTGGTTTGCTTAGTTGAATTTTGTTTCTATTTTTAGATTCAGTTGACAGTTGTGAGTTTGTTGTCATTTTAGTGTTCCTAGTTTTGATCTTCTTTTTCTTAAGTAAGTCCCTTTGACATTTCATATAATAATGGCTTGGTGATGATGAACTCCTTTAGCTTTACCTTGTCTGGGATGCACTTCATTTGCCCTTCCATTCCAAATGATAGTTTTGCTGAATAGAGTAATCTTGGTTGTAGGTTTCTTTTCATCACATTGAATACTTCTTGCCAGTCCCTTCCTGCCTGCAAAGTGTTCTCTGAGAAATCAGCTGATAGTCCTATAGGCACCCCCCTTATAGGCAACTCTCTGCCTCTCTATTGTTGCCGCAAGGACTTTGTCTTTATCTTTCACCTTTGGCCTCTCAATCATGATGCGTCCTGGTGTGGTCCCCTCTGGGTCCAGCTCACCTGGGACCCTTCGTGCTTCCCGGACCTGTATGTCCATCTCCTTCGCAAAATTTGGGAAGTTTTCCTCATTTTTTTTCAATTCTTGCTTCCTCATTCTGCACTAGTTGACTGTTTTTTTCTTCCTTATATTCCAAATCATTGATTTGAACCCCAGTTTTCTTCCCTTCACCATTGGTTTTGTGTGGATTTTTCTTTGTTTCACTTAGCATAGCCTTCACTTCTTCTCTTATGCATTTGCCATACTCAAGCATATCTGTCAAGCCTGTGAGCATCTTTATCATCAATGTTTTGAATCCTGTGTCTGTTAGGTTGTCTATCTCCTCATATGTTAGGTTGGCTATCTCCTCATCATTTTGTTCTCCCACTGGAACCTTGATCCATTCCCCCTTTTGGTCCATACTTCTCTGTTTCTTCATTCTGACAGGCTCCTGTGTTTGTTTGCCTCCGCATCCCAGGTAGAGCTATCGCTCCTGTCACATTGTAAGGAGTGGAGCCTTAGGGATTTGTTGGTACAGGGCAACATGTTTCACCACGTGTGGCACTATATGTGGGGGAGGGGTCCAAGAGGGAACAATGCTGCCTGCCCAGCACTGGCCCCTTTCCAAGGCACCTCTCCCACTTTCGCACCAGACTGGCGCCCCTCTAGCTGCTGCCCTGGCCATCGTTCCTAGAGTGGGTGGGTCTGTGGATGTTCTAGGACTGTGGGGGCCCTTTAAACAAGCGGACTCTGCTGAGACCGGCAGTTTCTGCCTCCACCCTAACCCCCACTGGTCTGCACAGTCAGAAGCAATGAGGTTTGATTTTCCCGAGTGCTGGGACTGTGAGCTGTGAGGTTCGGTGAGGATCTGGGGACACTCCTTAGGTGTCCCTCCTGACTTTTTAAAACATGTGACTGCGCTTCCTGCCAGCCTGCCGCCACTGCTGTCGCCACCACACCGCGTCCTCTCCGCCCTGGATCCACTCCTCCTACCTGTCTGGATGAGTATTTCTTTTTTATATCTTTGTTTGCTGGACTTCCATGCAGTTTGATTTTCCAGAACTTGTAGTTGTTTCTAGTTTTGAGGTAGTTGTATTCCTTCTTAGTTGTGGAGGGAGATGCAGTGTGTCTGTCTATTTCTCCATATTGGCTAGGAGTCCGTGAGGGTATTTCTTGTAGCAAGACCACTCTCTTACCTTTGAAGTGTGTGTGGGATAGACTTAGCAAAAGGGAATTCATGGGTTGACTAAAAAGCTTATTGTGAGGCCACACAGTTTGTGTCTGACTACAGCATAGGAGTTCTGACAGATGAGAGCTGGGCTGGCCAGTGACCATGATGGACAGGCAGAGGAGCATACTACTGTAAGGCTGAGCTGACTCCAATGCCCTGGCTCAGTTGGAAACTTCTCTTTCCAGCAGAGGTTTCAGGACCACAGCAGCACAAATTTATCCAGGACACTGTATTTTGTCTGGGGGGAAAAGGAGGTGGCTGTTTCCTCTAGTGGAGAAAGCGCAAGACCTCCATTCCTCATGCCTTTTATTGAGAAGGGTACACATGGAAGATACAAGGTCAAAATTCATAAATCATCAATTAGCTTTTAGGCACCTGGATTACAGTTGACAGTTACGGATTACAGATATCATTATAGAGGGCACAGTGACCAGTCCGTGTCAGGGTCTACTAAACATTTTGATGCCACACTGGCATTAGGTGCAAGATTTCATACATTCTTTGCTACAGATTGTTTATAGTTAACTAAGAGATAAGAAAAGCAGAGCAAGCTCTAAAAGCATAATATGTATTTTTTGAATCCAATTTCCATGGGAACCCTCTGAGTGGCCTTCAGTCCTGTCTGCCTCAGCCTTCCAGTTTTCTGTTGAGACTTAGAGACCTCCTTGGGGGCGTCTGGCTCATGGCTTAGGCTACAATTCCAAAAACCACAAGGAACAATACCCCACACTACTGACCTGGTTTCAGCTGGCATGCCCAAAATCTGCTCAGGTCAAGAACGGTTGTGATGGGGGACTCAAATGTTTAAAAAAATTTGTTTCAGGTAACAGCTAATAAGCTTAGTAATCAAGGTAGGTAAAAAACTATTGTTTCAGGAACTGAAGGTATGGTCCACCTTTACTCTAGGAGACCACAAGCAGTTCCACCTTTGTGTCTCAGAAGGACTGCAAGCAATTAAGATGGTTATCAGAGCCATTGTTCTCCAGGGTGAGATGACTACCACCCAGAGTACTTACCAGGATACAGATGAAAGAATGCTGCAGCCTTTATCTGATTAACGTTTCCCTGAATTCCATACCCCTTACCTACACTTTTCTTCTCCTTACAAAAAGGACCCATTTAACAATGGGGTAGGAATTGACTGTGGGAGAAGGGGTGGCGGGGAGAGCAATGGGAGAAAAATAGGACAACTGTAATAAAAAAAACAATAAATAAATCAAATCTTTTTAAAAAGTCCATTTATAATGGAATTTAAGATGGTCAGTTAGGGTACAAACCTGCTATCTTCTCAGGTCACCAATCACCTGAATAAAGTGCCCATAAAGAATCAATCCCTATCTCTGCTTATTGGGTCTGGTAGACGACAGGCAGCATGGACACCAGCTATTTCAATTTCATATTTTGGTGACTCTGCCAGGACAGACTTTGGGACTCTCCAGTAAGTCTGGGTATTTGGTGGGGAGGCCTATTAGCTGCCTGGACTGGAGGGGCCCTGAGGTGCTGAGGTGTGGATTTGGAGATTTCTTAGTAGCTGCCAAGTGATTTCACTTGAGGACTCTCCTCCAACTCTTGGCACCTCTGGTCATATTCATTTTTGGTTAAATCATTGTGCTTTCTGGTTCAGGTTACAATCCTGGGTCATAACTAAGATCATTAGGGAAAAAGGAGTCTTCTGGTTTAAGGTGTCATAGGGTGCACCTGGTTTACAGAGCTCTGTCTGATTTAAATGTGCCTTCTGGTTTTTGTGATATTATAGAGCTCTGTCTGGTAGAATGAAGCAGGGAAAGCCTCTGTTCCAGGAAGCAGCCCTTTGGGGTGAATTTTGGCTGATTGGTCAACTTATGCTTATAAACCTATGACTAAAAAGAAAATGCTTTTTATTGTCACACTCTTTGGCTTATGTATTGTATAGATCCGGGAAGTTGGATGAAATGCCTTACATAGAAGCTTTACATAATAATGATGGAAGATTAAAGGGAAATAAGCTCCAATAGTACAGAGAAAAGGGAATTCACCTGTGGCAGATAGCAGGAGCTCAGAGGAGAGGGACTAGGAAGATCTAGATGTTATGGCTGCTGTGAGCATGGTCAGGGTTCCCATGGCGCCTCCAACCTCAGGGGACCTTCCTCCTTACTTGGCTGAGGGAACAGGGGAAAGTGAGCATGAACTGGTCTCGCTGTCTGGAACCCTTAAGGGAACCAAATTTGGTGGAGGAAAAGTCCCTACTAGGGGAGGGCAACACCATTTTGTGAAAACTACCAGTGGGAGCAGGGACATGGGTCAGCCCATTGGCTATTATTGAGCACATACTCCATTTTGTAAGTAACATCTGTTAAACTGGAAAAACTCTGAAAGGATTAGAGTATATACCTTTAGAATGGATGGAGTGCACTTAGACTTTTGAGTCCCTGAAGGCACACCTGGCTTCTACAATAGCCTTGGAGTTTCCATACCCACTAAAGGACTCAGTTATATCTTCATGAAAGACAGGGCATTGCCTTAGGGGTTCTCACCCAAATGGTCGGTGACATTTCACAACCTGTTGCTTATTTGTCAAGGAAACTAGATCACACTGTTCAGGTTTGGCCAGCCAGCTTGCGAGCTGTTCCAGCCACCTACAAGCTCTTAGAAGAAGCTGAAAATCTTCCTTGGAACAGCCTATCACCATTTATGCACCCAACAAAGTGTTGTGCCTGCTGGAGCAAAAGAAAAATTTGTAGCTCACTGCTGGAAGAGTGGGCAGGTCCCAAGCCATTTTTCTTGACAATTACAATGTCTCCCTGAAAACATAAGTTAAACTCTGCCTCTCTTCTCCTGGAGCCTGACTTGGCTGTGCTAGTATATGACTGTGTTGATATAACTAATGAAGTTTATTCTAGCAGAATTGACTTACAGGACCATCCTCTAGAAGAGGGAGGCTGGACTCCATATGCAGATGGAAGCAGTTATATGGATGAAGGCTGGGTATGCAGTTGTGATTCCTGAGGGAGTAGTAGAGGCCAAGGCCTTGCCACTGGAAACCTCTGCTCAGAAAGCTGAAATGATTGCATTGACAAGGGCACTGAAATTGTCACATGAAAGAAAGTGGATGTGTATATTGATTCAAGGTAAGCTTTTCTAATTTTGCAATTAAAAAATTAAAAACAAAATCCAACTAAGCAAACCAGAATAGAAACAGAATCATAAGTATGGGTATTATTTGGAGTGTTATCAGCTGGGAGTGGGGAGGGGGAGAAATGGGGAAATGGTGCAGGGACTAAGAAGCATAATCGGTTGGTACAAAATAGACAGGGGATGTTAAGAATAATATAGGAAAGGGTGAAGTCAAAGAACTTATATTCATGACCCATGGACATGAACTAAGGGGGGGTGGGATTACTGGAGGGAAGGGGGGCAGAGGGGAGCAAAGGGAAAAAAATATTGGAACTACTGTAATAACATAATCAATAAAATATACTTTTAAAAAAGTGAAAATATGTGATGTTTGCTAGTAGAGGAACCTATGTTTTTAAAGGTTATGAAATACTTCCATAAAAGTCAACCTAAGGAATGCTGGCTGTTATGTTTTGTCTACCACTGGAAATGGAGGTGTCTAAGAATTAACAGTTCAAATTAAGTTGAAAAAAGTATGTGGTTTTAATAATAGAAGGTATGAGGTATGGACATGCAATTTTGAAGGATTCTGTATATTGTGGAGGGTCTGCAGGCAACAAATTGATTTAAAATGTTACAAAGAGAAAATTCCTTTCTTAATTGCATTGTATTCTAATCTACGACCATATTATTTTAAGTATTTCTTCATTAAGGACATTTTTCTCCTCCTCTGTCTCAACCACCTGCCACTCCCCACTCTCTTTCCTCCATTATTAGCCAATTGAACCCAGTGAGTGTGGTCTCTCACCTTTGGGGTAAAGGAGATGCTGCACTGTGTGGGTGGGTCATTCAAACATGCTAGGCCCGCCTTTGAAGGTAGAAAGAATGAAATCTGAAATGAGTGCTCAGGTTCTACCAAGGCTCTGAAAAAAAAGAGGCACTTCTTCTCTCTGGCTTGAGTTCTCAGGCATCCCTACATGAGTGGGGGCTTCACAGAAGTGTCTGGGGTCAATCCCTAAGACGTGCAGGGACCTCATATGGAACTTCCATCACTGTAATGTAACTGTGGCTCATCCAGAGATGTGCAAAATAAGGGCTTGTCACCCCAGGTGACCTCTAGCACTTCAACTTGCATCTAAATACTCCTTGCAGGAGCTGCAAGGAGGGCCAATGTTACATTTTCCAGGTGAATATCTTGCTCTCTCTCTCTCTCTCTCAAAACTGCTGCACCCTGTAGGCACAGGTTGAGCATCTAAAATCACGGAGGTGCTCGCAGCAAAGAAAGACACCTGTGAGAGGAAAAGCTAGGATTTGTACTGGGACAGAACTCTAGGTTTCCCACCAGCCACAAGCAGAAGTCAACAAAACAAGAGGCACATTGTAAAAGCAATTCCACTGTTTCATCTCTGTAGTGCATTCCCCACTGAGATCTAGTTCTTGAGAGGAAAAGCAAGATTTTAACCTGTAGTGGAAAGTCCTGGCTTCTCTGGGTCTTATTCTCCTAACTAGGCCTTTTCACTCAAATTGCCTCACTCATAAGTCATGCTGCCTGCTCAAATGCTTATTCGGGGACAGAGGAAGAACCACCCAGTGAGCAGGTCCAAAGGGAGATGGGAAACAAAGTTACTGGGTGACTTCTTCACTGGCTCCTGCTGGTCATGGGCATGCATGTGTGCACGAGCATTCAAATGAACCACACATATGGCTTTATCTCTGGACATAGTGGGCATTTATTTTCTTTTTATACACTTTTCTCTAATTTTAATATTTTCTCTAAAGAGGATGTATGACTTTTATAAATCAGAAAGACATCAGTAAATGTTATTTTTGAAAAGGAAGTCGGTGTTATGGAAATCCCCTCATCCATGTAAAATTATCACTTGCACTAGGAATGAGTATCACCCATCATATGCCCAGGAGTGCCAAAAGAAGTAAGAATCATTCTAACATCTGCACAGGAACTGCTGTGGGATCTGGAATTGACTCTATTCCCAGGGGTGGAAGGAGGAAATATAAGAATTGGGTATTTTGTTGTTTCTCTTGTAAACATGCTTTGGGATCATATCCTTTTCCCTTTCCTCTCCCTTCTCTGTTTAGTCACAAATTAGGCAGCACAGGGTCTGTTTCCAATCCCAGCTCCACTGTCCTGGCCCATTCTTCCTGCAAGTTAGTGTCTTTGGTAATGGTTTCTCAGGGAGTATTAAGATGAAAAATGCTAACAAAGTACTTATTGTCATACACCAAAGTCTTGTTTTAACCCTAGGGACTTCCCTAGAAGTGAGACAACTTCTAAGAAAATCTAAAACAGATTTTGAAAGTCTTTGGTTTCTTAGAAAAGAACGTAGGGGTCACACAGAGCCAAAACATGTCAAGCTAGAGTCACCCCACTTCCATCTGATCAGGCTGCCAGGCAGGTAGATGAGGAGGAATCTGCAGGGCATAGAGCAAGCCAGTAGAGAAGCAGAGTCCCTATGGTTAAGGGATGTACCAGAGGGAGAGAGAGAAGGTGCCTGGTGACTCACTATCTAGTCATGGGCTGACCTAGATGAGAACCACTGGCCATATGTAACTAATGAGCACTTAAAATGTGCCTAGTCCAAAATGAAAGGGGCTCACATGTGAAATACACTGGATTTTTGAGATTTAGTTTTAAAAAAATGAAAAAATAACTCAGTGATATTTACTATTGATTCCATGGTAAAAAGGTAATATTTGAATAATTTGGATTAAATTTAAAAATTATAGAAATTATTTTCACATTTAAAAAACTTTAAAAATAAGGATACTAAAATATTTAAAATTATGTCTATGGCTCCCATTAAATTTCTGTTGAACAGTACTGGACTAGATTCTATGAGGCCCAGTCTAACTTGAATTGGATTGGATGAGATACCCATTTTCCTTAAAGTCCTAACTCCTTTTGCTCTATATTCTGCCTTTAGCATTTAATCCAGCTAATATACTGTATATTTTATCTTATTTGTCTATCTCCCCCAACTACAATATAAATTCAGTAAGGACAGAAGTGTCTTTTTCATTGTTATATCCTCAGCATTTAAACAGTGCCTTGAACATAGAGGCTGCTCAATAAATATTTGTTAAATGTGGAAGGTCTCAGAAGACTACCCTGTGTTAATTTTTCTGCATATTGTATAATCTAAACAGAGTTCCTGATAGAGGAAATCTTTAAGAGCTAATGAGTTCTCTAAGTATGACCAAACTGTGGGAAACATTAATTGTCTGACACCACAAAGTGGCTTCTAGAACTTGTGTGGAACTGGATTTGGGCATCTCCTTGCAGGGAATAATGGCCCAGCAAACCTGGCTGAGTATCGGGAGCTGCCATAGTTTCACTCTCTCAGGTGTCAATTCATTCCTTACCTTTCCTGGGCCCTCACCAGGAAGTGTGGACAAAGAAAGGATGGAGATGGAGTACAGTCGTATGTTAGCCATCTGCTTGGCTTTCCAGAGCAAAGCCAAATTATACCCACTGAGAACCCATTAGACCCAAACAAATTCTAACATTACCTCATCAATTAACGTGGGTTCTTCTTTTTTTTTTTTTTTTTTAACTCCAGAATTCTGTACTTTTAACTTCACAACCTACCTTCCCAAATGTGGCTGGGTTGACTTGGTTCTGAATGTTTTGTCCACAGGTGTCCATGTAGATCTCATACATGAAAGAATGAGGCCTACTGCACCCTTCACAAATGTATGAGTTTGTCACCAGCTTAGGGGAGAGGAAGATGAGGAAGAGGAAATTGGCATCCAGTTTTCTAGAATAGGACATTTGATAAGGATCAGTGGTTAGTGTAAGAGTAGGATCCAACTAAATAAAACATGTTTAATTTATTGAATGCAAAGGCTCATCAATCAGCATCAATAATGTACTGTACCCTTTTGTTCTCAGCTCAGACTTAAGTGCAGGGTGGGTCAAAAGTAGATTTTCAGTTGTAAGTATGTAAAACAGAGTTTATTCTTGTATTATTTTTTTGATTTAAAAAAAAATTAACTTATTTTTTAACAAGTTTACTTTATTTTATTTTATTTTATTTTTATTTTATTTATATGTTTTTAGAGAGAGGGGAAAGGAGAAAGGGAGAGAAACATCAATGTGCAGTTGCCTCTGATGCGCCCCCAACTGGGGACCTGGAGTGCAACCTAGTCATGTGCTCTGACTGAGAATTGAACCAGCAACACTTGGTTCTCAGGCTGACACTCCACTGAGCCACAGCAGCCAGGGTCTTGTATTATTATTTATAGTATTATTGTAACCAAACAACCAGTGGGGTCCTACCACTCACCACCCATAGACAAAAACTCCAGAGGAGCATGCGGACAGCTGTCAGCGGCAGCCTTGGTGGTTTCCTGTGGCTTCCTAAGCTGGGGAGAGGGATGGGGCTTGACACAGTGCTGTGCTGCCTCCCAGGACCTGCTAGCCCAAGTCTCCTCCCCGACTTCCCAGCCTAGTGCCTGCAGCACTCCTGGTCAGGCCTAGAATGCTCAGGGAGGTGCACAGGTTCTGTCCCCCAGCTGCACTGGGGCAGTACCTGATAGGCCTGGGTCTTGCCGGGCTTACACCGCCAGCATGGGCCGCAGGCAGGCAACAGCCACCGCAGCTTTCCATATGGTGAAGGCTCGTGTGGCTTGTGGGCCAGCCACACTTTCTGAGCCTCCTTGCCAGAGCCTACCCGCTGCCCTTTTACTGGAACCCGCTGCACTCCCGGCCAAGCAGGTCCCAGAGCACTCAGGCAGGAGCATGGGGAAACCTCCTGGCAAGGCCCACTGGCTCAGAAATCTCAGTCCCCTAGCCAAAGACCCACCAGCCAGGGGATAGGGAAGCAAAAGGCATGCATTTTCCATGTGCCCTGCTTTTTAAAACTGCTCCCATAATCCACACAGCAGAAGTAGATGAGAGACTTTGTACCTCCCACCCAATTACCTCCCCGGCTTTTGGCACCACCCCTAGGTGCCTCTTTTTGCTAAGTCTTGCTCACATCCTCCTGGTTGCTGGGGTGACACACACATGTGCCATTTTTGGTGCTTCTTCACCCTTCCCCATTTACTCGGGGGGTGTCCTCACCCTTACATTATTTTCCATGGGAACAACTGTAAACCTACTTTTGCCCCACCCTATATATTGATTTTGGGCCATTAGATTAACAACTTGGTAGGTGTGTTTGTTTTATATTTTTGGAATGTAGGCATACTGATAGAGTTCAAATTGTTGGGCCCAGCAGACACTGTTTCACATACCTTTATAAAGGTTGCAGCCAAGATCTCTATAGCTATAAAGTGGAGAATTATTTCCTTTATAAAACACAAAACAATCCTCCCTTAAAGGCTTTCACCTCTGCAGGTGACTACAGGAGTCAGCATGGCTTACCAGTCCCTGTGGCCTATGACCCAGGGCACAAGTGCATAGCTCTTACCCCTGCCCCCTCTACCCATGAAGCAGTTTTTTTGTGTGATTTTCAAACCCAAGTGACCTAGGGCAGGACACTGTATTTTGGTTCTTTAAATTACAACGAAATGTAAAATGAAAGACACCAAGAGACAAAGAGGAAGTACATTTTCACCCTCCTTTATTTCCTTCTGGGGACAGAGCTAAGTGGCATTCAGGTGTGGTGTGCAAGCTCTAAGTTCCTGCGCTGCTTGAGTGGGACCTTCAACTTCTCAGGTGCTCCTAGGCTCTGGAGTAGATGGGATTCCCCTGGTGATGAGGGGCTCTGCTAGTGACTCATAGCTTGCAGCTGGACCCTTAGGGACAGCTATTCAGGTGCCTGTTTCAGCAATGGGTATGTGTGTGTGGGGGCAAGCAGTGAGGGAGACTGAGGTCACAAATTGTGGTACATAGTGACATCCAATCAAAACATTGTCAGGTTTCTTCTCTGCTCAGGGTGTTTATTTTTTGTTTGTTTGTTTTTAGGGAGAGGGGAAGAGAGGCAGAAAGAGAGGGAGAGAAACACCAAAATGAGAGAGCAACACCATCTGGCTGCCTTCCATACAGGGGACAAACCTGCAACCCAGGCATGTGCCCTGACCAGAATTGATCAGCGACATTTCAGTTTGTGAGACAATGGCCCAGTTCTGCCTGCAAGCTGGTCCTCTGGGCATCTCCTAGCATCCCCCAGGATCCTTTGACTCTGGATTACTAATTGAAGGGCTCTGTGTGAGTTTTTTAAAAATTATTTATTTCTTAATTGTGGTGAAACATACATAACATTAAATTTATTATTTAAAAATGTACAATTCAATGACATTAAGTATCTTCACATTGCAAAGAACTTTTTCCAACTTGCAAAACTGAAACTCTGTGCCCATTAAGCACTAACTTCCCATTCCCTTTTCTCCCAACCCCTGCCAACTACCAAGCACAAGTTGGTGCAAAAGTAATGTCCGACTTTTTTAAAAGAAAGTTTTAGATAGTATTTATTAAATTTGTGCCTCTTCTTATAATTTTCTGATGTCACAGTGACTAATTTATACTTTATTTTTTCAGATTATAGAAGTATTGTTCATAATTGTGTGCAATATTTGCACCCATGTTTGTCCCATCTGAAGAACACATTAGAAATGTTTTACTCTATGAGTTTCATAAAGGTGTCAATACAAGTACAGCAGCAAAGTCTATTCAAAACACTTATGGCGACAATGCAGTGAAAGAAGTTGCAGGAGGAGGTTTTCCCATTTCTGAGGTGGGGATTTCAGTTTGAAAAATGAGCCAAAAGAAGGTCATCCAAAAAAACTTGATTCCAAAGTGTTGGAAGCTGTTGTCACTGAAAACCCCACCATTACCTCTAGGAAAATTGCACAACAATTTAACATAGCCCATACAACCATGCCATGCCAACTGAAAAGGATCGGGAAGGTTTCAGTAGTTGGAAAATGGGTCCTACATGAACTGTCTCCAGAGAATCTGCAAAAGCGTGTTGCTTGTTGTGAATCATTGCTTTTGCAACACCTTCAGCCAGCATTTTTAGGTAGGCTTGTTACAGGTGCTGAGAAGTGCATCCTTTACCATAATGTTAAATGATGCCGATTGTGGACCAGTCGAGGAGGAAGAAGAGTTCAACAACCAAGAGGAGGACTTCATCCAAAAAAGATCATGTTGAGAGTATGGTAGGATATGGAAGGAATTGTCCATTACAAACTGTTAGACAGCAATCAAACAATTACTGCTAATCTTTACTGTGAAAAATGTCATCATTTGAAAGCAGCATTGAACCAAAAGTGACCCTCCTTAGTAAACAGAAAGGGTGTCATCTTCCATCACGATAGTGCTTGTCCTCACACAGCTTGATTCATCAAAAATTTCTTGAAAGAGTTTGGTTGGGAAATATTGCTTCATCCTCCATATTCTCCTGACCTTGCTCCTCTGATTATCACTTGTTTCAGGGACTACAGAACCATTTTGATGGTCTTAGGTTGACATCAAGAGAAGAAGTCGAAAATGAGTTGGATTCATATTTTGCTTCAAAACCTAAAGAATTTTACAAGCGTGGCATTTATAAGCTAGTTGACAGATAGAATGCAGTTCTAGAAAGCAAAGGCTATGTTAACAAATAAATACTTTCATACCTATGGGCTTTTTCATTTTTAAAATAGGCCTCAAAATAGGACATTATTTTTGCACCAACCTTACACTTCCTGCCTCTATGAATTTGACTTTAGGTACCTCATATGAGTGGATTCATACAATATGTGTCCTTTGTGACTGGCTTATTTCATTAAGAACGATGTCTTCATCCATGTTTTAGCTTGTATTATAATTTCCTTCCTTTTTAAGACTAAATAATAGTCTGTCATCTGTATAAACCACCTTTCATTTATCCATTCATTTGTAGAATAACATTTGCATTACTTTCACCTTTTGGTGAATAATGCTGTTGTGAACATGAATACAGATGTTTGTTTGAGTCCATGCTTTCAATTCTTTGGGGGTACCAGCCAGAAGTGGAATTGGTGGACATATGCAAGTTCTATTTTCAAGTTTTTGAGGAACCTCCATACTGTTTTTCACAGTGGCTGCACCAACTTACCTTCCCACCAACAGTGCACTAGGGTCCCATTTTCACCACGTCCTCCCCAACACTTGTTATTTTCTATTTTTATTTGTTTAATAATGGTCATCCTAATGGGTGTAAAGAGGTTGGGTCTGTGGATTTTTTTTTGTTTGTTTTTAAGGAGAATGAGAGAACATTTATTAATTATATTTTGGGTGTTGAGATACTGGGTTGTATGTGTGCATTTAAAAAAATTATTTATTGTTTTTCTATTACAGTTGTCCCACATATTCCTTCATTGCTCCTCACCATTCTGCCCACCCCTTCTCCCACAAACAATCTCCATCCCCTTGTCCATGTTTATGGGTCATTTATACTAGTTCCTTGACTAGACCCTTACCCTTTTCCCCCCTGGTCACTGTCAGTATGCTCCTTGTTTACATGCCTCTGGTTCTATTTTGCTCATTTGCTTGTGTTGTTCAATAGTTTCCTGTATTAGGTGATATCATATGGTATTTGTCTTTTGCTGCCTGGCTTATTTTGCCAAGCACAGTACTCTCAAGTTCCATTCATGTTGTCGCAAGTGGTAAAAGTTCCTTCTTTCTTTCTGCCGCATAGTATTCTATTGTGTAAATGTATCACAGATTTTTAATCCATTTATCTACAGATGGGCACTTAGGCTGTTCCCAGCACTTGGTTACTGTAAACAGTGCTGCTATGAACAAAGGGGTGCATAGGTTCTTTTGGATTGGTGTTTCAGGATTCTTCAAGTATAATCCTAGCAATGGAATTGCTAGATCAAATGGCAGTTCCATTTCTTGTTTTTTGAGGAAATTTCATACTGTTTTCCGTAGTGGCTGCACCAGTCTGCATTCCCACCAACAGTGCACTAGGGCTCCCTTTTCTCCACATGCTCACCAGCACAAGTTGTTTGTTGATTTGTTGATGATGGCCATTCTGACAGGTGTAAAGTGGTATCTCATTATGGTTTTTATTTGCATCTCTCTGATGGCTAGTAATGTTGAGTATTCTTTCATATGTCTATGGACCCTCTGTATGTCCTCTTTGGAGAAGTGTTTGTTCAGGTAGTTTGCCCACTTTTTAATTGGATTGTCTGTCTTCTTGGTGTTGTCATATAAATTCTTTATATATTTTGGAGATCAATCTGTTGTCTG
Organism: Furipterus horrens; assembly: GCF_987537825.1. Lineage (NCBI taxonomy): Eukaryota > Metazoa > Chordata > Mammalia > Chiroptera > Furipteridae > Furipterus > Furipterus horrens. The sequence continues at coordinate 81,853,013 of NW_028327176.1, read as the reverse complement.
AGGTATCATTGGCAAATATGTTTTCCCTTTTCATCTTGCTAATGTTTTCTTTTGCTCAGCAGAAACTCTTTAGTTTGATGTAGTCCCATTTGTTTATTTTTTTCTTTATTTTTCTTGCCTTAGGAGATATATCAGTGAAAATATTGCTCTATGGGATATCTGAAATTTTCCTGCCTATGCTTTCCTCTAGGACTTTTATGGTGTCATGACTTACATTTAAGTCTTTGATCTATCTTGAGTTTATTCTGGTGTGTGGTGTAAGTTGGTGGTCTAGTTTCTTTTTTCTTTTCTTTTCTTTCTTTTTTTTTTTTTTTTTGCATGTCCCTGTCCAGTTATCTCAACATCATTTGTTGAAGAGGCTCTTTTTACTCCACCTGACATTCCTTCCCCCTTTGTTGAATATTAGTTGATCATAGAGACCTGGGTTTATTTCTGGGCTCTCTATTCTTTTCCATTCATCAGTATGTCTGTTCTTATGCCAGAAGCAGACTATTTTTATTGCACTGGTCTTATGGTATAGTTTGATATCAGGTATTATGATTCCTCCTACTGTGTTCTTCTCCCTCAAGATTGCTGCAGCTATTCAGGGTCTTTTTTGGTTCCTGTAAATTTCTGAAGTATTTGTTCTAGGTCTATACCAATATGTCATTGGCATTTTAATAGGGATTGCATTGAATCTATAGTTTGCTTTGGGTAGTATGGGCACTTTAATGATGTTGATTCTTCCCCTCCATGAACATGGTATATGCTTCCATTTTTATTCTCCTTAATTTCTTTCTTCAATGTTCTGTTGTTTTCTGAGTACAGGTCTTATAACTCCTTGGTTAAATTTATTCCTACGTACTTTATTTTTCTTGTTGCTATAGTAAGTGGAATTTTTTTCTAGTTTCTATCTCTGATATTTCATTGTTGGTGTACAGAAATGCCTTTGATTTTTGAATATTGACTTGGCCTGAATATTGTAATGGCCTGCTATTTTGCCATTTACTTACTAGGTTGAGTAGTTTTTTAGTGGAGTCTATAGGATTTTTTATGTACACTATCATTTCATCTGCAAATAATGGCAGTTCTACTTCCTCTTTCCAATTTGGATGCCTTTTATTTTTCTTCCTTGTCTGGTTGCTGTGGTTAGAACTTCCAAGACTAGGTTGAATAGGAGTGGAATGAGTGGACATCCTTGTCCTGTCCTGATCTCAGGGAGAATGCTCTCAGTTTTTGTCCATTGAGTATGATGTTGGCTTCAGGTTTCTCACACATGGCCTTCATTATGTTGAGGTATGTTCCCTCTATTCCCAGTTTTCTGAGTGTTTTCATCATAAATGGGTGTTGTACTTTATCAAATGCTTTTCCAGCATCTATTGATATGATCATGTGATTCTTGTCTTTCATTTTGTTTATGTGGTGTATTATGTTTATTGATTTCTGAATATTAAACCATCATTGCATTCCTGGGATGAATCCCACATGATCATGGTTTATGATCTTTTTAGTGTGTTGCTAGATCTGGTTTGCCAATATTTTTTGAGGATTTTAGCAACTATGTTCATCAGCAATTTTGGCCAGTAGTTTTCATTCTTCGTTGTGTCTTGACCCGGTTTTGGAATTAGGATACTACTAGCCTCATAAAAAGATTGGGAATCTTCTCTCTTCTTGGAATTTTTGGAATAATTTGAGAAGGATAGGAGTTAGTTCTTCCTTAAATGTTTTGTAAAGTTTGCCTATGAAGCCATCTAGTCCAGGGCTTTTGTGTGCCAAGAGTTTTTTTTATTACTGCTTCACTTTCACCAGTTGTTATTAGTTTATTCAGGTTCTCTGCTTCTTCTTGATTCAGTTTTGGAAGATTCTGTGTTTCCAGAAATTTGCCTATTTCATCCAGGTTGTCAAACTTCTTGTCATATACTTGTTCGTAGTAATTCTTACAATCCTTTGTATTTCTGTGGTATCGTCTGTGATATCTCTCTCCTCTTTTATTTCTGATTTTGTTTATTTGGGTCCTCTCTCTTCACTTTCTTGATAAGCTGGTTAAAGAATTGTTGATTTTATCTTTTCAAAGAAGCAGATCCTGGTTTTATTGATCTGTTGGATTGTGGATTGTTTGTTTAGTCTCTATGTCTTTAATTCTGTTCTGATCTTGATTATTTTCTTCCTCCTACTTGTTCTGGGCTTTGTTTCTTGTTGTTCCTCTAGTTCTTGTAGCTGTAGGGTTAGAGTTTTTATTTAATATTCTTATATCCTTTTTAGGTAGGCTTATATTGCTATGAACTTCCTTCTCAGGACTGCCTTTGCTGTGTCTTATAGGTTTTGGACTGTTCTGTGTTCATTATCATTTGTTTCCAGAAACTTCCTGATATCTTCCTTTTCTTTTTCTTTTTTAAGTATACTTTATTGGTTATATTGTAAAAATAGTTCCAATTTTTCCCCTTTGCTCCCCTCCACCCAGCACCCCCTCCCCCAAAAATCGCCCCCAAAGTCCATGCCCATGGGTCATACATACAAGCTTTCCTGCCTCACCCTTTCATATATTCTTCTTCCTTTTTAAAAATAAATAAATAAATAATTGATTATTTTAACAATAAAAAATAATCCCTCCCTCTCGGACTAAAGACCCTTTATAATCTTATAAAGGACAATGGGCGAAGGTCTCAAACTCCTCTAGCTCCTTCAAGCTGGACATAGTCGTTGTCCTACCTACCCTTGGGTCCAGAAATCCTTAATAAGAGTGGGGGTGTGGAGGGGAGGGTGGCCTTCCCACATGGGGAAGGATCGTGCAGACTCCAGGTTGGTTGGCTGTCCCTGGACAATGGCATGCTTGATTTAACAGGCTGGCATCCTTGTTGTATTCTGGAGGCAACAGATTTGGCAACAGGGTTAAAGGACATTATTCAATCCATAACCACTAGATGACAAAAGACAGGTATTAATTTTTCAATGTCCCACATTGGGGAAAAGAAGGGCTTCTTTGGAGGAAGGTGTGCCAGATACATCTCACCTGTCCAAAACCCTTTTGCCCATTATACTTAGTTTTGGCTGAGGGAAATATTTTAGGTTTCCCCCCTCTCAGGCCTCTGGGTTCTTTCTGTCCAAGCCTTTAGGACAGAAAAGGGAAACCAGTTTTAAAGTGAAGCCCACAGACCACCCCATTCTTCACCAACCCAGCCACTTCATTCAGCCAAACCATTGAGTTTCAGGAGGCAGCAATGCAGACAGGATTAAGTGAGGCCTGAGGCCTATACGTACACACAATCACTCAGGTAATGAGATTGTAGGCTTATGCCCTTTGAAAACAGAAAACACATGTTAATTTATGTAACATAACCCACATACAAGTCTCTAAATCTGTAGGACTGTCTTATTGGAAAGACATCCAGTTGCAAGGCATTTGACATTCTTGCCTGTAAATTAAACATCTTTGATAATGCCACAGACATAGTTTAACTTTCAAATGAAAACAAATTTTAAATGAAAAGAAACTTTAAAGACGGTTAGCTGCACTACTTTATAGTCTACCATTGAGCATTGTGATTTTCCTTGAATCGCAATTTTTCTCCCTAATATTACCCTCCTTGTCATTAAAATAACTGCATTAAGTCCATTTTTAATTTATCCTGCTCATTTGCATAAACACAACAAGAGCAGAAAATGATAACTTATGATCTTTAGTTCTGCTTTGCTGGAACTTACGCAAGGAACATTTAGGGTGACTTTCAGTCTGCCTTTCAAGGCACAGCAGAACCTCATACCTGGCATTCAGCCTTGCCTGTAAACACCTGTCTTTTCCAAGTCCTTCTGGTTTTACATTTTGCCTTAAGGTCCCATCTAGCCATCTTTCAGAAAAACAATCTTCATTCCTTCCCTGGAAAGATTGCCATGGACTGCGCATCAATCCAAGGTACCAGGCCTTTTATCTCGTGGACTTTTATTATCTTTGAAAGTCAATCCCAGTTCCTCAGGGCTTTTTGGTAACAATCAAAGGCCAAGTATGTCTCCTTTAGGCATGACATTCCAGTCAAAGTTTTAGTTAAAAAAAAAAAAAAAAAAAAAAAAAAAAAACCTCTATTAATAACTGGTCTTATTAGTTTTACGCAAAGAAACTTATGTCATTACTTACTTCTTCAGAATGCCAAACTCTGGAGGGATCAGATAGGGAGAAAAATATACAGTGTGAAGGAAAATCCTTGTCCTTCTAATGTTCACTGAACTTGCATTTCCATTCTTTATATTTTCATTTTTCCCCCCCGCTAAAATTTTGTTTGTTTTTCCATTACAGTTGTCCCACTTTTTTCCCTCTCTTGCTTCCCTGCCCCCCTTCTCCCACATTCAGTCCCCACCCAGTTGTCCATGTCCATGGGTCATATATACATATTATTTGACTAGACCCTTCCCCTTTGTACCCCCTTCTCTCCCTCCCACCTCCCCCTTTGTTACTGTTAGTTTATTCCTTGTTTACATACCTCTGGTTCAATTTTGCTCATTTGTTTGTGTTGTTCATTAGTTTCCTGTAATAGGTGATAGCATAAGGTATTTTTCTCTCATTGCCTGGCTTATTTCTCTAAGCATAATTCTCTCTAGTTCCAACCATGTTGTTGCAAATGGTAGTTCTTTCTTTCAGTGCTTATTCATTGTCATTTTCCCCCTTTGTACTCATGTTCCTCTCTGTCTTTCTCTGTTTCTTCATCTTCTTAAAACAGACCCTTTAGCATCTCTTGCAATGCTGGTTTGGTGGAGATGTATTCTTTTAGCCTTCTTTTGTCTTGGAAACTCCTTATTTCACCTTCCATTTTGAATGAGAGCCTTGCTGGGTAGAGTATTCTTGGTTGTAGGCTTTTGTTTTTCATTGCTTGGAATATTTTTTGCCATTCCCTTCTGGCTTGCAGTGTTTCTGCTGAGAAATCTGATGATGGCCTTATTGGCACCCTTGTATGTTATTAGTTGTTTCTCTCTTGCTGCTTTTAGGATTCTCTCTTTGTCTTTGAATGTTGCCATTTTAATTATGATGTATCTTGAAGTGGGCCTGTTGGGGTTCATCTTCATTGGGACTCTTTGTGCTTCCTGGACTTGCGTGACTCTTTCTCTCCTCATGTTAGGGAAGTTTTCTGTCATTAGTTTTTCAAAGAGGTTTTCTATCCCTTGCTCTTCTTCTTCTCCTTCTGGAATTCCTATGATACGGATATTATTACATTTCATGTTATCCTGCAGCTGTCTTAGAACCTCTTCAGTCTTGTTCAGTCTTTTTTCATTTTGTTGCACTGTCTGGGAGTTTTTGTCTATGTTGTTCTCCAGCTCGCTGACTCGATCTTCTGCTTTCTCTAGCCTGCTTTTAATTCCTTCTACTGTGTTCTTCAATTCAGAGATTGTATTCTTCATTTCCTCCTGGCTCTTATTGATAGCTTCCATGTCCTTTTTCATGCTGGTGTAATTCTCAGTAAGTTCCCTGTAGTTTTTCTGGAGTTCTTTGTCGTTTCCACTGAGCTCATTGAGATTCTCCATAATCCATGTTTTGAATTCCATATCTGATAGCTTGCTCCCCTCTATTTTATTTAGCACTCTTTCTGGGGATTCTACCCTTCCTTTCGATGGGGGGTCGTTTCTCTGCCTCCCCATTTTTGTGACTCCTATTGTTTGTTGGTGCTTCTTAGAATAATCTGCACTTCCTGGATCTGCCCCTGGTGGCATCAGATCCTGTACCAGTCTGGGCCTAGGCAGCCTGTTGGAGACTTCCAGGGATCTACTGCCTTTGTCTGGCTTCTTTGGTTGTTAATCTATTCAATCTGTGATTAGCCATCAGGCTTAAGGACCATGGGTGTGGCAGCTTAATTCCTGTAGGCAGGGCTTTTGCTTCCCCTCAGGCTGACACCACTTGGAGGGGAATGGTCTGCCCGAAGCATGGGGTGAGTCAGCACTGGGACCCGGCCGGCTGCCTCCCCAGCTCTCCCCTCAAAGCCACCACACCAAACTCTCCCCAAGCATCTCCAGTCCTCTCCGCCTTCCCTCTGCTCGAGCCCAGGGTAAGTGGGGGCAAAATATTTTCGTATGTGATCCGCTTAAGAGCTCTTTTTCTCCAGCTGTTTCTGTCTGGCTAGCAAGAAACCCTGTGGCTTTTCGCTTTTCTCAGCTGGATACTATTTTACTTTCCACTCTGTTGCTGTAGGCTGGGAAGCTCAGCTGGGGGTTTAGACCCTGCCCTTCTCAGGGGGAATCCCCGGCTGCTGAGCTGTTTCTCAGTCCCTTCAGCTGCCACCCGTGTGAGCCCAGCCAGCCCTTCTGCATCTCCGCACTCCCTACCGGTCACGTTGTGATGTAGCAGCCTTTTCTGTCTCTCTGTGGTTATAAGATTTCTCTCCAGCTAGTGTTTGGATGGTTATTCCAGATGATTTCTCCAAAATTAAGTTGTAAATCCAGACTAGTTCTGGGAGGAGGTTAGTGTAGCTTCCACTTACTCCTCTGCCATCTTGTTTCTCCTACCTGATATCTTCCTTGATGTCATTGTTAACCCATTCATTATTTAATAGCATGTTATTCATTCTCCATGAATTTGAATGTTTTTGAGTTTTGTTTTGGTTTTTTTCTTGGTTGGTTACCAGTCTCAAGCCATTGTGATCTGAAAAGATGCTTAATTTCAATTTTTTGAACTTGTTGAGGCTTGCTTTGTGTCCTACCATGTGGTCTAGCTTTGAAAATGTTCCTTGTGCATTTGAAAAAAAATGTATATTTTGCTTCTATGGGGTGAAAGGTTCTATATATATCAACTATGTCTATTTATTCTAGAATATTGTTCAATACCTCAAATCATTGGTATTTCTTTGCTTTGAAGATCTGTCCATTGTTGACAATGGGGTGTTAACTATGAGTGTGTTGCTGTCAGTATCATTCTTATAGTCTTCCAAGACTTTTCTTATATATTTGTGAGCTCCTATGTTGGGTGCATATATTTTTACAAAGATTATATCTTCCTAATGGATTCTTCCTTAAGTATTATGAAATGTTCTTCTGTGTCTCTTGTGGCCTTTGTTGTAAAATCTGTTTTGTCTGATATAAGGATTGCTAACCCAGCTTTTATTCATGGTTATTTGCTTGAAATACTATTTCCATCCCTTCATTTTCAGTCTGTATAGATATTTTGTTCTGAGGTGGAGCTCTTGTAGACAGCATATATATGGGTCATGGTTTCAAATCCATTCCACTACTCCACTATGTTTATTGTTTGGAGCACTTAATCTATTTACCTTTAAGGTTGTTAATGATAGGTATTTATTCATTGTGATTATTTTCCCTTTGTACCTGTGTTTCTGTCCTTCTCTTTTTCACTTCTTCTTCTTAAAAGCAGGCCCTTTAGCATCTCTTACAATGCTGGTTTGGTGGAGATGTATTTTTTCAGTCTTCTTTTGCCTAGGAAACTCCTTATTTCAACTTCTATTTTGAAAGAGAGCCTTGTTGGGTAGTGTAGTCTTAGTTGCAGGCCTTTGCTTTTCATTGTTTTAAATATTTTTTGCCATCGCCTTCTGGCTGGTAGTGTTTTTGTTGAGAAATCAGCTGATAGCCTTATTGGAGCTCTCTTGGATGATATTTGCTGTTTTTCCTTTGCTGCCTTTAGGTTCTCTCTTTGTCTTTGAATAATGGCATTTTAATTATTATGTGCCTTGGAGTGGGCCTCCTTGGGTTCATCTTCATTGAGACCCTGTGTGCTTTCCATATTTGTGAGACTTTTTCTCTCAACGTGTTTGGGAAGTTTTCTGTAATTACTTTCAATCAGGTTTTTTATCCCTTGCTCCTCTTCTCCTTCTGGTATCCCTATGATATGGATATTATTATGTTTCATGTTGTCCCGCAGCTGTCTTAAACACTCTTCAGTCTTTTTCAGTCTTTTTTCATTTTGTTGTACTGTCTGGGAATTTTTTTCTATGTCATCCTCCAGCTTGTTCTTCTAATCCTCTGCTTCATTTAGGCTGTTTTTGATTTCTTCTACTGTTTTCTTCAGTTCATAAATTGTATTCTTAATCTCTCTCTGGCTCTTATTGATAGTTTCTGTGTCCTTTTAATGCTGGTGTAGTTCTTAGTAAGTTCTTTGTAGCTTCCCTAGAGTTCTTTGTAGGTCCCTGGAGTTCTTTGTAGTTCCCCTGGAGTTTGTTGTAATTTTCACTGTGTTTGTTGTGTTCGTTGAGCTTCCTTTTAACCATTGTTTTGAATCTATGTCTGATAGTTTGCTTGCTTCTGTTTCATCTATTCCTCCTTCTGGGAATTCCTCCTTTCCTTTCAATGGGGTGTTGTTTCTTCATCTCCCCATTTTATGTGGTTCTTTTTGTTTGTTTTTCTTCTTAGATTGATCTGCTTTGACTTCCTGCTTTCGTGTTGTGACTTTCTGTGGTAGGAGTTTTCTGGGATTCAGTGGTGAAGACTCCTTGGTCTCCTGAACTTGTTGTTCTTGGGATTCCCTTTATGCTTTTATTTGGGCTGTCTGGTAATATTTTGGTTTTTTTTGTTGTTGTGTTGCTCCTTGGTGTCTCCTTCCTTCCAGCTAGCTGACTGAGAGTCACTCCACCCACTTTGTTCTGTAGACAACTGTTGAGCTGCTGCTAAAACAAAGCCACCTTCCCAGGCAAGAATCCTACACCCACAAAGATATACCCTACCCTCCATCACCATATCAAGTGCTAATGAGCCAGTATTAATAAGGATGTAATGAGACTGAGACTATTATAAGAAAGGAAAAACAAATAAGAGTTGACTAACTGAAAGAAAAATGGCTTTTAAGAGGGAGGAGCAATAATAGTAGTGAGTAGGGACAAAACAATCAGAGAAAGAAAGTAAACTTTATATCATATATTAGAAAGGGAGGAAAGAAGGCAGAATAAATATATATATGTGTATATATATGTAGTGTGTGTGTGTGCATGTGCATGAGAGAACAAACACACACACAAACACACACACACAAAATAAGGAAGATGAATAGGAAGAGAAAAAATAAGCACCAAATTAGAGAAAAAATTTCACCACAACACTAACTGTAACCTTATGACCTAAGATTAATATAGGTGGGATGGGACTAAGAGGTAAAAAAGAAATAAAGAGGAGCTTAAGATGACTTGGAGGAAAGGGAAGCAATTTTGAGATAGAGGGAGAAGGAACACTTAGAGTGGGGAATGAAAACCAGGCTAAGACAGGGAAAAATTCATATTTAAAGTGAAAGAAAGAAAGGGCTGGAGGAGGGTACAAACGGATTAGAAGGGGGAAATGATAAGATTTGAGATTTGAAATGCCAGAATAGTGAATATCTATGAATAAAGTTGCAGGAATGTCACAGATTGATCAAGGTGGAGGGAGAGTAAGTGCATTTTATGATGGGAAAAAGAATGTGAGGTGACAAATGACAAGAAAAATGGTATGGAGAGGCTGGAGAGGTGAGAAAACATCAGTGCAACTGGAAACGAGTGTTAGTAAGAGAAGGTAGAATTTAAAACAAAAATAAGAGGAGGAAATCAAAGGTAAAAATGATTGAGAAAAGGGAGGAGCAAAATATGAGATTTAAAATAAACTATAATATAAATACTATTTGCTTATAATGCATAGACTGGGAGGACAAACAATAACTATTAAAAGGATGCGAAGGAGACAATTCCTATAAAAGGTCACAGTGGAATTTGTCTCCATAGTCTCTGTATTTTCCCACTTTCTTCTCTTTCTAGAACTGCCCCTGTTGACTTCAGGTTGTGTCCAAGTCTGGATCTAGGCAACCTAACCCATCTATCGGTGCTCTTCTGCCAGTGTCTCTCTCACTTTTTACTCTAGTTACTCTGAAATCCACAATCAGGCTTAAGCACCACGGGACTGGGCCAAATACTTTCTTAATCAGTGCTACTGCTTCCCCTCCAGCTGTTGCCTCTAGGTGGGGAGCAATCTGCCCAAATGATTTCTCCCGCAGCACTCAAGCATCTCCCATCTCCAGTCCACATAACACCCCCGCCCCCCATCAGAGTCTGGGGCACGTACCCGCGTGAGCTCCCCTTAAAAAATCCGCTGCACCTCCAGCTGTTCCTCCTGGGTCGATGAAAACAAAGGAACAACAACAACAGCAACAAAAATGTTGCTTTATGCCTCCCAGAGCCAAACCCTACCTGGCTGACTGTCAGCTCTGCCAGCAGGTCCAGCCTGAGTTTCAGCCCCCGAACCTCTCAGGGAAAATCTTCTGGGTGCTGTAAAATCTCTCTGCGCACTGACCCCCACCACCACCCCGCCTCCACAGGCACCAAGCCAGCACAATGCTGAATTCCCACTGGTGTCTCTTCCATGATGTGCACTCTGCAGGTCTCTAGGAAACAGTCGTATCTACCTACAGCCACAAAGCTCAACTCCAGGCAGTGTCCAGTGGTTGTATATATGATTTCTCAACAATTAAGCCAAAGATCCAGACCTAGGAGACCAGCTCACTTTTTCATTGAGTCCCACTTGAATATCACTGGACAGGGCACCCACCCATGGTGGGAACATAGCCTCCAGGCCTCTGCACTTCCCTGGCCTTCACTATTTACTCCCTTGTATCCTGGCTACTGTTGATCTGCCAGCATCTTTCCCTGTGCAGCCTGAGGTGGGTCTGTTTTTAATGTCAGTGTTAATGCCACTGTTAGCATAGGTAGCTAGATATTAACAAGGGAAAAGAGCAAAGGAATCAGACATTATTATGCATAATCAACTGGGGGGCATGAACCTGCTTGCTTTGCCAGGAAGTTTTAGCTTCACACAATCCCCAGGGAACCACCGTCTGTTCCCTGAAGGTCACTGGGGGAAGGAGTAAAACAATAAAAAGAGAGGTAAACACATGTGCAAGAGGAGCAAAAATGACACCCAAGAGGCAAGTCAATCTAGCCTGGGGAAACAGTGGATTGGTTGGAAGGTGGGTCTAGTGCAAGCCCAAGAAAGCTTGGGAAGTTAGTTCTTTTGAAAAACTACCAGGTCTTTTCCAAAGCCCAAGATGATATAATCCCAGGGGGGAAAAAAAACAACAAAAAAACTTCTCTTTCTCTTTCCCAGTAACAATTACAGCCATGTGGATCTAGCAGCCAACCAGGGCCTGCAGCAGACCATGTGGTCTCCAAAGAACTGAGCTCTAATAGGGTACAGAATCTCTCGACTTTGGTCCTATTTCTGGCCTTGAATTTCCATGGTGGGACAGGCAGATATGGGACATTGAGAACCCAGGAGGGACACTCCTTTGATTTTGCATCTGATGCTATAAATAAATCTTGCCACACCTCATTTTCTTTTGTGGGGTGGCCTGGGAAAACCAGCTTTTACAAGCTCCTCAGGAGTTTAGTACCATATTTTTCACTCCATAAGATGCACTTTTTCCCCCCCAAAAGCAGGGGACAGGGGATGTCTGTGCATTTGATGGAGCAAATATTGCATCACAGATCATGATGTTATTACCTGACCTGGGGTTCCCAGAAAAGTAGAAGAGTACTTGAACCTTAAAGTCTCTCCTCATTTGTTAATGACAGTGATGATGGTCCTTAATACCGCTGTTGACTGCTGTTCACTTTAAATGGTTGAAATAGTATTCTATTATAGTTTATTAAATATTTTAATACACTATTTGGTTCAGTTTTTTTTTCCTCCTCTAAACCTAAGTGCATCTTTTGGTCAGGTGCATCTTATAGTGTGAAAAATATGGTAATGCTGATGTGCAACCTGGGCTAAGAACAGCTGGTCCTGGGAGTTTGGGGGTGGGGGTCAGACATCTGGATTTTTTTAGAGGACAACCTCAGATATCTCCAATGGCAGCTGGGGGTGAGAATTGCTGCCCTAGAATGAACCCCCACATCTGAAGCCAGGCCTTGGCAGTGCTTGTTCCCAAAAGCTGTTTATGTTAATGTCGTTGCTATGTGCCCTTGAGCTGCTCATTCTTCCAACCTCACTTCTCTTACCAATGGTTGTGTGGTATGATAGGAAAAATAATCGCCTTATTTTGTCTCTGTAACTGTGCTTGTATTTGCATCAGAAAAACTTTGTGTACCGTTTGCCTGTGAACAATTCGCCATTGAATAGTTTTCCTGCCAACGATCTGCCAATGAGCATTGATTCCCATGCTTGCTGGTAAAATGCTATAAAAGCCTACCAAATATGCAGCTTGGGGCTCAGATCTTTGTAGACTACTCCTTTGGGCCCACATGTGTGAATAAAAGTTTGTTCCTCTGCCTCTCCGACTGCCGCTTGAGTTTCTCACCACCGGTAACTTCCCGCAAAAGTTATTGTAAATATTAAGTGAGCTAACAAATGTAGGGTAAATGGTGACACGGGTAAGAGTTCAGTGAGGCCACTGCTACTTTGCTGACTGCTTCGAAGTCCCTCATAAGGATTACTCCATCTAGATTAGGAACACATTTGACAATTGAACAACAACAAAACAGCCCAATTAAAAATGGGCAAAGGACTTGAATATCTTCTCCAAAAGAACATATATAATGGCCTATAAGCACATAAAAAAATCTTCAACATCTTTAGTCATTAGGGGTATGCAAATTAAAAACAATGAGATATCACTCCATACTCATTGGGATTGCTATTATTTTTTAAAAAAAAAAGAAAAACAAGAAAATAAGTGTTGGCAAGGATGTAGAGCATTGGAACCCTGTTCATTGTTTGTGAATGCATGAAAAGGTGAAGCTGCTATAAAAAAGTGGTTTCTCAAAAAATTAAAAATAGAATTACCATATGATCTATTAATTCTACTCTGGGTATGTATGTCAAAAAATTGAAAGCAGGGACTTGAACAGGTATTTTTAATTTTTACCCCCATGTACACAGCAGCATTATCCACAGCAGTCGAAAGATGGAAGCAGCTCAGTGTCCATCAATAGATAAAGAGTGGACAAAAGGTGGTACCTTATTCAGACTTAAAAAGGAAGGAAATTCTGTTACATGCTATGGCATGGATAAACCTAGAAAACATGCCAGGTGAAAAAAAACAGATAAAAAAGAATGATTCCATGTATATGAGGTCACTTGGATAGTCAAACTCAGAGACAGAAAGAATGGTGGTTGCCGGGGGCTGGGGAAAGAAATAATGGGGACTTGTTGTTTCATTGGTACAACAGAGTTTTAGTTTGAGATTATGAAAAAGCTCTGGAGATTTATGGTGGTGATACTTGCATCGCAATGTATATGTACTTAATGCCACTAAATGCCATTGTACATTTAAAAATGGTTAGAGTGGTAGATTTTATGCCTTCCATGTGACAGCACTGGGATGTAGTTTTTGGGACATATCAGCAGAGGTCTTCAGGGCCGGCACTCTTCCTTCAGAAGGGACACCATCATCAGAGCATCAGGCAGGAGTAAGGCTCAAGAGCAATGCAGAAGGAAGATCACAGAATATTCTTGGAAGAGCCTGAGCCTTCAAGTTTGATAGGTCACTGGAGCTGACCTTGGGTAGCATCTAGCTCTCCTTTGGGGAGCTGTGCCAGGGATCAGCTTGGTCCTAAAGCTTGGAGAGAGTTTTGTGGGGTTGTGGGATAGAGGTGGGGTGCATGGGTAAGTGGGAAGGACTTATAATTAACAAGTGATGGGGGCCTTCTGCAGTGAGGCAGGTCCTTCTCTATAATCTGTGGATGCTGAGAGCATGATTCCTTCCATCCCTCATGCTTGTCCTGTAGCAGCTCCATGCCACCCAAGAAATTTCCCAAGATGCCTACCATTTCCACAGAGACTGGAAAAAAGCAAGAGAAGAACCTACTGTTATTTATGACTGACTTGAGGTCTTACTATGTCATTGCTGATTATGTAATCTTTATATAGTTACTGAGCCCACATCAGTACCAGGCACTGGGACAGACCTTGGAAATACAACGGGACACCATGACCCTCTGGTTGACCACTGGTCTCCTTACATTGACTGCAAGAAATATTGGATACTATGAAATGCAAGCATTACCTCCCCTTGCTGAAAAGCTTTTGAGGCCTATTTAGAAGACAATAGAAATGAATCCATGGGGTCAATTTCACACCCTCCACCCAAAGTCCAAGTTAATTTCATCTATAACAGGTGACAGCTGCTGTCCTCAGTTTGACCAGCCCCCTTATGGATGAAGACTCTGAGGAGGTGTGTGTTAATGTAATAACTCTCATAGGTTTATTTGTGGCTGTGCCTTACTAATGTGCTTAATGTGCAAAAGATGTTCACCTCTGCACATTACTCTTTTAGTAGCAGCATAATTAATGCTTTCATTTTGGGCTCAGCATATAGCCACATAGACTGCTAAGTAGAATTAGGTATAAATTCTATTTTCTTTTCAAAGGATATTTCATTACAACTGACATTTTAAAAATCACTTTGTGTATCTGTTCTCTTGTACATGAGAAGTCCAATCTCCCTCTATTTCAGGTCCAGAATCTTCTCTTCAATGTAGCATACCATTACAAGGGGAAAGAAATCTTCATTTTATCAAATAAAATGTCAATTCCTTGTGTCACATTTGATACACACAAAGAGTTTTTGTCTCCCTCTACCAGAGAATATATCTCTTCTAGTTGATCAATGACTTCTTTTGCTTACTTCAGCCTAATTGCCCTGGAGATTATCCAATTAGTCTTGTACCACCAGATGTGCCTTATCCCTGCACAAAACCATTTCTGATTGGGGGTGCTCAATTTTACTCAATCCTTACCATAATTTACTTTCCGTGGATGTACCAGGTGTCTTCAGGCAATAGATATATTTTAAAATAAAGCTGAGTATAATGCATTCAGCCAAGAATGTAGAATGTAGTTAGCATTTGCCTAGACAGATCATTACAGAGAACAGATTCCCAATGTACAGAATTACAATGAAACTGTATGTTTCCTTTTCACCTGGAAGACTCTAAGATCATTGGGCTTTCTCTCATTGGAGAGATTCCAAATTGCTATCATGTGTTAAAATTTTCCTAGGTCTAAATTTACCTTCTGAGTGTCTAGCTCATGCTCTAGTTGAAATTGATGGGAATATCACAGTCACAGGCATGTGTGGAATGGGAAAACCCAGCACTACATAGAGCACATCACTGCCATCTCTGAATCTAAAATCCATGATTTGGAGTTCTGAAGACATGCCATTCCTGTACAGGTTGTTTTTCACCCACCTAGGTTTCCTTTTTTTCCAGAGGTCATGTGAAAGGTTGGCCACATGTGGTGTTACAAACAATATTATTGCAGAGGAACCTGGGAATTAAAAGAAACAGCCTTCATTCATCACAGAAGGCTTATAAATTGTCATTTGTAGAGTCGCACATTTGAAGTCTTTTGTTCCATTAAAAGTGGGATTCTTTGGAAGTGACAGAAAACTAAGCAAAACAAAAGTGAAATGTAGTTTCTCCTTTTCTACAAAGGAAGGATAGGAATTAAATGTCATCTTATTAGAGCTATCATGTAAATAAAGCTGAGTATAATGCATGAGTATTTGGCACTAGTCCAAATCGATAGTGTGGAAATTCATAAATACTACCCTAATTCATTTAATAATGCTTCAAGAGAATGGGCAGCTTAGTGAAATAAGCCAGGTAGCAAAAGACAAATACCATATAATATTACCTAATACAGGAAACTAATGAACAACACAAACAAATGAGAAAAATTGAGCCAGAGGCATGTAAACAAGGAACAGACTGACAGTGACCAGAGGGGAGCGAGGAGGAGGAAAAGTGGGGAAAGAAGGGGAAGGGCCTAGTCAAGGAACTAGTATAAATGACCCATGGACATGGAAAATGGGGTCCATTGACTGTGGGAAAGGTGTGGGTGGGGTGAGGGGGGAACAATGGGGGAAAAAGTGGGTCAACTGTAATAGAAAAACAATAAATAAAAAAAAAGAGAATGACCAAAGGCACACTAAAGCAATTACTTTGGATTTATGTAAATACTATTTTAAAGGCTTTTATGAGTGTGAAGGCATTATCTTTTAAAAGCAGTTTTTAAATGGTAACATTAGCTGACTTCTTGGTGTGACAGAAATTCAGACCACGATTTATATTCTCCTGTGGTAAAAACATACTCCAACAGATGCTTGTTCTCACTGTTCTGCCTAGAATTATCTCATGATAGCATTCCTACCATGAAATGGATTTCACTAAAGCATCCCCAAACATAATATGTGTTTGATGCATTTTCCTGAAAGTAGCTAAAGAATGGCATACTGCCTTTAAGTCAGTTGTGTGACCTTTTCTAATTAACAATTGGAATTCCCCAGCAGAGAGAGTCAACAACAATGCTTTATAAAGAACATCTGGAGTGGAAGATGACAACAGAGTAGGTGGAAGCTGAACCCACTTGCTTATGCCCCCAGCATGTATTTTTGGCTGATCTCACAAGTGACTTGAACAATCAGTACAATCTCAGCTAATATGAATTTTTGAAGCCAAGGAGTACAGAGAATGCTTTGCATTGTATGGTAAGAGATTTTATAAGTTGAGGGGGAAATGCCCTGTGTGAGGTACCTGCAGCAGAGGAGAGAGATCAGACAAAAAACACAGCTTAGAGGCTCCCTCCCTTCCTGGAGTGAGGCTCTAGTCCCACACAGGGAAACCACTAACTAATCAGGAGAGACTGGAAGGATACACAAAGTCTGGGAGACTAAGACTATACACACACAGCAAGAAGCACATCCTTAGCTTCAGTGACATCTGGGAGAGTTCCAGAGAGAAACTATCTAAAACTGTCAAAGGCACTGGCAGGCTGTGGTCAGCCTTGACCAAGAGAGACTTTGTGCTTTTAGGGGAGGTTGAGCACACGGAGAACCAGCCCAGGCTCAGTGCTGCAGTGAGGGAGCCATACAGACTCTTAAAAGAGGAGCTAAGGTGAGACTTGAGACTCAGCAGGAATTCTGTGTTCATACACACATATGCACAGCAGCTCTACAAACAAAGGAACCAGAGTGAAAGTGCAGTTTGCTACCGCTGAGTCCAGCTGCCCAGGAAGAAGAGAAAGTGTCATGCTGAAGGTACTGTGGGACCTGACCCAGCAAGGCTGGTCAACAGGGGACTGTACAGAGTGGAGAGTTTGGGCCTGAGTCTCCTACAAGAGTGCCAGGCTGGGGACTGGAGGGCCTGGAGCTGAACGCCTGAGATTCATTGCAGCCAGGTAGGTCCCCTTGCAGGCAAGTGTGCCCAGCCCCCATGTTTAGAATTGTAGGCTCAACATATCAGTGAGACCAGGCTCAGAAAACCCATTCTTGGTGCATATCAGCAGGGGAAAGAAGAATAAGCTCTAAAAGAGCCCTTTCTGAACTTATATCAGACACTATGAGCTGCACTGGTTCCTCAGGCAATGATTCACTGAAACCAGCAGAGCAGAGATTAGAGACAGGTACAAGAAGAGGTGTTCAGGACCCCACCTAACCTCAGCTCTTAGAGCTACCATCAGCACCAAGCCAGAAAGAGCTGCCCCTTCTGCACAGATTAGCTCTTCACAGGAAATGGACAGCTAATTCACCAGAAACCATACCTTATTGAAAATAATCTGGGAAAGACCAAGATGTGCGGCAAGGGCATGGGGACACACTCTCACCATTCCCTAAAGACTGAACAGCACTCCCAGGGGTGACTCATGGATTCCACCCTCCCAATTGCACTTGAGGCCCACTCTAAAAGTAGGTGGAGGTGGTACTGGAAGTGTTCTCAGACATTACACAAACCACTACTGGGCCTCGTGCTGATGGAAAGATGGTAGGGCAGAACACTGAGGACCAGCAAGCCTGAAAGAAATAGCCACAGACTGTGGATCACTTCCAGTCTCGAACAGGCTGCCTAAGGCTAGACTAGGACACCAACTGACTTTACCAGGGGTAGATTCAGAAAGAGATAACAATGGAAATCACTAGACTTTGCTGAGACAAGTTCCACTGCAGCCTTCATTATTTGCATTATTATTTTCTTCTGCATAGCTTTATAACATTTTTTTCTTTTAGCTTTTTAAATTTTAAATTATTTCAAATCTCATATTTTACTCCCCCCCTCTTACTCCATTCTACCTTCTTCTGTCTTCCTATTTTTGTTTAAAGTTTTACTTACTCTCTTATTATGAATTGTTTCCATTCTGCACTCTTACTAATTCTCCTCTCTCCAGTCTCTCACAATCACTTAGACTAGTCATCTCATATTCTTTTCCAAATTCTTAAAATACCCTTATTCTCTCTTCACCTTTATCAACCTTTGATCATTGGTTGTGGATATGGTGGTTGTTGTTGGTTTTCATCAATTTTATTTATAGATCTTCACAATTTTTGTATTTCAAAAATCAAATTTTACTGCTTACCCTCTCCTAATCCATTTTGTCTCTTTCCTGTCTTTTTATTGTTGTTTTAAATTTTAGTTTTTCTTTGTCTTAGCTGGTTTTTATTCCTTACTCTTAGTACTCCTTTTTCCTCTAGCCTCTCAAAATTACTTCTCTTTCCTCTAGATATCTCTAAGCTTCTCTTTCTTTATCTTTTTCTTCGTATTCCAATCCCACCTATATTAATATTTGCTCTGTTGTTGATATTGCTGTAGTGGAACTTTTCCTCAGTTTGGTTCCTATTTTCTTTTTTCTCTCTCTTACATATATATTTCAATTTCTGTTTAAACCTAATACTATATGCTTCCATTCTCTTACTCCACTCTGCCTTTTTCTCACCCTTTTTAAATTTATGATGTAAATTTCATTTTTTTCTCTCTTCACATTGTCTCCATTCCCTACTCTTAGTATTGCTCCTCCTTCTACTCTCTCAAAATCATTTTTCTTTCATAGTCATCTCATATTCATTTTTCCTTTGTTATAATAATCTTAATCCCTTTACACCTTCATTAATATTGGTTCATTTGCTATTGATAGTGTAGATTTTGTTGGGGATTACTTTTGCAGGTGTGGATTTTTTTCATGGGGTGTTTGATTTTGATCTGGCAACCCCTATACAGCAACATACAAGGTGTGGTGGACAGAGTGACTCTCACAGCCATTTGGAAGGAAGGACCCACCAAAGAACAACCTAAACACAACCAAAACCCAATTACAACCAAGATCCCACATAAACGGCATAAAGGGCATCCCAAAAGCATCAAGCTGAGGAGATCAAGGAGACTGCACCATTGAGTCCCACAGGTCTCCTAACACAGAAGGTCACCCTGTGAAGACAGGGAGTCAAAGCAGATCAATTGAAGATGCAAAAACAAATAAGAGCAGTCACCAAAAATGGGGAGATGAAGAAACAGCCCCCAATTGAAATGAAAGGGAAAATGCTCAGAAAGAATGGTAAATGAAACAGAAGCATGCAAACTATCAGACGTTGAGTTCAAAACAATGGTTATAAGGATCCTCAAGGAGCTCAGTGGGAACTGGAACTACAAAGAACATGAAAGATGCAAAGAACTCACTGTGAACTACACCAGCATAAAAAAAGACATAAGAACTATCAATAAGAGCCAGGAGAAAATGAAGAATACAATATTTAAAATGAAGAACACAGTAGAAGGAATGAAAAGCAGGCTAGATGAAGCAAATGATTGAATCAGTGAGATGGAGGACAAGGTCAAACAAAATTCCCACAGAAAAATGAAATTTAAAAAAGACTTAAAAAAGTTAAGAGGGTTGAAGAAAGCTTCAGAACAACATGAAATGGAATAATATCTGTATCCAGAGACATCAGGAAGAAAAAAAGAGGAGCAAGGGATAGAAGACCTGTTTAAAAAAGTAATGACAGAGAACTCCCCTAATTTGATGAGAGAAAATATCATGCAAGTCAGGAAGCACAGAGGGTCCCAAACAAGATGAAGCCAAACAGGCCCACTCTACAACACATTATAATTTAAATGGCAAAATTTAAAAACAAAGAGAGAATCTTAAAGGTAGCAAGGGAGAAACAGCTAGCAACATAGAGGGGAGCTCAGATAAGAATATCAACTGATTACTCAACAGAAAGACTATAGTCCAGAAGGGAATGGCAAGAAATATTCCAAGTAATGAAAAGTAAAGGCCTACAACCAAGACTACTCTATCCACCAAGGTTCTCATTTAAAGTGGAAGGGGAAAAAAAGGAGTTACCCAGACCAAAAAAAAAAAAAAAAAAAAAAAAAGGCTAAAATTATACATCTCGACCAAACAAGTATTGCAAGAGATATTAAAGGGACTGCTTTAGCAGTATGAAAAAAGAGAGAGAGACAGAGAGACAGAGATGGGGGTGAGGGGACAGATACAAAGAAAAAAAAATGTCAGTGAATAAGTACCTATCAATGATAACCTTAAATGTAAATAGATTAACTGCTCCAGTCAGAAGACATAGGTTAGCTGATAATAAGAAAACAGGAGCTGCATATATGCTGCCTACAAGAGACCAACCTCAGAACAAGAAACCTACAGAGACTGAAAGTGAAGAGGTGGAAAAGAATATTCCAAGCAAACAGACATGAAAAAAAAAGCTGGGGTAGCAATATTTATATCAGAAAAAATAGATTTCAAAACAAAGGACATAAAAAGAGATGGAGAAGGACATTACATAATACTTAAGGGAAAAACCCATCAAGAGGATATAACCCTTGTAAACATATATGCACACAAATATATAAGGGAAATCTTGGAGGACTTCAAGAATGTTACCAACAGCAACACACTCATAGCAGGGTAATCTAACACTGCATTGTCAGCAGGGTATAGGTCTTCCAAGCAAATAATCAACAATGATATTGGGTCATTGAACAACACTAGATCAAATGGACTTAATTGAGATATACAGAACCTTTCACCCCAAAGAAGCAATATATATACATTCTTTTCAAATGTACATAGGACATTTTCAAAGAGAGACCACATGGTAGCACACAAAACAAGCCTCAACAAGTGAAGAAAAATTAAAATAATATCATGCAATTTCTTGGATGACAATGGCTTGAAACTAGAAACCAACCTCAAGGAAAAAACTCAAAAACATTCAAATTCATGGAGACTGAATAACATACTATTAAATAAGGAATAGATAAACAATTAGATTAAGGAAGAAATAAAAAACTTTCTGGAAACAAATGAAAATGAGCACACAAGAGCCCAAAACCTATGAGACATAGTAGAGGCAGTCCTGACAGTAAAGTTCACAGCAATACAGGCCTACCTAAAAAAGATTAAAAAATCTCAAATAAACAACCTAATGGTACATCTACAAGAACTAGAGGAACAACAATAAACAAAGCACTGAATGAGTAGAAGGAAGGAAATAATCAAAATCAGAGCAGCATTAAATGACATAGAGACAAAAAGAACAATTCAAAGGATTGTTATATCCAGGAGCTTGTTCTTTGAAAAGATAAACAAGAAGGAGGAATTGTTATGGAGCAGGGATACCCCCTTCAAAAAATAAATAAACAAACAAATAAATAATAATAAAGGATAAATAAAATTGACAGACCTTTAACCAGACTCATCAAGAAAAATAGAGGATCCAAATAAATAAAATCATAATTGAAAGGAGAAATCACAGCTGATAGTACAAGACTACAAAGGTTTCACTTCCCGCCAAGATGGAGGCCTAGACTGACATGCTCCATCTTCCTTCAGAACTAAGAAGGAATACAACTACCGCAAAACCAGAAATAACCAGAAGTTCCAGAAAATAAAGCTACATGGAAGTCCAATGTATAAAGTTATAAAGAAGTGGTGCTTGTTCAGAGGGGTAGGGGGGGTGAAGCTGGGGTGGAGAGGTCAAGCTGTGCTGGCAGTGGCAGCTGCGGCAACAGTGGGAGGAGAGCAGTAAGCAGACACCCTTGTTTAAGAGGAGGTGAGAAGCACCTGGGGGAGCACCCCTGGCTGTATACCAAACCTGTCAGATCACGATTCCAACACCAGGGAAGGCAGATCCCCATTACCTTTGACTGTGAGAGTTTGAGGAGGAGGATCCCGGTCTCTCAGGGGAGAGTGAACGGCAGGAATCCATCTTGGACACCCACCCTTACAATAAATGCCCAGCATGGTGAGAAGGATCGCCCAGTAGTGACGAGTGCACAGGGCTCCACCCCCTATAGTGTAGGAGGTATGACAGCCCTGCCCAGGAAGCAAAGATGAACACAAAACTATCAGAATGGCACAGATCATGATAGAGATCCTGGTGACACAGCTGACCAGCCAGAAAATATCTAACCTAACAGCTCAGCAGATAGGAAATCTTTCTGAGGCACAGTTCAGAGCTTTGGTTATAAAAATGCTTACAGACCTAACAGCAGATCTTAAACAAGACAGGGAAGTAATGAAGGCTAGTCCTAAAATGAATGAAAACACATACAAAATTAGTGGTGATGGAAAGAAAACCAGGGACCAAATCAACAAATCGGAACATAGGGAAGGAACAAACAGTCAACCAGTTCAGAAAGAGGAAACAAAAGGTGAGGAAAATGAGGAGAGACTCAGAAATTTATGGGACACCTGTGAGCGGGCCAACATCTGAATTATAGGGTTGCCAGAAGGTGAGGAAGAACTAGAAATTGAAAATTTATGTGAAAAAATAATGAAGCAGAACTTCCTGAACTTGGGGAAGGAAAGAGACTTACACGTCCAGGAAGCACAGAGAGTTCCAAAAAACTGGACCAAGGGAGGTCCACACCAAGATGCATTATAATCAAAATGTCAAAAATTAAGGATAAAGAGAAAATCTTAAAAGCAGCAAGAGAGAAGAAGAGAATTACATACAAAGAAATCCCAATAAAACTATCAGCAGATTTCTCAAAAGAAACTTTGCAGGCAAGAAGAGACTGGCAAGAAATATTTGAAGTAATGAAAATCAAAAACCTACAACCATGATTACTTTATCCAGTGAATCTGTCATTCAGAATAGAGGGGCAGAGAAAGTCCTTCCAGGACAAAGGAAAACTGAAGGAGTTCATTAGATCCAAACCACTGTTATATGAAATGTTAAAGGGACTTGTTTAGGAGAAAGAGGATCAAAACTATGAATATTAAAATGAAAACTGTAGCACAACAACCAACAATAGAAGCTAGGGAATCAAAACAAAGGCAAACTAAGTAGGCAATGAGAGTGGGAAAAGAATTATAGGTATGGGGAACATTTTGAGGTGGGGAGGTCAGTGGGGAGGGGGAAGGGGGAAAGGGAGGGAGATGGTACAGGAATTAAGAAGCATAGTAGGAGGGAGTGGAGTAGATAGGAAGATGCTGAGAAGAACTATATGCACAACCAATGGGCTTGGACTAAGGGGGGGGCGGACAACTGGAGGGAGGGATGTCACTGGGTGGAGGGGAAGAAAGGGAAAAGGAATTGGGACAACTCTAATGGTATAATCAATATGGCATATAAAAAATAAATCAGGAAATTAAAAAAACAAAACAGAAAAAGAATACAAAGGTTTGTAAGAAATTACTATGAACAACTAATGTTGAGACATGAACAACCTGGGAGAAATGGACAAATTTCTAGAAACATATAATGTCCTGAAACTGAATCAAGAAGAAGCAGAAAGCTTTAAAAGACCAATTACAACTGGTGAAATTGAAACAGTAATTTAAAAAGCTCCTGGTATACAAAAGTCCTGGACCAGCAGCATTCACAGGTGAATTTTACCAAATATTTAAAGAACTACCCCTATACTTCTCAAACAATTCCAAAAAATTCAAGAAGAGGAAAGACTCCCACATTCTTTTTATGAGGCCTGTATTAACCTAATTCCAAAATTAGTTTTAGACACAATAATGAAAGAAAAGTGCAGGCAATATCGAATGAACAGAGATGCTAAAATCTTCAACATAATGTTGGCAATCTGGATCTAACAATACATTGAAAAGCTCATACACCATGATCAAGTGGTTCATCCCAGAGATGCAAGGATGGTTTAATATTTGCATATCAATAAAAGTAATACACCACATAAACAAAATGAAGGACAAAAACCACATGATCATAACAATATATCCTGAAAAAGCGTTTGATAAAATCTAGCAATCATTTATAATAAAAACACTCAGAAAAATGGGAATAGAGGCTCTTTGAGTGAAATGAATTCTGTTCAATCATTGGAGACCATCAGCAAGCCACCCCTTCGGTGGCGCCAGTTGTCCAGCCCTGGGCTCAGGGCTGGGATGCAGGGAATGCCCTGGCCCTGGCTCACTGAGACACCTGTTGTGGTCCGCTCGGCTCAGTTTGTGTGTTCAGGACCTGCAGCTCGCTGAGTTCTGAAATGGCCGAGGTGTCGGACAAGGCCATCATGTACTACACCTTGGAAGAGATCCAGAAGCACAACCACAGCAAGAGCACCTGGACGATCCTGCATAACAAAGTGTATGATGTGACCAAATTTTTGGAGGAGCACCCTGATGGGAAAGAATTCTTATGGGCACAAGCTGGGGGTGATGCCACCAAGAACTTTGAGGATGTAGGGCACTCTACAGATATTAGAGAACTGTCCCAGACATATGTCATTGGAGAGCTGCATCCAGATGACAGGTCAAAGATAAGCAAGCCTGCAGAAACTCTTATTACTACAGTTGACTCTAATTCTAGCTGGTGGATCAGCTGGGTGATCCCAGCCATCTCTGCGCTGGGCGTGGGTCTGATGTTCCACTTCTACATGGCGGAAGACTAAACCCACCTTCAGACACCAATGAAAGGACAGACTGCTTTGGATTGGAAGGAAGAAGGCTGATGCTCATTGCTTCAATTGACAGAAACCTTCACCCGAAAAGTGATTTTAATACAACTGTTTTTCTTTCCTTCTATATTAGAAACAAACCAAACCAAAAGGAGCTGTTCTCTTCTCTTTGGTCTGGAACTTTTGCAGGGCACCTTTTTCTTCATCAACTTTATTTCGCTGTTCCATGACTACATAATTTACTCACTGTAGCATAATCTTTTCAAAATATATCTGGCTTTTCAAATATTAAAACAAATAAAAAATACTTAAGTGAAAGGAATTTGTCTAATCTGTTGTTTCACAATATAGAAATCTAGTAAAGGCCATATATGAGAAACCTATGGCCAACATCTGACTCAAGGTGCAAAAACTATAAGCTTTCCCCTTAAGATCAGGAATAAGACAAGGGTGTCCACTTTCACCACTCTCATTCAATGTAGTACCGGAAGTTCTAGCCATAATGATCAGACAAGAAAAAGAAATAAAAGGCATCCAAATTGGAAAAGAGGCAGTAAAACTGTAATTATTTGCAGATGACCTGATAGTGTACACACAAAACCAATTTCCAGGGCCCACACCTCCTAGGACTTCTCTCTCTGTCCCAGTAGGTTAAGGCTCCTGAGGTGATCTGCAGTTGCCCCTACACTGTGTAGCCAGAAACACTGGGCTGAGCAGCCCTGGTGGTTCCACTTAGAAAGTACAGGCTACTGGTTTTTGCCCACTCCTGTGCTGGTCCCGTGCTCTCATTCCTTTTCACATTCACTCACACTGCTCTCATTCACTCTCCACTTTGTGTTTTTACTCCAAGACTGGCCCATGGTAGGAGCAAGTCGACAGGGCTGTTAGCTACTCTGCCACCATCTTACTACCTGCCTCTGTATCTCTGTCTTGGTAATTCACAGGTACATTTTCATATTAAAGGATATGAGAGGTCCTGCATTAAGTAAGCCTATTTAACTTTATGTAACTTGTTGTTTCCAAGTTTAATTGTCTACAGAATCCCACCCATTCCCATTTGTTTGCTTATTTGCCTTTTTTGCATAACATTGTTCACCACTAATAAATAGTTTGAAGGCGGTTTGGCTGAACTAAATGGCTGGGTTGGTGAAGAATGGGGTGGTCTGTGGGCTTCACTTTAAAACTGGTTTCTCTTTTCTATCCTAATGGCTTGGACAGAAAGGGCCCAGAGGTCTGAGAGGGGGGAAACATAAACTATTTCCCTCAGCCCAAACTAAATATAATGGGCAAAAGGGTTTTCGACAGGCGAGATGTGCCTAGCACACCTTCCTCCAAAGAAGCCCTTTTTTTTTTTTCCCCCTAATGTGGAACATTGAAAAATTAATCCCTGCCTTTTGTCATCTAGTAGTTATGGATTGAATGATGTCTTTTAACACTTTTCGCCAAATCTGTTGCCCCTAGAACACAACAAGGATGCCAGCCTGTTAAACCAAGCACGCCGTTGTCCGGAGACAGCCAACTGACCTGGAGTCAGCACGATCCTTCCCCTTGTGGGAAGGCCACCCTCCCCTCCACACCCCCACTCTTATTAGGGATTTCTGGACTCAAGGGTAGGTAGGACGATGACCATGTCCAGCTTGAAGCAGCTAGAGGAGCTTGAGACCTTCGCCCATTGTCCTTTACAAGATTACAAAGGGTCTTAATATCTGAGAGGGGGGGATAGTTATTTTTTATGAACCATGGGTATGGACTTGCGGGGGGAATTGCTGGGGGAGGGAGATGCTGGGTGGAGGGGAGTAAAGGGGAGAAAATTGGAACTATTGTAACAATATAATCAATAAAGAAAAGCTGGAAAAAAATAAAAACAAAAAATAAAAGAAAAATAAATAGTTTGAAGGATACTGGGTTCCATGGAACTCAGTTTGGGAGACACTGGTAAAAGCTATACATCACAGAATAAGTCTTATCTCATGGGCTGTCCTAGGACTGTCATGTGCTGTCAAATAAAATGGTTTCTAGAGGTTTGACAAAAAGAAATATTAGTGTTCATTTCTTGTGCCTCTTTTTTCCACTTCTCCCTTTTCTTCTTCCTCATGGCCCAAATATCAGCTGTCACATGCCTGGAGAAGAGAAGTGGTAGTCTCATGAGCACATTTTCTCATTTCTCCCACAGGAGAGTTTTTAACTGTGGCATGGACAGGAGGCAAAGAAGCATTTCTGGTTTCTTGAGGATGGGGGTGAAGGCTCAGCTCCCACTCCTTCCTTTACATAACTGCACACAGCTGGTATGCAAGCAGGACTTATGTCAGTGCTTGGCTCTCTCCAAGGAGAGGTAACATGTGAAATTAAAAAAGACATGCAGTCATGTTTTATACATTCAGCATTTTAATATGATGCAAATACATTTTCTCTTATTTTCCTCTTAGTGAGCACCTGAACCCATATTTTTTCTGTGCATTGAAAAAGCACTATGAAAACTGAATAGACTGATCAGTTTAGGATTTCCTTCTTGTACTTTTATTTAAAAACAAATTAAAAGAGTGTGATTATAACTACTAAATAAATACCCTTAGAGTCATAGAATGTTGATTTAAAGACTCACTTTTTAAGTTATCTTCCTATGACATGTTTAGCCACTTCCCCTTCTGCACTTTTCTGCAGCCCAACCAAAGGCTGGCTTGCTCCTTCCTCATCCTTCAGGCAGGATTTCCTCTGTCAGCAGCCCCAAAGGCTCTGAGATTCAGAATTCTTCCATTCTCCTCACTGCTTCACTTTATCTTCTCTATTTTTTTCTTCCCATCCCTTACACTGGGGAACACAATTTTCATTGAGTTAGATGTGACACTTGTTTTTGACTAACTTTTGGCATCTGAGTCCAAATATGACCCCAGTTTTTCTCTATCACATCAACATTTTAAGGTACAGGATATCCACCCTTTGTCCCCAAAACCATAAAAAATGTACATACAAAGAAAAATAAAGAAAAAAATTACCTGAATATACTGTTTATTTAGAGTTATTGTGTTCTTATAAAGGCTATAAATTGTAACTATAAGTCAAATTGTGTACAAGTGGTAAAGTTCTGCTACCAAACATACATATTAAGGTATTTTATCTTTTCAAACGACAGGTAAGGAAATGCCAAAATGAGATACTTGAAATAGTCTCATTCAGTTGGCAAAGCTCTAACAGATTGCTTCATGAGACCCAGTTTTATGTGCAGAGGTGGGAATATACAGTATTCCCTCACTTATCATGGGTATTATGTTCTAGACGCCCTCATGAAGTAGGAACCTTACATTCATTCTACACTCTTAAACCTACATAAATTTAACAATATACATATACAGTACCACAAAATTCTATGATATAGCAAAAGATCTGTGATAAATTATTAAATATAATATTTTTAAAAATCCCGCAATACAGTGAAGCCACAATAAGTGAACTGCAATATAGAGAGTGACTACTGTAATGTTCTTTCTGTCAACAAGTGGCTCATGTAGAATGTTTGGATCATCAGGTTTGAGGTCAGATCTTGGAGGCCAATTCGACTCCACCCAATGCTTCTCACGAGCTCTGCTGTCCCACATACACAGAAAACAGGGATACTTAGTGTATCCATGTTGCTGACCAAGAAGGAAGCAGACAGTTTTAAGGTCAACACAGATGACCCACTTGTGCTTGTAATATTGCAACAAATCAATGACTTTCTTTAAGTCTTCATATTCTTCACAAACACAAACTGCATGACCAATTGGGACTGCACCAAATAAATTGTCATTGTGGAGGACGACACACTTCAAGCTCCACTTTGAGCTATCAATGAATAGTCACCATTCACTTGCTTTATAAATTGGAATTCCCAATTCCTCCATTAAACCATGTATGTTATAGCAATACACAAAGCCACCATCACTTCAAAAGTACTGCAGAAATGTATTTCCTCTTGATCAAAAGTAGGATGCCTTCACTCCTTTTTCAAGCAAGTTTTTCTCGTGCAGTCTTGATGCTAGGAGTTCTGAAGCCTCTTTGGATAGTCCCAAATCTCAGGCCAAATCATTCAACTCATGCTGATCAAATCCCTTAAGAACCGAGTCATCAACTTCAAAATCTTTATTGTTGCTGTCACTTAGTTCTTCACCATATGCCTGTTTTATGAAAGAGAGTAGTTCAGTGAAAACTGGCACTGGGATTTCAGCTGAATGAGGCACTGGGCATATAGCTGATGGTAGACTAGGTTACTCTATTTTGCATTTATTTTTCTTGTTATATCCTGATGTTTTCATTAGACAAAATTAACAGTCACTTGAATGATCTCTGGGCTCTCACCAAACCATAGGTATACCAAATGGCAATTTATCACATGTTCCCTTCGTCCACATCTGTAAACTTTTGCACACTGCTTGCATATCTTGTGAGGGGTTTAAGATTTATCTTGATCACCAGGTTTTACTTTAAAATATGCAATATAGGCTTGCCTGAGAAATGCACTGATGTTTGTCCTTTGACTGGGAAAGGTGAAACTGCCACAGATATAACAAAACAAATCAGGGTTGTTTAGGCACTTATGATGAGAAATAGCAGAGGCAAACATGATCTGAAGGAAAGAAAATAAGTATGTATGTAAGTTAAAAAATAAATTCTACTAACTCCTTGTATACAGACAAGAACTCAGACTACAGTTCAGAACATGATTCACTATATAGAGCAGTACACAACCTCTCACCACACTGTCTCATGTGTAACTGAATAGCCTAGACAAGTATAAACCTGTTGCCTGTCTCCAAGGTCATCCCCCACCCCTCCCCACTTGAGGGAGGTTTGCTCTCAGCTAATAGGAGAGCACTAGTGCTTCCCTTGATCCAGGCTCAATCCAGCCTAGAGTGGTCACATTAAGATAAGCTGTAAAGAAAAAACTTGATGTAACAGAAAAAAAACTAGTTGCAGTTTTGAAATCAGCATGCCCATTTAAGTCTAAAACAGCTGAAAAATCGAACTCAACAGGAATTTTGTTAAAAACCTTGTTATGATGTCAAGAAAGATTATAATAATAATAACACTAATGCTAAATACAGTGTTTCTTAACACAGTTGTTGTTACCATTGTATCACATTTTCTCCAAAAACTTATAAAACACTTTTGTGTCTATCCATCTACAGAATAGATATTTTTATTGTTTTATAGGTAAAGAAACTGGGTTCTTAGAGAAATTAAGCAGTGTGCTTAAGGTCATAGTTTTTATTTTGTTGCAACTGGATCTGTGACCTGCTTAAAATTTTACTGTCATTCACATTTCTGTTACACTCTTGATCTTTAGCTTATCAAAAATGTAATGACATGACCACACACCCAAGGATTTCTTTTCTTCTTCATAGGTATAGACATATAGTTTCAAATATTCATATAGGAATTACTCATATTTTAACAACTGCTTCCCTAGCCTCATCACACTCACATCCCCAAAGAACAGGACTTACAGTTCCTTGAGTAGCTGTGCCCTTGCATGTCAGTGCCTTTGCTCAAGCTACTCTTACTTCCTGGAATCTCTAGGCTTCTTCTCATCTCCTGACTGTTATCCATCCTACTTCAACTCTCCCTTTGCCCAAGAAGCCTTCCAAGACCCTCTTCTTCAACCAGTTTATGTGGGGGTTCCAAAGTGCCCTCTCATACCACTTTGAGCTCAACCCAATCTCAGCATTGCTCACAGTGTGTGTGTGTGGCTGTCCTTTCTTTATAAAGTGAGACCTTTCCCTAAGGCAGGGAGTAACTAGCATAGTGCTCTACAGATGCTGGTAGGTGCTGAATAAGTGTTTGTTGAATTACTCTAGTAATTAGAAATTTTCTCTAAGAAAAGATGATAGAAACTTGAGTTTATGTTTCGCAAAAGGGCCACTTATTGCATTTTTTTGTTTGTTATAACAGTTTCTATTTCATAAGGGGGGCATGTAATGTTTTTGATTTGACCCATCCTAGGAGCTACCACTTCAACTTCCTGCTTTTGCAGCCTTTGCCACATCAGATACAGCTCACCATAGAGAGGCCTGCTGAACTTGATTTCCGCTGTAAGGAAGAAAAACAAAACAAAACAAAAGCCTCAATTTATCACAAAACCCAGCACAGGAAAGCTTAAACAATGGCTTCCAAACTCAGATCTTAGTCCCTCAAATCCAACAAAGGCAATTCTTCTTCCTGAATAAAGCAGCTTTGCTGGAATGAGAGGAACATTCATAAAGCAGGTTGATGGGCAAGTGACTTTTGCAAACTCAGAGGCTAGTCAAGGGATGATGGACCTACTGGAGAGTGAATTCATTTTGTTTTGAGGATGAGATGGACAATAGCAGAATTACAGCATCTTTGGACAATACACATGTTTAAATACACACCAGGAAATTATCAAATGTTTGAAAGGAAGCCAGAGGCCTATTGAGTCCTAAATGGTTGTACAGATGGTGAAATAGCAATTCTGTCCCTGTTCTCATCTTGTATCTTCCTCTGATAACTGCTGAAAAAGAGTGCGGACTTTTACATCATTTAATAGAGACATCCTACCACGATGTCTGTTGTTAGTTTCATTATTTGTTGAGCACCGTCTGATTTCATGATAAATTTAAAAATCATTTTTTTCTCCTTTCTTTCTTTTGGATTAATTTAGTATTTTTATCATTCTGTTTTTATCCTGTAGTATTTTGGAAGAAACATCCTATGTCTTTTTTTAATTACTGGAGAAATTATAACAAATATTTAACTTTTCAAAGTCTTAGTTAATTAATACACTTAACCTACTCCTGGACAATAAATGAATCTTAAAAACACTTAACTCTATTAACCTTTCTACCTATATATATATATGTGTGTGTGTGTGTGTGTGTGTGTGTGTTGTAATATATTTTATATTTTATTTCTATCTTTTTATCACTCTTTGGCATTATTATTTTGTTCTATACAAGTGATGTTTATTTGGTTTACCCATATGTTCTCCATTTTTATTTTGCTTTGTGTGTTGTTCCTTCTTTAATCACAGTACTCCCATCTAGCATTGCTTTCCTTCTACCTAAAGACAGTCCTTTAAGAGATCCAGTCCAGATGGCAGCATAGGCAGACATGGCTTTCCTATTCCCACAATCACATCAAAATTACAACTAAAATATAGAACAACCATTGCCAGAAGTCTCAGAAATTGAGTTGAATTGAAGTCTGACAACTACAGAATTAAAAAAACCACACCCATTGAGATGAGTAGAAGGGGTGCAAACATGGAATGGGCTGGTCTTTCATCCATGTGTGGTGGATAAAAATTTGGAAGGGATATCTCAGGAACATGGAGCCCCAGACCCACACAAGGCCTCCCAGTCCAGGGCTCCAGTGCCAGAAATATAAGCCCCCACCATTTTGGCTGCAAAAACCAGCAGGGATTAACTTGGTGGAAGAAACTTCTGGAGCCCCAAGCAGTTAATCTTAAGGAACCTACACATAGACTCACCTGCTCAGACTCACTCCCTATGAGCTCCAGTACTGGGTATCAGCTTGAAAGGCACCAGTGGTATACAGGGAGAAAATGGAGTGTCTGGCATCAAGGTGAGCAGAGGCCATTATCTTTTCTGAACCCTGCACCCCCATAGAGCTAGGGAGCTGGTGCCATACCTGAGACTCCATCAACCTGGCTAACACTGTTGGACCTGTCTTGGAGATCCCCAGAGACTCCACCCCACCCAATTTACAGGCACACCCATTAACAAATCAACAAGCAACAAGTGTTGGCAAGTATGTGGAGAAAGGAAACCCTAGTGCACTATTGGTGGGAATGCAGACTAGTGCAGCCACTGTGGAAAACAGTATGAAATTTCCTCAAAAAAAATAAAAATGGAACTGCCTTTTGATCCTGCAATTCCACTGCTAGGATATACCTGAAGAATCCTGAAACACCACTCCAAAAGAACCTATGCACCCCTATGTTCATAGCAGAACTATTTATAATAGCAAAATGCTGGAAACAGCCTAAGTGCCCATCAGTGGATGAGTGGATCAAAAAATTGTGGTACATTTACATGATGGAATTCTATGCAGAAGAAAGAAGGAACTCCTGCCTTTTTTGACAACATGGGTGCAACAGGAGAGTGTTATGCTTAGTCAAATAAGTCAGGTGATGAAAGAAAAACACCACATGATCTCACCTAATACAGGAACCTATTGAACAAAACAAATGAGCAAAATAGAACCAGGGGCATGGAAACAAGAAACAGACTGACAGTGACCAGAGGGGAGGGGGGAAGAGAAGGGGAGAAAGAATGGGAAGCGTCTAGTCAAGGAACTAATGTAAGTGACCAACGGACATGGACAACAGGGTGGGGATTAGCTGTAGGAGAAGGAGGGAGGTGAGCAGAGAAAGGGAGAACACTGGGGGAAAGATGGGACAACTGCAATAGAACAACAATAAAAAATGGGGGAAAAAAAACTGTTCTAGGTGCCTTTTGCAGTCTTCCAGGGAATTAAAATTTCTTCCATTAAGAGAATTTTGTAAAGACCAAAATAAATGGAAATCCAAATGTTCAAAATCTGCTGAATACCGCAGATGAATCAGAATTTCCCAGCCAAGCTGTAACAGTTTTTGCTGGTCATCAAAGAAACATGCAGTCTTATGTTATCTAGATGGAAGATTATGCGTTTTCTGTTGACTAAATCTGGACACTTTTCCTCAAGTTCTGCTTTCAGTTGGTCTAACTGGGAGCAGTGCTTGTTGGAATTAATCATTTGATTTTCCAGAAGGAGCTCATAATAGAGGACTTCCTTCCTATCCTGTGATATACACATCACCTTCTTTGGATGAAGACTGGCCTTTGGTATGGTTGGTGGTGGTTCATTATGCTTGCCCCACAATATCTTCTGTTCAACATTATTATAAAATATCTACTTTTCATCATCCATCACAATTTGTTTTAAAAAATGGAATGTTTTTGTTATGTTTAAGTAGATAATCTCATATAGAAATATGGTCAAGAAGGTTTTTATCACTTAACTTCTGTGGAACTAAAACATCAATGCAATTAATGTTACCAAGCTGGTGCAAGTGATTTTCAATGCTTGATTTGGATATTTTGAGTATATCAGCTATCTCCCACGTGGTATAATGTCAATTATTCTCAAGTACTCTCTCCACTTGATCGCTATAAACTTCAACTGGTTTACTGAACCACTGGTGGAGCAGAGATATCTCTAGCACAAGACTTTGCAAACCGTTTTTGACATGTTTGATCAGTCACGGCAGCTTCTCCATACAGAGCACAAAACTTTTTTTGTATTTCAGTTTCATTTTTACCTTTATTGAGATAATAAAGCATAATATGCCAAAAAAGTTTTGCATTTTCTTCCATCTTCAATATTAAAATGACTACACAAAAATTCACCAATTTTGATAAGTTTTTAAAAATGCATACTGGTATGACAACTGTCACAATACAATCTAACAAAATTGTTTAAAGTGAAGTTGTAAAAACAACTAAGCACTACTAGAGCCATCCATCTTATTGAAAAAAACTGAACAAATGTTTTGTCCAACCCAATATGTTTGTTATTAAACAAACAAGAAATTCTATCTGCCTCCATCATTTTAAATGATAGAGCAATGAGGAAACTGCTAGAGTTCTCCCTACAAGTGAAATATACTTTTCTTACTATATTTTCTTAGACATAAAATTGTTAGGTAAAGGGGCATGCATGTTTAAATTTTTAATAGATCCTGTCAAATTGTTCTATAGAAATATTGTTCCTATTTTTCCTGCCACACACAAATGTTTGACAATTCCTGCTCGTGTCTCCATATTCTGGTCAATATTAGATGTTTAAGGTTTGTTTTTTGAGTCAATTTAAAGGCAGTGAAAGATAAGTGCCACATGCTCTCACCTATAAGAGGAAGTTAATGAATAAAACAAACAAGTAAAATAGAACCAGAGGCATGGAAACAAGGAACAGACTGATAGCAACCGGGGTGGGGGGAGGGATAAGGGGGAAAGAAGGGGAAGGGGCTAGTCAAAAAACAAGTATAAAGGATCCATGAACATGGACAACAGAGTGGATATTGACTGTGGAAGGTGGGATGGGGCAGGGGAGAGCATGGGGTAAAATTGGGACAATCAATAGAGCAACAATAAAGAAATGTTGCTAACCTAATCATGCTTTAACCCCCTCATTTCTATTTTCTTAACAGTAAATTTATTTTTCTTTTTCATATTTCATGGCTTTTGAATTTTTTGTGTATTGATCAATCATATTATATATCTGATTTTCTTGTTTCTCTCTTATTAGATTGGTGACAGCCCTTCCTATAATAAGGATTATAATTTGAATATTAACCATTTTAGTTGGATATTTGGCAAATATTTCTCTCTGCTTTTCCTTTTATTAATTAACTAATTAGATGAATTTTTGCAATGTGCAAGCCCTGTATTTTAAGGTAGAACTTTGAAAATGTAATTTGTGATTCTAGTATCAAGTAAAATAATACTGTATATATATTTTGCAGCTTATTTTTAAAAATTTATTTCTTAGAAGGTAGGACTAATGTTACATTCTTTTTTCCCCCAGCTTTTCTTTATTGATTATATTGTTACAATAGTTCCAATTTTCTCCCCTTTACTTCCCTCCACCCAGCATCTCCCTCCCCCAGCAATCTAATGTTACATTCTTATCTATCTTCTGGATAGTGTGGAAATTGGTAACTATTAAACAGCAACAAATAGATACATAGGAAAAAATCAATTACATAGCAATAAACAATGGCATGCTAAGAAAAAAATGACCTTACCAGAAAAACAAAAGTCTGAATAATTTCTATCAATGTGCTCAAAGTAGAAATAAAAACTCTACCTGTAATGTAATGGATAACAGAAGTGACAGTTACATTTTTTATTTTTTCACAAGTGTGATTGATCTTTAAAAAATTGAAGTCCTTGGAAAAAGAAATAAAAAGCTCTGGAAAGTAGGATAATTTTGTTTAAAATTCATGAAGCTGAAGCTCTTTGGTAATGTAGCATTGTTGGGAAAATGCCAGGAATTGAGATCTAGCCCAAGAAAAAAGCTAAAATATTTTATGTTATGAAATGAAATAAAAATTTTAAAAGGATATTTTCAGCAATTTTATGGCTATTTTCTAGGATATCAGTTACAACCACAGACCTACAGCTGTGACTGAAAATTATCAGGATTCACTCTCATAGGATGAGAAAACAATTGAGTACTCTTATACACACATCTATAGCCAAGAATAATTTAAAAACGTCAATTTTAAAAGATTAGCAATCTGCCTTTAAAAGAGTGTGAAATGGTGTCTGTAGACTTTTAAAAAAGTCAACATAACTGAAAAGATAGGATATATTATTGCTGTTGTTGCCATATTCCCCAAGAATTTGTGAAAATTCTGCAAGTACCTCCCATGTCAAGTGTTCTCTACCACATCTCCCCCTGAAGTCCTGGTTAATCTAGCTTTCCTGACCTGATATCCCCACCAATAAGCCTCATGTTACCTTGGGTTTCTCCTTTTTTCTCTCTCTACCTTATATCCAAGTGGTGGGCACATGGCATTCCTCTTTTCCAGGAGCTCTCCCAATTCCTGTTGGGAAAGCTCTCAACTATGCTTCTACAAGAAAGGACATTTTCTATGACTGGGCTCACCAAAGCTGCTTTGTCTTTATGGCCCATGCATATCCCTAGAGCAAAATAGGTGCTAACAATTGTTTTTTGAGTTAAAATTAAATTCAGGAGGCCAGTCACCCGTTTGATGTATTTTCTATGGCCAACATGAGTCTGGTTGCTGTTTTTATCAGTGTTGCCCCTTAATCCTTGAGATACCATTGCTATACTTTTTATGATAATTCTTATTTGGCCCAGGATTCATGGAGTTTTTTGCAGCTGTTAGTAACTGCCTATAATATTCTAGAATGTACCCCCAAGACTTGAATTAGTCGCTGTAAATTATGAGGCCATTGTGCTCAGTTTTTATTTTTTTATTAAAGAGCCACCTGTTTCGTAACCTTTGGGAAAAATATTTCTGTGAGTCATTCTCATGCATCTCATGAGCGGCACAATGAAAACATGTTGCTTTTTAAAAGAAGATTCTTCTTAGTCTACTTGCAGAAGTAGCTTTCACATTACATTACAAAGTGTATTTTAAATACTCTATGCTACATATACCTAAACAATGTTGCTTGAGATCAGTTTGAAAACAGGCTGCTGGAGCTGGAAGGTTAACCTGCCTGTCATCTCTGAAGAAAATGTGTCTAATCCACTATCAGAGCCAACCAGCTCCTGGTCAAGTGGACAATCACAGTGATGGAAAAGCTGGATAGATCGGTGGTCATGAGAGAAATATGGCAAGCTCAAATAGCTCCTGGGGACAGGGACTTGATCTTAGTTACCATTTTATTCCAGAATACTACCCACAAAAGACCCTTGGAGGAGTTTACTGCTTTTGAGATATGCACAATCTCCCTTTTAAATGGAGACTGTTCTGTGCTCATTTTCTTGAACATGATTGTTCAATAGGTGACAAAAGGGCTTCCTGGATCTGGGTTCAGACAAAGTATTTGTGAGAAATAGCAAGAACAAGAATATGTTTCTACCAATGCAAATTAAAATCACAGTGAGATATCACCTCACGTCTTTCAGAATGGTTATTATCAAAGTCAATTAATAACAACTGTTGGTGAGAATGTGGAGAAAATGGAACTGTTAATATGATTGCATATTGGTACATTCACTATGGAAAACAGTATAGAGGTTTCTCAAAAAATTAAAAATAGAATTACCATATTACCCAGAAATTCCACTTCTGGGTATTTATCTGAAGAAATTCAAAATAATAATTAGAAAAGATATATGTACCCCTATGTTCATTACAACATTATTTACAGTAGCCAAGATATAAAAGAAGCCCAAATGCCCATCAATAGGCAACTGGATAAAGAAGAAGTGGTGATATATATATATAATGAAATATTGCTCAGCCATAAAGAAGAATGAAATGTTACCATTTGCAACAACTGGAGGGTATTATGCTAAGTGAAATAAGTTAGATACAGAAAGACAACTACCATGTGATTTCACTTTTATTTGGTATATTCTATATATATATATATATATATATATATAGAGAGAGAGAGAGAGAGAGAGAGAGAGAGAGCAGAGAGTAGATTAGTGGTTGTCCAGCTCTGGAGTCAGGGGAATAGGGAGTGACTGCCTATGGGTAAGGAATTCTACTTTGGATTATTGAAAATGTTTTGTAACTAGGTAGAGATGGTGATTCTATAACACTGTAAATGTACTAAATGCCACTGAATTATACACTTTAAAATGGTTAAAATTGCACATTTTATGTTTTATGTATTTTATTACAACCAAAAAGTTCCGTAACTCATAGATGGCTTGAATCATCAGCATTTGACATGAACTGTATAAAGCTGTGATGGGCCATTGTGATGGGCAATGCAAAAGTCTAATTTTGAATAAATAGAAATAGTCTTTCTTCTAAAAACTAATAACAAGCACTGAGAGCTTCACATCAGGTGATAAAATGGAAATCAAGCAGTCTGGTGGCAAAAATAGGCACCATAAACAACTATAAGGGCTGTGGGTTACAACATAGCTTTCAGTGTGGTCCCTAGACCAGCACCATGGGTATCTGCAGAACCTGCTAGAAATGCAAATTCTCAGGCCTACCTCAAACCTTCTGAGTTTAAAAGTCGTGAGGCTGGGTTCAGCAATCTAAGTTTTAACAAACCCTATATTTGAGGAAGAGAAAAGATGGCTGAGTAGGTAGCAGTGTTGTCTGCTTGCTCCCATCGTGGAAGAACTTGGAGTACAAATACAGAAAGGACTGAGTGAGTGCAGATTTCAGATAGTGCGAACAGGGAAGGGAGTGTGGGAGCGTCATGAAAGAGGGCAGAGGGCTTGGGCCACACTCTCCAAACGGAGTCACTAGGCATCCCAGCACAGCGCCTCTGCTTCACTGCACCCAAGAAAGGCAGCTGCTGACTGGCTCATTAGCCAGGATCTGCTTGGAAGCTTCTCCCTACCATAGGAGCACTAACCAGCAAAGTCCAGGAGGGAGTCAGCGAGGTTTGGTTGAAAGAACCGGAGGTATGGGAAGACAGTGAACAGCCTGAACTGTGAGAAACTGTATGAACTGAGTCTAGGTGGGAACTCCCTTGGTTGACAACCCTGGGCGGACAACCTTGTGCCCCAAGGACTCACACCAAGGCTGCACCAAACAAAAAAGTAGAACTGAAGCGGGGAGAGGGCCCCATACAGGAAAGTTGCGGTGGAACTGCAGACTCCATAGGGACCCCAGGCAGGCAAGTGGCACATGCAGGCTTATAGGCAGGGACACAGGCCAGTGCTACCTCTTGCAGGCAACACAGAGACTTTTTTGGAGGAGTGGAGACAGGGCCTGAGGCTGGCAGGGACTATTGGCATGCATGCGCTGGCCCACCAACAAAACATCATTGTTAGACAAGCCTGAGGAGGGCTGAGGATGCCTCAGGACAAGGGGGGAGGAAACTCATATAAATGTGGCTCACAGCAGAGTTGAGGCAGGCCATGAATGAGAGAATAGAAACACCAGAATCAAGCTAGATCTCTTCACAGCCAGCCAGCCAGCCAGAAAGACATGAAACCCATGGAATTTTGACCAGGGGTGGATCCAAAAAGAAGACAGCGCCCAAAGGTTGTACTGGGTAAAAACTAATTCTTTAATCTGTTTCCTACCTTTTATCCCTCCTATTCTTCTTTAATTTTTGTTTGTTTGTTTGTCTGTTTTGTTTATCCTCTCTCACACTAAACATATCGCATATAACTGCTATATAAACCTAATACTTTACACTTCTACTTTCTCACTTCATTCTGTAATCTTCCCTCCCCTTTTCAATATACAATGTAAATATTACTTACTGTCTCATATAGCCTTGAAACAGACATAAACCAACTATCACACATGGAATTCAAAAGAATGGTTATAAGAGAGCTCAATGAACCTGACAATCTCAAAGAAAACTACAATGAACTCCAGGGGAACTACAAAGAACTCCAGGGAAGCTACAAGGAACTTATGGAGAACTACACCAGCATTAAAAAAAGACATAGAAACTATTAATAAGAACCAGGAAGAAATGAAGAATACAATTTCTGAACTGAAGAATACAGTAGAATCAATCAAAAGCAAGTTAAATGAAGCAGAGGATTGGATCAGTGAGTTAGAGGACAGGGTAGAAAAAAATTCCCAGACAATAAAATAAAATGAAAAAAGACTGAAAAAAGAATGAAGAGGGTGTAATAGAACTGCTGGACAACATGAAACAAAAAAACCATTCGAATCATAGGGATACAAAAAGGTGAAGAAGAGGAGCATGGGATAGAAAATCTGATTGAAAAAGTAATGACAGAAAATTTTTCTAACATAATGAGAGAAAACGTCATGCAAGTCCAGAAAGCAGAGAGGGTCCCAACAAAGATGAACTCAAAAAGGCCCACTCTAAGGCACATTATAATAAAATTGGCAACATTCAAATACAAAAAGAGAATCCTAAAAGCAGCCAAAGAAAAACAGCAAATAACAAACAAGGGAGCTCTGATAAGGCTATCAACTGATTTCTGAACAGAAACACTACAAGCCAGAAGGGAATGGCAAAAAATACTTCAAGCCATGAAAAGCAAAGGCCTACAACCAAGAATACTCTACCCAGCAAGGCTCTCTTTCAAAATGAAAGGTGAAGTAAGGAGTTTCCCAGACAAAGGAAGACTAAAAAATACATCTCCACCAAACCAGAATTGCAAGAGATGCTAAAGGGAATGATTTAAGAAAAAGAAGAAAAACAAAGAGGGAGAGGAACACAGGTACAAACGGAAATGAATAAATACCTGTCAATAATAACCTTAAATGTAAATGGAGTAAATGCTCCAATCAAAGAACATAGGGTGGCTGAATGGATATGAAAACATGACCCACATATATGCTCTCTACAAGAGACACACATCAAAACAAAAGATTTACACAGACTGAAAGTGAAGGGATGGAAAAACATATTTCAAGCAAATGGACATGAAAAAAAGCTGGGGTAGCAATACTTACATCAGATGAAACAGATTTCACAGCAAAGGCCATAAAAAGAGACAAAGAAGGACGTTTCATAATACTTAAGGGAATAATCCACCAAGAAGATATAACCCTGGTAAACAAATATGCACCCAACATAGGAGCACCCAAATATATAAGGAAAACCTTGGAAACTGCAAAAAGAATATCAGCAGCAACGTACTCATAGTAGGGGATTTTAATACCCCATTGTCAACAATGG
Organism: Furipterus horrens; assembly: GCF_987537825.1. Classification (NCBI taxonomy): domain Eukaryota; kingdom Metazoa; phylum Chordata; class Mammalia; order Chiroptera; family Furipteridae; genus Furipterus; species Furipterus horrens. The sequence goes on along the minus strand of NW_028327176.1, from coordinate 81,812,098 downwards.
ACAGATCTTTGAAGCAAAGAGAGACCAAAGATATTGAGGCATTGAACAACACTCTAGATCAAATGGATGGAGTTCATATACATAGAAGTCTTCACCCAAAAGAAGCAAAATGTACATTATTTTCAAGTGCACATGGGACATTTTCAAAGATAGACCACATGGTAGGACACAAAACAAGCTTCAAAAAATTTAAGAAAATTGAAATGATATCAATCACCTTCTCAGATCACAATGGTTGAAACTGGAAATTGACCTCAAGGAAAAAACTGAGACGTTCAAACTCATGGAGAATAAATAACACGATATTAAATAATAAATGGGTTTACAATGACATCAAGGAAGGAATCAAAAAGTTTCTGGAAACAAATGATAATAAACATAAAATAGCACAAAACCTATGGGACACAGCAAAAGCAGGCCTGAGAGGAAACTTCACAGCAATACTGGGCACCTAAAAAAGATAGAATAATCTAAAATAAAAAACTCTAACCCTACATCTACAATAACTAGAGGAATAACAACAAACGAAGCCCAGAGTGAGTAGAAGGAAAGAAATTATCAAGATCAGAGCAGAATTAAATGACATAGACACTAAACAAACAATTCAAAAGCCTAATAAAACCAGGAGTTGGTTCTTTGAAAAGATAAACAAAATCAGCCCTGGCTGCTGTGGCTCAGTAGATTGAACATCAGGCTGTGAACCAAGTGTCGCTGGTTTGATTCCTAGTCAGCGCACATGACCATGTTGCTCGCCAGGTCCCAAGTTGGGGGCGCATGAGAGGCAACCACACATTGATGTTTCTCTCCCTCTCTTTCTCCTTTCCCCTCTCTCTAAAAAAACAGATAAATAAATAAATTAATTAATTAAATTAAAGATAAACAAAATCAACAAACAATTAGCCAGGTTCGTGAAGAAAAAAAGAGAGATGATGCATATAAACAAAACAAAAAACAAAAGGGGAGAAATCACAACCAATACCACAAATACAAAGGATTGAAGAAATTACTACAAACAACTGTATGGCAAGACACTTGGCAGCCTAGATAAAATGGACAAGTTTCTAGAAACATACAATCTTCCAAAACTGAATCAAGAAGAAGCAGAAAGCCTGAATAGGTCGATAACAACTAATGAAATTAAAGCAGTAATAAAAAAATCACCAGGCACACAAAAGCCCTGGACCAAATCGCTTAAACAGGTGAATTTTGCAAAACATTTAGGGAAGTACTAATGCCTACCCTTCTCAAACTATTTCAAAAAATCCAAGAAGAGGGAGGACTCCCAAACTATTCCCTGAAGCCAGTATTACCATAATTCCAAAACCAGGTCAAGACACAACAAAGAAAAAAAACTATAGGCCAATATCGCTGAAAAACATTGATGCTAGAATCCTCAACAAAACATTGGCAAACTGAACCCAGCAATACATTAGAAAGATGATACCCATAATCAAGTGGGATTCATCCCAGGGGTGGTTTAATATTCACAAATCAATAAACATAATACACCACATAAACAAAATGAAAGACAAAAATCACATGATCATATCAATAGATGCTGAAAAAGCATTTGATAGAGTACAACACCCATTTATGACGAAAACACTCCACAAATTGAGAATAGAGGGAGCATACTTCAACATAATAAAGGTTATATATGAAAAACCTGAAGCCAACATCATACTCAATGGAAAAACACTGAAAGCATTCCCCCTGAGATCAGGAACAAGACAAGGATGTTCACTCTCTCCACTTCTATTCAACATAGTCATGAAAGTCCAGATATATCAGGAAAGAAAGAAAAAAGGCATCCAATTGGAAAAGAGGAAGTAAAACTGTCATTATTTGCAGATGACATGATAGTGTACATAGAAAGCCCTATAGACTCCAGAGAAAAACCACTCTACCTAATAAGTGAATTTGGCAAAAGAGCAGGGTACAAATTTGATATTCAGAAATCAAAAGCATTTATGTACACCAGCAATAAAATATCAGCGATAGAAGCTAGAAAAAAAAAAAAAAACATTTACTATAGCAACAAGAAAAATAAAGTACCTAGCAATAAAGTTAACCAAGGAGATAAAAGACCTGTACTCAAAAAACTACATAACACTGAAGAAAAAATTTAAGGAAGATACAAATAAATTGAAGCAAATATCATGTTCATGGATGGGAAGAATCAACATCATTAAAATGGCCATACTACCCAAAGCAATTTACAGATTCAATGCAATCCCTATTAAAATACTAATGACATATTTCACACACCTAGAACAAATACTTCAAAAATTTATAAGAAACCAAAAAAGACCCCAAATAGCCAAAGCAATCTTGAGACAGAAGAACACAGCTGAAGGAATCACAATACCAAACATCAAACTATACTCCAAAGCCACTGTGATCAAGACAGTCTGGTACTGACATAAGAGCAGACATATAGATCAATGGAACAGAATAGAGAGTGCAGAAATAAATCCAGGTCTATGGTCAACTAATATTTGACAAAGGAGAAAGGAGCATGAAATAAAGTGAGAAGAGCCTCTTCAACAAACGGTGCTGGGAGAACTGGAGAGGGACATGCAAAAAAAAAAAATGAAACTAGACCACCAACTTACACCATACACCAGAATAAACTCAAGATGGATCAAAGACTTAAATGTAAGCCATGGCACCATAAAAGTTTTCAAGGAAAACATAGGCAGGAAAATTTCAGATATCCCACATAGCAACATTTTCACTGATATATCCCTTAAAGCAAGGGAAATAAAGGAAAGAATAAACAAATGGGACTACATCAAACTAAAGAATTTCTGCTCAGCAAAAGAAAACTTCAGCAAGATGGAAAGGAAACCAACCCCATGGGAAAACATATTTGCCAATGATACCTTAGACAAGAAATTGATCTCCAAAATATATAAAGAACTTATATGACTGAACACCAAGAAGACAGACAACCCAATTAAAAAGTGGGGAAAGGACCTGAACAAACACTTCTCCAAAGAGGACATACAGAGGGTGAATAGGCATATGAAAAAATGCTCAACATCATTAGCCATCAGGGAAATGCAAATAAAACCCACAATGAGATATCACCTCACACCACTCAGAATGGCCACCAACAACAAATCAACAAACAACTTGTGCTGGTGAGGATGTGGAGAAAAGGGAACCCTAGTGCACTGCTGGTGGGAATGCAGACTGGTGCAGCCAGGATGGGAAACAGTTTGGAATTTTCTCAAAAATTGAAAATGGAACTGCCTTTTGAACCAGCAATTCTATTGCCAGGATTATATCTGAAAAATCCTGAAACACCAATTTAAAAGAACCTATGCATCCCTATGTTCATAACCGCACTATTTACAATAGCCAAGTGCTGGAAACAACCTAAGTGCCCACATGTAGATGAGTGGATCAAAAAAACTGTGGTGTATTTACACAATAGAGTACCAAGTAGCAGAAAGAAAGAACTTCTACCATTTGCAACAACATGGATGGAACTAGAGAGTATTATGCTCAGTGAAATAAGCCAGGCAACAAAAGAAAAATACCTTATGCTATCACCTATTACAGGAGACTAATGAACAACACAAACAAATGAGTAAAATTGAACCAGAGGACATAAGCCTATGATCTCATTACCTGAGTGATTGTCTCTATGTATAGGCCTCACTTGATCCTGTCTACATCGCTGCCTTGTGAGACTCAACAGTTTGGCTGAACTAAGTGGCTGAAATACAACAAGGTTGCCAGCCCGTTAAACCAAGCACACCATTGCCCGGGGACATCCAATTGATCTAGAGCCTGCAAGATCCTTCCCCATGTGGAAAGGCCACCCTCCCCTCCACACCCCCACACTTATTAGGGATTTCTGGACCCAAGGGTAGTTAGGACGATGACCATGTCCAGCTTGAAGCAGCTAGAGGAGCTTTAGACCTTCGTCCATTGTCCTTTATAAGATTATAAAGGGTCTTAAGTCTGAGAGTGAGGAATTGTTATTTTTTATTGTTAAAAAATTAATTAGTTAATTAATTTTTTTAAGGAATATTATAGGAAAGGGTGAAGCCAGAGAACTCGTATGTACGACTCATGGGCATGGACTGGGGGTGCGGGGGTGGGGAAGGGGTGGTGCTGGGCAGAGGGGAGCAAAGGGAAAAAAATTGGAACTATTGTAACAATATAATCAATAAAATATACTAAAAAATAGTCTCCTAGCATTACATGTGTATTTCTCATGATTCTCAGAGTCACTCCCAATTTGGAGGAGGCCTTGCCTTGAGGAGCTTTATGCACTGACAATAAACATGTGCTAACTCCATTTCCGGGCACAGAAAGTCTACTTCCATTTTTTATTTCTCCATTTCCTGTTACCCAGAATGGAGTTCATGAGGAGATGACTAGAATGGTCCAGGACTGGCCCGTAGGCATGAAGAACAAGGTGCAAGAATTGGTGATATGATGGCCAATTTGGATCTTAGAGGAGTGATGGGACATGCATACTCTCACTTCTGAGTCTGGCAAGGGGAGCTGAATTGGATGAATGGAAAGATATTATAGAAACAAAAGGGTTTTTGAGAACAGGTGATTAAAATTCACAGGTGCTAAGAATTTGTGTAAGACCACTCTTTCTGTGTGAAAAAGGCAGCTCTGAAACTTGGCATTTACCATAAGTAGGTCCCCAAAAGGAGGTCTAATAAAACTCAAAGGGCAGGCATTAACTCCGCTTCCAATAGGACTGAAAACACTAACCCAACACTAAGTAAGCATTGAAATGTTTTGTGTTTAGACTTCAGAGAGGCTTAAGGACAAAGCAGCTATTTCCTGGCAGCTTCCCCTTTGATGATGGGACCCCAGGGTATCAAGGGCAAGCCAGTAATTTTTGTGGAGAAAGAAGGGCAAACATCACTGATAAAATGCCTTCCAAGGCACAGAGTGAATGCAAATATGACCAATCAATACCTAGATTCTATCTTATATAGGATCAAAGGACAGTTTACACACAAGCAAGTACAATAAATTAATGTCTAGAAGTACTTTTAGAAATGTAAATGTACAATTTTATGATAGCATAAGGTATCTGTAAAGCTCACAAATAAATAAGAATGTAAATACCCAGCTTTGTCAGACTCCAAATTGTTTTGATCTTTCAGAACAACAATGTGGCAGTATGCATAATGAAAGCTACAAATTTGTTTTATGACTTCTCATTCAACAATCTAACATGGGAAATAAATAAAAATTACTTATTTACAGCTGTAAAAAATAAGAAATCGTTCCAGTTGCTCAAGAATGGGTAATTGATTAAATAAATTATGACTCCTTAACCTAAAGGTATGTAGACCTATTCCATTATTTTATAGATGAGGAAACACAGGAGACGAGAAATCTAGAATGGTGAATGGTTTTCATCTTATGTACCAATTGTCTTGATGGAAGAATATGGCTCAAATCCTGAACTTAAAAGGTCCTAAAGTTGTATCTGGGCTACTTGGGGGTGGGGGTCGGGGGGGACCTGATCAGTAAGTAATGCCTACCATGGATGTGAGTCTGAGGCCTGCAGAAAGCTCTGTAAATGTGCCCATGAGCCTTAGGTTATGGGACTGACTGAGGGCATGAGTCCGCAATGAAAGCAGTCTCCTTCTCTCCTATGCACCAAGGTCTCCTTCAGTGCATCCATAGCACAAGCCTTCAAACTGGGGACTGAGGGTTCCTGAGGGTGGGAAAAGGCATTCAGAAGCTACTCTGGAAGTTTCAAGGGAATGTATTACCTGACTCTCAATATCTGTATGTATCCTCTCCTACAACAGAGACCTGGATTAAGTTTCCAAAAGCCTGCTCCCACTGAAAAAGGCAGATGTGCTCCTTCACCATCTTAAGTCTTACCAGAAAGTGGTTGTGCAGGTGAGAGAGGTTCTGTGGTGCAAAACCAGGGTGACATTTCCTATAATAAGATCAATTCCCCACAAACTGAGAAGACCCTTCCTTACCCAGTCTATAGACACCTCTGTGAAGGTGAAGTGGCCCTGTATGAATTAACACATATCACCATATGGCTGGCAGAGTAATAACAGCCTCCACATCACAACTTAGTTTTTTCCGCTCCCTCCATGACTACTAAGGAACTGTTTCTCTCTTGAGAAGCCCTTGAAGCAAAGAAGAGAGATCAGTCCTAAAAAATGCTAATTATCAAGAAGAGCTGACTTCTTGCCAAGATTGGAGACATAGGTAGACACACTTCACCTCCTTGCACAACCATAAGAAGGATCACAACTAATCTCAAAATAAAAAACAACCAGAACTTCCAGAAAGTCAAACTGCATGGAAGTCTGACAACTAAGGATTGAAAGAAGAAATATCCATCCAGACAGGTAGGAGGGGTAGAGATAGGGAGCTGGACAGAGAAGATTCAGTGTGGCAGCAGCAAGGAGCTGCAGCAAGGAAGCAGTGGCAACTGATGGAATAAGCAGTCCCATACTCATGTGTGGTGGAAAAGCTGGGAGTAACATCTGGAGAGAAAACCAGCCCCAGGCCAGACTGTGCAGACCAGGGTTCCAGCACTGGGAAAATAAAACAGGTTGGGGTTGGGGCAGTGGAAGGAACTACCCATCTCTCAGGAGAGTTTGTTTAGAAGGTCCCCATGGTCCTAGAATGAATGCAAGTCCACCCACTCTGGGAACCATCACCATGGCAGCAGGTAGGGGGGTGTCACTCACATGTGGGAAGTGAGTGAAGTGACTGGAAAAGGGGTGAGAGTCAAGCAAGTAGTGTTGTTCCCCATCTGGCCCCTCCCCAACAGACAGCACCAGAAAGTGGTGAAATGGGTCATCCCCTCACTGATAAATAACTAAGGATCTTCTCCTTACAACATATTAGGTGTCCCAAGATAGGGAGTCAAATCGGCTCTACTTAATACACAGAAACAAACACAGGGAGGCTGCCAAATTGAGGAAACAAAGAAATATGGCTCAAATGAAAGAACAAATCAAAACCCCAGAAATAGAACTAAAAAAAATGGAGATAATCAACCTATCAAATGCAGAGTTCAAAACACTGGTGATAAGGATGCTCAGAGAACTCATTGAATATGGCAAACACATAAGGGAAGAAATGAAGACTACACTATGTGAAATAAAGAAAAATCCACAGGGAACCAGTAGTGAAGGGAAAGAAGCTGGGGGTTCAAATCAATGAATTGGAACATAAGGAAGAAATTAATAGTCAACCAGTACAGAATGAAGGAACAAAAATTCAAAAAAATGAAAAGAGAATAAGAAGGCTGTGACATCTACAAAAATGCCAACATCTGAATCATAGGGATGTCAGAAGGAGAAGAGGAAGAGAAAGACATTGAAAATTATTTGAAAATATAATGAAAGAAAACTTCCTTAATTTGGCTAAAGAAATAGACATACAAGTCCAGGAAGCACAGAGAGTCCCAAACAAGATGGACCCAAAGAGGACCACACCAAGACACATCATCACTAAAATGTCAAAGGTTAAAGATAAAGAGATAATCTTAAAAGAAGCAAGAGGAAAGTAGAGAGTTAACTACAAAGAAATTCCCATAAGACTTATCAGGTAATTTCTCAAAAGAAACTTTGCAGGCAAGAAGGGACTGGCAAGAAGTCTTCAAAGTCATGAAAAGCAAGGGCCTACAACCAAGATTACCCTATCCAGGAAAGCAATAATTTAGAATACAAGGGCAGATAAAGTGCTTCCCGGACAAGGCAAAGCTAAAGGAGTCTGTCATCACTAAGTCCTTCTTGTATGAAATGTTAAAGGGACTTATTTAAGAAAAGAAGAAGATCAAAACTATGAAGAGTAAAATGACAACAAACACACAACCATCAACAACTGAATCTAAAAATCAAAAACAAACTAAGCAAATGACTAAAATATGAGCAGAATCATAGATGTGGAGGACCATATGGAGGGTTATCAGTGAAGACGGGGGTGGGGGAGAACTGGGGTAAAATGTACAGGGATTAAGAAGCATAATTGGTAGATATAAAATAGACAAGGGGATGTTAAGAATGGTAAAGGAAATGGAGATACCAAAGAACTTTTATGCACAACCCATGGGCATGAAAAGAACGGGGGGATTGCTGGAGGGAAGGGGGGTACCAGGCAAAGGAGGGCAAAGGGAAAAAAATTGGGAGGATTGTAATAGAATAATCAATAAAATATACTTTAAAACAAGAAGAGTTTATTTTCATATGTGTATATAAGCTATTTTTTTCAACTATGTCAATTATTATCCTTAGAAATTGACATCATCTGAAAAGAAACTGTTGTCTAATAGCCAGAGAAGTAGAGGTCAGTGCCACTGATTATTTTAAATGTAACAAAACATCTTCTTGAACTGCCAAAGTTCTCATGAGTCATTGACTCTAATCCACAGGTGAAAATGATTACATATTTTTTAGATTTGGTAAAAATCTATCAATTATTATAAAATATTTACTCAAATTACATGATCTCTAATTTAATTTTATTTTATAAAACTATAACTTTTTATTAACCTCCTAATAGCAAAAAATAAATAACATGCTAGCTTTTGGCATTGTTTACCTTTCATTAAATGTGTAAGAAAGATTTGATCATGGTGTGTATCTGATATAGAGATTCATTTCCAATAAAATTATTCCTTTTCTGTTTTATTATGTAATAAAATGGATAATGTTTATTGTTTTGATCAATCATGTTCTAAAATAATAATTATAATAAAACAATTAAAAAAATTAAGTGTAGGCTATTAAGATCACATTGAAATTTTAAATTTCAGCTTTTATACATTTGTTTGGTCTCATAGGATAACCAATAAGACACTTATATTGTCTTAACCACATGGCCGTGGCCAGTGTGGCTCAGTTAGTTGGAGCACTGTCCTATAAACCAAAAAGTTACAGGTTTGATTTCTAGTCTGAGCACAATACGTAGGTTTTGCTTTGTTTCCAAGTCAGGATGTGTGTAAGAGGTAACCAATTGATGTTTCTCTCTCACATTGATCTTTCTCTCCCTCCCTCCCTTCCCTGTCTCTAAAAAAAAAAAAAAAAAAAAAAAAAAATCCTTAACAAGCATATCCTTGGGTGAGGATAAAAAATATTCAAACTAAAAAAAATAAAATAACAATATGGCATGAGGATAAAAATGGAGAAAGTGAATTGAAAATACAGGTTCAAGAATAAAAATCTACTTTAGTTCATTTTTTAATGGAAGTTAGTGAGTATAAAATTGTTATACTTTTGAAATTTCATTGTAAACTACTTAAAGATTATTTAATTTTGATGTTTAATATTTGCATCAGTGCAATCATCCAAATTTTTGTGTAAAATGATGTAAACTTTAAAACATCAACTTAAAATATGCAATAAAGTAAACAGTTTCAAAATTCTTTTATGAAGTATGTGACAAAAGTCTTTGTAAACTACTATTTTTCAAAGGTAGTCCTATTAGAAATGCCTCACAAAAAAAAGAGTATTTGACCAAATAAATTGGGGAATGCTTTAAATCCCCAATTTAAAAACTTACAACACAGAACTTTGAGAAATCCTATGATAAAGAAATATGTTTTACTTTGTTTAATCCAGTGTCTCCCAAACTTATTTGATCATCAATATATTTTCTTAAATATCCCTTTTAAAAACTATGAAATAGTTTTAGGAAAAAGCTTTCCTATTGCCCTATTATATCCCCCTAACTACTTAAATGAATGTCCTGAAAAAAAAAATTGTGAATAAAACAGTACATGAGAAAAGTACACAAAAATAATATTGACACACATTGCAACTATACAAAACTGTTTACTGATTGAAAAAAATTTGGGGCCAATGTAAACAGCTTAGCATATGCTTTTCTTTTCTTCTCTTTTTCTTCCATTAATTTGCTTACAACAAAGAAAACAATAAGAAAAAGAAGGGCATGCAAAGGCAGGCAGGAAGGGAGGATAGATGTTAGACTGATTCAGGAGGAAGTGCTAAGCACAAAATAGAGCTCTGGATCCTGGTCGTCGTCGGCAGCCGTCCGTCTCGAGAGACGATGGTGTAGCTTCTTAAGAGTCTATCTGCACCACCGAGAATGGCTGTGCAGTCCGACTCGGGAGTGACATGGTATCTGTCTCCTCCCGTGTTGAATCGACATCTTGCGATGACGCTGGAGTGTCCTCTCCAGTGAAGCTGAAGCTACAGAGCCTGGGCAGGGTGATATGGAGGGTCTGCTGTTGCCCATGCAGCAGACCCCCCCTCTCTTCGCAGCTGAAGGGTCCAAGGGAAAGACGGAGTCGATACAGCTTGGCTTCAGGTGCGCCGCAGGAGTTGCCGGTGTTGACTACAACGTCAAACCGCCTTAGGGACTCCGGCTCCAGATTTTCTGTCGGGGTTTACTCCCTTAGCCTTTCCCCTGAAGAGGTATGCCACAAGGCAGCGGAGGTTTTTTGGAATCAGAGTTTTCCTTCTCTGATGTGCCCTGACTGGAAGATCGAACCAGCGACACTTAGCTCGCAGGCCGACGCTCAATCCACTGAGCCAAACCAGCCAGGGCTTTTAAAGTATATAATTTACTGGTATTTAGGATAGTTACAAGGTTTTGCAACCACCAGCTCTAGCTAGTTTTAAAATTTGTTCATCATCCCATAAAAATACCCCATACCTGTTAGATCGTCTCTCCCCACCTCCACCTCACCTTAATGTCTGGTGACTTCTAATCTGCTTTCTCTTTGTATGAATTCATTTATTCTTGAATTTTTGAGTCTATAGTCATACAAAATATTGGTTTGCAGGTTCTTATGGTATCTTTGTCTAACTTGGGCATCAGGATAACTTTGGCCTCATAGAATGTGTGAGAAAGTATCCTCTTCTGTTTTTTGGAAGAGTTTGAGTAGGATTGGTGTGAATTCTTTTTTAAATGTTTGGTAGAGTTCATCAGTGAAGCTATCTAGTTCTGGGCTTTTATTATTTTTTTACATAAGTGTTAATAGAAGTTTTATTTGTAATAGCCAAAATCTGGAAATAAGTAAAATATCCATCAGCATATAAATGAATAAGCAAATTATGATATGTGCATATAAGGGGATAATACTCAGCAATAAAAGGAACAAACAATAGATACACACAATAATATGATTGAAATTCAAAATAATTATGATGAGTGAGAACTAGACCAAAAAATATAGTACATACCATATAATTTTACTTACATAAAACTCTAGAAAATACAAACTAATCTAAAGCGACAGAAAGAAGATCAGTGGTTGCTTTGGGATGGAGGATAGGAGGAATTGGAGGGAGAGACTACAAGGAAAAGGAAATATAAGGAAAGTTTTCATAGGAATGGATATGTTTGTTATATTGTGATGGATTCATGGATTTATACATATATCAAGATCTTTCAAATTGTGTACTTTAAGTATGTACAATTTAGTCTATATCAATTATGCCTCCAAAAAGCTGTTAAAAAACTGTTAGGAGTCAGCCATGAGCAAGATAATAAGATACGAATCTCTAAACTACACTTTGCCTAATAGGAAAGAGGTTCAACTATAATTTAGAATTATGTAAAATGCATGTGGTATGAATGGATTACAAGAATACAGACTCATATAGGGCACCGTGTAAAAAGATCTTACTATGAATCTACTTGGAGTCTTACATCAGCTCTGACACTAATTACTTGGTGTTAATCGGTTAAATTGTATCCCCTAAGAAAATATATGTTGAAGCCCTAACTTCAGTATCTCAGAATGTGAACTTATTTGTAAATAGGGTTATTGCAAATGTAATCAGTCGAGGTTATGAAGCTGCAAGCCAAAAAATGCCAAAAGTTTCTGGAAAACCCTAGAATCTTGGAAGAAACAAGGAAGGATTCTTCTTTACATTTTTCAAAGGGAGAATGGCAGTTCTGGGCTTTTCTTTGTTGGGATTTTTTTTTTTTTTTTTTTTTTTTTTTTGGTTACTGATTCAATCTTCCTACTTGTTATAAGTCTGTTGAGAGTTTATATTTGTCCTTGAGTCGGTTTTGGTAATTTGTGTGTTTGTAGGCATTTGTTTTATTTTTTCATCTAGATTACAGTTTGTTGACATATAATTATTCATTGTATTTACCTTTGATGCTTTTAATTTCTATGAGATCAGTAGTAATGTCCTCACTTTTATTTCTAATTTTAGTTGTATCTTTTCTCTTTTTCTTCTTAGTTAGTTTAGCTAAAAGTTTGTCAATTTTGTTGATGTTTTCAAAGAGCTAACTTTTGGTTATGTGGATTATTTCTATTGTTTTTTTTTTCTCTATTTCATTTATCTTTGTACTAATCTTTATTATTTTATTCCTTCTGTTGGCTTTGTGTTTAGAGATTTTCTTTTCTAGTTCTTTAAGAACTAAATGATTTTTTTTGTTTTTTTTTTTTTGCAATGAGACTTCACTACCCTTTTGTCAAGAGGTAGTGTCTGTTTTCTTTATCCTGAATCTAGGTGGCCCTGTAGCCCATTTTGACCAATAGAATGTGGTTGAAGTTATGCTGGGTCCCTTCCAAGGCCTTGCAGCCTGTACTTCCTTCTTGGAATCTCACCTCCATTTCTGTGAGGAAGTCCAGGTAGTCATACAGAGAAACCCACAATGAGGAGAACTGAGGAATCAAGTGAACTTCCAGTCAGCAGCCAGCACCCATGAGGCCCCTGTGGATGGCCCAGCCATCCCAGAGCCCCAGCAAATGCCACATGAAGCAGAGCTGCTCGATCACACCTCAGAATTGTGAAAAATGATAAATTGTTATTTTGAGCCATGATGACTAGACCAGTAAGCTAAGTCCTTCTCTTCTCACCACTCACCAAGGTTTCCTAAGCCATTAGGGAACCAAATTACTATCTCTGATGATGAGGGATACTTTTTGTTTGCCCATGAAATTGGTTGTGTTTGGAAATTGGAAAGATATTAGAGTTCAGTCTGGAGTTCAAAAGTCAATTCAGCTGTTTGCTCATTGGTTGTATGACCTTCAATGAAACACTTAATCTCTCTGAACCCAGTACCTTCAACAGTAAACATGGGTATCCAGCAGGGGTCTTCTGAAGATTTAATGAGATGACTATTCAATGTGCCAAGCATTGTAGTCCCTCAAAGAATAGTCAGTTCTGCTATTGCTGCTGCTTCTCACTTCCTCTTTACCTTGCCAACAATATAACAGGGGTGTCACAGAAAACAGATAAGTGGGTGTGTTAAATTTTCGGTGATTTAATCTTATTTATCAGTCCTAAAACTTAGGAAACTGAAGAAGAAACAAAGTGCCTCCATTCCCTAGAGAAAAATTTCTTGAGATTTTTGGAAACAAAAATCTAGTTTTTATGTTGATTCTAGTTTTTATCTTGAAAGTGATAGAATTATAAATTACTTTTCAAGACTAAAAAACAAAATAAAAGAAAAAACAGTTTCACTGGCCCACCCACTTGCTGGAGGAGGGAAACGCTACCAGCCTGCATGCCCAGAAGCCAACACTGGGGCATGTGCAGCCTGCCTACCAGCACCAGGGAACGCCCTCAGCCCACCCACCAGAACAGAGGAATGCCCCTATTCAGCTTGCCTGCCAGACTGCAGAGAGGAACACCCCTGGTCAGTGCACCCACATACCAGGCACGAGGTAATGTCCTCACCTGCCTGCCAGTGTAGGGGAATGCCCCTGGCTGACCTGCCAGCATAGAGGAATGCCTCCCCACCGGCCCTCACACCTCCTTGCAGCCCTGGGCAACCAGCGCACCGGCAGGCAAAATGCACTTGCCATGCTGACCTGGGCTGCAGCCAAAAGATGGTAAAGTGAATTAGAGGAGCTTTGGAAAACTTTGGGAGCTGGTTCTGGAGAAAGAGCTGGAGGAGCAGCCAACCAGATCCCAGGGAAGACTCAACGCCAGTGCTATGGGAGAAATCTCATAAGCAGACTACCCCCCTTCAAGAGGCATCAGATAGAGGCAGCTCAACTGCCTGAAGTGAGCAGAGTGACTCAGTCAGCTAATTTAAGGGAAGGACCCACCAAAGAGAAACACAACAACCAAAATCAAAATGCTACTAGAGAATTCAAATAAAAGACTTAAAGGGAATCCCAAGAGCATCAAATTAAGGAGATCAAGGAGTCTGCATCACAAAACCACACAGGATTCCTACCACAGAAGGTCACACCACAAAGGCAGAAAATGAAAGCAGAACAATCTAAGAAGCAGAAACAAGCAAGAACAGCCACCTACAATGGGGAGGCGAAGAGACAACACCCCATCAAAAGGAAAGAAGAAATTCCCAGAAGGAGGGATAGACAAAATAGAGAGAAACAAACTATCAGACATGGAATTCAAAACAATGGTAATGAGGAGGCTCAATCAACTCAACAAACTCAGAGAAAACTACAATGAACTTCAGGGGAACTATAAAGAACTCCAGGGGAACTACAAAAAACTCCAGGGAAACTGCAAAGAACTCCAGGGAAACTACAAAGAACTTACTGAGAACTACACCAGCATGAAAAAGGACATAGAAACTATCAATAAGAACCAGGAATAAATGAAGAATACAATTACTGAACTGAAGAACACAGTAGAAGGAATCAAAGGCAGGCTAAATGAAGCAGAGGATCAATTCAGTGAGTTAGAAAGCAACGTGAAAAAAAATTCCTAGAAAATACAACAAAATGAAAAGAGACTGAAAGAAAATGAAGAGGGTTTAAGAGAACTGCAGGACAACATGAAATGAAACAATATCCATATCACAGGGAAAAGAGAAGAGGAGCATGATATAGAAAACCTGATCGAAAAAGTAATGACAGAAAATTTTCCTAACTTGATGAGAGGAAAAGTCATGCAAGTCCAAAAAGCACAGAGGGTCCCAACGAACATGAACCCAAAAAGTCCCACTCCAAGGCACATCATAATTAAAATGGCAATATTTAAAGAAAAAGAGAGAACCCTAAAAGCAGCAAGAGAGAAACAGCTAATAACCTATAAGGGAGCTCCAATAAGGTTATCACTGATTTCTCAACGGAAACTACCAGCCAGAAGGGAATGGCAAAAAATATTTCAAGTGATGAAAAACTAAGGCCTACAACCAAGATTACTCTACCCAGCAAGGGCTCTCTTTCAAATGGAAGGTGAAGTAAGGAGTTTCTCAGACAAAGGAAAGCTAAAAAATACATCTACACTAGACCAGAATTGCAAGAGATGCTAAAGGGAATGCTTAAGAAAAAGAAGAAAAAGAGAGAGACAGAGAGGAACATAGGTACAAATGGAAATGAATAAATACCTGTCAATAATAACCTTAAATGTAAATGGATTAAATGCTACAATAAAAAGATATAAAGTAGTAGAATGGATATGAAAACATGACCCACATATATGCTGTCTATAAGAGAAACACCTCAAAACATAAGATTTGCACAGACTGAAAGTGAAGGGATGGAAAAAAGTATTCCAAGGAAATGAACATGAAAAAAGCTGGGGTAGCAATACTTATACCAGACAAAACAGATTTCACAGCAAAGGCCATAAAAAGAGACAAAGAAAGACATTTCATAATACTTAAGGGAACAATCCATCAAGAAGATATAACCCTGGTAAACATATATGTACCCAACATAGGAGCACCCAAATATATAAGGAAAATACTACAAGGCTACAAAAAGGATATTGACAGCAACATACTCATAGTAGGGGACTTTAACATCTCATTGTTAAAAATGGAAGATCTTCAAAGCAAAGAAACACCAAGGATATTGAGGCATTGAACAACACTCTAGATCAAATGGACTTAGTTGATATATACAGAACTTTTCACCCCCAAAAAGCAAAATATACATTCGTTTCAAGTGCACATGGAACATTTTCAAAAATAGACCACATGGTAGGACACAAAACAAGCCTCAACAAATTCAAGAAAATTGAAATTATATCAAGCATCTTCTCAGATCACGATGCCTTGAAACTAGAAACCAACCTCAAGGAAAAAACTCAAAGACATTCAAACTCATTGAGAATAAATAGCATGATTTAAATAATGAATGGGTTAATGACATCAAGGAAGAAATCAAAAAGTTTCTGAAAAAAAATGATAATGAACACACAACAGCCCCAAACCTATGGGACATAGCAAAAGCAGTCCTGAGAGGAAAGTTCATAGCAATACATGCCTACCCCAAAATGATAGAAGAATCTCAAATAAAAATTCTAACCCAATAGCTACAAGAACTAGAGAAGCAACAACAAGAAAAAGCCCAGAGTGAGTAAAAGGAAGGAAATCATCACATCAGAACAGAATTAAATGACAAAGAGACTAAACAAACTAGTCAAAAGATCAACAAAAGTAGGAGCTGGTTTTTTTAAAAGATAAACAAACTCAACAAGCCATTAGCCAGGCTCATCAAGAAAAAAAAGAGAGAGTACGCATATAAACAAAACAAGAAACAAAAGAGGAGAAATCAAAATCAATATGACAGAAATACAAAGGATTGTAAGAAGTTACTACAAACAACTGTATGGCAAGAAACTTGACAACCTAGATGAAACGGACAAATTTCTAGAAACATATGATCTTCCAAAATTGAAACAAGAAGAAGCAGAGCACCTGAACACATCAATAACAAGGAGTGAAATTGAAGCAGTAATCAAAAAACTCCTGGCACATAAAAGCCCTGGACCAGATCACTTCACAGGTGAATTTTACAAAACATCTGGGGAAGAACTAACGCCTGTACTTCTCAAACTATTGCAAAAAATCCAAGAAGAGAGAAGACTCCCAAACTCTTCCTATAAAGCCAGTATTATCCTAATCCCCAAATCAGGTCAAGATACAAAAAAGAAAGAAAACTACAGGCTAATATCACTGATGAACATAGATGCTTAAATCCTCAACAAAATATTGGCAATCTGGGTCTAGCAACACATCAAAAATAATCATACACCACGGTCAAGTGGGATTCATCCCAGGGATGCAAGGATGATTTAATATTAGAAAAATCAATAAATGTAATACACCACATAAACAAAATGAAGGACAAAAATCACATGATCATATCAATAGATGCTGAAAAAGCATTTGATAACGTACAACACCCATTTATGATGAAAATATTCAGCAAAATAGAAATAGAGAGAGCATACCTCAACATAATAAAGGCCATATACAAGAAACCTGAAGCCAACATCATACTCAATAAACAAAAATTGAAAGCATTCCCCCTGAGGTCAGGAAGAAGACAAGGATGTCCACTCTCCCCACTCCTATTCAACATAGTGTTGGAAATTGTAGCCACAGCAATCAGACAAGAAAAAGAAATAAAAGTATTCCAAACTGGAAAAGGGGAAGTACAGTGAAACTGTCATTATTTGCAGATGACATGATAGTGTACATAGAAAATCCTACAGACTCCACGAAAAAACCTACTTGATGTAATAAGTGAAATCAGCAAAATAGCTGGGTACGAAGTCAATATTCAGAAATCAAAGGCATTTCTGTACATCAGTGGTTCTCAACCTTCCTAATGCCATGACCCTTTAATACAGTTCCTCATGTTGTGGTGACCCCCATCCATAATTAAAGCATAGTGATTAATCACAAAAACAATATGTAATTATATATATGTGTTTTCCAATGGTCTTAGCTGACCCCTGTGAAAGGGTCATTCGACTCTCAAGGGGATTGCGACCCACAGGTTGAGAACAGCTGCTGTACACCAACAATAAAACATCAGAGATAGAAACTTGAAAAAAAATCCCATTTACTATAGCAACAAGAAAAATAAAGTACCTAGGAGTAAATTTAACCAAGGAGGTAAAACCCCTGTACTCAGAAAGCTACATAACACTGAAGAAAGAAATTAAGGAAGATACAAATAAATGGAAGCATATTCCATGTTGATGGATGGGAAGAATCAACATCATTAAAATGTCCATACAACCCAAAGCAATATATAGATTCAACGCAATCCCTATTAAAACACCAGTGACATATTTCACAGATCTAGAGCAAATACTTAAAAAATTTATATGGAACCAAAAAAGACCCCGAATAACAAAAGCAATCCTGACAGAAGAACACATTAGGAGGAATCACAATACTTGACATCAAACTATACTACAAAGCCAATGTAATCAAAACAGCCTGGTACTGGCATAAGAACAGACATACAGATCAATGGAACAGAATAGAGAGCCCAGAAATAAACCTGGTCTATATAGTCAACTAATATTCGATGGAAGGGGAAGGAGCATCAGATGGAGTGAAAAGAGTCTCTTCAACAAGTGATGTTGGGAGAACTGGACAGGGACATGCAAAAAAAATGAAACTAGACCATCAACTTACACCATACACCAGAATAAACTCAAAATGGATCAAAGACTTAAATGTAAGCCATGGCACCATAAAAGTCCTCGAGGAAAACATAGGCAGGAAAATTTCAGATATCCCACGCAGTAACAAATGGGACTACATCAAACTAAAGAGTTACTGCTCAGCAAAAGATAAAAAGGGAACCAACCATACAAAAAAACGTATTTGCCAATAATACCTCAGACAAGGGATTGATTTCCAAAGTATATAAAGAACTTACACAACTGAACACCAAGAAACCAGACAGTCCAATAAAAAACTGTGCAAAGGACCTGAACAAACACTTCTCCAAGGAGGATATACAGAGGATCCATAGACATATGAAAGAATGCTCAACATCACTAGCCATCAGAGAGATGCAAATAAAAAAAGCACAATGAAATACCATTTTACACCAATCAGAATGGCCACCATTAACAAATCAACAAACAACAAGTGCTGGTGAGAATGTGGAGAAATGGGAAACCCTAGTGCATCGTTGGTGGGAATGCAGATTGGTGCAGCCACTATGGAAAACAGTATAAAATTTCCTCAAAAAATAGAATGGAACTGCCTTTTGAACCATCAATTCTGCTGCTAGGGTTATACCTGAAGAACCCTGAAACTCCAATTCAAAAGAACTTATGCGCCTGTGTGTTCATAGCAGTATTATTTACAATAGCCAATTGCTGGAAACAACCTAAGTGCCCATTTATAGATGAGTGGATCGAAAAACTGGCACATTTACAAGATGGAATACTAAGCAGCAGAAAGAAAGAAGGAACGCCTACCATTTGCGATAACATGGATGCAACTAGAGAGAATTATGCTTAGCAAAATAAGCCAGGCAACAAAAGAAAAATACCATATGATATCACCTAATACAGGAGACTAATGAACAACACAAACAAAGGAACGAATTGAACCAGAGACACATAAACAAGGAACAGAGTAACAGTTATTGGGGGGGGGGGGAAGAGGGATATGTAGGGGAACGTTTTAGTGAAGGAACTAGTATAAATAACCCATGGACATGGACAATGGGGTGGGGGGGATGGGACAACTGTAATAGAAAAACAAAATAAATAAATTTGAAAAAATAATCTTTATACAATTATATGTATGATTACTAATATAATTGTACTTATAATTATAAATAGTATAATTATATATTATAAAACACTTTAAAATACCATTTACAACATAAAAATATTAAATACTTAGCAATAAGTGTAACAAAAGATGTGCAGGACTTCCAGCCAAGATGGAGGCGTAGACAGACCTGCTACATCTCCCTTTACAGCTGAGAATGAATACAGCTATCTCAAAACTAGAAACAACCAGAAGTTCCAGAAAATCAAATTGCATGGAAGTCCAACGAACAAAGATATAAAGAAGAAATACTCATCTGGATAGGTAGGAGGTGGGGAGCTTGGACAGAGAGGATGTGGTCTGGTGGTGGCAGCAGCAGCAACAGTGGCAGGCTGGTGGAAAGCACAGTAACACATTTCTAAAAGTCAGGAGGAACACCTGGGGAGCATTCCCAGCTCCTCACCAGACAGCACAGCTCATGGTCCCAGCCCTGGGGAAAATCAAGCCTCATTGCTTCTGACTTTGCAAACCTGTGGGGGTTGGGGTGGAGGAAGAAACTGCCAGTCTCTCAGCAGAATCCGCTTGTTTAAAGGGCCCCCATGGTCCTAGAATGTCCGCAGACTCACCCACTCTGGAAACGACAGCCAGGGCAATAGCTAAAGAGGCGCCAGTCCCATACAGAGTGGAAGTGTCTGGAAAAGGGGCAAGTGCTGAGCAAGTGGCATTGTTCCCTCTCAGATCCCTCCCCAACATATAGCACCACAACATGGTGAAACAGGTCACCCTGTGCTGATGAATCTCTAAGGCTCCACCCCTTACAATGTAACAGAAGCAACAGCTCTACCTAAGATACAGAGGCAAACAAACAAAGGAGCCTGTCAAGATGAGAAAATAGAGAAGTATGGCCCAAAAGAGGGAATGGGTCAAGGTTCCAGTGGGAGAACTAAGTGACGAGGAGATAGCCAACCTAACGGATGCAGAATTCTAAACACTGGTGATAAAGATGCTCACAGGCTTAACAGATATGCTTAAGTATGGCAGATGCATAAGAGAATAAGTGAAGGCTATGCTAAGTGAAACGAAGGAAAACCCACAGAAAACCAATGGTGAAGGGAAGAAAACTGGGGCTCAAATCAATGATTTGGAACATAAGGAAGAAAAAAAGAGTCAACCAGTACAGAATGAGGAAACAAGAATTCAAATAAATGAGGAGTGGTTTGGGAACCTGTGGGACAACTTTAAACATACCAACATCCATATCATGAGGGTGCCAGAAGGAGAATAGGAAGAGCAAGAAATTGAAAGCTTATGTGAAAAAATAATGAAGGAAGACTTCCCAAATTTGGTGAAGGAAATAGACATACAAGTCCAGGGAGCGCAGAGAGTCCTGGGTGAGCTGAACCCATGCCAAGACACATCAAGATTAAAATGTCAAAAGTGAAAGATAAATAGAATCCTAAAAGCAGTAAGAGAGAAGTGGAGAGTTGCCTACAAAGGAGCACCTAGAAGACTATCAGCTGATTTCTCAAAAAACACTTTGCAGGCAAGAAGGGACTGGCAAGCAGTATTCCATGTGGTGAAAACCAAGGACCTACAGCCAAGATTACTCTATCCAGCAAAGCTATCATTTGGAATGGAAGGGCAGATGAAGTGCTTCCCAGACAAAGTAAAGTTAAAAGAGTTCATCATCATGAAGCCATTATTATATGAAATGTCAAAGGGTCTTACTTAAAAAAAAGAAGATCAAAACTATGAATACTAGAATGACAACAAACTCACAACTATCAACAACTGAATCTAAAAAATGAAAACAAAATCCAACTAAGCAAACCAGAATAGGAACAGAATCACTGGTATGGGGATCGTTTGGAAGGTTGTCAGCTGGGAGGGGGAAGAAAAAGAAATAGGGAAATGGTGCAGGGATTAAGAAGCATAATCAGTTGGTACAAAATACAGGGGGAAGTTAAGAAAAATATTGGAAAATGTGAAGCCAAAGAACTTGTATGTGTGACCCATGGACATGAACTAAGGGGGATAGGATTTCTGGAGGGTGGGAGGGTACTGGGCAGAGGGGAGCAAAGGGGAAAAAAATTGGAACTACTGTAACAACATTATCAATAAAATATAGTTAAAAACGAGCAAAAAACTATAAGATATTGTGAAAAATCAAAGAGATCTTTATAAATGAATACACATGTTCATTATATTATGGATTCAACATTGTGAAAATGTCAATTCTCTACCAAAACAGAAGTCTAGACTCAAGGTAATTATAATAAAAATTTTTACAGGTATTTTTTGTTCATATGGAAAACTGATAAACTTACTTTTAACATTTTTATGGAAATGAAAAGTTGATAAAAATTAGACCCTTTTGAAGAAGAAAAACAAGGAAGACTTGCTCTACCAAATATTCAGCCTTATTATAAATTACAACAATTAAAATGTTTTGGCATTGGCATACACATATGGATGAATGGGGCAGAATGGAGTCCAAAAGCAGACTCATGAATACAGAGACATGAAAAATTTGTCACTGCAGAGAATGAGTGAATCATAGTATTTCAAATAAGTTATACTAGGAAAATTGGATACTCATGGAAAAATGAAAGAGAAACTTAACCCTTACCTCACTCTGTATAAAAACCAACTCCAGATAAATTATAGATTTAAATGTGAAAGGCAAACAATAATCAAAATAATATTTAATAATACAACTTCTAGTAAAAATGTAGGAAAATATCTTCTTGATCTCAGGTTAGTGTAATATTTTTTATACATGCTACAAAAAAACAGTAAGCAAAGGAGAAGCTTGATAAACAGGACTACATTAGAATAAAGAATTTCTCTTTATCAAAGGTATTAGTCAATCAGCTGTATCCAAAAGGACTCCTACAAGTCCCCAAACAAAAGATAGACAACTTAACAGACAAATTGGCAAAAGAGGATATCTAGTGGCACTGGATGACTGAGCTCATCATCAAAACCTCCAACCCCAAAGAGCACTGAGTTTCAAGAGGAACTCAGAGAAGCAAGGAGTGTCTCCTTCTGTGGCTATGGGGACACGCAGACCTCCCCCACTTTCACAGAGCCTGGGACTGCTACTGGCTGACCTTGCTTTGTAAGGAACATATTCCCAATAATTCTAAATTGAGTTTTTGTAAAATGCATTTTAAATACACAAGCCAGGGAAACCTAACTATTTAAAGGCGTAGTGCTATGAATCCTTTTAGAAAATGAAAAAGAGAAAGAAAAAAGAAAGCAAAAGGAAAGAAGGAAGGCAGGAAGGCAGGAAGGCAGAAAGGAAGGAAGGAAGGAAGGAAGGAAGGAAGGAAGGAAGGAAGGAAGGAAGGAAGGAAGGAAGGAAGGAAGGAAAGAATAAAAAGAGAAAAAGAAAAATATCTTTAATAGTGTAAGTAGTCACTCTTTAAATTCTCTCTTTGGATGTTCATATTTTTATGTTATGCAGAGTTTTATTAAATTAGAACACATTACCACAGTACTTGCTAAAAACCATATTGCTTTGGGCCTTCGAGCCTCAGAATTTAGAAGAAAAGTTGTTGTTTATGCCACTTTTCTTCAGTAATTGAAACAAATGTGAAGGTAGGGGGAAATCTGGGGATTTGGGCAAAGCTTTCCACTGGTCTTACCTCTAGTTGCCACAGAGAATAACAACTTTAAAAGACAACTTCAAAGAAAGCCAGCCATGAGCTAAAATCTCTCCTCTTCGGTGAGAGAAAACACTAAGGGGGTGGATTGTGGGGAAAGTATCTTTGCTGCTCTAAATAGCAAATAATTTAACTAACTGAGCTTTGTTCTTATTCAGAAGGACAGTTCAGAGCAAGCAGCGCTCTAGTCTGGCTGTCCTCGTACCCTCAGGCCCAATTTCTGACTCAGTTGCTGATCCTAACACAGCTCTCTGAGAGCTGGTTTTCTTCTCCACGTTCATCAGGCTACATTCTCCAAATACTCTGTTTCTTGGCGCCTGTTTTCCTAGAACTCCGAAGAACATGGTGCATTCTTTCCCACTGCTTACAACTAACTTCCTTTTGCCCATCTGTCTACTTTCTCCCTCTCTTCCTGGGGGCCTCCTCTGTTCTGTTTATGTTAAGGAAGAAAGGAACTAGCTAATAATAATAATGGACATTTATTAAGCACCCAGGAATCATGGGTTACCTCATTTTATCTTCCAGCAATCTTAAGAAAGGTCCTACTTCTACCCACTTCAGAAAACAGTCTTAGGGGCATGAATAACTTTATTACGAAGGTGGCAAGTGACAGAGTTAGGGTTTAACCCAGACCATCTAACTCCAAAGTGTCTATTTGTATTGTCCCTCTATCTAATAATTCCTTCATTTATTCAAATAATATTTTTTGAGGTCTCACTTATGTGCCAGGCACTATTCAGGGTATATAGCAACAACTGAGGCAAAAGATGTTTCCACCCTCATTATGATTCTTTGTAAAAGGAGAGAGACAAGAAATGAACAAATAAATAAATTTCTGAGTGATAGCAGCTGTGGAGAAAGACTTCAAGGAAGGGGACCGAATAGTGGTCCTCAGATTTGATGTGTATGAATTTAGTTGGGGGCTTGTTGAATCATTAATTGCTGGGCCTCACTTTCAGAGCTCCTGGTCCAGCAAGTCTGGGGTGGGGCCTTGGAATTTACATTTCTAACAAGCTCTCAGGTGAGGCTGGTTGTGGACTACACTTGAAGAATCACTGGGATGGGTAGTATTTGGCACTGGATTGGGAATAAGGATGCCTCTCTAAAGTGGTATATGTTTGAGTTAAGACCTAAATGATGAAATGAGTAAGCCACCAGAAGATATGAGGAACAAGGATACCAAGCAAAAGTACAGAAAGTGCACAGTCCTCAAGGTAGAAATGAGCTCTGGGTACAGAAAGGAGAAGTAAAGATCTGCTTGGTACTGAATGAGGAAATAAAGAGGGGCAGATAAACCCAGTTCAAACCCAACATAGTTCAGTTCTTTCTTTTCCTTCTGCTCCACTAGGCTGTTTTTCTTTTCTTTTTTCCTTTTCCTTTCTTTTTAAGTATATTTTATTGATTATGCTATTACAGTTATCCTAGTTTTTTCCCTTTGCCCCCCTCTGCCCAATACCTCCCTTCCCTTCAGCAATCCCCTGCTTTTCTTATGTCCATAGGTTGAGCATAAAAGTTCTTTGGCTTTTCCATTTTCTTTCTCCCTGTCTATTTTGTACCTACCAATTATTCTTCTTAATCCATGTACCATTTACACCCTATTCTCCCCCTTTCCCCTCTCCACTGATAACCCTCCATATGGTCTCCACATCTATGATTCTGCTCATATTTTAGTCATTTGCTTAGTTTGTTTTTGTTTTTTAGATTCAGTTGTTGATAGTTGTTTGTTGTCATTTTACTGTTTAGAGTTTTGATCTTTTTCTTTTCTTAAATAAGTCCCTTTAACATTTCATACAGGAAGGACTTGGTGATGACAAAGTCCTTAGGTTTGCCTTCTCTAGGAAGCACTTTATCTGCCCTTCCATTCTAAATGGAACTTTGCTGGATAGAGTAATCTTGGTTGTAGGTCCTTGCTTTTCATGACTTTGAAGACTTCTTGCCAGTCCCTTCTTGCCTGCAAAGTTTCTTTTGAGAAATTAGCTGATAGTCTTATGGGAACTTCTTTATAGTTAACTCTCCACTTTTCTTTTGCTGCTTTTAAGATTCTTTATCTCTAACATTTGGCATTTTAATTATGATGAGTCTTGGTGTGGTTCCCTTTGGGTCCTTCTTGTTTGGGACTCTCTGTGCTTCCTGGACTTGTATGTCTATTTCCTTAGCCAAATTAGGGAAGTTTTCTTTCATTATATTTTCAATGTCTTTCTCTTCCTCTTCTCCTTCTGACATCCCTATGATTCAGATGTTGGCACTTTTGTAGATGTCACAGCCTTCTTATTCTCTTTTCATTTTTTTGAATTTTTGTTCCTTCATTCTGTACTGGTTGACTATTAATTTCTTCCTTATGTTCCAATTCATTGATTTGAACCCCCAACTTCCTTTCCTTCACTATTGGTTCCCTGTGGATTTTTCTTTATTTCACATAGTGTAGCCTTCATTTCTTCCCTTATGTGTTTGCCATATTCAATGAGTTCTCTGAGCATCCTTATCACCAGTGTTTTGAACTCTGCATTTGATAGGTTGATTATCTCCATTTTGTTTAGTTCTGTTTCTGGGGTTTTGATCTGTTTTTTCATTTGGGCCGTATTTCTGTTTCCACAATTTGGCAGCCTCCCTGTGTTTGTTTCTGTGTATAGTTAGAGCTGATTTGACTCCCTGTCTTGGAACACCTGTTATGTTGTAAGGGACTGATCCTTAACTATTCGTCAGTGCGGGGATGACCCATTTCACAGCTTTGTGGTGCTGTTTGTGGGAGAGGGGTCAGACAGGAAAAAATACTGCTTGCTTGACACTCACTCTTCTTCCAGTCACTTCGCCCACTTCCCATATGCAACTGGAGCCCATTTAGATGCTGCCCTGGTGGTGGTTCCCAGAGTGGGTGGGCTTGCATATGTTTTAGGACTGTGGTGGCCCTCTAAAGAGACTCTGCTGAGAGATGCGCAGTTTCTTCCACTGCCCCAATCCCCACTGGTTTTCACAGCCAGAAGCTATGAGGCTTTATTTTCCCAGTGCTGGAACCCTGAGCTGCACAGTCTGGCCAGGGCCTGGGATCATTCTCCAGGTGTCCCTCCTTGCTTTTATCTGCCACACTTGAATGTGAGACTTTCCATTCTGCCAGCCACCGCCGTTGCCTTGTTGCTACCACATCACCACTGCTACACTGCATCCTCTCCATGGCAGCTCCCTATCTCCACACCTCCTACCCATCTGGATTGGTATTTCTTCTTTAAATCCTTGGTTGTCAGACTTCTATACAATTCAATTTTCTGGCAGATTTGGTTGTTGTTGTTTTTTTTTGTTTGTTTGTTTGTTTGTTTTTGGAATTATTTGTGATCCTTCTTGTGATTGTGTGAGAAAGAGAAGTGTGTCTACCTACACCTCCATCTTGGCCAAAAGTCTCAATAGCACTTTCTGTTAAGCCCCTTGAACACACTGCTTTCTTGCAGCTTCTAGAGGTTGTGGGTATGTCTCTCTTGAATCCTCGCTCCAAGGCTTTTCCATTATGAGGTTTTAGACTTTGAGCATTTCTTTTTCAGACTGTCTTTAGAAACCTCTTGGAGTTGGACTGGGTATAACTTGGATACTGGACTACATCCAGGAAAGGTGGTCTATGTGGTTTTAACATGAAAATGAAAATGTCTTTAACCAAAAAATAGTGGCTGTTAGTTGACGTATAAAATAAAGATCCAATATAAAATTACTTTAAATGGAAATCTCTTCTGACACATTGGAAATATGATTTAATTGCCCTTCACTCAAAAGCTATTTTAAAGATAATTTTCCAACTAAAAACAACCTATTGTCTTATATGTATTATATGCTGGTGTTGTATACCATTTAATTAATGTTATTATTTTGTTTATTATTATTATTTTTTAAATTTTATTTATTTTTAGAGAGCCAGGAGGAGGGAAAAAGAGAGGGAGAAAAACATCGATGTGAGACACCAACATTAATCGGTTGCCTTTTGTATGTGCCCTGACTGTGGACCAAACCCACAACCCAGGAATGTG
Source organism: Furipterus horrens (assembly GCF_987537825.1). Classification (NCBI taxonomy): domain Eukaryota; kingdom Metazoa; phylum Chordata; class Mammalia; order Chiroptera; family Furipteridae; genus Furipterus; species Furipterus horrens. The sequence continues at coordinate 81,785,010 of NW_028327176.1, read as the reverse complement.
CCCTGATGGGAGATCAAATTGGTGACATTTTGCTTTGCAGTACAATGCCCAACCAGCCGAGCCACACTGTCAGGGCCATTTAATTATTATTTTTAAAAATCTGGGTAACTTGTCAAATCTGAGAGTTGTTGCAAAAGATCAAAGATAAGATCCATGACTTTTCTTTCCTCATTCTTCCACCTTAGTGTTTTTCAAATACAAATGTCCTTAGAACGGAAATCACTTAACAGCCTCCTTGGACAAAGATACTGAGTAAGGAAGAATGATCTAGATGAAGCTGTTTTTGCCATGTTCCTACTCCACCCCTGGTCCCTGAGGTGAGGAGTGCTGAGCTAGAAAAGGATGTGGTATGGGTTTCTGTGGGATTCTCAGCCAAGGTGAGCCCTATCTGTGTAAGGAAAATTGGCTCCTCTCTTTCTCTCAGTACACACTATGGGCTACTTCTACAGCAATGTCTCTCATCTTTTCCTTTTCTTTGATCTGTTCTTATGCAGCAATGATTGATAGAGGGAGCCTGTTCATTTCATTCCTAAAAGAAATGGGGACTCTCAAGCATTTGAATTTCCTAAATATTACATAATCTATAGTTGGTTGGAGCACTCCAAAATTTACTGTTGGTGAGTGTTATGGGCTAAATTGTGTCCTCCCCAAATCAGTATGTTGAAGTCCTATCCCCTAGTTTCTCAAAATGTGACTGTACTTACCAATAGGATCTTTGCAGAGGATATTAATATTAAAGAAGGCCAGTGGAGTGAACCCTACTCCAATATGATTGGTGTCCTTATAAGAAGAGATTGGGACACTGACATGCAAAGAAGTAAGGCCACATGAAGATGCAGCAAGTAGAGGGCCATATTGTAAGTCAGAGAAAATGGCCACAGAAGAAACCAATCTTGACGACACCTTGATCTTGGACTTCTGTTGTTTAAGCCCCCCAGTCTGTGGTACTTTGTTATGGCAGCCCAAGCAGACTAGTATCATGAGTGTTTGTATCTTAGATTTTCATAGAAACTTTGTTATGCTTTTCATTCCATGCTTTTTAAAAAATTTATGTTAATAAAATGAATTAAGAAAACCAGGTTCCTCCTCTGAGGGTTTCTGTTCAGCTGGAAACCAGTGGGCCAGAGGTAGATAAAGAAGGTCTTTCCTCCCTGAGTGGGGTTCTCTTGCCTCTACTGTCAGTGTTGGTGCCTGTGACTCTGGCCTGAGACAGTATCACCCCTTGACTTCTGTTTGGCAGACTGGCCTGGTCAGCAAACTGGGCATTTCTAGGTTGCTGCTTCTGCTTGATATTTCACATTTGACTGAAATATATCCTGACCCAGATTATCCCATTTAGTTTGGAAAAAAGGTTAAAGGAGGTTCTAAGTGCCCTTACCTCTGAGGTTCAATGGGGTGCCAACAGCAAAGTGTTTGTGTCCACAGGAGGGTAGCCAGGTGTGGAGAGAACACCAAAGTTAATCCTATGAGTCCCGTTGGGGGAATTTCTTATCTGGGTAAGTCAGGATACTTTTGGTTGTAGGTGACAGAAAACCAGCTCAAACTAGCTTAAAAGGGAAAAAAATGGAGGGTGTGGACTTAGGTCTATATAACTGAGATGTTCAACACATAAATAGGTTTTGGTACAGCTTGATCATGAGTTCAAATTCTGTCAACAGGAAGTTGTCTATTTCTAACCAGAGACTGATTCCTTGTTTTGGGGTCTAAGACAAAAACTCTTAGTGTGTTTGCAAAGGTGGCCACTGACTTATCAGTCATAGAGTGATCCTCTCCAAAAGAACATATCAGTTTACCCAGAGTTACAGCAAAATTCTTGGGGACACCTCTGAATGGTTCAGTTTGGGTCTCCTAATTTCTAACCAGTCATTGTAGCCAGGATGATAGAATACTCTAGGTCACATTCCTACCCATCGGGGTGATAAGCAGGGTGGGATGTTGACTTCATCCAAACCACTGAGAATTCAGAGGGTTGAGGTGCTAGGAAGAAAAAAGTAACACATCACACACGAATCTAGTACTACATTAGACTGCTCATAAAAAAGGCTTAACATTGACTGGCTTGTGTAAAGTACTTAAATGACAAATTAATAAAAAAGGGAAATGTACTCTTTCAAAAATTTGAAAGACTATTATATAGGAAAGAGAGTGGATTAGAAAGAGGAAGAAGGTCAAAATTACACAGAGAACTTAGAAAAGGGAAGATTTCACCTCAATGTAAGAAAAACCCTTCTAGGAGTGAGAACGAAAAGAGGGTGCTTCATGAAGTGGTAAGCTCCCCTTCCCTAGATGAGCCCTAGTAAAGATAAATGACCCTCCACCCATGCTGCAAAAAAGGGGGTTCCAAGACAGGTGGGTGAGGGAAGACTGATCCCAAAGACCTCTTCCAACCTCAATCTAATTCCCAAACTACTTATTTCCACATAGAAAACACTGAGGCAGCCAAGAAGGTGCAGACCAGAGGGGAGCACAGTGGGCAGCATGGAGAGGTTTGGAGTTTTTTTGAGTTAACATTTTTGAGGCCTTACTGTGTGCCAGGAACTGACTAGGAGCTTGCATTCCTTGTCCCATGTAATCCTCACAGCAACTCTTAAAATAGGTTTTAGTGACTCCATTGAATGAATGGGATACAGAGAGGTTGAGTATCTTGCCAAAAATGACACAGAAGTAGTGGAGCTGGGACCTGAATGTATGCCATTTGTCATCTAAGCACAAGCTACCAAACCTTTATTCTTGGAGTGCATGCAGGCTGGCTTCTTTCCAGAGTGACATCATGTACCTCCCTCTGGTCACTCACCACCCCCCTTCCCTACTCAGGATCAAGGTCGACAGGGTTCAGAGGGCAGCAGGTGGGTTTAATGAGATATGAAGGCTATGCCTCCCAGGGAGCCAAGAGCAACTGGGATGAAATCCCAGATTCACATGTTCCCACTTGCGATGTCAAGAGCAAGTGTAATGGCCATACATCAAAACAAACACAATGACAATAAAGTCAGTGTTATCACTGAACCCTTTCCAACTCCAGTCCCTCCAGTTGCTTTGGTTGTTGAATCAATAAAGCCAAGTAGGCCCCTGTAGTAACTACTACCTTTCTTCTGTGCCTTTAGAACAAATCACTTAATTTTTCTAAGTTTTCACCTTTTTTAATCCCTTTTAAAACATTTATTTTTCTTGCACACTTAAAGAGATATCAGAAAAAAGGTAGCAGAAAGTGTAATTATTTTGTTTTCATTTACCTATTTGTTTGTGATTTTATTTACCTATAGCAAGTGTTTATTTAGCACCTACTATGTGCAAGATCAATGTTTTGCAGCAAAGATAGATAATTTTTTCACTTAGCAATTGAAAACACAAGTTTTCTTGAGTAAATAGTAGAAGAATCCATAATGAAAAGCCATAGTAATTGCCTTAACAATTCCTGATGGTCAACAGTAATCGAACCACTAGAATTCGTACTAAAAACTGAAGTATATGCCCTGGCCCTTTTGAAAAGGGCCATCCTAGGAAAGAGTCAGCATGGGAACTTTAGAGCAGGCTCTTCAAATTGAAGACAGCAGTTAAGAGTCTTGTGTTGCCTTCCGGCCTCATGACATTAAGTTTCTGTTAGGTTCTTTAACATGCATACTGCACACCCTGTTGCTGGCTTGCCCTAGAACAAAACAGAAAAAGCAAGACAGCTTCCCTATTCAAAACTAAACTAACTTGTATCCAGGCTTTCTCCAGAGTAACAGGAAGGAGACTCTGACACAGAGGGGCAGCTAATCCAGACTGCTCAAATCTGCCCCGGCCCCTCACTCTGTTCTCATTGCCTATTGAGCCCAGCCATGCCTCCCTCCCTGGTGCCAATACAGTCCTTTCCTTTTATGGCCTCAGGATGACTGACAAAGCCAAACTCTTATATCACTTTATATATTAAGTAGTAAGAGAAACTAAGAAGTAAATAGACAAAGAAAACACAGAAAGCATAAAAACATCCAAGCTTAGAGGAAACGACTTCCAGTCCTACTCCATAGCTGCTCATGAACCAGATTCCTAAATTTTATCCCAATTTCCCTCAACCCTGGATGCATACAAGCACCTGGAGAGGGGTATGTGTGCTAGTTTCCTGGGTCTCACTCCCCACTGGTTTTGGACTTTGACTGGCTGACCTATATATGGCTCCCAGGGGATCTAATATCCCACCAGATTGAGAACCACTGTCCCAGGCCAAATGAAACAGAATGAACTTAACACAGTTTAAGAAGCTTGTCAGGTACAACTGACTGTATGTCTAAAGATGGTGCAGCACTACCTCCCAGTCCTAAAAAGATGGAGCCTAATCCCCTTCCCCTTTCATCTGGGTGGGCTTGTGTGCTTCATTATAGAGTGTGGCAAAGGTATGGCTATGAGACTTCTGAGGGTATATCATAAAGGCCATGCATTTCCACCAGCTTTGCTTGAGACTCTGCAACAGTCTAATGACCCTGAGACTGCTGTGCTAGAGAGGCCACTCAGGTCAACAGGCTCAGGTCATCCTTATCAAGATGCTACACAGGTAGTAAAGCCAACTTGGATCACCCAGATCAGCCCATCCAACGCCTGACTATCACTGAGGAACTGCCACAGGAGCCAAAGAACCACCAACTGAATTCTACCCAGATTCTAACTCCATGGGTGTAGCAAAATGGTGGTTGCTCCACATGATTAAATTTGGGTGGATTTATTATGCAGAAATGTTAACTTGAATACCAGCAGACTCTAATGTGCAGCCAGGGTGAAGAACTACCTCTTATTCTGTGGCCATTTGACTGCATTATTACACTAGTGCAACCTGCCTGCTGTCCTTCTAGAGCTTCCTGCCTATATCCCATGAGTTCAAACGGGGCTTCTTATCTCTAGCAAACTGCTCCCTCGGGAACAATTGCAGAGGCCCTAGTCTCACCCAGGTCCAGGTCCTGGACTGTGGGTCCTGGTCTGTGAGCAAGGCCTCCTCTATAGCTCATTGGCCAGCCTGCGGTGATCACCATTGGAATGACGTCAAGCTCCCTTGACGTGGCCTGGGTCCAATCTGTTATAGATCCCAAATATTCACTGTCAGAACTCTGCGTATGCCATCCTGTGTCCACACAGCCCACATTGCCCACAGGCCCAGCTCATCTTTTGCAGCAATTAGCAGTATATCCACTCCTAACAGAGTAACATGGTAAAGACACAAACTAGAGCTCCTCACATCTGAGGCCTCAGCCTTGATCCATAAGCTGCTTGTTGGCCCATTTTGAATGGTTTTACCAGATTGTTCAGTCTTTTTTCTCAAACTGGCGGAAATCCTCTGCTAAGGTACTGAGACTTACTTAGGACTTAATGTTTCCCTTTTTAAGAGATAGAAAATCTTGAAGTAAGACACAGGCAGATAATATGGAGGACTTCTGAAGTTTGGGCACAAGTGTTGTTTGTTAGAAAGGATTGAAGAGAATGGGGCCATGTCTCTGGATGTAACCAAACATTCTCAGGCTGCTGTTCTGCAAGATTCAGTTGTTTTCCCCGCATATTCTGTTTCTCTTTTCCTTTGAGCCTAATGCTAATAATCAGATTTCCAGGTTGGTCACAGCTCCAGAAATTTCACTGACGTGTGTGGTGATTTAAATTAATCTTCTGTCTTCCTTTCTTTCTTCATAAGAAAACCCTGCAGTTAATGAGGGACACTTTAGACAGCCTGTAATTGACAGGAGAACTTTAAAAGGCCAAGGATAAGGGTTTCTTAAGATAAATGTGTGATGGCAAATGGCTCCAAAGAAAGAGACAGTTTGTTTCAAAGGAAGGTCTTAGCTCAGGCCCACTAGCCCTGAGGCTTGAATGCAATAAAATGCAAACTGGGCTGGCTCTTGCAACTCCCCTCCTGTGAACATGAGTTGTGTCCATGCAGCCTTAAAGGGTGGGTTCTGAGTCTCATTACTGTGACTTTGAATTGTGTTGGGGAAAACGATACAGGCACATTATTAGAATATACCAGTTAAATATAAGAACATCAATACTGGATTTAAAGTGGAATTCAAATTCCCTGTTGGTAACAATTACATTGACTCATCCTATATGCCTTGAATTAAGGCAGTGGTTCTCAACCTTCCTAATGCCGCGACCCTTTAATACAATTCTTCATGTTGTCATGACCCCCAATCATAACTAAAGCATAATGATTAATCACAAAAACAATATGTAATTATATATGTGTTTTCTGATGGTCTTAGGTGACCCCTGTGAAAGGGTCGTTTGACTCCCAAAGGGGTCGCGACCCACAGGTTGAGAACCGCTGAATTAAGATTATACTTCAGTAAAACTTTATTTTGAAACCACAACATCAATGATTCTGTTGCCATTGGAAAACAAGCTTTTCCATGGAATCACAAGAAATACATTCCAGGGATGTGGATGGAGGTATGGTCATGTGGTACGGTTTATTCGGGTGGAAGGATGCCCCTGTGTCCCATCTTGGTCCATCTCACCATGAAGAAAGTCTAACATTGTCTTCAGTAAGGCCAAAACAAAAGCCAGTGTCCAGAGTTTGTGTTTCATATTAAAGCTTAATCCTTTGGAGACCATGCAGGCCTCAATAGCTGCTAGATTCACATGGTCACATGTTCCTGGGTGAGAGAAAGAAAATGCACAAACATATGGGGTAAATGTGGGTCACTGAGAGAGAGAGAGAGAGAGATTCTTTCTTTCTTCTCCTGGGGTTATATCCAGGAGTTTTTTCAAACTAATTTTGTAGGCTTTTGATGGGTCCACCCCTCGTTAGACTGACAGGCCTTTATGGTCAAGCCCCTCCTCCTGCATTGCTCAACGGTCTGGTACTAGAGGGCAGACCGTATTCCTGCGGAGATTTCCTGTGCTCCTAGGATTATGTCTCCTCAGCAACAGTCCCCTGGAGAGTGTGAATGAGTCTGTAGCTGTGGCTTCCTGACCAAACAAACAGGCTTATGTTCCCCAGTTTATTGAACTGAAGGTCTAATTCCCTTTGCTTTCTTTCTTATAAATAACTATTTAATTACCAAATGGTAACAGTTTAACTTTCCATTCAGGTCACCTAAAAAATACTACAACACTATCCAGGAGGGATAAAATTGCATTTCAGCGATCTAACATGATATTGTTAGAGTTGGTTAAGGAAATATATGGGTTTTAATGATGACTTCTGAGTCGGTCTTCACTCCAAGCTGCTGTAGATAAGGTACTCTTGAAGGACACTGAAATACTTTCTTTTATTTTTAAAAGAACTATCATGTTTTATCAAGAATTATTATGAATTTTGAAGGAGACTTTACTGCAGGATCTCTATCATTCTTCTCTCATTTCCCCTGTAAAAAATAAAAATGCATTTCTATGATTCAAAATCTAGTCACAAGAAAAAAGAAACCAAGATAAACATTGTTGTGCCTGCAATCAGGCAAATAGATATAATGCTCCTTTGAGTTCCTAAGTTTAGTTCAATTAAAGACTAAAATTATTACATAACATTCACAGGGTATAGAAGGTGTGACTAAGATGTGATGCCCAAGTATAACATTTTAAAGATCTTTTAAAAATAAGATAAAATAAGTCATAGGCATCTACTGTGATTTCTCTAGGGATCTCTCTGTCTGAGAAGAGATGGCTATACATCTTCACAGGTTAAACAGAGCTAAGAAATGGAGGCGCCAGAATGCAGCTGGAAAAACCTATGCCATCAGTTTCAGCTTTAAAAATTGTTTTAATTGAAGATAACATACACACAGAAAAATGCCTATATTGTATCCAGCTGAATGAATGTTCACCCCTTGAACAAATCTGTTTAACCAGCACTCAGTTAAAAAAAAAAAAAAAGACACGTCACTTAGTATAATACATTCTATGTTCATCCATGTTGTGACAAATGGCTAGCTTTCATTCCTTTTTAACAGGTGAGTAATATTCCACAGTATATATGCACCACCTATTTTTCATTCATTTGTGTATCAGTGGACAGTTTGGTTGCTTACATAGCTTAGCTTTTGTAAATAATGTTGCAATATCATATAATTTCACTTACATATGGAATCTAAAAACAAAGTAAATAAGCAAAACAGACACAAACTCATAGATACAGAGAAAAAATTGCTGGTCACCAAATGGGAGGAGGTTTGGGAAGATGGATGAAAAAGACAAAAGGATTAAGTACAAATTACCAGTTACAAAATTAGTCACAGGGATATAAAGTATAGCACATGGATCTGAGATGGCAGAGGAGTAAGTGGAAGCTACACTAACCTCCTCCCAGGACCAATCTGGAATTACAACTTAACTGTGAAGATATCACCTGGAATAATCAACTGAACACTAGCTGGAGAGAAGCCTTATAGTGATGGACAGACTGAAAAGGCTGTTTCTTCACAACTGACTGATAGGAAGTGCAGAGACATGAGAGGGCTGGCTAAACTCCCATGGGTGGCAGCTGAAAGGATGGAGAAATATCTCAGCAGCTGGGGTTCCCCCTGAGAAAGGTGGGGTCTAAACTCCCAGCTGGGCTTCCAAGCCTATTGCAACAGAGTGGAAAATAAAATAGCACCCAGCTGTGAAAAGCCAAAAGCCATGGATTTTTTTGCTGGCCAGAGAGAAACTGCTGGAGACAAACAGCTCCTAAAGGGACCACATAAAAAGATATATTGGCACCCCCCTACCCTGGGCTCAGGCAGAGGGAGGTCAGAGTGGCCTAGAGATGCTTAAGAAAAATTTGGGGTGGTGGCTTTGAGGAGAGAACTGGGGGAGCAGCCAACTGGGTTCCAGTGCTGACTCATCCCCACACTGCAGGCAGACCACTCCCTTCCAAGTGGCCTCAACCTGAGGGGAAGCAATAGCCCCGCTTGCAGGAATATATAATATTTGCATATCAATAAATGTAATACAGCACATAAACAAAATGAAAGACAAAAATCACATGATCATATCAACAGATATGGAAAAAGCATTCAATAAAGTTCAGCGCCCATTTATGTTAAAAATGCTCGACACAGTGGGAATAGAGGGAGCATACGTCAACATAATAAAAGCCACATACAAGAAACTTGCCACCAACATCATATTCAATGCGCAAAAACTAAAAACTTTCCCCCTAAGATCCGGAACATGACAATGATATTCACTCTCTCCCCTTCTACTGAACATAGATTTAGAAGTTCTAGTCACAGCGATCAGATAAGAAAAAGAAATCAAAGTCATCCAAATTAGAAAGAAGGAGGTAAAACTATTTTTTTGCAGATGACATGATAGTGTACATAGAACACTATAGACTCCATCAAAAGAACTACTTGAACTGCTAAGTGAATTTGGCAAAATAGCAGGATACAAAGTAAGTATTCAGATATCGAAGGCATTTCTGTATACCAATAATGAAATATCAAAGATAGAAACTAGAAAAAAAATCCCATTTACTATAGCAACAAGAAAAATAAGGTACTTAGGAATAAAATTAACCAAGGAGGTAAAAACCTGTACCCAGAAACTACAGAACATTAAAGAAAGAAATTAAGGAAAATACAAATAAATGGAAGCATATACCATGTTCATGGATGGGAAGAATCAACATCATTAAAATTTCCATACGACCTAGAGCAATTTATAGATTCAACACAATCCCTATTAAATTCCAATGACATATTTCACAGACCTAGAACAAATACTTCAAACATTTATGTGGAACCAAAAACAACCCCGAAAAGCCTTAGCAATCTTGAGAAAGAAGAACACAATAGGAGGAATCACAATACCTGATATCAAACTATATTACAAGGCCACGGTAATCAAAACAGTCTGGTACTGGCATAAGAACAAACATAAAGATCAATGGAACAGAACAGAGAGCCCAAAAATAACCATAGGTCTATATAGTCAATTAATATTTGACAAAGGAGGAAGGAGCATAAAATGGAATGAAAAGAGGCTCTTCAACAAATGGTGTTCAGAGAATTGAACACGACATGCAAAAAAATGAAACTAGAACACCAATTTGCACCATACACCATAATAATCTCAAGATGGATCAAAGACTTAAATGTAAGCCTTGACACCATAAAAGTCCTAGAGGAAAAGATAGGAAGTGAAGTCTCAGATATCCCATGCAGAAATATTTCCACTGATATATCTCCTAGGGCAAGGGAAATAAAGGAAATAATAAACAAATGGGACTATATCAAACTAAAAAGTTTCTGCTCAGCAAAAGAAAACATCAGCAAGATGAAAAGGGAACCAACCATATGGGAAAGTATATTTGCCAATGATACCTCAGACAAGGGATTGATCTCCAAAAAATATAAAGAACTTATATGACTCAACGCAAAAATGACAGATAATCCAATTAAAAAATGGGCAAAGGACTTAAACAGACACTTCGTATAGGGGTCCATAAGTATATGAAATAATGATCAACATCACTAGCTATCATGGAGGTGCAAATTAAAACCACAGTGAGATACTACCTCACATCAGTCAGAATGGCCATCATTAAAAAAATCAACAAAGAACAGGTGTTGGTGAGGACATGGAGAAAATAGAACCCTAGTGCACTGTTTGTGGGAATAGAGACTGGTGCAGCCACTATGGAAAATAGTATGGAATTTTCTAAAAAAACTAAAGATGGAACTGCCTTTTAAACCAGCAATTCCACTGCTAGGATTACACCCAAAGAATCCTGAAATAGCAATTCAAAAGAACCTGTACACCACTATGTTCATAGCAGTACTATGTACAATAGCCAAATGCTGGAAATAGCCTAAGTGCCTATCAGTGGATTGGTGGATGAAAAAACTCTGGTACATTTACATGACAGAATTCTATGCAGCAGAAAGGAAGAAGGAATGCCTGACTTTTGCAACAACATGGATGAAACTGGACAGAATTATGCTAAGTGAAATAAGCCTGGCAGTAAAGGAAAAAAAACCATATGATCTCACCTAATACGAAACCCAATGAACAAAACAAATGAGCAAAATAGAACCAGAGGCATGGAAACAAGGTGGAAAGAAGGGGAAGGATTTAGTCAAGGAACTAATATAAATGACCCATGAACATGTAAATAGGGTAGGGATTGACTGTGGGAGAGGAGGGAGGTGGGCAGGGCAGGGAGACAAATGGGGGAAAGATTGGACAACTGTAATAGAACATCAATAAAAAATGGAAAAAAGAAAGTACAGCATGTGGAATATAGTCAATAATATTGTAATAACTATGTATGGTGCCAGGTGTGTACTACACTTAACTACAGTAATTACTTAGTAAGACACATAAATGTCTAATCACCATGTTATATACTTGAAACTTACCTAATATTGCATGTCAATTTTAATTAAAAATGAAAAATATTAAAATTAATTTAATAAGTTAAGAGACTATAACCAGCACCCCAGAAGGCCCTCCCCCCCAATTCTTTACCCATCCACCCACCCCCGAGGTGTAACCAGTATCCTGTTCTAATATCATGGATTAGTTTTACCTGTTTGGTATTTTCTATAATGGAACCACACAGTATGTTCCCTTTGCGCCTGGCTTTTCTCACATGTCACTGTTACTGAACAGCAAATAAGAGTCCTGCTGCCTGCTGCCATTCTCTAGGCAAAATTCCAGAGGCAAAGGTTTGGTAATAAAGTGTTTAATCAAAAGCACTTAAACCTATCAAGCCACAGCTTTAATTAATTAAGCCTATCAATTAAGGCTAAACTCTAACACCTGGGTTCTTCTTCTACCTTTTTTCCCTGTTAATTTCTACAAGGTTAGCTTACAAACTAAAACAACATAATACACAAAAGCTAAATGACTCTTAAAGAATGCCTCAGATCCTGTTCCCTCTAGAATACCCAAATAAACTTGCCACTCTCTGCCAGGCCAGCCTGATCCTAGACTGTACCTGGAGTTTCTTCCCATACAAAATACCATCCGCTGGGAAATGCAGGCAGCTGCAGCACAATCATCCAGGCATCCTCAACGAGCCAGCTCCTGAGCCAGCAAACTCATGAGCCAAAGGGCCAGCTCTCTTTCTATTTCCATTGGCTCTGGAGGCATTTGGCTTCTCAGCCAATCCTGTCCTAAACTGCTTTCCATTTCTCAGCAAACTCCTCCTATGGCCCCTCCTACTTCTCCCCAGTGATCTTCATCAGATCTCTCTTTATCAATTCTTCCATTTTACACTTCTGGACCTTTGTATTCTTACAAAGGCAGATGGGTGAAGGTATCATTCTTCTGTAGCTACTCCTATTGGTTATGGACATAGTCCTACCTATCCCCTGGTCCAGAGATCCCTAACAGAAAGGGGGTCTGGAGTGGAGGGAGGACTTCACACGAAGGAGAAGGATCTTGCAAAGTCCAGGTCAGTTGGTTGTGCCTGGAAAGCAGCATGTGCAATGTCCAAAGGATGGCATTACTGGACAAGTTGGCATCTTTGTTGTATTCTGGAGGTGACAAATTTGGCAAGAGGATTAGAAGGCACAATCAAAATTATAACTAAATAACAAAGGTAAGAAGTAATTCAATGCTTCTGATTAAGAAAAAAATGGCTTTCTTGGAGGAAGGTGTGCAAAGTATGTCACACCTGTCTGAAGCATTTTTACCTGCTATACTTAACTCAGGGTGAGGGGAAATATCCTAGGATTCCCTCCATTTAATACCTCTGGGACCTTTCTGTTCAAGCTATTAGGGCAGAAGAGGAAACCAGTTTTAGTTTGTAAACTAACCCTGTGGAAACTAACAGGGGAAAAGGTAGAAGAACCCAGGTGTTAGAGTTTAGCCTTAATTGATAGGCTTAAGTAATTAAAGCTGTGGCTTGATAGGTTTAGGTGACTGCTTTTGATTAAACACTCCTTTCTTTTATCACCAAACCTTTGCCTCTGGAATTTTGCCTGGAGGGTGGCAGCAGGCAGCAGGACCCCAACTTGCTGTTCAGTAACAGCAAGTCTGTAAGATGCATGTGGTTATAGATAGTACTTTCTTTCTATCCATTGTACAGCTGATTGACATTTGAGTAGCTTCCAATCTGAGGCTGCTATAAAGAGACAGCTGCATGGGCACTTACATTGGTTGCAGTGTGCTAGGGCCCAGGACTCCTCCTAATTTATCTGAATGCTGCATGAAGCTGTTTGGAACAGTGGCAATCCCTGAGCTCCTGATAGCATCATGAGGCCTATTCTTCTGCTGGCAGAATGCAGGTCTTAGTGGAGAAAGGCCACAGCTTCCCATCTGTGAAAATGGGCTCTTGTTTTCATGAAAAAAAAGTGTTTTTTAAAGAGACCGGCCACTGATAATTGAAGTAAGTATTGTTTGCATTATCATAGAAACTTGAGCAGCTGGCCATAGGGAATTTGATCAGTGATAATAAGGTAACATATCTTATTGAAATAGGATACAGCCTAACAATTCTTGAACAAGGTCTAGGGCATGCCCAGGGAAGTAGAATACAGTATAAACTGAGAGTGAAGTGCTGCTGAGAAAATTAAACTGAATCATCTTATCTCAATGGGTTACAAGTTTAAAAGAAGCGCAAAGAGCCAAGATTCATCATTCACAAAATTAGCAACTTAGCTCTTGGGAAAACACGGTTTACAACTTATCTCAGCCACCCTGGGGATACTGCCTACACTTTCTGGAAAGTTCCATTTCTTGTCTATAAAGAGAAGGTGATAACTCCACTTTTGGAGTGCTGCAGAGTCCATGAGATCCCATAAGTGAAAGTGCTGGAAACACCGAATAGGTGCTGGTCAAATGCTATGTTCTCTCTTAGCCCCCAAGTGCCAGGGTTTAGATAAAAGATTTAGAATGCTGAACCAATAGCTCATTCACTTAAGTGGGCTAGAATGTAGTGAATTGGTGGAAAGTCAGAATATCAACCATTTGTTCCTTTTGAAAATGCAAATGAAAGTGAGAAAAGTATATTGGTGTGATCCCTAAGCAGGATGAGTAGTGGGGAGATCAGTGGGCTCTGAACAGGGTGAATGATGGCCAGAGGCAGGGTCAAAGGACTGTGCTTTTATTTGAGTTATCTTCACTCTATGTGTATCAGACTGGTTACCAAGAGAAAAGACTGTTGCTATTTGTATACAGTATTAGAATATTTTCACTTTTTCATACAAATCCATCTTCTTAGGCACTTGACAATTTGGTTAGGCTTACCAAGTGAGGCCTGGCATCTCAAGATTTAGGGTGGCTTCAGGTGGTTCCTTCTCAAAACTCTTCTGTGTAGGCCCAAGGTGGTGGCTCCAAGGCATCCCTTCATTTCTACTGCCACTGGTGGTGACAAGTTTGGATTAAATGGCAGGCAACACAATGATGCTTTGAGGTCCTTGCATCTAAAGTACCACTTCTGCAGCTCTGCTGTGTGCAGGTTTCCACTGGGCTGTGAGCTTCGCTGGCAGTCTGGGGCCTGCGAGAGGCTGCAGCAAAACAGAAAATGAATGAGTGACCTGGAGTCAGGTAGGAAAATCTCTCCATCTCAGCTGGTTTTCCCACCTTACAGGAGCCTGAGGTTTCCTTTGCCTGTTGGAATCCAGATCCAGTGATACCAATACTTCATACTTACTCATTGATGAGATGTTCTGGTCCTCAACATGAAGTGATAAGAATATCATTATACCTATTTTACAAATAAGATCAAGCAAACCCAGAGACCAGTAATGACTGGCCAGGGTATGAAGAGCCGTAGGCCATTGGTCCAGGTTTCCTGAGTGTTCTCAGCAGACCACACCTTCCAGAAGGATGTACATGAGTCTCTGATATAGACAGGTGAATTACCAGACCCTGGATTTAGGGGTCACAGACAGCAGTAACTCTGATGCCATTGGGAGACTTAGCTCATGGCTTCATATCTAAGAATCTGATGTGAGCAGATTTGAGAGGTGTTAGGTGGTAGAGTGAACAGGAGTTTGGGACAAACTGTTCAGGAAGAGGGAAGTTATGTGGTTTCTGGTCTAGGTGTGTATAGATGGTAGCATAATTGCAGGGCCAGCCAGCCCTGGAGGTCACCCTTGATCACAGAGAATAACCAACTTGATTTCAGAAGTCATCATTCACTTACTTTATGAATGGATATTGCTGCTGTCTGTGGCAAGCACTCTATGGGATGCAGAATCTTGTGGGCTGGAGGAACTGGCATGAGTGATCAATTCCTATGAGAGCTAAGGATCTGTTTGAAGGTCATTCATGGCTTCCCACTGCATTTAGAATAAAATTCAAACTCCTCCCCAAGGCCTCCAAAACCACATGGAAGCTGGACTGTGCAGACCTCCCACTTCATCTCCTCATCCTCTTATCTCCAGCTTGTGGTAACTGCCAATCCTTGAACCCTGGAATTCTCTTCCTCAGGATCCTCAAATATCACCTTCTCAGAGAGGCCATCCCCAACCACCTCTTGGGTTTTTTGGTAGCCAATTTCCCTTGTGTGTTTTTTGTCATAGCACTTAACATTGTAAGAGACTACCAAATTTATTTCTTAGCATGTTTGTTAACCATTTCTCCAGCCATTATGTTAGTAGGTAATAGCTGAGCAAGAGAATTAGACTAGGGTCATCCTAATGGAGATTGTTAAAGAGGAAACCAGATACCCCAAATGGTGTCACTCATGCTAAAGCCCATGATACCAAACCTAGATTTAATTCCAGTTTCAATCTCTCCCAGAAACATAATATTAATCAACCAGTCTAGAATTTTCTGGTCAACATTGATCAGTTAATCTGTTACATTGGTCTTCTCCAACCCCCATAGAAAGAAGAAGCAATCTGCACAATAAAAACCCTTCCTGTTCTCTTCCCCCCAAAAGCCATGCCCAGACTCCCAAAAATCCTTTTCTTTCTTTTGTTAATAGTTCCTTTGCCCAACTCCTTTTTCCATAAAAACTTATTTTGTATTACTCCTCAGAGCGCTCTTCTACTTGCTAGATGACATGCTGCTCAATTCAAGAATTTCTTTAAAAAGCCAATTAGATCTTCAAATTTACTCAGTTGAATTTTGTTTTTAACAAGATGAAGAGAAATGACCAGATTTATTCAAGAGATGTTTAAGAGGCAGGGCTGAAAAGGACTGTGGGTAAACTAGATAGGGAACAGGAAAATGAAGACACCTTCTACGTCTTCATGGATGATGGTGCTAATCACTGAGTGGCCCCAGAAAAGGACCATACGTGTGTACAAAAGGCATGAGATGGGTCATTCACTTACTGAGTTTTCAGTGCCTTTGAGGCATCAAGGATTTCCTGCCAAGGATGCAATTGATACCTGGGTCTGGAGCTCAGCAGACAGGTCTGAGACAGATATAAGTCGGTGAGTTACCTGTGTGTAGCTCTCAGTGGACACAGTGAGTATTGACAGAATAGCTTGTTGAGAATAGAAAAGGGAGACAAGGGGAAGCCTTGGAGCAACCCATGAGGAGCTCCACAAGTGTAGAGCTGAGGGGGAGAGCTTGAAAGAAATCAGAGGGGTGAAAAAAGAAAGGTGGGTCCCAGTGGCCAAAGAAGGAAGAGGATATTGCAGTATAGATGGACTTGCTTGACTTCCATGACGGGCTCCTTGGGAGGATCACCTCCAGCCCTGACAGCCAGTGGCTGGTACATAGCTGTGTGTTGCACTGGTCAGTCAGCCTCCTCAGTGATCTCTTTCATAACCTTCACAAGAATTGAGTCAAGCTTCACAAGGACCCTATATTACTTTCCTCATTCTTCAAAGGGGAAAATCAAGGCTCAGAGAGGGTAAAGGAGTTGCCTATGTGATGTGACATGGCAAGCAAAAAATAAGTCTGATACTTAAAACACATAACCCATGTTTTTTACCATCAGCTGCACTAGCACCCCACCACATCTTCACAGGCTCCTCTTTTGGTAGTGCTGATATAATACCAGACCATTTGCAATGACCAAACTTTGACATCAGTAATAAAAACCTTCACTCATGCAAGGCATGAGCCAATCTCGACCATTTAGTTAAGACAATAATGAAATCTTGATTGTCCCCCAAATTCTATATTCCTAAAGAATTGCTCTGTGAGGATTTCCAGCCAAGATGGAGGCATAGGTATACATACTTCACCACCCTCCACAACAATAAGAAGAAATACAACTATGTAAAACTAAAAACAACCAGAACTACCAGAAAGTTGAACTGCATGGAAGTCCAACAAAGATATAAAGAAGCAATATCCATCCAGACAGGTAGGAGGGGCAGAGAAGGCAGCAAGGCAGTGGCTGTGGCAAGCCAGAAGATAGAGCAGTTACACATTATAAAAGTTAGGAGGGACATCTGGGGAGCACTCCTAACCTCAGACCAGGCCATGCATCTCATGACCCCGGTACTGGGGAAAATAAAGCCTCATTGCTTCTGACTGTGAAAAACAGTCGGGGTTGGGGCAGTGAAAAAACTGCCAGTCTCTCATCAGAGTCCATTTGTTTAGAAGGCCCCCACAGTACTAGAACATCTGCAAACCCAACCACAGCCAGGGCAACAGCTAAAGGGGCATCAGTCCCATACAGGAGGTGGGAAAAGTGCCTGGGAAAAGGGTTAGTAATGAGCAAGTGGCGTTGTTCCCTCTCAGACCCCTCCGCCATATAGAGTGCCACAATGTGGTGAAATGGGTCACCCCACATTGATGAATACCTAAGGCTCTGCCCCTTACAATGTAACAGGTGTGACAGCTCTACCTAAGACACAGGCAAACACAGAAGGTGATCAAGTTGAGAAGGCAGAGAAGTATGGCCCAAAAGAAGGAGCAGATCAAGGTCCCAGTGGAGAACTAAGAAACAAGGAGATAGCCAACCTAACAGGTGAAGAGTTCAAAACACTGGTGATAATGATGTTCATAGACTTGACAGACAAGATTAAGTTCTACAAACGCATAAGGGAAGGAGCAAAGGCTATGCTAAGTGAAATGAAGAAAAATTCACATGAAACCAATGGTGAAGGGAAGGAAACCAATGTTCAAATCAACAATTTGGGACATAAGGAAAAAATAAACAATCAGTACAGAATGAAGAAACAAGATTGAAAAAATGAGGAGAGGCTTTGGAACCTCTGAGACAACTTTAAATGTGCCAACATTTGATTTATAGGTGTGCCAGAAACAGAAGAGGAATAGCAAGAGATTAAAAACTTATATGAAAAATAATGAAGAAAAACTTTCCTAATTTAATGAAGGAAATAGACATACAAGTCCAGGAAGCACAGAGAGTCCCAAACAAGCTAGACCCCAAGAGGACCACACTAAGACATAATTAAAATAAGAAAGGTTAATGATAAAGAGAGAATCTTAAAAGTAGCAAGGGAAAAGAAGAGAATTACCTATAAAGGGGTGCCTATAAGACTATCAGCTGATTTCTCAAAAGAAACTTTTCAGGTAGGAAGGGACTGGCAAGAAGTAGTCAAAGTGATAAAAAGCAAGGACCTACAACTAAGAATACTATATTCAGTAAAGCTATTATTTAGAATAGAAGGGCAGATAAAGCACTTCCCAGACAAGGTAAAGCTGAAGGAGTTCATCATCACCAAGCCCATATTATATGAAATGTTAAAGGGACTTATTTAAGAAACTAAAAGACCAAAACTATGAAATTAAAATGACAACAAACTCAGAACAATCAACAACAGAATCTAAAAAATGAAAACAAAAGCACACTAAGCAAACAACAAGAATAGGTACAGAATCATAGGTATGGAGATCATTTGGAGGGTTATCAGCTGGGAGTGGGGGGGAGGGAGAAATGGGGATATGGTGTAGGGATTAAGAAACATAATTGATAGGTACAAATAGACAGGGGATGTTAAGAAAAGTATAGGAAAGGGAGAAGCCAACGAACATACAGGCATGACCCGTAGATATGAACTAAGAGGGGTGGGATTGCTGGAGGGAAGGGGGTTACTGCGTGGAGGGGAGCAAGGGGGAAAAAATGGGACAACTGTAATAGCAGAATCAATAAAATACACCTTTAAGAAAAATTGCTTTGTCACCATCAGAGGGAGTTCCCGAGCTCTGGGAGGCTTCCAAGAAGTTTCTGGGATCAAGATCCCTGCAGAGGGACACTGAGCAACTCAGGCCTTCCCCTCCTTCCTGGTGGTGGTAGGAATAACAAAGTCAGAATACACTGGAGCTGTTCATGGTGTAATCAGCTGCCTACCCAGCCTGTGCTATCCTGGACCCTGTACAGGGCAGCTCTCCTGTTTTGGACCCCTAACCTACAGAGACCCCCTGGTGTCGCAGATGGAATGAGGACTTCCCAGGCAGCTTCTGCTATGGGAGAGAAGGACAGCAAATGTCTGAGAGACAAGTGCCCCAATTGCCTTCCTCCAAGGCAGTAAGATTAAGGGCACAAATGCACGTAAAGCTCATCAACCAATGTTAAACAGTGCTGATTACTAAAAACAGATATCATTCAGGGATAACAATTGAAGGAACATTGAGATCTCCCTCAGGTCAGGGTGTGTTGGACACAAAAACTTCAGATGGCCATAAAATAGGGAGGGTGAGTTCATGTTGAGTTAAAGTTAAAATCTCTGCTGCTGGTACAATAAAGTGATCAAGCAAGGCAAAAGAACACAGTAAGCTTCAAAGGACATAAAGCATATTTTCATGGCCCAATTCCCACCAAGGCCCACTGGCTGTGGCATCCAGGCATGTATGCACCCAGCTGTCCCAGTTTTCTGTCCAGGTATTACAGGCTTTGTTTCCTTCACCTGGTCTGGACAGGGGTCCAAGGCTTGATACTTTCCCAGGGGGACCTCAACATTCTCCCCACATCAGCTGAGCTTGACCAGAGTCTGATTTGGGCCTGTTTCAGTTATAACCTGAGTAGAAAGACATTCTCAACTAGAGGGTATCTCAGTCATTTTGTATGACCATGAAGGTTCCTCTTCTCAGTAAGCTGTACTTCAACTTCCAAAATTGAATCAAGAAGAAACAGAAAGCCTGAACAGACCAATAACAACTAGTGAAATTGAAGCAGTAATCAAAAAACTCTCATCACACAAAAGAAATGGACTGGATTGCTTCACAGATGAATTTTAAAAAACATTTAGGAAAGAACTCCTATCCTTCCCAAACTATTCCAAAAAATCCAAGAAAAGGGAAGACTCCCAAAGTCTTTCTATGAAGCTAGTATTACTCTAATTCCAAAACCAGGTCAAGACACAACAAAAAAAGAATACTACAG
Organism: Furipterus horrens; assembly: GCF_987537825.1. Classification (NCBI taxonomy): domain Eukaryota; kingdom Metazoa; phylum Chordata; class Mammalia; order Chiroptera; family Furipteridae; genus Furipterus; species Furipterus horrens. Next base: position 81,764,858 of record NW_028327176.1, on the reverse strand, counting down.
ACCAATATTGCTGATAAACTTAGATGCTAAAATCCTCAACAAAAATATTGGCATTCTGGGTCTAGCAACACATCAAAAATAATCATACACCACAATCAAGTGGGATTCATCCCAGGGATGCAAGGATGGTTTAATATTAGAAAAATCAATAAATGTAATACACCACATAAACAAAATGAAGGACAAAAAACACATGATCATATCAATAGATGCTGAAGAAACATTTGATAAAGTACAACACCCATTTATAAGGAAAGCACTCAGCAAACTGGAAATAGAGCAAGTATACCTCAGCTAAATAAAGGCCATATATGAGAAACCTGAAGCCAACATCATATTCAATGGGCAAAAACTGACAGCATTCCCCCTGAGATCAGGAACAAGACACAGATGTCTGCTCTCTCGACTCATATTCAACATAGTGTTGGAAGCTCTAGTCACAGCAATCAGACAAGAACAAGAAATAAAAGGCATCCAAATAGTAAAAGAGGAAGTAAAACTGTCATTATTTGCATATGATATATATACATGATAGTGTATTTAGAAAACCCTATAGACTCCGTGAAAAAACTACTCAGCATAATAAGTGATTTTGGCAAAATAGCAGGATATGAAGTCAATATTCAGAAATCAAAGGCATTTCTGTACATCAACAATAAAATATCAGAGATAGAAATTAGAAAAAAAATCCCATTTACTATAGCAACAAGAAAAATAAAGTACCTAATAATTAACTTAATCAAGGAGGTAAAATACCTGTACTCAAAAAACTACATGACACTGAAGAAAAAAATTAAGGAAGATACAAATAAAGGGAAACATATACCATGTTCATGAATGGGAAGAATCAACATCATTAAAATGTCCATACTATTCAAAGCAATGTATAAATTCAATTCAATCCCTAGTAAAATACCAGTTATATATTTCACAGACCTAGAGCAAATACTTCAAAAATTTATATGGAATAAAAAAGATCACAAATAGCCACAGCAATCTTGAGGAAGAAGAACACAGTAGGAGAAATCTCAATACCTGATACCAAACTATACTACAAGGCCACGGTAATTAAAACAGACTGGTACTGGCATAAGAACTGACATAGATCAATGGAACAGAATAGAGAGCCCAGAAATAAACCCCGGTCTATACGGTCAACAAATATTTGATAAAGGGGGAAGGAACATAAAATGGAGTGAAAAGAGCCTCTTCAACAAATGGTTTTGGGAGAACTGGACAGGAATATGTAAAAAAATGAAACTAGACCACCAGCTTATACCATACACCAGAATAAACTCAAGATAAATCAAAGACTTAAATGTAAGCCGTGGCACGATAAAAGTCATAGAGGAAAACGTAGGCAGGAAAATTTCAGATATACCACATAGCAAAATTTTACCAATACTGTATATCTCCTAAGCCAAGAGAAATAAAGAAAAAAATAAACAAATGGAACTTCATCAAACTAAAGAATTTCTGCACAGCAAAAGAAAACATCAGCAAGATGAAAAGGAAACCGAGCGTATGGGAAAACATATTTGCCAATGATACCTCAGAAAAGGGATTGATCTCCAAAATATATAAAGAACTGATATGACTCAACACCAAGAAGACAGACAACCCAGTTAAAAAATGGGCAAAGGACCTGAAAAAGCACTTCTCCAAAGAGAACACACAGAGGGTCCTTACGTATATGAAAGAATGCTCAACATCACTAGCCATCAGAGACATGCAAATAAAAACCACAATGTGATACCACTGGCTGGTTTGGCTCAGTGGATTGAGCGTCGGCCTGCGAGCTAAGTGTCGCTGGTTCGATCTTCCAGTCAGGGCACACCAGAGAAGGAAAACTCTGACTCCAAAAAACCTCCGCTGCCTTGCGGCATACCTCTTCAGGGGAAAGGCTAAGGAGAAGGGAAACTCTGACTCCAAACCTCCGCTGCCTTGCGGCATACCTCCTCAGGGGAAAGGCTAAGGGAGTAAACCCCAACAGAAAATCCAGAGCCGGAGTCCCTAAGGCGGTTTGACGTTGTAGTCAACACCGGCAACTCCTGCGGCGCACCTGAAGCCAAGCTGTATTGACTCTGTCTTTCCCCTTGGATCCTTCAGCTGAGAAGAGAGGAGGGGTCTGCTGCATGGGCAACAGCTGGCCCTCCATATCACCCTGCCCAGGCTTTGTAGCTTCACTGGAGAGGACACTCCAGCGTCATCGCAAGATGTCGACTCAACACGGGAGGAGACAGATACCGGTTATAAGCTCATCCGATTGGCGAAGGAAACAAGCACCAGGGGTCTCCTCTGACAGTGGGAGAGGTCATCGCACCTCACTGGACAGCTACCGCCCGCCTCAAGCTGGGCAGCCCCCAGCCAATTAGGTGCCGTCTCGCCATGGCTCGCCTGCCCCACTGGGTGCGTGGGGATCAGAGAGGCGTCTCTTGAAAAGTGGGCCACAAAACACTTGCACCAGGCAATTCCAAGCGAACAACAAGAAAGAAGCCTCCAGCTCTTCGCCTCACTAGCTGTAACATCAGGACCGTGTGTCCCGGACTTACTGCAGACCTTCCGTGGATCAATGGTGCCAGGAAAACCGCCATCATCGACAGGGAACTGGCACAACTAAACATCGACATTGCGGCTCTACAGGAGACCCGGTTGGCCGACAACGGAACTATCAGAGAAACCAACTACACCTTCTACTGGCAAGGGAAGTCTCCAGACCAACCAAGACAGCACGGTGTTGGGTTCGCTGTGAAGAACACGCTTGTTAACTCCATAGAGCCACCCACAGGAGGCACAGAGAGATTACTTACCCTCCGATTGTCAACAATTTTCGGCCCAGTCAGCATTCTTAGCGCGTATGTCCCAACCCTCTGCGCCACCACCGAAGAGAAAGAACAGTTCTACCATGCACTGGACGAAGCGTTATCCAAGATCCCCAGAAGTAACGCTCTTTGTCTCCTTGGAGACTTCAACGCAAGAGTAGGAGCCGACCACATGGCCTGGCCCACCTGCCTCGGAAACTTTGGGAGAGGAAAGATCAATGAGAATGGTCAGCGACTGCTTGAGCTTTCGTGTCACCACGGCCTGTGCGTGACAAACACATTCTTCAAGTGCAAAGAGATCCACCAGGTGTCATGGAGGCACCCCCGCTCCCGCCACTGGCACCAGCTTGACCTCGTCATCACCAGAAGAACGGATATTGGCAGCACCCTCCTCACCCACAGCTACCACAGTGCAGACTGCGACACGGACCATGCCCTCGTGGTAAGCAAGGTGCGCATAACGTCGAAGAGGTTGCACCACTCCAAGATGAAGGGTCGCCCACGCATCAACACCAGTTGTGCCAGCAACCCAGTTAAGACCCAGCAATTCATCAACAGGATGGAAGATGCACTCGGCGAGGGAACGGCGGCAGATGACATTATCGAATCCAATTGGCCACGTCTCCGCGACGCCATATACAACTCCGCCATTATTGCTTACGGGAAGAAAGAGCGGAAGAACGCTGACTGGTACGAGGCTCACTGGGAAGAAATGGAACCCATGATCGAGGCTAAGAGGAAGGCCCTACTGGCTTACAAGGCCATGCCCACTCCCAGTACACTTCAAGCTCTACGGGCTGCCAGGAACAAAGTCCAGAAGACCGCCCGCCACTGTGCCAACACCTGTTGGCTAAACCTGTGCAGAAGCATCCAGGAAGCCACCGATATAGGCAACGCACGAGGAATGTATGAGGGTATCAAGAAGGCAACAGGCCCAATCCCCTCCAAGATCACCCCCCTTAAGTCCAAGACAGGTGAGGTCATCACTGACCAGGAACAGCAAATGCGGCGGTGGACCGAGCACTACCTCGAGCTGTACGCGACGAGGAACACCGTAACAGACACTGCTCTTAACGCCATCCCAGACCTACCAGTCATGGAGGAGCTAGACACCCCACCTACTGCGGCAGAGCTCGGCAAAGCCATCGACCGCCTCGCTTGCGGGAAAGCACCAGGAAGCGACGGAATCCCTCCAGAAATCCTAAAGAGCGGGAAACCAGTCCTGCTACAGCCGCTCCACCATTTACTCTGTCTCTGCTGGAAGGAGGGTTACATCCCTCAGGATATGAGAGACGCCAACATTATCACCATGTACAAGAACAAAGGAGACCGCAGCGACTGCAACAACTACCGGGCATCTCTCTCCTCAGCGTCGTCGGCAAAGTATTCGCCCGGGTCGCTCTTGCCCGCCTGCAGACCCTTGCTTCCCGCGTCTACCCAGAGTCCCAGTGTGGCTTCAGAGCTGGCCGATCAACAGTGGACATGATCTTCTCCCTACGCCAGCTGCAGGAGAAGTGTCACGAGCAGCATAAACCACTCTACCTCGCCTTTATCGACCTCACGAAGGCGTTTGATCTGGTCAGTCGAAGCGGTCTCTTCAGCTTGCTATGGAAGATTGGCTGTCCACCACATCTGCTTGCTGTGGTCATGTCCTTTCACGACAACATGCACAGCATGGTGTCCTACAACGGCGCAACCTCTGAGGTCTTCCCAGTCAGCAGCGGAGTAAAGCAGGGCTGCGTCCTCGCACCTACACTGTTCGGAATCTTCTCCATGCTCCTCCAATACGCCTTTAAGGACTGCAGCGAGGGTGTCTTCATTCACACCAGATCCGATGGCAAGCTCTACAACCTGGCCCGTCTATGAGCCAAGACCAAAGTCAAAGAGGTGCTCATCCGTGAGATGCTCTTCGCCGACGATGCAGCCTTGACATCACACTCCGAAGAGGGACTCCAGCAGCTAGTCACTTGCCTTTCCCACGCATGCAAGGAGTTCGGACTAGCCATCAGCCTGACGAAGACGAACGTTATGGCTCAAGGCACAGGGACTCCCCTATGCATCACCATCGACAGATACACCCTGGAGGTTGTCAACGACTTCACTTACCTCGGGTCCACCATCTCGAGCTCTCTGTCAGTTGACTTGGAGGTCAACCGGAGAATCGCCAGGGCAGCCACAGTTATGGCCAAACTGAACCGGCGAGTGTGGAACAATTCCAGTCTCACTGAGAAAACCAGACTGCGCATCTACCAAGCCTGCGTACTCAGCACTCTCCTCTATGGCAGCGAGACGTGGACCACCTATGCAAGGCACGAAAGGAAACTCAACAGCTTCCACATGAGGTGCCTGCGACGCGTCCTGCATGTCGCCTGGCAGGATAAGGTTCCCAACACCAAGGTGCTGAAGCGAGCCAACATGAGCAGTTTGCATGCAGTTCTTAGTGAGAGATGCCTCAGGTGGCTCGGCCATGTCAAAAGAATGGATGCAGGCCGTATTCCCAAAGACCTCCTCTACGGCGAGCTAGCAGAAGGCCAGAGGATGACAGGGCGCCCAAAACTGTGGTTCAAAGACATCTGAAAAAGGGATATGACACAATGCTCCATCAATCTCAACACATGGGAAGTTCAAGCAGATGACCGCCTAGCCTGGCGGCTCACGGTCAGGTAAGGTACGTCACGCGCAGAGGCTGCGCGCAACAAGGAGGCGGTCCAGAAAAGATCGAGGCGGAAGCAGCGTCAACAGCAGCAACAACAGCCATCTGCCTTCACCTGCAACAAGTGCGGCAGGGATTGTCACTCCCGAGTCGGACTGCACAGCCATTCTCGGCGGTGCAGATAGACTCTCAAGAAGCTACGCCATTGTCTCTCGAGACGGACGGCTGCCGATGATGATGATACCACTTCACAGCAGTCAGAATGACCATCATCAACAAATCAACAAACCACACGTGCTAGCGAGGGTGCAGATAAAAGGGAACCCTAGTGCACTACCGGTGATAATGCAGACTGGTGTAGCCACTATGGAGAACAGTATGGAATTCCTCAAATAACTAAAAATGGAACTGCCTTTTGAACCAGAAATTCAATTGCTGGGATTATGTATGAAGAATCTTGAAACACCAATTCAAAAGAACCAATGCACTCCTATGTTTATAGCAGCATTACTTACAATAGCCAAGTGCTGGAAACAGCCTAAGTGCCCATCTGTAGATGAGTAGATCAAAAAACTGTGGTACATTTACACAATGGGGTACTATGTAGCAGAAAGAAGAAGGAACTTCTACCATTTGCAACAACGTGCATGGAACTAGAGAAAATTATGCTTAGTGAAATAAACCAGGCAATGACAGGAAAATACCATATGCTATCACCTATTAGAGGAGACTAATGAATAACACAAACAAATAAGCAAAATTGAACCAGAGGCAGGTAAACAAGGAGTAGACTAACAGTGACAAGGGGAGAGGGGGGAGGGAGAGAAGTGGGTAAGAAAGGGAGGGGTCTAGTCAAAGAACATGTGTAAATGACCTATGGACATGGACAACTGGGTGGGGACTGACTGTGGGAAAAGATGTGGGCAGGGTGTGGGGAAGCAACAGGAAAAAAAGTGGGACAACTGTAATGAAAAAACAAACAAATGAAAATATTTAGTGGGGGCGAATAAAAGAAATTAAAATAAATTAATAAATGATCCAGCAAATCTACCCCCCCGAAAAAAAACCCTCACATGTAGGAAAGGGAACAAAAGAAAATATAAAGTATGGAAATGCAATATTAGTGAGTATTCGAAGGACAAGGATTTTCCTTCACACTGCATTATTTTTTTTCCCTACCTAATCCCTCCAGAGTTTGGAATTCTGAAGAAGTAAGTAATAATGTAAGGTTCTTTGCATAAACCTAATAAGACCGGTTGTTAATAGAGGTTTTGTTGACCAAAACTTTGACTGGAATGTCATGCCTAAAGGAGGCTTTCTTGGTCTCTGGTTTTTACCAAAAAGCCCTGAGGAACTAGGATTGACTTTCGAAGGTAATAAAAGCCCATGAGAAAAAAGACCTGGTACCTTGGTTGGTTGTGCGGTTCATGGCAGTCTTTCCAGGGAAGGAACGAAGGTTGCTTTCCTGAAAGATGGCTGGAAGGGACCTTAAGGCATAATGGAAAATCCGAAGGACCTGGAAATGACAGGTGTTTACAGGCAAGGCTGAATGGCAGGTATGTGGCTCAGCTCCTGTGCCCTGATGGGCAGACTGAAAGTCACCCTAAAATTTCCTTGTGTAAGTTTCAGCAAAGCAGACTTAAAGATCATAAGTGACATTTGCTGCTCTTGTTGTGTTTATGCAAATGAACAGTATACATTAAAACTGGACTTAATACAGTCCCTTTAATGACAAGGAGAATAATCTTAAGGAGAAAAATTGTGATTCAAGGAAAATCTCAATGCTCAGTGGCAGACTATAAAATAGTGCAGCTAACTGTCTTTAAAGTTTATTTTCATTTGAAGTTTGTTTTCATTTGAAAGTTAAACTAGGTCTGTGACATCATCAAAGATGCTTAATTTACAGGCAAGAGAATGTCAAATGCCTTGCAACTGGATGTCTTTCCAATAACACAGTCTTGCAGATTTAGAGACTGCTTTGTGGGTTATGTTGCTTCATTAACATGTATGTTCTGTTTTCATAGGGCATAAGCCTATGATCTCATTACCTGAATGTCTGTATATATAGCCTTCACTTAATCCTGTTTGCATTGCTGCCTCCTGAGACTCAATGGTTTGGCTGAACTAAGTGGCTGGGTTGGTGAAGTATGGAGCGGTCTGTGGGCTTCACTTTTAAACTGGTTTCTCTTTTCTATTCTAATGAACTTGGACAGAAAGGACCCAGAGGCCTGAGAGGGGGGAAACCTAAAATATTTCCTTCAGCGCAAGCTAAGTATAGTGGGCAAAAGGGTTTTGGACAGTGTGATGTGCCTTGCACACCTTCTCCCAAAAAAGCCTTTTTTTCCCCTGATGCGGAACATTGAAAAATTAATCCCTGCCTTTTGTCATCTAGTGGTTATGGATTGAATGATGCCTTTTAATTCTGTTGCCAAATCTGTTGCCCCTAGAATACAACAAGGATGCCAGCCCGTTAAGCCAAGCACACCATTGTCCAGGGACATCCAACTGATCTGGAGTCTGAAAGATTCTTCCCCATGTGGGAATGTTACAGAAACAGGGGAGTCCAAAAATCCCCAGAGTTTGTGGCTGGGGGATGGGGAGAAGGAAGCAGCTTTCAGAATGCCTCCACGCGTCTGAGGCTGATGGCTGGTGTTTTTCATTATGCAAAATTGCTTGGATGCTTCCAAGGCCTCAGGTGGATGGGAGGAGTCTTGAACCAGGGGATGGTATGGAAAGCGCACAGAGCCTATGTGGGGTTCTTTGAATGGTCAGAACTGTTGGCAACACCCACTGCGTCAGAGGACGCAGTCAGGGATATATAGGCAGCTGTGAACCCTTTAGGAGGGGGCATGCTCGGGGGCACACGCTCTGAGACTGTCTCCCTCGCTGGCGGGTGTTCGCAGGGGTGCTCTGGAGAAGGAGAGGAGATCCACGTGGTTTACAGAAAGAAGACAGTTTGCAAGGAGGCTGAGAATCCTGGTGGTTTTGTATTGAGAGCTGAAGGGCACCACAGCACAGAAAGGACCTCCCCAATCAGATTGAATGATTGGCAGCCACTGGTAAAGCTGAACTGTGCCTAGGAAGTAGGGAAACCGTGTTTTTGACCTTCCTAAAACTGGCTAGGTTCGGTAGGGGGGAGGCAAGGTTATGTGTAACTGTTAAATAAACAATTTTCTTTTCACTCAACTAAAGTATTAAGAGTTGTAATTCTGGCAGCGGGCTATCGGACCCCTAACTAAAGAGCCGGTGGGTTTGTTTTCAATTGGAGCAGCTCAAGGGTTCTGTTGCAGGAAGGGCACCCTCCCCTCCACACCCCCACTCTTATTAGGGATTTCTGGACCCAAGGGTAGGAAGGATGATGACTATGTCCAGCTTGAAGCAGCTAGAGGAGCATGAGACCGTTGCCCATTGTCCTTTATAAGATTATAAAGGGTCTTAAGTATGAGAGGGGGAAATTGTTACAGAGTGGTGGTCCCCCCCAAAATAAATAAATAAATAAATAAGAATAATAACGTAAAAAAACAAAGAAATCTGGAAAAAAATCTCATCATTATAAGGCTTATTAGCTTAAAAATTATTATAGATTACAGCTATTTTCCTGTGCGAATTTGGAATTTCTTATTACAGTGTAACCAAAGCAAACTGCAGGAATAAACTATACCGGAAGCTAACCTGAAGCTTGTATCAAATTGCAATGATTTTCCATAGCCTCAATTTATGTTTTCCCATTTATTAAAACAGATTTTAATGCTCGTTGGCTAGCTTCACAATGTATGAGTAAATAAGTCAGAAATTATAATGGAAATGTATACTAATAAAATGTACCTTAAGCCACTTGATATTTTGGGGATTTCTCTAAGACAGTGTTTGGAAGATTGGCTTAGCTATTTCTTTAAAAGTTTGAAAACTGCTGGCTATGGGAAGCAGGGTTCTAAGGTCGAGGCTGCCCAGAAATTTAACTTTCAGCTCCTGAGAAAACAAGGCAACTGCCCCAGGACTTGGCCTGGGAGGTCAAAGGGGAGAGTGCAAAAGCTGGGAAGAGCATCCCAGAGTTCTACTGAGCACAAAGGACTAGGGTTGAGGAGGGTAGCCATGTGCCCCTCTGCACACCCAGGACCCCTGATCTCCGTGGTTGCTCTCATTGTCCACTTTACAATGGCACTCTAATCTGCTGAAGCCCTGGGGGCACAGATGCCCATGTGCCTGGGTTCTGGCTGCTGGGAGGATAGTCCCTGACTCTCCAGTGCGCAAGGGGAATTTTGAAGGTACAGAGATGAACGGAAACCCAGCCTCAGACTCTTTATAGGAACCCAGAGGAGGTAAACAGGAAGGAGCAATTCAGTGACCTCCAGAATTAGGAACATCACAAAGATACCTTCTCTTTTCCTCTAGACATCACACCAATACAGTCCTGTGGGTTAGCTGTCCACCTGGGCTTTTTGCTGTCCCCCACCCTATTCCTTTTGGCTCATTTAACAAATGTAGTTTGGGCACAACATGCTGGGCCAGGCCTCCTTCTGAGGTTCCTATAGCCATGCTTACCCTGGGATTCTTAAATCCCAGCTCCAAAAATCCTTCTCTTGATTCTGGTTTCCCCAAAAGCTACTGTCATATTTCATACATGCCCTTCAAATTGAAACTTCTCCCTCCATCCCTGAGACAATCATGTCACCCCCCCATCCCAACCTAACTGCACGTGGCTTCCCCCTGCTTGCACCCATGACATCTTTCTCTCAAAGGCCACCAGTGACTTCCCAATATTAAATCTGTTGGCTTTCAGTAAGCCCTGCATCCTCACTAACAACTAGTCACCACCTCTGATGCTTGAGAGATTCCTTCCTTTTGTGAAGTCACCTCCCGCTTCTCCCACCACCTCCCTGACTACTTCCAGGCTGGAAGTCCAAGATAAAGATGTCAACAGGACTGGCTTTTCCTGATGCCTCTCTCCTTGGTGTGTAGACAGCAATCTCCTCTCTGTGTCTTCATTATGTATGTGGCTATGTCCTAATCTCCTCTTCTCATAAAGACACCAGTGTTATTGGAAGTAGTGTTCACACTAATGATTTTATTTTAGTTTAATTTATTATCTCTATAAAGGCCGTTCAACAAATACAGACACACTGAGGTACTGGGGGTTAGGACTTTAATATGCAAATTTTGAGGGGGAAATAATTTAGCTCACAACAAGGTTATTTCAGATTCAGTTCTTGATTTTTTATAACATTTCTTTCTTATAGCCACTTATTTTATTTTATTGTATGTGTTTATTTTTATCACAAATTGCCAACAGCACTTTATCCATTGTTCCCTCCCCAACCCAGCCCACCCCTTCTCCCACAGTCAATCCCCACCTCATTGTACATGTCCATGGGTCATTTATACTAGTTCCTTTACTAAGCCCTTCCCCTACTTATCCCCCTTCTTTCCCTCCCCACTCTGCCCTGGTAACTGTTAGTCTGCCCTTGTTTACATGCCTCTGTTTCAATTTTGCTCATTTGTTTGTGTTGTTCATTAGTTTCCTGTATTAAGTGATAGCGTATGGTATTTGTCGTTCATTGCCTGGCTTATCTCGCTAGGCATAATTCTCTCTAGTTCCATTCATGTTGTTGCAAATGGTAGGAGTTCCTTCTTTCTTTCTGCTGCATAGTATTCCATTGTGTAAATGTACTACAGTTTTTTGATCCACTCGTTTACAGATGGGCACTTAGGTTGTTTCCAGCACTTGGCTATTGTAAATAGTGCTGCTATGAACATAGGGCTGCATAAGTTCTTTTGAATTGGGGTTTCAGGGATCTTTGGGTATAAGCCTAGCAATGGAATCGCTAGTTCAAAAAGCAGTTCCATTTTTAGTTTTTTGAGGAAATTCCATACTGTTTTCCATAGAGGCTGCACCAGTCTGCATTCCCACCAACAGTGCACTAGGATTTCCTACAGCCATTTCTAAAGCTTCACGTGTTATTGAGTAAATGCTTTTATCAATTTCATTTTTAATTACATAACTCCTCTAGCTCATTAAAATAAGGGACTTCTGGTCAAGATGGAGGCATAGGTAGACATGCTTCAACTCCTTGCACAACCATAAAAACAATCACAACTAACCTCAAAACAAAAAACACCCAGAAGAACTAGAAAACCTAACTGTATGGAAGTCCAACAACCAAGGACTTCAAAAAGCCATATTCATCAAGAAGGGTAGGAAGGGTGGATGGAGACCAGGAGCTGGGGTGGAGAGGATGCAGTGTGGCAATGGCAGCGACTGGCAAAATTGGTGATTCTACATTCACATGTGGTGGATAAAAATGGGGGCGGGGGATACCTTATGAACAAGCGATCCCAGCCCCAGGCCAGACTGTGCAGCCCAGGGTTCCAGTGCCAGGAAAAATAAACTCTCATAACTTCTTGCTGTAAAAACCAGTGGGGGTTTGGGTGGCAGAAAAAACTGTGGGTTGCTCAGGAGAGTATGTTTAAAGGGACCATAAAGACCTGGAATGTATGCAAACCCACTCTGGAAACCACCACCAGGGAAGCAACTAGAGGGGCACCATTCACATATGGGAAGCGGATGAACTGACTGGAAACAGAGTAAGTGCCAGGTAAGTCTTCTGAAGTCAGACAGCAACAGCATTGTCCCCTCTCCAACTCCTCCCCCACCCCCACAATGGATCCACAAAGCAGTGAAGCAGGTTGCCCTGCCCTGGCAAATACCCAAGGCTCTGCCCCATGTAACTTAACAGGTGTGCTAAGACAGGGAGTCAAAGCAGCTCTACCTACTACACAGAAACAAACAAAGTGAGGCTGCCAAATTGTGGAGACAAAGAAACATGGCCCAAATGAAGAAACAAAACAAAACCCCAGAAAAAGAGCTAAGCAAAGTGGAGATAGCCAAACTATCAGATGCAGAGTTCAAAACACTGGTGATCAGAATGCTCAGAGAATCTCATTGAATATGGCAAAAATGTAAGGGAAGAAATGAAGGCTACATTAAGTGAAATAAAGAAAAAAACACAGGAAACTAACAGTGAAGGGAAAGAAGTTGGGATTCAAATAAGTAATTTGGAACATAAGGAAGGAATAAACATTTGACCACAACAAAATGAAGAAACAAGAATTCAAGGAAATTAGGAGAGTTTAAAAAGACCCTGTAACATCTCCAAATGTGCCCACTTCTGAATTACAGGGGTACCAGAAGGAGCAGAGGAAGAACAAGAAATTGAAAACTTATTTGAAAAAAATAATAAAATAAAACTTCCCTAATTTGGTGAAGGAAAAAGACACACAGGTCCAAGAAGCACAAAGAGTCCCAAACAAGTTGGGCCCAAAGACAACCATACCAAGACACATTATAATTAAAACGCCAAAGTTTAAAGATAAAGAGAGAATCTTAAAATCAGTAAGAAAAAAGCAGAGAGTTGCCTACAAAGAAGTTCCCATAAGACTATCAGCTGATTTATCAAAAGAAGCTTACAGGCAAGAAGAGACTGGCAAGAGGTATTCAATGTGATAAAAAGCAAGGACCTACAACCAAGATTACTCTTTCCAGCAAAACTATCATTTAGAATGGGAGGGCAGATAAAGTGCTTCCCAGACAAGATGAAGTTGAAGGAGTTCATCATTGCCAAGCCCTTATTATATGAAATGTTAAAGGTACTTATTTAAGCAAAAGAAGAAGATTGAAATTGTGAACATTAAAATGACAACAAACACACAACTATCAACAACTGAATCTAAAAAATAAAAACAAACTAACCAAACAACCAGAACAGGAACAGAATCATAGATAGGGAGATCATTTGGAGGATTATCAGCTGAAAGGGGGAAGGGGGAGAATGTGGTAAAGGTACAAGGATTAAGGAGCATAATTGGTAGGTACAAAAGAGACAGGTGGGTATTTAGAATAGTCCAGGAAGTGGAGAAACCAAGAACTTATGTGCATGACCCATGGATATAAACAAAGAGGGGAGATTGCTGGAGGGAAGTGGGGTACTGGGTGGAGGGGGACAAAGGGAGAAAAATTTGGGACAACTGTAATAGCATAATCAGTAAAATATACTTAAAAATAAACTGTCTTTCACTGTTTGAAAAAAATGTTAATAAGAGGACATGAGTGCCAAATAAATGACTATATTTCAAAGTTCCTTTCTATTTTTTTAATTTTATTTTTTGATTACAGTTTGCATTCAACACTTTTGTATTAGTTTTAGGTGTACAGCACAGAGGATAGACATTTATATAAGTTGCAAAGTGTTCCCTCCAATAATTCGAGTGCGTCCCTGGCACAATAGATAATTATTACAGTATTCAAAAACCTTTTTCTGAGTTCCAAACCAAATTCCCAGTGTTTTCAAGCACCTCACCATGATGGCTGATTTATATCACACACAATGTGTTTTTTCCATAAACACCATCTGAATTCTTACTCTTCATTTGTTCACCCAAACTTCCTACAACTCTTTCAATTATTTCTCTCCTCTGCCCCACTCTAGGTTTAAACACTCTGTCAGTTGTAGATGTCTCCTTCTCAAGACTGGCTACATAATTTGCAAGATTCAGCTCAAAATTTGTTAGATTCTTTGTTCAAAATCTGTTAAAAATTTCAGGAGAGTGGGGCAGAGCATTAAATCTAGCACAGGCACTTCAGAACATGGGCCCTATGGGACTGTAGGTGTCAGGTCCTTGTAAGCTGGCCCTGGCCCCTCTCCATTATCCTTTCCACTTCACCCTCCGCTCTATCCCCATTGATGCTGGATGGAGTTCCACAATGACATCCTGTGACACCACATCGGTCCCACCTTTCCCTATCCCACCCATTGTAGACAACTATACCTGATATTGTCCACTCAAAGCCTTTGGTATTTCCTCATTTCCAATCAAACTGGGCACAGACTCTTCAGGTCAGAATTTTAGGCCCTGATTTCCTAATTTGATTCCTACTTACACCTTAACTGGACACAAAGCTTGAGGCAGATGGTCTTGTTACTTTCCCCCTGATTTCTCCACATAGCTCAACCACACTGCTCTGTCTCTCTCAAACCCTACTCACCAGATTTGTGTCATTGGAACCTTTCCAGAGGCCAAGGCCTACCTCTTCCAGGAGTGTTTACTGGCCTCTGACATGGTCAAACAACTTCTTTCCCCTCAGTCCCACATGCCCAAGCACCAAGGCAGGCATATACTGAAGGCTGCTCCCTGCCAAGAGTGTATGTGCTTTTATCCTTACTCCCATCCACCCCAAAGGCAGGCTCTGTCACTATCCCTGAGGGGGCTGGGTAGTATGAACTCACGTGCATTGGCAAGTGGTGAACCAGGGTTCAAACCCAACAGCCTGGCTCAGAGTCATGACATTCTTGTGCCTTGTCCAGCTGATATTTGTGCATTTCTCCTATACCCACGTTGGACAATGAGCAGTGAGCCTTTTGAAGAAGATGGATCTTTTTTATCTTCATTTTCCTTGACGTACTTCCTTCATCTCCACATTCAGCCCATATTGTTTAGGTGATCAGGCAGGAAGCAGTGAAACACTGGGGTCACCCAGGAATTTGCAGCAATCATTTCTGAAAGCTCAACCAGTTAAGGGCTCTTTGGACTGACAATGACCCTTTTCAAAAGCAATGTACTTAGGAGACCTTAGAGAATGTTTGTCAGGCAGACTTGGCTTATGAACTGGTAGATTCAGTGGGCTTGCCTTTCTTCCACAGGGAATTTCTGATTGGGGGGAGGCCCTCCAGCTCTCCCCCATTTACCTTTTTGTTTGGTTTTATGTTAACCTCTGTCTCCATGTCAAAATCCCCCTACCCCAGGCTAGGTGATAAAAGGGTAGAGGAGGAAACCAGATTTCTTAGTCTCCCATCATTTCTTTTATTCCCACGGACACTGGGGTAGTAGTGGTGAGGGCAACTTCTTCCAAAATTTCCTTGGGGCCCACATGAAAATTGTTCTCTTCTATCCTCCTTAGTCCCTTTTCTGCCTAATAAGCAGTGATACAGGGGAAAACTGAGGGGGGTTTTAGATATAGAAAATGTTTGGCATGTATTATTAAGTGAGGGGGGAAAGCAGATTACAAAGCAGTATGTGTACTAGGATCCCATTCTTATATTTTTATATTTAAATAAATTTGTGTGTATTACTCATATACTTTACCTACAGACATTACAGGAAATATATATTTAAAAAGAAAGATATACTTTCCAAATATATTAACCAAAATGTTCTCAGTGGTTGTATGTGGGTAGCAAATTTTTGATGAAATTATTTTACTTTTTTAAAAAAACATATTTTAAAAAATGTCTTCAGTTAAAGTGCATTACTTTGGGATGTGGTTGTATTGAGTTGGAACCTTAGAGGAAAATCTGCATATGACATGTAGGCTTGGCTCCTATGGCATCAATCTCCTCACCTTACACAATTTACACCCTGGGAGCTACTGGGAAAACAGGAGGAACAAGGTGCCATGAAAGGCTGTAGTGCAGTATGTGAATGCCTGCCCTGGGCTGGAACTTGGTCAGTAGTCTACCACTTCCCCTTTGAACAAAAATTCCAGGGCTGACGTAGTAATGTGATATGACCTAAGAGGGTATTCTAAGCCAGGAGAAAACAGGAATTGAACAGAGCTCTCCTGAGTCAACATCTTGTATTTTTACCACAGTTTCTTTGTTACTCTTTGCCACACTTGGGGCCACTGTTTTCCTAGAGCTCACTGGTGATTCCCTTCCAGGACTGTGTGAGATAAGGACAGGGATGATGGCTCAGAGGGGTCCTTACACCCTGTCAGCCAGTGCTCCCATCTCTGTTCCTCTTGCCCTTCTACTTCAAATCCTGTTACCTGCCCTGCTCCTGACCTCAACACACTGCAATCTGCCCACCACAAGTTGGCACATTGTGGACACCCTAGAAATGCTGGTTGAGCGCCCAGGTCTTCACACTCTTCATGCCTCACTTTGATTCCACCTCTACTTTGAGAGAGATCTCTTCATAAATCCAGCCCTCTCCCACACTGCTCAAATCCAGTCTAAGGGGACAGGAAAGATATCATTTCAGAGAACACCACCCTCCTGTACTTCAATGTTCCCCAGCTTCAGATAAAAGGAATAGGTGAGAAATAAATATGAGCACAATGAAAGCAAGCCAAGAGTAAAAAGTAGAACACTGTGTCCCATTTGTCCCTGACACACCATCAGGCATGAGACCTGTCTGGCCCATGCTTTTGCTGCTCATCCATGTTGGACCACTCTCTCTCGTGCTCCTTCTGGCCATCCTTCTTCACAAACCCTTCTTACCCATTTCAACACAAGAATTGTTTGTGAAATTGCTTGTATTATGATTTCACTGTTTATCTCTTTATATCTTATCTGCTTCCAGAGCTCTTTGAGGACTGAGACCATTCTTAAATGTAGCAAAATTCATAGGACTTGGGACTGAGACTTGGACAAAACACCTGGCTCAAACCTTTGGTGGTAATAAGACCATAGGTAAGTAGCATGAACTGCTTTAAGGCTAGGTTATCTCATCTGTCTGTCAATTAGGCAACAATAATGTCTACTTTATAGGAATGATAGACTGATGAAATGAGACAATCTATGTAAGGGTTCTGGTAATTTAGTTATTTCCCTAATATTTGACATTGTGTCATCCCTCATAATACCTAGAGGAGAGCCTTTCATAGAGCTGATGTTCAATAAATGTTTGTTGATTGGTTGACAGATTGATAGTTACACTCCATTCTTCTCTGAATCTCATCTGTATATCTCAAAGAGTTGGTCCTCAGGAAGTATTATGGAAGGGTTTGGATGTATACCTTGACAGGCACAAAAAATTAGAGTTAATTATTACTGATTTTTATGTAACAATCCATTTATAAAGTAATCTAAATTATTTTTTCTTCCATTAGTTTCCTCTATCCAAACAAAAATAACATGAAAATAGTATGTTTGAGAAAAAGTCTATGCCAGCCAGTCCTAATGGAATAGGACCTGTATGAGTAATTAGTAGTCTCTTCCACAAAAAATATTTAAGAAAATGTGACCTATCCAATAGAAAGTAGATGCATGGGTCAGGGATTTGGCTAGAAACAGAATGGCATATGCAAAAGGGGTAACTGAAAAAAGTTCATTAAAGGGTTTTTTTATTTACAAAGAGTTGGGGGAGAACAAAAAGGAATTCCAGGTTACAACAGTAGAGAGTTTAGTTATCCTATATCTAAAGGGGCAAAAGGAAGTAGGAGTTCTTGTTAGCCAATAAGAGGTCTACCTGTCAGAGAAAGGTCTCCTGACATGAGCTGTAGTCTCCATTAGAGAAATAAAATCTGTGACAGGAGCTAGTGGAACCAACAGCCCAAACTTTCTCTACACCTGGCTTCCAGTATCCTGCTGGGGCTTACACTGGCCCAACCTAATTGAACACCAAAGAGCTGAGAGGCAATGTTGGCAATCTTTTGAGGTTAACCCCTTAGGCACAGAGTGAGGTGCAGGATAGATCTAAAAGGTAAATTGAGAATATCTAGCATGATAGGAAAGGGGAAAGACAAGTCAAGGGAAATTAATAATAAATAAGAATAACCAAAAAAGATGCTATAAATAAATCCAAATAAGTTAGTAATCATAAAAATAGATTAAAGAGAGTTCTCAGATTGGAAAAATAAAAAGACAAACTGTCACAATGTACTTTAAAGGAGACAGCTCTCAAGCATAAAGAGATTGATAGGTAGAAAATAAATAGAAAAAATATACCATGTAAATACTAACCAAAGGAAGGGTTCTCTAGCAATATTAATATCAAATATGATAGAACTTAAGGTGGAAAGCTTCAATGTAAATGAAGAAATCAACATACCAAGAAGATATAAAATAAAATCATGATAATACAATTTTAAATGATAGAAAACTAACATTTGATGGGTTTACATGGGGAAAGTGACAAACCTACGGTTATAACAGGAGATTTTAAAGCATATATCTCAGAAACTGACAGATAAGAAGATCAAAAATAATAAAAAAATTAAGGCCCTCCAAATATTACAAAACATTTAAAACAGGCTAACACAGATTTCTGCACCTGTCAGATAAATAACACACATTTTTTTAAAGCAAAAATGAAACATTTTCACAACTTGTTGACACTAGGCCACAAAGAAAGTTTCTACAGATTTCAATGAATCAATATCATAAAGACCACCACATTCTCTGAGAAGAATGCAATATTGATTATTAGAAATCACCAACAAAAAGATACTCAAACTGTTTTTCCCATTTATAGTAGGTCCTCCAAAAATGTCATTTTGTTACAATGTTGACAAGAAAAATAACTGATTCCCAGCAAGACAACTGTCAATGTGAAGTTTTCACTGGGGACCCGGTTCCTCCAACATCCCAAAGATGTGCAAATTAGGAGGAACTGGTGTGCCTACATTGTCCCAGTCTGACTGAATGTGGATATGTATGGGTGGCCCTGAGATGGAAGGGCATCCTACCCAGGGTGGGGTCCTGCCTAGTACCCTGAGCTGACAGGATAAGCTCCAGCAACCCAGGACTCTGAACTGGAATCAGTAGATTGGAAAAAAACTTTTCTTACTTGTTTTCATTCATATCTTTTCTTTTTTTTTTTTTTTTGTTAAGTATATTTTATTGATTATGTTGTTACAGTAGTTACCATTTTCCCCCCTTTGCTCCCTTCTGCCCAGTACCCTCCTTTCCTCCAACAATCCCACCCCGCTTAGTTCATGTCCATGGGTCATGCATACAAGTTCTTTAGCTTCACCCTTTCCTATATTATTCTTAACTCCCCCCCCCCCCGTCTATTTTGTACCAAACAATCATGCTTCTTAATCCCTGCACCATTTCTAATTTCTCCCTCATCCATCTCCCAGCTGACAACCCTCCAGATGATCCCCATACCTATGATTCTCTTCCTATTCTGGTTTGCTTAGTTGGATTTTGTTTTTACTTTTTAGATTCAGTTGTTGATAGTTGTGAGTTTGTTGTCATTTTAGTGCTTATAGTTTTGATCTTATTTTTCTTAAGTAAGTCCCTTTGACATTTCATGTAATAATAAATTGATGATGATTAACTCTTTTAGCTTTACCTTGTCTAGGAAGCACTTCATCTGCCCTTCTATTATAAATGACAGCTTTGCTGGGTAGAGTAATCTTGGTTGTAGGCCCTCAGTTTTCATCACATTGAATACTGTTTGCCAGTCCCTTCTTGCCTGCAAAGTATCTTTTGAGAAATCAGCTAATAGTCTTATAGGCAACCCTTTGTAGGTAACTCTCCGCTTCTCTCTTGCTGCTTTTAGGATTCTCTATCTTTCACCTTCGGCATTTTAATGATGATGTGTCTTGGTGTGGTCCTCTCTGGGTCCAGCTCGCCCAGGACTCTTCATGCTTCCTGGACTTGTATGTCTATTTCCTTCACCAAATTTGGGAAGTTTTCCTCGATTATTTTTTCACATAAGTTTTCAATTTCTTGCTCTTCCTCTTCTCCTCCTGGTACCCCCATGATTCTGATATTGGTACATTTAAAGTTGTTTCAGAGGGTCCCAAGCCTCTCCTCATTTATTTCAATTCTTGTTTCCTCATTCTGTACTATTTGACTGTTTTTTTCTTCCTTATATTCCATATCATTGATTTGAACCCTGGTTTTCTTCCCTTCACCATTGGTTTTGTGTGGATTTCCCTTCGTTTCACTTAGTATAGCCTTCACTTCTTCTCTTATGTGGTTGCCATACTCAAACATATCTGCCAAGCCTGTGAGCATTTTTATCACCAGTGTTTTGAATTCTGCATCTGTTACATTGGCTATCTCCTCATCTGTTAGGTTGGCTATCTTCTCGTCACTCAGTTCTCCCAACGGAACCTTGATCCAATTCCCTTTTTGGGCCATACTACTCTGTCTCATCTTGACAGGCTCCTATGTTTGTTTGCCTCTGTGTCTTGGGTAAGCTGTCACACCTGTTACATTGTAAGAGGTGAAGGCTTAGGTATTCATCAGTATGGGACGAACTGTTTCACCCCATTGTGGCGCTGTATATGGGGGAGGGGTCTGAGAGGGAACAATGCCACTTGCCCATCACTCATCCCCACTCCAAGCACCTCTCCCACCTCTACATGGGACTGGCACCCCACCAGCTGTCGCCCTGGCCATCGCTCCCAGAGTGGGTGGGTCTGCGGATGCTTCAGGACCAAGGGGGCCCTTCAAAGGAGCAGACACTGCCAAAGGACCAGCAGTCTCTGCCTCCAACCCAACCCCAACTGGCCTGCATAGTCAGAAGCAGTGAGGCCCGACCTTCCCCAGCGCTGGGACCATGAGCTGCACAGTCTGCTAAAGAGCTGGGAACACTCCCCAGGCATCCATCCTAACCTTCCAAAATGGGCAACTGTGTTTTCTGCCAGCCCACCACTGCCACCACCGCTCACACTTATGTCAATGTTTAACATTAGAAGTGTTTGGAGTCTTCATTTATAAGTTGGTGATGTTTTATGACATGAATAAGGTCATAAGAACTTAACTCTTGTCTATATTAATTACCCTATGCTAAAATTGGTTTCATTATATATCATTTACTTAAAATTGGAGTTTTCAAGAACTTATCAACAATGTTAAACCATTTACACCTTACAATGTTAAAACTTACTCTATTTTACAACTAAACATTATACTTCTTAACAGCTCATAACTTTAAAAAATTCAAGGAAAATTATAAAACAATTAAAATGAATAGTTATGAAAACTCAACATATCAACTCTTTTGGAATGCAGTTTAAAAAGTACTTCAAGGAAAAGTAGAGCCTTAAATACATATTAGAGAATGAAAAGGACTGTGAATGAACTAGGGATTAAACTCATGAAGCTAGAAAAAAACAACAGTGAATATGTCTTTAAAATGCTACATTTCAGTTATATCACGTATATATACATGCAAATGTATATGTATATAACCCCTGTAGAAGAGTTTATTATGTTTTTTTTGTTTGTTTGTTTGTTTTTTTGCTGCTGTAACTCTTTTGCTTACTCAGTGCTTGGTACATATTAGGTGCTCAATAAGTGCTTGATGAATAGATGAATGAGTGAATGCTCAAGAAATTTTCCATTTTCTAGCAGCCTATTAAAAAGATAAAAACAAGGTCTTCCAGCCAAGATGGAGGCATAAGTAGACATGCTGCATCTCTTTCACAACTAAGAAGGAATTTACAACCACTTCAAAAAAAAAAAAAAAAAAAAGAAAGAAAACCCAGAAGATCCACAAAATTAAGATACAGGGAAGTTCAACAAAGAAATAAAGAAGAAATAGCCAGACAGTTAGGATGGAGAGAGGAAGGTGCGGCTCTGCCATAGCAACTGCGGGGTCGGTAGCAGGTGGCACAGCTAATGGTGGCTGACATCAGCAGCATCAACACAGGGGCTGTGGCTGTGACAAAAAGTGGGCGAAAAGCACATTCATACATTTTAAACCTGGGAAGTGATCCCAGCCCCAGACTATACTGCGCAACGCACAGTTCCAGCACCAAGGAAAATAGAGCCACATTGCTTCTGACTGTGAAAACCAGTGGAAGTTGAGGTGGAGGAAGAAACTGCCTGTCTCTCAGCAGAGGCAGCTTGTTTAGTATGGGAAGGGTGAGAAGTTCCTGGAAAAGGAGCGAGTATGGGTCAAGTTGCATTGTTCCCTCTCAGACTCCTCCCTCACATACAGCACCACAACATGGTAAAATGGGTCACCAGTACTGATGAATACCTAAGGCTCCACCCCTTACTGTGTAACAGGTGAGACAGCTCTACCTAAGACAGAGAGGCAAACACAGAAAGCTGTCAAGATGAGGAGACGGAGAAGTATGACCCAAAAGAGGGGCAGGTCAAGGTTCCAATGGGAGAACTAAGGGATGAGGAGATAGCCAAACTAACAGATGCACGTTTCAAAGCACTGGTAATAATGATGCTCACAGACTTGAAAGAAAATATTAAGTATGACAGGGAAGAAACGAAGGCTATACTAAGTGAAATGAAGGAAAATTCACATGAAACTAGTGAAGGAAATGAAACCAGGATTCAAATCAATGAATTGGAACATAAAAGAGAAATAAACAGTCATCCAGTTCAGAAGGAGGAAACAAGAATTTTTAAAAATGAGGAAAGGCTTAGAAATATCTGGGATAACTTTAAACATACCAACATCCAAATCATAAGGACTCCAGAAAGGGAAGAGGAAGAGCAAGAAATTGAAAACTTCTGTGAAATATAATGAAGGAAAACCTCCCTAATTTGGGGAAGGAAATAGACATACAGATCCAGGAAGCACAAACAGTCCCAAACAAACTAGACCCAGGGAGGAACACAACAAGACACATCATAATTAAAATGCTAAAGGTTAAGGATAAAGAGAAAATCTTAAAAGCAGCAAGAGAAGAATTATCTACAAAGGAGTTCTCATAAGATTATCAGTTGATTTCTCAAAAGAAACTTTGCAGGTAGGAATGGACTGGCAAGAAGTATTCAAAGTGATGAAAAGAAAGGACCTACAACCAAGACTACTCTATCCAGCAAAGCTATCATTTGGAATGGAAGAGCAGATAAAGAACTTCCCAGACAAGGTAAACCTAAAGGAGTACATCATCACCAAGCTATTATTATATGAAGTGTTAAAGGGACTTATTTAAGAAAAGAGAAAAATTATGAACACTAAATGACAACAGACTCAGAACTATCAACAACAGAATCTAAAAAATAAAAACAAAAACAAACTAAGCGGACAACCAGAGCGGGAACAGAATCATAGGTATGGGAGCATGTGAAGGGGTGTCAGCTGGGAGAGGGAAGAGGGAAGAAGGAGGGAAATTATACAGGAGTTAAGAATCATGGTAGGAGGGTGCAGAATAGACAGGGGGATGTTAAGAATAGTACAGGAAATGGTAAAATTAAAGAATTTATATGCATGAACCATGGACATGAACCAAGGTGGGGGTGAGACTGCTGGAGGGAGTGTGGGTGCTTGGTGGAGGGGAGCAAAGGGAAAAGAAATTGGGACAACTGTAACAGCATAATCAATAAAACATACAAAATAAAAAATAAATACCTAAAAGAGAAAAAGGTAAAAACACAAAGCAAGTAAAATAATTTTACAAGCATATTCCACTTAATTCACTATATCCAACATTATCACTTCAATTTTTAATCAGTATAAAATGATATTGAGAGACTTTACATATTTTTTCCTACTAAGCCTTGGAAAACCAGTGTGTATATTACACTTAAAGCATACCTCAATTCAGATGCTAAATTTTCATCAGAAACACTTGATCTGTTTTTAGGCTTCATAAAATGTACCATTGAAAATTTTTTTTACATATCCAAGTGGTTTGAAACTTACTCAAAAGTTTTCTAATAACTGAGTTGAAGGTCAGTTTTTAAATTTAGATACTAAAATTAAATAAAATTTAAAATTCAGTTCTTCAGGCATATTGGGTACATTTTAATTGCTCAATAAATAGCCTCATGTGGCTGGAGGCTACGGTGTTGGACAATGTAGTCCAGCCCATATATCTATGCAGCAAGTATTCTACCTGCCTGCTCTGCTGGCCTATATTAAGATATGGAACTTTCTATCAGGACCTCAATAGAAAGCAACTTTCCTACTTCAGTTACTCTGTAGACGTAAGGTAGCCTTGGACTCTCAAATTACGCCTTTAACCAACAGCGCCTGCAATTTTCAATTTAACAACACCACTAATCATGCTATTTTCTTTCTTTGTCAAGTATCAGTAAACTACATTAAAAAAAATTAAAACCTTATAAGGGAAGCAGTAGCAAATGAGTTCCCAGCAAGAAAGCAGGAAGAACTTCTGGGTCTGTCTCTTTTTTAAATTATATTTAATTGATTATGCTATTATTGTTGTCACAATTTTTACCCCTTTGCCCCCCTCCAGAGGTGGATTTAAGGGCAGGTGCACTGGGCACGCGCACTGGGCCCCAACTTCTGAAGGGCCCCGCAAAACTCCAACTTTACAATTTTTTATTTATTTAAAAATATGGTTAACATGTATTTTTATTTTCCTTGTCTCAATTTTTTTAAGGGGCCAAATATTTTCTTCTGCACCCAGGGCCTCCGCCGACCTTAATCCGCCTCTGCCCCACTCCACTCAGCATTCCCTACTCCCTCAGGCAATCCCCACACCATTGTTCATGTTTGTGGGTAATGTGTATAATTTTTTTGACTACTCCATTTCATGTATTGTACTTTACATCCCCATGGCTATTCTGTAACTACCTATTTGTACTAATTAATCCCCTCACCTCTTCACCCATTCCCCTACACCACCCTCCCATCTGGCAACTGTTAAAATGCTCTCTGTATTCAATATCCATGATTCTGTCTCTGTTCTTCTTGTTTGCTTAGTTCCTTTTTTTAGATTCAATTGTTGGTAGATATGTATTTGTTGCCATTTTATTGTTCATAGTTTTTATCTTATTTTTCTTAAATAAGACACTTTAACATTTTATATAATAATGGTTTGGTGATGATGACCTCCTTTAGTTTTTTCTTGTCTGGGAAATTCTTTATTTGCCCTCCAATTCTAAATGATAGCTTTGCTGGGTAGAATAATCTTGGCTGTAGGTCCCTCTTTTCATGACTTTGAATACTTCTTGTCAATCCCTTCTAGCCTGCAAAGTTTCTTTTGAAAAATCAGCTGACAGTCTTATGGGGGCACCCTTTTAGGTAAATAACTGCTTTTCTCTTCCTGTTTTCAGATTATCTCTTTATCTTTAACCTTTGGCATTTTAATTATGATGTGTTTTGGTGTGGTCCTCTTTGGGTCCAACTTGTTTGGGACTCTCTGTGTTTCCTGGACTTGCATGCTTATGTCCTTAACCAAATTAGGGAAGTTTTCTTTCATTATTTTTTCAAATAGATTTCCAATTTCTAGTTCTTTCTTTTCTCCTTGTCGCACTCTTATGATGTGAATGTTGGAGCTCTTCAAGTTGTTCCAGAGGCTTCTTATACTATTCTCATTTTTTGGATTTATTTTTCTTCTTGTTCTGATTGGTTGTCTTTTGCTTCCTTATATTCCAAAGCATTGATTTGATTCTTAGCTTCATCCACTTTACTGTTTTTTTTTCCCCCTGTAAATTATTCTTTATTTTAATTAGTATATCCTTCATTTCTGACTGGGTCTTTTTTATGCTATTCAGGTCCTCACTAAGTTCCTTGAGAATCCCTATTACCAGTGTTTTGAGCTCTGTATCTGATAAGATTGTTTATCTCCATTTTCTTTAGTTCTTTTTCTGGAGTTTTGTTCTGTTCTTTCATTTGGGCCATGTTTTTTTTGTCTCCTCATTTTGGCAGCCTCCCTGTGTTTGTTTATATGTATTAGGTAGAGCTGCTATGACTCCCTGTCTTTGTAGCATGGCCCAATGTAGTAGGTGTCCTATACGGTCCAATGGTACAGTTTCTCCTATCACCCAAGCTGGGTACTCAAGGTATGCCCTTTGTGTGGGCTGAGTACACCCTCCTCTTGTAGTTGAACCTTGATTACTGTTGGCAGGTCAATGGGAGGGATTTACTGAGGCCAGTCAACTCCAAGGACTAGCTGTGACCACTGACCTCCAACCACCATTCTTCATAGGTGGTCAGCTGTGCAGGGGCAGGATGGTGGTGCTCCAACATGGTCTGTAGTTGTCTACTGGGCATGCAGGCGCTGCGGTTTCCCATGTGGTGGAAGCCAAGGTCAGCCCTCACCTGTGCCTTACCTGGGGCCACCCTGTCTGAGCTCTAAAGCAATCTGAGATGGCTGCTGCTTGTTCTGGAGTTGGAGATTCCCAGGCAAAGCAACACTGTGATGTAGGCTGGCTGCTGCTAGTGCCGGACCTGGCACCCCTTAGCAAGAGGTATGATGGGTGGGACCTCATTGAGGCTGGCTGTTGCTTGTTTGATAGGATTTAGGAAGTTGTGAAGCATGAACCAAGACCAGACATTCATATGGGAAAGTAGCTTGGGTAGTCCCATAAGTTGGTTAGGATGGAGTCTCTGGAGATCTCCAGGGCAGGGCAAACAGTGTTAGCTAGGTTGATGGTGTCTCAGATATGGCACCAGCCTTCTGGCTCTGTGGCTCTTCAGGGGGATGGTTCAGAAAAGGAACAGTGGCCTGCCTTTCTGTCTCTGAGAAGGCATTCCCCCAGCTCTCACCTTGATGCCAGACATTTCATCTTCTTCCTATATGCCACTGGTGTTTTTCAAGCTCCTGCCCTGGTGCTAGAGCTTAGTGGGAGTGAGTCTGATTAACTCTATGTGTGGATTCTTTAAGAGGAACTCCTTGGGACTTCAGAAATTGCTTCCACTGACAATCCCCACCGGTTTTTGCAGCCCGAAGTTATAGGGGCTTATCTTTCTGGCACTGGAACCTTGGGCTAGGGGGGTGCTGGTGTGGTACTTGGACTCCTCACTCCTGAGATATCCCTCCTGAATTTTTATTCACCACATGTGATGTGGGACCAGCCTGTTCATCAACTTCACCCCTCCTACCAGTCTGGATGGATGTAGTTTCTTTAATTCTATGGTTGTTAGATTTCTATTCAACTTGATTTCTGATGGTTCTGAGTGATGGTTGTTCTATATTTTAACAGTAATTTTGATTTGGTTGTGTGAGGAGGCAAGCTGTGTTTACCTTTGTGTTGTATTAAATGTGGTCGAGGGCGCGGAAGTAATTCCAGCAAGGAGAATGAGTCGGTTGGAGGGCTGCTGCATGCTCTAGCAGGTCAGCAGTGAGTGGTGCAAAGACCTCTCCTTTTATTGAGTTTTACAAGTATAGAAATCAATAGGGAGGGTAAGGAATGAACTCACAGGCACATTTCAATATTGATTACATATACAATTACTTGCGATTATAACAAAAGGAGGTTAATATATAAACTATAAAGAATGATTCATATCAAAAACAAAAAAACAGGAATTCAACCAACTATTCTTTTAAGACTTTGGGAACAGATACACTGTTCCTTAAACATTAACAGAAAGCACACAGGGTTAAGCACTACCTGTGCTTGGCTTTGTTTGGTTTCCTTGTCAACATCAGGGAGTATGGAGTACTCAGCAAGATTTCTTTTAAGTCACAGAATGTCTTGAAACCCTGAGGCCTGATCAGTCAAAGACTGTCGGTGCTAGCGAGTCCAGCTCACCAGCTCGGGTCATAGAACACCTGGACCAAGAGGCATGAGAACATGCCTCAGTTTAGGAACCTTGATTTCCAGCATCACCTTTGCCTCCATCTTGACTAGAAGTCTCTCATGGATTTGTCTCTAAATTTGATGATCCTGAGATAGAAGTGGAGAAAGTCCATGGCAGTGACAGCACAGCTCACTCAGCCTGAGCTCCAACTCCCACCATCCACTGACCAGGGCTTCCTCTCAGGCCACCTATCTCCTTCCTGATTAGATTTTCTCAGAAAGGAGTACTTACTTCAGCTAAAGAAATTGAGCACCCTAAACCAGGTCACTCTTTGCACTTTGGCATAAATTCTGGTCTGACACAAACTCAGAGGCTCCTCAGCAAAGGCCTGTGTTCTCTGCCTCTCACAGCTGGGCCTTACACCTGTGGAGAGACTCAGAAACAGAGTTCAGGGCTCTGCCCTGGCATTGCCACTGACTTACAGTGAAACCTGGACCAGTCTTTGGGCTGAGATTCTAGAACAGGAATAAGAAGATCTCCCCTCTTATCATGGACTACTGTCAAGGTCAAAGAAGACTATGTATTCTATGTAAAATTACCTGAAAAAGTATGTAGTACTAAATGCCTCTAAAGTATCATTTTAAAATTATGTTGGCTGTAAGTCTTCCGACATATGCCCAGGAAAGACTTTAAAGGTAAGCAAGTCCAACAGGCTTTCTCAATTCCCATTGGGGATATAAGTCAGAAAAAAAATATATATATATATATTTTTTTTTTGGAGAGAAACTTGGCAGTATCTATCAAAATGTTAAATGTTCATACCCTTGGAAACATAAATTCCATATCTAAGAATAACTGGAGAAATATATGTGTTGAACATATATGGACAAGGATTTCACTGCAGCATAGTTTGTAACAGCAAATATTGAAAGATGCTTGAAGTTCCAACTCTAGGAGGTAATAAAGGAAACTCTGTAGTTGCTACAGAATGAGAAAGACCTGCGTATATCTATGCAAATGAGGCCATAACCTACTGACAGTTTACAAAGGCAGATTACAGATAAATGTATAAATTAGTACAAACATAGTATTCATACTGCATTAGAACTATAGAAAATATTAGTAAATAACCTCTTAGGAGATGGACATTCCACTATATCCTTTTTGTTTGAACATTGTTTGAACTTGCATTAAACATAAGTCAGGAGATAGAAGATGGCGGTGGAGTAGGTAGCGGTGTTATCTGCTTGCTCCCACCACAGACGGACTTTGGGTGCAAACACAGAAAGGAGAGAGTGCAGATTTCAGACAGCGCAAACAGGGAAGAGAGTGTGGGAGCAGCATGAAGGAGGGAGGAAAGTTTGGCCAGGCACACCAGGCTGAGTCGTTAGGCCTCCAGGACTGGTGCAGCTGCTGTACCACACCCGAGAGGGGCAGCTGCTGACCAGCGAAGTCTTGTAGGGAGTCAGCGAGAGGATTTGGCTGAAAAGGCCAGAGGCATGGGAGGATAGTGAACAACCTGGACTGGGAGAAACTCTATGAACTGAGTCTAGGTGGAGACCTCCTTGGCCACACTCAAGACTGAAAGCTCTGTGCTCTAGGAGCACGCAGCGCTCGCGTCAGGGCCCTACCGAACAAAGGGACAGTTTTGAGGCAAGAAGAGGGACCCAATCGGGAAAGCTTCTGCAGATATGCAGGCTCTGTGGGGACCCCAGGCCAGCAGGTGGCGCGCATAGGCATATAGGCAGGGATACACGCGGCTGCTGTATCTCGGGAATAGACACAACTGGAGGCAGAGCAGAGATTACTGGCATGCGCACGCTGGCCCAAGAGCAGAACAACGTTGCTAGACAAGCCTGAGGAGGGCTGAGGGTGCCACAGGAGGAGACAACTAAACGCAGCTCACAGCAGAGCAGTGGCAGGCCCATGAATAAAAGACCAGCAACCCCAGCAAGCCAACCAACCAGAAAAGATTTGAAACCCATGGAATTTTGACCAGGGATGAATCCAGAAAAAAAGGAGACTTTTAGCGCCTAAAAGTTGCACTAAGTAACAACCCTTTGTTTCTTTTTTTTCTCTCTCTCTTTTCCTTCCCCATCTTTTCTTCTTCTTTCTATTTCTATCTTTTTCCCCCTCCCCCCTTTTCTTTCTCTCTCTCTCTCTCATTTCTCTCTTTCTTTCTATTTTTTAAATTTTTCCCCCTCTCTCTTTTCCTTCCCCTTCCTTTCTTTTTTCTTCTTCCTTTCCCCTTTTCTCTTTTTTCTTTCTATTTTTGTAAATTCTTTTTTCTTTTTCTTCTCCCCCTCTCTCTTTTCCTTCCCCTTTCTTTCTTTTTCTTCTTCCCTTCCCCTTCTTTTCTCTCTCTCTTCCTTTTCTCTCTCTCTTTCTTTCTATTAAAAAATTTTTATTTTTCTTTTTTCTCCCCTTTCTCTTTTCCTTCCCCTTTCTTTCTTTTTCTTCTTCCCTTCCCCTTCTTTTCTCTCTCTTTCTTTCTTTCCTTTTTTAAAATATTTTTTAAACTCTTTCTTTAATCGTTTCGTACCTTCTATCCCTCAAATCCTTCTGCTACAATTTTTCTTGGTTTGTCTTTTTGTTTGTTTTGTTTATCTTCCCTCTTACACTAAACATATAGCATATAACTGCTATATAAACCTAATACTATAAACTTCTACTTTCTCACTTCATTCTGCATTCTTTCCCTCCTTTTTAAACATACAGTGTAAATACTACTTGCTGTCTCACATAGCCTTGACCCTCTTTGCTACTACTATTATTCTATCATCTTCCCTCTCAAAAATCATCTTTCTTTCATTTAAAACAATGCCTATCTGTTTTTCCTATAAGAGTCTTAATCTCTCTACATTTATATTAACACTGGTTTGTTTGCTGCCAACAGTGGGATTATAGTTGGGGGATATTTTGGAGGGTGCGGGTTTCTTGCCTGGGTTGCATGTTTATGTTTTAACAGTACCTCCACAAAAGAACTAAAGACAAAGAGGGCAGAGTGACTCTCAATCAACTAGCTAGAGGAAAAGATCCACCAAAAAGTAACTGAAATACAACCAGACAGCATAAACAAACAGCACAAAGGGCAACACAAGAGCATTAGGCTCAGAAGATCAAAGAGATTGCACCACTGAATCCCCCAGGTCTCCATAATCTCATATCACGAAAGTGGGAAATCAAAGCAGAAAAATCTAATAAACAAAAATAAACAAGAATAATTCAACATGGGGGAGACAAAGAAACAACCTCCCAATGAAAGTAAAAGAGGAATCCCCAGAAAGAGAGATAGATGGAATAGACATAAGCCAAGTATCAGACATGGAATTCAAAAAAATGGTTATAAAAAAGCTCAATGACCTTGACAACTTCAAAGAAAACTACAACAAACTCTAGGGAAAGTACCAACAACTCCAAGGAAACTAAAGAATTTCAGGGTAGCTACAAGGAACTTATGGAGAATTACACCAGCATGAAAAAAGACATAGGAACTATTAATAAGAATGAGGAAGAAATGAAGAATACAATTTCTGAATTGAAGAACACAGTAGAATCAATCAAAATCTGGTTAAATGAGGCAGAAGATTAGATCAGTGAGTGAGAGGACAATGTAGAAACAAATTCCCAGACAATACAAAAAAATGAAAAAAGACTGAAACAGAGTGAAGAGGGTTTAAGACAACTGCAGGACAACATGAGATGAAACAATATTTGAAACATTGGGATAAAAGAAGGAGAAGAAGAAAAACAAGGGATAGTAACCCTGGTTGAAAAAGTCATGACAGAAAATTTTCCTAACTTGATGAGAGGAAAAGTCATGCAAGTCCAGGAAGCACAGAGGGTCCCAATGAAGATGAATTGAAGAAGGCCTACTCCAAGACACATCATAATTAAAATGGCAACATTCAAAGACAAAGAGAGAATCCTAAAAGCAGCAAGAGAAAAACATCAGATAAATACAAGGGAGCTCCGATGAGGCTATCATCAGATTTCTCAGCAGAAGCACTACAAGCCAGAAGGGAGTAGCAAAAAATATTTCAAGCAATGAAAAACGAAGGCCTACAACCAAAAATACTTTACCCAGCAAGGCTCTCCTTCAAAATGGAAGGTGAAATAAGGAGTTTCCCAGACAAAGGAAGACTAAAGGAACACATCTCAACCAAACCAGCACTGCAAGAGATGCTAAAGGGAATGCTGTAAGAAAAAGAAGAAAATAAAAGAAGGGGAGGAACACAAGTACAAATGGAAATGAATAAATACCTGTCAATAATAACCTTAAATGTAAATGGATTAAATGCTACAATAAAAAGACATAGGGTAGTGGAATGGATATGAAAACATGACCCACATATATGCTGTCCACAAGAGACCCACCTCAAAACAAAAGATTTACACAGACTGTAAGTGAAGGGATGGAAAAAAGTATATCAAGCAAACGGCATGAAAAAAAAGCTGGGGCAGCAATACTTATATCAGACAAAATAGATTTCACACAAAGGTCATAAAAAGAGACAACAAAAAAACATTTCCTAATACTTAAGGGAAAAATCCATCAACAATATATAAACCTTATAAACATATATGCACCCAACATAGGAGCACCCAAATATGTAAGGACAATCTTGAAAGACTTCAGGAAGCATATAGACAACAACACACTCATAGTACGTGACTTTAACACACCATTGTCAACAATGGACAGATCTTCGAGGCAAAGAAACACCAAAGATATTGAGACATTGAACAACACTCTAGATAAAATGGACTTAACTGATATATATATAGAACTTTTCACACCAAAGAAGCAAAATATACATTCTTTTCAAGTGCACATGGAACATTTTCAAAGATAGACCACATGGTAGGACACAAAACAAGCCTCAACACATTCAAGAAAATTGAAATTATATCAAGCATCTTCTCAGATCACAATGCCTTGACACTAGAAATTAACCTCAAGGAAATAACTCAAAAACATTCAAACTCATGGAGAATGAATAACATGACATTAAGTAATGAATGGGTTATCAGTGATATCAAAAAAGAAATCAAAAAGTTTCTGGAAACAAATGATAATCAACACACAAATACCCAATACCTATGTGATATAGCGAAAGCAGTCCTGAGAGGGAAGTTCATAGCAATACAGGCCTATCTAAAAAAGACAGAAGAACATCTAATAAAAAATTTAACCCTACAGCTACAAGAACTAGAGAAAGAACAACAAGCAAAACCCAGAGGGAGTAGGAGAAAGGAAATCATCAAGATCAGAACAGAATTAAATGACATAGAGACCAAACAAACAATTCAAAACATGAACAAAAGTGGGAGCTGGATCTTTGAAAAGAAACAAAATTGACAAGCCTTTAACCAGACTCATCAAGAAAAAAAGAGAAAGGACCAAAATAAAGAAAATCAAAAATGAAGGAGGAGAAATCACAACTGATACCACAGAAATAAAAAGGATTGTGAGAAATTATTACAAACAACTGTATCATAATAAATGGAAAACCTAGATGAAATGGACAAATTTCTGGAAACATGTAATCTTCCAAAACTGAATCAAGAAAAAGCAGAGAGCCTGAACAGATCAATAACAACCAGTGAAATTGAAGCAGTAATCAAAAAACTCCCGGCACACAAAAACCCTGTACTGAATGGCTTCACAGGTGACTTCTACAAAACATTTAGGAAAGAACTAACTCCTATCCTTCTCAGGCTATTCCAAAAAATCCAAGAAGAGGGAAGACTCCCAAACTCGTTCAATGAAGCCAGTATTACCCTAATACCAAAACCAGGTCAAGACACAACAAAGAAAGAATACTACAGGCCAATATTGCTGATGAACATAGAGGCTAAAATGCTCAACAAAATATTGGCAAACCAGATCCAGCAACACATTAGAAAGATAACATACCACGATCAACTGAGATTCATCCCAGAAATGCAAGGATGGTTTAATATTCATAAATCAATAAAGGTAATACACCACATAAACAAAATGAAAAAAAAACCCACATGATAATATCAATAGATGCAGAAAAAGCATTTGATAAAGTACAACACCCATTTATGATGAAAACACTCAGCAAAATGAAAATAGAGGGAGCATACCTAAACATCATAAAGGCCATATATGAGAAACCTGAAGCCAACATCATACTCAATGGACAAAAATTGAAAGCATTCCCCCTGAGGTCAGGAACAAGACAAGGATGTCCACTCTCTCCATTCATATTCAACACAGTGCTGGTAGTTCTAGCCACAGCAATCAGACAAGAAAGAAAACTAAAAAGCATCCAAATTGGAAAAAAGGAAATGAAACTGTCATTATTTGCAGACGACATGATAGTGTACATAGAATACCCTATAGAATCCATCAAAAAGCTACTCAACCTAATAAGTCAATTCAGCAAAATAGCAGGGTACAAAGTCAATATTCAGAAAATGAAGGCATTTCTATATGCCAACAATAAAATTTCAGAGATAGAAACTAAAACAAAAATCCCATTTACCATAGCAACAAGAAAATAAAGTACCTAGGAATAAACTTAACCAAGGAGGTAAAAGACCTGTACTCAGAAAACTGCATAACAATGAATAAAGAAACCAAGGAGATACAAATAAATGAAAGCATATACCATGTTCATGAATGGAAAGAATCAACATCATTAAAATGTCCATACTACCCAAAGCAA
Organism: Furipterus horrens; assembly: GCF_987537825.1. NCBI lineage: Eukaryota > Metazoa > Chordata > Mammalia > Chiroptera > Furipteridae > Furipterus > Furipterus horrens. The sequence goes on along the minus strand of NW_028327176.1, from coordinate 81,730,542 downwards.
GTTATAGATTCAATGCAATCCCTAGTAAAATACCAATGACATACTTCACAGACCTAGAACAAATACTTCAAAAATTTATATGGAACCAAAAAAAACACTCAATAGCCAAAGCAATCTTGAGACAGAAGAACACAGGAGGAGGAATCACAGTACCTGATATCAAACTATACTAAAAGGCCATGGTAATCAAAACAGTCTGGTACTGGCATAAGAATAGACATATAGATCAATGAAACAGAATTGAGAGCACAGAAATAAACCCAGGTCTATATGGTCAACTAATAGTTGACAAAGGGGGAAGGAACATCAAATGGAGTGAAAAGAGTCTCTTAAACAAATGGTGTTGGGTGAACTGGACAGGGACATGTAAAAAAATGAAACTAGACTACCAGCTTACACCATACATCAGAAATAACTCAAGATGGATCAAAGACTTAAATGTAAGCTGTGGCACTATAAAAGTCCTAGAGGAAAACAGAGGCAGAAAAATTTCAGATAACCCACGTAGCAACATTTTCACTGATATATCTCCCAAGGCAAGGGGAATAAAGGAAGGAAAGAATAAACAAATGGGACTACATCAAACTAAAGAGTTTCTGCTCAGCAAAAGAAAACATCAGCAAGATGAAAAGGGAACCAACCATATGGGAAAATATATTTGCCAATGATATCTCAGACAAGGGATTGATCTCCAAAATATACAAAAAACTTATATGACTCAACACCAAGAAGGCAGACAACCCAATTCAAAAATGGGCAAAGGAGTCCTGGCTGCTGTGGCTCAGTGGATTGAGCGTCGGCATGCGAGCCAAATGTCACTGGTTCGATTCCCAGTCAGGGCACATGACTAGGTTGCACGTCAGTTCCCCAGTTGGGGGCATGAGTGAGAGGCACCCACACAGTGATGTTTCTCTCCCTCTCTTTCTTCTTTCTCCCTCTCTAAAAATAAACAAACAAACAAATAAATAAATAATTTTTTTTTTTAAATGGGCAAAGGACCTGAACAAACACTTCTCCAAAGAGGACCTCAGAGGGTCTGTAGACATATGAAAGAATGCTCAACATCACTAGCCATCAGAGAGGTGCAAATAAAAACAATAATGAGATACCACCTCACACCATCCAGAATGGCCATCATCAACAAATCAATGAACAACTTGTGCTGGCAAGGACATGGAGAAAAGGGATTCCTGGTGCACTGCTGGTCGAATGTAAAATGGTGTAGCCACTATGGAAAACAGTTCGGAATTTCATAAAAAAATAAAAATGGAACTGCCTTTTGAACCAGAATTTCCATTGCTAGGACTATACCCAAAGAACCCTGAAACACTAATCTAAAAGAACCTATGACCCCGATGTTCATAGCAGCGCTATTTACAATAGCCAAGTGCTGGAAACAACCTAAGTGCCCATCTGTAGATGAGTGGATCAAAGAACTGTGGTACATTTACACAGTGGCGTACCATGTAGCAGAAAGAAAGAAGGAATTTCTACCATTTGCAACAACATGGATGGAACTAGAGAGAATTATGCTTAGCGAAATAAGCCAGGCAACAAAAGAAAAATACCTTATGCTATCACCTACTACAGGAGTCTAATGAACAACACAAACAAATAAGCAAAATAGAACCAGAGGTATGTAAACAAGGAGTAGACTAACAGTGACAAGAGAGGAGTGGGGAGGGAGAGAAGGGGGAAAGAAGGGGAAGGGTTTAGTCAAAGAACATGTATAAATGACCCATGGACATTGACAACTGGGTGGGGACTGACTTTGGGAGAAAGCGTGGCAGGGTGCGGAGAAGCATAAGGGGGAAAAAAGTGGGAAAACTATAATGAAAAAACAAACAAAAAATTTTTAGTGGAGGAAAAAATGAAAATAGAAAGAACTGAAATGCAAGTTCAGTGAATATTAGAAGGACAAGGGTTTTCCTTCACACTGTATATTTTTCTCCCTATCTGATCTCTCCAGAGTTTGGCATTCTAAAGAAGTAAGTAATTACATAAGTTTCTTTGCATAAAACTAATAAGACCCGTCATTGATAGAGGTTTTATTGACCAGGACTTTGACGGGAATGTCATGCCTAAAGGAGACATTCTTGGGCTCTGGTAGTTACCAAAAAACCTTGAGGAACTGAGATTGACTTTTGAAGGTAATGAAAACCCATGAGATAAAAAGCCTGGTACCTTGGTTGGTTGTTCAGTCCACAGCAATCTTTCCAGGGAAGGAATGAAGGTTGCTTTCCTGAAAGATGGCTGGAAGGGACATTAAGGCAAAATGGAAAACCAGAAGGACTTGGATAAGACAGGTGTGCACAGGCAGATTGAATGGCAGGTATGTAGCTCAGCTTCTGTGCCCTGAAGGACAGAGTGAAGGTCACCCTAAATGTTCCTTGCATAAGTTCCAGCAAAGCAGAACTAAAGATCATAAGTGATCATTTGCTGCTCTTGTGTTTATGCAAACGAACAGGATAAATTAAAAATGGACCTAATGCAGTCCCTTTAATGACAAAGAGGGTAATCTTAGGGAGAAAACTTGTGATTCAAGGAAAATCACAATGCTCAGTGGTGGACTATAAAGTAGTGAAGCTAACTGTCTTTAAAGTTTCCTTTCATTTAAAATTTGTTTTCATTTTAAAATTAAACTATATCTGTGGTATCATCAGAGATGTTTAATTTACAGGCAAGAAGAATATCAAATGCCTTACAACTGGATGTCTTTTCAACAAGACAGTCCTACAGATTTAGAGACTTGTTTGTGGGTTATGTTACATAAATTAACATGTGTTTTCTGTTTTCAAAGGGCATAAGCCTACGATCTCATTACCTGAGTGATTGTCTGTACGTATAGGCCTCACTTAATCCTGTCTGCATCGCTGCCTCCTGAGACTCAATGGTTTGGCTGAACTCAGTGGCTGGGTTGGTGAAGTATTGGGTGGTCTGTGGGCTTCACTTTAAAACTTGTTTCTCTGTTGTATCATAATAGCTTGGACAGAAAGAGCCCAGAGATCTGAAAGGGAGAAAAAACCTAAAATATTTTCCTAAGCCCAAACTAAGTATAGTGGGCAAAAGGGTTTTGGACATGTGAGATGTACCTGGCACACCTTCCTCCAAAGAAGCCCTTCTTTTCCCTAATGTGGGACATTGAAAAATTAATGCCTGCCTTTTGTCATCTAGTGGTTATGAACTGAATGATGTATTTTAACCCTTTTGCCAAATCTGTTGCCCCCAGAATACAACAAGGATGCCAGCCTGTTAAATCAAGCATGCCGTTGTCTGGGGACAGCCAACTGACCTGGAGTCTGCAAGATCCTTCCCCATGTGGGAAGGCCAGCCTCCCCTCCACATCTCCACTCTTATTAGGGATTTCTGGACCCAAGGGTAGGTAGGATGATGACCATGTCCAGCTTGAAGCAGCTAGAGGAGCTCAAGACCTCCCCCCATTGTCCTTTATAAGATTATATAGGGTCTTAAACTGAGAGGGAGGGATTGTTATTTTTTATTGTTAAATTTTTTTTAAAAGAAGGAGAATATATGAAAGGGTGAAGCAGGAGAGCTTGTATGTACGACCCATGGACATGGACTTGGGGGGGGGATTGCTGGTGGAGGGGGCCGCTGGGCAGAGGGGTGCAAAGGGGAAAAAATTGGAACAATTGTAACAATATAATTAATAAAATATACTTAAAAAGATTATAAAGGGTCTCAAGCAAAGCAAAACACAAATCTGTCAAAATGAGGCAGACAACTATAGAAATCCCAGTGACGCAGCTCACCAGGCAGCAGATGAAGAATCTGACAGACGAAAAAATAAGAAACCTTTCAGAAGCTCAATTCAGAGCTATAGTTATAAGATGGCTTACAGAATTAACAAAAGATTTGGAACAAGACCAGGAAGGATTGAAAGCCACTCATACTGAAATGAACAAAAACACATACAAGACAAGTGGTGAGGAAATAAGATCCAGAGATCAAATCAACAAACCAGAACATAGGGAAGGAACAAACAGTCAACCAGTGCAGAAAGAGGAAACAGAAAGTAAGGAAAGTGAGGAGAGGATCAGAAACCTCTGGAACAGCTATCAGAAATGGAACATACGGATTATAGGATTGCCAGAGGGCGAAGAAGAACTAGAAACTGAAAAATTAAGTGAAAATACAATAAAGCAGAACTTCCTGAACTTGGGGAAGGAAATAGACTTACAGGTCCAGGAAGCGCAGAGAGTTCCAGAAAAACTGGACCCAGGGAGAACCACTCCAAGACACATTATAATCAAATTGTCAAAAATTAAAGATAAAGGGAGAATCTTAAAAGCAGCAAGAGAGAAGAAAAGAATCATTTACAAATGCGTCCCAATTAGACTATCAACTGATTTCTCAAAGGAGACCCTGCAGGCAAGAAGGGACTGGCAAGTAATGAAAATTCAAAAGCTACAGCTACGAATACTCTATCCAGCAAAGCTGTCATTCAGAATAGAAGGGCAGAGAAAGTGCTTCCAGGACAAAGTAAAACTGAAGGAGTTCATTACATCCAAACCACTGTTATATGAAACGTTAAAGGGACTGGTTTAGAAAAAGGAGGATCAAAACTATGAACATTAAAATGAAACCTGCATCACAAGAACCAACGACAGAAGCTAGGGAATCGAAACAAAGGCAAACTAGATAGGCAACAAGAGGGGAAAAAGAACTATAGGTATGGGGAACATACTGGGGGAAGGTCAGAGGGAGGGGGAAGGGGGAAAAGGGAGGAAGGTGGTACAGGAATTAAGAAGCCTAGTAGGAGGGAATGGAATAGACAGGAAGAGGTTGAGAAGAACTATATGCATAACCAATGGACATGGACTAAAAAGGAGGGACAACTGGAGGGAGGGGGGTCACTGGGTGGAGGGGAGCAGAGGGAAGGGAAATTGGGACCACTGTAACAGCATAATCAATAAAACATTTTAAAAAAGTACAAAATAGTCATGGGCTATAAAGTAAAGCATAGGGAATATTGTTAATAATCTTTAATAACTATGTACGGTGCCAGGTGGGTACTAGACTTTTTGGGGGATCACTAAAAATAAATAAATAAATAAATAAATAAATAAATAACCCATGGACATGGAAAACTGGGTGGGGATTGATTGTGGGAGATGGTGTGGGCAGGGTGGGGGAATCAATAGGGAAAAAGGTGTGACAACTGAAATAGAAAAACAAACAAACAAAAAATTTTTGTTGGGAAAAAAATGAAAGCAAAATAAACTCATAACTGAGTCAGCAACTGCCTCCCCCCCAAAAGCCCTCACATTTAGGAAAGTGAACAAAAGAAAATATAAAGAATGGAAATGCAAGTTCAGTGAATATTAGAAGGACAAGGATTTTACTTCACTCTGTATATTTCTCTCCCTACCTGATCCTTTCAGAATTTGGCATTCTGAAGAAGTAAGTAATAACATAAGGTTCTTTACGTAAAACTAATAAGACCAGTTAAAAATAATAATAAATAACATTATATAAATTCCAGGTGTATAACATCTGTATACTCTATTGAATGCTTACGACCCAAAGTCTAGTTCCATCCTGTCATATATTTTAACCTCTTATGTCCTCTCTATCCTTCCCCAACCCTGTAAATTTTATATTTAACTGATTATATAAGACCTTCCTTTCACTGTTTTAAAGATTTTTGTGGCTTTTAAAATCTCAAGATATACTTTACTTCACTTTTTTCTTTGTTCATCGAACAAATAGTTCCAATTCACTCTACAGCCAAGGAACTGCATGGTGTGCTAAGGTGGAACCAAGAGATTTCTCATTCTGACCTTGGGGAGCTTGCAGTCTGATGGGAAGCACAGGAGATTTGAATAAAAAATAACAATGCAAGGGAAGAAATGATGATATATACCCAAAGGGATTAAGTAGGCACAGAACTCTAGGGCACAAGAGGGCACACCAGCTAATGTAACAGAGAGGATGACAAAGAGTTTGTAAAAGAGGGTACTGAACCCAGACTGTGAAGATCACTTTTCAAGTTTAGAATGAATTGAGAAATGTTTAGTAGCTACAGAAAGTGCTAAAGCTTACTGCCCTTTATAAAAATTTCCAGTCAGTAATCCAACACTCCTGTCACACACCCACTCTTTTGCATTGTTTAACCAAAAAAGGAGCACATGGTCTTGGTGCCCATTGGTGGTCTACCACTCTCCTTCCCAGCAGGAGCATGGCCTAGGGTGAGCCTCTGGGGCTTTGGAAAAGTTTTGGTGCTATAGGTTCAGGGTTACTGCCCCCCACCCTTTAAAGTGGCCCTTGGACAGACTTTGCTGGTAAGTGGAAATCTCTCAGCACACCTGATCGCTAAACTTAGTCAAAAGTTATATCTGTGTGCAACCCAAGCTCCACTTTCTGCACATCAGGAGGCAGCTCTTTTTCAACAGTGCCTGCCTGGCAGAACCAGTGTGACTGGTGCAGCCCGGCACTGCCATGCTCCACAGGATCAGGCCCTTGAGCAAAGTGCTCCTCTGTGAAACAGCAATTGTAACCATTTTCTCCTAAATAGTTACTCAACATTTTAGAATGTCCTTGGATAAAAATTCTCAGTTTCCTTTTTTCTTTCTTGTTTTTGCTTTTTTCTCATGAAAGTTTAAGGAAAGCTTACATGAAAGTCACTATTTCCTCTGATGGCAGCATTGAGTCCTGGTGACCAAAAGGAGACAGTTAGGTGGCTATGGCTTTGATTGTGTGCACATTGTTCTAACAAAGTTTTGGGAAATACTGAGACTGTGAGTAGCATATGTGCATAGACTGTTAGCCAGGATGGTCCTCTTCCATCCTGTTCTGTACACATTTATTATTAATCCATTAATGTTTCAGGCTCAGGGGATACAAAAATGAATTACCTTGTTCTTAACATCTAGGCGTCTTCAGTCTGGTGGTGGCAACCTCCTTGCAAATCATATAAATAGTTGCCATTATTGGGGATCAGGTGCTGTGCCAATGTGATTTCAATCATACTCTACAATGCTTCGAGATATGTTTTGTTAGGTTCTTTCTACAGTTGAAGAAGAGGCCTCAGGGAGCACAAGATATATAGAACACAAGAGAGCCCAGGGTAGAGGCCAGATGGGATCTTCCCCCAGTCCACACAAGGCCCACAGTGAGAAGGGAGAGAGGGCACAGAAGCTAGGAGTTATGGTAAAGCAGCAAGGAGTGTAAGAGGCCAGCAGCCCTGAGACCAGATACTTCCCCAGGTACAGAGTCCTCAAGCCATGAAGCTGGAGAGGCAGAGAGGGCAGCACCCATGAACCCAGAAGCATGAAACAGCTCTGCCTGTGGAGCCAAGATGGCTTGAGCTCCTCTCTCCGTCAGTAGCCAGCTGGACGCAGTTGGCCATCATGAAACTCCAGGAAGCCAAACACAAGGGAGCTGTAGAAGGAGCATGACTAATCTACTTTCCTGGAAGAGTAATGATCCACCAGTAGCTACAGCAGAATCACTTCACATCCAGCACAGCACATTGTGCATCTGCCATAGACCAAATATTCCAGTGGGAGGAAGTGGGCACATGGACTGCCTGAATTAGCACAAGTCCCAGAAGTTTATTTACTTTTTACCTACTTCCCCAAAGTTCTGCTGGTAGTGGTCAAGCTTGACCTGTGACATTGAGCAAGGTACGCTCTTGTAGATGCTTTTTGACTCATCTGAATAATGAACAGGGTTGGACGAGGTGATTTTCAAGGTTCCTCCCTGCTCCTAATATCCATGAGCCTAAGTCACCCCTATGTGATGAGCTATTTATTGCAACAGTCAAACTTTACACATGAGAAAGAAGTATCCTAAGCATATTGAGAGAATACAGAAATGTGGATTTTGAAGATTTTAGAAGTAGTAGGTGTCAGAGAACACAGGTTTTACTCTAGGTTTGACCACCTATTGGCTACTGAGATTTAGATACACTCTTTTGAAATCCCAGTTTCTGTATCAGTCAATTATAGGAAAGTGCCTTACCTTGGAGATTGTTGCAAGATAAAGTAGGATGATGGACACAAAAGAGTTTTTGGAAAGATGAGAAACTAGACAAGTAATGTTAGGAGTAGAATTTCCAGTATTAAATTCCTGATGGTCCAAGATTTGCCTGGCAGGCAAAAGACAGGAGAAAATGGAATCATGAGTGAGGTCTGGTATGGATCAGGGCTTCCTAAAGTGGGGGAAGAGCTTGCTGACAAAATGAGCAACAGGGTAAAGGCGGTTTTATTTCAGCTGAGGAGAAATGAGGGAGCTATTGCAAGCAGTATTGAGGACTTCAGCAGTCCAGAGAGAAATCCAATAAGCAGATTCTTCCTTATGTAAGTGTATCTGCTCCTATGGGAAAGAAGGTACCAGGGTCAGAGAGTGCTGGGGTTCATGTTGCTTCTCAGATTGCTTACCTGGGATTATCTGACTGACCAAACCAGAGCACTTAAAGAGGAGAAAACAGATCAGGGAAGGTAAAATTGTTACTCGGGAGAGACGCAAGTCAGGGAGACTCCAACCCACCCTGGCTTGTTTCTCTTCTTGCCTCACTCTCAAGAGACAAATTCAAACAAGAGACAACATATGGAAATGAGATAGCAAGTTTATTTATGAAACACATATGAGCATGAATCTGCAATCAGGTACCCAGCTAGTCTGAATGCCCCACATATAGAGGAAATAAAATTGTTAGTAAGTTTGTTCTATACTGTACACTTGAACCAAAGCTACAAGTGGGCACTCAGCTAATGCGAGTGCACCAACTATTGTGATTCAGGGGTTAAATACTTTAGCCAGCTTCTAGGTACCCTTCCTTCTCCTTCTTCCAAACCTTGGGAATAATGTACAGCTACAAAAGCTTCCTTTCTCAGCTAGTAAAGGCTCTTTGTCTTTGTTAGTGAAATTACTACAGAAGGTCCCTTTCCCAGCACACAGTCCCAAGGACTCCCCTACTCCTGCGCTAACCCTGCTTATGGTGTTTGAAATGCCTGGCAATCTTATTAGACCAGGCTCAGTACTGCTGAGCCAACAGGTGAGACATGTCTCCCTCCTCCTCCCTGCCTTAGTTTACTACCTATCTTGCCTAACAAGTTGACTTACCTGAGGTCATGGGAGCAAACTTCAGGGACCTAAAGAACTCTATCAGAGTGGGGAGGCATTCATGAGCTTCACCTGAGTCAGAGTCTGGTTTGTACAGAGGGAAGATCTCACCTAATTTTAAAGGAGCTGTGCAGGATCCCATTAGGAAAGGATGTAAACCTCAAAGATTAGAGTTAAGAGGCAGTTTCCTCTTGTGTGAGAAGCAGGCTAGAACCAATAGGGCACAGATATGAATCTTAAGCTGTATGAAGCTAGGTTCAATGGTAAAATGTAATTTCTGTATTACCTACCACTATGTAGTATAAGTACAATAGATTCCTCATGCTATGAAGAATGTGTACTCTGTGTGGCTTCCCTGGGCATAGGTTGTGCAAATAAGGCACTAACAACTGGTTTGTTGTCATCCCAACTAAAATGGTGGAAATTATTATTTTGTTGTACTGTTATGGCTCTTATTTACTCCAGACCTCCATGTTTCCCATGCTGTGCTAGTACCTGTATAACCTCCAAGGCATTTCAGATGAGTAAACTGAGGGTCAAAAAATTTAGGTTATGTGCTTGAGATAACACAGCTGGTAAGTGTCAGAGCCAAGATTTAAACCCGGTTTGGCCTGGTTCCAAAGCCCAGCCAATGCGCTTTTTCACCGGTGCATGCTGCTCTGGCCACACTGATGGCAGAGAACCAATTGCAGGAGCCAGAACTATGGAGATTCCCTGTATCAGAATTATTAAAACCAAAAGTTTAAACTTAAGTCAGCAAAGTCATCATTTCTTCAATGTACCAAACCACTGTTCTATTTAGTTCAAGATATCACTTCCTAGGTTTGGCATAGAGAGCAACTGTGCCAAGGTAGCAGGTAGCCCCTTAGCATAGGATCTCAAAGTGAATGAGGACCTACATTTGTGAGGTATTGAGCATGAGAAAGGGAAATATTTGTTCTCAGGTGATGTTAGCTGAGTGAATTCAATGGGTCCTTTTGAGCATCATCACTTACTAAATCCTATGCACACTCCCTGGAAAAAGTGATTTCTCTATGAGACATGCAGGTGACATGTAAGAGGATATTATTATATGTGACTAATGTTTATTGAATGTCTTGGAACTCTTTTTAAAGGCAATTTTTATTAATTGACTTAGTAATCTCATCCAGCTGGGTTGCGTTAGAGAAATTATTAAACCAAGCCCCATTTTTATATGTAATTTAGAGGTTTAGAAGATAAGCCAAGAAAGAACAGAATTCAAGTGAGAAGTTTGGAGACATCAATCAGTGTCTTAAGTAAGATGAAGTGGAATGTGGTGGCTCCAGACAAACAAGGTTCCCATGTTGCTACTGTGGGGATAGTCAGAGGTCATGATGATGGCTACCCACATCCTTCTCTGTCTCCAAGGACACCCCTGTTATCCCTGCCCAAATGTCAGGAAACTGGGAAGAGAGGTGGCAGGTAAGCCAAGCTGGAAACATTCTAGTGAGGGTGGCACGGAATCTTAGGGGTCACTGACCTTATTTCAGGAACCTGCCCCTTAAAAAACCCATCAATAAAAATAGCAACATGTATTAAATTACTACTAAGAGACAGGCATTGTGGAAACATCTACAGGTGCTCTTATTTCTTTTTTTAAAAAAATTCTTTCTCAATTACAGTTGTCCGATTTTCCCCCATTGCTCCCACCAACCCAGCCAACCCTTCTCCGACAGTCATTCCCACCCCCTGTTGTCCATCTCCATGTGTCATTTATACATATTCCTTGACTAGACCCTTCCCCCACTTATCCCCCTTCTCTCCCTCCCCACTCTACCCTGAACACTGTTATTCTGTTCCTTGTTCAATTTTGTTCATTTGTTTGTGTGGTTCATTAGTCTCCTGTATCAGGTGATATCATATGGTATTTTTCTTTCATTGCCTGGCTTATTTCACTAAGCATAATTCTCTCTAGTTCCGTCCATGTTGTCAAAAATGACAGGAGTTCCTTCTTTCTTTCTGCTACATAGTACTCCATTGTGTAAATGTACCACAGTTTCTCAAACCACTCATCTACAGATGGGACTTAGGCTGTTTCCAGCACTTAGCTATTGTAAACAGCACTGCTATGAACATAGGGTTGCATAGGTTCTTTTGAATTGGGGTTTGAGGATTCTTCGGGTATAATCCTAGCAGTGGAATTGCTGGTTCAAAAAGCAGTTCCATTTTTAGTTTTTTAGAAAATTCCATACTGTTTTCCATAGAGGCTGCACCAGTCTGTATTCCCACCAACAGTGCACTAGGGTTTCCCGTTTCTCCACACCATCACCAGCACGTGTTGTTTGTTGATTTGTTGACGATGGCCATTCTGAGAGGTGTAAAGTGGTATCTCATTGTGACTTTTATTTGCATCTCTCTGATGGCTAGTGATGTTGAGCATTCTTTCATGTGTCTATGGACCCTCTGTGTATCCTCCTTGGAGAAGTGTTTGTTCAGGTCTTTTGCCCATTTTTTTATTGGGCTATCTGTCTTCTTGGTGCTGAGATGTGTAAGTTCTTTATATATTTTAGAGATTAATCCCTTGTCTGAGGTATCATTGGCAAATGTTTTCCCATATGGTTGGTTTCCTTTTCATCTTACTGATGTTTTCTTTTGCTGAGCAGAAATTCTTTAGTTTGATGTAGTCCCATTTGTTTATTCTTTCCTTTATTTCCTTTGCCTTAGGAGATGTATTGGTGAAAATATTGTTATGTGGGATATCTGAAATATTCCTGCCTATGTTTTCCTCTAGAACTTTCATGGTGACATGATGTACATTTAAATCTTTGATCCATCTTGAGTTTACTCTAGTGTGTGGTGTAAGTTGGTGGTCTAGTTTCATTTTTTTGCATGTCCCTGTCCAGTTCTCCCAGCACCATTTGTTGAAGAGGCTCTTCTCACTCCATTTTATGTTCCTTCCCACTTTGTCAAATATTTGTTGATCATAGAGACCTGCGTTTAATTCTGGGCTCTCCATTCGGTTCCATTGATCTATAAGTCTGTTCTTATGCCAGTATCAGACTGTTTTGATCACAGTAGCTTTGTAGTATAGTTTGATGTCTGGTATTGTGATTCCTCCTCCTGTGTTCTTCTGTCTCAAGATTGCTTTGGCTACTTGGTGTCTTTTTTGGTTCCATATAAATTTTTGAAGTATTTGTTCTAGGTCTGAAATATGTCATAGGTATTTTAATATGGATTGCGTTGAATCTATAAATTGCTTTGGGTAGTATGGACATTTTAGTGATGTTGATTCTTCCCATCCATGAACATGGTATATGCTTCCATTTATTTGTATCTTCCTTAATTTCTTTTTTCAGTGTTATGTAGTTTTCCGAGTACAGATCTTTTACCTCCTTGGTTAAGTTTATTCCTAGGTACTTTATTTTTCTTGTTGCTATAGTAAATGAGTATTTTTTCTTGTTTCTATCTCTGATATTTTATTGTTGGTTTACAGAAATGCCTTCAATCTCTGTATATTTACTTTGTATCCTGCTATTTTGCCAAATTTGCTTATTATGTTGAGTAGTTTTTTAGTGGAATCTATAGGGTTTACTATGTATACTATCGTGTTGTGTGCAAATAATGACAGTTTTATTTCCTCTTTCCCAATTTGGATGCCTTTTCTTTCTTTTTCTTGTGTGATTGCTGTGGCTAGAACCTCAATACTATGTTCAATATGAGTGGAGAAAGTGGACATCCTTGTCTTGTTCCTGATCTCAGGAGGAATGCTTTCAGTTTTTGTCCATTGAGTAGAATGTTGGCTTCAGGTTTCTCATATATAGTCTTAATTATGTTGAGGTATGCTCCCTGTATTCCCATTTTGCTGAATGTTTTCATCATAAATGGGTGTTGTACTTTATCAAATGCTTTTTCTGCTTCTACTGATATGATCATGTGATTTTTGTCTTTCATTTTGTTTAGGTCAGGTATTGTATTTATTGATTTGCAAATATTAAACCATCCTTGCATCCCTGGGATGAATCCCACTTGATCATGGTGTATGATCTTTTTAATGTGTCGCTGGATCCTGTTTGCCAATATTTTGTTGAGGATTTCAGTATATATTTTATCAGTGATATTGGCCTGTAGTTTTCTTTGTTTGTTGTGTGTTGACCTGGTTTTGGAATTAGAGTAAAACTGGCTTCATAGAAATAGTTTGGGAGTCTTCCCTCTTCTTGAATTTTTCAAATAGTTTGAGAAGGGTAGGCGTTAGTTCTTCCTAAATGTTTGTAAAATTTGCCCTTGAAGTCATCCGGTCCAGGGCTTTTGTGTGCCAGGAGTTTTTTCATTACTGTTTCAATTTCACTCTTTGTTATTGGTCTGTTCAAGCTTTCTACTTCTTCTTCATTCAGCTTTTCTTCTAGGTTGTCAAGTTTCTTGTCATACAGTTGTTTGTAGTAATTTCTTACAATCCTTTGTATTTCTGTGATATCAGTCATGATTTCTCCTCTTTCATTTCTAATTTTGTTTTTTGGGTCCTCTCTCTTTTTTTCTTGATGAACCTGGCTAAAAGCTTCTTGATTTTGTTTATTTTTTCAAAGAACCAGCTCCTACTTTTGAATTGTTTGTTTAGTCTCTATGTCATTTAATTCTGCTCTGATCTTGATGATTTCCCTTCTTCTACTTGCCCTCAGCTTTGTTTGTTGTTGTTGTTCTAGTTCTTGTAGTTGTAGGGTTAGATTTTTATTTGAGATTCTTCTATCATTTTCAGGTAGACCTGTTTGCTATGAACTTTCCTCTCAGGACTGCTTTTGCTGTGTCCATAGGTTTTGGGCTGTTGTGTATTCATTATCATTAGTTTCCAGAAACTTCCTGATTTCTTCCATGATGTCATTGTTAACTCATTCATTATTTAATATCATGGTATTTATTCTCCATGACTTTGAATGATTTTGAGTTTTTTCCTTGAGATTGAGTTCTAGTTTTAAGGCATTGTGGTCTGAGAAGATGCTTGATATAATTTCAATTTTTTTGAATTTGTTGAGGCTTGGTTTGTGTCTAAAAGTTCTATATATATCAGTTAAGTCCATTTGATTTAGTGTGTTGTTCAATGCCTTAATATCCTTGGTGTTTCTTTGCTTCAAATATCTGTCTATTGTTGATAACGGGGTGTTAAAGTCCCTACTATGAGTGTGTTGCTGTTGATATCCTTCTTGTAGTCTTCTAGTATTTTCCTTAAATATTTGGGTGCTCCTATGTTGGGTGCATATATGTTTACAAGGGTTATATCTTCTTGGTGAATTATTCCCTTAAGTATTATGAAATGTCCTTCTTTGTCTCTTTTTATGGCCTTTGCTGTGAAATCTGTTTTCTCTGATGTAAGTATTGCTACCTCAGCTTTTTTTTCATGTCTCTTTGCTTGGAATACTGTTTTCCATCCCTTCACTTTCAGTCTGTGTAAATCTTTTGTTTTGAGGTGGGTCTCCTGTAGACAGCATATATGTGGGTCATGTTTTTGTATCCATTCTGCTACCCTATGTCTTTTGATTGGAGCATTTAATCTATTTACATTTAAGGTTATTATTGACAGGTATTTATTCATTTCCCTTTGTGTCTGTGTTCCTCTCCTCTTTTTTTCTTCTTTTTCTTAAAGCATTCTCTTTTGCATGTCTTGCAATTCTGGCTTGGTGGAGATGTATTTTTTTAGTTTTCCTTTGTCCTTATTTTACCTTCCATTTTGAAGGAGAGCCTTGCTGGGTAGAGTATTCTTGGTTGTAGGCCTTTGCTTTTCATTTCTTGAAATATTTTTTGCCATTTTCCTCTGGCTTGTAGTGTTTCTATTGAGAAATCAATTGATAGTCTTATCGGAGCTCCCTTGTATGTTATCTGATGTTTTTCTCTTGCTGCTTTTATGATTCTTGCTTTGTCTATGAATATTGCCATTTTAATTATGATGTGCAGTGGAGTGCTCCTTTTTGGGTTCATATTCATTGGGACCCTCTCTGCTTCTTTGGGCTTACATGATGTTTTCTCTCATTATGTTAGGAAAATTTTCTGTCATTACTTTTTCATTCAGGGTTTCTATCCCAAGCTCCTCTTCTTTACTTTCTTGTATCCCTATGGTTCGAATATTTTTTTGTTTCATGTTGTCCAGAAGTTCTTTTACACCCTCTTCATTCTTCTTAACTTTTTTTTATTTTGTTGTATTATCTGGAAATTTTTTTCTACATTGTCCTCTAACTCACTGATCTGATCCTCTGCTTCATTTAGTCTGCTTTTGATTGATTCTACTGTGTTCTTCTGTTATGAAACTGTATTCTTCATTTCTTCCTGGTTCTTATTGATAGTTTCTATGTCCCTTTTTATGCTGGTGTAGTTCTCTGTAAGTTCCTTGTAGCTTCCCTGCAATTCTTTGTTGTCTCCTTGTAGTTCCTTGTAATTCCCCTGGAGTTTGTTGTAGTTTTCTTTGAGTTTGTCAAGTTCATTGAGCTTCCTTATAACATTCTTTTGAATTCCATGTATTATAGTTGGCCTATGTCCATTACATCTATCTTTTTTCTGGGGATTTCTCTTTTCCTTTCATTGGGGCGTTGTTTCTGTGTCTCCCCATGTTGAATTCTTCTTGTTTGTTTTTGTTTATTAGAGTTGTCTGCTTTGATTTCCTGCCTTTGTAGTATGAGATTCTGTATAGGAGACCTGGGGGATTCAGTGGTGCAGTCTCTTTGATCTCCTAAGCCTGATGCTCTTGGGATGCCCTTTATGCCATTTGTTCAAGCTGTCTGGTTTTATTTTAGTTACTCTTTGGTGGATCCTTCCCTCTGGCTAGTTGATTGAGAGTCACTCTGCCCACCTTGTCTTGAGTTCTTTTGTGGATATGCTGTTAAAACATAAACACACACACAAAACCCAGGCAAGAAATCTGCACCCTCCAAAATATCTCTCACCCACAATCACACCATCAGCAGCAAATGAGCTAGTATTAATATATGTAGATGGGTTAAGACTATTATACTATAGGAGAAAGAGATATTAGTTGTTTTAAATGAAAGAAAGATGATTTTTGAGAGGGAAGATGATAGAATAATAATAGTAGCAAGTAGGGTCAAGTCTATGTGAGACAGTAAGTGATATTTACATTGTATGTTGAACAATGGAGGGAAGAATGCAGAATGAAGTGAAAAAGTGGAAGTGTATAGTATTAGGTTTATATAGCAGTTATATGCTGTATGTTTAGTGTGAGATGGAGGATAAACAAAACAGACAAATAAAGAAACAAAAAAAAAAATTAAAGAAGAAGAATAGGAGGGAGAGAAGGTAGGAAACGATTAAAGAAAGAGTTTTTACCCAGTGCAAACTTTGGGCGCTGTCTTCTTTTTCTGAATCCACCCCTGGTCAAAATTCCATGGGTTTCAAATCTTTTCTCTCTGGCTGACTGTGAGGAGATCCAGCTTGATTCTGTGGTTGCTAATCTCTCACTCATGGGCCTGCCACTGCTTTGCTGTGAGCCACACTTTATTTGAGTCCCCTCCCCCCTGGTCCTGCAGTACCCTCCAACCCTCCTCAGGTTTGTCTAGCAATGCTGTTCTGCTGGTGAGCCAGTGCACATGCCAAGAGTCCCTGCCCAACCTCAGATTCTGTCTCCGCTCCACCAGCAAAGAAGTCTCTGTGTTGCCTCCAAGCTGCAGCACCAGCCTGCGTCCCTGCCTGGTGGAGCGTTTTTGTATGCCTGTGTGTGCCACTTGCCTGCCTGGGTTCCCTACCGAGTCTGCAGTTCCACCCAGCTTTCCCATATGGGTCCCTCTCCCCGGCTCAGTTCTGCGTTTTTGTTTGGTGGAGCCTTGGTGCGAGCACCCAGGGCACAGGGTTGCAAGCCCAGGTTTGCCAGCCAAGGGAGTCCCCACCTAGACTCAGTTCATACAGTTTCTCAGAGTTTGAACTGTTCAATGTCTTCCCATGCCTCTGGCTGTTTCAAACAAATGAGGAGTATTACCCTAAGCAGAGATGGAGTTGTGCAGCTTGTTCCAGAATTGGTCTCAGAGAAATGAGTAGGAATCAGACAGGAACAGAGTTTGGGTTATATATAAGGGAGACCAAAAAAACACAGAATTATCTTCTGGAGGGCAGGCCCATTGTAGTACAGGCTTTCCCCACTAGGTGAGTGTTCTAGGAACCCACCTGTATTAGTGTAGCAGTTGGAATTGTTGTGAGGGGCTGTGTTTGGCTTCAGTAAATTTTTTTGAAGATTCAATGTGTTTGCCCATTTCATGATGGGTGGTTTACAAACACACCTGCCCGCATTGCACTGAGTGTCCAGTTTTTGACCAAAAATGGCATGATCCCCATGTACCACCCTCCCTACTCCTTAAATCTGACCCTGAGTGACCTTTTTTCTCATTTTTTTTACCCAAATGAAAAAAGTCCTCAAAGGAAATGTTTTGTTGATGTAGAAGAGGTGAAACAAAAAAATGGCAGAAGCACTAAAAAGCATCAAAATCCACAAGTCCTAGAACTGTTCTGAGCAGTGGAAAAAAATGTCTCAATAGGTGTATTACATCAAATGGTGAGTAATTCTAAGTTGCCTGAAATTTAAACATGAAAGAATATGTACATAATTTTTTAATAAATGAATTCTGGGTATTTTGTGGTCTCCCTCATATGCTCTAGCAAGAAACACTTTCCACAGTGAACTTCCCTGATACAGAGAAAAAAAGAATTAAAATATTGGTACTTCTGAAATTTGGGGGGGGGGGGGGACAGCATGAGCATTCTGGAAAAAATGTGAAAGTCTTCCTAATTTAGTTTTCTCTTTTTTAATAAAAAAAAAGTATTAGGGTAAAATTTAGATACAGTGAAGTGCACAGCTCTTAAGTATTAATTTAGTGATTTTTGACAAATATCTACACTTAAGTAATCATCACTCCAATCAAAATATGAAATGTTTTGTTAGCCCAGAAAGTTCCTTAATGCCTCTTCTTAGTTAATCTCCATTCTTCACTCCTACAGGCAACCACTGTTCTGGTGTTTATATTAATAGATTAGAACTTCATCTGAAAAAAATTATATGGTATGCATAATTTTGTGCCTGACCTCTTTTGTACTGCCCAATGCATTTGAGATTAGTTTATGTTGTTGCATGTATTAGAAGTTCATTTCTTTTTAGTCTGAGTAGTATTCCATCATTTTGCTTATTTATTACTCTTATGTTGATGGACATTTGTGTTGTTTCCACTTTGGTGACATTCTGAATGAAGTTGCCATGAACATAGTTGTTTACCTCTAATATCATTTTAAAATCCACTTTCTAGTCTCTTCATTTTTTTCTCCCTTGTTTATACTCTGAGAATTCAGATGACATCCTGCCATAGACAACAAAAGACCTGGAGCTAAAGCCCCTTCTCTGTTTTAGTAATTACACATACAAAAGCCTTTATGTTCTGACTCATGCATACAAAATAAGAGAAATAATAATATATGTGTACTTTAGTATATTAATAAGAGTTTTGATAAAATTATTTGCAGGAAGTTTTGAAAATTATGTTTTATGGTTTATACCTATGGAAGTTCTTAGCTGTCCTCTCCCCAATTTTAACTACTATGTTTCTTCCTAAGCAATATTATAGTAACAATCTCCCCAATTCATACACAGAGATGTCCCACCCACCAATCTATGAACCTGTGCTGCTAAGAATGAAAACAGGCCCTCACTATGTGGCTCAGTTAGAGCATTGTTCCAACTAATGAATGTGTGAATAAGTGGAACAACAAATCAATGTCTTTCTCTCTCTCCTGCCCCCACTCCCCCCCCCCCCACTCTCTAAAAAGTCAATTGAAAAAAAGAATGAGCCTCGATTTGTGTGGCTGAATGGCGTGGGCATTGTCCTGCAAACTGGAGGGCGATCAGTTCAAATGCTGGCCAGGTCGCATGCCTGGGTTGTGAGCCAAATCCCCATTTGAGAGCCTTCAAGAGGCAAATGGCTAGTGTTTCTCTCACACATCAATGTTTCTCTCCCTCTCTTTTTCCTTCCTTTCTCTCAAAAAATAAATAAATAAAATTTTTCTTTAAAAGCATGAAAGCAGTAAAGTTATATTTCTCTTTCCTCTTCCTCCATGTGTAACAAATTCAGAGTTGATGAGGTGAGAAACTAATAAGTAACAAGAAGAAACTTGACCAGACTCAGTACTCTTTCCATCCATCACTTCTCTCTCCATCCCTCAATCAAATTTGCCCCAGTTGGTCCTCTGCAAATTGTGAAATGCTGAAGACTGACCACCTTTGTGATGTGGTCACCATCCTACCCCTCAGTCGCTCACATACAAGGTGACTTTTCTTGTTATTCAGCATCCACATTTGAAGACATTTCTCATTTCCAGGAATTTTGACGCACTTAGGAAGACCTCTAAAGGAATAAATAGTTAAACTAGGTACTTTTAGAATTGAAAGTCCATTTCTTTGATGCTTAGTGACATTGAGCATATTTTCATATGTCTATTGGTCATCTGTATGTCTTTTTTGGAAAAGTGCCTATTCATGTCCTTTTCCCATTTTTTAATTGGATTTTTGTCTTCCTGGTATTGAGTTCTATAAGTTCTTTATAAATTTTGTATATTAACCTTTTATCAGATATATCAATGAATATATTCTTCCATTCTGTGGGCTGTCTTTTTATTTGTTGCTGGTTTCATTTGCTGAGCAAAACCTTTTTAGCTTGAGTAGTCCCATTTGTGTAAGTTTTTCTTTTGTTTCCCTTGCCTGAGGAGATAGAAATATCACCTCACACTTGTCAGAATGGCTATCATCAATAAATCAACAAACATCAAGTGCTAGCGAGGATGTGGAGAAAGGAGAACACTTTTGCACTGTTGGTGGGAATGCAGGTTGGTGCAGCCACGATGGAAAGCATTATGAAGTTACCTTTAAAAAATTAAAAATGAAACTTCCTTATGACCCAGCAATTCCATTTCTGGGAATTTATCCAAAAAACCTGAAACACTAATTTGAAAGAATACAAGCACCCCTGTGTTCATTGCAGCATTATTTACAATAGCAAGATTTGGAAGCAGCCCAAGTGTCTATCAGTAGATGAGTGGATAAAACAACTATGGTACATTTATGCAGTGTAATACTACTCAGCCATAAGTAAGAAGAAATTTTTACCCTTTGTGACAGCAAGGATGGACATGGAGAACATTATGCTGAGTGAAATAAGCCAGTCGGAGAAAAACAGATACCATATGATTTCACTCATATGTGGAATAATGAACAAACTGAACTAACAAGCAAAATAGAGACAGACTCATAGATAAAGAGCAGGACGACAGCTCTGATAGGATGTAGTTGGAGGTGGAGGGATTGAGCCAAAAAGAAAAAGAACTCATGGACATGGACAACAGTGTGGCGACTGCCAAGTGCAGGAGTTGAAGGGGGGTGGAGATGAAAGAAGGTAACAGGGGGATAAATAGTAATGGAAAAAAATACAGTAAAAAATAAACTATTAAAAAATCATCAGAGTCTGGTGGGAAGTCAGAAGTTATTTATGCTTTATCATTTGTATACAATAAAATACATTGGGAAGAAAAAAGAGTGAGAGTCCAAGTGAGACTAAAAACAGGTATATATAGTTAAAAGTTATTTTAAGTGTCAGTTATTTCCTTTCTTCCCTAAGCAGCAAGGCCAGTGTCCCTGCTCATGCTGTATGAAACCAGAGGTTCACTCTGTAAAGCTTGAACTGTAGAGACTGACCTCCAGGGCAGCAGGAACAGTGAAGAATGGTGTGACCACACTGAAATGAGGAGAAAGTGAATGTTGACACTTAGGATAATGACATCTCTCATCCCTTCACCAATCTGACTCCAAGCACATAGATAACCATGCTTATGTCTCCCAGGAGTCAAAAGGGGAGTTCCTCCCTTGCAGGAGTAACTTGCCTGAGAGAAAACACTATTTCCATTTGGGAATTTCCCAATATAACAGCTGAGCCAGATCATGAAAGAATGAAGTCCACAAATCAACACGTCACCTACTCACACAGAATTTGTACTCTGCATTGTAAATGGATCACCACTTGGGAAAGGCTTCTGACGTGGACCACAAGTGTTTAAGAAGCTTGGAATTGGGTAGGACAAGAGAAAAATACAGAAAGAACAGAAGAAAAGATATAATTAATAAGCTTACAGAGATTAGTAAATATATGCATCCAAAAGACAAGAACATGAGGTTATAAAAGATATTTTTAAGGCCTGGCTGCTGTGGCTCAGTGGATTGAGCATCAGCCTGCAAGCCAAGTGTCGCTGTTTTGATTCTCAGTCAGGGCACATGATTAGGTTGCACATAGGGTCCCCAGTTCGGGGCACAAGTGAGAGGCAACCACACAGTGATGTTTCTCTCCCTCTCTTTCTCCTTTCCCCTTACTCTAAAAATAAATTAAATAAACAAACAAATTAATTTAAAAAATTAATTTTTTAAAAAAAGACATTTTTAAGAAGGGGAGTGCTTAGGAATTAAAGATACGACAGCAGATAAGTAGTACCCAATGAAAGGGATAGAAAATATAGTTAGAAAATATCCCTGGCATAGAACAGAAAGAAAAAGAAAAAAACTTAGATAAGATTTTTTAAATATTGGCAAATAAGTAGAGATGGTCCATTATCTAAAAGGGAATTCAAGAATGAATCAACAGAGAAAAGCAAGAAGAAGAAATAAACCAATCACATGGAGCAATTTCCTGTAGATGTAGAGGGTTCACCAAGTGCCAAGAGCAAGGAAAGAACAGCGATCACAGGCCACATGAAATTTCAGAATAGGACGACAAGTGGAATATCTTAAAGGCCTCCAATGATTTTTTAAAAAGAAGAGGAAGAAAGAAAGAAAGGACATGAAGTCTTAGGAAAAGACAGGCAATCAAAGTGTGTCAGAGTACTCATAAATGATATTAAAAGTAGAAGACAATGATTACACACATTTAAAATTCTAGGGCAAATTCTTCCAAAACCAAAATTCCACCAAACATCAGTTAAAAAGCATAGAATAAAATTTCTGAAACTTAACCTTGCCTTTTACCTCTCTTGTTTCTTTTCTTTTTTTCCTCCTCCCCTCCCTTGCTCTGTTCTCTTCCTCCCTCTTTCCCTTCCTTCCTGCCTTCTTTTCCTTTCTTTCTTTTTTAAATTTAAGGAGTGCTGTGCTCTACCAAAATGAGGGAGTTATCCAAGCAAAGGCAAACAGGATCTAGGAATAGGCATTTAATGCAAGTGAGAAGGGAGAAAAGTGTCCCCATGCTGATCGTCGGGAGAATGTCCTGCAGTGATGTGGAGCAGCAGGCCTGGGAGTATCACCAGTTCAAACTGAAACAGGAGGTCAAAGGTTATGGGAAGATGGCTCCAAGGGCAAAAAATAAAATTGATAAGTGACTTATTATATTTGAATATACTGAGAGACAATTCTCATTTTGGAACATTTATAAGAATTGAGATAAATTAGTGATGGGCACATACAAATCTAAATAGAAAAATTAAGGCTGCTATCTCCAGAGGAAAGCAAAAAAAAAGCAGGGGGTGGGTGTTGAGCAAGAAAGAAAAGGTAGCTAATAATAGTTCACCACACAGCTAAGCTTTGAGTAATATTTCCATAGTGAAAGTAATACAAATACTGGATACCAATTACTACTGGATATAAAATAGAATATACTTATTTTGGGAGAGAAAGTGTAATGTATGGGAACTGAGTCTTTTCTTCCACATAAGGGAGTCATAGGATAATATCAAAGAAGAAAAATAAAGAAATAGCAGCAAAGTCAAATTATTTTTAAAATATGGCAGCAAAAATGAAAATCAGTAGTAAACTAATTGGAACTGAAATCCTCTTGAAGTGGAAATCAGGGTTGGAGGCTGGAACAAGGACTACTGCTTTTGTTAGAAGCTTAAAATGATTTCACTTTTTAATGCATGTGTATAACTTTAACAATAGAATTTTCTGAAGAAAAGAAAATATAAGAACTTCTGGATATCTTTAGGTGTCTAGAGACATGAATGAGTACATTGTGCTATGTAGAATCTGACACATTTCAAAACTTCCACCACACCAGACACAGTCTTCCCCAAGTCCACAGTATGGTCCTAAGCCTATTCAGGGACACTAGCTTGCTTCTGGTTCTTCCTTTGAAGTTTTTCTCCAGGTTACTAAAGTAGATTGACTTCTTTTGGGCAGAGATATCCAGTGGCCAAAATGCATGCTGTAGGTACAGACTGTCTGAAAGGAATGCACAGGTTGTCAGGCAGATGAACTAAATGTTAAGTGTTATATTTAGCTAGGAAGATAACCTATCCATAATATTTGTATAATTTCTTTTTAAAATTGTTGTTCTATTACAGTTGTTCCACTCCACCACCCCCCAACCCCATAGCTCTTCCCTGTCCTGCAGACAGACACCTCCCATAGTCAATCCCCTTCTTGTTGTCCATTTCCATGGGTCATTTATACTAGTTCCTTGGCTAGAAACTTCCCCTTCTTTCCCTGCTTCGTACACTCCCCTCTTCCCTCAAGTCACTGCCAGTCTGTCCCTTATTTCCATGCCTCTGGTTCTATTTTACTCATTTGGTTTTTTTTGTTCATTAGGTTCCTGTATTAGGTGAGATCATATGGTATCTGTGTTTTGTCACCTGGCTTATTTCATGAAGCATAATACACTACAGTTCCATACATGCTGTTGCAAAATGTAGAAGTTCCTTCTTTCTTTCTGCTGTATAGTATGCCATTTTGTAAATTTACCACTATTTTTGATCCACTCATCCACTGATGGATACTTAGGCTGTTTCCAGCACTTGGCTATTGTAAATAGTGCTGCTATGAACATAGAGGTTCATAGGTTCTTTTAAATTGATGTTTCATGATTCTTCAGGATTAATCCCAGCAGTGGAATCACTGGATCAAAAAGAAGTTCCATTTTTAGTTTTTTTTTGAGGAAAATTCCATACTGTTTTCCATAGTGGCTGTACCAGTCTGCATTCCCACCAACAGTACACTAGGGTTCCCTTTTCGTCACATCCTCACTGGCATCTGTTGTTTGTTTATTTGTTAATGATGGCCATTCTGACTGGTGTAAGGTGGTATCTCATTGTGGTTTTAATTTGCATCTCTGTGATGGTTAGTGATGTTGAGCATCCTTTATATGCCTATAGGCCCTCTGTAGGTCATCCTTGGAGAAGTGTCTGTTCGGGTCCTTTGCTCATTTTTTATTTATTTTTTAACAACTTATTTTTTTTAAAAGATTTTGTTCATTTTTAGAGGAGAATGGAGAGAAAAGGAGAGAGACTTCAATGTGTTTGCTTCTTGCACACCCCCAACTGGGGACCTGCCCTGCAACCCAGGCATGTACCCTGACTGTGAATCAAACTAGCCACCCTTTGGTTCGCAGGCCGGCACTCAATTTACTGAGCCACACCAGCCAGGGTGTCCATTGCTCCTTTTTTAATTGGATTGTCTGTCTTGCTGGTGTTGAGTCGTGTAAGTTCTCTATATATGTTAAAAATCAAACCCTTGTCCAAGGTATCATTGGCAAATATGTTCTCCAATATGGTTGGTTACCTTTTCATCTTGCTGATGTTTTCTTTAGCTGAGCAGAAACTTTTTAGTTTGATGTAGTCTCATTTCTTTATTATTTCCTTTATTTCCCTTGCTTTAGGAGATATATCAGTGAAAATATTTCTGTGTGGGTAATCTGAGATTCTACTGCCTATGTTTTCCTCTATGATTTTCATGGTGTCATGGCTTATGTTTAAGTCTTTTATCCATCTTGAGTTTATTCTCATGTATAATGTAAGCTGGTATTCTAGTTTCATTTTTTTATGTCCCTGTCCAGTTCTCCCAACACCCTTTGTTGAAGAGGCTATTTTCACTCCATTTTATGTTCCTTTCCCCTTTGTCAAATAAACCTGGGTTTATTTCTGGGCTCCCTGTTCTGTTCCATTGATCTATATGTCTGTTCTTATGCCAGTACCAAGCTGATTTGATTATTGTGGTCTTGTAATATAGTTTGATATCAAGTATTGTGATTCCCCCTACTGTATTCTTCTTTCTCAAGATGGCTGAGACTATTCAGGGTTGTTTTTGGTTCTGTATAAATTTTGCAGTATTTTTCTAGGTATGTGAAATATTTCACTGGTATTTTACTAGGGATTGTGTTGAATCTATAGATTGCTTTGGGTAGTGAGGACATTTTAATGATGTTAATTCTTCCCAGCCATAAACATAGGAATATGCTTCCATTTATTTGTATCTTCCTTAATTTCTATCTTCAGCGTTCTGCAGGTTTTCCAGTAAAAGTCTAACCTCCTTGGTTAAGTTTATTCCTAAGTACTTTATTTTTCTTGTTGCCATAGTACAAGGAAATTTTTTTCTACTTTCTGTCTCTGATATTACATTGTTGGTATACAGAAATGCCTTCAATTTCTGAATATTGACTTTGTACCCTGTTATTTTTCTAAATTCACTTATTAGGTCGAGTAGGTATTTGGTGGAGTCTATAGGATTTTCTATGTACATTATCGTGTCATCTGCAAATAATGACAGTTTACTTCCTCCTTTACAATTTGGATGCCTTTTATTTCTTTTTATTGTCTGATGGCTGTGGCTAGAACTTCCTAAACTATGTTGAATAGAAATGGAGAGTGGACATTCTTGTTCTGTTCCTAATCTTAGGGGGAAAGCTTTTATTTTTTGCCCATTGAGTATGATGTTGGCTACAGGTTTCTTGTATGTGGCTTTTATTACATTGAGGTATGTTCCCTCTGTCCTCAGTGTGCTGAGAATTTTCATCATAAATGGGTGCTGTAGTTTATCACATACTTTTTCAGCATCTATTGATATGATCATGTGATTTTTGTCTTTCATTCTGTTTATTTGGTGTATTATGTTTATTGATTCATGTATGTTATGTCATTCTTGAATTCCCTTGGATGAATCCCACTTGGTTGTGGTGTATATGATCCTTTTAATGTATTGCTGGATCTGGTTTACCAATATTTCATTGAGGATTTTAGCACCTATATTTATCAGCAATATTGACCTATAGTTTTCTTTCTTTGTTTATCTTCACCTGGTTTTGGGATCAGGATAATACTGGCCTCATAGAAAGGGTTTGGGAGTCTTCTCTCCTCTTGGATCTTTTCAAATAGTTTGAGGAGGGTAGGAGTTAGTTCTTCCCTAAATGTTTGGTCAAATTCACCTGGGAAACCATCCCATCAGGGGCTTTTGGGTGCCAGGAGTTTTTTAATTACTGATTCAATTTCACTAGTAGTTATCAGTTTATTCAGGCTTTCTGCTTCTTCCAGATTCAGTTTTGGAAGATTATATGTTTCCAGAAATTTGTCCATTTCACCCAGGTTGTCCAATCTCTTGTCATATAGTTGTTCGTAGTAATTTCTTACAATGTTTTGTATTTCTGTGGTATCGGTTGAGATTTCTCCTCTTTCATTTCTGATTTTGTTTATTTGGGTCCTCTCTCTTTTTTCTTGATGAGCCTGGTTAAAGGCTTGTTGATTTTGTTTATCTTTTCAAAGAACCAGCTCCTACTTTTGTTGATCTTTTGAATTGTTTGTTTAGTCTCTATGTCATTTAATTCTGCTCTGATCTTGATTATTTCCTTCCTTGTACCCAATCTGGGCTTTGTTTGTTGTTGTTCCTCTAGTTCTTGTAGATGTAGGGTTAGGTTGTTTATTAGAAATTCTTCTATCTTTTTTAGGTAGGCCTGTATTGCTAGGAACTTTCTTCTCAGGACTGTTTTCACTCTGTCCCATAGGATTTGGGCTGTTGTATGTTCATTTTCATTTGTTTCCATACTTTTTTATTTCTTTATTGATCTCATTGTTTACCTATTCATTGTTTAATAGCATGTTATTCAGTCTCCATGAGTTTGAATGTTTTTGAGTTTTTCCCTGAGGTTGATTTCTAGTTTCAAGCCATTGTGACCTGAGAAGATGTTTGATATAATTTCAATCTTCTTGAATTGTTGAGGCTTGTTTTGTGTCCTACCATGTGGTCTATCTTTGAAAATGTTTCCTGTGCATTTGAAAAGAATGTATATTTTGCTTCTTTTGGGTGAAAAGTTCTATATATATCAGTTAAGTCCATTTTATCTAGAGTGTTGTTCAGTGCCACAATACCTTTGGTGTTTCTTTGCTTGGAAGATCCATACATTGTTGACAATGGTGTGTTAAAGCCCCCTATTATGTGTGTGTTGCTATTGATATCTTTCTTGAAGTCCCCCGAGATTTTCCTTATATATTTGGGTGTTCCTATGTTGGGTGCATATATGTTTACTAAGGTTGCATCTTCTTGAAAGATTATTTCCTTAAATATTGTGAAATATCTTTCTTTGTCAGTTTTTATAATTTCTGTTTTGAAATCTGTTTTGTCTGATATAAGCATTGCTATCTCAGCTAGGTTTTTTTTCATGTCCATTGCTTGAAATATTTTTTTCCATACCTTCAGTTTTAGTCTGTGTGGATCTTTTGTTCTGAGGTGGGTGTCTTGTACACAGCGTATATGTGGATCATGTTTTCTTATCCATCCAGCTAACCTATGTCTTTTGATTGGAGTATTTAATTCATTTACATTTAGGTTATTGTTGATAGGTATTTATTCATTGTCATTTTTTCCCTTTGGAGCCGTGTTGCTCTCTCTCTCTCTCTCTCTCTCTCTCTCTCTCTCTCTCTCTCTTTAAAGCTGTCTCTTTAGCATTTCTTGCAATGCTAGTTGATAGAGATGTATTCTTTTACATACTGGGAAACTCCTTATTTCATCTTCCATTCTGAATGAGAGCCTTTCTGGGTAGAGTAGTCTTGGTTGTAGTCCTCTGTTTTTCATTGCTTGGAATATTTTTGCCATTCTCCTCTGGCTTGTCGTGTTTCTGTTGAGAAGTCTGCTGATAGCTGTATTGGAGCTCCCTTGTATGTTATTAGGTATTTCTCTCTTGCTGCCTTTAAGATTCTCTTTTTGTCTTTGAATTTAGCCATTTTATGATGTGTCTCAGAGTGGATCTGTTAGGGTTTATCTTTATTGGAACAGTTTGTGATTCCTAGACTTGAGTGACCATTTCTCTCATCAAGTTAGGGAAGTTTTCTGTCATTACTTTTTCAAACAGGTTTTCTATCCCTTGCTTCTCCCTCTGGTGCCCCTATGATATGAATATTATTATGTTTCATGTTGTCCTGCAGCTCTCTTAAACCCACTTCATTATTTTTCAGTCTTTTTTCATTTTGTTATAGCGTCTGAGAATTTTTTTGAACAGTGGCCTCCAGATCACTGTTCTTGATATTCTGCTTCATCTAGCCTGCTTGTGATTCCTTCTACTCAGTTGTTCAAGTATGAAATTGTTCAAATTCTTCATTTCCTCCTGGCTCTTGTTGATAGTTCTTGTGTTCTTTTTAATGCTGTAATAGTTTACCTTAAGTTCCTTGTAGCTTCCCTGGAGTTCTTTGTAGTTTTCTCTAAGCTTGCTGAGCTCATTGAGCTTCCTCATAACCATTATTTTGAATTCCATGTCTTATAGTTTGCTTGCCCCTATTTCATTTAGCACTCTTTCTGGGGATTCCTCGTTTCCTTCTAATGAAGTATTGTTTCTTTGTTTCTGCTCTTCAGGTAATTCTTCTTGTTTGTTTCTGCTTCTTTGGTTGGTCTGCTTTGACTTCCTGTCTTCACGGTGTGACCTTCTGTGGTAGAAGACCTGTGGGATTCGGTGGTGCAGTTCCCTTCATCTCATGAACTTGATGCTCTTTGGATGCCCTTTATGCCATTTATTTGGGCTGTCTGCTTGTACTTGGGTTTTGGTTGTTGTTGTGTTGCTCTTTGGTGGGTTATTCCCTCCAGTAGCTGAATGAGAGTCACACCTCCCTCCACATCTTGTATAGTGTTGTGAAGGTGCTACCAAAACAAAACCACACAGCCTGGGAAAGATTTCCATACCCACAAAAATAACCTCCACCCATAATCACATTTTCAATAGCAAATGAGCCAGTATTAATATAGGTATAAAGAGATTAAGACTATTATATGAAAGGAAAAACCTGTAAGAATTTACTAACTGAATGAAAAATGACTTTTGAGAGGGGAGAGGGTGGAGCTATAAGAGTAGCAAGTAGGGACAAGGCAATGAGAGAAGGAAAGTAAAATTTATATTGTATATTAGAAAGAGAGGGAAGAAGGCAGAATGAAGTGAGAGGCAGGGATCATACAATATTAGGTTTAACCAGAAGTTATATATATAGTGAGAGAGAGAGAACAAAAATAATGAAGAAGAAGAAATAGGAACCAAATTAGAGAAAAAGTTTCACCACAGCACTATCGACAACCAATGAATTAAGGTTAATAAAGGTGGGATGGGAATAAGAGGGAAAAGAGAAAGTAAGAAAAGCTTAAGATATGTCTAGAGGAAAGGGAAGTGATTTTGAGATGATAGAGGGAGAAGGAATACTAAGAGTGAGGAATAAAAACCAAGCTATGACAGAGAAAAATTCTAATTTAAAATGAAAGAAAGGGCTGCATTAAGGTATAAATGAATTATGAGAGAGGGCGACAAGTTTTAGATTTGAAATAAGATCTATGAATAAAATTGTAGAAATGCCACAACTATCACCATATCCACAAACAATGAGCAAAGACTGATCAAGGTGAAGAGAGAATAAGTATATTTTATGAACCGGAAAAAAAAATTGAGATGACAAGTGACAAGAAAAAATGGATTAAGATTTGGATTTATCGGAACAAATTCCACATGGCAGGTAAGCCACAGAGAGCCATCTAATAAGTTAAAGCAGGGCTCATTTTTTTAAAAGGTAGCAAATGTCAAAACTTCCTATGGTGACAATGTTGCTATTCCTGAAGGAGCAGTCCTAAGAGGTACATCTTCTATGTGCTAACTTAAATATCTATAACATTTTGCTCTTTCAAATTCCTAAGTGACTATGTTTTTAAAAAATACTTAGTATCAATGTATACTTGCTAATATATGGCATATGGTGACAACTGTAGGCATTAATAAAACCATTTAACAATAGGCTCTACTACAATTGATAAATGACTTACAAAATTATTTGAGCATATAAACCAACAGAAACTGAAACCTTTTTTTTTTTTTCTTTTTCAGAATTATTTACAATGCTGCGGATATTTTTTATTTAGCTCAGCAGTGGTATTTTTAGTGCATTTTCTATTTGACAGGATGTTTTGTTTTTTAATTTAATCTTTATTGTATTTTTTCCATTACCATTTAGTCTCCTTATACTCCCCTCTCCCAGCAATCACCACACTGTTGTTCATGTCCATGAGTCCTTTTTCATTTTTGCTTGATCTCTCCACCCCATTTCTTGCATATATTTTGTCCTCTCCCCATTCCCACTGCTTGTTCTGAAACTATTTATTACATTACATGTCTGTATTTATTTGCCAGTTTCCCACCCCGTCAACTCTGGCCTGGCTTGCTCACAACTGCCAGTTTAATCTTTAAACATTGCTCTGTTTATGTAACTTCCTGGCTCAAAAAACAGCTACTACCTCTTCAATGTTCAGAAGATATTGTGCAGGTTCCTACCCACCAACACTTTCCCACCCTACTCCCTCAATATGAATCACCCCATCTCCCAAGCCTGTCACCATGCTATCAGCCCCAAGAACTGAGCCTCTGTCTCCAATCTCAGTGCTTTTGGTCTCTGCTGAACCTAAATGCCTTTCCCCAAGGAGTTTGGACTCTGCTCCCTCTATCACAAACTGAATCCAACTCACCATGTCCAGTGTGAAGATGAGAATTGCTCCAAAACAAAGACTTCTGTGGTTGAAACCACCTCCAGGACAACTTCCAGGGGTGATACCATTAGCCCAGATCTTATGTCATGAAAGATGTTGGTCACCCTGAGTGGTAGGCTCAATAATGGCCCCCCAAAGACATCTATGTCCTAATTCCTGGAACCTGTGAATGCTACCTTACATGGCAAAAAAGAACTTGCAGGTGTGATTAAATTAAGAAATATGAGATGAGGAGATTTTCCTAAATGATCCCAGTGGGCCCCCAATGTAATCACAAGTGTCCTTACAAGAGGGAGGCAGGAGGGTCAGAGGCAGAGAAAGAGATATGATGACAGAAGCAGTGGTCATAGAAAAATTTGGAAGATGCTAAACTGTTGGCTTTAATGATGGAACCAAAGAATGGAGGCCACCTCCAGAAGCTGGAAAAGGCAAAGAATGGATTTTCCCCTAGATCCTCCAGAAGGAACCAGTCTTGCCTACACTTTAATTTTTGTCTAACAAGACTGACTTTGGCTTTTGATTTCCAGGACTATAAGATAATAAACTTTAGTTGTTTTAGGCCATTGAATTAATAGCAATTTGTTCTGGCATCAATAGGAAATTAATACAGCCTCTTTGCAGCCTTTCCTGCTTCCAGCCCTAAAAATTATGGTTTGTATTCAACTCTCTGTTGGCCCATAGTGAGGTCCCAGCAAGTTAAGGCTGAGACTGATGTGGGCTAAAACCTGCATTGTCCAATACATTACAGGTAGCTATTTATATTTAAATTAACTTAATTAAAATAAAATTAAAAATTCAGCTCCTCTGTTATACCAGCTACCTTTCAAGTGTGTCTAGTGGGTAACAAACTGGATAGTAAAGATGCAAAATAATTCCATCATCACAGGAAGTTCTCCTGAACAGTACTGGTTATAATGATATGCTCTACACCACTAGTTTTTATAAGCCACTGAACCCGTTATTCAATCTGACTTTATCTTTCCCCCAGTGGACCATGGGTAATTGATATAGGTCCTTTGGGGAACATTCCCGCTGAGGAAACAGTGCTCAGAAGTGACTAAAGTGAGTACACTTGGGCAAGTGTGCATACTGGAACCCTCTTATTGAGGGAAGTGGCAGTGGAAGTCTTGAAGAAAGCCAGGAGGATCACTCCAGGGAAGCCACCAGTGCTGGGTCTTAGCACTGAAAGGGAACAGCTACCTGACCCCATGGAGCATGTCTTGTCTTTTGATTAATTAATTAATTAATTAAAATTTTTTATTGTTATAATAACGCTTAACAAAATGTTCTATCCTCTTAACAAATTTTAACTGTACAATACATTATAATTGCCTTCTAAATCATACAAAAACATCCAAGCAAATTAAATACAAGGGCAATAAGAAAGTATACATCTTTAAAAGCACAGTAAAAAATGATTAACTGAATCAAGTGGTCTAAATTAGCTGTATATTTATCTAAATACATAAAAAATAAAATAGAAAACATCCCAAATATTTAATATTAAGGAATAGTTTATTTTATTATTTTTCCTTATACATTCTATATTAAAATAGCAAAAATGATGAGCATTATGATGATGATAGTAATAGCTGGCATTTATTGAGTAGGTCCATATGCCAAATACTTTAACAAGTTTAAAAATTGTTTTGCAGCTATCCTTTTAATTGAATTTTTGGAAGAAAATTGCTTAATAGAACAATACAGGTTTCAAGTGTACAATTCTATAACACATCATCAGCATACTGCACCATGCACTCATCACCACCATTTACTCTACTTTGCCCTCCTCCCCTACCCCACTCCCCTTTCCCTCTGACAAGCAGCATACTGTTGTCTCAGTCTGTGTTTTCTTTCTTTCTTTCTTCCATCCTTCCTTCCTTTTTTTCTTTCTTTCTTTCTTTTTTCTTTTTTGCTTAATCTCTTTACATTTTTCACCCAGGCCACCAATCCCCCTTCCCTCTAGCAAACATCAGTCTATTATCTTTATATGAGTCTATTTATGTTTTGTTTGTTTATATTCTTTATAGTACACATCTAAGTAAAATCATATGACATTTGTCTTTCTCTACTGGCTTATTTCATTGAGCATAATATTCTCCAGGTTCATCCATGCTGTTGCAAAAGATAAGAATTTCTTCCTATTTTTACAGCTAAGTAGTATTTCATTGTGTGAAGGTACCACAGCTTTTTAATCCAGTCATCTACTAATGGGCACTTGGGCTGCTTCCAAATCTTGGCTATTGTAAATAGCACTACAATGAACAAAGGAGTGCATATATTCAGTGTTTCAGGTTTCTTCAGATATATTCCCATAATTGGAATTGCTGGGTCATAAGGCAGTTTCATTTTTAATTTTTTTGAGGAAACTCCATATCGTTGTTCAAAATGGCTACACTAATATACATTCACACCAACAATGTATAAGAATTCCCTTTTCTCCACATCATTACCAACACTTGTTTGTTGATATATTGATGATAGCCATTTTGACAGGTGTGAGGTGATGTCTCATTGTGCTTTCAATTTGCATTTCCCAGATGATTACTGACCATGAGCATCTTTTCATATATCTATTGGCCATCCATATGTCCTGTCTGGAGAAATGTCTATTCGGGTCCTTTGCTCATTTATTAATTGTATTGTTTGAGTTTTGGGGGTTGAGTTGTATATGTTCTTTATAAATTTTGGAAATTAACCCCTTACCAGATGTATCAGGGGCATATAGTTTCTCCCATTCAATGGGCTATCTTTTTGATGGTTTCTTTTGCTATGCAGAAGCTTTTTTGTTTGATGTAGTCCCATTTGTTTATATTTTCTTTTGTTTCCTTTGTTCAAGGAAATATATCAGAAAAAATATTGAAAAAAGAAATCTCTGAGATTTTACTGCCTATGTTTCCTTCCACGATTTTTATGGTTTTGAGACTTACAGTTAAGTCTTTAATCCAATTTGAATTTATTCTTGTATATGGTGTGAGAGGGTAATCTAGTTTAATTTTTTTACATATATCTGTCCAATTTTTCCAACACCACTATTATTAAATAGACTAACTTTACTTCATTATATATTCTTGCTTCCTTTGTCAAATATTAAATGACCATAAAGGCATGAGTTTATTTCTAGGCTCTCTATTTTGTTCTATTTATCTAGTTCAATGATTTTCAACATTTTTCATCTCATGGCACACATAAACTAATTACTAAACTTCTGTGGTACACCTAAAAATATATTTTTGCCAATCTGACAAAACAATAGTTAAAATTTTGATTCATTTACACCAGACAGCTATTATTCTGTTGGCTGTTGTCATTATTTTCTTTGACAATCAAAGGGAAAAGAGGTGAGTGCCCCTAACTAAATAGGCATCACATGTCTTAAAAATTCTTGTGGCACACCATTGTGCTTATTGTGGTTAACCTGTGTACCTGCTGTGGCACACAGGTTGAAAATCTCTGATCTGTATGTTGCAGATGGAGGCAAGATCCAGGCTCTTGGTGGTCATGAACAAAGAATTAAATGGACCACACAAGGATAAGTGAAGCAAGTGAGAGAAAGTGTCTAGCACAATAATCGATAAATCCTCTGAGAAACAAGAGAAAACCTAAAACCAGGAACAGCCACCAGAGTCAATACTGGCTATCAAAGCATCCTGGGAAATAAGTGGACAACCTGATATTAAGGATCCACTTAGAGAGACGCCAAATCCTGAAATGGCCCCATACCTTCCTGAAGCTGAAGTGATCAGGCAAAAAAAAAAAGGAAAAACCCAATCCAGTTAAAGAGGAATGCCATGATCTGTTGTATTTACAATCTTAACAAAGCAAACCAAGGTGAATAACCATTTGGCAGAAAGCACATCATTCTACATTTATAACGCATTTATTTCTGCTAACACATTTTAAAAGCAAATAGTGCATGCAGTATGTTAGGGATCATCTCAATAATTCCAAGTTAATTTTTTCTTTGCTCCTATTAGCTAATCCCTTTCTTACTCCCAACCCTTGGCCTAATCATCAGGAGATAAGAGAACAAGAAAAAAAGAAAGATAAGAACTCTATACAGAAAGTGTCAAGAATTGCATTTTACCAGTTAAGAATTATGTGCAGACCCCCCGGCCCACCACAATAGGTGCCAAACCAACACACCAGCCACCACGCCCAGGCGCCACCTGGGCACACCCCAGCTGGTGTGACGCTAGCGCTCCTGCCGCTGTGCACAGGTGCCACCCAGACCCACCCCAACAGATGTGAAACCAATGCACTGGCCGCCTCAATAGGCCCACAACAAAACTGCCTACCAGGGCATAGCGGCCTACCCATCCGCAGGAACAGGAGAGCAACCAGTCTGTCTTGGACCCTTCCGCCCAATTGTGCAATGGGTCAACCTGCCCGTGGCCTGCGCTAGGGAATGCACTCGCCTCTGGTGGAGACCAAAGGACACTGAAATAAACTAGAGGCACTTCATAATACACTTTGGGTGCTGGCTCTCAAGAGAGAACTGGGAGAGCAGAAAACTAGGTGCCAGTACAGAATCATCCCAAGTGCTATGGGAGAAATCACTTAAGGAGACTACTCCCCTCCAAGTGGCGTCAGCTGGAGGCAGCAGCTCAACAACTATAAACAAGAAGGTCACACCATAAAGGCAGAAAATAAAAGCAGATCAATCTAAGAAGCAAAAACAAACAAGACCAGCACTGCAAATGGGGAGGCAGAATAACATCCCACCAAACAGAAACAACACCCCACCGAAAGGAAAGGAGAATTTCCCAGAAAAATGGATAGGTGAAATAGAGGCAAGCAACCTATAAGACATGGAATTAAAAACAATAGTAATGAGGAAGCTCAACGAACTCAATAAACTTAAAGAAAACTTCCACGAACTCTAGGGAAACTACAAAGAACTCCAGGGAAGCTACACAAAATTTACTGAGAACTAACGACAGCAGCATAAAAAAGGATGTATAAACTATCAATAAGAACCAGGAAGAAATGAAGAATACAATTTCTGAACTAAAGAACACAGTAGGAGCAATAAAATGCAGGCTAAATGAAGCAGAGGATTAGATCAGTGAGTTAGAGGACAACGTAGAAAAAAAATTCCCAGAAAATGCAACAAAATGAAAAAAGATTTAAAAAGAATGAAGAGGGTTTAAGAGAACTGCAGGACAACATAAAATGAACAATATCCGTATCATAGGGATGAAAGAAGAAGAAGAGGACCATGATATAGAAAATCTGATAGAAAAAGTAATGATAGAAAAATTTTCTAATTTGATGAGAGAAAAAGTCATGCAAGTCCAGGAAGAACAGATGGTCCCAATTAAATTGAACCCAAAAAGGCCCACTCCAAGGCACATCATAATTAAAATGAAAATATTTAATGACAAATAGAAAACCCTAAAAGCAGAAAGAGAGAAACAACTAATAACATACAAGGGAGCTCCAATAAGACTATCATCAGATTTGTCAATAGAAACACTACAAGCCAGAAGGTAATGCAAAAAATATTTCAAACAATGAAAAACAAAAGCCTACAACCAAGACTACTTTACCCAGCAAGGCTCTCTTTCAAAATGGAAGATGAAATAAGGAGTTTCCCAGACAAAGGAAGACTAAAAGAATACATCTCCACCAAATCAGCACTGCAATAGATACTAAAGGGAATGCTTTAAGAAAAAGAGAAAAAGAGAGAGGGAGAGAAACAAAGGTACAAAGGAAATGAATAAATACCTGTCAATAATAACCTTAAATGTGAATGGATAAAAGGCTCTAATCAAAAGATAGGGTAGAGGAATGGATTAGAAAGCATGACCCACATTTATGCTGTCTACAAGAGACCCACCTTAGAATGAAAGATCTACACAGACTGAAAGTGAAGGGGTGGGAAAACATATTCTTAGCAAATGGACATAAAAAAAGTAAGGGTAGCAATACTTATATCAGACAAAACAGATTTCACAGTAAAGGCCATAAAAAGAGACAAAGAAGGACATTTCATAATATTTAAGGAAAAATCCATTAAGAAGATATAACCTTGGTAAACATATATGCACCCAACATAGGAGCACCCAAATATTTAAGAAAAATTTTGAAAGACTTCAGGAAGGATATAGACAGAAACACATTCATAGTATGGGACTTTAACAGCCCATCATCAACAATGGACAGATCTTTGAAGCAAAGAAACACCAAGGATATTGAGTCATTGAACAACACTCTAGATGAAATGGACTTAGTTGATATATATAGAACTTTTCACCCCAAAGAAGCAAAATATACATTCTTTTCAAGTGCATATGGAACATTCTCAAAGAAGGAACACAAAACAAGCTTCAACAAATTCAAGAAGATTGAAATTATATCAAGCACTTTCTCAGATCACAATGCCTTGAAACTAGAAACCAACCTCAAGGAAAAAACTCAAAATCATTCAAACTCATGGAAAATAAATAACATGCTATTAAATAATGAATGGGTTAACAATGACATCAAGGAAGAAATCAAAAAGTTTCTGGAAACAAATGATAATAAACACAAAACAATCCAAATCCTATGGGCTACAGCAACAACAGTCCTGACAGGAAAGTTTATAGCAATCCAGGCCTACCTAAAAAGGATAGAAGAAGCTCTAATAAAATCTAATGCATCAGCCACTAGAACTAGAGGAACAACAACAAACAAAGCCCAGAGTGAGTAGAAGGAAGGAAATCATCAAGATCAGAGCAGAATTAAATGACATAGACACTAAACAAACAATTCAAAATATTAAAAAAACCAGGAGCTGATTCTTTGAAAAGATAAACAAAATTGACCAGCCTTTAACCATGCTCATCAAAAAAAAAAAAAAAAGAAAAGAAAAAGAGAGAGGACCCAAATAAAGAAAATCAGAAGTGAAAGAGGAGAAAGCACAACTGATACCACAGAAATACAAAAAATTGTAAAAAATTATTATGATGAACAACTGTATCACAAGAAATTTGACAGCCTGGATGAAATGGGCAAATTACTGGAAACATATAATCTTCCAAAACTAAATCAAAAAGAAGCAGAAAGCATGAACTGATCGATAACAGTTAGTGAAATTAAATCAGTAATCAAAAAGCTCCTGGCACACAAAAGCCCTGGACTGAATGGCTTCACAGGCGAATTTTACAAAATGTTTAGGAAAGAACTAACTCCTATCCTTCTCAAACTATTCCAAAAAATCCAAGAAGAAGGAAGACTCCCAAACTTTTTCGATGAAGCCAGCATTACTCTAATTCCAAAACCAGGTCAAGACATAACAAAGAAAGAATACTACAGGCCAATATCACTGCTGATCATAGAGGCTAAAATCCTCAACAAATTGTGGCAAATCTGATCCAGAAACATATTAGAAAGATCATACACCATGATCAAGTGGGACTCACTTCAGGGATGCAAGGATGGTTTAATATTTGCAAATCAATAAATACAATACATCGCATAAACAAAATGAAAGACAAAAAGCACATGATCATATCAATAGATGCTGAAAAAGCATTTGATAAAGTGCAACAGCCGTTTATGAAGAAAACACTCAAGAAAATGGGAATAGAGAAAGCATACCTCAACATAATAAAGGCTATATATTAGAAACCTGAAGCCAACATCATACTCAATGGGCAGAAACTGAAAGCATTCTCCCTGAAGTCAGGAACAAGATAAGGATGTCCACTCTCGCCACTCCTATTCAACATAGTGTTGGAAGTTCTAGCCACAGCAATCAGGCAAGAAAGAGAAATAAAAGACATCCAAATTGTAAAAGAAGAAATAAAACTGTCATTATTTGCAGATGACATCATAGCGTACATAGAAAACCCTATAGACTCCATGAGAAAACTACTCGATATAATAAGTAATTCACAAAATAGCAGGGTACAAAGTCAATATTCAGAAATCGAAGGCATTTCTGTACACCAACATTAAGATATCAGAAACTAGAAAAAAAAAATCCCATTTACTATAGCAACAAGAAAAATAAAGCACCTAGGAATAAACTTAACCAAGGAGGTAAAAAGCCTGTACTCAGAAAACTACATAACACTGAAGAAAGAAATTAAGGAAGATACAAATAAATAGAAACATATACGATGTTCATGGATGGGAAGAATCAACATCATTAAAATGTCCATACTACCCAAAGCAATTTATAGATTCAATGCAATCCCTAGTAAAATACCAATGACATATTTCACAAACCCAGAACAAATACTTCAAAAATTTATATGGAACCAAAGAAGACTCCGAATAGCCAAAGCAATCTTGAGGATGAAGAACACAGTAGAAGGAACCACGATACCTGATACCAAACTATACTATAAGGCCACGGTAATCAAAACAGTCTGGTACTGGCATAAGAACAGACATATAGATCAATGGAACAGAATAGAGAGCCCAGAAATAAACCCAGGTCCCTACGGTCAACTAATACTTGACAAAAGGGGAAGAAACATAAAATGGAGTGAAAAGAGTCTCTTCAACAAATGGTTTTGGGAGAACTGGACAAGGACATGCAATAAAATAAAACTAGATCACCAACTTACACCACACACCAGAATAAACTCAAGATGGATCAAAGATTTAAATGTAAGATGTGACACGATAAAAGTCCTAGAGAAAAACATACGCAGGAAAATTTCAGATATCCCATGTAGGAATATTTTCACTGATATATCTCCAAAGGCAAGGGAAATAAATGAAAGAATAAACAAATGGGACTATATCAAACTAAGGAGTTTCTGCTCATCAAAAAAAAAAAAAAAAAAAAATCAGCAAGATGAAAAGGGAACCAACCCCATGGGAAAACATATTTGCCAGTGATATCAGACAACAGATTGATCTCCAAAATATATAAATAACTTATATGACTCAACACCAAG
This sequence comes from Furipterus horrens, assembly GCF_987537825.1. NCBI lineage: Eukaryota > Metazoa > Chordata > Mammalia > Chiroptera > Furipteridae > Furipterus > Furipterus horrens. Next base: position 81,690,825 of record NW_028327176.1, on the reverse strand, counting down.
AAGTCAGAGAATCCAATTAAAAAGTGGGCAAAGGACCTGAACAAACACTTCTCCAAAGAGGACATATAGAGGGTCCATAGGCATATGAAAGAATGCTCTATATCTCTAGCCATCAGAGAGATGCAAATAAAAACCACCATGAGATACCACCTCACACCAGTCAGAATGGCCATCATCAACAAATCAACAAACACCAGGTGCTGGCAAGGATGCAGAGAAAAGGGAACCCTAGTGCACTGTTGGTGGGAATGCAGACTGGTGCAGCCACTATGGAAAGCAGTATTGAATTATCTCAAAAAAATTAAAAATTGAACTGCCTTTTGAACCAGCAATTCCACTGCTAGGGTTATATCTGAAGAATTCTGAAACACCAATTCAAAAGAACCTATGCACCCGTATGTTCATAGCAGCACTGTTTACAATAATCAAGTGCTGGGAACAGCCTAGGTACCCATCTGCAGATGAGTGGATCAAAAAATTGTGGTACATTTACACAGTGGAGTACTTTGTAGCAGAAAGAAAGAAGGAACTTCTACCATTTGCAACAACCTGGATGGAACTAGAGAGAATTATGGTTAGTGAAATAAGCCAGGCAATGAAAGAAAAATACCATACGATGCCACCTAATACAGGAGACTAATGAACAATACAAACAAATGAGCAAAATTGAACCAGAGGCATGTAAACAAGGAGTAGCGTAACAGTGACAAGGGGGGAGAGGGGAGGGAGAGAAACGGATAAGAAGGGGAAGGGACTAGTCAAAGAATATGTATAAATGACCCATGGACTTGGACAACTGGGTGGAGACTGACTGTGGGAGAAGAGGTGGGCAGGGTGTGTGGAAGCAATAGGGAAAAAAGTGGGAGAACTCTAATAGAAAAACAAACAAAAATTTTTAGTGGGGGAAGAAAGAAAGCAAAATAAATTAATAAATGAGCCAAAAAAAAAGAAAAAAGAAAATGAGTTGGATTCATATTTTGCTTCAAAACCTAGAGAATTTTACACGTGTGGCATTTATAAGCTAGATGACAGATAGAATGAGGTTCTAGAAAGCAAAGGAGGTTATGTTAACAAATAAATATTTTCATAATCATGGGCTTTTTCATTTTTAAAATAGACCTCAAAATCGGACATTGTTTTTGCACCAACCTCATATCTTTTTGATGAATTGCTTCCCTTAAATATTATGTCTTTCTTTGTCTCTTTTTATGGCCTTTGCTGTGAAATCTGTTTTGTCTGATGTAAGTATTGCTACCCCAGCTTTTTTTTTTTATGTCCATTTGCTTGAAATATTTTTTTCCATTCCTTCACTTTCAGTCTGTGTAAATCTTCTGTCTTGAGGTCTGTCTCTTGTAGACAGCATATATGTGGGTCATGTTTTCATATCCATTACACTACCCTATATCTTTTGATTGGAGCATTTAATCCATTTACATTTAAGGTTACTATTGACAGGTATTTATTCATTTCCTTTGTACCTGTGTTCCTCTCCCTTTATTTTTCTTCGTTTCCTTAAAGCATTCCCTTCAGCATTTCTTGTAATGCTGGTTGGTGTAGATGTATACTTTTAGTCTTCATCTGTCTAGGAAACTCCTTATTTCACCTTCCATTTTGAAAGAGAGCCTTTCTGGGTAGAGTAGTCTTGGTTGTAGGCCTTTGTTTTTCATTGCTTGCAATATTTTTTGCCATTAACTTCTGGCTTGTAGTGTTTCTATTGGGAAATCAGTTGATAGTCTTATCGGAGCTCCCTTGTATGTTATTTGTTGTTTTTCTGTTGCTGCCTTTAGGATCCTCTCTTTGTCATTGAATGTTGCCATTTTAATTATGATGTGCCCTAGAGTAAGCCTTTTTGGGTTCATCTTCGTTGGGACCCTCTCTGCTTCCTGGACTTGCATAATTTTTTCTCTCATCAAGTTAGGAATGTTTTCTGTCATTAGTTTTTCAATCAGGTTTTCTATCCCATGCTCCTCTTCTCCTCCTTGTATGCCCATGATACAGATATTGTTTTGTTTCATGTTGTCCTGTAGTTCTTGTATACCCTTTTCATTCTTTTTAAGTCTTTTCTCATTCTGTTGCATTTTCTGGGAATTTGTTTCTACGTTGTCCTCTAACTCATTGATTTGATTCTCTGGTATATTTAGCCTGCTTTTGATTGCTTCTACTATGTTCTTTAGTTCAGAAATCATATTCTTCATTTCTTCCAGGTTCTTATTGATAATTTTTATGTCCCTTTTTATGCTGCTACTAAGTTCCTTGTAGCTTCCCTGGAGTTCTTTGTAGTTCCCCTGGAGTTTGTTGTAGTTTTCTTTGAGTTTATTGAGTTCATTAAGCTTCCTCATTATTATTGTTTTGAATTCCATGTCTTATTGGTTACTTGCCTCTATTCCATCTATCCCCCCTTCTGGGAATTCTTTTTTTTTTTTTTTTGGTGGGATGTTGTTTCTGTTTGGTAGGGTGTTATTCTTTCTTCCCATTTTGGGTGCTGGTCTTGTTTGTTTCTGCTTCTTAGATTTGATCTGCTTTTATTTTCTGCCTTCGTAGTGTGACCTTCTTGTTTATAGTTATTGAGCTGCTGCCTCCAGCTGATGACACTCGTCGGGGAGTAGTCTGCTTAAGTGATATCTCCCATAGCACTGGGGATGATTCTTTACTGTGATCTAGTCCACTGTTCTCCTAGCTCTTTCTTCAGAGCCAGTGCCCAAAACTTTTTACAAAGTACCTGTAGTTCACTTCATCCAACTTTGGCCTCAGCCGGGGGCAAGTGCACTCCCTCTCGAAGGCCAGGGGCGGGTTGACTGGTTGTTCACGGGAGTGGGAAGATCCAAGGCTCTTCTGCACACTAGCATGGGGCCAGCAGTGGGCGGACTGGTTGTGTGTCTGTTCTGGTGGATGGGGGCGCCTCTGTGCACTGCCAGGTGTGTTGGTTGCATGTCTTTTGATGCCAGCCAGGCGTGCCTGGGTGCACGGGCAGATGGGTTTGTTGCGTGCATCTCTTTCTTATTTCTTCTTTTTATTTTTTAATTTAAATATTTTATTGTTTATGCTGTTACAGTAGTTCCATTATTTTTCCTTTGACCCTGTCCAGCCAGTTTGTTCTATATTCTCACAGTGAATCCCCACACTGTTGTCTATGTCCATGGGTCATTCATATATGTTTTTTGACTAATCCTTTCACCTTCTTTCAACAAGCCACCCCCACCCCCCACAGCTGTCAGTCTGTCCCATGTTTTTATGTATCTGTTCTGTTTTGATCATCAGTTTATTTTGCTCATTAGATTCCAATTATAAGTGAAATCATACGATATTTGTCTTTTACCTATTGGCTTATTTCACTTAAACTAATAGTCTCCAATTCCATCCATGCTGTTGCAAAAAGTAAGAATTCCTTTTTTCACTGCAGCATAGTATTCCTTTGTGTAAATGTACCAATTTTTGGATCCACTTATCTATTGATGGGCACTTAGGCTGTTTCCAGATTTTGCCTATTGTAAATAGCACTTCTATGAACATAGGGGTTCATATATTCTTTTGAATTAGTGTTTCAAGATTCTAAGAATTTAGTCCCAGCAGTGAAATCACTGTGGGTAAGGCAGTTCCATTTTTAGTTTTTTTGTTCGTTTTTGGTTTTTGAGGAAATTCCATACTGTTTTCCACAGCTGATGCATCAGCCTGCATTCCCACCAACAGTGCATTAGGGTTTCCTTTTCTCCACATCCTCGCCAGCACTTGCTGTTTGTTACTAATAACAAGTGGTATTTCATTATAGTTTTAATTTGCATGTCTTTGATGGCTAGTGATGTTGAACACTTTTGTATATGTCTATTGGACATCTGTATGTCCTCCTTGGAGAGTGTCTGTCTATTCGGGTCCTTTGCCCACTTTGTGATTTGATTGTTTGTTTTCCTGGTGTTGAGTAGTATAAATTCTTTATGTATTTTGGAGATTAAACCCTTGTCTGATGTATCTTTGGCAAATATGTTCTCCTGTACAGTGGGTTCCCTTTTCATTGTGATGATGGTTTCATTAGCTCTGCAGAAGCTTTAAAATTTGATGTAGTCCCATTTGTTTATTTTGTCCTTTCTTTTCCTTGTCCTATGACCTATATTGACAAAAATATTGCCATGTGAAGTATTTGAAATTTTTCTGTCTATGTTTTCCACTAGGACTTTTCTGGTATCATGACTTATATTTGTGTTTTATTCAATTTGAGTTTATTCTGGTGTATGGTGTAAAATAGTGGTCTTGTTTCATTTTTTGGCATTTACCAGTTCTCCCAACACCTTTATTGAAGAGGCTCTCTTTACTCCATTGTATGTTCTTGCATCCTTTGTCAAATATTAATTGACCATGAAGATAAGGGTTTCTTTCTGGGCTCTCTGTTCTGTTGCATTGATCTATGTGTTTGTTTATGCCAGTACCAGGCTGTTTTGATTACACTTGCCTTTTAGTATAATTTGATATCAAGTATTGTGATCCTTCTAACTTTGTTCTTCTTTCTCAAGATTGCTGAGGCTATTTGGGTTCTTCTTTTTTTGTCCCATATCAATTTTTGGAATATTTGTTCTAGATATGCAAAATAACCATTGGTACTTTAATAGAAAATGTATTGGATCTGTAGATTGTTTTGGGTAGTATACACATTTTAATGATGTTAATTCTTCCAATCCATGAACACGGTATATGCTTCCACTTTATCAGGCTACTTTTGCTCTGAGAAATCACCCAGAAAACAGTCTAGGTTTTTACACCAGTTTTATTGGAGAAAGTAAAGAAATTAGAGATACGAGGGAAACTCCCAGTCTACCTCAAGGGGCCCACTGGAGCAAGGGAAGGAGAAAAAAAGAAAGGGGAAAGGGAAGGGAAGAGGAGACTCTTGGTCCACCTAGAGGGCCTGTTGGAGTCTCCTGCTTTGCACTTGCAGGTGCCATCTCCACATCTTTTCGAACATAGATTTTGGTTAGGGTGAGTTTTACCCATCAACACATTTAACAACTTATTAGCATTTCCCAGCTTTTCCCCAGTCTATACATCATGCTAGGTCCATCAACATTTCTTCTGGGAACGAGCAAAGTCCATTTTTATTTCCTATGGAGGGAACTTGGACTGGGTTAATTTGCATATGGCTCTTTTGTAAATGTCAAAAGTCCAGCGGGAGGTCCAGCTGCCGCCATGTTTTAACTATGAATGGGTAATGTAGGCCGCAAATGCCCCAAAGGAACTGGGCTGGAAGGAGGAGCCTTTGTGCTTGGAGCTTGCACAGTTGCAGTGGAAGCTGCAGTAGAAGCCGCACTCCCTCCTGCCAATCGCATGGATCAGAACCACCATGTTCTGACACACTTATTTGTTTCTTCTTCAATTTCTTTTTTCAGTGTCCTATAGCTTTCCAAGTACAGGTCTTTTACCTCCTTGGTTAAATTTATCCCTAGGCAATTAATTTTTTGGTTGCAATAGTAAATTGGATTGTTTTCTTAATTTCTCTTTCTGGTAGTTCATTATTGGTGTATAGAAATGCCATTAATTTCTGAGTATGGATTTTGTATCACACTTTTTGCAAAATTCATTTATTAGGTCAAGTAGATTTTTGGTGGAGCCTATAGGGTTTTCAATGTAAAATATCATGTTATCTGTGAAAAATGACAATTTTATTTCCTCCTTTCCAATGTGGATGCCTTTTATTCCCTCTTCTTGTCTGATTGCTATGGCTAGTACTATGTTGAATAAGAGTGGTGAAACTAGGGACTCTTGTCTTGTTCCTAATCTTATGGAAAACACTTTTAGTTTTTGCCCATTGAGTCTGATGGTGTTGTCTGGTTTCTTTTATATGACCTTTATATTTTGAGTTATGCTCCCTCTACTTCCACTTTGCTAAGTGTTTTTTTTTTTTAAATCATAAATGGGTGCTGGATTTTATCAAATGCTTTTTCTGCCTTTATTGATATAATCATGTGATTTTTGACTCTCATTTTATGTGATGTATGACATTCATTCATTTGTGACTATTGTACCAACCTCGAATCTCTGGGATAAATTCCACTTGATCATAGTGTATGATCTTTTTAATGTATTGTTGGATCTGATTTGCTAATATTGTGTTGAGGATTTTAGCATTTATGTTCATCAGGGATACTGGCCTGTCATTTTCATTCTTTGTTTTGTCTTTACCGGGTTTTGGACTCAGGATAATACTGGCTTCATTGAAATAGTTTGGGAGTCTTCCCTCTTCTTGGATTTTTGGAATAGTTTGAGAAGGCTAGGTGTTACTTCTTCTTTGAATAATTGGTAGTATTCATCTGTGAAGCCATCTCGTCTAAGACTTATGTTTGCTTTGAGTTTTTTGATTACTGCTTCAATGTTATTAGTTGTTGTTGGTATGCTCAGGTTTTCTGCTTCTTCCTGATTCATTTTTGGAAAATGTGTGTTTCTAGAAATTTATCTATTTCACTCAGGTTGTCCACTTTCTTGGCATATAGTTGTTCACAGTATTTTCCTATAACCCTTTGAATTTCTTGGTATCAGTTGTTACTGCTCCTCATTCTTTTCTGATTTTGTTTATCTGGGTCCTCTCTCTTTTTTTTCTTTTTTCTTTTGTATGTTATATTGATTTTGCTGTTATGTTGTCCCAATTTCTTTTCCCTTTGCTCCCCTCCACCCAACACCCTCACTCCCTCCAGAAGCAGTCCCACTCTCCTTAGTCCATGGGTTGTGCATATAAGCTCTTTGACTTTACCCTTTCCTGTATTATTCTCAACACTGCCCTGCCTATTCTGCACCCTCCTACTATGCTTCTTAATTCCTGCACCATTTCCCTCATTCTCTCCCCATCCTCCTCCCAACTGACACCCCTCCACATGCTCCCCATACCTATATCTCTGTTTCCAATCTGGTTGTCTAGTTAGTTTAGTTTTGTTTTTTTCTAGATTCTGTGGTTGGTAGTTGTGATTTTGTTGTCATATTAATGTTCATAGTTTTGATCTTCTTTTTCTTAAGTAAGTCCCTTCAACATTTCATATAATAATGGCTTGATGATGATGAAGTCCTTTAGCTTTATCTGCCTTTCCATTCTAAATGATAGCTTTGCTGGATAGAGTTGTCTTGGTTGTAGGTCTTTGCCTCTCATCACTTTGAATATACCTGCCAGTTCCTTCTTGCCTGCAAAGTTTCTTTTGAGAAATCAGCTGATAGTCTAATAGGTACCCCTTTGTAGGTAATTGTCTCCTTTTCTCTTGCTGCTTTTAAGATTCTCTCTTTATCTTTAACCTTTAGCATTTTAATTATGATGTGTCTTGGTATGATCCTCACTGGGTTTATTAGGGACTCTGTGATTCCTGGACCTATATGGCCATTTTCTTCCCCAAATTAGGGAAGTTTTTCTTCATTATTTTTTCACAGAAGTTTTCAATTTCTTCCTTTTCCTCTTCTCCTTCTGGCAGCCCCACGATTTGGATGTTGGCACGTTTAAAGTAATCTTAGAGGTTTCTAAGACTCTCCTCATTTTTTAAAATTCTTGTTTCCTCCTTCTGTACTGGTTGATTGTTTATTTCTTTCTTATATTCCAATTTGTTGATTTGAACCCTGGTTTCATGTGGATTTTCCTCCATTTCACTTACTATAGCCTTCATTTCTTCCCTGTTATGCTTAATCTTTTCTGTCAAGTCTGTGAGCATCTTTAAAACTAGTGTTTTGAACTCTGCATCTGTTAAGTTGTCTATTTCCTCGTCTGTTAGTTTGACTATCTCCTCATCACGTAGTTCTCCCACTGGAACCTTGATCTTTCCCCACCTTTTGGGCTGTACTCCCCTGTCTCCTCATTGTGACAACTTTCTGTGTTTGCCTCTGTGTCTTAGGTAGAGCTGTTGCACCTGTTACATTGTAAGTGGCAGAGCCTTAGGTATTAGTGCTGGTGACCCATTTCACCACGTCGTGGCGCTGTATGTGAGGGAGGAGTCTTAGAGGAAACAGTGCTGCTTGCCCTTTTCCCAGGCACTTCTCCCCCTTCCCATTCTAATACCCAATTGTTTTTCACAGTCAGTAGCCATGTGGCTCTATTTTCCCTGACGCTAGAACCGCAAGCTGCATGGTCTGATTTGGGGCTGGGATTGCTTCCCAGGTTTAAAATGAATGACTGCACTTTTCACTATGGATACAGTTCCTGTGCTGCTACCACTGCAGCCAGCCACACTGCCACTAGTCATGCCACCAGCTATGGCCACCAAGCACTGCCCCCACAGCCACTGCCTCTGCACCACACCTTGTTCTCTCCATCCTGGCTCTGCCCTTGCTACCTTTCTGGCTGAATATTTTTTTTTCTGGTGAACTTACATGTAGTTCAGTTTTCTGAAATTTTTTTAGTTTTGAAGTTGTTTGAAATTCTTTATTAGTTGTGATGAAGATACAGTGTGACTACCTATACTTCCATCTTGGCCAGAAGTCCCCACTATTTTTCTTGATGAATTTGGTAAAAGGTTCATTAATTTTGTTAATCTTTTCAAAGAAATGGCTTCTTTATTCACTGATCTTTTGATTTTTTGGGGGGGGAGGGGTCTCATGTCATTTATTTCTGCTCTAAATTTAATTATTTCCTCCCTTCTACTCACTCTTGACCATGTCTGTTGTTGTTTTTCTAGTTTTTAGGTGTAAGGTTAAGTTGTTTATTTGAGATTTTTCTATCTTTTTTAGGTAGGCCTGTATTGTTATGGTCTTCCCTCTCAGGACTGCCTTCGCTGTGTCCCATAGGTTTTCTGCTGTTGTGTGTTCATTTTCACTTGTTTCCAGGTACTTTTGATTTCTTCCCTGATCTCATTGTTAACTCATTTATTATTTAATAACATGATATTTAGCCTCCATTATTTGAATTTTTTAAGTTTTTTCTTGAGGTTGGTTTCTAGTTTCAAGCCATTGCAACCCAAGAAAATGCTTGAATATGATTTCAGTTTTCTTATATTTGCGATGTTTTACTTTGTGTCCTACCATGTGGTCTATCTCTGAGAATGATCCTTGTGCACTTGAGAAGAATGTGTATTCTGTTGCTTTGGGATGAAACATTATGTAAATATCAGTTAAATCCATTTGATCCAGTTGTCATTAAAAGTTGCTGTTTCCTTGTTAATGTTTTGTCTGGAAGATCTATGCACTGATGACAAAGTGGTGTCAATATCCCCTACAATGATTGTATTCCTGTTGATCTCTTTCTTAAAGTACTCCAAGAATTTCTTTGTATATTTAGATTCTCCTATATTGGGTGCATGTATGTTTACAAGAGTTAATTCCTCTTATTGTGTTAATCCCTTTAGTATTATGTAGTGACCTTTTTTGTTTTTTGTTATAAATATTGCTACCCCAGTTTTTTATTTTTTATATTTATTTGTATCTCTTCACTTTCAGCCTGTGTAAATCTTTTGTTCTGAGGTTGGTCTCTTGTAGACAGCAAATATATGGGTCATGTTTTCTTATTCTTTCAGCTACTGTAAGTCTTTTGATTGGAGCATTTAATCCATTTACATTAAATATTATTATTGATAGGTATTCATTGCCATTTTTCCCTTTGAACTCATGTTTCTCTTTATTTTCCTTCTTCTTTGTTTTCATCTTCATAGTCTTCTTTTCCTTCTTAAAGCAATCCATTTATCATCTCTTGCAATGCTGGTTTGGTGGAAATGGACTCCTTTAGCCTTTTTTTTTTTTTTTTTTTGATTCTGGGAAGCTCTTTTTTCATCTTCCATTTTAAATGAAAGCCTTGATGGATAGAGTAGTCTTGGTTGGGGGACATTGCTTTTCATTACTTGCAATACTTCATGCTAATTCCTTCTGGCCTATAGTGTTTCTGTTGAGAAATAAGCTGTCTTATCAAAGCTCCCCTGCAGGTAACTATCTGTTTGTCTCTTGCTACCTTTAAGATTCTCTATTTGTGTTTAAGCTTTGCCATTTTAATTGTGATGCATCTTGGTGTCAGTTTCTTTGGGTTCACCTTGTTTGGGACTCTCTGTGTTTCCTGGACGTGTGACTTTTTTCTTCACCAGGTTAGGGATGTTTTCTGCCATTATTTCTTCGAACAGCTTTTCTATTTCTTGCTCCCTTTCTTCTTCTTCTGGTGTCCCTATGATGCAAATATTGCTATGTTTTATGTTGTCCCAAAATTCTATTAAACCTCCCTTGTTCCTTTTAAGTCTTTCTCCTTTTTGTTGCTCTTATTGGGTGTTTTTTCTTACTTTATCTTACAAATCACTGATTCAATCCTCTGCTTCATCTAGCCTGCTTTTAATTCCTCCTGGTGTATTCTTCATATCAGATGTTTCATTCTTCATTTCCACCTGGTTCTTATTCATAGTTTCTATGTGCTTTTTCATGCTGATATAGTTCTAAGTTCCTTGAGCATCTTTATAACCATTACTTTGAACTCTATGTCTGATAATTTGCTTGCCTCAATTTTATTTAGCTCTTTTTCTGGGGATTCCTCCTTTCCTTTTGTTTGCAGGTTGTTCTTTGTCTCCCCATTTTAGCCCCCTCTTTTTGTTTGCTTCCATGTATTAGATAGATCTGCTTTGGTTCCCTGTTTTTGTGGGGTAGCCTTATGTGGTAGAAGTCTTTTGGGACCCAGTGGTGCAGTCTCTTTAGTACCCTTAGCTGGATGATCTAGGAACACTCTTTGTTTGTGTTATGTAGGCACTGCTGTTGTATTTGGGTCCTGATTGTTGTTGGCTTGTTCATTGGTGGGATCTCCCCTCTGGCTGGCTGACTGAGAGACTCAACTTCCACCACATCTTGTTAGCTGTTATACTGGTGTTGGCAGAACAAAGCAAAACCACACACACACACACACAAGCAAAGAACCCAACAGCAAAATCAATGACAAAAGAGAAAAGAATAATAAAATTGGAAAGAGAAATAGAATAGTAGATAGAGAAAGGGAAAGAAAAATAATAAGAGAAGACCAAAGGAAAGAAAAATGGTTATGAGAGGAGAAAAGGAAGAGAACTAATATAACTAATGAATAGAAAGAAGATAACAGGAAAAAGTGACAAAGAAAGAGAAAGAATAATAAAAATAAGAGAAGGAAACAAGAAGGGAAAAATGGAATAAGCAAAAGTAAGAGTAAAATAGGAAATGAAAGAAAAATAGAGCAACAAAAATAGAAAAAGAAAATAAATAATAAAAAGGCTATAAAAAAGAAAAATAATTAAAGTAATGGAACAGAACAAAGTGGAATTTGCCTCAGCAGAGTTTAATGCTTGCCTGCTGGGTTCTGGATGTGGCTCTGATGTTGTCTGAGTCTGGTGTAAACCAATGTCAGGTGCTGTCCACATCTAGCCTTCAGCAGCCTGTTCAAAGCTACAAGTGATCCACAGTTTGTTTTTTCCTTTGGGCTTGGCTATGCATAGGATGGGCCAAGATGTGCTGCAACGCTGGATTTTATCAGCACTGGATGGAGGGAGGGTCAGCAAATATCCCAAGGCACTGCAGAACCCGCCTCTACCTACTTCTGCTTGCCAACTTCCTGTCAGTCTTAGACTAGTCACTGACATGACTGTTGCTGAGAGGGCTTCTGGCAGAATCAGGGGGTTGGGACTCCTGAACCTCCCATGGGAGGTGCCTTTTCAGATATCATGGAAGGGATTGAGTGTGTTCCCCTGACCCTGAGCCACTTGTCTGAATCTGTCTGGGATTATTTCCCTGAACTTGGCAGGTCAGAGCCCCTCGTAGGCTAGTGGGTGGGGCTTCCAGAGCCCAGATTTTGGGTTTGTCAGAAACCAGGAGGGTATTTTTATGGCTCTCCCATGAGGGGGAAGCACCAGTCTGGTTCCTGGAAAAGTGTGTGGAATAGCTATGCTCTAGAGTTAGTCTCAGACACCCCCTGAGTCTGCTTATGTTGCTTGTCTCCTCAGCAGGGGTTAAGATGCGTGATGAGAGAAAAGAAAAAAATCTGCCCCGAAAGAAAAGACATGCAGGGTGGGGCAAGCAGAATTCCAGTGGACGGGGTGAGCAGGATTCCAAAGGATAGGCAAACTGGATTCCAGGGGGTGGGATGAACAGTATCCCACAGGGTGGGGCAATTGTTTTTCCCCTGGGAGGGGCTTGCTCTTCTCAAGAAAATTGGCTGCTGCGGTATCAAGGTACAGCAGTCCCTCTCTATATCGCAGTTCACTTATCACGGCCTCACTGTACTGCGAGATTTAAAAAAATGTTATGTTTAATTATTTATCACGAATTTTTCCCTATATCGCAGGATTTTGCAGTACTGTATATGTATGTTGTTAAAGTTACGTAGGTTTAAGAGTGTAGAATATGTTTAAGAACATAAGTAGTATGGAAAAGGTTAATAAGAGAGTGGGAAAGGTTACTAAGGGACTGGGAACGGAATGAAAGGTTCCTACTTTGCAGATTTTCACCTATCATGGGGGTGTCTAGAATGTAATACCCACGATAAGTGAGGGAATACTGTATATCCTGGTACAGAAACCCCCTCAGCACTGGAGCTGCTCCATGCTCGGGAGCTTGGTCCGGGGTCCAGGCTTCTCTCATCTCAGTGGTAAGCTCCCACAGCCATGCTGCAGCCTGGGGGAATAGGGCCATCCCCTTTCATGTCCTGCTGGTCTCTAGTTGGTTTCTGGCTGTCTTTGATTAAAAGTCTCTTTTTCAGATAGTCTTTGGTTATTTATTTTAGGTGGCTCTTCCCCTCTTTAGTTTTATTTCCAGTTTGGTTCTGGGAGGAGGTACAAAGGAGGTCCTCTTACTTTGCTGCCATTTTGCAATCCCCAGGTTAATTATTTCTGATATCCTCCTCCTCCCATTTTTAGATCCCCCTATATTGAGTGCAAGTACCTTAACAGTTTGTCCAGATTCCGTACTTTTCCTGACACTTTTGGGTTTTTAACAACTCCCCTCATTTGCACTTAATTACTTGGGTGAGTTTGGGTTAGAGATGTCTTGATCTATCCTCCTCTATTTCGGAGTTCCTTCTACTTTACCATGTGATTTCTGTCAAACACAGCAGTGTTTGTTTTTAATTGAGGTATAATACACAGTTATACACATTAAAGTGTACACTATGATAGATTTTTATATTTGTATACACCCCATCAGCCAGATCAAGTGTAGCCATGAATAGCTAACCTAATTGTTTTATTATTGTTTACTATTATTATGATTAAACATACCACTGTAGTGTCACATGATATAATATAAAAGAAAGTGGCAGAATTCCATCACAGTTTAGAATTAGAGAATTCAAGATAACAGATTTACTATCACTATCTTTGAATGCTCTTTCTGGATCCATTTATGTAGGAACACCAAAGACCCTGTGTTAGCCACACTTTATTACTCATCCCCAGCCAGAGTCAGTTTCAGGGTCCAATGTGCTGTTCTCCACCCTCTGGGGTGCCAATCATGGTTAATTTAGATGCACAGAGGAACCAAAACCCAAATACCAGCAAGTCCCTGCAGAGCTAAAACTACAACTCACTGAAAACTGTCTCATGCTTTCTCTTCTTCCCCACTACAATACTGTGTAAGAGAAGGAGGTATTTGGTAAAGTGTTAATGTGTCTGCATGCATGTGTGTAATATATTAAATACATCTGAAATGAATAGGTAAATCTGGGGATACCGTCTAAGGCTCTATTCTTCTTCTTTAGTGCATTTAAGTCTACATTACAAATACTATGGCCCTTGGCTTTTTTGTTTCAATATTTAAAAATGACACAGAGCCTCATACTTGGGGTTGAGCCAACAAACTGGGCAGTGTCTTTGCAGTGTCAGTCAGAGCTCTAAGTAGTCAAGAATGTATAACCAGACATGTAATTACCTAAACTGTCTCTTTTTAGACCCCATTTTAACTAAGTATATTGCCCTCATTTCTCCATTAGCCAGGCTTGTTGACTCATCAAGATTGCAAGCCCAAAGGCTCTGGACCATCTGCATCTAGGACAGCACCTATTATTCCATGGCTGAAATTCAGCACATGTTGAAAAATAACAATAATTCCTTGTAGAGGAAGTTCAGGGGCTTCTTAATACAATGCCAAGTATTTTTACTTGTCAGGTGACAGAATCTTTGACAGATAGGCTGTTTTCTTGAGGAAAGGCAGCCTGATGCAGGAGAGGACAAGCCAGATGTGGTCTGGGCTTCTCTGCATAGACTGGTGTGACTGCATACATCACTTACTTCACCTAAATCTGACCGTCATCATCTGCAAAATGCTAATGGCTGTAAAGCTGTGCCATTGCAGGGCTGTGATAAGGATCCCTCCCGCAGGAAAACCCTTTGTATACTAGTAAATTTTCCACCAGTCCTATGTGGTTCTCAGTGACCCTAAACTCAGCCTTGAGCTGTGCAGGCAGTTCAGTGCAGAGCCCTGAAGGATCCCACTTCTTCTGCACCTTTCCTTCTCTATATCTAAAGAGCTAGGATGTGATTCTAAAGGTCACATATTTTTGTGTAGTACTTCTCCACAAGTACTATTTTAAATCTAAATAGATTTTTTAGAAGTGAGGCAGGTAATAGTGATGAGTCCTAATGCACTAAAAGATACAATTCTATAAGAATAAGTGCTCCTTCCTTTTTGTGACTCTTAGTTGCATTTCCAGGAGAGGGGTTTCCAAACACATTTTCTCGTCCAACTCTTCCCATACCCCAACACCTTCCTACTCATCAACTCCCAATGAATCTCAGGGAGCTGTCTGTAGTCAAGAATCAGGACAAATCCAGGATTTATGTTAGTCATGGCTGGCCTCTTGACGTGGTCCTGACTATATTTTCTAAATTAGTTGACCACCAAGTATACAATATAGACATGGAGAGAGGATGAACATGATAACTATGTTTATTCAAAAGAACAGAAAAGGCCTCAAATTTTATAATTCATAAATATGGCACTTATAGTTCATAGTTTGTTGGTATGCCATCATTTACTCTTTTATTATAGAGCATATGTGAGAAGATTTTGAGACTGGAATCAATATAATTTATTGAGAACTACAAATCAATAGGACTGGCCAGCTTGCATGATCACTAATGGAGCACTGTGGTTCATTCATGTTTGAAGTGACAAACATGATTATGGTTGAACTCTCCCCTTCAGTGAGTTCAGTATCTCATGTGTCCCCTTAACTCCCACATTCTGATGCATGTTGGCTGGGACATGATGCATCATATGCAAATTCAGGATTCTAGTTCAGTTGTGGTATAGAGAAATTCACTGGTCTTTTTCTGAGGTCACTTCCTGCACAGGCTTAGAACACAAATATGTGATCAAGTATAAATAATATCTGTTATCTCTTCAGTTAGTAGGCCTACCTTGACCTTCCTTTGGCAGAGCCTCTGATTCCCTTTGCCCAACCACCTATCAAAACCATATAAACCTGGCAACTACTTCTCCCAACCACTTTGTATGGCTACCATCTTGATTTCTATAGCTAGGGCTATCTCTAACCTCATTTCTGAGGCCACTAGAGGATTTTGCAGGTAAAGGACTTCTCATAGCTAAACTTGATTTAAGCAATTATGACATATAAAATATAAATTTACAAAAGGATAAGTTAAGGGACAGTAATTCCCTTTTATAAAAGATTTCAAATAGGTCTTCTATAAAC
The DNA here is from genome assembly GCF_987537825.1 of Furipterus horrens. NCBI lineage: Eukaryota > Metazoa > Chordata > Mammalia > Chiroptera > Furipteridae > Furipterus > Furipterus horrens. The sequence goes on along the minus strand of NW_028327176.1, from coordinate 81,675,239 downwards.
AGCAAGTTCCTCTGCATTGAAAATACTATTTTTTAAATGTTTACAAAAAACTTGAATGCAGGGACACATAAAGTAAGGTAAATCTACATTTTCTCCTTTTCTAGCTAGGTCCATCTAGGTCAGCTGTCCACAGTGATAACCTGCTCATCAGCACATTCATTGACTTGTCTCCATTTCATGTTTTACTTTCCCATCCCTTCACTGCATTCTTGGGATTGCCTTTCAAATAAACTCCCTGCACCAAATCTTTGCCTCAGGATCTCCTTTTGGAATACCTGAGCTAAGACAATTCCCTTACCACAGAAGTGACAACATCTACAGTCCTGGTAGCTGGGGTAGGAGGTCTGTCTTGCCTCTGGCCCACTCTTTTTTTTTTTTGTTGCCCTTTGATCTGCTTCTGCATTCCATACCTACCATCCTTTTGTGCACTGGAGTACTTGCTTCCTTTTAATTTAACTGATACACTAGTTACATGGATTGCCCCTGGCTGGTTTGGCTCAGTGGATTGAGCGTAGGTCTGCGAGCTAAGTGTTGCTGGTTCGATCTTCCAGTCAGGGCACATCAGAGAAGGAAAACTCTGACTCCAAAAAACCTCCGCTGCCTTGCGGCATACCTCTTCAGGGGAAAGGCTAAGGGAGTAAACCCCGACAGAAAATCCGGAGCCGGAGTCCCTAAGGCGGTTTGACGTTGTAGTCAACACCGGCAACTCCTGCGGCGCACCTGAAGCCAAGCTGTATTGACTCCGTCTTTCCCTTGGACCCTTCAGCTGCGAAGAGAGGGGGGGTCTGCTGCATGGGCAACAGCAGACCCTCCATATCACCCTGCCCAGGCTCTGTAGCTTCAGCTTCACTGGAGAGGACACTCCAGCGTCATCGCAAGATGTCGATTCAACCCGGGAGGAGACAGATACCGTGTCACTCCCGAGTCGGACTGCACAGCCATTCTCGGCGGTGCAGATAGACTCTTAAGAAGCTACACCATCGTCTCTCGAGACGGACGGCTGCCGACGACGACGACGAGTTACATGGATTCTGATTGTGTCTATCCATGCTCAAAGATGGCCTTTAAAGGGCTGAGCTCTGCCACTGAATTTACAATATTCCACATGTTCCCTTAACTCTCATTGCTCATAGCAACTCATTTTCACTATGGCGAAGAGGTATGGGCAATTATAGGGCTGAAACCAGGGTTACCCACATTAGTGTCTCCAAGGCCCTATAGGATTTTTCAGTCATTTCCATTCAATCCCCTAATATCACATATTAGAAAACTGAGGGACAGAAAGGGTAAGCATTTGCTCAATACCTTGTCCATCAGAGATTAAGAACTCAGATCTCTGACACTTAAGCCTATGCTTTTCCCTTTCTGAGCTTTTCCTGCACATAACCCACCATTGTTTCCTTTGCTTGACTTAATTCCCCTTGCTCACTACTTACTTTCATCATTTATTTCCAGTTAAGCTAAGCCCTCTATGACCCTGAGCCCTTAAGATATATTCAGGCTGTTTCACAGTTCTGCTGCCCTCCTTGCCCTGCCCCATTGTGAAGCTGAAAATCAATTTCCATCAATATTTTAACAATAAAGAAAGAACTATGACATTTGTAAAGTGATGTTGTCCATTTTGACCTCTTGCGTAACTCGGCTCCCCCTGGAATTTCTATGACTGGGTGTGAGCTGATTTACCCTGGAAAGAGGCACATTTATGTCCCTTGGCCTGCTGAGCTCTCATCTGCCATCAGAGCTCTTGGCAGTCTCGGTTGACTCGACTGATAATCTGGGTTTGGTTTTTAACCTCTACATTGCCCATGGCTCAGTTTTATCTTCTGGTCCCTTCTAAATCATCAGAATTTCTCTCTCAGGGTTCTCTGAACTGAGTGCTCCAGCCCAGGGTGGCCAGTGTCCTCATTCTTTCAGCTTCTCATTCTTCTTTTTTTTTTTTTTTTCCTGTAAAATCATTTTATTTTCTGTTACATACACATCTTTCTCAGGTAATGTTACTAGAACAACCTTTTATGGGATTTTACAGTTTAGGTTACATATATATTTTTTAAAACTTATCTCTACTATATAGAGTTGTGATATAAAAATGATTTCTAAGCTATAGTTTTCAGAAACTAGTTAGCTAGACTAATCCTGCTTTAAACTTCCCTATTTAAATCTATAATATGGCATAAAAAGACATCATTTAAAAAATCTCCTGATCAAAAATCTTGAGATCGTCAAAGAAATGTTTACTGTCCTCCACAAAGAGCCACTAGGATTTTTTCATAATCTCCTTTGGTTTCATCCAGGATGGCTTGGCAGAGAGAGATACCATACAGCTTCTGATATCATGCTTTGATATCATTCATGTCGATTTCAGAATGGGAAACCATGATCCTGATCAATGTCTTATGACGTGTTCCCACACCCTTCATGGCCTGATGAAGCTTCTCAGCAAAGAACATTGGTTTGTTCGTGGCACACTTCACGATTATTGTGAAGCGTTTCTCGACATCACCTTTCATCTCCAGTTCCAGAACTTTGTTCATGTCATGCTGGCTGTACTTGGTGTACTTCTGAAACACTCGGCGAAGATGGGGAAAGGTTCTGGTGGTAAGAATGGTGTTGAAGACGTTCACATCTGTCCCTTTTCTCCTTTCTCCTGCTTCATATAATGCCCTGGCGTCTGAATCAGCCAGGTCCTCAGTTATGCCAAGCTCCTCAGCTCGGTCACCCTTAACAAGAGAGAGCAGAGCCTTCTGATAATCTCCAGAGGTGTCCGAGGTGATGTCTTTAGCCAGATCTTTCTTCAATTCTTCTCTATAGACTCTGTTAATTTCTCTGATTTCTCTGTTAGTTCTTGAGGCCAAAATTTCATTCAGAGTGTCTTCATCAGTTCCAAGGCCCTTCATGGCAGCACGGAGTTCATCAGCATCAAACTGGGCTGGAGTTTTTAACAAAGCCAAAGCGACCTCCTCGAGGTGGCCTGTAAGGGCTTTCTTTAGAGCGTCTTCCAATGGCTTTCCTTTTTCCTGGAGGTAAGCTGCTTTGATCTGTTGATGCTGTGCATTGTTTCTCTTAGTTAGAATGTCAATGATGCTTGCTTCATCCACACCTTTAACTGTTATTACTTTATGCAAGGCAGCAACATCTGAGGAGGGGTTGAAGCTGGGATACGGGCTCACTGCTGACCCAGGACCACCTTTGGATCCTTTCACAGTTTTGATGTATTCCTGCTCTTCATTTTCAATAAACCATGCCTGCTTGAGGAATTCTGATACCATTGACATTTTAAAGAAGTTTCTTTTTTACCACCTCTTCCAAAGAACTAAAGAGAGATTCTTCTCTGAAAGTTTCACCCAGATTCTCATTCTTTGTCCAACTAACTTATTTTTTTCCTTCAGCCTAAAATGCCAAATTAGTATTTATTTTCCAAATTATTATCTTGAATGTATTTTGGGGTGGTTTTATTTTGTGTTCTCAAATAGATTCTTGAGGACAAAGGCCATGACTGAAGTCTACTTCCTGGCATCACATATTGCACATGGCTTTTTATGGACTAAATGTTTATGTCCCCCCATATGTTGAAATCTTAAGCTCCAGTGTAGCTGTGTTTGGAGCTGGGTCCTGTAAGGAAATAATTAAGTTTAAATTCATAAGGTCATAAGGATGGGGCCCTGATCAGAGAGAGAGAATTTTTTTCTCTCTGTGTACTAGTAGTCAGGAAAACCCATGTGAAGACACAGCCAGAAGGTGCCCATCTGCAAGCCACAAAGAGATCTCTCACTGGAAACCAAATCACGTTGAACCTTAATCTTGGACTTCCAGCCTCCAGAACTGTGAGAAAATAAATGTCTGTTATTTAAGCCACCTAGTTTGTGGTATTTTGCATAGCAGTTTGAGCTAACGTGTGCCTGTTGATTGAGAACATGCCCCTGTCCTTGGAACTCAAGGAGAGTTGCATGCTGAGGAGGGGTACACTACTTCTGTATGAAAAGTTAACTAACTTTGCAGAGTCCAAAACCAAACCTTCCTTTGCTACCACAACTCAGCAACTCTCATCCTCTCCTCTGTTCATGACAGCATCCTCCCAAATGTGAACAAGGATCCTAAACACAGGACCCAAGTCTTAAGGGAGTCTACTGGCCCAAGAACTCTTACATCTTATGTCTCCGAGCCTGATTATTCTGCCTGTTCTCTTGAGATGGCCTCTTTTATTTTTTTAAAAAAGATTTTACTTATTTTTAGAGAGAAGGGGAGGGAGGGAGAAAAAGGGAGAGGAACATCAATGTTTGAGAGAAACATTGATCGGTTGCCTCTTGTATGCATTCTGAATGGGAACCAAACTGCAACCCTGACTGGGAATCAAACTGGTGACCTTTCACTGTGCAGGATGATGCCCAGCCAACTGAGCCACACAGGTCAGGGCTCTTGAGTTGGCCTCTTAACTGTCCTTCCTTTCTCTAGTCTTCATCTAGTACACAGAAGAAGGAACAGAGGCTTAGAAGTTAAGCAACATGTGCAAGGTTACACAAATGGTAATAGAACTAGTTTGAAATCCAGTTCATTTTTCCTCAAACCCAGCATCCTTTCCATTAGATCTCTGTTAGTCTAGCCAGAATTTATCATGTTCTGCCTTAGCTGTAGCCGTTTATGAAACTATCTTGCACCCATTATCAAATTGTAAGCTCTGAGGGTAAAATGTTTTAATCTTCCTTCTATCTTGGAAAATGGCTAAGCCAATGCCTTGCACAGGGTAGGCACTTCAAGAAAAGGTACTGAATTGAAAGTGGGAAATAACTGCCACCATGATGATACGGCAAATAGCAGCATAAGGAGACAGACTTAGAGAAAGCTTATAAGAGAGGCAAGAGATAGTTTCTGAGTTGAGCTTGAGGTGATAGAGAGAATTTGCCTAGGCAGAGAAGAGAATGGTCTGAGGCAGGCCTTAGAGCATAAGTTTAGACTTGAGGCTGTGATCCTGGATGGGTGAGGTGGGGGCTAGAGTTTATGCATCAGCTTCAGCTAGGCATACCAAGCAAGTCACTTAACTTATTTAGATATTGGTTTTCTAATGTGGAAAGTGGGAAAAATAAGAGCACCTATTATTTAGAGTTAATGTGAAAAATAACAAAATAATACATTGTCTGGACCCAATACATGCTATCTGTCAAGAATAATAAACACTACTAATATATTATCACTAATAATATGGTCTGAAAGTTCACATGAACATCAGTCTAGCTCTCTAAACTATTTAATTTACAGTCACAGATAATGCCATTGCTGTTGATAGATTAAGAAACAAAATGATTTAAAGCACTATTAAATTCATAGTAACATTCTTGTTATTATAATTTTCTCAGCCAGTGGATTCTAGGAGTCTTTGAATGTATTTTAGCCTTAGAAGGGATTCTCATAGTTGAAAATCTTGGGAACCAAACTGCTGGGAGGCAGGAGAGTGCTAACCATATTCTGGGTAAAAGACTAACTTGGCTGAATCAGAGACTTTTATTTCGGGAATAGGCTGAGCTGCTCCATATCCAGGCTGCGCTTTTAAGGAATTTAGGCACATCCCTTATCTCTCAGCACTCTGGTTTACTCATCCCTAAAATAAGGATAGCATCACTCCTGGCCTACAGAAGTACTGTATGCAAAGCATCAGCCGGTAGATGATGATGATGGTGATTTTTGTGAAGCCTAATTATGAAGGGCCTTGGATTTACATCTGTGAGGCTACTGGTCTCAAAGTTTGATTCCAGCAACAGCAATGCTAGCATCCTCTCAGGACTTGTTAGAGATGCAAATCACAGGCCTATCCCAGACCTGCTGAATCAGAAACTGGAGGTGGGGTCAGCAATCAGTGCTTTTACAATCCATGCTGGTGATTCTACGCACTTAGGTTTGAGAACCTGTTGTGAGGTAATAGGGAGCCATCGAAAGTTTTCATCTAGTAAAAATTCTTGGTGAGTAGAATTAAATTGCCTAACCACTGACAAGTTTCCAAAGTTGCTGGAAGATGCCTGTTTATTATCCTTAATGATCTGTAGGCACAAAACCTGGGTCAGTACTGATGACCCCAAAAACTACTCACCTGAGTGAGGTAACCCAGCACAACACTATTAGAGGAATTGTTCGGAAACTGTTCCCACTCCAAATTTTGGGACCCCGCAGCCAAGGGATGCTCAGCGAATTTCCCAACTACAGCCAGGTCAGAAGATTGGCCTGGAAAAGAAGAGAAAGGACCAGGAAACCATGTAGAAGGAGAATTGAGGGTCTTGAGGGTACAGAACCGGGTAGTGCGGGAAGGGGTAGGGATAAGTGGGGGTGGGGAGTGAGTACCCTCCTCCGCTTGGGTACATCCCTTTCGCATCCCTTTAGAGCTACAGCAGCATACAGACTCTCCCATACATGGGTAAGGGTCCGCTGCCTTTCGGCATTTAGGTCCTTGCTTATTAGCGCGAGGTGAGGGCGCCCTTTTGCGCTCGGCACCGCACCGGGGCCGCCGAGGCCGTGTTCTGCGTGTCCGGCCCTTCGGGAAGGCGCTCTGCTGGGCCCCCTACGGCCATTGTTCGGCCGCACCTCTGATGCACATTCACGCCACGCGGGCGGGCGCCCCGCGCCCTCCAGGCGGGGCTACGGTGGGAGTGCCTTTCCGCCTGTCCTTCCTGCCGGCGCAGGAAAGGGGGAGCTGTTTTCTCTCTCCGCGGAATATGTTTTCGTGTCCCCTCCTCCCGCGCCGCCTGTCTCCTCCGCCCTCCTCCCCGCTCCGCCCCCACCGCCCGGGGAGCTTTGTCTCCAGGCCTCGCGCGCACTCGCTCCACTGTCGGCGGCGCGGCGCCCCCAGCTCCGGGCTGTGAGTAGACGCGGGCGCGGGCGCGGGGCTGAGGCCGGGCTACGCGGGGCCGCCGCTGGCCGCCATGGTGTGAGCACCGCCGCCGCCCCGCGCACGCTCCGCCCGCAGCCGCCCGGCCTGTGACGAGATCACCCAGCCATCGCTGTCTTCATTCTGACACTCGCTTTGGGTGGCAAAAAGGGAAAATGGCGAACGACTCCCCTGCAAAAAGTCTGGTGGACATCGACCTCTCCTCTTTGCGGGTGAGTAGACGCCACGGACCGGCCGCGGGTGCGCGGGGAGCTGGGACCGCGCCCTGGGGCGTCGGGCGCTCGGGCGCCGCCGCCGGTGCGGCGGCCCTTTTGTCTGCCGTGTCCGCGTGTGCGGGGTTGGGGCGCGACCCACCACCGCCGCCCCCGCGACCGCACCCTACCCTTGGCTCTGGGCGACCGCGCTGGCGGAACCCACCTCGTTGAAGCCGCCCTTTCTCTCCAGCCGTCCCGTTTTATCTATTTATTGTGTGCTGCTTTCAGAAGATAACCCTTTTCTCCTTCTTGTCTAGGATCCTGCTGGGATTTTTGAGCTGGTGGAAGTGGTTGGAAATGGCACCTACGGACAAGTCTATAAGGTCGGTGTGAGGCACCTTCTTTGTTTCCCGTGGCTTGTTGAAACTTCTTGTCGGGGACCAAACTGGTGGTAAACACGCTGCTGACCGCAGGCCACGCCGCTTGGCCAAAGTTGGGAAAGGGGCTGCTTCTTGCAGGCCCTCTGTTTTTAAACATAGCTTATATCCAGACTGGCCTTAAAAGACCTCGTTTCCTGGCTTTGAGATAAGGAAATAAGCTACACTCTTAGGCATGCACTATATTAAAATGCGAGGACTTTTTTTTTTTTTTTTTCCCATAAGACAGCCTTTATTTATTTATTTTTTGTTCTTCCCAAATCTGGCCTTCTTACTGTGTATGTTAATTAAAATTCAGAATAGACAGGCTTTGTCTATGATTATCCTAAGCCACTGCCTTGATCTTCTTGAAAATTGTCACCGTTTCCTCTTTTGAATGCTTGCCAAGGGCTCAGGGTGCAGAGTTTGTGACACTTTATAACTATCATACATTCTACTGATGGATACATATTTTGGGAAGGAAGGGGAGGGGCATGTGTTTGGGCAACAGGAGCAGGAGGAATTGCAGTGTGAGGATTATAAAATCTGAATTCCAGGAATAACCTGTTTGACAGGTGTTGTAATTGAAACAGAACCGAGGGAGAAGGAGCAGTAAAGAGGATGCCCAGCTTTCACAGCTAGCCCAGGCCTTTCTCCCTTTTCCTAACACTCCGACCGCCCCCTGCCCCGCCCCGCCCCGCCCCCGCCCAGCCGCAAATGGGACTAACAAATCTGGAGACTATGAGTCTGCCCTGAGTAGCTGACACCTGATGTGATTATCAGTGCTGTTCATTTTATCCAGTGCACATTCGAGAGGTTATGAAAGAGCCGTAGGTAATGGAGGCACAGGCCTTGAATATTTGAAACACAATGTTAAATTCTCCATGTCATGATTTGTTTCTTACTACCAAACGTTTTCTGAAAGTTATCTGCACTGGGGGTATTTTCCAGCTGTTAAGAGTGGGTGCAAGGTTGGGATAGAAGCAGGGCTTTGTGGTTTACCACGAAGAATTGTCATTGTTTCATTAAAAATTGGGGGGGGGGTGGTTTGGAAGCTGACTGTAGACATTTTCTTAGGCCAGATTAAGTGTAGATCCTATTGTTTGTCTTCCGCTTTATGAGTAGGGTTTATCTGTCCCTTAGAATGCCTCTCTCCAGCCCCAACTTTTCCTGGCCTGGGCTGTATACTGGTGTATGGTCTGAAGTTGTAGGTTATCCCAAGTAAATTAGCTTGTGTTTTGTTGTTTTAACTGTTGAGGTCAGATTTTTGAATTTGAAAAATCTGTTAAACCAGCCTTCTGGGCTCAACTGAATTTGGAAGCCTTTGGAAAATTTTTGGAAAAGATTGTGTTGCAACTCACTGAGTGGCCTGGTAACTGGCTTAAACACATTCTTCCTAGCCCTAGTTTTTGTTTAAGCAGCATTTTTTTCTAACCCAGTTTTTCAGGCCAAATCTAAGTGGTGAGCGTACTCTTCCAAGCGAGTTAGCCAAAGCTTGTTTTTGACCCGGTTACACAGTGGTTGGATTGTTTGTATCTCCGGGGGTCCGCATGGATATGAAGGGCAGTGAAGTAAACCAGAAGCCAACAGTATGTTTTTAAACCATAAGAAAAAGAAAGAATGAAACCTGCATATGTATTAATTGGTTTTAAGAGGTGGGAGTTCTTCATGGTAACAGGTTCATTGTTAAGTTTTTACTGCTCCTTGTTTCCTCTTTGGTTCCATCCCCCTTTTCTCCAAACTTTTGAAATAGATTTGCTGAGCCCTGCATTTGGGAAGTATTTGGGATACTGGCAGTGACACAGCTCTCTGACTACAAAAGTTTGTACAGTTGAGGAGAAATTCTCAAATAATGCAAAACAAAGGAATTAAGAAATCTGTGCAAAAGCTGCATCAGTCATGAACAAAATACTGCCTGAGATTTTGTTCACCAGCAGTTCTATTTTATTATTTTGGAAAATTTCAACATATGCAAGGGGAGAGAATAGATTACTCACTCAAATTTAACAGTTACCAGCACATGACTAATATGGTATCTGTGATCTTCCTCCCCTCCATTATCTCAACTATTTGACCCGTAAACACTTAAGTACTTATCTTTTTTTTTTTTTTTAGATAATCACTATCCTATTTTCACACCTAAAAAAATTAATGCCTTAGCATCAAATATTCAGTGTTAACATTTTTCTGATTGCTACAAGAAGTTCTTTATTATTTATGAACTGGGAAGTTTAAATCTTAGTGATGGTGAAGATAGCAGAAACAGTTAACATCTCCGTTTTCTTCTCCCTTCAAATGTGCCATTTCTAGAACCATCTATTATGCATAGGAGTTTATTTAGGACTTTACAGATGGAGGTTTTGGGATTAGATAGTGGCAGAGTTTGAAAAGTATTTGTGACTAATTATTTATAAAGAAGCTTTTTTTTTTCTTAAAGCAATTCCAAGTAAAACCCTTGTAACCTGAACAACCTGTAGTCCCAATACTTGGTTAAGTTTTTCTTTTTTCATTTTTTTCTATGAACTTTTCATTTTATATTGATAATAGTTGCTTATTTTGAGAAGGCTGTATGTGAAGTGAATTAACAGTTATTTGAGTTTTGATGTTTTGTGAAAATGGCTTTTTTTAAAAGTATATTTTATTGATTCTGTTGTTACAGTAGTCCCAATTATTTTTTCCTTTTGCTCCCCTCTGCCCAGTAACTCCCCTTCTCTCTAGCAATCCCACCCCCCTTAGTTTATGTCCATGGGTCATGTGTATAAGTTCTTTGGCTTCACCCTTTCCTATATTATTCTTAACTCCCCCCTGTCTATTTTGTATCAACCAATTATGCTTCTTAATCCCTGCACCATTTCCCCATTTCTCCCACCTCCCCCTTCCCAACTGATAACCCTCCAAATGCTCCCCATACCTATGTTTCTGTTCCTATTCTGGTTTGCTTAGTTGGAGTTTGTTTTTATTTTTAGATTCAGTTGATAGTTGTGAGTTTGTTGTCATTTTAGTGTTCATAGTTTTGATGTTCTTTTTCTTAAGTAAGTCTCTTTGACATTTCATATAATAATGGCTTGGTGATGATGAACTCCTTTAGCTTTACCTTGTCTGGGAAGCACTTTATCTGCCCCTCCATTCTAAATGATAGCTTTGCTGGATAGAGTAATCTTGGTTGTAAGTCCTTGCTTTTCATCACCTTTAATACTTCTCGCCAGTTCCTTCTTGCCTGCAAATTTTCTTTGAGAAATCAGCTGACAGTCTTATAGGCACCCCTTTGTAGGTAACTCTCTTCTGTTCTCTTGCTGATTTTAAGATTCTCTTTATCTTTCACCTTTGGCATTTTAATGATGATGTGTCTTGGTGTGGTCCTCTTTGGGTCTAGCTTGTTTGGGACTCTGCTTCCTGGACTTGTATGTCTATTTCCTTCACCAAATTTGGGAAGTTTTCCTTCATTATTTTTTCACATAAGCTTTCAATTTCTGGCTCTTCCTCTTCTTCTGGCACCCCTGTGATTCGGATGTTGGCAAGTTTAAAGTTGTCCCTGAGGTTCCTAAGCCTGTCCTCATTTTAAAAAATTCTTGTTTCCTCATTTTGTACTGGTCGACTGTTTATTTCTTCCTTATGTTCCAAATCATTGATTTGAACCCCGGTTTCCTTTCCTTCACCATTGGTTTTGTGTGGATTATCCTTTGTTTCATTTAGCATAGCCTTCACTTCTTCCCTTATGTGTTTTCTATACTCAAGCGTATCTGTCAAGCCTGTGAGCATCTTTATCACCAGTGTTTTGAACTCTGTGTCTGTAAGATTGGCTATCTCCTCATCGCTTAGTTCTCCCACTGGAACCTTGATTCGTTCCCTCTTTTGGGCCATATTTCTCTGTCTTCCTCATCTTGATAGACTCCTGTGTTTGTTTGCCTCTGTGTCTTAGGTAGAGCTGTCGCTCCTGTTATGTTGTAAGGAGTGGAGCCTTAGATATTCGTCAGTACGAGTGACCCGTTTCACCACGTTGTGGTGCTGTATACGGGGAAGGGGTCTGAGAGGAAACAATGTCGCTTGTTCCTTTTCCGGGCACTTCTCCCACATCCGTATGGGACTGGCACCTCTCTGGCTGTTGTTCCCATAGTGGGTGGGTGGGTGGACGTTCTGTGACCCTGAGGAACTTTTAAAAAAGCAGCTTCTCCTGAGTTTCTTCCTCCATCCCAACCCCCACTGGTTTGCATAGTCAGAAGCAATGAGGATTGATTTTCCTTGGCACTGGGACCATGAGCTGCATGGTCTGGTCTGGGCTGGAAATGCTCCTCAGGTGTCCCTCTCGACTTTTTAAAATGTGTGACTGTGTTTTCTGCTGTCCTACCGCTGCTGCCGCTGTCGCCACTGCTACCGCTGCTGCCACCACCACACCGTGTCCTCTCCGCCCCGGCTCCGCTGCTCCTACCTGTCTGGATGAGTATTTCTTCTTTATATCTTTGTTTGTTGGACTTCCATGCAGCTTGATTTTCTGAAACTTCTGGTTGTCTCTTGTTTTGAGATAGTTGTATTCCTTCTTAGTTGTGGAGGGAGATGCAGCGTGTCTGTCTAGGCCTCCATCTTGGCCGGAAGTTGAAAATGGCTTTTTTTGAGGATAGTTTGATAGTTTATAATTTCCTCTATCTCTGAAAAAATATAGTAAATAGTCTGGGTATAATTGAACAGTATATACTTTTATCTTTAAAAAAGGAAATTAATTTTTTGCCTTAGGTTTTTGAGGACTCATAGAGAAGAATATTCATATAAATTAAGTTTCTGTTTACAAGGTTTTATTCATAATACCACATATAGGATGATCTTGTGCATGTTGAATAAATGTAGAGAATTTTAATTATTTTCATCAAATGGGGAAGGTGAAGGCCTGGCTGCTGTGGCTCAGTGGATTGAGCGTTGGCCTGTGAACCAAGTGTCGCTGGTTTGATTCCCAGTCAGGGCACATGACTAGGTTGTATGTCAGGTCCCCAGTTGGGGGGGCGAGTGAGAGGCAAACACACGGTGATAGTTCTCTCCCTCTCTTTCTCCTTTCCCCTCTCTCTGAAAATAAATAAATAAACAAACAAATAAATGAATTATAAAAAAAGGGGGGGGGAAGGTGATAACTTGAAAAATAAAAGCCAAAGATAATAAATCAAAATTCCTTTTTGTTACATTGGTTTTATTATTTTTAATAATTTGACCATTTATTTTTTCTTGGGGTAACTTCTGTTATTTTTTATTTTGTGAGCATTCAGTGGCTAGTGTTCCAATATGTCTTGACGTGGAGAAAGAAAATCCTGCATTTGGAGAGGAAGGTTGTATGGAGAGTGAGAAAGGAAGTTTGGAAGTTTAGAACTCAGTGGGTGCAGTGTCTGGAGTCAGAGCTTACTCCCAGGAGAGATTGAGCCTCTTGACCCTGCCTCATCCTGTGTGTGTGGCAGAAGGGTGACCTTTGGAAATGGCAGGAGGTTCAGGGAGCAGTGGGCATCTCAGGGAGAGGTTATTCGCGCATGATCTGAGGAGGGAAATCAATCATTCTTTGACCATTGAGGAGCCATTGAAAATTTGCCAGGGTTACAGCTCCCTAGGAGTACGAGATTTGATCAGATGATGTTTTGGGAAGAAACAGGAAAGGTAGTTATCCTAGGGCAGCAGTCCAGAAGAGAGAAGGTGAAAGGTGGTAGCAGTGGTGGTAGAGAGCAAGAGTGTTGGCATGGATTCTTGGGCTCCATTGAACGTGGGGAATTCACTCATTTTTTACAGGCTTTGGTATAGCCCTTTAAATGGGTGCACTGCTTGCCTACTGGATTAGAAGGAGCCTTGGGATTTGTGAAAATGCTAAAAACACTTTACATTGCTCACCAAAAAAGTGCCCTATAAATTATGTAGCTTTTAAAACTGTTAGTCTTTGTTTTGAAGCGAGCACTTAAGCTATTGTGAGGGGTTCTTTAACCCTTTAAGTGCAAACGTTGCTGTGAGCAGCGCTGACAGATTTTCCCAAAAGTGCCAGCACTGCTCCCAGTGACTCTTTTCAATGGCTATAAATGTAAATGACAATGGAATAATTTGTATGTTATGTTTTGTTCTCTTTTTGTGTACCTTAGGTTATAAATTGATATAACTTTTTCTCATGTTGATCCAAATTTTGAATTTTTATGCTTGTTCAAATACATATTCTGTTATAATTTTTACTTGCATTTTAAACGGTCCTTTTAATTTCATTTATCTTTTCAATAATCGTTGAAACTATGCAATGTGCATGATAAGGAAGCTTTTGCTAATGGATATTTTCATTGCTTCACGGTATAGCATTAGCATTTTGTTTATAAACTGTTTTTCACTGTTGATATTATTGATATTTGTCTCTAATGTGAATGCCGTTTGTGTTCATTTTTATGTGTGTTATGAAGTTTTTTTTTCAAAGATTTATGCAGTACTTCTTGCTTGTTATCCATGTTGCTATGTGTTTTTTCAAGTTATAATCATAGGTTTTATATTATGCCATATATTATACTTCAAAAGCCATATTGAAGGAAATAATTTATTTTTTCTAAAATGTTATAATAAAATAATTTTAATGCAATAAATTTTTTGCTAAATTGCGTAAAGAACACTGCTTACAAAAGAAGAGTGTATTTACTATGTGTTGTGAAATTTTCAGCCAATTATGAATAATAATGTCTTTATAGACATTTTTAATAAACTCTGCATTTCTTAGCAAAATAGCCTGGCATTTCTCACATGAATTTTAGCAATTACACATGGCACTCAAAGGGTTAAATGTTATGTTGTAGGTGTAACATCTCTTGTTCTCAGCTGGAGATGTTTTGCCCAGTGGGTCAAAACAAATTTTGTAGAAGTAGATGCTTTTATTAGGAGGAAGGTTGGTCTGTGCTGAGTGGCATGTACAAGCTTGTTCTGAGACAGCGTTCTTCATGCTGGAAGGTTTCTGGACCTGGGTAAGGGGGGAGAAAGCCAGTTCTGCTGAACATGTGTTGGTATGTAGCTCTTAAGAAATATCATTCCTAAACTTCCAAAACTGTTTTGGAACTAAACTAAATCAGGAACATCTAACCACCAGGTGATGAGTTTTTAGTTCTTATTGCTTGAAACTTTATGATAAATAGAAGTTCATTTGCAGAGCTGTAAACTTGTATCTTGACTTTTTTCTTAACCAATATTGGATATATGTGTATTTCTACATGCTGACATAATCCAAAAATACTATCTAGGGGCACTTTTGGTGCGGTGTTATGCGTTTGTAGATTTTCGTGGACTGATTCTGGAAGAGCAATTGTGTTTTTGAAATAATGTATCCTACTTTTGAAATAATGCATCCCTGTACAGGTGTGCTAAGCCAAGGAATCATCATGGAAGGAGTTTAATTCCCAGGGAACTAAAACTATTATAAGCTAAGTACATTTTAACCTAGAGATGGATACTTTGACACATGAATGCCATACGTGGTCTTTTATTTTGTTTCTTTGCTTTATTAGTAAATGCTTGGTCATCTGGTTGTGAACAACTGCTTGAGCCAAGGACTAGCCTATTCTTAGAGCATCAGACATTTTCCATCTCTCAGTTGTACTGTTTGTGATAGCTGTGCTTCTTATTAGTATCCGTGCTTTCATTTTTCTATATTCTAATCATTTAAGAAAGTTTGCAGACAGCAGTAGGATATTGACATAATTACACAAGTATATTGCCTTCAGACCGAGGTGGTTCAGATACTGAAGCAGAACTGTTGACCAGAGAGCAGCACTGATATGTAATAGATACACTGGAAGGCCCACTCCCCATCTTGTGTACAGGTCTATTCTGGGCATTGAAGTAAAGTATACGGAAGTGCAGACTGCTGGACAGTTAGTTGACTGTATTAGAGTCAAGGACTTCACAGGAAATTCTCAAAATCAAACACTACTTACTGAGAATTTTTAATGGTTGAAACAATTTTAGGTTACTACTACCTTACCTTTTTAAAGCTTTGTTTCTTTCTTAAGTAGATACATCTATAGTTAGTGGATCACAGGTAATCGTGTAAAGTACTTGCAAGTAAATTGCTTTGAATGTTTACTATAAAACATTTTTTACAAATTCAAGTGGGTTTCTTATAATACTGGTTGGAATTACCAGTGTTAAAAATATTAAGATATATTTACTATTTAATTTGGGACCAGTTACTTGATTTTCAGGGGGTAGAGATTGCCAAATACTAATTTAAGTTTTAGAGCATTGGTTGACAGTTGTTTTGTTTTGTTTTGTTTTTCCCTAAAATGATAATGCAAGAATTGAATCAGGATAAACTTTTTTGAGATATGAAGGGCTGGTGAGGAAGAGAATGGAGAAGGCAGGGTGATGCTATATTACCAGTGACCAGCACAGCAGCTAAATGTTCTTAGGTTTTATAATATTTTATGACTGTTCACCAGACAGAATAATGATATTCTGTTATGAACCTGGTTCAGTAATAAAAGCCTTCTGGCATTATTCAGAAGATAAGTGATGTGTTGGGAGGCACTGAGTTGGGAGGCACTTTCTTCTAAAAGAATTTCAAAAGGAAGGACAATGATAAGTTTTAGGACTTACCAGGTTTTTAAAACTGGATTCTAGACACTCTCATATCTGTGTAGCGTTATGAGAAACTTAGAACTAAGTTGGGGAGACAAGATGTAAAACCATTAACAACTGATAGTGCTTACGGTGCTGCTACCTGGGCTGAGCCCTGTCCTGCGTGATGAAGGAAGCAGGGGGATGGACTGGATGAAAAATACCAAATATGTAATATTAACTATACATCCTGTAATGTTTTTGGTTCCTGAGACCCTCCACGGAGCACACTTGTACTCAGACACAGCAGACACCAGCGTGTGTAGCTGGCTCAGATTTCAATGCGTGTTTGAGCCTCCACAGGGCTTCTCTGTGCTGTAATACAAAGTACAAATAACTAAAAAGTGAAATAAAAAAGTAGACATACAAAATACAAGCCTCAATCATTTTTAAAAAAATTAAAATCAAAGGACATAATGTTATCCTGTCAAATAGCTATAAAAGTTTTTACAGTTATTCTCAATTTCTGGGAAAATACTGAACTGGCAGGATTGATTCTGCCAGGGGTCTTAGTAGGCTCTTGGGTAGATTTGTTGCATTGGCAAGCTGGCGAATTGAGGGCCATTGTCTACCCCCAGCAGGTGTTCTCCCAGCCTGGAAAAGTGGGGGGTGAGCACATGCTGCTGACAGCTCTGTGTTTGATTTGCCTTTGATCTCTGGGGCATTGTAACTATCTCAAGTATAACCAAATATTGACAAATTATTCTATTAAATTTAAATAGTTAAAAGAAAAAAGAAACACATTTATATTATGAGCTAAAAACTTTATTTTCATTATATGGTAAGCAGGGCCTTAGAAAACTTATCGAACTTATGAATACACATAGTTACAATCTAGTGACTAAAATTCTCATGTCAGAACTTGGAGTAGGTATCCTATTTCCAAGAGGAATCTGCTTTCAGTGCTTTTAGGTGCTTCATCTGAAATATACTGCCATATTTCTAAATTATGTGCATATGTGGCTGTTTCTTGATTTATCAGTTTTATATACTTATTTGACTTCTTTTAACAGTGTAGTTGTTGAACTATGAATGTAGTTCTACAGTAGGTGAATATTTAGCTCTTATATTCACCTCCTTCCTTAAATAAGTCTATCATAATTTTGAATTAAAGTGATAATTGTATTATTATAACTGTAAATAACATTTATCTCTGAGACAAGTGGTCTAATATGATTAATTTCTTTTTTTAAAGACTTCTTCCCCCTTGTATTGTCTTACCTATCATTATATTCACCTGAAGTGCTCTAAAAAATACCAAATGCCTGGCAATGTTAAGTATTTATCAACAATTTTTCCAAATGCTTAAATAAGTCAGATGATTTAGTGTTTCAGATAACTTATTGATGCAACTTTTTTCTCCCTAGAGGTATCTCCTCCCTGGCCAGGTATAGTTGCTCTCTAGTGCTACCTGAAACAACTGTTTCCTGGAAACTACAGTCTACTTTTTTGGTTTGCTACCTTATCTTCCTGAAGCACATCCTCCAGTAGCCTTATAAAAAAAGGTGCAAGGGTTGTAAAGGTTTCAAGTCCTTGGATGACTGAAAATATCTTTATTATTCCCTTATATGGAATTTGCATGTTAGCTATGTATGGTGGACAGTGTTCTACCTTGAGTATCTTTTTCCTTTGGAATTTTGAATATATTGCTCTGTTGTTTGAGTGTGACCTGTTTTAAACTTCTTTTGGGAAGCTTTTAGGATATTTTCTTTATTCTTGGTATTAGAGTTTGTGAGTGTCCTCGTTGTCGTTTACTGTTCTAAGTACTTGGTTAATTTTTTTAAAATCTGGAGATGCCTTTTTATTCTGGGAAATTTTTTTGTCCTCCCCTCCATTTTCTTTGCTTTCTTTTTCTGTAAGTCCTATTAATCACTTCTTAATTTTTTTTCCTATATTTTCCTCTACTGTTATGTATTTTTTTGTCTTTTTGCTCTGCTATAATGAGATGTTTCTGACTTTACATTTCAATATTTTTATTGAATTTTTGACTGTCACATTTTTAATTTAGAGCAACACTTAAAAAAAAATCGCATCTATTCTTTCATGTATATATCTTATCTCTGAGTATATTCGGTATAGTTTTTCTTTTTGGTTGGTTTTCTTGTGTTCCTGTATTTTTTTCCCTCTTTCTCCCCGATTTCATTTTTCTTGTTTATTTTGGTCTTTGTTTTTAATGCTGAAGATTTTTCTTAAATGCCTGGAGATTCATGAGTCTGCTTATATTTAAAAGTAAGGCACTAGAAATGAATTGCAGGCTCAGTGTACTAGAGCAGGAGGTTGTTGATGAGTGGTAGGTACTTCAGTGTAGGGAGGACAGGTGGGGATCAGTACATTATCATAGATTGGGAACCCCTTTTCTTTGCTGTCAGTTTCTCCGAGAATTATACTCAGGGGCTTTTCCTGCCTAGGGATTCTACATCTGTTTATTGGAGTTCTGGGATTCATGGCAGAGAAGGGAGCCTGGAGAGCCTACAGTGTAATATGTTAACTTTTCAATCCTGTGTTCCACCACTTTGCCTCATGTCCTCTCATCTGGAGGATTTCTCCTTCAATTTCTTCAGGGAATAAACCTCTGGGTTCTTGTGGGTGTGGAGTGATGTGGGATAGTCACCAAAACTGTATGAGGTAGTGACAGGGAACCTGAGACATTCAGTCACTAAATATCAATTCTCCTGATTTTAGCTTGAAGATGTGTCACTTGCTGTCAGTTGCTTCCAAATGAAGATCTTCTCAGGGTTCTATGGGGCAGATTGCCCCACATTTGGTACCCTTCCCAGTATGCACCTAGGTTGTAAGGTTTTCTTCTTTGCTAAATAAATTACTGCTCCAGCTGTTTTTTTAGTTGTCAAAACTTGTTAGAAATCATCTCTTCTGTCAGTTCTTCCCCTTTATTTCTTTATTCTTCTGTTTACCTTATAATTATTTTTATGGGGATTAACCCCTATGACTTCTGTGATTAGGTTCATCAGCCTAGAAGTTAACTAGGAGTCTTATCTTTGATTTTACACTTTTTTAGTTTTGCTCAGGTGTTTGTTACTTTTCATCCAGATCAGTAACTAACAAAAACAACCACAGCAAAAACAGAAATAAAGCAGTGCCTTAGTGCTTGACTTCTATGCTGAAATACTTTGGAAGCTGCAAGCACAGGGAGATGAGGGTGAGGGGTCAGGGAGAGTGAGGCAGGTTGCAGAGCAGTGCTATGACTAGGCTTGCTGCTCCTCTGAATCTCTTCAAGAGATTTAGAAATGTCTTCAGCAGGGTTTTGTTTGTTTGTTTGTTTGTTTATTTGTTTCTTAAATACCTTTATGGAGGTATAGTTTATGTATCATGAATTTCACTCATTTCAAGCTTACATTTCAGTGATTTTTAGCAAATTTACTGAATGATACAGCTATCACCCCAAATCAGTGTTAGAGCTCTTTCATCACTTTAACAAGATCCTCATACTCATTCACAGTTAATCCCTGTTTGAATCCAGACCTACAACCACTAATCCTGTCTTTATAAATTTGCCTTAAGAAAAAAAATTTTATTTATTTATTTTTAGAGACAGGGGATGAGAGGGAGAAAGAGAAAGAGAGAAACATCCATGTGAGAGAGCAATATCAATTAGTTGCTTCTTCTGGGGACCAAACCTGCAACCTAGGCATGCGCCCTGACTGGGAATTGAATCTGTGACCTTTCTGTTTGTGGAATGACGCCCATCCAACTGAGTCACAGCTGTCAGGGCTAAATTTGCCTCTTTTGAACATTTTACTTTATATCATGTTTTTGAGGTTCATTGTACTGCTGAGTGTGGTAGCTTGTTACTTTTTTTATTGCTGAACAGTTTTCTAGAGTATGGATGTGCAGCTATGTTCTGCCAGTTCATCAGTTGGTGGGTGTTGCGGTTGTTCCTAGTTTCTGGCTATTGTGAATAACACATTCAGTGGGTACTGCGGCCTGGCATCCCTACCTTGGGCAGGAGAGCTGCCCGATGGGAATGTGCCTTGGAGTTGTATATAGAAGGAGAAAGAGTGGAAATCGATCTGCCTGGCTCTTCCCGTTTCTCATCAGTATAACCAAATGCCTTCTGGTTCTGTGACCCTGCTGCTGCCTTGTCTGTGCTTCCTTGAAGACTTTACCTTCCCCATTCTCACTGTTACTCATTACTGTGAGTTTAAGTCATTTATTTTTAAGTGAATATAGTTTCTTATCCCTGTGAAGACAAACTGATTACTCTCAGTGAGGCCATTAGTATCAGGAACTAGGCCAAACCAGTTTTTCCTTCTCACGCTTTTTTGGGGTAATTCCATTGTTTTAATACCCAGCCTTTCGCCACATGATGCTAAAGACTGGAGTTTTCTTTTATCGCTAGCAGAAGCTCTTCACTCACCAGGATTTAAAAGGAAAGACAAAATTTGTTTTCTTTGGTTGGAAGGATGTATACCAAGTTAAATGATTTGTTATGTTGTATTTGGGGGAGTACAATTATTCATTTGATTTGCTTCAAGTGTACCTTTCAGAGTATTTTTCTTACCTTTTATTCTAAAGTACATTTATGATATCTTTTATTAGGGACTTTACTGCATTCATATCTAATTAAATTTAATAAGGGTATACCTTTTGAAAATTCTTGTACTTAGAGCTTTCATTCTTACCAGCTATGATAATAACACAATACTGTTGATGACCAAAACCCTTCGGTTGATCAGTTTTTCTGGACCCTCTTTATGAATAATTGCTGTGTACTTTTATGACTGTTTAGTTTTGAGATCTCAATTCAAGACTGATATTACCTAAGGGAAATAAAATTAATTGGGTATCTCAAGTTAGTCAGTGAGTATTGCCTGAGGTTGAGGATGTACATTCAAGTCACATACAATTTATAGAGTATATTCATTCACCTGCTAGGGCATACCTTAAATTCTAGGGCCTTTTCTGTTTGAAGTTGGCATACTAGAGAATCTCTGTTCTCTCTCTGTATGTGGTACATACAGGGTGGGACAACTAAGTAATAAATAATAATAGGAGAATAAACTCGTGTACTCACAGCTGTAACCCTGCTTTTGCCCACCCTGTATCCTCTCGCATCCATTCTTGTTGCTCCTTCCCTTAGTTTCCAGAAAAAAACTTATGGATGTTAGCTCTTTACTCTTTAGTGATTTGAGAGCTTAGAATCTGGTTTCTGTTTCTTTGTCTGTAAATATTTTGTGACTGCTCTTCTAGGCAAGATTCCCTTTAATCATTTGTTACGTACTTAATCCATACATAATATGTGCTAGGCACCATGGGTGGTTTGTTCACTGGTGGCAGTGAACAGGAAGAGCAGTCAGCTTGTGCCTGTGGAGCACAGAGCAAGCAGTTTGAAGAGGATGATACTTCAGGTGAGGAAGAGCATGGTCTGTGGGAGTATAGCTAAGCTATATCTGCTAAACTAGATGTGGTGTACACAGTGGAGGTTTATGATTTAAATTCAGATTCTGTGGATGAGGTATTGTTGGGTGAGGAACAGGAAGAGTCAGCTTGTGGTTAAAACAAGACTTGAGCTGATGACTCATCACCTTGGTTAATAGAACTTTGAATAAAGATAGGAGGGGTGTGTTCCATTGGTTATGGTAATTGCTGGTCCCTTACCGTTTGCCTTGAACCTTCTGTCTATTGAGTGGCCTTGTGTCCTATATCTGCTGCTGTTTTGATGTTCATTGCTCTTTTGAGTCTCCTGCATCAGTTAGGAGTTAACAGTTTATCCATTTAGCATCCCCAGAGTACTGTGAAGAAGGAGCTCTCATCACACTGCTCGGAGTGTCCTCTGAGCAACATTTGGAATGATATCTAGAATATTTGGTGAACGGAGGGCCCAGAATAGGTCACATTGTGCCCCACAGTGAACAAATAGTAGAGACTGCTTTATTCAGTGGTTGTTCTCCATGACTTTAGGCCCGGAAGTGACTTTTGTAAAATGGCAACAATGGGGTATAGCTTTGTGATATTCACATAATTTTTAATAAGTTTCTGAGTTCAATTAAAAAAGGAAATGATTTAAAAGGTGGAGTTTTGCCTTTTTTATAGGTACTATATGCTTTTTGATAATATAGACAAAAGTTAATTTTCTTTTCCTAAGTCTACTGAGTAAAATGCTTTTGTGGGCTTTTTTGAAAAAAAAAAATCAATATCAAGTGAACTATTTCTAACCTTTTTCTAATGATGCTTGCAAAGAGGCTTTAGCTAGCCATCAAAATACAAACATCTTTTTGTTTTATTTTGTTTAAACAAGACCTCTGACAGTCATCAACACCAGGATTGAATTAGTTTGCTACTCAATTAGTTGAAAATATATACTCCTTTTTATGTACTATATGAAAAAACTGATCTAAAGTGCTAAATACAGGACATTAATTTGTTTTTCATTCCTTCCTGGCTCTTTCTGCTAAGGATTTTCTTCTCATTGCCTTCTCCCCTTTTTGTCCTGCTTCCTTTTGGATTAATTGAGTGGTTTTATGATTCAATTCTCTGGCTTATTAGCTATTTTATAGTTTGCTTTAGGGGTTCTAGAACACACTTAAGTTGTCACAGTTTACCTTCAAATGATATATACTTCATGTACAATATAGGAGCAGTACAAAAGTATCACTTCCATTTCTCCCTGCCTGGCCTTATAGTATTTTTGTTATACCTTTTACTTTTATATATGTCATAAATCTCAAAATATATTGTTGTTATTTTTGTTTAAACAGTTAACTGTTTTTTATAAATTTTATTTTATTTATTATGCTATTACAGTTGTCCCAGTTTTTCTCCCTTTGTCCCCCTCCACCCAGGCCCTCCACCACTCTCTCAGGCAATTCCCACACCATTGTCCATGTCTGTGGGTCATGCATATGTGTTCTTTGGCTACTCTATGTCCTATGCTCTACTTTACATCCTCATGACTGTTTGGTAACTACCGATTGGTACTTCTTAATCCCTAATTCTGTTTCTGTTCTACTTGTTTATTTTGTTTTTTAGATTCAATTGTTGATATGTATTTGTTGCCATTTTGTTGTTCATATTTTTGATCTTCTTCTTCTTAAAGAAGACCCTTTAACATTTTATATAATAAGGGCTTAGTGATGATGAAGTCCTTCAGCTTTACGTTGTCTGGGAAGCACTTTATCTGCCCTTGCATTCTAAATGATAGCTTTGCTGGATAGAGTAATCTTGGTTGTAAGTCCTTTTCCTCATTGTGAATATTTCTTGCCAATCCCTTCTAGCCGGCAAAGTTTCTTTTGAGAAATCATCTGACAGTCTTATGGGTGCTCCCTTATAGGCCATTATAGGTAACTAACTGCTTTTTTCTTGCTGCTTTTGAGATTCTCTCTTTGTCTTTAACTTTGACATTGTAATTTTGAGGTGTCTTGGAGTGGAACTCTTTGGATTCATCTTGTTTGGGATTTTCTTTGGTTCCTGGACTTGTATGTCTATTTGCTTCACCAAGTTAGGGAAGTTTTCTGTCATTATTTTTTCAAATGGGTTTCTGATTTCTTGCTTTGTCTCTCCTCCTTCCAGCATCCCCTTGATGTGAATGTTGATACACTTGAAGTTGTACCAGAGGCTCCTTAAACTATCCTTATTTTCTTGGATTCTTTTTTCTTCTTGCTGTTCTGACTGGGTGTTTTTGCTTTCTTATATCCCACATTGCTGATTTGATTCTCAGCTTCATCTCCTCTACTGTTGATTCCCTGTAGATTGTTCTTTATTTTAGTTAGTGATCCTTCATTTCTGACTGTTTCTTTTTTTGTGGTTTCCATGCTTTTTAAAATGTTGTTGAAGTTCTCAATAAGTTCACTGTGTATCCTTATAACCAGTGTTTTCAATTCTTCATCTAGTAGCTTGCTTGCCTCCATTTTGTTTAGTTCTTTATTTGGAGTTCTGTTCTGTCTGTTCTTTCATTTGGGCCACGTTTCTTTGTCTTCTTTGGCAGCATCCCTGTGATTGTTTCTATGTATTAGGTAGAGCTGCTACACCTCTCAGGCTTGGTAGCATGGCCTAATATAGTAGGTGTCCTGTAGCATCCAGAGGCACAGCCTCCTCTTTTACCCAGGCTGGGTACTCGAGGTACTCTCATTATGTCAGGTGCTCCCATTGTGTCAGCTGTGTACAACCTCTTGTTGAACCTTGGTTGCTGTTGGCAAGTCCAAGGTCATCCACAGCCTGTGTTCTTTTCGGGATCATACAGCATAAGCTACAAAGTGATCTGCAGATGGCTGCTACCTGTGCTGGGCTTAGATCTGCCCAGGCAAGGCCAAGCTGTGAATCAAGGATGGCTGCTGTTAGTGCCAGGCCTGGACCAGCTTAGCAAGAAGTACAGGGCTCACTGATGCCAGATGCTGCTTTTTTGAGACAATTAAGGAAAATCTGAAGCATGGGCCAAGACAAGCCATTCATTTGGAAAAGCTGCTGGAAACAGCTTGGGTGGGCCCAAAAGTTGGGTGGGGCAGAGCCTCAGGGAATCACCAGGGTGGGTCAAGCTGTGTGAGCCAGGATGATGAAGTCTCAGATATGGTGTCCATCTGCTGGCTCTGTGAGGGTGGGGAAGGCTCAGAAAAGGAACAGTGGCCTCTGCCTGCAGTTCTGTCTGGGAGAAAGGTGTCCCCTAGTTTTCATCCTGATGCCAGACACTTCAGTTCTTCCCTGTATGCTTCTGGTACTTTTCAATCTGCTGTCCCTGTGCTGGGGCTCAGAGGGAATGAGTCTGAGTAAGTCCACAGGCCCTTTAAGAGGAATTGCCAGGGAGTCCCGAGTTTCTGTCTTCCACAGCCTCAATCCCCACTGGTGTTTACAGCCAGAAGTTATGGTGACTTCTCTTCCTGGCATTGGAATCCTGAGCTGGGGCACCTGTTGTGGGGCTGGTTCCCTTAGCTCCTTAGATTTCCCTCCAGATTTTTATCTGCCACAATGGGTGTCGGACCAGCCAGTTCCATGTCTCTGCCTCTCCTACCAGTCATGATGTAGTTTCTTCTTTAATTCTGTAGTTGTAGTATTATCATTTGGCTTGATTCCTGATGGTTCCAAATGATGGTTGTTCTATAGTTTAGTTGTAATTTTGATGTGGTTGTGTAAGGTGAGCTGAAATCGCTCAACAGTGAACTATTTTTTAAAAGGATATAAATAGTACGGAAAAAACCTAATGTATGTGTAAGAATAAGAGTCGCTCAGAAGGCCATTAAGATGCAGCGGGCAGGAAAATAGAAATTTATTGGGAGAATCAGCAGGTGGGGAGGGAGCCCTGCCACATTTGGTCAGGACTCCGGACTCCCAGGGGAGAGGGGGGTTGCTTTATCGGCAACTGTCCGTCTCGAGAGACGATGGTGTAGCTTCTTAAGAGTCTATCTGCACCGCCGAGAATGGCTGTGCAGTCCGACTCGGGAGTGACACGGTATCTGTCTCCTCCCGTGTTGAATCGACATCTTGCGATGACGCTGGAGTGTCCTCTCCAGTGAAGCTGAAGCTACAGAGCCTGGGCAGGGTGATATGGAGGGTCTGCTGTTGCCCATGCAGCAGACCCCCCCTCTCTTCGCAGCTGAAGGGTCCAAGGGAAAGACGGAGTCAATACAGCTTGGCTTCAGGTGCGCTGCAGGAGTTGCCGGTGTTGACTACAACGTCAAACCGCCTTAGGGACTCCGGCTCCGGATTTTCTGTCGGGGTTTACTCCCTTAGCCTTTCCCCTGAAGAGGTATGCCGCAAGGCAGCGGAGGTTTTTTGGAGTCAGAGTTTTCCTTCTCTGAGGGGTTGCTTTATAGGGGGAAGAAAAAGGGGATTGAGCTTTGTCGGCCGTTTGGCTATCTGGCAGCTGCGGGTGCAACAGGCTGATCAAAGCGGAACATGGTTTAGTTTATTTTCAGCCTGAAACACCCCGTTATCTCTCAGGCAGCTGCGGATGGGGGAGAGGGGGCATGGGAACTGGGGATGTCAGTATGTACCCATATGGTTTGCATTTCTGGTGCTCTTCATTTCTTATATAGATCTATATTTTATCTGGTATCGTTTTCCTTTTGCCTAAATGATTTGTTTTTCTCATTATTTTGTGTTAGAGGACTGCTGGTGATGAATATTTTTCCAGCTTTTGTAAGTCTGAAAACTTTCTTGGTGATTTCATTTTTGACATATTTTTGCTGGGTATAGTATTCTACATTGTTAGTTTTTTCTTTTGGTGTTTTAGAGATGTTATTGGACTGGCTTGTCACTTGAATGGCTTCTACTGAGAAATCTGCTGTCCTTATTTTGTTCCTTTATATATGTACATGCTATTTTTCTCTGACTTTTTAAGAGTTTCCCTTTATCTTTGGTTTTGGGCAATTTATTTGTGATGTGTTTTGGTGTAGTTTTTTCATGTTTTTTCTGCTTGGGGTTTGTGAGCCTCTTGGATCTGTGGGTTTAGAAGTTTCATCAAATTTGGAAAAATTTAGTCACTATTTCTTCTGATTTTTTCCCGTTCATCTCCCTTCCTCGTTTTTATGTTTGGGCACTCTCATCCCATGTTTATTAGGCCACTTAAAGTTGTTCGACAGCCTTTTTTTTTTTTAATCTCTTTTGGGCTTCACTTTGGCTAGTTTCTTCTTCAGTATTAACTCTGCCATTAATCCCATCTAGTGTATTGTTTTTTAATGTTTTTAAATTATTAATCCTCACCCAAGGACTTGCTTTCATTTATTTTAGAGAGAGATGATGGGACAGAGAGAGAGAGAGAAACATCAATGAGAGAGAGAAACATTAATTGGTTGCCTCTTGTATGCAAGGATGGAACCTGCAATCTTTTGGTGTACAACATGATGCTCCAACCAACTGACCCACCTGGCCAGGGCCCATCTAGTGTATTTTTCATCTCAGATATTGTTTCTACTTTCTGAATGTATGGAATACGGATATAATAGCTGTTTTAATTCCTTCTCTATAATTCCAATACCTCTGTCAGTATTGGTTTGGTTTCGATGGATCATTCTCATTATTGCTTATGTTTTCTCATCTGGTAATTTTTGAGTGGATGCCAGACACTCCAAATTTTACCTTGTTGTGTTCTTGGTATTATTTTATTTCTATAAGTATCCTTGAGCTTTGTTCTGGAGTGCAGTTAAGTTACATGCAAATAATTTGATTCTTTTGTGTCTTGCTCTTTTGATTTTGCTAAGGAGTTCTTGACCAGGAGTGCGTTGAGTGCTAATTTTGCCCCACTACTCAGATAAGACCTTTCTGAGTACTCTACTCAATTCCCCACAATTTATAAGTTTTCCCATTTTTTGGTGGGAACAGCCACTATTCCTATTCTTGTGTGAGAACCTGCACTGTTTCTTCTGATCATTTTGAATACTCTTAATTAATGTCCAGCCTTGGGTAGTTTCTTTACTTGTATGTGCTGATTATTATTTGGCTGAAAGCACTGGGGTCCCTCTGCAGAGCTTCCTTCTTTTGTGCAGCTCTCAGATACTGTCACCTGGAACTCTAGCTGCCTTGCTTTGCCTTCAATCTCAGTTCCTTCTCAGCTGAAGGAGTCCGCCAAGTTAGGCTTGGGTTTCCTCTGCCTGAGCTGTGCCCACAAACTTTGTAAAAGGAATAAGTCCAGGCAGTTGTATGGCTCACTGCATTTGTTTCATATCTTTCAGAGATCACTGACCTTCATTGTTTAATGTCTAGTTTTTTGAAAACCTTTGTTTCATAAATTTTGTATGGGTTTGTTTTGGTTTCCAAGTGGAAAGGTAAATTCAGTCTCTTTTAACTCCATCTTGGACAGAAGTAAAAGTCCAGTGGTGTGTCCGGTCTGTCTCTTCACCATTCATACATTATTAGACATCAGCAACAAGAGAAATTGTGGAAACAGCCCTTCCCCCTTTTTGATGAGAGTAGTGGAGTGTAGGAAGAGAACAATCTTGGATATTAAGAACACCATTAAAATGTTTTATTGCAACGTAATTCAAATATCACACTATTCACCAACTTAAAGCATGTAATTTGATGGCTTTTAGTATATATACAGAGTTGTGCAATCATAGCTGCATTTGAGAACACAGTCATCATTCTAAAAAGGAAATCCCATATCCTAGCCATTCTATTACTACCTCTCCCCTTTTCTCTCCCCAGTTCCTAGGCTACTGCTAATGTACTTTCTGTCTCTGTAGATTTACTGATTCTGGATATTTCATATAAATAGAATCAAACAATATGTGTTTTGTGACTGCTTATTCCACCTAGCATGTTTTCAAAATTCATCCACATTGTAGCATGTATTGGTACTTCATTTTTTTCTGTTGCAGAGTAATACTTTATTGTATGGATAATACCCCATTTTATCTGTTATTCAGTTGATGGGCATATGGGTTGTTTCTACTTTTGGGCTATTAGAAGTTAATCTGCTATGAACCTTTGTGTATAGGTTTTAGTATAGACTATTTTCCATTTCTCTAAGGTATATGCCTATGAGTGGAATTGCTTGGTAACTGTATGTCTAACTTTTTGAGGAACTGCTAGCTGTTTTCCAAAGCAACGATACCATTTTATATTCTCACCAGAGGATATGAAGGTTTCAGTTTCTCCACATTCTTGCCAGTACTTATAATTATCTGTCTTTTTGATTATAGCCATCCTAGTGTTATCTTATTTTAGTGGTTTTTGATTTGCATTTCTCTGATTACTAATGACATTGAACATGTTACATGTGCTGTTGGCCATTTAAATATCTTCTTTGGGGAAATATTTGTTCAGATTCTTAGCGCATTTTAAAATTGTGTTATTTAAAATTTTTTGAGTCTTAAGATTTCTTTAGATATCCCAAATACAAGTCTTTTATCAGGTGAATGAGTTGCAATTTTTTTTCTCCCATTTTTTGGGTTGACTTTTACTTTAAGAATTTTATTTATTGAGAGGGAGAGAGAGAGAGGGAGGGAGAGAGAGAGAGGTAGGTCGATTTGTTGTTCCACTTACATATGCATTCACTGTTTGCTTATTGTATGTGCTTTGACTGGGATCGAACCTGCAATATTGGGACAACACTCTTAACCAACTTAGTTACCCGGCCAGGGCAAGCTTTTACTTTTTTACTTTGAATCACAGAAGCTTTTAATTTTGATAAAGTCCATATTAGCTATTTGTTGTTGTTGTTGTTGTTGCTTGTGCTTTTGGTGTCATGTCTTAAGAAAACTCCCTAAGACAAGGTCATGAAGATTTGCACCTATGTATTTTTTTAAGTTTTGTAGTGTTGACTCTTATATTTAGTTCTTTGATTTATGAGGTCTGTCTGGATAAAGTCCAACCATTGTTAATATAATGAGAGCGCTGTGCGTGACATCAAGTAACCTGGAGCCAAGGAGTATGGACTAGAACGCGCGTGAGTGAACAACGATAATTCACTGTACTAGTAAGAGGGGGTGGTAGATGCCATGAAGTGAGCATGTTTACTGTGTGGTTGTTGCATTCAAAATTAGTGAGTAGAGCAATGAAGCTGCATCAAATTTTGCATTAAGCTGGAACATTCCTTCACGAAATCTATTTGGATGATTCAGAAGGCTGCAGCTGTGGGCAGCTGGTGATTGGCAGCTTCATCATGACCACATGCTGCTCACACATCATGTCTCATGCAGAGTCTTGGCAAAACATCAAGTCACCCAGATGACACCTCTCTACAGCTGAGATTTGGCACCCTGTGACTTCTGGCTTTTCCCAAAACTAAATTCACCCTTGAAAGGGGAGAGGTTTCAGACCGTTGATGAGATTCAGGAAAATACGACAGGGTAGCTGATGGTGAGTGGGAAAACTGAGGTCCCAAGGCACCTACTTTGAAGGGGACTGAGGCGTCATTGTCCTAAATGCAGTGCTTCTTGTATCTTGTATCTTCAAGAAGTGTCTCTGTTTTTCATGTTACATGGCTGGATACTCTCTGGACTGACTTCGTATTTTGAATTAATTAATTTTTGTATGTGATAGGAAACAGAGGTGCAGCATAATTCATTTGCATGTGGATGTCCAGTTGTTCCAGCACCATTTGTTGAAAGGACTAGTCTTTTCCTATTCAGTTGTTTTGGCACACTCATCGAAAACCACTTGACCTTAAATGTAAGAGTTTTGAACCCTTTTTTTCTTTTTTAAATTTCTGGACTCTTAATTCTATTCCATTGATATTTGTTTGTCCTATGCTTGTACCACACTCTCTTGATTACTGTAGCTTTGTGTAGTAAGTTTTGAAATTGGGAAGTGTGAGTCCTCCAAATTTGTTTTCTAAAAGAACCTATTTTTTTTCTCATATTTTTACTAATGACTGACCCTAGCGCATACTTTCAAGAAGCTCTTTCTTGCAGTTGCCAAAAGTTCTGTGACTTGGGACTTGCCTCTTTTGACTAAAATTTTTCTATTTTGCACTCATGTCTGTTCATACATATGTCTGTATCACATAGAGAGTAACCCCCCCACCCCATAACATCAAATACATATTTGTTAGGGGGCACCTAGAGATATTTTTGATTCGTCTTCCATCTGCAAATGTATGAAAGGATAATTTGATAATATCACTGATTCTTTCAGAATTTTAGTGGCCCTATAAATACAGCACAGAAGAGGAAAAAATAAAAGATCTAAAGAAATGGCACCATTTGGCAGTCAAGATATCTAGATGTAACGTAGCTCTACCTAGATTAGCTTTTTATTTTTTATAAAAATTTCATGGTAAAAAGTTTGTTCCAGAATATGTACAACTTACATACCTAGATAACAAACCTATCATTATCAGAAGAGTATAGAGAGATAAGATAAAAGATTCTGTTCCTGAACCACTAATAGTTTGCCAACAGTGTAGGATTGCTGGGGGGAGGGGGATATAAGGCGACTAAATGGTGTGGGAACAAAAAATACAATAGAGATTAAACTAAAAAAAGATAGTTTGCCTTGGACTTCAAGGGTTGATTCATCAACAATTTTTGTTAAACCAAAATCTTTATTATGCTTGAAATATTTCATCTAAGGAAAAATGTGCTTTGCTAACCCAATATTCCAGTTTCATGATAAATGAAAAAGTTCCTATTCTCTCATCACCCTGACCCCACCCCAAATAACAAATCCCCAAGGAGCTCTCCATTTCAGTTACAGCCTTGAACCTCAGCTGGCCTGGGACAAAAGCAAGTTGTTCAGTATCTTGAAGAACCTCACTCATACAATACAGATAAACCACAAATCCAGTCCGGAGTGCTGCCTCAAGAAATGGTGGTGACTTTAAGGCACTTAGAAAAGTGATGGTGCTACGTAAACACTAAATTCAAGTCTTATCAGGGTTAGTTTAACATTTATTATTCTTAAACTCACAAAACATAGTTTTCATTTAACTTTTTTATAAATATTAGCAAGTAAGGAATGACCCAGAATGCAGATTTCATCCTAGCAACCCGTTGAGACTGAATTACAGGGAAGGATTTTCCCTGCTTGTGAAGAAACCTTTGTTGAGAAATGAACTTTGAGAAGATTACGCCATCTCTGTACAACATATTCATACTTAAAATATACCTCATATATTGTCTTATATTTCAAAAGAGGTTCTTTGAAGAAAGCAGCAAGAAAACTTCTCTCCCCCCAAAAGAGTATAAGAAATACATTCTGCAACCATCTGATAACTCACCCTAACAATTTCTGTCCTTCCTTTTATCAACAAACTATGGGAAAACTTCCTGCCTATGATTTTTAATAGCGATATCAACCAACCCTGAATGAAAATGGAAATTAAAACTCCTTTTAGAATCATTTGCAGAATTCATTTGTACATTTTGGTAATAATTTCCATGTTTGTTTGCTTGAATGTTAGGGCTGGGAGGGGGCTTGAAGATTATCTGGTTCAAACTTTGGTAAAAGAATGGGCCTATGATTTGTTCTGAGAGGCTAGACCGCTTCTGAAATCACAGAGTTCAGCAGTCACAGAAATGGGACTAAAACCTATCTCTTAGTTAAAAATCAATTCAAAAAATTACTTGCCACCTAACATTTGTTCCATAAATCTTTTAATGATTTTTTATCTTTAAGAGAATGTGGTAATGACAAAAGGCCACAGGAACAAATGTATGTGAACTCCATACTTGTAGTAGTTTGCTTGATCTGCCACAGACTGGGTGCTTAAACAACAGAAATTAATTCTCTCACAGTTCTAGCAGCTAGAAATCCAAGATGAACGTGCTGGGTTTGGTTTCTCCTGAGGCTGCTCTCCTCAGCTTGTAGATGGCTGCTGTCTTGCCGTGCCCTCACATGGCCTTTCTTCTGTGTATGTGCATCCCTGGTATCTGTGTGTGTCTAGATCTCCTTTTAGAAGGACACCAGTCAACTTAACCTAATTACCTCTTTAAAGATCCTGCCTCCAAATATTGTCACATTCTGAGGTATGGAGAGGTTAGGCCTTTGGCATAAATTTGGGGGAGGTTAAACACAATTCAGTTCATACCAATACCATAAAGACGGTGAAGACACAGAAAATAACTTTGTGTTCTAAAGTACTAATGCTATATTAACTAATAAATTAGGAATTTTATTTTTTAGAAACTAAGGAATACATAAGGTCTTCTGTTCAGACATATAGTACATTTATTCAACACAAAAGTGCTACAGACTATTCTAGATGATGAAGATACAGAATTGGCAAAAAAGACAGCCCTTTCATGATGTTTAAGACAGAAAACAAATACATCAGATGGTGATAAATGCCTCTTTCAGTTGGTCTTTGCTATGTAACAGACCACCCCCAAAACTTAATGGCTTAAAGTAACCATCATTTTATTTGCTCGTGATTCTGTGTGGGTCAGCAGTTTGGATGAGGACCAGGCTCTGCAGGCGATCTTCTGCTGGTCTTTCTTAGGGTCTCAGCAGCTGCAGTTACCTGTCAGCTCACCAGGAGCTGGGAAACATCAGTGGTTGCCTTTCATACGTGCCCTGACTGGGGACTGAACCCGCCACTTAGGCATATGACCTGACTGGAAATTGAACCAGTGACCTTTTGGTGTGTGGGATGACATTTAACCAACTGAGCCACACTGGTCAGTCAGGATGGGTTGGCAAACTTTTTAAAGCCCCCTTTGTCTTATCTCAGTTTTCTCTTTCTCTTACTATTATTCTTCATTAAAGAACATTAAAAAGTTTTGGATATTTTGGAAAATTCCATTTGGATGAACTGAGATAGAGCTATAATACTGATCTTTTTTAATGTCTTCATTTTATAAAAAGGTAATTACCATTAATTGCAAAGTTACCACATGTCCTGTTTTAGAACTAGAAGTTAGAACTTTTCATCTATTTATTTGTATAGAATGAATAGCAAAGTGATAAATAAGTCATAAATTGCTTTGGTTTTAGATGCTCAAATGCCTCAATTCATGTATGGCAACACCAGACGTGCTTTTCTTAGCTCCACAGGAAATGAGAATGGGGCTGGGGCAGGGAGGAAGCCATGCATACCCAGCTTTCAGTTTGCAGGCTTCTCATTGGTTGTTTAGGAGAGTGCGTGAAGTTTATTTCGTTCTCAGAAATGTTGATTATGAAGGGAAAATTATGTCTGTCTACAGGTAAAATAACCAGATTGTACCTGCCATTTATGTGACAGAAGATGAAGTTTGAAGATGAA
Organism: Furipterus horrens; assembly: GCF_987537825.1. Classification (NCBI taxonomy): domain Eukaryota; kingdom Metazoa; phylum Chordata; class Mammalia; order Chiroptera; family Furipteridae; genus Furipterus; species Furipterus horrens. Next base: position 81,641,567 of record NW_028327176.1, on the reverse strand, counting down.
TTTCAGTTCTTAGGAAGAATAATTAATTTCTTTATGAATAGGGAAAAAGAATAGACTCGAATTAATGAGCTATTTTACAAATTCGTGGGCTTTTCTCATTAAAAAAAGTTGGTATGGGCTCCATTACTGGGTGATTTTCAGTTTTAGTGGGTTAGCACCTGGGAGTCTGCTGTATACTATGTATGCTGCAGAAGCCATTTGTTTTGAGTTGAGGGTATTCCACAATGATTGTGGTGGGTTTAGAAGAGAATCAAGATGTGCTTAGCTCAGTGAGGACAAATTAGTCTTTGTTATGTGATTATATAAATTGATGAAAATGGAGAGTTGAAGATAAAAGAGAAAAGTGCTGACGTTGCAGGCTGGATAGATTTGTAGGAGTTTTGGAACCAGCGTGCTTTATTCGAAATAGTAAAGAGAAGGGACATGTTGGCAATGTGTTAAAAAAAAAATAGCTATCTTGTACTGCCTATGAAATCTTTTATAGATAGCTTTTCATTTTAATTCTTATTTTACATGTGTATAGAGAGGTTAAGTAATTTGCCTGTAGTCACATAACTAGTAAGCAGTGGAGAAACCAGATTTTAAGGCCTTTCCATCTTGACTTCTTAGCTTAGTACTTAACCATTTGCCCAGACTGTTTCCCAGGGTATGGACAGGTTGAGTTGATAGGCAAGATATGACTAGGCCTAGAGAAGGTAAGAGGGTTTGGGGCCCTGGAGGACAGTGGGAAGAGGAACTAGTGGGATTGAGAGGCAAAGGAAGAGAGAAGTTGCCAGCCCTTAAGCTTTTCTTTTCCCTTGTTTTTCTGTACCTAGTTTGGTGCTTCTCAAACTTTAATGTGCACTTCAGTCAGCTCTGGGGAGCTTGTTAAAATGCAGATTCTGATTCAGCAGGTCTGAGATATGGCCTGAGATGCTACAGCTCTAATCAGCTTCCAGCTGATGCTAACTAAAGCAGTTTCACACATTGAATGCTAAGGACCTAGGTGGGCAAAGAGGTTTAGGACAGGAAGTGGTGGTTAACAACTGATTCAGACATATCACTGGAACACAGCTGTTAGGATGGCTTATTAGGGTGAAGATTATGTCTTACCTTTGTGGTATAAAATGTGTATCTGTACATTCAAAGTCGATGATTTTGTGAATGGACTATAACCTTCAGTTGGGATTGTAGTCTCTCTGAGAGTAACAGGATGTTTATGCAGGGAAGACTGTAAGAGATCATGCAACATGATCCCTTAGGTTACGATGAGCAGGGAGGGATTCTGGCCTGGGCAGGACTAGGGTCCCAGCACCATTAGTTCTTTCTCTCTGTCTGGGCTAAAGGCAGGGCAGTGAAGTGCTACCCTCTCACCCTGTTTGTTGATTTAATGACAACAACAAAAGTCAGACTAAGAAACTGATTATGATTCTCCTATTCCATTTTAGTTTGCAGTGCATTTCTTGGCACAGAAGTGTTCCAGAGAGAAAATGAGTCAGGGTTTCTGGGTGAGGCAGTCACATTGAGTCTGGGGCCTATGATGGCAGCTGAACCATGGCAGTGAGTTTGTAGTGAAAATAGATGATGTCATTGTGGTGTTGCAGACCCAAACAACAGCAGAACTTTCACACTGTTTAGAGTAAGAGGGGAAAAATGGGCAGGTATAAATATAATCAAGTGGATAACTTGGGAAAGACTTGGAGCCATGCTCTGCTCTTTTATTTCTTGATTACATGCTGTCTCTAGGAAAACAGGTAGTAAAAAGTTTCATTGTTGAAATAGAAAATGCAAAAGCCTTTGTGAGAATAAGGAAGTTCTAAAATGGGAATCAATGGACGTAGGTAGGAAGAGCTTGAAGATTTAAAGTACTGTTGAGAAAGAAGCAAGGAAAAAAAATCAGTCTGGGCAGAGATATATATGTCACAGTTATACTTTAAGTGTGTGTCTTTTGGGTGGCGGGGAGGATAGTGGATAAGGTCAGTGGTTTTTATGTTGAGGTCCTGGAGTCCTACAATGATAGTTCTGGAAAGAACTTCAGAGAGCCTCTAGTTCACCCTCCCTCATGTTGCCAGAAAGGTAGTGAGTCCAGATGACTAAAGATACTTACCAGCTTTATAGTAGACTGCCAAATGGACTTTTATGGTTTTGTCTAAACTGACCTGTTGACTTGGCTTTTCTCTCATCTTACTCATTAAAAAAAAACAAAGAAAAAAGAAACAAAAAAACTTTTACTAGTTGCTTGTTATATGCAGGCACTGTAATTAACATAGTTCTTTTTATCATTTTCCTTTGATTTTTAGATTGTATTTCCTGAAATTCAGATATTTAAGCTAATCTTTTGTTTCTGTTTTCTTAGTATGGAATAATTACTAGATTTGTCTGTCTTAAGCTTTAATTTGGAAAGCAAGTAGAATTTTTGCTGTATTTCTGGTTTTGTCAGAATAGTTACCATATTTTACGGTTTATTGCATCACGCTGGTTTTTACAGAATAACACTTTTTAATACTCGAGTTTTCTCTGCATCACATTAAAAAAACATTTAAAATTTGTCCTTTAAAAACTATGCTCTTAGCTGTTGCATTTAGCAGTACTCCATAGACACTTTACTGGCATGAATTCAGATCTCTCAATTATCTAAATAGTATAGAAATCACATTCCCATTTTATAAATAGGCCTTTGAAATTTAATTTCTACTGTAGAACGGGTTGGTAGGCTCTGAGGTTAATGAAAGAAAAAAACCTAGAAATTTTTAACACTTCATGGGAGGCATTTGATATAAAGTTAATCCCCTAAAGGGACCTTGAGGATCCAAAAGCCACTCTGAATGGTTTTGGAGAAGTGTTTTGTTTTCCTTCTAGACCAGTGTAAAAAGCCATTTCCAGAGAGGAGGTTGCCCAGACTTTGTGAACTAGGGGACAGCTGATTGGAAGCAGGAGTAAAGGCCCAAGAGGTAGTCTGCATTCGGGATATTCTGAGTTGTGTGTTAAGATTGGGGGCGGTGTGTTGCTTTGTGTGTGTAGAATACAAGAGTTTTCATAAAGCTAAGGTGAACCTTCTCAGCCCAATGCCTAGCAGGCAGAGCCCCTCTCCTGGCTGCTCCTTTCCCCTCAAATTGGTAAGAGTCATCAAGACAATAGGCCTGCCTTCATTGATAGCAACTTCTCTGCGGTGTTTCATTCCCTAACTCCTGCTGCACCTGGTAACCCAAGGTCCTCATTGGGTCTGGAAGCTCCTGACCACGGTTTACAGCAAGAGGGAGCTAGAGAAGCCATGGGCAGAGGTTCTCAACTGTCATGCACCTCGGATCATTTTTGGGGAGCTTTTAAACTTCACCCTAAACCAGTGACCCTGGTCTTGCCTGCACTGCATAGTTACCTGGGAAGCTTAAAAAAGTTGAAAGTTCATTACATACTGTGCTGAGACCCAAGAGACTTAGATTTGATTGTCCCGGCGTGCTACCTAGGCAGTGGGTTTTAAAAGCTCCCCTGGTTATTCTGATGTGCATTCGAGCTTCTGAACTGCTGAGCTTGGTCAGCACCCTATGTCTGCTGCTATTGGTCAGTTCCTGTCCCGTGACTCTACTGGGTGTTGAATTTGGAAATCCTTTGCATCTTTTTCTCGCCTTACTTTTGTTCCTTTTACTTGATTTATAATAACTCAGTTATGGGGAACACAGATTCAGTTGAGTGTGGAAATTTGCTCTTAGCTAGTTCTACATTTGAGCAAAAAAAGAAAAATACAAGGTAAGTCAGTCTGCTTTAAAAAAATTAAAAAATTTTTTTTTAACCATCATCACCTGAATGGAAAGGTTATGACTGGTTATAATTTTCTGACTGGCTTAAAGTTTTCAGCTAGGTGTTATGTTGGAGGTTCTTCTTTAGGGGAGTTTTTAATTTTCATGGTTTGTAAAAGACTCATAGGTATGACTTTATGTGTAACTTGATTAGAGGATATTTCCTAGGGGGTACCTAGGCTGTTTTTAGAGGAAGAATCTATTGAGACTAAGGACTAGAAGGGTTTCAGAATCATCTGTTCCTTACCCATGTTCTCCTGTCCTGCAGAATCACACATAGTTGAGCTGGTCTTGTGTATATCAAACATCGACACTGTATATAGCAGGAGTACTCAGCATCTTTTCTGACTATGTTTCCCCTAATGTTTTTTCATATAACACTGTACAAACACTTTGTATCACCAATACACTAGTGACATTTTCTTGTAAATACAGTAAATGTCAGAGAGCATTGCTGAAGACGTTTAGATGCATTACAGTAAAGGCAAGAAAAATAGGCTTTGGATAAGCACAGAGGTGAATAAAGCAGATTATAATGCATTTTGCACAGTCTCTGGAAAACTCTTAGAATCTGTGTTTTTGTTCTGTGAAGTTAGGCTTAAGAAAGCCTCTATCCTTGTGTAACTTATGTCCTTTCTATAGGTGAGACCCAGGGCCAGAAACCCACTGAGTAGAGGTTGTAGGGTTTCACATTAAGAAACTTAAAAATGATCTTTTATAGGTTTAAATCATTTCCTACTTATTTTTAAGTTCTTTGTTGCCAGCATGTATTGTTCTCTCAACAAAGTTGCAAAGGAACCATAAATTGGGCTGGTGGGGTTAAGTGAGCTCTTGATCATGGAATTGGAGAAGGACTTATAGGTTAACTAGTCTGTGCTTCCTCCTGCTCACATTCAGGAAGCTCTCCCACATCACAGCACCTCCTGCCAGTTATTTGTCCTGTCCCTGGCAAACTCATAGGAACAGGAGCTTGTGGTCATTATTCACAGTACTCACAGTTAGAAATGCCCGCGGACAGTCTCTTCTCTGTAGCTTCTGCCCGTATCGGTGGTGACTAGTCAGGTAAGGAAGACCTCACTCATGTTCCCCTGAGGCTTCTTAGCTTTAGACTGCTGAGCATCTTAAGTCCTTTCAGTGTTGTTTTTATGTTTGACTTTCTCAATGCTGGGCATGGTACCTGTGGATGTGTTCTAAACTGATAGTGGCCTATTTAAAAATGGTGGTGCATAGGAATGGACTTAGCATTTGTGCTGTCCAACCAGTGTGCAGTTTCCCCTAGTACTGGCTTGCCAGACTTTGGGTACTGGGAGGATAATAGGCAGAGCAGTGAGGACATGAGGACAGAGCCTCAAGGGACCAGAAGGGATTTCCTTCGCTGCTGCAGTAGTAAGACCAGTTATCTTGAGTTGGTCATTTCATTCTTTGGGCCTCAGGTTTCTTTTCTAAAGGAGGAAAGGGTGAGCCAATGTGGGCCTATTTATCTCTATAATTTTGAGTTCTGCCCTGACCAGTGTGGCTCAGTTGGTTGGGTGTCATTCTGCAAAGTGAAAGGTCACAGGTTCAATTCCTGGTCAGGGCATGTGCCTGGGTTGCGGGATCAGGGTGCATTTGAGAGGCAGCCAGTTGATGTTTTTCTCATGTTGATGTTTCTCTCCCTCTTTCTTCCTCCTCTCCTCTCTGTCTAAAAACAAATAAATAAAATCTTCAAAAAAATAAAATTTGAGTGCTTCCAAAAGGCAGCCCTTTTGAAACCACTAGTATAGGTATTCATTAGAAGGTGATTGAAATTTACAGGGCACCAGGTTCTACTTACAGGATGTCGCCAGACGGTGGTTTAGGTCTAAATTGGTTTCTTGGTTTGGTATTTTTGCCACATTTTCTGTTTTCTTCAGATGTTTCTTTCTTTGGAGTGAATGAAACCAAAGTCAGCTTTGGGTCTAGACTTTAAGGACTAGTTCTCTGCCAGCTATAAGAGATTTACTCTGAGAGACAAAATAAACTGATTCCAGTATCCTACTCAGACCTCCTGAAATTGGTATTTTTTTAAAAGCTTTTCAAGTGACTTCACAGTCAGCGTTGGGAAATACTAGTTTCAAAAGCATTTGCTCCTTATAAGTAGTGAAGTATTTGCATATGAAATGATACTAGTCTGGGATTTACTTCAAAATAGCCCAGTGCCAGGAGGGAGGTGAGTAGAGGTAAAAATGAAACAAGATAGGCCATGTATTGATAATTGTTAAAGCTGGTGACAGATACACAGACGTGCACTCTACTTTTATGGTGTGTTTGACATTTTCCAGACTAAAAAGGTAAGCAAAGAATGTTTTTCTTTTTGAAACCATTTCTTTTTGCCTATTTTGTTTAGTCTGTAGACACAAAAGGTAAATGGTAAGATATGCACCATGCTTATCTCATCTGACACTTACTTGGATAATCAAGACTGCTGAGGCTGCACCTCTGTGCAAGCACACTGGAACTCCTGGGTGTGTTAACAATATGATGATGATGACAACACTGCTTAGCATCATTTTAGCTTCTAGTCTGCAAGATAACATGAAAAGAGACATTTTCTCATATAGTGCTCCTGTGCCAAAATCAGCCTCTACACTGTGCGTGTGAAAGGAAAACTGGTGGGTGGCATTTGCGGATGATTTGGAGGGGAGCCAGGGCACCTGTGGCCAGGGGATGTTCACATACGGTGTTCAGCATTCTGTAGGACTTGCTGGTTATAGTGTAGATTCCATCTCTTTCAGTCATATAGCCTATTTCTTTGTGGCCACCTCGTCTTGACTGAGTCCAGTGAAGGTCCATTGACCTGTATATGAAGTCCTTGGCCTGTCATGTTTAGCTTTATAACTTCTTCAGATTTGGGTGTAGATACTAGAATTAAGTTGGACTCAGTTGGGATAACTCATTTAACTGCTTCGTCTCTTACACTTTAATTATTAAGATAAAAAAATAAACCTCTCCAGTTAAGATATTTTATTTTTTATAATTTATTTATTTGTTCGTTTATTTTATTTTTAGAGAGAGAGGAAGGGAGAAAGAGAGGGAGAGAAACATCACTGTGTGGTTGCCTCTCATTCGCGCCCCCAACTGGGGACCTGACGTGTAACCTAGTCATGTGCCCTGACTGGGAATCGAACCAGCGACACTTGGCTCGCAGGCTAATGCTCAATCCACTGAGCCACAGCAGCCAGGGCTTCCAGTTAAGATATTTTAAAATGCTGATTTGAGAATCCACATTATGAATAAAAAATATTATGTAATCATTAAAAACAAGATAAGCCGATCAGATTGCTTTATATGCTAGAGAGTTGCAAATGTAAGAGTTTTGAAATTGCATTATTATCTTTTGAGTGAGGATTTAGAATTATAAAGGGGTCTTTGGGCTTGTACATTTCTGGTGACTTGAGAATTTTAGAGGAGTTATTAGGAAAACTGCTTTTGAATCTGTGGGGTTTAAAACCTGATATAACCATCACTTTCTGTCACAAGTTATGTGGTTTGTTGTGGGTTACGTAGGTACTGTAGTTATGGATGCTCTGTTTTATGAGCCATTCCTCTGTAGTATTTTAGTTTTGATGTTATTGTTGAAATCCATTAGTTTTAGTTAAATATCAGCTAATATTAGCTAATCATCTTGGAGTTAATCGTGGGCCTTCAGTGGTTGGTCTTTTGTTCAGTTTTCCATTCTGTAGTTAACCTGTAGGTGACACTTTCATATGCCATCATCAAGGCTTCAGGTTTTTTCTTAGAACATAAATAACTATGTTGGAGTTAAAGGGCCTTAATGGACTGGATTATAGAACAGATTCTTTAAACTGCATAAGAAAGAGCATAATATTCTTGATATTTGCTTGGCATTAGTGCTCTATATGAGATAGAAGAGGAATTCAGTTCTGCCCTCTCATAACTTTCTAATGCTATATGTTTGAATAGTCTACAGATGATCTAGAGAAACACAAATAGCTAGAACATGTAGCCTTTATTCCTGTAGCTACCATTTTCAAAAAACTGAGTGGAGTGTATTTTAAAGGTCCTTTGAGAGTTTATACAAAATATTATTTCAATAAATAGTATTGTCTCAAAATATCAGAATTATAAAGAACCTGTTTTCAGTCGTCTTTAGATTGTAACTGTGGGACTCTGTGAAGATAAGGCCAATTTTATCTAAAATAAAAAGTCTTTTTGTCAGACAAAACTTCCATATAAATGACCTGTGTTTTAGACTATAATTTTTTTAATTCAAGTACAGATGAATATAAAATGAAAGAGAAATAGGAGAAACACTTGTTTGTTGATTTGATTTGTCTGTTAGCTCTTATATTAAAAATTGTAAAACACAAAGACAGTGGTGAAACCAAGTGAGGAGCGCATTTAGGACTTCATATAGGAAATAGTGTGGAGCAAAGAGCTAGGAAATGGTGAAGTTCAACTTGCTCTCATGAACTAACTCAGGAAACACAAGTGCCCAAACCACTTCCTGGTGTCCTAGTCAAGAAAATCACTGGAGTTTTGATCCAGACTGTGGGGCATGTCTCTGCAGCATGCTAGCAATGTCTCCATCCATGGTTCCCCTCCCTTGGGGCGCTTGTTAGATGGTTTGCTGGGCCCTACCTCACAGGTTCTGGTCTAGTAGGCCTAGAACTGAGAATCTGCCTTTCCAACAAGTTACTGGGTGCTGTGGGAGCTGTTGCTTTGGGGACCACACTTACAGGTAATATCTTTGTATTATAATTGCCTGGGGAGCTTTCCTTCCAACATGTCCAACATTTTATGAAAAATTTTAAATCTACAGAAAAGTTACAAGTATAAAATGAATACCTATATACAACTACTTTCTAGGTTTTATAATTAACATTTTATTATATTTGCTTTCTCACATAATTATACACATGTCTATCCATCAGTCCGTCCTATTTTTTTTAAAGACTTAATTTTCTTAGAGCACTTTAGGTTTGCAAATAGATTAAAAATAAGGTACAGAGCCCTGGCTGGTGCCGCTCAGTGGATTGAGCGCTGGCCTGTGAACTTAATGGTTGCCTGTTTGATTCCCAGTCAGGACACATTGCCTGGGTTGCGGGCCAGGTTCCCAGCTGGGGGCATGCAAAAGGCAACTGAATGATGTATCTCTCGCACATTGATGTTTCTTTCCCTCTCCTTCCCCTCTCTCTAAAAGTAAATAAATAAAATATAAAAATAAGGTATAGAAATTTCCCATAAGCCCCACCCCTCTGCATAACCTCTGCTATTATCAACATCACCCACCGGAGTGGTACATCTGCTATAACTGATAAAAAAAAAACCCTACATCATTATTACCCAAAGTCCATAGTTTACATTAGGGTTCACTCTTGGTGTTGTACATTATGTGGGTTTGGACGGATATATAATAACATGAATCCACCATTATAGGATGATACAGAGTAGTTTCACTGCCCTAAAAATCCTTTGTGCCCACCTGTTTATTCCTGCATTCCCCTCCCTCCCCTGACAACCAAATGTCATAGTTGAAATCATACAGTACAGGCATACCTCAGAGATAATGTCGGTTCAGTTCCTGAACACCACAGTAAAGCGAGTCACAGGAATTGTTTGGTTTCCCAGTGCATACAAAAGTTATCTTTACACTCTCCTGTAATCTGTAAGTGTGCGTAGCATTGTGTCTATAAAAACAATGAACGTACCTTAATTAAAAATACTTTTTTGTTAAGAAATGCTAACCGCCACCCAAGCCTTTAGCAAGTTGCAATTTCTTTCATGGTGGATGGTCTTGCCTTCAATTTGTAAAAAAAATTCAGTACAGTAGTCCCTCGCTATATCACGGTTCCCTTATCGCGGCCTCACTGTATTGCGGGATTTTAAAAGATATTATATTTAATTATTTATCACAGATTTTTCACTATATCGTGGGATTGTGTGGTACTGTATACGTATGTTGTTAAAGTTATGTATGTTTAAGAATGTAGATTATGTTTAAGGTTCCCACTTCATGGGGGCGGGGGGGATCTGGAACGTAATACCCGCGATAAGTGAGGGATCACTGTATCTGCAAAATGCAATAAAATGAGATTACCTGTTTGTAGCTATTTTTTTAAGGCCTTTCAAAATAAGTTGTTGAAATTAGTACCCTTTACCCTCAGACATTTCAGTTTACATGTCATTAAATGGAGTGCAGTGTTTATTTACAGTTTTTTTCTTTCCGGGAAATTTTACATGTAATGAACTGTACAAATCTTAATGAGCTTTGAGTTTGTAGAAGACATTGGAAACCCTGCTTTACCCCAAAACCTTCTGTCAAAGTAGAGAACATTGCCATCACACCTGGAAGCCTTTTAAAAATTCAGCCTTTTCCAGAGCTGCACTGATTAATCTGGAATGAGGTCGAGGTTTGGTATTTTTGAAGCCAAATCCAGCAGTTGATGTTAACATGTTAAGCAGCCAGGTTTAGAGACCACGGCTCTAGATTTTTGTATTTTTTGTAGTATGTGAAAGAAACTGATTTATATTTAGAAATCTGGCAAAATGAAGAAATAAATCAGTTTGTGACATGAAGAAAATTTGAGTGTTGCACAAATGGTTCAGGAATTTGTGAAGATGCTAAAAATGAAGCAACAGATAAAAGCAGAAGTAACTCAAAGAGTTATGGCTCAGAAAATGATTTGTTGATTTTGACTTTGTGTCCCTTTCTCCCTATTTTTTCTTCAGAATCTTCTTTGAAAAAGTCTGCTTGACATTGTGAGAGACATTAAATTCAGAAAGTATGATTTTTATTTTACTTTATTTTTTATTTAATTTTTTTAATTAAAAAATATTTTTCCACAACTTGTTTTATTTAGATTTTACATGGATGCACATAGACAAACTTAAAGAAGATATATTTATATTATATATAAAATATAGATAATGTGGGCATTTCTGACAGATGATTATTAATGAAAATTTATTAACTATATAAACTTTGAATACCAGAGAAACGTCAATATATGCAAATTTGCACTAAGTTCCAAGTTCTTAAAGGTTGGTTGTATGAGTATGCCTCAATCACCAAGAAACAAACAACAATACTAATTTAAAAAGAAAAAAAAATCCCAAGAAACAAAAAGTCCTTCAGCTCTCTTGAATCTATTATTTTTAAACATCATTTGGGGAAATTCTGTATTATTCTACCTTTTCTTCCATCTTGGTCAGTTTCTGAAATCATTACCAATAAAAATTGATCAGGGGAAATAGGACAAACCATAACAGATAAAGGTGATGTCTCAGAAGAACTATTTCTGGAAATTATTCTGTCTTAAATACAAAAACTGTCTTAACCTAAGAGATTTGTATTATTTAACATGCATAAAAAAGCCCCGACTCTTAAATTTCGAAAACTCTAATAATGTCATCATAATGAGTTGGGGATGAAAGGCTCACAGAGATATTTTCAGCAAACCCTTTAGGGGAGGGTCTTGGATTCCAGCTTCTTCCCTGCAGTAGTGGCCTCTGCTGGCTGCAGAGGCAGTTTGTATCACACAGAGGCATCAAAGAGACCTGATGGGATGAGAACAGCCTTTCATCGGATTTCATAAGAAATCTGATGGGCAAAGAGAGAACAATCAAAGAATGAAGATTAAAATGGAATAAAATGGAAAAAACTGGAGGGGGCTGAGATGTACAAACTGACAATTGCACATGTGTGGAAGGGACAGCCTCCTTGCATACAAGTGTTGATTATTCACACATTTATATTAAGTCAGTTCATATATTACACCTGACTACTCTAACAGGATGTTTCTGCTAAGAGGTGGAAGGAGGTTCTATTTACTCTGCTCCTCAGACCCCAGTCCTTTTCCTGGCTGGTTGGTGGTCTCTGCACAGGACTGAACAGCATGGTATATGAATGACTAAAGCTTCATGTCTGGTCCGGGGTGGAACAGTTTCTACATTCTTCATTGTAGTATTGTAGCAAGAGCTTATATACTTCTCCAAAAGTCAACTTCCTTTCAGTGAGAAAAATGTGCATGCTGTAAATGTCCCTCATCAATTCTGAGTCCCAAAAGGTGAAATAAACCACATCTCGCTCAGCTACAGCAACTGCCAGTATCTGTATTAAGGCTTTTAGTCTGGCATCACCCCCAGAGGCACTGCAGCCCCAGTTTCCTATGGCCACTGCAGGAAGATTCTCTGAAGGAACTCCAGGATGGAGAAATCTGCAGTAGGCCTTGTTAAGCTCACGTCTGATTTTCTTAGGCACAAACTGGTCGAGGTAGCGTCTGAAGTGAGGGGAACCAATGGCGACAATTTCAATATTGCATCGCTGCCAGTTGTCCCCTTCACTCCCATCTTCATGGCTCTGGGCCCAATGATACGTTTCGGCATAGCCTGTGTATTCACTATACTGTTCAGTACCTGTGATGATAAGACATTCATTGTGATTTAGCACCTCAGTAAAGAGGCGTGAAACAATCAACGCAGGGTTGAATAAAAAGTGAATTTCTTCTTGTACAAGTCCTACACTGGTTACACACCTCCAACAAAATGGTTTACAAAATCCACAGGTAGGAGGGGTGGAGAGGACACGGTGTGGAGGCGACAGCAGTGGTGGTAGCGGCAGCAGCAGCTGATTTTTACTTAGTATTAGGTTTACGATTTCTTGTCTTCAATTTTTGTCTGCTTTTCATAAAATGACAGAGTAGGCCTGTGTTTCTCCTGTTGTGGGGTGTAGTTCATTGGTGGGAGCACAGCCAGTGTTGCTGGTCAAGACTGCCATCTTTCTTTTAACTGAGTGGAAAATAGAGTGTATTACATGTACCCAAGGTGAGTGTTTTGTGGAAGTTTTAGAAACCCTTATTTTGATTAAAATGTGTGTGATGTGTGCATTGGGTGGTGGTTTTAAATGCATTTTTTTGTATATTTTATTGATTATGTTGTTACAATAGTTCCAATTTTTTTCCCCTTTGCTCCTCTCTGCTCAGTACCCCCCCTCCTCCCAGCAATCCCACCCCTCTTAGTTTATGTCCATGGGTCGTGCATACAAGTTCTTTGGCTTCACCCTTTCCTATATTCTTCTTTTTAAAAAATTAATTAATTTTTTATAACAGTAAAAGAAAACAATTCTTCCTCCCAGACTTAAGACCCTTTATAATCTTATAAAGGACAATGGTCAAAGGTCTCGTGCTCCTCTAGCTGCTTCAAGCTGGACATGGTTGTCGTCCTACCTACCCTTGGGTCCAGAAATCCCTAATAAGAGTGGGGGTGTGGAGGGGAGGGTGGCCTTCCCACATGGGGAAGGAACTTGCAGACTCCAGGTCAGTTGGCTGTCCCCTGACAATGGCATGCTTAGTTTAACAGTCTGGCATCCTCGTTGTATTCTGGGGGCAACGGCTTTGGCAACAGGGTTAAAAGGCATCATTCAATCTGTAACCACTAGATGACAAAAGGCAGGGATTAATTTTTCAATGTCCATATTAGGGGGAAAAAAAAAAGTCTTCTTTGGAGGAAAGTGTGCAAGGCATGTCACAACTGTCCAAAACCCTTTTGTTCACTATACTTAGTTTGGGCTGAGGGGAATATTTTAGGTCTCTCCCCCTCTCAAACCTCTGGGCCCTTTTTGTCCAAGACTTTAGGATAGAAAAGAGAAACCAGTTTTAAAGTGAAGCCCACAGACCACCCCATGCTTCACCAACCCAGCCACTTAGTTCAGCCAAACCGTTGAGTCTCAGGAGGTAGCAATGCAGACAGGATTAAGTGAGGCCTGTATGTTTGGACAATCACTTAGGTAATGAGATGCTAGGCTTATGCCCTATGAAAACAGAACATACATGTTAATTTACGCAACATAACCCACAAACGAGTCTCTATATCTGCAAGACTCTTATTGGAAAGACAACCAGTTGCAAGGCATTTGACATTCTTCTTGCCTGTAAATTAAGCATCTTTGATGATGCCACAGACCTAGTTTAACTTTCAAATGAAAACAAACTTTAAGTGAAAATAAAATTTAAAGACAATTAGCTACACTACTTTATAGTCTACCACTGAGCATTGTGATTTTCCTTGAATGCCATTTTTCTCCTTAAGATTACCCTCCTTGTCATTAAAGGGACTGCATTAAGTCCAGTTTTAATTTATCATGTTCATTTGCATAAACACAACAAGATCAACAAATGATCACATATGATATTTTTTTAATTAATTTGTTTACTTATTTTATTTTTAGAGAGAGGGGAAAGGAGAAAGAGAGGGAGAGAAACACCTCTGTGTGGTTGCCTCTCACTCGCGCCCCCAACTGGGGACCTGATGTGCAACGTAGTAATGTGCCCTACCTGGGAATCGAACCAGCAACACTTAGCTTGCAGGCCGACACTCAATCCACTGAGCCACAGCAGCCAGGGCTGATCACATGATTTTTATGTCTGCTTTGTTGGAACTTACACAAGGAACCTTTTAGGACTTTCAGTCTGCCCTTCAGGGCACAGAAGCTGAGCCATACCTGCCATTCAGCCTTGCCTGTAAACACCTGTCTTTTCCAGTCCTTCGGGTTTTCCGTTGTGCCTTAGGGTCCCTTCTAGCCATCTTTCAGGAAAGCAACCTTTATTTCTTCCCTGGAAAGATTGCCATGGACCGCACAACCAACCAATGTACCAGGCCTTTTTTCTCGTGGGCTTTTATTACCTTCGAAAGTCAATCACAGTTCCTCAGGGCTTTTTGGTAACAACCAGAGCCCAAGCATGTCTCCTTTAGGCGTGACATTCCAGTCAAAGTTATGGTCAACAAAACCTCTATCAGTGACTGGTCTTATTAGTTTTATGCAAAGAAACTTATGTCATTACTTCTTTAGAATGCCAAACTCTGGAGAGATCAGATAGGGAGAAAAATATACAGTGTGAAGGAAAATCCTTGTTCTTCTAATATTCATTAAAATTGCATTTCCATACTTTAGATTTTCATTTGTTCACTGTCTTACATGTGAGGTTTTTATGGGGGGGGCGGTTTGCTCGCTCATTTATTAATTTACTTTGCTTTCATGTTTTTCCCCCACTAAAAATTTTTGTTTGTTTGTTTTTCTATTACAATTGTCTCACTTTTTTTCCTATTACTACCTGCACCCTGCCCACGCCTTCTCTCAGTCAGGTCCTACCCACTTGTCCATGTCCATGGGTCATTTATACATGTTCCTTGACTAGACCCTTCCCTTCATATCCACCTTCTCTTCCACTCCCCTCCCCCTTTGTCATTGTAAGTCTGCTCCTTGTTTACATGCCTCTGGTTCAATTTTGCTCATTGTTTGTGTTGTTCATTAGTCTCCTGTAATAGGTGATAGCATATGGCATTTTTCTTTCATTGCCTGGTTTATTTATCTAAGCCCAATTGTCTCTAGTTTCATTGATGTTGTTTCAAATGGTAGAAGTTCCTTCTTTCTTTCTGCTACATAGTACTCTATTGTGTAAATGTACCACAGTTTTTTGATCTGCTCATCTACAGATGGGCACTTAGGTTGTTTCCAGCACTTGGCTATTGTAAATAATGCTGTTATGAACATAGAGGTGTATAGGTTCTTTTGAATTGGTGTTTCAGGTTTCTTCAGATATAATCCTAGCAATGGAGTTGCTGGTTCAAAAGGCAGTTCCATTTTTAGTTTTTTGAGGTAATTCCATATTGTTTTCCATAGAGGCTGCACCAGTCTGCATTCCTACCAGCAGTGCACTAGGGTTCCCTTTTCTCCTCATCCTCGCCAGCACATCTTGTTTATTGATTTGTTGATGATGGCCATTCTGACTGTTGTGAGATTGGTATCTCATTGTGATTTTTATTTGCATCTCTCTGATGGCTAGTGATGTTGAGCATTCTTTCATGCCTATGGGCCCTCTGTATGTCCTCTTTGGAGAAGTGTTTGTTCAGGTCCTTTGCCCATTTTTTAGTTGGGTTGTCTTGTCTTCTTGGTGTTGAGATGTATAAATTATTTATATGTTTTGGAAATCAGTCCCTTGTCTGAGTTATCATTGGCTAGTATATTTTCCCATATGGTCGGTTTCCTTTTCATCTTGCTGATGTTTTCTTTTGCTGAGCAGAAACTCTTTAGTTTGATGTAGTCCCATTTGCTTATTCTTTCCTTTATTTTCCTTACCTTAGGAGATATATCAGTGAAAATGTTGCTATGTGGGATATCTGAAATTTTCCTGCCTCTGTTTTCCTCTAGGACTTTTATGGTGCCACGGCTTATATTAAGTCTTTGATCCATGTTGAGTTAATTCTGGTGTAGTGTAAGTTAGTGGTCTAGTTTCATTTTTTTGCATGTCCCTATCTAGTTCTTTCAGCACCATTAGTTGAAGAGGCTCTTTTCACACCATTTGATCTTCCTTCACCCTTTGTCAAATATTAGTTAACCATATAGACCTGGGTTTATTTCTGGGCTCTCTCTTCTGTTCCATTGATCTATATGTCTGTTGTTACGCCAGTACCAGACTGTTTAGATTACTGTGGCCTTGTACTATAGTTTGGTATGACGTATTGTCATACCCGCTACTGTGTCCTTCATCCTCAAGATTGCTTTCGCTATTTGGGGTGTTTTTTGGTTCCATATAAATGTTTGAGATAGTTGTTCTAGGTCTGCGAAATATGTCATTAGTATTTTAATAGGGATTGCATTGAATCTATAAATTGCTTTGGGTAGTATGGACATTTTAATGATGTTGATTCTTCCCATCCATGAACCTGGTATATGCTTCGATTTATTTGTATTTTTCTTAATTTTTTTCTTCAGTGTTAAGTAGTTTTCTGAGTACAGGTCTTTTATCTCTTTGGTTAAGTTGATTCCTAGGTACACTTTATTTTTCTTGTTGCCCTAGTAAATGGAATTTTTTTCTAGTTTTTTCTCTGATATTTTATTGTTGGTATACAGAAATGCCTTCGATTTCTGAATATTGACTTTGAACCCTGCTATTTTGCCGAATTCACTTATTATATCGAGTAGTTTTTTGTGGAGTCTATAGGATTTTCTATGTCATATTATGTCATATGCAAATAATGACAGTTTTACTTCCTCTTTTGCAATTTGAATGCCTTTTATTTCTCTTCCTTGTCTGATTGCTGTGGCTAGAACTTCCAAGACTATATTGAATAAGAGTGGAGAGAGTGGATATCCTTGTCTTGTTCCTGACTTCAGGGGGAATGCTTTCAGTTTTTGCCCAATGAGTATGATGTTGGCTTCAGGTTTCTCGTATATGACCTTTATTATTTTGAGGTATGCTTTCTCTATTCCCATTTTGCTGAGAGTTTTCATCATAAATGGGTGTTGTACTTTGTCAAATGCTTTTTCTGCATCTATTGTTATGATCATGTGGTTTTTGTCTTTCATTTTGTTTCTATGGTGTATTATGTTTATTGATATGCCATATTTAACCATCTTTGCATCCCTGGGATGAATCCCACTTGATTGTGGTGTATGATATTTCTAATGTGTTGCTGGATTCGGTTTGCCAATATTTTATTGAGGATTTTAGCATCTATGTTCATCAGCGATATTGGCCTGTAGTTTTCTTTCTTTGTTGTGTCTTGACCTGGTTTTGGAATTACGGTAATACTGGCTTCATAGAATGAGTTTGGGAGTCTTCTCTCTTCCTGGATTTTTTTGAATAGTTTGAGATGGATAGGAGTTAGTTCTTTCCTAAATGTTTTTTAAAATTCACCTGTGAAGCCATCTGGTCCAGGGCTTTTGTGTGCCGGGAGTTTTTTGATTAGTGCTTCAATTTCACTAGTTGTTATTGGTCTGTTCAGGCTCTCTGCTTTTTCTTGATTCAGTTTTGGAAGATTATATGTTTCCAGAAATTTGTCCATTTCATCTAGGTTGTCAAATTTCTTGCTATACAGTTGTTCGTAATAATTTTTTACAATCCTTTGTATTTTTGTGGTATTGGTTTTGATTTCTCCTCTTTCAGTTCTGATTTTCTTTATTTGGGTCCTCTCTCTTTTTTTCTTGATGAGCGTGGTTAAAGGCTTGTCGATTTTGTTTATCTTTTCAAAGAACCAGCTCCTACTTTTGTTCATCTTTTGAATTGTTTGTTTAGTCTTTTTGTCATTTAATTCTGCTGTGATCTCGATGATTTCCTTCATTCTACTCGCCCTGGGCTTTGTTTGTTGTTGTTCCTCTAGTTCTTGTAGCTGTAGGGTTAGATTTTTTACTTGGGATTCTTCTGTCCTTTTTATGTGGGCCTGTATTGCTATGAACTTTCCCCTCAGGAAGTTTTCACTGTATCCTGTAGGTTTTGGGTTGTTGTGTGTTCATTATCATTTGTTTCCAGAAACTTCCTGATTTCTTCCTTGATTTCATTGTTAACCCATTCATTATTTAATAGCATGTTATTCATTCTCCATGAATTTGAATGCTTTTGAGTTTTTTCCTTGAGGTTGATTTCCAGTTTCAAGCCATTGTGATCTGAGAAGATGCTTGATATAATTTCAATTTTCTTGAATTTATTGAGGCTTGTTTTGTGTCCTACTATGTGGTCTATCTTTGAAGATGTTCCATGTGCAGTTGAAAAGAATATATATTTTTCTTCTTTGGAGTGAAAAGTTCTATATATATCAGTTTAATTCATTTGATCTAGAGTGTTGTTCAGTGCCTCAATATCTTTGGTGTTTCTTTGCTTCGAAGATCTGTCCATTGTTGACAATGGGATGTTAAAGTCCCCTCTTATGAGTATGTTGCTGTCGATATCCTTCCTGAAGTCTTTCAAAATTTTTCTTACATATTTGGTTGCTCCTATGTTGGGTGCATATATGTTTACAAGGGTTATATCTTCTTGATGGATTGTTCCTTTAAGTATTATGAAATGTCCTTCTTTGTCTCTTTTATAGCCTTTGCTGTGAAATCTGTTTTGTCTGATATAAGTATTGTTACCCCAGGTTTTTTTCATGTCTATTGGCTTGAAATATTTTTTTCCATCTCTTCACTTTCAGCCTGTGTAGATCTTTTGTTCTAAGGTGAGTCTCCTTTAGACAGCATATATGTGGGTCATGCTTTCTAACCCATTCAGCTACCCTGTGTCTTTTGATTGGTGCATTTAATCCATTTGTATTTAAGGTTATTATCGATAGGTACTTATTAATTGTCATCTTTCCCCTTTGTACTTGTGTTCCTCTCTGTTTCTTCATCTTCTTAAAGTGGATCCTTTAGCATCTCTTGCAATGCTGGCTTGGTGGAGATGTATTCTTTTAGCCTTCTTTTGTCTGGGGAACTCCTTATTTCACCTTCCATTTTGAATGAGAGCCTTGCTGGGCAGAGTATTCTTGGTTGTAGGCCTTTGTTTTTCATTGCCTGGAATATTTTTTGCCATTCTTTTCTGGCTTCTAATGTTTCTGCTGAGAAATCTGATGATAGCCTTATTGCAGCTCCCTTGTATATTATTAGCGGTTTCTCTCTTGCTGCTTTTAGGATTCTCTCTTTGTCTTTGAATGTTGCCATTTTAATTATGATGTGTCTTGAAGTGGGTCTGTTGGGGTTCATCTTCATTGGGACCCTCTGTGCTTCCTGGAGATGCGTGACTCTTTCTCTCGTTAAGTTAGGGATATTCTCTGTCATTAGTCTTTAAAACAGGTTTTCTATCCCTTGCCCCTCTTCTTCTCCTTCTGAAATTCCTGTGATATAGATATTATTACGTTTTATGTTGTCCTGCAGCTGTCTTAGAGCCTCTTCAGTCTTGTTCATTCTTTTTTCGTTTTGTTGCACTGTCGGAATTTTTTTCTACATTGTACTCCAGCTCACTGATCCGAAATTCTGCTTCCTCTAGCCTGCTTTTAATTCCTTCTATTGTGTTCTTCAATTCAGAAATTGTATTCTTCATTTCTCCTGGCTCTTGTTGATAGCTTCTATGTCCTTTTTCATGCTGGTGTAATTCTCAGTAAGTTCCTTGTAGTTTCCCTGGAGTTCTTTGTAGTTTTCTTTGAGCTTGTTGAGCTCATTGAGCTTCCCTATGATCCATGTTTTGAATTCCAGGGCTGATATTTTGCTCCCCTCTA
The DNA here is from genome assembly GCF_987537825.1 of Furipterus horrens. Classification (NCBI taxonomy): domain Eukaryota; kingdom Metazoa; phylum Chordata; class Mammalia; order Chiroptera; family Furipteridae; genus Furipterus; species Furipterus horrens. The sequence goes on along the minus strand of NW_028327176.1, from coordinate 81,621,789 downwards.
TTTCATTTAGCACTCTTCCCAGGGATTCTTCCTTTCATTTCGATGGGGGATTGTTTCTCTGTCTCCCCATTTTTTGACTCTTGTTTGTTGTGGCTTCTTAGATTGATCTACACTTCCTGGATCTGCCCCTGGTGGCGTCAGATTGTGTACCAGTCTGGCCTTAGGCACTGTGTTGGAGCCTATTAGAGATCTAGTGCCTTTGTCTGTCTCCTTTAGTTGTTAATCTATTCAATCTGTGATCAGCTGTCAGGCTTAAGGACCAAGGGTTGGGGTAAATCAGTATCTGTAGGTGGGGCTTTTGCTTCCCCTTTAAGTGAATTTTTAATTAAAGGTTGTAGTCAAGATAGTTTGAAGGCTAATGAACTTTTTTTTTTTCCAGCAAAAGTGAGCAATTGTTAAATGAATATTTAATTGTATAGACATTTATTTTCAAATGAAATCCAGTTACTTTGCCCACTGTTCTCAGCACTGTCATCCTCATCCTGTTCTGTTCTGCTTTGGTCTAGGGCTTCACTGTGACCATACCTATAAGGACAGTTACTCTCACCCATCTTTGTTTAGCTGCTCCTCACCCCACTGAAGACCCAGTGCTGCTTCCAGTAGTGTGTCCCTGTCATGAAATCCTGTCACACCTCTGGTCTCCTGTTGCCTTACTCTCTTTTGGTACTCAGGGTGTTCCCTGGCATGAGCCATCTTCACCAGTGTTGAAGGCATTTTTTTGTAGCCCCAGCACAGCCCTCTTTGGCATGCGGAAGGCAACTCACTGGGGTGCTCGGACCTCTCCTTGCTCCTCCTCCTGTAGCTCCACAGCCCTTTGTGGGTGCCCCTGCAGGAGAGAGCAGTCTTCCCAGGGAGCCTGGGAGTCGAGTGGAACCAGGCACCCACCTTTACAATGTGTCTGTGGACCACGATTGGAAAAAGGAGAGGCTTATTTGGTGTGGTCTCTGCTTTCTTAATGTACTTTGTATGCAAAACTTTTTTTTTTCATATATCTTCCTTGTGATTTGACATACCTGCATGGCATTTTGTAGATTTACACTATTGTGATATTAGAGAATGGTTTGATAGGTGTTTTATTTGGGGATTATATTCATAGTTTACTTTTTCTGTTTTCCTCTGGTTGAGAGAGATTTTGTGATGATATGGTTTTGTGTCTGGGGTAGAGGTATTTGTAAACTTGACTGGTAGGCCATCTCTTCATGATTGAAAAGCTCACCCTTCTCATTCATTCCCTTTCCCCCTTTTTGATGGCAGTGGGGACAGTTTTTCAGACTGTGTGTTGTTTATAGTAAAGAAGAGCAGAAGTTAAACTTATCCAGGTTGGTACCATTGCAGAGAAATTCTTGTTTAAGAAGGTCAGGTGGAGGAAGGAGCTGGTCTGCTGCCTCATGCATCCCCTTTTATCCCCGAGGGTGGCTCTTCTGTATCACAGACAGCAGGTCACTGCCTCCAGGACTCTAGTGGGATGCATGTCCTTCAGCACTGGGCCATGTCTCCCGAGGGCTTGTTCCAGTCGCATTAGAACAAACTGAAATGGTTTTTGTGTGATTGAAGGCACTTTTTTTTCCCTTGAGGATTCCATAACTTCTTAAAATTTAATCCCATTGAATCACTTTATTTCAGAAATCTGTCAAAGAGTACATTTACATTGATTTGAATGGGACAGTAAGTTTTAAAATTATAAAGCAAAGAGCAGAAAGTCATCTCTTTTACAAATGAAATAATGTGTGGAGGCTAGGGGAAAAGGAAAGAATTTGGACATGAACCTGATGTTGCACCCTGTTCCTGTTTTTCATTCACTTGAGATTCCTTTTATATTAAATTAGTTTTGGTTCCTGCTGGTGGATTTTATCTTTCTCCCCTTTCTCCAGAAATGATAAGGAAAATTATTAAAAGTTTCATATCTCATGTGGACTTACCAATAGTGTATTTGCCTCTTAATTTTGAATTATTTTATTTAGAATTGGGGAGGGGAAGCTGGTTCAATAAGTTACTGTGGTAACATACACAGTAAGATCAACATTGAAGGAGTAGGTATAGATTTTAATATAATTTATTATTAATGTTAAACTCAGTGGGAGCTGAAATGGGCTCAGAAAGCCCACCAAAAGTAACTGGTGTGTCATTGACCATGGTTCCAAGGCTAAAGGAACTCCCACACTTTCCTTAATAAAATTTCCAGAACTTACTTATTTCATGTTGATTTTATTCCTTTGAGAACCTGATTACCTACCCCTCAGGAGTATAATCAAGATGGGCTTGAGTGGCGTGGGGCTGAAGGGAAAATGGCAAGCAGCCATCTCAGAAATAGTGGCTTTACCATTTTGAGATTAATAGTTGTTAAAATTTAGCTACTCAGAAGATGGGATGTTAAAAAATACAGGAGTCTTTTTTCCTTCTTCTTGATCTCTCCCTCCTAGTCCCTGCTCAGCTACATTTTCCCTCTTCTCTGGCTGTGTTGAAAAAAGGCAAGCGAGGCTTCAACTTCCTGGGTTTATAGAATGATTTCAATCAGCTGTTAGTCTTCTCCCCCATTCCCCCCCAACCACATTTACGTGCTGGCGAACTTGGAAAGATGAAAGTGGGATCTTGGAGCTGTTGTCCTTAGTATGTTTAGGATTTAGCAGCCATCCTCCTGGCCAAGGGCCCTGTGTCACTTGACCTCTGAGTCAGCATCACAGCATCCCAGAGAACCTTTCTGGGTGACTTTCGGTACTGTGGATTGGAACTGATGGGATGCTTGTGTTGTGAAATATCCCACTCAGCCAGCTGCAGTGATTTAAAAGCCAGCCTTTGTGACTCTCAGGCTTCCGGATGCCCTGGCCCTTGCCTGGGGCTCTATGTCTACAGGAGCACAAAAGCTGCTGAGCCTAGACCTGGAGGTTGTACCTGACCTGTGAATGAGGAAGGAAGTTGCTGGCGATGGTTAGGAAAGGCCTGGCTCTTTAGTGGAATGATGAAAGGGGTGTCAGGAAACTACTATGCATAAGGCTTGTACAAGACCCACAGCCTCTTGGGCCCAGGCAGTAAACTTCTTTCATGAGGTTCATCCAGCAGATTGATGTCAAGTTTAGAATTAGATCTGGGTCTCTTTGAAATCTGGCAGTGGGCGTTAGGTATGGCAGTTGGTTTAGGAGCAGTGGCAGATAAGATACTGTGATATTGAGGAACAAGAGAGGTGTCCAGGAGGTGTAGGTGATTTGCCTGTCAGCCCCTGTGGCTCTCACCTTAACAGGCCAAAGGACAAAATGTACAAACAGCACTTGGGGCAGTGGGAAGAACAGGAATTTTGGAATCAGACAAAGATTTAAATATTCTTCTTTCAAACTACTAATTTTGAAACGTTAGGAAAGTTACATATTCTCTCCTTGAAGTTAATTTTTTTTTCTTTTTTTTTGGCCTGAAAAACATCCCATTAAGCTTTTCTTTGAAGATGATATGCTCTGTGGGCAGATAGATAGCTTTGCACAGCGCCAGGGCATGGGCAGGTGACCAGCATCCATCCTCCTCCTCAAGGTGCACAGCTCCCAGGCGCCCATGCTCTTGGACTAGTGACTGTAGAAAAAGCACAGATTTTCAGTCTGATGTTTCTGAGTCCCAGGTCTTTCACATATGGCAGTGACCTTGAAAAAGTCACTTCACCTCCTGGAACCTTTGTTTTGTGAATTGCAGCCAGGGAATTGTAATACTGACCTCAGAGGGCTGGAGGACTAAATGACAGATCTGCACGTAATGGCATTTTATGAATTTAACTGAGCTTGCCCCTCTAGAGTGTCTGATAAGAAGTTATCATTTTCCCTTCCATTATTATCGAGACTATTGGTAGAACAGAGGTGCCATGAGTTAGCTGATTCATTTTTCGTTATACCATAATTCCTTTAATAATAGAGAAGGTTAAAATTTTGAAATTACTTTTGTCTGATAATATGTACAAAATTAAATAATATGGTAAATATAAAGAAAACAACGACCTAGTGAAATGTGTTCACCCCATCCCTTTATTTTTCTTTTACATTGTAGCAGTGGATTGTTATATGCACAAAGTTTACTGTTGTATTAAAAGTATATATTAAAAAACCACAAAGTAAATCTGAGGTGCATTATTTCATACCTCTATGATGGCTATTATGCTGACTGGTAATTTAGTACTAATATCAGGTAGTTTACCTAAAAGATTGCGATTAGCCTTATTACATAGCAAGTCAAAATTTATATATATATATCTGTAATTGTGTATGAGTTCAGCCATCATTAGTTTGCCAGATGAACAGTGTTTGATTGTTACCTATTCACCCATGCACACAGTGGTGAACTCAAGGACTTGGGTGTTGCTCTCTGAGAACTGGCCTGCCTTCTCCACACTCCCTTGGCCTTGTGAGAAGGGTGGGCTGCTGTACTCTGTGTGGCCAGCACTTTTTCCCTGTCTGTCTTCCCAGTGTTGCTTTCCAGGGAGAGGTTCTGCATCTGTGCACTGGTCATGCTCTCCAGGAAACAGCATGGTCACTGTACTGTGGTCTGGCTGGAGCTGAAGCCTGGGATAGTTGTGGCGGAGGAAAGGCCTTGAGAAGATGGGCTCTGAGTTCCTCAGATTCAAGACTGTTAGTACAGAGTGTTGTAGATGAGACGAGTTTAGCATCTGTGGACCTGGAGAAAAGGGGATGGGAGTCAGAAGGGGCTACTCAGTTAGCATAGGTTTTGACTAGCATTTGTGGTCAGGGCGTTGTTCAGAGACAAAGAGATGACACCAGACTAAAATTAGACCACCTCTCCTCTCACTCGCCACAACTTAAAGATTTCTTTGACTAGCACCAAAGCATTTTGTTTTTCCTTTATGTAAGGTCAAAGGCTTAACATGCAAATGTACTCTGTAGTGACTGAGTTTGGGTTGCTGTATGAGTGAAATCCCTGTTAAGATGGCATGGAGGGGTTAGGCCAGAAAGCAGGGAGGTTCTAGGGCAGAAAGAGGGAGTAGAGAGGATGGGGCAGAGCAGTCTCTTCAGGGATGAATGGGGTCACCCGTGGCAAACTTCCAGGCTAATTATTTTTGCCAAATCTAGCCTTGTGTATTTTCATTTCTGTACCAGACAGGTGGAAGTTGTCAGAGAGCAAAGGTCTTTATTTCTTGGACAATGTCTGAGCAGAAGGCTTCTTGGTGAGGGCAGCAAGTATAAGCCTCCTGCTTTATTTATTTATTTACTTTAAAAAAATAATTTGTTTTAGAGAGAGGGGAAAGGAGAAAGAGAGGGAGAGAAACATCACTGTGTGGTTGCCTCTCACTTGCACCCCCAATTGGGGACCTGACGTGCAACCTAGTCATGTGCCCTGACTGGGAATTGAACCAGCGACACTTGGCTTGTAGGCTGACGCTCAATCCACTGAGCCACAGCAGCCAGGGCTTCTGCTTTATTTTTATACTGGTTTTCTGCTGAGATCAAATGAAAAATCTGTAGGTTTTGGAGTAAACCTTCCCAGAATACCCTAAATCACTCTTCTCAGTCATTTGCTGGGGTCCAGCAAGGCCAAAACAAAAGGCAAATGGGCTAGCTGGCACACAGGAAATCCTGTGCTCCAAGCCAAGGAATTCCTGCTTTATCCTGAAGCTGCAAGATGAAGGGTTTGAAGCAGGAGAAAGAGACCAGTTTGTACTGGAAAGACCTCCAAAAGCAGTAGGGTGGTGGCACGGAGCAGAGTTTGGCTGAAGGCAAGGAGACCCGTCTGGGTGCTGATGGAATAGGAGTCAGTAATGGAAGTAGAAATGGAGGTACGCTAGTGCCCCCTTATCTGCAGTCAGCTGTGGGCTAAGAATATTAACTGGAAAATTCCAGAAATAAACAATTCATGAGTTTTAAGTTGTGCACTGTTCTGAGTAGTGTGATAAAATCCTGCACCCTCCTGCTCCATTCCACCCAGGACAAGAATCATCCCTTTGTCCAGTGTGTCCACAGTGTATACATTATCTGCCCTTAGTCACTGAGTCATCTTGGTTATCATATTAGCTGTCTAGGTATTGTAGGGCTTGTGTTCAAGTCACCCTTATTTTACTAAATAATGGCCCCAAAGCTTAAGAGCAGTGATGCAGCTAGCGATTTGGATATGCCAAAGAGAAGCCATTAAGTGCTTCCGTGAACTGAAAAGGTGAAAATTCTCATTTAAGTAAGAAAAAAAAAAATCATATTTTGAGGTTCTAAGATGTATGGTAAGAATGAATCTTCCTTCCCTGAAATTGTGAAGAGGGTCAAAGAAATTTGTGCTAGTTTTGTTATCATGCCCCAAACTGCAAAAGTTATAGCTACAGTGTGTGATATAAGTACTTAGTTAAATGATGGAAAAGACATTAAATTTGTGGGTGGAAAACATGAACAGAAAACGTGTTCTGACAGAAAACATTGAGCCTTTATGAAGACTTCAGCAAGGGATCCCCTGAGATGAGTGACCACATTCACATAATTTATCACAATAGTTTACCCTTAGTTTAATGGTGTTGACCCTCTCCCCTGCTCCCATATAGTCAAAATCTATGTGTAACTTTTGACTCCCCCAAAACTTAACTGCAGTCATCTCTCAGTATGCTCTGTGGAGCTTTCAGGCACCTCCCCTCCCCGTGTGACATACCAAAATCCTCGGATGCGGAAATCTGAGTGGTGTACAACAATGCATACAAGTCAGTCTTCCACTCTCACAGATTTCCAACCATGAATTGAAAATACTGTTTTTGATCTGCTGTTGGTTGAATCCATGGATGCGAAACCTGGAGATACAGACGGCCAACTGTACTCATATATTTATCGAAAGACATCCATGTATGAATGGACCCCTGTGGTTCAAACCATGTTGTTCAAGGATCAGCTGTATATTGTTATTATTCGTCTGTTGTGTTATTAGTTATTGTTAGTCTCTTACTGTGCTTAATTTATAAGTTAAACTTTTATCACAAGTATGTGTGTATAGGAAAAACATATATAGGATTTGGTACTAACTTCGTTTTCAGGCATCCACTGGGCTTCTTGTATTGAATCCCCCATGGATAAGGGGGCACTACTTTAGAGAGAAATGCATAAATTTTTGAGAGTTGCACGAATATGATGGGTGAGTTCTGGGTGACAGCTCATTGTGATAGTGACATTGAAATCTCAGGACAGCTTTGAATGTTTGCTGAGATGCTGTCAGGATGAATGATGCTTTTTTTACAGGAAGAAATCTGTTTTCCAACCTTCTTTTACTAATGGTGTTTTCCATTACACTTTCCAGAAGTTTATTATTTACAGGTATTCTGTTCCACCAAAAGGGGTTGATATCAAATACTTTTAAAGCTAAAAATTCTAGAGCTGCTTCTGCTGAGGTCAGAATTCCTTCCAACTTGTTTTCACACAATCCCCGCCAATAGCCTTCATCCTAACTGGCCTCTCTACACCTGATCTGTTCCTTGCAGTTCAGCTGTCAGAATCTGTTCTAAACAACTTGATCAATGCTACCCTCCGTCAGTAGTTGCTCAGTGCTCATAGGATAAAGGCCAAACTCTTTAATGTGACTCTAGGCCGGCTGGTCCAGCCCCTGATTCAGTCCATTTTTGTACTGCCACTGCACGGCCGTCTGCCAGCCCCTGCTTCTTGTCCTATTCCTGCCTTCCAGGCGCTGAAGACTTCTCTGATCTCTCCCTGACGTCCCTAGCTGGATCCTGGTCACAGATAATAGGAACTCTGAGCACTGTCCCTTACTGTTATAGCATTTGACACAGTTGCATTTTTACATTTATTTGTGTAATCTTGGATTAGTGTTGGAGAGGGATCACCGCTCTCTGTCCCCTTGCTTATCATTATACCTGACACATAACTGATCCTTATATATTATGAATTTAGCTCTAGTGCACTGTAATAACTCGTTCTGTTGCTGACTTTCAATTATTCAGATATGTTATATTCAGTATATTTTTCTGACAAGATAACCTCCTTTGCAGTATGTTCCCTGGTGCCCTCTTCTAACTTGATCAAATTCTTCACATTTTGCTGTAATGATTGTTGACCTCTGCTGTCCTGATGTAGCTCTGTGAGGGCTGTAGAGCTTGTGCTTAGGACACTTGACTTGGACTTGGCACCTGGTGGGTGTATACTTAAAGGGTATTGACTGAAAGAACACTTTAGAAGGATAGGCATTAAAATAAACACAATGAAACCTTGGTATCAAAGAAGTTTATCCCTCTCTGTCTCTTCTCCTTCCCCTCACCCCCCTCCACATTTCGTTCCTTTCTCTCTTTGACAACTCATTTTTACTGTTGAGGCAGGTGTGACGTATTTTATGTTATCATGAGCTGTCCACACGGAAAAAGGGGCTATTGTGTAATTTGGATTTTTGATTATGAAAGGTTAGTCACTATGACAAATCCATGAAACACAGATGATAAAACTTCTAATAAAGTGTAATCTCATGAAATTATTTCTCACCTGGAAGAGCTGCCATTTTGACCTCTAATGCATTTTTTCTCAGTTGAGGGGGTTGGTTGGTTGTGGGTCAGACATTGTGAGTGGGGCATAGTTTCTGGGAGATGCAGAAAGTGAGGCCAGGGCTGCTGATTCACTACAGCAGTAATAAGCTGCCCCCCTTATTTGGGTAATGAGGGCAGTGCCTTCTTTTTAATTCTTGAATTAAATTACATTGGTTGCATCGGTCCAAAGAATTTAGAAATGTGCATTATTGCTCCAAATTACTTAAGTCACTTCAGCCTTATATAATGTGAGTTTTTCCCTTTATTACTAATTGTTATCTCTTTGATGTGCCTGAGTATGAAATTGGGAAATATTTGGTAGTGATAATTGGAAAACAGACAGGTCTGGAGTAGTCTGGAGGTAGGGCTGCTTATTCAACATGCTGATGAATGCACACTTGAAAGATAATGGGTGTTTCTTTTCCTTTCTCTGCCACTCCTTTGGAATTGCTCAAGGTCTGAAGCCTGTGTCTGGAACAGGTGACTCAGATGACATAAAGTTTGAAAAGGAAAAAAGCTGTCATTTTCTGGTTACTCACTACAGTTCAGGCCCAAATTACATCTTTTCTCTCTACTTTCTTCTCCCCTCTTGCTCTTTCATTTTAGATTCCCGTCTCTTTTAACCTCTGTACTTTTTAAGTTTGCCAGGAATGGACTGAAATGGAAAGGAGTGGCATGAATTAACATTGTTGATCTCCTGCTGTGTGTCAGCCTTCGGAGATATTATGAAATTCAGAGAGGTTACCTCACATGGCAGCATCGCACAGCTAGGAGGTGGCAGGGCTGCCCATGAATCAGGGTTTGACTCAAAGCTCACTCTGTACTCTGGCCTCTACTACCTTCTCACCACCAAGGAAGGTTGGCTTAAAAGTGACAGCCTCCCCACCCCCCCAAAAGTGGAGAGGCTCTTTTTTACTTTTTCTTCTCTGAAGTCACTAAAATACATTCTTAGATAAAGACTGGGAAACTTCAAACACCAAGGAGTATCTACATAAACTCGGATCCTCTCTTAATCCAGTGAACAAAAGAAGTAACAAGAAACGAACTTAGACTATTAATGAACACAGTGGCCAACCTGAGGTATAAAAACATGTTAGGTACTGTATATTGAGAAAGAAATGCCTTCTGTCAATACTAGTAGTGACTTACATGCTGGTTAAAGAAAGAGCAGTAGGATGTCTTTTTATACAGGGCAATTGAAGTCAGTTTCCGTTGAACAAAATTGATAGTTGCTGCCTCTGAGAGGTGATTCAGTGCTTGGAGATTTGTAGAGAGAAAGATATGGGATAATGATCTATAGAATGTTTTTTGGTTCCCTGATCTTTTCCTAGACATCTTGAACTTGTTTTATCCACTCCCACCACCAACCCGCACCCCCACACACCATTTTCACAGCTTTGGGAGTACCCTGGGGACTACTAGGCTCTGACCTTGTTTTTTGTACAGCATCGAATGACCTCCTTTCCCTCTTGGACCCTGTCATTCTGCCTTGCTTTCTGGGTTCCCCAAGGGGGTCCATGTAGTTTAAAAGAAGTGTTAAGGGGTGGGAAGATAATTTTGCCAGGCCTGCCATCAGATAGGTGGTAACCCTGGGGAAAAGGCTGAATCTAGGAACTCATTTTTCAGTTGAAGATTAAAGCTAATCCCAGTAGTGCTTGTTCATGAGGTGGTGGTGAGGATTGTCCAAGTTGAACGAAGTGGGAAGAGTCCAGCATGAACTGGACTCAACCTCAATTTGTAGAGGTAACTGGGTGTTTTAAAGGGAGAATGAGATAGTAGGGAGGGAATGAGTGGGACCTCTGTAGAGTCAGGGAAGTGGGTATTGCGCCGTGTGAACTCCATCTGGGTTGTTTGCTCACTCGCACTTACTAAAATTAGGCTTCTACCCTCCCACAGAGACTGGGAGATGGGCCCTGTCTTCAGTCATTTGCTAGAACAATCACACAGTCACTTCTTTTGCCAGCTTGAGTTTTCTTAGGCAGGTACATTAATGTACCTTAGGGATGCAGCCTTGAGCTGTTATAGAAAGTGTGTGTGTGTGTGTGTGTTTTCAAGTGTTTATAGGCCAAGTTTAAGGCTTAGTTGAGAAGGAGGCTTGGCGGAGCCTGGCTAGAGTTTGGTCAAGAGAGAATCTTTGTCAGAATTAAATAGGGTCATGTTCATGGGATTGCTGCTGGCCATCATATTCCTTGGTACCTCTGGTAGGGCATTTGCTTATTGTTTTTTTAAATCAAGATTGTTTCCTGTAATTCCTGGAAGGCAGAATTTGTTTTTTATTTTATTTTATTTTTATTTTTTGCAATAATACAGGGCCTGGTAGGCAGGTCAGAGGTGAGGCCATTCTGACAGTCCATGACAGGTTCCATAATATCTCTGCAGCTGACTGCTCAAATACAGTTCACATCCACACAGTACTGCCCTTCCTTACACATAGTTGATATTTAGTACATAGACATTAAATGAGGATGGTAGTACTTTTTAAAAATATAAAAATACCAGTAAGGGATATAGATTTCTGTGCGGCATAAACTCTTGCTGTACGTGAGCTCAGTGCACCATCCCCTAGGACCCTCCTCCCCGGGGAAGGTGTGATTTCTGTTGCCTTCAGCTTACAACTTGTATGACCCCAAAGGGAAAAAAACATTCGTGAAGACATTTTACGTAGGATATAAATGAAAACAGTTATCTTTATCATGGATAGGAGTCCTAAAGTGTTTTTTTCCCTGAAATATCATTTGAGTCCAAAGGTTTTTTTTTGTCTATATTACTTTTATAATAATTCAGTACAACCTAAGAAATATCAAAGCAGAGAATAATTCTGTAATAGCTGGTACACTGTGCGTTGGGTTCTTAGTGGTTGTAATTTAAGTTCCCTGGAGGTTGCCAGCTACTTTCTCAGTCTGAGTATTCTATGCCTAATTGAACTAGGGCTTATTATATAGATTTACTTTTCATAAACTCTGTTGACTAAAAAAAGGTTAAGGTAAATAAATGTGATTCTGAAAACCTGTTTTATTTATATAATGGCAAATAGAATTTCCAGCAAATCTCTAAATTAAACTCCAGAAATGAATTCATATTCATTCAGACAGGTAAGAGTTGTTAATAAGGTCCTTTTTTGGCGAGCACTGTTTGAGAAGTCAACTGTAGCAGTACAATAGTGTGGGAACTGTAGTGGGGGAATGAGCCTTGGGGCTCCCAGAGTGACTTCTGCCTCTTAACCTGTAAATGTCAGCAAGGCAGTCCTTTCCTCTTCTTCTTCCTTATGTCTGAGACTCTGGCCCTTCCTGTGCTACAGGGGAGACTACTCATTATTTTACACCAAGGGGAAAAGATGGAAGAACTTGTGGAAGCACGGGGTATGTTGACTATAGGCCCCTGGAGGTGAACATTGAGTATCCTACGAGGATGGAAAATACTATTGAGCCTTCAGTAGACCATCTGCCAGTGTCTTTGACTTTGATGAGGATTTATATCACCTTGACTCATTTTCCCCCAGCCATCATAATTTAAAACTTTTCTTGTCTTGTAACTCTCATTCATTATATAAATTGTAGCAGCACCACACAGTGAAGGTCATTCACTGTCTCCAGCAGAATCAAGACTTGAAGCAGTGCTTTTTGGTCTTAGTGTCTGCAGTAACTGTTCTTTTCAAGCTTGTTGTGAAGACAGAAAGAAATGTAAACACTGAAATGGGAAAATAAATATTTGAAGATAGTTTTTAGTCTTCTTGGCTTGCACTGTCAGCATAAGCAAAGCCCTTCCCTTATTCACTTTGAAAAGAACCTTATTTTTAGAGTAAGGGAAGGAAACATGTCTGTTCAGAAAACTTTGCTAAGTTTTTTGGAAGAGGAAAATTCTCTCCTTAGTCCTTTTCTCCTTCTGTATAGCTAATAATACTGGCAGTGATTACAGTCAACATTTGAATGTTTATATGCCAGATACCCTGTTGAGTCTTCTGCCCTGAAAATACACCCATTAGTTGTTATTTCCAAAGCTACAGATGATGGGACTGAAGCCTGTAGAGGTTATTTATCTCACCTAAGGCCATAAAGAGTTTTTTAAAAAAAGGGGGGTTGGGGGGAAGCATTTGAGAATCAGTCCAACATGGTGATGCTTGAGGACTCTTAAAAAACCATTTTATTAGGAACTTCTTCATTTTATGTGGGAAGTGTGGAGGTTGACAGACTCTTGTTAATCAGGAATTTCTTGCTGATTTTCTAAGTTAGATCAAAGGAGTTTTATTTTGTTTCTTTCTCTCCTCTCCCCCTTTAATTATTCAGTTTTAATTTTTAATGTAGTAAATATTGATATAACCCACCTGAGCAAAAGCTTTTTGGAGTTTTTAATTTTTATGAGTGTAAAGAGATCCTGAGACTAAAAAGTTCGAGAACTGCTGACCTAGTGGTTCAAAGTGTAGGTTTTGGAGTCAGCTGGCCCTGTTCTAGCATTTACTAGTAATGGGCCATGTGGTGAAAGTTATTTTTCTGAATATCAGTGTCCTTAGTTGAAAAAAAAATGGGGCCAAGAGTAGTAACTAATAGAGCTGTCAGGATTAAATAAAGTAACACATGCCAAATTTTGTCTTTGGGTTAGACACAGAAAATGTTACGACTGTGATTGACTACAGGGCTTCCTCACGTGTTCCAGTGAGTCCTGCCTTCTGGGTAGTAGGACAATTGTAAAGGACCCTTCCTTCGAAGTCCTGCACTCTTGGGTTTGGTTCAGTCTGATTCTGGAGAAGTAACCCCCAGCAGTGAATCTGAGCCCTAACTTCCACACACTTGGGATTTTTTTGAGAGGCCTCCCAGTCAGATACTGATGGCTTCTGACGGTCATTAATTTGGGCAGACCGGGGAGGCCACAGCCTGGATAACTTGGGAGTATCTGTTCTCTTCAGTGACCTCTTTGGACTGGTGCTGTTTTCCTTAAGCCCTTAAGTGAAGGGCTTCTTTCCTAGTCTCTGGCTTCAAACCATGCTGCCTGCCCTCCCTCTCCCCTGCTTTCTGATCTGAGTCTTCTCACTCCCTTTAAGATGTTTATGTTGTGTAAGTGGGGGCCCAAAATAACAAAGCCCCTTTAATTTAGTGCAAACTTTGGCCTGAATAAAATGAGTGAGAACTAATGCTATGTAGTGCTACTTTCCAACTTCCTCTGGCCCTACCTTCTTTTCCTGGAAATAGTGTCCTGTTGTGTGCCCTGCATCTCCTTATTTTTCATCATCTAGCTCTGGTTCAGAGGCCCTGCTCATTCTTTCTGAGGTGGTTTCATTGTAAAGGTTTTGACTGATAGTGGGGCATTTAGGATTAAGCAGGTGAAAGAGGGAACTCATATTGACTGCTTAGGACACACAGGCATATTACTCTCATGGTGTTTTCTGAAATGGGTAAAGAAGACATGAATTAGCACTACCTCCGTGAATGGGGCAGTGAGAAGTAGCTTCCACCTTTACTGCCATAATATGTAAATTACAGTTTAGAAGCCTGAAAGAACAAACCCATTTTTCTCTCCAGATTTTAAATTGAAGTGAAATGAGAGGCTTTCATCCAGCTCAGCACACCTTCTCTTTTTAAAAAGAGGTTTTACTTAATTTGAGTCTTAAAAGTAGAAATTTGTTTACATTCAGTTCTCAACTTGGTCTCAAGTTTTCTGCTTGAGGGGGCTGGTAAGACCAGAGCAAGGTAAACTTCAAATTTATGAGTTAGGGATCTGTGAGAATGATCTGTATTAACCCAATGTTAAGGTATCTTGGGGACAGTTATAAAGGGGTACTGCCTTTATTTTTAGGGCTGTGAGTTCAGATGCTTCTAAGACTTGTATACTGATCTGAGAGGCTTTCTTAGGGCTCCCATTTGGTCAGCAATTTTCCTGTCATGGGGAAAGTAACAAAGAGTTCCTATGGGGGATTATAGGAGAGCTGTGACCCTTGTCTCAGTGAGTGACTTGTTGCATTGATCAGGTCATTTGTGGATCAAGTTTTTAAGGCTTCAGTTCTATACAGCAGTGACACTTCTCAGTAAATGTGGTGTCTATTCCCTGCCCATGTGTTGGGATAGCATAGTGAGCTCTTCATGGGAACTTGGATTTTCCTGACAAGATGCTCTTACCCTTTATTTCTGCTCTACCCAGTTGTGATAACTATTCTTACCAGGGCTGAAAACACCCCATATTTTATAAACCACTCTCAGAAACAGTACTTGAAGGGAGAAAACCATGTGAGATGACAGAGACTGCCTGTTTTTCTTAGGTGTTTCTAGCACTTTTTTCCTTCACCATTCTGCTAAGAACTGTGAGGATTCTGGCTGTTTAAAATTTAACAGTGGAATTTGTCTTCGCATATAAAAAGAGAACTTACAGGTTTTGAAGTGGCTTCTGAAATTGGACAGAGCAGATTTAGAGAATTCGATCTTTTAATTAATGAAATTTAGTTTATTTTCTTTTTTTCTACTTATTGAATTATAGACGTTAGATTTGCAGGGTCTACCTTTTGGCTAGAACCAAAGGGTTCTGCTCTCCCCCTGCCTTCTGTGAGGAGGTGAGGAGACTTGAGCTAGTGTGCAGCCTTGTCCTTGGGGTGCATGAGAAATGTGCCAGTGCATCTGTGGCAGAACCTTGGCCAGGTGGGCTTCACCTTCCCTCACAGCCAGCTGCCAGCTCTTGCCTCACTTGAAGATACGGGTGCAGGTGGCATTTTCTGGCCATCTGCTCTTTGCTGATTTCTTTCTTCTAAGAATAAAGTTGGGTGGCTTATAACTTCTATGCAGTTAGCATATGGTTCTGAACCTCTGAAACCTCAGTTATTTGAAAAGGGCAGGAATTGAGTTATTCTGAATAGTCAGTTTCCCAGAGAGCAACTCTTTAAGCACTAGAAGTTTATCTGATAATTTTATGATGCAAGGAGTTCTAGGTACTTTTGCCATCTATAATGGGGCAGAAAATTTTAATCCTCTTTTATTGATAGTGCAATACTAACTTTTTTGTTTTCTATCTTTTATTTTTTATTTTTATTATTGACACTATTACACATGTTCCCATTCCTCGCCCCCCTTTGCTTGCCTCCACCCATACTTCACTCCCCTTCTCTCTGGCCATCAGGACACTGTTATCTGTGTCCCTAGGTTATACATATATGTTCTTTGGCTAATCCCTTCACCTTCTTTTAAAAAAATATTGTATTATTTTTCATTACCATTTAGTCCCCTCACCCTTACACCCCCCCATTGCAATCACCCCACTGTTGTTTCTACTAACTTTTTAATATTCTTTTTCCCAGATGAGTAGCTCGCCTAGCAGACTTAAATAGTGAGACACCAAGAGTTAAACTTAGATACAATAGTGACGCTGGCACTTGTTTTGTTAAAAAGTGTTTGAGGGTGCATTCCTTTGGTTTATTTGTGTTATTTTCAGTGGTGAAATAGAGCACATGAAGCCTGTAAATATTGTAGTTCTAGATTAAGTATTGAAAGAGTTTTTTCTAAAATAAGATTATATTATAAAAAGTTTGAATCAGAGAAATACTAAAAGAAAAAGTGGAAATACCCTGTCAGCTCCACAACTATCCTACTTGTACCCTCTTTCCTGCCATATATTTCTTCAGCAGAGTGTTGTTCTGTGGTAGTTTCTCACACACAGTGCTAAGCATAGTATCATTTGTCCTGAGGTTAAAACAAAAGGTGATAGAACCCACATCTTCTGACCGTGAATCCTGAATTTATATTGTTCTGTATTATATAGCTAGCTGCCTTTGGGCCATGAGTTGTTTTTTTCCTCATTGTATGTGTGATTCTCTGGTGTGTCTAAATTTGAAGTGCCACACAGATGTGTGTACATGCATTGCACACTCACCTATGAGTGGCTTTTTAGAACTTTGCGTCTGAAGCACATCCTAATTATGAGCACAGAATGTGTGCACTCAGCATCCATTGTCATTCAGTGTCCATGTGAACAGGGTGTGGTAAAGTGTGGTTAAAACTTCCTTTCTGGTTGTGAGTTACTAAATGGATTTCTAGAGTTCTAAGCTTGGGAAACAGCCCTAGAGGTATGAAATCCTCTGCCCGCTCTTGTTGCTGCAGATCCCCTCCCTTGCTCGCCTCCCAACCCCCCTTCTAAATAGGTCTGCTCTTTAGAATTGTTGTATTGGTCCCACCTGGTATCTCTGCTGTGGTTGCTGCCAATCAGCTACTCTCATACCAAATTACTTGAAATCCCATTTTGACATGTCCTTTGATTTGTTTATTCTTTTAAAATAAAAGTGTATGCTGATACTTTTCTGATGAATAAATATGGTTTTTATTGTTTTAGAGCACTTGTGAAAAACTTATTTATTATTTTCCGAGTTTAAGAAGTGGCTTGATTTGTTGCTCTTTTACAGTAAACTATATTATATTTGGGAGAGCTGACTGCTTACAGCTGAATCACATCAATATCCTGTCTTCTGGAATTTTAATTTTGTGGGATTACTTTTTCTAATTGCAGGATGAGAGCTTGCTCTAAAAATGCTGTTTTGGGCATCTTGTACATTTTGAATTATGCTTTTAACTATATTTATTTAAAGAAATTTAAATTCGTTAAAACTAAATTACATTTGACTTCTACGAACACTACAGATCTTTGGGGAAAAAATTTTAGGCCAAACGTGGACCTGTTTCCTTAAGTACCCCCCCGCCCCCTCCGACTTACGTAGTTTGATTTTTAGATCCATTTAATTTTTTTTTCTTTCTCTAGTTTTTATAGAAACTTGAGATTTCTAGTTGTAGGGAGTATGTAGCTGAAACATAGACAATATTGAGGAATCCAGGTTTACAGGGTTTATTAGCAAGTATGTTAGCTAAATAAAAAAATTATGTCCTTATGTCCCCACCCTTTCCCCTTCAAACACATTTTGAGGCTGGCAACCTAGGTAGAATTCACTGAGAGTTTAGGATGAGACCAAGAGAAAAATCTGAAGGCTTGACCTGGTGCTGCTTTTGTGTACATATTCTTGGTAAAGGCTGGTGTAAGTTTCTGCTGGGTTTGGGAAGGGAAGAGTGATGAATCTGGTCCCCATAACAGGGTTAAGCATTTCAAGGGTAAAATAATTAAAGCTTCTTTAAAGGAACAGATGTTTTCCACCTTTTCATTAGAGAAGGCCTACACTGCAAGTGACCACAAATTAAACAGTTCAGTTGGGACATAAGATTGGATGCCACGTTCCTACAGCTTTATCTACCACTTCTTCCAAGGGATTTTTTTTTTTTTCTCTTCTAAGCCTTTGATAAGGTATTAGGAAAGTTGTCTGAGGCAATGAACAAACTAACCAACAAAGAAAGTCCCAAAATGTCACTTCATTACTGGCTGTGTTTGATGGAAATGCTGAGGAGGTGAATTGCTTGCACCTGTGGCACCTCAGTGTGTGATTTTAGTGGAAAATCCTTTAGAGGCACTGGAGAAATTAGGAGCTGTGTTTAATGGCACTATCCTCAGGGTAGAGTTATTTTTTTGGAGAAGCAGAGGCCTTTAAATGTTTTTTTTTTCCGTTTGTTTTTTAGTGCATGTTTGTTTTCAGATTGTATATTTCAAAGGATCAGCCACAACCTGAGTCTTTGGTGTAAAACGGAGTATCTTAGTATTTTATGGGGTTTTTGAGAGAAAGTTGGTGGGTATTGTATGTAAATGGTAAGTCTGGAGTGCAGTAAGAGAAGCTGTTCAAAGCAGGGAAGTACCTGAAATAGATTTTCATTTATACACCTTAAAAAACATGTGCCTGGATGTGTATATGGAAGTAAAAATTGCTTTTGGTATTTGCCTTTTAAAAGCAAGCAAGCATAACAACAAAAAAGTTCCCACTGTTCTGCTTTGGGATTGAAATCAGTAGATTACAGTGAGAGGACAAACTTATTGAAGAGCTTTTATGTGTCCATTTAATGTCAATTTACCATTTTTTGACTCTGAACTTGAAATACAGGAGTCGGCTTTTAGAAATAAGGAGTGAGGAGACAAGTTTAGGGTCAGCAAGATGATCTCACAAAAGGGACAGGATCCAGATAATGTCTTCTGTTGTAAACCCTCTACCCTTTTATCTCTCTCTGCATTTCATTTCTCCCTGTGCTCCTTCTCCCCCACCGTGGGGCCTGGGAAGCTCTGTCGGCTGGCACTGATACCTGCTACTGGGAGGTCAGTTGCCTTTCTTGGTTTGTTTGACCTCTTATCTTGGTGTGTTGGAAAGTCTTGATTTTAGTAACAGCCTTTTAGTTGTGAAGTAGCATTTCTTTGAAGAATTTGGTGTTCCACAATTGTGCATATACACATTCTTACCAGGTTGAAGAGAATGAATTCACCTGAGAAAGGAAAAGAGAAAACAGATGTCAGAAGTTGGTAAACTTTCCGTGGAATATATTAAAAATGGTACTAACTTTATGGAAATGCTCTCTCTCTTCCCTTTTCATTTTTGTAAACCAAACGGTAGAATCCTTGGCTGAGAGAGTGATTCTTGCTGGATTCCTAGTTCCAGGTGATCCTGAAAACAGATAGCTAATGCCTGGAGTGGTGTGTCTCATCTGTAGAATAGGGCTCAGGCAAAAGACCAGAATGGGGATTCCTTAAGGCCCCTTAAGTTGTTTAGGAAGTATGTATTGGGTACCTACTGAATGTGAGGCGCTGTGCTGTCTCCAGGGAAATCCATGGAGCAGGTGCTGCGGTAGGGA
Organism: Furipterus horrens; assembly: GCF_987537825.1. Classification (NCBI taxonomy): domain Eukaryota; kingdom Metazoa; phylum Chordata; class Mammalia; order Chiroptera; family Furipteridae; genus Furipterus; species Furipterus horrens. Next base: position 81,602,628 of record NW_028327176.1, on the reverse strand, counting down.
AAGCTAGCAGGAAACACACAACTCCTAGATCAATGATTACATGCCATGTAAACTGAGGGACTGTTCGTAGGTGCTGAAGCTGAAACCAAGACTCATTTTATTTAAAGAAAGGGAAATTGTCCTTAGTTAGGGCTTGACTACAGGCAGCTGCAGACAGAGCTGACTAGAAGTAGACTGGAAGCGCCGAGTGGCAGGCCAGTTAGCTTTTAGCTTATGGGCATTTTTTTGTAGAAAATTTTTTTTTGGTTGATTTGAGGCTTGATGTACATACAGCCTAGGGGGGAAATATGAATAAATTCAAGGATAGTTTTAGCTGGAGAGATTGTCTGGAGGTCATAAAAGTTGAGGTGTTTGTGTTGAAATTTGCTTTGGAGTGAAAATTTACAATCTGTAGAGCTCTAAATCCACATGGGTACAAGGGTTTTCTTGTCATAAGTCTTCAGACAGTTACCCGGGGAGTGTCTGCACTGGTGGCGGGCCGTGCTGGCCACCTGTGGGAAGGCCTCACCAGCTGGAGGGACTGGGCTAGGCATTTGCAGGCCAGGTTCTCATTAGAGCAGTCTTTGGGTCGACAACCTCTTAGGTTTCAGTGGAGATGAAAACACCTGAGCTACGTGCTTCTCAGGATGAGCGGGGTTCGTGGTGGAGGAGTTTTGTCAGCGGCATCAATGTGTAAACGTGAGCATCACTATCTGACCAGCCTCTGCACTGTCCTGGCGTTTTTAGTCATGGTAGTTCTCATCATCGTCAGCAGGAGTACAGTGATACCCTGTTGGTTCTGGGCCCACCAATATCAGTGGTATTAGGTTTGGGTTATGTTCATGTGTAATTGTTTTTAGGTCTTTAAATAACACAGGCTCCAAGCATATTTCTGAGGAATAACCCATGGCCTGGAGGGGTTTTAGGGAGGATAACTGTTTGGTTAAGTGGACTGTGGTTAGGACATCACCCAAAGCATTTGTCCTTCTTACTCTTGTCCTCTCTGCATGAGTACCAGCTCCTTGGCTTTGTACTTTAGTGATGAGCATTTCTCAAAGCACATTCCTTTCTTTTTCGTGTTCCTACTTGTAGAATGTGGGAGGAATGGCCAATGGAATAGGCAAGTCATCTTTTTGTCCCCCAGCGTCTTTTTTAAAAAAAAAAATTCTTTCTTACTTAGTTTCTCCAGAATGGATTAGGAGGGAATTGGGTGAAGTTTTGTCAAGGAGGGGGTTGTATAACTGTTTCAGAAATCACCCTTTAAATTGTTCTTTATACGCTTAATTATTTGAACCTCTAACACGCTCACATGTATGAATCTTGACTATGGGCTGGACAGTGTGTCACGTTCACTTATACATGTGGGCTGCTTTCCCTTTACACTGGACTCTGCCTTAGTTTGGTCCGAAAGGAGCCAGCACAGGGGGAGGTGTCGCTGTTATGTTCCTTGTCAGAGCTCTGTAGTTTCCTCCCCACTCTCTCCCCCCACGGGATACATGACCTCAGGGTCTGAAAAGGGAGTTCTGTGGCTTCTTCCTTGGAGAACGGCACTTTTCAGACTTTATGGTGTTTAGTTCCCTATTTGTTTTTTGTTATGCTTTTCCTCTGAACCTCCCTTCCAGGGTTGTAAAGTAGATTAAAATTAGTTTTATATTGAAATTGAAATATTTATAACGTGCCTGAGGATAAATGAAATTACCCCACGGTATTAGAATCCTGGTCTGTCAAGGAAAGATTACTTGAAAGTCAGTGAAAATAAAATAGGGTAAGAATCACATAGCCACACTGGTTTACATTTCTTAGGGTCTGTTCACAGTGCACCAACTTGTCTTATTGAACAGTTAGTTCCTCAGTAATTCATGTTCTTATCTGAAATGTGGCATTATCTCATTAGTCCACCTGCCCATTGGTTCATTCCTGGCTCAGGAGAGAATGCCACTCTCTCTATCAACCTACATTTTCTCATAAAACACCCAGCCCGTTGTCTGGTTATCAAGGTTGGTAAGCTCAAGCCTTACTTATACCAGAAGGCACGTAGCATTAGGAAGTTAAAAATAAAGGTTGGAAAGAAAGGATGGTATTTTATAGTAAACTGAGCCAGACCCTGAGCTAGTGCTTTCACCTGAAAGGATTAGTTTAGATAAAGTAATATTCCCATTTTGCTGAAGAGAAAACTGGAGGAGCCAAGGTTAAGTTACCTGTCTGTGGTCATAGAGCTTGAAGGTGTTGGGTTGGAATTCAGGCTCATCCCACTAAACCGCACCGAGTTTTACTGGCCGCATCCAGATCATTTTTGCTGCTAGCCACTGTCCCATGTCCACTTGGGAAATCGTATCAGTTTCAGGAAAACCAGTCCTAGTTCTGCTGGTGCCAGGCTCCAGCTGCACGGAGCACCAGCAGCCTCAAGCAGTCGTGGCACGGGGGTGGGAGTGGAGGGGATGGGGGTGCATTAGCAGACTGCACAACAATGCCAGATCTGTGCTTGGTGCAGAGGGAAAGATGCAAATAACAATAGCCAGCCTTTGCTGCATGTTTTATGCATGCCAGGAGTTACTAGTCCAGGAGTGGAGCATGCTTGTGCAACACTATCTGATTTAATCCTTCAAATTATTGCTGTGAGGCAAGCACTGTGATTAGCTTCATTTTTTAGATGTTAAACCTGAGGTTTACAGATGTTTTGCAGTTTGCCCAAGGTTGTATAGAGCCAGTCACTGGCAGAGCTGTGATTTGACTTTCTTGCTAAGCTTAACTGGTTTCCCAAATTTGCTTCTGAATAAAACAGTTAACTAATTTTCTAGAGGGCACTATCCCTTCCCCATGACACACCTTTTCAGAGAAAAACTTGCTTTGAGATAAAAGTTTTTGAAATGTGCCTTTGGCATTTTGAACTTAAACACTCTCATCGTGCTGCTTAAAGGAGAATAGAAGCACATTTATGCCCTGGAAGACCTAGCAAAATGGGCTGTCTTTTCTGTTGAGGTCATGGAGTCTGAGAAATGAAGTCAGTTGCCATCCTAAGGTCCCATGTAACTCCGATTATGAAACAGTGATATGGATGTTAACAAATGTGTGTACCACTTTTAGCTTTCAGACATTTTTGTTTGCAAGGATCCACTGAGTTTTTCAATCAAATTATATGACTTTAGGACACTCAGGGAAAACATGTCCAGGCTCCAGTCTAAAAGGTTGTCTTGTTTGTTCCAAGCAATACTCATTATAGGAGTTGCCAACACACTAAGGGATTTTGGTGATTACTTTGGATTTAGTTATGTACTTTTGGACAGGTACCTCAACCTTTTGTGGTTTAAAGGGTTAAGGGCCATTCACAGCAAGATGGCTTAACCCTTTAAACCACAAAAGGTTGAGGCAAAGGTTCTTGTGGGCATCTTAGTTCCTGCTGCTTGAGGATTTGTCAGGGGGCCTTGCGGGAGCCGCTGAAGGACAGCCCCCAGAAGGGTGTGTGTTTTCAGGGGCAGAAGGGTGAAATGCTTTCAAGGGCAGAGAGAATCCACAGGGCGTCTCTTTAACACTAAATATGTTTTCATCTTGCTGCCGGATTCTGTGGGAAGTCACTTCCAAAGACTATGGGTTATGATGTTGTTCTAGTCACAGTATATTGGAGGCACTGAGCTGGGGGCACAGTGAACTAAAACAGCCCCTTAGAGAATGTAAGGTGGCGTATTGGTTGGTACTCAGAATAGCAACATGTTCTCAGTTCTCAACAGCTCCTTACTGGGAAGGGGAAACCTAATGACATTTTTGGTTTTTGAATTTTTATAAGGCAAAGTTATGGAGATGGAAGGGAGGAATGTGAAGATATTATTTATAATGGCTTCAAAAACCCAGCACTTGTATGCTGTCTCCAGATAGTGAACTAGCATGGTGTGGATAAATGCATCTGTTTTTATTATTTATGCCTTATTCCAGAAAGAATTTAAGGTGATTATTTATTATCTAGGGGAAACTGTTGAGATAGTGAAACAATTGTGGATATGGGCAGCTAAGAAAACTTAATGAGGAACTGATCTTATTTGCTAGATTTGGGAATAATTAATGAGTAAGAGGGTGACAAGATTTGTCAAGTGATTTTTAAACATTTAATTTGATGTTTTGATGTGTTTTTATTTATTTTGTAAAGCAGAGTGAAAAATTCTTGTATTCTAGGCTAAAAGTCTTAAAGGTTTTCTTCTGGGCTTCCTAGCAAAGGCCCTTTGTATGTTATACAGACTCCGAATTCACATGACCAGTGCCAGGGAATGAAATAACTGCTTAGACATGACAAAGGCAATGATGGCCATCTTCTTGCCCCTTCCATTTTTGTCTGTTTCCTACCTGGCACCCACTTTGCAGTTATCCCTGACCCCAGGTGCAACTCTTCTGGAAGGAGACCTACTCCTATTAGTAGGTGGACCAAAAAACTGTTGAAGAAACAGAAACTCCAAAAAATGATACTTTATCATCTCTGTGTCTGCACATATTAAAAGTTTTTGGTCCCTCTGTCTCTGTCCCCCCGACCCCCCAACATTTTTTTTTTTTTCAGTAACACCTCCTTCCCTAGCTTCTGTCTCATCTACCTCTTAATGCTTCTCAATTAAGCAGAGTGGACTGTTCAATGGAGAACAATTTGCAGTCATGCAGAATACTTCAGAATAGGATGGATGTTGTCCTAGAAATTGAGAGCCGATTCAGGCTTGTGTTCCAGGCTCTCTGGGTTGCTGGACAGGGCAGTTTGTGCAGACAAGTACAGTTAACCCTTGAACAATACAGGGATTAAGGGTGCTGACCCCTGTGCAGTCAACCCTCTGCATCTGCAGATTCCCAGCTGTGGACTCCAAATACATACTGATGTTTACCGCCTGACTTTTCTTTCCCTAGGTGACTTTAGTAAGTGAATATCTGTCTGTAGTAACTTGCATCATATGTGTATTTCTGTATTGCAGGGAAGCTTTATTCAGAACTGAGTTTCCTTTGTTGCAGGTTCGCTGGGTTAGTTTCCTTTATTGGGGGGGGGGGCACTCGTCTCATCACTTTATCCAAGTTGAATATTAGCAAAGTCTGTTGCTCTAGGACCAGAATTTCAGCATATCAATTTTCCAGACACATTTTCTTTAGACCTTATAGGTCAGTTTGCATTTTTTGAGGGGGATTCATTAAATTTGTCATGAGAATGCTGTGAGAAGACTTAAAATTTAATTGTGTACCTTAAATCATTCATCTTGGAGAAGGATTTGATTGCAGCATATTTTGAACTTGGGCCCTTTTCTTCCAGCAGGAAATAGGCATTACAATATAACTCATCTTTTGCTGTAAGGAAAAATATTTGTTCTTATGAACACTTCGGAGCTTTGAATTGTAAGCACATACATGAATTAACAATTCTTGGCATTTTTCCTCTGTTCAGTGACTGAGGTAGTTATGAAGCAGTTCCAAACAGTGTTCTCCTTGCTTACCTGTGAAATGGAGTACATGTGAACTTCCTTGGTTTCAGTGCTGGAATTACACACGGTGGAGGGGAGGGTGAGGTGAAAGGCCTTCGCTTCACTCTGTTGAGCTCTGCATAGCCTTTCTAGGTGCATAGAAGTAATTTCCTGGGCCTTGCTTGTCTTGGAGATTTTGTTTAGTTTTGATTTTGGTTTGCATGAGGTGAGGAGTTTCATTGTGGTGATGAGGTTTAAAGTGAGCTCACTAAAGTGAATAATTATGTATAGAAAGGTATGTGCACTCTCAGTTTCAGTTATAAGCAGAATTAGATGTACCATCTGTACCTAATTCTGGGTCAGCTGTGTTTCAGGAGGTCATTGAAGACACTTGATGTCAGTGAAATCATGGCATCTCAAGTGCTGATTCTTAGACTTGCTGTAAGATTTCAGGATGAACCTTAATAAAAATCTCATGAAGCTAAGAGGGAATCTGAAAGCTGAGTGAATGCCATCTAGTTCACTCTGTTTCTGTTTCACAGCTGGGAATACCAGCTTCTGCCTCATAGCAGTTGAAAAATACTGGTAAAATATTGTGGGAAGTCAGTTATTACAAGTACTAACCTGTGTCTTCTGGGTCCCAGTTCACCTTTACCACAGGTGTGTTTTACAATTGAATGGCCTCTGTCACTTACAAATGAATTCCCTTACGGGCTGTGTTTGGATGAGACCCTCAACTCCATGGTTGTTGATTTTCCATGTGTTCCATACAGAGCACTGTGGCACAGGGTTTGTTGCACTATTAAGATTTCATTCAATTCTGAGATCTCCTCACAAGTATCTGAGTGTCCTTTTGGGGTTATGGGTGAGCAGGAGGGAAGCTTCTTTCCTGTGGGAAGCTTAGGCCATGAAGAGCTTTGGGCCTTTATTTTATACAGTTACAGTGCCATTAGAAAGTCACTGAAATAATGAGTTTAACAAATGCTTTTTGAAATGATGATATATTAACTTTATTATTATTTTTAGCTCATTCTCTATTAGTAACCTCAGGATACTTTGTATAGGGTTTTGAAAATACTATGTATAATCTCTGTTTCTGTATCTTTATATCTCTATAAAATTTGAGAACATCTTCCTGATAAATAATAAATAGTAAGTGAAAATACTGGATCTATAGAAAAGTAAGCTGAACCTTACAAATGGTAAAAATCGAGACTTGAACCCAGGACAAAAAATTTTTTTTTTCAGTAAGTCAGACATTTAGTAGTAGTAATAGGACATATAATACAGGCTCCATGGGAAAACAAAACTTCAAATAGTTTTTATAGTAATAAATATAGTCCTGGAACCCTCTATTCTTGGACGATGATAAATCAGACACTGTGTGTCAAAATTGTGGTAACTATTCATTTTACATTCTTTATTTGAAAAGAGGTGCTAACAAAGATTTAAGGACAGACACATTGAACATTTTCAGGGACATCATACTCTGCATTTATTTATGGCTCAGGTCAAGTCAGTGATCAAGGACAAGGAAGTTCATTATTTTCTAAAATTCTCCCAGGACCTAGGTTATCCAGCCACACTCTCGATAACCATAACCCTGACTGATCCCATAGTTTTGTTTTAAATGCTCATTCTCTTTGGAGAAAGCATATGGTCTGAAGAAAGGAAAGAAAACATGTGAAATTTGACAGAGGTCTGGGATATAAGCATTAGGAAAAATCACACACCTCAGGTAGCATGTTCTCTTAGAGTTAAATTGATCTATCTTGGTAGTTTGACACTGTGGAAAAGGATTGCCATTCTACTTTAGATATTTTAGACTTTGTATTTTTAGTTTTCATTAGACTGTAAAGGCTCATTAAATTAGGTCAGACTTCTCTTTGCATAACATTTTACTTCCTTGGGTTTCCTTGGGCATTTTTCTCATAGAAAGAAGTCTGTTCTAGTTTCCTTTTTATTGAGGATTCTTGCATGACACCATCTTCTTGGCATTTCCTCTTGAGTTTGCTTTTCTAAATTCTCCAACGAAGAGGAAGAGTTTGTGAAGGGGAGCTGTATTATAAGTGAAAATTAACTGAGCTTTATCTTTAATTCCTTTAAAAAATTCAGACTCCATTTCTCTTAAGCCTTTAAAACATTTCTGGGTTTTCCTACTATCTTATGTTCTTAAGCTTGCTCTCAGACATACTGAGACATCTGCATACAAACTAGAGGTGTTCTACTTAAAAAATAAAGTGGTGCACAGGCTAAGGTAAAATACTGTTTCTTGGAATAATGTGTATATATATTTATTTTTAGCTCAAAATTGAGTCTTTTAACTTGTTGGCAGTTACATAATAAAGAACAGGTTGACTCCAAAGAACCAACTTTTTAAAAAGTATATTTTATTGATTATACTATTATAGTTGTCTCAGTTTTTCCACCTTTCCCCCCCTTTGCCCAGTACCCCCTTTCCTCCAGCAACCCCCCGCTTAGTTCATGTACATGGGTCGTGCTTATAAGTTCTTTGCTCTTCATTTCCTATACTATTCTTTACATCCCCCTGTCTATTTTGTACCCACCAATTATGCTTCTTAATCCTTGTACCTTTTCCCCCATTATCCCTTCCTCCTCCCAGCGGATAGACCTCCAGATGATTTCCATATCGATTTCCCAGCTGATAGACCTCCAAATGATCTTCATATCTATTCTTGTTCTGGTTGTTTGCTCAGTTTGTTTTTGTTTTTTAGCTTCAATTGATAGTTGTGTGTTTGTTGTCATTTTACTGCTCATAGTTTTGATCTTCTTTTTCTTAAATAAGTGACTTTAACATTTCATATAATAATGGCTTGGTGATGATGAACTCCTTTAGTTTTACCTTGTCTGGGAAGCACCTTATCTGCCCTTCCATTCTAAATGATAGCTTTACTGGATAGAGTAGTCTTCATTGTAAGTCCTTGATTTTCATCACATTGAATACCTCTTGCATGTCCCTTCTTGCCTGCAAATTTTCTTTTGAGAAATCAGCTAATAGTCTTATGGGAACTCCCTTGTAGGAATTTCTTCTTTTTGTAGGTAATTCTGCTTTTCTCTTGCTGCTTTTAAGATTATCTCTTTATCTTTAACCTTTGTCATTTTAATTATAATATGTCTTGGTGTGGTCCTCTTTGGGTCCAACTTGCTTGGGACTCTGTGGTTCCTGGACTTGTATGTCTATTTCCTTCACCAAATTAGAGAAGTTTTCTTTCATTATTTTTTCAAATAATTTTTCAATGTCTTGCTCTTCCTCTTTTCCTTCTGGGACCCCTGTGGTCTGGATGTTGGTACTTTTGGAGATGTCCCAGAGTCTTCTTAAACTCTCCTTTTTTTTATGAGTTCTTGTTTCTTCTTTCTGTTCTGGTTGAATGTTTATTTCTACCTTATGTTCCATATTGTTGTTTGGAATCCTGGCTTCCTTTCCTTCACTGTTAGTTTCCTATGGATTTTTCTTTATTTTACTCAGTGTAACATTCATTTCTTCACTTATGTTTTTGCCATACTCAGTGAGTTCTCTGAGCATCCTGATCACCAATGTTCTGAACTCTGCATCTAATAAGTTGGCTATCTCCATTTCATTTAGTTATTTTTCTGGGGTTTTGTTCTGTTCTTTCATTTGGACCATATTTCTTTGTCTCCTCAATTTGGCAGCCTCCTTCTCTTTGTTTCTGTGTATTAGGTAGAGCTGCTTTGACTCTATCTTAGTGCACCTGTTAAGTTGTGTGGGGCAGAGCCTTAGGTAGTCACCAGGGCAGGGCGACCTACTTCACCTGCTTTGTGGCTCTGTGTGTGGGGAGGGGTCAGAAGGGGGACATTGCCACTGCCTGGCTTCTAGAGGTTTGCCTTGGACTCTCCCCATTTCTGTTAACTTCATCCTTTTCCCATATGCAGCTGGCGCTCTTCTAGCTGTTGTGTTCATGATGATTCCTGGATTGGGTGGGTTTGTGTATGTTTTAAGTCTGTGCGGTCCCTTTAAGATGAGTGTCCTGAGAAATGGGCAGTTTCTTTTGCTGTCCCAACCCCTACTGGTTTTTATGGCCAGAAGTTATGAAGCTTTATCGTCTTGGTGCTGGACTTCACAGTCTGGCCTGGGGCTGGGATTGCTTGCTTCCATGATATTCTTCTCAATTTTCATCCAGCACACGTGAACTGCCTGTCCTGCTGCTGTTCCCCCCCCCGCCACACTGCATCCACCCCGCTCCGACTCCCTGTCTTCACCCCTCCTACTCGTCTGCATGAATACAGCGTCTTTAAATCCTTGATTTCAGACTTTTCATGCAGTTCGATTTTCTGGCAGTTCTGGTTGTTTTCTGTTTTGAGGTTAGTTGTAATTCTCCTGGTTGTGTGAGGAGATGAATGAAGTGTGTCTACTTATGCCCCCTCTTGACTGGAAGTCCAAAGAACTAACTTTTTTTCTTTGGAATTGTAAGTCCTCTGGGAACAAAGTAATGTTTAAGCAGTAATAACTAGAGCTTTTAAAAGTGAAGCATTTGTGTTTTATGAACTTGTTCTAGAAGTTAAAGGCAATGTAGTGTTCTTTTCACTTGGTTTTGGTGTAAATGAAGTATTTCATATTTAAGATTATGTAAAGGTTTTGGAGTTTGCTCTTAGATATATATTTTTCTCATAATTTTTTCTTTTATGATTGTGTAGACTGTAAGACAGTGATGCTTGATCTTTTCCAGTGACTTGCCCGAGATTTTGCTTGGGCTCAGTCATCCATCAAACAGTGACCCCAGGTGCTTTGTGTGTCTGGCATCACATTGGGTGCTGAGGATATAGAGGTAAGATAGTCAAGCTTTATTGCTCAAGATACTCTTGCTTTGTAGACAGGTAATTGAATTACAGTGAGAGTGGGAGCTCTGAGAAGAAAATGACACTTTAATTCTCTGTTCAGCCATAGCTCTCCCACCCATGAGTTACATCCAGCACCTGTATAGAGCCAGGGCCTCTGCACAGTCCCATGTTAGCTTAAGGCAGGTACTGAGGAGAAAACATGGTTACGGAGCTGTGGGCTAGAAGGACAGGCTGTGTGATTATAGAGGCCTGATGGGTCTCAGGTTGTGAGGTTGGACAAGTTAATTAACCCCTGTCAGTCTGTTTCCTTGTCTGAAAAAATAGGGCCAGGAGTCCCTGCCAAGCAGGGTTGTCGTCTGGATTAGAAAGCATATGGAAAGTGAATTGACTTCTAGTTAAGCGTCCAGTAAATGGTGTTCTTATGATGTAGGTGGTGACCTTTGGCACCAGGATTATGTGAACCAGTTTTCTAGGTGCCTCAGTTTAAATGACTGAGAGAAATCCTCTCAGAATACAGAATCTGGCAAATTGCCACACCTTGATACAATGCTGAATCTACTGGCTTCACTGTGGTGATGCACCCACATCTGGCACAGGGAGGCTGGCACAGGTAGCTGGGCATAGGTGGCACAGTTGGACATATCCCCGCCGTGACCGCCGTCTGGGCAGTTGCTTTCCTTGCAGTGACTTGCATTCCTGGAATTTAGAATGCCTGAGGAATTTTCAAAGGAGGTTCTTTTGACTAGAACCCTGGTCTGGCCCAGGCCCTGACTCCCATTCAGGTCGAGTACAGAAGTACTTTCTTTATATGTCTGCTGAGTTGTCAGCTCTTTTGGAGGTGACATGGCTAGAGAGGCACTGGGGAAGACCTTTAAGGGCATGGCCATCTAGACGGGAGCTCTTTAACAAAAGCCTGGCAGTGAACGGAATTTCCTCATTCTAAATCTCTGGGAAGAAACTGAGCATGGGTTGCACAAAGCTTTCCTCTGTTTCACTGGGGGCAGCAGAGGGCTGTGAGGCTCTGACCTGCTAAAACCGCCTCTTCTCAGCTTTCCATGCCCACCCTCCCTGAGTGGCTGTAATTGGAGCTGGGAAAGGGGAGGATTAGGGAAGCAAGAGTGCTTTCTACTAGCTTCCTACAGCTGACTTGGGCTTTTGGGGCTGGGATGTTATGCAGAATTTGAGTGGCTGCCATTTGTGGAAACAGAACATTTGGACAATTGATAGGTGGCTAGATGGGTTTCTCATGGCAGCCTGTCTGTTCATCTTCTGGGCATATGAAGCCAGAATAGCGAAATGGCTGAGGGTCTGTGGTCTGCAGCCCTGTGCTGCCACTCAATAGTTTTATGACCTGGCAGTAGCTGTAAGTCTACTTTCTCTCTTATTGCAGAGCTCTAGGGACTTTAAAGCAGAACTTTGGTAACTCTTACACTTACTACCAGTCCACAGTGGAAAAAGGCTCTGTTCTCAGGGCTGTTGTAGAATTGGACAAGAGAGCACAACAGAACCACTTGGTAGACATTCATGAGTTTTGTAGTGGTTTTTCAGGATTCCTTCCATCAGTCTTTACCCTTCAAGCTTTCTCTATATTGTTGTTGAGTGACTTTATAGGGCTGTTTTCGGGTTCAGTTTAGGAGGGTAGCTTTCTGGGGGCAACTGGCCTATATTCATAGCTGGAAAAGGAAGAGCCCTACCTGTCTGCCTCAGAGGCAGGTGGGAGAACTTTGCACTTCAGAAGTGAGTCAGCTCTTGGGTCATATTTGGTCTCCTCCATTTGATTGTATTTCCTGTGAAGAATTTGTATCTCACTGAGTTTATTTCCAGATGCTATGTTGAAGCAGAGGATTGCTCTGGTGGACTTGTCAGGAAGCCACTGATGAGAGAGTACCTGAGAGATTTGGAGGTTGTACTGTTGTGGGGGAGAGACCTGAGTCAGCCCACTCCCCACCCCTGCCAGCTTGTTCCTTATTTCTTACCTGTCTTGCAAGAGACTAATTCAAGGGAGAGAGAAACACATATAGCGGAAAGGAGACAGTAAGTTTATTTATGAAACATATGATCACTAAACTATAGGCAGGCACCTGGCTAGTTTGAATGCCCCACATATAGAGGAAATAATTTTGTTTTATACACGTGAGCCAAGGCTACAAGTGGGCACTCAGTGTATCTGAGTGCAAGGTTTAGAAGGGGGAGAAGGAGGATAAGCCTTGGGAGCAGTATAGTTGTGTGTAAAGGTTGTGCTTTCAAATCACTAAACTGATCCATCACACCAGCATCTACCACTCACAACTTGGTCTTCATTGGTCTCCTGATTATCCATTGAAAAACTGTTTACTGAGGGCTTGCTGTGTGCAGGCTCTGAGTTAGGTGCTGGGCGTGTTACTTTTCCTGCCTCTTAACTTAGACTCTAATAATTAGTGATTTGCCATCTGGGTGATTTTTTTTTTTTTTCTCAAAAAAATTTGAAGCCTGGTGGAGGGCAGCCCTGGTTTACACCTGCTGTCCTGGTGTATTTCTTGTTAATGACTCATTCATTCTCAAGTGAAAAATTAATATTGGCTCCCAGAGAAGGGGGAACGAGGCAGGGCACTTGTTTGGCTATTTATCAGTTGGTGTTTTTGTTGGAGGGTTATGAGGCGTTTGCTATTTAACCTTTTCCTATGCTGGCGAAACCACACCTGCTTGTTTTACACATCCGGAGATAACAGTCATGCATTTATTAGTGCGATCCTTACTAATTATAACATATGCTCTAGGGTTATAGTTTTCAGGGGGGAGCTTTTTATTTTTTATTGGGAATGTGGGTTTTGCAGATACATACTAGAGTCTCTATAACATCATTCCTCATGGGGCCATAGTTGCAGTTATTCTGAATTATTTAGGGGAGACTACAAAATATGGACACTTAGGCCTCACTCCTAGGGATTTTGATCCGTTAGATCTTAGTGAGGCTCAAGCTATAATATATAATTACCTACAAAACAAAAAAACACCCAACAACAGCAACACAAATCCCTGCTGATGACTAATGTCAGCTAGGGTTGAAGAGCCACTGTGACCACACATAGGACCCCTGGCAGTATGCACATAGGTGAGTATTCTGAGTGGTGAGGCCACTGGAGGCATTTCTGGAGAGCTTGTGCCAGCCCTCAGCAGTCTCTGTGGAGCTCAGCTCTAGACAGTCTTTCCTTGGACCTAGGGACCTAGCTTTAACAAATCTGTTTTTCAAGAGAAATCAAAAATCTGGGTTTTAGAAATTTTGTATCCTCTTACTTTTTGGAATGATCAAGTAAAAAAAAAAAAAAAAAAGAACCTCCCACCCCCATCTCCCCATGCACCACTATAGGAAATGTGATGTCCCGTTTAGTCAATGAATTATCAGGGAGAGGAACCTTTCTCTTTCTCAGCATCTAGAAAGTGATTTCTGGCCATAGAGTTGCAAGAATTGCCTTAGTAAGATGCCAGGGTAAACTGACATGGTAGAAGTGCAGCCATAACAATACAACATGCAATGGCTGTTTTCAATATGGCTCTGTTCATAGGCTCTTGTTATGAGTCAGTCTGCGAGTTTTGTAACCTCACAGCCCAACTAGCTACATAGCAAAAAATATGTAGTGATGTGTACCATAAATTTAGGGATTTATTTTTCAATTAAAAGCATTTCGTTTTCTCTCTGACTGTTGTCCTCATAGAAAAAAAGGGAGATTGTTTTCAGTGCTTGGTTATACAATCCCAGCTGGGCTCTGCCAGTAGAGGCCTCAGACCTCAGCCTTGAGGATGAGCTTTGCTGAAGAGAAGCTGTGTAGTCAGGTGATAAATGGAAAAATTTGGAGACATTTTTGGCCAGCGGCTCTGGTTTTGTTTCTGCAGCCCCCAGTCCTCTATAACCCAAGTCTGAGCTTTGCATAAGGAAGTAGTCGGTGTTGGGAGTGGCTTGGCTAGTCCAGAGAAAAAATTCTGCTCGTGATGTGTGCTAGGCGGTGCTGTTTTCAGAGATACACTGCAGAGGGACATCCTTGGGGCACTGTCTGCTGCTGACCTGAGGGAATGGAGCATGTCACCGTTGTTGCAGCTTTCTTACATCCACTGCGTTGCCTACAAGCCTCAGAACGTAATGCCCTGGACAAGGTGGTGGGAATGGGCATCCTGCCCCGTGGTGCCTGTGATTGTTTCTGTGTAAATTAATTCAAGCTCATTAGGTCCTCCAGGGCAAGTCATTCTTCACCTCCTTCCCTCTCTGACCATATGACAGGGTATCAGGCCTCTCTGGCCACCCAGTATAAAATACCAACCTCCCCTTCCTGGCACTCCCTCTTCTGCCGGGTTTTCCTCTGTAGCTTTAAAAAAAAGTCAGAAAGTATTCCCAACAGCAGCAAATACAGTCACTTGTCACTTTTTTATTGCTTGTGTCCACCTCTTAGCATGAGGGCATAGACTTCTACATTTATCCCTGCTGTATCCCTGGTGTGGAGACCAGTGCCTGGTAAATCAAAATGCTGGCTTGCGGGCAGACCTCGGAGCCAGGGCATTTTATAGTGAGGTGGTGAAGCTCCTGAGAAGTTAAGTGACTCATTCAAGATCATAAACCTGCTTAGTGGAAGAGAGAGCAATTTACTCAGATAATCACAATTTCTTTTTATTTTTAATATCCTGAATTTACCTTAAGAAAGCAAATTTTGATGTATTTCTGGCTTCAAGAGTTTTAATTTACTGCTGTCTTTTCAGCTACAGTTCTGTAGGGTAATTTTGGATTCCTGTGGCTGTAGATTGAAGAGAGTAGCTTCCTGGAGCAGCAAGTCCATTGACAGACGTTGTCTCATCAGGGGGTTGATGAAAGGGAACAGGTAGATTTGGGCTGAACCACAAAGCAGAGCTTTGTATTCCTGGGAAGAAAGAGTGTCACTGGGCATTTCTCCTGCCATTCTCAGTTAAGGATCTTAAAAGCCAGAGTTAATTAGGCAATTGCATAGATTCATGATTGCTCAAGTGCACTTATCCCAGATGAGCTTATGATCCCCCAGGCAGTTGAGAAGTCTTAGTTTTCTCCCTTGCATCATTTTCTGAGTCTTGCCCTTACATACTGATAGCCCCAGGCTTTGCCTAGACCCCAGTAATGTTCTCAGGAGTTCTGCAGAGTGGACATTGGATAGTAGAGTCTGTGGGGGTAGCAGCACAGTTTTCAAGTGATTACTTGGCAACTGTCTGATTTCTCAAGATACCTTGGTTGCAACACCTGAGGCTGCGGTACCAGTCGGGTTGACTGAAAAGTAGAGGTAGGGTTAGGGGAAAGGGCTTTCATAAAGCAGCCCACTGACAACATCCCTGTGCTGTGCCCAAGGAGCTAGGCAACCCTGATGACCAGATGCTTCTTCTTCACCAGCTTTTATCTCCTCATTTCCACCCACCTGCTGGTGTCCGTGAGTGGTCTGTGAGCAGATTTTGGAATGCAGACCTTAACTTGAAATTGCTGTGGCCTATGAGGAAGTGTGTTGGTCCCTGCACGGGAATTCCACCTCTCTCTCTCTCTCTCTCTCTCTCATAGCTGTGTGACCTTGAGCTAGTTTTCTAAACTCTTGGAACTGCCACTTTCTTTCTGTAAAGTAGATATGGTTTTCTTATTTGTGAGGTTGTTGCAAGAACTGCCTGTATTGTATATTAAAGTATTTGTACACTTGTATGTGCCAGACACAAAAATAAATATCAGTTAAGAATATTCGTTGAAAGAATGAACATGCAATGGGTGCGTCTTTATCATTCTCTTTGTTGGGTGGAGGGTAGGTTTATTGATAGGAAGGAAGAGGAAAGGAGAGGAGAAAAATAGAAGATGCATGTAATCCCCATTCCACTTTGTCTCGTTGTTTACTTATGTGGTCATTGCATGGCCTTCTGCCAGGAGTGATCAGAACACTGACTCTGTGACCCACTGGGTTTACTGAAGCCTGGTAAAGTTATAAACCTGTTCCTTTATTTATTCACAGTTTTTCATTAGGGGAACAATTTTCAAAATAATTCCTGTTGAGTTAGATTTTTCTACTGTTTTAGACTTAAATAGGCATGCTGATTTCAAAACTGCAGTTAGTTTTCTTCTATCACGTCAAGTTTTTTTCTATACAGCTTATCTTAATGCGACCACTCGAGGCTGGATCAAGCCTGGATCGAAGGAAGCACTAGTGCTCTCCTATTGGCTGAGAGCAAACCTCCCTTGAGTGGGCAGGGGTGGGGGATGACCTTGGAGATCTGTGACAGGTTCATACTTGTCTAGGCTATTCAGTTACAAATGAGACAGAGTAGTGAGAGGTTGTGTGCTGCTCTATATAGTGAATTGTATTCTGAACTGTAGTTCGTGTTCTTGTCTGTATACAAGGAGTTAGCAGAATTTATTTTTTTAGTTATATACGTATTTGTTTCCTTTCCTTCAGATCATGTCTGCTTCTGCTATTTCTTGTCGTTAAGTGCCTAAACAACCCTGATTCATTTTGTTATATCCGTGGCAGTTTCACCATTCCCAAATGACAAGCATCAGTGCATTTGTCAGGCAAGCCTATTTTGCATATTTTAAAGTAAAACTTGGTGCTCAAGATAAGTCTTGGGCCCCTCACAAGGTGTGCAAGCAGTGTGTCGAGAGTTTACAGATGTGGACGAAAGGAACACGTGATAAATTGCCATTTGGTATA
Source organism: Furipterus horrens (assembly GCF_987537825.1). NCBI lineage: Eukaryota > Metazoa > Chordata > Mammalia > Chiroptera > Furipteridae > Furipterus > Furipterus horrens. The sequence continues at coordinate 81,585,740 of NW_028327176.1, read as the reverse complement.
CCTATGGTTTGGCGAGAGCCCAGACATCATTCAAGTGACTGTTCCTTTTGTATAGTGAAAACGTCAAGATGTAACAAGAAAAACAAATATAAAAAAGAGTATCCTAGTCTACCATCAGCTATACGCCCAGTGTCTCATTCAGTTGAAATCCCAGTGCAGTGCCAGTTTTCACTGAAATACCCTCTTTCAAAAAACAGAAGTATAGTGAAGAACTAAGTGACAGCTACGATGAAGATTTTGAAATTGAAGGTGACTCAGTTTGTAAGGGATTTGATTTGATCAGCATGAGTTGAATGATTTGGCGCGGGATTTGGGACTATCCAAAAATGCTCCAGAACTCCTAACATCAAGACTGAACAAGAAAACCTTGCTTGGAAAAGGAGCGAAGGCATCCTACTTTCAATGAAGAGAAAGTGCATTTTTGTAGTACTTTTGAAGTGACGGTGACTTTGTGTATTGCCATAACATATACGGTTTAATGGAGGAATTGGGAATTCCAATCTATAACGCAGCTGAATGGCGACTGTTCATCGATAGCTCAAAGTGGAGCTTGAAGTGTGTCCTCCTCCACAATGGCAGTTTATTTGGTGCAGTCCCAATTGGCCATTCAGTTTGTTTTCATAAAGAATATGAAGACATAAAGAGAGTCATTGATCTGTTGCAATATCATAAGCACAATTGGATCATCTGTGTTGACTTTCAAATGGTCTGCTTCCTTCTTGCTCAGCAACGAAGATACACCAAGTATCCCTGTTTTCTGTGTATGTGGGACAGCAGAGCTCATGAAAAGCATTGGGTGGAGTCGAATTGGCCTCCAAGATCTGACCTCAAACCTGGTGATCCAAACATTCTACATGAGCCACTTGTTGATAGAAAGAACATTCTATTCCCACCTCTGCACGTAAAACTGGGTCTCATGAAGCAATTTGTTAAAGTATTGCCACTGAAGAAGGCTGTTTCAAGTATCTCATTTTGGCATTTCCTAGCCTGTCGTTTGAAAAGATAAAATACCTTAATATGTATGCTTGGTAGCAGAACTTTACTACTTGTACACAATTTGACTTACAGTAACAATATATAGCCTTTATATGAATAAAATAACTCTAAAGAAACAGTATTTTCAGGTAATTTTTAAAAAATTTTCTTTTGTATGTACATTTTGTATGATTTTTGGGACAAAGGGAGGGTATCCTGTGCCTTTAAAAGTTGACGTGATAGAGAAAACTGGGGTCATTTTTTGATTCAGATGCCAAAAGTTAGTCAAAAACAAGTGTCAGATCTAACTCAATGAAAATTGTGTTCCCCAGTGTTATAATTCTTATTCTTAGAAAGCTGGAATAGATGTGCACAGCTCACAAAAACTGGTATATAACATGGAGAAAACCTCATCTGTTTTAATAGTACACTTTAAACAAAAGATGCTTTGAGGAGAATTTTTGTTTTCAAATGCTGAGACTAGAGCTCTTCCTATTTTTTGTGGAAATAGCTCTTAAGACTTCAGTGATTTGTTTTCATTTGATCAAATTATATTTTGATGAACTTAGTGTGAGTTTGCATGAAAATGCTTTGACTTTGAAAACTTGAGAATGTGGATGCATCATTCAAGTGTGACCTAAAGGAGAAACTCTAAAGGTGGGTTTTCTCTTTTACCTGTTTTATTTAGGAGGAGTAGGGGAACTATGAGTAATGAGTGAAGTATCTTTGAAACATTCAGCACAGGCAAATGGAGAGTTGTATACAGACTTTGAAGACTAAAAGGAAAACAAATACAGCATTTTCTTGAATACCATCGTTTTGTTATAACATTGATGTGATGTTCTAGGAACTTTACCCTTGTTTATATCAATTACCCTGTGCTAAAACTTGTTTTGTTATACGTCGTTTCACTTAAAGTCGAAGAATTTATTGACAGTGTTAAGTGAGGATTTGCCGTACTACCCTTAGAGACCACATTTCAGGGAGACAAAAAGCTGTTTACAGTTTGACTTTATATAAATTCTGTGACTATATCCATGTTCAAGGGCAGTGTTATTTTAGAGTCAGCTTTTTGAAATGCTGAGAAAAAGTAAGGAACAATTTGAAAACCTTAATTGAAGGTTGGGTTGGTGAAGTGTAAAAGTCGACTGTGGGCGGAGCAGGAGCCCAGAATGGAATAAGAATCCTTTGCATCACTTAATCTCTTACCTTTTGATGTCTGCCTGAAACTGTCAGCTTTTTCCCTCTAAGCCAATGAAGAATTCAGTTTGTGTGCCTTAGTGATGTTAAAGTAATATTTTAATATTGAAATTATACCATGGGTATAATTCTAAAAATCGAGTGTTCTGTGAAGTCACAGGGGAGACACGTAGGGAAACTTCTTGGGGATGAGAGGATTAGTGATGGGAAAAGGGAAAAAGGAACCCATAGAGTTCTGTTTCATCTTTTGTTCTGGGAAAGTGGTTAGTCAAGCTTTTTATTAAAATTCATTGTTTTCTGTATGATGCAGGGCTGTGTGCGCTCTGACTTCACAGTGGTTGGCGTAGTTTAGCCCTGGTTGGTTATGTTATGCTGTAACATTGGGCTCCCCAATGGGTCATTCATGAGGCCCAGCTCCCTTCCCTCATTCTTTCTTACCTTCTTATTTGAGAAACTCAAAGTTAAAACTTAATATATATGTTAAAAAAAAAAAAAAGACAGGATTCCTTGCTTTGGAGTAGGGACCTATGGTCACCTTATGTGTTTCAAAGGGAATGCGAGAGTTCAGATTATTATATGCCAGCTAAATATTTAAATATTTTAACATGTGAAATGAACTAATGAAGAAACAGTTTCTTATTTTTTAATCATAAAAATATTGATAATACAGAAAAATAGAGAAAGATGAATTCACTATTTTTAGTAGCTTCAGACAATGAACAAATGTGAAGTAGTATATGTTGTATGTGCAGATCTTGCTGTGTGAGGGAATGTGTGTTTTAGTGGTTGTATCTCCATTGGTCAGTTATCTTTTATCCAATGCTTAATTAAATGACCTTGAGGAGTATAGTATTTTAATGAATCTTGACAGTCATATGATTGAACTCCAGATCTAGCATTACCAGTTTGGCTAATTGCTTAGCTGTTGAGTGTGGTAAGCCTTATCAACACAGTGCCTAAAGTAGAAAAAGTGATTTTAATACACATATTTGACTATAGAAGGGATTTGGAGCTTTTCATGCTATTAAATGTTCTTTTGTTGTTTTAAACTAAAATTGCTGAACTTGAAGACAGTAGGGTTTTTCAAGTGAGTAGAGGAGAAAGCAGTTGCAAATGTTTATTAAATATTAGTGATAGAATCAGAAATCTCCATTGTTATAAATGCTTTGGTATGAACACTTGACAGTGCTTTTTCTTTTACTATGAATGTGAGAATGGATATGCTAATTTTTGTCCTTGTATTTTCTGGGCCCTTTACTGTTGGTGCTTTTTAATTTTCCACTCTCCCTCTTAGAATGTAATTGCTGTCTAGACACTGGCTCCCATGTACACACACCTCAGGCTGCTGCCTGCTTTGGAAGGGGCACGATTTTTTTTCATGCAGCTTCACCAGGTGCTTTTAAAAAGCAGTTGTCTTCTCTTCCCACTTCACCCACTGCCCATCCAAATCTTCTGTCCCCTCTTTGAAGGAACTACTTACTCATGAACTCTCATGGCAGTATTTCTTCCCTTGCACAACTCTGTCATTTTGTTCATCCATGTCTCCACTTACCTTACCAACCTAAAGGTAATTTTCGCTACAGTGATAGATCACATGACTGGAACTTAACTTGCTGTCTGGCCTACTCACCCACCAAGTCCCCCCCCCCCCCCCCCCCCCCGCCCCATCTGTTCTGGAACACAGCCGAAAATGACAACAGCATGCAGGGCCCAGATGACTGGGCCCTTTTTTTGTAGGAGCCAGACTGTTAGTGTCTGACGTAATGTTCCTCTATGCTGTCACTTAAATTGCAAGGACAGGATAGTAATTGATGTTCATAATGATTTCCCTCAGCCTTTAAGAAAAGTATCTTTAATCTAATCAAGATTTTAGGGTGAGAAAGATTTCCATCCAGATTGGTCTCTTAAAGAAAAATGATGTGGTGCATAAATTATTTTACTTTTAACTGTGTGCTAAGTCAGCAGTGCAAAATGACTCACTTATTGCGGGGTGGGCACTGATTGGAGTCTTACCATGCTATTTTACTGTTTAATTCTTGGTAGAACTTTAAGTCTACACATTCTCTGCTATTTTCCTTAAATGGAGTGTTCCAGATAAGGCAGCTCTGACCTCAGAAAGGCCTAATTCTATATTGAAGTCTTTAATTTGAAACTTTAGGGAATAAAAACACTGTCTTGTCATTAAATTGCAAGTCTTGACTGATCTCACAACACTTACATATTCCCGAGCGGTCTCTGTCCTGCTCATCCACAGCCCTGATCATGGAGGGGAGAAGGAGGTAAATAAACCAGATACTAATTATAATAAGAAATAGTAGTTACAAGGATAAAATGTGCAAAATAATGAGCCTGCTCACCTCACAGCTGATTTGGGCTGTGGAAGGGTATGATGGTATGATGACAGCAGCACTTGAGAAGCGTGTTTCCTTGGGGTCGTGTTGCCATAATGCCTGCTCTGTTGTAAGGAGGGATTCAGAAGACAAAAATGCTTTTGAAGTGCTCTGATCTGTCTCCCAAGTTAATTATTTGGTTCCTTATCTCACATGGCTCACAAAGTGGTGTCTGGGTAATATTCCTTCCCCTTTGGTTGATTTTGGATCTTTTGCAGACATTTCCTGGAAAAGAACACTCAGAAGTGGTTTGGGGGTTTGCAGTGCAGAACCAGTGAAGCTGATGTTTGTTTTGTGGTGGGTAAGTGTAGAGAACCTTAGATAGAGTGGTTGGTGGATTGAGTGATGAGCTCATGCCACTTATGACATGGTTATGTAAGTTCTACATTTGCTCTTAAAAATAAATATAAGGGGAGAGTGGATTGAAATTTTTTTAAAAAATTTAAAAACACTAGTTTTTAGAGCAGTTTTAGGTTTCACAGTAAAATTGAGAGGAAGGCACAGAGATTTCCCATATACCCTCTGTTCCCACACATACATAATCTCCCACCAGAGTGGTACATTTGTTGACATTGATGAACATGCATTGCTAAATCACCATCACTCAAAGTCTGTAGTTTACATTAGGCTTCACTCCTGGTATATATTCTTTTCTTAAATTTTTAAAAAAATTATTGATTTTAGAGAGAGAGGGGAAGGGAGGAGGAAGAGGGAGAGAGAGAAAAACATCGACTTGTTGTTCCATGTCTTTATGCATTCATTGGTTCATTCCTGTATGTGCCCTGACTGGGGAATGAACCTACAACTTTGGTGAATTGGGATGATGCTCTAACCAACTGAATTACCCGGCCAGGGCCTCTTAGTGTACATTCTATGAGTTTGGGCAAATGTGCAATGGCATCTATCCATTATCTTAGTATCTTACAAGAGTATTTTCACTGCCCTAAAATCCTCTCTGCTGTGCTTGTTTGTCCCTCTTTCCCAGTTGGAGTTATATATATATATAATTTATTGGGGTGATATTGGTTAATAAAGTTATATAAAGTTTCAGGTGCCCAGTAGAAAATTTTAAGGTAAAATATGAGTGATTTGAAGAAGACATCCTGGAGAGAGAATTGGCAAACCAAGTTTGGCTTAGCCACTAGACTTGTGTCCTTTTATCTCTCTGAGTTAGTTTCTCATCTGTAAAATCAACTCTTTTGTTGAATTAGGCTTGCATGTCCTTTGAACTCAGGAACATTTCAGAACATAAGTTATATGATTTTATGGTAAACATAATTGACATTTGTTATAATTTTCTTGTTACAAATTGAACTTTCACATACCAGAACCCTCAGCTAAGGCAATGAGTGCATGTAATATTGTAATAAATACTATATAATCCAAAAAGGATACGAGAACTTAAATTTGGGCTTTTTCATATAAGCTTGGAAAACTTCAGAATGCATAAGAATCACTAGAGACTGGATAAAAAAGCCATGGATTCCTATACCCCACTTACAGAATTCTCATGTTGGGGTCTCGTGTGGGATCTGGAAAGCTGCATGTCACAGGTGAAAGTGAGAAACTGAAATTGACTTCCTTAATAGAAAAACTTGACACCTCTCTCCCTACAATCAACTAGTAATATCCAAAACATTACATCCCTAAAGCAACAAAACACCACAAAAAAAAAAAAATCATACCATCAAGGAACAAAGCTTCCAACTTGGATGGTGTGAGGAGCAAACAGGTTGTTGTACCTTCTGCAGAAGGTGCACACATCACATCTTGATAGAAGCCCTATTGCAACTTAGTGGGAGACTGGCACCTCCTTGACTGGGTGCAGTGTATGGCAAGCTACTTCTGTCATTACATGACTAGAGAGAGGTGATGCCATTTTAGTGACACAGCTTCTAGTCATAGTGAATCATTGAGCTCTCCCCCTTTCTCCTGGCCTGTGGATAATTGCATACCTGTCCCTTTCTGGTGTTTGGTAAGGATTATTTGCAGCTGAAATCTGAAGGTATCCATATCCTGTCCTCTGATGATCTTCAAGGCTATCAGGACAATCCCTGAAGGCTGTGCTGCGGCCTCCATGGTTGGTCTATACCACTAGCCCCGTAGTAATGTTTGCTTCATGTTAGAGCAGAGCACTTGGTTTCAAGTTGTTTCCTAAGTTTTTCTGCTGCGGAGTGTTGTCTGTCACCATGTTGTGTTTCTTTCTGTGGATTTTTTTACACGCCTCTAAATTATAAGTTCCCTGAAGGCGGGTGTGGTTTTTATCCCCTGGGCAGTGTGGGGCATGTCCTGGGCACTGGTTAAATGTAGTCAGTCTTCAGCTTACGGAAATTTGCAGTGGTAGGCTTTGCTATTAAACAAATAGAAAACCAATTTTAGGCAGTTACTCTTTATAGTTTTTGTTTCAGATTTAAACTCAGCAGAAAGAAAAAGCATTCTGATCTCCCGTATTTGTTGAAAGAAAATTTATGATAAGGTGAAGGAACAAACAAAAGTCCATTCTCACTCTCAGAAAGCCGGTAATAAGGGGATTGAATGTTGACACATGACTTCAGGTTCCATAAAGAATTCCTTTTGGATATTCTTTAATTGACTTTTTATGATTTATAACAGGAAAGGAAAGGCCTGGGATGGAAAATAAGTTTTATTATTGGTTACTGTATTGCCATGTTTAATTATAATCACTTAAAATATTCGTTATAGAATAGTATACTTGGCAGTCTCTCTGTAAGTTGGTTGAATAGGACATTTGTTGCAATTTCTATTTTAAAGTCCCAGCCTGGTGTAGGGAACAAGTCTGGTTGTGAATCTTGAACTAGTTAACCCTCTCAAAACTTCAGTTTCTTTATCTGTAAAATGGGGGTAATACATATATTGGGTTATGTGAGAAATAAATGATAATGTTTATAAAGTGCCTTGTTCACTAAATGTCCCAAGAGTGGTGACATGATGGTGTCTTGTGTCCTGTTCTCACAGTCTTTCTCTAGGACTGGGATGTTTCCAGGGTGTCTCATGGTCATGCTTGCTGGTGTTCAGGCTATAAGTGTGCATGCATCCGCCTGGGCTGTTGAGGGAATAAAATATTTGTTAATCCTAAATTGCATTTACAATTTACAATTGTATGTACAATTAGAGTCATAAACAATAGAATTTCCTTCTCTCATCCACTGTATCAGGCTGAGTGAGTACGAAAGCTTTATGATTCTGTGAAGAAAGGATTTCAGTAGAAAGCAGTAGAAGTAGACAAGGTGCTGTTAAGTTACGGTGCACTCCTTGTCAGGGTACTTTGGTGGTGGTGCTGTGTTGACAAATAACAAGGACAAAAGAAGGTTGGAGGAGGACTGGTAATGCCATGACCACTTTGATAGTGCCATGACCACTAGGATTGAAGTCTGAGTTAAGGGTCCTGTCTTTTGTTTACTTCATTTATTTGCATCCCCTCTAAGTTTTCTCTTGTGAATGAGACAATTTGATTTTTCCTCTCAGTGATAATACTTATTCATCAGATGTATTTTAATGGAGTTATTGGGGTCCAGGTAAAGATTATGCACCATGAGTTAGTTACCTAGTAGTTGGTGGTGGCAGACCATTTAGGAAGATAGGAGCATCACCATCTTTCTTTCTTGGGATTTAAAAGCTTCCCTTGACTGCTTTTCCTTCTGCTAGGCTCCTCCCTGTTGATTAGAGACAGACTTTATTGGAGGCAGACAGATAGGCTACCACAGGGCCCCTTCATTTTATACCATGAGGTGTGATTTTTTTTTCCTTGAGGACATGTATCATAAATGTAATGCATATTTGCAAATGTAAGTTGGCAATTTTGACTATTAGAATGATGAGGAAGAGTTGAGAATTAGGGCATTTTCCTTAGCCTGTATGTCTGCCAAGAATAGTTTTGAGTTTTCCTTTTAAAAAAAGAATATGCATATATTCCTCATTTAAAGACAAAAAGTGAATCAAGTGCCATGAAAGTTACTCCTACTGGAGGGGACAGTTGTGGTTAGCATGAGCCATTCTAACTGTGTGTGATGTAGTGTCAATTACAGTAAAAATTTTAATTTGAAATCTTGCTGTGTGCCATCTCTGAGAGCATTGAGGGGAAGTAATTTAAGCTCTTTCTTTAAAAGCAAAACTTCAAAAGCAGAATATTGACAAGTTGGTAGAAATAGTAGGAGTCCATCTCTTGCATTTTATATAATCATTGTAGAAAAGGGATTCTGCTGCCATTGTATCTTGGGTAGATAACTTAGTAATAAATTTCAATCAAGTTCTCCATCTGCACAATAGGATAATGACCTGCTTTGTTTTTCTCGTAGGATTTTTCAGTATCTATTGGGAAAATAACTGAAAATAGTATTGGGAGGCTTTTTATCATCAGATGTCTCATAAGTGCATCAGTGTTTACGTGGTGTCTCATCAATAAAGCAAGCCATGGCCTTTAATGCCTTCTCTCTGGCATTTTGTAAACTCGAAGGGACACCACATCCAAGAAATGTAGACAATAGAACAGAAGAGTCAAATTCACACATGGATGTTAGGAATGCATTTTTAATATTGACCAAGTCATTTACCAGCATGCTTTAAGCATAGATGATGCAATGGAAAGAAAGGTCCTATTAATATAAAGTTCCTAATCTCTCCATGCACAGGCCAGGAGTTTCAGTGATACAACATGCTGGATCCAGAGTCAGGTTAAGGAAAGTGGTAATATTATTTATCTGTAATGAGCAGAATATGTGAAGCAGTCTTTTTTTTTTTTAAGTTTATTTTATTGATTATGTCGTTACAGTAGTCCCAATTTTTCTTCCTTTTGCTCCCCTCTGTCCAGTACCCTGCTTCCCTCTAGCAGTCCTACCCCCCTTAGTTTATGTCCATGGGTCATGAATATAAGTTCTTTGGCTTCACCCTTTCCTATTTTATTCTTAACTTCCCCCCTGTCTATTTTGTACCAACCAATTATGCTTCTTAATCCCTGCATCATTTCCCCATTTCTCCCCCTTCTTCTTCCCGGCTGATAACCCTCAAATGATCCCCAAACTCATGATTCTGTTCCTATTCTGGTTTGCTTAGTTGGATTTTGTTTTTATTTTTTATAATAAGTTATTGATAGTTGTGAGTTTGTTGTCATTTTAATGTTCATAGTTTTGATCTTCTTTTACCTAAGTAAGTCCCTTTAGCATTTCATATAATAACAACTTGGTGATGATGAACTCCTTTAACTTTACCTTGTCTGGGAAACACTTTATCTGCCCTTCCATTCTAAATGATAGCTTTGCCGGATAGAGTAATCTTGGTTGTAGGTCCTTGTTTTTCATCACTTTGAATACTTCTTGCCTTCAAAGAAGTCAGCTGAGAGTCTTATAGGCACCCCTTTGTAGGCAACTCTCTTCTTTTCTCTTGCTGCTTTTAAGATTCCTTCATTTACTTTTAACTTTTGGCATTTTAATTATGACATGTCTTGGTGTGGTCCTCTTTGGATCTAGCTTGTTTAGGACTCTCTGTGCTTCCTGGACTTGTATATCTATATCCTTCACCAAATTTGGGAAGTTTTTTTTCACCATTTTTTTCACATAAGCTTTTAATTTCTTGCTCTTCCTCTTCTCCTTCTGGCACCCCTATGATTTGAATGTTGGCATGTTTAAAGTTGTCGTAGAGGTTCCTCAGCCTCTCCTCATTTTTTTCAATTCTTGATTCCTCATTCTGTACTGGTTGATGGTTTATTTCTTTCTTATGTTCCAAATCATTGATTGGAACCTTGGCTTCCTTTCCTTCACCATTGGTTTCATGTCGGTTTTCCTTTGTTTCATTTAGCATAGCCTTCACTTCTTCCCTTATGCATATGCCATACTTAAGCATATCTGTCAAGTCTGTGAGTATCTTTATTACCAGTGTTTTGAACTCTATGTCCGTTAGGTTGGCTAGCTCCTCGTCACGTAGTTCTCCCACTTGAACCTTGATCCATTCCCTCTTTTGGGCCATACTTCTCTGTCTTCTCATCTTGACAGGCTCCTGTGTTTGTTTGCCTCTGTGTCTTATGTAGAGCTGTTGCACCTGTTACGTTGTAAGGCGTGGAACCTTAGGTATTTGTCAGTACATGGCAACTCCTTTCACCACGTTGTGGCGCTGTATGTGGGGAAGGGGTCTCAGAGGGAACAATGCACCTTGTTCAGCAGTTGCCCCTTTTCCAGGCACTTCTCCCACTTCCGTATGGGACTGGTGCCTCTCTAGCTGTTGCCCTGGCTGTCATTCCCAGAGTGGGTGGGTCTGTGCACGTTTTAGGACCATGGGGACCCTTTAAAGAAGTGGACTCTTGCTGAGAGACTGGCAGTTTCTTCCTCTGTCCCAACCGCCACTGGTTTGCACAGTCAGAAGCAACGAGTCTTTTTATTTACCCCAGTGCTGGAACTGTGAACTGTGCAGTCTGGTCTGGTGCTGAGAGCGTACCCAGGTGTCCCTCCCTACTCTTTAAAATGTGTGATTGCGCTTTCTGCCAGCCTGCTGCCACCGCCGCCACTGCTGCCGCTGCCACACCGCTTCTTATCCACCCCTCCTACCTGTCTGGATGAGTATTTCTTCTTTTTATCTTTGTTTTTTAGACTTCCATGCAGCTTGATTTTCTGGAACTTCTGGTTGTCTCTAATTTTGAGGTAGTTGTATTCCTTCTTAGTTGTGGAGGGAGAGGCAATGTGTCTTTCTAGGCCTTCATCTTTGCCGGAAGTCTGAAACGGTCTTTAAGAGATGGAATGGCGGTCAAATGGGATGATACAGCACATTAGAGCCTCATACTTTAGGAAATAATGCCTGTTTCTGTGTCTTGAAGTCTCTCGCACAATGCAGTTCTAATTGTGTGTATTTTTTCTTCACATGCTACTGAGGCAGTATGAAGGGAGTCTTTTGTCACAGTTAAAGCCCTGCCATGGGAATGTGGGTGGGACCTCCCTTATGGGCACCCAGTCCACCCTGAGAGGGGTAATTGTATGTTCTCCCATGGATAGTTTTGAGTAAATCACACAAATTTTTACCATTTCAAAAAATCCTTCACGTAACTTCCTTAGCACACGATTACATACATATTAACATTCAGTTTTTTGAGTCCCAGCTTTAGTTTTTCTCCTCAGTCTATTTTGCTGGCCATTTTGGTTCCTTTACATATGGTGGCCCATCTCAGCAGATAGAATAATAGTACTTCCGTTAGTTTCAAATTTATATATATATATATATATATATATATATATATATATATATAGAGAGAGAGAGAGAGAGAGAGAGAGAGAGAGAGAGAGAGAGAGAGTACATTGCTATAGCACCCTACTGCCTCCCCACATATTGTCCATGCCTTTTGAAGATGAAAAAGGGGCCTAAATTGATGAGGTCTGAGGTAGTTGAAAGCTGCATTAGTGAGAAAGGGTCAGGGAATCACGAGCCTCTGGAGGGAGCAAAGACGCTCATCTGAGTGTTTACCTGGTGTGATGGCCAGGGCTTTATGTATGCTGTGTACTTACTATAACCTGCATTGGATTCTACGGTGATCTGAGGAAGTTCATATAAGTTAAGCAGCTTTCCCAAGGAAATACAGCAATGAGGTGGTAGTGAAAGAATGAGAGCCCAATGTTGCCCGAATCCCAGATTCATTTCTTTCAGTGCATTGTCTTGTTTCTTAGGAAGGAGGGAGGCAGAATCATTATAGACAGTTTCCTGGTTCAAATTTTAATTTAAAATGGGCTTAATTTTGGAAGACCTGGTATGTGTTAGGTCTGTTATGTGACATAAAAATAATTGATAAGTTGTTAGGTCCTGTTTCTGTAATCCCTCAGTAAGGGAAACTAATGTTCTGTATAAAGCAAATACTGAATGAATTCACCATTCTCAGCCTTTATGACACTGTCAAACTGCCAAGTCTTGAGAATACACTTGCAGTCTTGAGTTCAATTATAAAGGGAAAAAAAGGAATATACCGCTATTATATAAACATCTGGAGAGGTTTTTTTTTTAATAGACCAGTGGATTTCCTTGTTCTATAAGGATCTTAATTGTTACCGTATCACTCAGAAGACCCTCCCCTCCCCCACATCTCGCCTTACACATTCCCAACACAGCACTGCTTATCCCTCTGGAAAAGAGAGAAAGCCAGGCAACTCCTGTGACACTGAAATGTGCTTCAGTAAGTTGAAAGTAGTCCCACTACAGAAAGAGTAACAGGTATGTTTGCAGATTTGAGGGCTGACTGGGTGCTAAGGAGATGGTTTTTGTGTTTCTTACATGGATGGTACTGGAGGATTACTTAATACTCTGTCCTCTTAAGTTCTACCCTTCTTGGGTTCAAGGAGCTCATGATTTGGTTTCATGATTGCATTGCAGTGATAGGTACTCATGGGAGTTGCTTGATACTGTGCTAATAAATTCATTTCTATCATCAGCTGAGATAGTATAGTCATAATTTATTACCAGGGTTCTGCTTGATCACGTGCTATGTATTCACTGTTCTCAACAATAAATCTGTGAAGTGGACACCACTCTTACCTTCATGACAGAGAGGATCCAGAGGCAAACAGAGCTGTGCTGTGCCCCGGTCTCAGGCTCCGTGTCGAGGAGATGAGGGGCAGATCCAGTCTGGCTAGCCCGTGCTCTGGACTGCTATCCTGTAGCTGCAGGGTCCTGCCCATTCCCAGGACACAAAGCAGAGTTTAGTGTTCTTTGTAGTAATGCTTAGAACAGTGCTGTGGATACAATGCTAAAAAGAAGGCTGAGGTTACAGAGCCTATTACACACATAGATAGACATTTTAAATGAGCGATTCAGAGGGGAACACTGAATACATGCTGAATATTGGACAGACAGGTAGTGAAAGATATGGGAGCCCACATAACCTTCATAAATCACTACCTTGTTGGCACAGATTTGTACTCCGCTCTGCAGGCCTCTGAGATGGAACTTCTGTGGATGTCAGGTGGCTTCTTCGTTTTTTAGTTCAGTGTATAGACAGGACAGCATTAATAGTGCCAGACTATTCTCCCAGGCTATGCAGGGATGGTCAACAAGGTGTGACAATAGGTACTCTGAGGCAGCAGGAGAGGTGTCACTTCTGGGATGTTGGGACTAGGCAGGCTGGGAAACAAACCTGTGGAGTGATAGCTGGGAGGTGGCTGGAAGGTCAAGAAGGCAGAGTTAGTTCCTTGCTACATGGACCATGTGCAGTCTTCCTGCCTGCCTCAGAGGCAGGATTTCAGATGGCCTGAACTGCAGATGGTGCCCACACTCACTGCGGTGACTAGGAAGATGTCTGCAGATAGGTGAGAACTGGAAGGAGGTTCTTGGCCTGTGGATTGTGTTTGTTCTGGGTTCCAGTATATTAAATTGTTGCATGCATCTTACTTCTGAATTGTTGGGCCTTTGTTGGATCAGCATGACCACATATAATGGAGACTTTATTTATTTTTTAAAAATTATTTTATTTATTTTTTAGAAAGAGGGGAAGGGAGGGAGAAAGAAGGGGAGAGAAACATTCATTAGTTGCCTCTCCCACACCCTAAACAGGGGACCTGGCCTGCAACCCAGGCATGTGCCCTGACCAGGAATCAAGCTGGTGACCCTTCTGTTTGTGAGATGATGCCCAACCCAGTGAGTCACACCAGTCAGGGCTAGAGACATACTTGTAAGGCAGTATCATTTTCACAGAGTTGGTTTTTTTTTTTCTTTTTCTTTTTTTTTTTTCTGTTTATTGAGTTGTAACTTGAGTTTTAGAACTTGAGTTCCTGTGCAAACTTCCCAGAGAAAAAGGGAGAGCATTCCTTGAGTTTCAAGTTCTAAATTTCATAATGCTCTATCATCGGTCCTCAACAAGAAAGGCAGGCAGGCTCTTGGAAAACATGGAGACGTTCTTTCTGTATTACATTTGTTACAGAAGGACCATTTTTCATAAAATCCTTAAATGATGGTGCTCAGGATATCTGTGTAGCTCTTTGTTACTCATCTGGGAAGTGACTAGCAGAGCATTCATGACAAAGAGTGGATGGAGAGAAGCAAGACTGACAGTAATTAGATCCAGTAAGCCTCATCTGGTGAGGGGAGAATGATGTCAAATTTGAAATACCTAGTGATCTAAATGGACAACAGATTTTTAGGTTCTAGGTCAGGAATTAAAATATAGCTGTGAAAAAGCCTTAGCTTACATGCTGACCCCTTGTTGTCTACCCCTCTTTCCCTTCTTCTTCCCCCCTGCAATCTTTTTGTATACTCCCTTTATTCTGGGTAATTACTTTCTAATCTTTCTACAACCTTACTATAAGGAAGCTTCAAAGAAGACTCAGTATAACTCTTGTAAAATCGAGTAATGGGTATTGGAAACTCCTAGGGAAAAATGACTATTATTTATTTTTGACAGCAAACATCTAGAAGTGTTTTTGGTTTGTTTGTGATTTTCTTTTGTCATTTCCTTCATGTGGAATATTAGGAAATGAAGAGTGTTCAACTTGGTGTATAGAAGATAACATTTAAGTTGCTTGGGTTGAGAGGTGATGATAGGTAAATTAAACCCTGGAAAGAAAGGGGAAATTGATCAGAACTCATTTGTTTTAAATGTTTTGTTTATGAAGTGTGGTTCATTGGTATTACCAACCATATTGTTCTTTTGAAAGGCACAGACTATTTCATCATCGTTTTTTTGGAAAATACAGAAGAAATGATTTATTGAAGCTTCAACTGTTCTGTTCTAGTACTTGTGCAAAGCAGTGGTGCTAATTTTCTTTTCTGTTTTTCAGGGTCGACATGTTAAAACAGGTCAGCTGGCAGCCATCAAAGTCATGGATGTTACTGAGGTAAGATTGGGTCACAAATGTATTTAAGGAAATAATTAGATAAAAGACAAGGACCACCCCCCCTGCTGCAGTCCCTCTAGCCCCAGTGGGAGGGTATATTATTCTGTCTAGAGAATTGATCTTGAACAAATTGCCCTCCTGTGACATTGTGGGTTTATAAGGCCCAGCACAATAGTTGGCTTAAATTGTTGCAGGTGGTTCCCAAGTAACTAACAGTCAGTAGCATTTTCTTAAAAAAACAAAAAAACCCACACATCTAAGTGATGTCATCTTTGGCAACATAATGGACCATAATTGGAAACATATTCTCTAGTGGAAGAGAGTTAAGAAGGGATCATGGAGGTCAAATAAGTAGGGACATTGAGGGGTGTGGGGTAGGGAAAAACTTCTCTAGGGATTAGGCCACATTTGGGCCATTTCTTTTATTTTTAACATGGGGAAAGGAAACAGATCTAGCCAAGTTCCCAGAGGTTTGAAAACAGAAACATCTGCTAGAACTCTGAGCAGATTGTTGGCAAAATGTAGTAGCAAAAAATAGTTTTAAAATGGTTATGTGAGGATTTACTGTGTAGCTTTAGATGGGAAAGAGGAGAAATTAACTCAGACAAAAAGTAAGTATATTTCCCTTTGCTGTGCATGTATATATGTGCATGAGTCCATATTTCATTTAAAAAATGTAGTCATAAATTATAGTGCACTAAATCCATCCTATTTAAATTACATTTGACACTTGGACAACATGGATTTGAAATATGCAGTTTCACTTAATATGCAGGTTTTTTTCAATAAATATTGCAAATTATTTTTTAATGATTTTCTTAATATCTTTTCTGTAACTTAATTGTAAGACTGTCGTATATAGTACGTATAATATACAAAATATGTGTTAATCAACTCTTTGTTATTGGTAAGGCTTCTGGTCAAAAGTAGGTGATTAGTAGTTAATTTTGGGGGAGTCAAAGTTATAACTGACCCTCATGTTGTTCAAGGGTCAACTGTATTTTCATCAGAAATTTTACTTTATACTCTCACGATTGCTTCTGATTTGCATAATTATGAATAAGGTTTACCATCTTATATCACATATTCTAGAGAGAGTTAACCAGCAGCCTTGGGTGTTTGGGATATCTTTGAGTAAACTGTGATTTCTCCAAATCTGGGGCTTGTCATGCAAGATAATGGCTGAGTTGATCTCATGTGTACAGGTGCATAATCTAGAGAAGTCTCCTCCACTGCTTTGTTCTCCCTTTGGTTGCTAACAATGTGCTCAGCTCTAGTATGTATATTTCTTAATAAGAGTTAGAAAATATTGATTCTGGACCACAGGACATCCAATAGAGCTTTATACAGATATTTGAAGGTGTGACATTTTATGAAGTGACTGCTCTCTTTTCTCTGCCAAAGAGAATGTGGAGACTTTATAATGAAAAAGTACCATTGCTTGGTTGACTGGCCAAAGATTCTTATAACATACTCTGATATGGGCTGTGGCTGGGTAGCTTAGTTGGTTAGAATGTAGTCCTGATATGGCACGGTTGCAGGTTCGATACCTGGTCAGGGCACATACAAGGACCAACCATAAGTGCATAAATAAGTGGAACAACAGATCAATATTTCTCCCCCCACCCCCCCCATGTCCTCCCACTCCCCCACTCCTTCTCTCTCTAAAAATCAATAATAATAAAAAACATACTGGACTATTGTGTTGTGTTATAGTGTACATCTCAGTGAGAAATTGGATGCATTCCAATTAAATATTATTTTTAAGATTATTTTAAAGAGTGGTGAAGGAGCAGCAAGTTCTTAGTTACTGTGATTTAAATACAGAAGTTATTTATGATATGCTGTCTGTGAGGGGAATGATCAGTGCCTTCCTACCAAGCTCCTATTCACCCTGCTGTGCATGTTGCTGGTGCTGCGTGGGGAGTGGTGGAACTGGAGCCTGTGTTCTTTGTCATCTGGGAACACACTTCCTTACTGGTATACTGGCAGACATATGGGTGCCATTGTAACTGTAATCTTCTGGAATTTTATGAAGCATTTGGAAGTCTGAGAGTTGAGTTGCTTTCCTCACTTCAGCCTGTGCTGCCCTGGCTGACTTTGCTGTCGTGCTGGCCTGGCCATGCTCCCTTTATCATCTCAAGTGGACTTGTGAGTGAGGCTTCTCTTCTCTGTAGAGGGCCTCTTCCTCTAAGCCTGGCTCTGATTGTGCAATAAATGATCATTATTTTTAAAAAAGTGTAAAACATAAAATATTTTTTAAAAGTTAAATTCTTATACTTTTACCACCTTGTAATACCCATTGTTGGTGCTTTGGTGTATTTATTTCCTTTCACTTATCTCTCTATGAATGTAGCTGTAAGATCCATGGACAACTGTGTGTAACACACACTTTTGTATTCTACTTTTGTTGAGTTGTATACAAAAGGTATTTCCTTCCCTGAAAAATCAGGCAGTGTTGGAAAAAGGCATTTTCAGGACTCCTTTAAAAATAATTATGCAAAACCCATGTGTTGCGGTGAAATGAAAATCAGATGGTGAGTCTTCAGAACAAATGCAAACTCAACCATTTACCACCTTGGCTTCTCAGTAATATTTCCTGTGTGCTTTTCTATGCAGTGACCTCTGTGCTAGAGTGTGGAGCACACTATGGACAAAGGACCTTGTGCAGCCAGCACCCCATGAAATGTGCCCTTGCTGGTGCCCCACGTCAAGGGCACCTTAGCAGCTGTTATAAAGGTGTACGCATTGGCCTGGGTGGGACCTGGGAGCAGGCTAGCATGACGGAGATTTTGTAACCAGTTTCCAGTTTCCATGCCAGCAGAAGGCACTGTTGGAGAGGGTTCTGTAGATTTCGTTGTGATCCCGGACACGTGAGTAATTCCAGGAAGCAGAATGGAGACGATCAGGGGGCCGCTGCACGCTCTGGCAAGTCAACAGCGAGCATGAGACCCCAAGTCCTTTTATTAGGATTTCAAACGTTACAAAAATAGAACAGGGGGGGAGAGCTCTATAGCCAATAGTGAAAGGATTTTTACAATGTATCATTAATGTGTAAAACACAGCTAGGGTAACTCATGGCTTAGATAGCACCTATCAAGGATACAAAGCAGACCCACTAATCCTCAAGGCCAGCTCCTATTAAGACTTTATTTACAAGGAGGCAGATGGAGTACTTAACAGACCTCTTTGTTCTCAGGATTCCATGACTCAGTGGCCTGTACAGCCTAAAGCCACAGGCAGAGAGAAGGCCAGCTTATCTCCTGAGCCACAGGACACCTGGACAGAGGAGCATGTAAACATGCCCCTACCCAGAGATCTGAGTTCCTGCAACAGGGTTCACTTGATGAGAGCAGGATTCTTCCTGGTTTTTGACCTCTCAATATCGTGTCAGGAGCAAAAATGGGCGAATGCTTATTTTGGGGAAAAATCACAGACTTGCTCTGACTCTTGAGCCTATTCCTGAGGTGAAATCAAGAGGCACCTACCAGTCTACTTATTATTGCTGAGGCTTGGAAGGCCAGAGAAGCAGCATGTGGGAAGGGGAGTGCGTGGCTGCTGTCCTTTCAACTGTCAGCTATGGCAGTCCTGAACAGGTATGCTCGAGAGCGGCTGCGCTGAGTCCACCGCACCTGCTTTTCTTGATCACATGTCCTGGAAACCAGTCGCAGTGGAGAATTCACATTTCACCTGTGGTGAGGTGGTAGGGGCTGTGTCGGAAACTAGGGGGTCTGGAAGAGATGTAAAGATCTCTTTCTGTTTCTTCTCAGATTTTAACAATTTTAAGAATTAATTATCTTTAGGATCTTGAAGGACTCTTTTTAAAGAAAGCATGTCATTTATCTGATTGGTTACAGGAAGGTTTTAAGGAGCAGGTTAAGGATATATTCAAATGGGACAAGACCAGGACATGTGATCTATAATGTGTTGTTTTATTTTTGAAGTAATTATAGAGTCACAGGAATTTGTAGAAAGTATATAGGGAGGTCCCATGTACCCTGCACCCAGTTTTCCCCAGTGGTAAAACTATAATACAGTATCATAATTAAAGTCCATGCAGAAAACAAAGCAAGATAAATGATTGGTTTTACAAGTTAAGGATTTATAACACAGGAGGCTGCATCATTGCCCTGTGCCTGCCTGGAGAAAAGCCACAGACAGTTGGCATTCATTCAAACACCAGGTTTTCCCAACTTGAGTGTGCATTCATTTCTGTGTGGTGTGTTTGAATCTTGGTAACTCCATTTCAATCCTTGTGTCCTAATGTCAGCTTGTGTTATTGCTGGTACATATCAGGAGCTGATAATTTATTTCTTGAAGTTTTAGGGTCTCCTATTATTTTGAGATGACATTCCTGAGAGGAAAAAGATCAATTAGCTAGATCAGTGAGTCTAAACTTGGGGTCCATACATTCTTTACTAAGGTTTGTCTGAGAATTAAATTTTATGTTTTTATTTTAATAATTTCTCCCTACTTTCTATTATGAAAATATTATTAATTACAGAACTGTTCAAAGAATAAATACCCTCTACCCTTCGCTTCCATTCAGCAGTTGTCAGTGTTCTTTATGTGTATTGTGTCACCACCATAGACCTTCACTTATAAATACTTGAGCATGCTTCTCTTAAAATAGAGAGAGTCTTCTAGGGCACAGAGATCTAAGATGGCAGAGTAGTAAGTGGAAGCCACACCAGCCTCCTCCCAGGACCAATCTGGAATTTCAACTAAATTGTGGAAAAATCATCCGGAATAACCAACTGAACACTAGCTGGTGAGAAGTCTTATAACCACGGAGAGACAGAAAAGGCCGCTTCATCACAACGTGACCGGTAGGGAGTGCGGACATGCGAAAGGGCTGGCTGGGTTCACATGGGTGGTAGCTGAAGAGACTGAGAAACAGCTCAGTAGCTGGGGGTTCCCCCTGAGAAGGGCAGGGTCTAAACTCCCAGCTGAGCTTCCCAGCCTACAGCAACAGAGTGGAAAGTCAAATAGTATCCACAGGGTTTCTTGCTGGCATGAGAGAAACAGCTGGAGACAAACAGCTCTTAAACTGATCACATACGAAAATATTTTGGCCCCCACTTACCCTGGGCTCAAGCAGAGGGAGGGCAGAGAGGACTAAAGATGCTTGGGGAGCCTTTGGGGCGGTGGCTTTGAGGAGAGAACTGAGGGAGCAGCCGACCAGGTCCCAGTGCTGACTCATCCCACATACTACAGGCAGACATTCCCCTCCAAGTGACATCAGCCTGAGGGGAAGCCAAAGCCCAGCCTGCAGGAATTAATCTGCTCCACCCTCGATGCTTAAGCCTGACAGTTGATCACAGGTTGAATAGATTAACAATTTAAGGAGACAGACAAAGGCAGTACATCTCTGGTAGTCTCCAACAGGCTGCCTAGGCCCAGGTTAATACACGATCTGATGCCATCAGGAGCAGATCCAGGAGATGCAGATCGATCTAAGAAACAGCAACAAACAAGAAGAGTCACAAAAATGGGGAGACGGGGAAACAACCCCCCATCAAAAGGAAAGGAAGAATCCCTGGAAAGAGTGCTAAATGAAATAGAGGAACGCAAACTATCAGACATGGAATTCAAAACATGGATTATAGGGAAGCTCAATGAGTTCAGCGAGCTCAAAGAAAACTACAAAGAACTTCAGGGAAACTATAAGGACTCCAGGGAACTACAAGGAACTTACTGAGAATTACACCAGCATGAGAAAGGACATAGAAGCTATCAATAAGAGCCAGGAGGAAATGAAGAATACAATTTCTGAGTTGAAGACCACAGTAGAAGAAAATAAAAGCAGGCTGGAAGAAGCAGGAAATCGGATCAGCAAGCTGGAGGACAACATAGAAAAAAATTCCCAGACAGTGAAACAAAATGAAAAAAGACTGAAAAAGAGTGAAGAGGTTTTAAGAGAGCTGCAGGAAAACATGAAACATAATAATATCTGTATCATAGGAATTCCAGAAGGAGAAGAAGAGGAGCAAGGGGTAGAAAACCTGTTTGAAAAACTAATGACAGAAAACTTCCCTAACTTGATGAGAGAAAAAGTCATACAAGTCCAGGAAGCACAGAGGGTCCCAATGAAGATGAACTCAAACAGGCCCACTCCAAGATGCATCATAATTAAAATCCTATATTGAAAGACAAAGAGAGTATCCTAAAAGCAGCAAGAGAAAAAAATAACATACAAAGGAGCTCCAATACGGCTATCATGAGATTTTTCAACAGAAACATTAGAAGACATAAGGGAATGGCAAAAAATGTTCCAAGCAATAAAAAACAAAGGCCTACAACCAAGACTACTCTACCCAGCAAGGCTCTCATTCAAAATGGAAGGTGAAATAAAGAGTTTTCCAGAAAGCAGAAGGCTAAAAGAATACAGCTCCACCAAGCCAGCTTTGCAAAAGATGATAAATGGTCTGCTTTAAGAATATGAAGAAACAAAGAGAGATAGAGAGGAACACAAGTACAAAGGGGGAAAATGACAATGAATAAGTACCTGTCAATAATAACCTTGAATGTAAATGCATTAAATGCACCAATCAAAAGACATAGGGTAGTTGAATGGGTTAGAAAGCATTACCCACATATATGCTGTCTACAAGAGAACCACCTCAGTAAAAAAGATCTACACAGACTGAAAGTGAAGGGATGGAAAAAAGAATTTCAAGCAAATGGACATGAAAAAAAAGCAGGGAAACATTCATCAGGAAGATATAACCCTTGTAAACATATATGCATCCAACATAGGAGCACCCAAATATGTAAGGACAGTCTTGAAAGACTTCAAGAAGGATATAGACAGCAACACAGGTAAAAGACCTGTACTCAGAAAACTATTTAACACTGAAGAAAGAAATGAAGGAAGATACAAATAAATGGAAGCATATGCCATGCTCATGAATGGGAAGAATCAACATCATTAAAATGTCCATACTACCCAAAGCAATTTATAGATTCAATGCAATCCCTATTTAAATACCAATGACATATTTCATAGACCTAGAACAAATACTTCAAACATTTATATGGAAACAAAAAAGACCCCAAATAGCCAAAGCAATCTTGAGGAAGAAGAACACAGGAGGAGGAATCACAATACCTGATACCAGACTATACTACAAAGCCATAGTAATCAAATCAATCTGGTACTGGCATAAGAACAGACATATATAGACCAATGGAACAGAATAGAGAGCCCAGAAATGAACCCAGGTCTATATGGTCAACTAATATTTGACAAAATGGGAAGGAACATAAAGTGGAGTGAAAAGAGCCTCTTCAACAAATGGTGTTGAGAGAACTGGACAGGGACATGGAGAAAAAAAAAAAAAAGAAAGAAAGAAACTAGATCACCAACTTACACCATACACCAGAATACAGTATTCCCTCAGTTATCGTGGGTATTACATTCTAGACACCCCCGTGATAGGTGAAAATCTGCCAAGTAGGAACGTTACATTTATTTTAGTATTTATATATATTTTAAGGCTTTATAAACCCCACACACTTATAAACCATTTCCACTCCCTTATTAACCTTTCCCACTCCCTTATTAACCTTTTCCACACTTTTCAAAATGCTACTTATGTTCTTAAACATATTCTACACTCTTAAACCTACGTAACTTTAAAAACATACATATACAGTACCACAAAATCCCGTGCTATAATGAAAAGTCTGCGATCAATACTTACATATAGTATTTTTTAAAATCCCGCGATACAGTGAGCCTGCGATAAGTGAACCACCAGATAGAGAGGGACTACTGTAAACTCAGGATGAATCAAAGACTTAAATGTAAGTCGTGACACCATAAAAGTCCTAGAGGAAAACATAGGCAGGATAATTTCAGATATTCCACATAGCAATATTTTCACCAATATATCTCTTAAGGCAAGGGAAATGAAAGAATAAACAAATGGGACTACATCAAACTAAAGAGTTTCTGCTCAGCAAAAGAAAACATCAAGATGAAGAGGTAACCAACCATATGGGAAAATATATTTGCCATTGATATCTCAGACATGGAATTGATCTCGAAAATATATAAAGAACTTATACGACTCAACATCAGAAGACATACAACCCAATGAAAAAATAGGCAAAGGACCTAACAAACACTTTTCCAAAGAGGACATACAGAGGGTCCATAGACGTATGAAAGAATGCTCAACATCACTAGCCATCAGAGAGATGCAAATAAAAACCACAATGAGATACCACTTCACACCAGTCAGAGTGGCCATCATCAACAAAACCACATGAGCTGGCGCGGATGCGGAGAAAAGGGAACCCTAGTCCACTGCTGATGAGAATGCAGACTGGTACAGCCACTGTGGAAAAAGTATGGAATTTCCTCAAAAAACTAAAAATGGAACTGCCTTTCAAACCAGCAATTCCATTGCTAGGGTTATATCTGAAGAATCCTGAAACCCCAATTCAAAAGAACCTATGCACCCCTCTGTTCATAGCAGCACTATTTACAATAGCCAAGTGCTGGAAACAACCTAATTGCCCATCTGTAGATGAGTGCATCAAAAAACTGTGGTACATTTACACAATGGAGTACTAAGTAGCAGAAAGAAAGAAGGAACTTCTACCATTTGCAACATCATCAGTGAAACTAGAGAGAATTATGCTTAGAGAAATAAGCCAGGCAATGAAAGAAAAATGCCATATGCTGTCACCTATTACAGGAGACTAATGAACAACACAAACAAATGAGCAAAATTGAACCAGAGGCATGTAAACAAGGAGCAGACTTACAGTGACAAGGGGAGGGGGTGGGAGAGAAGAGGGGTAAGAAGGGGAAGGGTCTAGTCAAGGGTCATGTATAAATGACTCATGGACATGGACAACTGGGTAGGGACTGACTGGGAGAAGGGGTGGACAGGGTACCGGGAAACAATAGGGAAAGAAGTGAGACAACTGTAATAGAAAAACAAACAAAAATTTTCGTGTAGGGGAGAAAAAGAAAGCAAAATAAATAAATGAGCCAGCAAATCCCCCCACCCGCAAGAAAAACCTCACACGTAGGAAGGTGAACAACAACAAAAAAAAATCTAAAGTGGGAATGCAATTTTAATGAATATTAGAAGGACAAGGATTTTCCTTCACACTGTATATTTTTCTCCCTACCTGATCCTGGTTCCAGAATTTAGCATTCTGAAGAAGTAAGTAATGACATAAGATTCTTTTCATAAAACTAATACGACCAGTCGTTAATAGAATTTTGTTGACCAAGACTTTGACTGGAATGTCTTGTGTAAAAGAGGCATGCTTGGCTCTGGTTGTTACCAAAAAACCCTGAGGAAATGGGATTGATTTTCAAATGTAGTAAAAGCCCATGAGAAAAATGGCCTGGTACATTGGTTGGTCATGCGGTTCATGGCAGTCTTTCCAGGTAAGGAACGAAGGTTGTTTTCCTGAAAGATGACTGTAAGTGTCCTTAAGGCACAATGGAAAACCCGAAGGACTTGGAAAAGACAGGTGTTTACAGGCAAGGCTGAATGGCAGGTATGTGGCTTAGCTTCTGTGCCCTGAAGGGCAGACTGAAAATCACCCTAAAGGTTCCTTGTGTAAGTTCCAGCAAAGCAGACAGAAAAATCATATGTGATCATTTGCTGCTCTTGTTGTGTTCATGGAAATCAACAGGATAAATTAAGACTGGACTTAATACGGTCCCACAACTTTTTAACTAACGGTTTTGCCATTCATTTGCCTGAGTTAGTTATTATTGAGAAATGATGGTTTTCAGATTCTATCTTTTATGTCATATCAGTCTATAAAGAAGAGTTTCCCTTCTTATTTACTCCCAGCCTTGCTTGTCCTCTCTCTTTTTCTAGATATTGCTAAAGACATGTTCAATTTTATTTGTTCAAGATGCTTCTATCAATTAAAGCTGCTATGATGATTATTTAAGTGTTGCCAAATGAGGCCATGGAAGCTCTCCCACGACTGGCTTCTTATAGCCCTTTGACAGGACCCTATTAGTTTTTACTTCTTGTTTTCTGGCACAATCAGATATGTGAAGCTCCTCTGCTGGAATGTGGAATCACTTCCTCTGAGGAGTCTTAGTCCCTTTTAGTGGAAAATGTATTTTGAAACCAATGTTTGAGTGCTAAGTGTACTCATTGCTGCTGAGGTGTTACTGCTTCTAGGTCCTTTCATTAGACAATATGGAAATATATATTTCAAAAATTAAGAGGTTTTTCTCTAATTTTTAAAATCTTGTATACTTCATATTTCTTTTTCCTCCTAGACTGAAAAACATCGGTTCATAATAAAGTAATGCATTTACTTATTTGCTTTATTTTTAAGTGAACATGAAATAATCTCAGAATTTAATAATGATATTACTAAACAGTTAGACATAGAGTGAAGTTTAAGATTTATCTGAAGTTCATATTGTCTTTACAATATGTCCATTAAGCCCAGAGTGCTGTGTTCAGAAGTTACATGAAATGATTATTTTCTCTGTAAGATTTATTAGTTTTGTATATAGCTAGATTCATTTCCTATATTGATTCATTTATAGGGTTTGCTTTTTCTCCTGATTTAATTTAATTCTTGAATGCATAAATCATTTACATGGTTCACAAATCAACACTATATAAAAAGGCATGCATTTTGATAAACAGCTTAAAAAAGCTTAGGCTAGATGATCTTGGTGACAGTCCACCCTTATATCTAGGTATTGTTATGCAGTTTTGATGCCCTTGGTTGTGTTTGTTATTGCTTTGGACAAAGTAGGACTAGACATTTTTGGGATGCTGCAGAGAAAACAGAGGCTACTTAATTAATATTGGCGTTTACGTCGAATGGAGGTGAGACAGTGCTGTGTGGGGTGGTTTCTCATTGTAGCTAATCACTGCTGAGGGGGAGAGCTGCTGAAAGCCAGTCTTCTGACTGATCCAGTGGTATTTCCTCCACCAGACCTTGGGGCATAGGATGGGGTTAAAGTAGCAGATTCTCAAAATCTTGTTTCTGGACCAGCAGTAGCACCCAAGAACTTGTTAGAGATGCAGAGCCTTAGGTTTGATCCCAGACTCCTGGAGCAGAAGTCCTGGGTTGGGGCCCAGCAATCTGGGTTATAACAAGCTCTTTAGGGTGTTCTAATGCTTGCTTGAGTTTGAAAACTCTTACTTCAATGGTACCTGAAGCCGCCTCCTTGTATCTACTAGTGGGGAATTCTAGATCAGACACACTGGTACCTCTGTTCAGGGGTACATTACTAGTTAGGGTTCCGGGATCAAACCCAGATCTTTAGTTCTCAATTAATTGAATCTTTGAAACTATCAACAATTTCAAACATCAGGGTCTAAGCTGGTTTGATCTGGACCTTAAAAGATGGATGGATCTTGACTTTCTTTTAGTCTTATGTCCAAAATGTGTGTGATTGGTAATTGTAGCATACACCTTGGAAGACAGGGAGATTCTGGGCCCGAATCCCATTGGGGTGCAGGGAGCCAGCCAGCAAATTTTATTGGGTACCCTTCAGTTTTCTCGCACTGTGCTTTTAGAGGTATGAGTATAAAAGCTACATAAAAATACAGCATTGCCTCGAACAACCAGTAAAAACCTAGCCTCTGCCTGTTTGTGAGCAAGGAAGCATCCCCTAAAAGGTGTCACTCACACATGTTTGTGTCTTTCCACAATGCCAGGTTTATTAGAGGAGACCTCCCCAATAAGCCAATGGAGTCATGCAGGTTACACACAGAGAGGGGGAGCTTGCACAATAGAAGTGAGTAGAGTGAGCTTCCTGCGCAAAGTCCCGGTCACTGGTGGCATTAGCAGATGGAGAGGTGGGAGTCGGTCTCAAGACAAGTGTCTGCAGTGGCTGCATGTGTACAGTGGAGTGGAAGTCTGGCAGGGCTCCAAGCATGACCCGTGATACAGCTAAGCTTGAGCTTTGGGTGTTTGGAGCTCTGAGTTCTTATAGCCCTGAAGGGGTGTCCAATTTGGACACTCACATCGGTGTCCAAATGAAGTCCTTATCCAAGTGTCCAGACTTGTGATTTTGGGTTCTGGGCCTCTTCTAAGGGCATTTCTGTTACACCCCATTACCTCATTCTTGACATGGCACTTGACATAACTGTCATGGTTGACTGTGTCTCCATGTTGGTTGTCAAAAGCATCCAAAAAAGCCTGCTCTGCTCTTGCTTTATACAGCCTGTCATCAAATAATGTGGTAAGGACCTCAGGAGAAGTGACCTAATGCTAAGCAGTGTGTATCACTTCTGGTGGACACGTATTTTAGCGCCATCTGAGGTGGGCCCACAGAGGAGGACAAATTTCTTGCCCTTGGGTAGTTCATGCTGTGGCTAGAGGGAGCAAAACAAGCTTACTCCAGTGACAAAACAAGGCCTGTGAGGCTTAATGATTTCGCTACTTTTCAGTTGGAAGGGAGCACAATGTAATGAATGTGCTATTCTTGTCTGGACTGAAAGAAGAACAAAAGGAAGGGAGGGGGAAATCTCTATGGATCTTGTGACCTATTGTTCCCTTCTGTTGTTCCTCAGAGGCCAGTTGAATATGGCAGGCTTGCTTTCTCCTGCCCTTGTGTAGGTCGTGGACCTGTACAGGGTTGTGCATGGTTGTCGGGGCTGCCATCAGTGCCTCTGTGACAGCCAGTGTGTATCCCTCCCCCAAAGAGTCTTTCTTGCCACATCTCTCTCTGCCTCCTACCTTTCTTAACAAACTACCTTCTATTTCATATCTACTGAGAGAGAAACTGATGTGCCGAGTTTGTGGGATGCTAAATTTTCTTACTTTAGATAACTTTGAAATTTTAATGATTTTGATCTTTGATTTCCACTTCTTTACTCAGCCTATCTGTAGATGGATAAAGGTCCCATGTTGTACATCTTTATTTATTTTTAATATTGGTACAACTCCTTGAATAAATGCTTTTAAAATAAGTTAGAAATTGATTAAATTTTGATTTATTTTAATTGGAAAGTATAGTGATGTTGAAAACTAACAGTTTAAATGTATCCTCATAGACTACAGCAGTGTTTCTTAACTTTATTTTTATTATCATCTCCTTAAGAAGAAGCCTTTTAAGATATTTCTTCTCTAATCAAAACAAGAAAATTTTAAACTCTCTGTTCATATACTGTATGTATATCTTTATGCTTTATACACAAAAGTGGTGGTTTTTTTCCTCCACCTCCAAGAACCACTTTTCATCCCCTTGGGTGATAGCACCCCCATTGAAAACACCTGGCATAGAGTAAGATGAACATATCACCTTTTACAGATGAGTCAGAGTAAGCTTTATATTATTTCTAATAGTTTCTTTTTTAAAAAAAATTCACTAGATACTAGAATTAATCGTTAAGTGGTAAAGAAGATTTGACTGGAAAGTGTACAGTGGGCGAAGTGAATTAGTGTTTTTTTTAAGGACTTGTTCCTGGCATTGCACAGGCACTTGCTTGAATTCATACAGCAGTCTTTGATGCAGGTACCACCCTCTCCTCATGTCTCCACAAAAGAATAAAGGCTAGGATACAATGTTTCTAGATGCTATTGCTCCTCTTTCCTCTGAGTCTTTCTCGCCATCTTTCCCCAAAGTACTATCAAATTAATTTAGGATTAAGGTTGAACTGCTCAACAAATAGGGACCTGAGAAGTGTTTTAAAAATAACCATGTTGGTATGATGTGATGGATAGAATGTGTTTCTATTTTGGATTAATTCATTCCAATTTAAGAATGTAACTGGGAACTTAAAAATATGAAAATTCTTTTGTGTGCTTGTTTAATAGACAGAGGAAGGTTTAGGCTAAGTTAGTTGTACACCTCAGTCATTTTGCATTTTCATGTTGAAAAGTCTTCATTTTATTTATGAATAACAACAATTAATGTTCAGAAAGGTGATTGCTTTGCCTAGAGATCCATAACTCGTCACCAGAATAGTACCTCGATCTTCTTTTCATTGGACCATGGTGTCTCTTAAGTTTACTTGAGGAGCACAGCAATGATGTTCTGTTGTCAGATTTTAAGGTAGTGACAACTAAGACGTTGCCATGCCCTGTTAGTTGTAGGTATTCAAATCTTTGATGAATTGAACAGCATGTTCTATTTCTGATGGGCATGTGAATAAACTTATAACAGATACACATTATTGATTTCATTGTCCAGGCAAATGATCATAATACACTGTTGTAATAGAGGACTCAAGAAGAGAATCATGTTTTATAGCACTCACTTTTTTTAGTAAAAAATATTAAAATTAATCATAGATGTTATACACTAATTGTAAGGAATTATTAGTAAAACGTGCTCTTTACACTTAAATTTCATCCCCCTGGGAAAGAAATTAAAGGAGCCCTTTAAAGTTATTAGTGGTTAGGGGTGAATATATTTCTGAGTTTTGTTTTTAGAATCATCACTGAAGTTTTTAAAATGATTTATCTTTTTATTCCTTTTTCCTGAAAACATGACTTTGAGGTCTATGAATATTTTTCAAGGTGAATTTATAGTTTATAAACTTCATAGACTGTTAGCCTCATTATTAAATAGCATGTTATGACTTTTACCCCAAGACAATATTAACATCTTTTATTAGAATAGGGCGTAGACCTAAATTTAATAAAACTTCAGTTTCCTTGTCTGTCATATGGAATAGCAATTTCTACTTGGTAGGCTTTTGTGAGAAATAAAAGTAATATGAAAGATGAACAATCCAGCATATTAATTTTTACATGGTAAGTAGAGGTTTCTTTGTTCCCTTCTCCCAATTAAATAAAATAAAATAACTCATTACTTTTGCTGAAGACTTCTGATACACCCAGGTCCCTTTCTTCCTGCTGTTCTCATGGCTTTTGCCACTTGCAGGTGCCCTGGTCCTCTCTGTGTCCGGATCCCCGCAGGCTGCTGCATCAGGGGGCTTCTTTGTCCCCTCTAGTTAATCTGCTTTTCTCCTGCTTTCTGAGCTGTCTTCTAGTGCTGTTTGAATGACTACCTAGAGAATAGCTTCCACAGGTTCATTTCATGCTTATCGTATTCTGTACTAGATTCATTAGGGTGCTCTTTTCAGTTTCTTCCAGGCTATGATAGAGCACTTCACAAGGGTGGTGCTGAGCTTATATTAGCTGTTTCTAAAGAATGTCCTGGCAGTTTTAAAGGAGACTTTCCAAAAGTTTTTGAGCATTGGCAAAAAATGTATATAGCATCTTTTTTAAAAAGTATATTTTATTGATTATATTGTTACAATAGTTCCAATTTTTTTCCCTCTTGCTTCCCT
The DNA here is from genome assembly GCF_987537825.1 of Furipterus horrens. Taxonomy (NCBI): domain Eukaryota; kingdom Metazoa; phylum Chordata; class Mammalia; order Chiroptera; family Furipteridae; genus Furipterus; species Furipterus horrens. Next base: position 81,555,101 of record NW_028327176.1, on the reverse strand, counting down.
CTGCCCAGCATCCCCCCTCCACCAGCAGTCCCACCTCCCTTAGTTCATGTCCATGGGTCATGCATGTAAATTCCCCAGCCTCACCCTTTCTTATATTAGTCTTTTAAAAAATATAATTAATTATTTTTTTAATAATATTAAAAACAGTTCCCCCCTCTCAGACTTAAGACCCTTTATAATCTTATAAAGGACAATGGACAAAGGTCTTGTGCTCCTCTAGCTGCTTCAAGCTGGACATGGTCGTCGTCCTACCTACCCTTGGGTCCAGAAATCCCTAATAAGAGTGGGGGTTTGAGGGGGAGGGTGGCCTTCCCACTTGGGGAAGGATCGTGCAGACTCCAGGTGAGTTGGCTGTCCCCAGACAATGGCGTGCTTGGTTTAACAGGCTGGCATCCTTGTTGTAGTCTGGGGGCAACAGAGTTGGCAACAGGGTTAAAAGACATCATTCAATCCATAACCACTAGATGACAAAAGGCAGGGATTAATTTTTCAATGTCCCACATTGGGGGAAAGAAGGGCTTCTTTGGAGGAAGGTGTGCAAGGCACATTACACTTGTCCAAAACCCTTTTGCCCACTATACTTAGTTTGGGCTGAGGGGAATATTTTAGGTCCCCCCCCCCCCCTCAGACCTCTGGGCCCTTTCTGTCCAAGCCATTAGGATAGAAAAGAGAAACCAGTTTTAAAGTGAAGCCCACAGACCACCCCATGCTTCACCAACCCAACCACTTAGTTCAGCCAAACCATTGAGTCTCAGGAGGCAATGATGCAGACAGGATTAAGTAAAGCCTATATATACAGACACCCAGGTAGTGAGATCATAGACATATGCCCTATGAAAACAGAACACACTTGTAAATTTATGCAACATAACCCACAAAGCAGTCTCTAAATCTGCAAGACTGTGTTATTGGAAAGACATCCAGTTGCAAGGCATTTGACATTCTTCTTGCCTGCAAATTAAGCATCTTTGATGATGTCACAGACCTAGTTTAACTTTCAAATGAAAACAAATTTTAAATAAGGATAAACTTTAAAGACAGTTAGCTGCACTAGTTTATAGTTTACCACTGAGCATTGTGGTTTTCCTTGAGTCATGATTTTTCTCCCTAAGATTACCCTCCTTGTCATTAAAGGGACTGTATTAAGTCCAGTTTTAATTTATCCTGTTGATTTGCATAAATACAACAGGAACAGCAAGTGATCACATATGATCTTTACATCTGCTTTGCTGGAACTTATGCAAGGAACATTTAGGGTGACTTTCAGTCTCCCCTTCAGGGCACAGAAGCTGAGCCACATACCTGGCATTCAGCCTTGCCTGTAAACACCTGTCTTTTCCAAGTCCTTCGGGTTTTCCATTGTGCCTTAAGGTCCCTTCTAGCCATCTTTCAGGAAAGCAACCTTCGTTCCTTCCCTGGAAAGATTGCCATGGACTGCGCATCCAACCAATGTACCAGGCCTTTTTTCTCGTGGGCTTTTATTACCTTTGTAAGTCAATCCCAGTTCCCCAGGGTTTTTTGGTAACAACCAGAGCCCAAGCATGCCTCCTTTAGGTATGACATTCCAGTCAACGTTGTGGTCAGCAAAACCTCTATGAACAACGGGTCTTACTGGTTTTATACAAAGAACCTTATGTCATTACTTACTTCTTCAGAATGTAACATCTTTCTAAATAAAATTAGAGACAGTGCTTAATTTAAAATGTGTGTACAGTATATTTTTAATTACTTTATAATCATACATTTTTCTCTATTGCTTTGTACAATAATTTTAAATGTCAAAAAGAGTAAAGAAAGTATTATTCATTTTTACTGAAAATATGATAAAAGACTAATCAGATGCAGTTTTGGGCTATTGGGACTAGAAATGGCAAATGTCAACCATGGTTTGCGAGTTTTATTTTTTTAATGCTGTTCATTAAGTTACACTTATTCATTCATTTAAACGATTACTGAATAATTGATCTCTTTAATACATATATCCTGAGATCTAGGGTGGAATAGAAAGATTAGTTATGCTCTAGAAGGAGCTATTCTTGATCACTTGGTAAAACAAAGGTGGTTGTGAAAAGATGTTCTTTGTAATCATTAATAAGCACTTTCTAGTCAGACAGAGCTTCCATATTTTCTTAGTTTAATTTCACCACTTCATTAATGAAAGACATTTTTCTGAGTAAAATAAATAGTTGACTTAAAAAACCACCCAGCATTTTGTATAAATTGGTATTTTTTAAAATATGAACTTTTAAAATGATCCCATTCTCATTGTGCACCAACTTTATTTTTTTAGTTGGGCTATAAATGCAAAATTGTGCTTTTCATCCTGATACCTCCTTTCTTGCTTCCATTCCCAACAAATTTATTGAAAGGGATGCATATTAGAGGTCCAAGATTATCCAGAGGTCAGATGATTCACCAGGAGGACTCATAGGACTCAGCACATTGTTGTACCCTCAGCTGTGACTTACAGTACAATAGAAGAACACAAAACAAGAACGGCAAAGGAAAGGGATGAAAGTTGAAGGAATCTGGGCATGTCTCGAGGCCCTGTCCCAGAGAGAGTCATAGGACATGTTTTACCCCTCAAGCAATGAGTTGTCACAATAGACATGAAATGTTATCTATCAGAGAGGCTCCTTAGAGACTCAGTGCTTAGAGTTTTTATTTGGAGCTGGTCCCATAAGCACCCTTTGCCTGGCACATACCCAGAATTTCAAACTCCCACAAGGAAAGTAGGTATTCAACATAAGTCACATTGTTCACACAATCTAGGGAACAGCAAGCCACTCTGACCAGTTCTGGGAGTGGTGGAAACCCTCTTGAAATTTAGGTCCCAGCTTCAGCTAAGGGCCTGCCTTGGAAGCAGGCCTTTCTAGGAGTAGCAGTCTCAGGCCTTGGAACCAGACTCTTCTCCTGACTCTGCAGTCATCACCTCTGACTGCATGTCTGATAGCCCAACTCCAACATGTCTCATGTGAGTTGCTGGTCTTCCCTCACACCTGTGTTGTTTGTCTTCCTGTTTGCCCTTTCTCAGTTGGTGGCCACTCTAAACTTCTGTTTGCTCAGGCCAGCAAAGCCTTGGAATCCTCCAACTACTCCCTTTCTGTCACATATCACTCATCTCACCTGTTGGGAAATCCTGTTGGTGCTACTTCCAAACAATATCCAGTTTGTATGAAAAATAGTCTTGGCCTGTGTGGATGGTGGGAGGGAGTAGGCCACAAGGCAGTAAATGTTGAATCTGGATTTAGGTACAAGAGGGTTTGATACACTATTTTGCCTGTTTTTATATATTTGAATTTCATAACAAATGATAACAGTCTAAGAGTGTAAGAAAGTATCATATACATGAATCTGACCCCTTTTTATCAGAACTTCTACCACTCTGGTTTGAACTGCCATCATGTCTTGCCTAGATTTCTACAGTAGCTCCTAGCACATCTTCCTTCCTTCTTCCTGCTTGTTTAACAGTGTTTTATCTGTATAGCAGCTTAGTGATCTTTTTGAAACAAAGTCAAATCAGATCTTTTATTGACTCCTAACAGCTCAGAGTAAAAATGCAGATTCTTACGGTGGCCTGCAGTGCTACTTGGTTGGCCTGTCACCTGTTCTTTCTCAGACCTCTCCTGCTCCCCTCACCCTCTCTCTATTCACACAGTCCTGCTTATTGTCCTCCAGCCTGCCAAGGTGCTCCTGCCCAAAGACCTGTCACTTGCTGCTTGTTACCTCCCAGGAATGCCACTCCCTCATGAATGCACTGCTTGCTCCCTCACCCGCACGCCTTGACACAATGAATTGCTGCTTCTTGCTCCTGATACCCTTACCTTTTCCAGCATTTTCCATTTCCATACCATGGTGTTTAATGGGCTCATATGTTCTACTTAGTGTATTTCACCTGCCTCTACCATTGCTCCACACGTCCCCTCACCCCAAGAATATAAGTTCCATGATAGTAGGGATCTTTGTTCTTTTCAGTGATGCACCATCCCAAGCACCAATTCAGTGCCTGGATTTTAGTAGGCATTTTGTGAACCTCTGTGGAATGAATGAATAATGTCAGTAGTGGAAGATATATTAGAAATCCACAAGAGGGCCCCTTCTTTCTTTTTATATGTGAAAAACAAAGCTCAGGCAAGTTAAATATGGTTGGTTGATGGTTTTGTATTGGTATGTTCATGTACTTTTGTTCATGAAACTGCCTGAAAAGTAAACTTCCAATATTTTAATTATGTATGATGAGATACCCTTTGAGATGTGATAAAATGGTGAATCAGTACAGATGGAAAGAAAAGGTTTCAAATACCCTGTGCTCATTCCACTGAAACACTTTACCTTTCAAAATGGTAAAGCCTTTTAAAAGGACCTCCTTAGCAACTCAAACCCATGTTTTTCTAAATGACATTCCAATAACTTGCTTTTTAGTTTAAATTATCTTTATATAGGACTTGAGTATAAATTCATAGCCTAACTAAACTCCCCATATAATAAATTTTCTGCTTATTTGATTAGTTTGTCAATGTCCAGTGAAAATCTTAAGTGTATATGACAGTGTAAGAGGTTTGAGAATAAAAGTTTTAACTGTTTAATTGGAGAAAACTTACCCCCCCCCCATTAACATCATACCCTGAGAGAAGGAAAGTGGGAAATCTCTAGTGACTTCGTACTGATCGTATAGAAAGGAGGGGTGAGTTTAGTGGGTTCGATCTAAAACAAGATTAGAGAGACAGCTAGTTGATTCGCTAAGTTTCTAGCAATATCGTGGATGCACTATTAATCCAGAGGCGGCCCTGAAGCAGCGTGGGAAGAGCTGCCCTTTCGTGAGTGCGCAGGCACAGAGAGACAGCGTCTCCTCCTGTTGTTCCCCATTGCACCTGACATCTCAGCTGTGCCACAGATAGACTCAACCCCCTAGATCAGTGACTTTCAACCAGTGTGCCACAAGAATTTTTAAAACATGCAATACCTGACTATTTAGTTAAATAAAAAAATGACAACAGCCAACACAATAAAAGCTGTCTGCTGTGACTGAATCAAAATTATACCTATTTTTTTTTGTCAGATAGGCAAAAATATATGTTTTGGTGTGCCACAGAATTTTAATAATTAGTTTATGTGTGTTATGCAAAGAAAAAAGTTGAAAATTGCTGCCTTAGATTTTAGCTCTGTGTGCTAACTTGTCATGACAAAGCCCAAATTATATTATCACTGTATCCTGCCTCAAAGCCCCTGTTTGTTTTAATTATTCACTTCACAAATTTGTCACCCTTGTCCCTTTGAACCCTTGGACATTATATGTAGTTTAGTATGTGTTGAGGTTGAGATGAACTTTAGAATCATTACAGTGATCAAACATTTATTTAAAACTGTGGTGAGGTGAAGGAAATTGATTTTCTGGTTTTTCTCTCTCATTTTCACTGCTGCTCATTGGTGCTAGGCTTGACTGGTTGGAAGCCTGCCTTCAAACCAAGGCTGCTGCTTCTGGGGCCTGTGATCTGCTGGTTGCCATGGTGTGGGGCCTCAGAAGTCCAGGGGGCTTTGCCCCTGGCCTGAAACCTTGTGACAGTTTTCCTTTACCCTGTTTTGTTGGTTTCTTTTTAATGTCCAAACATTGTTGAACACTTTTTCTCTTTTCTTTTAACATTCCAGTGCTATAGGAGTGTAACTTACAGGTTTGGAAGAAACCACTTCCCAAGGGTGGTTGTGTCTTTTTGCTTTTGCCTGTATGTGAACATGCATACAGAAAAGTGTGCATAAATGATAAGTTTAGTAAATTTCAAAAAGAAGTGAATACACTCCACTTATGAACTAGCATTTAGGTCAAGAGGCAGAACATTGGCAGCACCTCAGGATGGCTCAGGTGTCCCCTTCCAGTCACTGACTCATCTTCCGAGAGTCACCACTACCCTGTCTTCTAACACGATAGATGATTTTTGCTTGTGCTTGTACTTGACATAAATGGAGCCATAGACAACTCTGTGTCTGGCTGCTCTCTCTTCCCATTGTGTTCGTGAGATTCATTCATGTTGCTGCATGTAGAGATAGTTCATTTTTCCTCATTGCTGTTAGTCTGTCACCGTGTCCCCCAGCTTCTGAGTGAGCACATCTCTTCTGTGTGTGCAGAGCCGGCCATGTAGCCTAGCACCATATTGCGCATAGTAGGTGCTGAATTGAATTGCTGCAGAAATAGAAGGAAATTTACCTGTTGTAGAACTTTTCCTTTAATGGATATGAGATACTTAGGTGAATGTTATAGGGAAAACATTCACTACTTTATTTCTCATGTTTTGGGCATGATTAAATATTTACTTTTCTGATTTACTTTTCTTTGCTCAACTGCAGGAGTCATGAGAAGGTAGGTAATGTTGCTAACATTCGATGACTAGAAATGAAGTATTACTTAGCAGCTTCTTTTAGAACTCCCATCTTCATTGGCTTCAGTGAAGAGTTTACATGGCTCTTGGGGATTTTTGTTTGCCACGTGTCTTGGCAGTGATGTCACACTGCTGTTGAATTGTCATCCTTTTTATGAGGCTGGTTAATTTTTCTACTGACCCTGCTGCTCTTACAGCATGTCCCCTACCCCTTTCATCCTTAAGGTAGTGGAAGTTTGGGGTGAAATAAAGATAGGGAGATGGAACCAAACAAGTGAAATTCTAAGCAAGCTTGTGTTCTTGCCCCACCCTACCCTGCCTGTCCTGACCACGGTCCCTGACACTTCTTCAAGTAAGAAATCTCTCAGGGTCTACTTATCCTCCTTTCCAATGACAAGGATGTTTATAAAACAACGAAGTCTGTGGCATCACATTTTGTCATAACTAAGAGAGCAGCAATAACAGCAGTAACTTTAAGTTTGAGGGAACTTGTTGTGTGGTATATTTCCTGATGATAAATCACCTTCCCACAAGCCCCCTGGTGATCACGTCTCTGGTGAATGAGTGAGAGAAGAAAAAAAGATGCCTTCTCTGTTGCTGTTTCACTTTTAATGTGCCTGGGGACTTGGGCAGCAAGGAGTCTCCTCTCACTTTTCTTCACTTACTGAAGATGCTGGGTTTTCCCCCTTAGGCTGGAACTGGTGAAGACTCTCTGGTTATTTGTTCCTCCTTAAGTTGTTTAGAAAGAAGGTGAAAGCACTTTATTTGGAAAATGACTGTAGAGGTGTTTTTGTTCAACAGGGAAAAGGACAAGAAGATTGTAGAGCCAAGAGAGATTTGGAACTCCAGAGTGAAGCAGCAGCATCTGTGGTTTTTGGTTGGACCTGACTCCGTGTAACCCGGTACACAGGGAGCGACAGAGCTCACACAGTGCTAGCAGCCCTCTCTCATTGCCTTCCCTTACCTCTTGGCTAACCTAACATGGCAGTCCTTTATGATAGTTTGAGTAGGGTAATACCATGTCTTGCTATGTTTGTGTGAGTGCGTTGTAATGAATGATACCATGGTTCACAGGGTTTGTGTGTTAGGGTTAGTCAGTCCAGAGACAAAAGGGACAAGAGGATGGGTAACAGTCGTGATCCAAGATGCTTTTTCACACTGAAGTTCAACAAAGCGAGTTGTTCTTTTCTTTAGGAAAAGCCTGCTGCCTTGCCAGTGACCTCCAGTTCCAGTTATTTTCCTGTTTTTCTTTTCCCCTGTAGGAGGATGGAGAGCAGGTGCCCATTTCTGTTTCCTCTGTGGGGAGGGCTGGAGATAACTGGAGATGAGTGCTGTGTGGTGTGGGTCACCAGGTGGGATTGTGGCCTAGGAGCTTGGGGAGAGGGAGGGGTTGCTGGCTTCCTGAAGTTGCTAAGACTCTGCATCTTCCTCCTGCCCAGGGGGTTTGTGCTGTGGTTCCAATGCAGTCACAGCTGATACTGCTTCAGGTAAAACAGAGGTTGTCACGGATGGTGAATGTTTCCTTAACTACTTTCATCAGGTTAGCTTACAAGTTCATGGGAAAAATATAGAGAAATAAGAAGATGGAATAAAAGCATTTCATGATTTTGCCACCTTGGCTTAATTATTGTTAACATGTTAATGTATATTTCTGTAGTTTCATATATAGAGATCTATGAGTATATATGTATACATGTAAAATTACTTTTAAAGTGATATGGTCGCATTTTCTCTAATATTAAAAGTAATGTACTCATCTAGAAAAAATTTTTTCCTTAGAATGCTCCCCCACCCCCCACCCCCCCAGATAACTGTAGATGACTTTTTGGTGTGTTCTATGTCTTTTGTGGATCAAAGCTATTTCTTTTTACTGTTAATCACTCAGGACACTACCAGTGAACATGTGTGTTCATCTGTATGGCTGCATTAGTTTAAAAATAAACTTGTATTTATTCTAGAAAGGTTTCTTCTAAATAATTTAGAAGGTGAATTCCTTAGCCTTGTCTAGTCTCAAACATACACTTCATTTAACTTTCTTTTCGTCACCATCTTGCAATACACTTCTATCTTCAAAGCTTGTTAAGAGTGCCAGGGACTCTGTGTATTCATACCGTGACCATAGTGTCCATAGACTCTGTGCACAGTGCGGTTCTTAGGTTGTAAACTACTGCAGAACAGGCCAGTGAAAGTAATTTCATAGTACTATGTGGCTAGAAGCACATTATTTTTAGTTGTTTTTTATGTTTGTTTTTCCAGTTGATCTGCAAGATCTTGAAAGGTGGTCACTAATCACCACTGTACATAATCGCTACCTAATCATTATATTTTCCTTGAAAGGTGCTCCTTAAATGACATGGTGTTCTTCATTATTTTATTTTAACTCATCTGAGTATTTAAAAAAATGAAGTTAGCAAAAGGAAGCAGTGTATGACTTACAAAAAACCTGGTAACGTTTGAAATTTATGTACTATGTGGTACTTGTTTGATAGATCCTGTATTTCTACTGATATTTGACTTCAGTCTTCAAATGTCAGTCCCAGCATTTGTTTATACATCATCTTCAGCATCTGTTGCTTCATTTGTGTGGAAGGAAAGATAGGCAGATGCTACATTGTCTCTAAGCTGTGACACCATGTCTGTGATGGGTGGACACAGTTGTGGGGTTTCCATGTGTACTGGGCAGCACCAACACCAAAAACATCTGGTCTAAGAATGAAGTTCTCTTCTGTAACTATATGAAAATGATTCGGTGCATAATGGAGTAATGCCAAGTATACTTGCTATACATAGAAGATGCAAGTGATTCAAGAGCTCAAGATAGTTTCTGTGCAGACTTGAAGATTTTAATGAATTAAAATTATAATTATCTGACTGAGTGTGTAACTATAAATCACTTAGTCCAGTGCTGATGGATATGTGCTAATGTTCTTCATTCTAAGTTTAAGAAATGGCATTTTGATATAACAGGTAGCAAAAGCAGCAGTGAAGACTTTGACCAAATAGTGAATTAGTTTACAGTAGTTCTTTATGTCGTGGTTCACTTATCGCGGCCTCACTGTATCACGGGATTTTTAAAAATATTATATTTAATTATCGCGGATTTTTTGCTGTTTTGCGGGACTGTATACGTATGTTGTTACAGTTATGTAGGTTTAAGAGTGTAGAATAAATTTAAGGTTCCTACTTTGCAGGGGGGTCTGGAACGTAATACCCGTGATAAGTGAGGGAATACTGTAGTTCAGATCTCACAAGGATTGCTGTATCTGAGATGCAATTCTTAGCAGCTCCAGAACATTTTTCAAGGGGAGGTTTAGGGTTTTTTTCTTCTATATGCATTAACTTAATTATATTTATGTTATATATTATGAATTTATACATACTATAATTCATATACAAAATATGCAATAATTTAACCTCATTAGCTCTTGCATTGGCCCTACAGGGGTCTGTTCTCTGGATTGACACTTGTTTTTATAATATTTGAAAAGTTCAAAATACCATTTAAAAACACACAGGTCTCCAGTATTTGTTACTTATTATACCTAAAATTTATGACTTTGCTTCCAAGTCATTAAAATAGCATTGTCTTCTGTTAAAATTAACCACTGAAGGGGAGCTTTGCTCTGAATAGCAAGTACCAAGTTAAACCTTTATTAACTCTGGGCCCGTAAGTCAAGAGTCATTTCTTTTCCTTTTTTTGAGGTTTTCCTTGTAAGGATTGTAAGCCTTAGAGAACCTTACATTTTAAACTCAGTCTTTCCCCCATTCTGTGTCTTAGCTTAGTTGGAGAAACCAATCAGTCTAATTAAGAAACCAATCAGCGTAATTAATTCTGCAAACAGAGGCTACGGTAATCTTGTGCGGCATTTTTTAGCCCAGGCCTTAGAAAGACTAGCTATTGAATGTACTCACGTGTACAAACACGCATGCACTGAGAGAGAACACTGTTGATGGATTCCGTTGTGAGGCTCCCAGTTAATACTGAGCCTGTCAGGAAGAGGTGATTTTCTTGATTTCTCTTCCAGATTTGTTTTGTTTTATTGATAACTTAGTCTAGGCTCTGAGAATCTGAAAGTATTTTGCTGGCCTGTGGGTGTTCTTGCTTCATCCTGCATGCATTGTGATTCCTCCTCTCTGGATTTCTCTGATGCTGGCTTTTCCCAGCCCCCTTAATGGTTGGTCTGTAAAGTCTGTCCATGTGCACCTTGGGAGGTCTTTCCTCAGCCTCAGAGCAGCTGGTTGTGCTTTCCTAGTAGTCACTAGCCGTTTATGTGTGCGTCCTGTCCCATTATCCACACACAGTGTCTGTTAAGAAGTGAGTTGATTGTAAAGAAACTAATATAAATAACCCATGAACATGGACAACGAGGTCAGGATGGACTGTGGGAGAAGGGGTGGGCTGGGTGGGGGGTAGTAGCAATGAGGGAAAAAGTGGGACAATTGTAACAGAAAAACAGTGAAAATAAAAATTAAAAAAAAAAAGAAGTGGGTTGATTGAATGCTTTTGTTTCAATGGATAGGCATATGCAAGGGCTTGGTTCTTATTAAAAAGCTATCAAGAAAAATGACATAGCAACTTCCTCGCCTTCATTTTTGGGTCATGGCAGATGGTAAAATTGGGGTTTGTATTGCTAGGTAGTGGTGGATGAGTTGGGCAGTTTGCAACATGGATTATACTTCTTTGTGCTTATGGGTTTGATTTGTTGATGACCTTTCAGAATCTTCACTGGAGAGATAATTTATCTGAACATGTAACCAATTGGTTTGCACTTTGATCTCTTAAGTCAATTTCCTCTTGGAGGAGGAGATGGCATTTGAGGAAGTTGGTGTGTAAATGTGTTCATGATGGTGGGATTTATTTTACTTGTTCTTTTTTTTTTTTTTTTAATTCTGTTATAGAAAGCCAGCCCCTCAGACCTGAGCTAGACCTGCAGGTGGTTGTGGTTCTTTTTTTCTGCTCTCTACTGTGAGGTGGACCGCCTGACCCAGGAGGCTCCTCACAAACTCGCCATGCATTTCGTTTTATAGTCAGTCCTTCAGAATGCAGGGAGATGGTGGTTTCCTGAAAGGGAGCACTGTGTTCTCCTTCAGGGAGTGTCACTGTTTGTTGCCAGACCAAGACCAGATCTCTCCTCCAGTGAGTCAGCCTACCATTTCCCTTCTTGCAGTGTGTGCACACATGCATGAGTGTGTGGAGGGAGGAAAAATGGAGGAACATGATCCTTAATGAGCTATTTTTAGACCAAAATGACTTACTACAGTTTTGTGAACTGTGTAGGTAGTAGACTGCCCTAACTATATAAAGTGATTACTAACAAAAAGTTTGCTAATCAGTTGTCTTTCTCATAATCTTAATTAAAAAGAAGTCTACACCTTTCCTTTGCTCTCTGTAACTGCTGTATAGCTCCTTCACTGCTGGTTGGGTAGGGGAACTAGACGAAGTAAGAGAAGCAAGCGTCAGGTGGGATGTGAACTCGTCTTTGAAGTCTGTGAAAATCTTCTCGTTGCCTGTTTAAATTGAATTACATCAATATTATTACTGCCTTCTACTCTAAAACTAAATATTTTCTGGAAAACACTTTTTATTCCTGCATGCAATAAAAGTCACATTTTAAACAATAATCCTGTATCTTTAAAAATCACATTTATAAGAAAAATTATTTTCTGATAAACTACAAATAGTTCTCAGTATCAGCAGTAATAGGTATTATGTACAGAATATGTCTCAGAAGGAAAACAGTAAAAAGCTGTAACAGCATCAGTGGGTGTCCCCAGGTCGTTACAACTTTCCTTACAGCTTCAAAATACAGCTGATTAACCCTTTGAGTGCCATGCTTAATTGCTAAAATTCCTGTGAGAAATGCCAGACTATTTTGCTGAGAAATGCAGTTTATGAAAAAATGCCTATAAAAACATTATTATTCACAATAATTTGCTGAAAATTTCACGACATATAGTAAATACACTCTTCTTTTATAAGCAGTGTTCTTTGATGCAATTTAGCAAAAAATTTATTGCATTAAAATTATTTTATTATAACAATTATTTTAGAAAAAATAAATTCTTTCCTTCAATATGGCTTTTGAAGTATAATATATGGCATAATATAAAACCTATTATTATAGTTTGAAAAAACACATAGCAGCATGGATAACAACCAAGAAGTATGCCAAATATTGCATAAATTTTGGGGGGAAAAAAAAGGAAACTTCAGAATGTACAAAAAAATGAACACAAACGGCATTCACATTAGGGACATATATCAATAGATATCAACAGTGAAAAACAGTTTGTAAACAAAATGCTAACGTTACACCATGAAGCAATAAAAATGTCCATTAGCAAAAGCTTCCTTATCATGCACACTGCTTAGAGTTTTGACGATTATTGCAAAGATAAATGAAATTAAAAGGACTGTTTAAAATGTAAGTAAAAATTATAACAGAATTAATATGTCAGTATTTGAACAAGCATAAAAATTTGAAATTTGGATCAACATGAGAAAAAGTCCTATCAATATGTAATCTGAGGTACACAAAAAGAGAACAAAACATAAAATATGAATTATTCCTTTGTTATTTACATTTATAGCCATTGAAAAAAGAGGTGCTGGGAGCAACGCTGGCACTTTTGGGAAAAGTTGTCAGCGTTCCTCACAGCGACATTGACACTCAAAGAGTTAATATCAGTCTTAGCAATGAATTATCATTCTTAGTTGAATCACATATTAAAGGTACTTGATTGTCTGTTTCCTCCAGTCTTTTGCTATCTGGGTTTTGGCATTTTTTCATATTGTTTTTTCCAAGAGGGGCACCTACAGTTTATCACTGTGTCCTTATATGAAGAGAAGGTCACAGCATACATAGTTAAGGACACACACTGCTAATCATTCTTTAGCAATAGACCTAATCTTGCTATAGTAGGCAGGCAGAAAATAGATTATGGTGGTGTGGACTTTCTTGGTGGCTGGCTGTTGGTTTGATTGACGCATGGGAACCCTGCTTGGCCCTCTTAGTCCGTCACACAGCAGTGAGTTTATAAAGCTTGGCAAAGTGTACTGCGGATCGCCCGTCCACCTATCTGCTGCCACAGGGTAGGTGATGCTAGAGATTAATGTGGTCTGAGTTCACAGGCTGCTTCAGGAACGCTTTGTGTTCAGAATGGTATCAAATGCTCAGTTTATAAGACAAAGTATAATTATATCTTCCCTTTGCACCACCATAGTGAGAAATGATCCCAGAGATTTAAGAAGTTGTGAGAAATGTTGGAGAGGTATTCACATAGATGCTGAATCCCCACCTTCCCCGCAGTGTGAGCGGATGCAGTGTGGTACAGTACTGTCAAGTGAATGTTCTTAACTGAATGTGGTCAACTAAAAGCTCCTCGGTGGAGGAGGTCAGAAATTATAATGTCTTGATTCTGTTTCCTTTTTAACTTAAAGATATGTGGAACGTAGTCATCTTTTTTTTTTGACAGTGCCTTCTTAAATCACTTCTATGGAAACCATTTTTGAATACTTAGAGCTAAGGGAATGGCTCTTCACATGTGGTTTCCATGAGGATCTTCAGAGACTTTTTCAGGCATGTGAAATCTGTGTTAAAAGTAACTCAGTTATAAGTGAATGGAAACTATTTCAGAACAAAGATATGCAGATTATCCACAATGAAGATAATTATTTGGAACAAAATGGCAGTGTATACAATTTAAATTAAGGTTTATTTATTGGTACATTGTAGCAAATTTCTATTTTCCGGCAAGAGTCAGGTCAGAGATACTATTGATTTTGGTTTAACACCATCACATTTGAAAGATGGTTAACCAAGGGAAGATTTTATTACTTTTCTGTGAGTGATCATTGTTTGATTTCTTTTTTTTTTTTCTTTTACTCATTTACTGCGTTGTATCATGAAACAAACCACATAATAGAAGCTTATGAAGCAGGGGAGGAGGGGACAGGAAGAATGAGGGAAAGATTAAGGTAAAACTATGAGACATACCCAAAATCTTTGCTTGGCCACTACTATCCTCAAGAATTGGGCAATAACTGAACTATATAAATACTGCTCTTAGATACCCTCCATCCCAGGCACCACCCTCTCCCTCTCCTGGCACTTCTCCAAGAATGGTCTGTAGAGCAATTACTTGCTTCATTTTTTGATAATTTTTATACTTTTGATTCAGGCACAAACTAATAAAATATTTTAATAATTTTTATCAAAAAACAGTGAGATTGCACATATCAATTTTGTTCAGAGTTTTTCCTGTATGTGATTTAAATTTTTAAAAAACTATGATTATATACTTTTAAGTTGTGGAAAAGTGGAGACAGATGATCTATATGATGTGTGGGGTTTTACTCTTCTACCCTGGTTGAGGAGTTGAAATATCTATAAATCCAGGTTGTTGCTATCTAAATGCACTAATGTAATGGACCATGTGAAACAAATGAGTTGGCCCAGGAGGCATAATGGTTGCTGGTTTATCATTTTTGTATGCTAATTTTGTATCATCTGTATTCTGAGTTTGTTTAAATTGACCTCCTCCCCACCAATGTATATTTATTCCTGTCTATTTGCATGTCTGATAGTTTTAATTGGAGGCTAGACACGTGATTTTTGTTATATTGGGTACTGGATGTTTTATATTGTAATTCTTGAGCTTTGCTGTGGGATGCATTTAGTTACTTGGAAACAGTTTGATTCTTTTTAAAGATTCTTTTGTTGGTGTCAGATCAACATTTAGTCTAGGGCTGATTTTGACCCTTAGTTGAGCAAGAGTCTCTTGAATGCTCTACAAACTTCCTAAGAATGATTAGTTTTTCATTTGGGCAGTATTCCCTGTCCTTGTGAGCACTGGGTATTGCCTACCACCCCCTAATCCTTTCGGGGTTCTCTCCCTGACCTCAGGTAGTTTGCTAGTTTCCTAATGAAAATGTCTTGAACAGGGCTCTGCTGAATACACCAGGGCTTCTCAGAGCTTAGCTTGCTCACACTTCAGTTTTCTGTCTTGCAAACTCTAGCTCCCGTCGTCTTTGCAGCCTCTCAGCTATATTTTTCCTCAACTCAGAACCCTCTGGACTCTTGATTGGGTTTCCTGTCTCTTTGCTGCAATCTGGAATCTCTCTCAGGGCAGTAAGCTAAGCAGTTGTAGGGTTTTCTTCATGCTTCCCATGTTTCAGAGGTCAGTGTCCTTCAATGCCTGATGTTCAGTGCCTTAAACTTTTCCATATGTTTTGTCTAATTTTAATTGTTCAAGTGGGAGGGTAAATGTGGTCCTTGACACTCCCATCTTGGCCAGGAACAAAAGTTCCTATCATTCTTTCTAATCAAAAACCCTTTCCAGAGTACAGCCCTTATCTGACTCATCATATCTGATATGTAAGCAGGACTGTGTACATGTGAGCACACAGATAGATCCAGAGAGAAGTGCAGAAACATGTACTGCTATCACATCCATACCTTCTTCAGAGCTGTGCCTCTTGTTGCCATTCCTTACTTGGGCCTGCTTTTAGGGTTTTGGAGCAAGACTATTCAGCATTGCACATTATTCTTTTCTTGCTTGCACTGTGGGAAGCTTCATGGAGTTTGCCCCTGCCTTAGGGAAGGCTATGGATGGACCAAGGCAAGAGTCTCTTAAAGGGATCCTCTGGTAGGTCAGGAAGGTAAGGCAGCATGATGGGTGATTCTGGGCCCCATTTACCTTCTGCTTTGCTCCAGAAAAGACTTAAGTGTGGAAATTTCCGATCTCAAGGAGTTACTGGTCTGCATTGGTACCATTGTAGCAAACAGCAAGAAATTACTATAAAGCCAAGGTCGGAGCTTTCTGGTGCCATTGACACAGCAGAAGGCAGATTAACCAGTAAGGTGCTAGTTCTTCAAGGTCCCATCAAACAGCATAACTAACTGACCATTGAAGGCAGCAAACCGAGCAGGAAAATTGACTGTGACTCTAGAACAGCAAAGTGGGGTTGGGGTGGTGAGGACCCTTGTCCAGGGAGACAGTGAACCATGTGAGTTGCCAGAAATAAACTTATCTTGAGTTCTTTTTTTCCTTTTTATTGAGGTGACACTGGTTAGCAAAATTAATACAGATTTCAGGCATACAATTCCACAACACATCATCTGTACACTGTGTTAGGTATTCACCACCCCAAGTCAAGTCTCCTTCCATCAAAATTTATCCCCCCGTATCCTCTTCCACCTCCCACACTCCCCCTGGCAATCACCACACTGTTGTCCGTGTCCATGAGTTTCTCTCTCTCTCTCTCTCTCTTTATTTGCTCAATCCCTCCATTGAGTTATGTTTTTAAAGAATTAATGACTTTATTTAATTTTATTTTTAGAGAGAGGGGAGGGAAGGGAGAAAGGGAGAGAAAGATTGATGTGGGAGAGAAACATCAATCAGTTGCCTCTTGTATGCACCCTGATTAGGGGCCGAACCTGCAGCTGTGCCATGTGCCCTGACTTGGAATCCAACAGGCCACCTTTCACTTTGTGAGATGATACCCAACCAACTGAGCCATACTGGACAGGGCCAGCTATTGAATTCTTTAATTTAAATTTTTTAAAAAGATTTTATTATTATTCAATTACAGTTATCCTAGTTTTTCCCCAGTTGCTCTCACTCCCACTCCCACAGTCAATCCCCACCCTGTTGTCCATGTCCATGGGTCATTTATACATGTTTCTCGTCTAGACCTTTCCTCTTCTTTCCCGTTATCCCCCTCCCAGCTTACCTGTGGTCGCTGTCAGTGTATTTCTTATTTCTGTATCCCTGGTTCTGTTTTGCTCGTTTGTTTTGTTCATTAGGTTCTGCTTATAGGTGAGATCATATGGTATTTGTCTTTTGCCACCTGGCTTATTTCACTTATTATTATACTATCCCAGTCCATCCATGCTGTGGCAAAGGGTAGGAATTCCTTCTTCCTTTCTGCTGCACAGTGTTCCATTGTGTAAATGTACCACAGGTTTTTGATCTGCTCATTTGCTGATGGGCATTTAGGCTGTTTCTGGCACTTGGTTATTATAAATAACACTACTATGAACAGGGGTACATGGGTTCTTTTGAATTGGTGTTGATTCTTCAGGTATAATTCCAGCAGTGGGATCATTGCATCAAAAGGGAGTTCTGTTACAGAGCAGAGTCCCCCCAAATCCCCAGAGCTAGTGTCTTAGTTAGGCAAATGGCTTTAGTTCTTCCAAGGTGCCAAGGAGATGGGAGGGATTTTGACTATGGAATGGTGAGGAAAGAGCATACAGGGCCTGCACAAGGTTCTGTGAATGGTCAGAACCGGTTACCATGCCCACTGCGTCACAGGCTGTAGTCAGGGATTTAAAAATAAGGCAGCAGCCATTTTGGGAAGGAAAACCATGCGGTTTGCAGAGAGGAGAGATCCATGGGGTTTTACAAGGAGGCTGGGAACTCCATCTAGTTCTGAATTAAGAGCTGGAGAGCACCGCAACACAGAAAAATCCTCCCCAGTCAGAGTCGAATGATTGGAAGCTGCTGGTAAAACTGAATTGTGTCTGGGAAGTAGGAAAACTGTATCTCTGACTTTTCCAAAACTAGCCTGGTTTGGCAGGGGGAGGCAGAACTATGTGTTTTTTGGGTGCTTTAAAGAAAATGAGACTTAATGGCGGAAATCCACCAATAATCTAAATCTGTATAACCTTTAAATAAACAATTCTTTTTCTTTTCACCAAACTCTGGTATTGAGAGTTATGCTTCTGGTGGCAAGCAGGCAGGCCCCTTGTAACTGAACAGCCCGTGGGTTCTGTTACAGTTCAATTTTTAGTTTTTGGAGGGAATTCTATACTGTTTTCCACAGTGGCTGCACCAGTCTGCATTCCCACCAACAGTGCATTAGGGTTCCCTTTTCTCCTCATCCTCACCAGCGCTTGTTGTTTGTTGATTTGTGGATGATGGCCATTCTGACTGCTGTGAGGTGGTATCTCATTGTGGTTTTAATTTGCATCTCTCATGGCTAGAGATGTTGAGCATCCTTTCATGTGCCTATGGGCCCTCTGTATGTCCTCCTTGGATAAGTGTCTGTTTAGGTCCTTTGCCCATTTTTTAATTGGATTGTCTTTCTGATGTTGAGTCGTATCATATGAGTTCTTTATATATTTTGGAGGTCAAACCCTTGTCCAAGGTATCATTGGCAAAAAGATGTTTTCCCATATGGTTGGTTCCTTCTACATTTTGATGATGTTTTCTTTAGCCATGCAGAAGCTTTTTAATTTGATATAGTCCCATTTGTTTATGCTTTCCTTTATTTCCCTTGCCCTAGGCAATATGTAGGCGAAAATATTACTACGCGGGGTATCTGAAATTTTACCTCTAGGACTATTGTGCAATTCCTATTAAAATACCAATAGCCTATTTTACAGATCTAGTACAAATACTTTAGAAATTTATATGGAACCAAAAAAGAGCCCGAATAGCCTCAGAAATCTTGAGAAAGAAGAACAAAGTAGGAGGGATCACAATATCTGATATCGAACTGTACTTAGAAGGCCACTGTAATCAAAATAGTCTGATACTGGCAGAAGAACAGACTCATAGATCAATGGAACAGAGTGGAGAACACAGAAATAACCTCAAGTCTCTATGGTCAATTAATATTTGACAAAGGGGTATGAGCATAAAATGGAGTAAAAATAGCCTCTTCTATAAATGGTTTTGGGACTAGACTGGTACATGCAAAAAAAATGAAACTAGACCACCAATTTACACCAAAAACCAGAATAAACCCAAAATGGATAAAACATGAGTTAGTTTAAAAAGGTTTGTTTGTGAAGAATTCTCTTGACTTCAACTCCCTGTCTCTGGGGATAAGTTTTTTTCCATTTGGTAGAGGGAGGACGTTTTTCAAATGGGAGTTTTATCTCTTGCTTTCAAGGGGAGATCAGAGTGCTTTTTTTACACTTTTAGTTCAGAATAATCCTTATGTCAAAGAAACATTTTCTGGGTTGACATATTCTGGTTTCCTTCAATTAATGATCGAGTGTTTTAGTGGAGAATTTGGTTTTGGTCACACTGGACCTTACCTGGTAGATTTGCTTTTCGTTTAGTCACGATCTAGGTTTCAGGTCCTGCTTTTGGTTTCCATACTTTAAGGTCCCCAATAGCAGATCCAGACGTACCTCAGAAATACTGCGAGTTCTGTTCCAGATCACCCCGATTAACCCTTTGCGTACCATGTGTAATTGCTAAAATTCGTGTGAGAAATGCCAGGTTATTTTGCTAAGAAATGCAGAGTTTATGGAAAATGTCTATAAAAACATTATTATTCATAATAATTTGCTGATATTTTCACGACATATATTAAATACACTTCTTTTGTAAGCAGTGTTCTTTGATGCAATTTAGCAAAAAATTTGTTGCTTTAAAATTATAACAATTATTTTAGAAAAAATAAATTCTTTCCTTCAATATGGCTTTTGAAGTATAATATATGGCATAATATAAAACCTATGATTATAATTTGGAAAAAACATATAACAACATGGATAACAAGCAAGAAGTATGCCAAATATTGCATAATTTTTGGAAAAAAAATAAAACTTCATAACATACAAAAAAATGAACACAAACGGCATTCACACTGGAGACATATATCAATAGATATCAGCAGTGAAAAAGTTTATAAACAAAGATGAAATGCAAAAAACAAAATAATAGTAAAATGTTTATATATTAACATTTGTGGCTATCGACGCATCTTGGGTGCAGTCCTTTGCCACATCTCACACATACTGTTCTTGACCTGATTTTTCTTTCCAGTATTGAGCATTCTTACACAATCTTAGCTTTCTTTCTGGAAGCATCTTTACACCATATATGTGAGAGGTACCTGGTGGGTTTTCTTCATTGCTGGATTTGTTAATAGTGTCTCTAACCTCATGCTATTCTCTGGCAAGCTCTTCTCTTACGGAGGTGTTGAGGTTCAATCAAGACATTGGTTTGTTCACACCTAAAATTTTTTCCTTATGAAGAATGTTTGCATTCAGCAGCATTCTTGATAATACATTGAACACAACCTTCTTCCAATACTTTAGTGTTCTTCTTTCATCCAAATACACGTAAAGCATCATATCAGACGTGTCTATGCCTCCCATGTATCTGTTGTATTCCAATATATCTGGCTTGGAAATTGGTGTCATATTTCTTTTTGGTGCTGTGTTCGATACTGCTGGACCTGAATAAGAGCTAAGGAGCAATGCCTGCTTTCTTTGAGATTCTTTTTCCCTAAACCCACACAGTAACAGAAAGGCACTTGTAAAAAATCTTACCTCTCCCACATTGAACTTTTGTAGAATCTGGTGAGGGAGAAATTTTCAATTCCTATGAAGTGTTCCTGTAATGTATGTCCCTACTGAGTAGAGGTATCTAGCCAGGGGAATTGAACTAAAAAAACTGTCACAAAAGATGTGGTAACCTTTATTCGTATAATTTCCTATGGTAAGCAATTTAGTCACTACAGTATAGGCCAAACCATGTTTTTCACATCATCTTTGTCTGTATTACTTTATGCTCCAAGGTAAGCATAGAATACAAGACAGTAATTTGAGACTGCATCACATATCATCCAAAATTTTACTCCCCAGCGATGATGGTGTTTACTTGGCAAGTACTACAACAATCTGCTGTACCAATCAGACTCTATCAATGCTCAATTGTTGGTGGGGAGTATAGTAATGCCGAAAGATAGATTGGCATGATCAACTATTGGCTGAAATTTAGTACATGGGTCATAGGATGGATCATCAGGAGTACGGATTTTGGAATTGTGTACAAGATGAAAAAACCTCAGCAATAACTGATATCGGCGAGAGAACATGTGTCGAAACCAAGGAGTTAACAAAGATTTCTTTTTTGACCAGTAGCTGTAACATGCTTGGTTTGGTAATTAGGCCCATGTTCAGTATACAAGTTATAAAAGCTTTTATTTCTGCAACTGTTATTGGTTTCCAAGAACTCACTCTAGAATTAGGGGTAAGTTTGTTGTGCGTATCTGTTGGTTTCGGTGACCATCAGCTTCAGCAGCACTTCAGTGAAGGAGAGATGAAAAGAAGCAATTGGCTTAGAATCAGTTGGTGGGGCTGCTTCAAACCTGGAAGCTCTGCAAACTGATGTTGAAGTTGTGTTGTGTCCTGTCCATCTGCATCCCTCTCAGCCCAGCAGCTTTCACTAGCATCACTTTCAGAAGAAGATGGTTCAGTTTCATCTTCCCTTACTTCATCTTCTGATGCACTGGTTTCAAGGTCACTTATCACAAAATCGCTGTCACTCAATTCATTGCTGATCAATTTAGAAATTTCTTCTTCGTGCGAAGTGTCCTTTCTCTTCATTGGGGCACTCATTTTCAATTTTTCTATAAGTGTCTTTCCAATATAAAAAAGCACGTGCACAAAATGAATGAATACTGGCCGTAAGAGTCGTATAAGTTCATATGAGTCCTTTTTTTCATCTACGACTCTCAAAAGTAGTCTTGCTCTTGCAGCACAAAAGAATGATCCACTCTAGTATGATAAGAATATCGCTTCACCCAGAGGATACCAACTTTTGATACTTTTTATTGAAAGCAGAAAAAAGTGCGCGTTTTCCGCAAACACCGTCGGGCAGTGGTGACATCCAAATCGGTTCTGGCACAGAGAAAGACATAACCTTCGTTGTGTTTACAACCTCCTAGAGGGATACCCCAAGAACCAATGCAGCACTTCATGTTTCCGCAGTAAACAGCGTTCCCCTCATTCTGAAAGGGTGACTCGTCAGAGGATATCAGGTCCTTATCTCTCCAGATGAGGGGGTCAGATATTTCAAGGATACTCTGTGATTCCATTGCTGGTGATATGGACCTAAGATGCAGCACTTTGCATTTCCTCAGTAAACAATATCCCCTCATCGGAAAGACTGACTCATTGTAGGATGGTATAAGGTCCCCCACTCTATATCATATCCATACTCAGGTTCCTATCTCTCCATATGAGGTGGTCAAATGTCTCAAGGACTCTCGTCGAGAGAGCAATAAACCTACTCTGCTGAGACACCAGAAAAAATGCTAATGCTATACTGTGAAGCAATGAAAATGTCCATTAGCAAAAGCTTCCTTATCATGCACTCTGCATAGTTTTGACAATTATTGCAACAATAAATTAAATTAAAAGGACCATTTAAAATGTAAGTAAAAATTGTAACAGAATTAGTATGTCAGTATTTGAACAAGTGTAAAAATTTGAAATTTGGGTCAATATGAGAAAAAGTTATATCAGTATATAACCCGAGTTACAAAAAAGAGAACCAAACATAAAATATGAATGATTCCATTGTTATTTACATTTATAGCCATTGAAAAAAGTGCCGCTGGGAGTGACGCTGGCACTTTTGGGAAAATTTGTCAGCGTTGCTCACAGCAACATTGGCACTCAAAGGGTTAAAGCAAATATAACGGGAATTTTGGGGGGTTTTGCTCATAGCTTCAAGAAGTGATTGGCTGCTCTTACTACAGAAACAAAATTATGAAATATTTTAATTTTCCCCTATTCTAATTCAACATTATTCTTTTTACCCCAGATCCTTGTAGGTTTAATGATTTGTATTAAAAGAGAAAATTTTTTGGTTCACTTTCCAATGACCTATTTCCATTCCATTGTAAGGAAAGTGGGATGTTTGACTTTGCAGGGCCCACTGTGTTTAACTGTAGGCCTTGTCTCAGGAGTAACACCACATGCTTTTCCAACATGAGTATGTTTATGTGCTGCTTTTTGTTAAGAATCTCTCCATCTTGACAAACCTCTTCAGCGTTGTCCTCAGGAACCCAGAGATACCATCGGGAGCTACTTGTGGTGACTCAGAAGAGAGCAGACTCCATGTGCCCCGTGCCAATAAGTTGTGGTCACTGTACACTCTACACATAAGCTGTGTGTGTGAATGAGAATGTATACTCTCTGCACATATGCTATACATGTGAATGACTGCATGTGTGTGTACACTATACACATACACTGTGACTGACACGGCGTGTGAGTATGTGCACACTGTTCACATATACTGTACGTGTGAATGACACTGAACAAGTATGTAAATTATGGACATATGCTGTGCATGTGAAGGAGTGTGTGTATACTGTGCGCATACACTACACCATGAATGACACTTTGTGTGAATGGGTGTGTATATCTTGTCCACATACACTATGCATGTGAATGGCACTAGGCATATGAATGAGTGCGAGTACATTATGCACATACACTGGGTGTGAGTGAGTGTGTACACTGCACATACTCTGAGAATGGTTGTGTTACACTATGCACAGATGCATATGAATGGCACTTTGTGTGGATGAGTTTGTGTGTATACTATGTACATACACTGGGCATGTGAATGAATGTGTAGAAAGAGCATACGATAAAGCTTTTGATGAACTGCGGTTTCTAGTTCTATTTGGGGCCTGCTTCCTTATACCTTATGTTATTAGAAATTGTCAACCTTTGTATTTTAGTATAAAGTTCCTTTGAAGAAAGGTCCCGATAGAAGTGTGTTATTCTGTAACACTAGCCCGGCTAAACACTGGTTTCATTTAGAGTTAAGATAGTTATCTTACTTATTCAGTATCACATTTTTCATTGTTAATTAAACCATGGCCATGTTGAAGTCACAGATGATACAATATACATTTGGTGCATAAGGGTTTGAATGAGAATTATTGCACAGACTGTTAATATAGACTGCTTGGCCATGTGATTCTGCTTTTATTTGGAGTCATTACCTCCAAAGCCACAGGACAACTATGCCCATAAAATATGCCGTAATATTCTATACTGGAAACCAAGTATTAGTTCAGAACCGAGCTGGAAGCCATTGTTTTGAGAATCACTGTTTTAAGATGATTACATGTTTTGTTATGTATTTGGTTTCTAACTCCGTAATGTACAACTGGAAGTTGTGCTTTAAATGATAGTTAATTTTTTTCATGTGGTCTTTTCATTAATACCTGGTTAATGATGTTGCAGCTTTTAGTCTTGAACAGTATTTGCAAACCAAACTTCCTTTGGGTCTTTGAGGCCTTGTGAGTGCCTCACAGATGTCAGATGGCACTAGGAGGTGCTAGGCTGTAACAAGAGGTTTCTTCTTTGTGTGTGTGTGTGTGTGTTTTACCTTTTCTTGTTAATGTGTTCCTTCCTGTGTGTGTATGGGAGCATGCGCTCTTATGTGCACTGTCTTCTTTCCTCGTACGGCACACACACGCATCTAGACTGCTCAGAAACTTCTGAGTCATCGGAAGAATATCAGCTGTAAGTGGAATGAGTGTGTCAGTGCAGAAAAGGAAATTTTAGGGAACCAGTCATCATTTCCTTTTGAAAATATGTGTAATAAAGGGAATTTGGTTATCAGATTTTTTCAAAGATCTTTTTATTTTCTAACTAACCAAGGCTGATTTGTTTTCTTTTCCTGCAGTTTCTTTATTTTTTCTCACTTTAATTCTGTTTTCTCCTTGTTCTCATGCTACCTGTAAGTTTTTCTTAGCATGACTTTTTGCAGGTGGTTTAGCAGACCCTCTCTATGTCATGTGTCTGCAACAAAGGGCAGAATAAGCCTGCTGGTGTGGTTTCTTCCCCAGGGGTGCGTATGACAGAAGGGTGGAGACTGGCAGTCATAAGGGTGACTTGTTATTTTTCCAGAGCTCTGTCATCCTCTCTTTCCTTCATTCCTCCTCTGATCTCCTCACACAGACTCTGCATTTCTTCCCCTGCTTATCTTTTTTAATAAAGCAAGAGGCTGGGGAAGAACTGAGTCTAGAACAACCTGCTGCCGCTGATTGGTGTTTTGTTAGTGGGACTTGCTGGACTCACCTGGTTCTTTTTGAGGTGGTAGATTCTCACTAAGTCTGCTGTCCACTGGGCCTGTGGTGCTGGTCTGTATTCAGTAATCTACCCATGGCCTCACCAGAGGGTGAGGCTGTTGTTGCTCAAGGTTGTTAGAGGTGAATCTTTTCTGCCTTAAGTGTGCCAGGTGATTTATCTTCACAAGTGGATTTGAGAAAAGAAATAGCCTTTTCTAGTAATTAGTTGAAATAGTAGCAATCAGTTCTCTTTTTTTCTCCCATTTTTACAGATGAGCAAATTGAGGTCCAAGGAAGTGGAGTAAATAGCCTGAGGCTCACATAGTAGTGCAAGAGCTGGGAACCCAAGTGCCCTCTGCTCCATGCTTCCTGTGTTCATCTTTACCTTTTGTACCTTATGTGTTTCTTGCATGGCTGTAATCACATTTCAAAGTCCCCAGTTGTTGGCACTAGTATAAAGTGAATAGATCTCTCGCTTTTTGGGGGGACTGGAATCTCCAGTAAAATCATGCCCATCATTCAGAAGCCACACATTTTATTTTTATTTTTTCTAAAGGATGAAGAGGAAGAAATCAAACTGGAGATAAATATGCTGAAGAAATATTCTCATCATAGAAATATTGCAACATATTACGGTGCTTTCATTAAGAAGAGCCCTCCAGGACATGATGACCAGCTCTGGGTGGGCACACATTTTCTTTGCTTTTGTGGGGTTTCCTTTTGGGTTATATTAAAAGGGCACTAGGGCCATTCCAGAGGGAGGAAAGAGAAAAGCAAAGAAAAAGGGGCTAATGCCCGATGTCTTTTTGGCCTTCTTGGTTGACATTATACTGATACTTATTTTGATGTTGATTTTACTTTGCCTGGAAAGGAGTTAAATTTGTATTTCAGGAGTAAAATAGCATGTTTTAAGAGCAACGTAACCAAAGAACAAGGAGATTAAGAGCTTGAAAATAAAGCAAAAAACAAACAAACAAACAAAAAACTTTATATATGGAAATTGATTAATATGTAAACTTGGCTGAATGCATCTTTCTTTATCACCTGGAAGTGAGAGACAAATTGCAAGAAGACAAACATGCCAGTAATTTTTAATAATATCAGTGATAATAGTTAATTAAAAAGAATAAATTCCAGGGAATTTCCTGGGCTTGATATATTCAAACTTATCTCTTTTTAAATGCATTTATATTCAAGATGATGAAGCTGAGATTCTGTCAGAAATATGGTTATCTTATTTGTTATACCAAAGGTTCTGGGCTTACAAAGCAGGAAGATAGATGAATACTTTTCCTTATTTTTAAAAAAGCCATTGTAGGAAATTTGCAAAATTAAGAAAGTACAAAGGAAATGGATACTTTCTTTTCCATTGCCCAAATCCCATCATAGTAAAAACTTTAGTTCAGTTGCTCTTTCTGGGTACTTTAAAAATATACTTGTTCCCATGTTGTTTGAACATTTAGATAAAGTAAATACTGTAGTTTTAAAAACTATGTATTACTTAGAAATAACACGTCGCTCTTGTACTAAACCCAGTCAGTGTAAAATAGTTTGAGAATCATAATAATGTGAATCTGGCAAATGAGAAACAATGTTAGGGAGTCTTTTTCAGATTTTTGATAACTGAGCATTAATTAAGGACAAAATGGTCCTCCTGTACCCATGTGCTAAGGAGAGAGAAGAAACATAACCTCTTCAGAAGCTCTCAATCTCCTGGACCAAATTTACATCGTTAATAAATTGGGTGGTGAAATGCTTTCAATAATCTGAATACTTCCAAAGTGATAATGTGCTCAAATCTTGAGGAAGGGCAAGAGGGGTTCAACTATGTTTTCCTAACTTGTCTCGGGTGTGCCCTCATGTCCATGATGCTTCACTGACTGTTGGGCTGTGATGGTCATGGTGTGTCTTTTCTGTCTTATAGCTTGTTATGGAGTTCTGTGGGGCTGGGTCTATCACAGACCTTGTGAAGAACACCAAAGGGAACACGCTCAAAGAAGACTGGATAGCTTATATCTCCAGAGAGATCCTGAGGGTAAGGACAGGGCATGGCTCCAGCGCCCCACATGTGATCTTGTGTTTTATTTTTGTTTCCCTTGCCCCAAGTATTTCCTTACATTAATTATAACTGTACATATTATTCTTTTCATAACAACCAAGGGCTCTGTATCACTGGCTGGCTTTGATAATTTAAGCTATATCATGGTTTTGATATAAAGAATCAAAGTATTCTGGCAAGTATCTAAAGAGAGTAGACATAATAAAAAAATTTTTTTTCTGTATTTCTCTGAAATCATCTTCAGATGTTAAAAAGAAAATCAAAATGGAGGAGAGGAGAAATTATTGTTATTGTTTTTATGGGAATCCTGTGTCTAAGATGCTAAATTCTGGCTTTCAAAATCATCCTGTGGAATGTGGCATTAATTGTTAGAATATCTTGCAATATTTACAAGGAAAGGTTCTAATGTTTAATATTATTTACAGCCACTTAGAAAACTGGCTTATGATCTAAGAGTAAGTTTCTGAACTACTGTTACAGCAGCTTCCGAATGATTCCTTTTAGTAGCAGAGCCAGGCTGGTGTCATAGGCAGAAGGTTCTTAGTATTCCATACTTGAAAAGTGCCTTTGAGTTGCCAGTGGGCCTCTCTTTTTTTGGTCAGTCAGTCATCAGTTTTCTCTTCACTTATCCCTATATTACACACTTAGATGACTTGGTTGCATTTCATTTGCCACCACATTAAAAAAATAAAGGCTATAGAGTTAAACTGGAACCTAATTGTTATGCTTCTCTCACTAATAAAAAAAAAGTTACTTTGTTTTTTATTTGTAGGTAAATTTACCCCAATTTTTATATTTAAGTTTCATAAAGGGCTGCAGATTTTAAAAATGCCATGTAGAATTCATAGAGATAAGTTTTAATTTTTTTTATTTAGATATTGTGCACAGCCATTGAAAATAGAAATTTCCCTTAAGAAAACTAATTGTGAGGATGAGTTGTGAGAACCATCTACTTATAATCATA
Organism: Furipterus horrens; assembly: GCF_987537825.1. Taxonomy (NCBI): domain Eukaryota; kingdom Metazoa; phylum Chordata; class Mammalia; order Chiroptera; family Furipteridae; genus Furipterus; species Furipterus horrens. Next base: position 81,526,863 of record NW_028327176.1, on the reverse strand, counting down.
TTCAGATTTCATTATTAAAACATCAGGGTTCTATCTTTTATGGTTTTTACCAGGAGCAGAGTCTAAAAGTGGGAAAGTAAGTACTCTGTCCTGCACTGCTGAGATGGAGTTTAGTGTTTGTTACGTGTAATTCCAGTGTAGGAATTCTCAAGCAGAGAGCTAGATTTTAGTATGAATATCCAAGGCAGCAAATATATTTCAAATAGACAGTTTACATGCTTTTATATGCAGAGGCAAGCATTGTTTACCTACTATATATTTAATAAGTATATTTAGCTATTTTACCACCATTTGTTTCAGGCAACATTAAAAATTAGCCCAGGTTGTTTGATTCCCCTGTTCAACGAATATAATAGCTTAATAGACATCTTTTTGAGATGCAGCAAGTATTTTCCACCTCACTGAGCATATGAAATGGTAGTTTCCATCATCTGCATTTCATCTAGGATGGAAATTTTTTCTATGACAAAAATCTAAATGAACTTAAAAAAAAAAAACCCTCTGGAATAGTTGGGGCATCAAAAGCTGGTGTGTATTCATGATGAAGGAATTACTGAGTGTCAGTTCTGGTAGAGAGAAGGCAATATGGTAGGAAGGGGGGGTAAGCTCTCATGAGAAAGGAGGGCGGCCACCCCAAGCAGGTAACCTGGGATCTCAAAGACATGGCCAGGGGTAATGTCTATAGTGCTAAAACATGTTCTCATTTCTTAGTGGATGCTAGATTCAGATGCTGCTATGTTAAGATCCCTCAAAAGGTTGAGAGTCTTGAGCATATAGAAAAGCTTTCTTGGGCTGGTCCACTGAAACTCTTGAGACCAAAAGGTTTATGGACAGAGCCAGCACATTTATTCCAGCCCAATTTCACATTCACAGTCCAAACGGCAGTTATGCACATTTTGGTAGAAACCAGTATTTTCTGTAGAGTACGGACACTTGTGGCCTTTCATACCCAATACTGAAGGACAGCCTTCAACAGCTCCTTGTTCTGTGTCTATGAGTGAAATAGTTACAGGAAAACTGTTCCCTAGTTTTGAAACATTGATTCAGTGGTCTAGAATGGGTATTTCTGTGTATTTGGACTTGTCATCTCTGCTAAAAAAGAACAACTGTGGCTTGACTTTTGGCATGAGAGTAGTTGAACACACATATTCCATCCCTCCTGGGTACTTCATCTAGGAAAAGTGTCTTCATTGTTCAGAGCAATCATGACTTGGGTTGACATTGGTTAAGACCCTGCTAGCCACAACTTCAGCAGTGTCGATGCAGAAGCTGCCATCCTTCACAGTACAGGGAAGGAGACATTTCTCATGTTTATTGCTCTTAAGGAACAAGAGTGCACCCAGGCCGCATTTGTCTGAGAACATATGGGTACTTGTGTTGGTTGCTAAAATAACCCTATAAAAGTGTATGGAGGGGGTTTGTGAAAGTTAGAGAATAAAAAATGAACTGAAGTAATAAAAGCAGGAAATAGGAAAGAATTAGGGAAGCTAATATATTTAAAGAATTAGAGTCAATATTTTTTGGTCTCTTCTTTTGCTGTTCAAAGTTATTTCCTGCTGAAAGGAGGGACTCTTCCTAACTATAGTGCTAAGATACCATATATTTTTAGTGCTCTTTTTTCCCTAGTCAGTGCTTTGTGGTATAGCACTGCATATCCTGTGTAGTGAAAGAATATACAGAGCCATCAAATGCACTCTGTTCTGTTTCACGAGCAGACTTAGGTGAAGAATTATTTAGAAACCCCTGTGCTAGAAAAACAAGTGTTCTTTAATTCATAGCCAAAACATGCTAACAATAAAACCCATAAAAAATTAAACAGTAAAATCAAACCCTTGTGTCTAATCTGCCCTTTCTGAATTGAGTCCTTTCAGAGTGAATAGGTTCCTTGTAATTTTAAGAAGGTAGGCTCTAGATTTCTAGCTAAAGATGGAACATGTAAATGAGTTGTGAAAATGGTGCATTTTTATCTTTTAGACCATATTTGGATGCAAAATGTGGTTGTGTTCTTGCTCCTCCTTTCGTAAAGAGACATTCTTTTGGGCTTCCTTCCAGACCCAAGGTTATCAAAAAGTACTATATGCCCAGTAGTGTTTGTCTCTTCGGGAAAGAAATGCTTAAACACACAGCTCCTTTGGCAGAATATTTTACACTTGAGGTAGAGGTGGGATTGATCGACAGTTTGTCACTGTGTGCTGGGAAAACCAGGCAGTGTTCAGGGCCAAACTTTAAGCCACGTTGTCACCCTTTGCTTTCCCCCTGGAATGTGTCTAGTTCAAGTATATCACAGTCACCCACTGAAAGATAGGGGTGTAGCATGGGAAAGGAACCACCCTGTACACAAATAGCATAAATTATAGCAGAGAGAGTACAGAAGGAATCTGCAGTGTCTTCCAGGAGCAGCTAGAAAGTGGTGATGTTGCTCATAGGGGGACCTAACCCATTGGAGTTGGAGTGGAGGTGCTTCTTTCTGTCTGTGTAGTGTTATGGGTGATGTCTTTCTGGAAGTGCACTAAGATTGAATTTGTATGTTCTAAATATGGTTCACAAAACATTTTGGTCTACACATGCACTTTGTCATAAAGAGTGTGTTCTTGGTTATTTACTTAACAGTGGTAAAGAACTAAAGTTCAGATCTGTCTTCCTATTCAGGGACTGGCACATCTTCACATCCATCATGTGATTCACCGGGACATCAAGGGCCAGAATGTACTGCTGACCGAGAATGCAGAGGTGAAACTTGGTACGTGATAGATGTACCACAGGATCTTATACTTGTACCTGGTGCAGACCAGCAGTACTCCCTGCCCCGTTTGCATTTAGCCCAAAGTTCAGTCTACTACCCACGTTTTCTGTTTCTCCTCTATTTAACAAGTGGTAACCAGGCATATTGCTTGGCCTGGCTCCACCTCCCTTCTCTCATGCTTCTAGTCTCTGCTCTGTTCTCTGTGTCGTAGACAGGCTAGTGTCTAAATCACATCATGCCATTTTCCTGCTTAAAGACCACTAATGGTTTTCTACTTTACTTTGAATAAAGTCCACATTTCTAACCATGGCTCAAAAAAAGCCATGGCCCCTGCTAGTTTCAAACCTCATTTTGTGACGACCCTCACTTCTCTCTTCTTCCTCAGTCACTAACTTTTAACTTCTTTGGAACCTGACTCCGGGCCTTCTCACATACTGTTCCCCAGTTTTGAAGCTACAGTTTTTTCCTTCATCCTCATAGGCCTTCCCTGACCCTCTGATCTGTGTTGGGTTCCACTGCTTGTTTCCTTCATAATAATGACCACAATTTATAATTATAAAGCTGTTTGTTTACTTTATTTTTCTGGATGTGCAATGACCAGGATTGATTTTATTTGCCAGAGTATTCTTACCCAGTACTTAGCCTAGTGCCTTGAATGTAGTAGGTGCTCAATAAACATATGCATTGATGAATGAATGGAGGGATGGCGCTCAGGATGTCTTACTGGAGATGGTTTTATAATGGTTCTTTTATATTTGTTTCCCCTTACCTGTATCTGAACTCGTTATCATCCCATTTTCATATAATAGTTCTGTCAGATTTTTAAACAGAATTTACATTGTTTTCTTCCACTAAGACATCACAGAAAATCTCTTTATGCTTGTAAGAATTTAGTCCACCTTTCAAAAATTGTAGGCACAGTAGTTTTACTTGAAAAATAAGATGGTCTTCATCATTGCTATCTTGCATAGTGCCTGTATTGATTGGTCATCTGTGGAGGAAGTCTACCCAATTGGAAAATCCCCTCAAAACTAAGAGAGGAGTAACTTGAATGGTTCTTATTCCTAACAACGCAGCAAGCTGTGTGTGTGCCCTGCATTGCCCCATGGTGCCAGGCCTGTGATAGTCCCTCAGTAATCACTGGGTGGTAGATTGCTGGTGCTGTCTAGGTAGCACTGACTGCCTGGCCTGTGAGTCTCTTGTCTCGGGGTGGGGGCATTCACCTTGAGAGCTGGCCAGGTGGTTTTTTGAGGATGACCTGGAGACAGATGTTGAATCTGTTACCCCTGCGAGTAATGCCACTCCTCTTTAGGGGAAGCTCAAGGAGGTGATCAGGTCCAGGTTTCTCAGCTTCCAGACTGGTAGAGGATCTTGTTGGCTTTGCTCAGGAAAATTGCTCCTTATCATTGTTGGTGATCTTGAGGAGTTTGCATGTCCATAAAGTATTACTGGTTCAGTTTATTCTGAAGACCTCTCTTCCTCTCTCTTCCTCACTTTTCTTACTCTAGTATTTTCCTTGTTTGTTAATTGTGGTTTACTTTTTCTTTCTCTTCCTCCTAGTCGATTTTGGTGTGAGTGCTCAGCTCGACAGGACCGTTGGGAGGAGAAATACATTCATAGGCACCCCCTACTGGATGGCTCCTGAAGTCATCGCCTGTGATGAGAATCCAGATGCCACCTATGATTACAGAGTAAGAGGCACCTGCTTGCTTGGCCTTCATTGGGTCCCTGGCATTCCTGAGGGATGGGGTATGCTTACAAATTTTGCACCCTTATTCCTTCCTGCTTTCTCTATGAGGATGACATGGGCACCGTATTGCAGGTGCAAGTTTACAGCACAGTATTTAGCTACTGTCTTCTGTTTCCATTCTGCGATCATCACTTGATTTCTTACTAAATAATATACTGTTTTCAGAGTGGTCAGGGTCACTTTGTTGTGCATAGAACTTTCTGTTATTAGCATATTAAATGATTCTGCCCTGTTTGCTCTCCTTTTTATTTTGAAGAATGTATTATAATCAGATATTTATTTTTAAAAATATGGTCAGAATATATAGCAATAGCTTGAAATTGTTAAAGAGCTATACAAGTGATTTTGCTATACAAGTGAATTTAAATTATTAGAGTGACCTCTAGGGACGTATATCAATAATGCACTTTTTAAATTCTGGTGTACCTGTTAATAATATTTGAAATTGAGTTCATATCGTAACACTCTTCAGTGTGCCGCAGTATTTACTATAATTACCCAATTAATGAAACTCAACTTAAAAGCCTGTGGTGCAGAGGAATTTTTATTTTTTTATTTGTTGAAGTACTTTAAAATAGATTGCAGACATTATGACTTTTCACTTGTTAGTATATCATTCTATATCTCCAAAATTTGCAGACATTTTCCAACATTCTCAAAATATTTTCATACATAAGTAAATTAAAAATAATTTTTAAAAAATCCATAGTTATACCCAACTATATTTAGCAACATCGCCTCAGAGGAGATATGTGGCCTGTGTTGTATCACACTAGGGAGCGTAGAACACCTGCTTGTCCTACCACTGATGCTGCTGAGATTGGTCACTGATTCGGTTGAGGTGGTAAACCCCTCCTTTGTACCCTTATAATATAGAAAACTATCAACGCAAGGGAGAAAGTTGTGGGCCTCTCCTTGTAATCATATGTGTTTTATTTCTCTAAATAATTACAGGTTATTTAGAAAATCCTTAAACTAAACAACTTTAAGTGATTCCTGTTAGGGTAGCATATAAACAAAAGAATGCTAATGATAGTAATAATCCATTATCTACTTTTTTAAAAAAAATCTTGTTTGGATTTTAAGAAATTAACTGGTAATATTTTATTCCTTCATCATTTAGTATTTATTGAGTGCCTACCACATGGGAGTCACAATTCCAGAGATGCAGAAGTGAACTTATACTTGAGTGGTGAATAAAGTTAAAATTCAAAACTTAAAAATAAAAGATTCTGTGCACAGAAAGACACTTTGCTTATTGCTCACCCCCTACTAAGTCTGAGGCGAGAGTAGAGAGATTTGGCAGCAAGACTCACAGTAGTGAGCTGTGTTAGATTTTATTAATTCAGCTGTGGACCTTTTATAGAGAGTACTTTCTAGCCTTTAAATTTTTAACATCTTTATTAAGTTTGAGATGTTAACATAACACAAGCATAAACATATATCAGGGCCAGGAGTCTAAATTATTGAATTCTTGTAAAGAAATGAAGAAACACACTGAGCAGCCAGAGAGAGCTTTCAATGGACTGGATCTAGCTCTGTCATAGATGTTAGTGGTTCTGATGAACAAATCAGTGTTATCTTTATTATTCCTCTGGAAGGTATCTTAAAACCTGTTTGTGCTTTTAATTTCCTGGCAAACCTCTTTTCAGTTTACATATCAAATAATATATTTATATCATTTGTGTGACTAACCAGCATTGTTAAGCTAGTGGCCTCATAACTGATATGCTACCTATAACATACTGTTCTGTTTTTGCAGAGTGACCTTTGGTCTTGTGGCATTACAGCCATTGAGATGGCAGAAGGTGCTCCCCGTAAGTAATGTTCTTTATAGCCAATTGTTATGTGTAACTTAACCCTAGCTTCAAGGCTTCAAAAAAAAAAAAAAAAAAAAAAAATGGCTTCATTCCTCAATGAAAGAAAGCCATTCCTGGTGGGGTGTGCAGATGAAGAGAATCATAAATACCATGAGGCTTTAGATATAAAAGGAATACCTGGTATACACTTTGCTTTTGGAGATCTCCCTGAGTCTCTAGGCTACATTATTCTTTATTTAAGTTGTATTCAGATGTGAGACCTGAAATTACGGTGACACCAGATAATAGACAGTAATTTTTCTTTCTACAAGTTGAACTTAATATTCAGTAAAACCAGTCTTAACACATGAAATTTAAGTATTACTTGTGTTTTGAATTTATAAATAGAGACAAAACTTTTAACCTGTAGAATGATCTTTTTTTGGTATTCCTATGCAATTTTGCTTCTGCTTTGGATTAAATCAATGACAACTTCATAAAATTTATTTTTGATCAGGGATGTGGTAGAATTGCAGAGAACAGAAAAAAATATATAGCATTTTCTGCTGGGTTCCCTAATAAAAATGTATACACCAAGAGCGTATAGCTGTCTGGTACGTAGTTGTTGCTGAATAAAGTTTTGTTGAATGAATGAAAAAAATTACTAACAGCTAAGAATTAGTTTGCAATAAAGAAATGGATATCTGCTGTGAATACCATATGTTCTGTCATGCTTTCTTTTGAGGAACTGAGACAGGGAAGTAGTATTACCTGATCCTTTGTCTCAGGTTTTTTTTTCCCCACACTATGGGAATAGTATTTGTCTTTTTTTTTTTTTTTTGCTCCCATTTTCCACCTGTCTTGTAAGATTCTCATGAAGGTAAATAAACACATGAAAATCCATATTGTCCATTGTGTACATGTGTACCTAACATGCCTTTGTTGGGCAAGTGATGGGAGTACAACCAGTAATTGCACAGAATTAAACAATTCCATTTTACTCTAATAGATTTCCTGTTTCTTGGTAATAATAGCTATAATAATGAACAATTGACATTTTTGGAGGGTTTAACTATGCTTAACTGTGTTCCAGGCAACCCTATGAAAATAAAATTATTAAGCCAGACCTGTGTGGCTCAGTGGGTGGAGAGCCTGCCTGCAAAGCAAAAGAAACTAAAATTATTTTCATTTAAATCTTATAGATGGTTCAGAAACTTAAACTGTGATTCTTCTAACACTTTGAATCAATATTTATCTTTGATTCATGAAAGCTTTTCGATGTCTTTTTGAAATTGTACATTCTTGTTGTACTGGTCCTCCTTATATTTTGCTGTTTAAATGGGGAATTCAGAGTTTGCCGTAGAGCTCATATCTAGTTGTCTAGCCTGCTTGACATAAAGCATATCAATCACATGATGGGACAGAGCCTTTGATATATGAGTGAGCCCTAGATATCAAGAATGAATAAAATAAGTGCTATACTGACACAACCATCTCCTTTCCCCAGCTCTCTGTGACATGCATCCAATGAGAGCACTGTTTCTCATTCCCAGAAACCCTCCTCCCCGGCTGAAGTCAAAAAAATGGTAAGCTACCAATGATTTTTTTTTTGTTGTTGTTCTTTTCTTCTTATTTTTCTTTTTTAAAATTGTTCCTTTTTAAGTTTTACTCAGAGAAAACATTCTGGCCATTCTGATTCACAAAGAACACAAAAGCCAGTGTTCCCAAAACACCAGTTAGAAAGTGTATTGTTGGTTTGTTTTGTTTTCCTTGCTAGATTCTCTTTGTATTACAAAACAGTGACAAGTGGCCGTAATGGAACACCATGACATGGTTAAAGAAGAATGTTCCATTTTACTATATCAACACACTTTTAAGTGTAATGTTTTTCTAAACATTTTTGCATTTAAAAGCAAGGCTGTATTGACTCATGGTTCCTCAGGTGAAACAGGATGTTAAAATTAATGGTGGCACTCACTATTAATATTATAAAACATTGAAGTTAGTGTGCCTTTTTCATTCCAGAAGAACACATTACAGGTAGGGTCCTCTGTCTTTGGGCTGCCACCTTTTTTTTCTCCTGCAGTTCTCAGTTATATATCTGCAAAACAAAAAATTATATTCGTGAAGAGAGACGATGATGACCTTCACTGATGAAAGCGTTAAGACTTGAAGCAGTGTGAAAAAAATGCTAGTTTGATTTAATTTTTAAATTATTAAGGTAGAGGGCAACGCTTTGTTTTTGTCTGAGAATTGTGCCCGCTTGTTCCCTCTTGAACTATGAGTTCTTGTGTCAGCTCTTGTTTGCACTCAGGCTCCCTGTGCCTGCGGGCCTTCGCTTCTCTGTCTGCTCCCTGTTTTCCTGGGCTCATGTATCTTACTAATGCCTGATTATGATGGTTTGGTTTTGTGTTTTTCCTTTCTGTAACTATTTTCCAGTTAGTGTTGTCTCCTCTTCAATTCTGACTGTTTTAATTCTGGTATAGGTAGAAGATCTTGAGTTTAAGCCTTTCATTCTGGATTTGGTCTTTTAGCTGTTACTGTCTTCTCTTTTCTTCTCGGTTATTCACCTTCCGATGTTTTGTAGCTTTCTTTTCCCATCTGTGGGTGTACCCGCACACACACGTTTTCACTCTTGTTTCTTTCATGCTGCTCCCTGTCCCTCCCTGTCTTTTCTCCCAAAACATTTTACCATCCTTTTCCCCACTTGTTGTTTGCAGAGACTCTTTTTCTCATTCTTTTTATTCTCTTTAACCACATTCAACTCAGAAAACTGAGGTTGCCAGTTTTTAGAGAGGTTTTTTAAGGCTGTACAGTAGCAGAGATTTTAGTCTCAATGGTCTCCCGTATTAAAACATGATAACTGGATACCCATGGGTGGCCAGCCCTAGGGAGACCAAATGCATATAGTGGACATCACCAAGGAGGAAGCTGTGCGGCTGGGGTATCACTTTACCTGTCTCATGCAAAACTAATAGTACACACTTTCTTTTTCTCTCTCAGATTTTATTAAAGGGAGTTTATGCTCTGTCTTCAGGGTACCTCACAGTTTCCAGGACTTGTCAGCTGGGCCCACTCTGATGATTTTGTTCATTACTTGCAGTTTGGGAATTTTCCACTATGTGCATAATACAGTGATGTTAAGAGACAGATGCAGATGACAACAAATTCTTCCTGTGGTCTTACTCAGACTTTCTCCAACAAACTTGATTAGATGCGTTTTCATCCATTGTTCTCACTTTACCTGAGTTTTCCAAAGGGACGAGATCATTGCAAGCATTAGGTCCTCCTTCCTTTATGATTGTTGTCTTTCTGTCTACTGCATGTAGCTTCTGCTGTCTTTGGAGAAGTGGCTTCCACGATGATCAGTGTTCTACTCTCTTCCAGCAGAATGTGATAGTTGATTTTAAAGAATGTACTATAGAACATTGATTCCCAAGTGCTAATCTGTGGACATAGTACATGATGATTCCTTTAGAATCTTTTAGTTTAGGGCTCTAGCCTCAAAATTTCTGGTTTGTTAGGTCTGAGGAGTGACCCAGGTATTTGTATTTTTAATGACTCCCAAAATGATCCTTGTGGGCAGTGGGGTTTGGGAGTCTCTGTTAGAGCATTCCACTACATCCTCCATGTACCTTGTTTACCACAGAATAAAGTAACAACCTCCTTGAGTGACTTTGGGGGCCCTTCTTTGAGCTGACCCCAACCTATTTTTCTGTTCTTTTCCACTTTTCATTCTAGCAACAGAAAACAATTTATTATTCCTAATAGTTTTTGCCCTTTGTTCATGTCATTCCTTTCACTCTGGAATGACGGCTTTTCTCTCCCATTTTTGGAATAGCAAAGATTCTATTTTTCCTTAATGTCTAACCCACTCTAGCAGTAGTCCTTTTTTGTCTTCCTCTGTAAGTCTGATGATAGATATACCTGCTAATGTGTATACATATTCTCCACTTTATTTTCTGTGTGTATTTCTTAAAGAACCTAGCATAAACTAATATAAATTGTTGATCCATAAATATTTGTTGAATTGAAAGAAATAGTGTTTGAATGGAAATATAGGACAACAGAAGTGATTCTTAAAAGCAGTGAAGTTCATTGGAAAGAATTGAACTAATTTTCTAAATCACATTTTCAAAGACTGAATAACTCATTCATTCAACAAAAATTTATTATGTACTTATTGTGGTCTGCCATACTCAGTGTTGGATATTGCTGACAAATTGAAAAATAGGGACCAGTTTCTGACCTGTGCCATTTCAGACCAGCAAGGGAGACAGAGCATTAAGTGCCTAGTGTGTTAAGTACTGATAGCCCCAGAAGGAAGGCTTCTCACCTGGGGCGTGTGGAGTGGAGTGTTGCCAGGAAAGGCTCACCAGGAAAGATGAATCCTGAGCTGGGTCTGGAAAGATGTGATGGGTGAGACTGCCTGGGCCAAAACAAGGGATGGGATCCTCATGAGCCAGGCACCTCTCAGCAAAAATCCAAGTGGCTTGTCTTATAAATGTTGGTGACAGAGTCTTTGCTCCCTTCAAAACTATTATTTCCCCCTCTATGCATTAAACATAAAGAACTAATAAATACATTAGTCCTTCTCTAGGTTACGGTTCACTTATCGTGGCCTCATTGTATCACGGGACTTTTTAAAATATTATATTTAAGTATTTATTGCGTATTTTTCTCTATATTGCGGGATTTTGTGGTACTATATACATATGTTGTTAAAGTTACGGAGGTTTAAGAGTGTAGAATATGTTTAAGAACATAAGTAGTGTTTATAAAAATGTGGAAAAGGTTAATAAGGGAGTGGGAAAGGTTAATAAGGGACTTTGAACAGTTTACAAGTGTGTGGGAAGGGTTTATAAAGCCTTAAAATATATGTAAATGCTAAAATAAATGTAAGGTTCCTACTTCACGTATTTTCACCTATCGCGGGGGGTGGAGGGTGTCTAGAACGTAATACCTGCGATAAGTGAGGGAATACTATAAACCAATTTGAGACTTTGATTGAAATGTCTTATTAACAGGTTCAAGAAAAGCCCCAGCATTCAGTCACTTACTTGGCTCCTTCTCTTATTTTCTATGTTGTCCTTGTCTTTCAGGTTCCAGACATCTATCCTCCCATCTGCCTTCATTTTCGCAAAAACTTCCCCTTTACCTCCTCGCCTCCTCCACCCCTATGATTAAATGATTAATGAACAACATTAGTTCATTTAAATCAGACTTCCTTTATGACTGTTTGTGGCATGTTGTCATTGTTAATGATGTAACCCTTCAATGGTGTGTAAGTCATGCTCCTGTCCCCAGTGTCCCGAGCTCCTGTTTATGTCCCCTGCATCATCCCTGTGCATTTATAGTACATTCACAGAGATCCTGAGGCTCTTCTTTGATTTCAGGCTTATAAGTTGCTGACATTTTGGAGCCTTGCTTTTGGGGTAGTAAGTTGATGATCTTTTTTTATTTCCACTTATAGGTCAAAGAAATTTTTTAGTTTTATAGAAGGGTGCCTGGTGAAGAATTACATGCAGCGGCCCTCCACAGAGCAGCTTTTGAAACACCCTTTTATAAGGGATCAGCCAAATGAAAGGCAAGTTAGAATCCAGCTTAAGGACCATATAGACCGGACCAGAAAGAAGAGAGGAGAGAAAGGTATTAAACTTGTTTTTATTTTTATCTTTAAAAAATGCATATATATGTATATATATTAAAACATTTTTTTTTTGCCAACTAGCATAGGTTGCTTCTGTCCCAACCGTGAGTGTGTTCACTAACCCAGTGCTTGAGGAGTTTGTCTGTGCTTTGCAGATCAGTGAGGGGCCTGTGGTCTGCCTGGCTCCAGGCAGTATCCACAGAGCTGTGCTGTGTATTGCCAAGCTGACGCCAGTTAGACCCTGCAGCTGGTCAGCACAGCGGGTTGTTTTTATTGTTCTTTCTCAGGAGCACATCTCTGTTGCTGCACTTCTTACTTAATTGTGGACGTTGTGACCTACATACATCACTCACGGTTTTTTGAGCATCAGCTGTGAACATTGTCATCACTGTGTTCACCTGTTATTTTCACGCATCGGAACTCCTGAATTTCTTACTGCTTTCCGTTTCTGCCCACGCTGTGCTTAGGCCTGAGTCACATGAATGACCTAACTACTTTTCTCCTTTTATTGCACAATGTGAACATGCCCTTACGCTTGCTAATTGAGGTTTCTTTCTGTTTTCAATATCATGGTTTGATATCTTTCTATGTTCTGTGTTCACCTGCCTGGCGTGCGCTCTGTTTTCCTCTGTCCTGCAAGGTACCGATCAAGCTTCATCACCAGCTTCACGAAAGCTGCGTCCCTGAGGTCTCTAGTTTACTTCGACCTTTCTGTTTTGCAAATGCTTAGAGTAACTTTACAGAACAACATTAGGATCACAGGTATATTGTTCATGAATTTGTTTTGACACTCAAATTTCAAGGCCAAAGAAGAAACTAAAAAGAGCCAAATTCAATGCAATAAAAGAATCGGTCACAGTCAACCTTTGGAAGCCTTTACTGACCTGTTTACACGTTCATTTCCGTCTTATACAACTTGGGTATTCAGAGTTAAATCATTGATGTTCACAATCATTGTTTTGCTCTCTGATACACTCAGTCTTAAAAATTATTATTAACCTTTTGTAATTAAGCTATGCAGTTTTAACAAAGTGAACTAAATTTTTGCAACAAAATAAAGCTTTTTTTGGTAAGGGTCATTTGCATGTTGGATCCTTTTCCCATTACTTTCTTTTTATACTCACCTGAGGACATACTTATTGATTTTAGAGAGAGGGGAAGGAGGGAGGTGAGAGAGAGAGAAAAACACCACTGATCAGTTGGCTTTCGTATGCACCCCAGCTGAACCCCCAAACTAGGCATGTGCCCTGACTGGGAATTGAGCTCACAACCTTTCAGTTCATGGGATGACAGTCTAACTGAGCCACACTGGCCAGGGCTTCTATTAATTTCTTAATAATAGCCAACAGTCATGAAACATTTGCTATGCCAGGCATTGGACTAAGTACTTAACTGGAGTATCTTGTGTATTTTTCATCATCCACATTTTGCAGATAGGACAGTGGGCACCTTATCTTCATTTCTTATCTTCAAGTCACAGTGGCCTCTTTTTTCTCTATCCATTAATTCATCTTCCAAGTATTCTTAGCTTCTTGTCAATAATTAACAGTTTATTGTACAAAATTTTAGATATATCAGATAAGCTATTTAAAGGACTCCAAAGATGATTTAGGTGGAATTTCCCTTGGAAGCTAGCCTATTTTTATGTTCTTTAAAATTATATAGTTTTGACTGTCTAGCATAGGAGATATAGATTGATGAATTTGTGTGCGATACACACACACACACACACACACACACGATGTATCTACAATTATATATTATAGAGACTGAACCATAGTTTAAGTTCTCAGTCTCATTTTTCTTACCAGGAAACTGATTTTAAACTTAGGTCTGGAAAAAAGTTAGAAATGTACTTCTTGTTTATGAAGAGATTTTGTTTTATAAATCTCTTCAATCTTTTTAGTTTTGATTGCTCTGTGGCATGAAATTGCCCTCTGAAAGTCAGGTACTGGTATTAACTGAGGGACCAATAAAACAAACTGTTACTTTTGGAAAGATGTCATAAAACCTATTGAAATAAAAAAATAAGTTATTCATGTTGAATCTTTTCTTAAGTCTGGTCCAAGGAGAGCCACTTTTGTCTCCTTTTGCTGTATTGTTTCATCAGTTTCTCCCTGATTTCACCTCTATAATTTGTGGGAACATCCAATTGTTTTGCCTGCCATAAGTATGTACTTCGTGTTTTACTTCTTGTCAGCCCAGCAGACCTTCTCTCTGCTGCACTTTAGGTAGATCCCTGAGTACAATTGTAAAAATAAGTCTTTAGTTGCCTTCGTTTGGGCAGTTAAGTCTTTCTTTTTAATTTTGACATCAGAGTGGATTTGGGTTTTCTGAATTTGCTGATGCTTTTGGGCCATTTTTTTTTTTTCTGTGTGGAGGGCTTGGAGCCCCTGTCATAGCCCTGCTTCCCTTCAGTAGCTCATCCCCTGAAGGGTTGTCTTGAATGTAGTGAAATCTGCTCTTGCCTGGCAGTGAGTAAGCATAGCCCAGGGACTTGCCACCACTTACTGTGGGAAAGTTGTGTCTTGCTACTCCTTCCCCCAACTTCTCCATGCACATTGTTATTTTCACAGAGTATATTATTTTCTGCCTTAACTCTCTTGGAGATGCATTCCTGTACTTGCATGTGTCATGATTTGTGAACTGTCCCATTGATCTTTTTTTTAAATAGATGAAACTGAATATGAGTACAGTGGCAGTGAGGAAGAAGAGGAGGAAGTGCCTGAACAGGAAGGAGAGCCAAGGTAATGATAAAGCCACCGTTCAGCTTCCTGCAATATGAAGAGTCATGCCAGGATTTCAAAAGACTCACTTCTATGTAGTGTGACGAATCTTAAACTACTTTGAAAGTGCCTTAATATCTTCCATTCTTCTCCATTTGTTGAAATGAGTCCTGTAAACATTTTCTCACTCTGGATCCTCTTACTCAGTGGTTATTTACCAAGATTGCATTATTTCCCCTCCCCCAGTCACTTGGAAATATGTGGGCTGTGTTAGGTCCAGGGAGGGGAGCTTGCTGCTAGCATTCAGTAGCCTGGGGTGTGGATGGTAAAGGTCTAATAGTGCGTGAAACTGCCCTTCACACACAGTTGTCCACTGATAGGCCAGTAGGGCTGCCACTGAAAACACTACAATTTTTCCCAAAACAATTTTTTGCTTGTTTTGCTCTTCCCACAAGTGTGGTGACCAGCATTTCATTTCCTTTATTAGGTATATTCTGCCCTGATCCATGTTATAGGCCATGTTTTTCTTATCTCTGGTGTCGCAATGTACAGTGAAGCAGAAGGGTGAAGAGTTGGTAGTATGAAACCTCACAGTAACTAATTAATCAAGGAAAAGAGGATTTAAAATTTTAATATTGGTCTTGCCTGGTTCATGCTGTAGCCACACATAACTGACTAATTGGACACAGGGGATAGAAGAGTGAAAGACCTATAGGACCCAGTGCAGAGGATGGCAGTTTGAAGAGAGCATAGCAAGAGATAAGAGAAATTATTGAAAAAACTCTTTAATTTCTTTTTCTTCTTATGGAGAAGATTTTAATCCATTTGAGAGTAGAACTTTTAGAGTAATTTGAACTGATTTCATGACCAATGTAATTATTTTTGGATAGGAGCATGATCTGATGGGAGAGGCCATGTAAGATTTATTGACCATATTACTCTGGGTGTGCTGGAAGTGGAGGAGAGACCATCTAGGAATGATGCTGTTTAATCAGGTTAATTCTTGGGACTCAACTAGGGCTTAGCTACTGACCCTGAAAACAGGGAAAGTGGGAGAGAATACATAAGACTTGGTGTACCAGATGAAGAAAATGAAGGTAAGGTAAATACTGAAGGTTACTGTGATATTTCTTTCCTGGCAGATCCAGGACATTATGTTGCTTTTACCGATGGCAGATAGGGGGGTCAAAGAGGGACTGAATATGGAAGACAATGATTTCAACTTTTAATTTTAGTTTGAGTTATGTGAGGAGCCTAAGTAGAGATGTCTTGTCAAGCAAGCAGCCATCCCAGAGTTTTAAGATATTTATGAAATGGATGAAAGGAAATAAATACCATTAACTTGTACATGCAGTAATTGCAATGAACTTACTAGCTGCATCTCAGAGTGGGAGGAACTCATTGAGAGGGTAACTGTGAGGCAGTGAGAGCCATCTGCACCCTTGAAAGCCCTGCTTCCTCCTACAGCTCCATTGTCAACGTGCCTGGTGAGTCTACTCTGCGGCGGGATTTCCTGAGACTGCAGCAGGAGAACAAGGAACGCTCAGAGGCTCTTCGGAGACAGCAGCTCCTGCAGGAGCAGCAGCTCCGGGAGCAGGAGGAGTATAAAAGGCAGCTGCTGGCAGAGAGACAGAAACGGATTGAGCAGCAGAAAGAACAGAGACGGCGGCTAGAAGAGGTAGAGAAAGGAAATGTCCAAATTGGTTTTCTCTTTTTTTATTCGTATTGGTTACCAGACATTCATTCACAGGAGTATCTCTACAGCCTCCTGAAGCACTGCCTTCCTCCTGGCTAAGCTATTAAGTAATTTCTAAAGGAAAGCCTATACTTCTGAGGGGCAAGCCTTCACATTCCTTCAGGTCATAGAAAAGTTTTTCTTGTACAGAATTCAAGGACCTGCCCCACAGTTACTCAGCGTCATTCTGTGATAGAAGCAGAGCAGCAGGGTCCCAATGAGTATCACACTGGTTCTGGAGGCTGTTTCCATTGTTAAGTTGGCTAGCTCAGGCTTGACCTGGTTGCTTTCCACTTTTGGCCTTTTGGTTCAAGTTCTAAACCCTCAGAGTTTTTCACCTGAAAAACATTTTTCTACAAATGTCTTAACTTCAGGTATTTTTATAAATGCCTTAACTTCAGGTACATTTAAAAGTAAGGAGTGAAGAAAAGAATTATAATAGGCATAATACAAATGCTTTTCTATAATTTAGTTGTTAATGTGGGCTTTGTTATATCCTGCGGTAGGGAAATACATTTTGTACTGCCTGCTCATTTAACTCATTAATACTATCAACATTAGTAATATGGTGACCCACGGCTTTTTCATTTTTAATTCACAGAAACATTATTTCCCTATGTTCCACTTGGGGCTCAAAAGAGGTTTCTTATTTTCTTTTTCTAATTGCTTTTATTATATATATTTCACAGCTTTAAATTTCTCGTTGATTAGTTTCTATTTCCATTTAATTTACACACCTATTTCACATCTATCTTTCACACCAGAAAAAAAATGCAAAACATATATAGATATAGTATCAGTACAGGGCTTTATTCTATAAATACAACAACACATGCTATTACCCAAGTTATTTAAGATTACATTTTGTGAGGGAAGTTTTTGTTTTGTTTTCTGTATTTATAACCTGAATTCCATGCACTTGATCATTTCCACTCTAGAAAGCCAGGGCTTGTCTAACAAGGAGACTCTTCATCCAGAGTCTGAGGAAGAAAACAGAGGACAGAGCCCTCCTCTGTAGAGGGGACAACACTGCTAGTTATATAACTCTTTTTGCAGTTTATTTGCAAACTCTTGGAATACTTTTAAAACTATTCTCAATGCTCTTTGAAAATAATGGAGTGGGTTCCGAGGTTTATTGAGGTTGCATGTTGACCATTTGGAATTATGAGAATGCTTGAGTTTTGAGGCTCTATTCTACATGTTCATCTAGAACATGCAATATTTTTTACTGTCCTTTCTAATCCTGGGCTGTACTTTCCTTTCTCACATAAAACAGGTTAGTTTGGTGGTTTATAACTTGAAATGCCAAGGCAGCTCAGCTTGAGCTCATTTGTAACGCAGGCCATGGGAACTGCTTTCATGCCCAGTGGTGGTGACCAGTATCTCTCATGAAGCAACTGAACATGGTAGGGAATGATGATTGCAGTGGCTCAAAGAGAGGAGCTGAAGTTTTAAAGCCATGTTGTTTTATTAGCTAGATAGAGGCTAAGAATTAGGGACTTCTACTAAATGAGAACTTTGCACTTACTATTTGTGTCATTTAGCTCTTTAATGTCAGCTTCTCAGTAAAAGTTCAGACTCAGAGTCACCTTCTGCATCTCTTGATCAGGAGCAAGGAAGCCGGGTTCTAAAATGGAATGCTTGCATGAATGTAATCCACAGGTTTAGATTCTTGGTGATCTAGCTCCTTTTTATTAGCCTGGGAAATTAAGCATTGTCTGTACTCTAGGTCCCAGAAGGTAATTTGGTAATATTTGAGCCACAAGTGGTTTGTGGCCCTTTATTGGCTTTAAAGGTTCAATCAGAACTGTTTGGGGAATAGGGATTTCTTTTGTTATTAACAGACAAAGTAGATAAAGATGGTCAGCCTCACTCATAAGACAAATGACAATTAAAACTGAAAGGGGATACCATTTTTCTACCTGTTAGTGGCAAAAAAAAAAAAAAAAAAAAAAAGTCCAAAAGTTGAGGTTGTGAGGAAGCACAGTGCGAATGTTCTTTCTTTGAAACTGCCACAAAATGATACCCACTGGGTATAAGGACTTCTTCTGCCATCTGCCCCTCACACGTGTTTCTGAACCCTCTTTTCAGGTAAGCATTACTGCATTTGCCTCTCATAGGTCCTGCATCTTTAAGAAACCCATCTATACATATATACTCCCATCTTCACTTAGTGCTCTTTGACATTCGTTACTGCTAGCATCTCTCCCCTTTGTTTTTCTCTACTTACTCCTCCTTGGCTCCTATGTGAACTAGAAGTCTTGGAAGTCCTTGCAGATATTTTTGAGTGAGGTTTCTGTTTCTGTTTTCCATTTTCTTTGTTGCTTTTGGATGATCCAAGGAGGAAAAGTGGGGAATGCTGCGCTCATGCAGCCAAATTTATACTGGTAGTTTCGTCCACCCCTTTCCTGTCCCTCACCTGTTTGACTGTGCCCCCAGTCTCTCTTCTGGGTATACTTACTGTTTCTCAGCTCATTCTACATAATTATATTATCCACATTCAGAACCCCATGTGATAAACGTCTCCCATCACCAAACAATTTTAATATTACTATATTACCTTTCATGTTTAGATATATCTTCACAGCTTTGGATCATATAGAACCTTGTCTCCCCCCCCCGCCCCCTCCATAAAAGTGGTTCATAGGCTGGCTTTTTCTCCTATTCTCACCTGTTTTTTTCTTTTTGAGCAAAAATAAAGAATATTTAATTGTATTGTGCCCCTTTTTAATTGAATCTTGATTTGATACCTGTTAACTTTTCCTCCCTACTCCCATGACATCCACATATTTGATTAGCATATTTTCTCATTCTTTTTCTAAGTTTAATAAAAATATTTGACAAGATATTGTCTTTGAGAAAACCCTGTTACTAATCTTAAGTCAAGATTACTACCTTAATTGGTATACTTTCATTTTCTGTTCAAGTGCTTTTTTATTTTTTATTAAATTTATTGGGGTGACATTGGTTCATAGAGCCATATAGGTTTCAGGTGTACATTTCTGTGATACATGGTCTGTATATTGCATTGTGTGCCCACCACCCACAGTCACATCATCTTCTGTCACTATATATTTGGCCCCCTTTACCCTTGTCTTTCCCCGCACCCCCTTTTCTCTGATAACCACCATGCTGTTGTCTATGTCTGTGAGTTTCAGTTTTATATCCCACCATGAGTGAAATCATACGGTTCTTAGCTTTTTCTGACTCTTTTACTTAGCATAATATTCTCAAGATCTATGTTATTGAAAATGGCACTATTTCACCTTTTCTTATGGCTGAGTACTATTCCATAGTGTATATGTACCACATCTTTTTTTTGTCAAGTCCATACTTTGGATATGTTTTTGAACTGGTTACATATTTAATTGTTTCCTGTCTCCTAGTCTGTATTTCTTCATTTGACCTCATGGAAACTATCAAATTATTGGTAAAAGCATGTGGTTTGGTGTGCTACTTTTAGAAAGCCTATGGTGCCATCACAACAATAGCACATTAAATTATTTTTACTGTGTATAGATGACCTTTTTAGCATAGATATGAGTCAAGATCAAGCTTTTTATTTGCGATTACAACTTATCCTTTTCTTTAAAAATAAACCAAAAAATGGGGGGAGAGGGACTCAGTTCCCCATGTTTTCCCAGTCTTACCCTTTTGCAGCAGAGACCCTGGCATGTGCTCTGTAGACTTTAATGTTTGCTCTTAAATTCAGTCAAGAACTTCACCAAGCAGGCCACCTCTTTCTTTCTGCTACTGTTTCTCCCTTTCTGTTCTTTTTCTTTTCTTTTTGAATTCTCACCTGAGGATATGTTTATTGATTTTTTTAGAGAGAGGCGGGGGTGGCGGGGGTAGAGAGAGAGAGAGAGAGAGAGAGACAGAGAGAGAGAGTTAGAGAGAGAGTTGGGGGGAAGGGGAGAAACATCAATTGGTTGTCTTCTGTACGTACCCTGTCCAGGGATTGAACCTTTTGATGTTTGGGACAACACTTCAACTAGCTGAGCCACCCAGCCAGGGCTCCCTTTCTTTTCTTGAATAAACACTGCTGATGGGACATTCAGGACTTGCCTATCTCAGTATTTTTCTGCAGGTATTAAAAAAAAAATTTCCTATCTTTATAATCTTTTCCTTTCAAAGTTTTTTAGCCCTGGAGTTGCCGTTGCCACTTGGTGATTTGGGGGAATCTGCCTTTCTCCATTGAGGGGTAAATGTTAGCATGAGCCCTAGCAGTTTCTTTACTTTGCTTTTCCTTCCACCCAAAGGACATTTCATTTCTATCATTTCTAAAAATTCTAAAGGGACTAAAATTTTAGAGAGGTGGGTGGAAATTGAAGAAATTAAAAACAAAGGAAAGCAAGAGGAAAAATTTTTGGTTGAAATTGGATTAGTACTAAAGCTAAATTGTAACACTAGGAAAACACAGAAGTTTCTAAGAAAAGAATTAATAAACTGTGACGTGTGTTCATTGTGTATTTTTTTGGCTATGAGATCTTGGAAGACATGGTAAACTCCTTCACCCCAGCAGTGTTTCCATGCATTTTAAAGAAATAAGAACCATTTCTTCACTCCTCTTTGTCTACACGAAGGCTTTTGTTTGGCCAGTCATTTGTATGTCACATCAAGAGCACATGTTAGCCCAGTTCCAGCTGTGCTCTTTACAGTAATTGCTGTGGTGGTCATGCAGGTGCCCCTCTAGCCCAGGCCTCGTCTTCTGCCAAGTCAGCAGCTTCAGTGTTGTTCAGAGGGAAGTACTTTTATCTTTCAGAGCTCCCTATAAGTTCATATATTTTCTTTTAGCATCCTACTCTAGTGTTTTTATAGTTATGTTTTCTAAGAGTTAGTTTAATTCAGAAAATGTTCTTTATTTCCTAAAGATGGAGAAGAGTGCCTTTGAGGAGAAGCAAATAATTTCTTTACTACGGCTTTATCAGAATTTGCACTTAAAAACCTCAAGGGTTGGTGTTATGTGTGTACGGTAACATGACCTCAGAAGTTCTTGGAAATAGCTGAATCTGAACTATAGACTGGTTTGCTAAAGTCAGTTAGTTTCGGGCTTCCAGCCAAAATGGAGGTATAAGTAGACATACTTTGCCTTCTCTCACAACCATAAGAAGGATTACCTCTACCTCAAAACAAAATTCAACCAGAACTGCCAGAAAATCGAACTATATGGAAGTCCAACAGCCAAGGAATTAAGAAGAAATATTCATCCAGACAGATGGGGGCAGGGAGCTCGGGAGCCAGGCTGAGGAGGAAGCGGTTTGATGGAGGCAAAGCAGTCAGGGCAAGGCAGCCAGCTGGCAGAACAAGTCCTGCATTCCTTTGTGGTGGATAAAACTTTGGAGAGACACCTGGAGAGTGATAACAGCCCCAGGCTAGACAGCACAGCTCACAATTCCAGTGCTGGGAAAATAAAGCATCATTGCTTCTGGCTGTGAAAACGGTGGGGGTTAGGGTGGTGGGAGAAACTGCCCATCTCAGGAGAGTTCATTCAGAGAGCCCCCATGGTCCTAGAACATTCACAAACCTACCCACTCAGGGAACCATCAACAGGACAACGAATAGACAGGCGCCAGGTGCATACGGGAAGTGGGTGAAGTGAATGGAAACAGGGCATGTGCCAAGCAAACTGCATTGTTCCCTCTTCCACCCCTACTCCATATACAGCATCACAAGGTGGTGAAACAGGTCACCCAGCACTGACGAATACCTAAGGTTCTACCCCCTTACAATGTAACAGGTGCAGCAGCTCTACATAAGACACAAGAGCAAACACAGGGAGGCTGTTAAATTGAGGGGACAAAGAAGTATGGCCTAAATGAAAGAACAGATCAAAACTCCAGAAAAAGAACTAAGCAAAAAGGAGAAGCCAACCCGTCAGGTGCAGAGTTCAAAACACTGGTGGTAAGGATGTGCAGAGAAATGATTGAATATGGCCACAAAATAAAGGAAGAAGTGAAGGTAATACAAAGTGAAATAAAGAAAAATACACAGGGGACCAACAGTGATGTGAAGGAAGTTGGGATTCAAATCAATGATTTGGAACAAAAGGAAGGAATAAACATTCACCCAGAACGGAAAGAAGAAATAAGAATTGAAAAAAACAAAGGGAGGATTAGGAACCTCTGGGACAACTTGAAACATATAAAGATCTGAATCATGGGGGTGCCAGAAGGAGAAGAGGAAGAGCAAGAAATTGAAAACTAATTTGAAAAAATAATGAGAGAAAACTACCCTTATTTGTCAAAGGAAATAATCATACAAGTCCAAGAAATACAGAGTTCCAGACAAGCTAGACCCAAAGAGAACCACACTGAGACACATCATAATTAAAATGCCAAAGGCCAAAGATAAAGAGAGAATCTTAAAGGTAACAAGAGAAAAGAAGAGAATTACTTACAAAGGAGTTCCTGTAAGACTGTCAGTTGATTCCTCAAAAGAAACTTTGCAGGTAAGAAGGGACTGACAGGTAATATTCAAAGTGATGAGAGGCAAGGACCTACAACCAAGATTACTCTGTCCAGCAAATCTATCATTTAGAATGGAAAGGCAGATAAAGTGCTTCCCAGACAAGATAAAGCTAAAGGAGTTTATCACCACCAAGCCCTTACTATATGAAATATTAAAGGGACTTATTTAAGAAAAGAAGACAATCAAAATTATGAACAGTAAAATGACAACAAACTCACAGCTATGAACAATCGAATCTAAAAACCAAAAACAAACTAAGCAAACAACTAGAACAGGAACAGAATCATAGATATGGAGATCATATGGAAGGTTATCAACAGGGAGGGTTAAGGGAGAGAATGGGGGGGGGGTGCAGGGATCAAGAAGCATAACTGGTAAAACAAAATAGACTTGGGGGTGTTAAGAATAGTAAAGGAAGTGGAGAAGCCAAAGAACCTAATATTCACCACCTGTGGACATGAACTAATGGGGAGATATTGCCAGAGGGAAGGGGGTGGGTATCAGGTGGAGGGGGCCAACGGGGAAAAATTGGGATAACTAATATCATAATCAATAAAATATACTTAAAAAATAAAAGTGAACTTAGCCACAAGTTTGACCTAAAAAAATAAAATAAAGCTAGTTTCTACTAGTGCCAGTGAACACAGTAGAACATATTTAAATGGGCCTCACTTATCACTAGACATTTAGAAAATTTTTTAGAATTGTGAGGTTAAAGCATTGCTTTTAAATAGCAAACTAGAAAGGGAACTTAAAGACAGTTAAAGTATAGTTGGAAAAGTACCTATTTACTCAGGCATGCATGCAAAGATTTAAGTTATAAGGATATCTATAAATTTGAGAGATTTGGAAATCATGGCATCATGCAGTTTCTCAATTTGTCTGATTTTGTTTGAAAGAAAGAATGGCTTAATAATAATGACATCACTTTGCAGATGCTTCGAAGGGTAATGTTATGTTTATCATTCTTAAGGTAAACCTGAAACGACATATTCATTAGACTCTCCTGGATTTTGTTTTATGAAATCACAGGAGGAAGGTTAACCCACAGTATTGGAAGGATGTTACTTTGTTGCTGTTTTATTTTTGGCCATTTTCTTGCTTTCACAATAATCATCTATTAAGATGTATTTACAGAGGCCTTTTTAAAATTTTTTTTTAACTTTTATTATCCCCTTAGCCCCTGCAGTTGAGGACCTGTTATGACTGTAGTGGTTTTTATGGTTAGTAGTTTAAATTCTTGCTCTTGGTCCAGTTTACAGTTTCAGATATTAGAGCATCATGTGGAGGAGTCAGAGACTACATTGTTCTTCACCTTTGCCAATGGTCTCCCAACCAGAACTTGCTTAGTGGGTCGGTCCTGGGAAACTTAACCACTTTCCACATTGTCTTGTGGATTTTTAAAAAATATGTTATTTATCTTACCCACAAGATTTGGTGGCGAAGGAGCTATGTCTGGTTCATCTCTGTGTACACATGGTACTTAAAAACTATTTCTCAAACATTTTAACCAGCCATTTGTAGTTCTAGATGTATCTCTGGAAAGAAAAGGATTTTTCTTGAAATTTATGCTCATTCTTAAATGGACCTTTGGTCTTGAGATCTCAAATTTGAGTTCCAGTGCCTGCTTAAAATACTTCAGAGGACCCTATGGAACATCCTGGGCATAAAGGGTTTGTTATGTAAACTGCGAGGCACTGTGCAAATGTAGGTGACCTTGAAAAGATGGCTTTATGATTTGATTGGATTTTGTAGGATCTGGAAACTTTACTACAATGCTAAGTGAAGACAGAATCGCAGCTTTCATCTTGGATGTCTGGTGCTGGGTGTGAGGGTTTGATTTACAATTTTAAAAAGTATCTATTGTGATATTTACTACAGGGGGAAAAGGACAAGTGAAAGAAACATGCTCATCTGGCTCCAAGGAGCTTGTCCTCTTTTCTGTGTGTATTTCTCTTCTATCCAAGACTGTGGGACTTTCACAGGAAACTAAGAAGAAAAAGCCTTTCAGAGGCTTTTATTCAACAATTGAGATCATCAGATATAGCCTGTTCCTATTTGTAAGGTGTTTGCTTACTATTTTATGATGTGCATTTATTAGAATAACTTGTAATTATTTTAATTAAATAATTACATATTAACTTTGGACAACAGTTGAACACAAACAACTTGAAGTTACAGACTTTAAGAAATCCCAATGGGAAAAAATTTTAAAAAAGAAACCCCAGTGAAATGACTGTGAAAAAACAAAAATGGTATAAGTTAAAAGGACAATGTGAACAAGAAAGGAAATTGAGTTGTGTTAGTGCTAGGAAGAGTAAAATTAGAATACTGATACTGCAGATCCTGGAGGAGTAGAAAATGGGAGGTGACAAGTAGGGCCCCAAGCCCCCACCCCATGCAGCCAGGCTACTGCGCTCCCCACTCAGCAGATTAGATATTTACACCTAGAAAAAGTGCTCAGACACTCAGAACATGGAAGAATCAGGCACAGCTGAGTGTGTGCAGAGAGATGCTGTAAACAAGAGCACTGAGTGTGTGACCGCAGACATGCTCCCCTCACTCAGCTCCCGCAGAGCTGGCAGTCATGCTTATTACAAACACAATTCCTTTTCCTACAGCCTCTCCTCAGCCCCGGCACGGGGACATAAGGCCCCAGTGAAATGATTGGGCTGCCTGGCAGTCTAAACCTTACTCTAAAGCTCAATAGATAACAAGTGCTATTCACAGCCGTCATTGCTTTTTTACTGTGTTTTAAGTGTGGACACTGATAAAAAACCTTTAATATGAACCATTCCAGGACAAACAGAAGGAACTTTAAGGAAACAGAAAATGTAGGGAACAAAGAACCTGTCTCACACAGATACACATGCATACACAGAATCTTAATATCCTTAGAGAAGAGAGAAGATAAAATATTCATGAAACAATATTCAGAAAATAAGAACTTGAAATTTTTGTTATAAATTAAAATTCTCAAATTAGTGATCAGAGGTAAGTTTATGGGAAATAGAACAGAAGAAAAACAGAATCAGTCCAGGTGGTTTACCATTTAATAGATGGTCCAGAAAGTGAATATTATAGGGAAAACATACAGGGATAATTCAAGAAAAGTTTCCAGAACTAAGAAATATGAATTTCTGGATCGAAAAACTTACTGACTACCCAGCACAATGAATGAAAAATAGACCTGGAGACAGGCACATAAATCAGCTTGAAATTTTAGACTATCATGGATGAAAAGAGGGTCTAAAAGCTGCAGCAGGGGGATCAGGTCGAGGGATGTGAATGGGTCTTGGACTAGGTAACAAGAATCAGAATCGTCTCACATTCTCCTGCAGCAATATCAGAAACTGGAATATGACAGAGCATTGCTTTTGAAATTCTGAGAGGAAATTATTTCTCCCAGCCAAAATTATCTGTACTATGTGAGAGTGGAAATTTTGTGACAATGTGAAGTCCCTGAAGTCTTTTACCTTCTTGCCACTCTTCCTCAAGAATTTACTAGAGGGTGTGTTCCATCAAATAAGAAAGTGACAAGGGCTCCAGGAAATGGGACTCTATACAGGAGAGAGTCCAGAAGGGTGTCTGAGAAATTGGTGGACAAGTGTGTGATGCCTGGGGAGCAGTCAGTCCAGATCGTCATAAGAGAGGGCTGTGAGAGGCTTTAATCTCTAAGAATAAAGAAAAATACTTGGTTTATTTGACCATATTGAAAGGAGTTTTATGGTAGTGCAAGAAACTTTACAGATGATTTTATGATAAGTCCTTAGAAAATCAAACAACCAAGCAAACAAACAAAAGGCAACTGACTCCTCAAAAAACTAAAAAGAAAGTTATTTATATATGACTCAGCCTTGAATGTGGTTTTTCATTTAACCAGATATTGTCACATGATCAGATTGGTAGCATGGGATGGTATGATGCAATGTATATTCTTTGGGAGAAGTCCATAGATGGTGTCTAAAGTGGAAAAAATGTTTAAATAACTCTATAAGCCTGTTATCGAAATACCAGAATGTCTCAGTGGATTGAGCGTCGGCCTGCGAGCCAAGTGTCGCTGGTTGGATTCCCAGTCAGGGCACATGACTAGGTTGCACATCAGGTCCCCAGTTGGGGGCGTGAGTGAGAGGCAACCACACAGTGATGTTTCTCTCCCTCTCTTTCTCCTTTCCCCTCTCTCTAAAAATAAAATAAATAAACAAAAAAACAAATAAGTTATTTAAAAAATAAATAATAAATAATAAAGGAAATAGCAGAATGTAAATACTATGGGGAAAACTAAAAGCATTTAAGGTGGTTATATCTTGGCAATAACAATTGGGAATGAGAAGTGGGATAGCTTATTTTTTACATAAGCCTTATATTCTTTTTGACTCTTTAAAGTACTTTGTACTTTGATTTAAAACATGAATAAAATGAAGAAATCTACTTGTAAGAGCATTTAAAATTTGCCTCCTAAGTTAAGATTTCTCACCAGGCAGGGAGTCAAGGAAATAACCAAGGAAATGGATTCTACACATTTCACCACTTTGGAGCTTACTACCTTGTACAAGAATTGAGTGTTTTCATTTTGAGCCAAAGCAGAGGATGTGCGCCAAGGTCCTATCCTTTCCTGAGGCTCCAGGTGATGACAGCTCAGGGATAGGAAGCAGGAGGGGCAAGTAAGAAGTCGGTCTTGGGAATGAACTGGCCTGGATCATGCCTGCCCTCAGTGAACTGGGGGTGGCAATACTTGTAGGTGAGAGCTGGTATGTGGAAAGCCAGCCTTGATATTGGTTCACCCTGTGCTTGGCTTTCCTCTACAACCTCTCCCTTTCTTCTCTAGAGACTCAAGGAGATTGGAACCCCATGGCTGGTTTGAACTGGGTGCTGGGCTGCATCTGGACTCACAGCTGTGCAGCAGTCATTTCTTCCAGACTGCTGCATTCCTGATGCTTGTCTGGTTCTTTCTGATAACAGCCCAGGCATCAGCAGAGATGGGGTCAGGGTTTGCTTTCAAAATTTAAAATTTTTTTTTTTTAAAATAACAGAGGAAAAAGCAAATGTAACCCATGGCTTTTCTTTCTGGCATTGTGATACCATGGAGCCTTTACTTCAATATCATTCCTAAAAATTAAAGAATTTTAATTTTAATTCCTGCACAGTATCTAAGGAAGTGGCAGCAAGTTCATCTCGAAGGCTTTTCACATGTGTCTGTGGTCATGTGGCATTGTTTAAGTAGTGCAGTGGCTTCAGAGATTCATTATGCCTCCCATCAGTAAAAAAAATTGAGCATGTATATCTGACAGATATATGCACTTATATACTGTTGCCTATGTACATTATAAAACATGGCAAAAATCACTATCTTAAAAGGGTGAGCTACAAGTGTAATAAATAGAAGTTCTAAGTTGGTGGGATTTTTTCCTCTATCCTCCAGTTGATAGTCTTGCTCACTTTTGGAAACAGCTGATGTTGAGACATAACATCTTAGTTCTTCAATTCCCTCCTTGTGTTGACTACCACCCCCACCCCCAGCTCATTTATTTATTTTGCTTTCTTTTATTTACAACTAAAAATTTTTGTTTGATTTTCTATTACAGTTGTCCCACTTTTTTCCCCATTGCTTCCCCCCACTCTCCCACCACTTCTCCCACAGTCCCCTCCCCATTGTCCATTTCCATGGGTCATTTATATGTGTTCTTTGACTAGACCCTTCCCCCTCTTACCCACTTCCTTCCCTCCTCTCTCCCCCTTTGTCACTGTCAGTCTGCTCCATGTTTACATGCCTCTAGTTCAGGTTTGCTCATTTGTTTGTGTTGTTCTTTAGTTTCCTGTATTAGGTGATATCATATGGTATTTGTCTTTCATTGCCTGGCTTATTTATCTAAGCATAATTCTCTCTAGTTCCATCCTTGTTTTCACAAATAGTAGGAGTTCCTTCTTTCTTTCTGCTACACAGTACTCCATTGTGCTGATGTACCACAGTTTCTTGATCCACTCATCTACAGATGGGCACTTAGGTTGTTTCCAATACTTGGCTATTGTAAATAGTGCTGCTATGAACATAGGGGTGCATAAGTTCTTCTGTTATTATTGATAGGTACTTATTCATTGTCATTTTTCCCCTTTGTACTTGTGGTCCTCTCTGACTCTGTTTCTTCATCTTCTTAAAGCATTCCCTTTAGCATGTCTTGCAATGCTGGCTTGGTGGAGATGTATTCTTTTAGCCTTCTTTTGTCTTGGGAACTCCTTATTTCACCTTCCACTTTGAATGAGATCCTTGCTGGGTAGAGTATTCTTGGTTGTAGGCCTTTGTTTTTCATTGCTTGGAATATTTTTTGCCATTCCCTTCTGGCTTGTAGTGTTTCTGTTGAGAAATCTGATGATAGCCTTATTGGAGCTCCCTTGTATGTTATTAGCTGTTTCTCTCTCGCTACTTTCAGGATTCTCTTTTTGTCTTTCAATGTTGCCATTTTAATTATGATGTGCCTTGGAGTGGGCCTGTTTGGGTTCATCTTCATTGGGACCCTCTGTGCTTCCTGGACTTGCATGACTTTTTCTCTCATCAAATTAGGGAAGTTTTCTGTCATTACTTTTTCAAACAGGTTTTCTATCCCTTGGCTCCTCTTCTTCTCCTTCTGGAATTCCTATGATATGGATATTATTATGTTTTATGTTATCCTGTGGCTTTCTTAAAACCTCTTGATTCTTTTTCAGTCTTTTTTCGTTTTGTTGCACTGTCTGGGAATTTTTTCTACGTTGTCCTCCAGCTCGCTGATCCAATTTTCTGCTTCCTCTAGCGTGTTTTTAATTCCTTCTATGGGTTCTTCAATTCAGAAATTGTATTCTTCATTTCCCCCTGGCTCTTATTGAGAGCTTCTATGTCCTTTTTTCATGCTGATATAATCCTCAGTAAGTTCCTTGTAGTTTCCCTGGAATTCTTTGTAGTTTTCTTTGAGCTCACTGAGTTCAATAAGCTTCCCTATAATCCATGTTTTGAATTCCACGTCTGATATTTTGCTTTCCTCTATTTCATTTAGCACTCTTTCTGGGGATTCTTCCTTTCCTTTTGACGGGGGGTTGTTTCTCTGTCTCCCCATTTTTGTGATCCTTCTTGTTTGTTGCTGCTTCTTAGATTGATCTGCACTTCCTGGATCCCTTCTGTTGACTTTTGATCTCACTGCATCTGGGCACACTTCCCAGGGTATAGGCAAGTGAGGGTAGAACCCAGGTCTTTCCAAGAGGAATGATTATTTTATAGTTCACTGCTTTTGAAACCTTTTTAAATTTTTTCTTAGTTTAGACACAAAGTACTGATTTCTTCCAAAAATATTTTTTACATTTATTTTTTGTTTTTTTTGTTATAGTTGTCCTATTTTCCCCGCTTTGCTCTCCCCTGCTCCACCACCTCCCCCCTCTCCCACAGGCCATCCCCATTTAGTCGTCCGTGTCCATGGGTCATTCACACTAGTTCCCTAGACCCTTCCCCTTCTTTTCCTTCTTCTCCCCCTCCCTCCTTCCCTCTGGTCACTGTCAGTGTGTTCCCTGTTTACACGTCTCTGGTCCTATTTTGCTTGCTCGTTTGTTTTGTTCATTAGTTTCCTGTATTAGGTGAGATCATAAGATATTTATCTTTCACTGCCTGGCTTATTGCAGATGATGTCATGATGATACCTAGTATAGACTGCCTCCTTCTCACTCCTACTGCACCTTTTGACAAGTCAGGAAACTGAGGCTCATAGGGAATTGGCTTGTACCAGGGCAGCTGAGTCAGGACCAGAACCCCTAGCCCTTGAGTCCTTTCAATTCTCTCATTAGAATTTCATGGTGCATACTGAAACTTCTCAGAGAACCCTGTTAGCCCAATTTGGCTACTTTGTTATCTGAAATTTGTAAAATTCAGTATATACCATCCTTTGCCTCTTTTGACCTGTTCACATTGTTCCGATTGGCTTGGAACTTGAACTCTAAGCTAAGGGAAAATTTTAAGGGTGTAGACACAAGTTGCCTTCTTTTGTTTTTGCTTTTTTTTGTTGTTGTCCTTTTGACTGACTGAGAGAAGTTGTTTACATGCCCATGTAGGAAGCTCTCTGCCTGTGACTGTGGGCTCTTTATTTCATCCAAAGGTGGGGCCCTGCTCCCCTGGCCCTCAGGTGTTAGCTAAAGACAGTGTATGGCAGCAGCTCATTTCTTTTTTATAAACCTTAAAGTGTCCAGCTTCATCATGGTTTTTCCTCAGAACTTAAGCAGCAAGTAGTGCTGTATCTCTCACTAAAAGTGGTAACATGCACAAAGCTATACTCGCAGCTCCTCAGGACCAAAGCTTCCAGATGCGTCCATTTTTACCTCTTCAAGGAGAACACTCATGTGCTTTCAGCTTTAAAATGAGTGAGAGAGATTTTTCTTTGCATTTCAACTTAAGGTTTATCAGAAGGCTTTTTGTTTTATCTTTAATGCATTCTTACTCCAAAGAAGTTCAAAAGATGTTCTCCTTTGAAAAATTTGGCTAGCCAGGAATATCTGAAAGAATTAAATAATTTATCTTTAAAGCAAAGAAATCCATGTTTCCCAATTGGCAAATTATAATGATTTTTATTGCCAGTGTTAGAAAAAAGGTTGTGTTTTCAGCTACTGTATCGTTATTGTAAGTGATGTACTGGTACAAATCAAAAATTTTGTTCCTGGATAGTAAAAGCAGCAGGTATAAAGTAAAAGATCTTTGCTTAATTTGCTTTGAAGAAGAAAGACTAGTACCATTGCTTGGATGTGACTCTCAGATTTCTGACCTCAACTTTCTGTTGTTTTTAACAGAGTCCTGGGGTAGGGGAAGTGTTTTTGTTTGTTTTATGTTCTGGGAGCTCCTTTTAGGAAAGAAAAGCCTCTCCCCATAAGGGGTGCAGGGCAGTGCTCAGGGCTGAGAGCCACGCCCTCCTTTGGCCCGTACAGGCCACAGAGGACAAATGACCTCACTGCGGAAAGCCCAGCGTTTGAGTCCTACATCACATGGACAGTTGCTCGCAGTTGTCCTCCTAGATGGGGTTTTGAACACCCTCTAGTGCCTCATTTTTCTCTTTTTCTAAGATTGAAAAAAAGTATAAAGACATTAAGCTAACAAACGACAGGCAGCAAGTGCATTGTATGGGGGCATTGTTGGTGTTAGAAACACCAGGAAAGGAGTTCTGTTCTCCTGATCCCACCCCACCCAGGGGAAACGGAATTCTAAGAGCAGACAATTGGGGAACAAAACCACAAAACGTGGAATGTATGAAATAAGAGAAGAGCTGGGGCCAAAAGCTCACTCCAGGCTTCACTGAGAATAATGGTGTAGTAGTACTCAGATGAGAAATAACAGACACCAAGTAATCCTTTTTATTCAGTTATTCCACAAGGAAAGATGCTGTACATTTGTCAGGAAATCATTTTTGAGTGTCTACCTTCAGATTGAATGCTAGTTAAGGGTCAGGGGAAAAACCCAGAAGGAAAATGTAAACTATAATAAATATTTTACTTTGTATACCCATTATAAATATTTGTGTCTAATATTCCCAATGCTTTACCCCAAACTTTCTTGTTTTTCTTAATATTTCATCTTAATGTCACATTAAAATTTGTGGTGATAATATTGGTTTCCTGTGTCTTCAGAAATGGCTAATATAGTAACCACTAACCACATGATTATTTAAATTAACTTTAATGAAATAAAATCAGAAACTCCCTTTCCCTATCATACTAGTCACTTTCAGGTGCTTAGTAAGAACTAGTGGCCTGTGTACTGAATGGTGGTGAGACACATTTTCATCATCCCAGAGAGTTCTGTTGGACAGTGCCCATCTGGAGGCTAGCATTTCTTTTTTCATATTTATGGGAAGAACTTGTTAATTTTATACTCTGCAGTGAGGAAGGACTTTACTCACAGATTTCTGGGCCTTGATGAGACAAGCAGCCAGATAAGTGCCCATGTGTCACATGGTTCTATACTGTGAGTTTAAATAGAACAGCCAAGAGGAGGAAAGGCTGTCAGAGCCAGTCTGGTGAGCCATGAGCCAGCGGCGCCTTTGGCAGATATTGATGGGATACAGGATGATGTCTGGTTAACAGGATAGGCTTTAGAAACAGAGAGACCCTTCCAGCTGGGCGCTTACTAGCCGGTGACACTGGGCAAGTCCCTTAACTTCTCTGAACCTATTTTCTCATCTGTAGAATAGGAATAAAATAGGAATAAAATACCTCCTTCCTAGGTTTGTTATGAGAATTGTATTAGATAAAGTACATGGAATAAAGAATATCAAATATTGAATATACTTTTGAAATGCATAGTAAGCATGTGCTCAAAGGCAGTTATTTATTAATATATTCGTAGTAGTAATAATGGCAGTTCCTATTCTGGTTGACGTCAATTCCTCTTTTTTCCTGATGTGTGCCTTTTTCCCTCCTTTTTAAAATTATTCCTCTCCTTTACTTGCCCTGTTTCTGTTTTCCTTTATTTCATTCTCTTTTGTGTTTTTCTTCTGACTTAGAGCCTTGGGTAACTGTTAGTGGTACTCAAGGATTAAGAATTCCTTAGTGCCTAATTGCTGGAGTACAGGGAAGAATGGGGAATAATTGATGTGAAAATGAAACCAAACCCTGTAAGGATTCACAGAAACACAGTACCTTTAACCAGTATTTATGAGGAAGCTGATATATTTGAGTCCAAGAGCAATGTGGGGTAATTGGCCAATAGAGACAGAGTCCATGATTGCCCCCTAATTTGCTGCAACTGGTCAGCAAACTGTCCTGAGAGTCATAGCCAGAAGGCCCTTGCTGATTACATTTTTCCTTATGCAGCAACAAAGGAGAGAACGTGAAGCTAGGAGGCAGCAGGAACGTGAGCAGCGAAGAAGAGAACAAGAAGAGAAGAGGCGTCTGGAGGAACTGGAGAGAAGGCGTAAAGAAGAAGAGGATAGGAGACGGGCAGAAGAAGAGAAGAGGAGAGTTGAAAGAGAGCAGGTTAGTTCCCAAAGAATGTTCCAACCATGAGTTTGTGAGGTTTGTTACTTTGTAGAATTTGGGTATTTGGGGCAAAAGTATACACATATGTGTGTGGAGTTATTCAGGACGCAATTGGAAGTGCACCAGTAAATTGAGCCTCTTGTCTTTAAAAAAAGATATATAAATATTAAACTTTAGAAACCTCGAAACCAGAAAAGTGGTCTTCTCTTGTTAAACTTAAGTGCTTGAAACACAACATGTCTAGATGATGATTAACCTTTTTAAAATGAAATTGTAAACCAATTTTAAGAAACTTCTTATGAGCAATATTTGAAGTAGCCACTGGCTAACCGAATATTCAATATATGCTTGCCTATAATTCAATATATACATATGTAGCATGTAACAATGTCATAACATTGTTGTTTTGTTTAACCAAAAAAATCAGGTTTTAGTTTTATTTATAGCATTTTATTAGTGCCAGATGTAATTATCTTTAGAAATCTCTTTGATTCCTGGACCACCTGTGCAAACAGGAATGGTCAGAGCTGTCTGGTCGTGTTGTCAGTGTGGATCCCATCACTAACCTCTTTGCCTTTCATGTCTTTGAATGAAATCACTCTTTGTTATGAGCTTTGAATAAAGAAAAAAGATATGAATGGGGACACATTTAAATAAAGCTTGAGATTCATACTTAAAGTACTTGGAAACAATGTTATTAACTTCCAAATTGGATTATTCAGTTCTTATCTTTGACACTATAATGATATGCTTTGGGTTTTCTGAGGATCGGGTCTGCCTACTGCGTTACTGGTTTCTCCTAGGATTCAAGTGATATCCTTTATCTGTTACCTTAATGACTTCATGGGCTGGGTAACTGCTGTGTTTTAGTTGGTATTGTTTTACATTTTGATTTACCTTTGGGGACTGCGAAGAAGAGGAAATATACACTACATGTTTTTAAAAAGTAAACCACAATTTAATTCTAACAATTTGTGACAGAATGCTATGAAAGTACTATTTAGTCTTTGTTCTAATGGCAGTCATTAGCTTTTGTGTATAGTATTTGTTACCTCTTCTTTAAAAAAATAGCATCAAAAATCAGTTTTATTCTGTTTTTCTTATTCTAATGCAAAATAATCATTCCATGCTAACAGTGCTGTAGGAACATATTTCTGCATATGTATGCATGTTTGTGTACATGTTTCATTGTGTTCTGTGTGTTCATTGACTGTAGGTTAGGACCTTTGTGATTAGGATAGTTGTGGATTTTTCAGTTGTCCCTGTGTTTTGAAGGCAGAAAGCAAATGACTGTACTAGTGGATTTTCTAATTTATGGTTTAATTCTGTCTAGTTCAAAGCAGAGATGAGTTTGGAGTCAGATTTCTTTCTCAGCCATTGCTGGGGAGGCCATATTCCATGCTAGGGCAGTCCTTAGCATAGCATGTATCATGGACAGTAAGGCTTAAATAGAGCCCAGGTTGGAATTGGTGCATTTACCACTGGTCTTATGGATATGCTTTCCCCCAGATTGGCTTTTGCAGGGGGTGGGGAAAGGGTGCTAAGTTCGCTTTGTAAGATAAACCTAAGGAAATTTAATCTCATAATTTCTGTTATCCAGCATTCTCTCAATTAGAATTATTGGTTAACTAAAACTTGTGTTCAGACCAAATGTGAGGTTATTTTTATCTTAAAGTGTGCAGCTTGATATCAGTGCGTTGTTAGCAGTAGCCCTGTAAAGAAATAATCTGACTTTCAGAATAAAATTTGCCCTCATAGGCCCCTTAGCCTACCTTTCTTCTAGAGTACTTAGCTTTCTTTCCAGTTGAAAAGGAAGGAAAATTCTTTTGTTGGTAAAATATTGGTTCTTTTTGAAGTTATTTCATGTCTATCTCATATTTGAGCCTCACAAAATAATTCTGAGATTTTCTCAAATGAGGAGACTGAGGAAATGGGAAGTCGAGAGCTGGCGAGAGGTCACAGACTAAAGTCTCTTGCTTTCCTAGTCCATTAACTATGCATGCGTCTTCAAGGTTGGATTTTTCCTCTTTATATACATATCTTGGATATGTTTCCCTGTTTTTATTGTTTATTTTTCTCTTCACATTAGAAATCAGTTGTCCCCTCCTCCTCCTTTCAGACATACACACACACCCACACACACCCTTATGAAGAGCCTGGGCCTGTTCATTTGTGAAAAGTTGTCTGAGCCTCATGTTCCCAGACCATGGCTTCTAGAATGTAGACATTCTAGGTACCTTCCGTATCATCAGAGAAAACACAAATCATGTTAGTTTTATTTTAATATTAAACAGATTTGGTTTGGAATTTTAAAAATTGGCCACCTGTGATTGTTATAAATAATGAGTAATAAGCATTTATTAATGAGAGCCCTCTGCTTTCCTAAAATTAAACTCCTGATTTCCTCAGAGTTCCCCATCTAAGGGGAACATCACAGTCCTTTAGAGCCCAGCATTTGTGTATAACAGCTGTGTTCTAACAGAAAAACTTCCAGATACCTTTGTGTGTACCATTGGAGAGCATGCCATCATTTATTAGACTCTTCAGGTCTTAGTGGCCAGTTTGAAGTTCTTGGGAAAATCCTTAGCAATAGATTTTGTTAGCCATTCATTACTAAGTGAATTACCACTAAAGATGATGGGGCAGATGGTTCTTGGTGATCCCTTCAGGTGGTTCTGATGCTTTCCTTTTGGATAAATTGATTGCTGGGTAATTTCTGTGTGACAGGAGTATATCAGGCGACAGCTAGAAGAGGAGCAGCGGCACTTGGAACTCCTTCAGCAGCAGCTGCTCCAGGAGCAGGCCATGTTACTGGTAACGCCCCGTATCTGTCTTGTTCTGTAGTGCCAGGGCTCGTGTGTCCACCCCTCCCCTGAGCTGGGCAGAGCTGTGTTCATCACCAGACCATTCTGGTTAGTGCTATGGGCTGACAGGCTCAAGTAGAGATGTCCTCTGTGGTCCTAATGCTTGGGGCACATTTCCAGGTGGCTTTTATTTATTTACTTATTTCCCATTAAAAACTTCAGTGTTCTCATTTGGTAGACAACAGGTTTTGAACGGAAATTGGCATTCAGTGAACAAACAAGAATGCTAAGGGCTGAAGGTTCAAAGCACTTGCCATAAGGAGTTTTACCTAGTTTACTCTAGGTACCTTTTGAAACCACTGCTACTGACTTTTAATTGAATTCTCTCTTACTCTGTCCAGTGATATTATTGTTAGCAACAAGCTGTCAGATTTTTCCACAGGTAATATGCTATTTAAAATCCCACCCATTTTGCTTTGTTACAAAACATGGGGAAAAAAATCATGATCTTTAAAAAACGTTGAGAATGAATTGGAGAAGAGGCAAGCTTTCCAGTGTCCCGTAGATTTAGTGTTCTCTCCCTCTCCAAGGAGTGCCGATGGCGGGAGATGGAGGAGCACCGGCAGGCAGAGAGGCTCCAGAGACAGTTGCAACAAGAACAAGCATATCTCCTGTCTCTACAGCATGACCACCGGAGGCCGCACCCACAGCAGCAGCTGCCAGCACAGCAGGAGAGGAACAAGCCAAGCTACCATGCTCCAGAGCCCAAGCCCCACTTTGAGCCTCCTGACAGAGCTCGAGAGGTATTGCTTTCCTGTGTTGCTTAGACATTGATCCTGTGTTGATTCCCTGCCTCTTAAGAACTGGATAATAATAATGCTAGAAGGGGTCATAGACTTCAGCTGGTGATCTACCCACTTGGTTTTCTAGCTGAGAAATGGGGGTTCTGAGAAGTAAGCGGACTCGTCCAGGGTTTCTTATCCAGTTAAGTGTTTTATCCATAGAGATTATTAACAATTCTGAGATGAACACTAAACTAAACAAAAAGGGGAAAGATTATATCGCAGAATTATTCTTTAAAATGTAAATGAAGGCAGTGGTGGCCTGGTTAATTATTTTTCCAAAATTGCAATAAGGATGAAGTGTGCCTATAACCTGATTTACTGACTTTTCAGTGATCCTGACTTATTACTGAATTGGTGTATTTGGGAGAACCTCCCAGTAAGGATGTGGCAAAGCAGCCAGTCACTGTTCTGGGGTC
Source organism: Furipterus horrens (assembly GCF_987537825.1). Lineage (NCBI taxonomy): Eukaryota > Metazoa > Chordata > Mammalia > Chiroptera > Furipteridae > Furipterus > Furipterus horrens. The sequence goes on along the minus strand of NW_028327176.1, from coordinate 81,488,950 downwards.
CTAGGAAGCTAGGGAGCTAACTGGTCAGCCTGTAGAGTACGTTGAATCTCTCACTGAGAGTGGATTCTGGGAACAAGTGTTCTGGAATCCCCTTTTTTGCTGGAATGAAATGTGTCTTGGATTCCTGAAGACAGTCTTTTAATCTGTTGGTTTAATTGCTTGTGACACATTTAATTTTTTCTTTCTAGTTTATTACTCTCATGCACAACCCCAGAATTCTTTCCAGGAGGAGAATTTAAAGGCTGCCTCTTTTTAAACTTCAATTCTCATAAGTATTTCTTTATCCTGAATCAATTTCTGGTCCTGCTTTACTTGTATCCTCCCTTTTTAAACTACCCCTTTATTTTCCTGTAGCTGAAGTAAACAGAAAACTTCTCTTTACAGTCCATGCACTTCCAGGCTTTCTTTGGTATCTGCTTTTCCCCACTAACATTGAGTTATGTCTTCTAATTCTCTGATGCAGGTGGAAGATAGATTTAGGAAAACTAACCACAGCTCCCCTGAAGCCCAGTCTAAGCAGACAGGCAGAGTATTGGAGCCACCAGTGCCTTCCAGATCAGAGTCTTTTTCCAATGGCAACTCCGAGTCTGTGCATCCTGCCCTGCAGAGACCACCTGAGCCACAGGTAGCGACAGCCGGTGGCTGTGGGTCATGAGATGCACGTGATAGCTCACTGAGCCACCAGCCTGCTCATGGCATTCACATTTTGGTGTGTTACCACATTTAGAAAGAAAAAAGATAAGCAGGAGTGAGTTTAGACTAAGTTAAAGAGACCCCTCAATTGATAGGGAAAATAAGGAATTTTTTAAAAAGATTTTATTGTACTTATTAAGAATATTTAGATTCAGTGATTTCTTCTCTTAGTTTAATGTTTTTCCTTTCCTAACTCGGAAGTTTACAAATACGTATCTTTTTATTCCAGTACAAAGATTTTTTTCAGTTTAGTTTTTAGAAAACTTGTGTTACAAGTTCTTTGAGGGAGAACCATAACCTTTTCTTAACCTGTGATCCTTGGTGCCTGGCATGTTCCATGAGTGGGCTTTAGAGAGCTAATGACTACCCTAAACTTCATGTACAAGTTTTTGGTTTGTCCAAATGCGTGCTTTTATTTATTTATTTATTTATTTCTGGGAAAAGGGTCTTTTATCAGATTCTCAAAAGGTTCAAGAGTCTAAAAAAAGTTACAATCTAATGAAATGAGTTAGGCGTGGCTTTCCCTGAAGTAGGTCAGGGTAAAGGTCATAAACTCTTATTGGCCAGCCATAGCCTTCTAGCCCCCTGTCTAGGTGAGGGAGAACCTCTGGGTTGAGTGCAGCAGTTAAGAGAACCCTCTCTGTTGTCTGGAGAGGAAAATAGATGGTTAAGGTTACTCACTGCAGAGATCTTAGATTCCCACTGGTTCCACTTTCTCACTGTAAACAACTGGTTTTATACATTTTGCTCCACGCAGCTATGTAACCGAGAATATTGGAAACAAGTTCTTAGGCCTAAGTTTACTTGTTACTGTTGTTTATATGTGTTAGAAGGCAAAAGTTTACTTTCTTTTGAAAAAATTAGCTGTGGTGTTTCAAAAAACAAATTCCAATAAGGATTTGAATATGCTTTACAGTAAATAAACCCAGTGCAAGTTCAAACAATAAAGAGCCAGGACCTTACCATGAGGTGTTGTGGGTGTGTGCTGGGTGGGGTGAGAGGTGAAGAGGGTGGTGGGAAGTGCTTGCATGGGATCAGCAGCTTCTTGATTCACAGAAGAGCTGTCCCACAAGCCCATGGTAACTTCAGAGAGCAGGGGATGGAAAGAAAAAGGGAGCAGTGAAGAGCAGGACAGGGCCAACGGAAGAAAGGGAAGGAAAGGGAGGAGGGGCAAGTAGAATAGGTTTCATGGCATTCCTGTGAAGAGTCCAGGATTAAATTTTTTATTCTGAAAGTTAAAACCTATCATAAATAGAAACTCTTTACTGTGCCACTAGCAGTTTAGAAAGTAGAAGTTCCTAAATTATGTGGTCTACTTTTTATGTTAATGATTAATTAATATAGCACCTGGAAATATTCTCCCTTTTCCTCCTGTGTTAAGTTGCTTTTGGCTTAAATATAAACTTATGAAAACATTCTCTTTGGGGAAACTTTTTTTAGGTAGGACTCTATCTAAAACCCATGTTTTAAAAAATTACAGGTAGTACTTTCAGTTCTGTGCTTTTCCCCCTGAAAATCAAAAACATTTTAGGCATCTGGGGTTATACCAATAATTAGAGTTATGTGACTGTCACCTAGAAATCATAAATCTGAAACTAATTTTGAATCTTGTTTTGGGGAAGGTTGAACCAATTGTGATTTGGCATTTCCAGTTTTCATTAATGCATTGCTATAATAGATATATAGCCAGAATTATGTAAATTACAATATTGAACACATTTTAAAATAATAAAATATAACTTAAAGAAAATACAGATTATTTCAGAAATTTTTTTCCCAATTTAAAAGCAACCAGATAAACTCAATTAACAAGTAATTGTCAAGTAGGTCAATTTAGGGAATCATACTATTGAATATTTCCAAATAAAGTTCTTTTTCATAACTAGTATGAAGATGTATGCAGATCTAGGGTTGAGTGTTTTAAGACTTGGGAAAAGAAAGAAAATTGTTGGTATATTTGAAAAGTTGGCTGTTTTAAGTTATTCTGTTATAGTATGTCAAAACATGAGGGGTTTGTCTCTGCTCATTAAATGTGTTATTTTACTGTTACATGGTCTGAAATCTTACACTGCAGGTACTGGGAGGGTGGATAGCTAGGTCTGCATGTAATGGCAATGTTCACCTTGTGATCTCTCTCGCTCTCTACCTGTCCAGTCTCTGCTTTGACATGGATATGCATGTAGCACGGCTGCCCCCTATCAGGACAGGAGTTCTATAAGCCTTTTTTATGTTTCTTAATCTTCATGTTTACTGCTATCTGTAATGTTTGTCTGGATATTAAGAGTTTTTCTTCTAAGTGTACATTTGTTCTTTTTCTACATATTGTGTTCCCCAGATCACTTCTTCACTTTAAAGTGTAACTGTTTTGCTACCTGGCTTACCTAACCCTATAGCACCCAGTTTGCATTTCCCAGTTTCTGCTTTGGATTTGGTATTGACCAGAAAAGCGTTTTATGCAGAACGCATTGAATGTTTTGTGTTTTGTTTTCTTGTAAGGTACAGTGGTCCCACCTGGCATCTCTCAAGAACAATGTTTCCCCTGTCTCGCGATCCCATTCCTTCAGTGACCCTTCTCCTCCCAAATTTGCACACCACCATCTTCGCTCTCAGGACCCATGTCCACCTTCCCGCAGTGAGGTGCTAAGTCAGAGTTCTGACTCTAAGTCGGAAGTACCTGACCCCACCCAAAAGGCTTGGTCTAGATCAGACAGTGACGAGGTGCCTCCAAGGGTAAGAAGCAGAAAGACAGATGTGTGCTTCTTTTTCCTTTTTGTTATTTTTAAAAAATTATTTATTTTAATAAAGGGTATAATGAGTTCACCTAAATTAAGGGGCAATGAAATTTCAAAGGAACTTCTTACAGTGGAGAAAGTTCCACACTTAGGAGTTGTTATATTCACCCAGTGGCAGTTTGGTATCTATTGTGGTTGTTAACTCTATATTTAAAAACTAGGTAACAAAATGATTTAAGAGTAAGTTTATAAAGAAGAAGCTTTTAGAATAAGTAGAATCAAAATATATTTTAGCAGTTGTATTACAAGTTTATACAAAAACAACAAAGTTACTTTGCAACATAAACCATTACCCACATTTTCAGAAAATACTTTATTAAGAAAAAACATTTAACAAAAATTTCAAAAAGGACTTTTTCTTTTTAAATTGAGAAATTTTTGGTTTTGTTTTGCTTTTTAAGATTTTTTAACTTTTTTTTTTTTTTTTTTTTTAGTAATTACTTGGTGAAAGTAAACACAAGGACAAATTTTAGTTTGTTTTTCCTCTACTTGGAATTTGCTTCCTCTGAATATTTTCTTGCTTCCTACCAGTCTTTGTTTCCTACTGAGCCATTTGTAGACATTGTTTGGTTTCTTTGAGCTTATTTTCCTGATTCTCACATTATCTCAGCGAAATGCTTTGTGTGTCCCCTGCCACCGAACTTTAGTCCAAACATCATTTAAATGTTACAGAAGCATAGAAGGGCTATTTGTCCTGGCTTCTTTGATGCCTTTGACTAAGTTTTCTCTTTCTGTTATATAAGTGGAGGGCAGAGAATGATCAGGAATCGAGGGTAGGTCAGTGGTAGTAAAGCTAACATAATTAGGACTGCTGTAAAAATATGTTTTGGTAGGGAAACCTTTTTTCTTCTCATATTTTCAAGAACTTAATTGCTGTATTTTTTACCCGAAGGTTCCTGTGAGAACAACATCTCGTTCCCCTATTCTGTCCCGACGGGATTCCCCTCTCCAGGGCAGTGGGCAGCAGAGTAGCCAAGCAGCTCAAAGGAACTCCACCAGGTAAAAAAAAAAAAAAAGAGAGAGAGAGAGAAGCTTAAGAACAGGTTTATTGCATAGTGACCTCTACAGTCTTTTGTCATCTTTTTTTCATAAAAAATGCTGTAAATAGGGAGCTCTGGGGCAAAGGGGAGATTATCAGTTTATAAAAGAAAAACTGCCATAAAATCTGTGAACTTGAATAACATCAAATTGATCTCTAGTGAAAAGAGTGTCTGAATCTGATTGTGTAGGCAGCTTTAAAATGAAATCTCTCTGTGAGAGTAAGTGAAAGGAACAGCAGTAAGGGGGGCAGGTGTTAGGAGAATTGTAACCTGTAGGAGCTTATTATCTGAAGGATATCCTAAGGCCTTGGGAGTGCAGAAATGACACATGGGCTTCTAAAGAAAGTCAGTTGTTGACTTACAGTTTGCAGTAAAATAGTGAATTAACCAAGTACTAGTTTAAAGTGCTAGAGCTGTTCAGTACAGTAGCTATTAGTCGTGTGAGACTAGTGGCTACTATATTTGCACTTAATTTAATTAAAATTAAATATGATTAAGACTTAATTTTCTTGGTAACACTAGCCAAATGTCAATGGTGAGTCTTCACATGTAACTAGTGGCTAGCTTATTATACAGCTCAGCTATAGAACATTTTCATCATCTCAGTAAGTTCCACTGACCAGTACCAGGCTAGAGGAAGGAGAAGTCACTGTGTTGAATGTTTTGTACCTGATTGTTATTGAACCTCCGCAGTTCGCCTTCTGGGCATGGATCCTCAGTATAACTTGAAGCAGTGAGAGGGGAGGTGGTCCAGAAGCTGCAGAGAACCTTCTTAGTCCTTAAATGACCCCAGCAGACTAGGATTCTCCTGTGACTGAGTCTGTGCATCATTTCTGTCCTGGCGAACTTGTCTTCTGGGGGCGTCCCTGGCAGGGACACATCATAGTCCCTGCTCTCTCTCACATTTCCAGCACAGCTCATGCAACGGAGTAGGCTGCATAAGTGTCCGTTCTTGAGACCAGTAATGGCTGGGCAAGTGCAGTAGCCTAGAAGCAGTATAATTTTGTATGTGATTTGTTAAGTGGAATTATTTATAATAAGAAACTAAATTTGTAGCTATGACAGAAATAGTAACACTTCTAGACCAAACAATAGCATTTCCTCTCATATCTGATGAAGATTTTTGGGTCTACTAATGGTAGAATATTATTTAGCATTTTCGATTTGTTAGGATATCTGAGATGAAACCTATGAACAGTGTTATAACTTCCAGTGAGTTGAATGCTATTTGTGCTTTTAATTTGGTACTGCATCTTAGGATGATGCGCTAGCTACTGTCTCCTCTTCTTTTCCAGCAGCGGTATTGAGCCCAGGCTGCTGTGGGAGAGAGTAGAGAAGCTGGTGCCCAGGCCTGGCAGTGGCAGCTCCTCGGGGTCCAGCAACTCAGGTTCCCAGCCTGGGTCTCAGAGTGGCTCTGGGGAGCGCTTCCGAGTGAGATGTAGGATGACTTTCTGTTTCCCTTTCTATGTGAACGATATTGGGCTCTGATTAGTATACTGTAAATCCTTTTTAATCATGTAAACAGACCTGTGGTTTTTACATAGCTGCAAATCACAAGACAATGTTACAGTATAGGTTGCTAATGAACTAGTAGTCATCACAGTTTTGGTAATAGTTTTTGAGAACTTACACATGCCTAGCACTGTGAGTACTTTACATGCATCATCTCATTTAATCCTTATAAAAATCCCGTGATATATATAGTCTCCATTTTACAGATTACGATAACTACAATTTAGTGAGATTAAGTAATCGTCCAAGGTGATTAGCTAAATAAGCTGAGATTTGAACCTACTTCTTTCAATAGAGTCTCCATCAATTATTGCCATCAATATTGGTTATTTAAACCTACTCATAATAATAGATCAGTGAAACTTCCTTCTACAGTATTATTGACATAATAAGGTTTTGTGAACATGAGTGTGTTGATGGAGTCTAAGTAAGGAGTCAGGAGCCCTGTAGTCAGGCCTGCATATGGCAGCCCTGCTATGAGTAGGGCTAACAGAAGTGGGCCAGGGGGACAAGGTGGAGGGAGACAAAGGCTGGATGGGCTGGGTCTGCCTTGAAGCACACATTTGGATGTTTGTATGCATCCACCTTTCTTATCTCTTTTGAACTTCACAGCATCATCCAAATCTGAAGGTTCTCCATCTCAGCGCCTTGAAAATGCAGTGAAAAAACCTGAAGACAAAAAAGAAGTGTTTAGACCTCTCAAGCCTGCTGTAAGAATTGTACAAAATCAGTTTTATTTGTTTCAAGCTTGAGTGAGATCTTTCTATTAAAAATATGTAATCCTTTCTGTGGGGTCCCCTTACAGATTTGAGGAATTTCTGTCTCCTTCCCAACTTAGTTATTTTTTTAAAAAAATACAAAAGAAAGAAAAGCTCTTTTATCTCTTTGCTTTGCATTAACCATTATACATTCTCAGTGAATTGGGGATTTATAATACTGGCTTTTAGAATAAATCTTTTCCCATTGCCTTTTAAAAATCACCTGTTACTTAAGTTCTGCCTTTTGGTACCTAGAGCGGCAGTTGTGACTTTCTCGTACTTCTCTTTTAATCCTTGTTACATTAACTGACCTGTCCCTGCACACATTGTGGAATTTGAAGCCTGTTGGAATTACGATTTCCTGCCTGAATTGACTTCTGTACTCCCTGTATCCCTTTCTCTTTTATGCTTCCCTGGGCTGTGTGTGCACTTCTCATCACTGGCTCAATGGACTTCGGCTGCACTGCAGGGTGAAGTGGTAAGCCCATCTCTGGAAATTCAGCTTCAGAGAACCACTCTTAACTGCCTTTTAAACTTAGCTTGTATTCCATCTACATTGCTTTTCCTTCCTCAACTTACCTTTTTGTTCTTTCCAGAATTAAAAAACCCTAAACTTTTGCTTCAGTTTTTTAACACAAAATTTGCTGCATGTGTTTTTTGTTAAGTATTGCTTTTTTTAAAAAAAACTTTAAAAAAGCCACAACTGTAGTCATGAGATGGTTCTCAAGGCTCAAGGTCCAATACTTGATCACTGCTTTTTCAGAGCCTTAAGCTCAAAGGAAAAAACAAAAAAAAACAAAACTTGTTCTTCATTAGAGAGAAGAAGAAAACTCTTGATGGAATTGCTAAAAAAGTTGGCGTGGGAGTCGGGTGGGGGATTTGGCTACATAGCCTGCTTTGTAAAAAGTCCTTATTATTATTTTTAATCCTTACCTGAGGATATATATTTACTGATTCCAGAGAGTGAGGAAGGGATACAGAGAGAGACAGAAACATTAGTTGGTTGCCTCCGAAATGCACCCTGACTGGGGACCAAACATGCAACCTAGGCATGGGCCCTGACCAGGAATTAAACCCATGACCTTTCAGTTATGGAATTATGCTCCAACCAGCAGAGCCACAATGGCCAGGGCAAAAGTCATTGTTTTTAAATAAAATTCCCATGCAGAAAGATACACTTTAGACTTCTACATGAAAATGTAGAATATGAATAATAGTCACACTTAGAAATTACATTTGAATAATTAATTGAGTCTTAACATAGTATAGAATAGTAAAGGGAAATGAAGCATTTTTTAAAATAATCTTTTACTTGAATTTCCTTTCTGATGTTCACCATATTCATTGGCACTATTATAGGGTGATAATTTGAGGATTCTGGGTAAGGCATGCACAGTGGTGCCTGGCCGGCCTCCCACCCATCTCCTGCCCACAGCAGCACTGCTGTCACTTTCTCACTTCATATGTCATGAACGTGGATATGACCGTGGCAAGATGTTAACAAAGCAAGATATGAGTGGTATACTGCTGCTCACTTCACTCTTGCATTTTTCTGTTCGTTTGAAATTTTTTAAACTCAGAGTTGAAGTTAAAAATAAAAACTTCACCAAATACGTACTTTAAATGAGTGTTATTTAACTGGAATCTTGCTTTATGGATAATCTCCTTAAAAGAATATTGTTATGTAGGCAGGTATCTTTATAACAAACTCCAAGGATCCGTCTGCTCACATTTATTTATCTAGAATTTTACTTCATAGCTGAGAAGAAATGCCATCAGCTTATCATAAGCAAGTTATTATGGGTTTTTATTTTGGTGTGAGATTTGAACTCTGTACAGCATCTTTGACTTTGTCTTTTCTATTTTTGCCTATTTTTCACTTTTTTGGTCTTTTCTATCAAAAGGTTTAAGTGCTCTCTTCACATGATACTGGTAAATACTCTACAAAACAGTTTTACAAAACTGATGTTGTAGCTATTTCATTAATGGTTAAAATGAAGAACTTCTCATTCTTTGCTGTTTTTTTCTTTTTCACTCTCCCCACCCCCGCTTGGCCTTACTCTCTCTTCTGTCCTCTGCATTAGGATTTGACTGCACTGGCTAAAGAGCTTCGAGCAGCTGAAGATGTGCGACCACCGCACAAAGTGACAGACTACTCCTCATCCAGTGAGGAGTCGGGGACGACGGATGAGGAGGATGATGATGGAGAGCAGGAAGGAACCGGGGAACCCATGTCTGGACCAGAGGACACCAGAGCAGCGTCAGTCCTTGGTGGATTTTAGAAAAGATGAGAGCGCCCCACTGAGTCTTCTTTCCACTGGGAACCAGGCAGTTTTTTCCAAACCTATCACAGGATTCTGTGGAACATGTAACACACAGTTATGGATTCAGCAGCAGGCAGCCTTTGTGTTTTTTCCCGTGTGTGTGTGTGTGTGTGTCTGTGTGCGTGTGTGTGCGCGCACGCGCGCGCGGAAGCGCCTCTCCCCTGTTCCCCAATGTGTATTTTATTTTATCTTTTTCATTTGAAGATAGGGTAAAAGCGAAATTCAGTTTGCTTTAACTACTTTAATTAACCATAAGCATTCATTCTGAATTCTTTTTTTTTTTTGCTCAAAAACAAACTACTGGCAAGAACTTACTTGTTGAGGGGAAAACCCTAAGCATTTTAAGTGTTTGTTTTCCTTAGGGAAATGTTCTGCCTATGGCCTAACCTCGTCTAATGACTTTGAGAAGGTGAAAAGTATATGAACAGAATTTCCTCAACTAATGTTATTTGTGGTCCTTCACCTTTGGATTTTTTCTCAATAGGTCATCTCTGAATTTGAGCAATGGTGAAACAGAATCTGTGAAAACTATGATTGTCCATGATGATATGGAAAGTGAACCAGCCATGACCCCATCCAAGGAGGGCACACTGATTGTCCGCCAGGTACCCGTGTCTCTGCACCGTTGCTGGAGGCTGAGCTTCTTCTGTGGTCATTAACCCACTTGCTCATTCACTCACTCATGCTGGTTCTCCATCACCATCTGTTTTCATGTTAACAAGACCCAGAGGGTAAAGAGTCTGGGCTAGGGAGGCAGGTATGTGCTGCATGCCAAGAAGGTGCTAGCAGTCCTCCACTTCACATTGCTGCTCCTCTGCATGTTCTGCGGCAGCCCTCATTCAAGCACCATGCTGAGTCTCACAGTCTGTGTCTGATGGTAGAAAAGTGAGAGGGGGGCCTTCAGGAGGCTTGTGGCGCTGGGGGCAGAGCCCAGTCCTTAGCAGAGAGCCTCAGTGGTTCTGCAGAGAGCTTTCAGCCCCGCGAGTTGCAGTGCTGCAGTGCAGTGGGGTCAGGCAGGCTCCGCCAGAGCGGACAAGCCTCCGCCGGCACAGGGAGGCTGCTCTGTATGTTCTATAATGTTAGTTTCCTTACTGTTGACTGTTAAATGTGTACCACTGATGCGCTCCGTTTGGAAGTTTTTCTACTGTCTGTTCATTTCTTAGCTGTAAGGAAAGTGATCTGCTTCTCTATAAAGATAGCAGGGTGCCTACCCAGCATTTTGGACTTTTCCCTGAATGTGTCTCATGCTATGGCAATGCAGTTAGAAAGTGGGAAGAATATGGAAAAGACCAGGATTCAAAGAAGGGACAGGATACTTCCTAGAGCTTCAGAAAGAAATATTTTTAAAGAAAAAAACATTGCTCATGACTTTGGAAACAGCATCTAGTGTGGCAGATAAATCAGACTGAACGCTTACTGCTTGAGTCCTGTTGCCACCAGATGAGGTACTTTGAGTTCTGTTGCCTCAACTTAGGCATTCAGCAAGGAAGTGTGACCAATTCAGGCTAATTTCTTCTGGTCTTTCCTTGATAATGTAGCAGTTTGCAAAGTCACACAGCACCTGAACAAAGTCAGTTATCTGTAGGGTCATAGGCAATAAAGCAGTGCTTGAGCGAGACAAGTATGCCTGTTTTTTCTACAGAGTACAGTTGACCAAAAGCGTGCCAGCCATCATGAGAGCAATGGCTTTGCCGGTCGCATTCACCTCTTGCCAGATCTCTTACAGCAAAGCCATTCCTCCTCCACTTCCTCCACTTCCTCCTCCCCATCTTCCAGCCAGCCGACACCCACCATGTCCCCACAGACACCCCAGGACAAGCTCACTACTAATGAGGTATGTCTTGCACCACAGCTGGCTGCTTTCCTAGGGTTAGACCAGCACTGCCTAGTAGCTAGTTTGCAAAGGAGACCTTTCCAACGCCCCCTACCCCTACCCCCCCTACTTTCTTCTGTCACCTACCCTTCTCCCCACCCGCCAAGTAACATGTTTCAGATCTGCATACAAATCCCTTAACCTAGACCAGCCTCCCTCCAAGTGTGCCACGTCACTGTTTCCTTCTCTAGATCAGTGTACTTGCATGGCTTTCTGTACTCAAGTTTATTTTTTAAAAGTCTAAATAAAGTGATTGCTGTGTTCTCAGATCCATTCTGTAATTACATGAAACTCTTAGTCATTTGTGGAATCTGCCTTTTATATATTTTTTTATCCAATAAATAAAATACAGGGAAAAAGTTGGTTAAACAGACTTGGCCTTATCTGGACAAATCTGTCATCCTGAAACAGAAATTTCCTTCAAACAGGGCTGGATTGTTTTTTTGTTTTGGGGGGTATTGTGGATTGATTACTCATTATTTGTTTTCACCAACCCTGTTAAAGGACTTTTTTCCTTGAAATACACAATCACTTAGAGTTGAAGAAGAGGCCAAATGTTTTTCAGGGAAACCTAGAAATTAAGGATGTTAAGCAAGAAAGTCTGAGTGTGCTTTTAATGTAAGATCGTGAAGGGGAAGCTCTGTGTGCTCATTCAAAGGCTTGGTTGTGGTGCTCAGTCTGGGTGCTAGTTGGGTGATCCTTTGCTCTTTGGAATGGGGTCATGCACCCCCACCCCCCTTTCTACCAGTGCAATGCAGAGTGCGCCTTGAGCACCCTGTTACTGAATTAAATAAGTGATTTGATTTCATGGGGGGTTTGATTTAAATGCATTTGTCTAATAGTTGAAGGAGGTTAAAAGTGGTGTGTAGCTTCAGCCAGTTTTGTCCATGTGAACATTTAACTGCTGGCCCTCCTGCTTCTATTTTGGTTCTCTTGTTAGAAAGAATCAAAATAGTCTTCTCCCCCTGAAAAGCAGGGACAAGTCCACTGCTTCTAATGTAGGCTCAGTATCAGATTGGCATGGGCTAGATTGGCCACAGATCATAGGATAAGAGCAGGAAACCTACGAGCAGGCAGCGCTGTCAGCTGGGAGCCGAGGAGGGCGTGGGCTCTTGGCTGTGGTGACTTCATCTGCCCACGTAGGAGAGACAGTATAGGATGAAAGCACCTGAGCAGATAAATTCTGTTTTCTCCAATGATGTATCCCACCTGCACTCACACTCCTTATATTTATATTTCAGCTGTGCTCCATTTTGCTCTAATGTACAATATTTACTATAACCCTTAACTCACTAAACTGGCAAGTTTATTTTTCTGTTTGTTTTGTTTTTAATTGTCATTACATTTTCACTTAACAATTTGTTTCACTTTCTTTGTGGGGTTTTTTTTTTTTTTTTTTGGTCTTGAGTTACATTATTAACCAAAACACTAGTGCTTCTAAAAGAGCAAAGGCATATGGCTTATTTTGTCATTTGCACCACTCAGGACTGAGCCCTATTTGATATGGGTTTATGATGATGTATCTAAAACAATGGTAGCCAAGATTCTGTAGCTTTCTGGCAAGAGCCTCACTTTACAATAAGTAATATAAAATTAAGACTTGCCAAGTTTCCAGCATAGATTAATTGGACTTTTTTGGACAGGAGAGTAAATTCAGAAATTGATGAATTGAGATCAAGACATTTCAAACCTCCTTTAGGAGTTTTCCTTATAATTATTTGTTTTAAAAAAACCTAGGAGCATAAAGTATAGGTTTTATCAGAAGCATGCAGCATTTCTGTCTTGGATCAGCAATATTCCTGAAAAGAGACATAAGCAGCGTGTTGCTGAGAGTGTTGGGCACGTGCAGAGGCGCCCTCGAAAGTGTTTTGGAGACTGATGCAGGAGGGCTATGGCTTTGTATTGGGAAACAGTGCAGTATAGGAGTGGGTTGAACTGTTTTAATGTTTATCTTCTTATTGTCATTGTATTAATAAAATTGAAATTTACATTGCAGACTCAGTCCGCTAGTAGCACACTCCAGAAACACAAATCTTCCTCCTCCTTTACACCTTTTATAGACCCCAGATTACTACAGATCTCTCCATCTAGTGGGACAACAGTGACTTCTGTGGGTAAGTAAAGCAGAAACAAGAAAGCAGCTGACCAACAGGACTTGGTTACTTTGTGTTGCTCCCTCTGGTGGCTAAGGCATGGCATGGTGGCCGTTGCAGGTTCAGACCTTAGATACACAAGCACCCATCCTGCTTGCATTGCCTTATTTGCAATTAGCTGCATAATTAATTTCCTTTTTCCATATCCATCTCCTACAAGTTTCTTTTCCTGGACAAAGACTCAGTTATGATACATGAATACATTCTTGGTATAGTGGGGAGGGAGGCAGGCACAATGTTGGTGTGGACAGAAAATAATTTCAGGTGTACTTGTGTTTTAGTGGGATTTTCCTGTGATGGAATGAGGCCGGAAGCCATAAGGCACGATCCTACCCGGAAGGGCTCAGTGGTCAATGTGAATCCCACCAACACTAGGCCACAGAGTGACACCCCAGAGATCCGTAAATACAAGAAGAGATTTAATTCTGAGATTCTGTGTGCTGCCTTATGGGGTAGGTATCTTACTGTTACTCTGGCCCTTTTATTTTTATTTTGAATGGTAGGCTGTTCTTTTAGAGAAGTACTGTTTTGGATACTTCGGAGATTTTTGAAGAGCTGTTGACAGATACAATAGCAGACATCTGAGCTCGCAGCTCTGCTCCTTCTGTACAGTCATGCAGGTACATGTGCATTTTGGCATGTGCTCCAGCCATTAGGTATTGAAAATAATGACTCATCTCTATTTCTTCATGTAAAGATAGAAAGTAAAAAGATGAGAAAGACATTTGATTTGGTCCATGTTTATAAGGAGGATGAACAAACTTGTTGAATTGCTTTTCTTTAAATGTTTAAATTTAACGTGTTTTTTCTTTGCTCTTTGTGCCTTGGGCCTGACATCTAAATGAAGGTTTTAAAAGTAGTCTGCTACTGGCCCAGTTTGCAGAGTGGGGCTGTGGTACCAACTTTACCTGTTGATTACTTGCAGTGTTGGTGAAGTGTCTTCTCAACATGAGACCCCAGGAGAGGAGAGCTGGCCATGCACAGAACTCTGACATCTCACTTTCTAAAACTTACTTTTCTTCCACCCCTGGTCCCCTCCCTCACTCCCACAGATATCCTTCTCTTGGACTGACTTTGTCTTTCAGGCCTTCACTTTGTTTTCGTTGTCTTTCTTCCCAAACTCCAAATCTGCTTATTTTTATCAGGGACCTGGCTCCTACTCAGAAAAGTTTCTTACTCCCTTGACATTGTAAGCACAAATGGTTAGAAGATACACAGTTGTTCATTGGTTTGAGTCCCCAGCATATTTTCTTCAACATGTACATTTCTGGAACATCATCGATGACCTCTGCATTTCTCACAGGCACTGAGCAAGCTCTCCTCACACAGCTGCTCACTTTGCCCAAAACAATCGAGGCTGACCACAGGCCCCCAGCATCCACCTTCTGACTCTCAAGGTGTTCCTCGTCCTGTTGAAGAAGGGCTGCACATTTGATAAACTTTCCTTCTCATCCACTTTCTGTACTTTGTCTGCTGGCCCCTCTCGTGCCCGCTTGTGAACTCCGCTCAGCCTTGATCCCAAGGGTCTGGGAAAGTTGTGTCCACCCATTGCAGATATACCTATGTTCTCTTTTATTCCTTGAGCTCTGGATTTTTGTCCGTGGCACTGCTGAATATTTTAAATCCCCTAATGATCGTAAGACTTTTTCTTTACTAACCTTCTAGGTAAAGGAAGCAATAACCATTTGGGGGATAGTTGGGATCACATGAAAGCAGTGGCACAGCAAGTCACGGCACACTGCTGCTGCTCAGGGAGTGTCAGTTGTGATCCTTTCAGGGAGCTGAGTGCCATCATTTTTGTTCATATCAAAGGTCTGTCATGGGGTTGCTTATATAATAAAAAATGGTTATATTTGAGACTTCCAGCCAAGATGGGGGCCTAGACAGACACAGTGTGTCTCCCTCCACAACTAAGAAGGAATACAACTACCTCAAAATTAGAGACAACTAGAACTTCCAGAAAATTGAGCTGCATGGAAGTCCAACAAAGATACAAAGAAGAAATACTCATCCAGACAGGTAGGAGGGGCAGAGCTGGGGTGGAGAGGATGTAGTCTGGTGGCAGCAGCAGCAATAGCAGCGGCAGGCCACTGGAAAGCACAGTCAAACATTTAAAGTGGAGAGGGACACCTGGAGAGTTCTCACACCGCCAGACCAGACCACACAGCTCATAGTTTCAGTGCCAGGGAAAATAAAGCCCCATTGCTTCTGATTGTGCAAACCAGTGAGGGTTAGGGTGGAGGAAGAAACTACCAGTGTCTCAGCAGAGTCCACTAGTTTAAAGGGCCCCCAGGGTCCTAGAACATCTGCAGAAACACCCACTCTGAGAGCGACGGCAAAGGCAACAGCTAAAAAAGGCACCAGTCCCATATGGAAGTGGGAGAAGTGCCTGGAAAGGTGGCGCGTGCTGGGCAAGCGGCATTGTTCCCTCTCGCACCCCTCCCCCACACACAGTGCCACAATGTGGTGAAACAGGTCGCCCTGTACTGATGAATACCTAAGGCTCCGCTCCTTACAATGTAACAGGAGCAACAGCTTTACCTAAGACACAGAGGCAAACACAGGAATCTGTTAAGATGAGGAGACACAGAATTATGGCCCAAAAGAGGGAACGAATTAAGGTTCCAGTGGGAGAACTAAGCGATGAAGAGATAGCCAACCTAACAGACACAGAGTTCAAAACACTGGTGATAAAGATGCTCACAGACTGGACAGATATGCTTAAGTATGTCAAACGCATAAGGGAAGAAGTGAAGGGTATACTAAATGAAACAAAGGAAAATCCACACAAACCAATGGTGAAAGGAAGGAAACCAGGTTCCAATCAATGATTTGGAACATAAGGAAGAAAAATACAGTCAACTGGTACAGAATGAGAAAACAAGAATTGAAAGAAATGAGGAGAGGCTGAGGAACCTCTGGGACAACTTTAAACATGCCAATATCCGAATCATAGGAGTGCCAGAAGGAGAAGAGGAAGAGCAAGAAATCAAAAGCTTATGTGAAAAAATAATGAAGGAAAACTTTCCAAATTTTGCAAAGGAAATAGACATACAAGTCCAGGAAGCACATAGAGTCCCAAACAAGCTAGACACAAAGAGGCCCACACCAAGACACATCATAATTAAAATGCCAAAGGTTCAAGGTAAAGAGGGAATCTTTAAAGTAGCAAGAAAAAAGAAGAGAGTTACCTACAAAGAGGTGCCTATAATATTATCAGCTGATTTCTCAAAAGAAACTTTGCAAGCAAGAAGGGACTGGCAAAAAGTATTCAATGTGATGAAAAGCAAGGACTTACAGACAAGATTACTCTATCCAGCAAAGCTATCATTTAGAATGGAAGGGCAGATAAAGTGCTTCCCAGGCAAGGTAAAACTAAAGGAGTTCATCATCACCAAGCCATTATTATATGAAATGTTAAAGGGACTTATTTAAGAAAAAGAAGATCAATACTATGAACATTAAAATGACAACAGACTCTCAACTATCTACAACTGAATCTAAAAATTAAAAACAAAAACTAAGCAAACAACAAGAACAGGAACAGAATTATAGGTATGGGGATCATTTGGAGGGTTATCAGGTGGGTGAGAGAAGGGAGAGAAATGGGGAAATGGTGCAGGGATTAAGAAGCATAATTGGTAGGTACAAAATAGACAGTGGGAAGTTTAGAATAATATAGGGAAGGCTGAAGCCAAAGAACTTATACACATGACCCATGGACATGAATTAAGGGGGTTGGGATTGCTGGAGGGAGGGGGTACTGGGAAGAAGGGAGCAAAGGAAAAAGAAATTGGGACAACTGTAACAACATAATAAAATATACTTTTAAAAAAAGGTTATACTTGGTGTAGAAATACTGTTAAATATGTTAATTCTTAAGAAATTGAAGTAATTTTTATCCAGAATGTTCGCACTGGTAACAGTCTTAACACTTATAGTCCTTGAATGTTCTGCAAAGTTTTGGACTCCATTGTATGTGCCACTAAGTGGTATTCTTCAATACCTCTGAGAAGAACAGGAGAGTATCTTGAGCCTATTTTTTAAAAACTGAAGTGGAACTTCATTTTCATTTTATCACTATGTTAAAAGGAGAGATTGGGAACTAACTTTTAAAGTCGAAATATGTTTGGACAAGTCAACGTATTTGAGTTGCTCCTTGTCCTTAAACTGCTTGTGGTAGCTGTTGTGAGTTACCTGTTAAATTTAAAATGAAGACTTGGACCTGGAAAACTTACAGCATGTACTGTGAGAGCTACAGCCAATAAGAGGAGAAAATTCAGAGGACTCTGAAGCGTCATTTTGAAATGGTAAAATTGGTGCATTTACATTCTGCTGCCTATTGTCACATCCATCAATTTTTTTCTGTACCTTCCTGGAAAATGCTTGTAACAAGCATTCTTTTTAAATCAAATCACCTTATATAACTGCTTTGTTTTGTAAATTTGATGCATATTTATTATATTTTTTTAATAAGGCAGTTTTCCTATTCACAGCCAGGATTATTTTGAACATGATTATTTCCGTTCTTACATTTATAATGAATTGTCTGCAGTTAACTACAGTGCTTTGCCTATATCATAATTTATGAAATTTAAAGGAAATTTTAAGTCACATGTTATACAGTTCTTAGTCATTTTTCCCAACAACCTGCACCAGAGTCCTCTGAGTACAATTGCAGTTCCTAATACAGCTTATGTTTGAACAATTAGCAAAAGTTTAATTATATCTAACAGTCAAAAGGTTTAAAAACTGTGTTTATAAAAAAACTATTGGAGCATGAAACCTAATATTTTTGTAGGCCCATAATTTAAAAGGTTGTTATTGTCCAGTGATTGCCTGTATTCCTTTGACTGCTAGTAATCAGTACTTTACAAACTTACAAAGCTCTTGGAAATACATAAGGGAGAATTAGAAGGTAGGATGTGCCAAAATATCTGCAATTTTTTTGTTATATGAAAAGATTTTTTCAGCTTTATCTTTTATTCTTTTACTTTTTTCTAATTGTTAAATTCTGATTGATATTTGAATGCTGTTTATTTTTGGAAACCACAGATAATAGAAAGATTTTAGAAGCCCCATGTCTTGGGTAGTTATACCAGATTCTTGATACAGATCTTTGTCGCTACTTGATATTGAAGTTTGACCAGGAAAATGCTGAAGTACTACTTGAAATAAGACCTTTGGATAGACTCTTGTCTGGTGGCAGCTCTTTCAGTTAATGTTTTGTTTTATCTGCTGCAAATAATATTAAAGCTATTTAGAATTACCTCACATAGGTATGTGAAGGGAAAATGCTAAGAATAATGTCCAAATAAATTCTACATTGATACAGCAAAATGGCCAATCTCAAAAGTAAAATTATATGAAAATGAGTGGAGCATTGCTTAAGCATTTGTTTATCTTATCCTGATAATAAATCTGTTTTTAAGTTGGACAGCAGTTTATTTTTCTTAGCATTAAGTCATGATCTCATGTATATGATATTTCTGTTAATGTTTTTTGTAAAAACATAATGGCTTGTTGTAAGCCTGAAAAAGTGTAATGCCATGAACTTTTATTCAAAGCCATGATGTTACCTGATTAATAAAATATCAGTATCATCCATAGATACACTGGCTGTTATGGTAGCCACTAGCTTCATGTGGCTAATTAAATTTAAATGAATTAAAATAGAAAGTTCTTTTCCCCAGTTGGGCCAACCACATTTCAAGTGCTTAATAGCCACATATAGTCTTTGGCTTACATATTAGACATCACAGTAGAAAATTCTGTTGAACAGGGCTGGTTTAGATGGTGCGTTCTAAAATCTTGATTATAAAAGAAGAAGCCATATGTACTTAAAGCCTTTTTCCTTATGTTGTACAAATGATTATGTTTGGGAGGGGGGTCCTTAATTTTAAGGATCACTCAAGAAAGGCAGTGGAATATTCAGGTTTTTCCCTTTCCCAAAAATTCCAGAGGCTTCCCTCAAATTTTCAGAAGCTGTTTGGTAATGCATCAGGCTCTACCAAACTGTCTCATTAAAATAGTACTAGATAGAAGGCACCTATGATTTGACAGAGGTGTACATTGGGCAGGATGCTCTTGTAAAACATACACTGTTTCTACAAGGGCTAGATGAAATCTACATTGTATGTCTAGTAGATTTTTAATGGGGCTTTTATCAAGTTGCACTATTAACAGAAATTGTAGATATGTCTCTAGAATTCATGAGGATTTCTGTACATGTTTTATTTATTGATTTATTTATTTTGAGGGCTCCAGGGATGGAGTTAGTTTTGAGCCCACAGTGCTTTTGCATATCTGTAGCTGTTGTCCATGCATGCGTAGCACTCAGTTAGTTGCTGAAGTTCTTTTTGAGTTTGAATAGCAGTGATAGTATGGACATATGTAAATTTCAGGTTCTTGCTCTCCCCCCACCCCCCCTGGACTGAAAAGGTGCTTCTGGTTTTCTCACTAGGATTGCTTGGGTGGGGTTCACCTGCTCATTAAGGGACTGGCATGCAACTGGGAGGGCTCTGGGAGGGTGTTTTCCTGTTGCCTTCACAGTCGTTCATTCATTTGAAGTTTTCTGGAAGTAAGATGTGTACAAGGGGGGGGGGCAAAGAAACTGGAATTTATTTATTAAAAATTGCATAATTATTCTCTCACATGTTTAAACTTTTAGTCACCTTCAGAGTACTCATCATTTGCTACAATATACCTATCAAGACTTTTTTCCACTACTGAAAACAGTTTTTGAATTCGCCGATTTTGATGTCTTTTAGTGTTTCTGCCATTTTTTGTTTCACCCCTTCCACATCAGCAAAATGTTCTCTTTTGAGGACTTTTTTCATCTGGGGAAACAAAGAAGTCATTCGGGGCGAGATCTGATGAATAGGGAGGGTGGGGCACAGGGACCTTGCCGTTTTTGGTCAAAAACTGCTGAACACTCCGCGCATTTGTGGCAGGCACATTCGTAAATCACCCATCATGAAATGGGCCAATGCATAAAAAGAGTCTTCAAAAAAATTCACTGAAGCCAAATGCAGCCTCTCACAACAATGCCAGCTGATAAACTGACACAGATGGGTTCTTAGAACACTCACCTAGTGGGGGAAGTCTGTACTACAAGGGGCTTGCCATCCAGAAGATAATTGCATTTTGGGGGGGAGCCCCCTTGTATATGTGTGTGTGTATGTGTGTAATAAAACGTGGAACATGGCATTCAAGAAATATATACTTTGTTCTGTATCATTTCATCTACCTGAATTGATTGAGCAATTACTTTGTAAAAGCATAGTTACTTTATTTCTTATCTCAATGATTTTATTACTCAGTTTAAGGAATCAGTGCTAATGATCGAGGCTTTTGTACCCTTTCCTATAGAGAGTGTGTAGTTTTGTAGTACAAGTACTGTAGGAAGATAAGATTTTTGATGTGCAGCCATGAGAAAATGGGACCGGAGGCTGTTATAGCAGCCTCAGTTACAGTCTCTGTCCATCAGTTAGGACAGATCCTGCAGTAGGGTGTGAGCAAAGGAAAGCAAAAGAAGTAGATCTATCTGGTTTTGGTAGTCAGTTTGGCTAGTTGGAGGGAGTGGTTGTGGGAGAGGATGGTGCTGTTGATAAAGATGGTGAAGGTTGATGCTGGTTTCAGTAGAAATTGACAGCAGGGAGAAAGCAGGGAGGGTGGGGTATGGAATTTGGTAGGAGTTAGTAGTTCCGAGGGACTACTCCAGCAGACAAACAACAAAGGAAATGTCAGTATTTAAGGAGAGAAGGTTCATGGAAGTGAGAAGGAAGAAGAGGAATGCAGCTGGGGAGCGTATAGACACTCAGCATGTAGTCAGAAAGCCATGGTGGGTCCCATGGGGAGGTTGCAGTATGTTTATATTCCTGAGAAACTGAGCAACACAGGACAGTGCATTTGTTTCTTTCTTGATGATGGAGAATGGTCTTTAAGAAAACCTTAAACTGAATGATTGAAGCCAGATCAGTCATAAACTGTTAAGCATTTAATGGCTATATATAGCCATTCCAGTGAAAATAATGATAGATAAAGGAAGAGTAAGGAACATGGTATGAGACAAAGGTTTGTTCAGGTATCTACTGTGGCAAATGCAATGCAGAATCTCTTATAAAGGTGATGGGGAGCTCATTCTGGGGAGCCGAAGAAGCACAGGAACTGGTGGAGCGTGGAGGAAGTCAGGGGCATGAGGCTTGCTCACTTTTCACCCTTATGTCCTTTTTTATGTTTAAGTAAGTTATTTGACCATTCTCTGTGGTTATTTGTGTGCAGTTTTATTACTTTAACTTGTGGCTGTTCTAAGCATTTGTTTTTGTGGATGAGTTAAGGAAACCACTCTGCCAAGTAGGTGGTGTTATCCTTTCCATACAACCAGACTATCTGCCAAGCACAGTGTAAAGTTTACACCTTTCTGTGTTCTTGAAACAGGAGTGAATTTGTTAGTGGGTACCGAAAGTGGCTTGATGCTGTTGGACAGAAGTGGCCAAGGGAAGGTATATCCTTTAATCAACCGAAGACGATTTCAGCAAATGGATGTCCTTGAAGGCTTGAATGTCTTGGTGACAATATCTGGTAAGTATTTGTTTGGTAAAGCAGAATTATAGCACTGTTTGAAACATAGTACTTCCCAGCACTAAGATTCAGTTAACTCATTTTCTGAAATAATGTCTAAATGAGATACCAATTGTATGGTGATTTTATAATAATGAGATAAGAAAATGTACTCAGATGTGACCTACATGTGCACTTAACCTGGGGCTCCTCCTAAGTGCTGTCTTGAAAAGCACAGAAGCATGTACTTTGTAATTGACATCTCCCACATGATCTGTACACTACCCTGTATTGGTTGCTGGGTTTAATTTGGCTCATCCAGTGCATAGGTTTGGGTTCACTTCCTCCCGTGGTACTTTCTTATGCGAAAGAAACTATTTCTTGCCATGATAGTAAAAGTAATGTATTTTTTTTCTTACATCAATTTACACTTTTAAGTTTCTTTTTAGAAAGTACTTTTAAAATAAATTATGTAATGTTCATTATAGAAAGTAAGAAACTACTGTAGAAAAGCAAGTAGGAGAAATAAAAAGTAAAAGATAAAATTATTAACTTGTCGGTTTTTAACTTTCAATCTTTTAAGCACATGCACACCCAAAATACCCACTTACAGGGGGAAAAAAATCTGTATAAAAATGGTTATGCAATGTTTCAGATGTACAGAGAATAATAATGAGGAAATATGACACCCATGTACTCACTAGCTGGTTTTAGCAGATGTTAAAACACTGTTGTACACAACAGTTAGCATGTCCTGTGCCTTCCACCCACCTATGGTAACCACTGTTCTGAAGTTAGAGCTGGTGTTGTTGATCCAAACCATGTAGCCTGCTCTTCCAATGTCATTAAACATCTTCCATTATATCCATTTTGCATGGCTACTGAGTATTTTTTTTGCATAGATACACTAATATTTATTTACTCATCTTCTGCAATAAGTCCTTTAGTTTATCCTTTTAGTTTACCCTTTTATGAAAACATTTTCCACAAATATCTCTTTAGCTTGCTTAACTTTGAGCATACATATCCATGTTTCATAGATCATAATTTCCTAATTGTATTAGTGCTAGGACACAAGAGTATGCAAAATTAGAAGACTTTAAGTAAATCTTATAATAACCAGTAGTGATTTTGATTTAGTTATCTGCTAACTCAAGCTTGTTATATTTGTTTATATGTAACAGATTTCTTGCAATTATTTTAGTTTTCAACTAGGCTTTTGGTTTTAAGTAAAGGTGTTTGTTGAAATGCAGAAGTTTCACCATCTCATAACTGAGAAAACAACCATTTAAAACTTGAGTGTTGATGGGGAGTAGGTTCTGAAATAGGAGAAAAAATAGCTCTGCAACTGAAAATGGCCCAGGCTGGTGTGTCTCAGTGGATTGAGTACTGGCCAGCAAACCAAGGGGTCTGTGGTTCAATTCCCAGTCAAGGCACAGGCCTGGGTTGCAGGCCAGGTCCCCAGTTGGGGGTGTGCAAGAGGCAACCACACATTGATGTTTCTCTCCCTCTCTTTCTCCCTCCCTCCCCCTCTCTTTAAAAGTAAATAAATTGAAAAAATATTATCTAAACTGCATTTTGTAATCCAGTGAACAAGATGATTGATGGGGATCAATAATCAGCTGATACCAGTGATAATTTTTTAGTCTAATTTTTTGTATTCTTTTCTTAATGGCTTTCACAGTCATAAAAGTAATACATGTTATCTGTAGGAAGCTTCAAAAATAGAAAAACTTAGGAAGAATAAATGTTATCTTATCTTGAGGATAACTCTTGTTAACATTTTATTGTATTTTCTTCTCTTTTCTATAAATATATCTCATAATATGTGAATAAAACACTATACATAAAACTATGTGGTCTTTGTTTCACTTAGCATATTGAATATTTTCCACATTCAATATTTTCCCAAATTCTTAAAACTTAAAAAGTATAAGACAGAGACTTCCGGCCAAGATGGAGGCTTAGACTGACATGCTCTGTCTCCCTCCAAAACAAAGTAGGAATACAGCTACCTCAAAACCTAACATAACCAGAAATTCCAGAAAATAAATCTACACGGAAGCCCAACGTATGAAGTTATAAACCAGTGGTGCTCGCCTGGATGGGTAGGAGGGGCGACCGGAGCGGAAAAGTTGGTTGGTGCTGTCTGTGCTAGCAGCGCGGATAGCGGTGGGACTGGGAGAAATGCCAGGGAAG
This sequence comes from Furipterus horrens, assembly GCF_987537825.1. Lineage (NCBI taxonomy): Eukaryota > Metazoa > Chordata > Mammalia > Chiroptera > Furipteridae > Furipterus > Furipterus horrens. The sequence goes on along the minus strand of NW_028327176.1, from coordinate 81,465,044 downwards.
CAATCCTGGCTTCAGTTGAGACCCGTCAGCTCACCGCAGGGGAAGGCAGACCCCCATTGCCTCCGACTGTGAGGCCCAGAGGGTATGGGGACAGAGGAAGAGACTCCTGGTCTCTCAGCGGAGAGTAACGGCAGGAATCCACCTTGGACCCCCGCCCCCACACAAAGCCCTACAGAGTAGTCAGTGGCGCCAGTCGCGGGTTAGTGACGAGTGCACGGGGCTCTGCCCCCTACAGCCCTCCCAGGAAGCAAAGATAAACAGAAAACTGTCAGGATGAAGCAGACCATGATGGAAATCCCAGTGACACAGCTCACCAGGCAGCAGATGAGTGACCTAACCGATGAGCAAATAGGAAATCCTTCTGAGGCTCAGTTCAGAGCTGTAGTCATAAGGTGGCTTACAGAATTAATAAAAGATTTGAAACAAGACAGGGAAGGAATGAAAGCTAGTCACACTGAAAGGAACGAAAACACATACGAGACAAGTGGTGAGGAAATGAAAACCAGAGATCAAATCAAATCGGAACATAGGGAGGAAACAAACAGTCAACCAGTGCAGAAAGAGGGAACAAAAAGTGAGGAATATGATGAGAGGCTCAGAAACCTCTGGGACAGCTATAAGAGATCAAACATTCGGATTATAAGATTGCCAGAGGGTGAAGAAGAACTAGAAATAGAAAAATTATGTGAAAAAATAATGAAGCAGAACTTCCCGAACTTAGGGAAGTAAATAGACTTACAGGTCCAGGAAGCACAGAGAGTTCCAAAACAACTGGACCCAGGGAGAACCACTCCAAGACACACTATAATCAAATTGTCAAAAATTAAATATAAAGAGAGAATCTTAAAAGCAGCAAGAGAGAAGAAAATCATGTACAAAGGGGTCCCAATTAGACTGTCAGCTGATTTCTCAAAAGAGACCCTGCAGGCAAGAAGGGACTGGCAAGAAATATTCAAAGTAACAAAAAGCAAAAACCTACAGCCACGAATACTCTATCCAGCGAAACTGTCATTCAGAATAGAAAGGCAGAGAAAGTGCTTCCAGGACAAAGTAAAACTGAAGAAGTTCATTAGATCCAAACCACGATTATATGAAATGTTAAAGGGACTGGTTTAGAAGAAGGAGGATCAGAATTGTGAACATTAAAATGAAAACTGCATCATAACAACCAACAACAGAAGCTAGGGAATAAAAACAAAGGCAAACTAAGTAGGCAACGAGAGTGGAACAAGAATTATAGATATGGGGAACATATTGGGGGGAGGTCAGCAGGGAGGGGGAAGGGGAAAAGGGAGGGAAATGGTACAGGAATTAAGAAGCATAGTAGGAGAGAGTGGAGTAGACAGGAAGAGGTTGAGAAAAAATATATGCGCAACCAATGGACATGGACTAAAAGGGGGGGGCAGTGGGAGCGAGGGGGGTCACTGGGTGGAGGGGAGCAGAGGGAAAAGAAATTGGGACAACTGTGACAGTATAATCAATAAAACATTTAAAAGAGTATAAGACATAGTACAGAAAGTTCGCAGATTGTAAGTGTACAGCTCAATGAATTGTCACAGTTAGAATTCATCCATGTGTCCCTCACCCTGGTGAAGAAATGGAGCAATTCAAGCACCTCAGAAGCTTCCTTGTGCTCCCTGCCAGTCATAGACAGCTTCCCTTTTCCCCAGAGGGAAGCATGATACTTACTTTAACACCTTAGACTGGTTTTGCCTTCACTGAACTAAAGTCATATAAATGGTAAAATGATAGGTATTCTTTTGTGTCTGGCTACTTATTTTAAAAGTAGTTTTAGGTTTACAGAAAAATTGAACAAAAAGTCTAGACAATTCCCATATTACCCCCTACCCACCTCCAATTTCTCCTATTATCTTGCATTGGTTTAGAACATTAGTTACAATTGATGAATCAATCATTAACTAAAGTCCATAGTTTACATTAGGGTTCACTTTTGGTGTACATTTTGTGGGTTCTGACAAATGCATAATCATCCAAACAGACTTCAAAGCCCCTAGAAACAACTGATCCTTTTTACTATCTCTATATTGCCTTTTCCACAACGTTACAGTTGGAATCATTCAGCATTTTGCCTTTTCAGACTGTGGTTGATTTAAAATTTCAAATTGCTTTTACAAGTATATATGGGAAAGCAGTTGACTTCTGTATTAACCTTGCAACTTTGCTATACTCGCTATTGGTTCCAGGAATTTTTTGCTAATTGTTTGGCATTTTCTGCCTAGACAGTCATGTCTTCTGCAAAGGTAGTTTCATTTTTTTCTTCCCAGTCTGTAAACTTTTTAATTCCTTTTCTTATTGCAGCGGGGGACATTCAGTGAGATGTTATTAAGGAGTGGTGACAAGGGACATTCTTCCCTTGCTTCCTGATCTTAGGGGGAAAGTATCTGGTTTCATACCATTAGATATGATGTTAGCTGTAAGTTTTTGGTAGATGTTCTTTATCAAACTGAGGCAGTTCCCCTCTATTTTTATTTGTCTAGAGGGTTTTTTGTTTTTGTTTTTTAATCATGAGATGGGTGTTGGGTTCTTGTCAGATTCTTTTTCTGCATCTATTCATATGATCACAGGATTTTTTATTCTTTAGTTTGTTGATGTGACTGGCTTCTTCTCTTAACACTTTTTTTTTTGGTCGTTCATAGCTGTATTTTGTTCCTCTTTATTCTTATGTATGACCACATCACAATTTGTATACTCATTCTGCTGTTGATAGAAATTTGTGTTGTTTCCTGTTTTGAGCTGTTACGAATAATACCGCTATGAACATTCCTGTTCAAGTATTTGGGGGCTCACACACACATGTGTATTAGGAGAGAAATTTATACCTTGTGATAATTCTTGGGTTTCAAAAGTCCATCCAAATAGCTTGAATTGGGTTTCTAGTGAAATTGATACAAGATAATTCTCTTAGGGCAGGGATCCCCAACCTCCAGGCCACAAAACAGTACCTGTCTGGGCCTGTTACTAACCAGGCCACACAGCAAGAGATGAACTTGAATGTAATGCACTAGAATCACCCGAAACCATCCACCCATTTCCCGTCCATGGAAAAATTGTCTTCCACAAAAATGGTCCCTGGTGCCAAAATGGTATGGGACTGCTGCCTTAGGGAGTGATACTTATTGTTTATTGAAGTTTCTTTTGGTTACTGTTGTTATTGATGATGATAACTACTTTTTAATGTGTATGTAAAATATTTTTATTTGTTTTGCTAGGCAAGAAGGATAAGTTACGTGTCTATTATTTGTCCTGGTTAAGAAATAAAATCCTTCACAATGATCCAGAAGTTGAGAAGAAGCAGGGATGGACAACCGTCGGGGATTTGGAAGGATGTGTACACTATAAAGTTGGTGAGTTCCAGGAGGGTCATAAGGGTTTTGTTTTTCCAGGGTTTAATTATTATTCCATCTAAAATTCACATGTTCTTTGAAGCTTTTAATAAACTTGTTTCTGGTACATATAGCTCATTACTATTATGTTTCTAAGGCCACCTTCTAATCCTTAAGACTCATCTAGACTAGGTGCATCTTTAAGTATAATACAGTGTATTTCTGCTGCTCATTCTGCCCTCTGTTGCATCTGCACAGTCCATCTTGTGAGAGACTTTTCACCTTTTCTCTTTGACAGTTCACATTCTTCTCTGTAAGATGTGGTTCAAATAAACTCTTTTAAAGAAGCCTTGCCAAAGGAAAGCCAGTCTATTTGGAGTTGTCCTTTGCACTTCAGGCTTATTCTACATTGAGAAGACTGAGGACTAAGGACTGTTGAGTCCTTGGCAGTCTGATAGAACCTGTGAGAGTTTGCCCCAGGTGCTATTGCTATCCTTTTGGATTAAGAGCACTGTTCAAAGCTACTGAGCTCTTAGCTAGTAACTGAATCTAGCTGGCCAGTCAGTGTCACATGGCAACTGTTTTCTTCTTTGTGGCATACATGCCATGGTTCCCATGAAATCATATCTCACAAGAGCAACAACAAAAAAATTTGTGTTTGTATAAAAATAATAAAAAATATCAATACAAATGTTGGGAATAAAGGGGAAATAATGGAGCTTAGTCAAATTAAAGTTTTATGGGGCCGATAATATACTCTGATCTATCATTTGAAATGGGATGTTGAGAAGAGCAACAAATTGTCTATATGTACCTAAGACTTATTAACATAAAGGGCCTATTGAACATTGATTTCTGCTTATATATATTTTTTTATTTTTATGAAAGTGTATACTATAGTTCTCTGTTCCCAGGGATGTTACAGTTCTTGACATTATCTTCTTGTTTATGTACTCTGTTCACAGCCCTCAGTTCATTGGTTAATAATGATTATAAGGAGCCACACCAGTTAGAATGATTCTGAGTGATACCAAAAAGTAGTACTGTCTCCTTGGTATAGATTTTGAGATTAGGATTTTCTTTGTTGTATTTATATAAAACATTTCTATTTGTTGAGGTATAACTAAAATTATCTAAGACTAAATTTAATGAAAAAGCTCATAAACAGCTGAAATGTTATGAATAGATTATTCTACAGGAAAATTAGAGGCAGCTGTATTAGAGGAAAATTAGTTTTTCGAGGAAAATTAGTTTATCATCAAAAAACAAAAACAGGGACTTCCAACCAAGATGGAGGTGTAGACAGACATGCTGCGTCTCCCTCCACAACTAAGAAGGAATACAACTACCTCAAAACTAGAAACAACCAGAAGTTCCAGAAAATCAAAGTGCATGGAAGTCCAGCAAACAAAGATATAAAGAATAAACACTCATCCAGACAGGTAGGAGGGGCGGAGCCCTGGCAGAGAGGACGCGATGTGGTGTGGCAGCAGCGGCAGCAGCAGCAGGCCGGTGGAAAGTGCAGTCACAAGTTTTAAAAAGTCAGGAGGGACACCTGGGGAGTGTTCCCAGCTCCTCACCAGAGCAGCTCACTGTTGCAGCTCCGGGGAGAATCAAGTCTCATTGCTTCTGACTGTGCAAACCAGTGGGGGATGAGACAGAGGCAGAAACTGCCGGTCTCTCAGCAGACTCCACTTGTTTAAAGGGCCCCCACAGTCCTAGAACGTCCGCAGACCCACCCATCTGGGAACGACGGCCAGGGCAGCAGCTAGAGGGGCGCCAGTCCTGTGCGGAAGTGGGAGAAGTGTCTAGAAAAGGGGCGAATGCTGGGCAAGTGACATTGTTCCTTCTCAGACCCCTCCCCTGCATACAGCACCACAACAGGGTGAAACAGGTTGCCCGTTACTGACGAATCCCTAAGGCTCCGCCCCTACAACATAGTAGGAGCAACAGCTCCCCCTGGGACACGGAAGCAAACAGGAGACTTCCGGCCAAGATGGAGGCCTAGACTGACATGCTCCATCTCCCTCCACAACTAAGAAAGAATACAACTACCGCAAAACTAGCAATAACAAGAAGTTCTAGAAAATAAATGGAAGTCCAACATACGAAGTTATGAAGAAGTGGTGCTCATCCGGACAGGTAGAAGGGGCGAAGCGGTCAAGCTGAGCTGTCCATGGCAGCAGAACAGTGGTAAGCACAGACACCCATATTTAAGGGGAGGTGAGAAGTGCCTGGGGCACACCCCCGGCTGCAGACCAGACCCGTCAGCTTGTGATTCCAAAGCCGGGGAAGGCAGACCTCCATTGCCTTGGACTATGAGGCCCGGTGGAGGTGGGAACGGAGGAGGAGGCTCCTGGTCTCTCAGTGGAGAGTGAACAGCAGGAATTCATCTTGGACCCCCGCCCCCACAGAAAACGCCATAGCGTGGTGAGACGGGTCCCCCGGTTGTGACAAGTGCATGGGGCTCTGCCCTCTATAGCATAGGAGGTGTGACAGCCCTGCCCAGGAAGCAAAGGTAAACACAAAACTGTCAGGATAGCACAGATCATGATAGAGATCCCAGTGACGCAGCTGACCAGACAGCAAATTTCTAATCTAATGAATCAGGAAATAGGAAATCTTTCTGAGGCACAGTTCAGAGCTTTGGTTATAAAAATGCTTACAGACCTAACAGCAGATCTTAAACAAGACAGGGAAGGAATGAAGGCTAGTCCTGCTGAAATGAACAAAAACACATACAAAACTAGTGGTGAGGGCAAGAAAACCAGGGATCAAATCAACAAATTGGAACAGAAGGAATGAACAGTTAACCAGTACAGAAAGAGCAAACGAGAAGTGAGGAAAATGAGGAGAGACTCAGAAACTTATCAGACAGCTATAAGCGGGCCAACATCTGAATCATAGGTTTGCCAGAAGGTGAAGAAGAAGAACTAGAAATAGAAAAATTATGTGAAAAAATAATGAAGCAGAACTTTCCTAACTTGGGGAAAGAAATAGACTGACAGGTCCAGGAAGCACAGAGTTCCAAAACAACTGGACCCAGGGAGAACCACACCAACACACATTATAATCAAAATGTCAAAAATTAAGGCTAAAGAGAATCTTAAAAGCAGCAAGAAAGAGGAAGAAAATTACATCCAAAGGGTCCCAATAAGACTGTCAGCTGGTTTCTCAAAAGAAACTCTGCAGGCAAGAAGGGACTGACAAGAAATATTCACAGTAATGAAAAGCAAAAACCTACAACCACGATTACTCTATCAGCAAAGCTGTCATTCAGAATCGAAGGGCAGAGAAAGTGCTTCCAGGACAAAGTAAACTGAAGGAGTTTATTAGATCCAAACCACTGTTATATGAGATGTTAAAGGGACTGGTTTAGGAAAGAGAGGATCAAAACTATGAACATTAAAATGAAAACTGTATCACAACAACCAACAACAGAATCTGGGGAATAGAAACAAAGGCAAACCAAGTAGGCAGCGAGAGTGGGAAAACAATTACAGGTATGGGGAAAATTATCGGGGGAGGTCAGCAGGGAGGAGGAAGAGGGGAAAGGGAGGGAGATGGTACAGGAATTAAGAGGCATAGTAGGAGGGAGTGGAGTAGATAGGAAGATGTTGAAAAGAACTATATTCACAACCTATGGGCATGGACTAAGGGTGGGGGACAACTGAAGGGAGGGATATCTCTGGGTGGAGGGGAACAAAGGGAAAAGAAATTGGGACAACTGTAGCAGCATAATAAAGCATATTAAGAAATAAAAATAAAAAGTAAAAAAAAAAAACAAACAAAAAAAACCCCAGAAACCCTCAGGCCTCTCATTCTTACAGAATGAATCACAAGCATTTTCTGGAAATAATGAGTATGTGATGCCATTCATTTGTTTTCTTTTTACATTTAAGAAATTGTATTCATTTTATCAAGACCTGTGCTGTACTATATAAGCGGGTGTGCTATTTAAATTTCTATATAAGTTAACATGAAATAAATTTGAAATTTTATTTTTCTATTGGCACTAGTACATTTTAAGTGCCCAATAGCCACATGTAACTTGTCACTATCATGTTAACAGTACAGATATAAAGCCTTTCCAAAGTCACAGAAAATCCTATTAAATAGCACTAGTTTGGACAACCTTTTGTAATCTTTTGTATCCTAGTGTTAATGTCAATGATTTATTTGAAAGTGATAATATATATGGACTTTAACAAGGAGAGGTATCAGAGTTAACAAGTCATCACTCATATACAAAGGAAGGGTGAAGTCATAATGTGAGATTAGGTAACTTATAAGGAAACTGGAAAGTCTGCATCAGACCAGTAAGTCATGTGTGCTCAAGTCCCCTCAGAATGCCTTGTTTTTAAGCAGAGTGGCTTGGCTGTGAGAGAGCTAAAACACTTGTGTAAAGGAGGAATTTGTGTGTGTGCATCCACACGTGTCAGTGTGTGTATACCATGGTGTGTGTGTGCATGTGTGTTAGTGTGGGTACACTGTGGTGTAATAGTGTGTGTTAGTGTGGGTACACTGTGGTGTAATAGTGTGTGTTAGTGTGGGTACACTGTGGTGTGGATGTGTATTCGGGTGTGTGTGAGCATGTGTGCGTGTGTGCTGTGCATATGTATGTGCATGTTTGTGCTCATTGTGTGAGTGTATGTGGGGGGTGTATACACATGTGCATGTATGAGTGTTTGTGCATGTGCGCATGTGTGAGTGTGTATATGCCTGTGTGTATACATATATTTTTATATGTATAGATAGTTGAAGAAATATTTTCTTTACTACAATTCTTTTGGTATAGAACTTTAGGTAGGATCCTTTTAATTATTACCTCTATAGATCAAGAAGTGATTTGAAGTGATACTCGTTCTTATACACGTAAATAGATAGAATTCACACTCAGTCAATGAATATTTTGGTATAGCCTTCTATGTTCCTGAGTCTCAGGACTCAGAAGAAGCCATGGGGAAGATTGGACCTCCTTGTGTGATTCGGGAGCTTCTTAGCTGAGAGTCTCATGATTATTCTTTTCAAGTAATACTGAGCCCTTGGGACTTGAGGGTGGTGTGGCTGGCATTGTCCTTGACAATTAAATACTTGCAATATAAGAAGATTAGAAATATTAGTGGAAGTACTCAGTGATAGTAACCAGAGTATTCATATTGGGTCCAACACTATGGGAACAGCCTGAATTACACAGTAAAGAACTTGAAAAGAAAATTGTGAGGCTTGATCTCGCTCAACATTTTTCTCTCTTTGGTTTTGATGAATTAGTAGAAGTTGTTTTTATTAAGTTTGTGGAAGACAACCAAAAGAATTTAATAATCCCATGTTGCTACCAACTTGTACTTCTCTTGTTTGTTTTTTCAGTAAAATATGAAAGAATCAAATTTCTCGTAATTGCTTTGAAGAGTTCTGTGGAAGTTTATGCGTGGGCACCCAAGCCATATCACAAATTTATGGCCTTTAAGGTAACAACATCAAGTGCACTGAAAAGTAGCATTAGCCTTGCACTCTGTGACCAGGAAATAATTTCAAAAGCCTTGAACAGTTAAAACTGATCACCTAAATGCTGTCTGCTAATAGAGTTGTTGAGCTTTTCATAAGAGAGGCCATTTCTAATGTCATAGCCTAGCTATCTGCTTTTAAATCCTCAAGAGTGCGAGATGGAGAGAGCTGAATGTTGTGCAGACACTTTGACCAATGTGCCAATATATCAACAGAGGAAAAGACAAAATAACAAACACCACCTCCGTTTAAAAAGCTAACTTTGATCTTCCACCTAAAGTCATGGATGTATGTGTATAAACATTTAGATAAAAAGTATTCAATAGACAGCGTTAAAGTATATCTGTTCAATAGAGTACTAATTAAAATTAAATTATAGAAATTCTGAATGACAAAAGGAATGACTAATATTACAACTTAAATAGGAAAGGAGATTAAAATATGTATAATACACCATTTTTGTTTAAAGAAAAATTATAGAACATATTTTATATGGGTATTTTAAAATATTTTTTATAATTTTAGTTTGTACTAAATACAAATTAATGAAAGTTTTAATTAAAATGATATTAATGTGACATTAAATACTATAAATAACTTAATAACATCATTTCTAATATTAGACACAAAACCTTGAGCATAGTCCCTGGGACTGTTTAGTGTAAGGTGAGAAATTAAGACTTTGTCATCCAAAATCATTCTATTTACTTATTTTTTGAAATAGTTTTGATATATTTTATTCAGGATAAGCTTTAATTATTTGGAAAAACTGACATATTTAGATTGCTTATTGCTTAATTCCCAGTTAAGCAGGCTAAATGGAATTGTCATATTTGCTTAAAAAATAAATCTACGTGTTGAATGAAAGTGATTAGTTATAAAATTGCAATGATCTTCTGAGATCTGCTCTTAATATATTCTTTATTTTATAATTTCTGTATTGCTTTTAATATCTTATTTAAATCTGTCTTGTGAGCTGTAGGTACTGATATTAATGAAGAACTGAGGCCATCTAGGCCTACATGTTACAGCCTTTTGTCACTATATCTAGTCAGAATGAAAGTAGAAGACTAATAATGTCAAATAGAAGTCAAGTAGTTACTGTGATAATTATACTGATAAAATTCTCAATATGTGAGTCCTACAACTCCTCCTCTCTGTGCATTGTCTGCATTTGAATAATTGAATAGTATGCTATAGAAAGTCCTGATTATTTCACTATTATGTTTTTCTCACCAAGACATTCAACAAAATAGTAAGTGACAGAGCAGAATTCTTGGGCTAGGTAGAGAGAATTTGGGACATGGCTTCTGGAAGAAATGTTTTCTAGATTCTTGTTAACAGACAAAAGCATGATAAATTAAAGATGTATTTTTAACGTATTTTTACCTTTGGTTGTAACTTGGGCCTGGCTTCTCTAGTTTGATCTATTAGAAATAAGGTCTACTTCATCTTACTGCTTCTCTCTTGGTTACTTGTTTGTACCTGTAGTCATTTGGAGAATTGGTACATAAGCCATTACTGGTGGATCTCACTGTGGAGGAAGGCCAGAGGTTGAAAGTGATCTATGGATCCTGTGCTGGGTTCCATGCTGTTGATGTGGATTCAGGATCAGTCTATGACATTTATCTACCAACACACGTAAGAAAGAACCCACACTCTATGGTTGGTTGACTGGCTTCATTTTGTTTTGACTTTTTCTTTACTCTGCTTAGTGAACTAACACAAGCAGGATTCTTTACTTCCCCTGATATGGGGGTGAGTATTTAAATGTGCCATTTTCATAGCTCCATGCTCTGAGACAAGTGGAAGTTATCTCTCCTGGCTCCGTGAAGCCCATCTGAAAACCTCTTAGTCCTGGCTTTGACTAACATGGGATGGATCGGGGCAGTTACTAGTAGATCAGAAAACCCCTGGGTTGGCAGTGGCTTGAGAAACATAATTTCTTAGATGGAACCCACAATCTTAATGTTTCAAGGACCTCAGAAAATGTGAACTCAAAAAAGTAGACTTTGGGATATAGATTGCATAGATTTTCCAAAATGTAATCCAGTTGCTGTATTTATCACCAGAAACATGAACTAGTGCATTCTCTGAGAATCTTACTGAGCACTTTTTCAGGTAGAAGTAGCCACAAACCTGCTTCCCTGTACTTTGTTCCTGTTCTCTAGATCCAGTGTAGCATCAAACCCCATGCAATCATCATCCTCCCCAACACAGATGGGATGGAGCTTCTGGTGTGCTATGAAGATGAAGGGGTTTATGTGAATACCTATGGAAGGATCACCAAAGATGTGGTTCTGCAGTGGGGAGAGATGCCAACATCTGTAGGTATGTATCACTCAAGAGCAAGCAGCATTAGTAAAAGTAGAGCTTTCTCCAAAACTTCGTGTATTTATCATCAGAGTGGTTGGTCATAGATGGTGGAAAGTTAGATGGGACTATTTTAGAACAAAATCCAAGTAATTATTTTATACTTTTTAAAGCTCTTGTCATTGACAATTCTTCATTTAATCCTTACGACATTCAGGGAAGGTAGGACAGATGTTGTTGACTGATTGTGGCAAGTAAAGGGATACAGAGAAGGATATGTGGTTTGCTTCTTGCAAGTGGCAGAGCCACAACCAGAAACACCTCTTGTGTTCTGAGATGCATTCATGAAGAAAGGTGCAGGAATGATGGTGGACAGCTGACATTTTCATGGCTTTTAGTTTATACCCTCAAAGTATTTTGGTTTTGTTGCAGTTAAGTCACTGTCTACTTGTCATTTCTTCTTCCTGCCTTCCCTCATGACTGGTTTGGTGAAAATGTGAGCAGTAAACTGTAAACTCAGTGGATCATTGCTCAAGCCAAATAAGCACTACCTCAGGGAAATTAATAGATTCAACCATTGATTCAAATTATAGTTCCCCAGGATAGACCAAAATTTTACAAAGGCAGAGTTCCTTAAAAATTCTTAAATGCTAGACGTTTAGAGGTGTGTGTGTGTGTGTGTGTGTGTGTGTGTGTGTGTGTGTGTGTGATAAGCAGCTTCTTTTCATGGCTGTTTCCTTATCTTTAACAATATGTATGTGTTTTTGCCTCTCAAAAAGCATATATTCGATCTAATCAGACAATGGGCTGGGGAGAGAAGGCCATAGAGATCCGGTCAGTGGAAACTGGTCACCTGGATGGTGTGTTTATGCACAAAAGGGCTCAAAGACTGAAATTCTTATGTGAACGCAATGACAAGGTAATGGTGTTCTTCTAGATTCTTTTTAGTTGCTACTGTCTTTTAGCAGTGGTTTATTTTTCTTGGAGTTTGGTGAAGCTTTTCCTTAGGGTTTTGATAGATTCTGAAATAATTTCATCAAGCAACTTTTTAGTAGTGGATTTTTGATGTGTTTATGGGGTTTGGGATAATATGTATATATATTTTTTGCTATGAGGAGATAGAGACATTTATCTCTCCAGAAATTATCATATAGAATTTTTTTTTAAACCCTATTAGGTGGCCTATCTAGACGATGTTTGGCTTAGGGATAGCGGGTTCTTTTGTGATTAGAAGAAACCACCTATGCAGATTTGAGCAGAGTAGAAGGTCCCTCTCCCCTGATGTATATTAGAAAGATACCACTTGTTAGTCTGCCTTTTGAGTAGTGCAGTAACTTTATAGTTTGCATGTCAGAAATGCCTAAGACTATAAAACATTTTATGCAGAAATACAAGTACCTCTTGTAGCTGAGACCCCAGGGCATCCAAGCCCCAGTATAAAAACCTTTGTTTTTCAAAACTGACCACATCCTTGTTTAATCCTTGTCCTACTCACTTCACAGGGAGTCCCTCCCCAAACCAGCTTTGGAGTGGAGCAGATAGATGTCCAAGGGTGTTGACCCATTCTGGCCTGCTTTGGGAAGAACATCAGGGTGGGAGCTGGTCTTTGCGAAGCCCCACTTTCCTGTTCATTTGGATAAAAACATGCCTTACTCCCTTAGGCAGCCAGTTGCAATCTTAGAAACTTACCTCTTGAGAGCATTTGCACCTCTTGCTCCATGTGAAAATATTCTAGCAACCAAGCTGTAGGTTGACTTCTCAAATAACTGTAAAACTTTGACAGGACAGAGAGCTGTGGACCTCCACATTGCAGCTGGTCCTCCTGCCCAACCCAACTGCATACTCCACACAAAAGCCACCTCACAACCAACCCACTTTCTCCTGCAATCTAGAAGTCCCTTACTAATGGAGTGACGTTTCTTTCCCTACATAATATCTTCCAAATCTTTTATCTTAAAAATCCATACAACCTTAGACCTTATCCAGGATTTTACCAGCTTTTTGGCTTATATTTTCCAAGTGTATTTAATATAGCCATAAGTATAATATTTTTTGAACTTCTGGTATTTAAATAAGTTAATTACTCACAATGCCATATCCCTCAAAGTATATTAATAAAAGGTACAAAATTACTTTATAAAGTCATGAAGTAACTAATACATTTAGCTAAAGTTGGTGCAAAAATAATGTCCGATTTCGGTCTATTTTAAAAATGAAAAAGCCCAGGATTATGAAAATATTTATTCATTAACATAACCTCCTTTGCTTTCTAGAACTGCATTCTATCTGTCAACTAGCTTATAAATGCCACGCTTGTAAAATCCTTTAGGGTTTGAAGCAAAATTTGAATCCAACTCATTTTCAACCTCTTCTCTTGATGTCAACCTAAGAACATCAAAATCATTCTGTAGTCCCCGAAACAAGTGATAATCAGAAGGAGCAAGGTCAGGAGACTATGGAGGATGAAACAATATTTCCCAACCAACCTCTTTCAAGAAATTTTTGGTGAGTCAAGCTGTGTGAGGACGAGCACTATCGTGATGGAAGATGACACCCTTTCTGTTGACTAAGGAGGGTCACTTTTGGTTCAAAGCTGCTTTCAAACGACGAAGTTGTTTACAGTAAAGATTAGCAGTAATTGTTTGATTGTTGTCTAACAGTTCATAATGGACAAGTTCTTCCATATCCCACCATACACTCAACATGATCTTCTTTGGAAGAAGTCCTCCTCTTGGGTATTGAACTCTTCTTCCTCCTCGACTGATCCACGATCGGCGGCGTTTAACGTTATGGTAAAGGACCCATTTCTCAGCACCTGTAACAAGCCTACCTAAAAACGGTGCCTAAAAGTGTCATGAAAGCAATGATTCACAACAAGCAACACGCTGTTGCAGATTCTCCAGAGACAGTTTGTGTGGGATCCATTTTCCAACTACTGAAGCCTTTCTGAGCCTTTTCAGTTGGCGTAGCACGATTGTATGGGCTACGCTAAATTGTTCTGCAAGTTTCCTAGAGGTAATGGTGGGGTTTTCTGTGACAACAGCTTCCAACACTTCGGAATCAAGTGTTTTTGGATGACCCTGTTTTGGCTCATTTTTCAAGCTGAAATCCCCACTTCAGAAATGGGAAAACCACCTCCTGCAACTTCTTTCAGTCACTGCATCATCCCCATAAGCTCTCTGAATAGACTTTGCTGCTGTACTTGTATTGGCACCTTTATGAAACTCATAGATTAAAACATTTCTAATGTGGTTTTTAGATGGGACGAACATGGGTGCAAATATTGCAGACAATTGTGAACAATACTTTGATAATTTAAAAAATAAGGTTATAAATTAGTCACTGTGACATCAAAAAATTATAAGAGGCACAAATTTAATAAATACTATCTAAAACTTTCTTTTAAAAAAGTCAGACATTACTTTTGCACCAACCTTAATTTTTTTAAAAGAGAAAAGTTGCTAAGGAGCCCTCCCTATTGCTCATTGAGTTTTCTAAACACATTTATCTTTTAGAAGGCATTTGCAGTGGAGGTAAAAGAAATAACCCAATTTCAGAAACATTTTTTTTCTCTTGAAGTGCTTACAATATGGCAATGTATAAAGAGTTATTTAATTAGCTTTCTTGGTTGTAAAAATATTTAGCTACAGATGATCACTCCTTATGAACGAAAGATTGATGTCATCCCATATTTTCTTTTGAAAATAGCATTTTGGATTTCATCTTGTGCATGTGGAGATGTTGAGGTGGTTGGGAGCTTGGGGTTACCTGGCTGAAAATCACAGGGAGCATTGCTCCTTCAGGCAGTGTGTTTCCACAGTAAGCCCTACCTTTTCTCTTGCTCTTGCAGGTGTTCTTTGCTTCTGTTCGATCTGGAGGCAGCAGTCAGGTTTACTTTATGACATTGGGCAGGACTTCTCTTCTGAGCTGGTAGAAGCATGGCAGTAAGGATCACTGGCCCGAGTCTTCCGGATCCTGAGAACTTGGAATTCCTGCAACTGGAGCTCAGAGCTGCACCGGGGCAGTCCAGGACAGCTATGTGCGCAGACATCACGCGTGGGGTTTTCTCCTTTTCTTCCTGCTCTTCCTACTAGTTTATCCCCAGTCTTTTTTTTTTTTTTTTTTCTTAAAAATAAATCAAGGCTGCAATGCAGCTGGTGCTGTTCAGATTCTACCATCAGGTGCTATCAGTGTTTTGGATTGAGCATAAGACCAGAAAGCAAACGCCTTTCCTTCAGCTCCAGAATTCCTTGTCTCTGAGTGACCCTGTCGTTTGGGTGTCTGAAGGTGGAGACCGTGAAAATGCCATTGGTTTATTGGAAGTGGGCACAAGGAGGTGTAGAGTGGTGGTCTTAATGAGCAGTTTGCTGAAGCAAGAGCAGATTTAATATAGTAACATTAACAATGTATTTAATTGACATTTCTTTTTTGTAATGTGACAATATGTGGACAGAGAAGAAGGAGCAGGTTTAAGAAGTTAGTATTTATAAAATGTGAAAGACAGTTACTAGGATAACTTTTTTGTGGGTGGGTCAGGGTGGGATGGGTTAAGGGGGTCCCGTTTTGTTTGGATTTTTTTTTTTTTTTTGGCTTCACCAAGAACTCAGTCATTTTTCTGTGTACCAGGTTTTGCCTAAATCATGTGCAGATGGTTCTTACTAAAAAGGAAAAAGAAAATGTGTGCATTTGTCTAATGGCCAGAACTTTGTTGTGTGACAGTATTAGCACTGCCTCAGTTAAGGTTTAATTTTTGTTTAAACCTAGAAGTGCGACAGCAGTTTTACCACAGTCTGCACTTGCAGAAGAAAAAAATTTTTTTCAACCACATGTTTATTTTTTTCACCTACCTCATTGTTTGTAATGCATTAAGAGGTGGTTTAGTTTATATGTTTTTGGAGGAAAACATTATTGTTTAATTTAATCTTAATACCAAAACTATCAGGTTGAAGTTTGACTTATTTTGTCACAGGTTTCAGTAGGCACATGAGAAATTGTCTGTGAAGATGGGAAATAGCCATATGGCTTCATCATGCTGATTGATGCAATCTTCTAAGTATAGAGAGCAGAAAGCTTCGTTTTCACACATTCACCATTAGTGGCTGGTGGACCACTGTAGCCTACAACGTAAGGGGCCACATTGTTCTCAGTTCAGGGTTTGGTAGCAGACAGGTGGTCATATCAGAGTAGTCACACAAACTTGATTTTGCCAGAACCTTTCCAGGGAGGTGAGGGTATTTCTAAAAATGCAGTGCACTAAAATTATTTTAAGAATGTAGTTAATACTGTTAATACTGCTTATTCATAAAACATTATCTTCCTTCGTTTTAGGTGTAATATCAAAGCCCTGGATTTTCTTGTTCTTTCACTTGTTCTCTGTTTTTTAAACCAACTTTACTTCATGAATATGTTCATGACATTGTAATAAATGTCTTGGGTGATAATTTGTTTCTTGGCTCCATGGTCACTCAGTTGCTCTGAGGGTAGCAGTCTCTTGGGAAAGGAACAAGGCTCAACATCACGGTTCTGCCATCTTCCTTCTTCCTGTTGGGTTCTGAGTGGGAGGACTTCATGAGGGCTACTTTGTACTCTGCACCAAACAGAAGCTTCGTGTTTCATAGGCTTAATCCTTCTTTGTGGTTAATTTTCTTTTATAACATGAAGATGGGGAGCTTATCTCCCCAAAATAGAACAGTCATTTGCACCTATTTGCCAAGGCTGTGCCCCGCATTCTCATCTTATTTGACATCCATTTTGACCACTATCTCTCTCTTCCTCCTGGCTCAGCATTTTTGCCAAAAGCTATTCTTTGAATTATGAAAATCTAGTGAAAAATAAATGTACTCACAAATGCCGTAACAACAGCTGATTGTACATACCCACAAAGGCAAGATACACTTAAGAAAGCCTTTCTTTTGTAAGGACAAGGTGATGGAAACAGTTTGTCCATTTATATGACTGTAGTAATGCTGAAGTCCAAAGTAGAAAAAACCAGTTCTTTTCAGCTAATTGTTCTTAACAGAGAAAAGAAGACTGAAGAGTTAATCTCACCTTTGGAAGGGACTTTTGAGATAGGCCAGTTTCTACCATCACAGGACTTGACTCAAAATCAAATCATTGCTGGCAGTTTTCTACCCATGTTCTGGCTTTTCAAGAAAGATACAACATGCCACCATGAACACGTGTGTGCCAGGAGGAGAAAGAACTGGATGTCTGGGTCTATTGTAGTCCCTTCCACAGCTTTAGAGAGAGGTGACAGTTGGGTAGCTGTCTTTGAAAAAAGACTAAACTTCTGATATCAATATGGGAGAGATAAAAGGACAAGACATCAGGGGTTTATTTTCCACAGACTTGAACCTCAGTATCAATAATGCAATGGGTTATCATGCAGATAATGCAGATGGTGTTTCATTGGAATTACTGAGTGTTTAGAACTTGTTGAAAACTGGATTCCCCTTAAGATGTGATGGGGTCTGAGCTCAAGTCAGAATAGTGCCTGTCCTATTTGCCCTAGTCACCCACCTGATACTCTTGGTGTTTGAGTTGAACAGAATTGAATTCACTGGTGGCCTTCATTTCTTCAACTGGGCTGGCCATTTGTGCTTGTGGAGTGGGTTCCTGGTGTGTGCCCTCCTTGGCTGTGGTGTCACCTTGACTTCACCACCTCATCACCCAGTCTGTGTTGCTATATCCTGAAGCAGATGCCCAATTAGGTTTCTCCATAAAAGATTGTGAGCTGTTAAAATTTCATTCTTCTGGAGAAGGGAAGATTTTATTCCTTTAAAAAGGCAGTGACTTCACATAAGTGCCAATGGCAAAATTACAGAAGAAAGCAGTATTATGGTGATACCATTAAATATGGAACATTGAAAATGATTTTAGTAGTGCTCTTCAAAACAAAACACAAATATGTCTTTAGGTTTACTCAAAACTTTAATAACTAATACCTTTCTGTATTTAAATCCAAGTAACTGTATTCAGTGCAGCATTTTTACTTTTTTTTTATGCCCATGTTATGTTGGAGAAAATGTTTACAAAAATGGTTTTATTACACTAATGTGCATCACATATTTATGGTTTATTTTTAATTGACTTTTTAATGGGTTATTTAGGTTTTTCTCATAGTTTACTTATGGTGATTCATATCCCTAATTTTGCCAATTATAAATTTGTTAAACAGTAATACAAATGACAGGCTGCATTAAAGTTACTAATCCTAGAACTGCAAGGCAGACTGGTGGCACGTACACAGCCTTCTTTTTATTTTCAGTGCTAACTTGTCTTCTGTGTATTATGAAAATTACTGTTGTTCCTCTCCCTTTTTCTTCCTTAAATAAAGTAAAAATGACACCTATTACCTGTGGCATGAGTTTTCAAATATATTCTGATCCTTCAGAATATTTCCTTCCTGTAAGGATCCGTATTTTATGCACACCTCCTTGCCCACTGCCACCCCAGTTCCAGTGGGTGACTCCCATATCCTGCCATTTCCCATAGCAGGGATTTCCCAAGGGGTCACTAACCATGGACTATGAGAGTAGCAAACGTTGGTTCAAAGATCTTAGAATCAAATTGGTAGTGAGCTCTCAATCACCATATTTTTTAAATTAAAGGTGAGTGAAGCTGATCATTGAGGAAGAAATAGTTATATTTTTGCACATCTGAATTGGATTACAAGGTAAAATAGCATTTTGTCTGACCTAATAGAACAATCAAAATTGCCGTTTCTCAAAATGACACATGCATAGTAACTTGGGTCTCATAATCTGAACCCCTTGGGTGCAAGGTCACTGGCTGAGCCCTTCAGTTGTGCCCTATTGATTACCCCATTGGTCTGGCAGGAATGATTCCCATGGACACATCCGGGGCCACATCCTTGGGATCAGCACTTTGCCCAAACCTCTGGGGTTACAGAGAGGTGGCTGTGCTGTTATCAGCTAGATATGTTAATAAAGTAGCTACTTTGTGCTTCACCCTAGAAACATGTTATTTCTCTGAGGTGAAAATAAAATTGTAAGTATCTAGGCCACCAAATGAGTAAGGTTTTTCCTTTTCTACTAAGTGTTTGTTGTAGCTGGTAGATGAGGGATAAAAACCTCATGGAGTGCTTGTTATGAGACCACCATTCATTCCTGCTGTTCCAACTTTCCCCTGCATTGGCTGAGAGGTCACTTAAAGGAAGCAACCGGGACAGAATTAGCCTCCATAACTGACATCAGCTGTATGTTTTGGTGTCACATTTTAGGATGCAGTGAAATTGCTTTCTTTGCTGGGCATGAGGCCACCGTCTCTTATATAGGCCTTAGTCCTCAAAGGTTCCTGCTGCTGCTGCAGCTTGGCTTGCTGTCATAACAGTGAAGCCTCTTGATTCCCAAGTCCTGTCTCCTAGTTTGTTGAGTTGTAGGAAACTTAAGTTTGATGGTTCAGCTCAAAATGATATAAAATTCTTCTCTTTAGGTATAAGAAGTCATAAAACTGGCAGCATGCCCAATAGAAGTTCTTTGGTGGGATGTTCAGGGCAACCCTGCTCCTTCCTTAAATTAGTTTGGAAGCTGGACATAACTACAAACCTTTAGAAACCAGTATTAGACAACTTTTTTTCCCCCAAAACATGATACTAAATACTTCCTTAATTCTTTTTTCTTTTTAAAAATAGTCTACCACTGAGCATTGTGCTTTTCCTTGAATCACAATTTTTCTCCTTAAGATTACCCTCCTTGTCATTAAAGGAACTGCATTAAGTCCAGTTTTAATTTATCCTGTTCATCTGCATAAACACAAGAGCAGCAAAGGATCACATATGATTTTTATGTCTGCTTTGCTGGAACTTACACAAGGAACCTTTAGGGTGATTTTCAGTCTGCCCTTCAGGGCACAGAAGTTGAGCCACGTACTTGCCATTCAGCTTTGCCTTTGAACACCTGTTTTTTCCGAGTCCTTCAGGTTTTCCATTGTGCCTTAAGGTCACTTCCAGCCATCTTTCAGGAAAGCAACCTCCGTGCCTTCCTGGAAAGATTGCCATGGACTGCACCACAAACCAAGGTACCAGGCCTCTTTTCTCATGGGCTTTTATTACTTTTGAAACTCAATCCCAGTTCCTCAGGGCTTAAGCGTGCCTCCTTTAGGCATGACATTCCAGTCAAAGTCATGGTTAACAAAACTTCTATTAACAACTGGTCTTATTAGTTTTATGCAAAGAACCTTATGTCATTACTTCTTCAGAATGCCAAATTCTGGAGGGATTACGTAGGGAGAAAAATATACAGTGTGAAGGAAAATCCTCGTCATAATATTCACTAAAGTTGCATTTCCATACTTTACATTTTATTTTGTTCACTTTTCTACTGTGAGGTTTTTTTTTGAAGGGGAGCAGGGATTTGCTGGCTCATTTATTAATATTTTTTGCTTTCATTTTTGTTTTCCCTACTAAAAATTTTTGTTTTTCTACTACAGTTGTCCCACTTTTATCCCCATTGCTTCCTCGCACCCTGCCCATCCCTTCTCCCACAGTCAGTCCTCACACAGTTGTCCATGTCCATGGGTCACTTATACATGTTCTTTGACTAGACCCTTCCCCTTCTTACCCCTTCTCTCCCTCCCCCCTGCCCCCTTGTCACTGTTAGTTACTCCTTGTTTACATACCTCTGGTTCAGGTTTGCTCATGTGTTTGTGTTGTTCATTAGTCTCTTGTATTAGATAATATCATATGGTATTTTTCTTTCATTGCCTGCCTTATTCCGCTAAATGTAATTCTCTCTAGTTCCATCAGTGTTGTTGCAAATGGTAGAAGTTCCTTCTTTCTGATACATACTACTACATTGTGTATATGTACCACAGTCTTTTTTAATTTTAATTCTTGTTGTTTTTCTATTACAATTGTCCCACCATTGCTACCCTCCACCCAGCCTACCCCTTCTCCCATAGTCAGTCCCCACCTGTGTCCATGTCCATGGGTTATTTATACTAGCTGCTTTACTAAACTCTTCTACTTACCCCCCTTATCTCCCTCCCTCCTCCCCCCTGATAACTGTTATCTGTTCCTTGTTCAGTTTTGTTCATTTGTTTCTGTTTTTCATTAGTGTCCTGTACCACAGTTTTTTGATCCACTCATCTACAGATGGTCACTTAGGTTGTTTCCAGCACTTGGCTATTTTAAATAGTGCTGCTATGAACATAGGGGTGCATAGGTTTTTTTGAATCAGTATTTAAGGATTCTTTGGATATAATCCTAGCAATGCAATTGCTGGTTCAAAAGACAGTTCCATTTTTAGTTTCTGAGGAAATTCTATACTGTTTTCCACAGTGGCTGCACCAGTCTGCATTCCCACCAGCACTGCACTAGAGTTCCCTTTTCTCTGCATCCTCACCAGCACATGTTGTTTGTTGATTTGTCCATGATGGTCATTCTGACTGGTGTAAGGTGGTATCTCATTGTGGTTTTTATTTGCATCTCTCTGCTGGCTAGTGATGTTGAGCATTCTTTCATATGCCTATGGGCCCTCTGTATGTCCTCCTTTGAGAAGTGTTTGTTGAGGTCCTTTGCCCATTTTTTAATTGGGCTGTCTGCTTGTTGTTGAGACATGTAAGTTCTTTATATATTATGAAGATCAATCCCTTGTCTGAGGTATCATTGGCAAATATATTTTCCCATATGGTTGGTTCCCTTTTCATCTTGCTGATGTTTTCTTTTGCTGAGCAGAAACTCTTTAGTTTGATTGTAGTCCTGTTTGTTTATTCTTTCCTTTATTTCTATTGCCTTAGGAGATACATCAGTGAAAATATCGTTACGTAGAATATCTGAAATTTTTCTACCTATGTTTTCCTCTAGGACTTTTATGGTGTCATGGCTTACATTTAAGTCTTTGATCCATCTTGAGTTTATTCTGATGTATGGTTTAAGTTGGTGGTCTAGTTTCATTTTTTTGCACGTCCCTGTTCAGTTCTCCCAGCACCATTTGTTGAAGAGGCTCTTTTCACTCCATTTTATGTTCCTTCCCCCTTTGTCAAATATTAGTTGACCATATAGACCTGGGTTTATTTCTGGGCTCTCTATTCTGTTCCATTGATCTATATGTCTGTTCTTATGTAAGTACCAGACTGTTTTGATTATCGTGGCCTTGTAGTATAGTTTGGTATCAGGTATTGGGATTCCTCCTCCTGTGTTCTTCTTCCTCAAGATTGCTGTGGCTATTCGGGGTCTTTTTGGTTACATATAAATTTCTGAAGTATTCTAGGTCTGTGAAATGTGTCATTGGTTTTTTAATAGAGATTGCTTTGGGTAGTATGGACATTTTAATGACGTGGATTCTTCCCATCCATGAAGATGGTATATGCTTCGATTTATTTGTATTTTCCTTAATTTTTTTCTTCAGTGTTAAGTAGTTTTCTTAGTACAGGTCTTCTACCTCTTTGGTTAAGTTTATTCTTAGGTACTTTATTTTTCTTGTTGCTATAGTAAGTGGTTTTTTTTTTCTTTCTAGTTTTTGTCTCTGATATTTTATTGTTGTTGTGCAGAAATACCTTCATTTTCTGAATATTGACTTTATACCCTGCTATTTTGCCAAATTCACTTATTATGTTGAGTAGTTTTTTGGTGGAGTCTATAGGGTTTTTTATATACACTATCATGTCCTCTGCAAATAATGAAAGTTTTTCTTCCTCTTTTCCAACTTGGATGCCTTTTATTTCTCTTTCTTGTCTGATTGCTGTGGCTAGAACTACCAGCACCGTGTTGAATATGAATGGAGAGAGTGGACATCCTTGTCTTGTTCCTGTTCTCAGGGGGAATGCTTTCAGTTTTTGCCCATTGAGTATGATGTTGGCTTCAGGTTTCTCGTATATGGCCTTTATTATGTTGAGGTATGCTCCTTCTGTTCCCATTTTGCTGAATGTTTTAATCATAAATGGGTGTTGTACTTAAATGGTTTTTTCAACATCTGTTGATATGATCATGTGATTTTTGTCTTTCATTTTGTTTATGTGGTGTATTATCTTTATTGATTTGTGAATATTAAACTCTCCTTGCATCCTTGGGATGAATCCTACTTGATTGTGGTGTATGATCTTTCTTGTGTGTTGCTTGATCTGGTTTGCCAATATTTTGTTGAGGATTTTAGCATCTATGTTCATCAGAGATATTGGCCTGTAGTTTTCTTTCTTTGTTGTGTCTTGACCTGGTTTTGGAGTTAGAGTAATACTGGCTTCATAGAGTTTGGGAGTCTTCCTTCTTCGGTTTTTTGGGATAGTTTGAGAAGGATAGGAGTTAGTTCTTTGCTAAATGTTCTATAAAATTCACCTGTGAAGCCATCAGGTTCAGGGCTTATGTGTGCCGGGAGTTTTTTGATTACTGCTTCAATTTCACTAGTTATTGGTCTGTTCAGGCTCTCTGCTTCTTCTTGTTTCAGTTTTGGAAGATTATATGTTTCCAGAAATTTGTCCATTTTCATCTAGGTTGTCAAATTTCTTGTGATACAATTGTTCATAGTAATTTCTTACAATCCTTAGTATTTTTGTGGTATCGATTGTGATTTCTCCTTTATTTTATTTTATTTATTTGGGTCCCCTCTCTTTTTTTCTTAATGAGCCTGGCTAAAGGCATGTCGATTTTGTTTATCTCTTCAAAGAGCCAGTTCCTTGTAGTTTCCCTGGAGTTCTTTGTAGTTTTCTTTGAGCTCACTGAACTCATTGAGCTTGCCTATAATTCATGTTTTGAATTCCATATCTGATAGTTTGCTTTTCTCTGTTTCATTTTGCACTCTTTCTGGGGATTCCTCCTTTCCTTTCGATGGGGGGTTGTTTCTCTGTCTCCCCATTTTTGTGACTCTTCTTGTTTGTTGCTGCTTATATTGATCTGCACTTCCTGGATCTGCCCATGGTGGCGTCAGATCATGTACCAGTCTGGGCCCTTAATTCTTTTAACAGCTTTATTGAGATATAGTTCTCATACTATACAATCCCTCTATTTAAAGTAGACTTTAGTGGCCATTAGTCTGTTCAGAATTGTGCCTATGGTGCCACGACAATTTTAAAACATTTTTATTATCCCAAGAAGACACCCCTCACCCCTTTGCTGTTATCCCCTCCTCCCCCCACCTCCCCTCCTCCTAAACTAAGAAACCACTTATGTGCTTTCTCTCAATACAGATTTGCCCCTTTAGACATTTCATATAAATGGAGTCATACAATGTGTATCCTTTTTGACTGGCTGTGTTGATTTCACAAAGTGCTCTTGAGGTTCATCCATCCTTTAACATGAATTTGTATTTTATTTCTTTTTATTGGCATCCTTGGTTCTTACCCTTAGTCACAGAGGCCTTCCTTCAGCTTTAGGACCTACCACCTCACTGAGAGCTGGCTTCCAGCCCCAGGTGAAAGCTGTGGAGTTAACCTTTCACTGGAACAAGCAACACAAGACATGGGTTCCTGCTGAGATGTGTTTTCAGTTTGAGCTCTTAGGAGACTCAATGATTCCCCTCCTCCTGAGAGATTTAGACACTAAACATGATACTTATCACAGGTCAGGTACACCGTTGTCAGGTTTTGAAATGGTGACTATTCTGGAAGCTCACCTGCTGTGTCTGCAAGACACTGATCCTGCTGCCCACAGAGAGCAATCCTCCATCCCCTGGGGAAGCTGGGGACTGGTGGGCATTCTCCCTGGTGTATAAGGCCTGAATCAGGGTACTTGGGTTGTCCTTCTAACTTAAGTGTGCTCACCCCCATAAAAGCTGGCCCTGCTGAGCCAGATCCCTTTTTTATTCCAGGCCAGTAAGTAATTACAGCTGTCACATTTTGAAAGGGCCTTGTCCTATTGCCACCTCTGTATTTTACTGGCATCAAGGACATTTCTCAGTGCTGACTTCTGTAAGGCGACATGTCTCTCAACCTTCTCTTGTAGGGCACATTGTTGAGTAAGTGTGGGTGCTAGTAAAGTTCTGGGAACTTGGTTTCATTTTGGTCACTAACAAGTTGAGCAACCACTGGGTTCTGAGTAGTCTTGAGGTACTGTGCTCATGTGAAGAAATGCAGGGGAGTCATCTAAAGGGACACCTTTGAAAATGGTGCTGTTACCATAGATAGTTAGCAAATTATGAATGAGAAATGGGAGTAAGGGAATTAAACATTGAGCTTAATAAACTGGGCAGCATAGACCTGTTTGCTTCACCAGAAAGCTACAGTTTTTTACCCCAGGGGATCATAGCATTGCTTCACCAAGGGGATTAACACTCCTTCCTTCTCCTGTCCAGTACCAGTGTGTGGGGGCAGTGGGAGTGCAGGGAGGCAGGCACATACCTGCACAGTAGAAGTCAAAATGGTGCAGGGGGAGTTGCTTGACCAAACAGGCCTGTCAGTCTAGCCTGGTTGGGAGGTGAACCCATCAAAAAGCCTGCAAAAGCTTGGGAAGTTGATTGGTTCTTTTGAAAAAGCACCTGGTCCCTTGCAAACCCAAACTAATATAAACCCAGGAGAACAATGAAGTGTGCTCTCCACCTACACCAACCTGGTAATACAATCGCCCCCCTGCGTTTGCCCGCCTCTCACATCGAGCGTGTACCTATGTGGGTCTAACAGCTACCAGGGACTGCAGCAGACTGCATGGGCTCAAGGGACTAAGTTTAATATGAAGCAGACAGGACACTAGCTTTTGTTTTGGTCTTGCTGAGGACATGAATGGACTTTTTCCATGGTGGGATAGAGGGAGATGGAACATCGAAAATCCAAGGGACAGCTTCTCTTTCCACACAAATAATATTTTGCCACACCACAATATCCCATGTGTGGGTTCTTGGAATGTTTTCCTTGCAATCCCATGGATGAACCTGATTTCCACTGACAACAGTGTTTGATGTATTCTAGACATTAAAACAGAACCTTCGTTTATGGTGTATATGTAAAAGATTGATACTTTTAACCTGAAATAGCAACATGGCAACCAAAAGAGCTCGTGTGAATTTGGACTGTACAGATGAAACTGAAGTGAGAGAAATGATGTTAGGCTGCACTCTGCTGGATACACTTGTGGGATCCAGACAAACTGCAGCTTCGACACAGGATAGGGATCCTCCAGGGGAGGGCTCCAAACTAGTTTCCATAATGACTAGTTTAAAAAAAGAGCAACAAAATTAATTAGAATTATGTAAATAAAGGATTGTTCATCCTAGTTTGGGGTTGTTAATGATGAAGATGGCAAATATTTTGTGTATGTTTTCTGTGAACCAGGCATGTGGTAAGGGCTTTTACACATGTCCTCTCAGTCTGCAGGAGAGAAGGTTTGAACTACTGACTTGTTCACTTGAATGTATTTGGAGAGGTATCAAATGAAGGAGGGGTTCCATAACAAGATGCCAAATGGTAGAGCCAGGGATAGTGGGTTGAATCCAAAGGGAGACAGAATCTGTCTACTACTATGAAAGGCACAGTCATAACTGTACAAGAAGATGAAATGGGCAACTTTGGCTGGTCACAGGTATGCCTTTGAGATTGTTGGGATGTGAAAGAGGTCCCTTGAGGTGTGTTGGGATTAGATATACACAAGGCTGGTAAATATTAGAGCCATTGGAGAACATTTTTGAACCCATGTTCAAATGGCTTTGGAATTCCTTGAAAATATGAATGGATTTTGGAGTAAGCAGGTATTTAGGCAACAGTCTGAAGAGTTCATCCACCTGCAACAGAAATGGGATAGATGATGGCAGAAATGGGAACTTTCTCCAGAACACATTTGATTCCTCTTTCCCAGTAATATGGCTGGCTCCCCAGTGAACTCCACAACCACCGACTTTGGAACCCTGCAAACTACCCCCGCTCCCCGTGCCCCAGGAAATGCGCAGGCTCTTCTGGTTTTTAGAGCAAGCCAAGTGGTTCCATTTGGTTCTGGACAGCTTTCCACATTTAGTCCTCTTGGGAGCAAAAGAGAAATGCTTGCATGTTCCCAGACTCAAGTCTGTCCCAGGTTTTCTGCCTTGTTGGAGCAGTGGAATGTCAATATATAAAGCAGAGAAAAAAGGTATTGGCGTGGATTTTAAGTCCAAATTTATAACATTCTTTAAAGATGAAACAATGAAAACTGATACTGCTTTACTATTGGGGTTTATGGATAACAGCAGTCAATGTATCAGATTTATTTTTCTTTTTAGTTCTCTAATGTGGAGATAATTTTGATGCTGACAGATGTGTGACTGCAATTTTCAAACAGTTAACCTTGCAAGAAAAGAACCTAAAATGTATATAAAGTCAACAATTTGGAGATTCTTTTGTGTGTGTATGATTCAGAGGTAGCTGCAGAAACTTTTAAGATGTGCAGAAAAATAAATGAACCTGTTAACACAAACCGGTTTTGTTGGTCTCTAGTATAAAATATAACACAATTGTGCACATGTAAAAGTTTTAAATAGCCCTGTCTGAAGTGGCTCAGTTGGGCATTGTCCCCCAAAGTGAAAGGTCGCCAGTTTGATCCCCAGTCAGGGCACATGGCTGGGTTGCAGGTCCAGTTCTTGGTTGGGGTATATGCAAGAGGCAACCAAGTAATGTTTCTCTCCCTCTTTTCCCCTCCCTTCTCCTTTCTAAAAGTAAATACATAAAATAAAATTAAAAATTTTAATATATTTTATTTAACTCAATATATTCCAAAATATAATTTCAACATGTGATCAATAATTTAAAAAGGATGGTTTACATTATTTTCCTACTAAGACTTGGAAATCTGATGTCTATGCCACACAGCACATTTGAATTCTGACTGGCCACATTTTAACTTCTCAATAGCCACATGTGGCCAGTGGATACTATATTGGATGGTGCAGTGCTAGTGACTTCATATCATGGTTAATCCCCTCTAGAATCTTCTGAGATAAGTATTGTTTCTACATTTTACTGCAGAAGATACTGAAGCTCCTAGAGTTTAGGTAAGCTGCTGGGAGTCGTCTCATACAGTATGAATTGAAGAGCGAGGATTAGGACCCTGTCAATCTCCAAATTCTGGCTTTTCTATATGTCGGTGCACATTATTATGACTGGTTTTTTTAAAAACACTTAATTTTTTCCAAATTATGTTCTAGTTTCAGGTGTACAGCATAGTGGCTAAATAATCATATGCTTTACAAAGTGTTCCCCCAATATTTAAGGTACCCATCTGGCACCATTCATAATTATTACAATATTGACTATATTCCCTTTGTTGTATTTTACATCCTCAGACTATTTCGTGATTACCAATTTGTAGTTCTAAATCCCTCCACCTTTTTCACCCAACCCCCCACAACCCCTCCCTTCTGGCAGCCATCAGTCTGTTCTCTGTATCTGTGAGCCTGTTTCTATTTTGTTCATTTATTTTGCTCTTTAAATGCCACATATATGTGAAATAATGTGGTATGTGTCTTGCTCTGTCTGACTTATTTTATTTAGCATCATACCTTCTAGGTCCATTCATGATGTTGAAAATTGTAGAGTTTAGTCTTTCTTATGACCATTGTATATACACGGTAGGCAAAAGGTTTACAGTTGTGAATGCACAGAACAGTTTTATTCTTGTATTATTTATTAATTTTTGTATTATTTTCCATATAAACAACTGAAAATCTACTGTTTTGCACCCTTGCATGTACCACCACTTTTTTTTAAATCCACTCGTCTACTGACAGGCACTTGGGCTACTTCCATATCTTGGCTATTGTAAATAATGCTGCTATGAACACAGCTGCCTATATCCTTTCAAATTAGTGAAAAACTTTAATTTTTTTAAAAACAGATTTCCACTGGAATGTTACCTGAAAATGGGGGTGGGGGCAGATATCTGATCTATTTCATTCAGTCATATTTCCATCATAAAACCTGGATTTTAGAAAAAAAAATTTTCATTTACAAAGCTTTTCCCCCTGATTTTATTAAAACAAATGTGAGAGAGTCTAAGATATGCATACCACATAATTTGCAAATATCGAGGGGCCAATTTGGCAGTGCCTGATGCATAGGAAGACCTTGTTCTTTCCTGGGAGAATAACATGGCATGTTTTAGCATTTCAAGCCTCCCCGTCTTGGTGTTTCCTTCATTTCCTCAAGGGCACAAGGAAGAGGGATACTACTGATGTTTTTCACATACCCCACAAGAAATCAAAAGCTGAAGGTAGGATCTGTGCAGCCAGATAGTTGCTTTTCCTGAGGAAGGTCAGTGTTTTAGACAAACGCCTGTCCACTGCCAAGGAGTAATGGAACCTATGAGTCATGTGACAGGAACTCTGAAGGCCCCATTCTGCTGAGAAATGGAACTTGTCAGAGATTTCTCATAGTTGTGAAGAAAACTCATTTCACCTTTATGTCCAGTCATGGGTCCTGCCAATGTGTGATCAGTGAAAGAGTGGGGCCCATGTGGTAGAAATAGAAATTTAATGGCATCAGTTCAATTCTCTGCACTCATGTCATGTTCATGTTCATATATAACCTCATCATGGTCTTTGGCAGTTTCTGTTCTTGAATTCCTCTGTACTTTCACAGAAACTCAGAACAGCAAGGTGTCTCCTCAAGAGTCCAGCTCATAATCTCCCTTGTGTAGAGCTACAGCTCCCTTGTTTTAATTTATCCACTGAGATCCTTCTAGAGAACTGCGCACAGGTGTTTCTACCATGCTGTTCATGTCAAAGCCATTGTTTTTGTGAATTGGGTGTAACAGAGAGAGTGATCATCCTGGGCTTATCACGTAGGATCACATTCTTAGATGATATTCCCCCAACATCAGATACTCAAGTTCAGCTATCAGAGAGCAGATTTGTTTTACCTACATAAAAGTGAACATGAAACATCTGCATCAAAATAAGTGTTTTATAGGTTTATACACTAAATAGTTTATTTATTCAATAAATATTTATAAAATATTATACTTTCAGACTGGTACATGATCTGACAACACCAGGGGCAGAACCAGGAAGAACAGATCAATCTAAGAAGCAGCAACAAACAAGATGGGTCACAAAAATGGGGAGATAGAGAAACAACCTCCCATCAAAAGGAAAGGAAGAATCCCCAGAAAGAGTGCTAAATGAAATAGAGGAAAGCAAACTATCAGACATGGAATTCAAAACATGGATTATAGGGAAGCTTATTGAACTCAGTGAGCTCAAAGAAAACTACAAAGAATTCCAGGGAAACTACAAGGAACTTACTGAGGATTATACCAGCATGATAAAAGAACATAGAAGCTCTCAATAAGAGCCAGGGGGAAATGAAAAATACAATTTCTGAATTGAACACAGTAGAAGGAATTAAGAGCAGGCTAGGGGAAGCAGAAAATCAGATCAGCAAGCTGGAGGACAATGTAGAAAAAATTCCCAGACAGTACAACAAAACAAGAAAAGACAGAAAAAGAATCAAGAGGTTTTAAGAGAGCTACAGGAAAACATGAAACGTAATAATATCTGTATGATAGGAATACCAGAAGGCGAAGAAGAGGAGCCAAGGGATAGAAAACCTGTTTGAAAAATTAATGACAGAAAACTTCCCTAACTTGATGAGAGAAAAGTCATGCAAGTCCAGGAAGCACAGAAGGTCCCAATGAAGATGAATCCCAACAGGCCCACTTCAAGACACATCATAATTAAAATGGCAACATTCAAAGACAAAAAGAGAATCCTAAAAGTAGTGAGAGAGAAACAGCTAATAACATACAAGGGAGCTCCAATAAGGCTATCATCAGATTTCTCAGCAGAAACACTACAAGCCAGAAGGGAATGGCAAAAATATTCCAAGCAATGAAAAACAAAGGCCTACAACCAAGACTACTCTACCCAGCAAGGCTCTCATTCAAAATGGAAGGTGAAATAAGGAGTTTCCCAGACAAAAGAAGGCTAAAAGAATGCATCTCCACCAAGCCAGCTTTGCAAGAGATGCTAAAGGGTCTGCTTTAAGATGAAGAAACAAAGAGACAGAGAGGAACACAAGTACAAAGAGGAAAATGATAATGAGTCAGTACTTATCAATAATAACAAAAGAACTTATGCATCCCTATGTTCATAGCAGCACTATTTGCAATAGCCAAGTGCTAGAAACAGCATAAGTGCCCATCTATAGATGAGTGAATCAAAAGTCTGTGGTATGTCTACACAATGGAGTACTATGTAGCAGAAAGAAAGAAGGAACTCCTACCATTTGTGACAACATGGGTGGAACTAGAGAGAATTATGCTTAGCGAAATAAGCCAGGAAATGAAAGAAAAATACCGTATGATACCACCTAATACAGGAAACTAATGAACAACACAAACAAATGAGCAAAAATGAACCAGAGGCATGTAAACACAGAGCAGACTAAACAGTGGCAGGGAAGGAGGGGAAGGGTCTGGTCAAAGAACATGTATAAATGACCCATGGACATGGACAATGGGGAGGGGGTTGACTCTGGGAGAAGAGGTGGGCAGGGTGGTGGGGAGCAATGGGGAAAAAAGTGAGACAACTGTAGTAGAAAAACAAAAATTTTTAGCAGGAAAAAAAAGAAAGCAACATAAATAAATAAATAAATGAGCCAGCAAATCCCTCCACCCCCATCCCCCCACCCCCCAAAAAAACTCACATGTAGGAAAGTGAACAAATAAAATGTAAAGCATGGAAAAGCAATTTTAGTGAATATTAGAAGGACAAGGATTTTCCTTCACACTGTATATTTTTCTCCCTACCTGACCCCTCCAGATTTTGGCATTCTGAAGAAGTAAGTAATGGCATAAGGTTCTTTGCATAAAACTAATAGGACCAGTTGTTAATAGAAGTTTTGTTAACCATGACTTTGACTGGAATGTCATGCCTAAAGGAGGCTTGCTTGAGCTTTGGTTGTTACCAAAAAGCCCTGAGGAACTGGGATTGACTTTCAAGGGTAAAAGGCCACGAGAAAAAAGGCCTGGTACCTTGGTCGGTGGTGCAGTTCATGGCAATCTTTCCAGGGAAGGAGCGAAGGTTGCTTTCCTGAACAATGGCTAGAAAGAACCTTAAGACACAATGGAAAACCTGAAGGACTTGGAAAAGACAGGTGTTTATAGGCAAGGCTGAATGGCAATTATGTGGCTCAGCTTCTGTGCCCTGAAGGGCAGACTGAAAGTCACCCTAAAGCTTCCTTGTGTAAGTTCCAGCAAAGCAGACATAAAAATCATATGTGACCCTTTGCTCCTCATGTTGTGTTTATGCAAACGAACAGGATAAATTAAAACTGGACTTAATGCAGTCCCTTTAATGACAAGGAGGGTAATCTTAGGGAGAAAAATCGCGATTCAAGGAAAATCACAATGAGCAGTGGTAGACTATAAAGAAGTGCAGCTAACTGTCTTTAAAGTTTATTTTCACTTAAAGTTTGTTTTCATTTGAAACTTAAACTAGGTCTGTGGCATCATCAAAGATGCTTAATTTACAGGCAAAAAGAATGTCAAATGCCTTGAAACTGGATGTTTTTCCAATAAGACAGTCTCGCAGATTTAGAGACTGGTTTGTGGGTTATGTTGCATAAATTAACATGTGCAGTCTGTTTTCATAGGGCATAAGCCTGTGATCTCATTACCTGAGTGATTGTACGTATAGGCCTCACTTAATCCTGTCTGCATTGCTGCCTCCTGAGACTCAGTGGTTTGGCTGAACTCAGTGGTTGGGTTGGTGAAGCATGGGGTGGTCTGTGAGCTTCACTTTAAAACTGGTTTCTCTTCTATCCTAATGACTTGGACAGAAAGGGCCCAGAGGTCTGAGGGGGGGGGAAACCTAAAATATTCCCCTCAGCTCAAACTAAGTATAGTGGGCAAAAGAGCTTTGGACAGGTATGATGTGCCTTGCACACCATCCTCCAAAGAAGCCTTTTGTTTTTTTCTAATGTGGGACATTGAAAAATTAATCCCTGCTCTGCTGCTGCTGGCATGAATGGCTACTCCTGCCAGCCCCCTGACCATGCCTGCGGGAGTGTCCTGGCCCAGCTATGTGAAGATGGTTGCAGCCAGCCTCCAGGCCATGTTCTCAGGGGCCCAAGTGGTACACAGGTACTACCTGCCAGACCTGACAATACCTGAAATTCCACCAAAGCCGGGAGAACTGAAAACGGAGCTTTTAGGACTGAGAGAGAAACAACACAAACCTCAAGCTTCTCAACAGTAGAAACCTAAAAATACAACTATGCCAAGAACTCTGTGAATAATAAGCTTAAATATATATTTCTGAAATTTATTGAGTCAGACTACTACTCCTTAGCACCTACTGCAGTGCTAACTGCAGGAAGACGTGTGCATTAGATAGTAACTGATGCACTGAGATCTATTTATGGTTTGACCAATGTTTCTTGAAAACTGCCAAAGCTTATATCATCAGCTTCTTAAATGTGGTTTGATAGATATTTAGTTGTGAATATCATGTGTGATAGAATATTTGTAATGACTCCTGCTCTTATAATTCTTATATTTTGTATTTTTTTGTTATTTGCACTTCCATGTTTATCATATTAGCCAATATATAAAAACAACCTCAAATCCCCATCAACAGGTAAATGAATAAGAAAGATGTTGTACATATACACGATGGAATATATTTAGCCATGAGAAAGGAGGATATCCTGCCATTTCCCACAACAGGGATAGACCTTGAACAGACTATACTAAGTGAAATAAATCAAACAAAAAAAAGTATTGTTATGATGTCACTTATGTATGAAATCTAAAAATGTCAAACCTGTAAAAATTAAATCAAGAGCGTAAAGTGGTGGTTAGCAGGGTATGGGGAGTGGCTAAAAGAGTGATGGTGTTTAAGGGTGTAAACTTGTAACAAGCTTTTAAAAAGCCATCTCTAATGCATAATATAATGGATCCAGCCCAACTATTTTCAACCGGTGTGCCACAAGAATTTTTAAAACATGCAATACCTGACTCTTTAGCCAGAGGCACTGACCTCTTTTCCCTTAGATTATCAAATAAAAAGATGACAACAGCCAACACAATAGCCATCTGATTTGAATGAATTAAAATTATACCTACCTTTTTTTTTTTAAAATATATTTTATTGATTATGCTGTTACAGTAGTTCCAATTTTTTCCCCTTTACTCCCCTCCACCCAGTATCTCCCTCCCCCAGCATCCCCCCCCAAGTCCATACCCATGGTTCGTAAAAAATAACTATCCCTCCCTCTCAGATATAAAGACCCTTTGTAATCTTGTAAAGGACAATGGGCGAAGGTCTCAAGCTCCTCTAGCTGCTTCAAGCTGGACATGGTCATCGTCCTACCTACCCTTGGGTCCAGAAATCCCTAATAAGAGTGGGGGTGTGGAGGGGACTACCTTTTTTTTTATATCAGAAAAAAATATGGTATATATTTTTGGCATGCTGCAGAATTTTAATAATTAGTATATGTGTGCCATGAGATTTAAAAAGTTTGAAAATTGCTGATTTAAACAGGAATATTGTATTATAATTAAGTAATGTGATAAATATTGTTACAACAGCAACTATCTACAATATATAAATGTATCAAAGTAACACGTGAACAGCTTAAACTTATATAGTATTACATGTCAAATTTACTTAATAAAAATAATTTCACCTGGCTGCTGTGGCTCAGTGGATTGAGCATCGGCCTGCAAGCCAAGTGTCGCTGGTTCGATTCCCAGTCAGGGCACATGACTAGGTTGCACATCAGGTCCCCAGTTGGGGGCGCAAGTGAGAGGCAACCACACAGTGATGTTTCTCTCCCTCTTTCTCCTTTCCCCCCTCTCTCGTCGTCGTCGTCGTCGGCAGCCGTCCGTCTCGAGAGACGATGGCGTAGCTTCTTGAGAGTCTATCTGCACCGCCGAGAATGGCTGTGCAGTCCGACTCGGGAGTGACAATCCCTGCCGCACTTGTTACAGGTGAAGGCAGATGGCCGTTGTTGCTGCTGTTGACGCTGCTTCCGCCTCGATCTTTTCTGGACCGCCTCCTCGTTGCGCGCAGCCTCCGCGCGTGACGTACCTTGCCTGACCGCGAGCCTCCAGGCTAGGCGGTCGTCTGCTTGAACTTCCCATGTGTTGAGATTGATGGAGCATTGTGTCATGTCCTTTTTGCAGATGTCTTTGAACCGCAGTTTTGGGCGCCCTGTCATCCTCTGGCCTTCTGCTAGCTCGCCGTAGAGGAGGTCTTTGGGAATACGGCCTGCATCCATTCTTTTGACATGGCCGAGCCACCTGAGGCGTCTCTCACTAAGAACTGCATGCAAACTGCTCATGTTGGCTCGCTTCAGCACCTCGGTGTTGGGAACCTTATCCTGCCAGGTGACATGCAGGACGCGTAGCAGGCACCTCATGTGGAAGCTGTTGAGTTTCCTTTCGTGCCTTGCGTAGGTGGTCCATGTCTCGCTGCCACCCCCCTCTCTAAAGAAATAAAATAAATAAATAAATAATTAATTAATTAAAAAAAAATAATTTCAAACT
The DNA here is from genome assembly GCF_987537825.1 of Furipterus horrens. Lineage (NCBI taxonomy): Eukaryota > Metazoa > Chordata > Mammalia > Chiroptera > Furipteridae > Furipterus > Furipterus horrens. The sequence continues at coordinate 81,429,482 of NW_028327176.1, read as the reverse complement.
AAAAAAAGGAAAATTAATTCCTGCCTTCTGTCATCTAGTGGTTATGGGTTTAATGATGCCTTTTAACCCCGTTGCCAAATCTGTTGCCCCCAGAATACAACAAGGGTGCCAGACTGTTAAACTAATCATGCCGTTGTCCGGGGACTGCCAACTGACCTGGAGTCTGCACGATCCTTCCCCATGTGGAAAGGCCACTCTCCCCTCCACTCCCCCACTCTTATTAGGGATTTCTGGACCCAAGGGTAGGTAGGAAGATGAAGCACCTAGAGGAGCACGAGACCTTTGCTCATTGTTCTTTATAAGATTATAAAGGGTCTTAAGTCTGAGAAGGGGGAATTGTTACAGAGCGGGGTCCCTCCCCCAAATTAAGTAATTAATTAATTAAAAAATAAATAAACATTAAAAAATAAGGGTGGAGGGGGGAAGCACAGTTTCCAGCCACCAATCTCCAGTTGGGGCCACAATGAATGGTGGATATGCTAGCGAGCCTCTGGCCTGCCACTTGCTGAGGAACTCTCAACCTTGAACATACTGCTGTGATGAGATTAAATGCCTTTTCTGATTTACAGTGGTTTTTAAGCGAACAGTTCTTATCCAAACATCTGCAAGACTAATCACTTCATTTGCCGTAGAGCCAAGCAAGCCAAGTAACACAGACAAGAAGGGCTGGACCTTGGTTTCCCCATTCAGGATCATGCATTTTTCCAGGTCTCATCCACTTACCTGAATAAGCCTCCAACCAACATTTATAATCGCTTCCTTTAAAAGTTACAATCATATTTAAACATGTCTTAGTTTTCGTAAACACATGTTTCAGGCATAGAGGAACATCTGACACAAATGGTCAAAATATTCTTAAGGAATTGTCTGTAAATTGATTTTTTTTTCCAAATTGAGCAGTGTAGAGCAATAGAGAGTACGCATTATTTACTGAAACTCTATGACTAATTCTTTTGCAAAGTTCCCTTTTACAATCTAAACATCCATTCCTGATTTATCTGTTTTGTAATTGCCAATTTTCTTATGTCAAGCATATCTAAAAAGTGCCTACCACAGCACCTGGCAAATAGTAGTCATAAAAAAGAAAAACTAAACAAACTATACATGAGCCACTGTGTTACACGCTGAGATTATTGTAAAGAGTAAAGGAAGAGGATATAATTTGTCCTCAGATTCCAAAGGGAAGTTTATTATAAGAGATTAAAGGACATGGCAGCCTCCTCACAGAGTATGGAGAACCCTGAGGCACAGAGGACAGTGCAGCAAGGCCTCAAGGGAGACAGAGAGGACCCCTTCCAGCTGCAGACACTTAAGTCATCTAGGCTAGTGGTACCACACCTTGAGCATCCATCGGATTATCTAGAGGACTTGTTACAACAGATTGCTGGGCCTTATCCCCTGAATTTCTGACTGAAGTGGTCTGAGGTAGGGCCAGAGAATTTGCATTTCTCACAAATGTTCAGGTGATGCTGACGCTGCTGGTCTGGGGCCACACTTTGAGAACCACTGTTCTATAAAGATTGTCTTTTACTTTTTTAAATTGTATTTTTTTCATTACCATTTAGTACTCATACCACCCTTCCCCCTCACTCCCCACCCTGTTGCCCATGTTCATGAGTCTTTTTTCCTTATTGCTCAATCCCTCCACCCTCTACCCACCCCCGCCTTAGCTGTCGCCCTGCTCTCTATCTATGAGTCTGTCTATTTTGCTTGTTAGCTCAGTTTGTTCATTAGATTCCACATATGAATGAAATCATATGGTGTTTGTCTTTCTCTGACTGGTTTATTTCCCTTAACATTATGTTCTCCAGGTCCATCCATGTTGTCACAAAGGGTAAAACTTTCTTTTTGTTTACAACAAGTAGTATTCCATTGTGTAAACGTCCCATAGTTATTTTATCCATTCATCTACTGATGGACACTTGGGATAATAAGTTTTTTTTTAATGCACGCTGATGTGACAACTGTCACAATACAATCTAATAAAACTGTTTTGAATGAAGTTAAAAGACAACTAAGTACTACTAAGCCATCATATGGGAAAAATGTAACACTTTTTGGCCAACCCAATAGATGTACATTTATTCTATATTGTGTGTTTTGCTTTCATAGCTGTGAGAGATACTAGAAGGGTCTGTATTGGTTCTTCTTGCTCTAAGGCAGCCATGATAGGCACCTAGAAGATAATTTCACTACCAAGGCTTCTGTTTAAGAGTCCAGGCCTACTGAGGAAGTTTGGTGGCAAGGGGCAAAACAGGGTTTGTTAAAGACTGAATTGTGTCCTCTGCAATTAATATGGTGAACCCCTAACCCCCAGTGCGACTTACTATATTTGAAGATGGAGGTAATTAAGTTAAATGAGGTCATAAGGGAGGGTCCCTAATCCAAAAGAGCTGGTGTTCTTATATGAAGAGACACCAAGAGTGTCCACACATGGAAAAAAGGCTATGTGAGGACACAATGAGGAGATGGCTGTTTGCAGGCCAAGGGGAGAGGCCTCGGGAAAAACCAAATGTCCCGACACCTTGATCATAGACTTCCAGCCTCCAGAACTGTGAGAACATTTGTTGTTTAAGTCACTCAGTCTGTGCCCTTTCATTATGGTCGCCCAAACAAACTAATATAGGGTGCAACCAAGATGAGAAAGTGAGCGTCCCAAAGCTGGGGAAGGGGAGAGATTTAGAAGGGTGCTCTGACTTATTTAGCTCCCACCAGGTGACACAATATCTGAAGAGCTGAAGTGTCATGGAAAAATGAGCCTGAAAAGCTGAGGCCATAGGAGGCTGAGCCAGAGTTCCTCAGGGGACAGAGTCTGCAAGTTGACCAGTGAATGGAATGTCTGTCTCATGGCCTGAAGACTTGAGACTCATCACCTGTTTTCAGCTGACACAAAAGCTCCAATGATTCTGGTACAGTCTCACAGAAGCTTGAATTTCTCAACACTTTAACTAGAGGAGGGTTGGAAAGAAGTGGATCTGATGTTTAAAAATAACAGACCATTTCTTGCCTTGAATGTTGTGGAGTAAATTCAATCTGCTATGCAATGTTTATATTAGTAATCTAAGCTTTAACAATTATAAAAACTTCTTATTATGGAAAAAATTTAATAAATGTGAAAATAATAGAAATAATGGACCCTATGTATTCCTCACCCTGGTTCAACTATTATTTAATTACGGTTATTTCTTTAATGTAGTCTCACCCAACTTTCCTCATGAATTTTTAAAAAAATGTAATCCTTACCGAAGGATTTTTTAAAAATTGATTTTAGAAAAATACGAAGGGAGAACGGGGAGAGAGAGAAACATCAACATGAGAAACATTGATCAGAAAGCACCAAGAGTTCCAAACAAGATGGACCTAAGAGGACCACACCAAGATGCATCATAATTAAAACGCCAAAGGTTAAAGATGAAGAGACAATCTTAAAAGCAGCAAAAAAAAAGCAGAGAGTTACCTACAAAGGGGTGCCTATAAGACTATCAGCTGATTTCTCAAAAGAAATTTTGTGGGCAGGCAGGGACTGGCAAGAAATATTCAAAGTGATGAAAAGCAAGGACCTGCAATCAAGAATACTCTATCCAGCAAAGTTAGCATTTAGAATGGAAGGGCAGATGAAGTGCTTCCCAGACAAGGTAAAGCTAAAGGAGTTCATCAACCCCAAGCCCTTATATAAAATGTTAAAGGGGCTTATTTAGGAAGAAGAAGATCAAAACTATGAACATTAAAATGACAACAAACTCACAACTATCGACAACAGGATCTAAAAAATAAAACCAAAAACAAACTAAGCAAATAACCAGAATAGGAACAGAATCATAGGTATGGGGAGTATTTGAAGAGTTATCAGCTGGGAGGAGGAAGGGGGAATAGGGGGGAAATGGTTCAGGGATTAAGAGACATAGTAGGAGGGTGCACAATAGACAGGGAGATGTTAAGAACTGTTGAGGAAGGGTAAAGCCAAAGAACTTATATGCATGACCCATGGACTTGAACTAAGGGGGATGGGATTGCTGGAGGGAGGGATGGGGTGCTGGGCAGAGGGGAGCAAAGGAAAAAGAAATTGGGATAACTGTTAACAGCATAATCAATAAAATATACTTAAAAAAAAGAAATGAGTACTGAAGTATATATGGGTGAATGAGAGAATGTTTGGGGACTGCTTCACAATAATCCATGAGGCGCTGGCCAGGTGGCTTAGTTTGTTGAAGAGTCACCCCATACATGAAAAGGTTGCAGGTTCGATCCCTAGTCAAGGCACATATGGGAAGCAGTTGATCAATATTTCTCACATTGATGTCTCTCTCTCTCCTCGTTCCTCCTTCACTCATCTGAAAGTTACAGTTCAATTAGTTTTAGTATATTTGTACAGTCATGCACCCATTGCCACAATCCAGTGTTAGAATGCACCCATCACCCCAGAAAGCCCCGCGCACTCTGTGGACCCAGCAGAGATAATGGCCTCCCTCTCACGTCATCACAGGCAACTGCATAGTGTCTGTTTGTGCATGCCTTGTGCTTCATTTAGCCAGCCCCAGAATCCTTCAGTTAACAGCCTTGTGCATATCTCATTTAAATTATTTCTAGGGTGTCTTTTGAATAGATTCCTAGAAGAGTTTCTGAGTCTAATTGAAATTGGAAAAGCCAGTGTTTGTGCTGCCTGTCACTACCAGAACCAATAAGCAGAGACAGGATTTGAATCTTTATGGGTGCTTTATTCAGATAGCTGGTGATCTGAGAAGAAATTGGGTTATGTAACCTAAAAGACCATCTTAAATTCTATTTTAAACTGACCCTTTTTATAAGGAGAAGAAAAGTGTAGGTAATGGGTTTGAAATTCAGGGAAAAAGTTAATTAGATAAAAGCTGCAGCTTTCTTTTATCTGTGTCCTGGGTGGTGGTCACCTCACTCTGGAGCACAATGGCTCAGATACCATCTTGATTGCTTGCAGTCCTCCTGAGGCACAAAGCTGCTAATGTTTATGGTCTCCTGGATTCAGGGTCCGTCATACCTTCAGTTACTGGCACAATAGCTTTTTACATGCATTGATTGCTAACTTATTAGCTATTACCTATACTAAAAATTTTCAACTCTTGCGTCCCCCATCAAAATGGTCAATGAATATGTAATTTCTCTAAGTAATGCCCAGTCCCTCTCTGAAGGGAATGTTCCATTTTGCACTTTCACCAGTAATGTATGAGAGTGTCTTGCCCCACGGCCTCACTGGCAGAGTAGATTGTAAAACACAGAAATGGTATCTCAATTTAGTTTTAATTTGCATTCCTCTTACCATAAAGAAGGTTGGACATGTTTTTCAAGAGTTTAAGAACCATTTGCATTTCTTTTTCTGTGAGATGTCTGCTTCTTTCTCTTGCCCATTTCTCTATTAATTTCTTTACTATTTTTAGAATCTCTTCACAGATCAGGAATAATTCTTTTGTGTTAGAAGTTGCAAATTTTTTTCTCATTAATTTTTTAAATTTTCTATAATTGTATTTTTACACTGGATAAAACATTTTATTTTATGTAGTCAACAATCAATCATTTCCCTTGTTTCATCTAAACTTTGGATGCCTGGGAAAACTTTCCAATCCTGGTTGTGGAATAATTTGCTTATATTTGCTTCCAGTACTGGTATGGTGTCTTTTTTTTTTACTTTTCTTTTCTTTTCCCTTGAACATTTTATTTTCTGACTTGTCTGGATTTATACTGATTGCAGTGTGAGGAACAAATCTGTTTTTAATCTTTTTTATGTATGGTTATCTTGATACTTCAGAAAACATATTAAAAAAAACCAGCTTATCCTCACAGGTTTGAGTTGACATCTTCATCATATACTAAATTTGTACGTGATCATTGGGACTATTTCTGGGTTTTTGGTTTTGTTCTGTTACTTTGTCTACTCATGTACAAACCTCACTTTTTTAATGATGGAGACTGTATAATCTGTTAAAATGCTTTTTTTCTTGATTTATCAACTTTAACTATTTATCGACTCCTTGTTAAGAAAGACAAGGCTTTGCCAAATTTACTCCTCATTTCTTATTCTTCCCCCCACTGTGGGTACTCAGTCCTCTTGAGGGTAAGAGGACTAGTTAGGTTTCAGGACTTACACAGGAAATCACCAGCTCACCCCTTCATTCACCATTTCTGTCTGTCTGTCTCTCCCTGCAGCCAGCCCTGTAGAAAACCAGAATCCTAGGCCCTCCTCAGAGAATGTGACACAAACCTGTCAGCTATGCAGCTCTGATCCAAACCCAGGCTAAGGAAAACGACTTTAAGAAAGATCACCTAAAACAGCATTTCCCAAACATTGCTCTGTGGAACACTGGCTTTGCCAGATGGCAACAGGTCTTCGCCAGCAAAAGCAGTTCCATGATTAACAAAATGCATGAGTGCACAGCAAACAGCCTAAAAGGGAGAGAGCGCCTCAGAGGGACCAGTGTGTTCTGCTTGGTTTAAACCAGCCTTGTTGCATAGTCTTTGATGCTGGAACTTTTACTGACAAGTTTTTACTAGAAGTGTACACAGAAAATCTACTTGTCCACTTGTCACCCAGTGCTGTTAGAAAAAAAAACTATCTCTTGTGATGTCCAAAGTGTTCCACAAAATGAGTTTCTTTCTGAATTTGTGTGGAGGAGTGAGTGGGAACTAGGGTGTTTGTCCCTTCTGATGAGCAAGCACAGCCACATAACTTGTTCCCCTTTTTGCTCAAGGAAACTCTGAGTCAAACTTGATATTCAGTTTTTGTAAAGGTATCAGTCCCTATGATTAGCATATTTACTTCCTTCCTCTTTCCATGTTCTTACTGTCTTGCTTTTATTTACTACATCTTTTGGTAAACCCTCTCAAAAATATTTTAGGAACAGTCAAGGCCGAAATGTGTTTCAAAGGGAAACATGGCTAAGAAAACCTGAACAAAATATGACATTTGGCGCTACAGGTAATAATGTATTATCTTTAATCATGTAGATTCCATAAGACAATTCTAGTTTAATCATACATTGCGACAAGTTCCCAGACTTCAAATAATTTTAAGGTGTTTCAACTGTAAGATAATATTTGGCTTTAAAAACCACTACAATGTTCTTGTGCCTTGGCATCATATTTGATGGCAAAAAAAGAAAAACCTCAGGGAAACTATAGTTTTACATTTCCATCTCTTGAGGGAATGTGGACTACATTTAACTAAGAGAATAGTTTAGACATGTTTTATTGCAAAATGCAAATTTATCATCAGAGGGGGTTGGCTGTTTCCCTAGGCTCCCCTTGAATGTATTTCCACATCCACCACATAACCATTCTGTTCTTAGGAAATAGTCCCAGTTGGTCGTTTTGAAGTCACAGTGCGTAATCCTGGCTCACGAGAGAAGGGAAGCTGCAACCAGTGGGAAACCAAGTCCCAGGCTCATGCTGCCTGTCACCACTCAGCCAAAAAGCAGAAATAGGGATTAGATTTGTAACTGTGCTTTTGTTAATATCTGAGAAAGTGGCCGATAAAAACCCTAACATCCACCTTCCCTTGAGTTTTCAGAAGCAGGTTTATATAGGAGAAAATATGGGGATTTGGGAGGGGGAAATTTCTAAGGGGAGTGCAGACAAGCAGTTTCTCTTGGGAGTAAGAGGAGGGGAAGCTTAAAGGGGAGTGGCACAGCTTTCTCCCAAGCTCTCTCCCTTTGTTCCCTTGGTGGTATCTCTGTTTGCATTAGCATTCCGCTCTTCCCTGGACACCTGTGGTTTATGGCCATGGAAGTTTTTTTTTCTTTTTTTTTCCTGGCACCAGAGTCTAGGACCTTTAATTTGTCCCAGAGTTGCTGAAGCGAAATCATGATAAAACATTCTTTCCTTTATACCCCGCAACACACACACAGAAACCTATTTGTAGGGAAAAAAAATGATTTTGTACATGGGAAGAAACAATATAAATTCAAAAAGCTTTGTAGTCTCTGGTTAAGGAGGAGAGGTATAAACCATTTGCTCTTAAGTGTCCTTGGTTGCTGGAGATACGGTCTGGGGATTTACCAGCTGACTGTAAGTTGCTCAAACTGGGCCTTGTTTAATTTTCTTGTTTCAGTTTCCCCATTCCACTTGCCCAGGGATTTCCCTAGCTTCTCACTAACCTGTGTCAAAGCCAGGAGTGAAGAGGAGGATTCAGAGTTGAGGTTTTTAGTAACAAACATTGACAGTCTTTTTCCTTAAAATCCATTAAACCACTTCTCTCAGGAGATTAAATCAGAGGAAATGTGGGTTGCGTTGGGGGGGGGGACCTAAACATCTGATAATATAATACCAGTTAAATAAATTATGGTGGAATATAACAAAACTGGTAAAACCGAATTATACAAAAACATTTAATAACAGTTTTAAGCACTTGTGAATTTGGAATAACAAATGTTTAATTTTTTTATTTTTGTTTTAGGCAACATTTGCCACCTTTGGTCAGAGATACTTGAAAAAAGGTTAAAACGTATTACCCTGAATTACAAAGAACTAAATAAGTCCAAAAGAAATTTAAATAAATTATGCTATTTTGTAAATTTGTAGATTTATGTTCCTAAGTTCATTAAAGCCTAAAACAATGCTAAGACTTTTGAGATGCTCTGTATTATTTATTGAAGAGTGTAGGCCACAGTGTATCCAGGGTGTTTCAAATTTTGTAAAGTATAACCTACATGTCTATATGTTATAGAAAAAAGTCTAGAGAATTATAACCATGCATATTTACAAAGCTATTTTCTCCTTTGTGAGGTTTTTTTTTTTTCCTTTTGTGCTTTTCTGGGTTTTCCACATTTTCTACAATCAACATACTTAGAAGTTTTAATATGGAAGGGAAGAACCTTTAAAATGTCCATGGTGTAATGGGTCTGAGGAGATGCTCCTGTTTAACTGCCCTTTGTCCCACCAAACTGAACTGATTTGGTTCAGGTGTGTGCCCCATGCTGCCCACCACCTCTGACCCGGGCTTGGTGGGGTGAGGTTCCCATACACCTGCAGCTGCGTGAGCAGGAATGGGTGTGTGGCTGACTCTGTCAAGACCTGTGGGCAGGTTTGCTGGAAATTTCTGAGAAAGTGTCTTCACTTTTGAGGAAGAGCTGTAGAAGAGACAACTACTTGCTGTTCCTCTGAAGTCTTGGCAGCAGGTTGAAAGGCCTGGACCTGAGGCTGTCGTGTGATGAAGCCAGCTCACAGGGAAGCAGCAGGAAGGTGTCAGGAAATGTTGCTGGGGCCTCCACCAGCATGGGCCGCCTGACTGCCGGCTGCCTGGGCAGGAGACCCAACAACTGCCCTCTTGTTCACACCAATGTGAAGTTGGATTTCTATTTCTTTCATCCCAAAGCATCCCAACAAATATAGACCCCTTCTGAAATCTTTGCTGCTGTTGGCCATCACACAAAGTTCTTCAGCCCAACCGGCCAGCGCCAGCAACCAGCCATGTTCACTTGATATGAGGCCAGTAAGAAGATGGCGCCTCCCTGGAAAATAGATTTACCTCCTGGAGCTTAAGGTTTTTCATGCATTTTCTTTTATGAAGAAGAGCATTTTATTTTTAACACACTGTGGGGAAGAGTAAGAAGGTCCAGAATCACCCTCTTCAAGTGAAACTTTACTCTCTGAGCTTTGTTCTTTACCCTAAAACCAGTTAGTCCACTTGCACTCTCATCTTTCAGGAGTGCCAAATAAAAGTTGCAGGGATCTGAGTGTCAGTCAGGGTTCTGTAGACCAGCCACACTCACCTGTTCCCAGAGGCTTGCAGGGGAGCCTTGTGCCAAGAAGGAGCTGGTGCGGATGTGCTGGGGATCATGGCACCCCAGGACGGACAACAGCAACACTCTTCCTGAGGGCAGCCCAAGCAAGCTGGTGCCTGGTCAGCCATCCTGGGCTGCCTGAGGTCTGCTCCTATTCAGACACTGCACCACAGACGTGTTCCAGCCAGTGAAGGGCCTAGTGAGTCTCTTCATTCCTTCAGTCTGAACAGCGTGTTGTTAATAATGCAACCTTGCTGTCCTTTGCTGGGGATACTGTAGCCTGTGCTTGCATGGTGGGCTGCCTTTGGAGCTGGATCAGTCCAAATTCCCAAGGCTTTTCCTTCCAGCTACCTTCATGCTGCCCTTTCTCATCCTGTACCTAAACAAGTGAAGAAAAAAATACTTGTCCTTCTCATGCCTGGCGGCATGGACCTACATCATAGTAAAGTCATTTTGGATTATCCAAATGGTAAGTTATTTGTATGCAGGTACTTCATTTCTTGTTTTGAATCTGTATTAGATAAATGTCCAACAGAGACTCTTGGGTTAATAGTATTGACATTTTATAATTCTCAATATGGGCACAAGAGTGAGGGTTCTTTTGTTTGTTTATTTGTTTGCCTGTGTAATCCTAAATGAAGAATTTAGTAAGTTCCACCTTATTAGTTTATGCCCATAATCCTAATTTATGAAAATTTTTCCTGCTTCTGAATCTGTTGTTCACTAAATTAACTATTGATTTGTTTCATGTCATGTTTGAGAAATAAAAATGTTCTTTTGGTTTTGAGGCAGAACCCAAAACAGGCCTGTTTAGGAAAGGGTCAAGGGTAGAACTCTGTGATATGCCCGCAAAAACCTCCTTCTCACTGTTCAGGTGATAAAAATCCAGCTGAGGGGTCTGTCAGCAGGCCCACATTTCTACAGCTTGTCCAGAAGAAGGAAATAAAGGATGATCCAATACCACATGGACAGAACACTTGGCTAATCCTGGAGCTTTGTCATAAAGCATGGAGATCAGTGGGGGCCCTGGCCAAACTGCAAGTACTTAGTCTGTGTCATACTCCATGGGGCTCCAGCTGCCAACTTAGATCAAAGGTGTCCTTGCTTAGCAAGGTCTTCTAAACCCCTAGGATGTAAATAAAATTTCCACAATAATCTTTTGCATCTGTACCGTTTGCTTTTTTATATTTAAGTTTTAATTCATTAGAAATCTATTTTTGCATATAATGTGAGATGGAGAGTCAGCTTGTTTTTTCCTGGGGGATAGGCAGTTGTGCTAGTACCTTCCTTTACCAATAATTTGGGTAATATTTTAAATATTAACTAAAAAATACTTCCATTTATAAGAATCATTTGTTTATTCTTTCTTTTTATCATTATTATTATTGTTATTACATTTTATATCAAAGTGATGCTAGGTTTGTAAAGTCAATTGAGAATATTGCCACGTTTCTATAGTTTGAAATAGATTAAATGACATTAAAATTATCTAAGAACTGGGATTCAGTTATAAAGCCACTTGGTCTTAGGCACCCTTTCAATCGTGTATTTTCAATTGCCCCTTCGGGAACATGTATGATCATTGATTTATTCAAGATTTCCACTTCTTGATTTAATTCTGACAGCTTCATTTTTTGCAAGGAACCCATCTGTTTCTGATATGTTGCCATGGAGTTGTAAGTAGTATTCGTTTACACCAGTCCCACCTGTCCTTGTATCTATGATTATCTGACTTTTTCTATTCATTTTGCTAATTTCTTTTTGCCTTTATTAGTCTTGTAAGATGTTTAACTTTATTATTGGTCTATTTAACATTGTACTGGAAGTTCTAGTCAGAGCAATCAGGTAAGAAAAAGAAATAAAAAATCAAAATTGGAACAAAAGACATAAAATTATCTCTGCTTGTAGATGATATAATCTTATATGTAGAAATGAAAGAATCCACAAAAAAAAGTATTACAGCTATAAACAAATACAGCAAAGTAGCAGGATATAAGATTAATATGAAAAAAAATTCAATTGTCTTTATACATTACAAATGTGACCTTAAAAAACAATTCCACTTACAATAGCATCAAAAAGAATAAAATACTTAGAAATAAATGTAACCAAGAAGATGCAAGACTTAGTAAATTGGGAATGACAGAACATTGCTGAAAGAAGTTAATGAACATTTAATAAATGAAACTATTCATGTATTTATAACTAAATATTAAGATGAAATACTACCAAATTGATTAATGCAACCCCTACCAAAACCCTAGTGGCTTTTTTCCCCTTCAGAAGTGGCAAAGCTGCCCTGACTGGTGTGGCTCAGTGAATTGAGCACTGGCCTGCAAACCAGAAGGTTGCCGGTTCAATTCCTAGTCAGGGCACATGCCTGGGTTGAGGGCAAGGTCCCCAGTTGACGGTGTGTGAGAGGCAACTGCACATTGATGTTTCTCTTGATCTCTCCCTGCCTTCCCTTATCGCTAAAAATAAATAGATAAATTTTTTTTTTAAAAAAAAGAAAGAAAGAAATGGCAAAGCTAATCCTAAAATTCATATGGAAAGTAACAATCATCAAAATAATCTTGAAAAGATGAACAAAATCAGAGGACTCACACTTCTTGATTTTAAAGCTTAATCAAAACAGTATGGTAATGACATAAATATAGACATATAGGCCATTGGAGTAGAGTTGAAAGTCCAGAAATAAATTCATAGATCTTGGCCAATTGATTTTTTTTGATAAGGGTGCCGAGACCATTCAATGGGAAAAGTCTCTTCAACAGATGGTGCTGAGCCAAGTGGATTTGCACTTATGAAAGAATGAAGTTGGGACACTACCTCATACCATCTACAAAAAACTCATAATAAATTGAAGACCTGAATTTAAGAGCTAAATCTGTAATACTCTTAGGAAAAATATAAAGATAAATCCTCAAAACCGTGGATTTGGCAACAGATTATTAGTTATGACACCAAAAGTAGCAACAGAAAAAAAATTAGATACTTTGAACTTCATCAAAACGAAAAACTTGTGTGCATCAAGAAAAGACAACCGGCAGAAAAGGGGAAATAATATGCAAGTTGTGTAACTGAAAAATAAAATTCCAGATATATTATCCATATTATATTATAAAGAATGTACACATCCAGAATACATTAAAAGAACGAAAACTCAACAACAAAAAGAAAAAAATTAAAAAACAGGCAAAGGTCTTGAATATACATTTCTCCAAAGAAGAAATATAAATGTCCAAAAAATCATGTGAAAACATGCTCAACATCATTAGTCACTAGGGAAATGCCATCAAAATCACAATGTGATACCTTCCTTTAGCCATTCTTTGAGGGTAATTCTGCTAACAAAAAAATTCTTAGTTTTCATCAGTCTGAGGATGTGCTTGGGCATGTCTTTCCAGAGCATTCTTCCCTGTAACTTACTGAATCTTCTCATCCCACATACTCATATCTTTTTTTTTCAGCTCAGGGAAGTGACTCTCCACTGTGCGTTCACTGTTTCTCTCCCACTTGCTCCTTTTCCTCCTTCATGAACTCCTACCCTGAGTCTGTCCTCCAAGTTTCCTTTGTTCTCCTTCCTGACTTCCTTTCCTCTGTATTTGGGTTCTTTAGTTTGGCCTACTTGTTTCACTGGATTTTCCACAGCACCATTTTTAGCCAGATTGCCTGCTCTAGGTCTCAGGAGTGTCTACAGCAGTGAATCTTTCAAATTGACTACTGGATTTTCGGCTTGAAAATTTTTTTTAAAGAAAGGTATCTTTTTCCCTTGGAAACCTTGAAGTACTCATTCTGGAGTCAAATTTCCTGGGTTCAAATACTAGCTCATCCTCTCACCAACCACATAAACTTTGGCAAGTTACTTAACCTCTTTGTGCCTCCATTTCCCTTCTATAAAATCAGTATAAGAATAATGCAGTTGTGCCCAAAACTGGAGATTCTTCATAATCTCAATTTTGTACAATTTACAAAATTGGACCACCGGTTCCATCTTTCTAGCTAATTTCCTCTGCTCTCGCAACCATGACTATCCTTTGGCCTCACATGTCTTCACTCCCTCTGCAGCTCACCCCTAGCATCAAGACTCGTTGTAAGCAATTATGGGCCCTCCCTACATGCACCTTTTCTTCCCCCGCTCCCTCTCATATTTAACAATTGTTTTACAAAATCACAACTCTGGTTATATGAAACTCTCCTCCCTTTCACTTGTGCATTTGAATTTGACCATGAACACAGAAAAAGACACATTCAAGCTGAGTGGTGTCCCTTTAGATTAAATCCACAGACCTTCTTTGGCCCTTGTTGTGCCTGGCATTTATTTGTACTACGTTTTTCTTACTCTCTCCATCCCTTCCTTCTCACTTCTGCTATAATGATCACTAGCAAGGATGCTTCCACTTCAGTGGAAGCTGGTGAATTAAGTACTGTGATTTGTAATCAAATTCAATTCTGGAACTCTTCAAGCATCTTATGCACTTAGATTTTGCCACCAAATCCTGAAAGAGCCCAAGATAGTAGAGTGCTTAACCCATCTGCATGCTTAATTATTTAATTCAAATAAGAAAAAAACTTTTCACAACAAGTGCTGATGAAGATGTGGAGAAAAAAGTAGCCACTGTGAAAAACAGTATGGAATTCCTCACAATATTAAAAATGGAACAAGCTTATGAGCCATTGATTTCAATTCTGGATATATACCCAAAGAAACTCAAAATGCTCATTCAAAAGAATATATGCACCCCTAAGTTAATTGCAGAATTATTTACAACGTCTAAGATATATGGAAATGGCATCAATAGACGAGTGGATAAAAAAGCTGTGGTACATTTACACAATGGGATACTACTACTCAGCCATGAAGAGTGAAATCTTACCATTTGGGACAACATGGATGGACCTAGAGGGTATTATGCTGAATGAAATAAGTTTGTCAGAAAAAGACAAATACCATAGAATTTCACTTATATAAGTGGAGTTAAAAGAGCAAAATAAATGAACAAACAAAATAGAAACAGACCCAAAAATACAGAGAACAAACAGATGGTTGCCAAAGGGGACAAGTTTGGGGGGGTTGGGTGAAAAATTCGAGGGATTTGGAACTACAAGTTGGTAATCATGAAATAGTCTGAGGATGTGAAATACAACAAAAGGAATATAGTCAATATTATAATAATTATGAACAGTGTCAGGTAGGTACTTGAAATATTGAGGGAACACTTTGTAAAGCATATGATTATTTAGCCACTATGCTGTACACCTGAAACTAATATAAAATAATATTGAATATCAACTGTAATAGAAAAATAAAAATTTTTTAAAAGAAAAATATTTTGAAAATTTCTATGCTAGACCACATTCTTGACTGGACCCCTCTTGGTGCCCCTGCCCTAGACTTCCAGAAGCACATGGTGAAGGACCACACTGTCAGCCTCTGGTTGTATTTGTATCATTTTCAGGGAAAGGTTTTAAGAAACCCAAGTGGGGAGCAAAATTAACAAGTGGTAGGGTACCCAGTCCTACCAGAAAGAAAAACTAGGAACTTAAATTAAATTATAGCTACTCCACACAATGCTCCAGTGAGTGGAAAGTGTTCTGAGAATCCAGAAAAATAAAGTTTGGGTTAAAACATTTCTCCCGTTGTTTCTCCAGGAAATTAAAGTCAAGTCTTGAAACATCTAGACTTCTCAGAATTATGAGGTCATGCTCATTGACAAATACATTTTTACAACGGGATTTTTTTCCTTTGTGCTGCTTCCTAGAATTCTTCCTACAGCAGGCTGCTCCTAGCTGCAGGGCATTCCCGTGGACTGAGCTTTTGGTATCCTGAAAGTGGTGATTTAGGAGGAGGGCAGCAGCTAGACCACCTCGGGCAAGACTTTTCAGGGGCTTATGAAAAGCAGGTTTTCAGGGGTAATCCCAGGGAGTTTGGGACTTACTCTTTGGGCACTGTGACCTGACCTTGGAGCTGGTTCTGAATGAGCAAAAGCCCCTACTTCAAAGATCAGAGTGCAAGGAGAAGCAGGTTTGGTGAGCAATGGCTGGGTCGTGTAATGCATGGAACCCTCTCCCATTTTGTCTGTTGCCACCAGTAGGGATAATTTGCTCCTCACAGTGAGTTGTTTCCCCTGAGTGGTTGAGAAGACAGGATTGAGTGTGCATCCATGGGCTGTAATATACAGACATGTCCTTTTTCTGCTGATCCTCACTGGGATCTCTCAGGTTTGAGTCCAAAATCAGTGACCAGGAAGCAAAGACAGAAAGGATGGAGAGGACCACTGGGCCCCATGTGCCTGGGAAATGGAGGTGAGAACCTGCAGCACGGTATCAGGAGGGGTGTGGAGACAAACCCACTTCTCTCTTTGGACATTTGCTAGAAGAGAGTAATGCCATTCTGGACTGTTTGATCAGCAGACACTTAGGAAGCCAGTCGAACCCAGCCATTCTACACCCTTGGGTGGCTTAAAAATGTGTTTGCCTGAGTCCAATGCCATGGTTAGGTTATTCCAGTGTGCAGTCCAAGATGAAAACAGCCAGGCTCCTTCAATATTTGTGAGGCTCAGGGAGGGGGGACATCTTTCCAGCCTGTTGGGCACTGTGAATAGGAAGACTGGATGGGGCAGGAGGTGGATGCACCAGGCCCCCTTTCCCTCTGTTGCTCCTTTTATCCCCCCCAACTCTGCATGGGCAATGTGGCTTTAAGAACAGTAACGTCACTCCCTCATTCTCATCTTCTCGCCCTATATACCTGAGAAGAAGTTAGCATCTGAAGAGAAGCCACAATCACTCAGGATAAACTTCTGGCACCAATCTAGGGTGAAAAAGGTAGAAACACAGATCTCCAGTGTTCAGAGCCATTTCTCAGATCCTGTCTCCCCAATGAAGACTGTGTGCCAGTAGGTGCCTCACTCCCTAGCCCTTATCTCCCCCTCCATGTAGGTGGAAGGTGGGTGACAGACCTGTTTCTACAATAAAATTCTTTACCTGGAAACATGAGGTCCTTCCCCAGCATTACTGTTTTACTTTAATGAATAGGTGAATATTTGTAAGGACCATATTTGTTTCATTTCTAACCTTAATTCCATAAACTACTCTTTTCGTACAGTATTACAGTCTCCAAGAATTGTTCAAAGGTTGATTGTACACTAAGCTCATACATACTCAAATGGCCTTATAAACAAACACAAAGTAGACCGGCGCTGAATTTCTAAGGCCTCAGATAACTTACCCACCTTGTCCATTGTCTGGCTAGTTGGCCCGTGTAACCAGGAAAAAGCTGAACAGATTTGGAAAGGAGGAATTGGAAGATGACCCCAATTTCCTTCCCACAAACTCCACCAACCACTCACTTTCTTTCCTAAGCCCAGAAGCACTGGAACTGGCCAGCAGGTAGAGTTGGGAGGGAGGGCCAGGCCTTGGTTCTGTAGGATTTTGCCCCATTAAGCAGGATGAGAGTCAGGGGACTATAGCTAATGACCCTGGGGTAAATATACAGTTTGTGGATGGAGATTCTAAATCTCCCAGAGAAACAGTGATGGATAAGTGAAGTTCTGGGAAGAACTGCTAGTCTCCTTGTCCCCCAAATCCTTCCCTAGACTGGATTAGGCATTTGAGAGACCTTTCTATCCCCAAGACTTGTAGAGTAAGAGGCTTTGTAGTTGAAAAATACCAGGACTGAATCTCACCTAACCATGGTCTAGGAACAATTTTATAAAATAAGTTTCTTTATGATTCCATTTTACAGAAGAGGGAAGTAAGGGACAGAGAAATTCAGTGGTTTTCCCAAGATCACACAGCTACCAACTGACAGACCAAGGATCCCAAATCAAGCAGTTTGGCTTCTAACCACCATACCATGCTTTCCTTTTGAGTTCATTTGTGATTTACTTGGCACATGCTGCTGGAAACTCTAGTGACTCACCAAAGGTAAAGTTAAATTTATTTCTTATTCTATATTAAAAAAGAAATTCCAGATACATTAAATGCTAAGTGTAAAAATAATTAAGTCAAAAATCAGGAAAGAAAACTTAAGCAACTATGTTTTACCCTTAAGATGGGGGAGAATTTTTAAGTCAAGACAATAAATTTGAAAAGTATATTAGAGGAGATAGATGTATTTGATTACATAAAATTTGCTGAATGACAAACTATACTATAAGTGAAGTAAATAGAGTAATGATAAAATTGCAAGGGGGAGATGTATTCTCAATGCATGCTGAAAGATTATTAAGAAAAGCTTTTACATTTAAGAAAATTTGTAAACAATTAGAAAATGGGCAGAAGATGTGAATAACAATTCATAGGAAAGCAAATCAAAGGCTGACAAATATATAACAAGATGTAGAACTTCTATATAGTAGTTAGGAAAATGCAAATTAGAATAATATGATTATCATAAATTAAGAGTAACACCCATTATTGACAATAATTAGGAGAAAGATTTCATATTATTGGTGGAAAAATAAATTGTGTTGACTTTTGAGAAAGCAATCTAGCACACAACAAGAAGGTGGATTTCTACAAGCCAGAAAGAAAGTTCCCACCAGAAACCAACCCTGATGGAACCTTGATCTTAGACTTTCAGCCTTAGGAACTGCAGGAGAATAAATTTATGTTGTGTTAGCCAAGCAGACTGTGTCTTTCTTTCCTTCTTTACTGTCTTTCCTCCCACTGTCTCTGGCTGTGATTGTTTGTCATACTCTTCCTCTTTTCCGAGACCGTTATCAATGGCTGCAATTTTCAAAAATCTACTCCATGTAAAATCTGGTCCTCTCCATTTTATTACTGTACCCAGAACGTCTTACAATGCACTTTTCTCTTCTTTAAGGACTCCTCCCCCAAACCCCTTTTCTGCTTTCCTCAGTGTGGTTGTCATGTTTGTAAAGGCGCTGTTAACCCAGCCTGGTCTCCTCTGGGCACACAGCAGTGTGTAGCTGGAACGTAGCTGTGCCAAATAATATACAATGGTTGTTTGTTCACATATGATATTTGATTTTCCTGAAGTTAGTAATCATCCCATATTTTCATTTGCTTATATTTCTATGGACTTAGCAATCATTAATATTTCTTTCTATTGTTATAAGATTAATTTTAGGTCTATCAGTTTGTACTCCAGATGGTAAAACAAATGAAATAACTTCCCAAATATACTTTTTTTCCATGAAATCTTCCTCTTGGGGTTCTCCAACCTGCTGCTACAGCCTGGGAGGCTTGCTTTATAGGACGACTGACTGTACCACCATCAGTACCATCCTCAGACCAAAGTACGAGGGACCCACCCCAAGTCCTGTGCTTCTGAAAGCCCTCTTCCAGGGATCTGTCTCCCCACAGAGTGAGGAGTCTATGAGATAAAGGTGTCAGGCCAGCTAGAACCTCTGTCCCTCCTCCCATACCAGACCATACGCTGGGTACCTTGGGTCCTGGAATCCCCAGATCATATTGCCCTGAATCTGTTACCCTGAGTATGGGCCTTGCTCTGTGTGTGTGTTTTCGCATGTGTGTACTTCTTGGCCTAACCCTGGCTGGTTTGGCTCAGTGGATTGAGCGTCGGCCTGCGAGCTAAGTGTCGCTGGTTCGATCTTCCAGTCAGGGCATATCAGAGAAGGAAAACTCTGATTCCAAAAAACTTCCGCTGCCTTGCGGCATACCTCTTCAGGGGAAAGGCTAAGGGAGTAAACCCCGACAGAAAATCCGGAGCCGGAGTCCCTAAGGCGGTTTGACCTTGTAGTCAACACTGGCAACTCCTGCAGCGCACCTGAAGCCAAGCTGTATTGACTCCGTCTTTCCCTTGGATCCTTCAGCTGCGAAGAGAGGGGGGGTCTGCTGCATGGGCAACAGCAGACCCTCCATATCACCCTGCCCAGGCTCTGTAGCTTCAGCTTCACTGGAGAGGACACTCCAGCGTCATCGCAAGATGTCGATTCAACACGGGAGGAGACAGATACCGTGTCACTCCTGAGTCGGACTGCACAGCCATTCTCGGCGGTGCAGATAGACTCTTAAGAAGCTGCACCATCGTCTCTCGAGACGGACGGCTGCCGACGATGACTTCTTGGCCTGAGGGATGGCCAGGGGCATCTGTGGAGTTGGGGATGCTGCTGGACTAGAGAGTGAACAGAGCTTCTTGACTGGTGGGCTAGTAGGTCCACCCTTGCATGTGATAGTCCTTGTGCTGCTGGGCAGAATATGGGGTGAGAGAAGGAGGAGATGGGCTAGGGGTTAGCTCTCCTTAAGTCTTCACTTTCCTGCCTAGAGCTGCAAGTGGGAGCCTGAGATCTCCCTCCTTCCAGGTTGGTACACTGGTGAATTGGCTAAGGTAAGTGTACATGTATTTTATTGAACTATTTGTCTGTCACTTGAGTTATATCTTTTAAATACCTAGGTTTAAAGTATGTAAGCCTCCATTTGTAATCTTGCCCCAGGTCCAAAATGTCATAAAGGGAATTCTTTTCTTTGTAGCTTTCTTGAGATAAGCTCTCTATTTGCTAGATCTAGATCACATGTTGATCCATTAGTTTTCACTGAGTAACAACATTTCAAAACTAAGTGACTCAGAGAACAAAGATTTCTATTATTTCTTAGCTGCGTGGTTCCTCTGGTGCAGGCTGGCTCAGCTGAGGCTCCTGTACCTGGCCCCTCTGCTGGGATGGGCATGGTAGCTGGAGCCATTCTCCCCGTGCCTCTCATCCTCCAGCAGACTAGCCAGGCTTGTTTACATGGTGCTGGGGGAGTAATTTCCATCACATTCTGTTGGTCAAAACAAGGCACGGTGCTAGCATGGTTTCAAGAGTGAGAAAACAGAAGGAGCTGCAAAGAATTTGTGATCTTTAAAAAATATTTTTGAAGTCTATCACACCATATCCTCTTCCTTTTTGGTTTATTCTCTAGTTCTCCAAGGGCACAAATTCCAGTTGTTTCTTCAAAGGGGTGCATGGGAAATAAATGTTTTGAGTCCTTTCATATCTATTAAAACCAACGATGTATTTTAGTGTAGGGATTGGTCACACCAGAAAGACCAACAATGTGATTCTGGGCTGAGGCTTTGTGTCATTCCTGAAGGAACTGGAGACTAGAGCCTGAGATCAACCTTGTAAACTGATTTGCGGACATAACGGAGCCCCAGTAAAATCCTGAACAGAGAAGCTCAGGTGATCCTCCCTGGTTAGCAATGCTTCATGCCTATTATTACCTATGATCACGAGGGAAATAATGCACCTTGACTCCACAGGGAGAGAACAACAGAAGCCCTGTAGGTCGTACTTTTCCTGGACTGTTCCTAATGCACTTCTTTCTGTGGCTTATGTTAATCTGTAGCCTTTCCCTGTATTAAACAGTAACTGTGAGTATAAGCGCTTTCAGTGAGTTCTGAGTCCTTCTAGTGAATTACAGAACCTGGGGATGGTTTTGGGAATCCCTGAAACTTGCAATTGGTGTTGGAGGTGAGGAAGGTCTTGGGTGGTCGGTGTCCACTAATTTGGAAGTTGGATAAATTCTTACAGTTTCCCAATAAACATTTCTTGTTCTCTGATTATTCTTTTGTTTTACCATTTTATTTTTATAATATGTTCATGTAGGGTGGGTACAATATCTTCCCTTATTTCTCAAGGACATCCTAAGGTATTTATTTCCTGTTCCCCATTTCTTCTCTCTTCAATTTTCTGTGAACTTTTTGGCCTGTTTGGTTCCTCTCTTCAGGTTGGGCACCTTCCTGAAATGTCTACTCATTCATCACTAGCCGTTCACGGGTAAGAATGAGGCATGAGGTGGCAATAGAAGCCTCATGCCTTGTGGACTTAGTGACCAGGTGGTTGGTTGGCCTTTCCAGAGGAGGATCTCCAAATCTGGAGATGTTTTCTCCGGGGATTTAAGATGTGCTGAATTTCTTATAAACCCTCTGATTTCTTGCAGTGGAGGTGATATAGACCTGCTTAAGGGAACTCTGGAAATAAAACTTGATCTGGGTCAGATTAAAATTAATTTCTTTTGTCTTTGCCCTAAATTTTTACTTCTTTTAGTATCTTGAAGTCTGACACCTTTATGGTTCAATTTGCTCAGAGAATATACCTCACTCTATTGTGGGTTGGGTTGGGGGTGGGGACAAGATTATGAAGAAAAGGTAGTCACATTGTTGCTTGCAGTGGGACAGAGGCCTGCCATTCTTGGTTGGTAGTACTCAATTCAGCTCTTACATATGACTACCATGGGCTGTTCTCAGATGGCTTCTGTCTGTGCCTTGTCTCTTCAATAAGTATCATTCAGTCATGGCATTTACTACAAGTATCAAGCATTAGGCCAAATGTTGGGAGAAACCAGAAAGAAAAAAATCCTGGCTTTCAAGGAAGTTAATTAGCATCTTAAGAGAAAGAATAACTTAATGCGAATAGCCACAATACCAGGTGCATGTGCCATCTACTTTAGGAGAGGAAAAAAAAATGAATCTGTTGGAATCACAGAGAGGAGAGAATGCTTCCAGCATGCCATCAAGGAAGGTTGCCTGGAGGAAGTAAGATCTTGATGAGTTTTTAAGGGTTAGTTGGATTTCAATAGGCAGAGATGGGCATGGGGCAAGGAAAGAGGTGTGGAGAGAGAAGGGGGCCTACCAGTCTCTTTCTACGTGTTTCTCTACCTGGATCATCAGATTCATTTTTGTTGCCATGGTGTGAAGATCGGTCCTAGGCACCTTCTTCATGCTTATATTACAAGGATTGTGTGGGCCTGGTCTAGAAGAAGCCTCTAAGACTGAAACCATAATAACTTGAAAGAACTAGTCCATCAGGGGAGCTGCTGCCTCTGCCATAGTCAGGCAGGTGGAAAATCAGGAGGCCACTCCTGGAACCATTGAGTTAACGGGTTGTTGCATAGCTTGACCTGGGAATTGAAAAGTAGCCTCTATCTCTACTACAACTAGTTCATGAATGGCCCCTGGAGTGCTCTTCTGAAAAATCCAATGTCTTTATGGTCATGCTTGCCAGTAGCAATAGCAGAAGCTACTAAGCAATGGCCATACTCTCTTTTGGCATCTGGAACCAAGAGGAAATGCATCTAACATTTGGCACTTATTCTGCATCTAGAACCCTAGCAGCAAGGGCTTTTAAATATGCAGAACAATACTTTCACATATGTGATTGGTCTTGGGCCTCTGAGATCCCATTAAGAGTGTTTGTTGCAATACTCCCTTCAGCTTATAAAGCATATTTATAATGATAACCTAGATGGTGATGGATATTTATCTGGGCTGATCTTAATGCCAAGGCTCTCCATCAGACCTCAAGTATTGTAGGAGTCCTGAACAACAGACTTTTTTGTTGTTCACAGAGATTAAAAATCCTGTGTGAAAGTGTTACTCAGGAATAGGGAGATGGTGCCTCTGCAGTGGGAAGGAGGACGTATTGGTAATATACTCAAGATACAGCTTTGGGGACATTTGTTCAGGAGAACGAACCAACCATTTTCCTGTCAAAGGCTCCTTCAACATACAACATATTTCTTCTGCCTAGAACATCAGTTCCTTCCTCTTTGTACCTAGCTCCTCACTCTTTAAAGCTCTACTTTCCTAGAAAGGCTGAGCCTGCCATTGGGAAGCAAGTCTTGATGAACCAAACAGGAATAGGGGTTTGCTTGGTCCAGGGACCCCTTTCTACATGGTGATATTTTTGTCCTTTGCCCACCTAGAAGAGGTGGAGATGGGTATTATCAGAGACAATGGTGAGTTTCCAAGGAGGGGATGTTCTGTTTGAGAGGGTCTGCAGTGGGCTAAACCACTGGGAAAAGAACAAAGGAGGAATCACTTGAGTGTTCTGGCTAATGCCTCTGCTATCAGTCTAGCCCTGGCCAGAAGTTGCTATAGGGCTGGATTCCCCTCAAGCATGCAGGTCAGCAGCGTGACAGAGGCCTCCCAGAACTTTTGAGAAATGAAGAGTCATCTCCAAGGTGACCTCACCCATGCCCCTCACTTGACAGAGGACGAAACTGAGGTACAGAGAGGCTGTGACTTATGTCTAAAGCCATTTACTGAGTTCTGCAGAACTAGACTCTGATTTCCTCCCCAATGCAAGGATGAAAACATCTTGCTTTTAGCTAATAAAGCTGTAAGGGAGATTGCTTTTTTTTTTTTTTTTTTAAAGTCAATTTGTAAAAGCAATGTTGTGATCTTGGTCTTTGCATGTCTTGAGGTACAAATCTACCCAAACACTCCCGAGGATCCTGGCACCTTGATATCTTGAAAGGCAAGAGTAGCTGACTGTACCTTTTCTGAGGAAGTGAGAACCAAAGGAGGCTAAGTGACTCACCCAAAGACGTATAATGAAATCAGGACCAGACAGTGCAGTCTGAGCTCCCGCCTCCTCTCCTCAGTCACCATGACTGCTCATGTATCCTCTGAGCTTAGAGCTTCCCCAAAGATAACCAATTATTTTCTTTGGAAACTCTGGGCCGCGGGCCTTCATCTCAGTATTTTGGGGAGTCTGTAAGCCAGCCCTAAAGGACTTAGGGGGCCTCTGGCTTGGCCTAAAGCAACATTTCCCAGGACCCTCCTGCCTCCCAGTCTCTTCCCTGGAGATGAGAACAAATCGTGGCCACCTGGGCTCTGGCGAGCAACATTTCATAACATGCTTTTATTTTGTATAGAGTAAACCACATGCTGTTTCTCAACCTGGTAGAGAAATTCTGGCATTGCTTCTCTGCAAGCAAAATACTGTTAGGCAACCCCTGTGTTGAAACACAGTACAGCTTCTAAAGCAAACCTGGGAGTTCTGTCTTTTTTTCCTGAAGACTCCGCCCTTTCCATGTCATCAGTAAACAGAAGAGATATCAGTGTAGAGAAAACAGGCCATGCCATTTATAGGTTGAGGGAGCCTTTATCAAATCACCTCACACCCTCTGAGTCTCAGTTTTCACATCTTTAAAATGAGAATCGAAGCACCCATTTGTTCAATGTTAGAAAATGAGTTGAGGTAATATTTTGGAAGCACCCAGCTCTGCTCCATTTCTGACTTCCCCACCCTGACCAGGTGAGTTTCCAGGTCCCTGCCCCACAGAATGCTTGGTGGGATTGAAGAAAGTCACAGCAAAGCAGAATTAGCCAAAGTATCTAGAGCTAGGGTGAGGTGGGGAGGACCGACTATAGCACACAAACTAAAGGCACTATAAAACAGTGGAAAATAATCCAGCTCAGGGGTGAGTCTGCTTCCTGCTGGCCTCCTGTTGACATAAGAAACATACCAACCTGTAGAGAATTTTTTATGAGTTTATCTGAGCCAAACTTACAACATCGATGGGTATAAAATCTCAAGAGATTGAGAAAATGCTCCATAAAATGGCAATTTTGCAGCTTATTTTATACATTAGGATCAGAGAAGGAAATGTAATGGGGTTACATGAAATCAATTGGTGGGAGATTGTGGAGGTTGGAGAAAGCAAAGCAAGGAAATCTCTGAGATTGGATAAAGAGTAAAACTTTTTTTCACATTGGGGAGTAAAGGGTAGCTAACAATCAACAGTTACCACATGTAGAAATGGTATGCAGGAACAAGATAACAATGAGGGACTGTGTGGTCTTCTGCTCTGGTGGGAGATTGTGCCCTGAGGGGTCTGGAAAAGGGAATTACTCTGACATTTCAAAGGTATGTTATCATAGATGCCCAAAGACAACCAACAGGCTCAGTGAAGGTGAAGACTGACTTTTGTCAGGGAAGATACTGGCCTAGGATATGACCACTCACCATGACTCGCTTTTAGTTAGAAGATTTTAATTTCAGATCATCCTACGGCCTCTGAGTTTGTCCGGCTGCCATGTAGGCCTCCCCTGAGATTATCAGGTTTAGTATGTGGGTCCTTTTTGTCTATTGGAGGAAGAGGCGGCTTCCCCTGCCTGCTAGCAGTGAACGATTCTGGAATGAAGACTTTCACCTGGGCACTCAAGGGTCTTGAGGTGTAATGCCAAGGGCTGGGCCTGGAAGGCAGACAGAAGGTTATTACTAGTTGTGTGTGGCAGATGCCTAGTGTCAGTCAGGAAGCAGACACACCCCTGAGTTTCTCTATCTTCCAAGGTGTGGGCAAGGTAGGGGGAACCACAGGGAAGTTGAAATAGCAGAGAGAGCTGACCCACCCCCAAGGAGGGCAATAAGAAAAAGGGGAGTTTCCTGAGTGAGGAGTAGGGATGTCTTTCCTGTCTCCTCTCACCTCTGGTCTCCTTTTGGGGCTTCCTGTGGACTGAAGAGAAAGCCTACATGGCAGTGTTTCAGGGCTCAACCTGCAACCCAGAGTAGGGCAGTGTGTGAGCAACGTGTGTATGCATGCACATGTGGGTACACATGATGGAAAGTACCAGGCTCATCCCTTACCCTCTCTGAGCCTCATATATACAAATGGGAAGACAATTCCTGCCCTGACTATCTTGCCTGCTGGTTCCGTAAGGAAACTTTCCAATTAAGGCACCTCTGCCAGGGATGAGACGGTGAGGCAGAGGGCAGAGGTAGCTCTAAAGATGAAGCATGAAATGTATTTGTCTTCTCCAATGTTAGCTTAGAAATTAGTGTAAAAATGTCGATCCAACTGCATATTTGTTTTCATTACAAATAGTATTTCAAATTACTTACATGATTTACTTTTATTACTTAAAATATTCTTAACTACCAAATGTTGGGTACATTGGGCACTCTGGGAACATAAAGCATGCTTAGTTTGTGGCTTTCTGTGTCCTCCATTTCCCCCACCCTCACCCCCAACCCAGGGGTCCTCCCAATGCAGCAACCCAACCCAGCAGCACCACAACCACAGTCCTGACGCCCTGAGGCTGGATTCCCTGAGCAGCCGCCTTGTCCTCCACTGGGTCACACTGACAAGTGCGCAGAAGGTCTTGTCCTCTGTGTTCAGCAAGGTTGGAAGGCGTGCAGCAGCTCTCCAGCCCGCAGCTGTCAACTGCCAGTCATTATCAGAGGTGAGAAGCTGGGACAGCGCCACAGCTCACTACTATCAGGGGGTCCAAGGTTTAGCGGTTTTCCACTCCACTCTTAGGAAATGGAGGTGAGACTATTTTGCCTTACTTGGGAAACAGAATTAAAAACAAGATCTGCTGACCCAAAAATCTCTCACAAAAGCAGAAGAGAAACAAATACAATTTTATTATTAAATAAGTATTAAACCAGAGTATGATACTCATCCCAGACAATCCTCTAAGAACTTGCAAAAGTAGAAAGAAATCTCACTGCTCTTCTAGCCAAGCAGATACAACCCATTATGTACATGTTTTCAAGATAAACAGTAACTAGTCCTCATGTAAGAAAACTTATCAGCATCACCTGTCACTCAGAATTCATTGTAAATTTTCCAGGTAACTGGAGTCACTGTCTGAGTTAGTTCATTGATTTTATAAACATAAAAAGATAAACTTCTCTTATCTTTATAACAGGAAGTAGTTTTGCAACTTGGAGCCAAGCTCTTGTTCTCCCACGGAAATTTGGAGAAAGACTATCCCTCTGGATATTCTGTCTCAAAAAAATGGCTCCCAATTTCTTGAGAAAGATATGCGTGGGTCATAAAGCTTGCAGAAAGCTTATTTAGATTCTAAAAAATATTTACAAACACTTCAAAGAGACAGAGAAATAACTTAGACATTTTCTAAGTAAATGCTTTAAGAAAAGCGGGGGCAGTCTCTGCTTATTTTCAACAAGAAAAATTCAGCCTCTCATTTTTTTTTTAAAGATTTTATTTATTCACTTTTAGAGAGAAGGTAAGGAAGGGAGAAAGAGAGGGAGAGAAACATTGATGTGTGTGAGAAACATCATTTGGTTGCCTTTCATTTGCATTCTTTCTGGAACTGAACCCGCAACCCAGGCATGTGCCCTGACCAGGAATCAAACTAGCAGAACTTTTGCTTTGCAGGACGATGCGCAACTAACTGAGCCACACTGATCAAGGCTCATTTTTAATTTGTATTTATACTTACCCCTCCTAAGTGGAGAAACACACTGCATCATCCAATTGGCTGGTATTCTCTTTGGCACACTGAGAATATCTCAGGGTATGATTTAGATTAGAGTGAGGGTGGCCAGCCAGAGTAAGGCCGGATGTACAGAGGAGTGGCAGCAGAGGATTCAGTTCTTCCATGGGGCTTTTTATGGCTAATGAAGTGGTGAAGGACTGCTTTCCATCTTAAACCCACATGTCACAAGATGAAGCCCCTCAGCAAGAGGGCTTTGGACAAAGCTGATGTTTGAGTTAGGTGCTCAGTGGGCAGTGTTCTTAGATTCATATGAAAGATAGCCTAGCAGGAAGCTGGAGAACCTGAATCCCACCTGCTTAAGTCCTTCATTGAAGGACAGCAACATGCACTGGGCCTGGCTGTCTGAGCTCAGCAGGCTCAGCTCTCCTTTCAGGCCATCTGGTTTCCTCCTGCTTCTGAATGTTGCAGGTGCTCCGGGTCTCACTGCATTATGCCAGCAGCACAGGAGGGTGCTTTTAGTTTCTAATCCTCTCCTTCTCTGTTCTGTACCTATGCCTTCAGGGAACACTTCTGCTTCCTTCTAGGGAAGACACACTCATCATTTGGATTGCTTTTCCACCTCCCTCTTTTTTCACATGAGTTTCTTTGTTCTTTTTCCTCAGAGATTAGAGAGGGAGAGAGAGAGAGAGGGAGAGAGAGAGAGACAGAGAGAGAGAGAGAGAGAGAAGGAAAAAGGAGAAGGAGGAGGAGAGAAGGGGGATGAGAGGGAGGAGGAGGAGAGATAGAGGAGAGTGAGAGCAAGAGGCTCACTCAGTGGTTTTTCCTGGGGGTCCAAGGCAGTGTTGAATAACAAAACTTAAATCAAGGAGAATCTAAAGATCTAATTGGCTTTATTTAATGATTCATGAATCAGGCAGCATCCCATCTAGCAAGCAGAAAGAAGTCCATTGAGCTGTAGAAAAGGAAAGATTTATAACTGGGAAAAGGAGATAAAAAAAAGGAAATTATTAGCAAAGAATGCATTGCTTCAGGTAAGGTTGCCCTCCTAATGGGATGGGAGGGGTCTATCAGTCGATTACCTGAGTAGTGCTAACCAGAAAATTCCACATTAAAGGTTATATTCCTGGAAAAGGTTGAAATTGTAATTATGTTATGTATTAAGTCTTGATTTGCTAATGCAGGGCTGAGCATAAGTGACTCCACTTTGGGCTTGTTGCCTCCTTGTTAACAACAGTCATATTTTTTTTTCTTACATATAGTCTCTGATTTACATCAGACACACCTGAATAGGTTAAAAATGCTGATTCTTGGGCCCTGTGTACTTCCAGAACTGGAAACTCCGGGGGTGGGACTGCATTTCTAACCAGACTCCCCTATACTTCTTTCATGGTAGGAGCTGGAGAAAGGGGCTCTTCCAGAGACAGCCCGCCTAGGAAAGGGCACTGCCCTCTGAAGCAAGGAAGGCAGGACTGCCACTTACTGTGCGGGTGACCTTGGCAAACCACCTAACCTTCCTCTGTCAAAAAGAAAGAGCATTGCACACAGTTCGGGAAAGATTACGTGAGAAAACATATGTATAAAGGGTCTTGAAATCGCAAAGGGCCAACAACAGAATTAGTATGATACTGTTTCTATGTGGGAATCTTCTGGGCCTTTAAGCATCCTTTATGTTTGGAAATACTGAGTGCTCCAAAGCATGAAGCCCTTTTGTCCTACTGGCTGGGTCCACTGCAAGGTCTTACTTTTAAAGATGTCCTAAGGAAACTTCAAAGGGAATTTCAGGATCAACCTGCTCTACTTGGAGAAGTATACCAGCCCCCCTGATCCCCAGTCTTCCCATGTTTGGACCATGTGCTACCTGGTGACTTCATCTACACCTTGTCCCAGCAGGAGGGAGCTGTGTCTACTTCCTCCACTAGAGGCACCATTGAGGTCTCAGTGTTGGGGCTCCTGTGGCGTAACAGCTCATGTTATTTGTGGGTCTCCATTAATGTCCAAATGAGTAATGAGAAAAGAATTGAAGGAATAAAATGGAGTCACTATGGTCAAGCTATTAAAACTATTAAAATCAAGTAGGCTCAGGCACAAAAAAATTATTCTGTTCTTGCATTAACTAGCTGGAAAACTTAAAACTTTTGAACTTTTCAGTTGTGCATTAGTTCCTAGATGTACCTAAACTCCAGAGCTAAACCTCCGAAGGACTTAAGAAAAAAATTTCAGATGCTGGAGATGTATATACCTCTTGTAGATAATCACTTGTTATGCTTAAGAAAGAATGTTTTATTATCCAGACCACAGAACATCTGGAAGGTTATAATCCTGAGTCAATCTGTGCACTAAGAATTCAAGACTAACTTTTCTCAAATGTGTGCTTTTTACTATAAACACTCTCAAACTTTTCTTTCTCTTTTGAAACACTTTGGGTGTTACCCGATAGTATTTTTGATTTGTAGATCCTGAGATCCTTGAAAAAATTTTTGTCATTTATTTCTAGTCAAAGTCTCCTGGTTCACTTATGCTCAGTCAACAGCAACTTATACTACATGAGGAAGTAGGGAATAAAATACATGGTCAAAAACTCATGGGTCCTATCTTCAAAATGTGTTTATCTCCCCAGTGGTTTTGTTTTTTTACTAAATGGAATTATTAACGAATATAAACATTATTATTATTTTTAAATTTTTGATTTATTTATTGTTTTTCTATTACAGTTGTCCCACTTTTTCTGCCATTGCTCCCCCCGCCCCAGCCCACCCCTTCTCCCACAACCCCCACCGTGTTGTCCATGTCCGTGGGTTATTTATACTAGTTCCTTTACTAAACCCATCCCCTACTTACCCCTCTTCTCTCCCCCCCCACCCCCCCATCACTGTTACTCTGCTCCTTGTTTACGTGCCTCTGGTTCAGTTTTGCTCATTTCTTTGTGTTGTTCATTAGTTTCCTGTATTAAGTCATATCATATGGTATTTTTCTTTTGTTGCCTGGCTTATTTCACTAAGCATAATTCTCTTCTAGTTCCATTCACGTTATTGCAAATAAAAATATGGAATGCCTCACGAATTTGCATGTCATCCTTGCACAAGGTCCTCACTAATCTTCTCCATATCGTTCCAATTTTAGTATATGTGCTGCCGAAGTGAGCACCCTGTGGAATCCTAGACTTGCTGAGGCAGTAGACTGGGCTGAATACTCTCATTTCTATACAATGCTTGGCACAATGCTAAATTAACACTC
Source organism: Furipterus horrens (assembly GCF_987537825.1). Lineage (NCBI taxonomy): Eukaryota > Metazoa > Chordata > Mammalia > Chiroptera > Furipteridae > Furipterus > Furipterus horrens. The sequence continues at coordinate 81,398,561 of NW_028327176.1, read as the reverse complement.
TGTAAATTCTTGTTGAATTGAAGAGTTTTTAGTATGTGTACCTTGATTTTCTCAGATATGGTCCTGTGGGGATCTAATAAAATTAATCTTTAAATAATAATAAAGAACTTATGAGTGCTTCCACCAGTCAGACACCAAACCTAAGTGGGTTACCTATGAATTATCTCCTTTAATTCTCCCAACAATTTATAAATAGGTATATCACCTCTTAATTTACCAAAAGTCACACAACTATTGGTAATGGGGCCGAGATCAAACCCAAGTCAGTCTTATCCCCCAATTCTTTTTCCCTTGAATTAATCAGTAGCCCTTTATAAAGTGCAAGTACTGTAACAGTGGCTGCTACCCTCACTCCCAAACCCCTCCAGAAGAATTATAGTAAGAAGGAAGGTGACGTTTTGTAGGCGATAGTATTTTCTATGTGTATGGCTTTGGTTTTTAAAATGTATTTATTCATGTGTTTTGGTGTTTATTTTGTAAATCATTTTCAAGGAAGATTTGCAAAGTCCATGTGATCAGATCCCCATATCAGCCTGGTAAGTTAGTTAGGATAGGTATTGCTGCGTCTTCCTTGAGAAAGCTGCGATTTGCTCAAGCACTGTAGACTGGAAAGTGACAGGGTTGGGCCTGTGAAAGAAAATTGCTCACTCCTGAACCAGTAAAGGCAAGGGTGGGGGCCAGAGCTCAGGGGAGCACTTACAGGGGTTAGGGGATGGGCTCGCTTGGACCTGTGGTCTCCAGTCTTGGGTTGGGGGATCAGAAGCTGGGAGCAGTAGCAAATCAGTCAAAAAAGCTTCAGTCTCGTACTTGATAAAAGTAATTGTGTTTAGAGTATTAACTGAGAAATACACAAATATAAAAAGTTACAATGAATTAAGCAGTGCTTTAGATAAAATTTTATTTTATGGATTAACAACAGAATCTCTATACGATTGGTAAATAGTAACTTACGCACATGACGGTATAATTAATTTACTCTCCTGATGACTCCTAGGGGGTGGTAAGGATTTCAGAACCTCTTGCTATTCCTGTTTTCCCCATTCTTCACCCCTGCCAACCTCTGCCCCTACCCTTACCCCAGGTTTGTAAGAAAAGCTTCAGAGGAAGACTCATTTCAGGGCTACTTGCCAAGGTGTTGGGAATGAGGCCTCCTGGGGCCTAAGATGAAAAGGTGAACCACCCAAAAGAAAAGCGTCTCAGAATAGAGCCCCCATTGCTGGCTGTTACCTGAAGGGCAAGTTCAGTAGTGGCAGTCAGTGTCAGATAAAGCAGCTGCAGTGACCCAGAGCAGGAATACAATGGGATTTGGATGGTGATCTTGTTCATGAATATACCAGGAAGAGAGGCTTAGACTGTGGGATGTTGTGTAGGGTACAGGCAGGTTTGGGAGGGGCTGGGGTGTTCAAATACTTTTTATAGGAGTGTTGTTTTGGTTCTCCCCTTCTGCAGTCTTCAGGGGCCAGAAAAGGTGGGGACTCATAATGCTGGTCACAATGCTGATCATGCACCCTTCCTATGAGACAAGATGAGAGGAGAGTATACTGTCTTCTTATTGCTTCTGCAGAGAATGAACAGGTAAGTTTTCTCTTCTCTCCAGTAGAGCTAGGCAGTCAGAGACTTTGGATTTTGAATTCTGGTCTCTCGTATTGTAAGGTGTAACAAGTAGTTTATATTCCACTGCACAAGATATGCCCTGGGAAAATAAATGGACACTACCCAAATGAGAAAAGCAAAGGCTGTTTATTCAAAGCTGGCTATAAAAGGGGTCAGCTGCTATCACTTGGATTTTGACAAAGACTCAAAGGCAGGCAGAGGAGTGGGAAAGCTCTATACTGGAAAACGGAAAAATTTCATGTATGCTCTGATTGAAGGTGGTTGGCCCAAGGAAATTGGAGGTAGGCTCACCGAAGCAGGGTGTGCTATGTGTTTGGTTAGGGAGCGTATTTGGCTTTCTCTGGTTGGTCCTACGTTAGAAGCACACTGGAGAGGGGGGCAAACATTAGGGCAGCTATCAGTTACTGATCAAGTCCTGGCCGTTTGGGGTGATTGTTATAGGCGTTCTTGTCTGTCTTCCTGGAGTTGGTGATCAGACTTCCTGGGCTGGTTACTGTAGATTGTGGGTCAGAATGCTGTTATCATTTGTGGTCTGGCCATTGTATATTCAGTTTTGTACTCCTTCCCCCTTCAGGAGGTCTGGGCCCATTGCAGGAAATTACCCTGGATTGAGCCACATGAGGGAGGAACAGAAGAGCAAGGCTGGAGCTCAGTGAGACTTGTGCATTTCAGTGGAAAATTATGCATCATCTAAAGTTTTCCCTTCAGGGCTGGGTTATCAGAGTCTAGCCCTGTTCATTACCTTGGAGCTATTCTGCAACTCTTTGTAAGTTGTAAGGACCTGATAGACACACGAATTCTGTCCTGCATGGCAGAGATTTAATTGGGTTCCCCTGATCCCCTTGTAAAGACCAGTTTTGTCTCTGTTTGCAATTCATCCCAACATTGTTTTCTGCACATAAATCTGTGTTGTGTTAACTTTTCCTTTGATTTGGTTATAACATCTGTTTGCATCCTTCCTAGCTTTTTAATACACATTTACTGTTATATTAGTATGAGAGTCATGATTTTACTTCTTTCTCAAAAGTATTTTTCTTTCTTTTAAAGATTTTATGAATTTATTTTTAGAAAGAGGGGAAGGGAGGGAGAGAGAGAGGAAGAGAAACATGAATGTGTGGCTGCCTCTCATGCACCCCCCAACTGGGGACCTGGCCCACAACCCAGGCATGTGCCCTGACTGGAATTGAACCGGCAGCCCTTTGGTTCATAGGCTGATGCTCAATCCACTGAGCCACACCAGCCAGGACTAAAAAGTATCTTCTAATGCTCTGTGTGTATGTGTGTATCGGTGTCTGTGTGTAGGGATAGATGGCAGCAGGCATCCCCAGAGACCAGATACAAAGGAGGATGGCCTTGAGAGTAATCAGGGTCTTTGGGGTTCATCTGTGACAGGGAGTGAAGAAAATGGTGATGAGGTCCTTCTTGTGGATTCTTGTTTGATGCTGGACTTGAATGAGTTTGCATTTCTCTTCAGCTCTGACTACGGTATGCCTGTGTGTGGTGAAGGGGGTGGGTGGACAGGGTCAGATTTAATTTAGTGTGCAAAAATTAAGAATTGTGAAGTTTCTTGCATGTAAGACTGATGGAGCAAACGTCATGGCTGCTTGACCTTGGAGGTTAGTCTGAGTTACTAAGAACATTTGTGCAGCAGGTACCTGTACCACAGACTCACTATTACTCCAGTTGATTTGGAGACCAGACATGTTTGAGAGAATTTGTGTGCAAATTACTGCTAAGAAAAGGAGGGCATGGAAGTGATTTTGAGGATCCTATTTCAGACTCTGAATGATTAAAAACAGCAGCTGCAACAACCATAACATAAAAAGTTCCCAAAATAAAACAGAGTCAAACTCTGCACACCAGAAGAACTTCCTGCTGTTGAAAGTACTAAAAATAAATAAATAAATACATAAATAAAATAAAAAATTCTGGAATCTTTACTAGAAATAAATGATAAAGATTTATTCAAGGATCTTAGTGTTTACAAACTGGGAATACAACTAGGTCAAAACCCAGAAGTATTTCAAAGAAGAAAGAAAAGTTATGAGTTCTTATAGTAAAAAGTACATTGAGAATTATCAGTTCTGCATTCTTAGTCCTAGGATTGGCCCTGGATGGTTACCAGTCAGATGTCAGGCCATCTGGTTAATGGATGTCAGGTGATCTGAGTCCTTCAAGGGGTAATCAGAAGGTTATCTGGAAATCTGTTGTATGTCCAGGTGCTGACACACACAAATTGATGTATATCTATGCATTGACACAGAACTGGAAAGTTCAAAATTTTAAGTTTCCAGGCTAGTTAGAACCAGAACAGAATCATCTGCTCATGCCTCAATCTTCTTAATGTTAATAATTTTAAGAGCTTGGTTAAAGTGACTCCATCATCTATATTTGTTATCTTCACCCTTTCTTCACTGGAGAAGAGACATGGGCCAACATATTGGGCAGAGAGCAGGGCTAGCTGTGCTGACAACGATGAAAACAGTAAGCTACCAGTAACTGAAGACATTTTTTAAGAGGCTATGCCATTGGGAGGCATGGGTAGAAGAGCTAGAACCTTGACTCAGCTAAGATGCTGTAGCAATGGCAGCTCTCAGAGGTTGAGAAATACTGTTGTTGAAGAAATGCCCAAAGTTCCTGGTGCACACGAGCCAGTGATTTTGGTTTGGTAACTGAAGACTCAAAAACACACCAAAACACATCTTTGGGCACCTACCAGAAGACTGGTCATTCCAACTCCTTAAAAACCTTTCAGGTATGAACCCTGGCTGGTGTGGCTCAGTGGATTGAGCATCAGCCTGCGAACCAAGTGTCGCTGGTTCGATTTGCCAGTCAGGGCACATGACTAGGTTGCACATCAGGTCCCTAGTTGGGGGCGCAAGTGAGAGGCAACCACACAGTGATGTTTCTTTCTCTCTCTCCTTTCCCTTCTCTCTAAAAATAAATAAGTAAACAAACAAACAAACAAATAAATAATTTAAAAAAAATTAAAATAAAACAACACACCTTTCAGGTATGGGTTGAGTTTGGGTCTTGAGATCACTGTGTACTGGCAGAAGGTCTTTGGTCTTATAAATGGAGAGACTGAACACACAAATAGATACTGGCTAGAAAATATATGAAAATACCACTCTGACCAGTCTGCTGTCTATATATCAGCACCATAGGAAATCTGCGTATTTCTCCAGAAAGTCAAAACAATAAGCCCTACCTAAGTAGTCAGCCCCCCAAAGGGGCTGACAGCTTCCTTAATTTTTGCTCCTGCTTCCAACTTAGGACCACATAGAGAAAGCCAAATACACCCCCATACAATCACATAGGATGTCCTCCATTCAACTAGCTCCCCTCCCATCAGGGCATAACTGAGCCTTCCCTTTTTTCAATTATAAATCTTTACCACTTTTCTGCCTGCCTTTGAGTCACAGCCCAGACCAAGTATTGGTGGCTGATTCCCTTGCTATAGTGAGTTCTGAATAAATAACCTTTGCCAGTTCTCATTTGAGTGGTCTTCATTTATTTCCGCAAAAGCATTGCTCTGATCCATGCAGAAACCTAACACAAAATGGGCAGGCCAGCTCAGAGGGCGTCTCACTCAGCTCTCCTCTCAGGTTCCTCAACTCCTGGAAGTGGAACAAGATGGGGGAGGGGAAGCAAGGCTTAGGGACAATTTTAGTGGCTCCTTCCCATGAGGTACTGATGGCAGGGAGACAGGAGGAAGTGTCACCAGAGCTGGGGTCCTGCTGCTTTAGTCACCTGAGAGCTTCAGAGAGCTGGGTCCCCCTGAAGCCAGTTTCTGAGTCAAGAGGTCCCTGGAACCTGGGAAACAGGCTTGTGGGGTTGCCCTCAGTGGGGTGGCCTCAGGTGTGTGCAGAAGGCCTGGGACTCAGGTCTGTGAGCAGATGAGGAAACCAGCTAGGTATGATGGTGTCAGGGAGCTGGCTTTTTTACCTTAAAAATTATTTTGACATAATTTTACATTTAGAGAAAGGATACAAGATTAGGAAAAATAATTTTCACATTATTCACCCAGATCTCCCAAATGTGTATGTGTGTGCATGTGTGTGTGCTATTTTTTTCCTGGTGATTAGGAGTGGCCTGGGCTGAGAACCTCAGTAGATTAGAAAACTGGGACAACTTTCAAGAGCAGGATCCACAGGGCACCAGGGAGAGACTAGAATGTCTTTCTTGGGGTGGATGTTGGGCAGGCAAGGGAAGTAGCTATGCTATGGGTGCCACCACACTGCCCATCACTTTGGGGTATCTCCTCCTTTCCTCCTCTCAAGCTCTTGGAAAGATCCAGGTGTGAACAATGGAGGGACAAATAGCTTGGACAAAGAAGGGCTGGTTGTACATTTGGAATGGGATTGGCTCCCCAGTACTAGTAAATTTAATTCTCACATACCTGTCTTAAAGGCAGACAGCAGCTCACTGCCCATCCTAGGAGGGTGTTCATGTTGAGAGGACCACGTCTAAGGGTCTCTGGAAACTCTCTTCTGGAAGGTAAAGTTTTTGTCTGATGTTCCTGGAGCCCTATCTTCCCTTCCTGCATGGGCACTACCCCATGGTGGGGCTGTGGTGGCTCAGGGCTTCAGCATCACTCTGCCCTCCTCTCTTGAGGGTACTGGGCAGGGCAGGTTTCCATGCTGGCCCAGATCTTCTCCAAGAAAAAGCTATTGAGACATTACTTTCCATTGGTTCCCAGGGCAGTAGGAGGGCCTGAAAGAACTTAGTGAGGTCTTCCTTTGCTTATTTAGGAGAGGCCAGCAAAGCCAGTGTTTAAGTCTTGGCTCTCTGGCTCCAATTTTATGACTTTGGCATTGTAGGGACAAAAGTCAACTGTGACTCATTTGGGAGTAAAGTCCCACTGAGTGTGGCTAACCTGGAGGGTGAAGGAGGGGTTTCTCTGGGAAAGGGGGCAAGAAGACAGTCTTGTCTAGGGGAGCAAGTTCTGGTGCTGGCCAAGGAGGGGTGCTTGTCTGTAGGATGAGGACCTCCAGTGAAGGTCTGGGCCTGTAGTCAATGGACAGGATGAAGGAGCCAGAAAGCTGATGGTGGAGAGTGGCAGCCCTGTGGCTAGACTGTGTCCTGATTTTTTCCACTAAAAAGATGACCATGGACTCCAAGTTCAGTTGTGACCCTGGTCACTGTGCTGGCTTGGTAGACAGAGTGCATTCAGGGGGCTTTGAGTGGCCAGGAACTTCTTTGGAAAATGAGAAACACTGTCAGCTCAGAAGACAGCTACTCTGAGTCCCTGAGCACTTTCAGAGCAGAGGCTCAGACCTGCTGGGGGGTGGTGATGGTCAGAGCCTTCTGATGGACCACATGCCCCTTTATCACCTGCCACTCCAAACCCAGGAATTCCCAGAGGCCCCCTTACTCAGACTTCTTAACTCTGTCTACCCAAACTGAATTTTAAAAGTTATTAAAAGTTCATCATTGTGAGGACCAGTGCTCCAAGGGATATAGACTGATCAGACCAGGGAGAAGTGTCACTCAGTGATGGGCCTGAAGTCCCCTGACAAGTGGGAGAGGTTAGAGAAACAGTCAGAAGACAGAGGCAAGGCAAGACTCCATTCCATCTATACCAGGGAGTGGGCCAGGGGCCAAGGGGCATGTCTTGCAGGAGAAGGGTCCAAGCTTTCCCCAGGATCTAGAAGCAGGAACAGGGCTGGAGTTCAGAGGCCCTCCTGGGGTAGAAACCTGGCTCTATTCCTTACTAGCTATGTGACTTAGGCTCACTGTCTCTCAGTTTTCTTATCACCTCCATAAAGTGAGCTGACACTGCTCAGTGCATGGTGGCTTGTGACTTTAAATGGCAAGATATATGTTGTGTCTTTAATCCAGTGTCTAGAGCATAGAAAGGACTTCATAAACATCAGTTTCCTTTGTCTTCTTTCATGGAACTGGGATGCATGGTGGAGCTGGTCGTGAGGAAGAAGTCAAGAGCTCAGTCATCAGATCCAGGAAACTGTGGGGATTGTTTCCTTAGGGGTCTGTCCTGCAAGGCCAGGCCAGGCACAAAAATCACTCTAGCAGGTGCCCAAGGACAACTCTGAAAAGAGAAATGAGGTCAGTTTCACCAACTCAGAATTCCTTCCTGTTCCCTACCCAGCTACCCTACACCTCTTTCACCTTGCCTCTATGGATGTCACTACCTGCCAAGTTCCTGCACCAGTGTCTTGGCCTCTGACCTCCCCCCAACCCCTTCCTCTTTGGAAACCAGGCCCTATAAGTCTTCTCACAGTCAGGAAGCAGCTCCTGCAGGTCCCAGCCTGACTTGGGGGAGGGCCAGGACGAGAATAATGTCAGAGGCCTGTCGAGGCTGACTAGACCGGAGCCAATAGCTTGGGGCTCCCTAAATCCCCTCTGACTGAAGTAGGCTGGTTCCAGGACCCAGGGTGGGGCTGTACACATGAGTGGAGCTGAGAACACAGGCAACCCAGGCTAGGAGCAGGGCAGGCCACCACTTGACCTTTAGATAAACAGAGCTTTTTCTAGGTGGATTTCTCACAGTAGTGGTTTTCCTTGGTACCTCACCTCATTACACCTCAGGCTGGTTATTCATGTCAGTGTGTTCATGAGTTGGTGTTAGTTGTGTAGCAGTGGCCAACATTGACTGAGTGATTAACTTTGTGCACAGAACTTTCCTAACTATCTTATTGTCCCCACTGTACAGAGGAGAAAACTAAAGCACAGAGAGGTTAAGAATTATCCCAGGCCACTAACTAGTAGAGAATCATATTCAATTTTACACTTCAACTCCTTGAACTCAGCAGGTAGGGTCCTCTGAATAGTGGCTGATATTGCTTGTGCGTTTGTCCTGCAAGGTCAGGCCAGGCACAAAAATCACTCTAGCAGATGCCCAAGGATGTCTCTGGAAGAAGAAACGGGGTACATTTCACTAAATTGGACTTCCCTCCTGTTCCTCACCCAGCTACTCTGCACCTCACCCACCTTGCCTCTGTGGATGTCACTACCTGCCAAGCTCCTGCACCACTCTTCTGGCCTCTGACCTCCTCCCACCTCCTTCCTTCTGGGAAGCCTTGCCCTAGATGTCTGTGCACTATCACTCACCAGTTCCTCTGCTTTGGGGGTGACCATTTAAGATCAGTGGTACAGAGTCTATTCCTGGGGCAGGGCTTCTGTTCAGCTCCCAGCATCCCTGGTCAGGGTCACACTGTGCCTGGTCTTGGACCCAGAGCCAACCCTGGGGTGTGACTATGCCTGAGGGGCTGGGCTTGAAGATGACCTCTTACCTGCGTTGCCTGTAAAAACATTTTGTCCCTGGCTTCTTTCCACTTGGCAAGAATAGCAATGTAGTTAACTTCTTGATGGAATGTGATAGGCTCTGAGTGAAGTATTGTTAGAAAAAGAAAATTATAAACACATCCATCCCGTCTCTTCAAGGTACATACATGACATTCTGGATTGAACTGTTTTGTTGCTACATGCTGGGGTGTTAGGACATGGTTTCAGTCTTGGAGATGTTTGACATCTTTCTTTGTTTATTTTATTTTACTTTATGTAGGAAAGCAATGGTCTTTTAAAATTGAATTTATTGACATGACATTGGTTAATAAAATTATATAGGTTTCAAGCATACATTTCTTTAATACATCATCTGTATATTGCATTGTATGTTTATACATTTTAATCTTCTCAGAGTATTTTGATAGGAACCCATAAATGGTGCCTATTCCATCTTCATGGCATTCTTAGCTAGCCACCTCCACCCTCCCAGCACATGTGAGCCACACTGTGTCCTGGCACCAAGCTGGCCGCTGTCCCCCTCACAGCTACCCTATGGGATGGTGATGAGGAGCAGAAACTCTGAGACCAGAGAGTCCAAATTAGGAGCTCAGCTCTGACACAGACTCCCGGTATGTCTTAGTTATTACATATTGGGTGGTTTAGGACAACAGCACTTTATTGTCTCATGATTCTGGAGGCTGATGGCCCAGAGAGAGGTGTGGGCCAGCCCATGCTCTCTGAAGGCTCTAAGGTAGGACCCTTCTTTGTCTTTTCTGTATCCTGGTGTGACAGCAAACCTTGGAGTCCCTTGACTTGTAGATGCATCACCCCATACACACAGCTGTCTTCTTGTGTGTCTTCATACTGTCTTTCTTTCATGTCTGTCTTGGTCCAAATTTCTCCTTTCTCTATTGGATCAGGGCCCACCCTATTGATGTCATTTTAACTTGATTTGTGTGTGTGTGTGTGTGTGTGTGTGTGTGAGTGTGAAGATCTGATTTCTAACTAAGGTCACATTCTGAGGAACTTGGGGTTAGGATTCCAGTTTTGTTTTGTTTTTTGGTTGTGGGGAGGGAGACAAAATTCAGCCCCTAACACTTTGACAAGTTTCTTTTTATTTTTTAAGTATATTTTATTGGTTATTCTGTTACAGTTGCCCCAATTTTTTCCCCTTTGCTCCCCTCCATGCAGTGCCCCTCTTCCTTCCATCAGTCCCAGCAGCTTAGTTCATGTCCATGGGTCGTGCCTGTATGTTCTTTGGCTTCTCCCTTTCCTATACTATTCTTAGCATCACCTGTCAACTTTGTACCTACCAATTATGTTTTTCTTTAAAAGTATATTTTATTGATTATGTTACTACACTTGTCACAATTTTTTCCTGTTTGCTCCCCTCTGTCCAGTACCCCACTTCCGTCCAGCAATCCCACCCCCTTTAGTTCATGTCCATGGGTCATGCATACAAGTTCTTTGGCTTCACTATTTACTATATTATTATTAACTCCCCCCTGTCTATTTTGTACCTACCAATTATGCTTCTTAATCCCTGTACCATTTCCCCATTTCTCCCCCTTCTCACTCCCAGCAGAAAACCCTCCAAATGATCCCCATATCTATGATTCTGTTCCTATTCTGGTTTGCTTAGTTAGATTTTTTTTTTAAATATGCTTTATTGATTATGCTGTTAGAGTTGTCCCAATTTCTTTGCCCTTTCTTCCCCTCCACCCAGTGACATCCCTCCCTCCAGCTGTCTGTACCCCCTTAGTCCAAGCCCATTGGTTGTGCATATAGTTCTTCTCAACATCTTCCTATCTACTCCACTTGCTCCTACTATGCTTCCTAATTCCTGAACCATCTCCCTCCCTTTCTCCCCTTCCCCCTCCCTCTGACCTCCCCCCATAATATTCCCCATACCTATAATTCTTTTCACACTTTCATTGCCTACTTAGTTTGCCTTTGTTTCAGTTCCCTAGCTTCTGTTGTTGGTTGTTGTGATACAGTTTTCATTTTAATGCTCATAGTTTTGATCCTCCTTCTTCTAAACCAGTCCCTTTAACATTTCATATAACAGTGGTTTGGATCTGATGAACTCCTTCAGTTTTATTTTGTCCGGGAAGCACTTTCCCTGCCCTTCTATTCTGAATGACAGTTTCGCTGTATAGAGTATTCATGGTTGTAGGTTTTTGCTTTTCATTACTGTGAATATTTCTTGCCAGTCTCTTCTTGCCTGCAAGGTCCCCCTTGATAAATCAGCTGATAGTCTAATTGGGACCCCTTTGTACATGATTTTTTTCTTCTCTCCTACTGCTTTTAAGATTCTCTTTTTATCTTTATTTTTTTGACAATTTGATTATAGTGTGTCTTGGAGTGGTTCTCTCTGGGTCCAGTTTTTCTGGAACTCTCTGTGCTTCCTGGACCTGTAAGTCTATTTCCTTCCCCAAGTTTGGGAAGTTCTGCTTTATTACTTTTTCACACAATTTTTCCATTTTTAGTTCTTCTTCTTCACCTTCTGGCAACCCTAAGATTCAGATGTTGGCCCGCTTATAGCTGTCCCATAAGTTTCTGAGGCTCTCCTCATTTTCCTCTTTTTGTTTCCTGTTTCTTCACTGGTTGACTGTTTGTTCCTTCCCTATGTTCTGATTTGTTGATTTGATCCCTGGTTTTCTTGCCGTCACCACTAGTTTTGTATGTGTTTTTGTTCATTTCACCAGGACTAGCCTTCATTCCTTCCCCATCTTGTTTAAGATCTGCTGTTAGGTCTGTAAGTGCTTTTATAAGCAAAGCTTTGAACTGTGCTCAGAAAGATTTTCTATCTGCTGCTTCATTAGATTAGAAATTTGCTGTCTGATCAGCTGCGTCGCTGGGATCTCTATCATGATCTGTGCCATCCTGAACAGTTTTGTGTTTACCTTTGCTTCCTGGGCAGGGTTGTCACACCTCTTACGCTATAGTGGGGGGAGCCCTGTGCACTCCTCACAACTGGACGTTTTCTGTGGGGGTAGGGGGTCCAAGATGAATTCCTGCCGTTCAATCTCTGCTGAGAGACCAGGAGCCTCCTCCTACATCCCCACTCCCACTGGGCCTCACAGTGCAAGGCAGTGGAGGTCTGCCTTCCCCATCTTTGGAATTGCAAGCTGACAGGTTGGGTCTGCAGCTGGGTGTGCTCCCCAGGTGCTTCTCACCACCCCTTAAATATGGGTGTCTGGGCTTATCACTGTCTTGCCGCCGTCACTGCTGCTGCCATGAACAGCACAGCTTGACCTCTCCTCCCTGGCTTCACCCCTCTTACCTGTCCGGATGAGCACCAGTTCTTTATAACTTCATACGTTAGACTTCCATTTATTTTCTGGAACTTCTGGTTATTGCTGGTCTTGCGGTAGTTGTATTCCTTCTTAGTTGTGGAGGGAGATGGAGCGTGTCAGTCTAGGCCTCCATCTTGGCTGGAAGTCTCCTGTCTTTGTTTGCTTCCATGTTCCAGGGAGAGCTGTCACTCCTACTATGTTGTAAGGGGCAGAGCCTTAGGGATTCGTCAGTAATGGGAGACCTCTTTCACCACATTGTGGTGCTATCTGCGGGGGAGGGGTCTGAGAAGGAACAAAGCCGCCTGCTCAGCACTGGCCCCTTTTCCAGGCACTTCTCCCACTTCCGCACAGGACTGGTGCTCCTCTAGCTGCTGCCCTGGCCGTCGTTCCCAGATGGGTGGGTCCGCGGACGTTCTAGGACTGTGGGGGCCCTTTAAACAAGTGGAGTCTGCTGAGAGACCGGCAGTTTCTGCCTCCATCTCAACTCCCACTGGTTTGCACAGTCAAAAGCAATGAGGCTTGATTTTCCTTGGAGCTGGGACAGTGAGCTGCTCTGGTGAGGAGCTGGGAACGCTCCCCAGGTGTCCCTCCTGACTTTTTAAAACATGTAACTGCACTTTCTGCCAGCCTGCTGCTGTTGCCACTGCTGCCACCACCACACCATGTCCTCTCCACCTGGGTTCCACCCCTCCTACCTGTCTGGATGAATATTTTTTCTTTATATCCTTGTTTGCTGGACTTCCTTGCACTTTGATTTTCTGGAACTTCTGGTTGTTTCTAGTTTTGAGGTAGTTGTATTCCTTCTTAGTTGTGGAGGGAGACTCAGCATGTCTGTCTACTCCTCCATCTTGGCCAGAAGTCCTCCAATTATGCTTCTTAATCCCTGTACCATTTCCCCATTTCTCCCTCAGCCCCTTCCCAGCTGATAACCTTCCAAATGATGCCCATACTTATGATTCTGTTTCTATTCTGGTTGTTTGCTTAGTTTGTCTTTGTTTTTATTTTTTAGATTCTGTTATTGATAGTTGTGAGTTTGTTGTCATTTTAATATTCATAGTTTTGATCTTCTTTTTCTTAAATAAGTTCCTTTAACATTTCATATAATAATGGCTTGGTGAGGATGAATTCCTTTAGTTTTACCTTGTCTTGGAAGCACTTCATTTGCCCTTCTATTCTAAATGATAGCTCTGTTAGACAGAGTAGTCTTGGTTGTAGATCCTTATTTTTCATCACTTTGAATACTTCTTGCCAGTCCCTTCTTATCTGCAAAGCTTCTTTTGAGAAATCAGCTGGTAGTCTTATAGGGACATCTTTGTAGGTAACTCTCTTAATTTCTTTGGCTGCTTTTAAGATTCTCTCTTTAGATAACCTCTAGCATTTTAATTATGATGTGTCTTGATGTGGTCCTCTTTGGGTCTAGCTTATTTGGGATTCTCTATATTTCCTGGACTTATATGTCTATTTCCTTTGTCACATTCGGAAAGTTTTCCTTCATTATTTGTTCACACAAGTTTTCAATTTCTTGCTCTCCTTCTTCTCCTTCTGGCACCCTATGATTCTAATATTGGCATGTTTAAAGTTGTCCCAGAGGTTCCTAAGCCTCTCTTCATTTATTTTTCAATTCTAGTTTCTTCATTCTGTACTGGTTGACTGTTCATTTCTTCCTTATGTTCCAAATCATTGATTTGAACCTTGGCTTCCTTCCCTTCACCATTGGTTTCATGTGGATTTTTCTTCATTTCACTTAGCATAGCCTTCATTTCTTCCCTTATGCATTTGTCATACTTAATCTTGTCTATCAAGTCTGTGAGCATTATTATCACCAGTATTTTGAACTCTTCATCTGTTAGGTTGGCTATCTCCTTGTCACTCAGTTCTCCCACTGGAACCTCTATCTGTTTCCTCTTTTGTGCCATACTTCTCTGCCTCCTCAACTTGACTGCCTCTCATGTTTGCCTCTTTGTCTTAGGTAGAACTGTCACTCCTGTTACATTGTAAGGGGAAGAGCCTTAGGTATTCATCAGTGTGGGGCAACCCATTTCACCATGTTGTGCTGCTATAAGTGGGGAAGGGGGCACTTGCCCTTTTCCAGGCACTTCTCCCACTTCATGTATGGGGCTGGAGGCCCTCTAGCTGTTGCCCTGATTGTGGTTCCCAGAGAGAACTGGTCTGCAGACATTGTAGAACCATGGGGGCCCTCTAAACAAATGGATGCTGCTGAGAGACTGGCAGTTTCTTCCACCACCCCAACCCCCACTGGTTTTCACAGTCAGAAGGAATGAGGCTTTATTTTCCCCCACGGCGGAGCTGTGAGCTGCACAGTCTGGTGTGGGGCTGGGATCTCTACCCAGGTGTCCCTCTCGACTTATATTATGTGTGACTTCTCTTTCCACTGGCCAGCCACAGTCACTGCCTTGCTGCTGCCACCATCATGCCACATCTTCTTTGCCCATCCTACCTGTCTGGATGAGTATTGCTTCTTTATATCCTTGTTTGTTGGACTTCCATGCAGTTCAATTTTCTGGTAGTTCTGGTTGTTTTTAGTTTTGAGGTAGTTGTATTTCTTTTTCTTGTTGTGGAAGGTGGCGAAGCATGTCTACCTATGCTTCCATCTTGGCCAGAAGTCTGAAAGGTTTCTTAATGTCTGCATACCTCAGTTTCTCTATCTGTAAAATGGGGCTGTTAATACATTGTAATATTTACCTCATAGGGCTGTTGAGATGACTGAATAATTCAATATATGAATAAAATATTTTGAATAGAGTCAGACACTTAGCAAGTGCTCTGTGAGTGAGAGCAGCTATTCAAATACACGCTTAGGATTTGAAGCTGGATTAAACTGAGTTTGCCTGGACCCAGAGATGGCTCTGAGATAGGACTCCATTGAGGTGTTGCATGGCCTGACACTGTGCAGCTGAAGGGAGCAAACTGCACTCAGGGAGCACACAGTTTAGTTTGGAAAATGATTTTCTCTATCTGCTTCTTCAAAAAATTGTTATCAAAGTCAACAAAGCTTGAAAACTCATTGGGGAATAGGGGGTGGCTTCAGCCCTCAGTATTTAGCTTGGGTGAAATCCCACCACTCTTCAGCTTCCTCAACTACAGAGGGACAAAGTACCCTGGGGTGGCTCCAAGCTTCTTCCTTCTCTGACAATCTGTGGATCTATGAATTTTTAAGTACAAAAACAAAACACAAGAAGGTCTAAATAAGCCCCAGATAACTTTCACTTAGTTCCACTAGTATTTGGCCAAAGATGGCCAAAAAGCTTGACCAAGTCTTTGGGGCTTGTTAGAGTGGGTCTGGCTGGCTTTTTCTGTCTTTCATAGTCCAGAAAAGCCACAGCTTGAGGCTGGGGAGCTGAATGTGTTTTAAGATCCCCAGAGGACTACTAGGTGGTTTACTGAATCCTAGAGAATCCAGCAGATTCCTCCCCACCTCAAGGACTACAATAAAGCCTGGAAATGTAGTTCCTCAGCACCCCTTCTCAGGGCTTACTCCTCTAGGAACAAGACAATGTCTTCTTGGTGACTTTGGTTACTGATGGAGTGTCCAGGATGACTCTCAGGTTATTCATCTTCTGAGGCATTTTTTGGGTGGGTGAGCAGAAAGAAAGGCATGAACCCATGATTCAGGTAAGAAAGGAATGACTCCATGATTCAAGTGAGAAAGGCATGAATCCATGATTCAGGTAATAAAGGCATAAATCCCTGATTCAGGTGAGAAAGACATGAATTCATGATTCAGGTAAGAGACCATTTACTGCCCTATTTGATTCTCAGCCATTATTTTGAGAAGCAGGCTGACATGAATTAGCAAGGGAATGTATACCTTGAAAAAGCAGTTAGAAGTCTGTCAGGTACAATCTAGAAACAGATCCAGACTAACAGAGTATTCTGAACTGAGACACCTGGAACAAATAACTATGATTTGTAATCAATGCACCATCACTTTATGTATGATATGATTATTTTTCATAAGTATGTCATGTGTACTTACTGTAAATTGTTTTTTACTTAGCAATCTTTTAAAATACAGGTAGAATAAGAATATGTTTCACTATAGTCCTCTTCCACAGGTGCCAGCATTATTGGAGTCAGGTGAGGGCTTAGACATCCCAAGGGGAATGGGGTAATGCATTGTAGACTCTGTGGTTTGCATAGGTAATTCTGGTTGCTAAGATAAAATCCAATGATAATTGACATTTGAATGGTTCTTCCTGGTGGAAGAAACCGTCCTGTGCAGAAGACCTTAGTATTAGTTATTGGTTAACCGGTATCTTGCTGTTATGAATAAACATTGATTTTTTTTACATCTTTATTAGTCATTTCCTCTACTAGAATGTGAGTTCTTAGGGTCTAGAGCAATGTTGGGCCTAGAGCAGTAGCTCAAAAATATATTAGTGAAATGAATTCATGGGGATGCTGCCCATAGCTGGAGTCTGATCTCTGTGCTTGAACTGAGTAGACTCAGGGATTAGACCTCAGAAGCTCTGTTGTTCTGTGAGGTCCCTTCTGATCTAGCCCAGCAACCTTAGTTTCACCTCTGTCTTTCTCCTTTTCTTCTCCCCGTTATTCTTTATTGTTTATGCTATTACACTTGTCTCCACTTTTTATTCCTCTACCCACCTCCACCCAGCCCCTGCTTTGCTTCTCCTTCAGGCCATCATCACACTATTGTTCATGTCCATAGGTTATGCATATATGTTCTTTGGCTAATATCTTCCCTTATTTTATCAAGTCCGTCCCTTCCTTATCCCCTCTGACAACTGTCAGTCTGTTCCATGTGTTCATGCCTCTGTTTCTATTTTGTTCATCAGTTTATTTTGTTCATTAGATTCCACATATAAGTGAAATCATATGGTATTTGTTTTTCACTGACTGGCTTATTTCATTTAGCATTATAATCTCCAGGTCCATCCACAGCTGTGTTAATGTACCACAGCCTTTTTATTCACTCATCTACTGATGGGCACTTGGACTGTTTCCAGATCTTGGCTATCATAAATCATGCTGCTATGCATATAGGGGTGCTTATATTCTAAGATTGTTGATTGTTGCTTTGGGATTGTTAGGATATATTCCCAGAAGTACGACTGCTGGGTCAAAAGGCAGTTCCATTTTTAGTTGTTTGTTTTGTTTGTTTTTGTGAGTTTTATTTAGGAAACTCCATACTGTTTTCCATGGTGGCTGCACCAATCTACATTCCCACCAACCATTCTTAAGGGCTCCCTTTTCTCCACATCCTCACAAACACTTGTTTGTAGATTTATTAATGATAGCCATTCTAGAAGGTGTGAGGTGGTACCTCATTGTGGTTTTCATTTACACTTCTCTGATGATTAGTAATGTTGAGCACTTTTTCATATGTCTCATGGCCATCTGTATATTCTTTAAGGAGAAGTGTTTATTCAGGTCCCTTGCCCCCATATTTTGATTGGATTGTTTGTCTTCCTGGTGTTGAGATGTATAAGTTTTTAATATATTTTGGAAATTAAAACATTATCATATGTATCATTAGTGATTATGTTCTCCCATACAGTAGGTTTCCTTTTCATTTTGCTGATGGTTTCTTTTGCTGTGCAGAAGCTTTTTAGTTTGATGTAGTCCCATTTGTTTATTTTTCTTTTGTTTCCCTTGCCCTAGGAGTTATATTGGCAAAAATGTTGATATGTGAGATATCTGAAATTTTACTGCCTATGTTTTCTTCTGGGATTTTTATGGCTTTGAAACTTACATTTTAGTCTTTTATCCATTTTGAGTTTGTGGTGTGTGGTGTAAGATGGTGGTCTAGGTTCATTTTATTTTTTTGCATGCACCTGTCCAATTTTCCTAATACCACCTATTAAAGAGACTGTTTTTACTCCATTGTATGCTCTTACTTCCTTTGTTAAATATTGATTGACTGTCAACGCATGGATTTATTTCCGGGCTCTCTGTTCTATTCTATTGATTTATATGCCTGTTATTATGCCAGCACCAGGCTGTTTTGATTACAGTGGACTTATAGTATAGTTTGATATCAGGTATTGTGATATCTCCGATTTTATTCTTCTTTATCAAGATTGCTGAAGCTATTTGGGGTCTTTTTTGGTTCCATATAAACTTTTGGAATATTTGTTTAGATCTGTGAAATCTGTGATTGATACTTTAATAGGAAGTGCACTGAATCTATAGAATGCTTTGGGTAATATGGATATTTTAATGATATTAATTCTTCTATTCCATGAACACAGTATGTGATTCCACTTATTTGTATTTTCTCAGTGCTTTTTTCTTCAGTGTCTTATAGTCTTTTGTCTATTTGGTTAAATTTATTCCTAGATACCCTATTTTTTTGTTGTTGCAATATTGAAAGCAATTATTTTCTTATTTTCTCTTATATTTCTTAACTGTCCTCCATGAGTCAGTCTTGAACTTTTTTTACTCATTTGCTTTTTCTCCCTGCAGGAGCCAAAAACACAGCCCTGGAAAATGTGAGTTTTCAAGTTCTCAGGCAGTGGCCCTCAACTGTGATTGGCAAATCATGACAACTGTGGGCTTTGAAAGAATTAACTACGCCAGCCCACCCCTTTCAAGGCCTAGTTGGTGTGAGACTGGGCCTGGGCATCAGTGTTTGTTGAAAGCTTCTCATGTGCAGCCAGAGTGGAGAACCACTGGGGTAGCTCTTCTCAAAGTGTCATCAACATCAGAATCATTTAGGAGGCTTGCTTGTTAAACACTTACATTCAGCCCCTCCCCTAGTTTCTGAGGAGGGAGCTCAGAATCCCTGTTTCTAACAAGCTCCTTGGATGTGCTGCTGCTTTCAGTCTGGGCACAGCTTTGAGAAGTGCTGCCCACAGCCACCCAACCCTCCCTGAGCTGCACTGTTTTGTGCCCCTTCCTCTCTGCTACTCTGGCTTCTCCCTTCCACTTATTAAGGCATGTGTTTTGCCCTCTACACTGTTCTGTCCTTTGCTGAGCTCTGGGTTATGTCTGCCAGGGTGTCAAAAAGAAGTGTTTTTTATCTATTCCTAACCTAAAGGAGATTGGAATGCCTCAAAAGATGTTTTATCTGAGGGAGAAAGGGACCCCCAAATGGGGAACTAAGTGCATGAGTGGACACATTTGAAGGTGGTTAGGGTGTAGGCTCTGGGTTGGTTTGTCCTTGAGAGGTGTGCTTGTTGGTGAATGTTTACTGTCTCTAGGACTTGGTGACTTCTAGGAGGGGTCAGCAAGTATCCAGATGTCAAAGCATCAGGATAGAGATGTGTTTAATAAAAGATATGGCTAACACAGGGTGGTTTGCAGGGCAATAAGGAGTCGATGGCTCTGAGCCGGATCATAGTGTTCACTTGGGTCCATTTTAAAGTCACTCTCTTAAAAGCACCATTTGGTCCATAAAATGTGCAGTGATGTGTCCCTGCTCCCGTCCTCTAAGCTCAGCCAGAACTCTACAGCTTGTGGGCTCAGGCACCTGCAGCAGCATGCATCACTGCCACCCACAGACCTGAGGGGACAAAGCCAGTAGTTTTTGTGGGGTGATGTGAGAAGCATGTGGACATCATTTCCTGTGAAGGCTGGTGTACCAGACCATGACAGAGTGTTAAAAATGTGGACTTTCCTCAGTTGAGGCCCTTTCTAGCTGCCAGAGCCCACTGATTTCTAAGTACCGAGCCTGCCACAACTGCCTGCCCTGGGTGCTTTGAAGATGCTAAGTGGAAATTAGGCTTTGCATTAAGTGTGGGTGCCTGTCAGGAGTACTAGGCTGTTTTGTGTAACATGCTACATGGATGAGAAAGCAGTGGGTTTCTCTGGGGCCTCACAGGGTAACTCAGGTCCCATCACATCACTGCTCCCAGAGGCATGGGGCTCAGGTGTCAGCTGAGCCAAATGTTCTACATATTCCTGAGAAATTATTAGAAAGCAGAGAAAGGTCTTATTTTTTAAGAAAAGAAGTGCCTGGCAGCTAGAAGATATTATAGAAGCTGGGGATATATTAGGGTGGGAGGTGGTGGGGATGTGGGTGGGGGTGGCCATAAAGGCTGTTTGACCCAAAACTGACAGTCATGAAATGCTGTGGATGGTGACTTTGAAGTTTTATCTTTGAGTTATGCATCGAGTCACTGAGGTTTGGATGACTCCTAAAGTACTTATTTAGAAATATAAACATTTAAAATACAACCTGATGGCTATTATTTAATTTTGGCATAGATCTTTAATGTCCTGAGAGTGTCCCTTGAATTTTTTTCAAATATTCTGCAGTGGCTGAGGTCTTTCTCCTTACCTGTTGAAGCCCTGCCAGGTGCTAGCTGGAAACAGTAATTACTGGGTAAGCAGTAGCACTGGGAGACTGGCATGGCTCTGGGGGAATGAGAATAAAGTGTAGCACTTCATTAAGGAAAAAAAAAAACAAAAAACCCAAACCCAAGACACACACATGCACACACACGCGCACGCACACACACAAGTCTAGGTTAGGGACCACTTTTTTTCAAACTACCTTTCTTATCAGTCTAAATTCAATTTAATAATTCAGCTATCTATGTTTTTTATTTCTAACAGGAGCCATGAAGAACTAGTGGAATACTGATGAATAGCTGATGGGTGGTGGGCTCCCATCAAGATAAGCTCTGCAGGTCTCAGTTCCCCATGTCAATCTGGGGCTTTGTATTGGCATAGGTGATAGACATACAACTCAGCTGTCAGAGGTGGCAGCAGCTCTCAGTTCTGATGCATAGTAAAGACACTGACCCTCAGATGGACTGAATGTGTGCATGAGGTCATCATGATTTGGTCTATTCTCTTTCAATGTGTATCAGATCCAAAAGAAGCTAAGACTTTTGGCAAGCAAAGTCCTTCTGCCTGCCCCCATTGGGTGGACATGTAAGCTGGAGCTCTGCAGCAGAATAATAGAATGAATGATATGGTAGAGATCACAGGAGAAAATCTTTCCCCTTTCTGATTCTAAGGAAAAGGAATTTTTTTTCAGTTCCCCCACAGAGCACAGAGTGAATGCCTATCAGTGACCTGGGATGTTGGTGTCTAGGGTTTTTCTCCAGTACAGGCCACGTCCCCAGAAATGGCAGGTCCCAGACCCAGGAGGTGACAGGACAAGGCTGAGAGAAGAAGAGCCCCATTCCATACAAAGGAGACAGTGGTCCTTAAGTAAGAGAAGGTGGGGCCTGCCTGTGCCTCCTGAGACCCGTATGGAAGGAAGGCTTGCTTGTGAGTGGAGGAGCAGGGATGCAGGCTGCTCTGGGGCATTCAGTCCTGGATTGGGGTCTGGGTGCCCTGGGGAAGGAGAGTAAACATAAAATGGGACCAGCTTCCAGCTCCCCTCTCCTCTAGGACACATTTTTTTTTCTGTTATTGTCTAGATGAGCATACCAGGCCTTAGAATTTTCAATTTTATAGAGTCTGATTGCCAAATTGACATTATGAATTTAATGACCATATGTTAAAGCATGCAGATCCAGGGAAAGGTCCTGGGACTGAAAATTGACCCCCTAAAGGGAGGGCAGAGGAAGACTGAGGAAAAGAGGCTGGCCACTCCTGTCTAGTAATTAACTGAGTTTATTAAGGGAAACTTAATATATGAAGTGCATTTTGGGTGGCTGCAAGATGAAATGGATCCCCATGCTGCTTGGCAGGTGCCAAAGAATTATCCAGGACAGAAAGGGGAAAGTGACAGGTACTAGCATGTGAATTCTGCCAGGTACAGCAAATTGCTTTACATGTTTAACCAGGTCAGACAACCAGGAACAAGCGTGTACTGGGAGGCAGGGCAGGCAATTGATTTATGTCAGAATGAACATCAGTTATGATCAGACAGTCACTAAGGGAGGTTTGCAGTAAGCAAGCTCTGTTCCGGCCTGAGGCCTGCTTGTAGGTCAGACAGCTGTCATGTCATGGGACAGTGTCTCCTCCACACCATATATTCTTGACTCAAATTTAAGGACTCTGATCTGCTACAAATGAATTTATGGGGACAATATAACAGAAGCTGTCTCATAAAAGCAGGGAAAAATAGTCCCCATTACAGTACACAACAGAGTGGCCAGCACATGCTGTCCACCTCTCCTGCCCTTCTCACTTTCCCCAACCCTCTGTCCTCCACATTGCAGGAAGAAAAGGGATTGGAATCTTTCCAAAAGTGTTTCCAGAGGATACTACTGATTTCTGAAACAGAATAGACTCTGGAAAGGCCTTCTGGGTCTAAAAAGTGAAGGCTCATTACTTTAATCCTCGCAATAAACATCCTGGGTGACTTTCACCTCAAACCTCAGAGGATTTCTAGATACTTTGGTACATTCAGTGTCTGTTTGGTTTCCCATCAGTTAGTGGAGAAATTGAGCCATATGTAGCTGAGATAGTGAGACCAGGACAGTGTAGGCAATGGATAGGAATGAAGGGATGTAGAAAAGGCAGCCATTTCTCCCTGAGTGTGACTACAGATTGGGGACTTGTGGCTGACTGTTGGGTCTGAGACATGAGTTCTTGAAAGACCTAGTCAAGCAATTCTTGCAGCTCTGTGATGGAGTTTTCCCATAGAAAGACATGAGGTTACGTAAATTCTTCTTTATGGATCACAAGATCGGCAGTTACACTTCAGCATGGTCAAAGGCAGATTGCGTGATTTCACTTCCTCTCTTTGGCTATATTAAGCCATAGGCTGCCCTGTGCTATTTAGTGAATAGAATCCAAGGTAGGGCAGCTAGAACTGATGTGTTTGATGTCTTTGACCACAGAGAGTGTAGGGAGGGCTCAGTTGTTCTCATGCCCTTTATCCTGGGATGATTATGGTATTTGCTGAGATTTCCCTGTTGGGGTGAATTCACACCTTTGAAATTTACTTGGCTCTGTCCTTGGAAAAAGAATAAACATGGATACAGTGTAAATTTTACCTGTTGCTCAACCAACTCCATTTTGGGGGTATTCATAGCTTCCATAAGAACACTTCCCCTCATGACATTATATACACTGTCAAATTGTTACAGTTTCCTCACCTGTGGTCCCCCTATGTGCTGTACCTCAACTGCTCTTTTTGAAACTGTATGGCTTTGACCATCTCTAAGTTTCCATCTAGCTGCAACATTGTGTTTCTCTCAGATTTTATTTACCCAATCTGCATTGTGACCTCTAAGTTACCTTCCTTGTTAACAAAAGGATAAAACTAGGGCCATTGGGCCATTGGGCCATTTTGACTTTCAGTCCTTTGTTTGGGATATGAAATTCTTAAGTTTTCTTTAAAAGAGTTTCTGCATCAGTCTTTTCATATGGAAGAACCTCAATATCTGAATAAATCGGACAGGAAGTGTCATTAAGGTTAGTAACATGACTTTTTAAGGACACTTTGAAAAGTGTTCTCTTCCATCCACCAACAGAGGTATCGATGTAATACCTCTGCCTAAACTTTGACACAGCCCAACATGTAGGCAAGACCCAGAGGGCTTGAGTCTGGCCCCATGCCTCCGTGGAACTGGCCAAGTCTTTCCCTTCCCTCCACTTGGCTTCTTATTCATATCAAAGAGGGCACTGGACCAAGAGGTTTTTAAAGCCACTCTAGGTTGGAGAGCAGAGCTGGGGGGGTGGCATGGCTGAAGTGGCCCCTGTGTGTCTATGGGGCAAATGCTATGGTCCTTTCTGACACCATGGGGGTGGCTCATGATGGGAGGCAGGAGCTGTCAATGTCACTGTGGGTCTGTTAGGGAAAGCTAGAAGACATGTTTTGTACAGACACGACTTAGGACCAAATTCTTATTTTCAGAGTACAAACTAATCATTTAGGCAAATTCCACAAACTATAATAAAAATTTAGAAAATCACCCCCTTCCTTCACTTAACAATTAAAATCATGTAAGACTGGGAGCCAGGGATTAATAAGCTTAACCTTCCTTCAATCTCATCCCACTGGTTAAAGACTGAAAGTCCTTTTCTCTCTAATAGGTCCTCAGTTGGTCAAAGTACACACCACTTTAAAACTACCTCTCAGCTGAAAGGACATAAGTCTTAGTGTCACAAAAAATAGGGAAACTTACACAGAGTTTCCTTGGCTACTTCCCCATCTGAGTGATTGTGCATCCTGCACTATAGCCCGGGGTGCTCTCCTGTGAGGAGGGAAAAGGTGTGTCTACCATCACCCAGTCGGAGAGAGTGACACATCCTGATTAGGAAATCCCTGCAGGATGAGAATATATATCCCTACTCTGAACGCTGAGCTTCCACTAAGGTGAAAGTTAGGCCTGGCAACTTCCCCAGGTGGGAAGCAACAAGGTGAAAAATGCAGAGCTGCAGGTAAGAGGCTTCTGGGGGGGGGGGGTTATGGGGGAAGTGGAGAGAGAGAGAGAGAGAGAGAGAGAGAGAGAGAGAGAGAGAGAGAGAGAGAGAGAGAGAAGGAGAGAGAGATCTGTGAGTCATGATTCCAGAGTTCCATTTCTGGATGGAATTTCAGGCAGCTCTCCTGATGTCTTTGGACCTCAGGTGCCTCCTCTGGTGACCATCCTCATCTCTGTGACCTTCGTTACCTGTGTGAAGATAACCTTGGTTTTTAAGTCTTCAGTTTTTCTGTCACAAAAGGGGCTGGATCTGAGGGTTTCTGAGGACATTTGATGAGTCAAAGTGACAGGCAAAAGTGCTGTGGGATTCCGTGAGAGGAAACAAACTGCTGTGGACGGGTCCCCACCCCATGAGAGGCCATGCCTGTGACACTACACTGAAATAAGACTTTTTCTTTGGGAGGATCATGAGAGTTTCTAGTGGGGCATGTTTTCTTTTTTAAAGTAAGTATAACTTTTCTAACAGCTGTGCTCCTGGGGCTGGCTGAGCACTAGCCCTCATGCTTGTCTGGGAGAAGCCACAAGCAATGTAGTGGGAAAGTGTGAGCCCCGTAGCTAAAGGGCTTGGGTTCAAGTTTTGACTTTGCATTTTACTGGCCATATGAGGTCATATATGTTCATAATGTAACTCTCTTTAAAATATTCTGTACTCTACTGACTAAGGAGTACCATTTGAGTAGATGTCATTCACCCACTGGCCAGCAGCTTGCTAGTGATTGACAGCCAGGAAGAATTTGCTTACCTTGCTTATTCTCATGAAATAATAATATAGTGGGCATGATTCTTTAAAAATGTCTTTTTACCCTCAATTATAATGAAATAAATTACACAATTTATTTTTACCTTCTCAGTGCCTCAGTTTCTCCATCTGTTCACTGTGATCTTAATGAGGAGGAGGATCACAGGGTAGTGGGAAGAGTATATGAATATGAATCATGAAAAGCACTTAGAATTGTGCCTGGCACAAGGTGGGTGCTGCCTACATGTCTGCTCTCACTATTAGGCCTCCCCTTTGAATCCCACATCCCTTTGGAGACCTTTCATCATCTTGGAAACACAGCTCCCTTGGGAGTCCCCTACCGCAAGGCCCCAGTTCTGCCAATCATCTCTGAGTTTCCTCCTTTGTCAGCTGGGGCAGTTGAGGGCTTGAACTTCCCAGTCCCTCCCAGCAGCTTGTGTCTGTGGTGCCATGCTCCTGGCCCCCTCTCTGCAGTCCATCCAAACCCCAAGTGCACCTTCTCCCTGGTCTGTTTCTCTGAGCTCTGCCCTCCCAAGAAAACAGTGTGTTTCTTTCTAACCAGCTCAGTATGGTATGAAAGAGCACCCCTTCCTTCAAACATCATCATAGTTTTGTCCATGTTACTTGTATTTTTAGCCACCTTTATTATCCTGAAAGGTAAGAAGGAGGTCTCTGACCAATTTTCCCCAGTTGGCCTGGGAGCTTCTTTCATGTGCTGACAGCAGGCCTGTCAACATCCCTACTCTCACCCCAACCTTCAAAGTCCAATGGTTTGACAACAAACAACTAAATGATGTGGAAGAGTCACAGACCTCTCCTCCACTCCTCCCTCAGGTTAGCAGAGTTGGTCTCTTGTGACAAAGCAACTGAATAGATTTGGGTTGTTTTTTTTTATGTTATCATTACCTGCTTTCTATATAGGGACACTTGATCATGACAGGGCCTTTGGCCAGTTGTTCTCAAACCTGAACCTACAATATCACCTGAAGGGCTTGTTAAAACACAGTTCTGGGCCCTGTCAGAATTTCTAATTCAGTAGGGGTTTGTGTATGTGTGTGTGAATGACTTGTGTTTATAATAAGTTCCAAGGTGATGCTGATACTGCTGGTCTGGGAACCACACTTTAAAGACCTGTTCTTAGGAGATAAGATGAGGAGGTTTCATGTCCAGTGGCAAAACTACAAGTTATTTCAGAACAAGAGCCTTGGAGGCCATTTCAAAACAGAATTCACAGAGTTCTTCTACTGGGTTTGACATGCATGCTAGGAGTGGGGAGGTATTAAATAGGATTATTCTGTTTAACAGATGGAGAAGTAGACACAGCAGGGACAAGCGAGTCCCTTAGTGTCTGAAACTTGACCTTAGTCTCCTATCAATTTTGTTCTCTGCCCACAAAGGAATGTTGCTTAAAGGAAAAAGGCATCAGAAAGGTAACAAGATTATGGAAGCTTCTGTGGCCAGCTGATGGGCCAAACTCAGTGTGGCCACAAGAAAAATAGTGATGGGTCGATGTTGATTCTATAGCATCTCAGAGTCTCTGCTCCAGTAGTTCTTAGCCCTGGATGAACATTAGAATCACCAGGAGAGCTTCTAGAAATCCCTATACCCAGGACTGTTGCTAAACAGTAGGAGGGATCCTACCTTTCACCGTCTACCAGGCAAATCTCCAAAGACAGAGTTTGGTGGAAAAGAAAGTAATCTTTTATTTAATGGCAAGTTTCTGCCTAAAATATCTGGTAACAAAAGGGGAAAGAAAAAGTCAGAGTATGACATCAAAAGCAGCTATTTAAATATCTGTCATTACAACTACTACATGGGTTCAAGAACTGAAAATAACACAAGATCAAAAGTCTGTCCACAGTGTTGACTATTATCACAAAGGTCTTTGGAAATAATGGCAAGTTCCTGCCTCAAATCCCATCTCCTCTAAGACACCCAAAGAAAATCACCCTGTCACCCTCTGCCAGCTTAGTACAAGGTTGCACCAGGAACCTCTTTTCCCACCCAAAAGTATCATAAACATAGATGGCTTAGCTGGTCTCTAGTCACTGTGCAGCTTCAGGCATCTTTCAGAATCTATGCCCTGAGGCCTCTGCTCATAGGCCTGCACCCTCCACTGTTGACAGGCCTGCTGGCAACTGTTGAAACATCCCACACTGGGGGAGGGGAAAGAACCAACTGCCTTTCTGCTTCCTGGCATGCTGTTTCAAAACTCCTCTCCCAGAATCCCGTGTGTGCCAAAAGCCAGTGGGAGGGTGCAACTTTCCAGAAAATGAGGGCCAGTGTTGGCCACGTTTGACTTTGCCCCTCTTCCAGCTACCATATTTAGCAAGGGGGCAAAGTCTCCAGTCACGCATGCACAGCTCAAATCCTTTCCCCTGCCTTTACAGGACCAATTACATCAGAAACTTGGAGTTTGGGGCCCAGGCATCAGTTGCTTTTAAAGCTTCCCAGGCAATTCTGATGTATAGTCAAGGCTGAGTCCACCTCCCTGTTCTACCTCTTAACCTCCTCCCTGCCCTCTCTGATTATAAACTAATCAGAGACTTATTCTCCTTTCAAAACTTGTGTTCTGAACCTGTCATTGATGTGATGATTCTCATAGAATAGTCATTTGACTCATCAAGTAGCACAATCAAGAGAGGAGTCTGAAAATCTGTACTAAACTTCATCCTCTGTGATTGTGGCACTTGATTTTGGGGAAAAGAACCCAGTTTAAAACCTGGATATGACCTTGCTATTTGACTTAGGAACATAACTTGATGTTTTTGGATGCTAGTTTCATTCATCAGAAGAAAGGGATGGATTAGAGAGCAGGGTTCTTTGTTATTTTTAAGAATCTCTGGGTACTTCTGGTCAAGATGGAGGCAGGGGTAGACATGTTTTGCCTCCTTGCACAACATAGAAGAATTACAACCAGATCTCAAAACTAGTAACACCCAGAACTGTCAGAAAATCGAGCTGTATGGAAGTCCAACAACAAAGGATTTAAAGAAGACACACTCATCCAGATGAGTAGGAAGGGCAGAGATGCCAAAATGGGCAGAGAGGTGGTGTGGCACGGAAAGGTGGTGGTGGCAGCAACAGTGGCGGAATCGATAGAAGTGATACCATGGGATCAAGTGGTCCCAAGCCAGACCACACAGCCCAGGGTTCTAGAATTGGGAAGATAGACCAGTGGGGGTAGGGGTGGCAGAAGATACCATCAGATTTTCACTACTTAAAGGGCCAGCATAGTCTTTGAATGTATGTAAACCCACCCACTACTGGATTCACCACTGGGGCAGCAGCTGGAAGGGCACAAGTCGCACTTGGGAAGGGGGTGAACTGACTGGAAATGAGCTGCCAGAAGTCAAGCGGCAGCCTTGTCCCCCCTCTGAGCTTTCCCCACACAGTCACAAAGTAGTGAAGTGGGTTGCCCTGCCCTGGCAATCACCTAAGGCTTTGCACCACACAACTTACAGGTGTCTTTTATACATAGGCCAAGCTACTAAGACAGGACGTAAAAGAAGCTCTACCTAAAACACAGAAACAAATACAGAGTGGCTGCTAAATTGAGGAGACAAAAAAATATGGCTCAAATGAAAGATCAAAACTCCAGAAAAAGAACTAAGCAAAACAGAGCTAGCTAACCTATCAGATGCAGACTTCAAAGCACTGGTTATCAGGATCCTCAGAGAACTCCTTGAGTATGGCAAAAAAATAAAGGAAGAAATGAAGGTTACACTACGTGGAATAAAGAGTAATCCATAGGAAACCAACAGAGAAGGGAAGCAAGCTGGGATTCAAACCAATGATTAGGGACATAAGGAAGAGATAAACATTGAACAAGAAAAAAACAAAAAAGAAAAGAAAAGAATTAAGAAGAACAAGGATAGGCTTAGGAACCTCTGGGACATCTCCAAATGTGCCAGCAGCTGAATCATATGGATGCCAGAAGGAGAAGGAGAAGAGCAAGACATTGAAAACTTACTTGAAAAAATAATGAAAGAAACCTTCCCTAATTTGATGAAGGAAATAGACATAAAAGTCGGGGAAGCATAGAGAGTCCCAAACAAGTTGGCCCCAAAGAGGAACACACCAAGACTCATCATAATTAAAATGCTAAAGGTTAAAAGATGAAGGGAGAGTCTTAAAAATAGCAAGAGAAAAGCAGAGAGTAACCTACAAAGGGGCCCCTATAAGACTGTCAGCTGATGTCTCAAAAGAAATTTTGCAGGCAAGAAGGGACTGGCAAGAAGTATTCGAAGTGATGAAAAGTAAGGACCTACAACCAAGACTGCTCTATCCAACAAAGCTATCATTTAGAATAGAAGGGCAGATGAAGTGCTTCTCAGACAAGGTAAAACTAAAGGAATTCATTATCACCAACCATTATTATATGAAAAGTTAAAGGGACTTATTTAAGAAAAAGAAGAAGATCAAAACTATGAACATTAAAATGACAACAAATTCACAACTATCAATAACAGAATCTAAAAAATAAAAACAAACTAAGCAAACAACTAGAATAGGAACAGAATCATAGGTACAGCTATCATTTGGAGGGTTATCAGCTGGGAGGAGGCTGGGGGAGAAATGGGGAAATGGTACAGGGATTAAGAAGCATAATTGGTAGGTACAAAATTGACAGGGGATGTTAAGAATAGTATAGGAAAGGGAGAAGCCAAAGAACATACAGGCACAATCCATGGGCATGAACTAAAAGGAGATTGCTGGAGGCAATGGAGGGGAAGAGGTACTGGGAAAAGGGGAACAATTGGGACAACTGTAATAACATAATCAATACAATATAATTTAAAAAGAATCTCTGGAAAGTATTCACAGCACCGAAATTTTTCATGAAATGTCAAGAAGCAATTTAAGAATACTTGGACATAGGACTTCCAGCCAAGAGGGAGGCGTAGACAGACATGCTACATCTCCCTCCACAACTAAGAAGGAATACAACTACCTCAAAACTAGAAACAACCAGAAGTTTCAGAAAACCAAGGTGCATGGAAGTCCAGCAAACAAAGATATAAAGAAGAAATACTCATCCAGACAGGTAGGTGTGGCGGATCCGGGGTGGAGAGGACACGGCGTGATGGTAGAAGCAGTGGCAACAGCAGGCTGGTGGAAAGTGCAGTCACAGGTTTTAAAAAGTCAGGAGGGACACCTGGGGAGCATTTACAGCTCCTTACCAGACCTGGAAGCTCACAGTCCCTGCTCCTGGGAATATCAAACCTCATTGCCTCTGACTGTGCAGACCAGTGGGGGTTGGGGTGGAGGCAGAAACTGCCAGTCTCTCAGCAGACTCCGCTTGTTTAAAGGGCCCCCATGGTCCTAGAACATCTGCAGACCCACCCATTCTGGGAACGACAGCCATGGCAGCAGCTAGAGAGGCATCAGTCTGGTATGGAAGTGGGAGAGGTGCCTAGAAAAGGGGCGAGTGCTGGGCAGGTGGCATTGTTCCCTCTCGGACTCCTCCCCCACATACAGTGCCACAACATGGTGAGACAGGTCATCCTGTACTGACGAATCCCTAAGGCTCCGCCCCTTACAACGTAATAGGAGTGACAGCTCTACCTAAGACACAGGCAAACAAACACAGGAGCCTATCAGAATGAGGAAACAGAGAATTATGGCCCAAAAGGGG
The DNA here is from genome assembly GCF_987537825.1 of Furipterus horrens. NCBI lineage: Eukaryota > Metazoa > Chordata > Mammalia > Chiroptera > Furipteridae > Furipterus > Furipterus horrens. Next base: position 81,367,706 of record NW_028327176.1, on the reverse strand, counting down.
GAACGGATCAGTATTCCAGTGGTAGAACTAAGTGACAAGGAGATAGCCAACCTAACAGATGAGGAGATAGACAGAAACAGAATTCAAAACACTGGTGATAAAGATGCTCACAGGATTGACAGATATGCTTGAGTATGGCAAACACATAAAAGAAGAAGTGGGGAGGGATAGTTATTTTTTACAAACCATGGGTATGGACTTGGGGGGGGTTCTGGGGGAGGGAGATGCTGGGTGGAGGGGAGTAAAGGGGAGAAAATTGGAACTATTGTAACAATATAATCAATAAAGAAAAGCTGGGGAAAAAAAGAACCTACTCTAACAAAAAAATAATAATAAAAGAATGGACTGTGTTAAAAAAAAAAAAGAAGTGAAGGCTATGCTAAGTGAAAGAAATAAAAATACACACAAAACCAATGGTGAAGGGAAGGAAATGGGTTCAAATCAATGATTTGGAACATAAGGAAGAAAACAACAGTCAACCAGTGCAGAATGAGGATGCAAGAATTGGAAAAAATGAGGAAAATTTCCCAAATTTTGCAAAGGAGATGGACATACAGGTCTGGGAAGCAGGGAGGTCCTGGGTGAGCTGGACCCAGAGGGGACCACACCAGATGCATCATGATTGAGATGCCAAAGGTGCAAGATAAAGAGAGAGTCCTGGGGGCAACAAGAGAGAGGCGGAGAGTTGCCTACGGGGGGTGGGGGGGTGCCTATAGGACTATCAGCTGATTTCTCAGAGGACACTGTGGAGGCAAGAAGGGACTGGCAAGCAGTATTCAATGTGATGAAGTCAACCTGCAACCAGGATTACTCTATCCAGCAAAGGTATCATTTGGAATGGAAGGGCAGATGAAGTGCTTCCCAGACAAGGTAAAGCTAAAGGAGTTCATCATCACCAAGCCATTATTATATGAAATGTCAAAGGGACTTACTTAAGAAAAAGAAGATAAAAACTATGAACACTAATATGACAACAAACTCACAACGATCAACAACTGAACCTAAAAAATAAAAACAAAATCCAACAAACAAACCAGAATAGGAACAGAATCATAGGTATGGGGATCATTTGGAGGGTTTTCAGCTGGGAGGGGGGAGTGGGAGGAATGGGGAAATGGTGCAGGGATTAAGAAGCAGAATCGATTGGTACAAAATATACAGGGGGAAGTTAAGAATAATATAGGAAAGGGTGAAGCCAAAGAACTTATATGCATGACCCATGGACATGAACTAAGGGGGTGGGATTGCTGGAGGGAAGGGGGCACTGGGAGGAGGGGAGCAAAGGGGAAAAAATTGGAACTACTGTAACAACATAGTCAATAAAATATACTTAAAAAAAAAAAAGAATACTTGGACTTAACTGGGGGTTGCAAACCTGAGAGCATTCAGGATCCGTGCAGTAAGTCAAATCTGTGAGGCTGGGAGTGACAGGGCCTGTTGGCCAACTGGACTGTGCTTTTCCCTTGGAAAAAACAGGCAAAGAAAAATAACACCAACACTTTGGCTGAATGATGCATATTTACAAGTTGGATTGGTCTGTGAATACCAGTTTTTTAGCTTTGACAACTTGTGATACTATGATCTTATAACCCTAAATTGAAGGGATGAGGATCAAATCCTTGCCCCACCATTTCTATTTCTGTTTCCTCAGAGTTGTTATTTAACTTTCGTAATCCTCAATGTCTTAATCTCTAAAATGAAAACAATAGTATGTAATTCATATATATTTGAAAAATTTTTAGAAATACAATTTTATATTTTTCTTACTTCCTGGTGGATGTTCAGTAAGGGTTAGCTATCAACACCATCTTCAATATCATCATAATTGTCATAGTCATCAGATTATGAGGTCTGACAGCAAAATTTCAGAAACTATTCTGAGAGGGCTAGGGTGAGCAGAGCACAGGGATTTAACATCAACTCTCATCCCATGTGCCTACTTTGTTTAAGAATACAGTATGCCAATCCTAATGATCAGTGCTTCTGAGATCTCCTGGCAGTCTTGTTAATATGCAGATGATTCTGACTCCCTAGTCTGAGGTGGAGACTAAGACTTCGCATTTCTCACAAGTGATGTCCTTGCTTCTAGTGCGTGAACCACACTTTGAGTAGCAAGGCTTCAGAATATTTGGGGTGAAGTTTTCTTGTTTGGGAGCAAGGAAGAAGTTAATGCAAGGCTTTGGATGAATCCTAAATTTCCTCGTGCTAATATTCACCTAGTGCTAATATTACAAACATTTTCTTAAGGTAGGTAGAATTCTAAGGTGACCCCCACTGACTCATGGCCTTGTCTAAGCCCCTTCCCCTGAATGGGGATGGGACATATGAATATGATGGAATGTCAATCCCATGATTAGTTTACCTTATAGGGCAAAGGTGCAGGAATTTTGCAGATGTAATTTAGGTCCTCAATCGTTTGACTTGAAGTTAATCCAAAGAAAGACCATTCTGGGTGTGACTGAAACAGTCAGTGAGTTCTTGAAAAGAAGGTCTAGATGTCAGAGTCAAGAGGTCAGAGAGCTGTGAAACAGCATCTGATGTCTTCTATTGACCTGGAGAAAACAAACTATTGTATTGTATAAAGGGCCATAGGGCAAGGAATGGTGGATGGTCTTTAGTTGCTTAGAGCGGTCTCTGCTGGTAGCCAGCAAGAAAGTGGAGACTTCAGTGGTAGAATGACAAAACTGAGTTCTACCAACACACTTGCACTTGGAACAGGACAAGCTTTGATATCAGTCTGTGAGACCTTGAGCAGTAACTCCATCCAAGCTAAGACCAGATACCTGACCCACAGCAATGTGAGCAAATAAATGGCTTGTTTTAAGTCACCGATCTTGTGGCAGTTTGCTGTATAGCAATAGAAAATAAATATGATATCCCAATTCTTCTCTTTGATGGCTGTGCATGCCAGTCCCAATTATACTGCAGTGATAATCTAAAAACAACACAAGTTTATTTTTCTCATGCTATATATTGTCATTGGTTAGCTGCGTCAGATTGTGATGGCTTGTCATAGCCTTTTGAGGATATTTGTAAAAGAAAACTTACAGAGACCATCGTTAAACTGATTATTTTGACATGAATACTGTGTCAGGGCAGCCTTGCTCTGAGAAATCACCCGAAGCCACTGTGAGATTAGACAATGGGTTTATCGAGGGAAAAGGGGGGAAGGGGAGAGCAGGGGAGAGGCAGCTCCCGGACCAACTCAAGGGCCTGTAGGAGCAAGGGGAACAGGGAACGGGGAATGGGGATGCCTGGTCCTCCTCGTGGGCCTGTAGGAGTCCCACCTGCACTTCTGCAGGCACCTTTTTTTTCTTGTCAACTACACATTTTGGTGAGGTGAGTTTGCTTATCAACATATTCAGTAGATCATTTACATCTCATTGTCCCCCCTTCCCGCTCCCCCCAACACACACACCAGGTTAGTTAACATATCGGGCTAGGTCCATTACCATTTCCCCTGGGAATGGTTTCAGTCCATCAACATATCTTTTGGGAACTGCTCAGTCCATCAGCATATCCTTTGGGAAGGGCCAAGTCCAGGACCATGTTGATTAGGATATACCAAAAGTCCAGGTGTGCATTCTAGCTGCCTCCATGTTCTGATATACTGTGGTGGGAAATAGGCATTTTTCCTATTTAACAGGAGAAACAGACATTCAGGAATGAGCGAGAGGATCCATGGATATAAAAAGACCCTCACCCTCCTATCAGGATAGCCTGACCATCCTATGTGATCGCTATTGGCAAACAAAGGTTCAGGGTTCATGGTGACAAAAGCTGGGGGTGGGGTAAGGGGGTGGTAGGGCACCAGAAGAGAAATGGGAAGTCCAGAAAGTGACCCACATCCTTCCCACTTACTTTTCATGCCTATCACCAGTCACATGGCCATGCTTAACTTTAAGAATGCCAAGTAATGAACTCCTGTGTGTATCCTAATATAGAAAAGTTCCAGGTATTGGTGAACACAGTTCTCTGTACCACATCGTGTTGCTCAGTATGTCAGTTGGAGTGGCAAGGGGAGCACCAGGATTTCAGGTGGCCCGGTGTCAGGGAGCTGTGCTTATCACCAGGGAACAAACTGACTGGCATCGAAAAGCTGACAGAAGCGAGGGGGGACAAGTGAGTGAATGCAACATTGGCCCCAGCCCCACGGCAGAGGAAAAGCTTTCTTGGTGGCAATTTTGGGTATGTAAAAAACCAGTAAGTCTGGGCTGTCTTCAGGCTAAAGACTGGGTTTTCTTTCAGCAGAGATTTCTCCATGCAGTACGGGTAAAAGTCAGCCAGGGTTTTGATGTTGTATGTGTACTTGACTGTCTGCTCTGATGGCCATGCTGGACACAGGGTTGAGGAAAGCTGCTGCCTTCTGTGACCTTCAGAGGTCAAGCCATTCCAGGTGGGCACATCTTGCAGAGAGTGGAAGCCAATCTTCTAGCATAAAAAGAAAATGCCATCTGTTTTGATGATATAACAATTTTGGGAGGAAATGTTTTAAAATGTTTGTAGCAGGGTGAAAACTTACACTTGCTGCAAATCAATGCCATGAAAATGTACCTTTACTGACTCTTCTAGGTGTCTCATTTGACTACCTTCTGAGATCCCTTTACATCAGGAAAAGGAATTAAATCTACCAGTACACCATCTTGGTGAGCTCAAATATGCCTCTCTTGGAATTGTTCAGTCTCTTTTGGGTAGATGCTGATGCTCAGTCTTCCAGAATTTCTCACAGTGTCACCTTCTTCTAGCCAGGAAGGCATCCAAGCATAGGAGAAACTGTGTTCCCAAGGCATGAAGCAGAGGTGGTGGCTGGTCCACACCTCCTGGCCTGTGGGTTTTCACTGGCTTCCATGGACCTGGCTGTTATGGGTGGCCTGTGGAAATGAATTCTGATTCTGTGGCTGGGAAAACCCATGGCCCGGTATTTCAGCTGAGCTACAGCCGATGCTATGGCTGACACGGTCCCACTGTGTCTCTCACTGGCTCCACAGATCCTCGGCATCTTGGCCATGCCATCATTTCTCTGCTCGCTTAGAATGGCCACTTGTGCAAATGATACTAAGAATATTTACTCACCAGCAGGACACAAGCACCAACCAGTCGGAACAGTTACTGTTGCTGAACGATGAGGATCTCTTGGCAGCACCAGGAAAGTTGAGGTAGTAGAGGGTGGAGAGCTCAGGGCTTAAATATGTGGTTATTCACCAACTGGTAAGCACATGTTTCTACAACTGGCCACCGTGCTCCTCATGGACTGAGTATCCTACAGTCTCCATTCTAGGTTACCTTGCCCTTCATCACAGCAGCCACATATCAGCCCAGATCTCAGTTTATCTCCCATCCTCCATGGGAAGCACAGAAAAACATCTGGATCTTTTCTCTATTGGCAAAGAACTGAGAATAGCAAGGAACTACCTTAGATCCCTCTACTTAAACACGCATGCCATTATTTTCATCCCTAATATCTCCATCTTGGCAATGGCTCCTTGTTTTACTACAGTGGGATTCTCCGAGAGACCCAGTTTGAAAGCAGAGCAAAAGTGCCTCTGCTTTTAGCTTTCCCCTCTCTTCTGCCTTTTGCCTAATGGCAAAGTTTTTGAACCCAGAAGAGGGAGCAGAATCTGTTTGCTTCCTCTTGTGGCTTCTCTCCTTTCATGCTGGAGCCCCAGAGCCTTTTTCTTCTCCTTCCCCTTCCTACCAGAAGGAACTTCCCCTACGTCATATCCACTTCCTTCCCTCCTTTCTGAGGAGGCCTTTGCTCTTCCACTTTCTTGCGGACATAGTGGCAGAAGCATCAAAGATAGTAAGAAGAGAAATACATTGGAAGGTGATTACAATACTATCCTCATTGCAATGTAATACGCTGTTTCATCTTAGAAAAGAGGGTTTTGAACAGAAGTTAAACTGTTCTTAATGATTCAGGGGACTCATTATGAACATCAACTGTTTTGTGCTCTGATATCCTGACATCCTCAGTAGGGCACAGTGAGGTGGAGGAGACTGTTTATGTCTGCTCTTAAGGCCCCTAATTGCTGTACTCTTTGGTTCTTGCATCTGTCTCAATAGTTTTTTTTCTCACTCCTATTATTGGTCAGTCAGCTGCCACTTCTTTCTGTGTGTTTTCTTACACCAGCCCTCTCCCTGTTTCTAATTTGCTACCTCAAATCTGCTTTTGATTAAGCATTTCTGGTCACCTATTGCTGCATATAACAACTGCCCCAAAAGTTAGTGGCTTAAAACAAACATCTATTCTAACTCATATTCTGTAGGTCATAAATTTGAGAAGGGTTCAGCTAGGTGATTCTTCTGCTCCATGGTGTTCAATTGAGTTCAAAGAGCTGGAGAGTCCAAGATGGCTTTACATAGCTGGTACCTTTGAGGGGATTCCTGTGAGGTTTTGCATTGGTGGTACTGTCAACATGATCCTATACATGTGGTATCCCTTTCAATGTGGTCTCAGGAGAGTTTGCATGGTGGCTGCTTTCCCTTAGAGCAAGGGTCCTAAGGAAACCAGGTAGAACCTGCATGGCTTTTTCTGAATTAGCTTCTGAGTTCACCCAGCATCACTCTGTTGTTAAACTTGAGTCACAGGCTGGCCCACATTCAAGGGAGGTGAGCTGGATTCCACCTTTTGATGATGGAGTGGTACAGTCATATAATAGAAGCCACGTAGGATGAGAGATGTCACTGTGGCACTTTAGAAAATACAACGAGCTACTCTGAGAAGCTATAGCCATGCTCACACAAATAGACAGAAAGAAGTTCTGAAAGAGGGCTCCAAACTTCTCCTGAGAGTAAAATACACATGCCTTTGTGTAAGAATCCTATTGGTTATATTTTAGTTGTTTAGTTTCTTTTTTGTCCTTGTTTCTTTAGCCTGTGGTATAGTTTAAATGGGAATGTTTTCAGGACAATGTATGATTCAAATATTTGAGGTGTTTGCCCCATTCAGATTATGAGATTGAGAGCATCATTATGTTTGGAGGGTGTCCATGTGCTCATAACACCTCCTGTCCTGTGTCAGCACAGAGTGTCAGTTACTAGTTAGCATTACCCAGTGAGTACCCCAATAAACTGAAACTCCAATACTCAGGAGAACCCAGAAGGCTTGAGTCCTGGCTCTGCCATTTGCTATCTTGGGGACTTAAGCAAGTGAATGGACCCAGTTGGTGGTTATCTGACTAAGCCCCCCTGAGTCAGTACTTTAGAAATAGAAGCTGTGCCCAGGACTGAAGAGTAAGTTCAAATTCAGATTGGCTGAGAATCCTAGGGTTTCATACCTTGGAGATGTAATAGCTCTCAACACCCCAACTCTTGCATTTAAGTGATGAAGCAATTGTGACCCAAATTGCATAAGTGGCTTGCCCAAGATCACAGCTGCTTAACAAAGTGAAGGCAGGAATCCAGCTTCAATCTCCTGTTCTATCTGCTTAAGACTCCCATGATGATGTCAGTCTGAATTAATGCATCAGAATTCTGTGGTAGGCTTTGTATGTATGTGTGTGTTTACGATTGTGTGTTTATATGTTAAACATCTTTCTATAATATGGATGTGTACATAGGCTTATTGATTCCATTAGGTAAAGCTGTACACCTTTGTGGTGTAGTAACTGGTGTTAGCTAAGTTATTGACTATGATACCAGAAAGTTCTTGGGCTGTGTGAGGGACTGTTAGTAGGAGTTAGAATGCAGACAGTGGAAGCTCTGACTTTTCATTGAGGTTTTGCTAGCTGTGTGTTCTTGAGCAAGTTACTTACCTCCCTTGGTTTTGGGGGCCTACTTCTGTAGTAATGCTATTGAGAATAACCACTTGTTGAGTGCTTTCTCTTTGCCAAGTCTGTGTTGATCTCTTTATATATCATATGTCATCTAACCCTCCTGCGATGTATGTCAGGCCACAGCTGTTTCACAGATTAGCAGACTGAGCCTCACAGAGGCAACGGAATCTGCCTACTGGCACTGAACCCTCCATGTGGCAGAGGCGGCGGACAGGACTCTCCCTGTCCTCCTCTGTCAGACCCACAATTTCTGTGCTTTCTACAGTGTTCCCCTGTATAGACTCCCTGAGTCTCAAGGCTACTGGAAGATGTAGACTTCTTCTGAGCTGCCTCCTAATGTGGAATCTGTCCAATGAGTACAGCTTAGGGAGAGAAAATTTGTGTTTAGAAATGACAAAGTTTCTTTTCATGAGTCTTTTTTAAGACTTGAAATTGTCTATCACAAGAAGGGTAGCTTGTCCAAGCTACAGGAGATGTTGGGTTTGAGAAGGCTGTTTGGGTGAGCTGCTTAGCTCAGTGGCTTCTGGTGCCCCTGCCAGCTCTAGGTTCTACAGAGCAGAGAATGAGTATTAAAACTGAGGACTGTATAGACTCAGACTTATATCAGACTTTGTCATTCCATTAGCTCTGTGGCCTTGGGTAAGTTACTTAATGTATCTTAGTCTATTTCCATTGCTTCATATTTATAATGGGCATGATGCGCTCTACCAGACACATGAGTTCTGCCCTCTAGAGTTGTTCAGAGCAGTAAATCACTTTTACACAATTGTTAGGCTGGGAGAATTTGAAGTTCGGTGAATTTGTATTGCAAGTGCTGAGGACCTCATAGGTAAAGCCCCCATTTTACTCACTTTGAGAAGGATGACAACTATTCTGGGTTAGTGGGGTGGTCTTGTTGGGTGCTTGCCTATGGGGGTGAGGGGCTCTGATATAGGAGAAAAGTAAAGAAGTGTCTTTGGTTGATGGTTCAGTCCACTGGGGGCTCTGAATGATTCATTATGCATGAAAATGCAGTATGTGAACAGAGGATTTGAATGAGTGGGAAGATGAGTTGAGTTGTTATCCTGAAATTCTTAGTGGTTTTTAGGGAAGAAGTTGGTCAAATTCAAAACTTTTGACAGGGATGGTTTTAGGGGTATGAGATTCTTGTTGGCAGAAAGTAAAATATAAAGACAGTGTGTAGCCCTTGGTGGAGGCAAGTCTTAACCTGTTCAGGTTTTCCCCTTGAAATTCAGCCCAGTTCTCCACTCTGCCAAAGATGGGTCTTTCTATGTCACGGCATCCAGCAAGCCATGTTTCCTCAGGCCCCACTGGAATCAAGGACATTGTGATGCTGTCATTCTGACACAGCCATGCAAACCAGAAACAGTCCCACTATGCTCCTCCGTACTCCCTTAATTCTGGGGGGCGGTGGATGGAGGAACTAGCTTCTACCTTTTCTAAAGAACAAAAGTAGTTTCCGGACAACCTATTAAGGGTTCTGTTTTGAGCAAGAACAGTTTTCAACAAAAGCTGCCTCAAACCTGGTCATATATTTCTCTATAGATTCTTCCCTACCCCCAAACTCTTACCATTCTGTGTTTTCCAGAGACTTAGTTCAAAATACTTTTTATTTTGCTTTACTTTAGCTTTTAAAATATTTTTCCAAGCTTAATGTTGATGTAAATATTTATTTCCCCCATGTTTCAGAGTGTTTATACCAGATGCCTGAAACAACATTTTGGGATTTTTGGGAATTGAGTATACAACCTGGAGGTGACTAAGTAATACGCCTAAGGCCTGATGCTGTTTGACTTCACGAATATTCAGGAACTGTTACCTTGTTTTTGGATGAGTGTACTGTCAGATTCAGAGTTTTTAGACTCAGCTGCCTAAAAGCTTTCAGAAACAAGGTGAATACAGAAATAAAGAAAAGTGTAATTTTCTGGATGAATTTCTACTTGTCTGGCACAGTGCTATGTCATCAGCCCTTTCCACCTCACTATATTCTTCCTCCTTTCAACTCTATACATTGTTGTCATTTTTAAAATGCCTGGTCCTGTTATTTTTGTTCTTCACCCTATTTCTTTGTCTTCTTACACTGGGTGTGTCAAAGCATGATTATTTGACCAAAAAAAACAAAAAACAGAAAAAGGTAGAATTGTAACTCAAATACTTGCAACGAGCTGCCTTTAAAACTACTTTCTTCCAGTAGAAGGTCAACTCAAGCAGAAATGTAGAATTGTCTGTAATTTAAAGACACAGTTAAAGAAGGTAAAGCAGGAGAATAGTGTTTTGCTACAAACCTCAGCAAAACAAATTCTTTTCCCTCTGGGTTGGCCAAAGACTTAACTGTTTCCCCACGCTATGGCAATTTGAGTTCCAGCCTTTCTAGGAGGTTTTGATTATTGAAAACAATCACCATGATATTTTTGTGGTTTAATTTCTGAAGCCGCTACCTGGAAAAGTCATAGTAAAGCATCCACTTTGCCCAGGTCCACAGAGAGAAACCGATCTATTTGGCAATGGGAGGCCCGAGTGAGGGTTGGGGGATGGGGAGTGACTGCTACTTGAGGAGGACAACAATTTAGAATTTTATTTTATTGAAATAGGGTCCTTGTTGAAACACCTCTACTTCTGGCCCTGACTAGATATGTGATTTTGAGAAGAGGGTTAACATCCAACTCACTTGCATCACTTGAAAAAGAAAGTGATGGGACTAGATGTCTCTAAGATTCTTCCAGCTCTGCAGTTCTGTGAAGCTTGAGCTAGCAACTGTCCCTGAATGAATGCAGCCTGACTTTCTGGTGTAAAAATAATTTAAAACATGATCACACACCCTCACATAATCCAAGGCTAAACCTGAACCTGAGTTTTGGGTGAGGGGGATGATTTCATCCAAGGGGAGGTTGCACAGCTCCTCCTGCCTTTGAGCTGAAGTGACTTTTTAAGGTCCGTCATCAGAAACTGTTGAACATCAGAAACAGAACAGTTAGAACACAACATCTGATAGTACCTGGCAGGACTTTTTACCCTGGGATCCTTTTCATAAACTTCAAAATTATCATTTGAGGTTAGGTTTGGCTGTGCATTACAGAAGGCAATCTGGGGAGGATGGGGTGGTCCATAAAGCTATGCTCCTTTCTTGTGGCTGAAGGTGGTGGCTATAATCCAGTCCTCATATTCATATGGAGCCAGCAGAAAGGAAGACTAGTAGAGACTCTTAAATAGACTGCCCAGAAGGATATTACATCTCTACTTACATTTCATTGACCTAAATTTTGTCACGTTGCCACTCTTAGTTGCAAGTGAGGGTGGGAAATGTAGTCCTTGTGTGTGATGGTGAATTATTTAGTTAAGAGCCTGGGAGTTTTATTATTGGGGAAGCAGGGAGGACAGATATTGGAAGAAGAAACTAGCAGCATCTGTCACAGTAACTATATATTTGAAGAGTAAGGGCTGTGGAATCACTAATCCTGGGTTTAAACTTCACTCTGTGCTTACTAGATTGAAGATTGGCCAAGATACTTAAGTTCTTTAATCTCTTCTATTATATCATCTGTAAAATTGGCATAATAGTCACATCATGGGGGTAAAATAGAAGAACAAATGCTCAGTGTTTAGCACAATATCTGTCACTATTACCCTAGTCCCTGCTTCAGTATCTTTGACTTCTTTCACTTATTAGGATATGCTGTATTAGTTATACCTGGTGTATGTAACTCCTACTTCTTTCATATTTTTACCAGAGAACTAGTGAGTCTGGCTGAGACCAATGCGGTTGGGGACAAAACAACTTGGGCAATATTGATATAACTGTTTTGGTAACCAAGTAGTCTGACAAGCCAGAAGGTAGAGTTATAGGTAAAGTTACAGGAATATTTGTGTTTCAGAAACACGTGAAGGATAGGACTATGTAGGAGTAGGAAGAGCTTAGAGGAGACAGCCCTGGGGGAGACACCCAGCTAAGGGAAAAATCTCACTGCCCACCTCTTACTCCTCATCACTAGAGTGGGGGTTTAGACTGCAACTCTGAGACTGTGCCTTCTGATGGTCCTGACTGTTGAGGGAGGGTCCCTAGAGTGCAAGGATCATTTTCTCAGTTTGACAGTCCTGTCCTGGCCAGTTAAGAACCATTTGGGTGAGACCTTCAGAATGATAATCTGTTCCAGAAACGAGAACAAGCGAAATTCATTCAAGGAAATGGGGGAGAGGTGGTGGTAGAGACTTTTTTTTCTGGATTTACTCATTACTCCCAACTTTCTAGTAGACTTTCAGTAATAAATATTCCCTGGTACTTCTGGGACTGGGCTTTCTGTAGGCCATGAATGCTGTGAATGAGACCAGGTCTTGGTCCTTAAGGCTGTCCCCACCCATTGGGAGCTAGACGAGAAACAGGTGTGGTAGATAGCATGCCTTCTCCCATTTCTTTTCCCTCTTGGAGTAACTTTTCAGCTCCTCCCACCAGAGGTGGGGGCATTTCCCCACCCCACTGATAACAGGTTTGGCCATGTGACTTACTTTGACCAGTGGAATGTGGACAGACAAGAGCAAGCTAGTTCTGAGCAAGGCTGTGAGTGCTTTTGCTCACATTGCTTTCATTTTTCCATTACCTGAGAAGACAATCTCCCAGAAAGACATTGGTCCAAGGAGGATGGGAGACACATGGCGCTGACTTAGATGCCATCTGAAGCTTGGAGCCGAGCCTAACCCAGACTAAACTAGGTCAGCTAACCTCCATCTGACCCACAGACTTGTAAGCAAAAATAAATGATTGTTGTTTTACGTTATTCAGTTTTGGGGTGGTTTGTTAGCAATGTTGTTGTGGCAATGGTTATTTGATACAACAGGCAATTGCAGTGTAGTGTGGGAGGGACTATAGGGAGATACAGAGGCATCTGATCATCTTGGGGACATTTGTACAGAGGAAGAATTCTTCCTGGACTTGTGTACATTATTCACTTTTGGACTTCATGTTGCTTTCCCCCTAGGATGCTCTGCAGCAGAGTTAGCTGTATATAGACTCTTCAAGTGTTTGTCAGAATTGTATGTAGAATAAGAGTTAATCCATAAGGATTAACCCTATAAGGACTATAGGAAACTTTCTCTGACGAGTAAAATGAGGACCTTTGACCTGAAGTGATTCACTCAGTCATTTAGTCTTTCAATAAACAGGAGGATGAATAAAATAAAGTAAGTTCCTTCTGCATATACAGCTTGCCTTCTAGAGAGAGGAAACATGGTTGATTATAAATACCATAGTGAATAATAGAGCAGAAAAGGAAAATGTGGGAGTATTGAGGCAGAAGAGTGGTGCCATTTTACACAGAAATGTTAGAAAGACCTCAACAAGAGTGATGTTTGAGCAGAGACCTGAAAGAGGAGAGGACCCAAACAATGGCCTTAGCTGAGGAAAGAGGGCCTCAGGCTGAGGGGCAGGGAGTGCTAAGGCACACTTCAGGAGAGACAGACACTTAGTGTATGGAACCCCTAGGCCAAGGCCATTTGTAAGCTGTCTGTGGATTTGATATTAGGTGTATCCAGTGGATATAGCTGTCGAGGAGAAAATTCCCGAAGTTTGAGTTTTCCTGTTTAAAAAAATCTAGGCAAAAAGGTTTCTATTATTAGGTGAAGCTTCCAGAACTTGTCCATTGCAGCATCTTCAAGGGGTTCTCTCTTTGGATGTTTGCGCCACTTGGTGACCCCTCTGTCTGCTTCTCTAGACTGCTGAGTGCTAGACCTAAGGTCTCTACTTCCTGTGTCCTCTGGAAGCTATCAGCACCAATGTTCTTCTGGTACCTGTTGATAATGGGTGTTTCTGCCTTCACCAATCAGCCTGAGGAACACACCGGTAAGAAGTCACTCTTTCAACTGGGAAAGCAGGTGTTTTATCTAGGGAGGTTTTGTTGTTATTAAAAAAAAAAAAAGTATGATTACCAGAGGGGAATGGATGTGGGGGAAGGCAAAATGGGTAAAGGGAGTCAAATATATGTTAATGGGAGGAAACTAGACTTCAGGTGGTGAGCATTCAATAAAGTATACAGATATCAAATTATTATATTGTACACCTGAACTTTATATAATGTCGTTAACCATTGTTTCCTCAATAAATATACTATAAAAAGAATAAAATGAAATTCAAATACAAAATCAAAGAATAATAACAAAAGCTAGGTGTGACTATTCATGCTTTGATAAATGACAACTGCTTCCCTTGACCGATCTCCGCTGCTCCCCTGGGCTCCTGCCATTCCTGCCAAAGGAGTGAACCAAACAAGTTGTGCTTTGCCCTTGATAAAAGATGATTTTGGATTTTAATCACACATCCTGTCAGGACTAAGCTTTAAAAAAAAATCTGAACTCAGCAAAGGTCTACTTTAATAATGAGTCAGAAAGTGAAAAATATGGCCAAACATTTTAATCTTAATTTTTTTGTCACCATGTGAACCTGATTTAATTTTTCCCACAAGATGTAAATCAGAATTGATGGCAGCCCTAAAGTTGCTATTTAGGAGTTTTCAGACCATTCTAACAAGAGGTGTTAATGGGGTACCCAAGATATGGGCCACTTTGTTAGGAGAACGCTGCTTGTATGGATGTGCCCATGAAAGGAAGGTTTAGGATACAAAGCCTGACTGTAGTCTCTCTGTCCTTTAGTGGTTCCAGGAAATTGCCAATTCCGTGGCAAGCATTTTAAAACCAACTTCAAGGTAGAAGGGGAACCTGTGGTCCTGACATGCCCCCAAGTGCGGTATTGGTTGGGGGCCTCTGCCAACCCCCTCGTCAACCTGACGTGGTATAAAAATGATTCTGCAAGGGTTGTCCCAGGGAAAGAAGAGACACGAGTTTGGGTCCAGGATGGTGCTCTCTGGATTTTGCCAGCCATGCAGGGGGACTCTGGCACCTATATCTGTACTGTCAGGTAAGTCCCTCTGGAATGAGGGTGGGTGTGGGAGCTCTTAAAGAATGGACTCTTATATGGTTCTTCAGTGATGACCTGGATTTTAAAATCCAGTGTACAGGTGAGAATCCATCTATGTCCTCTTCACTGTTCCTGCAATGCCTCTTATGCAAGAGCCTTTCTCCAGATATCCTTATGGCTCCTCTCTCTCATCATTTAAGTCTTTGCTTAAATGTCACCTCTTTAGCCTTATTATCTAAAACAGCACTCCTGTCACACTTTCTCCTTACCCTGTCATTATTTTTCTTCATCTGGCATACAGATATGTGTATATGTAGTTAATGTTTGTCTACCCCATCAGAATGTAAACTCCAGGAGGACAGGGACTTGGTTTATTTTGTGCACTGCTGAATCCACATAAACACTAGAAATAGATATGGAATGTGGAATAGAATTTGAGACCTGGATGAGACATTAGGAATAAATTAATCCAAATGCTTATTCTGCATGTGTTAGAACCAAGCTCACTAATGGAGTTCTCCCAGGCGGTAGATGCAGAGCTGAGATGAACCCACAGCTTCTGATGCAGGTCTAGTCCCTCTTCTTCTTTGTCCCATTGCTTAAAAAAAGAAAAAGTGTGGTAACATATGCATAACATAAAACTTACCATTTTAATCCTTTAAACTATACAAATCAGTTGTGTTGAGTACATTCACACTCTTGTGTTACCATCACCATGATGTGGCTCATGAACTCTTTTTATCTCCCCAAACTGAAACTCTGTTTTGGTTAAACAATAACAACTTCTCATTTTCTCTCCCTCAGCTGCTGGCATCCACCATTCTACTTTCTGTCTGTATGAATTTGACTACTCTCTGCACCTTATATGAGTGGAACCATGCAGTAGTTGTTCTTTGGTGATTGGCTAACTTCATTTAGCATAATGTTTTCAAGGTTCATTCATGTTGTACAATGTACCAGAATTCCATTCCTTTTTAGGATAATGGTATTCCATTTATTTATAGATTATATTTTGGTTATCTGTTTATCTATCAATGGACACTTATGTTGCTTCTTCCTTTTGGCTGTTGTGAATAATACTGTAATGAATGTGGGTGTATGGGTTTCTGTAGAATTGATGGGTCATATAGAAATTCTGTGTTAATTTTTTGAGGAACAACCATGCTATTTTCCACAGTGGCCGCACTGTTTTACATCCCACCAACAGTGCACAAAGTTCCAATATCTCCACATCCTCACCAACACTTATTATTTTCTGTTTTTTTTTTCTTCTGGTGGTAGGGTGGGTATAATAGCCATCTTAATGGATATGAAGAGTTATATCATTGTGGTTTTTATTTGCATTTTCCTAATGCCTAGTTATGTTGAGCATCTTTCCATGTGCTTTATCAGCTATTTGTGTATCCTCTTTGGAGAAATGTCTGTGCAAGTCTTTTGTTCATTTTTTGATTGAGTTGTTTATTTGTTTTTGACTTATAGAAATTCTTCATATATTCTGGATATTACTCTCTTACTAGATATATGATTTGCAAATATTTTCTACCATTCCATGGGTTGCCTTTTTACTATGTTTCTAACGTTGTTTAATGCACAGAAGTTTTTACTTTTGATGAAGTTCAATTTATCTACTTTTTATTTGGATGACTGCTTTTGATGTCATATCCAAGAAATCACTGCCATATCTAATATCATAAAGCTTTTCCTCTGTGCTTTCTCCTAAGACTTTTTATAGTTTTAGCTCTTCTGTTTAGGTCTCTGACCCATTTTGAGTTAAATTTTGCATATGGCATAAGGTAATGGCCCAACTTCATTCTTTTGCATGAGGTTGTCCAGTTTTCCTAACACCTTTTGTGAAAAGACTGTCATTTCCCCATTGAATGGCTTTGGTTTCTCTTGCTTCTTTGTGAAAGAGAAAGTTGTAGGTGTAGTGTCGGAGATCTTAAAAATATCTTGAAAAGAGTAGGGCCAACTGTTGACCTGATTGGGAAACGGGGCTCCTGGCCTTCTCCTTCCAGCTATTTCCTGTATCCCTTCCCCAAAGTTACACCCACTCTTCCTACCAGGCAACTTTAGAATCTCTCCAGATTTCATAAACTCATTTGATTTAAGGAAAAGTCATACCTGTGAGTACTGACATTAAGAAAGAGAACCAGACTTCCGGCCAAGATGGAGGCTTAGACGGACACGCTAGGTCTCCCTCTACAACTAGAGAGGAATACAACTACTTCAAAACAAAGGATAACTAGAAAATCCAGAAAATAAAACTACACGGAAGTCCAACATATGAAGTTATAAACCAGCGGTGCCATTTGGGCAGGTAAGAGTTAAAGAGGGCAAAGCTGTTTGCGGTCGCACCTGGAGCGGCGGGGCGGTGAGGAATCCCGGATCCGTCAAGCCCCTGGCGGTGCGCGACCCCAGCGAGGAGTCCCGGCTGCGCAAGCCCCTGGCGGTGCGCGACTCCGGCGCTGGGGAGAGCGGCCGCCGCATCGCCTTGAACAGTGAGGCCCAGGGGGGCGGGAGGATGGATCCCGGTCTCCTAGCTGAATAACTGTGTGAATCCATCTTGGACCCCTGCCCCCAAAGAAAGCACCACAGGGCTGCGAAATAGGTCGTGGACAGGCAGACGCCGGTCGCTGATTTGTGACGCCAAACGGCGTCCGCCGGTCGCTGGGTCATTACGAGTACACAGGCACTGCCCCCGACAGCCGGCCCAAGAAAACAAAACGCATCTGTCAAAATGTGGCAGACAACTATAGAAATACCGGTAACACAACTCACCAGACAGCAGATAGAGAACCTGACAGATGAACAGATAAGAAACCTGTCAGAGGCTCAGTTCTGGGCCATTGTTATCAGGTGGCTTACAGAATTCACAAAAGAGCAGGAAAAAGATAAGAAAGAAGCGAAAAAATTTCATAACGAAAGGAACAAAACCGCATACGAGATAGAAGGTGAGAAAAAATCCAGAGTTCATTTCAACAAACTGGAATATGGAGAAGGAACAAGCAGTCAACCAATGCAGAGAGAGGAAATGGGAAGCAACAATGAGAGGATCAGAAACCTCTGGGACAGCTATAAAAGGCCCAACATAAGAATCATTGGTTTGCCAGAGAATGAGGAAGATGAACTAGAACTTGAAAAATTGAGTGAAAATATAATAAAGGAGAACTTCCCAGACTTGGGGAAGGGAATAGACTTGCAGGTCCAGGAAGCAAGGAGAGTTCCCAAGAGACTGGACCCAGGGAGAACCACTCCAAGACACATTATAATCAAAATGTCAAAAATTAAAGATAAAGAGAGAATCTTAAAAGCAGCAAGAGAGAAGAAAAGAATTATGTACAAAGGGGTCCCAATTAGACTATCAGCTGACTTCTCAAGGGAGACCCTACAGGCAAGAAGGGACTGGCAAGAAATATTCAAAGTAATGAAAATCCAAAACCTACAACCACGAATACTCTATCCAGCGAAATTGTCATTCAGAATAGAAGGACAGAGAAAGTGTTTCCAGGACAAAATAAAACTGAAAGAGTTCATTAGATCCAAACCACTGTTATATGAGATGTTAAAGGGACTGGTTTAAAAAAACAGAAGCTAGGGAGATGAAACAAAGGCAAACTAAATAGGCAACGAGAGTGGAAAAGGAACTGTGGGTACGGGAAGCATATTGGGGGGAGGTCAACAGGGAGGGGGAGTGGGGAGAGGGAGGGAGATGATATAGGAATTGGGGATCATGGTAGGAGGGAATGGAACAGACGGAGAGAGGTTGGGAGGAACTGTATGCACAACTAATGGACATAATCTAAAAGGGGGGGGACAACTGGAGGGAGGGGGGGCCACTGGGTGGAGGGGAGCAGAGGGAAGGGAAATTGGCACAAATGTAATATTTTAATCAATAAAACACATTAAATCTGGAAAAAAAAAAAAAAAAAGAAAGAGAACCAAAGAAAGGGACATTCTTAGCACAAAGGAATTACTGGGGAATGTGAGGATTTCAGACAATATCACCAGTCTTAGATTCCTAGATGGTGTGTGTGTGTGTGTGTGTGTGTGTGTGTGTGTGTGTGTGTGTGTGTTACATTCTGTTAATGAACCCTGCCTAGAAATCAGGCAAGCAATCTCTTGTTTCTATATTGGGGAAATGTGGCTGTGTGGTTTTATATAGTTGTAAATAGATAGTTTTTTTCCTTTCTAGTCCAAAAAATCTTTTTTCCCCACCTAAGGAACACTAGTAGGAGAACTTAAAAGTATATTAGAAAAACAATAAAATTTGGAGTCAAGCTGAAATGGAGGTGAATCTGAACCCCCCATTTTCTATTTGATAGGACCTTGGTCTGATTATTGACCTTTATGGATCTTAGTTTTATCTTCTATAAAGAGGTTTGTTGGGAGCACCCTGTGAAATCGCAGCATGTGAAGAATCTAGTAAAGGGCGCACCATAGCAGGTGGTCAATAGATACATAGACATGCCCTTTCTTTCCCTAAAGGCAATATTTATTGACTAGTGAAGTGACTGTATGCAAAAATAAGGAAGACATGGACTGAATCATGTTTCTCTTTAAGATTGTTTTTATTCTTCACTAAAATATTGTACCTAATACCCTTATTTTATTTTCTGTTCTTCTAGAAAAATAGAGATCTGGAATGAGGGCCAGTAGAAATCCAAATCTGGGTCAAGCTTCCTGAGCATGCAGAGAGCTTACCTAGTTGATCTTTAAAACTATCTTCCAGTCAGAGGGCATGAATTGCCCTGTCTCTGTGATTTTTATAATTTTGTATCTAGAACTCACATGGCCCTTCTGTCAATCAGGGTAGGGAAGGTAATGCTGCTGAGTCAAACAGCCTTCAAATCTCAGTGGCTTTAATTAACAAAGGTATATTTATCACACATTCAACAAGCTCTGGATGGTTCAGTCAACACTCAGGACCAAGACTAAAGGAGAGGTTGTAATCTCAAATGTTGGTCACTATATCCAAAAAAAAAATATGTTCTGAAGGATCTTTCCTGGCTATTAAAACTTTGGTGTAGAAGTGATACGTATATGACTCATTAACTAGAGTCTTATAACTGCACCATCCCCCAGTGGGGCCAGGCCACGGAATCCCATTGTGTGCTCAGGACTGGGACAACTGGATATATGTAGTCAACAATGCTAATGACTATCACCCTTTGCTGTGGGGATACCAAACTGCATTGGGAATATGAGAGGAGTTCACATTACTCCCCAACCTATCTCTCTATTAGGTTATTTTTATAGAGTATTTTGCTCAAGGGGAATTATTAGATCAATAATGTGAACAGGTTTGTAACTCTCAATGTGTCTAGTAAGCTTGGTTTCTGGAGATACTGTCCTAATGTAAGGGTTTTCTCAGGGCCCTCTGACTTTCCAATCTTGGTTTGACCTCTTTGTAGCTTTAAAGCCTTAGGAAATTACTTAATTTATGTGTACCTAATATTCCTCATCTAAAAGTGATATAATAATTCCTAACTTATAGTGTTGGAGAATAATGAAATAATGTAGGCAGAGCACCAGCACAGGCCTGGCAGGTACCTTCTCACCTGGAGGAGCTGCTGGGTTGACTGCTCACAGATGTACACTGTTCTTTAGCTTTGTCCTTATTCATAGCTTCCCAACTTGCATTTTTCAAAGTGATGGTTAACTTTTTGTATTTCTTTGTGCATAAAATGTTTGTTCATCTCTATTTCCTATTTCCAAAACAGATAGGAATATAATGTAATACTAGCTTATATACTTGAATTCTTTTTACTTTCAGATAGTAAGCTTTTATCACATATTTCTTTCACATATATTTTTCAAATTTTGTTTCTTTTTCAGCTATAGATTGTTTCCATTTTGCTGTGCAAGTTCTCCCATGCCACAACACATTTTCTTTTTTTTTTTTTTTTTTAATTTTTTTATTTTGGTTTTTCAATTACAGTTGTCCCCTTTTCCCCCAATTTCTCTCCCCCACCCAACCCACCCCCTCTCCCGCAATCATATCCCTCCCCGATGTCCTTGTCCATGAATCTTTCATACAGGCTCTTTAATTAAACCCTTCCCTTACTTATCCCCCTTCTCTCCCTCTCCCCTCCCCCCTATTGACTGCTATTCTGCTCTTTGTTCTATTTAGTTCCTTTGTTTGTGTTGTTCTTTAGTTTCCTGTATTAGGTGATATCATATGGTATTTTTCTTTCTTTGCCTGGCTTATTTCACTAAGCATAATTCTCTCTAGTTCCATCCATGTTGTTGCAAATGGCAGGAGTTCCTTCTTTCTTTCTGCTACATAGTATTCCATTGTGTAAATGTACTACAGTTTTTTGATCCACTCATCTACAGATGGGCACTTAGGTTGTTTCCAGCACTTAGCTATTGTAAACAGTGCTGCAGTGAACATAGGAGTGCATAACACATTTTCTTATTGTCTCTGTTGATGTCCTGTGCTTCTTAGGTAGCTAGAAACTTCGTGAGATAATTATATTTTTATGTTTTTCTACTTAAAAATTAGTTTATATTAGTATCCTTTGTCCTTCCTTCCATTGCTTATACTGTTTCCCCAGTTCTAGGGTCTTAATAGAATTATTATTTTGAGATTATAGTTAACCCGAACCAAAAAAAAAAAAAAATTAAAATCCAAACAAACAAGTTAATTCCCCCCATGTAGCCTTGTAAAAATCTTTATATTTTTTATACTAAGTTCTCAGCACTTTTCTGAAATTAGACTTCAGTTAATAAGTGATTCCCTGGAAAAGTAAGGGGAGTTTTATTTCTAAGGAAACAGAAGCTCTTAGGAAATAAGTTCTTCATTTGGATATGGTTCCCTGGACCAAGAAGTTGGTGCATTTTCTCAAAGAGCCCCAGACTGGAAGGGTTTAGGCCTTGGGGATTTCTCAGTGGCTCTTGATGGTATTGAGATCAGGCTTGTGAAGAGTCCTTTGGGAAAAAATGCAGAATATGATACCATTCTTATATAACATTTATAATATGGTGATTTCTTTTGTCTTCTAAGCATTCAAAAGGATCAAGGACAGAAGTATTGCACTACAAATCAAGAAAATGCAGAATGCACATTTAATGGGAATGGGAAATTGTTTTTAATTTTATTTATTTTTAAAAGTATATTTTATTGATTATTCTGTTACAGTTGTCCCAATTTTTTTCCCCCTTTTCTCCCCTCTGCCCAGTACCCCTTAGTTTATGTCCATAGGGCATGCATATAAATTCTTTGGCTCCACCCTTTTCTATATTATTCTTAATTTCCCCCTGTCCATTCTATACCTACCAATTACACTTCTACATTCCTGCACCATTTCCCCCTTTGGCCCTCTTTTGCCTACCAGCTGATAACCCTCCAAATGATTCCCTCACCTATGATGCTTTTCCTATTCTGGTTGTTAACTTAGTTTGTTTTTGTTTTTATTTTTTAGATTCTATTATTGATAGTTGTGAGTTTGTTGTCATTTTAATGTCCACAGTTTCCTATATTATTCTTAACTTCCCCCTGTCTAATTTGTATCTACCAATTATACTTCTTCATCCCTGCACCATTTCCCCCTTTCTCCCCTTGCCCCCTCCCAGTGGATAACCCTCCAAACAATCCCCATACCTATGATTCTGTTCCTATTCTGGTTGTTTGCTTAGGTTTTTTTGTTTGCTTTGTTTTCATTCTTTAGGTTTTGTTGTTGATAGTTGTGAGTTTCTTACCATTTTACTGTTCATAGTCTTGATCCTTTTCTTTCTTAAATAAGTCCTTTTAACATTTCATATAATAAGGGCTTGATGATGAAGAACTCCTTTAGCTTTACCTTGTCTGGGAAGCACTTTATCTGCCCTTCCTTTCTAAATGATAGCTTTGCTGGATAAAATAATCTTGGTTCTATGTCCTTCCTTTTCATCACTTTAAGTACTTCTTGCTAGTCCCTTCTTTTTTTTTTAAATATGCTTTATTGATTATGCTGTTACAGTTGTCCCAATTTCTTTGCCCTTTCCTCCCCTTCATCCAGTGACATCCCGCCCTCCAGTTGTCCGCCGCCCCTTAGTCCATGCCCATTGGTTGTACATATAGTTCCTCTCAACATCTTCCTATCTACTCCACTTCCTCCTACTATGCTTCCTAATTCCTGTATCATCTCCCTTCCCTTCCCCAATTCCCCCTTCCTGCTGACTTCCCCCCAATATATTCCCCATACCTATAACTCTTTTTCCACTCTCATTGCCTACTTAGTCTGCCTTTGTTTCAATTCCCTAGCTTCTGTTGTTGGTTGTTGCGATACAGTTTTCATTTTAATGTTCATAGTTTTCATCATCTTTCTCCTAAACAAGTCCCTTTAACATCTCATATAAAAGTGGTTTGGATCTGATGAACTCCTTCAGTTTTACTTTGTCCTGGAAGCACTTTCTCTGCCCTTTGATTCTAAATGACAGCTTCGCTGGATAGAGTATTCATGGCTGTAGGTTTTTGATTTTCATTACTTTGAATATTTCTTGCCCGTCCGTCTTGCCTGCAGTTTTTTTTTTTTGAGAAATCAGCTTATAGTCTTCTTGGGACTCCTTTGTACATAATTCTCTTCTTCTCTCTTGCTGCTTTTAAGATTCTCTATCCTTACTTTTTCACATTTTCATTATAATGTGTCTTGGTGTGGTTCTCCCTGGGTCCAGTTTTTTGGATCTCTCTGTGCTTCCTGGACCTGTAAGTCTATTTCCAACCCCAAGTTTGGGAAGTTCTGCTTCAGTATTTTTTTATATAATTTTTCAATTTCTAGTTCTTCTTCTTCACCTCTGGCAACCCTATGATTTGGATGTTGGCCCATTTATAGCTGTCCTATAGGTTTCTAAGCTTCTTCTCATTTTCCTCACCTTTTGTTTCCTCTTTCTGCACTGGTTGACTGTTTGTTCCTTCCCTATGTTCCAATTTGTTGATTTGATCCCTGGTTTTCCTTCCCTCACTACTCATTTTGTATATGTTTTCATTCATTTCAGCAGCACTAACCTTCATTCCTTCCCCATCTTGTTTAAGATCTTCTATTAGGTGTGTAAGCTTTCTTATAACCAGAGCTCTGAACTGAGCTTCAGAAAGAAAATCTATCTGCTGGTCCAATAGATCATATATTTGCTGTCTGGTCAGCTGCGTGATTGGGATCTCTATCATGATCTATGCCATCCTGACAGTTTTGTGTTTACCTTTGGTTCCTGGGCAGGGCTATCACACCTCCTATTCGATAGGGGGCAGAGCCCCATGCACTTGTCACTACCAGGCAACCTTTCTTACCACACTGTGGTGCTTTGTGTAGGGGCAGGGGTCCAAGATGAATTCCTGCCATTCACTCTCCGCTGAGAGACTGGGAGCCTCCTCATCCATCCCCATGCCCTCCAGCCCTCACAGTCTGATGAAATGGGGGTCTGCCCTCCCCGGCGTTGGAATCGTGAGCTGACGGGTTTGGTGTGCAGCCATGGGTGCCCCCCAGGTGCTTCTCACCTCCCCTTAAATATGGATGTCTGTGCTTACTGCTGTCCCACTACCGTCACCGCAGCTGCTGCCACCAGCACAACTTGACCTCTCCACCCCGGCTTCACCTCTCCTACCCATCAGGATGAGCACTACTTGTTTATAACTTCATATGTTGGACTTCCATGTAGCTTTATTTTTCTGGAACTTCTGGTTATTTTTGGTTTTGTGGTAGTTGTAGTCCTTCTTATTTGTGGAGGGAGATGGAGCGTGTCAGTCTAGGCCTCCATCTTGGCCAGAAGTTCACCAGTTCCTTCTTGCCTGCAAAGTTTCTTTTGAGAAATCAGCTGAGAGTCCTATAGGTACCCCTTGTAAGTAACTCTCTTCTTTTCTCTTGCTGCTTATAAGATTCTTTATTTTTAACCTTTGACGTTTTAATGATGATGTGTCTTGGTGCGGTGCTCTTTGGGTCTTGCTTATTTGAGACTATCTGTGCTTCCTGGGCTTGTATGTCTATTTCCTCCCACAAATTAAGGAAGTTTTCCTTCATTATTTGTTCACATAAGTTTTCAATTTCTTGCTCTTCCTATTCTCCTTCTGGCACCCCTATGATTCAGATGTTGGCACATTTAAAGTTGTCCCAGAGGTTCCTAAGCCTCTTCACATTTTTTCAATTCTGGTTTCTTCATTATATACTGGTTACCTGTTTATTTCCTTTTTATGTTCCAAATTATTTATGTGAACCCTGGTTTCCTTTCCTTCACCATTGATTTCATGTGGATTTTTCTTCATTTTACTTAACCTAGCCTTCACTTCTTCCCTTATGTGTTTGCCATACTCAAGCATACCTGTCAAGTCTATGAGCATCTTTATCACCAGTGTTTTGAACTTTGTATCTGTTATGTTGGTTAGCTCCTTATCGCTTAGTTCTCCCATTGGAATCTTGATCTGTTCCCTCTTTTGAGCCATATTTCTGTCTCCTGAACTTAACAGGCTCCTGTGTTTGCCTCTGTGTCTTAGGTAGAGCTGTTGCACCTGTTACATGTGTAAGGGGCAAAACCTTAGGTATTCATCAGTATAGAGCGACCTGTTTCACCACGTTGTGGCACTGTATGTAGTGGAGGGATCTGAGAGGGAACAATGCTGCTTGCTCAGCACCTGCCCCTTTTCCAGGCACTTCTCCTGTTTCTAGTATGGGACTGGTACCCATCTAGCTGTTTTCCTGGCTGTGGCTCCCAGAGTGGGTGGGTCTGCAGATGTTCTAGGACCATGGGGGCCTTCTAAACAAATAGACTCTGCTGAGAGACCAACAGTTCCTTCCTTCACCCCAGCTCACACTGGTTTTCACAGTCAGAATCAATGAGGCTTTATTTTCCCTGGTGCTGGAACCATGAGCTGCTTGTTCTGGTGTGGTTCTGAGAGCACTTTTCAGATATTCCTCCCTACTTTAAAAAAATGGGTGACTGTGTTTTCTGCCAGCCAGTCACAGCTGCTGTTGCCCCTGTCTCTGCACCTCATCCTTTTTTCCCCCTGCTCTGCCCCTTCTACCTGTCTGGATGAGTATTTCTTCTTTATATCTTTGTTTGTTGGACTTCCATGCATCTCAGTTTTATGGAACTTCTGATTGCCTCCAGTTTCGAGGTGGTTGTATTTCTTCTTAGCTGTGGAGGGAGATGTGGTATGTTTACCTATGCCTCTATATTGGATGGAAGTCCCCATTTATCTTTATTTTGCCTTGCCATTTATTACTTTTATTTTCTCTTTTAAATCAGAAATGCCTCCTACTGTGACGAAATGTCCATTGAGCTCAGGGTTTTTGGAAAGACAGAAGCTTCCGTGCCTGTCATCTCATACCCACAAATTCTAACGTTCTCAACCTCTGGGTCACTAGTTTGCCCTGAACTGAGTGAATTCACCCACAACAAAACTGACATGAAGATTCAATGGTACAAGGTACATCTTTAAAAATTACTGTTTAATTAAAATATGTTTTACTGGCCATAGGGATGATATAAAATACCCATTCTGAAGATAACATTCCCTTTTATATTTCTGTTTTTTAAAAACTAGTTAATTTTTAAAAAGGCCATGATTAATATGCTCTATTAATCCTTATGTGGCTTGGGTGAGGATCCTTAGAATAGTGATTTCAGAATATGAAATGAATCCAGAGAAAATAACAGGTAAAGAGATAGCTTTTTACTGTATTTGTATATTAAAATTCAGAAAACAATTGTTGGTTTATTTAACAAATTCATTATTACTTTTGGGTTAAAGGAGTAAATAGAAACACAATTTCTTCTCTTGCCTGGTTGAATAAATACTATCATCAGATCATGTAGGTAGACCAGACGCGGGCAAACCACAATCCAGGGCCAAATTCAGCCACCATCTGTTTCTGCAAGCAAAGGATAGTTTTCACTTTTTAAAATGATTAAAAATAATTAAAAGAAGAATACTGCTTTATGACATGTGAAATGATATAAAACTCAAATTTCAATGTCATAAATAAAGTTTTACTAGGACACAGCCACACTCATTTGTTTTCATGCTTTCACATAGCAATAGTAGAATTGAGTAGTATGGCCATGTGAACTGTAGGCCTAAAATAGTACCTGGCCCTTCACAGAAAAAGTTAGCTGATATAGAGCATAGACTAATATTGGAAAGTACAGTTATTTGCTTAATCATTGATAGAAATTGACTCTTTAACCAAGAATTAGGTCCATTTAAAAAACATATATGAAAACAATGGGACAAGTATATATAACATTATGTAAAACATGGTTACTGAATCATTGTTTATAATAAGATACCAGAAACAAAAAAATGTTTGCTCTGGCTTGGTGGCTCAGTTGGTTGGAGCATCATGCTCTACACCAAAAGTTTGTGGCTTCAATGCCTGGCCAGGGCACATAGCCACATTGCAGATTTGATCCCAAGTTAGGGCATTTATGGGAGGCAACTGTTAATGTTTCTCTCTCTCTTTCCCTTATTCTCTGTAAAATCAATAACCATACCTTCAATGAGGATTTTAAAAAAATGTTCAGCATTAGGAATTAAACTAATTTTCTCTCATGGGAATAGTAGAATATCACATAGCTGCAGTATTTACAAAGGTGAGATTATTTTATATATTAACATGGAAGAAAAATACAATATTGTTATAGCTAAAAGGTTTAAATGGTATATGTTGTATTTCCTAGTTATGTAAAATATGGTTTAATATATTAAAAAATCTAGAGAAATATACACTGAAATAATAAAAGATGTATTGAAGATAAAGAAGGATTCATTTTCTATTTTTGTAAGTCAGTATTACATAATTTTTTCATGTTGTACTTCTTCACTAATCAGCAAAAGCACTGAAGGCATTTCCATAGTGTAAAAGAAAAAGAAGTAAGGAACTTTCTTTCATTTAAGAAATACATGTGTTATTCCTTAATCTATACTCAATCTATATAAACCTAATTTTCTTGTATAATCTCAATCAACATTGTCTATAATGTTTTCAAAATTATTAAAATGTGCCTTTTCAGAAAAAAAGAATAAGTTTATCTAGTTGACTGGTCTTATAACTTCAAGATATAGATAGGATATCACTGAATGTTGGGAACTTTTAAGTGATTTTTTGAAAGTAGAAGAAAGTGGCCAGCCCCTATGAAGTAGCCAGACCAATTAAGGAATTAATTCTTTTTTGATTTAGAAAGAGTATAAGTAGGACAAGTAAGCGGTTGTACTTATAGAGAAAAAAGCACAGACTCTGGAGGTGACCAGTCTGGGTTTAAAACCCTTTTTTTTTGTTTAGTGATAGTGTGGCCTTGGCCAAGTTATTTCACCTTTTGAACCTGCTTCCTCTGCAAAGTGGTAATTAGTCATTTCCTCCTGCCTGAGATTATCTGGAACATTAAATAGAGTACTGCACATGAAGCACTCAATGCAGGGCTTGACATATAAACGGAGCTCAATAAATATGGGTGGATCACGGTGGTACTTAGTAATATTTGTTTCCTTCCAAAGAATGCTAATCATTACTAAGCTAGTACTGTACACAATTCTGTCCTAAACTTGCTGATATGTAACTCAGTGAAGCAGACACTGTTAATATTTCTATTTTACAGATTAGGAAACAGAGATACACAAATGTAAAGAACTTGTCCGAAGTCACACATCAGATAGATGGTGAAGCTAAAACGCTACCCCAGGAGGCTCCATGCACCACACCAAATAGGGCAGCCATGAGGGCTCAGGGCCTTGGCAGAACTGTGATGCTGGGCCCTATTTGGCTTCTTTCGTATTTGACCACTCATGTTAGGAATGTTGAAATTTCTCCTTTTAATTAAATACATTAAAAAATAATATTTTATGAGCTATGTGGTGAACAAATCTTCCAGTTATGTCTTTATTTCCATTCAGAGTAAGAATCTGAAATTACTCAGGTTATATTTGACTATTGCAAGCTTTTGAGCATCATGGTTTTGAAAGAGCTGTTCCCGAGAACAATTTGCTTTCATTAGGATGTCTTTAAAATCCCATTCAGCTTTTTCTGTTATTGGACACTTTGCTCTTGAGGGTTCTAATTCTGCAGAACCCACATTATCTTTTGTCTATATTAAAAACATGACCTTGTTTCTCACATTTAGTTCTTTCTAGAATTTTTTTCTACATCTCTGCCAACGCCTAAAAATTCAAATGATTTTTAAAA
Source organism: Furipterus horrens (assembly GCF_987537825.1). Lineage (NCBI taxonomy): Eukaryota > Metazoa > Chordata > Mammalia > Chiroptera > Furipteridae > Furipterus > Furipterus horrens. Next base: position 81,338,883 of record NW_028327176.1, on the reverse strand, counting down.
CAATAACAGAAACATTATGTCTTCTGAACATTGTTTTCCAAGTCATCATGACTGTATAACAGTACTTTTTCCTGGAGGTCTCCTGAGGTCGATAGGTAGCTATTAGGCCATTAATATATTTGTATTTTAAATGGTCTACTTTGTCAAACAAGAGTTTCTTTTCTTCCCCCATTATGCTTAAGCAAATGTGTTTTAAGCATTGTGGTTAAACAAATTCAACAATTTTGTGTTATATGTTAACAAATTCTCTCTCCTAAAAACAGAATTAAAGGTATGCTCAAAGTGCAACATTTGCAAAGCAAATAGGGCAAGTCTTTGGTTGCAAATTCAACACTGTTTGATAATGCTGATCTTATTCATAACTTTTGGGATAAAAATTAGTATATAGTCTAACATTGGAAAACATTTTCCCTAAGGATTCTGTCCTTTTGGATCCAGACAATGAGAAATTTCTGAGTGTGAGGGGGACGACTCGCTTACTCATACATAATGTGTCTATGGAGGATGTGGGCTATTACAGCTGTGTCATGACATTTGCCCATGAAGGCATGCGATACAACATCACTAGGAACATCAAACTACGCATCAACAGTAAGTGCTTGCCATCAAGGTACCTCTCCACCCTGGTTCAATAACAAGCATGCAAAGAACAAATTAGGGCTCACTTAGAATTCCTTGAATGTTTTGGCATGAATGGAAAACAAATACATCAACTTTCTTAAAATATCTGACTAATAAGACGAGTGTGATACCTTGAAATGTAGAAAGCAGGGCGTTATTTTGAGGAAAGGTAAATCCCTGGATTCCAAATCTGAGGCTAAAACACACCACTAGAGGGGCCCAAACAGGGTTAACTTGGAAGATCCTTTTGGAAAGCTTGCACCTCCAGGGCCAGCTATCAGAACATGATTGCCATAACTTTATGTATAATTCTAGGATACTTGGTTTTTATTGGATTTTTCAGTTAGAAGGCTATCATGCAATGGCGTATCTAGAGAAAATTGTCCCCTGTTGTGTTCCTCAAGGCATGTCTAGTTGCCCTTGAAAGCAGGATTTCAAATAGTGAGTGCTCTTATTGGTTTAAATGAGCTCTACTTGAAAATAATGTGAACAGTATTGATTATTACTTAATATTTGTTCAACATTTATTCCATACCTCCTACATGCTGGACATCAAGCTTGGTGGCAATGGTCAAAAAAGTGTTTAAGTCCTGAGCTCTGCCCTAGAGAATAGACTGCTTTCACTTATTTTATATAATAAGTAACTACACGGCTGGAGTCTTCTAAGGGCACTTCAGAGAGCTTTGTAAATATATTAAAGCTAAATAGTTGGTCTATGAAGGGAAAAATATTAACTTTTTTTCTCACAGAATCCAGAGATTTAGTTTTACTACAGGGAGAATCATGTCTCCCCTGAAATCAAATTGCTAGATTATGTTTCTTTTACTGTCTTGTGAGTATTCATTTATCTCAACTCCTTCTCTCACAGGGGAACCCTGAGACTTCCTGTGGCTTTGAAGGATGTTCCATGTGACACTGCACAGGAACACTAGGGGGCAGTCAGCCTACATATTATCCTGTACTGTGATCACACTATCTCAGCAGTTGTGGAAGGGAGGGGGCAGCAGCCTCATCACCTGGGTACTGGTTAGACATGCAAAATCTCAGGCTCCATCCCAGATCTACTGAACTAAAAACAGGGGCCAGGGGAGCAAAACACCCACCACTCAGGGTTATGCTATGCCCCACTGGTGTATCAGGTCCTCAAAGTATCTGTCTCTCCTGTGTTTCCCCAGCCTGTGAGGTTGCAGCCATGGGACTCAGAGGGGAGGGAAAGGCTACTGGTGACAGTTGGGAAGCCACCTGCACTTTGAGCTCTACTGTGATGCTGCCTTATGCTTACTCATGTTAGGGTTTCAAAATGCTCTTAATGGAAAAAGTGTGGATGGAGCAAGTGGGTGTGGAAAAAGGCAGCCCTTTCTCTACCCCCAAGCTGTCCTTCTTGCTCCAATTTAGGTGCCCAGTTTCTTTAAGCTGCTGGGAGACCTGCCTCTTGGGGATCTGCGTTCTTATTCCTAGTAGATCCACCTTTGCCTCCCCCCGAAATTATCTCCTCAATTAATAAGTCACAGTAGCCAACCTGAGCCACTCTATTTATCAGTCAGCATGGGATTAGCATTGCACGCAGGTCGTCCCAAAGCCCATTGCCTCTTTTCTTTGAGGTGATTCTTCAGTAGTCTGTGGAAGGCACTTAGGGAAGTGAGGATGGAGTAGAGGGAGATATTTTAGGGAAAGTTGACCATGGGGTAAAACCTATCCTGTGGACATTATGAATGTTACTTTTAAGAATCATTCAGGAAGCCAGGGAGGGTAATAGTTAATTGTTTATCACAGAATGAAGAACATCTGTGACCTGGATGTGCATTTGTGAGACTGAGAGATTCTTCCAGAAATCTCTCTTCTGGGAAAGGCATTGGGCAAGGATGCTCAATTTGTGGAGAGCCTGTTTCCTTTGCCACACAAAAGTTGAATCCCACAATGCCTGGTCATACTGTCAGGAATAACTTAGTTAATTAGCTACACAATGAAACGGAACCTCAGCTTTAAAGAAAGTCTTTCCTAATTGAATCTCTTTTCTGTATATTTATCTCAGAAAAAGAAGAAGAGACAATTCCTGTGATTATCTCCCCACACCAGATCATATTGGCTTCATTGGGTAAGGTTTGCGAGGATATGCAACTTACAGGGTGCCTGTAATGTCAAAGTCTGGGGCCCTGAGACCCCTGTATCTGCTGACTGCACCTGTCCTTTTGTGTGCAGCCTGCCTAGGTAGAGACCCTACAACCCCAGGATGAGGGGCTGAAATGACAAATGTGAGAGAACATTTCTCTGTGTTAAATGTTGTTATAAATAGCATTGTTTGAAACAGGTGTATTTGTTTCATGAAAACCCTACTTACAAAAATCTAAATGTAAAAAATCTGAATATTTTGGTAGCAGTTATTAATAGTGGGAAAGAATGAATGGCATGATTCCCTGATAGAGCCAGTACCTGAAGTATATTTAAAATAATTCACTTCACTGAAACACGGTTGAAGCTCACATTTCCCGAAGACTCCATTTGTAAAATGAGGCCAATCCAGCCATAGCTGGCCTCTCAGAGACCATTTCCTGTTGCCAAAGTTGTTGGTGGGGTGATGGAAATGATTGACAGGGTTTTCCTTTTTTCATCCCGTTTTGGTGCAGGCTGTCTGGGCCAGCATACTCCGCCTTACTTAACAATAGTGTGTTTAGTGTGGTGTCATGTTCCCACCATCAACACTGTAGAAAGATTTTATTTCTGCCATTCTCCAGAAGGAAAAGCTGCCCGGGAGTCACAGTGATGCCAAGAAAGGTCAAAAGCTACGCCTGGGTCAGGCTGGGGTTCAGACTCAGGCCTGTGTGTCTGTGAAGCCTGTACCTTTTTGTGTGCTTGTTTTTGTCTAATGGTTTTGCAGGTTTATATTCATTTATTAAACCCTGGCTGCAGAGTCCTATTATCTCTCTCTCTCTCCCTCTCTGTTTTCAATTTCTTCTGTTTGTTATTGGGCTTACATTTAACATTTTAAGTGGTGGCCATAGAGAGCTCCTTGGTGTTCCCCAGCTAAGTGGAGCTGAGTTTCCTGCACCTTGCTTGGAAGGCACTGATGTGCATGGCAAAGTCACATGAGGCAGGATTTAATGGACTGCTTTTGGTTGAGAAATTTTTAGGTTATCAGGTGTGGTGAAGCATGGAGAAAAGCTGGCATTCTCAGCTTGAGGTGGAGCCAGGTGCACTACAAGTCAAAGCACAGGGAGGCATAACACCCATGATGAAGAAACAAATGAGAAGGATTTGTTCATTTTCTCCCCCATCTCCCCTTTGGTGACTTAAAAAATGTAACTTATAGTTACCGAGTCTTGGGCACCTATTACATCACATTAGGCAACCGCAGAAGGCATCATTCCTATAAAATATAGTGGCTCTTAAAGGGTTAATTACAAGTGGACATGATATGGGAAGGAGAATTCCCAGGGAAAACAGGAAAGCTGAGATCAGCAATGGGCAAAGGGAAAGAATCCACATGTTAATCTAGATTTTTGGGACAAGTAGAACGAATTGTGAAAGAAAGCAATCCTTGAATTCAGAATGCCCTGCAGGAGTTGAGTGGACTTGGGGAAGCCATTTGCTTCTGAGTTTTTATCTGCCATGAAGATCAGTTCAAGGAACTGGAGACACTTGGTAATTACTGATGATCTTTTTTAACAGAATTTTTTGAGGGAACCAAGTTTCCTTTGAAGAAAAGAGTTTACTGGTGAGAGGTATTTGAGGAGATGAGGAAGGGTCCACTGCTCAGATCTTGTGACGGACAAGGAGCTAGGCAAACTCCTCTGTCCAGCTAGGTTCTGACATTTGATGTGCTGTGTCTTGCTGTACACAGGGTCAAGACTGAAAATCCCATGTAAGGTGTTTCTGGGAGCTGGCACACAGTCAACAACCATGCTGTGGTGGATGGCCAACAACACCAACATAGACAATGCCTACCAGGATGGCCGTGTGACCGAGGGGCAGCGCCTGTAAGTGGGTGAAGATGTTTGTTAGCTTAGAGTTATCTTCTGGGCAGAGCTGTTGTGAGACCTCCAAAGGCTCTACTCTTTTTTAAAAAGAGGCAATGTAATACCCAACCTCTCAAAATATGACACACATACCGTATTCAAAATAATTGTTTATTCTAAACTGTTGAATTTTTAGAATTAAAAAATAGAGTTTTGCTAAGAATTACCATTTGTTCTTGAAAAGCAAACTTTCTATATGAGTTCACTTTCAGTCAGTTACTTGGCATTGAGGTTGCATTTTCTAGCCATTTGATAAAAATATTTATTTTTCAATTTTTGCCATTAAAAATACTTTTTAATTAATATATTTCCATTCCCCACTCTGCAACCTGAGAGTCAAGCAATTTCACAAATCCTTAAAAAGATTCTGAACCTTAGCCACAGTGTCTGAGAGAGCCTTCTGTTTCTAAGGGAACTCTTGGCTGCCACAATCTCTAAGGAAGTTTAGTATTAAAAGTAAGAAAGAATTCTGTTCTCATAAACATTCTTCTCTGGAAAATGTTTTCTCACTTTGACTATAGAGCAATCAGACCTTATAAATAGGAACCATTTATGTTTGAAGGAAGGATACCATTCAATGATCCAAATCATAAAGTACAGATTTTAAAATTATAGTTTCAATACCCTGAATTAGCCTGAACTTTGGCTTGCCAAATTTTTTACTTTTTTGAAAGACTTATCAAAAAGGGTTTTTCTGGATACAATTTAGTGGATAAAAATTATGTTTGGTTAGCACAATTGTTTGCTTGCAAGTCCTTATTGCAAAACTTACATGCCCATGTCAGTTACTCGTACTATCCATTAACTAAAAGAGCCTATTTTTACCCCATAGATTAAAAAAAAAAAAAAGCCCTCTTGGATCCACATCAACATTTTAATTCATACTAGTAGATAGTAAAGCACCTTCAGATTTCTGTAGCATTACAAGTGGTAGTTATACTGACTAGAGTCATTCTCCCTGGCCTGCGTGCAGCCCTCAACTCTGAACTTGAGTTTCCAGAGTGAGAGTTGGCAGTGGAGATGAGAGGAGGGAACATTGTTGAAAACTAGATTCCTGGAAACTCCTTACCCTTCAACATGCAAATGATCTGTTGTTGATACAGTCAAGTTTCCGCAAATGAGACATTTCTATTCCCACTACTGGTTCTTTGTTTAGTAATGGTCTTAACAAAATGAAAATTTCCATTGTTCAAAACATACTGGCTCCTGTAAGTTCTCCTTATAACAAGTGTCCAAAAACAGTGACCAACATCTTCAGTGTCACTACTACCTTCAGAAGGAGGCTTAGAAATTCTCCCAAATAAGTAACAAATATAATAGCAAGTGCTCCTAACTTTCTTAAGTTAGCAAGCACAATGGATCCTCCTCACTGAGAATGCTTGATGTCTACGTTGTAAAGACAAGCTCGCATTTACACCATGTTTAAGTAAATATTTTCTCACTCAGGGACTACTCAGAAAATAATGAGAACTACATTGAAGTGTCATTGATTTTTGATCCAGTCATAAGAGAGGATTTGACCACAGATTTTAAATGTGTTGTTCATAATACACTGAGTTTTCAGATGCTACGTACCATAGTCAAAGAAGGTATGTATTTTGGGGATGGTGAAGGGGAAAAAATAAGTAGAATGTTCTGTGGATGCTGGACAAGCCTATCAGATCTCCTGATGATCACTTAGCAAGTCCCTTATGTTTCCTGCCAGTGGAGCACTGAGAACAAATCTCTAATATTTTATGTCTTTATTTTATTTTTTTTTGGTAGGGTGGATACTAGCTTTGGGAGATTATATTTAAATTAAAAAATTAAAGAGCAAGTTGATATTTGGTTCTGTGATAAACTCCAAGAAACCCTGTGTTCTCTTGTGGATTTTCCTGGCTCAGCAGGACCAGCTGTCCCTTATGACCCCTTGAGAAGGGCGGGATGTTCTTTATCCTGAAGTTGAGAAAGTTTATCCTCCAAGAGTCAGGAAATGGAAGATATCTAGGGCTCAAGGCAGCTTTAGGGTTAAAGTAATCAGTTAACAGGAAATAAAGTAAAAGACAAAACAACCCACATAAGGACATTTTAAAAAGGATAAAAAGAAAAAGAAAAACCCACGCTATTATTCTGATCAATTGAATTCTTAGTTTAAGCACTGAGCATGAAAGGGAGACATAGGTAATGCCATCTGTTGGCAGCCCCAGGAAATAACAAGGGACAAGCCAAACCCATCCCCAGCTGTAATCTCATCATACCTTCTGGGCAGTCTGCAGAATCAAATAAACACAGATTGCTCCACGGTCTCCATGTTTGCTGGGGAGGCAGCTGCAGACACACTTCTAATTGGAAAGCTGAGGCTTTGGTTAAGTCTCAAGGCAGAGAATGACAACATGACATAACTTTTCTCCAAAAAGAAAAGTCTGTGTACCACAACATTGCTCACTTGAGGCGCTCATTGAAAATATAGGTCCCTGGGCTCACCCCAGAGCTACCCAGTCACCTTCTCCTGGGGTAAGTCCAACTTACCGAGCAGATGCTTTTATATTAAAGTTTGAGTGCCATTGTCCTTAGATATATATGCAAAGGTTGATATTTCATATAATTTCCATGAGAGGATTGGTGGTAGTTTAGACTTGGAAGTGAAGGATTCCACAGAATGCAGAATCAACTGCCGGGGTTTAGATTAGTGACCCAAAGGAACCTGTGGTTTTCTGGTCCTGATGCTGGGAACTTTTAAACATTTCTGTAACATGAGCCCATTCCTGTTGCTGGACTGGCTGTGACTGACAGTAGAGGACAGAGAGGTACATTCAAATGTCTGCTCAGAAAATGGAAGCAACACTCATTGAAAGCCTTGTTAGATTTTAGGGTGTAAGAATCACCCTTGTTGGATTTTAAAAAGCCAACTGGTATACTATGTGTATTAGGGCTAAATATTTGTATAAAAATCTTTTAATAAACTAGTAAGAAAGAGTGATAATGATGCCAATAATAGACAATATTTTCCAAACTCTACTTAATGTTGCATATATATCTCCACCTTTATACCAAATCTATAATATAAATATAAATAGTATCTGAATTGTAAAGATGTGAAGATGAGGATTAAGCAACAAAAACAACAACAAAAGAATCATCTGAAGAAAATAATCTGATATTGTTTTGGTTCCTGGATGCTTAGACAGACATGTGGAATTATGGCCTCATCATCAATGTGTCTAATGACACTCATGTTCTTGTGTTTACTTGTTAACTTTTTATTCATAGTCTTCCTATATTTTCATAACACAGAAGCCAAGGAGTAGAATATAAAACAGCTGGATCCAAGCAATAATCTCGACATCTAAAACTTTATTTTTCAGTTTGTTTTCATTGCCTTTGTAACTTAATTGAATCTTCATGACATTCATGTTTATTGGAAAAGGGCAAATTTTACCCTGGTCATATTACAGTTGGCTGGTTGAGACCTAGCCAGATGAAATTTAACTGCACACTACCCAGTGGGTGAAACAAAGTTAGACCCTCAATACCTGCCCTCTGCTCTGCTGTGTTTCCCTTTGATGAAGTGTTCTATTTTGCTTGTTTCTCTAATGCCACAAATAGCATTCTCAAATGTCCTCTACCTTGGTGTCGGGAACACATTATAAAAATCAATGCACATTTATTAGTAAAAACAAACTCCAATGGCTTTCTTCCCTCTAAACCTGCACTACATTGTCCTATTTGGTAGTGAGAGAGCATTTGACCCCTGATATCACTCTGTTCTTTTTACAGCTCCCACGTTCTCCTGGGGGATTGTGCTGGCCCCTCTTTCACTGGTCTTCTTGGTTTTGGGGGGGATGTGGATGCACAGATGGTATAAACACAGAACTGGAAAAGCATATGGTCTGACTGCATTAAAGACTGCCCATCAAGATTTTCAATTCTATCCAAGTAAAATAAAGGAAATAAAGTAATTCAAATACAAATGATATTCTTACTTATGAAAGTGGCTGTGACTTTTTGAGGGACCTTGTTCTTTCCCTTATTTGTTTAATAAAGCTGCTGTGTTTATAGTGCATTTATAGTAAATGAGAATTCATGTAAAGTTTATTCTAAAACTGAATTACAGGAGCAAATGTGGGTCCAGTGAGTGACCCTCTGCCACTTGTGACCTGTTTAAAAGAGTGAGGTACTCTCAGACCTGAAAAGAGTTAAAAAAAACATCTAAATGAGTTTGAAATTCACTTATTCATCATTTAACAAAAATGTATTAAAAGTCTATTTTGGCTCTGTTCTGTGGGAGATGTTATAGATACAAAGAGAGTTAAAACATAGTTTACCTCTTTGGGAAGATGAAATTCATTTTGACAATTGGAAGGATAGTTTAGAAACACTAAAGAAGAAGAATTAGAAGGAACTGGTGAATTTTTCCAAAAGGATGACCCCCCAAAATAGCAATTAAAATAGAGTAGCCTGTCAGAAAAATACATGTTAGAATATATTAGTGAACTGAGAAATAGACTCATTCTCATAACAAAGCTTCTGAAAATAAAGAGGAAGGAAAGGGATAGGGAGATAATTGCATAGACACTAGGAAATAAATAATCAGAGCCTTTTCTATCATATACTCAAAAATTCCCAATTAAATTATTTAAAAAAATCAAATTACAGAAAAATTAGCATGACTCACTCCTTCACCCATTCAAGTCTTTGTTCCAATGTGACCTTCCCAGAAGTCCTTCTTAATAGCACCTCTTTAAATGCTCCCTGCCTCCTCACTCTGCTTTGAATTATTAGTTCTTATCACCACCAGACTACTTTTTTATTATTGCTTATGCTGCTACAGTTGTCCCAATTTTTCTCCCTTAGCCCCTTCACCCAGCTTGCCCCCACTTCCATGGTCAACCCCCAACCATTGTTTATGTCCATGGGTTCTACATGTATGTTCCTTGACTAATCCCTTCACCTTCTTTCAATCAGACCCCACTTTCCCTCTCCTCTTACTGCTGTCAGTCTACTCCATGATTCTACGCCTCTGGTTCTATTTTTCTCATTAGTATTAGTATTAGTACTTGTTCATTAGATTCCTCTTATAAGTGAGATCATATAGTATCTATCTTTCACTGACTGGCTTATATCACTTAGCATAATAGTCTCTATTTCCATCCATGTTGTTGCAAAAGGTAGGAATTTCTTTCTGCTGCATACTATTCCACTATGTAGATGTATCACAGTTTTTTACTCCACTCATCTACTGATGGGCACTTAGGCTGTTTCCAAGTCTTGGCTCTTGTATATAGTCCTGCTATGAACATAGGGGTGCAGAAGTTCTTTTGAATTGGTGTTTCAGGATTCTTAGGGTATACTCCCACCAATGGGTTAGGTTGTTCATTTCAGATTTTTCTGTCTTCTTCAGGTAGGCCTGTATTGCTGTAAACCATCCTCTCAGGACTGCTTTCGCTGTGTTCTATGGTTCTGGGTGGTTGTGTGTCCGTTTTTATTTGTTTCCAGATACTTCTTGATTTCTTCCTTGATCTCATTGTTAACCTAATCATTATTTAATAACATGTTATTCATTCTCCATGTATTTGAATGTTTTAAAGTTTTTTTCCTTAAGGTTCGTTTCAGTTTCAAGCCATTGTGATCTGAGAAGATGCTTGATATAATTTCAGTTTTCTTGAATTTCTTAAGGTTTATTTTGTGACCTATCATGTGGTCTAGCCTTGAAAATGATCCATGTACATTTGAGAAGAATGTATATTTTGCTTTTTTGGGGTGAAATGGTCTGTATATATCAATTAGGTCCATTTGATCTAGGGTGTAGTTCAATGCCATTATGTGCTTGTTAATTTTTTTGTTTGAAAGATCTATCCATTGTTGACAGTGGCGTGTTAAAATCCTCTAGATTGACTGTATTCCTGTCAATATTTGTCGTAAAGTCCTTTAATATTTTATTTGTATATTTAGGTGCTCCTATATTGAATGCATATATATATGTTTACAAGGGTTATATCCTCTTGTTGGAGTATTCCCTTAAGTATTATGTAGTGACCTTATTTGTCTCTTGTTATGACCTTTGTTTTGAAGTCTATTTTGTCTGATATTACTATTCCTATGCCAGCTTTTTTAAAATACCCATTTGCACAAAATATTTTTCTGTTCCTTCACTTTCAACCTGTGTAAATCTTTTGTTCTGAGGTGGATCTCTTGTGGACAGCATATATGCAGGCTGTGTTTTCTTAGTCATTCTGCTACCCTATATCTTTTGATTGGAGCATTTAAACCATTTACATTTAAGGTTATTATTGTTAGGTACTTATTCATTGCCATTTTTTCCCCCTTTATACCTGTGTTCCTCTCTCTCTCTCTGTATTTCTTCTTCTTCTTAAAGCAGTCCCTTTAGCATCTCTTGCGATGCTGGTTTGGTGGAGATGTACTCTTTTAGCCTTCTTTTATTTTTATTTTTTGGTCTGGGACACTCTTTACCCTTTTTTATTAAATGAGAACCTTGTTGGATAGAGTAGTCTTGGTTTCAGGTACTTACTTCTCATTATTTGGAATATTTCATGCCTGTCCTTCTGGCTTATAGTATTTCTATTGAGAAATCAGCTGATACCTTATTGGATCTTCCTTTTATGTTACTAGCTGTTTATCCCTCTCTGCCTTTACAATTCTCTCTTTGTTTCTAAGTTTTGCCATTTGAATGGCTTCTTTGGGTTCATCTGAATTGGGACCCTCTATGCTTCCTTGACTTTTTCCCCCACCAAGTTAGGGAAGAATTCTGTCATTATTATTATTATTTTTTTTGGATAAACATTGTTTCTTCTTTTTTTTTTATTTTTGGTTTTTCAATTACAGTTGTCCCCTTTTCCCCCAATTTCTCTCGCCCACCCAACCCACCCCCTCTCCCGCAATCATATCCCTCCCCGTTGTCCATGTCCATGAGTCATTTATACGGGTTCTTTGACTAAACCCTTCCCTTACTCATCCTCCTTCTCTCCCTCTCCCCTCCCCCCTATTGACTTCTATTCTTCTCTTTGTTCTATTTAGTTCCTTTGTTTGTGTTATTCTTTAGTTTCCTGTATTAGGTGATATCATATGGTATTTTTCTTTCTTTGCCTGGCTTATTTCACTAAGCATAATTCTCTCTAGTTCCATCCATGTTGTTGCAAATGGCAGGAATACCTTCTTTCTTTCTGCTCATAGTATTCCATTGTGTAAATGTACCACAGTTTTTCGATCCACTCATCTACAGATGGGCACTTAGGTTGTTTCCAACACTTAGCTGTTGTAAACAGTGCTGCTATGAACGTAGGGGTGCATAAGTTCTTTTGAATTGATGTTTCAAGATTCTTCGGGTATAATCCTAGTAGTGGAGTCGCTGGTTCAAAAGGCAGTTCCATTTTTAATCTTTTGAGATAATTCCATACTGTTCTCCATAGTGGCTGCACCAGTCTGCATTCCCACCAACAGTGCAGTAGGGTTCCCGTTTCTCCACATCCTCGCCAGCACTTATTGTTTGTTGATTTGTTGATGATGGCCATTCTGACTGGTGTAAAGTGGTATCTCATTGTGGTTTTTATTTGCATCTCCCTGATGGCTAATGATGTTGAGCATTTTTTCATGTGTCTATGGACCTTCTGTATGTCCTCTTCGGAGAAGTGTTTGTTCAGGTCCTTTGCCCATTTTTTAATTGGGTTGTTTGTTTTCTTGATGTTGAGTCGTATCAGCTCTTTATATATTTTGGAAATCAGTCCCCTGTCTGTGATGTCATTGGCAAATATGTTTTCCCATATGGTTGGTTTCCTTTTCATCTTGCTTATGTTTTCTTTTGCTGAGCAGAAACTCTTTAGTTTGATGTAATCCCATTTATTTATTTTTTCCTTTATTTCTCTTGCTTTAGGAGATGTATCCATGAAGAAATTGTTACGTGAGATATCTGATATTTTCTTGCCTATGTTTTCCTCTAGGACTTTTATGGTGTCACGGCTTACATTTAAGTCTTTGATCCATCTTGAGTTTATTCTCGTGTGTGGTGTAAGTTGGTGGTCTAGTTTCATTTTTTTGCAGGTCCCTATCCAGTTCTCCCAGCACCATTTGTTAAAGAGGCTCTTCTCACTCCATTTTATGTTCTTTCCTCCTTTATCAAATATTAGTTGACCATAGAGGCCTGGGTTTATTTCTGGACTCTCTATTCTGTTCCACTGTTCTTATGCCAGTACCAGACTGTTTTGATTACAGTGGCTTTGTAGTATTGTTTGATATCTGGTGTTGTGATTCCTCCTGCTGTGTTCTTCTGTCTCAAGATTGCTTTTGCTATTCGGGGTCTTTTTTGGTTCCATATGAATTTTTGGAGGATTTGTTCTAGGTCTGTGAAATATGTCATTGGTATTTTAATAGGGATTGCATTGAATCTGTAAATTGCTTTGGGTAGTATGGTCATTTTGATGATGTTGATTCTTCCCATCCAAGAACATGGTATTTGCTTCCATTTGTTTGTATCTTCCTTAATTTCTTTCTTCAATGTTATGTAATTTTCAGAGTACAGGTCTTTTATCTCTTTGGTTAAGTTTACTCCTCGGTACTTTATTTTTCTTGTTGCTATAGTAAATGGTATTTTCTTTTTTGTCTCTGTCTCTGCTATTTTAATGTTGGTGTACAGAAATGCCTTAGATTTCTGTATATTTATTTTGTACCCTGTGATTTTGCCAAATTCACTTATTATATAGAGTAGTCTTTTAGTGGAGTTTATAGGATATTCTAGGTATACTATCATGTCATCTGCATATAATGAAAGTTTTACTTCCTCTTTCCCAATTTGGATGCCTTTTATTTCTTTTTCTTGTCTGATTGCTGTGGCTAGGACTTCCAACACTATGTTGAAAAGGAGTGGAGAGAGTGGACAACCTTGTCTAGTTCCTGAATTCAGGGGGAATGCTTTCAGTTTTTGTCCATTGAGTATGATGTTGGCCTCAGGCTTCTCATATATAGCCTTAATTATGTTAAGGTATGCTCCCTCTATTCCCATTTTTCTGAGTGTTTTCATTATAAATGGATGTTGTACTTTATCAAATGCTTTTTCTGCATCTATTGATATGATCATGTGATTTTTGTCTTTCATTCTGTTTAGGTGATGTATTATATTTATTGATTTGTGAATATTAAACCCTCCTTGCATCTCTGGAATGAAGCCCACTTGATCATGATGTATGATCTTTTTGATGTATTGCTGGATCCTGTTTGCCAATATTTTATTGAGGATTTTAGCATCTATGTTCATCAGTGATATTGGCTTGTAGTTTTCTTTCTTTGTTGTGTCTTGACCTGGTTTGGGGATTAGGATAATACTGGCTTCATAGAAAGAGTTTGGGATTTTTCCCTCTTCTTGGGTTTTTTGGAACAGTTTGAGGAGGATAGGAGTTAGTTCTTCCCCGAATGTTTTGTAGAATTCGCCTGTGAAGCCATCCGGTCCAGGGCTTTTGTGTGCAGGGAGATTTTGGATTACTGTTTCAATTTCCTTTTTTGCTATTGGTCTGTTGAGACTTTCCACTTCTTCTTGATTCAGTTTTGGAAGGTTGTATGTTTCTAGAAATTTGTCCATTTGTTCTAGATTGTCAAATTTCTTGTCATACAGTTGTCTGTAGTAATTTCTAACTATCATTTGTATTTCTGAGGTATCAGTCGTGATTTCTCCTCTTTCATTTCTGATTTTGTTTATTTGGGTCTTCCTCTTTTAATTCTGTCATTATTTTTTGAAACAGATTTCCTATCCCGTGTTGCTTTTCTTCCTCTTCTGGTATCCCTATTATATGAATATTGTTATGTTTCATGTTGTCCTAAAGCTCCCTTAAACTATCCTCATTTTTTAAAAGTCTTTTTTAATTTTGTTGTTCTGACTGTGTTTTTTCTACCTTGTCTTCCATCTTGCTGATTTGAGCTCTGTTTCATCTAGCCTGCTTTCAATTCCTTCTAGTGTACTCCTCATTTCAGATATTGTATTATTCATTCCCCTCTGGTTCTTGTTCATAGTTTCTAAGTCATTTTACATATTGATATAGTTCCCACTAAGTTCCTTGTAGCTCCCATAGCACAGGGGGAACAAGTTTTAAAATAATTCCTGTTGAGTTCAATTTTTCAGCTGTTTTAGACTTAAATAGACATGATGATTTAAAAACTGCAGTTAGTTTTCTTCTAATATGTCAATTTTTTTCTGTACAGCTTATCTTAATGCGACCACTCTAGGCTGGATCAAGCCTGGATCGAAGGAAGCACTAGTGCTCTCCTATTGGCTGAGAGAAAACCTCCCTCAAGTGGGAGGGGGTGGGGGATGACCTTGGACACCAGTGACAGGTGCACACTTGTCTAGGCTATTCAGTTACACATGAGACAACGTGGTGCAAGGTTGTATGCCACTCTGTATAGTGAATCATGTTCCACAGTGTAGTCTGAGTTCTTGTCTGTATACAAAGAGTTAGCAGAATTTATTTTTTTATTTACATACATACTTATTTCCTTTCCTTCAAGTCATGTCTGCCTCTGCTATTTCTCGTTGTAAGTGCCTAAACAACCCTGATTAGTTTTGTTATATCTGTGGCAGCTTCACCTTTCCCAAAGGACAAACATTAGCACTTTTGTCAGGCAGTCTATTTTGCATATTTTAAAGTAAAACTTGATGATCAGGATAAGTCTTGGGTCCCTCACAAGGTGTGCAAGCAGTGTGCCAAGAGTTTACGAATGTGAACAAAAGGAACATGTGATAAATTGCCATTTGGTATACTTATAGTTTGGTGAGAGCCCAGAGATCATTCAAGTGACTGTTAACTTTTGTATAGTGAAAACGTCAGGATATAACAAGAAAAATAAATGTAAAATAGACTACCCTAGTCTAACATCAGCTATACTCCCAGTGCCTCATTCAGCTGAAATCTCAGTGCCAGTTTTCATTGAACTACCCTCTTTTGAAAAACAAGAGTGTGGTGAAGAACTAAGTGAAGATTTTGAAATTGAAGACGACTCAGTTCAAAAGGGATTTGATCAGCATGAGTTGAATGATTTGGCATGAGATTTGGGACTATCCAGAAAGGCTTCAGAACTCCCAGCATCAAGACTGCATGGGAAAAACTTGCTTGAAAAAGGAGCGAAGGTATCCTACTTTTGATCAAGAGAAAGTGCATTTCTGTAGTACTTTTGAAGTGATGATGGCTTTGTGTATTGCCATAACATACATGGTTTAGTGGAGGAATTGGGAATTCCAATCTATAATGCAACTGAATGGCGACTATTCATCAATAGCTCAAAGCAGAGCTTGAAGTGTGTCCTCTTCCACAATGGCAATTTATTTGGTGCAATCCCAGTTGGGCATTCAGTTTGTTTTTGTGAAGAATATGAAGAGATAAAGAGAATCATTGATCTGCTGCAATATCATAAACACAATTGGATCATCTGTGTTGACCTAAAAATGGTCTGCTTCCTTCTTGGTCAGCAATGCAGATACGCCAAATATCCCTGTTTTCTGTGTATGTGGGACAGCAGAACTCATGAGAAGCATTGGGTGGAGTCGAATTGGCCTCCAAGATCTGACCTCAAACCTGGTGATCCAAACATTTTACATGAGCCACTCGTTGATAGAAAAAACATTCTGTTCCCACCTCTGCACATAAAACTGGGTCTCATGAAGCAATTTGTTAAAGCTTTGCCAACTGAAGGAGGCTGTTTCAAGTATCTCACTTTGGCATTTCCTAGCCTGTCGTTTGAAAAGATGGAATACCTTAGTACGTATGTTTGGAAGCAGAACTTTACTACTTGTACACAATTTGACTTACAGTACCAATATAGTGCCTTTATATGGATAAAATAACTCTAAAGAAACAGTATATTTAGGTAATTTTTTCTTTATTTTCTTTTGTATGTACATTTTGTATGATTTTTGGGACAAAGGGAGGGTATCCTGTACCTTAAAAAGTTGACGTGATAGAGAAAACTGGGGTCATTTTTTGATTCAGATGCCAAAAGTTAGTCAAAAACAAGTGTCAGATCTAACTCAATAAAAACTATGTTCCCCAGTATAATGTATCTTGTACTTCTCACAAGGTAGCTTGAGCATTCTTATAACTATTACTTTGAACTCTATGTCTACTAAATTGCTTGCATCAATTCTATTTAGTCTTCTTCTGGGGATTTTTCCATTCCTTTTGATTGGGGGTTGTCTTCCCATTTTAGGTGACTCTTTTTCTTTGTTTTGACATATTTATTGATCTGCTTTGACTCCATGTCTTCAGAGTGTGGCCTTATGTGAAAGGAGTCCTGTGGGACTCAGCAGTGAAGTCTACTTGATCTCCTGAACTGCTTGTTCTAAGGATGCTCTTTATGCATTGTGTGTGGGTTCTCCTGTTGTATTTGAGTTTTGATTATTTTTGGCTCATTATTTGGTGGGTTCCCTCCCCTGGCTGGCTGAGAGTCTCAATCTCCACCATGTCTTTTAAGCTATTGTACAGGTGCTGGCAGAACAAAATGAAGCAACATAGAAAACCAAACCCACACCAACAAAAGTACCCCTAAACAAGAACAGCAATATCAATCACAAGTGAGCAAAGATCAACAAAAGTGGAAAGAAAATAAGAATATTATAATAATCATAATCATTGAATTTCAGCATGAAATGATTCATCGGCAGCCGTCCGTCTCAAGAGACGATGGCGTAGCTTCTCGAGAGTATCTGCACCGCCGAGAATGGCTGTGCAGTCCGACTCGGGAGTGACAATCCCTGCCGCACTTGTTACAGGTGAAGGCAGATGGCTGTTGTTGCTGCTGTTGACGCTGCTTCCGCCTCGATCTTTTCTGGACCGCCTCCTCGTTGCGCGCAGCCTCTGCGTGTGACGTACCTTGCCTGACCGCGAGCCTCCAGGCTAGGCGGTCGTCTGCTTGAACTTCCCATGTGTTGAGATTGATGGAGCATTGTGTCATGTCCTTTTTGCAGATGTCTTTGAACCGCAGTTTTGGGCGCCCTGTCATCCTCTGGCCTTCTGCTAGCTCGCCGTAGAGGAGGTCTTTGGGAATACGGCCTGCATCCATTCTTTTGACATGGCCGAGCCACCTGAGGCGTCTCTCACTAAGAACTGCATGCAAACTGCTCATGTTGGCTCGCTTCAGCACCTTGGTGTTGGGAACCTTATCCTGCCAGGCGACATGCAGGACGCGTCGCAGGCACCTCATGTGGAAGCTGTTGAGTTTCCTTTCGTGCCTTGCGTAGGTGGTCCACGTCTCGCTGCCATAGAGGAGGGTGCTGAGTACGCAGGCTTGGTAGATGCGCAGTCTGGTTTTCTCAGTGAGGCTGGAATTGTTCCACGCTCGCCGGTTCAGTTTGGCCATAACTGTGGCTGCCCTGGCGATTCTCCGGTTGACCTCCAAGTCAACTGACAGAGAGCTCGAGATGGTGGACCCGAGGTAAGTGAAGTCGTTGACAACCTCCAGGGTGTATCCGTCGATGGTGATGCATGGGGGAGTCCCCGTGCCTTGAGCCATAACGTTCGTCTTCATCAGGCTGATGGCTAGTCTGAACTCCTTGCATGCGTGGGAAAGGCAAGTGACTAGCTGCTGGAGTCCCTCTTCGGAGTGTGATGTCAAGGCTGCGTCGTTGGCGAAGAGCATCTCACGGATGAGCACCTCTTTGACTTTGGTCTTGGCTCATAGACGGGCCAGGTTGTAGAGCTTGCCATCGGATCTGGTGTGAATGAAGACACCCTCGCTGCAGTCCTTAAAGGCGTATTGGAGGAGCATGGAGAAGAAGATTCCGAACAGCATAGGCGCAAGAACGCAGCCCTGCTTTACTCCGCTGCTGACTGGGAAGGCCTCAGAGGTTGCGCTGTTGTAGGACACCGTTCTGTGCATGTTGTCGTGAAAGGACATGACCACAGCAAGCAGATGTGGTGGACAGCCAATCTTCCGTAGCAAGCTGAAGAGTCCGCTCCGACTGACCAGATCAAACGCCTTTGTGAGGTCGATAAAGGCGAGGTAGAGTGGTTTATGCTGCTCGTGACACTTCTCCTGCAGCTGGCGTAGGGAGAAGATCATGTCCACTGTTGATCAGCCAGCTCTGAAGCCACACTAGGACTCTGGGTAGACGCGGGAAGCAAGGGTCTGAAGGTGGGCAAGAGCGACCCGGGCGAATACTTTGCCGATGACGCTGAGGAGAGAGATACCCCGGTAGTTGTTGCAGTCGCTGCGGTCTCCTTTGTTCTTGTACATGGTGATAATGTTGGCGTCTCTCATATTCTGGGGGATGTAACCCTCCTTCCAGCAGAGACAGAGTAGATGGTGGAGCGGCTGTAGCAGGACTGGTTTCCCGCTCTTTAGGATTTCTGGAGGGATTCTGTCGCTTCCTGGTGCTTTCCCGCAAGCGAGGCGGTCGATGGCTTTGCCGAGCTCTGCCGCAGTAGGTGGGGTGTCTAGCTCCTCCATGACTGGTAGGTCTGGGATGGCGTTAAGAGCAGTGTCTGTTATGGTGTTCCTCGTCGCGTACAGCTCGAGGTAGTGCTCGGTCCACCGCCGCATTTGCTGTTCCTGGTCAGTGATGACCTCACCTGTCTTGGACTTAAGGGGGGCGATCTTGGAGGGGATTGGGCCTGTTGCCTTCTTGATACCCTCATACATTCCTCGTGCGTTGCCTATATCGGTGGCTTCCTGGATGCTTCTGCACAGGTTTAGCCAATAGGTGTTGGCACAGTGGCGGGCGGTCTTCTGGACTTTGTTCCTGGCAGCCCGTAGAGCTTGAAGTGTACTGGGAGTGGGCGTGGCCTTGTAAGCCAGTAGGGCCTTCCTCTTAGCCTCGATCACGGGTTCCATTTCTTCCCAGTGAGCCTCGTACCAGTCAGCGTTCTTCCGCTCTTTCTTCCCGTAAGCAATAATGGCGGAGTTGTATATGGCGTCGCGGAGACGTGGCCAATTGGATTCGATAATGTCATCTGCCGCCATTCCCTTGCCGAGTGCATCTTCCATCCTGTTGATGAATTGCTGGGTCTTAACTGGGTTGCTGGCACAACTGGTGTTGATGCGTGGGCGACCCTTCATCTTGGAGTGGTGCAACCTCTTCGGCATTATGCGCATCTTGCTTACCACGAGGGCATGGTCCGTGTCGCAGTCTGCACTGTGGTAGCTGCGGGTGAGGAGGGTGCTGCCAATATCCGTTCTTCTGGTGATGACGAGGTCAAGCTGGTGCCAGTGGCGGGAGCGGGGGTGCCTCCATGACACCTGGTGGATCTCTTTGCACTTGAAGAATGTGTTTGTCATGCACAGGCCGTGGTGACACGAAAGCTCAAGCAGTCGCTGACCATTCTCATTGATCTTTCCTCTCCCAAAGTTTCCGAGGCAGGTGGGCCAGGCCATGTGGTCGGCTCCTACTCTTGCGTTGAAGTCTCCAAGGAGATAAAGAGCGTTACTTCTGGGGATCTTGGATAACGCTTTGTCCAGTGCATGGTAGAACTGTTCTTTCTCTTCGGTGGTGGCACAGAGGGTTGGGGCGTACGCGCTAAGAATGCTGACTGGGCCGAAAGTTGTTGACAATCGGAGGGTAAGTAATCTCTCTGTGCCTCCTGTGGGTGGCTCTATGGAGTTAACAAGTGTGGTCTTCACAGCGAACCCAACACCGTGCTGTCTTGGTTGGTCTGGAGACTTCCCTTGCCAGTAGAAGGTGTAGTTGGTTTCTCTGATAGTTCTGTTGTCAGCCAACCGGGTCTCCTGTAGAGCCGCAATGTCGATGTTTAGTCGTGCCAGTTCCCTGTCGATGACTGTGGTTTTCTTGGCACCACTGATCCACGGAAGGTCTGCAGTAAGTCCGGGACACATGGTCCTGATGTTCCAGCTAGCGAGGCGAAGAGCTGGAGGCTTCTTTCTTGTTGTTTGCTTGGAATTGCCTGGTGCGAGTGTTTTGTGGCCCACTTTTCAAGAGACACCTCTCTGATCCCCACGCACCCAGTGGGGCAGGTGAGCCATGGTGAGACGGCACCTAATTGGCTGGGGGCTGCCCAGCTTGAGGCGGGCGGTAGCTGTCCAGTGAGGTGCGATGACCTCTCCCACCGTCAGAGGAGACCCCTGGCGCTCATTTCCTTCACCAATCGGATGAGCTTATAACCGGTAACTGTCTCCTCCCATGTTAAGTCGACATCTTGCGATGACGCTGGAGTGTCCTCTCCAGTGAAGCTACAAAGCCTGGGCAGGGTGATATGGAGGGCCAGCTGTTGCCCATGCAGCAGACCCCTCCTCTCTTCGCAGCTGAAGGATCCAAGGGGAAAGACAGAGTCAATACAGCTTGACTTCAGGTGCGCCGCAGGAGTTGCCGGTGTTGACTACAACGTCAAACCGCCTTAGGGACTCCTGCTCCGGATTTTCTGTCGGGGTTTACTCCCTTAGCCTTTCCCCTGAGGAGGTATGCCGCAAGGCAGCGGAGGTTTGGAGTCAGAGTTTCCCTTCTCCTTAGCCTTTCCCCTGAATAGGTATGCCGCAAGGCAGCGGCGGTTTTTTGGAGTCAGAGTTTTCCTTCTCTGGTGTGCCCTGACTAGAAGATCGAACCAGCGACACTTAGCTCGCAGGCCGACGCTCAATCCACTGAGCCAAACCAGCCAGGGGTGCAAAGAAAAGTACATCTTTGTTTACTCATAAACATTAAGCCAGCTCCTAAAGTTTAACTTCTAGGTAAACAACACTCCCCCGGTTTTATGATGCACTACTACTAAACAAAATCTTCATTGGAATAACAAGTTCTTCTCTATGAAATTTCCCATGTAAGTGAAACTAAATTTCTCCCTAGAGACAGTTCCTTTCCCAGAATGGCCTAAGCTCCATAACCTACTGCCTAGAACACAAAGAGACTAATCAAACCTTATCAGCTTACAATACTCAAAATTTGACTTTCATGAGATAAGTTCATAAATTTATATTTGCAAATGTAATTAATATCACTAAAATCAGAGGTTATGGCTTATGTTCACTAAAACTTAGATTACTTAACGGTCTTATTGAAACTATTTTCTTATAGGACATTTGCCATAAAACTATATATTCCAAGAAAGATATCATCCAAAGAAGCAACACATTCCATTGTACAATTTTATGGGTTTTAAAAATGTTGTTGGTAGCAACTTGAAATGCTTTTGTCTAAAAAATAAACAGACAAATAGGTATTCAAAGATGATTCTGTGTGACAGAACTTCTCAGTAATTGAATAAATAAAAGATCAAACTATCTCATCAATAATTTCTAAACCGAAAGCAGGACCCAGAGATTGAACTCATGACCAAAGCATCACGACCTTCCTCTAAACAAACTTTGGACAAATCAAAAGAATTAGAAGCTACTGATTATACCACAAATTATTACTCTATTGACTTTGTCATTAAAAAAATCAGCCACCCCGTTGTACTAATGCAAAGTGGGAAGAACACGCCCTCCCATCACGGGAGGGAAGTTGTAACCTGCCATAGCATCACCTAGATTCAGCACAGGTAGGTTCCAGGTTTGAAATACAGTGCAGCTACAAGTGTGTCTAAACACAGGGATGATGCTAAGACTTGCAACAATAATGGCTGTGACGCAGCCAGAAATGCCCCCAGTGGTCTGACAGAAGGTGGAAAGAGACATGTCTCATGACATACCTGTATTCTCCATGGTGGTGGCTGTTGCAAGTGTCGGAGATCTTGTACGCCAGGTGGACTGCAGGTGCACTGGTGGCGAGCGTGAACACTAGTGCCTGTGATCATGGGGAAGGTGTTATACTCTGCAATGAGGTTGTGGATGTTCCTCCTCCTGCAGCAGCCATGCTGTGGCCAGATGGATCCCCAGTTAAGAAAAGAGGTGGTGACTTTAGCCAAGGGAATGTTGCCACTGGGTGGTATGTGGTCAGAATTAGGAAGGGCAAGGACAGGGGGAAGTGGTTTTCCTATGGAGCAGGAGTGGTGTCCATAGGCTCCTCGGGGTCCATGGCAGGGATTTGGTGAACTGCCATGGATCTTACACTGCCACTTGGAGATGATAGGATTGTGGTGGCATAGTACGGAGGAGTCGTGTCCATTTTGGTGTCATCATCCTGTAAAGCGGGCTGAGAGGTCAAACGTGTAGATGCTCTGGCAGTGATGGTAACAGGGGCCTGCCCCATTTGAGTGGCCAGGGGAAGGGTTCCTGCAGGCACCGAGGCAGGTGGAGGCAGAGAAGCAGCAGGCTGAGTGACCTGTGTCTTGTCCCCCGCAGTCTTTTTCCTTGGACCCTCAGATCTTTCCATGGTGTGCAGCTTTGGGTCCATAGCAAGGCAAGGAAGTTTAGCAGGCAGGGGCAGCTCACCTCGATCCCACCGCAGTGGTGGCAGAGGAAGCAAGAGTGGCCCAGACTGCTTTCTTTTGCGGGGCCTCCTGCTGGCAGAGGCCGGGGGAGAATTGCTGCTGGATTGCTTCTCCTTACCTACACATACTGAATCTGGAGTGCTGGGCAGATGCCCACTGCTGTGGAGGCTGTCCCCATGATCCTGCCCTTTTTCCTCTACCTGGCTGGTCTTGTGTGCCGTGCCTTTTGGGGACTCTTCCCGGACCTTCACCACCACCTCCTTTGGGAAAGGAAGTGGGACGATTATAGAGGGTCCCGGCTCCTCAGCCTTGACTGCCTGCTCAGGTGGTGAGCACAGGCCAGAAGATCTGCGACCTGAATGATGAATAGGGCCCGGTCTCAAGCTTCCAGACCTCCCAGATGTACAAGCAGGAAGCACAGGCTTCTGCAGGGGGTCCTTCCATTTCACCAACTGGTGGACTTCCAGAGGGAAGCGCACTGTCTGTGGGAGAGGACACCGCCCTCTTGGGACAAGGCCAAAGGCAGATGGACCAGGAGCATGACAGAAATGAAATAGTGGGTGGAAATGGCTGACAGCAGGGTGGTCCCAGCCAGGTGGGCCATAATCACGGGTGACAGGGTGATGGCCACCAGGCAAGGGATGGTGGCCGCGGTGGAGGCGGCAGAAGAACAAGCGAATCCGAGAAAGGAAATTGCCCATGTAGAGGCAATTGTGCGCCAAACGAACTCAAATAAGAGTGGAAACAGGGAGAGCCTCTCCTTTGCTTCCTCCTCCTCTGGGGTTCTAGCACGCACTGAACTGACTTCAGCCAGGACCTTCTGATGTCTCCATGGAAACATCAATGGACCTTGAGAGGTCACAGAAGAAGGGGCGGGGCCTCCGTGAATGGCCAATCCCATCATGACCTTCTAGCTCATATAAACTACTAGATTGAACTAAAGTTCATGTTAGCCCCCTCCAAAAGAATATTATAATAAAGGAAAAAAAGAGTGTGAGATGGCTAAGGGAATGAAAAATGATTTTGAGACGGTAGAAGGAGGAGAGAACTGGAAACAGAGTCAAGGTGAAGAAAGGGAAAAGTAAAAGCCAAAATGCAAATTAAAAGGGAAGGAAGAAGGCAAATTGGAGTAGTAAAAAGGGAGAGCAAAAAAAAAAAAAAAGAAAAAGAGGTTTGAAATAAATAATAGTAAAAAATAGAAACAATTGGAGAAAAACAAAACAACAACAATATCAAGGACAAATGGGCAAAGATAGTAAAAGTGGAAAGAGAATAAGAATATTTTAACAAAGAAAAAAATATGAGATGACTAAAGGAAAGGAAAATGATTTTGAGAGGATATAAGGAAGAAAAATAAGGTTAAGGAATAGAAACAAGATAAAGAAAGGGGAAAATAAATTTAAAACAAAAATAAGAGAGGAAAAGAAGAAGGCAAAATGGAGTTACATAAGGGAAGAATAAGTTATGAGATCTAAAATAAAAAATAGTGAAAAATTAGAAATAAAATTGAAGAAAAACAACAACAGTGATAGCAATGACAAGTAAATTTGGGAAGATAATATGATAAAAAAGAGAAAAAGAATATAAGATGACTAGAGGGAATAAAAATCATTTTGAGAGGATAAAGGAAGGAGAAATAATAAAAGTAAGGAATAGAAAGAAGACAAAGAAAGGAAAAATAAAATTTAAAATGAAAATAAGAAGGGGTAGGAAGAAGTCAGGATGGAATAAGAAAAGAGAAGAGTAAGATATGAGATTTGAAATAAAAAATAGTAAAAAAATAGGAAAAAAATTGAAAAAAAAGGAGAAAATGTTAAAAATCTATGTAAAAGAAGAAAATAGCACAAGTATTGAAAAAGAACAAGGAGGAATTTGTCTCAGTACCATTTAGTACTTGTCTGCTAGCTTCTCCTTCTGGACACATCTCTGGTAATGTCAGGTGGTGTCCCTGTCTAGCTCTAGCCAGGCTATAAGTGATCCACAGTCTGTGGGTGTCTCCTTCAGGCTTGGCTGCATCCAGGATGGACCTCACTGCCCTTCACTGCTTGCTTTTTCTTAGCACAAGATCCAGTGGTGGCTCATCTAACATTTGAAAGCACTGCATGTACCACATCCACCTGCCTCTATCTGTGCTTCTTCACTGAACCATCTGTTTCTGATGGACTTCAGGTACAATCTGGAGGATGAGTCTCCTAGATCTCCCTTGGGAGGCTGTGTTCAGACTTCAGGGAAAATATTGGGTGCATTCTCCCACCTCAGTGCCACACATCTTGGTGTGTCTGATTATTTCCAGTAATGTATAGCCTTTGATATGTTAGTTGTTTCATGTGAGGGGACAATCTGTGTAAAAGGGTCAGATCTTTCTTCTTTCTTTTTTTTAAAGTATATTTTATTGATTATGTTGTTACAGTAGTTTCGATTTTTCCCCCTTTCTCCCCTCTGCCCAGTACCCCCTTTCCACCCAGCAATCCCACCACCCTTAGTTCATGTTCTTGGGTTCTGCATATAAGTTTTTTGGCTTCACCCTTTCCTATATTATTCTTAACTTACCCCTGTCTATTTTGTACCAACAAATTATGCTTCTTATTTCCTGCACCATTTCCCCATCTCTCCCCTTCCCCTCTCCCAGCTGATAACCCTCCAAATGATCGCCATACTTATGATTCTGTTTCTATTCTGGTTTGCTTAGTTGGATTTTGTTCTTATTTTTTAGATTCAGTTGTTGATAGTTGTGAGTTTGTTGTCATTTTAATGTTCATAATATTGATCTTCTTTTTCTTAAGTAAGTTCCTTTGACATTTCATATGATAATGGCTTGGTGATGATGAACTCCTTTAGCTTTACCTTGTCTGAGAAGCACTTTATCTGCTCTTCCATTCTAAATGATAACTTTGCCGAATAGAGTAATCTCGGTTGTAAGTCCTTGCTTTTCATCACCTTAAATACTTCTTGCCAGTCCCTTCTTATCTGCAAAGTTTCTTTTGATAAATCAACTCATAGTCTTATAGGCACCCCTTTGTAGGTAACTCTCTGCTTCTCTCTTGCTGCTTTTAAGATTCTCTCTTTATCTTTAAACTTTGGCATTTTAATTATGATGTGTCATGGTGTGGTCCTTTTTGGGTCTAGCTTGTTTGGGACTCTGTGCTTCTTGAATTGGTATGTCTATTTTCTTCATCAAATATGGGGAGTTTCTTTCATTATTTTTTCACATATGTTTTCAATGTCTTCCTCTTCTTCTTCTCCTTCTGGTACGCCTATGGTTTGGATGTTGGCATGTTTAAAATTGTCCCAGAGGTTTGTAAGCATCTCCTCATTTTTTAAAAATATGTTTTATTGATTATGCTGTTACAGTTGTCCCAATTTCCATTTCCTCTGCTCTTTTCCACCTGGTGGCCCCCTTCCCTCCAGTTGTCGCCCCCCTTTTAGTTCATCTCCATTGGTTGTGCATATAGTTCTTCTCAACCTCTTCCTGTCTATTCCATTCTCTTCTACTATGCTTCTTAATTCCTATACCACCTCTCTCCCTCTCCCCTTTCCCCCTCCCTGCTGACCTCCCCCCAGTATGTTCTCCGTACCTATAGTTCTTTTTCCACTCTTGTTGCCTATTTAGTTTGCCTTTGTTTCAATTACCTAGCTTCTGTTGTTGGTTCTTGTGATACAGTTTTCATTTTAATGTTCATAGGTTTGATCCTCCTTCCTCTAAACCAGTCCCTTTAACATCTCATATAATAGTGGTTTGGATCTAATGAACTCTTTCAGTTTTATATTGTCCTGGAAACACTTTCTCTGCTCTTCTATTCTGAATGACAGTTTCACTGGATAGAGTATTCATGGCTGTAGGTTTTTGCTCTTCATTACTTTGAATATTTCTTGCCAGTCCTTTCTTGCCTGCAGGGTCTCCCTTGAGAAGTCAGCTGATAGTCTAATTGGGACCTCTTTGTACATGATTCTTTTCTTCTCTCTTGCTGCTTTTAAGATTCTCTCTTTATCTTTAATTTTTGACAATTTGATTTTAATGTGTCTTGGAGCAGTTTCTCCCTGGGTCCAGTTTTTCTGGAACTCTCTGTGCTTCCTGGACCTGTCAGTCTATTTCCTTCCCCAAGTTCAGGAAGTTCTGCATCATTACTTTTTCACATAATTTTTCAATTTCTAGTTCTTCTTCTTCACCCTCTGGCAATCCTATAATCCGAATGTTCAATCTCTTATAGCTGTCCCAGAGGTTTCTGATCCTCTTCTCACTTCCCTTACTTTTTGTTTCCTCTTTCTGCACTGGTTGGCTGTTTGTTCCTTCTCTATGTTCTGGTTTGTTGATTTGATCTCTGGATTTTATTTCCTCACCACTTGTCTCATATGTGTTTTCTTCGTTTCAGTATGAGTGGCTTTCTTTCCTTCCCTGTCCTGTTCCAAATCTTTTGTTAATTCTGTAAACCACCTTATAACAATAGCTCTGAACTGAGCCTCTGAAAGGTTTCTTATTTGTTCATCTGTCAGGTTCTTCACCTGCTGCCTGGTGAGCGGCGTCACCGGGATTTCAATTGTTGTCTCCTTCATTTTGACAGATCTGTGTTTTGCTTTGCTTCCTGGGCAGGCTGTGGGGGGCAGAGCCCTGTGTACTTGTCACTACCCCAGCGACTGGCGGCTATCCCGACCTTTTACACTGTGCTGTGGCGCTTTGTGTGGGGGCGGGGGTCCAAGAAGTATTCCTGTCATTATTCTCCGCTGGGAGACCGGGATCTGTACTCCTGCCCTCTGGGCCTCACTGTCCAGTGCAGTAGGGGGGCGCTGCCCTTCTCTGCGTTGGGGTCATGAGATGCCAGGGCTTAACTGCAGCTGGGATTGCTCCCCCTGCTGCTCTCCCCGCTGCTACCACAAACAGCACCGTCCGACCTTTCTGTTCTGGTTCCGATTTCGCCCCTCCTACCTGTCCAGGCAAGCACCGCTGGTTTATAACTTCATACGTTTGGCTTCCATGTAGTTTTATTTTCTAGAATTTCTGGTTATCTTTTGTTTTGAGGTCGTTGTATTCCTTTCTAGTTGTAGAGGGAGACTGAGTGTGTCCGTCTAAGCCTCCATCCTGGTCGGAAGTCTCTCCTTATTTTTTAAAATTCTTGTTTCCTCATTCTGTACTGATTGACTGCTGTTTTCCTCCTTATGTTCCAAATCATTGATTTGAATTCCAGTTTTCTTCCCTTCATCATTAGTTTTGTGTGGATTTTCCTTTATTTCATTTAGCATAGCCTTCGCTTCTTCTCTTATGCGTTTGCCATACTTAAGCATATCTGTCAAGCCTATGAGCATCTTTATCATTAGTGTTTTGAACTCTGAGTCTGTTAGGTTGGCTATCTCCTCATCGCTTAGTTCTCCCACTGGAACCTTGATCCACTCCCTCTTTTGGGCCATACCTCTCTGTATCCTCATCTTGACAGGCTTCTGTGTTTGTTTGCCTCTGTGTCTTAGGTAGAGATGTTGCTGCTGTTACATTGTAAAGGGCAGAGCCTTAGGTTTTCTTGTCAGTAGAGGGCGACCTGTTTCACAACGTTGTGGTGCTGTATGTGGGGGAGGGGCCTGAAAGGGAACAATGTCACTTGCTCAGCACTTGGCCCCTTTCCAGGTACTTCTCCCACTTTGTATGGGACTGGCGCCTCTCTAGTTGTTGCCCTGGCTGTTGTTCCCAGAGTGGGTGGGTTTGTGGACATTCTAGGACGGTGGGGGCCCTTTAAACAAGCAGACTCTGCTGAGAGACTGGCTGTTTCTTCCTCCAACCTAACCCCCACTGCTTTGCACAGTCAGAAGCAATGAGGCTTCATGTTCCCCGGTGCTGGGACTATGAACTCCGTGGTCTGGTCTGGTGCTGGGAGCGCTCCCCAGGTGTCCCTCCTGACTTTTTAAAATGTGTGACTGCACTTTCTGGAAGCCTGCTGCTGCCATCACTGCTGCCGCTACAACACCGTGTCCTCTCCGCTCTGGCTTTGCTCCTCCCACCTGTTTGGATGAGTATTTCTTTATTTCTTTGTTTGTTGGACTTCCATGCAGCTTGACTTTCTGGAACTTCTGGTTGTCTCTAGTTTTGAAGTAGTTGTATTCCTTCTTTGTTGTGGAGGGAGATACAGCATGTCATCTAGGCCTCCATCTTGGCCGGAAGTTGGGTCGGCTCTTTCTTGCTTGGCATTGATGACAACTCTGTATAAGAGCTGAGGCTAGGCAGGGTCCTGAATACCCCTTGTTGTGCCAATTTCTGGTCTTTCTGCCCAGCAGCTTCAGTGGAATAAGACCTGGAAAAACAGCTTGTCTTGTTCAGCTGAGAAAAGTTCAGAAAGACCCCTTTTGGAGTCTTTCTTTCCCCTGTGGCAATGGTTTGTACTCTGTAGGGGGTGAGGAGAAGTCTGCCTGGCAGCAATAAATCTCAGGCACTCAACTCTTGCCTGTCTAACTTCCAGCCCACTGCCTTTGCATGAGACACAGTCCAGACCCCTTTGTTCTGTTAGCCCTGGGCTTCCTTGTTAGCTGAGCTGGGTGGGGCCCAGCAAACCCTTCATTGCACAACTTTCTGAACTCCTTGCCCTGCTGGATCAGTGGGAATGGACTTGGAGATCTGGTGTGGCTGAAAAAGGTTCAGAATGTGTCAAAAGGCAATTTTCCCATTTCTGCAAGATTCCTCTCCACAGCTGTATCCACAGCTTGTTCTGGTGGCGGGGGTTGGGGACTTGAGACTGTGGAAACCAAGTTTTCTTCCCCAATTCACTTAGTAAGGTCTCTGTTTTGGCTTCCCCCCTGTGTTGTTGGCCAGTCTCTTGTCTCTCTGCCTAGCTGGTCTCAGTGGGGTAGAACCTGTAAATCCAGTGTAGCTTGTCATGGCTAAGAGAGATTCAGAATAGATCCAAGAGAAATAATTTTCCCATCCTGCTAGATTTCTTTCTGTAACTAACACTTTCAGTCTTGTCTCTGCTGGCAGAGCAGCTGCATGCGAAGTTCTTGTCCAGCCACAATTCAGCTCCTCTTTAAAAAGTCTCCATGTGGTACCCACACTGCAGCACTGAGTCACTGTCTGGTTCTCTGTGCATACCAACCACCTCCCCCTCAAGCAAAATGTCTCTCAAGGTCACAGCTGGCTGGAACCTGCAGGTGCCTCTGATAGATCCAGGTGTGGCAACTTGCTCTTTTTAGGAGACTGAGTCCCTATCTGGAACTCTCCAAGTTGGTGCTACACCTATGTGTGTGCTGCTCACTGTGTGTGTAGCCTGGGTTTCCCAGACTCCATATATCCTCCCAAGTCACCCCCCCATTAGGGTTGGGGATCCCTGTGTGGGACTAGGGCACCCTGCCCCAAGAAGGAAGGGAGCTCCAAAGCTGTGATTTCTCTCTGGTCTCTCCACTGCTGTAGGAGCCACACACAGGGTATTCCCCCTTCAACTTATAAAATCTTCTTACTGGACAGTATGAAACATCTTCTGTACTCATTTTCTTCAAAACTTCCTATCAGCTAAGATATGACTGATTGTTCAGATTAATTGTCAGAAGATCAGCTGAAAATCTGAGTTAGGGGCAAGAACAAGTGGATTCAGCTTCCACCTACTGAGCTGCCATCTTCCACATGGACCTTCCATTATATATTTGCTTGCTTAATTTTTACCTGCTTTTCCCACTGGAATGCAAACTCCATGAGGACAGAGATATTGTTTGGTCATGGCTGTATCACTAGTATCTTGAATCATACCTGCTACATATTGGGCATATAATACATATTTGTGGAATAGATGAGACCAGGATGAATTATCTTGTGTTCACTACCAATAAAAGAATCACCAGAGTAAAGATCAACAGTTTTGATGATGTTACAATTTCTGCATGACAAAGTAATAGTGTAAAACCAAAATGTAAAGGGAATTGTGTAAGTAAAATTCAAGGAATTAATAACTATAGTATATAGAGTTATATACAGTTTAAAGAAAAACATCATAATTCTAATAAATAAAAGAACATGAGTGAGAAATTTGCAGGAGAAACACAAAAATAACCATGGAAAATGACCTTTTAAATAATTATCAGGAATGTAAATTAAAGCAACACTGAGATACAAAAGCACTCACACACTATCAAATTTTAAAAGGTGTTATCAATGTCACTTTCACACCCTGTAATCCCATTTATAATTTGGTACTTGAAAGTACAAAGGCAATATTTGTCAAACCAGTGGGGTTCTGGGCCCAGCTTGCACCTTCTTGCAAGAGCCAGATGTGACTGACATTTTTTTTCCCAAATCTGTTCAATGATATCATATAGGTAGATTAAAATGGCCATTGTGGAATTATTTACACCATAGAAATTGATAAATGCAACAGGTGAGCTCTCCCCTCCCCAGAACACCACTCTAAGGGTTATAGAGATGCCCAGTGATGCTACTTGTGGAAATTAATCTTACAAAATGATAGGCCAGTGAAACTTATTACCCTGATGATGAAAAATTATGCATCAATGATAAATTATAGTTCTTAAGAATGTGAGACTGAAATATTTGTAATGTTAAGAAAAAATTCTGTACTGTTTTATACAATTTATATGATTTCAACAACTTTCTAGATGCCTCTGGACTGCGTCCATTACACATTTCTTCCCCTTCATAACTCACAAGTGTGGTATTATGCTGTTAGAAAAAGAAGGAGACATTGGGGAATTTTGGACACTGGATTTGTGATAATCTCAAGAAACATATGTGACATTGAGATTGCTACATTTTTAAAGCAGATTTGTATTTCTAAGAGATATATAGAAACAACAAAAGCAAAGCTTATTTGTAGCTAAAATAAAGAGAGAAAAGCAAGGATTTTGAAGACAGATTTCTTGGGTTCAAATCAAAGTCCACCCTGATGCCTTTGTGTAATTCTGAGCAAGTCCTTTATTCTCATAGTAGTACCTCAATCTTTTCAACTGAAAAATTGGGATAATACCAGAAAAATATCCTAGAATGCGAGTATTTAATAGTCAAAAACACAGGAGGAATATCCAAAAATAAAAATAGTTGTATTGTTTTAGACCAAAGGTCAGCACACTGCCACCTTCTGCCCAAATCCAGCCTACCCTGTTTCTGTAAATTAGGTATTATTAGAACCCAGCCACACCTGTCTGTTTATGTGTTTTCTATGTGCACGCTTACTCTTTAAATC
Organism: Furipterus horrens; assembly: GCF_987537825.1. Taxonomy (NCBI): domain Eukaryota; kingdom Metazoa; phylum Chordata; class Mammalia; order Chiroptera; family Furipteridae; genus Furipterus; species Furipterus horrens. The sequence goes on along the minus strand of NW_028327176.1, from coordinate 81,306,798 downwards.
AAGAGTTGAGTAGTGAGACAGAAAAATCTGAAATATTTACTCTCTGGCCCTAGATAGAAAAAGCTCACTGTTTGATGGTTTAGACCAAGGAAATTATGGGCAGTTTTTAGCTCTTACTTTTATGTTTCCCATTTATTATATTTTCTCCCTGTCCTCTTCAATTTGCTAGGCATGTAAGGAGGGAGAAGAAAGGAAGTGTGGCAGAGGCCTTTTAGCATCAAATTAGGAAATGAAACTGTGAGTGAGGTGGAAACATGGTTCCAGAAGGAAGGATAGGTGAAGACATTCAACCGGTGGCTCTGGGGGCTGGGTATTTCCGTCCTTTCTGAATCTGGCTCGGGTGGGTGCCACACTGGTTTTATTGTTCTTCCTTCCCGGAAATCCTCCCCCAGTGTCTGTGGAGTTCCCCAACTTCATATTTTTGACAGCTTCAACAATGACCCAGAAAATGAGCTGACTACAGCCAGAATAAAACAGCCAATGACTTTCTAGGTGCCCCTTGACTGTACCCATTATGTATTTCTTCCCCTCCACAACTCATAAGTGTGGCATCATGCTGTTAGAAAAGGTAGGAGACATTGGGGAATTTCAGACATTGGATTTATGATAATATCAAGGAACATGTGTGATACTGAGATGGTTACATTTTGAAAGCAGTGTTATATTTCTAAGAGACATATACAAATATTTATGAATGATAGTTGAGATTTATTTCAAAATAATCCAGTGCTGGGTGGGAGTATAGATGAAATAATATTGGCCAGGTATTAACACTAATGATGGATGCATGGTGGTACCTTATACTATTCTCTTTATTTTTGTATTTGTTTAAAAATTTCCATAATACAGAGAAAAAAAAAAAAAACCCTCCATAGAAACAACCCAAATATCCACAGACAAAAGAATGGATATGTAAACTGAGGGGTAATAATATAGAGTAAGAATGAAAAAAATTACATCTGCATGCAATACTATGAATAAATCTTAGAGATATATTATTGAATAAATAATAAGTCCCAGAAACATTTATTTATAGCATGATAACTTTTTATATCAAGTAAAAAAACATCTAAAACTAACTCATTCTCTTTATACATACACCTACACATATACATAAATATATGTTAATATGTGTATATTGAAGAGAAAATATGTTTCAAAACTATATTTTAACTATATACAGATCCATATATCTATATTTAAAAGTCACATATATAATTTTAAATGTTGAAATTGTCTATATTTTAACAAAGTAAGAGAGTGAGGAACCCAGGGGTCAGGACTGTGAATACATTCGGGCACTAGGGTGGAATGGGTTAGGAAGATACAAGTTTTATCAAGTGCTAGATCTCATGCTGGCTGATGGATTCTCATTGTTTATTATCAAACACATTAAGAAACAGGCCACTCATGGGTCAATGAAGAAGAGCATGTGTCTTCAGTCAAGTGTTCTGACTAATCTAATTCTGTGCACCTGAGTCCAAATTAAACAAAAAGAAACAAGGTGGTTTCTTTCCTTACTGTATCCAATCCCATCTATTTTATGTTGATTCTTTTGGTTTAACTCTCTGAAGCTAAGTTTTTTACCCCTTCCCTATAAAATTTGGAGGAGACATGAGGTATTAAATAGCATTTGACAACCTGACACTTCAAAGCACTGCCTATAAGGAAAAAATATCCCCTGTGTAATCAAACAACACTTCTCCAAGAACTCACTGAGAATGACAGTGGATAGCAGAAACAGGTACCAATGGTAATTTATGCACTAAAAATGAACTTGGGTGGCTCAGTATTTCATATGCTATGGGAATACATAAGGTTTTTTTAGAGAGGGTGGGATGGTACACTGATGGTGCAAGCCTCCAGGGAGAAGCATTCTTGCTTGTCGATGCAGCCCCAGCATCTGGCATGGTGCCTTGCCACCTGGTAGGGACTTAAGAAGTGTCTGCTGAGCAGAGGGATAAATCGTGTGTTCCCTGGGTTTTCCTAGAACTGGACAGCCTGTGTGGAAAAATGAGAACCCATGAGTGGGACTCTTCTAAGTTTCCTTGCTCCTGATTCTGCTGCCAAACTCATACTGGTTATTTCCATGACACCTGCCAATAGCTCACTTAGACACATCCACTGATCTCATGTTTTTGTGGTTGTTTTCTGTTCTTGCTGTCCTATCTGTGGGCATCTGCCACCCATGCCATCTTCTCAGGGCTCTTTATTGCTGCCAGTAGCCACCAAAAGAGCACTGACAACCAACAGAGGGCACTGTCCTGTGGTATCCAGAATACAAGCAGTCCAGCTGCCACCCTGGACTTCAGCTTTGGTCACTGTGGAGCCAGGAGCCTCCCTGTACAGTCACCGAGCTTCCCCTTCAGTTGCTCTCATGGTCAGTCAGACACCACAGGGATGGCTTGCCTGCAGCCCCTTTCCCACAGGGCTCAGCCATGGATTATACTCTTCTTCCTTACATGTCTGCAGAAATCACTTCCTTGTTTTTCTTCAGGCAAAACAAAACAAAGCCTCCCGCAAAGAAACTCCCAGAGGTAGTGCCCATTGGTTCTTCAGAAATGGTTCAGTCTACAGTTACCAGGCCTCTGAGGGAGGCTAAGGTGTTGTGCTTCATGGGGTCAGGAGCTGTTCTGTCAGCTTCAAGGACTAGGAGACAGGAAGCTTTCAATGTGGGAGACAAAAAAAGCAAGAATGAAGAAGAGAAACCAACATTTAAGTATCTACAATGTGAAAATTTTATGTTTTACTCAATTTAATCCTCAAAAAAAAATCTACAAGGTGAATATTGTAAGCCACATTTTCAAGATGAGGAAACAGAGTCTCATGTAGTGGAAATATTACATCATAGAGAGTGTGGCTTAGATTTGCAGCAACACAGGACTTCCTAATACTGAATCCCAGAACTCAACACAGCTGGAGAACAGATGGCCCCTAGCTGGAATGAGGTCTTGGAAAGAACACAGGAAGTAACAGAACAAGTGTCTGTTTTTCTGGGGGCATCCTGGATCTTGAGAAGCTGAGATATATGCAAGTATGTCTGGTTCCTTTCCAAACTCACAAGACATACATCTGGAGCCTGTTGAGGGGACAAGAGTGACTCTATTGGGGGGCCCTCCACAGGGAGCTAAGCACCACAAATGCGACCCAAGCATCCCTCTCCCCTACAGTATTTCCCAGGTTTTTGTTCTCTTGGCCTGTGGGGCTCCAACCAGCCTGTGGCCAACCAGGGAGCTGCTGTGTCTCAAGGGAAAGGAGATTAGCAGCCTGCCCCACAGTCCCTTTGCTCACCCAGTAATAAGCACAAGTGCACTTTTCTGATCTTATAGAGCCCAAGGCTGGGCAATGTAGATTTAGCCCCCAGAAGGCTCAGAAATTATTAAGAACAGTATGAGAATTACATTAGATGCAAAACCATGCTATACTCAAGCCTGAAAAATTCACCCTATTTCCTGTCCCAGATTACTGTTTTAAAATGTAGGTTTTATCATTATTTAGGTATGGTGAGGCCAACAGATCAGGAGATGACTGTAACTGAAAAGGTGGTTTATTACTCACAGCTCCCAAGAGAAGGGGCATGCCAAAAGGGGAAGCACCAGGGTGGCTGGGAGGCAGAGGGTGTGAGGAGAAAGCACCCACCTTTATTGTGGTTTCTGTGGAAGGAAGGGACAGGTAGGGGAAGCAGGCTCAGGGTTGGCTAGTGTGAATGATTTCCAGGGGCTCTGGGGCTCTGGTGGGGAGTGTGAGAGCTCCGTAACAGCGGGTTGAGGTTTGGGTTCTGGATTGGCTGTTTTGCATTTGAAAAGCATGCTCTAGGCCCAGAGGCCAAAATATCAGAAACACATAGTTTACAAAATTATTCCCAGCTTGTCTGATACAGCTCATCTGAGGTTCTGTAAGGAGATTAAATGGCCCAAAATAAAGAGACAAAAAAAAAAAAAAAAAAGATAAATTTTAATTTTACTTTATTTTTGCAAGAAGAATCTCAAACACCCTCTATTAATCTCAGTCATGCCAGTCAAGCAGGCACCATGAATCTGTCCAGCAGTAGCTATAGAAGGTTGGTGCTGCAGAGAAATGTAGCTTTGCATTCATAGCCTTGGTAGTATACAAAATGATGTAAAAAGAATATTCTGTAGCCCAAATTTGATTTTAAACTGTTTCTCCTTATCAAATTCCCGAGGAGACATTTATATTCTAAGATTAAATTATGTTGCTTCTGTAAGCTCATTTTAAAAAAATCTCAAAATGTTGAAATTAAGTCTGAGTTTTCTCCTCCACAGTTCCTTTTTGCTCAGTCCCAGCGAGAAGCTCTTCTGTCCAGGGAGAGGGGAATGTAGTCTTTGGTCTCTCACATGTGCCTTTAAAAAGTCCCAGGGGTGAATACAAGATTATAACAGTGTTGCACTGAAGTGCAAAATAAGCCATTCCCTGGACTCTGGAGTGGATTTCCCAGGCAAATCTTGCTTCCAGAACTTGGCCCTGAGGGTTGGCAGTGACTATAACAGAGCCTCAGGGGTACCTGGGGAAAGAAGGAAAGTTGAGGGCCAGCAGAGAATACTGGTTCTCAGAGTTTCAGCATCAGAATCCCCAGGAGCTAACTGGAAAGGACAGCTGCTCATAAGACACAGGGTAGGCCCAGTGCCCATGGGTCATAAGGCTCTCCAGGTGATTGTGGTGTGTGCCCAATGTTTGTCTAGAATCCACTACCTGAAAATGTAAACTATTGGGCCAGTTACTCCAGCAGCATTCATGGCAGTGCCATATTGACCATATTTGGGAAATTCTACCCATGCATTCTCATCTGAGCATTAGAATTTCCGATGCTTTCTGAGAGTATGCAAGGTGTGTCCAGAAAGTACCCAGTCATGTAATATGAAAAATAGAGATATTTAAGATGATAAAAGGTACAAGAAACATTGTACATAGGACAATGACACCTCAGTCCCCTTCAAAGTAGGCACTTTGAGACCTCACACAGTTCTCCCAATCATCATCAGCTGCCCCATCGTATTTTCCTGAATCTCATCAACAGTCTGAAATCTCTTCCCTTTCAAAGGTGATTTTAGTTTTGGAAAAATTCAGAATTCACAGGGTGCCAAATCTGAGCTGTAGGGGGACTGAGTCACTTGGGTGAGTTGATGTTTCACCAAATAACTCTACATGAGACATGATGCATGAGTGGGTGTACTGTTGTGATGAAGCTGCCAGTTACCAGTTGCCATAGCTGCGGCCCTTTGAATCATCTAATAGTTTCTGTGGAGGAATGTTCAAGCTTAATGCAAAATTTGATGCAGATTCACTGCTCTACTTGCAGTCATTTTAAATGTGATGGCCACACAGTACACATGCTCACTCAACAGGTGTTTATCATCCCCACTGACTAATACAGTGAAGTCATCATTGTTCATGCATGTACATTCCAGTCCACTCTCCTTGGCTGCCAGATCACATTGATGTCCTGCAAATCATTCTCATATTAACAAAGGCTGGACTTTTTCTGGACAGATCTTATATATATCTCTAAAGGGAGCCCCTTAGTCTCCCAAGTGCTGAGTCTTTTTTGGTGCCTTTTCTCCCCACTGAGCATATTTGAATCTTCTCATTGAGTCTTTTCTTAAGGGTCCTCTGTTTGGACTCTGTCTGGTGACAGCTTCCCCAGTATGCGGTCAGCAGGCACATTCAGTCCTAGGCCAGAGAGCCAGCAACCACAATGTCTTGCCATGGAAATTTTCTAGGCCTCTGCACCTTTCACAAGGAAGGGCTCTTTTCCACTCCCACTTGAGGTACAAAATCACCCTCATCAGATCCCAGACCCTGCCTGTTTCTTGGGGTCCTGTGAGGATGACCCTCTTACCATGTGCTGTCAGCTTTTCCTCAGCTTTTGAGTTATCAGGACTCTATGTGGCATTTCTCCTACATAAGTATAATTTTCAAATATTTTTTATTTTTAGTTACAGTTAAAATACAACATTATATTAGTTTTAAGTGTATAACATAGTGGATAGACCTTTATATAATTTACAAAGTGATCATCCCAATAAGGTCTAGTACCACCTGGCACCATACATAGTTATTGAAATATAATTGACTATATTTTCTATGCTGTACTTTACATCCTTGAGACTATTTTGTAACTGCCAATTTGCACTTCTTACTCCCTTCACCTTTTCACCCATTCTCCAACCCCATGTTTCTGAAGTGGAGGGAGATGCTTTGAGTCAGTGTGTTCCAGGTCAACTGGAGGCCCCCAGCCTTGGCTGCATGCTGAGATAATCTGGAGAGATGGAATCAGTCTCACTGCCATCTGGCCCCACCTCCACCAGTTGTGCTGCGGGTAGTCTGGCTACTGGGAGCTGCCTGAGCCCTGCAGGTGATTCTAATGAACATTCTGGGCTGAAGCTCCTGTTTTAACCTCTTCTGTTTTCTAGTGCCTGTGGGCCTGAAAGCTTTTCTTTTTTAAAATTTTCTTTGTTTTCTGGACCAGGCATTCATTTATTCCTTCATTCATCCTAGCATACTCCTCTGTTTTACAGAGAAGCTGGTGCTGGAAGGTGTGTCATAAATGTGTGGCAAAGAAGCTTCCTGGTCATGAGTGCCTGAGTACCCAGTCCCAGGAAGGTTGGGACACTGCAGGCCTTCCCTGTGTGTACTCTGGCCCTGGAAAATTTAGAATACTGAGGAGCCTAGGAGAAGCTTGCTATCTGTCCATAGCCTGGCCTCTAAAAGGCAGAACAGGACCCCATGACTGAACATTGGATGCTCCAGTCCTCTCTAAAACTCACAGAGGGTCCCTCATACTCTTCCCCTGGGTTGGACCAGGGAGTGATGAGGGTCTAGGAGTGTTCAAACAGAAGGAAACATTAGGAGAGGGGACCGGGTCTTACCTCCTAAAAATGAGCAATTTTTGGTTATTTGTAGCAACTGTCATGCAACTTTTGTCACTGCTATTCTTATCCAATTCTCATCATTAAGACTTTCTTTCCTGGAAAGAGGACAGGTGGAGTAGTTGGGCTATAGTCACAGTTTGAGTACCACTGAGCTATCTCCATGAGGTCAGAAAGCGGGACAGAACCTTTGTCCAAAGCTTTGTTTCTGGTGTAATATGGTCTCACCTTCTGTCTGCCAAAGACATCTGTACCAAAGCCAAATAGTCCAGTAGCCGTTCAGAGACATTCAGGAAAGAAGAGGCCCTTACATAGTCGGTGATCAATTAGTGATTGTTGAATGACTGAATGAATGGCTTCTGCACTAAAAGGATGGGCAAGAGGAAGATCTTGCCCAGTGATTGTTTGCTTTCCTCGTGTTTTTTCTTCCTCTCCAAACCTTACTTCTACTTTAGGGTTCTGTTCAAATACCCATCCCATTACAAAGCCTTTTCCAAATACAGGAACAATCTCTCCTGGTCCTGAATTCTATCTGGGCTTTCATTGTAGCACTCACTGCTTTTAACTCTTCTTGTCCTTGATCCCTTTTCTCTCTTATCTCTTCTATGAGGCTGTAAGTAATTTGAGAGCAGTTTCAGGGTCTGATACTGTCTTTATCTCTTCAAAGCATCCTGCAAATTATCACAGGAGAAAAACCATGTGGTAGGCATGGGCAGAGGCTCTGACATAAAAAACTCACACCTTAGTGGGCCCCAAAATCCCGCCGATGGGGCCATGGTACTACACAGACAGGTTGAACCAATGAGATTCTCTCCTGGAGTCTGAACATGCACAGAGTCAGCCGCCAGGGGGCGCCAGAGCAGAGCGCTTAGTATTCACGCGCTGGGTGGTGGGGTCCTCTGAGTAATGAGGTTTTTCTCTGTCCTATTCTGGGATCACGCCCTCCTGCACTCGGAGATCGGAGCATCCTCTTTCTCGAAGGTCAAATGCTGCCAGGCTCTGCCTGCTTCTTCTTTAGCCTTGAGCTCCTTTATCTCAGGGTGAAAAGAACTCTCAAACCCGTCCTTTAGCTTTAGATTTAACACCTCTTTTAACAAAGTGGGGTGCACCGGGAACTTGGTGTGAACAGAGAGTAACTTTATGAGTTACTGGCATGGTCTGAATGTTTTTTTTGTTCTACACACTTAGAGTTTCCTGTTTAAACGTCTTAGAGAATATCACACTGTTGGACACAGGGCCCTTGTTGGCTTCTGACTAATAAAAAACCTATAAATTATTTCAGAAGCTAAGAAAAATATTTTTTGAATGAAGCCATTTGGGAATTCTATCAGGTGCTGACCATACTTTTCTTGATAAACATTCAAATCTGCTGTATTTTTTTAGTCAGCTTTTACTCAGTAGCGTTCATCCTGAGGAAATTCAGGAGATTTATCTTCAAAGTCAAAGTTGATTTCAGAAACTTGGAGATAAAGGATCCTGATGAGATATCACATGGGGAGTGCTTTTGTTTTAGCATATTTTTCTTAAATAAAAATTTCCTATAACACACTTGAAATTATAATTTTTTAGGGGAGAACATTTATGAAAAAGTTGCTCTTAGTCTCCCTTTCTCTGCTCCTCTACCCCCAAAATATAGAGCAGCTGGTGATAGAGTGGGGGTGAGGAGAGGAGTTGGGGAACTGTGAGCCTCTGGACTTCCCATGCTCATTGACAACACTGACTCCAGGATTTCTTAAATTACATTTTTTTCCTCCAATAGCCCAAAGTAGATTTTCTATTTCTTTCCTCTGAGAAGCAAATTATTAAAAAAAAGAAATTAAACACCTCCCATGAGCAAGATGCTGTGCATGGTGAGAGTTTGGGAGGAGACCCATCAACACATGAGACAGCATTTCCTTGCTTTCCAGGAGCTTGTGGAACAAAAGTGGGCATGACATTTTCATAGGTTGTGCATGCTTCTCCGACCACAGCAGTTTGTGGGGGCTGCTGATGCTTGGGACACAGGAATGGCAACTAAATGTCTTCTTTAGCTTTATATCTATACGTATTTGGCTGCAAGTAACAGAAAATGAATAGAGTGGTTTAAACAAAATATTTTTTTCTCACATTGCTAAAGGTACAGTATCACAATGGGAGACTCAGTGACTCTTGAATTTTTTACCTTTTCTCACGGTCACAAGATGACTGTTGGAGTGCGAGTCATAGAGCCTACATTCAAGGCAGGGAAAAGGTGAAAGGGAAACCTCAGTCCTCTCTCTACTTTTATCTGGAAATCCTTTCCGGAGCTTGCTGCAGGTTTCTTCTACATCTCTGGTGGATTAAAGAGGGTTGCACATTCTTTTCTACTTCTCTCATCAAGAAGTGCCATTTAAATCTCCTCTCCTAATTTTGGTCTGGTCTTGGTGAATTGCTTTGCCAATGGATTGAGGCCGAAGTGACTTTCTGGGACACCCAAGGTTTTCTCTAGGAAACCTCGCAGCCTGCAATTGGGTGGCTTGAACAGAACGCTTGCCCTTAGAGTCCTGAGCTTTTGTTAAAGGTGTCCAGCTGCTCTGAGGCTGCCAAGCTGGAGAGGCCCCAGGTAAGCAGTCCAGGTGAGCACATAAACTAATCCCAGCCTTCCCTGACTGTCCCTGCTGAGGTGCCAGACAAATCAGAGACCCACCAGACAAGGCCATCTTCCAACTGAGTACTAGCAAGTAACCTCTGTTGATACCACAGGGAACAGATGAATCACCCAGCTGCCTGTACTCCTGACCTACAAAATTGTGTGCTAAAGTAACACACTTGTTATTTTAAGTTTCTGAGTTTTGGAGTAATTTCTTACTTAGTAATAGAAAACTGGAACACAACCACCACCTTCTATTTCCTGTAGTCACTGCAGTCTTTCTTTCTTAGAAGATGTACCATCTTTAAATTTAGGCCAAAATGTTAGATTCAAATTAAGCTGTTTGGACTAAGTTCTAATATACACACATTTAGAAACTACTGGGAAGATTGGGCATTTTTTCTCTCTGTGATCTATGTCTGGAATTTTGGATCAAGCATGTGAAGAACTTGCCCGCAGCAGGTGAAGGCAGATTGCATTCTCAGCATTGAATTGTAAGTGGTGGACATGAGTCTTAGTGTTAATCTGTAGTCATAAGCGCACTAAGCAGTAGGTACTATACATATCGTGAGGAGGTGTCCATAATGGGTTGGTAAGTAAAGCAATGATTGTGGAAGTACTTTCTGAGAGAAAGCTAAACAGAAAATGGAACAAAAAACTTGGGTAATCTGAGGAGACTCAGCTGGGTAATCTGAAGAGAAAGAGATGGTTTTCAGAGTTCATGTCAGGGCTACAGGAGGAATTCCAGCAGGAAGCATTGGTATCCCGTGCCACAAAGAGATTCAGGAGACTGCAGTTCAGGTAAGGCTATCAGCTTTCAGGCGCCCTCGTCACAGTTCCCTGTGGCCTCAGTCAAATATGTATTGTTGAAAAAAAGACACCTTTTCTTACTAATTGTGTAATTAATTTAGTGAGGTATCTCCCCTTTTGGGGGCAGAGACATGATATGATTTTATTTATTTTTTCAATAACCACAGCCAGCTATGAACTGCTGAGCCCCCTTTTCACTGGGTGGGAGCCCCCTAGTGACTTTCCGTCCATTCCTATGACTTTTTAATAACAGCAGGTTATTGGAACAGTTTAGTTCTGAGTTCTAAGGTTTAGTCTTGTTTACTTTAAAATATTAATCTCACAATTATCCACTGTTGTGAGCATGTGTGCATGCATGTGTATGTGTGTATGTATTTTGTGCTTATGTTTATGACGGGTCTGTCATCTCACACCCTCTTTATTTCCCTTGGACTCCCAGCTCTGGGTTGGGGGCACTGGCAGGAGGACAGGGGAAGCTCTGTGGATCGCTGCCTTTGGCAAGGCTGTGGTCCTTCTACTGGCCATCATTGCTTTTTTAGCTGCCTCTGAACTGGGGTCCTTTTGGTGCTTTTCAACAATGCTGGCTTTCTGGAGCTGTGAGAGGGCACTGGTTGGTTTCCCAAGGGTCCAGGAGGCAGTCTTATCCTACACACTCACCTGGTTTTCATGATAATGTTAACATCCCCAGCATCTTGACCTTTTTTGGTTGAAGATCCTCAACATGTAGGCAACCTTCTCAGATCATTCCTTCCATTAAAAGGAAAAATAAGGCTTTTCCTAAGCGCTCAGTAAGTTTCAGCCATTACCTAATAGAATCCTCTCAACTCTGGATGGAACAGAGGCTGAGAAGGGGAAAGACTGCCCAGGCCACACCCATGGCCAGTGCCTTTGCTGGAATTTTCATTCCAGTTCCTTGTTTTCTAGTCCAGTGTTTATTCTCCACAATCAATCATTTTTGCTTCTGAGAATTTACTTCAGCCAATTTTGTCTTTTTATTTATTTTGTTTTTTAAGTAGGTTTTATTGTTATTCTATTACAGCTGTCTCAGTTTTCCCCCCTTTACCTCCTCTACCTATTCCACAACCCACTCCCACAATAAATTCCTACACTATTGTTCATGTCTGTGGGTCATTCATATATGTTCCTTGTCCAGTCCCTTCCCCTTCCTTCCATCAATTTCCCCACCCCCACCCCCTCACCCCCTGCCATCTGGTTACTTTCAGTCTGATCCATGTTTCCTTGCCCGGGGTTCTATTTTGTTTGTTAGTTTATTTTGTTCATTAGATTCCTGTTATAGGTTAGATCGTATGGTATCTGTCTCTCACTGACTGGCTTATTTCACTTTTAAAGATATGGTAACCCAAGTTCAAATATGGCTGAAACTTGGTTTTGTGTAAACACAGGATGATGGTTTGTTTGTGACAACCGTGGCTTTGTTATCCTTTGACTCAGTGGGACAATGGGAAAATGTTGCCAAGAAATGGTCACAGTAAATGACTACATTTCTTCTCAGGGTTGTAATGGACAGGTTGGGTATTTTTATTTTAAAAACATAGTATAGATGACTTCTCTGGAAATCATTTTAAGGAAATGTATAATCACAAAATACTTCCAGAGAAATATAGCTACAATTTCCTGCCCATTATTCATTTCTTTGCCAGATCTTCTTGAAGTCCATTAGCTGACATATTATCTGAAAAAACTGAGAGTCATTGCAAAGTTAGAGATTTCCCTGTGTAATCCCTCAGTTTAGACCACATAGAAGTATTCATTTTTCTTAAAAGTTGGTTTTGGTCCCCAGGTTTCCTGTCTAGACTCTAAATGCCTGCTCTTCTATTGGCTATATTTTGAAGTCATCTGGTTAGATCTTGGGCAGGTCTGAAGCAGGACCAGAATCCAGAAGAGATGATACCTTTCAGAAAAGCTAGTTTATCAAAACCTGGACTTTCACTCAGGCAAGTAAAAAACTGGCATTATAAACCTATATAATCATAAGGTAATTTAAATTAGATTTACTCAACCTACTAGAACATACTAGAGAGTGCCACTTGGCATTTGATAGGGAGAAAGAATGAAATGACTCTATCTTTAGGAAATGTATGAAAGTCATTCATAAAGAGGTGGTGCATATTAAAATAGCAAAAGATTCAGATAGGGTCTGAGTTATTCTTTCCATAACAATAAATACATATCTACAAGAAAGGTATTTTCATGTCAATATACTAAAAATTATTTAACCAGTCTCTACCATAAGAAATTGTTTCTAGTTTTAATTATCATAAACTAAGGTACAATAAACATCCTTACCTCTTATGACACTTATTATAACAGGTCCTGGAATCACATCATTTAGTTATAATGTTGATGAGATGCCTTAGGAACTTAACTCTTTTATTTCAGTTAGCCTATATTAACATTGGTTTTGTTTTATGTCTTTCCGCTTCAAGTTGCAGAACCTATTGACGATGTTAAGTGAAACTATTCCTTATGGCAAATTCCTGGGAATGAATCTGTTGTGCTCAAATGATATGTCTTTCAAGGGCTTTAGGTAAAATACCTTCAGGAAAGTACTACATATTTACAATTCTTGACATTGGTAGGAAGACATTACTCCTTTAGAAAAACTCAAGGTCAATAAGCCACTAAGCCCAGGGAGTGGAATTTACTCAGTGAGTGCTTTTCAGAATGCACACCCTTGGCAGAGAATTGGATAACATGCTTATTTCCCTCACTTCCCCCTACTCTCTGGTGTTTGCTTTCTCACAGCAAACATGAAAATGGAATATGTTCAATGTTCTGATGCTGTGTGATGCTGCCAAGCCCTGGGAACCCTCAGCCTATGAGTTTAGAACTGGTCTCCACATGACCGGAGGGCTTTGGAACATGGCACCGAGGGGATGCTGCCCTGGGGGTCTGTGAGCCCAGCCTGCCTAGGAGGGTTAGGCTTTGGGCAGACAGGCTATTCCTGAGTAAACTTACCAGGTTCTTAGCAACAAAGAGGCAACTAAGCAAGAAGTTCTTACATGACCAGGGAGCTTCATCAAATCCTAGAAGAACCTGAGTGCAGATCATTAATTTTAATTGAAATATTAATATAAAAATCATTCTCAGTAGCAATTTCTCTAACAGACATTCACTGAGCGTGGCTGATCAGAGTGTCTGCATAAAGGCATACCTGAGATACCAAGGATGAAAGGTTTTATTCATGTCTCCTTAACACCCTGAACTTTGAGATTTGTTTTTTCTGCACCTACAACCTCTTCCTCCTAACTGATTTTATATTTACAAAAAAGCCTGGCAACAATTTTAGCCTCATAATTGTCTTTTACCTCCAGCCATTCCACCTCCTCCATGGACCTCTCCAGAATGCATCAGACCAAAGATGTAGTATACTGTGGCTAATTAAGTACCAGTGTTCAATTCCCATCTTAGCCATTTGCTCACCGTGTGATGACAGACAAGTTCCTAAAATCTCTCTAAACTAGGAGGAGGAGGATGCTTATCTTGTAACATTGCTTAGGGGATTAAATTAAAAGAGATAATATATGATGAGTGTCTGTCACAGAATAAATGCTCCTTAAATTTTAGTTATTATTAGATGACATCAGTGATAATTTCCAACTCTAGGTCTTTATGAGCCTAGGTTCTGGGACTTTTTAAATTACAGTGATTTCTCAATTTGTTGGTTGATTTCCCGGATTTTCAGGGAGTTAACATTCTTCTTGTCCCCCCACATCCTGCCCAGCCTGAAGCCCTCATCTAGGCACAGTGCTCCTCAGAGCAGAAACAGATGTATGTTACCCAGACCCACACCTTGCTTGCAGTAACCTCAGTTACTCCTTGCAAACCAATGGTGGTTTTTACATGCTGAACAGATTAAGGAGGGTGTATGAGGACAGCCCTGGAGAATACAAATCTGTAAAGCAATTAAAAATACATATTTTAGAGTAAAATTAGATTTTGTCCCCCTGTTTCTGGAGCAGAAACAAAGCATGCCCCTGGATGCATAGAAAATTCAATGGGTAGTGAACACACAATACAACATGCAGGTGATATACCATAGAATTGTACACTTGAAACCTATATAATTTTATTAACTGTCACCCCAATAAATTATAAATAAATTAAAAACAATTTTTAAAAACTGTAAGAAATAAAAATTAATGCATGACTCTACAGAGTATGGAGTGACCCCATGAAACATATCTCCAGAGGGTGGCACAAACAAACTGGGGAGGAGTGTTGGCCAAGGATTTGGAAGAAATTGGGGAGAGAGCATCATAGCAACATGTGTTCAGAAATACTGGTAAAACCTTGACCCTTTTGAAGTCACCCTTAGGAAAGACAATCCCCATATTAACTCACACAGCCTTGACCTGGAGTCACTGAAGACCAACCTACTCTGGGCTATTTCACTCCTTCTCTTGGAACTTTCATCCAGATGGCAAACTCCCCTAATTGTAATTTTTGGTCTTTCCTTCTTTCTTTACTATACCCAGTGTGGGGGCAAGAAAGTAATGAGCCCATATTTTTGTGTAGTTTATATTGGACTCAATTCATCCTTTCAACCACCTGTGCAAAAGGCAGGGTAGTTCTTACTGCACCCATTTCATTGGGGTTTAAATAGTCGAGGGAACTAAGCTCTTCAACTCCTGTCCAGTTTCTACTCATTTTACCATGATTTCCAGATGGAGATGTGCTGAGATATTACTAGCTGGTAAAGTTCATGAAATGCCATTGTAGAGAGCATTTACCTATCAACGGGTGTCTTCAATGAAAACTGTTATTAGGATTTAGCCTAGGTGTCATGGTCATGAGCGAGATTGCCAAGTTGTTTACTCAGCTCTGTGGTGATTTAGGTGATGACCTGCAGTGGAAGATCATGGGGCTGGCTGAGTGGAAGTAGGTTTGGCCATGGAAGTGGCCCTACCCACACATACCATATATATTATTAAAATTATTTTCTAGCATTGAATTGCAGTACAATTTTCAAGACAGCTGACATAAATTTTGCATGTGATTTTATTCTAAGTTTTTTTAAAGTAATGAACATTGATCTTCATGGATAAAAATGGAAAAGAAGATAAATAATGTTACTTTAGTCCAGAAGTTGCTCAATATAGTATATAAGAAACATCAATCTGTCCAACCTGGCAGAAAAATCTTCCCAAAGAAACATTTATTAGGTTGCTTTTAAATTGGGTTTGATTTAGATAGTAGTTAAGGCAGAAATGTGTGTTTTCACTTATTCTAGTTATTATTTTTGGTACTTATTTTATTGCACGAGGCGTGTTTCGAAGAGCAGAACTCTTATTACAGTGGACCATGAAAAAACGGGGTTTGACTTGAGACAGCTCAATTTGGGATCATTGTCCAGGAGCCACTAAATGGTGAGGTGGCAATTGGTAACAGTGTTTGTCATTGTTGTAGCTGAGGAGGGTGACTGTGCTTTGTTATGATGCCTCGGAGGTCACCTGCTGGTAGCTGCAAGCTCTGTTTTCTGCCTTGTCCACACCTCCGTGTCTGCTTTCATGGTCTGGGGGCAGTCAACAGAGGGGTGTTTTTGACTCCCTTTGGCAGGGAAAATAACTTTCTGAATGATGTCCAAATCAAAAAAGATTCTCCCCAATTTGGTAAAATATCAAGTGTCACACACACCCTATGGGTCACATCGCTAAATGCCCTTCATGAAAGCCAGGGTTCAGGACTTTTGTGTTTAAGCCCATTTAGCCCAATGTTAGGTGGGCAGCACCTGTATTATGAGCTGGGCTGTATTCTGCAGGCAAGAATGAATGTGCAGCATGTTGGCATCTAATGAAGGGCATGGTAGATGAGTGTGTGAAATGGTTGTGGGCCCTGATGGAGTCTGGCCAACACAAGTGGTTCTGGGATGTTTTCCTCAACGTTTGCAACTAGAGATTATTTGGGGCTATAACCAGAGTGATTACCTACAATCACTGACTTGTGGAAGACAAGTTTACCTACACTTATATTAACGGTGCATTAGCCTTGAATATTTCTGAAAGTACAAGTAAGAGAAGGTTACCTGTAATTTTCTCTGGGGAGGAGGACAAGCATTCTGAGACGGGAATGGTACTACTTTTCAAAGCATTATTTTACCAAATGCTCATATTCCTCTTCCATTTGCTTACCTCCTCTCCCTACATTAGGAATAACTCTGTGATCTTAGCCACATATCACTAAACATTGCTGGTTTTCATGTTTCTTGTTTGCAAAACAAAGGATCTGTGTCAGCATCCTTTTAACTTCTTTTCTAGCTTCTTCTAAGGATTCATTTAAAGCTAAAGTACTTTAGGAAGTTAGTTGGACCTAAGAAAAATTTTCCATCAAAGATATTTAAGTTGGCCATGATGCCTGAATGGTGATTTGCAACCCAGCAATCCTGTTCCACAGATAGCCAAGACAATGGAGATGTCTAAGGTCAATCACACAAGCTTCCTTGTTTCCACACAAGACTTCGGGTACTGTGTATCACTTCCAGTAGATGCAATAGATGTAATGGATCTTCCTGTTGAATGGATGGGTGGGACTATTTAAATCCTTTTATGTCAAGCCAAAAACTGGGATCCAGGCCAATGGCTGAAGAAAATCAGTTGCTATTTGGCAGGATACATGAAGTCTTCTGTGATCGCTCATTAAATGGTCTTGTTTTCAGAAGCTGCCCTCATGCTGGTCATTGATACCTATGAGTTTTTGAAAGCCACCATTGAGTCATGGCTGGCTGGCATCTTTCACAAAACACTTCCAGAGTGGAAATATTCATGCTTTACCAAAGCTGAGGAGCTTAAATAAATAGTCATTTCTTTCCTCAGTGGACAGCTTTAACAGGCTAGAGGTTATTGTTAACATCTGTATGAGGCTGACTGATAACAGGCTGGAAGTTATTGTTAACATTCATTTGAGGTCAATTGATAAAACAGGGTTAATTATGGGAACATAATTGTATTGTTTAGTTTTTTGGTTTTATTTTCCAAAAATTTATGTTCCATATTTTTTAAACACAAGGAGGGCTGGGGTACTGTTCAGAATAGAGTTAAGAGTTTGAAATAGAATGTAGGAGAAGATGGCGCAGGAGTGAGGGGAGGCTGTGCTCTCAGGCTCTCGAGACCCGTCTGTAGTTTGGACTAATTGCAGACAGAACATCTCAGTGAGCAGCTGGACACTGGCAGGAGTAGAGCCTTGGCACTGCTGGATTAGAGAAAAACCATCTGGAAACAACCTGTTTAGTGAGGATAGCAGAGGAAAAAGGGACGAGATGGGATTTCTGACTGGGGTGGCTACCTGAGCTGCGGCTGGAAGTACAGAAAGGCTTTTTGGCGACCACAGGCTACCCGGGAGAGGAGTTGGGAGGAGAGCGGATCTCTGCCCGATGGCAGAGACAGGACTCAACCAGGTGGCATTGGCACTGAAAGACAAGAAGCAGCATACTGCTGTACATGTGAGAATGTAATTTTCCTTCATATTTTTCTCTTGTGAACTGTGGAGAGGGGAGAAAAGTTAGGGGGTGATAGGACGTTCTTGAGGAGCGCAGGCACAGAAGTGTACTCGCCCACTCCCCAACCCTCCCCTTGGGTCGCTTGGGTGCACATAGGGAAGTGCCCTCATTCACTGGCCCAGGTGCGTGGGGCCGTGCGTCCAGGTGTCCCTCAGTCACATCCCAACAGACATAAGATCAGTGCCCCAACGGGTGCAGGGAGGACCCAGTGGACACACAGAAGACCATGCGCAGACACCCCTGGTCAGCTCCAGTGGGTGCCAGGCCGGAGCGCAGACCACTTGCTCAGGCTCTGCTCATGCCCTCCCAGGTGGGTGCGGGAATGGCAGGCAGCTGCGGCGCGGAACAGTGGGCGGCAGTGACTCACAGACGCTCACTTCCACTGTGCACAAGTGTCTGGAGCCCTGCCCTAAGAGGTGAGAGACCAACTCCGGGAGCTCTGCTCCGCAGGACTGAGGCTAGCTCTTGGGCTGTCTTGCTTGCACATGGGTGCGCGCGCAAGAGCACTTCAGCCGGCTCCAACAGGCGCCAAAGGAACGAGCCATGCCAGCCACCGCGGGCGCACACCGCTACTGCAAGGAACAGGAGCCTCTGGCTCGCCTCATTAGACCAGCTGTAAAAAGATGACACACAAAGGCTGAACTGAGTAAAAACTTCCCTTTTATATACTTTTTAAATTTCTATTTCTATCTTAGCTTTTTTATTTGTATTTTATTTTACTTTAAAATTTTTTAAATTTCTTATTTTTAATTCTAAATTTAATTTTAATTATAATTCTTACCTTTTTTCTTAAAAAAACTGTATCTCTAATTTGTTTCATACAATCTCTCCTTCTCATCCTTCCTCTTTAATTTTTGTTTATTTGTTTGTGTGTCTAGTTTAGCCTCCCTTTCACCCTAAATAAATAGAATATAACTACTATATAAATCCAATACTATGCAATCCCACTTTCTTACTATATTCTGCATTCTTCCCTCCTTTTCTTCTATTGTTATTAACATACAATGTAAATATTACCTACTGTCTTGCATAGTCTCAACTATTATTAATCTATCATCCCCTCTCTCAAAAATCATATTTTTCCTCCCTAAAAACAACTCTTATCTATTCTTCCTATAGTATAAAAGCTCTAATCTCTCTACATTTATATTAATACTGGCTCGTTGGCTGACGATAGAGGGATAGAGGGTGGGGGATATTTTTGAGGTTGTGGGTCTCCTGCCTGGGCTGTCTGTTTATGTTTTTAACAGCATTTCCACAAAAGAACTCAAGACAAAGTAAATAGAGTGACTCTCAATCAACTAGCCAGAAGGAAGATCCTACCAAAGAGCATCTGAAATATAACCAGATAGCATAAACAAACGACGTAAAAAGTACCCCAAGAACACCAGGCTCAGGAGATCAAAGAGATTGCACCACTGAAACTCCCAGATCTCCTATAAAGAATCTCATATCACAAAGGTGGGAAGTCAAAGCAGACAAATCCAAAAAACAAACAAACAAACAAATAAAAAAACAAGAAGAATCCAACATGGTAAGATGCAGAAATAACCTCTCAATGAAAAGAAAAGAGAAATCCCCAGAAAGAGAGGTAGATGAAATAGACAGAGCCCAAATGTCAGACACGGAATTCAAAACAATGGTGGCGAAGAAGCTCAAAATATTCAACAACCTCAAAAACAACTATGACAACCTCCAAGGAAGTTAACAACAGTTCCAAGAAAATTACAGGGAACTTGCAGAGAACTACATCAGCATAAAAAAAGACATAGAAACTATCAACAAGAACCAGGAAGAAATGAAGAATGCAATCTCTGAACTGAAAAACACAGTAGAATCAGTCAAAAGCAGACTAAATGAAGCAGAGGATTGGATTAGTGAGTTAGAAGATAATGTAGAGAAAAACTCCCAGACAATACAGCAAAATGAAAAAAGATTGAAAAAGTACGAAGAAGAAATAAGGGAATTACAGGATAGCATGAGAAGAAATAATACCAGGATCATCAGAATAAGAGAGAGAGAAGAAGAGGAGCATGGAATTGAAAAACTGATAGGAGAAATAGAGACAGAAAATTTTCCCAACCTGATGAGAGAAAAAGTTATGCAAGTTCAGGAAGCACAGAGAGTTCCAATGAAGTAGAACCCCCAAAAACCCACTCCAAGGCACATCATAATCAAAATGGCAACATTCAAAGACAAAGAGAGAGTCCTGAAAGCAGCAAGAGAAGAACAGCAACTAACATACAAGGGAGCTCCGATAAGACTATCGAGCGATTTCTCAACAGAAACACTACAAATCAGAAGGGAATGGTCAAAAATATTTCAAGCAATGAAAAACAAAGGCCTGCAACCAAGAATACTCTACCCAGCAAGGCTCTCATTCAAAATGGAAGGTGAAATAAGGAGTTTCTCAGACAAAGGAAGACTAAAACAATACATCTCCACCAAACCAGCATTGCAAGAGATGCTAAGAAAAAAAAAAAAGAGGAGAGGAACAGAGGTACAAAGGGAAATGAATAAATACATGTCAATAATAACCTTAAATGTAAATGGATTAAATGCCCCCATTAAAAGACATAGGGTAATGAAATGGATAAGAAAACAGGACCCACATATTTGCTGTCTTCAAGAAACACACCTCAAAACAGAAGATTTACATAGACTGAAAGTAAAGGGATATAAAAAAATATTCCAAGCAAATGGATCTGAAAAAAAAAAAGCCAGGGTAGCAGTCCTCATATCAGACAAAACGGATTTCAAAGCAAGGGCAATAAAAAGAGGCAAAGAAGGACATTTTATAATAATTAAAAGAACAATCCATCAAGAAGATATAACACTGATAAACATATATACACCCAACACAGGAGAAACCAAATACATAAAGAATATACTAGAAGAACACAAGAAGGATATTAACAACAACACACTCATAGTAGGGGACTTCAACACATCATTATCAACAATAGACAGATCATCGAAGCAAAGAAACACCAAGGATGTACAGGCATTGGACAACACACTAAACCACATGGACTTCACTGATATATATAGAACTTTTTACCCCAAAGAAGCAAAATATACATTCTTTTCAAATGCATATGGGACGTTTTCAAAGATAGACCACATGATAGGACACAAAACAAACCTCAACAAATTCAAGAAAATTGAAATCATATCAAGCATCTTTCCAGACCACAATGCCTTGAAACTAAAAATCAACCTCAGAGAAAAAAATCAAAGACACCCAAACCCATGGAGAATGAATAACATGCTATTAAATAATGAATGGGTTAACAATGACATCAAAGAAGAAATCAAGAAATTTCTAGAAACTAATGATAATGAGCACACACAGCCCAAAACCTATGGGACACAGCAAAAGCAGTCCTAAGAGGGAAGTTCATAGCAATACAGGCATATCTGGAAAGGCTAGAAGAATCTCAAATAAAAAATCTAACCCTAAAGCTACAAGAACTAGAACAACAAACAAAGCCTAGGGAAAGAAGAAGGAAGGAAACCATCAAGATCAGAGCAGAATTAAATGACATAGAGACCAAAGAAACAATTCAAAAGGTCAACAAAACTAGGAGCTGGTTCTTCGAAAAAATAAACAAAATTGAAAAGCCTCTAGCCAGGCTCATCAAGAAAAAAAGAGAGATGACCCAAATAAAATCAGAGACAGAGACAAAAAAGAAAATACCATTTACTATAGCAACAAGAAAAATAAAGTACCTAGGAGTAAACTTAAGCAAAGAGATAAAAGACCTGTACTCTAAAAATTACATAACATTGAAGAAATAAATAAAGGAAATACAAATAAATGGAAGCAAATACCATGTTCTTGGATGGGAAAAATCAACATCATCAAAATGGCCATACTACCCAAAGCAATTTACAGATTCAATGCAATCCCTATTAAAATACAAATGACATATTTCACAGACCTAGAACAAATACTCCAAAAATTCATATGGAACAAAAAAAAAAACCCCGAATAGCAAAAGTAATCTCAAGACAGAAGTATACAACAGGAAGAATCACAATACCAGACATCAAACAATACTACAAAGCCACTGTGATCAAAACAGTCTGGTACTGGCATAAGAACAGACATATAGATCAGTGGAACAGAACAGAGAGTCCAGAAATAAACCCAGGCCTCTATGGTCAACTAATATTTGATAAAGGAGGAAGGAACATAAAATGGAATGAGAAGAGCCTCTTTAACAAATGGTGCTGGGAGAACTGGACAGAGACGTGCAAAAAAATGAAACTAGACCACTAACTTACACCACACACGAGAATAAGCTCAAAATGGATCAAAGACTTAAATGTAAGCCATGACACCATAAAAGTCCTAGAGGAAAACATAGGCAGGAAAATTTCAGATATTCCACGTAACAATATCTTCACGGATACATCTCCTAAGGCAGAGAAATAAAGGAAAAAATAAACAAATGGGACTACATCAAACTAAAGAGTTCCTGCTCAGCAAAAGAAAACATCAGCAAGATGAAAAGGAAACCAACCATATGGGAAAACATATTTGCCAATGACAACACAGACAGAGGACTGATCTCCCAAATATATAAAGAGCTTATACAACTCAACATCAAGAAAACCAACAACCCAATTAAAAAATGGGCAAAGGACCTGAACAAACACTTCTCTGAAGAGGACATACAGAAGGTCCATAGACACATGAAAAAATGCTCAACATCATTAGCCATCAGGGAGATGCAAATAAAAACCACAATGAGATACCACTTTATACCAGTCAGAATGGCCATCATCAACAAATCAACGAACAACAAGTGCTGGCGAGGATGTGGAGAAACGGGAACCCTACTGCACTGTTGGTGGGAATGCAGACTGGTGCAGCCACTGTGGAAAACAGTATGGAATTACCTCAAAAAATTAAAAATTGAACTGCCTTTTGAACCAGCAATTCTGCTGCTAGGATTATACCCGAAGAATCTTGAAACACCAATTCAAAAGAACTTATGCACCCCTATGTCATAGCAGCCCTGTTTACAATAGCCAAGTGCTGGAAACACGTAAGTGCCCATCTATAGATGAGTGGATCAGAAAACTGTGGTACATTTACACAATGGAGTTCTATGTAGCAGAAAGAAAGAAGGAACTCCTGCCATTTGCAACAACATGGATGGAACTAGAGAGAATTATGCTTAGTGAAATAAGCCAGGCAAAGAAAGAAAAATACCATATGATATCACCTAATACAGGAAACTAAAGAACAACATAAACAAACTAATTAAATAGGACAAGGAGCAGAATAGCAGTCAATCGGGGGTAGGGGGGAGGGAGAGAAGGGGGATAAGTAAGGGAAGGGTTTAGTCAAGGAACGTGTATAAATGACTCATGGACATGGACAACGGGGAGGGATATGATTGTGGGAGAAGGGGTGGGCTGGGTGGGGGACAGCAATGGGGCAAAATGGGACAACTGTAATTGAAAAACCAAAAAATAAAAGAAAAAAAAAAGAGTTTGAAACAAAGTGAAAAACACCCTCTAAATGGTTAAGATATGTGTTGTACAAGTTGTCTATTGCTGTTTAACAAATTTCTGAAAGTTAGTTGTTTGACCAATAATCATTTATTAGCTCACAATCTCTGAGGCAATTCAGGAGTGCTTGACTGTGCTGGCTCAGGCCTTTCATGAAGTTGTAGCCAGGGTTTCTGTAATTTTAAGGCTTGACTTGGGGCTGGAGAATTAGACTCCACTGTGACTCATGGCTGGCGAGTTGATGCTGGCTGTTGGGACTTCAGTTCCTTGCCACGTCCATCCTTCATGGGACAGCCTGAGTGTCTTCATGAATTGGCTGCTGACTTCCTGCAGGGTGTGTGATTCCAAAAGGCATGTGAAAGCTGCAAATCTTTTCATGACCTAGCCTGAGAAGTCACCTGCTTATTGTCATTTCTGCAGATCAGTCCTGATTTAATAATTAAGATACAAGGACATGAGTACTAGAAGGTGAGGATCAGTTGGTAAAGGGGAGTCATCTTGGAGGCTGGTGACTGCAGATGTTGTAACTTGCAGTCCAGAGGCCTGACTTGGTCCTGTTCTGGCCTCATTTTTGAGGTTATTGGTCCCTTTGATTGCCCTCTATGTGCCCTGGGATATAGATGTTGCCACCACCTGGTTCAGCTATGCTTCCTCACTGATACATAAGGAAGTCCTTGGACTCAGGACTTTATGATAACCAAATAAGATTATTTGATAACTGAATCCAGATGATAAAAGGTCCACATGAATATGTATACATCCAATTGTAATAATGAGTAAGTATACACACTATACACACAGTATTGTCCTGAAAATTACTACTAATACTTCCTCTTTGGAGAACTAGTGGCATTTGCTGCCCTAGGATAGTGTGTCTATCCTGTCTAGTCCTATTCTTTGATTGGCCTTTGATAGCTTCTGTATACATGATCTATTCTGTTTCACGCTTTCAATTCAGGTGACACTGTAGTTACTGTGTACTGCTCAAAGATTGTCCTTAAGGGAGTGAGTCTTATCTGTGAACTCTCATAAGCAATATTAACTGTGTTTCTAGTGCTCTAACTCACTCACTCACTCACTCTTTCATTCATTCAGCTATGATTGTGAATCGACTCTATGCCAGGCTGCTGTGCAGCTAGTACACGATGTTTGAGACATGGTGGGGCTTGAGCTGGGTGATCCCCTATTAGACCAGGCTCTTCTAATTGCTTTTGTGAAACACCTTCTGCAAAGCTACCTGCAGCAGAGGGGAATGAGATCTGGCAGGTGGCCCTCATGAAGGCAGAGACAATGCTGCCAGGGCTGACTGCACTGAGTATCCCCCTGGAAATGTCCTCCTTATTGCCATGCTGCTCTCTTCTCTGTTGTTTTCCATGTTCCAAAATCCCCTCTGGTGCACATGCTTATAGGCTGTGGTCTCTGAGGGACTTTGCTCCTTTCCTGATTTTTTGGACTCTTCCACAAAAGAGGCCGTTTTAGGTCCTCTCCAAGGGCCTACTTATCCTCTGACACTCGTGTATGTAGTCTTCCACAACCGAGAGGATTCAAATCAGCTCTTTTAAAAGTGGGAGTAGCTGCTTGAAGCCAGTAACATGACAGTAAAGTAAAGAGTTCATTGAAAGAGATTAAGGAAACAGAAAAACTACACAAAGCAGAAGTAAATACTCAGAAGGCCTATCTAGGGACATTCAGAGCTGGGTTGTCTGACCTGGTTCATTAAGAGAAGCAATAGGGCCACACAATCCCTGGTCTACTGGAGAGGGGAGCCACCTCCTCACACTCTACACAGGGTCTGGGGACAGGGACGATGAGACTATGTGAAAATGGATGCTCTCTGCTCAGTAAAGTGATTCAGATGAAGAGGGGAGGCCTCCAGAACTCAGGGGTGATGGCAGCTTGCTCTTCTGTTAAACTAACTGTTAGCTAATTTACTAGAGCTGGAGGAAACAAGCCTCCTGATTCCTTGTTTATTAATGCTGTCATCTCTTGGGTGATTATTAGGGTCTTCTTCGATGCGGGCTCTAGAAAGTCACCAGAAATTGACAAGCCACTGTGTAGTTTCTGGGAGGGTGTTTTGGTGTGTGTGTCTGTGTGTGTCCATGGTGACCTGTATGTCTAGAATCATTAGCTTTCTCCCTAATTCAAACCTTATAGTAAAGATGTGAGGACCTCTGAGCACTTGCTCCTCCTCCTGTCAATAAAAGTTTTCTCAGTTATTGCTGTCCAGCACCCAAAGCTATCAGTAAGCCAAACATTAAAACAATTTTTTAAATATTACAATTACCTGAAAGGGAAGACAAATTAACTATTTAGTTAATACACTTAATTCCATATTTGCAGTAGTCTGTCAGGAGGGGAAGTAATAGCATTATCAGAACAAGCCACAGCTGGAAATGCAGCTGTGTTAGGTCTTTGACACTCCTGTGACCCTCCCATTCAGCCTAACTGAAAGGGCAGTTGGCTACTTAACCACTCATGTGTGGACTTTAGAATGATGATGAGGAAACCTCACATTTCTTGGCTACCTACTCTGACCCAGGCACCCATGCAATCCCATTGTATTAATTGTAACAAGTCCTCTGAACCACTCCACACAGTTGGTACCAATACTTCTATATTAAGAGACAAACAACCAGTTTACTCAGGGCTTGGTGACAATCTTCCACTAGCTACAATTCGAAGAATGAGGTGAGGAAAGATTCCTACACCTTGTACAGACCTTGTCAAGTCTGCAAATCTCACACATATACCTCAGCTGCTTCAGGATTGTGCCTCCCCCTTCAACCTACCTTGAGTCCCCTGACTCCCTAGAATGAAGACCTATCCGTTCTTTTCTCTTGGGCACTCCACAGGGAGAGCCATTTTGAAGGGTGTTTCTGTCCTGTCCTAAGATGATAAATTCCTTTGTGCCAGTTGGATCTTCTAATCCTAACCTCTCTAATTTTGCACCTAAAGCCATGACTTAGTGCCTGCTTTCCCTTCTTATTTGCCCCTGTTAGTTATTCTAAGTTTATAATCATTGCCCTGGCTGGTTTAGCTCAGTGGATTGAGCGTCGGCCTGCGAGCTAAGTGTCGCTGGTTCGATCTTCCAGTCAGGGTACATCAGAGAAGGAAAACTCTGACTCCAAAAAACCTCCGCTGCCTTGCGGCATACCTCTTCAGGGGAAAGGCTAAGGGAGTAAACCCCGACAGAAAATCCGGAGCCGGAGTCCCTAAGGCGGTTTGACGTTGTAGTCAACACCGGCAACTCCTGCGGCGCACCTGAAGCCAAGCTGTATTGACTCCGTCTTTCCCTTGGATCCCTCAGCTGCGAAGAGAGGGGGGGTCTGCTGCATGGGCAACAGCAGACCCTCCATATCACCCTGCCCAGGCTCTGTAGCTTCAGCTTCACTGGAGAGGACACTCCAGCGTCATCGCAAGATGTCGATTCAACACGGGAGGAGACAGATACCGTGTCACTCCCGAGTCGGACTGCACAGCCATTCTCGGCGGTGCAGATAGACTCTTAAGAAGCTACACCATCGTCTCTCGAGAGGGACGGCTGCCGATGATAATCATTTGAGAAGAGTTCAGCTAAGGGGCAGAAAACCTGAAAGAAATTCTATCAGCCTGGCTGGTTTGGGCTTACCTGCTGAGAGCTAACATGACTACCTACTTCTGCAGGTACTTTTAGCAGTCACATTAAGCATAAATGTTGCCATGTCTTCAACACGAGTCAGAGAGAAATGTGAGCAATGCTTAAAAGGTTGGCCAGAGCTGGAGGTAAGGTGGGGCTGGATGAAGGGACAGAGTTTAACTACTATTTTATGGGACATGATCCATTTTGCCTTTTCCCTTCCTTTCTATATATGTATTTGTGTCTATATCTATATCATCTATATGCACAAATGGATCAAAATTAAGTCGTTTTGCTTTCAAAACATTTAGTATTGTTTATAAAAACATTAAAACCAATTCTTAAAATAAAAGAAAAATGAAAAATATTACTGTATTACAAGTGCAAGAATGTTTCCAGAGTTTTAGGGAGTTGGGATCAGGTAAAGCTCTGGCCTTTTGACCCCCATCAAGTCTGCCCATCTGTCACTCTGCAGGACTAACCATGTGTGGGTGGTCCTCACATTGTTGGGCACCAGGCTGTAGGCAAACATAGGAAGATAGAAAAGTCCAAGAGGCAAAGTGCTCAGGCAGGAGAGTGAGACTGCGTTCGAGCCTTGAGCTCTGTCACAAGGCAGTGCCTGTGTAACCTTGGGCACATCACTTCCCCATTCTGGGCCTCGTTTTTCTCCTTCTGTAAAAAAGTGTCCTTAAGTGACCCATGAGTTCCTTGCAGAGCCAACATTCTACAACTAGTAATTATGGGGCAATAGAATCTGAAAACTGTCAACAGATTCACATCTCACCTCACAATGGAGGATGATCATCATGTGGCCTTGACTGTATTCTTATGTGCAGGGGTAAGGATGTCAATGATTCAGGGCTAATACACTTCCCAAATGGTTTTTTTTCACCATTTCCAACTGAGGCCCACAGTAAACTGGGCTGGGAACACACACTAGCGTCTACAATTCCAGCTCCTTCATTGAATAGGTCTAGGATTTTGGACACAGAACTACTACATTTGCCCTGTTGGGGTTTCTCTGCCAGCATATGTGCCCCGCAAGGTCATAGTTAGGACTATGCCAAGGACAGCGCCTGTCCCACAGTGTTGTTTAGCTTGTGATTATGATAATGTCTAACATTCTTCATAGTGAACTGAGGATGCCATGAGAACCCTGGTCCACCAGCAACAGCAGTCCAGAAATTAGAGCCATGGTTTAGCAAGCTCTTTACTAATAACACATCTTAATGAGTGCAAAGTAGCAATTACGGTTTTCAGAAGACATTTGACTTTAGTTTCTTGAAAGTGTTTTTATAGCTTCATAGTAATAAACATTCTTCTCTTCCTGAATTGAAAATGTCCCTGACATTTTCTCTTTTGAAGTATTTCTTTGGATAGCATTCAAACAGTAAAATTCTGTTATACATCCCAATTTGGAAAAACCCTATTTTGATTATATTTGACCAATGATTAAGTTCAAATTTAGATTGAATGAGCAGCCAACTTCTGTCAGCAACTTATTTGTGGAGGGCATGATATTTTAAGATTTCTAGTTTACATTTTTTTAATTTGGGTCACTTTTTTTTTCTTGAATCATGGGAAAAATATACAGATGAATAAAAGCATAAAAGTTTTTATACATAATCCTACTCCTTATAACTAAGCATTTGTTTTTATTTCCTAAAAATATTTTTTATTGTTTTTCTCTGACTGTTGTGCCACTTTTCCCCTCATTGCTTACCCTCACCCCATCCACCCCTTCTCCCATAGTTAATCCCCACACCATTGTCCATGTCCTGGGTCATTTATACTAGATCCTTGACTAGACTCTTCCCTTACTTACCCCTCTTCTCCCCTCCGTCACTCACCCCTGGTAACTGTTAGTCTGCTCCTTGTTTACATGCCTCTGGTTCAATTTTGCTCATTTGTCTGTGTTGTTCTTTAGTTTCCTGTATTAGGTGATATCATATGGTATTTGTCTTTCATTGTCTGGCTTATTTCTCTAAGCATAATTCTGTCTAGTTCTATCTACATTGTCATAAATGGTAGAAATTCCTTCCTTCTTTCTGCTGCATAGTATTCCATTGTGTAAAGGTACCACAGTTTTCTGATCCACTCATCTACAGATGGGCACTTAGGCTGTTTCCAGCATTTGTCTATTATAAATGGCACTGCTATGAACATAGGGGTGCATAGGTTCTTTTGAGCTGGTGTTTCAGGATTCTTCAGCATTTGTATTAATAAGTATTTTTTATTTGCAAACAAAAAGTAGCATATGAGAGAGAGAGAGAGAGAGAGAGAGAGAGAGGCTCTATTGATTCATAAAACAGTCAAGTAATACCCATAAACATTTAGTTTCAGGCATGGCTGGATCGATCCAGAGACCATCAAGGTATCAAGGTATCCTGTCTTTGTGTTCTTGAATAAATGGGTTCTCTTTGTATGGTAGGCGTGTCAGTCACTGGCAGCTTGCAGTGTGCCTTACATTTGCACAGTAATCCAAATGAGAGAAGATCTTTGTCCTTGATATTTCTGGTTGAAGAAGCCCAGGAAAGGGTCTGACTTGTTTTGCTTATGTCCTGTGCCCTTCTCTGGACTAATCACTGTAGCCATTTGCATAGTATAATCTAATCAGGACTGGGTGGTATGTCCTTATCCATTCTACAACTCAAATAGTACGCTTCTGTCTTTGTATAAGTGTTTCCTCATTTCTAAAAATAATATATATTTTTAAGGCTATCATGCAGGTAAATTGCTTTCCCTCAAGTGCTTGACTCTCTGGGAGTGCAGTGTTGCATGAAATCAAAGATGGGCACAGACAGTTGAGTGTAAGCAAGATGTTGGCTGGTCAGAACTCAGCAGGACATCTCTCCACATGATTACCAAAGGGAGGGAAATCTGGGTCCTCTTCTCTCTTAAGATTTCTTCTTTTATGAGTTTCTTAGTTGCTACCATTATACCCAGAGCCAAATGTAGAATGCTAAGTTAAAATGAAAGTCTTGGAATTTATTCTTGAAAAAGCCTGAAGCCTTTGCAATGTCTCTCATCAGTCAAGATCAATTGCATTATTTGATTTATGTCAAAATCATGCTGTTTCAACAAATGGCTTGTCCAGCCTGGAGGCTGCAGTGGTAAGTGGTTCTTTATCCAGTTCAGAAATGAGGGCGTGGACTCATCCAGGGCATCTCTCAAGTTAGGAAAACCCCCTGAGAACCCAAATGAGTCATCACTTTCTCAGGGCTGTGCTCACAGCTCAGTGATTTGGTGTTCATCAAAATTCCTCTTTTCACAAGATAAAGACCAGAAAAAAAAATTGGAGAAAATAAATAACATATCATCTTAACTATTGAGAGGTGTGAAAGGATTCCATTAATATCATCTCATTTAAATAGTCAGACAAACCCATGCTTTGTTTGTAGGTAGAGAAGCTGAGTCACTTGGCCCATGTCACATGCTAGTTGGGACCCAGCTGGAACCCTGACTCTCTCTGAGTGCACACAATGTTACAGAGGGAACCTGGCTACAGGTTCCATTAGTCCATTCTGGGTCACCAAAACTGTTACAGACTGAAAGGGTTTTTTTTCACGTGATGCCTTGGTGTAAAACCCAACAACTAGTGTTGAGAAAAACAGGTCTTTATTTACAATATTCCAATCTGGGAAGGACAGTGAGTACTTTAGCTCAGAGCCCTGTTCTCCCACGGAACCCAGCACTTCCCTTGCTCCCCCAAAAGCTAGAAGCCAAAAACATGCCCAGAAGTTCCTCATTCCTTATCTGTCAGCTGCATCCTTCAGGATCTAGGGTACAATGTCATCAACCTCCATATAATAGGCTAGGAAAACATGTGCCATGTTGCACTGGATTATGCATAGTTCTTCCTTTGTCCTTTCAAAGGTGCATGTTGTTCTCCCTTCTCAAAACCGCAGGGAGAACTTAGCTAAAATGTCTGCCGCCTATTTTTAAACCCCTGACTGCATCCTCTGATGCAGTGGGCGTGGTAACCAGTTTTGACCATTCACAGAACCTTACACAGGCTCAGTGTTGCTCTTTCCATACCATCCCATGATCCAAAAAACCCTCCCATTTTCTTGGGGTCTTGGAAGTATCAAAGCCATTTGTGTAACAAAGACACTAGCCACTAGGCACAGGCATGTGAAGGCATTTTAAAAGCTGTTTCCTTTCCTCATCCCCCAACCCGCAGGCTCTGGGGATTTTTGGAGACCCACCACTCTGTAACAACATCAGACACATATGCATATAGCTTCATTTGTGAATTTGGGGTAATTTATTTTCACATCCTCAGGAAACCAGGCCTTCAATAGTCAACAGAACTTTATACCACACATCCTAAAACGTTTTTTTTTTTTTTTTTACCACCACACAAGCTTTTATTTAAAGCGTGATCTATTAACATGAGCCATTTCTGGCCTGTCCCGAGGACAGATGGTGCTTTTCTCTCATACCTGTTACTGAAATGGAAGTTAACACGGCTGCAAATCACACTTAGCACTCTTGGCAAATGGTGCTTAGCCCTTATTTAAGTTTTGATCATTCAGGGAAAGCCATTCCTAAGACACTTAGCTGCAGGGGGCAGGTTTCACCTCAGTGGCACTGTGTTACTCTGGAAAATGTGCCATCGGGCTCCTTCCCATCCCTCCTCAACCTGACCAGAAAGACCTTGCAATTTTACTCTCTGGAACAGTCTTCATGATCCCTCAACAGATCTTCTATGAACTACTGCTCTGTGTACTTCTGAGTAAATAGTCACTCCCCATTATCAAATGTACTTTGACATCTTTTCTAATGCACATGATCAGTTTTTCCCCTGTAAACAGCCCTTTGAAGTTTGTTTGCTTGTGAGTGCAAGGCTTTCCCTTTCCTGTGGGTCACAGAGCAGTTACTGGAAGGTTGGTAGAAGGTGGTTCTTGGCCTGTGAACAGGAGGGCTAACACCTGAGACATGGGGCTCCCCAGCTTCTTATTGTGGGAGGTTCTTTATTTCTTTCTGCATCACAGATCCCAGGACACAACCAAAGTGATAGTTCAAAATTCTGAGTCTGGGATGTTTTCCCCAAATGAATTAAGCCTCCATTTACTTGCCCCTTTCTCACCCAGTTCTTCCCCCTCCTCAGAGTTAAATGCTAGGCTAGCATTGGGCTCCAGGCCTTCAGTGCACTTCATTGACCCAAGTGGGGCACCAGGAGCCTAATGAGGTGACAATAACATGTGTGCCCTTTGCTCCTGGGGCTCTTCTGTCTGTAGTTTTAAGGTCTGGATCTTCCCCTGATGGGCCAAACCTGCCCACCTCACATTTAATTGATTTTACTAAACTTCTGGTTCTCACCTGTAAAGTGGTAACTGTATGTCATACCCAATTGCCCATGGGGTTGCTGTGAAGATCAAATGAGAAAATCCATAGAATTTTAGAGGTACTGCTGTCCTCACATCCAGCCTCTCCTCTAGGCAATGGGACACCCCTTAGTTTATTGAGATGATAGGTTGCCTGCAGGCATAAAAGCAAATAACGACTGTATAGGGACTTAAAAGATCCAGGTGCATTTCTTCATTTGATCCTCACACTGACCTGTGTGGATGTTATGGTGTTATTCCATTTTTGCCAACAAACAATCAAAGATTGAGCGAGATAAAGGGGTTTTCAGTTCCAAACTTGCCCTTTTCCACCACTATGGTGAAATCACTTATAAATAACCTTACTCATAAAATATTTTAGTTCTGCAGGAAACAGTTCAGAGTTGTAAAGAGTTTCTGAAAATATCAGTAACTTTATAAATAATAACCCTGTCTTCATTGTTGCCTTATAGGGTACCAGACTTGATAAGATTTGGTGCATCTGATGACAAGATGCTAGAGATTAGAGGCATCCCAGGAGATCACTTTTTTGCCAGAGCCAACACTGTTCTAGCTGAGTTTGAACATCTGCTGTTCTCATGGTCCATTTTCACTTTCAGTGGTGAAGGTGATCACTTTCTACTCTTGCCTGTCCCTGCACAACATTGAGTGGTGAATATTCTGGGGATGTCTAAGTCTTGGCCCTGAGTCATCATAAGGGTAAGAAGAGCAAAGATTTGGAAATCAAAAAAACAAAGTTGGAAGACTAGACCTCTCATTTAATAGCTGTGTGACCAGAATAATTTCTTTCACCTCTCTGATTCTCACTTTTATTTGTTGTAAAATTGATTCATTATGTCTATATTGCACTGTTGTTGAAAGGATTAAGTGAAATAAAGAATGTAAAGCTCCTGTCACAGAAGACAGTCAACAAATGATAACTGACATCTTCAAGCTTCAAAACTCAAGCTCCCTCTCTCTCAACCTCCCTCCCTCCCTTTCCCCCTTTTTTCCTTTCCACCTCTTTCTGTCCTTCTTTCTCCCCATCCCAATTTTACACCCTTAGACAATGGTGACATCTTTGGGTCTCCTAAATTACAAGGGAGAACTAGCAGAGTTACTTCAACAATTAGAACAACTAAGTTAATGCTCTCAGCCCTGAATGGAGCTTCCCTGTTCTATGTAGGGCTGAGCAGACATAGGAGCAGAGGGACCTGAGTTATCCTCTCCATCTCTATGGCTTCTCCAAGGAGCTTTGTCTCGTTGCCCAGAATGGCTACAGGTGGCAAATGCCAGCACTTCCCAAGGGTGTGTCATAGCAGTGAAATTAAATAATGGTCACCTGGAAAATTTGGCCTGAGATTCCCATTTTCTCCAGTGAAGACTCAGAACAGAGTCAGAGAGGACTTAAGGGACCAAAGTTCAGAGAATTGAAGTGACTTGTTCAAGATTCCAAAGCTACTCTGTGCCCAAACCATGATAAATAATTTTGGGAGACAAATGGCAGAAACTTCTCAATGAACATTTGGAACAGTATGTGTTCTCTTCTGGGTTTTTCCTTGATTTTTGAGCTCAATGTTTTAACACTATTTGGTTGGACTGTGATGTGGCCACTGGAATCACTACCAGAGCAGGGTTGGACTCTCCTTGGTCTGCATCTCGCTAGGGTAGAAGGACCACTGGACAGGTGGGAGCAGAGATCTGAAGGCCAGTCTTAATTCATGCTGTGAGTCTTTTCTTGGGTACTTCAGGTTTTCCCAGGTATAAAATAAGTTGGAAAAAAGAGATGGTTTTCATGCCTCTTGCTTGTTTAATGTTCTGCAATTGGAGCCCTTTGATCAGAAGAAATTTATGTCATTTCAAAATATAGAACATAAAATGCAAAACAACTCCAGTTGAAGCTGGGGAGGGAAGGTGGGAACCTCTTCCCCTGGGGACTCCTGAGGCACATGAAGGAGCCATAAGGTTCCTCAGACCATAGTCTGAAAACTGCTGGATCAGAGGCTCTGTGAAATGTTGTGGTTGTCTAAGTATATGAGACATGTGGGTCAGGGATGTGCTAGTAGAGATCTGCCCCTCTCCAGGGTCCTCCCAGAAATGTACATTTATCCCACACACCAATATATTCAATTTCTCCCTTTATTTCCTACCTATGTGCTAATATGGTGGGTTTCAGGGAAAATGGAAGTTATGCCTAAACTTTCATAGGGTAGTGTTCCATGAATACTTGGCAAATAGATGAGAAAATGTCTTCTGAGCTTTATAAAAGCCAAAAGATGTGCCTAGAGCCCAATCCTCAATAGGAGATACATTTGATATTGCACCCAGAGCATACATCCATATGAACATGGATGCAATTGAAAACCTGTTTCATTTTCTCAAAAATGCTGGTAGTGACCCACTGAAGTTTTAATATCCAGTACTCGGAGAATGCTGGTGAGGGCATTCTCAGTGGTCAGCTCCCCACTTGCACTGGGGTTACATTAAGGTCTCTACTGCTACATCGAGCATCAGCAAATGTGGCTGACCAGCCAAGTATTGTCTGTTTCCTGTTTGTGTGTGTCCTGGGGACACCAGGCAAGCACAATGTGCTGACTTGGGGTGTTTCCTCCACCTGTTCCCACTCTGCCCCTAGCACCTGCTGGGTTACCAGTCTGGCAGTTGAAGACCCTGTAACTTCACTTCTGGCCTGCTGCCCAAGGGGAGACAGCCTAACTCTCCAAGAGGAGAGGGTCTGGGTGTCATGGGGCAAAGAGAAATTGACAATGAGGGCCAGTCCTCTTTGCTACCCCCATCCACTGATCTGGCCTCCCAGTCTCCTTCCCTCTAGCAGGTTGTTCTTCCTGAGATTGTCTCCTGGGCCAGATTCACCTAGGCAAAAAGTGTGCCCACAACCCAAGGAAAACATATGTTTGCTTCTTGGCCCATGATGTCTAAAATATTTACTACCTGGTGTTTTATAGGAACAGTTTGTCCACACTAATGATAATAAGGATGAGTTATGCATTATATAATCCTATAAGGACTCAGCCCTCTTTGAATGACAATACACAATAGTATTATGGCGCTCAGAAAGGTTAGTAACTTGCTTAAAGTCACACAGATTGTAAATAGCAAAGTGGGATTTTGCAGTGACAATTTGGCAGAAGAGAATAAACTTCCATTTCTTCAATGACCGTTCTCACTCCAGAACTGCTGGGCAGCTCTCTGATCCTCCTTTTTTTGACCTTGCTTTGGGGTGGTGGCCAACGCTTCTTTAATTATCATGGTCCTGCATCAGTACACTGTGGCCAGAAACCTCTATCTTTCTGGCATTTTCTTTCCTGTGTGGCCTCCCAGATTTAGTAGTTTCTTTGTGACTTGGCTAATTCCTTTCCGGAAATTTAGGTTTCCTCTTAAACTTCACCTTGTGGTTCAGTGAGAAAATCACTCTTTTTAAGTGCTTCCAAATTCAGTTTCTGGGGTGTCATTGTTGACAAGACCCTGCCTCTTGCCTTCCCCTGACTCATCTTTATCAAGCAGAACACACATTGCACTTTCTGGGCATCATACAGGAATGTGCTATTCAGTGAATTTTCCAGGAATAGTAGCTCACTGCTCTAAACAGCTAACTTTGTAAACTTGTAACTACTTTGTTAGTCTTTATAAAATAAATTACACTGTGCCCTGTGTTCTTAAGCACAGATTATTGTGCACATTTAATCTTTTCCTGATAATTTAGTCGACTCCTTAAAAACATGAGTTACTTGTCTGAACTAACTGCGTGCTTTGAGAGATTTACGTAAGATTTTGTAGTTTTCATTTCCTCATTTGTGAAATGGGGATGATCATATTACTGTCCCTGTAGAATTGGGGGAGGGGGAAATGAGATCATTTTTGGAAAGCCTTCACCAGTGTTTGGCATGTAGTATGCTCTAACTATGTGATTGATGCTGTGATTCAAATATCATTTTGCCCTGGGGTAGCCGCCTTCAAATTGAAACAGAACCCACAGGCTGTTCAGTTATGAGGAGCTTGATTGCCCACCACCAAAGAGCACAAAATCCAATACCAGAGTTTGGTGAAAAGGAAAGGAATTATTTATTTAAAGGATACACAGATTTAGATAAATGGTGAATTTCTGCCATTAAGGTCCCATTCCACTTAAAATACCCCAAAACATATAGTTCTGCCTCCCCCCGCCCAAAACAGGTCAGATTCAGAACAGAAAACTCAGAAGTACTGTTTCCCTCTAGGAAAACAGAAGTCCATGGCTTAATATTTCCCAGACACAATTCAGCTTTACGGGCAGCTCCCATTCATCCATGCCTGACTGGGGAGGGTTCGCCGGTGTTGCAGTGTTTTTCAGCTCTTAATCCATAATCGCGTGGCACCTTCTTACCCACCTGAACTTACAGCCAGCTGTTGGAGTGCTTCTTTTCCTTTTCAAACCATGTGGCTCTTTACAGCTTAATGGCTGCCGCCTTGTTTTTAAATCTGACCGTGGCCCATATTATAGTGGGTATAGTGACCAGTTGTGGCCAGTTGTAGAATTTTGTGCAGATACCGTAAGCTTTTTGTCACCATTCTACAGTCAGAGCCCCTCCCATCTCCTTGGTGTGTGGAATGGCCATAGCTATTTATATATTAAGAAACTAGGTATCTCTCAGGAAAATGGCTGTGCTCCACTGAGTCTAGTCCCCCAAATGTTATGGCTTCTGGCTGCTCTCTTACAAAATGAAGTTGTGCCAGAGTGATGGTGCTGAATCCCACCCTAGAGCAACTGAAGGAAAGCCTCTGGGGCTGCCCCTGCTGCAGCATGAATGTTTTCGCTGATTTGGTTAATCTATGCCAGCCCCCAGCTCCGGCTTTTCTCAAATGCAGCCAGAGCTGGGAACCAGTGCTTCTAGGTGTGTTCCACATTGGCTCCAACACTAAATGGCCCCCCACCTGTTGAAGCTTTTGAGAATTTACAGTTTCATTTTAGAGTATTTTCTGCCTCTTCTTGCTCCTGCTCTTAAGAGCAGCTAATGTTTATTAAGGGCTTTGCTGCGCACTTTCCCTGCCTTGGTCAACACTTCACTGGCACCACCACATAGGCCCCGGTGCCTGGAGAGCATGACTGAAGAAGGCAGTCGCTCTCAGTGCTCCGCTAGTGCCTGCAGTATGCACATGGCTTTCCATTTTTGCACCCTGGGCACCTGTTTGCCATTCCCTAATTCCAGCCTCACCCTATTGACCCCCCTTCTCTATTTTTCCCCCTTCATTCTCCACAAGGACTGGAATCTGGGTCTGTTTTGTTCACTGCACATAGTAGATGCTCAGGAATTCATGAGCAACAGTCGCCACAGAAACCTTGTGCCTTAGGTTCTATCACTGTTCATCATTTGTCTTTTATAGGTGAGGAAACTGAGGCATAGAAAGGCTAAATAATTGGCATAAGGCCCCCAGAAAATGGCAGCTTTGCTGGGTCTGAGGTCCAGTCGCTTGCTGACTGTCTTCTGATTCTGTCACCCCCACTGCCCAGAGAAGCTCTGCCTCTGAACTGGCCATTTGATCCAGGAAACCAGTAATCACAACATAAACAAGAATTGTGTAATAAGTAAATAAGCCCTGAATACCTCAGAAATGTGATTTCCTCTCCTTATTGGTTGAGCATCATTCTGCAAAGTGAAAGTTTGCTGGTTCAATATCTGGTGAGGGCACATGTCTGGGTTGTGGGCCAGGTCCCCAGTTGGGCACAGAGAAGCAACCCTTTGATGTTTCTCTCTCTCTCTCTTTCTCCCTTCCCTCCCCTCTCCCCCCAAATTAAATAAATAAAGTATTTCAAAGAAAAAAAATGTTATTTCCTCTCCTCTTTCATAACTATATAAGCCCAACTGTTACTCTTCAACAATAAAATTATTAGGTCAGAAAGTCTGGTCTCCTTTTCTTAATTCACAACCCAATTCCCAACTTCACTGATGTCACTGACCTGCATAGCAGAGTTGGGGGGCTGCTGAGGAGCCCATACTGGTTATTTCTGGTGGCTTCTTATTTGGTAAAACAACAACAACAAAACCCACAAACATTCCTGAGGGAGAGTCAGGCTTCCAGAAAAGGGCAGCTGCCCATTCCTTCTCATTGGCCTGTGGCCAGGGTGGGGGATCTGACAAGTTGTGAACATGCTCAGCAGGTAGTGGGTGGCTCCCCACCAGCCTGGCAAGGACTGAGGTCCAGTCGAGGAGGATATGTGAAGACAGCAGGGTAAGGAGCAATCAGTGTGACAACTTCCTCTCAGACCAGAAGCCGAGCACCGAAAGGAATGTGGAGTCAAGGAGGAGAAAAGCTACTTCTTTCTAGGAAGCCTGAGTAAATCCTGAGTCCAGCCCCATCTGGGTCCAGCCCTGTGTGACATACATGCTGGCAGCCCTAGGTTTCAGTGCTCGGAATGATGACTCCCCTTTGTAGTTCCCTACTCCCAAATCCACTTCTTTAGGAATTATTAACCAAATCTACTCCCTAAATAAAAACAATGTGCCCTTAGACCCCTCTAAAGTGTGATTGTAAACTGTATCTAGCTCTCTTTTGCTATCAGAGAAATAACTTTATTTTATTGTAAATATAACACTAACATCATACATGATCAAGGTCCCAGAATTTTGTATGCATTCTTAACATCACCACTGAAGTCTGGCTAATATGCAGAAACAGCAATAAGACTGTACTCTGGTCTTGCTTCCAGGCAACTGAGAGAACTTGATTCTATAGCTCCCCAGTGTGCCAGGTGTTATTTATACACACTCTGAAGCAAGAGCCCGGCAATTCAGGAACCTACAGAGATGCTTGTTTCTAAGTGTTGGGACCCACTGCCCATCACTGAAGGAGGGAATTTTTATTAGATTTCTTTTTCTTTCTTTTAAATATTTTATTTTTATTTATTTTTTTTAGACATTTATTGAAGAAGATACAAGATACAAGAAACATTGTAGATAGGACAGTGATGCCTCAGTCCCTTTTAAAGTAGGACCTCACATAGTTCTCCCAATTGCCATCAGTTGCCCCATTGTAATTTACTGAATCTCATCGATCATCTGAAATCTCTTCCCCCTTTTTTTTTTGAATTAACCACTTATCTTTAATATTTTTAAGTTTAATTACAAATAATTTATGTAGCTTTTGTTGTTTTAACATCACAATTTTAATTCTTGGGTGAGACACAATAAAATGCATATAAAATATATAAAGTAAAAAACATATGTTAAGAATAAATGAGTGAGAAAATGCTTCACATTTACTAAGATACAATAACTACTTATGCTTATTGTATGTCTTTTTTTTTTTTATTTTTTATTTTTTTCAGATTTAATGTGTTTTATTGATTAAAATATTACATTTGTGCCAATTTCCCTTCCCTCTGCTCCCCTCCACCTGGTGGCCCCCCTCCCTCCAGTTGTCCCCCCCTTTTAGATTATGTCCATTAGTTGTGCATACAGTTCCTCCCAACCTCTCTCCGTCTATTCCATTCCCTCCTACCATGATCCCCAATTCCTATATCATCTCCCTCCCTCTCCCCACTCCCCCTCCCTGTTGACCTCCCCCCAATATGCTTCCCGTACCCACAGTTCCTTTACCACTCTCGTTGCCTGTTTAGTTTGCCTTTGTTTCTTCTCCCTAGCTTCTGTTTTTTTTTTAAACCAGTCCCTTTAACATCTCATATAACAGTGGTTTGGATCTAATGAACTCTTTCAGTTTTATTTTGTCCTGGAAACACTTTCTCTGTCCTTCTATTCTGAATGACAATTTCGCTGGATAGAGTATTCGTGGTTGTAGGTTTTGGATTTTCATTACTTTGTATATTTCTTGCCAGTTCCTTCTTGCCTGTAGGGTCTCCCTTGAGAAGTCAGCTGATAGTCTAATTGGGACCCCTTTGTACATAATTCTTTTCTTCTCTCTTGCTGCTTTTAAGATTCTCTCTTTATCTTTAATTTTTGACATTTTGATTATAATGTGTCTTGGAGTGGTTCTCCCTGGGTCCAGTCTCTTGGGAACTCTCCTTGCTTCCTGGACCTGCAAGTCTATTCCCTTCCCCAAGTCTGGGAAGTTCTCCTTTATTATATTTTCACTCAATTTTTCAAGTTCTAGTTCATTTTCCTCACTCTCTGGCAAACCAATGATTCTTATGTTGGGCCTTTTATAGCTGTCCCAGAGGTTTCTGATCCTCTCATTGTTGCTTCCCATTTCCTCTCTCTGCATTGGTTGACTGCTTGTTCCTTCTCCATATTCCAGTTTGTTGAAATGAACTCTGGATTTTTTTTCCTCACCATCTGTCTCGTATGTGGTTTTGTTCCTTTCGTTATGAATGTTTTTCGCTTCTTTCTTATCTTTTTCCTGCTCTTTTGTGAATTCTGTAAGCCACCTGATAACAATGGCCCAGAACTGAGCCTCTGACAGGTTTCTTATCTGTTCATCTGTCAGGTTCTCTATCTGCTGTCTGGTGAGCTGTGCCACCGGGATTTCTATAGTTGTCTGCCTCATTTTGACAGATGCTTTTTGTTTTTTTGGGCCGGCTGTCGGGGGCAGTGCCTGTGTACGCGTCACAATTCAGTGACCGGCGCCTGTCGGAGACCTATTTCGCAGCCCTGTGGCGCTTTCTTTGGGGACGGGGGTCCAAGATGGATTCACACAGTTATTCAGCTAGGAGACCGGGATCCGTCCTCCCTCCCCCCTGGGTCTCACTGTTCAAGGCGATGTGGTGGCTGCTCTCCCCAGCGCTGGGGTCGCGCACTGCCAGGGGCTTGATTGCCTCCGGGATTTTTCGCCGCCCCGCCGCTGTCTCAGGTGCAACCGCAAACAGCACTGCCCTCTTTAACTCTTACCTGCCCAAATGGCACCGCTGGTTTATAACTTCATATATTGGGCTTCCGTGTAGTTTTATTTTCTGGAATTTCTAGTTATCCTTTGTTTTGAAGTAGTTGTATTCCTCTCTAGTTGTAGAGGGAGACCTAGCGTGTCCGTCTAAGCCTCCATCTTGAAATCTCTTCCCTTTTAAAGGTGATTTTAGTTTTGGGAAAAATCAGAGGTCGAAGGGCACCAAATCTGGGCTGTAGGGGGGCTGAGTCACTTGGATGATTTGATATTTCCCCAAATACTCTGCACAAGACATGATGCATGAACGGGCGTGTTGTTGTGATGAAGCTGCCAATCACCAGTTGCCCATAGCTGTGGCCTTCTGAGTTATCCAAATAGTTTCCAAGGAGGTACATTCAAGATTAATGCAAAATTTGATGCAGATTCGCTGCTCTATTCACTCAGTGATTTTGAATGCAATGGCCACACAGTACACATGCTCACTCAATGACGTCTACCGCCCCCACTGACTAGTACAGTGAAGTTGTCATTGTTCACACATGTATATTTCAGGCCACTCCTTGCCTGCCAAGTTACATAGATGTTGCACAAACCATTCTCGTTATATATTTTATTTTATTTATTTATTATCTCTTGTTTTTCTATTACAGTTGACCCACTTTTTCCCCCATGGCTCCTTCCCCACCCAGCCCACCCTTTCTCCCACAGTTAATCCCCACCCTATTTCCACATCCATGGGTCATTTATACTAGTTCCTTGACTAGACCCTTCCCTTATTTACCCTCCTTCTCTCCCTTCCCACCACCACCCTGGTAACTGTTAGTTTGCTCCTAGTTTACATGCCTCTGGTTTAGTCTTGCTCTTTTGTTTATGTTGTTTATTAGTTTCCTGTATTAGGTGATATCATATGGTATTTGTTTTTGTTGCCTGGCTTATTGCACTAAGCATAGTTCTCTCTAGTTCCATCCATGTTGTCGCAAATAGTAGGAGTTTCATCTTTCTTTCTGCCGCATAGTATTCCATTGTATAAATGTACCCCAGTTTTTTGATCCACTCATCTACAAATGGGCACTTAGGCTGTTTCCAGCACTTGGCTATTGTAAATAGTGCTGCTGTGAACAGAGGGGTGCATAGATTCTTTTGAAATGGTGTTTCAAGATTCTTCTGGTATAATCCTAGCAATGGAATTGCTTATTCAAAAGGCAGTTCCATTTTTAGTTTTTTGAGAATATTCCATATTGTTTTCCATAGTGGCTGCACAACTCTGCATTCCCACCAACAGTGCACTAGGGTTCCCTTATCACTGCATCCTCGCCAGCACTTGTTGTTTGTTGATTTGTTGGTGATGGCCATTCTGACTGGTGTGAAGTGATATCTCATTGTGGTTTTTATTTGCATCTCTCTGATGGCTAGTGATGTTGAGCATTCTTTTATATGCCTACAGAACCTCTGTATGTCCTCTTTGGGCAAGTGTTTGTTCAGGTCCTTCGCCCATTTTTTAATTGGGTTGTCTGTCTTCTTGGTGTTGAGTCATGTAAGTTCTTGATATATTTTGGAGACCAATCCCTTTTCTGAGCTATCATTGGCAAATATGTTTTATCGTATAGTTGGTTCCCTTTTCATCTTGCTGATGTTTTCTTTTGCTGAGAAGAAACCCTTTAGTTTGATGTAGTCCCATTTGTTTATTCTTTCCTTTATTTCCCTTGCCTTAGGAGATGTATCAGTGAAGATATCTGAAATTTTTCTGCCTATGTTTTTCTTTAGGACTCTTATGGTGTCACGGCTTATATTTAAGTCTTTGACCCATCTTGAATTTATTCTGGAGTAGGGTGTAAGCTGGTGGTCTAGTTTCATTTTTTTGTATTTCTCTGTCCAGTTTTCCCAGCACCATTTGTTGAAGTGGCTCTTTTCATTCCATTTGATGTTCCTTCCCTCTTTGCCAAATATCAGTTGACCATAGAGACCTTGGTTTGTTTCTGGGCTCTCTATTCTGTTCCATTGATCTATATGTCTGTTCTTATGCCAGTACCAGACTCTTTTGATCACAGTTGCTTTGTAGTATAGTTTGATGTTTGGTATTGTGATTCCTCCTGCTGTGTTCTTCTGTCTCAACATTGCTTTGGCTATTCAGGGTCTTTTCTGGTTCCATATAAATTTTTGAAGTATTTGTTCTATATCTGTGAAATATGTCATTGGTATTTTAATAGGGATTGCATTGACTCTCTAAATTGCTTTGGGTAGTATGGACATTTTTATGATGTTAATTCTTCCCATCCATGAATGCGGTATATGCTTCCACTTGTTTGTATTTTCTTTAATTTCTTTCTTTAGTGTTATGTAGTTTTCCAAG
Organism: Furipterus horrens; assembly: GCF_987537825.1. Taxonomy (NCBI): domain Eukaryota; kingdom Metazoa; phylum Chordata; class Mammalia; order Chiroptera; family Furipteridae; genus Furipterus; species Furipterus horrens. The sequence goes on along the minus strand of NW_028327176.1, from coordinate 81,263,326 downwards.
TACAGGGCTTTTACCTCCTTGGTTAAGTTTATTCCTAAGTACTTTATTTTTCTTGTTGCTACAGTAAGTGGGATTTTTTTCCAGTTTTCATCTCTGATATTTCATTGTTGGTGTACAGAAATGTCTTTGATTTCTGAATATTGACTTTGTACCCTGCTATTTTGCCAAATTCACTTATGAGGTCGAGTAGTTTTTTGGTGGAGTCTATAGGGTTTCTATGTACACTATCATGTCATCTGCAAATAATGACAGTTTTACTTCCTCCTTTCCAATTTGGTTACATTTCATTTTTTTTTTCTTCTCTGATTGCTGTGGCTAGAACTTCTGAAACTATGTTAATTAAAAGTGGAGAGAGTGGACATCTTTGTCTTGTTCCTATTCTTAGGAGGAAAGCTTTTAGGTTTTGCCCATTGAGTATGATGTTGGAGGCAGTTTTCTTGTATATGGCCTTCATTATGTTGAAGTATGTTCCCTCTATTCCCATTTTGCTGAGTGTTTTTATCATAAATGGGTGTTGTATTTTATCAAATGTCTTTTCAGCATCTATTGATATGATCATGTAATTTTTGTCTTTCATTTTGTTTATGTGGTGTATTAGATTTATTGATTTGTGAATATTAAACCATCCTTGCATCCCTGGGATGAATCTCACTTGATCATAGTATATGATCTTTGTAATGTATTGCTGGACCTGGTTTGCCAATTTTGTTGAGGATTTTAGCATCTATGTTCCTGAGTGATATTGGCCTGTAGTTTTCTTTCTTTGTTGTGTCTTGACCTGGTTTTGGTATTAAGTTAATACTGGCCTCACAGAAAGAGTTTTGGAGTCTTCTCTTCTCTTGAAGTTTTTGGAATAGTTTGAGGATAGGAGTTAATTCTTCTCTAAATGTTAGGTAGAATTCATCTGTGAAGCCAGCTGATATGGGACTTTTGTTAGGCAGTGGTTTTTTGATTACTGCTTCAATTTTACTAGTTTTTATTGCTATTTTCAGGCTTTCTGCTTCTTCTTGATTCAGTTTTGGAATATTATATATTTCCACATATTTGTCCATTTTCTCCATTGTTTGTCTACACTTGTTTGTAGTAATTTCTTACACTCCTTTGTATTTCTGTCATATCGGTTGTGAGTTCTCTTATTTCACTTCTGATTTTATTTATTTGGGTAATCTCTCTTTTTTACTTCATGAGTCTGGTTAAAGGCTTGTTGATTTTGTTTATTTTTTCAAAGAACCAGCTCCTGGTTTTATTGATCTTTTGAATTGTTTGTTTAGTCCCTACTTCATTGAATTTTGTTCTGATTTAGATTATTTCTTTTCTTCTACTCATTCTGGGCTTTGTTGTTTTTTTCTCTAGTTCTTATAGCTGTAGGGTTAGGTTGTTTATTTGAAATACTTTTTTCTTTTTTGGGTAGGCCTGTATTGCTATGAATTTTCCTCTCAGGGCTGCCTTAGCTGTGTCTCATAGGTTTGGGGTTGTTGTGTGTTCATTATCATTTGTTTCCAGAAAGTTTTTGATTTCCTACTTGATGTCATTGTTAACCCATTCATTATTTAATAGCATGGTATTCATTCTCCATGAATTTAAATATTTTTAGTTTTTTCCTTGAGGTTGGTTTTTAGTTTCAGGCCATTCTAATCTGAGAAGATGACTGATATAATTTAAATTTTCTTGAATTTGTTGAGGTTTTTTTTGTGTCCTACCATGTGGTCTATCTTTGGAAATGTTTTATGTACACTTGAAAAGAATGTATATTTTGTTTCTTTGGGGTGAAAAGTTCTTTATATATCAGCTAAGTCAATTTGATCTAGAGCGTTGTTCAATGCCTCAACATCCTTGTTGCTTCTTTCCTTGGAATATCTTTCCACTGTTGACAATGAGGGTTTAAATTCCCCTACTGTGAGTGTGTTGCTGTTGATATTCTCCTTGAAGTTCTCCAAGATTTTCCTTATATATTTGGGTGTTCCTATGTTAGGTGCATATGTTTACAAGGGTTATATCTTCTGATGGATAGTTCCTTTAAGTATTATGAAACGTCCTTCTTTGTCTTTTTTCACGGCCTTTGTTGTAATATCTATTTTGTCTGACATAAGTATTACTACCTCTGCTTTTTTTATATTCATGTGCTTGAAATACTTTTTTCCATCCCTTCACCGTTGGTCTGTGTAGATCTTTTGTTCTGAGGTGAGTCTCCTGTAGATAGCATATATGTGGGTCATATTTTCTTATCCCTTCATCTACCTTATGTTTTTTGATTGATACATTTAATCTGTTTACATTCAAGGTTTTTATTAATAGGCACTTATTAATTGTTTCCCCTCCTTTGTACCTGTTGTTCTTCTCTATCTCTCTTTGTTTTTTCATCATCTTAAAGCAGTCCCTTTAGTATGTCTTGCAATGTTGGTTCTGTGGAGGTATATTTTTTTAGCCTTCTTTTGTCTGGGAAACTGTTGTGGACTCCAATCAGTGGGGTCTGTGGCATTGCAGATGAGGGCGAGTAAATTCATATGGACTCTGTGAATCCTGTGGAGAAAAGAGATAGAGTGGCCACTCTAGGTGAAAGCATATTGACCCTTGTCTAGACAGGTTTTTATTACTATTCTTGGCAGGTTACATCCAAGAGAGTCACAAATTATTATACTAAAGTTACTTTGAATGGTTATAGCTTACAGATAAAAAAGAAGAGAATGGTGTACATGCAAGGGAGTGATAAAGATGGGGGAGCTGGCCACATCCTGTCCTTGAAACAGCTTAGAATATACCTTAAGAAGTTACTTCAAGGTTATACACTAAACATCTATTGTTTTCAACTTAGGGTGAGTGAGTTTTAGCAAAAACAAGCTTTTAAGCAGTCTAGATACAATGCAGGACTGATCCCCATGGGAAAGAGTGATATGCTTATCTTGCTCCTGTGTGTCACCTTGCACCTGTTGTTTTTCCGGACCAAGGTTGAGCTACATTCACCATTGCCATGCAAACCTGTTCCCTATAGGAAACTTCTTATTTCATCTTCCATTTTGAATGAGAGCCTTGCTGTGTAGAGTAGTGTTGGTTGTAGGCCTTTGTTTTTCATTGCTTGGAATATTTTTTGCCAGTCACTTCTGGTTTGTAGTGCTCTGTTGAGAAATCTACTGATAGCCTTATCAGAGCTCCCTGAATATTATTTGCTGTTTCTCTCTTTTTGTTTTTAGGATTCTCTATTTGTCTTTGAATGTTGTCATTTTAATTATGAGGTGTCTTGGATTGGGCTTGTTGGGGTCATCTTCATTGAGACCCTCTGCGCTTCCTGGGCTTGTGAGACTTTTCCTCTCAACATGTTTGGGAAGTTTTCTGTCATTAATTTTTCAAACAGGTTTTCTATCCCTTGCCCCTCTTCTTCTCCTTCTGGTTTCTCTATAATATGAATATATCACATCATGTTGTCCTGTAGCTTTCTTAAACCCTTTTCATTCTTTTTCAGTCTTTTTTCATTTTTTTTGCACTGTCTGAGAGTTTTACTCTATGTTGTCCTCTAGCTTGCTGATCCAATCCTCTACTTCATCTAGCCTGCTTTTGATTTATTCTATTGTGTTCTTTAATTCAGAAATTGTAGTCTTCATTTTCTCCTGGCTCTTATTGATAGCTTCTATGTCCTTTTAATGCTGGTGTAGTTCTCAGTAAGTTCCTTGTAGCTTCCCTGGAGTTCTTTGTAGTTGCCCTGGAGTTCTTTGTAGTTTTCTCCATTCTTTTGAATTCCATGTCTGATAGTTTGCTTTCCTCTATTTCATTTGTCACTCTTTCTGGGAATTCCTCCTTTCCTTTTGATGGGAGGTTGTTTCTTCATCTCCCCATTTCAGGTGACTCTTCTTGTTGTTTCTGCTTCTTAGATTGATCTTCTTTGACTTTGTGCCTTCACGGTGTGACCTTCTGTAGTAGGAGTCCTGTGGTATTCAGTGGTGCAGACTACTTGATATCCTGAACTTGATGATTTTGGTATGCGGTTTATGCTGGTTTTTTTTTTTTTTGGGTTGTCTGGTTGTGTTTATATTTTAGTTGTTATTGTGTTGCTCTTTTGTGGGTCTTTCCCTCTGCCTAGCTGACTGAGTCACTCTGCCTACCACATCTTGCAAACTCTTGTTGATGTGCTGCTAAAACAAAACCACCTGCCCTAGCCAGAAACCCACACCTGGAAAGATAACCCCCACCCTCAATCACAGTACCAACTGCCAATTATACAGTATTAATAAGGATGTAAAGAGATTAAGACTATTATAAGAAAGGAAAAAGAAATAAGAGTTGACTAACTGGTAGTGAGGGATAGCGGTGGAGTAAGTAGCAGTGTTGTCTGCTTGCTTCCATCGCAGAAGGACTTGGAGTACAAACATGGAGCTTAGAGTGAGTGAGAGAAGCTTTCAGTAAGGCAAACAGGGACAGGAGCATGGGAGCAGTGTGGGAGAGGGAAGAAATCATGGCCTTCACTCTCCAAATGGAGTCACCAGGCTTCCCAGCCTAGTGCCTCTGCCTCACCGAAAGGGGCAGCTGCAGACTGGCTCATTTACTAAGATCTGCTTGGAAACAGCACTACCTCCATAGGTGCCCTGACCAGTAGCCTCCTAGAGGGAGTCAGCAACAAAGTTTGGTGAAACAGTCAGAGGTCGGAAAGATAGAAACCAGTCCTGACTGTGAGGAACTGTGTGAATTTGGACTATGCAGGGACCCCCGTGCTGGCAACCCTGCACCCATGGGTGCTTGCACAAAGGCTCTGCTGAACCAAAATGAAGAACTGAGCCACAGAGGGGGGCCCACACAGAGGAAAGCTGAGGCAGAACCTTGGACTTGGTAGGGACCCCTGGGCAGGCAACTCTGTGCCAGCACATGCACCTGCATCATGGCTCTGCCAAACAAAAACGCAGAACTGAGCTGCAGAGAAGGTCTCTCATGGGGGAAAGCTGAGGTGGAACCTGGGACTTGCTAGGGAACCCTGGCTGACAACCCTGACCATGCACGCATGTGCATACATCTAGGTTCTGCCAAATAAAAACACAAACCAGTCCTGTAGTTTGGAAGCCACAGAGAGACCTTTTTTAGAAGAGGAGTGGAAATAAGACCCTAGACAGGGCAAAGGCTATGGGCATAAACACCATATCACCAGCAAAGTAGCACTGCTAAACAAAAATGAAGAGTGCTAGAGGGTACCACAGTACCACGGAGGGCGGGACCCAACTCAGTATGGCTCACAGCGGAAAGCTGCAGCAGACCCGTGAGTGAGAGAATAAAAACCCCAGAATCCACTAGATCTTCTCATAGACAGCCATCCAGAAAGGAAGTTGTGAAACCCATGGAACTTTGACCAGGTGTGGATCCAAAAAGAGAAGAAATGGTAAAAGCCAGATATTACTGGGACTAATTCCACTGTGGTATTCTTTGAAAAGATAAACAAAATCGAAAAACCTTTAACAAGTCTCATCAAGAAAAAAGAGAGAAGATCCAAATAAACAAAATCAGAAATGAAAGAGGAGAAATCACAACTGATACCCCAGAAATACAAAGGATTATAAGAAATGACTACGAACAACTATATGACAACAAATTGGACAACCTGGATAAAATGAACAGATTTCTGAAAACATATAATCTTCTGAAACTGAATCAAGAAGAAACAAAAAGCCTGACTAGACTGATAACAACTAGTGGAATTGAAGCAGTAATAAAAAATCTCCCAGCACACAAAAGCCCTGGACCTGATGGCTTCACAGGTGAATTTTACAAAACATTTAGGGAAGAAATAACTCCTATCCTTCTCAATCTATTCCAAAAAATCTGAGAAGAGGAGAACTTCCCAGACTCTTTCTATGAGGTCAGTAGTACCCTAGTTACAAAAGCAGGTAAAGACCCAACAAAAAAGAAAATTACAGGACAATATCGCTGATGAACATGGATGCTAAAATCCTCAACAAAATATTGGCAAACCGGATCCAGCAATACATTAAAAAGATCATACACCATGATCAAGTGGAATTCATCCCAGGGATGCAAGGATGGTTTAATATTCACAAATTAATAAATGTAATATACCTCATAAATGAAATGAAAGACAAAAATCACATGATCATATCGTTAGATGCTGAAAAAGCATTTGATAAAACACAACACCCATTTATGATGAAAACACTCAGCAAAATGGGAATATAGGGAGCATACCTCAACATAATAAAGGCTACATATGAGAAAGCTGAAGTCAACATTATACTCGATGGGCAAAAACTGAAAGCATTCCCTCTAAGATCAGGAACAAGACAAGGATGTCCACTCTCTCCACTTATAATCAACATAGTTTCTGAAGTTCTAGCCACAGCAATCAGACAAGAAAAATAAATAAAAAGCATCCAGCCTGAAAAAGAGGATGTAAAACTACCATTATTTGCAGACAATGTGATAGTGTACATAGAAAACCCTATAGACTCCACCTAAAAACTACTCAACCTAATAAACAAATTTGGCAAAATAGCAGGGTACAAAGTCAATATTCAGAAATCAAAGGCATTTCTGTATATCAACAATAAAATATCAGAGATAAAGACAAGAAAAAAATCTCATTTACTATAGCAACAACAACAACAACAAAAAAGAAAATAACGTACTTAGGAATAAATGTAAGCAAGGAGGTAAAAGCCCTATATTCAGAAAACTACATGACACTGAGAAAGAAATTAAGGAAGATACAAATAAATGGAAGCATATACCATGTCCATGGATGAGAAGAATCAACATCATTAGAATATTCATACTACCCAAAGCAATTTATAGATTCAACACAATTCCCATTAATGTACCATGACATACTTCACAGACTTAGAACAAATACTTCAAAAATTTATATGGAACCAAAAGAGACCACAAATAGCCTCAGCAACCTTGAGGAAGAAGGACAAAATAGGAGGAATTACAATACCTTTTATCAAACTATACTACAAGGCTACTGTAATCAAATGGTCTGGTACTGTCATAAGAACAGACATATAGATCAATAGAACAGAATAGAGAGCTCAGAAATAAACCCAGGTCTATATAAACAACTAACATTTGACAAAGGGGAAAGGGACATAAAATTGAGTGAAACTAGCCTGTTCAACAAATGGTATTGAGAGAACTGTACAGGGACATGTAAAAAAATTAAACTAGACCACCAAATTACACCATACACCAGAATTAACTCAAGATGGATCAAAGACTTAAATGTAAGCCGTGACACCATAAAAGTCCTAGAGGAAAACATAGGCAGGAATATCTCAGATATCCCATGTAGCAATATTTTTGCTGATATGTCTCCTAAGTCAAGGGAAATAAAGAAAAGAATAAACAAATGGGACTACATCAAACTAAAGAGTTTATGTTCAGCAAAAGAAAACATCAGCAAGATGAAAAGGGAACCAACCATATGAAAAAACATATTTGCCAATGATACCTCAGACAAGGGATCTATCTCCAAAATATATAAAGAATGTATACAACTTAACACCAAGAAGACAGACAATTCCAATTTAAAAAGTGGGCAAAGGACATGAACAAACACCTCTCCAAAGAGGACATACAGAGGGTCCAAAGGCATATGAAAGAATGCTCAACATCACTAGCCATCAGAGAGATGCAAATTAAAGCCATAATGAGATACCACCTGACACAAGTCATAATGGCCATCATCAGCAAATCAACAAACAACTAGTGCTGGCCAGGATGTGGGAACTAGTGCATTGTTGGCGGGAATGCAGAGTTGTGTATCCACTATGGAAAAAAGTATGCAATATTCTCAAAATACTAAAAATGGAACTGCCTTTTGAATCAGCAATTTCATTGCTAGGATTATACCCAAAGAATCCTGAAACACCAATTCAAAACAACCTATGCAGCCCTATGTTCATAGCAGCACTATTACAATAGCCAAGTGCTGGAAACAGCCTAAGTACCCATCTGTAGATGAGTGGATCAAAAAACTGTGGTACCTTTACACAATGGAATACTATGCAGCAGAAGGAAAAAAGGAACTCCTACCATTTGCGATGACATGAGTGGAACTAGAGAGAATTATGCTTAGTGAAATAAGCCAGGCAATGAAAGGAAAATACCATATGATATCACCTACTACAGGAAACTAATGAACAACACAATCAAATGAGCAAAATTGAACCAGAGGCATGTAAACAGGGAACAGAGTAACACTTACCAGGGGCAAGGGGAGGAGAGAGAGAAGTGGGGTAAGTAAAAGAAGGGTTTAGTAAATGAACTAGTATAAATAATTCATGGACATGTACAATGAGGTGGGGATTGACTTTAGGAGAAGGGGTGGGCTGGATGGGTAGAGGGGAGCAATGGAAGAAAAACTGGGACAACTGTAATAGAAAAACAGTAAAAAAAATATTGCTAAAAAATAAAATAAAACCAAAAAAAAAAAAAAAAAAAGGGAGAGGAGAAGGCAAAATGAAGGAAGAGAAGGGAAATGTGTAGTATTTGGTCTAAACAGAAATGATATATATATATGTATATATATTTATAGAACAAACACAACACAAAAAATAAGGAAGATGAATAAGAAGAAAAAATAGGAACAAAATTAGAGAAAAAGTTTTACCACAGTGCTATCAACATCTAATGAGCTAAGATTATTAGAGGTAGAATGGGAGTAAGAGATAAAAAAGGAAGAAAGAGAAGCTCTAGAGATGTCTGGGGGAAAGGGAAATGATTTTGAGATGATAGAGGGAGAAGGAATACTAAGAGTGAGGAATGGAAACCAGGCTAAGACAAGGAAAAATTCAAATTTAAAGTGAGAGAAGGAAAGGGGTGGGGGAAGGTACAAATGTATAGGAAAGGGGGACAATAAGATTTGAGATTTGAAATACCAAAATAGTGAAGATCTATGGATAAAATTGCAGAAATGCCAAAACTACTACCATATCACATTCAATGGGCACAGATTGATCAAGGTAGAGAGAGAATAATTATATTTTATTAACAGAAAAAATAATTTAAGGTGACTTATGACAAGAAAAATGGTATGGAGAGGCTAGAGAGGTGAAAAATAATGAGTGCAGATTGGAAACAAGGCATAGCAAGAGAGTAGATTAAATTTAAAACATGAATAAAAAGAGGAAAGCAGATGGTAAAATTGAATGAGGAAAGGGAGGACCCAAATATGAGATTTGAAATAAACCATAATATAAAGACTAGTTACTTAAAATGAACAGACTGGGAGGACAAGAAATGAATGTTGAAAGGATATGCAGGAGACAAATAACTCCTAAGAAGATCACAGTGGAATTCATCTCCATACTATCTAGTTTTTTCCACTTTCTTCTCTTCCTGCACCTGCCCCTGGTGAGGTCGGATGATGTCCCAGTCTGAATCTAGGAAGCCTGTTTAAGACTACCAGCATTCTGCTGCCTGTGGCTGTCTCTTGGTTTTTACTCTAGTTGCTCTGTAAGCTGTAGTCAGGCTTAAGCACGGTGGAGTGGGGCTGAGTAATTTATCTGGGCAGGGCTATAGCTTCTCCTCTGGCTGATGCCACTTGGAGGGGAGTAGTTTGTTTAAAAGATTTCTCTTGAAGTCCCAGGGGTGAGTCAGCACTGGGGTCCTATCCACTGATTCCCTAGCTTTCTCTCCTGGACACCACACCACTGCCCCAAACTCTTCCTAGGCAATGTGGTCCACTCTCCTCTCCCTCCACCCAAGCCCAGGGCAAGTGGGTACAACTGTAATCCTGTGCACCTCTCCCCTCAAGAATCTCCCTGTGTCTCCAGCCATTCCTCCTACATCAGCAAAAATAACAAAATAAAACAAAAACAAAAATAAACAAAAAACCTGCTGCTTTATGCCTCTCACAGCCAGATGCCACCTGGCTCACTCTTGGCTCTGCCAGCTGCCCCATCCTGGGGTTCACACCCCACTCCTCTCAGGGTGAACCCTTGGCCGTCCCAGCACTCCTGCGTCTCCTCCATGATTCACACCAGACACGCAGTGATGAGGTGGCCTCCCCTAACAACCTGCAGCTACAAGGCTTCTCTCCAGCCAGTGTCCAGTTTGTTATCCAGACGATTTCTCCTCAATTAAACCATAATTTCAGATTGGTCTTGAGAGGAGGTCAGTGTAGCCTTGTCTCACTCCTCTGCCATCTTGACTCCCCTCTATTTTTTTATTGCTATAGTAAAGGCATTTTTTTCTAGTTTCTGTTTGTGATATTTCATTGTTGGTGTACAAAAGTGCCATTGATTTCTTTTTTTTATCAGTTAATTCTTTTATTTTTTAAAGCATATTAAATTTTAAGACCAGGTTAACACAACAACAAACTGCGTTTTGGCTGTCGTTAAAGGAAGTCATCTGAGATAAGTAGACTCAAGTGACAGTTACATTTAAAATTCTCGTAAGTAGTGGTTTTGCGGGATGGGGGCCTATATATTTTTTTATTTTAAAAAAATTTTTATATAAGTTGAACGGAGCTGAACACATCAGGAAATGCACAACAACTCTTTTTGCCCTGAGCATGCATAATATGTCCACATTCCAAATGTCAGATTTCTCATTTCACTAGGGGAAAGACCAATTGAGATCTAGGCTATGGAAAGAAACCAATGTAGTGAAGCTATCTGGGAAAAGACCCCCTTCAGTCCTTGGAAGGGTAGAGGAACCTGCCAGGACAGCACCTTTTTCTGCTGGGAAACCACCACGGGGACTGGGTAGTCAAGGTTTTCTGAAGAGCTGTTCACATACACCCGGACGGCAGTTACCTGTGAGCCAGGGCAGAGAAGGGTAATGCACATCACATGTGCACAGGCATGTGCATGCAGACACACATCACAGCTGCCACATGAAGCTCAAAAAAACTAATTTCTCACATTTACTTCTGACCATAGACAATCCAATGCCTCAGTTGTCTTTTCCTCACTCATACTGTAACCACAGTGGGCTTCAACCTTAATTGCACATTCAAATCACCAGGGAAGATTTTTTAAAGAATTGATGCCTTGGTCTAACCTGTCAAAATTCTGATTTAAGTGGTCTTCAGTGAAGCCAAATTATAGAGGTTTAAAGTGGCAGACTGAGGAGTTCGAATTGGGCAGTCAAAACAAGATTTTGAGAATAAGCCCAGAACAGAAAAATAAATATATTAATGTCCTTTTCTTTTTATTTGAATATAAATGCTAAAGATACAAAAAAAAAAAAAAAAAAGAAAAAAGAGAGACCTACAAGAATCTCAATTGTTGATAAACTTCATTTTCACTTTGGAAAATCATTCTGTGCTTCAAACCAAAATGTTATTGTCAGGTTTTATTAGAGCCTACCAGATGGCCTAAACCTTCCCCAGCAACAAATATCACAGGGGCTGAGTTTTCTTCTCTTTGTGCTGCTCCAAGACATAAATCAATTCCTCACACACTGCTTTTTCAAAAAAAAAAATGCTTTTTGATTATGCTGTTACAGTTGTCCCAATTTCTTTTCCCTTTGTTCCCTTCCACCCAGTGACTCCTTTCCCTTCAGTTGTCTACCCCCCTTAGTCCATGCCCATTGGCTGTGCATATAGTTCTTCTCAACATCTTCTTGTTTATCCTTTCACTCCTTTTATGCTTTTTTTTTAAAAAGTATATCTTATTATGTTGTTACAGTAGTTCCAATTTTTTTTCCCTTTTCTCCCCTCCTCCCAGTACCTTCCTTCCCTCCAGCAATCCCACCCCTCTTAGTTCATGTCCATGGGTCATGCATATAAGTTCTTTGGCTTCACCCTTTCTTAACTCCCCCCCTGTCTATTTTGTACTAACTGATTATGCTTTTTAATCTCTGCACCATATCCCCATTTCTTCCTTCCACCCTCCCAGCTGATAACCCTACAAATGATTCCCATACCTATGATTCTGTTCCTTTTCTGGTTGGTTGGTAGCTTAATTTGTTTTTGATTTTATTTTTTAGATTCTATTGCTGATAGTTGTGAGTTTGTTGTCATTTTAATATTCATAGTTTTGATCATCTTTTTCTTAAGTAAGTCCCTTTGACATTTCATATAATAATGGCTACGTGATGATGAACTCCTTGAGCTTTACCTTCTCTGGGAAGCATTTCATCTGCCCTTCCATTCCAAATGATAGCTTTGCTGAATACAGTAATCTTGGTTGTAGGTTGCTTTTCATCACATTGAATACTGCTTGCCAGTTTGCCAGTCCCTTCCTGTCTGCAAAGTGTCCTCTGAGAAATCAGCTGATAGTCCTATTGGCATCCCCCTGTAGGCAACTCTCTGCCTCTCTCTTGTTGCCCCCAGGACTCTCTCTTTATCTTTCACCTTTGGCATCTCAATCATGATGCATCCTTGTGTAGTCCCCTCTGGGTCCAGCTCGCCCAGGACCCTCTATGCTTCCCAAAGCTGTATGTCCAGCTATTTAACAAAATTTGGGAAGTTTTCCTCATATTTTTCAATTCTTGCTTCCTCATTCTGCACTGGTTGACTTTTTTTTCTTCCTTATGTTCCAAATCATTGATATGAACCCCGGTCTCCTTCCCTTCACCATTGGTTTTGTGTGGATTTTCCTTCGTTTCACTTAGCATAACCTTCACTTCTTTCCTTATGTGCCTGCCATACTCAAGCATATCTGTCAAGCCTGTGAGCATCTTTATCACCAGTGTTTTGAATTCTGTGTCTGTTAGGTTGCCTATCTCCTCATTTGTTAGGTTGGCCATCTGCTTGTCGCTTAGTTCTTCCACTGGAACCTTGATCCATTACCTCTTTTGGGCCATACTTCTCTGTTTCCTCATTCTGACAGGCTCCTTTGTTTGTTTGCCTCTGTGTCCAGGTAGAGTTGTCACTCCTGTTACGTTGTAAGGGGAAGAGGCTTGGGGATTCATCAGTACAGGGTGACCTGTTTCACCACGTTGTGGTGCTGTCTGTAGGGGAGGAGTCCGAGAGGGAACAATGCTGCCTGCCAAGCACTTGCCCCTTTTCCAGGCACCTCTCCCACTTCCTCACCAGAGTGGAGCCTCTCTAGGTGATGCCCTGGTCATCGTTCCCAGACATTCTAGGACTGTGGGGGCCCTTTAAACAAGTGGACTCTGCTGAGATCACAGTTTCTGCCTCCACCCCAACCTCCACTGGTCTGCACAGTAAGAAGCAATGAGGCTTGATTTTCCCTTGTGCTGGGACTGTGAGCTGCGAGGTATCCTGAAACGCTCTCCAGGTATCCCTCCTGACTTTTTAAAAGGTGTGACTGCACTTTCTGCCAGCCTGCTACTGCCACCACTGCTGCCGATGCTGCTGCCACCACCACCACAACGATACTCTCTGCCCTGACTCCACCCCTCCTACCTGTCTGGATGAGTATTTCTTCTTTATATCTTTGCTGAACTTCCATGCACTTTGATTTTCTGGAACTTCTGGTTGTTTCTAGTTTTGAGGTAGTTTTATTCATTCTTAATTGTGGAGGGAGATGCAGCATGTCTGTCTACACCTCCTTCTTGGTTGGAAGTCCCTACTATGCTTCTTAATTCCTGTACCATCTCCCTCCCTTTCCACCCTTCACCCTCCCTGCTGACCTCCCCCCAATATGTTCCCCATACCTATAATTCTTTTCCCGCTCCCATTGCCTACATAGTTTGCCTTTGTTTCAATTCCCTAGCTTCTGTTGTTGGTTGTTGTGATACAGTTTTCATTTTAATGTTCATAGTTTTGATTGTTTTTCTCCTAAACAAGCCCCTTTAACATTTCATATAACAGTGATTTGGATCTGATGAACTCTTTCAGTTTTACTTTGTCCTGGAAGCACTTTCTCTGCCCTTCTATTCTGAATGACAGCTTCACTGGGTAGAGTAATCATGGTTGTAGGTTTTTGATTTTCATTACTTTGAATATTTCTTGCCAGTCCCTGCTTGTCCGCAGAGTTTCTTTTGAGAAATCAGCTGATAGTCTTATTGGGACGCCTTTGTACATAGTTCTCTTCTTCTCTCTTGCTGCTTTTAAGATTCCCTCTTTATCTTTAATTTTTAACATTTTCATTATAATGTGTCTTGGTGTGGTTCTCCCTGGGTCCAGTTTTTTTGGAACTCCCTGTGCTTCCTGGACCTTTAAGTCTATTTCCTTCCCCAAGTTCGGGAAGTTCTGCTTCATTATTTTTTCACATAATTTTTCAATTTCTAATTCTTCTTTTTCACTTTCTGGAAACCCTATGATTCAGATGTTGGCCCACTTATAGCTGTCTGATAGGTTTCTGAGCCTCTCTTCGTTTTCTTCACTTTTTGTTTCCTCTTTCTGCACTGGTTGACTGTTTGTTATTTCCCTATGTTCTGATTTGTTGGTTTGATTTCTGGTTTTATTTCCCTCACCACTAGTTTTGTATGTGTTTTTGTTCATTTCAGCAGGATTATCCTTCTTCCTTCCCCATCTTGTTTAAGATCTGCTGTTAGGTCTGTAAGCATTTTTATAACCAAAGCTCTGAACTGTGCCTCAGAAAGATTTCCTATCTGCTACTTTGTTAGATTAGATATTTGCTCTCTGGTCAGCTGTGTCACCAGGATCTTTATCATGATCTATGCCATCCTGACAGTTTTGTGCTTACCTTTGCTTCCTGGGTGGGGCTGTTACACCTCCTATGCTATAGGGGGTAGAGCCCCATGCCCTTGTCACAACTGGGTGACCCTTCTCATCATGCTTTGGCATTTTCTGTGGGAATGGGAGTCCAAGATGGATTCCTGCTGTTTACTCTCCACTGAGAGACCAAAAGCCTCCTTCTCCATCCCCATGCCCTCTGGCCCTCACAGTCCAAGGCAATGGGGGTCTGCCTTCCCAAGCATTGGAATTGTGAGCTTATGAGTCTGGTCTGCAGCTGGGGGTGCCCCCCAGGTGTTTCTCACCTCTTTTTAAATACAGGTGTCTGTGCTTACTGCTGTCCTACTGCCATTGCTGCAACTGCCATCGCCAGCACAGCTTGACCTCTCCACCTTGGCTTTGCCCCTCCTACCTGTCCAGATGAGCACCACTTGTTTATGACTTCATACGTTGGACTTCTGTGTATCTTTATTTTCTGGAACTTCTGGTTATTTCTGGTTTTGTGGTAGATGTAGTCCTCCTTACTTGTGAAGGGAGATGGAGTATGTCAGTCTAGGCCTCCATCTTGGCTGGAAGTCCTGACACAACTTTAAGTGTTCCAACATCTGAATCATAAGGGTGCCAGAAGGAAAAGAGGAAGATCAAGAAATTGAAATTTTATGTGGAAAAAAATGAAGAAAATCTTCCCAAATTTGGCAAAGGAAACAGACATACAAGTCCAGAAAGCACAGAGAGTCCTAAACAAGCAAGACCCAAAGAGGACCACACCAAGACACATCATAATTAAAATGCCAAAGGTTCAAGATAAAGAATCCTAAAAGTAGAAAGAGAAAAGTAGACAGTTAACTTCCAAGGAGTTGCCATAAGACTATCATCTAATTTCTCAAAAGAAACTTTGTCAGCATGAAGGGACTTGCCAGAAGTATTCGAAGTGATGAAAGGCAAGCACCTACAACCAAGATTACGCTACCCAACAAAGCTATCATTTAGAATGCAAGGGCAGATAAAGTGCTTCCCAGACAAGGTAAAGCTAAAGGAGTTCATCATCACCAAGCCCTTATTATATGAAATGTTAAAGGGATTTATTTAACATAAAGAAGATCAAAACTATGAACAGTAAAGTGACAACAATAGGTCATTTCAAAGAGAGCTTATGGGCCCCAAACCAGGAGCTCTTGATGTTGTGACCTAAGATTGAAGTTCTCCATAGGATGTAATAGGTACTCACTAGTGCTATGTTTTCCTGAGGAACTATAATATTAATGCTTTGAGTGCCAACATTGCTGTGAGTGGCGCTGACAAATTTTCCCAAAAGTGCCAGCGGTGCTGCCAGCAACTCTTTTTTTGATGGCTATAAATGTAAATAACAATGGAATAATTTGTATTTTATGTTTTGTTCTCTTTTTTGTTCCTCAGGTTATATATTGATATAATTTTTTCTCATGTTGATCCAAAATTCAAATTATGCATGGCATCCAAAGGATTAAGCTACTCATATCAATGATTGGTGTGTGGGTAAGTAAATGAAATAAATGTTCTCTGAGTTAAAAAAATAAATGAAATGACAACAAACTTACCACTATCAATGACAAAAAAGCAAACAAAAAAACAAACAAACAAACAAAAAAAACCCAAAAACAAACTAAGCAAACAACCAGAATAGGAACAGCATCATAGGTATGGGGATCATTTGTAGGATTATCAGCTTGGAGGAGGAAGAGGGAGAAATTGGGAAATTGTCTAAGGATTAAGAAGTTTAATTGGAGGTACAAAATAGGCAGGGGGTAGTTAAGAATTATATAGGAAAGGGGGAAGCCAAAGAACTTATATGCACATCCCATGAGCATGAACTAAGGAGTGTGGGACTGATGGAGGGAATGGAGTGCTGGGTGAAGGGGAGCAAAGGGAAAATAAATTGGGACAATGTAACAGAATAATCAATAAAATATACTTTAAATACAGAAATATTATTTGACTGTGAAAAGGAATGAAGTACTACCAATACATACTGCACCATGGATGAAGTTTGAACTCATTATGCTAAGTGAAAAAAGCCAGTTGTAAAAGGCCATATGATTCAATTTATATGGGTTTCTAAAATAAGCAAATGCATGAAACAGAAAGTAATTTAGTGGTTGCTGGGGGCTGGGGGAAAGAGGAGTGGAAAGTGACTGCTAATGTACACGAGGTTTCTTTTGGGTGATGAAAATTTTCTGATATTAAAGGGATGGGCAAATGTAGGTTTATAGTTGTGGGTATACAAAACACAGAGTTTATTCTTGTATTGTTATTTATTGTATTATTTATATGTATCACAACTGTAAGCCTACTTTTGTCTACTCCTGTGTATAGTGGTGATGGATGTACAACTCTATGAATGTATTAAAATACATTGAATTGTGTACATTTCAAAGGGAGACTTTTATGGTGTGTGAGTTATATCTCAATAAAGTTTTGCTAAAAATAAAACTATATGAGAGTTACTATTTCTAACTGCAGTGATTTAAAAAATTTCTGTAGAAATATACTAAATTAACTTAAGCCAATTGTGGTTGGGAGAGTTAGAAGTACACCCAATGGCCTATCTGGTATTCTCCCAAGAACTAAAAGAAAGTCTTCTAACCTGTAACTTTTCAGAGCATCTATCAGTCTGGCTCCACAATGGTTTCAGCCAATGGCCTAATCACTGATTGCATTTTCATAACATAATATGAATGCATATTGAGTTATACTCATGGTACCCAGCAATAGGAAACAACAGTTCCTTCCCCATTCTCAGCACAGGGAAGCATTTCAGCTGCCAGTGAGTAATCCACGTTCTTGTCAATTAAGAAAGACAGAGATCTTGCCAAATCTGATTACATTCCCAAATTAATTAGACATGAATGGCAATTTGATTCTCATATGCAAATCACAGTGAACATGCTGGAGCACTTGTGTTGCAGGGAATTGCTATCCTGGAAGTTGTAAGGGCCTTAGGTTGCTAGAGTATTTGGGCTCACTGACCAAGGGCAGTTCCAGGGACTCCTCTCTTGGTTATTTCAGTGTCCAGTCAGTCACTGATCATTACTAGTGATCCATTTGTCAGTAACACTTTGGGAGTGTATCAAACAGAGAAGTCCCATCTTTAAAGAAGCTGAAGTACAAGTAACAAAGTGTTCTAGTTCAGTGGTTTTTAAACCTCAACCTACCTCAGTATCATTGGACTACATAGATTTCTAGTTTCTGAATCAGTAGATGTGGATCAGACATCCCACCACCTTGCCATTCACTCACGTAGTTTCTTCTTTTCCTCCTCCTTTTTCTTCTCCAAATTTTCTTTAATTTCTTTTTGGATTTATAATTATTTTTGTCTTTGGTATCCTATGTTGTGCATTATGATGTACATGGCATTTTAAGCTTATTCTTTAATTTAAGTGTTATTTCTGAATTTTTTTCTCCACTCAGTCCATTTTGCTAGTAAAGAGGAGAAGAAAGTATTAATTGCATCTTCTCAAAAATAATTGTCTAGTCTTTTTTGAAAAAAATCCTCACTGGAGGATATTTTTCATTAATTTTAGGGAGAAAGGGAGGGAGAGAGAGAGAAACGTGAATGTGAGAGAGAAATATTGACCAGTTGCTTCCCATTCACATCCTGAGTGGGGCTGGAACCCACAACCTAGACATGTGCCCTGACCAGAATCGAACACCCACTCTTTTGGTGTTCGAGGCAACACTCCAAATAACTGACCCATGAAGGCTTTTTTGTTTGTCTTGAAGCCAAGGATATATAGTGCATCTTAGAATGCTCTGGATCAAAAAACATCTTTTCATTTTTAGACATTGATTTACTTGATATAAACACCTTGGGATCAGAGTAAAGTTCTTGGAAATAGTGCCATGATTATTCCATACACTCAGCCCAAGGAAGATGTATGGAATAATCAACCTGTTCTGACAAAAAGAATCCTATCATTCCTTGTGAAGTCACAGAATACTATTCCTCTTTAAATGCTTTAAGCGAGCATGCTATCAATGGGTCTGTCTTCGGAGAAAGATTTAGTGCTGGGAGACTTTTAAGATAGTTGTTTGGTCAATAAACATGAGAACTAATAGTCTAGGCTATTAGATTGTCTAGCTGGGTATCCTCAGAGATTGTTAGAGATTTTCAATGTTTTTTAATAACTAACAACATGGTGGAAGTGAAGCTTTGCAAGTGAACAACTTGCTCCCAGAAACTGTAGTCAAGGTTGGAGTTTGGACTTGTGTCAGTTTTATCAGAGAACAAGAATGATGTCAGAAGCTTCATGAGATCTGACAGGGGCCACTCCTACGGGGCTGTAAGCTCTGTAGGGTCCATGGCTTAGCACACAGGAACAAATGATGACTGGTTTATGAGAACATCTAGTCCTACTCTGGACTACAAGGCATTCTGCTGCTTCATGAGGATGGTAAGCTTCACAAGCTGACTCATTTCCATACTTTAGAGACCACTTTCATTGAGTGGGTGTTTGGAAAGAAATTGCAAAGTATGAGTAAAACTACTTAGAGAAAATGTCCTATCCATCAGCTGCTGACTTGTATTGACTGTGCCTATAATGGAATCTTTTTTTTAAGGTGGCAGGGGAGGGTAACCAGCTTCTCCCGGATAAATGGTTGTTCTTCAAAGTGCTGAAATATACCTGGGTGAAGTGATATCATCTCCTTGTATAATTCTACTCATTTTAAAAAAATAAAATAGCTGGAATGTCTGAGTGGTCAAGAGTAACCCCTGAGATAGTCTTGAGACAAGCATATATGGGTTCCTTTATCTCCAGCTGCTCTGATCTAATGTCTGATGGAAGTGACAGAACAGTTCAATAGAGCTGAGCATTGCTGATGAGTCATTCAAGCATTTTTCTCAAGTACCTAAAACTATAGTTATCATTTAAAAATAACTGCAGTGTAAGCTAGTGCTTTGTAAAAATAAAAAAATCAATATATACATTAGTCAATTATTAAAATTTTTTTGGCCTTGCTGTTTAGTTCTGTGTCCTTTGCAAAAGCCTTCTTGAGACTCTGGCTCTCAGTTTCCTTGTCAGCAAAACTGAGAGTTAGCAGCTATAACATGAAGCACAAATGAGGCCATGTAAGAACCTTGACCTGGAAAGCCCATTTAAATAAAGCCTGGTTAAATTCAACACAGCCAATTGGTGTTACAGAAAAGTGACAATTATGTAAAAGTGAACTTATCATGGACAACTCAATGAATTTTTGCAAAATCAAGTTTTGTGACTATGTTATGATTTATTTATCCAGTATACTGCTAATAGACACAGGTAGTCTCTAGTTTTTTACTATGAGGTACAGAGCTGTTATAACAGTCTATGTTTTGGTGAACATTTCTACATTTTTCCATTGGTCGTAACCCAGGAATGAAATTCCTGGTTGTAAGATATGCATACGTTCCAGGCCAGTGTATCCTGCCACACAGTTTCTCAAAGTGGTTTTGTTCATATGTACTCCCAGCAGGGATGTTGGAGAATTCCAGTTGCTTAAAATCTTTATCAACATTTGATATTTTCTCTCTTTTCACCATTCTGATAAGAGTGTCATTGTATCTCATGTGGTTTTAATTGCATTCTCCTAAAGGCTAATGAAAGTCAAATACTTTAAAAAATATTTACTGGTCATTAAAATATTCTCTTTTGTTAAGTATCTGCTCAATCTTTCGTTTGTATTTCTATCAAGTCATTTGTATTTTTCTTATTGACTTGTAGGAGTTTTAAATATAGTCTAGGTAAGAATACTTCTTCTGATAGGTCTATTGTAAATAACTTCTTCAGCTCTGTGGATTACCTTTCATTCTCTTAATGGTGTCTTTGGAAGAACAGATTTAGACTTATTTATATTATTTCTTTTATAGTTAGAATATTTAGGTTCGGTTTAATTAATATTTTCCTACTCCAAAGTCATGAAGATTTCCTCTATGTTTTTGTTAAAAGTATTTATTGTTTCATCTTTCACATTTAGATCGACAGTCTGTCTACAATTGACTTTTATGTATGGTGTTAGGTGGTGGTTCAAAGTCCAAGTTTAATTTTTTCATTGGACTATTGAAATGATTCTTTTACAGAAATGAATACCCTTTTCTGACTTCACTTCAGTATTACATTTGGCATAATTCAGATAACTGTGTATATTTATCTCTTTCTGGATTATTCATTCTGCTTTATTGGTCAGTTTATCTATGCTTACACTGATATTATACTGTCCTAGTTACAATAGCATTAAAATAAGACTAGATATCTGGTAGGTAAGTCCTCCAGTTTTATTTTTCCCCAGATTGCCATAGATACTTTTTTTACTCTATGTTCCCATATGAATTTTAAAATCATTTGTCAATTCCTATAAAAATACCCATAGTGATTGTATTGAACTTATAAATAATGTGAGAAAAATTGACTATTTATGATAATGTCTTTCAATTATTGAACATGGTATATATCTCCACTTACATATGTACTCTTCAATTTCTCTTGGCATTTTTTTGTAATTTTCCAGTTTAGAAAACGTACATATTTATTAGATTTGTTTTTAGCCAAATCTGTTTTTTAAATATTTTATTTATTTATTTTTAGAGAGAGGGGTAGGGAGGGAAAAAGAGAAGGAGAGAAACATCAATGTGTGGTTGTTTCTCACATGCTCCCAACTGGGGACCTGGCCTGCAACCCAAACATGTGCCCTGACAAGGCATCAAACTGGTGACCCTCTGGCTCACAGGCTGCTGCTCAATCCACTGAGCTATACCAGTCAGGGCTCAAATATATTTTTAATGAGATTTTACATGATGCCATTAAAAGTTTTATTACTTATTTATTATTGAAATAAAGTTGAGTTTTATATTGACCACTTATCCAATAACCTTGCTATATTCATGTACTAATTCTATTATTTTTAGATGCTTTTGCATATTCTAAGCATAAGATACAATTAACTAAAACAACGGCATTTATTTATGAAGAGTGGTTTCAATGGACATAGAATTCCTAGGAGACAGCTTGTTTTATTTCAACACTTAGAACATATTATTCCAATGTTCTTGGCCTCTGTACTTTCTGGGGGGAAGTCAGTCGTTAATCAATCATTGATCTCCCTGTATGTAATGTGTCATATTTCATTGGCTTTTAGTAGGTTGACTATGATGTGCCTAGGTGTGATTTTCTTTGTGTTTATTCTATGTTGAGTTGTTAAACTTGTTGAATCAGTAAATTAATATTTTCAATACATTTGAGAAGCTGTTGGCCATTATTTCTCCAAATACTTTTGTACTCCTTTCTTCTTCCTCCCCTGGAATTTTAATTACATGTATGTTGGCAGATTGATATTACCTGGGGCTTTGTTCATTTTTCTACATTTTTTTTTTCTCTATGTTCTTATGGATTCGTTCTTATCCCATTACTAATCTGCTCAGGGAGGACCACCTGAAAAGATTAAAAATTTCAACTATTTTTCTTATAATTTGTTTTTAAACTTTTCATAACTTATGATTTCCATATTTATTTATCAATAACTTAAAATTTATTTGAACATATTTGTCTTTATTTCTTTGAACGTATTTATATAGTTGGTTGGACTTCTTGTTATATTCAACACCTGGAGCTACTCTTGAAAAATATTTGCAGAGTGTAAAATTCTTGTGTTGCAATTATGATCTTTTAACACTCTAAATATATTACTCAAATGTCTTCTATTTTTCATGCTTACTAAGAGAGCTGTAAGTTTTCCTTTGAAGGTCCTATGTATGTTTTTGCTCTAGCTGATTTTATGTTCATGTTCTTCTTTTTCTTTTTGGTCTTTGATTTGTCCAGGTGTAGTTATCTTTGGTTTATCCTTAAAAAAATGATCATCTACCTTCTCCTCCCATACTTCACTACCACCTACCATGCGGAGATTTGGCCATAGGAACCTAAATGCCTACAAAGGTTCTACTTTGAGGAGCTTAGTAACAAACTAGTCCATTAGATCAAATGTTATTTTCCCATTAACCTGGGGCTTGCTAAGCTCCATGAATATGTGCTTTATCAGTTTTGGAAAACTTTTGGCCATTACCTTCTCAAATATTGCTTCTGACTTGCCCTCTCTCTTCTTCTTCTAAGATTAATTATTTATATGTTAGACTTTTTGAGCATGTCTCATATGTCTCTTATGCTCTAGTTTTATTATTCTTTAATTTAGATATTTTTTGTTAAATTATCTTCTAATTCACCAACCTTATGCTCTGTGGTGCTTAAGCAGTTTTTGAATTTTTATTTTAAATATTATAGTTTTTAGTTTTAGACTGTCTATTGGATTACCTTCCAAATAGTCCCCTTCTTTGTATTTTTTATCTTTTTTGTTATTTATTAGTTTACTACAATCTTTGTCTGCTAATCCTAATTTCTCACAATGATATATGAGTTGATTCTATTGTCTGCTCTTTTCCTCTTGGTTATTGTTCATGTTCTCTTGCCTCTTCAGTAAGTTTGTAATTTTGCCAGACAATGTGCATAAGAAGACCATACATGCTTCAGATAATATTATTCTTTATCAGAGACAGTGTTCTTCTTTTCCGGTTAGGCAGATGAAATGAAGTGTTGATAAAATCAATTCAAACTTTTTTTTTGTACTTTTAGAAAAACACACTAGCCCCTGCTCTATCCCTGTGTCATTGCTGGGGCTTTTCTGGGCTTTTCATAGAAAGGTTTGTGAGTCTCTGTTTCCTTAGTCCTGAAAAATTGTGAGATATCCCCATATGCACTCTATAGATCCATAGCCCTTCTCTCCAGTGTTCAGTCCACATAGATTGAAAATCTGGTTATGTGTCTGAGGCAGGTCCTCTCCTTCTAGGAGGTTTTGATTTGTAATTACTTGAAGACTTCAGGAGGTTTCATTCTGTACAGGGTGGGGGGAAAGTTGGTTTACAGTTGTGAGTACATGAAACACAGTTTATTCTTGTGTTATTATTTATTAATTATTGTAGTATTTGCCATACAAATAACTGTAAACCTACTTTTGCCCCATCCTGTATTTAAAAGACTTTCAACCTCCTTCCCTAGCTGCCTCCCCTACCCAGGCCTCAGTAGAAGTCCCATTTTGTAAACTAGTCGTGTGATCCCTCATGTATGTAATCTGTTCAGAGTACTCCCACATGACTACTACTTGCTTTGCTGGTTTCTCTCTTCCCAGCAAGGTCCTCTGCCTGAGCCAATCTCAATCCTCAGCTTGTAGCCAGAGTTGGTAAATGTCTTCAGGAAAGACATCAGCTCACATTCTAATTGTTCTTTCTTCTATAAAAAGGTTTTCCTACTCTTGTTTTTACAGCTCTCTGATGCCTTTAAAATATAATGTCTTAAATTTACCCATTTATTTGTCCAATTTTTGTGGTAAGATCTAATGTATCTTTTATGTAATTACATCCTTCCTAGAAGCAGAAGTTCTTGACAATCTTATCTTGATATTCATTTCCCAACTCATTATAAAAACCCACGTTTCTCAGTGTTACTTATGCCAACTTTTTTTTTGTCTTCCTTATTCATTTCCTAATTAATGAGTTAAATAACATTTTGGCCTGTGCTAAAAATAACATTAAAAATTCTACTTTGCATGCCATACAGGAATTCAGAGAAGAGAGCACAAAGGAGGATGTTTGCAATATTAGCTGCTCTAGAAATGGAACCTTTGCTCATTAGATCTGGGGTTTATTCACACAACAGGGTGGATAAGAGGGAAGCAAGAGAAGGCTGAAGTCAAAACTAATGCCTGAGAGGATGGAGTTTGAGTGGTGTCCAATACAAGATGTTTTTCCACTCTCTAGTTCCAAGACTGATTTTTTTTTTTTTTTTTTTTTTTTTGCAGGCAAAGAGTAGAGGATTTATTCAATAGGAATTTGCTGAGGATTGTGAGAGGCAAGGAAATGGAGACTCCCAAACCAGTAGAAAACAATTAGCAGCAAAGGACAAATGTAATTAAATCTTGAATCCGGTGTCTCTGAGCCAGAGTTAACAGTATTAGCACACTTACAAGTCAGGAAAGGGACATTCTGCAACTCAGCACAAATGCTTCTGAGGACAAAGAATACCTGAGATCAAAGGGGGTGGGGGGAGATATTCATGGCAAAATTCTGGGAAATGGGAAAATGTAGCTAGACAGCCCAGCAAACAAGATAGGGAAATTTCAAAGAAGAGCTGGAGACAGACCTATAACCAGATCACCCTGAGTTAATTATCACCCTCAGTTAATCACGTTAGATTGTAACTCTGGAGTATCCAGCATGGAAAAATGGAGAAGGAGAAAGAGGGGGAGAAGGGAAGCGGGGCACTTTACTGACATTAGGATAAAAACAGCCAGGTTTGTCTTTTCCACACATACCTTGATGTGTCTTTTTGGCTGTGCCCAGAGCTGCAGATCTGTGAATAAACAACTACCTCAGTTACTGCTCAAGTCCTGTGTCCTGGTGTTTTATTGTGAGCTTTTCTCACAGGACCAAGTGAAACTTCGCTAAGACACACTTAAACTCAGAGGCCAGAAGGTGAGAGATAACTCTTACCTCTAAACCAAAACTAAATGTAGCTGTGTCTATAAGATGCATCTCAGCATTTTGGAATAAGAGGCTGACTACTAATGGGCTTCCACCTTTTGTTTGCTAAGAGGCTAATGAGAAGATAACATTTCCTTTGATGGACTTGTTTGCAATTTAAGTAACTCAATGTAGAACCTTTGTGTGGATTTAAGTCTCAGTGGCCCAAACTTCCCAAGGTGTTTAAAGTGGTGAAGGAGGGGAGAAAAGGAAAAAAGAGCAGTCATTTTAAGGGGCAGAAAAGACAATCCCACTGATCTAACTCATTGAAAAATCTCACAAAGCCCTGTAAAACCTTTCTGAAAAAATAAACACAATTGAATAAAACAAACAAACACCATTGGGGAAGATAATGAAAGATAATCTGTGCTGTATGCCTATAGTATTTGCTCAAGCAGGCCTCCAGGTTTGCCACAGTTACCTGAAAAAGCTATTAACATTTTCCTTCCTAAGTTTAGAAAATTTCTTGTTATTGGATAGTGAATCTAGAAAATAACTGCATACATAACTACATTCAGAGATAAGAATATATTACTCAATATATGAATGTAGCTCACTTGTATGTTTGTCAAGAAATGCTGCACTTATACTTGAAATGAAGAACATGAATGATATTTATACTTATTGATTTACAAAAACATCTATTAATGCCTAACAGAGCAGATGTGTAGAAAGATATTTTCTAGGAGAAATATTTTATTAATCAAAGTCACGGCAGTCAGTTTCTCTCTCTCTGACTCTCTCTCTCAAGTCTCTCTCACACACACAGAGGCACAGGACAAAAAGCAGTTTTTCCAAAGAATTTGGAAAATGCCCTTTACCTCCTCTCCCCCTATTAGAGCCTTTTCTTATTGCCATATCATGAACTGCTCATTTTTAAAATTTATTATAAAACTGCAATAATCAATATAGTGTGGTATGGATATAAAAACAGACAAATAGATAAACAAAACAGAATAGAGAGTCCAAAAATAGAGATACATACACCTGGACAACTGAAAAGAAATCTTAAAATAATGCAGAGTGAAAAAAGACAGGCAAAAAGAGTGTACTGTATGGTTTCATATACATAAAAGTTGAGAAATAGCAAATTAATCAGTAGTAACAGAAAAGGCAGGTCAGTGGTGGCCTGGGAAGGGGCAGGAGGAATGAATTACAAAGTGACATGAGAGAATTTTAGAGATTATAATTACATTCATTATCTTGATGGTGATGATTATTTCACAGATTTACACATGTCAAAAATGTAACAAAATTTTTACTTTGCTGCTGTTTCCTGAATTTAAACTTTTAGCTTTATCATCCTTCACAGTGTTCCTTTTTATTGCCACATCATGAACCAGACTATTTCCTCTGAGAGTCACATACATACAATTCTTGCATGGCAGTAGTGATGATGCTATTTTTTGAGTAGTAGTCATAGGGAAAAAACTCCGAACCCAATCTCTGTTGTAAAAAGAGTGTCTGAAATCATGATAAAGAATGCAGAAAGAGAAACCAAACTACTGTATTAGAAATAAAAATCCCTCTTGTTCATAAATTCTGTTCTGTCTGATCAAGTTCCACTATAAAATAGTTTTCTTTTTCTTTAAAAACAAAAAGACAAAGAAGGGCATTGATTACTTTTTAGTTTTTAAATTACAAAATACTTCAAGTTTACAAAGAAATAAATGTAATGTAAAAGATCTGAAGTTAACAAACCTGTACGCATGAACTCACAAAGTAATCTGGGAAATAGAATATTATCAACTTCTTTATGATTTTCTGCATAACTCCCTCTCATCTTCTTGTTTTCCCCTGAGATAATTATTCTCTTGAATTTAGAATTTCTGTAGTTTTAGCAGTTAAGTTTACATTCCAAAAATATATATAGTATATTCTAATTTCTGTTATTACCATGAGTTAGATAGAAATGTGTGTTTACTTTTCAAAATAATGTGTTTCTTTGTTATTTTTTCTAACTCAATTGAATTGTAGTTAAAAAAAAATCTGTATCTGATACAAAACTTTGTCTTAAACTTATGGCTTGTGTTTTTAAAAAATCTTCTTGATTATTTTTTATGCTGTTTTTGCCCTTACTGTTTTTTGATTCCCTTTCAAACATATGTATACATCTGTTTTGTAGTCTGTATTTGATTATTCAATATTGTATTTATTTTTTTTACCAGTTCTGTTTTCTTTCTTTCTTTCTTTTTCTGTGGTGCATGCTTAATAATTGATGTCCTTGTGTGTTTTAAAATTTTGTGAAGTCATATTTGTTTGAAATCTATCAGTGAACATTTTTCAGAGTGCTTTCCTTCAGGGCATGCTTTTATCTATCTCAATCTGGGGTCTTAGGTCTCCTTTAATTGATTTATTACTTTTCAGAGCATACCAAACTCAAGTGAAGTCCACTGGCAGCCAAATATTATCCAGGGAAACTGCTTTGTCAGCCTGAACCTAGAGATAAGGTGAAGATAATTATTTTTCTCTGCTATTTGCTTCTGGGAATTTTTTTTTCTACTTCATCTAGAAGGTTTTAATTCTTTCTGAGTTCTACTTTTATGTATGAGATGTTTTTGATCTCACTCCTCATCCTGTGTGGCTTAAAGCTTTGTCCTCAATCCATTCAGCAGATGGGTTCCTGAGTCCAGCTGGTGGAAAGAACTGGTAATTGACTTTTTGTATAAACCATTAAATACAGTAGTCCCTCTCTGTATCACGATTCACTTATCGCAGCCTCACTGTATCATGGGATTAAAAAAAATATTATATTTCATTATTTATCACAAATTTTTCACTATATTGCAGGATTTTGCGGTACTGTATACGTATGTTGTTGAAGTAATGTAGGTTTAAGAGTGTAGAATATGTTTCAGAACATAAGTAGTGATTATAAAAGTGTAGAAAAGGTTAATAAGGGAGTGGAAAAGGTTAATAAGGAACTGGAAACAGTTTATAAGTGTGTGAGAAGGGTTCATAAAGCCTTAAAATATATATGAATACTAAAATAAATGTAAGGTTCCTACTTTGCAGATTTTCACCTACCGTGGGGGTGTCTAGAACATAATACCCATGATAAGTGAGGGAATACTGTACATCAATACATATATATATATATTTATAATTTCAACCTTCTATAATATAAAATGTTGATGAATGAATGGTCTTTTCTTTCTTCCCACACCTCTAGAAGAAAGATTTTTAAAATAAAATCAAGCTCACTGAGGAAATATTCACTGGCTATTTAAAGAATCAAATATAAAGAAATGATGAAAGTAAAAATGTTATGATGATTATAGGTTGAGGTGAAGAGGAGCAGGACAAGCAAGTTAAGTAGGAATTAATAATTGTGCCTGATGATGAGAGTTAAAAGAAAAGTCTGTGTATGAAATAATTTTTTCAGGGAGCTAGTGGGAGAAGCTCAGTTAGTCAACTCCCTGCTAACACTGTTCACACATCTCTCACAGCCTCAGGACACAACTCTGGGCTCACATCCTGCTGACTTTGACTTTAGGGTTGCAAAAATTAGGGCCAGTGCTAGCACTTTACACAAGTTTGCAAGACAATAGTCCCCCTTTATCTTTGAGTGACATGTTCTAAGACCCCTAAATGGATGACCAAATCAGTGGATGGTACTGAGACAGGCTAGTAAGCCAGGACAAGTAGAATAGAGAAACTTAGATAGATAGCTAAACAAACTGGTTGAGTAATTTACAGCCAAATGCAGGAGGTCACCTCCCCAGAGATAACTTCTAGGCCTTGGTTGTATTTCAGCTCCAGGCCCAGAAAAGCAGCAAAAGCAGGTGGGTACCAGGACCAGATGCAATAACTAATGACCCCCTGCTCTGGCACTGACCAATCAGTGAAGACCATGACCATGAAACAGCACACCTGGAAAACTGATGAATATTCTGCTGAAACCCTTTCCTGAGACCTCCCCTAAATTCCCACCTGCACAGTAGAGATAAAAGCCTCAAGACAAAGGATTCTCTGGGAAGCACACCCATGCCTTCCCCTTCTTCCCCTTCTGCAACCCCTCCTTCTTCCCTGACAGACATGCATCTCCTAAACTCTAAAGGTCCCCATGATACCTGCAACCAGGAAAGCAATGGGCAGCATCAGCTCATCCTGGGCTAACCCCCTGACTTTGTTTCCAAGAACCCCATTTCCCTGACTCTCCAGTGACCTGACAGCAGCATCGCTTGGGTTCTCCTCTTGCTTCTATGCTAGGTCCTTCCTTGTTTCACTGTCTCCAGCTTTAATATACATACCCTCATAGTCACCTGAACTTGTGTTGTGAAATCTGTCCTGCATGAAGTCAAGAGCCCACATGCTACAGGCTGGCCCTTGGCAGACCCAGCCAGGGCCAGGCCTAACAGTATGGAGCCCTATATATACTATGTTGTTTTTATATACATGTATACATACTTTGTTTCCTGAAAGGAGGCATTTCATGGCTTCTCTTTGGCATATTTGAATTGCCAGCTTCACTATTCTATGTTGTGGTGCATTAATTATTTTATTAAGTAAAATAAAAGTGAATTGAACGCAAGCACTTCCATATGGCAAAAGTGGATCTGATCACCAATAGGCACAGGAAACGCATATAGGGTTGAGATACTGGATAAGGGGATGAATCATGTCCCAGGAGGGATGGAACGAGATGTCACCACACTACTTAGAAAAGAGCAGACTTAAAATTTAAAAATTGTTTATTTCTGAAATTTTTTCATTTAATATTTTCAGACAGCAGTTGATTTTGGGTAGCTTTGGGAAGCAACATGGCAGATAAGGTGGGGAACTACTGTAGATGAGGGTTGAATGGTCACAAGGGGAAGTGCCTAGCGGCTGGGTACTTGTCCTGAACCAGGATAGAAGCTGAGGCTGGAGACAGTTTCAGCACTTAACTTCCCACAGAGTGAGAGCTGAAGTGATGAGCTGGTCAAGAGCCCAATTTGACAGCTCTGATTCTTTGGGAATCTTAGAGGCTAAAAGTTAAGAAAAGGAAGATGATTCAGAATACAGAAGTAATCCTCAGAGATGTAGAAGGAAAACCAGAGTGGAGAGGGAGTGTTTATTGAGTCAAATGCTCTCAAAGAAGAAAATGTATCTTCACTGTGTTTATATAGTGTATTGTATTTAAAAAAGAGAACAGAGAAATTTATAAATAACAACTAATGTTAATTGTGTACACCAGGCACTGTTCTGCTTTACATGTATTGTATCACTTAAAACATAAATATTGTGTCATTTTTATAGGTCACAAACCAAAGCACAGAGATGTTAAGAAACTTGCTGAGGGCCACACAGCTGGTAAGACATAATGCAGAACTTTTTGACTGTAGAACCTGGCTTCAGAACAATGAACTAAAGTCCAAAGCACAGGCCTGGGAAGTGAATGACTCCCAGTCTCTGAGTTTCGCTACTGTTTCTCAGTTTGGAACTTCTCATGGGTCATTTCACTCTGTGTCTTGATTTATGGAAGAGGGTAATGAGGTGTTGGGAAAGGAGCCTTGTTGAAGTCTCATGACCATTGGGACCTGGGCCTCAGTTAGAACTTGGATCTCATGCAAGTAAGGTCCTTTCTCTCATGGCAATAGATAAGGTAGCATATCATGATAGTACCTTGTTAATAATCATCCCTTAAGCAACAATAACTCATGTTTCTCAGAGAGGTATTTCAAGGGGAACCAGCAAGAATAACTTTAAAACAAGAATTACTTAGACGGATTATGATTAATTAGGATACCTCCACACTGAAGGAATAGAAGATGAAGTAATGAAATTAAACTTATTTTTAAGAACTCTTTGTCACAAAAAAGAATAATAAGGTTTGAAATTGAATCAATAACTGAATACAGTCCCACAAGCATTTTGTTAACTCATATGTACATTTTGACCTTTTTGTTTTTTGATTTCTATAACTGAAAACATATATGCAGTAAGCTAGAAAATAAATGATTTTTTTTTGTTTATGAAATCTTCATCTATGAGAATATAGGTATAAAAATATTTTTAAAAAATCACATTTTCTGGCTACACATATACATCTCCCCAGGCATTTGATAATTGTTCTTAAAGTTGAACAAATCAGGCTAATTAACCTAGTTTGTTGGCTTCCTTGCACTGGATGCTGTGGTGTTTGTGGTCTCTTTGAGTAACAGCTACAAAAGGAGCAGAAGCACATGGTTGTTCAATTTGTAGTGAATAAGCCTTTTATGACATAGTCTATCAATTTTTAATGTTTCTATTAGAAGTAATGCATGTTTTTTTAAAAATATGTTTTATTGATTATGCTGTTACAGTTGTTCCAATTTCCCTTCCTTCTGCTCTCTTCCACCCGGTGGCCCCCCTCCCTCCAGTTATCTCCCACTTTTAGTCCATGTCCATTGGTTGTGCATATAGTTCTTCTCAACCTCTTCCTGTCTACTCCATTCCCTTCTACTATGCTTCTTAATTCCTATATCATCTCCCTCCCTCTCCCCCTGCCCCCTCCCCCTCCCTGCTGACCTCCTCCCAGTATGTTCCCCATACCTATAGTTCTTTTTCCAATCTTGTTGCCTATTTAGTTTGCCTTCATTTCAATTCCCTAGCTTCTGTTGTTGGTTCTTGTGATACTGTTTTCATTTTAATGTTCATAGTTTTGATCCTCCTTCTTCTAACCCAGTCCCTTTAACATCTCATATAATAGTGATTTGGATCTAATGAACTCTTTCAGTTTTATATTGTCCTGGAAACACTTTCTCTGCCCTTCTATTCTGAATGACAGTTTCACTGGATAGAGTAATCATGGCTGTAGGTTTTTGCTTTTCATTACTTTGAATATTTCTTGCCAGTCCCTTCTTGCCTGCAGGGTCTCCCTTGAGAAGTCAGCTGATAGTCTAATTGGGACCTCTTTGTACATGATTCTTTTCTTCTCTCTTGCTGCTTTTAAGATTCTCTCTTTATCTTTAATTTTTGACAATTTGATTTTAATGTGTCTTGGAGCAGTTTCTCCCTGGGTCCAGTTTTTCTGGAACTCTCTGTGCTTCCTGGACCTGTCAGTCTATTTCCTTCCCCAAGTTCGGGAAGTTCTGCTTCATTATTTTTTCACATAATTTTTCAATTTCTAGTTCTTTTTCTTCGCCCTCTGGCAATCTTATAATTGGAATGTTCGATCTCTTATAGCTGTCCCAGAGATTTCTGATCCTCTTCTCACTTCCCTTACTTTTTGTTTCCTCTTTCTGCACTGGTTGACTGTTCCTTCTCTATGTTCCGGTTTGTTGATTTGATCTCTGGATTTTATTTTGTCACAACTTGTATGTGTTTTTGTTTATTTCAGTATGAGTGGCTTTCTTTCCTTCCCTGTCCTATTCAAAATCTTTTGTTAATTCTGTAAGCTACCTTATAACAATAGCTCTGAACTGAGGCTCTGAAAGGTTCCTTATTTGTTTGTCTGTCAGGTTCTTCACCTGCTGCCTGGTGAGCTGTGTCACCAGAATTTCAATTGTCTCCTTCATTTTGACAGATCTGTGTTTTGCTTTGCTTCCTGGGCAGGCTGTGGGGGACGGATCCCCATGTACTCGTCACTACCCAGCGACCAGTGGCGATCCCGACGTTTCTCGCCATGCTGCGGTGCTTTGTGTGGGGGCAGGGGTTCAAGATGTATTCCTGCCGTTATTCTCTGCTGGGAGACCAGGATCTGTCCTCCCGCCCTCTGGGCCTCACCATCCGATGCAATGGGGGGGCTGCCTTTCCCTGCATTGGGGTCATGAGCTGCCAGGGCTTGAGTGCAGCTGGGATTGCTCCCCCTGCTGCTCTCCCCGCTGCTACTGCAAACAGCACCGTGTTCCGGTTCCAATTTCACCCCTCATACCCATCCAGGAGAACACCACTGGTTTGTAACTTCATATGCTGGGCTTCCATGTAGTTTTATTTTCTGGAATTTCTGGTTGTCTTTTAGTTTTGAGGTAGTTGTATTCTTTTATAGTTGTAGAGGGAGACCGAGCATGTCCATCTAAGCCTCCATCTTGGCCAGAAGTCCATAATGCATGTTTTTGGTAAAATATGTACAACCTATGGAAAAACATAAAGAAGAAAATGAGTGTGGATTGTGAATAACTCCTTCTTTCCCCAGTTACCACTTTAACTCCATGAATATGTCTGTCTCTGCAGACCTTTAAAATGTAGTGTGTGGATAAAATCTTTTTTCTTTTAAGATGTGAAGCAAAAGTCTAAAAGAGAGTGAAGACTGTGAAAAAAGGAAAATGTGTCAGAATAGAAGGTGATATGCACTACATGGCACTAAAAATGATAATTATGAAAGCCATGTATGGCACAAAAAACTATTTGTGACATATGTTAAGTCAAAGAGATGTACATAGGAAAAACAGAGTAGATGGAACTATTGCAAGATGTTAATAATGATAGGAATTGGGTAGCAAGATCATGAAGTACTTTTAAATCTTTTATTTTCTCTCCCAGAAAACTACAGAACATTGAAGAAAGAAATTAAGAAAGATACAAATAAATGGAAGCATATTATGTGTTCATGGATTGAAAGAATTAACATCTTTAAAATGTCCATATTACCCAAAGCAATTTATAGATTCAACACAATCCTTATTAAAATACAAATGACATATTTCACAGAACTAGAACAAATATTTCAAAAATTTATATGGATCAAAAAATTACCCCAAATAGCCACAGCAATCTTGAGAAAGAAGAACAAAGTAGGAAGAATCACAATACTTGATACCAAACTATATTACAAGGCCACTGTAGTCAAAATAGTCTGGTATTGGCATAAGAACAGACATATCGACCAATGGAACAGAATAGAGAGCCCAGAAATAAACCTAGGTCTCTATGGTCAATTAATATTTTACAAGAGGGGGAGGAGCATAAAATGAAGTAAAAATAGCCTTTTCAACAAATGGTGTTTGGGGAACTGGACAGGGACATGTAAAAAAATAAAAAATAAAAAAAAAAAGAAAAGAAAAGGAACTAGAACACCAATTTACATCATAAACCAGAATAAACTAAAGATGGATCAAAAACTTAAATGTAAGCCATGACACCATAAAAGTCCTAGAGGAAAATATAGGCAGTGAAGTTTAAGATATCCCTGGAGCAATATTTTCACTGATATATCTCCTAGGGCAAGGGAAATAAAGCAAAGAATAAACAAATGGGACTACATCAAACTAAAAAGCTTCTTTTCAGCTAGGGAAAATATCAGCAAGATGAAAAGGGAACCAACCATATGGGAAAGCATATTTGCCAACAATATCTTGAACAAGGATTTGATCTCCAAATATATAAAGAACTTATACTACTCAACACCAGGAAAACAAATAATCCAATTAAATAATAGACAAAGGACCTGAACAGACACTTCTCCAAGGAGGACATACAGAGGACCCATAGACATATGAAAGGATGCTCAACATCACTAGCCATCAGAGAGATGCAAATTAAAATCACAGTGAGATACCACCTCACACAGGTCAGAATGTCCATCATTAAAAAATTAACAAACAACAAGCGCTGGTCAAGAAGTGGAGAAAAGGGAACCCTAGTGCAATGTTGGTGGGAATGCAGACTGATGCAGCCACTATGGAAAACAGTATGGAATTTCCTCAAAAAATCAATAATGGAACTGCATTTTGATTCAGCAATCCCACTGCTGGGATTCTACCAGAAGAATCCTGAAACACCAATTCAAAAGAACCTATGTATCCCTATGTTCCTGGCAGCACTATTCACAATAGCCAAGTGCTGGAAACAGCCTATGTGCCAATCAGTGGATGAGTGGATCAAAAAACAGTGGTACATTTACACAATGGAATACTATGCAACAGAAAGAAAGAAGGAACTCCTACCTTTTGTGACAACATGGATAAAACTGGAGAGTATTATGCTTCATGGAATAAGCCAGACAGTGAAAAACAAATACCATATGATCTCACCTAATACAGGAACCTAATGAATAAAACTAACAAATGAGCAAAATAGAGCCAGAGGTATGGAAACAAGGAACAGACTAACAGTGAGCAGAGCAGGGAATGGGGGAAGGGGAAAGGTCTAGTCAAGAAACTAGTATAAATGACCCATGAACATAGACAACAGGGGGAGATTGACTGTGGGAGTTGTGGGGAGTGGTGGAACAGGGGAGAGCAATGGGGGGAAATTGGGAGAACTGTAACAGAGAAACAGTAACAGCAAAAAATCTGATGGCACAGGAGAGAAGATGGCGGATGAGTGAGGAGAGGCTGTCCTTGCTTGCTCCTGAGATTGGTCTATAGTTTCAGCTGAATGTGGGCAGAGCATCTGTTAGCACCTGGATACTGGTGGGAGATGAGCCTTTATGCTACTGGCAGCGGAGAAAGCCGCCTTTGAGTGCCCTGTCTGGTGAGGTATCCGGAAGAAACATGGGAGAGGTGCGAGTTCTGTCTGGCTTGGCTCTCCAGGCAGTGGTGGGAGGAGCACAAAGTTTTCTCAATGCCTCTGGGTTTCCCCTGAGAGCAGTCAGAGGTGGAGAGCCAGAGGTGGAGAGCCAGGAGTTGGCTGGATGACGGCTTACTGTGGGAGACTTAGAACAGCGTTTTTTTGGGGGGGGGGAGGGGAGAGGGAGGTGTTGTTCTTTTCCTTTTCTCTTTTTTTTTAAATTAAAAAAAAATTATTGATTGTTTTTTGCAGATGGGGAGGAAAGGCTGGGGGTGGGGAGAGATTCTTGAGGAGCACGCATACAGGAGCCCACTTGCAGGGACGTGCTCAGCACCCCCACACACTGCCAGCCAGTGTAGCAAAGTGCCCCCAGCCTGCCCACACGTTGGAGCGGGGGATTGCTACCGGCCACGTGCATATCAGTCAGCATGGTGCAGTGCCCCCCACCCACCCACCCAGCGGAACAGGGAATAGCTACAAGCCTGCGCGCATGCCAGCCAGCATGAGGGAACACCCCCGGCCTGCATGCCAGTATACGGGAACGCATTCCCCCCAAGCCTCGGGCCTAGTGCCTGCTTGCTGCTCCAGCCGACCTGCCGGCTGGCAGAAAAAAAAAAACACTTCCCACACTCAACCTGGCCTACAACCGAAGGAAGGTGAAATGAACTAGAGGAGCTTTGGAAAACTTTGGATGCTGATTCTGGAGGAAAAACTGTAGGAACAGCAGACCAGAACCCAGGGCAGACTCAACCTCAGTGCTACAAGAGAAATCTCATAAGCAGACTACTCCCCTCCAAGGGGCATCAGCCAGAGGCAGCTCAAGAACTGTAGAAGTGGGCAGAGTGACTCCCAGTCAGCTAATTTAAAGGAAAGACCTGCCAAAGAGCAACACAACAAACAAAACCAAAATAATACTAGAGAGTCCAAATCAAAGGCATAAGGCATTCCAAGAACATAAAGTTAAGGAGATCAAGGAGTCTGCACCACTGAATAACAGATTCCTAACACAGAAGGTTACACCACAAAGGTAGAAAATAAAAGCAGATCAACCTAAGAAGCAGAAACAAACAAGACCAGCACCTAGAATGGAGAGGCATAATAACACCCCACCAAAAGGAAAGGAGAAATTCCCAGGAGGAGGGATAGATGAAATACAGCCAGCAAACCATCAGACATGGAATTCAAAACAGTAGTAATGAGGAAGCTCAATAAACTCAATAAACTAAAAGAAAACTACAATGAACTCCAGGGAAGCAATGAGGTACTTACTGAGAACTACACCAGCACAAAAGGGGACATAGAAACTATCAATAAGAACCAGGAGGAAATGAAGAATACAATTTCTGAACCGAAGAACAGAATAGAATCAACCCAAAGCAGGCTAAATGAAACAGAATCAGATCAGTGAATTAGAGGACAATGTAGAAAAAAATTCCCAGACAATGTAACAAAATGAAAAAAATACTTAAAAAGAATGAAGAGGGTTTAAGAGAACTGCAGGACAATATGAAATGAAACAATATCCGTATCATAGGGATAAAAGAAGGAGAAGAAGAGGAGCAAGGGATAGAAAACCTGATCAAAAAAGCAATGAAGACAAATTTTCTAACTTGATGATAGAAAAAATCATGCAAGTCCAGGAAGCACAGAGGGTCCCAATGAAGATGAACTGAAAAAGGCCCACTCCAAGGCACATCATAATTAAAATGCCAACAATCAAAGACAAAGAGAGAATCCTAAAGGCAGCAAGAGAAAAACAGCAAATAACATACAAGGGAGCTCCAATAAGACCATCACCATATTTCTCAACAGAAACACTACAAGCCAGAAGGGAATGGCAAAAAATATTTCAAGCAATGAAAATCAAAGGCCTATAACCAAGGCTACTTTACCCAGCAAGGTTCTCTTTCAAAATGTAAGGTGAAATAAGGAGTTTCCCAAACAAAGGAAGACTAAAAGGATACGTCTCCACCAAACCAGCATTACAAGAGATAAAGGGAATGCTGTAAGAAAAAGAAAGAAAGGAGACTTCCGGTCAAGATGGAGGCATGGACAGACACACTGCATCTCCCTCCACAGCTAAGAAGGAATGAAACTACCTCAAAACTAGAAAAAACCAGAAGTTCCAGAAAATCAAACTGCATGGAAGTCCAGCAAACAAAGAAATAAAGAAGAAATACTCATCCAGACAGGAGTGACAGCTCTATCTGGGATGCAGAGGCAAACAAACACAGGGGATTGTCAGAATGAGAAGACAGAGAAGTATAGCCCCAAAGGGGGAACAGACCAAGGTTCCAGTGGGAGAACTAAGTGATAAGGAGATAGCCAACCTAACAGGCGCAGAATTCAAAACACTGGTGATAAAGATGCTCACAGATATGCTTGAGTACGGCAATGCATAAGACAAGTAAAGGTTATGTTAAGTGAAATGAAGGAAAATCCACACAAAACCAGTGGTGAAAGGAAGGAAACTGGGGTTCAGATCAATGACTTGGAATATAAGGAAGAAAAAAACAGTCAACCAGTGCAGAATGAGGAAGCAAGAATTGAAAAATATGAGGAAAACTTCCCAAATTTTGTGAAGGAGATGGACATACAGCTTTGGGAAGCATAGAGGGTCCTGGGCGAGCTGAACCCAGAGGGGATCACACCAGGACGCATCATGATTGAGATGCCAAAGGTGAAAGATAAAGACAGAGTCCTGGGGGCAACAAGAGAGAGGCAGAGAGTTGCCTACAGGAGGATGTTTATAGGACTATCAGCTGATTTCTCAGAGGACATTTTGCAGGCAGGAAGGGGTTGGCAAGCAGTATTCAATGTGATGAAAAGCAACCTACAACCAAGATTATTGTATCCAGCAAAGCTATCATTTGGAATGGAAGGGCAGATGAAGTGCTTCCCGGACTAGGTGAAGCTAAATGAGTTCATCATCACCAAGCCATTATTATATGAAATGTCAAAGGGACTTACTTAAGAAAAAGATGATCAAAACTATGAATACTAAAATGACAATAAACTCACAACTATCAACAACTGAATCTTAAAAATAAAAAGAAAATCCAACTAAGCAAACCAAAATAGGAAAAGAATCATCGGAATAGGGATCATTTGGAGGGTTATCAGCTGGTGGGGGGAATGGTGAGATGGTGTAGGGATTAAGGATCTTAATTAGTTGGTAGAAAATAGACAAGGAGGAGTTAAGAATAGTAAAGGAAAGGGTGAAGCCAAAGAACTTATATGCATGACCCATGGACATGAACTAAGGAAGGTGGGATTGCTGGAGGGAAGGGGAGTACAGAGCAGAGGGGAGCAAAGAGGAAAGAATTGGAACTACTGTAACAACATAATCAATAAAATATACTTAAAAAAAAACGAAAAAGAGAGAGGGAGAAGAACATAGATACAAAAGGAAATGAATAAATACCAGTAAATAATAAAAAAATGTAAAGGGATTAAAAGACATAGGGTAACAGAATGGATACGAAAACATGACCCACATATATGATTTCTACAAGAGACACCCCTCAAAACAAAAGATCTACACAGACTGAAAGTGAAGGGATGGAAAAAAGAATTCCTGGCAAATGGACATGGAAAAAAAAAAAAAAAAAGCTGGAGTAGCAGTACTTAAATAACAGAAAACAGATTTCACAGCAAAGGTCATAAAAATAGTCAAAGAAGGACATTTCATAATACTTAAGGAAACAATCCATCAAGAAGATATAACCCTGGTAAACATAGATGCACCCAACATAGGAGCACCCAAATATATAAGAAAAATCCTGGAAGACTACAGGAAGGATATCAACAACAACACACTCATAGTAGGGGACTTTAACACCCCACTGTCAATAAGGGACAGATCTTCAAAGCAAAAAGACACCAAGAATATTGAGGCATTGAACACCACTCTAGATCAAATGGAATTAGTTGATATATATAGAACTTTTCACCCCAAAGAAGCAAAATATACTTTCTTCTCAAGTGCACATGAAACATTTTCAAAGATAGACCACATGGTAGGACACAAAAGAAGCCTCAACAAATTCAAGGAAACTGAAATTATATCAAGCATCTTCTCAGATCACAATGCCTTGAAACTAGAAATCAAGCTCAAGGAAGACTCAAAGACATTCAAACTCATGGAGAATAAATAGCATGCTATTAAATAATGAATGGGTTAACAATGACATCAAGGAAGAAATCAAGTTTCTGGAAATAAATGATAATGAGCACATAACAGACCAAAACCTATGGGACACAGCGAAAGCAGTCCCGAGAGGAAAGTTCATAGCAATAGAGGGTTACCTAAAAAGGATAGAAGAATCTCAAATAAAAAATCTAACCCTACAGCTACAAGAACTAGAAGAACAACAGCAAACAAAGCCAGAGTGAGTAGAAGGAAGGAAATCATCAAGATCAGAGCAGAATTAATGATATAGAGACTAAACAACAATTCAAAAGATCAACAAAAGCAGAAGCCAGTTTTTTTAAAAGATAAACAAAAGTGATTAACCTTTAGCCAAGATCATCAAGAAAATAAGAGAGAGGACCCAAATAAACAAAATCAGAAATGAAAGAGGAGAAATCACGACTGATAATCACAGAAATACAAAGGATTGTAAAAAATTACTACAAACAACTGTATGGCAAGAAACTTGGCAACCTAGATAAAATGGACAAATTTCTAGAAACATATAACCTTCCAAAACTGAATCAAGAAGAAGCAGAAAGCCTGAACATACCAATAACAAAGAGTGAAATTGAAACAGTAATCAAAAAACTCCCGGCACACAAAAGCCCTGGACTGGATGGTTTCACAGGTGAATTTTACAAAACATTTAGGAAAAAACTAATGCCTAAACTTCTCAAACTATTCAAAAAATTCAAGAAGAAGGAAGACTCCCAAACTCTTTCTATGAAGCCAGTATTACCCTAATTCCAAAACCAGGTCAAGACACAACAAAGAAAGAAAACTACAGGCCAATATCACTGATGAACATAGGTGCTAAAATCCTCAACAAAATATTGACAAATCGGATCCATCCAACAACATATTAAAAAGATCATACATCATGATCAAGTGGGATTCATCCCAGGGATGTAAGGATCATTTAATATTTGCAAATCAATAAACGTAATACACTACATAAACAAAATGAAAGACAAAAATCACATGATCATATCAATAGCATTTTGATAAAGTACAACACCCATTTATGATGAAAACACTCAGCAAAATGGAAATATAGGGAGATACCTCAACATAATGAAGGCCATATATGAGATATCTGAAGCAAACATCATACTCGATGGACAAAATTTGAAAGCATTTCTCCTAAGATCAGGAATAAGACAAGGATGTCCACTCTCGCCACTCCTACTCAACATAGTATTGGAATTTCTAGCCACAGCAATCAGACAAGGAAGAGAAATAAAAGACATCCAAATTAGAAAAGAAGAGGTAAAACTGTCATTATTTGCAGACAACATGATAGTGTACATAGAAAATCCTATAGACTCCACTAAAAAACTACCTGACATAATAAGTGAATTTGGCTAAACAGCAGGGTACAGAGTCAATATTCAGAAATCTAAGGCATTTCTGTACTCCAACAATAAAATAGCAGAGATAGAAACTAGAAAAAAATTATATTTACTATAGCAACAAGAAAAATAAAATACCTAGGAATAAATTTAACCAAAGAAGTAAAAGACCTGTACTTGAAAAACTACATAACACTGAAGAAAGAAATTAAGGAAGATACAAATAAGTAGAAGCATATACCATGTTCACGGTTTGGAAGAATCAACATCATTAAAATGTTCATACTACCCAAAGCAATTTATAGATTCA
Source organism: Furipterus horrens (assembly GCF_987537825.1). Lineage (NCBI taxonomy): Eukaryota > Metazoa > Chordata > Mammalia > Chiroptera > Furipteridae > Furipterus > Furipterus horrens. Next base: position 81,221,932 of record NW_028327176.1, on the reverse strand, counting down.
ACGCAATCCCTAATCTTGTCTGCATCACTGCCTCCTGAGACTCAATGGTTTGGCTGAACTATGTGGCTGGATTGGTGAAGCATTGGGTGGTCTGTGGGCTTCACTTTAAAACTGGTTTCTCTTTTCTATCCTAATGGCTTGGACAGAAAGGGCCCAGAGGTCTGAGAGGGGGGAAACCTAAAATATTCTCCTCAACCCAAACTAAGTATAGTGGGCAAAAGGGTTTTGGACAAGTGTGATGTGCCTTGCACAACTTCCTCCAAAGAAGCCCTTTTTGCCCCTGACGTGGGACATTGAAAAATAAACCCCTGCCTTTTGTCATCTAGTGTTATGGATTGAATGATGCCTTTTAATCCTGTTTCCAAATCTTTTGCCCCTAGAATACAACGAGGATGCCAGCCTGTTAAACCAAGCACGCTGTTGTCCACGAACAGCCAACTGACCTGGAGTCTGCACGATCCTTCCCCATGTGGGAAGGCCACCCTCCCCCCAACACCCTCATTCTTATTAGTGATTTCTGGATCCAAGGGTAGGTAGAATGATGACTGTGTTCAGCTTGAAGCAGCTAGAGGAGTATGAGACCTTTGCCCATTGTCCTTTATAAGATGATAAAGAGTCTTAAGTCAGAGAGGGGGGAATTGTTATAAAAATTAATTAATTAATTAATTAAGAAAAAAATATAGAAAAAGGTGAAGCCAAAGAACTTATATGGATGACCCACAGACATGAACTAAGTGGGTGTGATTGCTGGGGGAAGGAGGGTACTGTGCAAAGTAGAGCAAAGGGGAAAAAATTGAAACTATTGTAACAGTATAATCAATAAAATATACTTAAAAAATAAAAATGAAATACCTGTGACATATTTCACAGACCTAGAATAAATGCTTCAAAAATTTATATGGAACCAAAAAAGACCCCGAATAGCTACAGCAATCTTGAGACAGAAGAGTGCAGTAGGAAGAATCACAATGCCTAACATCAAACTATACTACAAAGACTGTGTAATCAAAACAGTCTTGTACTGACATAAGAACAGACATATAGATCAATGGAACAGAGTAGAGTCCAGAAATAAATCCGGTCTATATGGTCAACTAATATATGACAAAGGGGGAGAAATGGAGAAGAACCTCTTCAACAAGTGGTGCTGAGAGAACAGGACAGGGATGTGCAAAAAATGAAACTAGACCACCAACTTACACCATACACCAGAATAAACTCAAGATGGATCAAAGACTTAAATGTAAGCCATGACACTATAAAAGTCCTAGAGGAAAACATAGGCAGGAAAATTTCAGATATCCCATGTAACAATATCTTCATGGATACATCTCCTAAGGCAAGGAAAATAAAAGACAAAATAAACAAATGGGACTACATCAAACTAAAGAGTTCCTTGTTGTATTAAGTGTGGTCGAGGGCGCGGAAGTAATTCCAGCAAGGAGAATGAGTCGGTTGGAGGGCTGCTGCACGCTCTGGCAGGTCAGCAGCGAGCTGCGCAAAGACCTCTCCTTTTATTGAGTTTTACAAGTATACTAAAAATAGAAATCCGTAGGGAGGGTAAGGAATGGGCTCACAGGCACATGCCAATATTGATTACAATATACAATTACTTACTTGGGATTACGACAAAAGGAGGTTAATATATAAACTATAAAGAATGATTCCTATCAAAAACAAAAAACAGGAACTCAATCATCTATTCTTTTAAGACTATGGGAATGGATACACTGTTCCTTAAACATTAACAGAAAGCACGCAGGGTTAAGCACTACCTGTGCTCAGCTTTGTTTAGTTTCCTTGTCAACATCAGGGATGATGGAGTACTCAGCAAGATTCCTTTTAAGTCACAGGATGTCTTGAAACCCTGAGGCCTGATCAGTCAAAGACTGTCGGTGCTAGCGAGTCCAGCTCACCAGCTTGGGTCATAGAACACCTGGACCGAGAGGCATGAGAACATGCCTCAGTTTAGGAACCTTGATTTCCAGCATCAGTTCCCACTCAGCAAAAGAAAACATCAGCAAGATGAAAAGGGAACCAACCATATGGAAAAACATATTTGCCAATGTACCTCAGACAAGGGATTGATCTCCAAAATATTATATACATATTATATATAATGAACTTACACATCTCAACACCAAGAAGAGAGACAGCCCAACTCAAATATGGGCAAAGGACCTGAACAAACATTTCTCCAAGGAGGATACACAGAGGATCCATAGACATATGAAAGAATGCTCAACATCATTTGCCATCAGAGAGATGCAAATAAAAACCACAATGAGATACCACTTTACACCAGTCAGAATGGCCATCATCAACAAATCAATAAACAACAAGTGCTGGTGAGCATATGCAGAGATGGGAACCCTAGTGCACTGTTGGTGGGAATGCAGACTGGTGCAGCCACTATGGAAAACAGTATGGAATTATCTCAAAAACTAAAAATGGAACAGCCTTTTGAACCAGCAATTCCACTGCTGGTATTATACCTGAAGAATCCTGAAACACAAATTCAAAAGAACCTATGCACCTGTATGTTCATAGCAGCACTATTTACAATAGCCAAGTGCTGGAGACAGCTTATGTGCCCATCAGTGGATAAACAGGCCTAAAAACTGTGGTACATTTACACAATGGAATACTATGCAACAGAAAGAAAGAAGGGACTCCTGCCATTTGCAACAACATGGATAGAACTAGAGAGAATTATGCTTAGCGAAATAAGCCAAGCAATGAAAGAAAAATACCATATGATATCACCTAATAGAGGAGACTAATGAACAACAAAAGCAAATGAACAAAATTGAACAAGGAACAGAGTAACAGTTATAAGGGGGGAGGGACAAAAGGGCATAAGTAGGGGAAGGGTTTAGTAAAGGAACTAGTATAAATAACCCATGGGCATGGACAACAGGGTGGGGATTGACTGTGGGAGAAGGGGTGGACTGGGTTGGGGGGGAGCAATGGGGGAAAAAGTGGGATGACTATAATAGAAAAACAATAAAAAAGAAAGAAATAAGAAAAAATAATTGATGGAGGAGAAGTACCCTTAAACAAATAATTAAAATACAGTGTAATAGTCCTGGATGGTATGGCTCAGTTGGCTGGAGCATTTGGTAAGTTTTCTGGCTTCAGATTTCAGTTCTGCTTTATAACCTTGAATCTGTTTTTATTTGGAGGGGATGTACTCTATTCATTTTCCTTCCCTCCTCTACTCTTGACTCACCACACAGGAGGGTGACCATGACTATGTCTACACTCAGCCTGACTCGTGTTTTCTCAGGATCGATCAAGTAGAACACCCACTTGAGACTGCTCTTCAGATTGACCCATTTTCCATGGAGTATGGGTGTTTGTAAAAGTGCCCTATTCTTCTAACTGTATTCTTCATCTTGCTCACAGAAAGAAGTTTGCACATGCTTTTATTAATTTCTGATTTAATAGGTCCACAGTATTCTGCCTATTCTCCCCATCTATAACCCCATTAAATAGAAGATTGAAGGAATTTTACCAGACTTGGCTCACTCTTAGTTCATGCTCTTTGCTATCATGGCTTTATTCAGCCGAAAGACTATTGCTACAATAATTCATCTAGAATCTTTCCTGTTCACTAATCAGTGTTGGAAAAATATTGCAAGCTCAGTAACAAGTATGGAAGCTATATGTAGGTCTGAAGTATTATGAGGTGGTATTCTCCTGCAGACTTCCAGCGAAGATGGAGGCATAGACAGACATGCTGCATCTGCCTCCACGACTAAGAAGTAATACAACTACCTCAAAACTAGAGACAACCAGAAGTTTCAGAGAACTGGGCTGCATGGAATTCCAACAAAGAAAGATATAAAGGAAATATACTCATCCTGACAGGTGTGACAGCTCTACCTAAGACACAGATGCAAACAAACACAGGAATCTGTCAAGATGAGGAGACAGGGAACTATGGCCCAAAAGAGGGAATGGATCAAGGTTCCAGTGGGAGAACTAAGTGATGAAGAGATAGTCAACACAACAGATGTGGAGATAGCCAACCTAACAGACATAGAGTTCAAAACACTGGTGATAAAGATGTTCATAGGCTTGACAGATATACTTAAGTATGGCAAATGTATAAGGGAAGAAGTGAAACGAAGGAAAATCCACATATAATCAATGGTGAAGGGAATGAAACAGGGTTGAACTCAATGACTTGGAACACAAGGAAGGAAAAAACAGTCAGACAGTACAGAATGAAGAAACAAGAATTGAAAAAATGAGAAGAGGCTTAAGAACCTCTGGAACAACTTTAAATGTGCCAACATCCAAATCATAGGGGTGCCAGAAGGAGAAGAGAAAGAGCAAGAAATCAAAAGATTATGTGAAAAAGTAATAAAGGAAAACTCCCCAAATTTGGCAAAGGAAATAGACATAAAAATCCAGGAAGCACAGAGAGTCCCAAACAAGCTAGACCCAAAGAGGAGCACACCAAGACACATCATAATTAAAAGGCCAAAGGTTAAAGATAAAGAGAGAATCTTAAAAGCAGCAAGAGAAAAGCAGAGTTACCTATAAAGGGGTGCCTACAAGACTATCAGCTGATTTCTCAAAAGAAACTTTAGAGGCAAGAAGAGACTTGCAAGAAGTACAGTATACCCTCACTTTTCACGGGTATTATGTTCTAGACCCTCCCCCCCGCGATAGGTAAAAATCCACAAAGAAGGAAACTTACATTTACAGTATTTTAGTATTTACATATATTTTAAGGCTTTATAAACGCTTCCCGCACACTTATAAACTGTTCCCAGTCTCTTATTAACCTTTCCCACTCCCTTATTAACCTTTTTCACACTTTCATAAACATTATTATGTTCTTAAAATTAAACCTATGTAACTTTAACAACATATATATGCAATACCACAAAATCCTGCGATGTAGCGAAAAATGTGTGATTAATAATTAAATATAATATTTTTAAAAATCCCGCGATACAGTGAGGCCACAATAAGTGAACCACGATATAGAGAGGGACTACTGTATTCAATGTGACCAAAAGCAAAGACCTACAGCCAAGATTACTCTATCCAGAAAAGTTATCATTTAGAATGCAAGGGCAGATAAAGTGCTTCCCAGACAAGGTAAAGCTAAAGGAGTTCATCATCACCAAGCCATTATTATATGAAATGTTAAAGGGACTTATTTAAGAAAAAGAAGGTGAGAACTATGAACATTAAAATGACTACAAACTCACAACGATCAACAACTAAATCTTAAAAATAAAAACAAAAAAGAAATCCAATTAAGCAAACCAGAATAGGAAAAGAATCACAGGTATGGATATCATTTGGAGGGTTTTCAGGTAGGAGGAAGAAGAGGGGAAAATGGGGAAATGGTGCAGAGATTAAGAAGCATAATTGGATGGTACAAAATCGACAGTGATGAGTTAAGAGTAATATAGGAAAGGGTGAAGCCAAAGAACTTATATGCAGGACCCAGGAACATGAACTAAGGGGGGTGGGATTGCTGGAGGGAAGTGGGGTACTGGGTGGAGGGGAGCAAATGGAAAAAAATTTGGACTACTATAGCAACGTAATCAATTAAGTATACTTAAAAAAAAAGAGGAAGAGATGGCATTCTCCTAAGAGGTTTCATAGGAAGCGGGAGATCACAATGTGGCTCAGTGGTCTGGGAGAGTTATAGAAATGATTGGGTTTGTTGACGTCATTGCCTGGAACAAAACTGAAATTAGCAGACAAGTATCAAGCCAGGTTCTCCCAGGGCCTAACCACAAAGGTTACAAGGTGGCCTTTGGACATGGTGTGTTAAATTTTCCACAAAAGTTAAACTAACAGAATGTGTCATCAGAAAGCACTTTAGATTAATCATTTAGGCCAGTGCTCCTCAAACCTTAACCTTTGCAGGAGTCACAAGGGGAATCTTATCTAAATTCAGATTCTGATTCAGTAGTTCTGTCATGGGGCCTGAGATTCTGCATTTCTGACATGCTCCCTGGTGGAACTTACGGTCCCTGATGACATTTTGTGCAGCAAGGACTGAGACTATACTATATTTCATTTTCAAATACAAGAGCTACAGACAGGTGAAGTGATTTTCTTAAAGCCACAAGTCTACTGGGCCAAGGTCAGTGTTTCTGTAATTACAAAATTGCCGAACTTAGTAAAACAGAGATTTACAACCCTTTCTTAAGGACCCATAGCATGTGGAGGAAGAGCCAAGGTTACATTCAAAGTATGTACATGCTTGTACACAGGCACACACACATTGTATGTGCTTCTCCATGTTCTCCTTTCTTATCAATTGTGATGTTTAGCAAACTTGGATTATTCATAGATCACAGAAAACACATGGATTCCAATTACATTAAAGATATTCTTAAATGCAAGTCAATTCTGAATGTATAAACTTTTATATAAAAATATTCCAAGAGAATACATAAATTATTTCTGATCACTTAAGTGTAAATAAAGACATCCTAGAGTTCTGCAAAGTCCATGTTACTGATAAAACCAGGTCATAGTGATATCTTCCGATAATTTTAATATTAACTCTGGGTTTGGCCCAGTAAGCTCTGTGCTCTAGTGTTCAACAAATGACCCTGAGTTTTGGAAATTTTCTTTTAACTTCTGATATTGAATTTTTCTTGCCAGCTATGACTGTATTTCCTAGACTCTGTGGGGGAACTAAGCAACTGATAAATCCCAGGCAAGTGTATGTGTGTTCGTATGCGTGTATTCACACATGTTAACTAAACAGTACAGATTCCTGACATTTTTCTCCTCACTGAGAAGCAAGAAGGAGGAAGGGAGAAAGTTGCAGCTTTTTGAGTAGCACTGTGATAAGCAGGACCCTGTGCTATTTGGAGAACATGAATCTGAATGTGGGACACAGGAGGGGCCATAAGAGAGAAAGAAAAGGTAATCAGACAACACCATTTCTCATGAATGGATCAGGTGTGTTCTCAGGGCACATGGTAGGGGTGGTGGACACATCATAAAGAGGCCCTGAGTCTGAAACATAGAAAAAATGGAATTAAAGGTCCTGTAGCATCATGTCTGTGGATGTTGTTATAAGAAAGATTGGGAGGTTGGCAGAAGGGGGAGAGAGTGTGAGACCCCAGACTCAGATGACGCGAACATATGAGAGGCTCGACATGTCAGCAAATCTTGGCCAGGTTTAATGCAAAGTCCTATTAGGAGACAGACATGGCCTTGTAAAATGCAAGAAGGGAATGTGCAGTGCAGTGTGCTGTTGTTTCATAAGGCTCTGGCACATTTTCTGAACGATTCTGGCTGTCTGCCTGGCTTTGAGTTTCTTGCTTATAGTTCCCCACATGTGTCATGCTGAGAATTAAAGCCCTACAGGCTCCAACACAGGCATCGCCCAGAGCCCACTTTCTCCTTTCTTTTAACTGTGGCACAGTTGGCTCATCTGACAAAATATGAGGTAAAACTCTCATGTTGCACAGGCCAGATCCAGAGCTCTTTGGAAAAGAAAAAGGGAATTAGCCACTCTATCCAGGGCCTACGTCAAAACACACATTTGTTTTTAATAACTAACCTCAGCTCAGCTGGCTCCATTTGGGAAAGAAATTCACAGGCCTCCCCTTAAAGCTACCACCTCCTGTGAAGACAGTCATGTCCCAATGCCCCATTGATGAAGAAAGGAGATAGTAAGATGAACTGCATTTGTGTTCTTGATTTTTTCCTCCTGTTTGTTTACTTGTACATTGATGAAATATTTAGAAGGAACAAATGGAATCTAATGAGACTGATAATGTTATGCTGTTTGTTGAAACAAGATTTGAAGATTTTCTCAGAGTTGTGTGGCTCTGTAGGCATATTTAACCTTAAGATGTGTCTCGGACCCCTGGCTGCTGTAGCTCAGTGGATTGAGCGTCGGCCAGCGAGCCAAGTGTCGCTGGTTCGATTCCTAGTCAGGGCACATGACTAGGTTGCACGCCAGGTCCCCAGTTGGGGGCGCAAGTGAGAGGCAACCACACAGTGATCTTTCTCTCCCTCTCTTTCTCCTTTCCCCTCTCTCTACAAATAAATAAATAAACAAACAAATGAATTAATTAATTAAAAAAAAAGATGTGTCTCGGAGTAATATTAAAAGATCATCTATTATTATGGATGTTTTATTCTATCAAAGATTAATCATGCAATATACTCACATGGAAAATATATGTTATTACTTTCCACTACTTATAAACCATAAATACTTATGTGATTTTTTGTAAATTGTGAGGTTTAATTGAAGGGTATTATAATAAACTCTTATTAAAATACTGTTTGTTGCTGATGTTAGAATTAAGATTTATTTTATCACTCTCCATTAAGCTTCTCTAGCTTTAGAGGGGCATAATCTACCACACAGAGAAGGAAAACTCTGACTCCAAAAAACCTCCGCTGCCTTGTGGCATACCTCTTCAGGGGAAAGGCTAAGGGAGTAAACCCCGACAGAAAATCCGGAGCCGGAGTCCCTAAGGCGGTTTGACGTTGTAGTCAACACCGGCAACTCCTGCGGCGCACCTGAAGCCAAGCTGTATTGACTCCGTCTTTCCCTTGGACCCTTCAGCTGCGAAGAGAGGGGGGGTCTGCTGCATGGGCAACAGCAGACCCTCCATATCACCCTGCCCAGTCTCTGTAGCTTCAGCTTCACTGGAGAGGACACTCCAGCGTCATCACAAGATGTCGATTCAACACGGGAGGAGACAGATACCGTGTCACTCCCGAGTCGGACTGCACAGCCATTCTCGGCGGTGCAGATAGACTCTTAAGAAGCTACACCATCGTCTCTCGAGACGGACGGCTGCCGACGAATCTACCACAGTCTTTGACTGAAGGCATTGCAATACTATAAACATTCACTGGCTGCATTTGAAGTTACAATGTATTGTGTTAGCAAGACTGGTACCTGCTCCCTTCAATAAGGACTTAAAATGTGATCTTAAAAGCATGAGTAGTTTTTTTAGTGGTCTTACAAATGTGACCCTTATAAGGATGGCTGTGCACTCTCTTAGTGGTTGATAAACACTGCCTTGTATTTCTTATTGGACACTCTTGACCTCCATAATTTTTATCAATTCTGTTGTGGGAAAGAATAAGAAAATGGGACCAAATATGGCAGAATCAAGAAAGAAAATAAGAAAACAAAAAGAACAAAATGAACTTTACAATTTAATTTAATTAAGCCTAAAATTCCTTGCTTTTATGCAAAATTCTAGTTTGTACTGTGACTCTGAGGGTGGGAAGACCTGGATGGGGGTGGGGAGGATGTTTTGAAAGATACAGCCAGTGACCAGGTAGTTTGGGAAATTACAGTATTCACCCCCAGGTGACTGGAGACTATGTGTGTGTTAGAGACTGAGCATGTTCACTATAATGTGTGGATTATATGGGCTGAGGAAGAGGACAGTGCTGCCCAGAGGAGCAGAAAACACTTCTTGAGATGAATTTGACCTTCCTGGTACTGGGGATAAATTTAAAAAGATACTAGTGGCCTTTCTCAGATCAACCTGCAGCTGTTAACCTTTTAACCCTCAAACCCTTTGGGTACCTGCCTATTAGCTTACTTAGGAGAAAAACTTGACAGGTGTGGTGAAGAACTGGCTAAGACCCACTTCTGAAACAAATCCTTAGAAAATATACATGAACAGCACATGTTCAATGTCGAAAATGAAACTAAAAGAGAATACCTATAGATAAGTTAAAAAGATGAAAAATAAAAACCTATTATTGTACATCATAGTAGTAAGACATTTATATAATTTACAAATTGTCCCCCTGGTAAGTCTAGCATCTATCTGCCTGGTACCTTAAATCATTAGAAAATAATATTGAATGTCAACTGTAATTGAAATATTTTTTAAATGAAAAAAAAAGTCTTTGTGAGGTAAACACAGTTAATATTTTGGTGATTATGTTTTTTCTCTTAACACATTTACATTTTGAGAAAACATTCTTGTACTGTACCTGCTCTTTTATTACCTATTTCCCTTACATATTATGAACATCTCACTGTGTTAATGATTTTCGTTCTACAAATGCTTTTAAACACCATTGTACAGATAAATTATTCACTCTTGTTGGTATGTATTGCATTCTTTTCTATTATTTACATTACTAAAACTAACATCTTTGTAGAAAAAACTTTGCATCACTTCCAGATTATTTTCTTGCGACCATTTCCCAAGATGGAATTGTGGGGCCGAAGGGCACGAGCAGTTTTGAAGCTCTTGATACTTGCTATTAAATTAATTTAGGAAAGTGCTATTAATTTATATTCCCTCTAGCATGGTATGAATACCATTTTCCCACACTGTCACCAACATTGAGCTGTAACATTAAAAAATAATAGTAATCTGATAACTGGCATGGCTACTTTGTTGTCTTAATTTGCTATAACAAAATCATTTGTAAAATCTTCTGGCTTCTCATCTGGCTCCTTTTGGTTCAGTTTCTTGTCTTTTTGGCTATTCCATAGCAAAGCAAGTGCCTCTTACAGTAACTTATGGCAACCTGATTTCTGAGCCCTTTGACCTCATTTGATGTTGCTAGGCAAGTCTACTGAGTTTGAGAGAATCAGATGCTTTTGATCTGACTTTTTACCATTTGAACAACCAAGGGAAAACCTAAGTATTTATGATTTTATCTCCTTTTTTATCTTTAAAATTTAGAGATAAGAACTGACTTTCCACCTCTGGAAACATAAAGAGACAAGATAGAGGAAATAGAAAAAGTAAAAACACAAAATGCTACTATTACTATGATTGTCACTATGAAGTTTATTTATATTCTACATTATAAAGTATATAGTGTTTGGAGAGCTGACTACTGAAATTCTGACAATATCTTTTAATTCTAAACTTGTAAAGTTGTGAGTGTGTATTACAACATATTTCTTGGTTCTTAGATTCAGCAATAGTGTTTGGTGTGTTCCAGCAGCACATAGAAGTAGCTTACATTAAAAATGTTTTTTATTTCGTGGCTTATTTATCTTACTGGCATAGAGGACACATGCCACTCTTATATCACATTGTCATCATCCACTTGCTTTGCTCTGACTGGTTTTATGTGTGTTTCTCTATACAGGAGCTGGTTTGGGGTCTGACATTCTCTGGGGGCTCAGTAAGTGTTTCTTCAATGAGTCAACAGAAGGGACCTAGGAACATTTTAACCTAATTCTGCAAAGACAGGACTATCCCAAAAAGGGATTACAGAAGATTTTGAAAATGGAGATTTTCTGGAGGACAAATTGATTAATTTGTTTGTTTAGTTTGGGTTGATTTCTGTTTCTATTGAGTAAATTTTTAAAGCTCTTAATGGATATTAGGCAAATAAATACAAAGTGTGGGTGGATCCAGGAAACTGGAGACCATAGCTTTGGCATGTACAAATCTCTTGGACTTGGTATGAGTGTGAAAAGCTTTACAGTGAGTACAGCATTTTACTCTGATCCTCAGCTCAGTGTTAGGCTGTTAAAATCAGGACCAAACTGACATTTCTCAATGGTTTAAATTTGGTACTGAATAAATAATGATGATGGTTAATTTAATATTATGTGTGAGACCTGATTCTAAGTGTCTTATAGAGGAGGTAGTCAGTATTATTATCTAATTTTTCAGATTAAGGAAGTGAAGCACAGAGACCTGATTTGCCCAAGTCACACCAGTAACTGCTGTACAGCTGGAATATATGATGTAAATAGTCTACTTTGGAGTCTATGTATTGGTTAGGGTAGGACTGACTGAGCTGGAGAGACAATAACACATGGTTTTGGAATGGCTGGTGATGTTCATGCTTTTCACTTAGGTATATAATATGGTCATTATTTATTGCACTTCCACTAAGGAGCATGCACTATTCTGGGTTCTTTAAATCCCTTATCTCTACTAATCTTTCTCACAAACTTGAAAGATTGTTATTATTATTCCAGCTTTACAACAAAATATACTGAGACTCTGAGAGTTTCAGTGAGTGGCCCAAAGATGGCAGCTAAGAATGAAGAAACCATTAATCTACATCAAGCCTATTTAAATTTCCAATTTATGGGCTACACTGGTCTGGACATTTGAGTATTGATGTGCTTGGTTCTTCCATCCAGTGCTGCTGTATTTGGAGGTGCTGAGCCTGGAAACTCAGCCAAGGCATCCCCTTACTTGGAGGTTACAGGGATGCACTGGAGCCTCAGTCTTCTTGAACCTACATGGGCCAGTAGGACACGGCTCCTGCAATTGATATTCAGGCCAGATGCTCCCTGGCAGGACCATCCAATTTACCATGTCAATCCAGACATGATGAGTGTTTAAAATATGTGTGGACACTTTCCTTACACTTCATATTTTGAGCCCCCAATTTTTCTCCAAGGAAGTCCTAGGAATATGTCCAAGGGGTTGGGATAAAGTATGGGGAGTGCTAACTTGGAAGTGGAGGCCCAGCTTCCTTTTCTCCTGGGCAACTTTCCTATCTTCTCTTTGTTTAGTTTTTCCAGTTATAAAATGGAAATAAGAATCTAATTTAAAATTGTATTTTATTTATTTTTCTCTTAAACTTTTCAGTAAGATTTTGGAATTAAACTTAAAAAAATAAAAAAGATACCACGTGGTTTATTTACTTTTGAATAGATATCACACAATTTAAAAGACTATTCAGTGAAGTCTCTCTGTCTTTTCCCCAGCCATCTCTTCCCCTTTCTCTTACCAGTAGGTAACCATTGTTCATATTTTCTTGTATTTCCTTCCACCGGTATTAATCAGGGTCCCCAGAGAACAGAACTGATAGGATATGAGTATGTATCTCTATAGGAAGGAATTTATTTTAAGGTTTTGGCTCATGCAATTATTAAAAGTGCAAAGTTCCACAACTGGCCACCTGCAGGCTGTAGATGTGGGAAAGCCAGTTGTGTATTTCCAAGGTTTGGGAACTGAAGAGCCCATGGTGGACATTCCAGTCCAGGTCTGAAGGCCTAAGAACCAGGAGTGCTGAGGGAATGAGAAGACTGATATCACAGCTTAATCAGTCAGGCAGAGTGAATTCAACCTTCTTCTGCTCTTTTGCTCTACTTAGGCTCTCAGCAGATTGGGTGATTCCCACCCACATTGGAGAGGGCCATCTGCTTTACTCAGTTCACTAATTCACATTCTAATCTTTCCCAGAAACATCCTCACAGATACATCCAGAAAATGTTTGACCAGCTCCCTGGGCATCCATGGCCCAGTCAAGGAGACACATAAAATTAACCATCACACGCATTAATGGTGTACATACCTCAGTATTTGTTTCATATGTGTATCTAATGAGTGGCATTTTGAAACTTTTGATGGACTCTTTCACTATTTACAATCTTGCACTATTACTGCCAATGTTGCAATGACAAATAGCCTTGCTCATGTTATTTTGCAGAAGTATTTGCAAGTTTATTTGTTGACTAAATTTCTAGAAGTGGAATTGTTGGGTCAAATGCTATGTGCATTTGTGATTTTGATATTTATTAAAAAATGGCCAACCCATCCCCCAGCAGGTTATATCAATTAACACCTCCACCAGAAATGTTTGAGAGAATGTTCCTTCCCTATGTGCTTGTTAACACAGTATGCTAGCAAACTGGCTTTTATTAAACTTTGGTGATCTTAATAGGGGAAGAGGTTAACTCAATGTATTTTTGAAATTTTCATATTTCATATTATGACTGGGGATTTTTAAAGAGTAGTTTTAGGCTCATGGCAAAATTGAGAGGAAGGTACAGAGAATTCTGATGTACTACCTGACTCCACACATATAACCCCCCTCCCCCATTATCCATATGGCTGCCTCCTTAGAGCAGCATGTTTATTACAATTGATGAACCTGCACTGACACATCATAATCACCCAAAGTCCATGGCTTACAGTGGAGTTCACTCCTGGTGTTGTACATTCTTGGGGTTTGGACAAATGTATAATGACATGTGTCTATCATTATAGTATCATACAGAGTAGTTTCACTTCCCTAAAAGTCTTCTTTGTTCTGCCTATTAACCTGGCAATCACCTGTCTTTTCACTGTCTCCATAGTTTTATCTTCTGGAATATTGTAAAATTGTGAAACTGAAGCTACAGAGCAAGGTGCGCATAATGCCGAAGAAGTTGCACCACTCCAAGATGAAGGGTCGCCCACGCATCAACACCAGTTGTGCCAGCAACCCAGTTAAGACCCAGCAATTCATCAACAAGATGGAAGATGCACTCGGCGAGGGAATGGCGGCAGATGACATTATCGAATCCAATTGGCCACGTCTCCGCGACGTCATATACAACTCCGCCATTATTGCTTACGGGAAGAAAGAGCGGAAGAACGCTGACTGGTACGAGGCTCACTGGGAAGAAATGGAACCCGTGATCGAGGCTAAGAGGAAGGCCCTACTGGCTTACAAGGTCACGCCCACTCCCAGTACACTTCAAGCTCTACGGGCTGCCAGGAACAAAGTCCAGAAGACCGCCCGCCACTGTGCCAACACCTATTGGCTAAACCTGTGCAGAAGCATTCAGGAAGCCGCCGATATAGGCAACGCACGAGGAATGTATGAGGGTATCAAGAAGGCAACAGGCCCAATCCCCTCCAAGATCGCCCCCCTTAAGTCCAAGACAGGTGAGGTCATCACTGACCAGGAACAGCAAATGCGGCGGTGGACCGAGCACTACCTCGAGCTGTACGCAACGAAGAACACCGTAACAGACACTGCTCTTAACGCCATCCCAGACCTACCAGTCATGGAGGAGCTAGACACCCCACCTACTGCGGCAGAGCTCGGCAAAGCCATCGACCGCCTCGCTTGCGGGAAAGCACCAGGAAGCGACGGAATCCCTCCAGAAATCCTAAAGAGCGGGAAACCAGTCCTGCTACAGCCGCTCCACCATCTACTCTGTCTCTGCTGGAAGGAGGGTTACATCCCCCAGGATATGAGAGACGCCAACATTATCACCATGTACAAGAACAAAGGAGACCGCAGCGACTGCAACAACTACCGGGGCATCTCTCTCCTCAGCGTCGTCGGCAAAGTATTCACCCGGGTCGCCCTTGCCCGCCTGCAGACCCTTGCTTCCCGCGTCTACCCAGAGTCCCAGTGTGGCTTCAGAGCTGGCCGATCAACAGTGGACATGATCTTCTCCTTACGCCAGCTGCAGGAGAAGTGTCACGAGCAGCATAAACCACTCTACCTCGCCTTTATCGACCTCACGAAGGCGTTTGATCTGGTCAGTCGAAGCGGACTCTTCAGCTTGCTACGGAAGATTGGCTGTCCACCACATCTGCTTGCTGTGGTCATGTCCTTTCACGACAACATGCACAGCACGGTGTCCTACAACGGCGCAACCTCTGAGGCCTTCCCAGTCAGCAGCGGAGTAAAGCAGGGCTGCGTCCTCGCGCCTACGCTGTTCGGAATCTTCTTCTCCATGCTCCTCCAATACGCCTTTAAGGACTGCAGCGAGGGTGTCTTCATTCACACCAGATCCGATGGCAAGCTCTACAACCTGGCCCGTCTACGAGCCAAGACCAAAGTCAAAGAGGTGCTCATC
This sequence comes from Furipterus horrens, assembly GCF_987537825.1. NCBI lineage: Eukaryota > Metazoa > Chordata > Mammalia > Chiroptera > Furipteridae > Furipterus > Furipterus horrens. The sequence goes on along the minus strand of NW_028327176.1, from coordinate 81,206,379 downwards.
CGTGAGATGCTCTTCGCCGACGACGCAGCTTTGACATCACACTCCGAAGAGGGACTCCAGCAGCTAGTCACTTGCCTTTCCCACGCATGCAAGGAGTTCGGACTAGCCATCAGCCTGACGAAGACGAATGTTATGGCTCAAGGCACGGGGACTCCCCCATGCATCACCATCGACGGACACACCCTGGAGGTTGTCAACGACTTCACTTACCTCGGGTCCACCATCTCGAGCTCTCTGTCAGTCAACTTGGAGGTCAACCGGAGAATCGCCAGGGCAGCCACAGTTATGGCCAAACTGAACCGGCGAGCGTGGAACAATTCCAGCCTCACTGAGAAAACCAGACTGCGCATCTACCAAGCCTGCGTACTCAGCACTCTCCTCTATGGCAGCGAGATGTGGACCACCTACGCAAGGCACGAAAGGAAACTCAACAGCTTCCACATGAGGTGCCTGCGACGCGTCCTGCATGTCGCCTGGCAGGATAAGGTCCCCAACACCGAGGTGCTGAAGCGAGCCAATATGAGCAGTTTGCATGCAGTTCTTAGTGAGAGACGCCTCAGGTGGCTCGGCCATGTCAAAAGAATGGATGCAGGCCGTATCCCCAAAGACCTCCTCTACGGCGAGCTAGCAGAAGGCAAGAGGATGACAGGGCGCCCAAAACTGCGGTTCAAAGACATCTGCAAAAAGGACATGACACAATGCTCCATCAATCTCAACACATGGGAAGTTCAAGCAGACGACCGCCTAGCCTGGAGGCTCGCGGTCAGGCAAGGTACGTCACGCGCAGAGGCTGCGCGCAACGAGGAGGCGGTCCAGAAAAGATCGAGGCGGAAGCAGCGTCAACAGCAGCAACAACGGCCATCTGCCTTCACCTGTACCAAGTGCGGCAGGGATTGTCACTCCCGAATCGGACTGCACAGCCATTCTCGGCGGTGCAGATAGACTCTCAGGAAGCTACGCCATCGTCTCTCGAGACGGACGGCTGCCGACGACGGCCGACGGATTGTAAAATTGGATTCATATAGTATGTTGCCATTCCAGTTTGACTTATTTCACTTAGTTATATACATTTAAGTTTCCTGTCTGATTTTTTATGGCTAAATAATATTCTACTGTCTGGATGTACTATAGTTTATTATGTACCTACTGAAGAATATCTTGGTTTGCTCCCAAGTTTTAGAAATTATGAATAATACTTATATAAATATCCACGTGCAGGTTTTTGTGTGGACATAAGTTTTCAACTCCTTTGTGAAAATACCAAAGAGTGTGATGGCCAGGTTGTAGGGTAAGACTGTATCTAGTTTTGCAAGAAACCAGCACACTGTCTTTCACACTGGCTCTATATTTTACTGTTCTACTAGCAATGAATAAGAATTCCTGTTGCTCCAGATTCTGGTCATTGCTCGTCAGTGTTCTGCATTTTGGCCATTCTAATAGGTGTGTAGATATTGAGATTATTTTAAAACTATTTGTGATTATAACTTTTGGTTTGCTCAATGATTGTTTTTTAAACCCTGGCTGTGTATTCAGCTGTGGGGTGCCACAGTGGGGAATGAGGATCTGGCTGCTGGCTGCAGGGGTCACAGAAAACAGCTAGACAGCAGCACGCGTGGTACACAGTTGAGAGAGAGAGATGGCTGCCAAGTCAGTGACCAATGAGCTGAGCCCTAAGTTAGCCTGGTGATAGGGTATTGCAGTCGAGAGGGATGAGGTCTGAGCAGATAGGCCAATGACAGAGGGAACAGCAGCATTAGAGCAGTGTTGGAGGAGCAGAAAGAGGGTCTGCCTAAGGCTGTGCAGTAAGTGGGAGACAGAGACAGGTGCCAGATCACTGTGGACATTTGGAACCATAACAAGGACTTGGGATTTTCTTCTAGATTTTAGGTAGCTCCAGTCTCAGGCTGGGAGTTGGTAAAGCCTTACTTCATAGAACGTAAATGCTCATTGCATGATATTAAGGAGCCACAGCTTCCATGCACAAGCAATGGGGATGTCATTGTAGTTGCTGCAAAAGGTCATAGCAGGGGTAACATTTGGTATAAGTCTAGCACCCAGGACATGGCACTCTGTTGTCCATCCCTAAATTTCTGTGTTTGTGACAAGTGACAAAAACTTTGCCTAAATATGGCTATGGAGACATTCCACAAAAATATATTCTGCCTCTCTCAGAAATAAGACTTAGTTTATAAATGCCTTTCTCATTCATAATCTCATGCATTACTAAATAGATTGATCATTTGGACAAGTTATTATAGAGTGTTCACTCTGGACTAAGCCTTGTGTGTGCAGGGTACTACAGGTGGTAAGAGGAAGAGACAAAGATGAAGAAAAGGCAAAGCAGCTTACAGTCTAGTTTTGAGACAGAATCAAATGTTGGCAACCAAAAGGAAGACAGGAAGGGGACAGAAGAGAGGGCTAGGTCACTTCTGTGCTTCAGATGATAACTCTGACTTTATAGTGCGGGGCACATGCAATTCTGCCTGGGGAATCTGCTTGGTGGTGTTGGGAGCCTTTGGGGTGGTAGTGTCTCCTACATCCTTCTCTGGAGGTGTGGAAAGGGTTATTATATAAATCTAGAGCTGAAGAAATAAGAACTTTGCTCCAGACCACAGAGTGGACAAAGGGTGGAGCTAGGACTGACCCCTGAACTTGGAGGCTATAGTTCTGTGTGCTCTAGGATAGAGCAAAATTCCTAAGCCTTACTGTCTTGGGAAGGCCTTCAGGAGAGGATCTCAATCTACTGTGCATCCTCTTTCCCTGTGGCTTTTCTGGTTCCATTATTTCAGAGTTGCTTTGTTTTACCAGTCTGTAACATTGGAGGGCCCTGCAGAAAGGGTGTGAGCTGGACCACAACCTTGGGTGCTTTGGGTAAGTCTCTAAGCTGAGAGGTGCTTCCATCTTGTGAAGAAACACAGGGGCACTCAGGCCCATCTATGTCATTTGTGGTCAAAGCAGAGTGGGTATTAGTGTGTGTGTGCATGTGTGTGGTGTCTGAGATAAACACCTCAGGAACTGCTGCCCCAGAAGAGGTGGTAAGTTATGCAGGTTTTCATGGATGGAGGAATATCTGGGCAGAAAGTGGGAATGCTTTGAGGTCAATTAACACCCCAGGGAGCTTTGCCTGTTGGTCCAGGGGAAAAAGGGCAGGGTTTGCTTCTAAGAAGAAGGGATTCTACAGGTGAATTTTATGTGCTCAACCCAGACAGAATTGCCCAAGGGAACACAGCATTAAGTGATAATGATAGGTAAAAGAGGGTTTCAAATGAATATTTTCAAAAGAAAAGTCCCAAAACATATTTATAAAACTTGAAATGTGCCTGTGCTAACCATAATTGATATAAATATTTTAGGATTCACAGACTTTTAGGCTTTTGGTTTTCCTATATCTGCGTTCTGTCTGTCCATGACAATGGTATGACTAGCTTCAAAGACTGAAATTTCAGTGAGGACTTAAGCAAGTTTGATGTCTGAAGCCTTCAGATGTAGCCTGAATTAATGAACAAATAAATGATGACATTTCTATAGAACTAGGCGATGGCATGTTTGTGTCTTTTGTGAAAGTTTACCTCTTATTTAATAATTTGAGGGGAAAGTATCAGAAGTGAATGCGTTTATAAATTATGCCATCTTTTTTTCTCAACATGTTGAACTTCTTGACAATGAGGCCCTTCTTGACTGAGATTAGCAATGTGGCTTTTAATGACTGTAGCTGCTCAGTCATTTATGCTAACAATATATTTCAACATGAGCCACAAAACCAACACATTCCAAAGCCATGAGTTAATTCCCCAAAGATTGATGTTGCTTTCCTAATTCTATTCCCGGAGTTATTGAGAGGGTAGAGCTTGACCAGAAATCCCGAGACAACTTTTTTAGACCTTTTATTACCCGCAATTTCATTTGTTGGCCCTTGACATCTTCACTCTAGGCTGATCAGCAGCTATCTTATCCCGAAGGTACTAACAGTGATAGGCCTCCCCGCAGTCATCCATCTTCTCCTGGAGATGTCTGGGTACTTCTCAGACATTCCCTATATTCCTTACACCAGTTTTATTATGTTCAAGTTGTCATGAAGGAAACTGAGGTCCGGAGATAACAAGCAGTTTCTTAAGATTGTAGCAAATTAATAAGAGTCAGGATTTGGACATGGGTCTGCTGGACCCCCATATACCTCTTTACATCTCATTGTGCTAAAATGATAAGGGGACTCATAGGAGGGTGGCACTAGTTTATGGAATAGTTCTCTTTCAAATGTGGTTGGAACAGTCAGATCAGTATGAGTGCTAAACTTTCTCAGTTTGTTCATGTGAAGCCCATGAATAAGGCTCCCTTCCATCCCCTTTGATAGGAATTTTTTATTCAAACTGGCACATGTTAACTATAAGCTAGTTTTTTAAAAAACATATTATATGCAAGGGTTACTTTCCAGCCTCTGAAATGGCTAGTAGATAATCTTTAACCTAAAATCAATACAAGTGAAATGCATATAATAATAAAGTACAAATTCAAGTATAATAGGGACTCCATAGATATTTATCTGGAATGATTAAACAGATCCTGCCTGAGGTAGGTAGGAGAAACCTGGTTTCATAAACAGTATCTCCTATTTGTTAAATAATAATCCATACATCAAAAATATAAGAGATAAGTGCTGGCAAAGGTGTAGAAAAATAAAAACCCTTGTCACTATTGGTGGGAGTGTAAATTGGTAAGTTACTATGGAAAACAGTGTGGAAGGTCCTCAAAATATTAAAAGAGAACTACATTATAATCCAGCAATCCCACTTCTGGGTATTTATCTGAAGGAAATGAAAATAGGATCTCAAAGAGAGATCTGCATTCTCATGTTCACTGCAGCATTATTCACGATAGCCAAGATTTGGAAACAATAACCTAAGTGTCTGTCAATGGATAAATAAATATGTGATATAAGAGGGGGAGCCCCAAAACCTGGAATTTGTTTATTAAAAATTGTGTATTTATTCTTACATGTTTAAACTTCAGTCACCTGGTACACTGATACAGATGGGTTCCTAGAACACTCACCTAGCGGGGGAAGCCTGTACTACAAGGGGCCTGCCCTCCAGAAGGTAATTCCAATTTTTTTGGTACCTCCTTGTATAGTTATATGTATGTGTATGTGTGTGTGTGTGTGTGTGTGTATAAAATGAAATATTATTCAGTCATGAGGAAGAAGGAAATCCTGCCATTTGCAACAACATGAAGACATTAATCTATATGAAATAAGCCAGACAGAGAGTAGGGGAAATGGGAAGATGTTGGTGAAAGTGTATAAACTTCCACTTATAACATTAACAAGTTTGAGAATCTAATGTACAGTACGGTGATTATAGTTAATAATACTGCATCATATACTAGAAAATTGCAAAGAGAGTAGACCTTAAGTGTTTTTATGGCAAAAAGAAAGTGGTAATTTTGTGATATGCTAGAGGTGTTAGCTAATACTATCATATTGCAATATATAAATGTATCAAATCAACACATGTAAGCCTTAAACTTATACAATGTTATATGTCAATTATATTTTTAAAAAGCTGGAAACAAACAAAAAAAATATCAAAAAGAGGACAATCTGTGAAACTTTTAGCAAAGATTCACAGGATTTCTTTCCTGGAGGGAAACTAGATGATTTATAGTCAGTGGTGATAGAATGTGTACTTAGACTTAGTTGACTTCAAAAACCTCATAGAACGTTCCATGACTACCTTTTTTGAGTAGATCTTCCCCAAGGTTTAAGCATTTCTCCAGATTAATTCAGTGGGTGACTCATAGGGAAAAGGGGAAGTTACATTTTTACTGTTGTAATAATATGGGAAATTACACCCAATATCACTCAACCGTGCTTGAATATTTATCATCAACCTCAAGTTCTGAGATTTATTTAACTGCAAGATCAGAGTTCTAAACATTTGTTTTCCTGGATAAAGTTTTTAAGACATTTTATAAGGTACTGTGACTTAAGTGTACAGAAACTAGGTTCATAGGGAAGTAAAAAATGTAGATGTGGAAAGAGTAGAGAAGGTAGGCATTAGTGAATGCACTCAGTTACATACAAACAGAGCAAACTTTGCTGACTTTGACCACCCTCTGTGATCAGCAGTTATCAGTATATTGGAATCGCCTGAGGAGGGTTAAAAAATACTGATGCCGCTTGCCCCCGAGCTTTTGTTGTGATTTGTCTGGGCTGGAGTCTGGGCACAGGGATTAAAAAAAGACTCTCCAGGAGATTATACTGTGCATCTGGTATATAATAAGGTGAGTTGAGAAACACTGACCCAGGAAGTGGACAGTCATAAATTCAGTAAATTACCAAGTAAACATGAAGCTGACTAGCACAAGGCTGTCCTGAGTGACTGCCAAATCCTCCCCAGCAGAATTTATGTCCATTTCCGAGAAAATGTTGCAATTTATCAAAGGCTCTCTATCTTGTCAGTGTGCTTTGAAATGTCTAAGGCACAGTAGGCGTAAACACAGTTGACTCATGAACAATGATGGGCTAGGGGCACTGACCCTTACACAGCTGAAAATCTGTGTATAACTTTTGACTCCCCACAAACTTAACTGTTAATATCCTACTGTTGACCGGAAGCCTTACCAATAACATAAACAGGTGATTAACACATATTTTGTATGTTTATGTATTATGTACTGTATTATTACAATAAAGCTAGATAAAAGAAATGTTGTTAAGAAAGTCATAAGCAAGATAACATATATTTACAGTATTTATTGAAAAACTCTGTGTACCTGTGCAGTTCAAACCTGTGTTGTTCAAGGGTCAACTGTAGTGTAAATTTAACCACTTTCACTCATTTGGCACATATTTAAACATCTGCTTTGTTCAGGCTAATGGGAAAAAGGCTACCTTTCATCGTTGGATTGTACCAGGGGAGAGAACTCAAGCAATACAAGGTGGGGGTTGCCATTGCTCTCTGGAGGGGGAAGAGAAGCACCAGGGTCAGAGTAAGGGAGATGGTTGCCTGTTTCCCCTGGTTGGAGGAGTGGGAAGACCCTAGAACACATTCTGGAAGAGGTATACAGGACTTAGAGTGGGCCTGAAAGGATGGGAAGGAGGGAACTGAGCTAGAGGAACTGTCAAGGGAACTGGTGTGTTATTTGACTCAAGCCAAAGAAGCATCAAGGGCCAGGTGGGAAATGTTCAAAAAGAGAGGGTCAAGGGAGATCAAGGTGGATTTGGAAAGTGACATCCAGTGACCTGGGTTTTATCCTGGAGACAGTGGGGAGCCCTGCCTGGCCAGTTTTGACAGTGAAGGTTGAAGCACAGAGCAAGTCTAGGCTTGTCTATTTAGAGAGAGGAAGGAAGAGAAAGAAAGAGAAAGAGAGAGAGAGGTGGGGGGGGGAGAGAGAGAGACAGACACACACAGAGAGAGAGAGAGAGAGAGAAAGAGAGAGAGAGATTGGTGTTCTATTTATTTGTGCATCCATTGACTGATTCTTGTGTGTGCCCTGACAGGGATCAATACCTGCAGTCATGGAGTATCAGGAAGATGCTATAACCATCTGAGCCACCTGGCCAGGGCCTTGCCTAGCACTCTTTATCCAGCTAATCTGCACTGTTTATTTATTCATTTTTTTAAAAAAATTTATTTATATTTATTTTTTAATAATTTATTTATTTGTTTGCTTTTATTTTTAGAGAGGGGAAAGGAGAGAGGGAGAGAAAGATCACTGTGTGGTTGCCTCTCACTTGCGCCCCCAACTGGGGACCTGCCGTGCAACCTAATTATGTGCCCTGACTGGGAATCGAAGCAGTGACACTTGGTTTGCAGGCCGATGCTCAATCCACTGAACCGCAGCAGCCAGGGGGCTTAAGCTGCACTGTTTAGAAGAAAAGTGTGTGTTTGTGTAACCAGCTGGTTTGACAGGGTGAAAAAGAAGCCTGTGTAGGCTACACACGGTTTTCATTGACAAGGTTGCAGCTGAGATGGTTTGGACTTTTCCTAATTGCTGCCTTATTCATCCCTCCTTTTCTCCGGTCTTTGTCCCTTCCCAGTCCTCCTGAGGAAGAAATTCAAGCACTTTTCTCTCATCCCAAACACAAAATCTTGTCTTGATGAGTAACACTGAAACTGAGCATAAAATGTTTGCATGGTCATTAAGAGGTTTGATAGTTAGCATGGTATATAATTAACAATTTTGGCCATATTGACTTCTCAGTAAATATGGTAACTGTTTTTTTCTCTTCAAAAAAATGAAAAAAAAAATTAAAGATCAGCCAGAATTTGGCATAAATAGCCAACACACTTCTGTAAATGATGTTTCTGGATTAATTTTATTCCATTTCAGTGCTCTTCAGTGAAGTTTTATTATTTTTTATTTTTTAATTAATTTTTATTTTTTACTATTTTTTACTTTATTTTTATTGTTTATACTATTACAGATGTCTCCATTTTCCCAATTCCTTTATCCACCTTCCCCCTTCCCCTGCCCTTACCACATCTTCCTTCTGGCCATCACCACACTGTTGTATGTGTCCTTGGATTATTCATACATGCTCTTTGGCTAATCCTCTCACCTTCTTTCATTAAGCCCACCCCTTTGCTCTCCCCTGCAACAGATGTCAGACTATTCCATGTATTCATGCCTCTGTTCTATTTTTTTCATCCTGTAATTTGGTTCATTATATTTCACATATAAATGAGATCATATGCTATTTGTCTTTTCCTGACTGGCTTATTTCACTTAACACAATAATCTCCTGGTCCATCCATGCTGTCACAAAATTTAAGAATTCCTTCTTTTTTATTGTGGTGAAGTATTCCATTCTGTAAGTGTACACAGTTTTATTATCTACTCATCTATGGATGGGCACTTGGGCTGTTTCTGGATCTTGGCTATTGTGAATAACACTGCTATGAACATAAGGGTGGATATATTCTTCTAAACTGGTATTTTGGGATTTTTAGGATATATTCCCAGGAATGGAACTGCTGATTTAAAAGGCAGTTCCTTTTTTAGTTTTTAAAGAAAACTCCCTATTGTTTTCCACAGTGGCTACACCAGTCTGCATTCCCACTAACAGTGCATGAGAGTTGCCTTTTCTTTACATTTTTGCCGATACTTTTTGTTTGTTGATTTATTTATGGTAGCCATTCTGGCAGCATGAGGTGATATATCATTGTGGTTTTAATTAGTATTTCTCTGATAATTAGTGTTGTTGAGCATCTTTTTATATGTCTATTGGTCATCTGGATGTCCTATTTGGAGAAGTGCCTTTTCAGGTCCTTTGCCAATTAAAAAAAAATTAGCTTGTTTTCTTCCTGGTGGTGAGTTGTATAAGTTCTTTATATATTTTGGAAATTAACCTCTTATAAGATGTATAATTGACAAATATATTCTCCCAAACAGTGGATTCTCTTTTCATTCTTGTTGATTATTTTTCCCTGTGCTGATACTTTTTAGTGTGATGTAGTCCCATTTGTTTATTTTTTCCTTTGTTTTTCTTGCCCTAAGAGATACATTAGCAAAAATATTGCTACAAGAAATGCCTGTGATTTTACTGCCTATGTTTTCTTCTAGGATTTTTAATGGTTTTGTGGATTATGTTACATTTAAGATCTTTTATCCATTTTGAGTTTATTCTTCTGTATTGTGTGAGGGGGTGGTCTAGTTTAATTTCTTTACAAGTTTCTTCCAATTTTCCCAACACCATTTATTGAAGAAACTGTCTTTACTTCCTTACATACTCTTACATCTTTTATCAAATATTAATTGAACAGAAAGGTATGTCTTGATTTCTGAGCTTTCTGTTCTCGTCCATTGATCTATATACCTATTCTTATGCTAGTACAAGGCTGTTTTGGCTAGCATGGCCTTATAGTATAGTTTGATATTAGGTATTGTGATACCGCCAACTTTGTTCTTCCTCAAGATTGCTAAGGCTATCTGGAGTCTTTTCAGTTTCATATAAATTTTTGGAATATTTGTTCTAGATCTGTGTTAATTTAATAGGAATTATGTTAGCTCTATAGATTGCTTTGTGTAGTATGGACATTTGAATGATGTTAATTCTTTCAAAACATGAACATGGTAAATGCCTCCACTTATGTGTACCTTTCTCAATTTCATTCTTCAATGTCCTACAGTTTTCAGAGTACAGGTCCTTTACTACCTTGGTTAAATGTATTCCTAGGGACCTTATTTTTTTGTTGCAATAATAAATGGGGTAGTTTTCTTCCTTTCTCATTCTGATAGTTCATTTTTGGTGTATAAAAATGCCACTAATTTCTGAATATTAATTTTGTATCCTGCTATTTTGCCAAATTCATTTACTAGATCTAGTAGATTTTTGGTAGAGTTGTTAGGGTTTTCTATATACAATATCATATCATGTGTGAACAATGACAATTTTACTTTCTCCTTTCAATTTGGATGCCTTTTATTTCTTCTTATTGAACTGCTGTGGCCAGGATTTCCCATACTATGTTGAATATGAGTGGTGAAAATGGACATCCCTGTCTTGGTCCTGATCTCAAGGGAAACACTTTTAATTTTGCCCATTGAGTTTGATGTTGGCTGTAGATTGTTCATATATGGTCTTTATTATGCTGAGATATGATCCTTCTATTCTCACTTTGATGAGAGATTTTATCATAAATGGGTGCTGGATTTTATCAACGGGTTTTTCTTCTCTTATGTGATTTTTATCTTTCATTTTGTTTATGTGATGTATCACATTTGATTTGCAAATATCACACTAACCTTGCATCCCTGGGATAAATCCCATTTGATCATGGTATATAATATTTTTAATGTATTGGTGGATCTGGTTTGCTAGTATTTTGTTGAGAATTTTAATATCTGTATTCATCAGGGATATTTGCCTATAATTTTCTTTCTTTGTTGTGACTTTACCTTGTTTTGAAATTAGGATAATACTGACCTTATAGAAAGACCTTGAAAGTGTTCCCTCCTCTTGAATTTTTTGGAATAGGTTAAGAAAGATAGGTGATAGTTCTTCTTTGAATGTTTGATATAATTTTCCTGTGAAGCCATCCACTCCAGGACTTTTGTTTGTTGGGAGGTTTGTTTTTTTTTTTAATTTTTTTATTACTGCTGTAATTTCATTTATGTAATCAATCTATTAGGGTTTTCTGATTCTTCCTCATTCATTTTTGGAAGATTGTATATTGCTAGGAATTTACACATTTTGACCAGATCGTCCAATTTTTTGACATATAGTGTTCACAGTATTTTCTTATAATCTGTTGTATTTCTTTGGTGTCAGTTGTTACTTCTTCTCTTTCATTTCTGATTTAATTGATTTGGGTCCTCTCACTTTTTTTTCTTGATGAGTCTTGTTAAAGTTTCATCAATCTTGTTTATCATTTCAAAGAACTAGGTCTTGGTTTCATTGATTTTTTTGTATTGTACTTTTAGTCTACATGTCATTTTTTTTGCTCTGATCTTTGTTAATTCCTTCCTTCTACTTTCCTGGTTTTTATTTGTTGCTTTTTTTACTAGTTCTTTTTGGTGTAGTGTTAGATAGTTTATTTGAGATTTTCCTTGCTTCTTGAGGTAGGCCTATATGCTATGAACTTCCCTTTCAGGGCTGCTTTTCCTGTGTCCCATAGATTTGGGGTTGTTGTGTGTTCATTTTCACTTGTTCCACTTGTAACTTTTTATTCTTACTGATATCATTGTTAACCCATTCATTGTTTAACAACTTAACATTCACCTTCCATGTGTTTGAATGTTTTTCAGTTTTTTAAAAATTGTAGTTGATTCCTAGTTTCATACCATTGTGATGCAATAGATGCTTGATAGGATTTCAGTCTTCTTGATTTTGGTCAGACTTATTTTGTGCTCTACCATGTGGTCTACCTTTGAGAATGTTCCATGAGCATTTGAGAATAATGTATATTCTGTTGCTTTGAAATAAAATGTTCTGCAAATATCAATCAAATCCATATGATTCAGTGTGTCATTTAAGGTCAGTGTGTACTTGTTGATTTTTTCTCTGGAAGATCTCACTATGTCGTTGCTGATCTTTTATTTGGAAGATCTATCCATTGATGACCATCGGATGTTAAGTCCCCTACTCTGACTGTATTGCTATTGATCTCTCTTTTTGAAGTTCACCAAGATTTTCTTTATATATTTAAGTACTTCTATATTGGGTGCATATATGTTTACAGGATTATATCCTTTTGTTGGATCAATCCCAATAGTACTATGTAGTTGCCTTCATTGTATCTTACTATGGCCTTTGTTTTGAAGTCTGTTTTGTCAGATATAAATAAGCATTGTCACCCTAGCTTTTTGTTTGTTTTCATTTGCATGGAATATTTTTTTCCTACCTTTACTTTCAACCTGTGTGACTCTTTGTTCTGAGGTGGGTCTCTTGCAGACAACATTTATATAGGTGATATTTTCATATCCATATGTTTTTTGATTGGAACATTTAATCCATTTACACTTAAGGTTATTATTGATAGATATTTATTGCCATTTTTATTCTTTATACCTATGTTCCTTTTTCTTTCTCTATTTCTTCTTCTTAAAGAGTCTTTTTTAAACATTTCTTGCAGTACTGGTTGGTGGTAATAAAGTCCTTTTGAGTTTTGTTTTGTTTTGTATGGGAAGCTCTTTATTTCACCTTCAATTTTAAATGATAGCCTTGCTGGGTAGGATAGTCTTGGTTATAGGTCCTTGCTTCATCACTTTGAATATTTCATGCCAATCCCTTCTGGTCTGAAATGTTTCTGTTGAAAAATTAGTTGACAGCTCCCTTGTGAGGTAAGTGACTGCCTCTCCCTAGTTACTTTTAAGATTCTCTCTTTAAGGTTTGCTATTTTAATTATGATATATTTTGGTGTGGGTCTTTTTGGGTTCATCTTGATTGGGACTCCCTGTGCTTCCTGAACTTGTGTGAATTTTTTCTTCACGAGGTTAGGGAATGTTTCAGTCATTATTCTTCAAACAGTTTCTCTATCCCTTGCTCACTCCCTTCTTTTTCTGGTACCCCTGTGATGCATTTGTTTTTACATTTGATGTTGTTTCAGAGGTCCCTTAAAGCACTTAATAAATACATTGAAGGAAACAAAACAAAACAAAAAAAAGATTTTGTCCCCCAAACCTCTTTGGATCCCTTTTCCCGCATTGGAAGAAATGTGTGAAGTCATGTTAGCAGACTTTCTATACATGGTCCTAGTGTTTTCTTTATGCCCAGATCAACATTTTTCTAGATGAAATTTGCATATCTGTAGTTCCTCAGTTCTGCTTTTTAATGCTGTCATGTAAATTAATAATCCCATTGTGATATATTTGATTCTGTTTGAAAAAAAAATCTATTGTTAAATGGAGAAGGAAAAATATTTTATTTTATTTTTTTAAATTTAATTTCTAATAACCCCTTTAATATATAAATTTTTTAAAATTTACTTTTTAACAAGGTTACTTTATTTTATTTTAATTTAATTTAATTTTATTTATCTGTTTTTTGAGAGAGGGGAAAGGAGAAAAAGAGGGAGAGAAACATCAATGTGTGGTTGCCTCTCACACGCCCCCAGCTGGGGACCTGGCATGCAACCTAGACATGTGCCCTAACTGGGAACCTACCCAGTGACACTTGGTTCACAGGCTGATGCTTAATCCACTGAGCCATAGCAGCCAGGGCAGGAAAAATATTTTAAAAAGATAATGCTTATTTACACATGAATCTTAGATACATCACACAGTAAAGAAATGAAATATCAAGAAGTCTTAGTTTTAACATCTGTTTTAAATATTGGACAGTGTTGTCCCATATCCACAACATTTTTCATCAAACCAAGTATGTGATTTTAGACTGGATGGACATCTTTTTTCTATACTTGAAATTGTAGCAACTTCCTCACTTATCTTTGCTGGACCAAGATAACAACACAAAGCACCTACTATGTGCCAACTACCACAGTGTAAGCACTCCGTTGTCACCATCCTGGTAAGGTGGGGTCTATTATCCCCCTGTGACAGATGGAAGAACTAAACCTGATGAAGCCACAACTGGAAAGAGGCCACCATAGCCTCTCCTACCTATGATTTAATGCTCTTTGTGGCATCTCCATGTACAAACATTTGCTGCTCAGATTTCTTGTTGACATCACAAAATAAAGCTGTTGTGTGTATTACTGTTAGTTGCCTCTGACTTCTCAGATACTTAAACAACTGCCAACATTTCTTTTCACACTGCTCCAAGAGCTGTCTTTGAATCTTTGTCCTTTCTTCTGGAATATTCTCTCCTTATTTACTTAGGTGACTTTCACCATGTTCCAAAGAGGATTTGAGGCAGCTTGCTGCTTGTTTAAATGTTGTCCAATGTTGTATGGTCCCTTGAGGATGTGTAATATGGGTTTCTCAGAAGGGTGTTTGTGTGTGGGGGTCACTGCTGGGCAGAAAACATGAACTCTGGAGCACCAGTTTTAAAATTTATCCTCATTTTATAAGACCTTGGTAAAGTGCCAGAGCTGCTGCCTCCTGGGATTTTTTCCATCAAAATTAGTCAACTGACATTGTAAAAAAATATGTTTGTAAAAGTATCAAGAGAAAAAACTATATATGTATTTAAGTGGCTCAAAATAAACATATGAATCTGACAGGAGCAAAGAAGACATTTACTGAAAAGTAATGATAAAAACCATAACTTAGTGCCGAAGTTAGGTTGCATTTTTTTTCATAATTCAAGCACTTCAAAAATATGCCTTTGTCCAGGGAGGTTTTTCCCTCTCAAAACACTTTGTGCTATCATCTGAAGTTGGGATACTTACCATAGAAACCAAATTGTGCTTCCTTTGATCTGTTAAAAATTAGAAAATAATTTTGTGCAGTTAGCAAGTTATTGTTTTAAATTTAACTTCATCAAATAAACTGGAACTGAAGCCTCAATGACACAGCTTCAAAAGGCAGTTGTAATATTCACTTGAGAATCAGGTGTTGAGAAAGGTGTATGGTATACCTGGTGGGTGGCCTTCTAGGCTTAGTGGGGACAGAGGCTGACGGAAATTGCATAAGTGCGGACAGTGCACTCTTGGTCACGCCAGTGGATTTTGTTGTAAATTGTTCTCAAGGTCATTAGTTCCTTCTCAGAACTCTGTAATGGCCCCTTTGGGAACTCAGATAGAAAAATGGAGTGATCTTGAAATGGCTCAGTCTGAAAGCATTTGAAGTCTCAAAAGCTTTCTTTTATAACCTTAGTATAACCAACTTTTACATGCTTATTTGCCTACATCAACCCTCACGTCTGTCATGTGGTCTTCAATGTTAAAATATTTTAGCACAGAGACTTCGATGTGTTGTGTGAGTATGCATATATTGTGTGTGTGTGTATGTTGTGTTTGTGTTGTATAAATGCATACTTGTGTTTATATATATACTGTGTGTTATGTGAATAATGTATATGTTGTGTGACTATTTTGTGTAGTTGTTGTTGAGCTGTTTATTGTGTGTGTATATTTTATGTGGTTTTTGTGAGTGTTTTGTGAATGTTTTATGTGTTGTGTGTGTGACTGTGTTTGTGTTGTGCAAGGACCCATCACATATTTTACTAGGTGCTTGATAAATATTTGTTAAATAAAGGAAAAAAACATAATTTCTGCCTCTATGAACCTCATTGTAAACTCACACGGGTGGTTGGATTGTTAATTCCTTGTGGGTAGGACATGTTTTGTGTCCATTTTTCTGTTCTTTAGTGTTATACAGAGGGAGACAATGTTGGCATTAAGTAAGTAAAGGCTCAGATGGGAAATATATATTTTGTAATAACACAATTTTTCTCTCAAGCTCGGACTTCTTGAAGCAGATACTCGTTTTTCACATCAAGCCTCTGACACACTATATAATGCCCTTATTTATTATGTTTACAGTTTTATTGTCTGTAGAATGCTAATATTATGTGGTGGGTATCTTATCTGGTATTTCGCCAGATATATCCCAAGTACCCAAAACACTGCCTGGTATATAGTAATGTGCTTAATAAATATTTATTGACTGAATAAATGTAAGAGTGAATTAGTTCCAGCATTTTTGGTCTAAGGCAAGGTTTTTAGCCCCAAACAGGTATTATCTCTGCCAGAGTTTACTTTAGATCTCAGTAACTTTGGTAAATAGTCTTTCAGGATTTCTCTCTCTCGTTTCTCTCTGATCCTCTCCCTAAGGTTTATCTAGTTTTCTTCAGGGATCACCTCCCATGCTGACATCATGGAGGGGGTCCCAACCCAAGCTGTCCCATGGTGAGTGTGTCATCCTGCTTGGTCAATGTTGGTGGCCCCTGTCCTAGGTCCTTGCTGCATCTTTTCCACTGTGTATCTATTATGGTGTGACAGGTTTTACCCAGGGTGTCGGGCATCCAACCACCCAGTTTCAATAATTGTGGGCCTTGCCATAGTCACAGATCTTGTTCCAGAAAATCTTGGCAGCTTCTCCTATTTTGCTGGAGGCAGCTCCCTGAGCTCTGTGATTCTCCTGTGCCTGGCTGGAAGCCAGGTCTCACTCTGTAACCTCCAAGGCAACCCCAGGAAGAGGAGGGCACTAACCCAATGACCACAGGTTTCTCCTCCCCCTTCCAGACTTGACTGTAAGAGCTAAGCTCTTGCTTCCTTCTTTTTCTCTTTCTGTGGGCTCTTCACATTAGTCAAAGGACTCCCCCTTTCCTTCCCACTCTCCCCCAATCCCCAGCTGTGTGATAGAAGAGCTCCACTGTCCTGGTGTAGCCTTGCTATTCTTTGCCTTATGGGTCCAGTCTTGCTTCCTGAATCTTGAGATGTAAAGCCCAGTTTAGTAAGTTCCAAATAAATGCTATTTTGCTCTGTGCCTGGCACAGTTCTCATCATAATTTAAAATACATCTTGCAATAGGTGCCAGATCATAGTTACTTGTCATTGTTTTTTCTTTCCTATTGTACATATTACAATTAAAGGCCATGGACTTAAACTCTATTCTGAAGTTCAAAGACAAACAATGCCTTCTGTGTTCTCATCTTCACCTTCCTCTTCCCAAGGTAATAGATGCCTCTCCTTCAAAGGTGTGAAGCCACTAGGCAACTGGAAACAATTAAAAGGTGACCCAAAGAGAATACACATTTATCTTATATGTTCAAAAAATGTAATTCCCAGCACATTAGATCACCCTTTGAATCAATAGAAATGGGGTTGGACCACCTTAATAAAATAGATCAGCTCTCAAGCTATTTCAAGGAATACAATTAGAGAATAAAATGTGTCAATCTCAAAGAGGCCTGGCCTGTCATGGAGCAAGCCACAAGGTGTCCCAGACAATGGCACAGTGCCCATGCAGTCCATGGACAAGTCACAGCACTTAAGACTTGGTGCAGAGTGAAGATAAAGTCTCCCAAGTCTGATGCTTTTAACCACTGGAATCACCCTCCTTTTGATTCCTTGATCATTAAGAACATTTCTGATGAGATCTTGATTTCCAAAGTGTGATCTTTCTGGATAAGAAAACATGTTGTCAGTAAGTAATAATAGTTTGTCCCCTTGGAAGTTATAGGTTTTATTTTAAGCTAAAAACACAGAATTTCACTCTGGACTTACACATTTGCCTAAGAAGACCATTATGAGTATAAGATACTGAGAGGTCTGAACCCCTGAGTCTGTATGATGAGAGTCAGGCCTTTGAGACAAGTGAATTCACAGATTAAAGGCATTTTTCAGGACACTTTGGGATTAGCCAGAAGTTCTTTATAGGTACAATTTAACCTCAAACAAAGCTTTTCTTTTAAAACTTTTATACTTTATCAGTGCTCCCTGTCTTTGTTTCTGTCTCTCTCTCTTTCTCCCTGTCTCCTTTTCTCATACGTACATTAATACACAAATAATAATGAATGCATCGACAGGAAATAAACATATGCCAAATCCTGCAATAACAACCAAATCTGAGAAAAAAATCTTTAATAAAAGCATGGGCCAGTTTAAATGAGCTAACTTTAAGGAAACAAAAAGAAAACTTTGTAATCAACATTCAGGAGTGCCTCCTGCAACCCAAGGGCAAGGATGCAGCCTGGCTTATAGAAGGGCTGGAACCAGTCTGGGAAGTTTTCTGTCAGAGTCTGAAGGAGTCTCTCTTCATTTCTTGTCTCCACTTTTTGCTTTTTCTCTTTCTCTGAAAACTGGCTTTCTTTGTCTTTCTGGTTTGTATGAAGGAACACAGCCTCCCTTCATCTCCCAAAAGGAGTTCAAAGCAGCACAGTACCTTGCTAGTTTTGGCTCCAACCATATGTGTAAAAATTAACTCTGTGGATTTCAAGCTTGATGCAAAATTCTTGGGAGGGAGAATGAGGATGCTCTACTGTTGGGTCTAGTGAATACCCTTGGCCCAATCAGCTAGGATCAAGAGTATCTTTTTAGGCCCACACCTATAGAATTGAGATCGGAGTCAGGGAAATTGCTTTGCTTTCCTGAGAAATAGAAACATACAATGCATGGAGTAAATGCCAACCCAAAGACGTCTATATAATTAGAGAAAGAGTGAATGCAGCCTTGAGTTAAATATTCAAGTATATTCAGTCTGTTTCCTTAAGGTGATACAGCATTCTAATCTAAGGTGTGTTGATTTAAAGGATGGTATAATATGATGCCCAAGTTTCATCAGTCAAAGCCATTTAACCACAGATGTACCAATGCCAGGCTAACCTTATTACATGTAAAGTTGTATTTATATATTATTGGGAAAGCATTATGAAGCCCACTTTGAGAAGCAAGCTGAGTTTTCTTACAAATACATTTAGCTTTTATGAAATGAAGTACTCCAAGAATTCCATGCTTAAAACAAACTGAAGTAAATAAAAGCAAAATTTACCATTAATAGCCTGGGGAAAATAGTTTTGAATTTTATCAATACTTTTTATACATGCAGCAACAAAATGTTACACTTTAAAATAATGTACAATAATAAAATACCAAGAAAATATATAAGTATTGGTCGAGTGTTTCATATGGGTCTTTCTTCGTAGATGGAGATCAAGGATTGAAAGAGATTGTGGAGAAAGATGGAGAATAGGAGGGAGAGGGAAAAGGAGAACAGGATAAAAGGAGTAAGAGAGAGAGGAAAGGGGGTCTACTAGGTGAGAGCATAAAAGTAAAGCATTTGGATGTTATCCCCACTATTGATATAGAGAAAGCTTAGACAATGATGGTGCAGCATATGGCAGAGCAGCCACCCTCATAGCTCTAGAGGCCGATTACTGG
Organism: Furipterus horrens; assembly: GCF_987537825.1. Lineage (NCBI taxonomy): Eukaryota > Metazoa > Chordata > Mammalia > Chiroptera > Furipteridae > Furipterus > Furipterus horrens. The sequence continues at coordinate 81,187,153 of NW_028327176.1, read as the reverse complement.
GAGGATCTCCTGGAAGCACTTTCTTGGCTCTTCCCCAACTATCTAGGACCTGTTGCTCATTTAGCGGGTGCTGTCTTCTCTTTGCACAACAACTTGATAGGGAAACCACAGCAGAGGACCTACTCTTAAAACTTCCTTTATCATCTTTGCATAAAGAATAATTATTGGTAGGACTTAGTCTGATACAATGTCTTCTTTTCTCTTTGGTCATCACTCTTAGTAACCTTATTATTGTTCCTTGGACTGAGAGTTCCTGAAGAAGCGAAGGGAATAACTTCTGACAGGGTGAAGGGCAGTCACAAAGGTGAGTTCAGACTTAAGTCTCATTTAGCTGCTAGAAGACACACTGTGGCACAGGTGAGTAATGGGAATAAGGGAGATGTTTAAAAAGGGAGAAGCAAAAAATATTAATATCTTCCACACTTATTTCTCAGGGGTGTCAGCCAACATTTTTGGGTCAAACCCTTCTTGAGGTCTTGAGTATAATATTCCAAAGCAGAGTTCACATTAATAAAAAGAAGTTCAAAAGAGAAAGCTCTAGTTACCTGGACATCAAAAGGGAAAAAGAACAAAGATGAGATGCTCTCTTTGAAAAATACTTATTTGGTAATGTTTGTGATGCTCCAAAATTTGGAATTTGAAAGGGTTCCTCTACACGAGTGGCTTCTTGTGAAACTGGCCATGTAACATGGATGAGGAATGGAATAAAGTCAAAGATGAACAAGTATACAATAAGGACAAGTCAAAAAAATAGTGTCTTCATTTCCAACAAGTAGCTTTGTTTTGAGGGATGAATTAAAAGGTTTAGAGTAGTGGTTCTTAGACTTAACACACTTTTTCTTAATAAATATTTGATAACATTCTCTTTAGGATCCTATAATGAAATTTATTGATCATATAACCTACCTACACATGCTATTAAAACTTTAGCTATATAATACTAACCATAATGTGGAGGAATGGAAGTCATTATATCCTTTATAAAATTTTTTTAAAGTATATTTTATTGATTATGTTGTTACAATAGTCCCAACTTCTTTTCCCTGTGCTCCCCTCTGCCCAGTACCTGCCTCCCCTCCAGCAATCCCAACCCCCCTTATTTCATGTCCATGGGTTGTGCATATAAGTTCTTTGGCTTCACCCTTTTATATATTATTCTTAACTTGCCCTGTCTATTTTGTACCTACCAATTATACTGCATAATTCCTTCACCACTTCCCCATTTTTCCCCCTTCCCCCTCCCAGCTGATAACCTTCCAAAAGATCCTCATATCTATAATTCTGTTCCCATTCTGGTTTGCTTAGTTGGATTTTGTATTTATTTTTTAGATTTAGTTGTTGATAGTTGTGAGTTTGTTGTCATTTTAATGTTCATAATTTTGATCTTCTTTTTCTTAAATAAGTCCCTTTAACATTTCATATAATAATGGCTTGGTGATGATGAACTCCTTTAGCTTTACATTATCTGAGAAGCACTTCATCTGCCCTTCCATTCTAAATGATAACTTTGCTGGATAGAGTAATCTTGGTTGTAAGTTCTTGTTTTTCATCACTTCAAATACTTCTTGCCAGTCCATTCTTGCCTGCAAAGTTTCTTTTGAGAAATCAGTTGACAGTCTTATAGGCACCCCTTTGTAGGTAACTCTCTTCTTTTCTCTTGCTGCTTTTAAAATTCTCTCTTTATCTTTAACCTTTGGCATTTTAATGATGAAGTGTCTTGGTGTGGTTCTGTTTGCATCTCGCTTGTTTGGGACTCTCTGTGGTTCCTGGTCTTGTATGTCTATTCCCTTCACCAAATTTGAGGAGTTTTCCTTCATTATTTTCTCACATTAGCTCTCATTTTCTTGCTCTTCCTCTTCTCCTTCTGGCATTATTGTCGTTCGGATGTTGGCATATTTAAAGTTGTTCCAGAGGTTCCTAAGCCTCTCCTCATTTTTTTTTTTTTTTCAGTTCTTGTTTCCTCATTCTGTACTGGTTGACTGTTTTTTTCTTCCTTATGTTTCAAATCATTGATTTGAACTCTAGTTTCCTTCCCTTCACCATTGGTTTTGTGTGGATTTTTCATCATTTCATTTAGCATAGCTTTCACTTCTTCCCTTGTGCATTAGCTGTACTTAAGTATGCCTGTCAAGCCTGTGAGCATCTTTATCACCAGTGTTTTGAACTCTACATCTGTTAGTTTGGCTATCTCCTCATCTGTTAGATTGGCTATCTCCTTGTCACTTAGTTCTCCCACTGGAACCTTGATCCATTCCATATTTTGGGCCATACCCTTCTGTCTCCTTATTTTAACAGGCTCCTGTGTTTGTTTGCCTCTGTGTCTTATGTAGAGCTGTCGCATCTGTTATGTTGTAAGGAGTGGAGCCTTAGGTGTTCATTAATACGGGTGACCTGTTTCACCACGTTGTGGCACTGTATGTGGGGGAGGGGTCTGAGAGGGAACAATGCTGCTTGTTCAGCACTTGCCCCTTTTTCAGGCACTTCTCCCACCTCCGTATGGGACTGGTGCCTCTCTAGCTGTTGCCCTGGCCATTGTTCCCAGAGTGGGTGAGTCTGCGACTGCCACCGCCGCTGTTGCTGCCACCACACTACATCCTCTCTGTCCTAACTCCACCCTTCCTACTTGTCTGGATGAGCTTTTTTTTTTTTTTTATATCCTTGTTTGTCAGGCTTCCGTGCAGCTCAATTTTCTGGAACTTCTGGTTGTCTCTCGTTTTGAGGTAGTTGTATTCCTTCTTGATGTGGAGGGAGAGGCAACATGTCTATCTAGGCCTCCATCTTGGTCAGAAGTCCTTGGAAGTCATTATATCTTTAGTCCAATATGTACATTGGTGGGCCTGACTGAACTAGATAACATGGAGAAGCTGTCAGATGCAACAGCATGCAGAGGAGTCCATAACCTAGCAGTGTGAGGGCATAGAGAAACAGTTGTGCCTCTCTGGAGACTCAAATGTCTTGAATGTCATTGCTTTAAATGATGTGATTTCCTCCTGTGGTGAAAATATTTTTAAAGTTCCAGAAAAAATAAAGTTCTACTTTCCCTCAATTTTCAAGGTAGCTGCATTTCTGGAAAATTTAATTTATAATAAAACTGTACCCAAAATACTTTGGGTAACTATGAGAAACAGAGTTAGGTTACAGGCTCAGACTTTACTTGCATTCTGGTCTGGTGGAATATTTGGAAGCTTTGTAGAATGAAGGACAGTTTCTTGTGCAGCACTGTCCTGGTTGTTATAGAGTCCCTAGTAGCCTCAACCTCTGTCCACCAAATAAAGCACACTCCTGAAAGAGATAACCCAAAGTACTTCTACCTGAACTTAGAACTTACCTAATATCTGTCCCACTCCTCTGGAGATTCCTGTCACACAGGCATGGGTTGGAAGGGTTCTTAGTTTCTTGTTGGTTACTAAGTGTTTGTCTGAGGAACAGCTTGCAGCTCTTTAAACATACAAATTCCCAGGTACAATCCAGAGAGTCTGTTCAGGAGGTAGAGCTTTAGAAGTTTTAGGAAACTCTGCAGCAGAACCAGGTATGAGGCCTACTGATCTAGCCATTTCTCTATCTGATTCATAAGGGGAGTTTTCCATAACTGGGACTAGTGAGTTTGAAGGAGAAGGGTTTTAGTGGCAGTTTTTCTCCCAACTCATTTATTAGTCCAGAAGGCAAGGCATGAATTGGAGCAGCTGGTCTAAGCTCCTATATAAATCCTTATTTTGGGTGTTGGGTGTGGCAGCCCTGAAGATGGTCGGTTGGTGCTTTCTCTGCTTTTCTTCTTCACATGTTCAGGTCCCCAAGTTTCTCGAGAATGAGAAACACTTTCTCCAGGTCTCCATCTTTTGATGTCCCATTAGCTGAGTCAGCTTTCCACATACCTTTAGAAAGATCTGGGACAGGAAAGTTATCCTAAAATTAATGACCTGCATATATGTGTGGATAGGGCATGGTGAGACAACATAAAATAGCCTGAGAGAACAAATAACTGTTGGGGAAAAGTTGGGGTAAAGTAGATAAAGTATTATTAAATGGAAAGAATAAAACATACTGAAATAAGTACAAGAACTTGCAATGTACAGTTAAGTGATTCATTCATTCATTCAGATAACAGTGAAAAAAAAATGGACCCAAACATTTTCCTCATGGTACTCACATTCTAGTAGGGATTGGTAGTTAATAAAGAAGAGCACAAAGTAATACAGTAAGTTAGATGGTGGGACATGCTATGAAGGGCCAGGAAAGACTTCAGATGGGGTAGGGACATTTTTACATGTGCATATATGTGTGAGTGCATATGTGCATGTGACATCTAATGGCTTGCAATACCTATTTGGCAATGAGGAGAGTAATTGCTTTGGCATTAGTGATCTGAAGTTTAGCAGTGTGGGGGCATAGGAAAGAGATATTGCAGTTGTCAAGACAGGAAATGATTCAACCTCAGTAAAACTTTTTAACAATGAAAAACAAAGAAAAGCAACCACTCTGGCATGGTAATAATTAAGTTTCTGCATTTATGTAAGGAATGTTGAGAAACTTCTGGTTGCAAAGTGACCTTTTTGTTTCTTCTAAGTCTCTTATTTTTTCTGAGTACTGTTCAGATTTCAGTTCCTGATAGTCCTTCATGATATTGACTACGTTCACTGTCCTATCACACAGAGACCAAGTTATTTATACATTTAACACTTGGTTACTTTAGATTGGAGTGTTTGTGCAGAAACATCCTGATTTTTAAAAGTTGTTTTAGTTGGTGTTTTTGGAATGAGGAATTTATCAGCTGTGTTGAATAGTGTGACTCTTTAAGCCAGAAATACTGATCCACTCTGTATCAGAAGATTCTCTTTACCAAAATGACATCACATTAAGAGTTTATGCCTAATAAAACTGTAATATTTGCTTATTTGCATAATATTATGCAGTTACAAATACTATCCAGTACATTGATTATTTGTAATTCTCTCAATAACTTCCAGTGTAACTGGGAAAGAATTTTTATACCTTGAATAAGTTATCCAAATAAAACTAATGTATCACAAATAAAGATAATCCCTGCCAATGACTATGCCAGAAAATGTTGAAGTGCTTTTTATATATTAACTTATTCAATCCTCATAACAATCCAATAAAGTGAGGACTGTTAGTAACATTATTTTACTGTCAATGAAACTAAGACATAGAGAAGTTAAGTGACTTGCTCAGTACTATATAGCTAGTACACAGCAGAGCTGGGTTTCAACCTGCAGCAGCTCCCATATATATTAGAGTGCTATTTACAAGCACTAATACCACAGCAGTAAAAGGTAGCTGTGTGAGTGGGAAAGACAATCAGCCTCATAGAGTGAGCTGAGTCCAAGTTTGGTTATTTAACTCCCTGGATAATCTGAGGCAAGTTTGTTAAGCCTCCTGAGTGTCTGTTTCTGTCCATAAAACAAGGGGATAGCGATACCATTCATAGTATGGAGAGCATGATACATGATGTCTTATTAAAAAATCTAACTTGTTATCAGATACATGATAGGTTCTTGATATTTACACATTAGCTTCTCACATAAATGATTAGTTATTAGGCATAGGTCAGATGAATAGTTAGGAATGTGTGGTGAAATAAATTGTAAATGGCACTGGTGGTTTTGCATACCCTTTGAAAAATTAAGGTGGGACCTGTGCTACACAAAAGAGCAGTAAGATCCCAGTGGTTGTCGGATTTCCATACAAATCGAGATTCTGGCAGTTCTGGGTGATTTTTTGTTTTGAGGTAGTTGTAATCCTTCTTATGGTTGTGCAAGGAGGTGAAGTGTGTCTACCTATGCCACCATTTTGGCCAGAATATTCATCCAGTTTGGTAGGAGGGATGGAGATGGGGAGCTGGGGGGCAGATAGGACTTGGTGTGGCAGGGGCAAGGTGATGTGGCAAGGCAGTGGCTGCAGCTGGTGCAGTCAGTGGAATGAGCAATACCACACTCATGTGTGGCAGATAAAAGCCAAGAGGGACACTTGGAGAGCAATCCCAAACCCAGGCTAGACTGTGCAGCCCACAGTTAAATAAAGCCTCATAGCTTCCAATTGTGAAAACCGGTGGGGTTTGGGGTGGAGGAAGAAACTGCCAGTCTCTAGGTGACTTCACTTAGAGGACCCCATGGTCCTAGAACATAGGCAAACCTACCCACTCTGCCCATCACCAGGGCAACAGCTAGAAGGGTGCCAGTCACATATGGGAAGTGGGTGAATGTGAGTGATGTGACTGGAAGAGGGTCGAGCGCTGGGCAAGTGGCATTGTTCTCTCTCTGATTCCTCCCCTACATACAGTGCCAGAAAGTGGTGAAAGGCTCCACCCCTTACAATGTAGCAGGTGTGGCAGCTCTACCTAATACACAGAAACAAAGACAGGAGACAAAGAAGTGTGGACCAAGTGAAAGAACAGATCAAAATACCAGGAAAAAGAAAAAAGAACAACAAAACTAAGTGAAAAGGAGATAGATATTCTATCAGATGCAGAGTCCAAAACACGGGTGATAATGATACTCAGAGAAATGAATGAGCCCAATAAATGCATAAGGGAAGAAATGAAGGCTACACTAAGTGAAATAAATAAAAATACACATGAAACCAATACTGAAGGGAAGGAAACCGGGGTCCAAATCGATGAATTGGAACACAAGGAAGAAATAAACAGTCAACTAGTACAGAATGAAGAAACAAGAATTCAAAAAAATGAGGAGAGAATGAAAAGACTCTGGGGCATTTGCAAAATTGCCAATATTAAATCATAGAGATGCCAGAGGGAGAAGAGAAAGAGCAAGATATTGAAACCTTATTTGAAAAATAAGAAAAGAAAACTTCTCTAGTTTAGTGAAGTAAATAGACATACAAATCCAAGAATTACAGAAAGTCCTGAACACATGGGACACAAAGAGGACCGCACCAAGACACATCATAATTAAAATGCCAAAGGTTAATGATAAAGAGAGAATCTTAAGAACAGCAAGAGAAAAGAAGAGAGTTACCTACAAAGGAATTCCCATAAGACTATCAGCTGATTTCTCAAAAGAAACTTTGCAGACAAGAAGGGGTTGGCATGAAGTATTCAAAGTGATGAAAAGCAAGGACTACAACCGACACCACTCTTCCCAGTAAAGTTATACTTTATAATGGAGGGGCAGATAAAGTGCTTCCCAGACAAGGTAACGTTAAAGGAGTTCCTCATCACCAAGCCATTATTATATGAAATGTTAAAGGTACTTATTTAATAAAAAGGAGATAAAAACTATGAACATTAAAATGACAACAAACTCACAACTATCAACAACTGAATCTAAAAAACAAAAACAAACTATTTAGAACAGGAACTGAACCATAAATATTGAGACCATATGGAGGGTTATCAGGGGAGAGGGGAAAGGGAGAGAATGGGACATAATATATAGGGATTAAGAAGCATAATTGGTAGGTACAAAATAGGGGGATATTTAGAATAGTAAAGAAAATGCAGATGCCAAAGAACTTATATGCATGACCCCTGGACATGAACTGGGGGCAGGGGGTGGTTGCTGGATGGAAGGATGGTACCAAGTAGAGGGTGCAGAGGGGAAAAATTTGGACAACTGTAATAGCATAACCAATAAAATATACTTAGAGACATCTCAGTGGTGAGTTAGGGAATGATTCATTATGGGTGAGGTTTACAGGGAGTTGTTGTTCTGTGAAATATTACTTCTGAGTCTGGGTAATAGGTGAAGCTGCTAATGTTGGAGTATTCTCCCTTCAGCCTTTTTGATTTGCTCTTTGTCCTTGCTCCTGGGAAGATGCTTCCATGAACTACAGTGGTCTTCAGAGAACTGCAAAAAAGCTTTATGTAGAACAGGAGTTCTCAAATTTTGGTCTAAGGACCACTTTACACTGTTAAAAATTATTGAAAGCTTTAAAGAGATTTGTTTCCATGGTTAACTTTATTGATATTAAATGTAGTAGAAATGAAAACAAATTTAGAAGTAAATTTTTATTGATCACTTAAAATAACAATGAATTTATTACCTTTAACATAAATAACATTATTTTAATAAAATATGTATTTTGAAAACAAAAATAAATAAGAAAGTGCTTCTTCATTCAATCTTTGAGGTATATATCATGTAGCCTCTTGCAAATGTACACTTATGAGGGAATGAGCGTGAAGAGGGCACATACTATATTTGAATTATTATTAAAGTAGTTTTGACTTGTGGACCCTTGAAAGGGGCTCAGGGACCTTTGAGAGCCACTCATGTAGATACAGTATTCCCTCACTTATATTGAGCATTACATTCTAGACCCCCCCCATGATAGGTGAAAATCCATGAAATAAGAACTTTACATTTATTTTAGTATTTATATATATTTTAAGGCTTTATAAGCCCTTCCCACACACTTATAAACTGTTCCCAGTTCCTTATTAACCTTTCCCACTCCCTTATTGACCTTTTCCACACTTTTAAAAACACTGCTTATGGTCTTAAACATATTCTACACTCTTAAACTTACGTAACTTTAACAACATAAGTATAAAGTACTGCAAAACCCTGCGATATGGTGAAAAATCTGCAATAAATAATTAAATATAGTATCTTTAAAAATCCCGCGATACTGTGAGGGAGGCTGCGATAAGTGAACCGCGATATAGAGAGGGACTACTGTATCTTTTTCTTTTCAACATTTTGAACATTCTTAAAATTTTCTCTCAACTTCTCCCTTCTGATGGCCATATTTAACCAACTAATCACAGTTGCTAGTAATTTGTTCTTCAAAAGTCTTGGGTTTCGCAAACCTGGATATAGAGGATTGTGTTCTTTGAAATTCATATATCTCCACACTTCCCTCTTTTTGTTTTCTTTCCTCCCTTCGCCCTTTTCTTCCTTCCATTGCTTCTTCCCTCTCAACCATTTTTCCTTCCCCCTCTTTGTGGCACACCTTGGGCATGTTTGCATCCAGGCTGGTGCCTCACAGCGAGTCCCTCTGCCTCTGGCACAGTTACCTGACATCATTCTCAATTTACTTCCTCAAAAGTCTTGGTCTTGGCTGACATGTATTAATTATGGGTTATGTTTTATAAATATTTCAAAAACATTTCCAAGCAAAATTAAAAGAAACATTGCGATGTGTAAAGAATTTTAGGCATGTTCCAGTCGACTTTGAAAACTATGTAACAGAATTCTGCTGCCAGCCAAAATAAAGCAATAGGGCCTTAATTTGCTTTTTTACCACAGACAGCCTCCCAAACCCTATAAGATACATGAAACTAGAATGTTTAAGATGCTGGAAATCAGCCAGTGAAGGGCAGTGATCCCTAAGAGACAGGAACCAAGAGGTGAGCCCTACTCTTGTTCCTGCTTACTAACTTGAAAGAGTGTCCAGGCCATGAAAGAGTGTACAGTCTTTTCACAGGGAAAGGGGCCCCAAGCATAACTCAGAAATCTTCCTGAATTGATGAGACAGAGCTGAGAGCCATGGAAGACTAAGTGGCTCCACATCACAGAAAAGACGCTGGAGAGAAGAGAGCTGCAACTAGAGACAACTGCAGATCTGTAGAAGGTACCCTTTAAGAATTCAACAGTGTACCAATCAGCACATGTGGGTGAGGAAACTATTGAGGCCAGAAAAAGAACTACCTGAAAGGGTCAGATAAAATAATAGACAGTATACTAGGCCAGGAATAATTTCTATTCCTATCTGCCAGACCAGAAAACTTCATAATTCACAGGCATTTAGAAGAAGACTAAGAAGAATCATGCTTCAGGGGTCAGACAAAAATGAGCCCCTAAAATGTATGCTGCTCTGGGCTTGCCTAATTAGTCATAAAAGCAAGGTCCAAATAATCATAGTATTTCTAAGAACTTAAATATATCCCAGAACACAAAAACATCTAGCATCCAAAAAGTTAAACACAATGTTTGGCATGTAATAAATATTACCATGTGTGTAAAGAGTGAGAATATGAGGAGAAAAATAAATCACAACGAACTAAAAACACACATGCATTAAAATTAGCAGATGAGGATATTAGAACAGTTATTATAATTGTATTCCATTTGTTCAAAAAGCTATGTAGATAAATGAAAGATAAAAAACAGACAAACAGACAAACAAAGACAAGGCCCATATCTGACTTCTAGAGATAAAAGCTACAATATCTAAAAAATATACTGGATGAGATTTTTTTTAGGTATATTTTATTGATTATGATGTTATAGTTGTCCCAATTTCTTTTCCCTTTGTGGATGAGATTAACAATAGATTAGACATTGAAGAAGAATGGATTAATGAATTTAAAGACACAGCAATAAAACCTATTATAATGAAACACAGAGGAGGAAAAATAAACAAGGTATCAGTAAACTATAGGAAAATATAAAGCAACCAAGTATACATGTAATTGAAGTCCCCAAAAGAAGGAAGAGGGAGGTGACTGAAGAAATATTTGAAAATAATGGCCAAAACTTTTCAAATTAGATGAAAATTATAAACCCACAGTTCCAGGAAGTTCAATAACCCTCAAAAAACAGAAAGAAAATTACACCAAGTTTTGTTATAATCAAATTACTTAAAGTGACAAAGGAAAAAAATCTTAAAAGCAGTCAGAGAAAAAACATACCTTCAGAGGATGACAAAACAGAAGATTTCTCATGAAAATAATGCAAGCTAGGAGACTTTGGAAACTGATCTCTAAAGTACTGTAGTACAATCTGGAAATCTATGCACAGTAAAAATATCCTTCAAAAATATGGGCAAAGTTAAACTGTTTCAAACATTAAAAAGCTGAATTAATCACCTGCAGACCTATACTACAAAAATATTAAATGAAATCCATTTGCAGAAGAAAAATGAAAAAAGCTCTAAATCTATCCAAAGAATAAAGAGTACTAGACATGACAATGACATTATTACTTAAATTTCTTTAAAATAAAATTATCTGTTTAAATAGAAGTAATAATAGTATAGTGTGAGGTTGATAATATATGTAACAGTAACATGAATGACAAAACTAGCACCAAGGTCAGTCAGGGAGAAATGAAAGTATAGTATTGTAAGGTTCTTATATATGAACTGATATCACTTATGGATAAAATTTCAGCACTAAATGCCAAACTAAAAAAGCAAAAAAGTGTCAAATCAATGACTTTAGCTTCTACGATAAGTAGAAAAAGAATAAATTACACCCAAAGAAAGCAAAGGATAAGAAAAAATAAAGATCAAAGAAGAAAGCAATTAAATAGAAAACAGAAAAACAATAAAGACAATCAGTGACTAAAAGCTGAGTATTTGAGATCAATACAGTTAACAAGTATCTAGCAAGAACGACTAAGAATTAACAGGAATTAGGTGATATCACTACACTACCATACAAATATTAAGAAGTATAATAACAGAATGTTAGGAATAAAATTATGCAAAAAACATTGAAACTGAGGTGAAATGGACAAATTCTTTGAAAGACATCTAACTCAAGAAGAAATAGATAACTTGAATAGCCTTATATCTATTAAAGAAATTGAATTGGGAGTTAAAAATCTTCGCACAAAGAATACTTCAGGTTCAAATAACTTCCTTGGTGAATTCCATCAAACACTTAAGGGAGAGGCCCTGAATTGTTCAGACTGTATAAGAACAATGTCTGTTAAAACAGTTGGCAGTGGTGGAGAGGTGCAATGGTTGTGCTGTTCAATATGGTATTCACTAGTGATGTATGGCTAGTGGAATTCAGGAACTGGTTTTTAAATTTTATTTAATTATAAATAATTTAAGTAGCTTCATGTTTCTAGAAGCTACATGAATCAGATAACAGTGATCTGGAGGAATATACTTCCTGAGAGCCCATACATAAGTCACACTCAGGGGAACTTCTGTATTCCCTGACCAAAGTCTGGTGCAATATGAATCCTGAATTTTTTATGCCATTGGGAATTGTGATCTTAGGCTTCTACTCAAGGCCCAGTATCATTGACCTCCTCTGAAGACAGTACTGCTTATGTTCTAGATTGTAAGCTCAGCTCATTAGCAGATCTAACTATCCCAGAGTAGGAACAAATCAGCATCCACCAACCGGGCTCTTAATTCAGTGATTTATTATGAGGATGCAAGAGGTGAAGAAGGAATCACTGATACTAATGGCATCTTCTCCCGGCCCTTGAACCCAAGGTGGAGATCTTTCCCAGCTCTCATCCTCCCTCAGGGCAGTCATGGATAACAGTAATTATTGTTGAATGGCAGTAGACTTGCTGCTGAGTTTGCTCTGAGTAAAGAGGAGAGAAAGAAATCATTAGATAAGTGTTAATATAATCTTTGGATTATATCGTATTCCTGAGTCTGACCAGAATTTTCCTCTGCTTCTGTTGTCGGAAGTAATAACCTGCTTTTTACCCTTTCAACTACTTTTGCTAATGGAGGCTTATTTCTCAAGGGTTGCAGTATTTCTTGGAAAATCACAACTCTAGAAAATAAATCATTCTTGCAGGTAACATTTGTTTAAAAGAACAAGGTTAAAGTTACTCCATTTATTCTAAAAATTTTTGTCTAAAAATTCTAAGTGTGTTTAAAGCTAAGTCTATTTGGCCATCTTCTAACTCTCATTTTTCCTTTGTTTGCTGGTGAGATAGTCATAATAATAATTTTAAAGAAGTCCTCTGTAACTGGGCAATGTTCAGAGGTGATGCTGGAGAAGGTGAAAATTTAATTCTGAGAGACCCTGCATGCTTGGCTGACCCCATATGGTACAGCATGGGCCATGGAGAATCATGACACATTTCTGAGTAGTGCACTGTCATAGCTGGAGTTCGATTCTGTCAGCTGAACCTGTGCACAGCAATGCCTCCATGTGGCTTGTTATTTCTAATAATATGCCAGTCTCAGGATAATAATACTTTTTACTGAAAGATTTAGGTACAAGGATTGAGTATTTCCAGTAGTCTGGGAAGGTTTTTGATGATCTGGACTTGGAAGTCCCAGAATGTCAATTTTACGTCATTCTATTGGTTGAAATTGGTTGAGTAAATCACTGAGGCCACCCCATATTCAAGGGGAGGGAAATTAGGCTTCACCTCTTAACTGGAGGTGTATCAAAGAATTTGCAGCCATCTTTAATTTACTACAGTAATCATATTAAAAGGAAATCACAGACAAAATAAATTGGCAGTTATATTCAGAAAGAAGTAAAGAGTTGAAAGGCTGCAACATGAAAGTCTAGATTTTAGAAGATGCTGTGGAAAAGAGAAAGTGGCAAAGATCTGTGGAAAAGAGAAAGTGGCAAAACTTAGAGACAAGTTACAGAAACCTACAGAGAACCAAGGATGGTGAAACTGTGTAGAATTACAGGAGAAAAATATTATATTTAAAAATGACTTTATGGGAGGCAGTACTCTTATTATGTGCCTCACATACGACTAAGCACAAGGTTTTAATAGGTCTTTCTTGGATAATATGGGTAAGCTTGTAAACCTTTATTTTTAATTGAGTTTTATTGGAGTGACATTGGTTAATAAAATTATATAGGTTTCAGGTATACAATTCTATATTGTATTGTGTGTTCATCACCCCAAGTCAAGTCTCCTTCCATCACCATTTATCCACTATTTACCCTCTCTTACTTCCCCACCCCCTTTCCCTCTTGTAATTACTGTATTGTATCTGTGTCTATAATTATTTTTGCTTTATACCTTCACCTGTTTCATTCATCCCCCAACCACTTTTTCCTCTGACAGCTGTCAGTCTGTTTTCTGTGTCTGCGAACCTGTTTCTATTTTATTTATTTTGTTCCTTAGATTCCACATATAAGTAAAGTCATATGGTAATTTTCTCCCTTTTTTAAAGTGTATTTTATTGATCATGCTGTTACAGTTGTCCCACTTTCTTTTCCCTTTGCTCCCCTCTGCTCAGTACCCCCTTTCCCTCCAGCAATTCCACCCCCCTTAGTTCATGTCCATAGTCATGCATATAAGGTCTTTGGCTTTACCCTTTCCTGTGCTATTCTTAACACCCGCCCCTGTCTATTTTGTACCAACCAATTATGCTTCCTGATCCCTGCAGCATTTCCCCCTTTCTTCCCCTTCCCCCTCCCAGCTGATAATCCTCCAAATGATCCCCATACTTATGATTCTGTTCCTATTCTGGTTGGTAGCTTAATTTGCTTTTGATTTTATTTTTTAGATTCTATTGCTGATAGTTGTGAGTTTGTTGTCATTTTAATATTCATAGTTTTGATCTTCTTTTTCTTAAGTAAGTCACTTTAACATTTCATATAATAATGGCTTAGGGATAAACTCCTTTAACTTTGTCTTGTCTGGGAAGCACTTCATCTGTCCCTCCATTATAAATTATAGCTTTGCTGGGAAGAGTGGTGTTGGTTGTAGTCCTTGCTTTTCATCACTTTGAATACTTCATGCCAACCCCTTCTTGCCTGCAAAGTTTCTTTTGAGAAATCAGCTAATAGTCTTATAGGAATTCCTTTGTAGGTAACTTTCTTGTTTTCTCTTGCTGCTTTTAAGATTCTCTCTTTATATTTAACCTTTATCATTTTAATTATGATGTATCTTGGTGTGATCCTCTTTGGGTCTAGCTTGTTCGGGACTCTGTGTGCTTCCTGAACTGGTATGTCTATTTTCTTCACCAAATTAGGGAAGTTTTCCTTCATTACTTTTTGACACAAGTTTTCAATTTCTTGCATTTCCTCCTCTTCTGACATCCCTATGATTAAGATGTTGGCACATTTAAAGTTGTCTGAGAAGTTCCTAAGCCTCTCCTCACTTTTTTTTTTTTCCAATTTTTGTTTCCTCCTCTGTACTGTGTGATTGTTTATTTCTTCCTTATGTTCCCAATCATTGATTTGAACCCTGGTTTTTCTTCCCTTCATCACTGGATTCGTGTGGATTTTTCTTAGTTTCACTTAGCATAGCCTTTATTTCTTCCCTTTGTGTTTGTCATACTTAATCTTGTCTGTCAAGTTTGTGAGCATCATTATCACCAGTGATTTGAACTCCACACCTGTTAGGTTGGGTATCTCCTCATCGCTCACTTCTCCAACAGCAACCTTGATCTAGTCCCTTTTTTGGGTCATACTTCTCTGTCCACTCAACTTGAAAGCCTTCTGTGTTTGCTTCTGTGTCTTAGGTACAGCTGTTGTATCTGTTAGGTTGTAAGGGGTGGAGCCTAGGGTATTTATCAGTACACTTGTTTCACCACGTTGTGGTGCTGTATGTGGGAGAGGGGTCTGAGAGGGAACAATGGTGCTTGCTAAGCACTTGCCCCTTTTCCAGGCACTTCTGCCACTTCCTGTATGTGACTGGTGCCCCTTTAGCTGTTGCTTTGTGATGGTTCACAGAATGGGTGGGTTTGTGGATGTTCTAGGACCATGGGGACCCTCTAAACAAGCAGACTCTGCTGAGAGACCAGCAGTTTATTCCACTGCCCTAACCTGTTGCTGTACTCTGTGAACAGAGACTCAGAGATAATCTCAGCAAGCAGAATGATTTGGCCAAAAACTGACAGAGGGCTGGAGCTTGCTCAGGCTGTCAGCAGTAGCTAACAGCCCAACTGCGCCTTTTATTAGGTAAATGAAGTTACTAATAACAGGATTAAAGGATCTTCATGTAATTAGTATACACTTTCTCAAGGATGTAAGAACAAACATAAAAGTATATAGATCAAGCAAGGAGTTTTCAAAACACACCTGTTATTTCTATTATGGCTACAAAACAAGGCTATAAATCTAAAGAGTATGTTTCACATAAGACGTTATCACTATGGGAGAGGAGACAGAGCTCTCCAACTTCTTTGTTCCTCAGGGCCTTGAGACTTCAGTTGCCATAAACAAGATCTGCCTTGCAGACCTCTGGGCTGAATCGCAGGACACCTGAGCTGGAAGGCTCGGCCTTGCAAGCCTTCAGGCAGAAGTCTTAGGAGTTAACTCTTCACCAACCCCCACTGGTTTTCACAGTCAGAAACAATGAGGTTTTATTTTCCCTGGTGCTGAAACCATGAGCTGCACAGTCTGGTCTGGGACTGGGATCAGTTTTAAAATGTATGACTGTGCTTTCTGCCACTGGCTACAACCTGTGCCCTGTCCTGCTGCTCCACCACTGACATACCACATCCTTTTCACCCCTTCTTCATTCTTCCTACATGTCTGGATGAGTATTTATTCTTAATTTCTTTGTTTGTTGGACTTTCATGTAGTTCGATTATCTGGTACTTCTCTTTTTTTTTTAGTTTTGTGGTAGTTGTAATTCCTTCTTAGTTGTGGAAGGGGATGCAGTGTGTCTAGTTATGCCTCCATCTTGGCTGGAATCTATCTGGTAATTCTTTCTCTTATTGGCTTATTTACCTTAGCGTCATACTCTTCAAGCCCACCTCTCTGTCACAAAAGGTAGATGTTCCTTCTCTTTTATGCCTGAGTAGTGTTTCATTGTGTAATATACCACAGCTTTTTTTCCATTCATCTACTGATGGGTACTTAGGCTGTTTGCAAATGTTGGCTATTGTAAATAACACTGCAATCAATATAGCAGTGCATATATCCTATCAAATTACTGTTTCAGGTTTCTTTGTATATTTTCTCAGAAGTGGAATTGCTGGGTCATAAGACAATTCCATTTTTAATTTTTTGAGATAATGCTATACTGCTTTCTAGCAAGTGCACAAGGGTTCCCTTTTTCCATATACTTGCCAACACTTGCTGTTTGTTGATTTACTGGTAGCCATTCTCACAGGTGTGAAGAGACATGTCATTGTGGTTTTAATTTGCATTTCTCTTATGATTAGTGACATTGAACATCTTCTCATATGTATATTGGTCATCCATATGTTCTCTTTAGAGAAGTATCTATTTAGGTCTTTTGTCTATTCCTTAATTGGATTGTTTGTTTGTGTTGAGTTTTATACATTTCTTATAAACTTTGGATATTAAGCCCTTATCAAATGTATTGGCCAATATATTCTCCCATTTAGTGAGTTGTTGATGGTTTCTTTTGCAGCGCAAAATTATTTTAGTTTGATGCAGTCCCATTTGTTTATTTTTTGTTTTGTTTTCCTTCCTTGAGGTGATATATCAGAAAAATTATTGCTGCAAGAACTGTCGATGATTTTACTGCCTTTATTTTATGTTAAATTTTTAAGGGTTCAACTCTTCCATTTAAGTGTTTAATTTGGTTTGAGTTTATTCTAGTGAATGGTGTAAGGAGGTGGTCTAGTTTCATTTTTTGCATGTATCTGTCCAACTTATATCATTTATTGAATAGAGTATCTTGATCCCATTGTATGCTTTGTCTCCTTTGTCAAATATTAATTCACTATAAAGATAGAGGTTTATTTCTGGGCTCTCTATTCTGTTCTATTGATCTATATGTCTGTTTTTATGCCAGTACCATGCTGTTTTGCACACTATGGTCTTGTATAGTTTGATATCAGGGAGCATGATTCCTCCAACTTTGTTCTTCTTTCTCAGGATTGCTGTGCCTATTCCGAGTATTTTTTGGTTTCATATAAATTTTTGAATAATTTGTTCTAGTTCTGTGAAATATGCCATTGGTATGGTGATAGGAAGTGTGCTGAATCTATAGATTGCTTTGGGGAGTATGGGCATTTTAATGATGTTAATTATTCCTATCCATGAACATGATACATGCTTCCACTTATTTGTATTGTCTTCAATTTCTTTCTTCAGTGTCTTATAATTATATGAGTATAGCTCTTTTATATCCTTGGTTAAAGTTATTCCTAGGTATCTTTTTTGAAACAATTGTAAATGGGATTGTTTTCTTAGTTTCTGATTGTTCATTATTGGTGTATAAAAATGCAATTGATTTCTGAATACTTACTTCATATCCTGCTACTTTACTGAATTCATTAGTCAATTTTAGTGGTTATTTTTTATTTTATTTTTATTTTTAGGGTTCTCTATATACCATATCATGTCTTCTGCAAATAATAACAGTTTAACTTTTTCTTTTTTAATTTGGAATCCTTTTATGTCTTCTTGTCTGATGGCTGTGATGAGGACTTCCAGTACCATATTGAATAAGAGTAGTCAAAGCAGACATCACTGTCTTTTTTCTAGTCTTAAGGGAAACACTTGTAGCTTTTGCACATTCAGTGTGATGTTGGCTGGGGGTTTGTCATATGTAGCCTTTGTTGCATTGAGATATGTTCTCTCTATTCCCATTTTAAAAAAATTTTTTTTAATGTTTTTTATTGATTATATTGTTACAACAGTTCCAATTTTCTCCCCCTTGTTCCCCTCCACCCAGCACCCCCCTCCCCCAGCAATCCCCCCCAAGTCCATACCCCTGGTTCGTAAAAATTAACTATCCCCCCTCTCTCAAATATTAGGACCCTTTGTAATCTTGTAAAGGACAATGGGCGAAGGTCTCAAGCTCCTCTAGCTGCTTCAAGCTGGACATGGTCGTCGTCCTACCTACCCTTGGGTCCAGAAAACCCTAATAAGAGTGGGGGTGTGGAGGGGAGGGTGGCCTTCCCACATGGGGAAGGATCGTGCAGACTCCAGGTCAGTTGGCTGTCTCCGGTCAACGGCGTGCTTGGTTTAACAGGCTGGTGTCCTTGTTGTGTTCTGGGGGCAACAGATTTGGCGAAAAGGGTTAACAAACATCATTCAATCCATAACTACTAGATGACAAAAGGCAGGGATTAATTTTTCAATGTTCCATATTAGGGAAAAAAAAAAGAAAAAAAAAAAAAAGGCTTCTTTGTAAGAAGGTGTGCTAGGCACATCTCGCCTGTCCAAAACCCTTTTGCCCATTATACTTAGTTTGGGCTGAGGTAAATAGTTTAGGTTTTTCCCCCTCTCAGACCTCTGGTCCTTTTCTGTCCAAGCCATTAGGATAGAAAAGAGAAACGCGTTTTAAAGTGAAGCCCACAGACCACCCCATTCTTCCCCAACCCAGCCATTTAGTTCAGCCAAACCGTTGAGTCTCAGGAGGCAGCGCTGCAGAGAGGATTAAGTGAGGCTTATGCGTACAGATAATCACTCAGGTAATGCGATCATAGGCTTATGTCCTTTGAAAACAAAAAACACGCGTTAATTTATGTAACATAACCCGCAAACAAGTCTCTAAATCTGGAGAAGAAACTTTTAAGACGGTTAGTTGCCCTGTTTTATACTCTACTACTGATCATTGTGATTTTCCTTGAATAATAATTTTTCTCCCTAAGGTTACCCTCCTTGTCTTTAAAGGGACTACATTAAGTCCATTTTTAATTTATCCTGTTCGTTTGCATAAACATAACAAGAGCAGCAAATGATCACTTATGATCTTTAGTTCTGCTTTGCTGGAACTTACCCAAGGAATATTTGGGGTGACCTTCAGTCTGTTCTTCAGGGCACAGAAGCTGTGCCACATATCTGGCATTCATCCTTGCCTGTACACACCTGTTTTTTCCAAGTCTTTCTGGTCTTTCCTTGTGCCTTAAGGTCCCTTTTAGTCATCTTTCAGGAAAACAACCTTCGTTCCTTCCCTGGAAAGATTGCTGTGGACCGCACAACCAACCATGGTACCAGGCCTTTTATCTCATGGGCTTTTATTACCTTTGAAAGTCATTCCCGGTTCCTCAGGGCTTTCTGGTAACAATCTGAGCCCAAGTATGTTTCCTTTAGGCTTGACATTCCAGTCAAAGACTTGGTCAAAAAAAAAAAAAAAAAAAAAAAAAAAAAAGAACCTCTGTTGACAACTGGTCTTATTAGTTCTATGCAAAGGAACTTATGTCATTACTTACTTGTTTAGAATGCCAAACTCTGGAGGGATCAAATAGGGAGAAAAATATACAACGTGAAGGAAAATCTTTGTCCTAATATTCACTGAACTGGCATTTCCATTCTTCATATTTTCATTTTTCCCCCACTAAGAAATTTTGGTTTGTTTTTCCATTACAGTTGTCTCACTTTTTTAGCCCTCTTGTTTCCCTGCACCCTGTCCCTCCCCTCCCCCACATTTAGTCCCCACTCAGTTGCACCTGTCTGTGGGTCATTCATATATATATATATATTTTTTAACTTGACCCATCCCCTTACACCTTTCTTTTCCTCCTCCCCGCCCCCCTTGTTACTGTTAGTCTACTTCTTGTTTACATACCTCTGGTTCAATTTTGCTCATTTGTTTGTGTTGTTCATTAGTTTCCTGTAATAGGTGACAGCATAAGGTATTTTTCTTTTGTTGCCTGGCTTATTTCACTAAGCATAATTTTCTCTAGTTCCATCCATGTTGTTGCAAATGGTAGAAGTTCCTTCTTTCTTTCTGCTACATAGAATTCCATTGTGTAAATGTACCACAGTTTTTTGATCCACTCATCTACAGATGGGCATTTAGGTTGTTTCCAGCACTTGGCTATTGTAAATAGTGCTGCTATGAACATTGGAGTGCATAGGTTCTTTTGAATTGGTGTTTCGGGATTTTTTGGATATAATCCTAGCAATGGAATTACTGGTTCAAAAGGCAGTTCCATTTTTAGTTTTTTAAGGAAATTCCAAACTGTTTTCCACAGTGGCTGCAACCAATCTGCATTCCCACCAGCAATGCACCAGGGTTCCCGTTTCTCCGCATCCTCTCCAGCACAAGTTGTTTGTTGATTTCTTGATGATTGCCATTTTGACTGGTGTGAGGTGGTATCTCATTGTGGTTTTAATTTGCATCTCTCTGATGGCTAGTGATGTTGAGCATACTTTCATATGTCTATGGGCCCTTTGTATGTCTTCTTTGGAGAAGTGTTTGTTCAGGTCCTTTGCCCATTTTTTAATTGGGTTGTCTGTCTTCTTGGTGTTGAGTCGTATGAGTTCTTTATATATTTTGGAGATCAATCCCTTGTCTGAGATGTCATTGGCGAATATATTTTCCCATATGGTTGGTTTCCTTTGCATCTTGCTGATGTTTTCTTTAGCTGAGCAGAAACTTTTTAGTTTGATGTAGTCCCATTTGTTTATTCTTTCCTTTATTTCCCTTGCCTTAGGAGATATATCAGTGAAAATGTTGCTACGTGGGATATCTGAAATTTTCCTGCCTATTTTTTCCTCTAGGACTTTTATGGTGTCACGGCTTACATTTAAGTCTTTGATCCATTTTGAGTTTATTCTGGTGTATGGTGTGAGCTGGTGGTCTAGTTTCATTTTTTTGCATGTCCCTGTCCAGTTCTCCCAACACCATTTGTTGAAGAGGCTCTTTTCTCTCCATTTGATGTTCTTTCCCCCTTTGTCAAATATTAGTTGACCATATGAACCTGGACTTATTTCTGGGCTCTCTATTCTGTTCCATTGATCTATATGTCTGTTTTTATGCCAGTACCAGACTGTTTTGATTACTGTGGCCTTGTAGTATCGTTTGATATCAGGTATTGTGATTCCTCCTACTGTGTTCTGCCTCAAAATTGCTGTGGCTATTCGGGCTCTTTTTTGGTTCCATATAAATTTTTCAAGTATTTGTTCTAGGTCTGTGAGATATGTTGCTGGTATTTTAATAGGGATTGCATTGAATCTATAAATTGCTTTGGGTAGTATGGACATTTTAATGATGTTGATTCTTCCCATCCATGAGCATGGTATACGCTTCCATTTATTTGTATCTTCTTTAATTTCTTTCTTCAGTGTTATGTAGTTTTCTGTGTACAGGTCTTTTACCTCTTTGGTTAAGTTTATTCCTAGGTATTTTATTTTTCTTGTTGCTATGGTAAATGGGATTTTTCTTTCAGTTTCTATCTCTGAGTTTTTATTGTTGGTGTATAAAAATGCCTTCGATTTCTTAATATTGACTTTGTATCCTGCTATTTTGCCGAATTCACTTATTAGATTGAGTATTTTTTTTGTGGAGTCTAAAGGATTTTCTATGTACACTATCATGTCATCTGCAAATAATGACAGTTTTACTTCCTCTTTTCCAATTTCGATGCCTTTTATTTCTCTTTCTTGTCTGATTGCTGTGGCTAGAACTTCCAAGACTATGTTGAATAGGAGTGGAGAGAGCGGACATCCTTGTCTTGTTCCTGATCTCAGGGGGAATGCTCTCAGTTTTTGCCCATTGAGTATGATGTTGGCTTCAGGTTTCTCATATATGGCCTTTATTATGTTGAGGTATGCTCCCTCTATTCCCATTTTGCTGAGAGTTTTTATCATAAATGGGTGTTGTACTTTATCAAATGCTTTTTCCGCATCTATTGATATGATCATGTGGTTTTTGTCTTTCATTTTGTTTATGTGGTGTATCAAGTTTATTGATTTGCGAATATTAAACCATCCTTGCATCCCTGGGATGAATCCTACTTGATCGTGGTGTATGATCTTTCTAATGTGTTGCTGGATCCGGTTTGCCAATATTTTGTTGAGGATTTTAGCATCTATGTTCATCATCGATATTGGTCTGTAGTTTTCTTTCTTTGTTGTGTCTTGACCTGGTTTTGGAATTAGGGTTATACTGGCTTCATAGAACGAGTTTGGGAGTCTTCCCTCTTCTTGTATCTTTTGGAATAGTCTGAGGAGGATAGGAGTTAGTTCTTTCCTAAATGTTTTGTAGAATTCACTTGTGAAGCCATCTGGTCCTGGGCTTTTGTGTGCTGGGAGTTTTTTGATTACTGCTTCAATTTCGCTAGCTGTTATTGGTCTATTCAGACTTTCTGCTTCTTCTTGATTCAGTTTGGGCAGACTATAGTTTTCCAGGAATCTTTCCATTTCCTCTAGGTTGTCAAATTTCTTGCCATACAGTTGTTCGTAATAATTTCTTATAATTCTTTGTATTTCTGTGGTATCAGTTGTGATTTCTCCTCTTTCATTTCTGATTTTATTTATTTGGGTTCTCTCTCTTTTTTTCTTGATGAGCCTGGCTAAAGGCTTGTCAATTTTGTTTATCTTTTCAAAGAACCAGCTCCTACTCTTGTTGATCTTTTGAATTGTTACTTTAGACTCTATGTCATTTAATTCTGCTCTGATCTTGATGATTTCCTTCCTTCTACTTGATCTGGGTTTTGCTTGTTGTTCTTCCTCTAGTTCTTGTAGCTGTAGGGTTAAATTTTTTATTAGAGATTCTTCTAGCTTTTTTAGGTAGGCTTGTATTGCTATGAACTTTCCTCTTAAGACTGCTTTCGCTGTATCCCATAGGTTTTGGGTTGTTGTGTGTTCATTATCATTGATTTCCAGGAACTTTTTGATTTCTTCCTTGATGTCATTGTTAACCCATTCATTATTTAATAGCATGTTATTCATTCTCCATGAGTTTGAATGTTTTTGAGTTTTTTCCTTGAGGTTGATTTCCAATTTTAAGGCATTGTGATCTGAGAAGATGCTTGATATAATTTCAATTTTCTTGAATTTATTGAGGCTTGTTTTGTGTCCTACCATGTGGTCTATCTTTGAAAATGTTCCATGTGCACTTGAGAAATATGTATATTTTGCTTCTTTGGGGTGTAAACTTCTATATATATCGACTAAGTCCATTTGATCTAAAGTGTTGTTCAGTGCCTCAATATCTTTGGTGTTTCTTTGCTTTGAAGATCTGTCCATTGTTGACAATGGGGTGTTAAAGTCCCCTACGATGAGTGTGTTGCTGCCTATATCTTTCTTGGAGTCTTTCAAAATTTTCCTTACATATTTGGGTGCTCCTAAGTTGGGTGCATATATATTTATAAGGGTTATATCTTCTTGATGGATTTTTCCCTTAAGTATTATGAAATGCCCTTCTTTGTCTCTTTTTATGGACTTTGCTGTGAAATCTGTTTTGTCTGATATAAGTATTGCTACCCCGGCTTTTTTTTCATGTCCATTTGCTTGGAATACATTTTTCCATCCCTTTACTTTCAGTCTGTGTAGATCTTTTGTTCTAAGGTGGGTCTCTTGTAGACAGCATATATGTGGGTCATTCTTTCTAATCCATTCAGCTACCCTATGTCTTTTAATTGGAGCGTTTAATCCATTTACGTTTAAGGTTATTACTGATAAGTACTTATTCATTGTCATTTTCCCCCTTTGTACTCGTGTTCTTCTCTGTTTCTCTCTGTTTCTTTATCTTTTTAGAGCAGACCCTTTAGCATCTCTTGCATTGCTGGTTTGGTGGAGATGTATTCTTTTAGTCTTCCTTTGTCTGAGAAACTCCTTATTTCGCCTTCCATTTTGAATGAGAGCCTTGCTGGGTAGAGTATTCTTGGTTGTAGGCCTTTGTTTTTCATTCCTTGGAATATTTTTTGCCATTCCCTTCTGGCTTGTAGTGTTTCTGCTGAGAAATCTGAGGATAGCCTTATTGGAGCTCCCTTGTATGTTATTAGTTGTTTCCCTCTTGCTGCTTTTAGGATTCTCTCTTTGTCTTTGGATGTTGCCATTTTAATTATGATGTGTCTTGAGGTGGGCCTGTTGGGGTTCATCTTCATTGGAACCCTCTGTGCCTCCTGGATTTGCGTGACTCTTTCTCTCCTCATGTGAGGGAAGTTTTCTGTCATTAGTTTTTCAAAGAGGTTTTCTATCCCTTGCTCTTCTTCTTCTCCTACTGGAATTCCAATGATACGGATATTGTTACGTTTCATGTTGTCCTGCAGCTGTCTTAGAACCTCTTCAGTCTTGTTCAGTCTTTTTTCATTTTGTTGCATTGTCTGGGAGTTTTTGTGTACGTTGTCCTCCAGCTCGCTGATCCGATCTTCTGCTTCCTCTAGCCCGCTTTTAATTCCTTCTACTGTGTTCTTCAATTCAGAGATTGTATTCTTCATTTCCTCCTGGCTCTTATTGATAGCTTCCATGTCCTTTTTGATGCTAGTATAATTCTCAGTAAGTTCCTTATAGTTCTTCTGGAGTTCACTGTAGCTTTTCTGGAGTTCTTTGTAGTTTCCGCTGAGCTCATTGAGCTTCTCCATAATCCATGTTTTAAATTCTGTATCTGATATTTTGCTCCCCTCTATT
Organism: Furipterus horrens; assembly: GCF_987537825.1. Classification (NCBI taxonomy): domain Eukaryota; kingdom Metazoa; phylum Chordata; class Mammalia; order Chiroptera; family Furipteridae; genus Furipterus; species Furipterus horrens. The sequence goes on along the minus strand of NW_028327176.1, from coordinate 81,162,267 downwards.
TAATTTAGCACTCTTTCTGGGGAGTCTACCTTTCCTTTTGATGGGGGGTTGTTTCTCTGTCTCCCCATTTTTGTGATTCCTTTTGTTTGTTGGTGCTTCTTAGAATGATCAGTTCTTCCTGGATCTGCCTCTGGTAGCGTCAGATCATGTACCAGACTGGCCCTAGGCAGCCTGTTGGAGACTTCCAGGGATCTACTGCCTTTGTCTCTCTTCTTTAGTTGTTACTATACTCAATCTGTGATCAGCCATCAGGCTTAAGGACCGTGGGTGTGGCAACTTAATTCCTGTAGGCAGGGCTTTTATTTCCCCTTAGTATGATACCACTTGGAGGGGGATGGTCTGTCTGCTGTACTGGGGCTGAGTCAGCACTGACTGGTCCTGGGAGGGGGTTAGTGTAGCTTCCACTTACTCCTCCGCCCTCCTGGATCTCCGTCTGTGTTGTCCTTGATGATATTTCTTTAATCTGTCTGGTTGTATTTCAGCTACTTTTTGGTGGGACTTTTTCTCTGGTTAGTTGATTGAGAGTCACTCTGCCCACCTTGTCTTGAGATCTTTTGTGAAGGTGCTGCTAAAACATAATTACACAACCCAGGCAAGAAACCCACACCCTCCAATTTCTCCCCCAAATACAATCCCACTATAGGCTGCAAATGAGCCCGTGTTAATATACTTGTGGAGATACTGGGACTCTTATTTCGTAGGAGAAACAGAAAGGAGTTGTTTTAAATGAAGGAAGGGTAATTTTTGAGCTGGAAGTTGATAGAGTATTAATATTAGCAATTGGGATCAAGGTTATGTAAGAGAGCAATTAACACTTACACTGTCTGTTTGAAAAGGAGGGGAGGGTTACAGTGTGGAGAGAGAAAGTGGAAGTGTATAGTATTAGGATTATATAATCGGTATATACTATATGATTAGCGTGGGAGGTAGGGTAGACACAACAGACATCCAGGTAGACAGACAGCCAGAAATTGAAAGAGAGGGCTGGGGAGGTTAGAAGGTAGGAAATAGATTGAGAGAGAATTTTTTAAGGATAAAAATACAGAGTAGAAAATAGCAAGACAGGAAGGGAGAGAGGAAAGAGAGAGAGAAAGCAGAGAAGAGAAGGGTAGGAGAGAGAACAGAAGAAGAAGGGGAGGTAGAAGAGAGGGGACTGGATTAAAATTCTTTTTTAAATTATATGTTATAAAAAAGATTAGGAGATTAAAACATGATATAAAGTTGCAAGATAGAGAGAAAAGGTGAATATAGAGAGAGAGGAATAGGAGATAGGAAAGCAAGAGGATTTGGGAGGAAAAGAGCTCAGAGGAGGGAAGGAAATCAGGAGGAAGAGGAGATATTAGGGAGGGGAGGATTGAAATTGAAGAGTTGGCAAAAGATAGGATGAAGGAGAGAAATACAAGAGGTAGGGAAAGAAGTGGGGGGGTGGGGTAGAAAAAGAGAAGGGGTAGGAATGGGAGAGTAAAGGGAGAGGGGGATAGATTAGAATTATAATTTGAATATTAAGAGATTAGAATATAAAGTGTAATAGGGAGAGAGAGAGATTATGTATAGGGAGAGAAGGAAAATAAGGACAAGAGATGAAAGAAAAATGAATGTAGACTGAAGGGGGACAAAATAAAGAAAGAAATTTAATAAAGTTGAAGGTGCGTAGGGCAGAGAAAGGAGAGGGTGAGAAAGGGAGAGAACTTAAAATTATAAAATTAACTGAGAATAGGATGCAGGGGAGAATGCTAAGGGGAGAGAAGGGAGGGAAGGGGAGGGGAGAAAAGGAGCGAGAATAAGAAGGGACTGACGGTAGGGGTAGTTAGAGAGAGAGTGAGAGATAAAAGAATGAGGATTTTAACTCAATTCAACTTTTATGCACAGTCTCTGGGTATTTTTGGTTTGTTTGTTTTTTGGTTTTTCCTTGCTTCCTTCCTGAGTCTGCTCCTATTCAAAATTCCATGAGTTTCAAATCTTTTCTGGTTGGTTGGCTGCCTGTGGGAGGGTTCTGCTTGATTCTGGGGTTGCTAGTCTTTTTTTCGTGGGCCTACCACCGCTCTGCTGTGAGCTTCCTTTAGTAGTCCCCTCCTGAGGCACCCTCAGCCCTCCTCAGGCTTGTCCAGCTACTCCTTCCCTCTGTTGGTCCAGCCTGTGCCTGCCAGCAATCCCCGCCCTGCCTCCAGTCCTATCTCTATTCCCAGGCTACAGCTTCTGCTCTCTTCCCTGTCTATATGCCTGCGCACCCTACCTCTCTCCCTGTCTCAAGATCGTCCTTTTGTTCTGCAGGACTCTGGCACAGTCGGTCAAAGTGCCGGGCCCAGTGGCCCTTTCCTGCCCAGGGCCTCTCCCCTAGTCTGGAGCTTTGCAGTGGCTTTCCTGCCTGTGCTCTTTTCCTTGCCCCAAAACTTTCTCTATTCCGAGCTACCGCTTCTGCTGGCTTCCCTGTCTATCGGCCTGCGCGCTCTATCTTTCTTCCCGCCACAGCACCGTCCCTTTGTTCTGTGGGACTCTTAGTGTGGTCGGTCAGCGCAGCACTCTCCTTCCCCGGAGCTCTCTGCCGGTCTGGAGCTTCGCAGCAGCCCTTCCCTGTGGCCCTTCTCCTTGCCCTAAAACCGTCTCCCCTCCAGAACCTCCGCCTCCGCTCTCTTCCCTACTTACACACCCTGCACGTCCTATTTCTCTCTTAGCCCCAAACCTGCCTTTTGTTCTGTGGGATTCTAGCACGACTAAAGAGCAAACACTGATTTCAAGAACACAGTTCTCCCCCGGTCCGGAGTTCCATGGCAGCTTTTCTGTGCGGCCCGTCTCCTAGCCCCAAAACTGCTCCTTTGTTCTGTAGGGCCCTAGCGCAAGTGCTGGGCGCGCCCGGGATGCCGAGCTTTCCGTCGGAGGTTGCAGCTGAGGATGTTTCTCTCTAGACTCAGGTCACACAGTTTCTCCCAGTCCTGGTTGTTCACTGTTCTCTCCCTCCTCTGGCTTTTTCGGCCAAATCCTCTCCCTAGCTCCCTACAAGAATTCACTCCCGGCTAGTGAGCTCTCCGGCTTGATACTGCAAACGCACGGAGTCTCAGAATGACTCAGCCTGCAGTTTGTGATAAACCCCTCCACCCCCCTCCACGCTGCTCCCACGATCTCCTCCCCATTCACGTTATCAGATATTCCCACTCACTCAGTCATTCCTCCCCGAGTTTGTTCCTCCTGGATTGTCTCCTTAACAGGAGCGAGCTGAGAACACTGTTCCTACTCTGCGGCCATCTTGGTCCCCCCCTCTATTCCCATTTTGCTAAGAGGTTTTACCACATAATTTTTCTGCATTGATATAATCATGTAATTTTTATCCTTTATTTTGTTTATGTGGTATATCAGGTTTATTGATTTGCAGATTTTATGCCAATCTTGCATCTCTAAAATAGCTTCCTCTTGATCATGGTTATGACCTTTTTAATGTATTGCTGAATTTGGTTTGCTGATATTTTGTTGAGGATTTTAACATCTATGTTAATCAAGCCTATAATTTTCTTTCTTTGTAGTGTCCTTATCTGTTTTTGGAATTAGAATAATTCTGGACTCATTAAATGAGACTGGGAGTTTATCCTACTCTTAATACTTTTGGAAGAGTTTTAGAAGGAGAGGTGTTGGTTTTTCACTGAATGTTTGGTAAAATTCACCTGTGAAGTCACCCTGTCCAGAACTTTTGATTGTTGGGACATTTTGAGTACTGTTTCAAATTCACTAGTTGTAATCTGTCAATTGAGAGTCTTTGTTTCTTCCTGATTCAGTTTTGGAAGATTATAAGTTTCTAGGAATGTATCCATTTTGTCCAGGTTGTCCAATTTATTGGCATATACTGTTCATAATTTTAATTTTAATTTTTACAAATTTTTGTATTTCTTTGGTGTCAGTTGTTACTTCTCCTTTTTCATGTCCAATTATTAATTTGAGACTTCTCTCTTTTTTTCTTGATGAGTCTGACTAAATGTTTGTCAATCATGTTTCTCTCTTCAAGGAACCAGCTCTTAGTTTCATGGAACTTTTACATTGTTCTTTTTTTTAAAACTCTATTTTGTTAATTTCCGCTCTGATCTTTATTGTTTCCTTCCAGTCACTTTGAGCTTTTTTTGTTGTTCTTTTTTTTAGTTCTCTTGAGTGTAAAGTTAGAGTATTTATTTCAGATTTTTCTTGTTTCTTGAAATAGGCCTGTAATTGTATGAATCCCCCTCTTAGGATGGCTCTCACTGTGTTCCATAGATTTTGGGTTTTTTTGTTCCTATTTTCATGTGTTTCAAGGTACTTTTTGGTTTCTTCCTTGATCTAATTGTTAATCCATTCATTTTTTAGTGACTTGTTATTTAGCTTCCTTGTATTTGTGTATTTTTCAGTTTTTTTCTTTGTCTTGTGATTAATTTCTAGTTTCATACCATTATGGTCAGAGAAGATGCTTGGTATAATTTCAATTTTTTCAAATTTATTAAGACTTGTTTTGTGTTCTAACATGTGATCTATCCTAGAAAATGTTCCATGTGTTTTTAAAAAGAATGTATATTCTGCTGCTTTGGAGTGAAATTCTCTGAAGATATCAATTAAATCTATCTAATCTAGTGTGTCACTTAAGGCCTCCATTTTCTTGTTGATTGTCTTCTGAAAGATCTATTTGTTGATGTTAATTGAGTGTTATAATCCTCTACTATGATTGTATTACTGTCAATCTCTTTTTGTTCATCAAGACTTATTTACATATTTAGGTGCTTCTATGTTGGGTGCTTGAATGTTTACAAAGGTTATCTCTCTTATTGAATTGTTCCCTTTATCATTATGTAGTATCCTTCTTTGTCACTTATTATAGCCTTGTTTTAAAATCTATTTTGGCCCTGGCTGCTGTGGCTCAGTGGATTGAGCATCAGCCTGTGAGCCAAGTGTTGCTGGTTCGATTCCCAGTCAAGGCACGTTACTAGGTTGCACATCAGGTCCCCAGTTGGATGCACGAGTGAGAGGCAACCACACAGTGATGTTTCTCTCCCTCTCTTTCTTATTTCCCCTCTCTCTAAAAATAAAATAAATAAACAAATAAATTATAAAAAAGAAAATAAAAACTTTAAAGTCTATTTTGTCACATATATTATTGATACTGAAGCTGCCTTTTATTTCCACATGCATTAAATATCTTTTTTTGTCCCTTACTTTTATTCTGTGTGCTTTAGTTCTGAAGTAGGTCTCTTGCAGACAGCATACATATAGATCTTACTTTCTTATGCATTCAACTATATTATGTCTTGTGAGTAGAACATGTAAGCCATTTACATTTAAGGTGATTATTGATAGGTACATATTTATTACAATTTTATTCTTTTAAATTTCTTCTCCTCTGTCTTCCCTCTTTATCCTCCCTTCCTCCCCTTCCTCCTCCTCCTCCTCCTCCTCCTCCTCCTTCTTCTTCTTCTTCTTCTCCTTCTCCTCCTTCTCCTTCTCCTCCTCTTCCTCCTCCTCCTTCTTCTTCCTCTTTTCTGTTTCTTAAAGCAAGATCTTTAACATTTATTGTAATAATGGTGGTTTGGTGGTATTTAACTCCTTTAGCTTTTTTTTGTTGCTGTTGTTTGGGAAGCTCTTAATTTCTTCTTTAATTTTAAATGATTGCCTTGCTGGGTAAAGTAACCTTGATTGTAGGTTACTTTTTATCCCTTTGAATATTTCATGCCAGTCCCTCTGGTGTTTCTGTTGATAAATCAGCTGACAGCCTTATGCAACTCCCTTACAGGTAACTAACTGCCTCTCCCTTGCTGCTTTTAAGATTCTATCTTTGTATTTAAGCTTTGAAATTTTAATTATGATGTGTCCTGCTGTGGACTTCTTTGGGTTCATCTTATTTGGAACTCCCTGTGCTTCCTGGACTTGTGTGTCTTTTTCCTTCACCAGGTTGGGGAAGTTTTCAGGCATTATTTCTTCAAATAGGCTCTTGATCACTTGCTCTCTCTCTCCTCCTTCTGGTACCCCTATGATGTGGATGTGTGATGTTTCATGTTGTCACAAATGTCCCTTAAACTCTCCTCATTCTTTTAAGTTCCTTTTTTCTTTTTGCTGCTGTGATTGGGTGTTTTTTTCCACCTTATCTTCCAAATCACTGATTCAACCCTCTGCTACATTCAACCTACTGCTTGTTTCTTTCAGTGTGTTTTTGATGTAAGATATTGTATTCTTCATTTCTGAGTGGTCCTCTTTTATAATTTGTATGTCCTTTTTCATATTGTTGGTGTTCTCACTAAGTTCCTTGAGCACCTTATAGTCATTACCTTGAACTCTATATCTGATAAATTGCTTGCCTCCATTTCATTTAGCTCTTTTTCTGGAGATTTCTCCTGTTCTTTCATTTTGGGCCTGTTTCTTTGTCTGCCTCTTTATGTTTGTTTCTATGTATTATATAGATCTGCTATGATTCCTAGTCTTCATGGGGTGGCCTTATGCAGTATGTGTCCTGTGAAAACCCAATGGCACAGTCTTCTGATCACCTGAGTTGGGTGCTCCAGGAATGTCTCTTGTGTGGATTATGTGGGCCCTGCTTTTGTAACTGAGTTTTGATGGCCATGGGCCCATTTGTGTGTGGAATCAACCCTCTGGCTGGCTGACTTTGAGGTTCAACCCTGACCACAGTGTGTGAGCTGCTGTGCATGTGCTGACCACACAAAGCAGAATTCGCTTCAGCAGGGTTTGGTGCCTGCCAAGATCTCCATTTGGATATGTTGCTTGTGAAGCTTATTGGATCCTGCTCCGATATTGTCTAAATTTGGCCACTGGGTGTGTTGGTTCTGGGCCACTTAGGAGGGATTCTGGTGCAAGTTAATGTCAGATGCTGTCTGTACCTTCTACAAGCAATCCACAATTTGTGGCTGCCTCTGCTGGGCTTGGTTGCATGTGGGAAGAACCAAGATGCTCACCAAGCCTGGCTTTTACCAGCATCAGGTTTGGGGGCAGGTCAGCAAAAGTCCCAAGGCCCCAAGGCACTCTAAGATCCCCCTCTGGCTGCCACAGTCTGCCAGATGCCTGTTAGGTTCTGTCACTGAAAGAACCTCTGGTGGAGTGGGAAGGATGGGGCTGATGGATCTCCTTTGAGGGGAGATGCTGGTCAGGCTTCAGAGAAGGTGGTAGGTGTGGTCTCCACCCCAGAGCCACACAACTCAGTCTAACATGAAATTTGTCTGGACCTCTTCAGGGCAGAGCCCCTAGGAGTCAGGTGGATGGGGCCTCTGGTGCCTGGAGACTGATTCTGCCAGATGCCAGGAGGGTGTTTCTAATGGGTCTCCTGTGAGAGGAAAGTGACAGTAATGTTAGTGGAAAAGTGGGGATAATGGCCCCTGCCTCAAAGCCAGACAGTTCAGTCACTGACATCCTCTGAGGCAGCCCAGACCTCTACACTCTGGCCAAGGCAGCTGAGTCCTCAGCATGGCCTAAGCTCTTCAGGGTGGGGTGAGAGGGAATCCAGAGAGTAGAGCTATTGCTTTCCCCCAAGAGGATTCCACAGAGTAGATAGTGCTCCACCCAGGAAAGATGGTCACTGCGTTATAGGAAAATGACTCAGCACAGGGATCTTGGTGGCTGTCCCCCCAGGTCTTTCCCCAGAGCCACAAACTCCATACTCTCCTCACACAACTCTAGTGTGCTTTGTCCTCCCCCTGCCAGAACTCAGGGTGAATGGTTGTGTACAAAATTTTGTGGGTTGACTCTTTAAGAGGGTGCCCATGTCTCTAGTAGGCTCCCTTCTCTTTCTGGTGGATAGAAACCCTGCTGCTTTTCATAGCCAGTTGTTATGTGGGTGCCTCTTTCTGGCTCTGGTGCTCTGGACTGGGGAGTATGGCTTTGAATTTAGACCCCAAATGTCTCAGAGGATTCTCTGCAGCTGAAATATTCCTCCAGAACCTCAGCTGCTGCCCGTGGGAGTGGAACCAGCCTTTTTGCATCTCTGCTCTTCCTAGCAATCTTGACGTGGCCTCTTCTGTAAATACTTGGTTATGAGAATCCTCTTCAGCTAGTCTCCATTTGGTTATTCAGGATGATTGTTGTTTAATTTAGTTGCAATTCCAATTTGGTCCTAGGAGGAGATGAGTGAAGCTTCCATCTACTACCTCCATCATTTTGAAGAAGAAAAAAATAACAGCTCATGAGCCTCTTGGGTGGCAATGGATGGTTTCGTTATTTGTGCTTTTCATTTCATGTGTTGAAGGAATCATCACATCAAAGACAGTTGGCAGAAGAGAAGGACTGCCAGTCTGGTTCTGCTAGATGCAATGGCTCTTAGAAGTTAACTAATTTAGTTGCCTCTGGAACCTCCTGTGTTGTTGCTGTGTTAGCATGGGAAAAAACTAGGTGCAGGAAGCCTTTTTCAGTCATTGAGCATGATTAAAGCAGCAATTAGAACAATACTTTGTCTGGGTTGCCTACCTTGTCCATCTTTTCTTCCACCTCTCCCAAAGGAGGTTAAGAAAATGTTTATTGCCCATGGCAATCTTATCATACTTTATACTTTCTTAGCAGCTCTCATCTCTTGTTCACATGTGACTTTCTGATTTGTTGAGGTCTTGCTCATCAGATGAGCTAGAAAGATTTCATAGAAGCACACATTCAACTACTTAGGGAAAGGAAGGTGCTGAGCTGATTAAAACCGAGAATTTGCAGTGATGAAAAAGTAATAAAAGACATAGGTTCAAAAAGTGGTTATTTGGAGGTCAGCAGATGGAAAATGTGTGAAAGGAGCAGAAAACTAGGTTGTAGAAGGAAGTCCATCTAGGACAGTGGTTTTTAAATCTATCTCAAGGAACACCGTAATTCTGTGAGTGGTTACTGGCAGTTCCATAAATAACAAAAAATAACTGTAGCAAGAATCACAGAGGCCCTATGAGCAAAAATGTTGTTTTTTTATTTTCCACAATTAAAGTCAACTTAGCTCATGAATCTTCATTTCCATCTGGTGCCAGGAAAAAAAAAAACCTTGCCAATTCAGAGTTGTTTAGTCTTCACTAGGTCAAGACCCAGTCTCCTTGGTGTAATATTGCAATCTATTCAAAATCCTTTCCTCTCCACATGCCTTCTTTCCTCTTGATGGTAACTGGAGTTCCTTGTGATTGGTGGAAGAGATGGGATGGGATTGGTCAAGATTTAAGCTCTGTTCTGTCTGGCATCCAGGGAGGGGTTCTGTTTATAGGTCATTCTCTGGATTTACCGACCTCAGCTGATATCACTTTTGCCCTATAGTCCGCAACCACAGAAGCTCTGCTTGGTGTTGGCCTTCTCAGCCCCTTTGCAACCCCTTTTGAAGATCTGGGCACTCTGAGTACTCTGGGATGCACAAGACTTTGTCCTCAGATCCAAGACGTTCTGTTGTCAGTGCTGTGCCTTGGCATGGGCCATGCTGGACATGGGGCTTTTGTATGATACTGGTGGTGTCTAGGGCTATAAGCTGGGAGCCCAGCAATGCTCCTCTCCTCCAAGATTATTATTATTCCCTCCTCTCAGGAGAAGGCCAGTGTTCCTCTTGTTTGGTGCTGGTGAAAAATGGGGGAACTATGCCACCTCTCAGACACCTTCTGGGTCAGTATACACCAGTCATCTCTCCTCTGCTTTTCTGCCCGCCCTTTGGTCAACTCTGCTTCTTTGAGTGGGAAAAACAACAGCTTTACATTAGTGTACATTTTTCTGAACTCAGTGGTTTATGATATAAGGTTGATGCTCAAAGTTCTTCAATACTTGGCTTGGGGTATTTTAAGGAAACAAGCACAGCAATGCTTCCCCTTTAGTCTTCAAGCCAGTGTTCATGTTTATAATGAACAGTCCTTCAAAATTTCTGCCACATAGACCACAGGTTGTTCTGGTCAATGTGATTTTGTTTCATGTGCATTATTAGGTATTCCTCCCCAAAAGGGTCACATGATTTGAGCAACTTGACAGCAGCTTGGTAGACTGAAAATCCTTAGGGAACATGGTCTCTCTTAAGGAAGGTAGCCACACGGATGGCAGACAGTCAAGTCTTCCTTCCACTCGATGAGAGTTTCAGAGGTGGGAAAGTAGTGAGGAAGACACTCCAGAAGGTGTCCCAAGGCTATGGAAACTCTTTTTGTTTCTTTTAAGTTTTTGTCAAATACGTCTGTCACCGTCTTCATTAAGTGGTGTGTTTTACACTGAAGCACACACTCACATTCAGAGCATTTGTGTGGTGCTGGAACCAAAGCAGAGAGTGATATAGGAGTGACAGTATGTCCCTCATGAAGCCTCCAACCCAGGGGGTAGAGCAAGGCAGGTGGACACCTGTACTACCAAGGAAAAGAAACAAAAGGGAGGAGAGGGGAAAAGTGGTCAGCGCAGCTGAGTAAGGGAGGAGGTGAATTTAAGATCCCAGATAGAACAGTGGTAATAGGTGAGAAGGGGAGGTATTCAAATCCCATTTCGATTTGTGGGTGTGTTTGAGAGTCCCACCTGAGTCTAGGAGCCCAAGTGTTTAGCAGGGCATTTGGGGTAGGGGTGGGTGGGAGGTATCAGAATGTAAAGAAAAATAAAAGTATAATTTTATTTTGACATTATTGCACAAATCAATTTTACTTTCTACTTGTAAACAATTCAAAAACCTTTATTATATAAATGGTAAGACCAATTTATGTTCATCAAGATATGGCTTCCAACTAGTTCTGCAGCATGGAAACAGCTCACCTGTTTCAGCGTTCACTGACTGCCACTTAGACACATGTGCTGAAGTAGCTTCAGGTGGAGGGTTTGGAGTAAGGACATCACTAGGGAGCTTGTAGGAACAGTTGTTCACAACTCTGGCTGCGCAGTGGAATCACCTGGGAGCTTCACAAACACTGATGTGTGTGCCTCAGTCCCAGAGATTCTGATATGACTGATACGGACATTGGTGGTCCAGATCTCCTTGGGGCTTCTAATGTGTAATCAAGGTTGTAAGTGAGAACCAGCACTCTAAAGAGGGATACTAAAAGATGGAACTAATGATGAATTATGATAATATTGTAACACTGGCTTCAGATCTGTGCACTGGTTTGCAATAATTGCTCATTTAATGTCTCCAGTCACTCCGTGAGAGGAGCTGTTAGGACCCCTTTTCACCGAATAGCGAAGAAGTTACCAAGAAGTTAGTGACCTATCCAAGTCCTCAAAACGCTGGGGACTAGCTCTCTCTCAGGCTCTGGGCACAAAAGTGTGAGTGTTTGCCTCTGGCCCCAACTCAAGTCCAGGGACCTCGCGGTTGGGTTGCAGCCAGGTTGCGATGTTTAGGTGAGAAGTCCCAACTCACTTTGGGTGGGGCCACAGTTCCTATCGCTCAGGCCGTGGTTAGGCAATAGTGGCAATCTCCTAGGGTCCTGGCACCAGGAGGGGCGCTGGAATGCCTGTGGGGCGGCGTCTGGAAGGGGTCGAGTGGGGGCGGGGCACCAGGCCAACTCACTGGCTGTCGGAGGCTTGGCCTGGCTTGCCCTTGCTGTCTCCGCCCTCTGCCTGCCCCGGCGGGGGCGGAGCTGGAGCCAGAGCCACACTCCACAGTCCAGGCTTGCCGGGGGAGCGCTGCTCGTGCCCGCTGCTCCGGCCCTCTGCCGGGAATCCACCAGGAACCAGCGCAGCGGCAGCCAGAGGAGGTATCGCTGCCGGGAATCCACCGGGAACCGGCGCAGCGGCAGCCAGAGGAGGTATCGCTGCCGGCTGGTGCCCCCAGGAACGGTGGGAATGTGACTGCCCTGTGCCGCGCCCGGAGCACCTTCGCTTGGCTCCTAGGGTGCCCGGCAGGGCGTGCTGCCGCCCTGCACGCCCCGCGGGGCTCGCCCAGGTAGGAGAACGCTGGAGTTGGAGGGGCGGGGTCTCAGGTGGGGGCGGCTTGTGGCTTGGACACCTTCTCAGTGTCGCCTTTCCTTCAATTTCTTTAAGAAGGTGATAGTGGTTAAATCTGTGGGGCTCTTTTTTGTTTCTATTCCTCTCTGGAGCAGGATAAAGGTTCAGATACTTTTTGGGGGAGGGGAGTTGCCGATAGTTCTAGATAATTGTTCTATGTAGGGGGTGTGTGTGTGTGTGTGTGCGCGCGCGCGCGCGTAAATTGCTTCTAGGCGTTGTAATCCGGCCAAATTCAACCGGTTTAGGAGTGTTCCTGTTAGGGGTATAAGAGTTTACGTCTTAAGGGTTTTTAGGCTCAGAAGGGTCAGGCTCCTTAACAAAATAGGGGATGAATACCCTGACCACAGTGGGGAAGGGTAACTTGTGGACCCTTCAGATCAAAGATGATGCTGGGTGGTATAGCTACAGACACCAAGAAGACTTTTCATTACTCACAACAGGCATGTCCAGCACTTTACATTTTTTAAGGCCCTTTACACTTGCTGCTCTTTCATCCTTCCAAGTCTTTCATCCTTCCAACAGTGAGAGAGATGCTGTTAACACTCTCCTTTTTTACATCAAAGGAAGCAGAAGCTTAGCAAGGTGACTGACGTAGAGAATGGACAACCAGGAGAGAGAGAGTTCTGGACTTCAAACACCATGCCTTCAAATTTATGACAGAATGGTTCCCAGCAATCCTGTTTACCAGGATTTTTCCTCTGCTCACCTGGGAGGAGGAACACTGCAAGCAGGGTGTGCAGATTCTTGCCAGGGGCAGTTGTCTGCAGTGTTTCCTGGATGCAGGGGATGCTCTTCAGATGGGCACATTCCAGTGCTTTTAACTCCAGAGCTAGGAAACCAAGTAAGGGCCATTGATATCATGGAGAAAGGGTAAGCCAAGATACATCCATCATGTAGTGTGATGCCTGGGCCACCTGGCTTCGCACCAAGCTTCTGGAAGATGAATGTACAGAATGGGATCCCTCTGTGCCTATTGATGAATTAATGAACTGAGGAGAGGCAGGAGTGATGCTGGAGAAGTTGGCTATCCCCCCCTTAATTTACTCTGCAGCTATGGGATGGGGATATGATGGGAGCAGGGATGTGCACCCCTGCTGTTTCTAGTCTTATTTGACTTGCTGACATTCAGCTGTGTGTGGAGATCACCTACACCTGTCCACTTTGGGGTTGCCTCCATGTGGTCCCAAAAAGAATAACTGGCCTGCATTCTCACGTGACCAAACCCTCCATTTCTAATAGGCTCTACTGAGCCTGGTATGGCAACAAGTCTTTCTTTATGGCTTTGAAACAAGTGCCATTTTTAAAGTAATTCCTTTACTCTTAGTGAAACACTTCTTAATATTAGATTCAGTTATTTACCAAATGCTTATTGAATGTCTACTATGTGCCAGATACTGTTAGAAGTACTGAAGATAGAGCTGTGACTGACATAGATGAAAATCATGTCCCCTAACAGACATGAGTGCTCTGGGTGAAGTCACAGGACATATGCAGTTGCTCTGCATAAGGGGTGCTATGAAATTTGCCCCTTTGAACAGGGTGTGGGCACACTGGCTGCTCAAAGGCAGGACAATACTTAGCAACTCCAGTGGAGAGAACAAGAAGATGATGGACATAGACATGACACCTTGGTTCCCTAAAGAATAGAAGGGGTGTTGAGACAGACTTTGTGGCTTGGCTGTGCACTTGGACCAGGGCAGATGGGAAACTTGTGGCTGGGATACACCAGGGGGAGGTGAGTGTCCACCTGGAAGCAGGTAGAGATGTTGTGGAGAGAGTGTCCCATTTTCAAAGTGGCAAAACTCGATAATTGCAGTAAAACTACCAAAGCCTCGTGGGTAGGGAAGCACAGAGATTTTATTATTATGCTACATGACAGACCCACCGTGCACTTGCCACTTTCAAGAACGAAGGTCATCGGAGTGCACTGTGACTCCCTGGCTATGGTTCAGCCCCATGTTTCCCATCTGCCGTTATCAACAGGTGCTTTGTTTGTGTTTTCCTCTCTTTGAGGTTGCCAGGTGGGTTGATAGGATCTGCACTGTCAGCAGCTTTGTTTCCCCCACTGGTTGCTGGCTGAGGCCAGCATGTGCTGCTGCAGCCTCCTGGCCATGCCCAGCGTGTGGGAGCATGCAGAGGGGCCCTGGCACCAGAGTGATCCCACCAAGTATGAAAGGGGCTGTGGTTACTCAAGGCCCCTGGTCACCTGCATGCCTCTGGATTCTGAAGAATCTCCTCTTTTCATCCACACGATGGAATAATGGAGGCAATTTCTTTATTCCCACTTTTCTGGGAGGGATTTATAAAATGCCATAAGTTAAAAATAGAGTGAAAAAAAGAGAAAAAAAAGAGTAGAGGCAAAATGGAGACAAAGAGTAAAGACAAAGTTGATCCTGAGTCTAAGAATGAAGACAGTAGTCCCCCCCTTAACCCACAGTTTTATTGTCCCGGGTTTCAGTTACTCTGAAAATATTAAATGAAAAATTACAGAAATAAATCATAAGAGGCTATCTTTGCTTTGTCTTCATATCCTTGTGCATGAGATCCTTTGATGACTAACAAATGCTCTTTGCCTCATTTATATGGGTAAATGGTCATGTAAATCTACTGTGAGCCAGGCTTTGATATCCATCTGCTGAATGGAAAATTGACAAGGTTTCAGTGTTTCTTGGGATCTCAGCATTTCTGAAATGTTGACTGTTTCTGTTGCCTCTGTTGTGGAGTAGTTTTGTTTGCTCATAGTTCTGTAAAACTTTTTCTTGGGGGAAAATCTGTGAGAGCCATGGTGAACATACAGTTGTGTTTTAGGACGTCTGTGTGTGGTGGAATGAATGTCGCTCATTTCTGCAGAATGGAAACAGCCATGTCACATTTGGATACTCCTCTAGGGTCACTACCATGTTCTCTTTCCCCCTCCTGAGTGGGGAACCATCCTGGAAGCCTTCTCAGTAGTGAAAGTTAGGTGTTCTGTCTGTTTGGCCCCATGGGTGTGAGTTGTGGGACCCTGGTGCTAACATTTCTCACAATTGAGATGAATACAGATGACTGTGGGTGTTGACAGAAGGAAGTGCCTCTCAGATTTTCCCACTGAAGTGCTCTTCTTGGGAAATGAAGAGTAAATGCTCAACTGAGCAGTTCAAAGTACCCCACCTTAAGGATTGTTTCTTTGATGCCTGATGTTTTATCTCTTGGAGATTTTTCTTTCCACTTCATAATATAGCCATGTTTTTCCTAATACAAAAATGATAACTTCCCCCTAGATAATCTTTGGGTAAAGTCAGTACCCCAGGAAGATAAATTCTGAGTTCTTTGGCTACCTATAATTTCTCCTTGGGGGTAAGCACAGATTTCTCAGGTGTTTTCTTCAAGAACTTTATAAGTAAATTTCTTTATTCCTAGTCTTTAAAACTGACATTTTTTGGTCTTAATAATATTGAAGACTGTTTAATATCTGTTTGAGTCCTTGTAACAGGTGAAAGTTATAATTTTGGGTTTTGTTTTAATACTGTAACATATTCCCCATACATGTTTCCACATGTTTCTCAATGGAAAATGGAGATTGTGACATTTCGTGAGCTAAAGAACCTGCTTTGGTTCCTGCTTTTTCCAGGGACTCATCCACAGTCACTTCTCAGTTATAGTCAATCAGTGGGAACCTAATTCTCTGAATATATCATCATCACGTCAAATATACATATATGCACATGTTAATGTTTGGGATGCAAAGCTTATTAAATTATGCTGTGTTTTTATTTTTGAAGCACTCAGTATAAAGAGTGAGTTGGTATGAGGTGGAATGTAGAAATTACCATTAGGATTTTCTTTTCAGTCACAGAAGTGGGGCTCTGCTACTTCTGGCCCCTGGAAGAAGGAGGAGTTGCCTTCTATTGTTTTATCTCTTTTCTTGGGTTTCTGTAGAGGTTTGGTTGCTGCACCTTCCCTTAGACCCAGGCAGGAGATGTTCCACACACGCCCTGCAGGGTCCTGATCTGCTCTTTAGCCAGTCGCATGCCTTGGCATGCCAGGAGTCTGGAGGCCAAGAACATGTGCTCACTTGGAACCTACCAGCATCTCCCTCTTGACCATGATCCATGGATCCAGGGGAACAGCTGGAATTGCCTGCCCGAATAACCTGGACTCTTATTTTAGGGCCTCTGCAGGCCTCTCTCCTGGGCCGTCTCTCATGGACTCCACTGTCTGTGTACCTTTCTGATATGAGGAGTGGGCAGGGTCTTATTGGGGTGATGGATGCAGATATGTGGATTGGGATGTCTACCTCTGCATGTTCAGGGCCACTCACTATGTAAGATGGAGCTGGAGGCAGGCTGAGGAGTCAGGCTTGGAGGTTAATGTAGATAGAAATAGTACAGGACACTGCCGTGTGCAGATGCATTGTGGGACAGTGCAGCCTGTGCTCGCTCAGACACTGCCCCCAGTGCCAGGTGCCTCTGCTGCCACTGGCGTCAAACTTCTGCTACCCTGCTCATGCATCCCCAGGATGTTGGTGTGTTTGTGTGCTACCTCTGTCCCATGCCTGGCTTCTGTCTTGGAGGGCAAGATTCACAATGTGGGGAACTCCTCAAGAATAGGTGCCATATGGTCATAAGTAGGAACGAATGCCCCCTCCCCCTGCACTGGGATCCTGGGTCTTGAGGAAGCTCCTGGGTTCTTGTGACACCCCTCTGTTCCCCAGCAGTCACTTTTCATGTGTAGGTACTGAGCATGGAATTTCTTGCAGAGTGACAGGGCAGTGCTATAGATAAAGTCAGTCCTTCCTGGAAGTAGGGACTTCTTTTGGAGGCCAGTATGTTCATTGTTAATTCTTATACTTAATCTCTGCTTTTGTAATTTAGTTCGCATTGAAAATTTTCATTTCTGGTCTAATAGGAAATTGCTTCATGTCTCAAATGTGATTTTCATTTTGTCTTTAATAAACAAGTAGCTTTGTAGGTAAGTTCCATGTACCAAACAGTCATGTTGTCATATACTGATGTTTGGAAACATATCATAATCACAAAAAAGTAATGGTAACTATATTTGGGAAGTTCATAATTGCCAGTATTTTCATGTGATTTCCACAGAAAGCCTTGCTTCTTGTTTCCACTCCTGATATACTGCAGAGAATGGACTGGGCTGTTGGAGGTGGGGATGACTGGCACAGACCTCTATTGCTCTGGCCCCAACTGACCACCCTGGGTTGGGTGTCAGTACCTCAGTGTACCACCTCACCTCTGCATGTCAGCTGGAAGCTGCTCTAGAGAGGGTGTTAGGGAATCTGAGAAATTTCATAGGTAACAGGTATCACTGTACTTCAGGTGGGAAGTGGGAGCAGTGTGTTAGTGCTGATTAATTTTAGGGGGGAGTTAATCTTTGGCTCTTTAATCATTTTATGGGGAAGATTCATCTGCAAAATCACACAGTGAAATAATTTTGTGACTTTTTATTGTCGATATTTTCTATTTTTCTTTTTTAAAATTATATTTTATTGATTATGCTATTATAGTTGTCCTGTTTTATCCCCTTTGCCCCACTCTACCCAGCACCCCCTACTCACTCAGGCAACACCTCCCACCACACACCATGCATTGTTTATGTCCATGGGTCATGTGTGTAAGTTCTTTGGTTACTCCCTTTCCTATACTGTACTTTACATCCCCATGGCTATTCTGTGATTACCTATTTATACTTCTTAATCCCCTTACCTCCTCACCCATTCTGCCACACCCCCTCCCATCTGGCAACCATCAAAACACTCTCTGTATCCATGATTCTGTCTCTGTTTTTGTTTGCTTAGTTTGTTTTTTAGATTCAATTGTTGATAGATATGTATTTTTGCCATTTTATTGTTCATAGTTTTGATATTCTTCTTTTTCTTAAATAAGAACCTTTAACAATTCATATAATGATGGTTTGGTGATGATGAACTCCTTTAGTTTTTTCTTGTCTAGGAAGCTCTTTTATCTGCCCTCAAATTCTAAATGATAGCTTTGCTGGGTAGAGCAGTCTTGGCTGTAGGTCCCTGCTTTTCATCACTTTGAATATTTGCCAATCCCTTCTAGTCTAAAATTTTTTTTTTGAGAAATCAGCTGACAGTCCTAGGGGAACTCCCCTGTAACTAATGTTTTTTCTCTTGCTGCTTTTAAGATTCTCTCTTTATTTTTAACCTTTGACATTTTAATTATGATGTATCTTGGAGTGGGCCTCTTTGCATCCATATTGTTTGGGACTCTCTGTGCTTTCTGGACTTGCATCTCTATTTCTTTCACCAAATTAGGGAAGTTTCCTTTCATAACTTTTTCAAATTGATTTCCAATGTTTTACTCTTTCTCTTCTTCTGGCACCCCTATGATGCAAATGTTGGACATCTTGAAGTTGTCCCAGAGGCTGATTACAGTTATCCTCTTTTTTTTTTTTTTTTTTTAAATTCTTCTTTCATGTTGTTCTGATTGGTTGTTTTATGTTTCCTTATGTTCCAAATCATTGATTTGATTCTCAGCTTCATCCACTCTATAGTTTTTTTTTCTGACTGGATCATTTTATATGCTGTTGAGGTCCTCACCAAGCTCCTTGAGCATCCTTATGATGAGTATTTTGAATTCTGCATCTGATAGATTGCTTATCTCCATTTTGTGTGGCTCTTTTTCTGGAGTTTTGATCTGTTCTTTCATTTGGACCATATTTTATTTTGTCTCCTCATTTTGCCAGCCTCCCTGTGTTTGTTTCTATGTATTAGGTAGACTATGACTCCCTGTCTTGGTCATATGGCCTAATGTAGTAGGTGTCCTGTAGGGGCCAGTGGCACAGCCTCCCCTATCACTCAAGCTGGGTACTCTAGGTGCACCCTTCGTGTGGGCTGAGTACATCCTCCTCTTGTAGTTGAGCCTTTGTCACTGTTGGAAGATCAATGGGAGGTACTTACCCAGGCCAGTCAGCTGCAAGGATTGTCTGTGATCACTAACCATCAACCTCCACCCTCTGTAGAACATCAGCTGTGCAGGGGCAGGGTGGTGGTGCTCTTATGTGGTCTGTAGCTCTTCACTGTGTCCACTGACCCTGGGGGTTCCTAGGTGGTGCAGGCCAAGGTAAGCCCCCTCCTGTGTTTTTCTCGGGGCCAACCTGCCTGAGTTATAAAGCAATCTGAGATGGCTGCTACTTGTGCTGAGCTTTGAGATTCCCAGGTGAAGCCAAGTTGTGAATCTAGGCTGGCTGCTGCTTGTGCTGGACCTGGGGCTCACTGAGGCCAGCTGTTCCTTGTTTGAGAGGATTTAGGAACTTGTGAAGCATGAGCCAAGACCAGCCATTCATATGGAAAAGCATCTTGGGCGGGCCCATAAGTTGGGTGGGGTGGAGTCTCTGAGGATCTCCAAGGCAGGTCAAACAGTATTAGCCAGGTTGATGGAATCCTGGATAGAACACCAGCCTGCTGGCTCTGTTGGGGGAGGACTAAGAAAAGGAACAATGGCCTCTGCCCACCTTGATGCCAAACACCTCAGCCTCCCTCTGCATGCCACTGGTGCTCCTCAAGCTACCACCCCAGTGCTGGAGCCCAAAAGGAGTTAGTTTGAGTAGGTGAGTCTGTGTGGAGGTTCCTTAAGAGAAACTGCTTGGGGCTCCAGTAGTTTCTGGTTTTTGCAGCCAGAAGTTGTGGAGACTTATCTTCCTGGCACCGTAACCCTGGGTTAAGGGGCCTGGTGTGGGACTGGGATTCCTTGCTCCTGAGATATCCCTCCTGAATTTTTATCCACCACACATGGATATGGGACCAGCCCATTTCATGTCTCTGCCCTTCCTGCCAGTCTAGATGAATGTGGTTTCTTTAATTCTGTAGTTGTCAGATTTCCACTCAGTTTTGTTTCTGATGGTTCTGAGTGATGGTTATTTTATAGTTTAGTTGTAATTTTGATGTAGTTGTGCAAAGAAGCAAGCCATGTCTGCCTATGGTGCCAACTTGACCAAAAGTCCCCATTATTGTTAATATTTTCTAAAATTTGAATTTTACTATAAACCAATTTCAAAAATCATGACAGACTAGCAAAGTCACCTCCAAAGAAGGGAGGTTTTACTTACCCTGTGTCATTCTGGCATCAATAGCTCCATTTCTGGTCCTGCTCTTCCCCAGCCTTCTGGTGATGAGCCCTTTGTCTAATTCCATTAGTTTTCTACCTTCTCCAGAATGATTCTTGGCCATCTCTAGATTTCAGTAATGGTTCCCTTTGTTTTTCTGTTCTCTGACTTATACTTAATACCTACATTTCCTCCTTTGGCTCCTTGATTCTAGGTCAGGTTTTTGTCCTTATGTATAATGCAAAGGTAGTAGGTGAATTCCTTCCTCTCTCCCTCCCTCCCTTTTCCCTTTCTTCTTCCCTTTCCTTCACAATTATTTATTGAGCTCTTACCACAAGCATAAGAGTGTGGGAAAGGGGAAGTGCTATCCTGTACCTTTTTCTCCTGGGCCAGGTAAGGAAGGCCGGCAACCAGGGGAGCCACCCATTGCTGCCAGAGGGAGAAGCTGTGTGACTTGGCATTCCTGGCAGTGGAGGAAGGCATTGTTTACAGGGGCCCCGTGAGAGCTTTCTGATCAGAATCTGCTAACAGAGCTGGGCAGTCACAGAAGCCAGTCAGCTAGGCTGGGTAGAATGGAATGACAATCCTGGGAAGCAGAACAGAGGCCCTACAAAGGCAGACAGGCAAGCAGAAGAGCTTAGAAGGACACCATGAGTTAGAAGATGAAGGTAGAAGAGCAGGGTGGGTGTGGCTTCATCCCAGCAAGTCAGATAAGAGGGTGGTGGTGGGTAAGGCCAGGTGCTGCAGCACTTTCCAGGAAGATGGGGACTAAGGGCCCTTTGCATTGAGGGGCTCTGAGCTGTGTCTCAGAGGAACAATGAGCATAGGAAGCAGTGTTGTTTAGTGGTGGATGGGAAGTGGAGGAAGGGAATGCAAAATTTCTTGTGAAGAGGAAGAGGGAAAGTGAGCTGTTTGGGAGGGACATAGAGTGTTAACTTCTCTGTAAAAGGTTTTCTGGGCCTTCCAAATAAATTCATTCCTCTTGCTTCTCCTCCTCCTCCCCCAATCTATTAATTTCTCTGATGTTCTCCATGTAATTCCCATCAGCTGCAGTCATTTCCGAGGCACACTATGGGAGATTGGGGGACACTGTATTAGTACTGTGAACAGGCAGATCACGGAGTCTTCTCTTTGATTTCATGGTATGTTATGAGTCATGTTGATAAGCACTGTACCTCTGGGACCTTAATGCTATGTTGTGTCCTTTCTCATAACTCTAAATTGAATAAAGTGAATAATAAAGTGGTATTTAGTTCATTTTGTCTAAGCAAAATGTTAGTCAAACTGTTTTATGAATTGGGCATTAAAAGGCCTTATGCTTAGGGCTTCCAAGCTTTTCAGATTCCTAAGGAAATGATTCAGACCTCAAAAAATATGAGACACCAAAGTACTAACAGTAAACTGCAGAGGGAGAGAATAAATGGTGAGATGTCTCCAGGACATAATGGGAGGGCAGACACAGCTAACCCATTTTGAAATTATTTCAGATTATGTAACTTGCAATGCAGGTGTGTCCTGTGCTTGTTATAAGGGAAGAGGAGGATTCAGAAACTGTGCCTGTTCTTAAAAAGGGCCTGTCCATTTTGTTTTGGCATCTGGTGCATTTCTCTGAGCTTTATTCTCCAAGTGCATTAGGCTGTGAGGTCCCCAGAGGTATTTGATTCATTTCTCTTGCCTCTGTGTCTAGCAGAGAACCAGGAATGTGCATTTAACCAAAAAGAGCTGGTGGTGCCGAGCTCTTTGATTTCCTTACCCCATGACTAGATTTTCTGAAACTGTGGAATGTATACTCCTTAAACATATAACTCATTTTCATAAGCTTTTTTTTTGACACCTGTTGAAATCTGTGGGGTAGTTGGTGACTTTAAGATTCTTCATTCAAACTTATGTTCTTGTGTCCTTTTCCTTTCCCAGATAGATGTGCCCCTTAAAGATGGTGACTCTCTCCTGAGCAGCAAGACCATTTTCTACAAGAAAGGCCTTCTTGGAGGTAACATGGCTGGTTTGCCCCAGTGGCCCACCATCAGCTGAAATCCTACAACCTCAGTTTTAGGTGGTCCCAGAGTACCTCTCATTATATAAAAAGTTTTTTTTTTTTTATACTTTTTCTTAGGGGAAATTCCATGGTTTTATCATACTTCTGAAGATGTCTGCAACCCATTAAAAGCCACTGTCACTCACTTCCCCAGGATTACTTTTCCTAGAGCCGCAGCCATGACCTGTGTGATGATAGGTCAAATTCAGGGTCTGTGCTCTCTCCAGTTTCAGTGCATTCCAAGCCCAGCTGTCTGTTTCTCTTGCCTTTCACCTCACACTGAAATTCTCGATTTCAGTAGGAGGCGACACTGCTCACCTAGTCCCAGGAGACCAGGCCCAGTGGTGCCTTGGTGACATCCTCTGGGCATCGCCTTGGGCTGTCTGTATGCCAGACCCTGTCATTCTTACCTAAACCTGCCTATGCTCTCCCCACTTGAGTGAATCAGGACTGATGAGTCTCAGGCCCACTCAGTCACCCCTGCTTTGCTGCTAAGGGGTCTGAGACGTGCTCCTTCTGTGTGTCTTTTGCTGTGGTGGCTCAGTCTGCATTCTCTCTTATCGAGACCTCCCCGTGGCAACCTTTTCTCCCCACTTCCCTTCTTGTCTTCAGTTTATAGGCCACACGGGTGCCAACATTTCTATAGAGAATGAAAGTTTGGCTATATCCTACCCCATGACTTAAAACCTTCAAGTGAGTTTTTGGCCACCTAGAAAGATCAGTCCCAGTGTCTTAGCATGATTCTTCCTGTCTGGGGCACTTTTATCCTCTTAGCTTTGCTTGGTAACACCCTGCCTGTGGTTTATGCTCCAAACTGACTTCTCCCACACCCTCCCTATTACCCCAAATCAAATGGGGGAACTGAGGCACAGAGGCTGAGAGCCATTGATGGTGTATGGGACATATCTTGTGATCACATGTGGCCAAATGCCTAAATTGTGATCCTCTTCAGAAGAAGGTTCTCCTTTAATATTTAATTTTTTTTACTACTCTTGTCTCTGGCACTAGCACTCTAACTGGCATATAGTAGAGCACAGATGTTGTTGAGGGACTTGGCTGCCTCTCAGTGACTGGCAGTATGAGGGTTGGGCAGGTTTGGCTTCACATTTGGAATTTCTGTCTTGCTTTAGAGTATAACAAGGTTTGTGTTGATTTTTGTTGGTAGCATGGTTTGTTTAGTCTTGGCTGCTTCTTTCTCTTTTTCCTTATTCTCTTTGGTCTTGTGATCCTAACCTTATTCCCATTGCCTGGAGCTGACCTCCTGCCCTTAGGGTCCTGGGACTGATATGGATTCAGAAAGTCCCTTGCTCTGGGAGAAGGGGCCACTCTCCAGTCCTGCTTTTTTTAAGAACAGTTCTAGGGCAGACTAAGTAAAACCTGAATCTATGGGGCTTGTCTTCCACATTTTCTAGACTTTAGAATGGAAAGGGGTCCAAGATCATCTGACTCATTGCCCGCCTGTGCAGATGAGGGAACTGAGGCCTAGGGAGGAGTCATGTCCAAGATTATACTGCCATGTGGCAGCAGACTACTGACTTAAACTTGGAATTATTAGATGTTCTTTGCTCACAGTTAATTTGAAATTTTATCTTGAAATGTGCTCTTTATGAGTACAGCCTGGCATCTTTCTTTTCTTCTGCCTGCCTGTAATCAAACAAGCCCGATCTTGTAACTAAGTGACCTAACAGCTGGCAGTGTTCATTATTTTTATAATTTCTTTATTTTATTTTTGGTAAACAAAGATGAGTAATTGATTGGCCTGGAACTGGTAATTGGGAAACATTTTAATCCTTTATTTTCTTCTCTAGCAGAGGGACTTAAAATGCAGGCTGTAAAATGTCAAAGCCTTCTATATTATTTTAATAACCTGAGTATAGTTTAAAGGTAAATATGGTAATACTGTGAATCTAGGCTAATTTGGGAGAAGGCCAGTTTATGTGTGTAAAAGTCAAAATTACAGGACATGCAAGGAATGCAGTCTTACTGCTCTGGGCAGGTTTGCAGGCTTGAGTGAGGAATATGGATGCTTTTCCTCACACTGGGGGTAATCTGAGAAGAACATGAATGGGGGTGTCTCTCATGCTTGGAGTCTTTTTTTCTTCATTTATTTGAAAAGCACATTATAACATTTTTATATCTTTTAATGACACTTCTTAAATAGAACCTTTTCCAGCTATTCTTCAAATAATTGCATGTCATTACAGCCTAAATTAGTGATGTCTTGGTTAAAATATTTTGTGTGTGCAAGTAACTTATAGCTACTGATAAGAATATAGACCAATGTAACCTCCTGTAAAAATCAAAGGGCAGATTTTTTCAAAGCATAAAACTGTAAAAGCATGGTGTGTTCTGGACATCGCTGCATTTAGTGAAATTGGGTAGAGGATAACCATTTCTTTTGTTCATTTTTAAAATTCATTCCATGAGAACTTATTAAGGGCTTTAGATTTCCAAGCACAGTGCAGATGCTGTGGGCACAGTGGTTTCCGCCCTCATAAGAGGTCGTCAATGCAGGGCGGTTCTGTGTCTGTCACCGGGTTAGGGGAGCCAGTTTGGTGGAGTTTGGTTTGGGGCCTGTTGAGTTTGAGGTACTCAGGGCTCTCAAATAGATTTGTGCAAAAGTTCCCTGGAGGTCCAAGACTAGAACTTACTTTACATTAAGGTAAGGTCCCTATTTAGGAGCAACTAACAGGAACAGTCAGGAAGAGAGGTTATACTGAACATTAGCTTCATTTGGGCTTGAGAAGTTTAGAAAGGTAGGCAAAATTGAGTTTTTTCTTTTCACATTCAGTTGCTATTTTAGTGATGTCGTGTTTGTAGATAAGGCAATGGTATGGTCTTCTTCTGGCATGAAACAAGTGCCTAATCTGATCATACCCCCACCTGTATGTGGACAAAATATTCTATAATTAAACTAGGACCTCAGTTTAATAGGTAGCCCTATCACCGATCTATACCTGTTGTAGTGGTATGCCTTCTAAGCCACATGGATGGAGGGGGAACTGTGGATGTTCTGCTTTTGTTGTTTATTTTGTGATACAATTAATTGATGCTTATGGTAGAAATTTTAGATAAAAAGCACTAGAGGAGGGGAAGATCACCAACCCAATTTGAATATGTTGTTATCTTTTTAGTCTTTTTTGGTGTATTTTCATGCAGCTATATAATTTTATATGAATGATTTAGTGTCTTACCTTATAAGATGAAGGTGTGACCTGTGAGCTGGACCTGAAAGTGTCGGGAGACTTTTGGCATGTGGGTCCTGTTAGTGGGGTACATTTCAGGTAGGAAGCAAATCCATATAAGAGCTGCAAGCTGGTTTAGGGTCTAGTAAATAGTCACTTTGGGTGTAGCTTAGATAAGATTTGGAGGAAATTTAAGTGGTATTCAAGACTAGAAATGAATATTGGGACAGATGATGGGAGTTTTACTATTTTTAAGTTGTTTGAGTTTTTCTGCAATTTTGTTGAAAAAGATCTTTATCCCCCTCCTGCCCCACATTTTCTATCCAGAAACATGGTCACATTAATGATATAGAGAGACTGACCCATCAGTGTGACTTTGGGGTGAGGGTGGGGACGGGTATGTAGTTTTTGAGATTTTTTGGAATAGTAACATTTTTATTTTTTGTTTTTCTTCTATTCCTGCTTTTCCAGGAGATAATGAAAGTATTACTCAGGCTTGCTTGTTTCATACCTCTACTGATTTCTTCTCTGGAGGCTGGTAAGTTAAGCATTTCCGTGTGTTATTATTTGCTAAGAGAACCTAATATTTAGAAATGTGAAATGCCTTATCTAACAGTCATTTTTGTTAACTTTTCTGTTGTATTCTAGGATACAGAGCTGCCTGGTCACAGAACTGTACTGCTGGGTATTCCTTTCAGCCTCTTTACTTCTTATTCTCTTTACACATTGGAAAACTAAAACCCAGTGAAGTTAAGAGCCCAAGGTCACATTGCTTGTTTTAGAGCAAGAGTTAAGATTCCTGTCTCCTGTGTCTAGTCCAGGCCTCTTTCCACTGTATTGCTGATTGGAGAGTATGATACAGGAAATCCTGGCTTTCTTTCTGAAGAGGTGTTAAATGTAGTCTTTGTGAACCTATAGCTGAAAACAACAAGTGACAGTTCTTTGTTTTCTTCACTTATTCATTTTCACTCTTGCCCTCTCCCTCCTCCTTTACTACAAATGCATTTAGACCTTAGCATATGCCAGGCGCTAGGTGCTGGGGATACTAAAGTGAATAATCCAGACATAACTATATGCCTGCAGGTGGTTTACATTCCAGTAGGTTTAGAAAAGTGAATATTTATTGTCATATGGTGATAAGTGTAGAGAGAAAAACAACAGGAAAGGAAGATATAGTTTTGGGATTTGGGTGGGCAGAAGGTTAAATTTTTGCATAGTGTGACCAGAAAAAGCTCACTAAGAAATTGATTTTTGAGTCAAACCTGAAGGAGAGAGCTATACAAATATGATGTTGGAGATTGGGAAAATATTCCAGGCAACATGTGCCAAGATCCTGAGAACAACAGTACTGACATGTTCCAGGAACTAAAATACCACTGTGATTGGGGCAGGGTGAAAGATGAGGGAGATGATAAAGGATGAGATAATTTGGGTAGTAATACATGTCATATGCAGATATGCTAAATAAGATTATATCTGAGAGTTGTTTATTTGATTTAGCAACTTAAAAGTCATAGGTGACATTGATCAGAACAATTTTGGTTGAGTGTAGTGTAAACCCCAGATAAATAGAGATTTATCGTTCCACTTATTTATGCATTCAGTGGTCGATTCTTGTGCCCTGACCAGGGATTGAACCTGCCACCTTGGCATATTGGGACAATGCCCTAACCAGATAAATAGAAGTATTGCTAAGACCTTACTTCAGGTTTACATTTTTTATCACTACTATTGCAATTGCTATTACCATTATCTAAATATTTAGGGGTCCTAGCTCTGCACAGGTACCATGCTAAGTGCCTAGCCACTTTTATTTTGATTCTGTCTTTTTAAAACAGCTTTATTGAGGTTATAATTGACACAATAAATCACACATGTTTAAAGTATACAATTTGGTGTGCTGACATACATACCTACCCCTGAAATCATCATCATGATCAAGATAGAGAATATATATCCATTTTTCTAAAGTTGCCTGTTAATTGGTGTTTCCTATCATGTAAGGCTACTGAAGTCTCTGTTTGGTCATCTAATGATTGGTCAGAAGTTTCATTAGAATATTTAAAGATTACTTATATATTTATTGATTTGGGGGAGAGAGAGAGAGAGAGAGAGAGAGAGAGAGAGAGAGAGAGAGAGAGAGAGAGAGAGAGAGAGAGAGATTGAGACATTGATTTATTGTTCCACTTATTTATGGATTCAGTGGTTGATTCTTGTGTCCTGACCAGGGATTGAACCTGCCAGCTTGGCATATTGGGACAATGCTCTAACTAACTGAGCAACTTGGCCAGGGTTCCTTAGACTATTTGATCCAATAAATCTTCAACCCTTTGCTGAGGGGCCCTGTGCGTGTTGGGGTATGCCTTCAAAACTCAGGCTGTTCAGAACTCTGCCTTAGTCTTCACTTTCTGCTTGTGCATAATCTTCTTTTTTAAAATATATTTTATTGATTATATTGTTACAGTAGTTCCAATTCTTTTTTTCCCCTTTGTTCCCCTCTGCCCAGTATCCCCCTTCCCTCCAGCAACCCCACCCCCCCTTAGTTCATGTCCATGGGTCGTGCATATAAATTCTTCGGCTTCATCCTTCCCTATATTATTCTTAACTTAACCCTGTCTATTCTGTACCAACCAACCATGCCTCTCTATCCCTGAACCATTTCCCCATTTCTCCCCCTCCCCCCTCCCAGTTAATAACCCTCCAAATGATCCCTATACCTATGATTCTTTTCCTATTCTGGTTTGCTTAGTTGGATTTTGTTTTTATTTTTTAGATTCAGTTGTTCATAGTTGTGAGTTTGTTGTCATTTTAGTGTTCATAGTTTTGATCTTATTTTTCTTAAGTAAGTCCCTTTGACATTTCATATAATAATGGCTTGGTGATGATGAACTTCTTTAGCTTCACCTTGTCTGGGAAGCACTTCATCTGCCCTTCCATTCTAAATGATAGCTTTGCTGGATAGAGTAATCCTGGTCGCAGGTTGCATTTCATCACATTGAATACTCTTTGCCAGTCCCTTCCTGCCTGCAAAATGTCCTCTGAGAAATCAGCTGATAGTCCTATAGGCACCCCTTTGTAGGCAACTCTCTGCCTCTCTCTTGCTGCCCCCAGGACTCTGTCTTTATCTTTCACCTTTGACATCTCAATCATGATGCGTCCTGGTGTGGTCTCCTCTGGGTCCAGCTTGCCCGGGACCCTTGTGCTTCCTGGACTTGTATGTCCAGCTCTTTCACAAAATTTGGGAAGTTTTCCTCATTTTTTTCAATTCTTGCTTCCTCATTCTGCACTGGTTGACTTTTTTTCTTCCTTATGTTCCAAATCATTGATTTGAACCCCGGTTTCCTTCCCTTCACCATTGGTTTTGTGTGGATTTTCCTTAATTTCACTTAGCATAGCCTTCACTTCTTCCCTTATGCATCTGCCATACTCAAGCATATCTGTCAAGCCTGTGAGCATCTATATCACCAGTGTTTTGAATTCTGCATCTTTTAGGTTGTCTATCTCCCTATCTGTTAGGCTGGCTATCTCCTCATCGTCGCTTAGTTCTCCCACTGGAACCTTGATCCATTCGCCATTTTGGGCCATATTTCTCATTCTGACAGGCTCCTGTGTTTGCTTGCCGCTGTGTCCCAGGTAGATCTGTTGCTCCTGTTATGTTGTAAGGGGCAGAGCCTTAGGGTTTCGTCAGTACAGGGCGACCTGTTTCACCACATTGTGGCACTATAATGGGGGAGGGGTCTGAGAGGGAACAATGCCACCTGCCCAGCACTCACCCCCTTTTCAGGCACTTCTCCCACTTCCCTATGGGACTGGTGCCTCTCTAGCTGCTGCTTTGGCCATCGTTCCCAGAATGGGTGGGTCTGCAAACGTTCTAGGGCCTTGGGGGCTCTTTAAACAAGTGGACTCTGCTGAGAGACCTGCTATTTCTTCCTCTGCCCCAAGCCCCACGTTTTTTGCACAGTCAAAAGCCATGAGGCTTGCTTTTTCCTGGTGCTGGGACCGTGAGCTGCGTGGTCTGATCAGGAGCTGGGAATGCTCCCCAGGTGTCCCTCTGGACTTTTTAAAATGTGTGACTGCAGTTTCTGCTGGCCTGCCACTGTCGCAGCTGCTGCCGCCACCACACTAATTCTCTCCGCCCTGACTCCGACCCTCCTACCTGTCTGGATGAGTATTTCTTCTTTATATCTTTGTTTGCTGGACCTCCATGCAGTTTGATTTTCTGGAACTTCTGATTGTT
This sequence comes from Furipterus horrens, assembly GCF_987537825.1. Classification (NCBI taxonomy): domain Eukaryota; kingdom Metazoa; phylum Chordata; class Mammalia; order Chiroptera; family Furipteridae; genus Furipterus; species Furipterus horrens. The sequence goes on along the minus strand of NW_028327176.1, from coordinate 81,132,887 downwards.
TCTAGTTTTGAGGTAGTTGTACTCCTTCTTAGTTGTGGAGGGAGATGCAACATGTCTGTCTATGCCTCCATCTTGGCTGGAAGTCGCTTGTGCATAATCTTAAGGTCATCCATATTTAAGAGACCAGTGCCTTCCCTGGTCTTCTCTGGGAATGTACACAGCCATGATTATGTATGCGCTCTTTTATATTATCCAGGAATGTATCAGAGCTTTTCAAATCTCCCTACGGAAATTTAATTTCCCAGATCATCCTTTTTCTTTTGGACAGATTCTTTGTCTCATTTGGTATTAGGGCTTCAAGAGACTAGTGTTAAGCAGTTGCCACTAATTGATTTTTTTGAAATGAACACTCTGGGAATAGGGCTTTTCCTGTGGACCTCTGAGTCAGGACAATGCCAACACCACTCTGTGAGTGTAACTTTCACAGAGGTGCCACTCAGGTCAAATTGTGGCAGTGCTCAGGAATTGGACTTTTAATGGGGCTCGAAACCTGGTTTGCTTTTGCTAGCCTACTGGTTTTTACACCTACTGTATTTGAAAGGCTGCTTGTTTTCAAGTTTCTAGTGGAGTTGGGAAAACAAGAGGATGAGAGTAACTTAAGCCACAAATTCTGTTGTCCTGAGATTCACCTGGTGCTGGTGTTTTTTAGTTTTGTTTGTTTTTGGTTTTTTTTTATCCTCAACCAAGGACATGCTTATTGATTTTAGAGAGCGGGGAAGGGAGGGAGAAAGAGAAGAAGGAAACATAAATGTGAGAGAGAAACATCAGTCAGTTGCCCTTCATACACACCCCGACTGGGACCGAACCGGCAACCTAAGCATGTGCTCTGACTGGGAAGTAAACCAGCAACCTTTCAGTTTGTGTGATAATGCCCAACCAACTAAGCCAGACTGGCCAGGGCACTGCTAGTTTTTTTTTTTAATAAATGTTCTGATTGTTGCAACGCTTTAATTTAGAAAACTTTCTAGTCTTTTTGTTGTGTTTACAGAGGAGTGAATTATATGGAGACCCTCACTCTGCCATTCTGGAACTCCTGCCTCAAAAGCTCAGTTTTTTGTTTTGTTTTTGTTTTTGTTTTTTAACATAAGGATATCCAATTTGTTTAAAAGACTATATTTTCTCCACTGAATTTCTTTCATGCCTTTGTAAAAAATCAGTTGAATATGCTTGTGTAATTCGTTTCTGGAACCTCTTTTCTGTTCAGTGATCTATTTATCTTTATGTCAATACTACACTGTCTTAATTTATGTGGCTGTATAATGTTGAAGTAAAGCAGTGTAACTCTTTCAACTTTGTTTTTTAAATCAAAATTTGATTTGAGTAATTATGTAACAATTATATAAATTTTTTTGCCCTGGCTGGTTTGGCTCAGTGGATTGAGCGTCGGCCTGCGAGCTAAGTGTCGCTGGTTCGATCTTCCAGTCAGGGCACATCAGAGAAGGAAAACTCTGACTCCAAAAAACCTCCGCTGCCTTGCGGCATACCTCTTCAGGGAAAAGGCTAAGGGAGTAAACCCCGACAGAAAATCCGGAGCCGGAGTCCCTAAGGCGGTTTGACGCTGTAGTCAACACCGGCAACTCCTGCGGCGCACCTGAAGCCAAGCTGTATTGACTCCGTCTTTCCTTTGGATCCTTCAGCTGAGAAGAGAGGGGGGGTCTGCTGCATGGGCAACAGCAGACCCTCCATATCACCCTGCCCAGGCTCTGTAGCTTCAGCTTCACTGGAGAGGACACTCCAGCGTCATCGCAAGATGTCGATTCAACACGGGAGGAGACAGATACCGTGTCACTCCCGAGTCGGACTGCACAACCATTCTCGGCGGTACAGATAGACTCTTAAGAAGCTACACCATCGTCTCTCGAGACGGACGGCTGCCGCCGCCGACGATATATAAATTTTAGAATCATCTTGTTAATTTGTACAAAAAGTTCTCATATTTCATGGGGATTGAGTTGGATATAATCCAATTTTGGGACACTTAACATCTTAATGATATTGAGTGTATATTTAATGAACACAGTATATATTTCTTTATTTACTTAGATCTTGTTTAATTTATGTAAGCACCATTTTATAATTTAATTGGATAGGTCTGATGCATCTTTTGTCAGCTTTATCCTCAATTATTCATATATTTTTGTGCCAATGTAAATAGAATTTTTTAAAAATTCAGTTTTTAATTGTTCTTAGCTAGTGTATGCAAACCCATTAAATTCTGCATACTAATATTACATTACAATTTACTAATCCTTCTAGGTCTTTTGTAGATTTCATAGTATATTCCATATAGATGATTATGTTGTCTTCAGATAAAGCCATTTCATTTTCCACTTTAATCTGGATCCATTTATTATTTTTTTTCTTGCCTTAGTGTGCTAATTAGATCTTCCAGTACAATGTTGAATAGAAGTGATTAGAGGGGTGAGGGAAGATGGCGGAGGAGTGAGGGGAGGCTGTGCTCTCAGGCTCCCGAGACCCGTCTGTAGTTTGGACTAATTGCAGACAGAACATCTCAGTGAGCAGCTGGACACTGGCAGGAGTTGAGCCTTGGCACTGCTGGATTAGAGAAAAAACATCTGGAAACAACCTGTTTAGTGAGGATAGCGGAAGAAAAAGGGACAAAATGGGATTCCTGACAAGGGTGGCTGCCCGAGCTGCGGCTGAAAGGACACAAAGGCTTTTTGGAGACTACAGGCTTCCCCAGAGGGGAGTCAGGAGGAAAGTAGATCTTTGACCACTGGCAGAGATGGGACTTGACCAGGTGGCATTGGTGCTGGAAGACGGGAGACAGCATGTTGCTGAGCAAGTGAAATCGTAATTTTTCCTTTGTATTTTTCTCTTGTGAACTGCAGAGAGGAGGGGAAAGTTTGGGGATGATAGGACATTCTTGAGGAGCGCAGGTGCAGAAGTGCACTTGCCCACACTCCAACCCTCCCCTCGGGTCGCGGGCGCACATAGGGAAGTGTCCTCATTCACTGGCCCAGGTGCACAGGGCCACGTGTCCAGGTGCCCCCTGGACACACCCCAACAGACATAAGATCAGTGCCCCAACGGGCGCAGGGAGGGCCCACTGGACATACAGAAGACTGTGAGCAGTCGTCCCTGGCCAGCTGCAGTGGGCGCCAGGCTGGAGCACAAAGCACCTGCTCAGGCTCTGCTCCTGCCCGCCGAGGCGGGTGCGGGAATGGTGGGCTGCAGCAAATCACAGATACTCACGTCTAATGAGCACAAGTGTTTAGCGCGGTGCGGCAGGCCTGAGGCTAGCTCCCCGGCTGCCTTGGGTGCACACGGGCGCGCGAGCGCAAAAATACCTCGCTGGCTTCATAGAGACGCCAACCGCTCACTTCCACTGTGCACGAGTGTCTGGGGCCCAGCACTGGGAGGTGAGAGACCGATTCCTGGAGCACAGTGAGGCAGGCCTGAGGCTAGCTCCCCGGCTGCCTTGGGAAACTCCCGGAGCGCTGTGCAGCAGGCCTGAGGTAAGCTCTTGGGCCGCCTTACGTGCTCACAGGCGTGCGTGCAAGGACACCTTGGCTAGCTCCAACAGGTGCTGAAGGAACGCACCGTGCGGGGGCACACCACTGCTGCAAGGAACAGGAACCTCTGACCTGCCTCATTAGACCAGCTGTGGACACAGAAAAACAAGACAACACACAAAGGCTGAATTGACATCTCCACAAAAGAATTCAAGACAAAGTGGATAGAGTGACTCTCAATCAACTAGCCAGAAGGAAGATCCTAACAAAAAGCATCTGAAATATAACCAGACAGCACAAACAAACGACATAGAGGGTACCCCAAGAACATCAGGCTCAGGAGATCAAAGAGACTGCACCACTGAAACCCCTAGATCTCCCATAAAGAATCTCATACCACAAAGGTGGGAAGGCAAAGCAGACAAATCCAAAAAACAAAAAAACAACAACAAAAAAGAAGAATCCAACATGGTAAGATGCAGAAACAACCTCTCAATGAAAAGAAAAGAGAAATCCCCTGAAACAGAGGTAGATGGAATAGACATAGCCCAAATGTCAGACATGGAATTCAAAACTATGGTGGTGAAGAAGCTCAAACTACTCAACAACCTCAAAAACAACTATGACAACCTCCAAGGAAGTTACCAACAGCTCCAAGAAAATTACAGGGAACTTGCAGAGAACTACACCAGCATAAAAAAAGACATAGAAACTATCAACAAGAACCAGGAAGAAATGAAGAATACAGTCTCTGAACTGAAAAACACAGTAGAATCAGTCAAAAGCAGACTAAATGAAGCAGAAGATCGGATTAGTGAGTTAGAAGATAAGGTAGGAAAAAAATTCTCAGACGATACAGCAAAATGAAAAAAGATTCAAAAAGTATGAAGAAGAGGTAAAGGACTTACAGGATAGCATAAGGAAGAACAATATAAGAGTAATTGGAATTAAAGACGGATCAGAAGAACAAGGAATAGATAAACTGATAGGAGAAATAGTGACAGAAAATTTTCCCAACCTGATGAGAGAAAAAGTTATGCGAGTCCAGGAAGCACAGAGAGTTTCAATAAAGAGAAACCCAAAAAAACCCACTCCAAGGCACATCATAGTTAAAATGGCAGCATTCAAAGACAAAGAGAGAATCCTAAAAGCAGCAAGAGAAAAACAGCAAATAACTTACAAGGGAGCTCCAATAAGGCTATCGACCGATTTCTCAACAGAAACACTACAAGCCAGAAGGGAATGGTCAAAAATATTTCAAGCAATGAAAAACAAAGGCCTGCAACCAAGAATACTCTACCCAGCAAGGCTCTCATTCAAAATGGAAGGTGAAATAAGGAGTTTCTCAGACAAAGGAAGACTAAAAGAATACATCTCCACCAAACCAACATTGCAAGAGATGCTAAAGGGACCATTCTAAGAAAAAGGAAGAGAAAAAACAAAAAAAGAGTAGAGGAACAGAGGTACAAAGGGAAATGAATAAACACACCTCAATAATCACCTTAAATGTAAATGCATTAAATGCTCCAATTAAAAGACATAGGGTAACGGAATGGATAAGAAAACAGGACCCACATATTTGCTGTCTACAAGAAACAAACCTCAAAACAAAAGACTTACATAGACTGAAAGTAAAGGGATATAAAAAAATATTCTAAGCAAACAGACCGGAAAAAAAAGCTGCGGTAGCAGTCCTCATATCAGACTAAACAGATTTCAAAGCAAGGGCAATAAAAAGAGACAAAAAAGGACATTTTATAATACTTAAATGAACAGTCCATCAAGAAGATATAACACTGATAAACATATATGGACCCAACATAGGAGCACCCAAATACATAAAGCAAATACTAGAAGACCACAAAAGGGATATTAACAACAACACACTCATAGTAGGGGACTTCAACACTCCATTATCAACAATAGACAGATCATTGAAGCAAAGAAACACTGAGGATATACAAGCATTGAACAACACACTAAACCACATGGACTTCACTGATATATATAGAACTTTTCACCCCAAAGAAGCAAAATATACATTCTTTTCAAAGGCACATGGGACATTTTCAAAGATAGACCACATAATAGGACACAAAACAAGCCTCAACAAACTCAAGAAAATTGAAATCATATTGTTAGAAACAAGGACATAGTGACTCCCAAACCAGTAAAAAAGTCATTAGTAACAAAGGGCAAATGTAATTAAAGGGTCTTAAGGGCAAATGTAATTAGAGGGTCTCTGAGAAGGGAGCTGACAGCACTGGCATATCTACAAACCACAGAAGGGGCGTTTAGATAACCGTGATAGATTGTAACTCCGGAGTAACCAGTCATGGAGAAACAGGGAAGAAGGAGAGGGGAGGGGGAGCTAATTGTGTTAGGGCGGGGAAGCTAATCGCTCTCACTTCAGGGCAAAGAAGATAATCACTTTAGGGTGGAGAACATAATCACTTTAGGGTGGAAAAGATAATCACTTTAGGGTGGCAATTTCAGGGTGGAAAAGATAATTACTTTAGGGTGGCAATTTCAGGGTAGGGAAGCTAAGACTATAAAACCAGTTTCCTTTGTCTACTTGGCGCGCACATTCTCCTGGCTGTGAGGGTGCGCCTGGCTCTGCAGACTCATGAATAAAGACCTCGTTTTACTGCTGAAGTCCTGTGTCCCAGTTTTTATTGTGAGCGTTTCTCACAATATCAAGCATCTTTTCAGACCACAATGCCTTGAAACTAAAAATCAACCTCAGAGAAAAAAATGGAAGACACCCAAACTCATGGAGAATGAATAACATGCTATTAAATAACGAATGCGTTAACAATGACATCAAGAAATTTCTAGAAACTAATGACAATGAACACACAACAGCCCAAAACCTATGGGACACAGCAAAAGCAGTCCTAAGAGGGAAGTTCATACCAATACAGGCATATCTGAAAAGAATAGAGGAATCTCAAATAAAAAATCTAACCCTAAAGCTACAAGCACTAGAACAACAACAAACAAAGCCTAGGGCAAGAAGAAGGAAGGAAATCATCAAGATCAAAGCAGAATTAAATGACATAGAGACTAAACAAACAATCCAAAAAATCAACAAAACTAGGAGCTGGTTCTTTGAAAAAATAAACAAAACCGACAAGCCTCTAGCCAGGCTCATCAAGAAAAAAAGAGAGAAGACCCAAATAAACAAAATCACAAATGAAAGAGGAGAAATCACGACTGATACCACACAAATACAAACGATAGTACGAAATGACTACAAACAACTGTATGGCAAGAAATTTGACAACCTAGAAGAAATGGATAAGTTTCTAGAAAATATAACCTTCCAAAACTGAATCAAGAAGAAGTAGAAAGTCTCAACACACTAATAACAAAGAAGAAAATTGAAACAGTAATCAAAAATCTCCCTGCACACAAAAGCCCTGCTCTGCATGGCTTCACAGGTGAATTTTACAAAACATTTAGGGAAGAACTAACTCCTATCCTCCTCAAACGATTCCAAAAAATCCAAGAAGACGGAAAAATCCCAAACTCTTTCTATGAAGCCAGTATTACCCTAATCCCAAAACCAGGTTAAGACACAACAAAGAAAGAAAATTACAGGCCAATATCACTGATGAACATAGATGCTAAAATCTTCAATAAAATATTGGCACACAGGATCCAGCTAAACATCCAAAAGATCATACACCACGATCAAGTGGGATTCATCCCAGGGATGCAAGGATGGTTTAATATTTGCAAATCAATAAATACATCATCTAAAAACAATGAAAGGCAAAAATCACATGATCATTTCAATAGATGCAGAAAAAGCATTTGATAAAGTACAATACCTATTTATGATGAAAACACTCAGCAAAATGGGAATAGAGGGAGCATACCTTAACATAATTAAGGCTATATATGAGAAGCCTGAAGCCAACATCATCTCAATGGACAAAAACTAAAAGCATTCCCCCTGAAATCAGGAACTAGACAAGGCTGTCCACTCTCTCCACTCCTATTCAACATAGTCTTGGAAGTCCTAGCCACAGCAATCAGATAAGGAAAAGAAATAAAAGGCATCCAAATTGGGAAAGAAGAAGGAAAACTATCATTATATGCAGATGACATGATAGTATACCTAGAAAGCCCTATAAAGTCCACTAAAAGACTACTTGATATAATAAGTGAATTTGGCAAAATAGCAGGGTACAAAATAAATATACAGAAATCTACGGTATTTCTTTACACCAACCATAAAATATCAGATATGAGGCAAAAAAGAGAATACCATTTACTATAGCAACAAGAAAAATAAAATACCTAGAAATAAACTTAACCAAAGAGATAAAAGACCTGTACACTGAAAATGATGCAACATTGAAGTAAGAAATTAAGGAAGATACGAGTAAATGGAAGCAAATACCATGTTCTTGGATGGGAAGAATCAACATCATCAAAATGGCCATACTACCCAAAGCAATTTACAGATTCAATGCAATCCCTATTAAAATATCAATGACATATTTCACTGACCTAGAACAAATACTCCAAAAATTCATATGAAACCAAAAAAGACCCCGAATAGCAAAAGCAATCTTGAAACAGAAGAACATAGCAGGCGGAATCACGATACCAGACATCAAACAATACTACAAAGCCACTGTGATCAAAACAGTCTGGTGCTGGCATAAGAACAGACATATAGATCAATGGAACAGAATAGAGAGTCCAGAAATAAACCCAGGCCTCTATGGTCAACTAATATTTGATAAAGGAGGAAGGAACATAAAATGGAGTGAGAAGAGCATCTTTAACAAATGGTGCTGGGAGAACTGGACAGGGACATGCAAAAAATGAAACTAGACCACCAACTTACACCACACACAAGAATAAACTCAAGATGGATTAAAGACTGAAATGTAAACCGTGACACCATAAAAGTCCTAGAGGAAAACAGGCAGGAAAATTTCAGATATCCCACGTAACAATATCTTCACGGATACGTCTCCTAAGGCAAGAGAAATAAAGGAAAAATAAGTATATGGGACTACATCAAACTAAAGAGTTTCTGCTCAGCAAAAGAAAACATCAGCAAGATGAAAAGGAAACCAACCATATGGGAAAACATGTTTGCCAATGACATCACAGACAGGGGACTGATCTCTAAAATATGTAAAGAGCTTATACGACTCAACATCAAGAAAACGAACAACCCAATTAAAAAATGGGCAAAGGACCTGAACAAACACTTCTTCAAAGAGGACATACAGAAGGTCCATAGACACACGAAAAAATGGTCAGCATCATTGGCCATCAGAGAGATGCAAATAAAAACCACAATGAGGTATCACTTTACACCTGTCAGAATGGCCATCATCAACAAATCAACAAACAACAAGTGCTGCGAGGATGTGGAGAAACGGGAACCCTAGTGCATTGTTGGTGGGAATGCAGACTGGTGCAGCCACTGTGGAAAACAGTATGGAATTACCTCAAAAAACTAAAAATGGAACTGCCTTTTGAACCAGCGATTCCACTGCTAGGATTATACCCGAAGAATCTTGAAACCCCAATTCAAAAGAACTTACGCACCCCTATGTTCATAGCAGCACTGTTTACAATAGCTAAGTGCTGGAAACAGTCTAAGTGCCCATCTGTAGATGAGTGGATCAAAAACCTGTGGTACATTTACACAATGGAATACTATGTAGCAAAAAGAAACAAGGAACTCCTGCCATTTGCGACAACATGGATGGAACTAGGGAGAATTATGCTTAGTGAAATAAGCCAGGCAAAGAAAGAAAAATACCATATGATATCAACTAATACAGGAGACTAAAGAACAACATAAACAAACAAACTAAATAGGACAAGGAGCAGAATAACAGTCAATAGGGGGGAGTGGGGAGGAAGAGAAGGGGAATAAGTAAGGGAAGGGTCTAGTCAAGGAACGTGTATAAATGATTTATGGACATGGACAACGGGGAGTGATATGATTGTGGGAGAAGGGATGGGCTGGGTTGGGGGGAGCTCTGGGGGGAAAATTGGACAACTGTAATTGAAAAACCAAAAAAAAAAAAAAAAAAAGAAAATTTCAATAAAAATAAATTTGTAAATCAGGAAAAAATAAATAGAGAAGTGATTAGAGAGGACATCCTTACCTTACTCCTATATAAGAGGGCAGTAGATTTCTCATAGTTGTCCTTTATTAGGTTCAGGAAATTCCTCTCTATCCCTAGTTTGCTGAGTTTTTATCAAGAATAGACCTTTGATCTTATAGATTGCTCTTTCTGCATCTATTGAGGTAATTATATAGTTTTTCTCTTAAATTCTGTTAATATATAGAATTTTATTAATTGACTTTTTGGGGTGTGAATTCAACTTTGCATTTCTAGGATGTTATGTATATCATAAAGTGTTATCCTTTTTTGATATATTGTAGTATTAAGTTTGTACACTGTTTTAAAGAAAGTTTGCATGATGTAGATGTTTACTTTTTTTCTTGTAATGTCTTTGTCTGGCTTTGGGAATAGAGCAGTGCTGACCTTAGAGAGTGAACTGGGAAGTGTTACTGACTTCAGTTTTCTGAGAGTTTGTGTAAAACTGATGCTTTTTCCATGAATACACCAGTGAAGCCATCTAGGCCTGAAATTTTCTTTGTTGGAGGGTTTTTAGCTACAAATTCATTTTCTTTAATATCTATAGGGCTATTCAGGTATTTATTTCTTCTTGAGGGAGCTCTTATAGTCTGTGACTTTCAAGGAATTTGCTCATTTCACAATAAGTTATTGAATTTAATTGGCATTAATTGGTTTTTAATATTTCCTCATTATCTCTTTAAAAGTGTTTTTTTTTTTAATCCTCACCTGAGGACATTTTCTTATTGCTTCAAGAGAGAGGAAGGGAGAGAGAGAAACATTAAGGTGAGAGAGAAAGTGTTGATTGGTTGCCTCCCATACATGCCTGTACCGGGGATCGACGTCTGGACTGGACATCGCATGTGTATGTGCCGAGGCAGGGGATTAAACCCACAATCTAGGTATATGCCCTGACCAGGAATCAAACCCAGACTGATCAGTGTTTTTTCCTGATCAGTCTGGCTGGAGATTTGATCAGTCATAATTGGTTTTCTGAAAGAACTGGCTTTTGGTATCTTTGATGTTTCTCTATTGTTTTTCTGTTTTCCATTTCATTGATTGCCTCTTGGATCTATATTATTTTTTATCTTCTGCTTACTTTGGGTATGATTTTTTTATAGTTTATTAAGTGGAGACTAAAATAATCAATTTGATATATTTTTTTCTTATATAGACATTCAGTGCTGTGGGTTTTCCTTAACCACTGTTTCCATTGCATACCATCAGTTTTGACATGTGTTTTCCCTCCCTTTTTATTTCTTCTTTGACTTATGGGTTATTTAGAAAAATGTTTCTTAGTTCTTTTTTAATGAATAATACTTTTACCGTGGAAGTTCTGTTCAAATCTGCTGGTACTTTATGGAGCTGATAAATTAGAACAGTATGGCTTCCCAGCTAACTGTATTTTATATCCATTTAAAATGTTTTCTCAAATATATTGGGAATTCCTAGGTATCTTTCTGTTACTACTTTCTAATTGAATCTCATTTCACTGGAGAAAATAACTTTTGACTAATTTGAATCCTTTTAAATTTATCAATCATTGGCTTATGAGCAAGGATATTGTATATCTTAGTAAGTTTGTTGCATTTACTTAAAAAATGTATACAGTAGTCCCTCGCTATATCGCAGTTCACTTATTGTGGCCTCATTGTATCACAGGATTTTAAAAAATATTATATTTAATTATTTATCACAGATTTTTTGCTATATTGCGGGATTTTGCAGTACTGTATATGTATGTTGTTAAAGTTATGTAGGTTTAAGAGTGTAGAATAAATGTAAGGTTCCTACTCTCAGGGGGGTCTGGAACGTAATACCTGCAATAAGTGAGGGAATACTGTATTCTATTGAGTAGGATTTTCTATAAATATTAATTATGCCAAATTGGTTGATATGTTACACAAATCTTTTATATCATTAATGATTAGTTATGTAATTGTTCTACCTGTTCTATTAACTATTGTGAGTAGGGTATGGGAATCTCTGACTATGATTGTGGGTTTCTCTATTTCTTCTTGTAGTCTAGCAGTTTTTGCTTCAAGTATTTTGAAGCACTGTTAGTAGGTGAGTAAACATTTAGGATTACTATATACTTCTTAATGAATGTCTCCTTTGTCTTGATGAAATGACCCTTTTATTACTGATGATATATACTGTAAAATCTAGTTTGGTTGTTAACAATATAAAAACCATTTAAACCTTCTTTTGCTTAGTGTTAATGTGTTCTACTCCCCCACCACATTTTTAAAACTTCTGAAATATTTGTATCTTTATATTTAAAATGTGTAAGTACTGTGACTGTGTGTGTGTGTGTGTGTGTGTGTGTTAGGCAGCATACAATTGGATCCTTCTTTATATATTCTGACCATCTCTGCCTTTCAATTGGGGTGTTTAGACCATTAAAAAATTTTAATATGGCTATTAATATATTTGGGTTTAAATTTAGGATCTTGTTATTTTAGTTTCTATTTATGCCATTCATTCTTTATTTTTTCTCTTTTTGGTTTGAATGAGGATTTTTTTTTTTAATTGATCTGACTTTTGGATTGATTAAGGGTTTTCATGACTCATTTTATCTCCTGTGTTGGCTTATACTAGTAACTGTTTTTGTTTTTTAAATAACTTCTCTCAGGTTTCTAGTATCCATCTTTAATTTAACACCATTTACCTTTACATGATACTATACTATTTCACAGATATTATAAAGATCTTAAAGTAGTATACATCCCACTTAGAACTTGACTCTATTGTTTCCATGTGTTTTGCTATTTTATGTTATAAATCTCACAATACACTATTATTTTTGCTTTAAACATAGTTATTTTGAAAGATATCTAAATATTAAGAAAAATTATTTTAAAATAACATGTAGTAAACATTTCTAGTGTTTTTATTCCTTTGTGTAGATTCCTTTTTCATTTGATATTATTTTCTTTATTTGTGAAGGAATTTATATATTTTTCTGATAGTGCAGGTCTACTGGTGATTAATTTTTACAGCTTTTATAAATATGAAAAAGTTTATTCTGCCTTTAGTTTTGAAAGGTAGGTGGATTTTTTTTTTTCTTTCAGTACTTACCTTTATTCCACTTTCTTCTGGCATGTATTGTTTCTGGGAAGAACACTGCATCATTTTTTTCTTTGTTTGGTAGTTTTCTCCATGGTTCTTCTGCTTGCGGTTCACTGTGATTTTGGGGTCTGTGAGTTCCTCATTTTCATAAAATCTTGAAAAATTTCAACCTGTATGTCTTCAGATATTCTTTCTGTTTCACTCACCTTTCATCTTCTTCAAGAATTCCTATTGCATATATTGAAGTTGTCTTGCATCTAGATAACTAATGCCTTGTGAGTTTTATGTTATTTTTCTCACTGTTTAATGTTTAATTTTGAGTATTTTCTAATGCTGTCTTAAAGTTTACTTAACTTTTCTTCTAACTTTTCTTCAAATCTGCCATTAATCATATACTGTGTTATTTTTTAAAATCAATATTATAGTTTTCATCTCTGGAAATTTAAGTTTTTAAAAGAAACTCTCATGTCTCTTCTTAACATGTACGATCTAGTGTATTGATCAAGTGAATTGCAATAGTAATAATTATTTTAATTTTTCCATTCTATCATCTCTGTCATTTTCTGTGTCAGTATTAAATATTTTCTCATCACTGTTGGTTATATGATCTTAATTTTTCCATACCTAGTAACTTTTGATTAGATGCTAGACATTGTTATATTTACCACGTGGGATGCTGGATATTTTTGTATTATAAAAATGTTGAGTTTGTTCTGTGACAGGTTTGTTACTTAAAAATAGTTGATCTTTTCAGGTCTTGCTTTTAAATTTTTTTAAAATTTATTTTTATTTTTTCATTTTTTGGTTTTTCAATTATAGTTGTCCCATTTTCCCCCATTTCTCTCCGCCACTCAGCCCACCCCTTCTCCCACAATCATATCCCTCCCCATTGTTCATATCCATGAGTCATTTATACACGTTCTTTGACTAAACCCTTCCCTTACTTATCCTCCTTCTCTCCCTCCCCCCACCCCCCTATTGACTGCTATTCTGCTCTTTGTCCTATTTAGTGTGTTTGTTTGTGTTGTTCTTTAGTTTCCTGTATTAGTGGATATCATATGGTATTTTTCTTTCTTTGCCTGGCTTATTTCACGAAGCACAATTCTCTCTACTTCCATCCATGTTGTCGCAAATGGCAGGAGTTCCTTGTTTCTTTCTGCTTCATAGTATTCCATTGTGTAAATGTACCACAGGTTTTTGATGCACTCATCTACAGATGGGCATTTAGGCTGTTTCCAGCACTTAGCTATTGTAAACAGTGCTGCTCTGAATATAGGAGTGCGTAAGTTCTTTTGAATTGGGGTTTCAAGATTCTTCGGGTATAATCCTAGCAGTGGAATCGCTGGTTCAAAAGGCAGTTCCATTTTTAGTTTTTTGAGGTAATTCCATACTGTTTTCCACAGTGGCTGCACCAGTCTGCATTCCCACCAACAGTGCAGTAGGGTTCCCGTTTCTCCACATCCTCGCCAGCACTTGTTGTTTCTTGATTTGTTGATGATGGCCATTCTGACTGGTTTGAAGTGGTATCTCATTGTGGTTTTTATTTGCATCTCCCTGATGGCTACTGATGTTGAGCATTTTTTCATGTGCCTATGGGCCTTCTGTATGTTCTCTTTAGAGAAGTGTTTGTTCAGGTCCTTTGCCCATTTTTTAATTGGGTTGTTCGTTTTCTTGATGTTGAGTTGTATAAGCTCTTTATATATTTTAGAGATCGGTCCCCTGTCTGTGATGTCATTGGAAAATATGTTTTCCCATATGGTTGGTTTCCTTTTCATCTTGCTGATGTTTTCTTTTGCTGAGCAGGAACTCTTTAGTTTGATGTAGTCCCATTTGTTTATTTTGTCCTTTATTTCTCTTGCCTTAGGAGATGCATCCATGAAGATATTGTTATGTGAGATATCTGAAATTTTTCTGCCTATGTTTTCCTCTAGGACTTTTATGGTGTCATGGTTTACATTTAAGTCTTTGATCCATCTTGAGTTTATTCTCGTGTGTGGTGTAAGTTGGTGGTCTAGTTACATTTTTTGCATGTCCCTGTCCAGTTCTCCCAGCACCATTTGTTGAAGAGGCTCTTCTCACTCCATTCTATGTTCCTTCCTCCTTTATCAAATATTAGTTGACCATAGAGGCCTGGGTTTATTTCTGGACTCTCTATTCTGTTCCACTGCTCTATATGTCTGTTCTTATCTCAGTACCAGACTGTTTTGATCACAGTGACTTTGTAGTATTATTTGATATCTGATGTAGTGATTCCTCCTTCTGTGTTTTTCTGTCTCAAGATTGCTTTTGCTATTCGGGGTCTTTTTTGGTTCCATATGAATATTTGGAGTATTTGTTCTAGGTCTGTGAAATATGTCATTGATATTTTAATAGGGATTGCATTGAATCTGTAAATTGCTTTGGGTAGTATGGCCATTTTGATGATGTTGATTCTTCCCACTCAAGAACATGGTATTTGCTTCCATTTATTTGTACTTTCCTTAATTTCTTTTTTCAATGTTATGTAATTTTCAGTGTACAGGTCTTTTATCTCTTTGGTTAAGTATTTTTTTTAATGTGTTTTATTGATTATAATGTTACATTTGTCCCAATTTCCCTTCCCTCTTCTCCCCTCCACCCAGTGGCCCCGCTCCCTCCAGTTGTCCCCCCTTTTTTGACCATGTCCATTAGTTGTGCATATAGTTCTTCTCAACCTCTCTCTGTCTATTCCATTCCCTCCTACCATGCTCCTTAATTCCTATATCATCTCCCTCCCTCTCCCCCTTCCCCCTCCCTGCTGACCTCCCCCCAATATGTTCCCCATACCTATAGTTCTTTTTCCACTCTCGTTGCCTGTTTAATTTGCCTTTGTTTCAATTCCCTAGCTTCTGTTGTTGTTTCTTGTGATGCAGTTTTCATTTTAGTGTTCATAGTTTTGATCCTCCTTTTTCTAAACCAGTCCCTTTAACATCTCATATAACAGTGGTTTGGATCTAATGAACTCTTTCAGTTTTATTTTGTCCTGGAAACACTTTCTCTGCCCTTCTATTCTGAATGACAATTTCGCTGGATAGAGTATTTGTGGTTGTAGGTTTTTGCTTTTCATTACTTTGAATACTTCTTGCCAGTCCCTTCTTGCCTATAGGGTCTCCTTTGAGAAGTCAGCTGATAGTCTAATTGGGACCCCTTTGTACATGATTCTTTTCTTCTCTCTTGCTGCTTTTAAGATTCTATCTTTAATTTTTGACATTTTGATTATAATGTGTCTTGGTGTGGTTCTCCCTGGGTCCAGTTTTTCTGGAACTCTCTGTGCTTCCTGGACCTGTAAGTCTATTTCCTTCCCCAAGTTTGGGAAGTTCTGCTTTATTATATTTTCACTTAATTTTTCAATTTCTAGTTCTTAGCCCTCTGGCAAACCAATGATTCTTATGTTGGGCCTTTAATAGCTGTCCCGGAGGTTTCTGATCCTCTCATCATTTTCCTTGCTTCCCGTTTTTTCTCTCTGCACTGGTTGACTGTTTGTTCCTTCTTTGTGTTCTGGTTTGTTGATTTGAACTCTGGATTTTATTTCCTCACCATCTGTCTCGTATGTGGTTTTGTTCCTTTCAGTATGAGTGTTTTTCGATTCTTTTTCATCTTTTTCCAGATCTTTTGTTAATTCTGTAAGCCACCTGATAACAATGGCCCTGAACTGAGCCTCTAACAGGTTTCTTATTTGTTCATCTGTCAGGTTCTTCATCTGTTGCCTGGTGAGCTGTGCCACCAGGATTTCTATAGTTGTCTGCCTCATTTTGACAGATGCGTTTTGTTTTCTTGGGCCGGCTATAGGGGGCAGTGCCTGTGTACTCGTCACAACCCAGCGACCAGTGGCGATCCGCAACCTATTTCGCAGCGCTGTGGCGGTTTGTGTGGGGGCGGGGGTCCAAGATGGATTCACACAGTTATTCCGCTCAGAGACCAGGATCCGCCCTCCTGCCTCCTGGGCCTCACTGTTCGAGGCGATGTGGTGGCTGCTTTCCCCAGCATTGGGGTCGCGAGCCGCCGGGGTTTAACTGCAGCCGGATTGTCCTCCCTGCCACTGGGATTGTCCTCCCTGCCGCTGGGATTGTTCTCCCCGCCACTGTCCCTGGTGCAACCGCAAACAGCACCACCCACTTTCGCTCTTCCTACCTGCCCAAAGAGTGCCGCTGGTTTATAACTTCATACGTTGGGCTTCCGTGTAATTTTATTTTCTGGAATTTCTAGTTATCTTTTGTTTTGAAGTAGTTGTATTCCTCTCTAGTTGTAGAGGGAGGCCGAGCATGTCCCTCTAAGCCTCCATCTTGGCCAGAAGTCTCTTTGGTCAAGTTTATTCCTAGGTATTTTATTTTTCTTGTTGCTATAGTAAATGATATTCTCTTTTTTTCTCTGTCTCTGATATTTTATTGTTGGTGTACAGAAATGCCGTAGAATTTTGTATATTTATTTTGTACCCTGCTATTTTGCCAAATTCACTTATTATATCAAGTAGTCTTTTAGTGGACTTTATAGGGTTTTCTAGGTATACTATCATGTCATCTGCATATAATGATAGTTTTCCTTCTTCTTTCCCAATTTGGATGCCTTTTATTTTTTTTTCCTTATCTGATTGCTGTGGCTAGGACTTCCAAGACTATGTTGAATAGGAGTGGAGAGAGTGGAAAGCCTGTCTAGTTCCTGATTTCAGGGGGAATGCTTTTAGTTTTTGTCCATTGAGATGATGTTGGCTTCAGGCTTCTCATATATAGCCTTAATTATGTTAAGGTATGCTCCCTCTATTCCCATTTTGCTGAGTGTTTTCATCATAAATAGGTATTGTACTTTATCAAATGCTTTTTCTGCATCTATTGAAATGATCATGTGATTTTTGCCTTTCATTGTTTTTAGATGATGTATTTATTGATTTGCAAATATTAAACCATCCTTGCATCCCTGGGATGAATCCCACTTGATCGTGGTGTATGATCTTTTGGATGTTTAGCTGGATCCTGTGTGCCAATATTTTATTGAAGATTTTAGCATCTATGTTCATCAGTGATATTGGCCTGTAATTTTCTTTCTTTGTTGTGTCTTAACCTGGTTTTGGGATTAGGGTAATACTGGCTTCATAGAAAGAGTTTGGGATTTTTCCGTCTTCTTGGATTTTTTGGAATCGTTTGAGGAGGATAGGAGTTAGTTCTTCCCTAAATGTTTTGTAAAATTCACCTGTGAAGCCATGCAGAGCAGGGCTTTTGTGTGCAGGGAGATTTTTGATTACTGTTTCAATTTTCTTCTTTGTTATTAGTGTGTTGAGACTTTCTACTTCTTCTTGATTCAGTTTTGGAAGGTTATATTTTCTAGAAACTTATCCATTTCTTCTAGGTTGTCAAATTTCTTGCCATACAGTTGTTTGTAGTCATTTCGTACTATCGTTTGTATTTGTGTGGTATCAGTCGTGATTTCTCCTCTTTCATTTGTGATTTTGTTTATTTGGGTCTTCTCTCTTTTTTTCTTGATGAGCCTGGCTAGAGGCTTGTCGGTTTTGTTTATTTTTTCAAAGAACCAGCTCCTAGTTTTGTTGATTTTTTGGATTGTTTGTTTAGTCTCTATGTCATTTAATTCTGCTTTGATCTTGATGATTTCCTTCCTTCTTCTTGCCCTAGGCTTTGTTTGTTGTTGTTCTAGTGCTTGTAGCTTTAGGGTTAGATTTTTTATTTGAGATTCCTCTATTCTTTTCAGATATGCCTGTATTGGTATGAACTTCCCTCTTAGGACTGCTTTTGCTGTGTCCCATAGGTTTTGGGCTGTTGTGTGTTCATTGTCATTAGTTTCTAGAAATTTCTTGATGTCATTGTTAACGCATTCGTTATTTAATAGCATGTTATTCATTCTCCATGAGTTTGGGTGTCTTCCATTTTTTTCTCTGAGGTTGATTTTTAGTTTCAAGGCATTGTGGTCTGAAAAGATGCTTGATATGATTTCAATTTTCTTGAGTTTGTTGAGGCTTGTTTTGTGTCCTATTATGTGGTCTATCTTTGAAAATGTCCCATGTGCCTTTGAAAAAAATGTATATTTTGCTTCTTTGGGATGAAAAGTTCTATATATATCAGTGAAGTTCAATGCTTGTATATCCTCAGTGTTTCTTTGCTTCGATGATCTGTCTATTGTTGATAATGGAGTGTTGAAGTCCCCCTACTATGAGTGTGTTGTTGTTAATATCCTTTTTGTGGTCTTCTAGTATTTGCTTTATGTATCTGGGTGCTCCTATGTTGGGTCCATATATGTTTATCAGTGTTATATCTTCTTGATGGACTGTTCATTTAAGTATTATAAAATGTCCTTCTTTGTCTCTTTTTATTGCCCTTGCTTGAAATCTGTTTAGTCTGATATGAGGACTGCTACCGCAGCTTTTTTTTCCGGTCTGTTTGCTTAGAATATTTTTTTATATCCCTTTACTTTCAGTCTATGTAAGTCTTTTGTTTTGAGGTTTGTTTCTTGTAGACAGCAAATATGTGGGTCCTGTTTTCTTATCCATTCCGTTACCCTATGTCTTTTAATTGGAGCATTTAATGCATTTACATTTAAGGTGATTATTGAGGTGTGTTTATTCATTTCCCTTTGTACCTCTGTTCCTCTACTCTTTTTTTGTTTTTTCTCTTCCTTTTTCTTAGAATGGTCCCTTTAGCATCTCTTGCAATGTTGGTTTGGTGGAGATGTATTCTTTTAGTCTTCCTTTGTCTGAGAAACTCCTTATTTCACCTTCCATTTTGAATGAGAGTCTTGCTGGGTAGAGTATTCTTGGTTGCAGGCCTTTGTTTTTCATTGCTTGAAATATTTTTGACCATTCCCTTCTGGCTTGTAGTGTTTCTGTTGAGAAATCGGTCGATAGCCTTATTGGAACTCCCTTGTATGTTATTTGCTGTGTTTCTCTTGCTGCTTTTAGGATTCTCTCTTTGTCTTTGAATGTTGCCATTTTGATTATGATGTGCCTTGGAATGAGTTTTTTTGGGGTTTCTCTTCATTGGAACTCTCTCTGCTTCCTGAACTTGTATAACTTTTTCTCTTATCAGATTGGGAAAATTTTCTGCCACTATTTCTCTTATCAGTTTTTCAATTCCATGCTCCTCTTCTTCTCCCTCTGTTATTCTGATGATCCTGGTATTATTTCTTATCATGCTATCTTGTAATTCCTTTACATCTGGTTCATATTTTTTTCAAACTTTTTTCATTTTGCTGTATTGTCTGGGAGTTTTTCTCTACATTATCTTCTAACTCACTAATCCAATCCTCTGCTTTATTTAGTCTGCTTTTGACTGATTCTACTGTGTTTTCAGTTCAGAGATTGCATTCTTCATTTCTTCCTGGTTCTTGTTGATAGTTTCTGTATCTTTTTTTATGCTGATGTAGTTCTCTGCAAGTTCCCTGTAATTTTCTTGGAACTGTTGTTAACTTCCTTGGAGGTTGTCATAGTTGTTTTTGAGGTTGTTGAGTAGTTTGAGCTTCTTCACCACCATTGTTTTGAATTCCATGTCTGACATTTGGGCTATGTCTATTCCATCTACCTGTGTTTCTGGGGATTTTTCTTTGCTTTTCATTGAGAGGTTGTTTCTGTATTTTACCATGTTGGATTCTTCTTTTTTTGTTGTTGTTTTTGTTTTTTGGATTTGTCTGCTTTGACTTTCCACCTTTGTGGTATGAGATTCTTTATGGGAGATCTAGGGCTTTCAGTGGTGCAGTCTCTTTGATCTCCTGAGCCTGATGTTCTTGGCTTACCCTTTATGTCATTTGTTTATGCTGTCTGGTTATATTTCAGATGCTCTTTGGTAGGATCTTCCTTCTGGCTAGTTGATTGAGAGTCACTCTATTTACTTTGTCTTGAGTTCTTTTGTGGAGATGCTGTTAAAAACATAAACACGCAGCCAAGACAGGAGACCCACACCATCAAAAATATTTCCCACCCTCTATGTGGAGCTATTATACTATATATAGGAAGGATAGATAAGAGTCGTTTTTAGGGAGGAAAAATATGATTTTTGAGAGAGGGGATGATAGATTAATAATAGTTGAGACTATGCAAGACAGTAGATAATATTTACATTGTATGTTAATAACAATAGAAGAAAAGGAGGGAAGAATGCAGAATATAGTAAGAAAGTATGATTGCATAGTATTGGATTTATATAGTAGTTATATTCATATAGTAGTTATATTCTACTTATTTAGAGTGAAAGGGAGGTTAAACTAGACACACAAATAAACAGCAATTAAAGAGGAAGGATGAGAAGGAGAGATTGTATGAAACAAATTAGAGATATAGTTTTTTTTTTTTCCTTTCCCTTTAAGGAAAAAAAAAAAAAGGAATGTTTTTACTCAGTTTAGTCTTTGTGTATTGTCTTCTTTTTCTGTGTCCACAGCTGGTCTAATAATGAGGCGGGTCAGAGGTTCTGTTCCTTGCAGCAGCAGTGTGGTCCCGCGGTGGCTGGCACAGTGCATTCTTTTGGCGCCTGTTGGAGCTAGGCAAGGTGCCTTTGTGCACGCGCTCGTGCATGCGCAAGGCGGCCTGAGAGTTTGCCTCAGGCCTGCCCTCTCTCGCCTCTTAGGGCGGGGCCCCAGACATTTGGGCACAGTGGAAGTGAGAGATTGGCGCCTATTTAAGCCGGCCGAGGTGCTTTTGCGTTCGTGCTCCCATGCAAGTGCAAGGCGGCCTCAGAACTAGCCTCGGTCCTGCGGAGCTGCGCTCCTGGAGTTGGTCTCTCGACTCTTAGGGCGAGGCCCTGGACACTTGTGCACAGTGGAAGTGAGTGTCTGTGAGTCGCTACTGCCCGCTGTTCCCGCGCTGCAGCTGCCCATCGTTCCCGCACCCACCTTAGCGGGCACAAGCAGAGCCTGAGCAAGTGGTCTGTGCTCCGGCCTGGTGCCCACTGGAGCTGGCCAGGGGTGTCTGCGCATGGTCTTCTGTGTGTCCAGTGGGCCCTCCCTGTTCCCATTGGGGCACTGATCTTATGTTTGTTGGGGTGTGTCCGAGGGGCACCTGGACTCGGGGCCACGCACTTGGGCCAGTGAATGAGGGCACTTCCCTGTGCGCACCCTAGTGACCCAAGGGGAGGGTTGGGGAGTGGGCGAGGGCACTTCTGTGCCTGCGCTCCCCAAGAATGTCCTATCACCCCCAAACTTTCCACCCCTCTCTGCAGTCCACAAGAGAAAAATATAAAGGAAAATTACGTTCTCACTTGCACAGCAGTATGCTGTCTCCTGTTCTTCAGCGCCAATGCCACCTGGTTGAGTCCCGTCTCTGCCAGCAGGCAGAGATCCGCTCTCCTCCCGCGTCCTCTGTGGGGAAGCCAGGCGTGACCCTGCTTAGCTTCCGAGATCAGGCGCGTTCAGGATGGTATGGCCATAGACAAGGAAGGTGGATTCCAGGGGCCCCAAGAGCCTGTGCCTCTCCTCCCCACTCCTCTCCCCTTTGGCACCGTGCTGGGCATCGCGGCCCAGGCGCTCTGGGGCTTGCTTTTAAATTTTATTAGCCATGTTTAGAAAAAGTTTTATTCTAGGCCTAATTTGCCCTATCTACTGAGTCAAAACCCTCTGGGAATTCTACCTGATGCACCACAATTAATGAGGTTCCCCATTCTAGCTATTAACACAGATATTTTTAGAGTTCTGTGTTCTCCATGTATTATTTAATCTTTATGGCAATTAACACTCTGGCATTGGGTAGTTTTTCTTATATCCCAACACTAATCATTACTCAGTTGAAAAGTTGAAGGAGACTTTCTGTAGATCTCCAAAGCACTTGCTTCCTCCTTTTCACTCTCCCTCTTCCTTTCTCTCTCTCTGTGCAGTGCTAATCTCTTTGGTACTCTGCCCTGCAAACTTTGGATTTCCCTTGATTTCCAGCTCCATTTCCTCAAATCAGAGAACACTGGACTTTGCCTACATTTTCTCCTTGCAATGCCATGGCCTTGAATCTCTCTAGGCAGTAATTTTGGAAAATATTAGGCTCATCCCCTTTGATTCCTACACGGCTGATATTCCTGTCCTTGGTTACCTGATGTTCAAAGTCTTGAACATTGTCGTTTCATATACTTTGTCCATTTTTTAGTTGTTTAGATGGAAGGGTAAATCCAGTCCCTGTCACTCCATCTTGTACCAAAGTAGATCTCTCACCTGATACATTTTCATCAATTTGTAGATTAATTAAGAGGGGATAAAAGGTTAAATAACTTGCTCAAGGGCACTCAGGGAGTAAGTAACACAGCTGGATTTGAATATTATTAATCTTTCAGACTTCCAAGATTATGCTGTTAATCATAAAGCTGTTAAAACTCTCATATTTAATATGAATTGATATACTGATAATTGAAATGTTTATATGTAGATATAACATTAAGAAGCACTATCAGATTTCATATAGAATTACCTTTTTTCTCTCTTTTAAAGGTAAATGTGAGGAACATAATGAAAAAATAATTTTAGTTTCGTCTGCATATGAAATAGATGTTCGTTCATGTCCTTTTTACCCAAATGAAAACAAAGGCACTATAAATTGGTATAAGAATGACAGCAAGACATCTATATCTACAGAAAGAGATTCCAGGATTCATCAGCACAAAGATAAACTTTGGTTTGTTCCAGCTAAGGTAGAGGATTCAGGACATTACTATTGTGTGGTAAGGTAAGAAAATAATTAATGTATTAAAAACATGTGTTCTATGTACCTATAATAGTTAAAGACAGAAAAATCTTTTAATAGTGTTTCATTGACCTATTTTGATTTATTTTAGAAATTCAACTTACTGCCTCAAGATTAAAATAACTGCAAAGTTTGTACAACATGAACCTAACTTGTGTTACAATGCACAAGCTATATTTCCACAGAAACTACCTGTTGCAGGAGATGGACAACTTGTATGTCCTTATTTGGATTATTTTAAAGATGAATACAATGAGTTACCCAAAATACAGTGGTATAAGGTAATATATTAAATATGGCATTTTACTTTTCCAGCAAATAAAATAGCTTTCTATCATAGACAATACGTTGAATCTGCAATATGTTCATTTGGCATATTGTTTGCTTTTTAGTGGTGAAATTTAATAGGACAATTTTCAAAAAGGTGTAAGACTATATATATTTAATTTGAAACTTAACTGAAATCTTAATTTCTGTTATTTTTATTTAATTAGATACAGTTGAGAAATGTATAGTAAGAATAAAAGAAGTTTAAAGATAAGACTGAACATAAATTTAGAGTTTTAAAGAGATAACTATTTATTACAAAATGTATTATTTTGTTTTTTATTAAAAATATCAGATGGTCCTTAAATAACTTAGTAGTTTCTGTAACTGTCTTAAAAGTGATTGGCTAGCACTGTCTATATAGAACACATTATGTTTGTGTGCCTTTGATCTACCTAGTTTGTTGGAGCTTACTTGGAGAATCATCCTCTGTAGGGTAGGAAACAAAATAAATAAATAAATAATATTAATGAAGAAAGGAAGTACAGCATTATAGAGCATTCTTTCCTCAAGTGTGTTTTTTCTAATTGCCAAATAAATTGGTTTTCAAAATGTAAGGCTCATAGACGTAAACATTTAATATCCTAGGAGTATTATGACTTTTGTCATAAAAATTACAATATTAAAACTTGTAAGCAATGAACCTTTCTTTTCATATATGTGTGTATTTGTGGACATATAAATGTATATGAACTATAATATACATATTATATGTATAAAACATTTGCTGATATGAAAAATTGGTTTTTTTTCTTGGCTGACTGGATTAAGTTATTATTTGATTTTCAATACTTCCATCCTGTCCCTCTATCTAGGATTGCGAACTTCTACTTCTTGATGATATAAATTTTATTGGAAAATCAAGTAAGCTCATTATCATGAATGTGACTGAAGCACATAAAGGGAACTATACTTGTAGTGCAAACTACACATACTTGGGAAAGCAATATCGCATCACCCGGGTTATAGAACTTTTAACTCTAGGTGAGTCATAGTTTCAATTCTAGGAGTTTACATCAGGGAAAGCCCAGAGGCCACAATTCTAATATTACCTTCATTGTCCATTGAGGAACTAAATCCATGAGAACACTGATGACTTGCCAAAGGTTACGTGGTTTTAATTTTTGTTGTTTGTAAATGACTTTCATTCCTGCTTAAGATGCAGAGCTAATTAAACAGACAACATGAACTACATTTTCCAGCTGAACTAGGAGGCTCATTCTTTGGGATGGGTAAAGATGGTTCTAGGGCTGCTTCTGGCTGATGTATGAGGATAGTTCTGGGCTCCTTCCCTTAGGGAATCTGAATTCTTAGCAATGAGAATCATTTGCATGATGGCTGAGTGCTAATGGTTTTGGAATAAATTACTCTCTCATAATCTCCCTCTTGTTAGTTCCCTATTAGCCCAGTTATTTTACCTCTCTAAGCCTGTTTCATTCTCTGTATGAAGATGATACAACATTTCCAGGTTGTTGGGAATATTAGAGATCAACTGTGTGGTCACGTATCTGATGCAGAACAGATGAGCAATAAAAAGGCTTATGGTGATGATTCTTCCTAATTTCCTGGGGCTTTCAATTCTCTGTTAACCATGTTTCATATTAAAAACTATTTTACAACAAAATGTACTCTGACATTACCTGGGGATGGGAAGAATGCGTGTTCTTTCTGTAAATATCAGATTTTTAAGCTTTCTGTAATATACAGAGGGTTACTCTAACCAAGAGCTTGAAAGTTAAAGAGGCTTTTATTAATAATTATGCTGGAACAATAGGCATAAATAGGGAATATCCCTGGTCACCCAGAACATGACCACCCTACGTATAGCTGAGCTTTCTCAATTCTATAGTAATTTATTTTTTCAAAGTGTATTTTATTGAATTAGAATTAATTCCTATAAGCATTAGTGAATTACAATTTTCAATAATCAGAACTATCTTGAGTTTTTAGCAGCCTCTCTCTGGTTATTGTCTAGCTCTGGTTTGTTTTTCTTAAGGTCCATCTATCTATGTATCTATGTATACATCTATCTGGTAACTAGACCAGCAGACATATTCTTCATCTCCTTTTCTGATCCCTTCTGTAGAAATAATATATTCAATCAGGGGTGAGGTCATATTTTACTTTTTTTCTGAAAGCAGATTTGAAATTATTTATTGCACCTGTACTATGTGCCAGTCACTGTTCTAGGCATATATTAGCAAACAAAAGAGACAATATCTTGCCTTGATGGAGCTTACTTATTTTTTTGAATACTTTACATTCAAGTTCATAGTTTTTCAGGGTCAGCCACAGGTTACCCCTTGAATCCAATCTTCTTATAAATAAAGGCCAGATTACTTTCTGGAGGTATGTAATATTTTTATGCCTGTTTCAATAAATTATGCCAAATTTCTTGACATTCTACTCTTGGGTTATTATTAAAGTTACTGAATATAAGCAGGTCTAGCACTGAATGGCCCGTCTGGGGAATAATGCTGTACCAAGGGAAATATCTTGCCATTACTGCTCATCTTCCTGGATTTGCATTAAGAGCAGCACTTGTCTGAAGCCACAGGCCCTGATGTCATATGCAATGTTTTTGTAGCACCAAACTCCATGGATTCAGAAGGGTGTAGGCTTTTTAGCTGGTATGCACGGTTTTTCTGTGGCCTTTGTGTTTGCCTCCTCCCTTCACCTCTTGCCTTCTGTCTCCTGCCATAAATGCTTCAGGCACGTAAGGGACTATCTGGCAGGACCTTTATAGTTTATTTTGGTATATTTAGCAATCCTTGTTATCACTTGAGATTTTGATCTTCCTGAGACTGAGAAGCCCTGTGGATATTTTTCTTTCAGAGGAAAATAGGCCCACGAGGCCTGTGATTGTGAGTCCAGTTAATGAGACGATGGAAGTAGTCCTGGGTAAGTGGCTTTCAATCAGGATGTGCTGAAATAATTATTTCGAATTCAAGATTAAGATAAACTGTACCATTAGTACACATAACAGTAAGCATAAGTTGTTTACTGGATATGCCTATAATTATAAAGAAGATGGTATAGATTGCGAAATGTTTCTTTGGATTTCTTGCCTCTTACAGCACAAATCTAACCATGTCTCATTTTCCCATCTTGCTTTTCTGTGGAAACCTACGACCCATGAAAATACCAGCCAAAGGCCAATTTCAACAGGCATAGGAATGAAAAATGTAGTTTATTTGGCACACATGAATTTCTTATGATCATAGAGTTATGCTTTTAGGTAGAAGAGTAAGACCACAGATCAAAAAGATAGTCTTTCTAGAAAAGTACTTTTTCAAATTGGTGAACATTTTTAATTTCAAGAATAAAGAAATCTTATAAGCATTAGACCTATAGTGTACAGTGCAATAGCCACTATCGACATGTGTTTACATATATGCAATATATGTAAATTTAAATTAAGTAAATTAATTTAGTTCAGTTAGTGTCTCAGTCAAGAGCTTAATAGACACAGATGACTAGTGACTACAGTATTAACACGAATATAGGACATTCTCACCATCACTGAAAGTTCTATTAGAAACCACTGGTCTAAACATAAAAGCAGAGAGATCTGAGATATCAGTGGAGTAAGTGGAAGCTGCACACACCTCCTCCCAGAGCCAAACTGGATTTACAGCTAAATCATAGAGCAATCAACCTGAACAATCAACTGAAGGACAGCAGAACAGGAGTATTATATCCAAGGATTTAGGGAAGAAGTTACATAGGGCAGAGATACAGAGAACGCTGGCTCCTGCACCCAGGTGTGGCAGCTGAGAAGCTGGAGGGATATCTTGGTCGTAAAAGTCTCCCCTGAGGATGCATGGGATCTCAACTCCACAAGAGGACCCCCAAATTAGAGCTCCAGGGCTGGGGAGAGGGATCTGAATAGCATCTGGCTGTGAAAATCAGCAGGGACTCTGTCTAGTAGAAAGAGGAGGGAGTGTGCTAGGATCCCAGGCTCTCACCTAAAGGGCCAAGGCACAGAAGTTCATTCTAGGGGACTTACCTGGGGCTCTGGTAGAAGGAAGGAGACTCATAGCATACGGGAGTCATAAAGAGAAGATCTGGAGAGTCGGCTACTGAGGTTCCTGTTCTGAGTCCCTATTCCACAGCACCCTCAGGCACCATTTCCCAGGGTCAGGCACTCCTATTCTTATAGCACCAGATGAGGGAGTGCACTAACCCTCCAAATACTGGTACTCCACCCTGGTGAGGTCAAGTCTAGCAGAAAGGGGACTGTTAGCTGCACCCAACAGGAGCCTGAGGTGTCCTTTTTTTCTGGAGAAACTACAGAATGGGGGGCAGTCTTTTCCCTCTTCTGCGGGTTTGGCAGGTGCTACCCATGACAGAACTCTCTTGTCAGGGTCTCTGGTGGCATGGCTGTGGTGCTGAGGAGAGGCATGCAGCTCACCCACCTCCCATAGCCCAATTGGTGCCACCCCCAACCGAAGGCTTTCTTGATCTGTTTTCCCAAGTGCTGGTGACCCTGTTATGCCACACTTGCTCCTGCTGTGAGGATAGCTGACTGCACCCAACTTGAAACTGTGGTGTGCTCCTTCTGAGGGAGCTAGACTTGGGGACTAACAGTGACTGTGTGATATGGCTCTGGAGTAGAAGCCACATATTGTCCATTGAGTGGCACTAGCCCCACCTTCCTGACCCGGTCACCTGGCTCTACCAAGCTTGAGCCCTGTGGAAGCATCAGAGGGGCATGGCCAGCTTAGGCCCACCCTATACCCTTCTTCATAAGACTTTGGAGAGGTTTAGGCAACCTTGGGGTGGGGACGAGTGGAGAAGCCACCAGGAAGACATTGACCTCAGGGAACCTTAGACTTTTATTGATCTGCCTCCTAGCTCAGAGCTTCAGGAAGCCAATCCTAGTATATAGCCTGGGCCCTCCCACATACACCCAGTCCCAGTAGATGCACCCGCTAACACTAAATAACATGGTAGCTCTAGACAGGTGACCTAAGGCCTGTTACATATAAGGTCTGACATTGACATGCACTGGAGCCCTGGCCAAGAGGGCCCAAAACCAACATAACCAGCTGTGAGCTTCAAACCACAGTAGAGCTCCATCTGACTAGACACACAAATGGTACAGCCAAAGGAAGACTTCAGTAGACACTAGACCCTGTCTGGAACAACTCTGCCTGGGATGCAGCCCCTGAAGGCTGCTCATACATGGTGAATGATATCTATCCTTAAAGTCAGCCCATGTGAGGGTTAACTGTACCTGTGAATGAGCCCAAAACATTCAGGACTCTACTACAACAGAAAGGAGTACATCACCCACGCAGAATCATTTCTGGAGCACCTGACTTAGGTGATGTAGAAGACTGCACTACTGAGACCCATGAGGCACCTATATCAGAAAGCCCTCATAACAAGCTGGGGAGTTGGAAGATCTACCTAATACACAGAGACAAACATAAAATGCAGACAAATGGTGAGAAAAAGAAATATGCCCCAAATTAAAAAGAAAAATCCCCAGAGAAAGAATTAAACGAAATGGAAGTACCCAAAATAATAGATGTAGAGTTTAAAACAACATTTATAAGTATGTTCAAGGACATCAGGGGAGGAATGGATGATCTCAGTGAGAACTTGAACAAAGAGATAGTATTAAAAAGAACATAGAAACCATAAAAAAGAACCAGACAGAAATGAAGAATACAATATCTGAAATTAAGAATACACTAGAAGGAATCAATAGCAGGTTAGATGAAGCAGAGGATTGAATCAGTGATTTAGAAGACAAGGTAACAGTAAGCACCCAAGAAGAGCATCTAAAAGACACAAGGATTTTAAAAAATGAGGGAAGTGTAAGGAACCTCTGGGACAGCATCAAGCATAACAACATTTGCATCATAGGGGTACCAGAAGGAGAAGAGAGTGAGGAAGGGATAGAGAACCTGTTTCAAAAAGTAATGGCTGAAAACTTCCTTAACCTGGTGAAGGAAAAATTCACCCAAGTTCAGGAAGCACAGAGAGCCCCAAAAAGATAAAATCAAAGAGGCACACACCAAAACCCACAATAATTAAAATGGCAAAGCTTAAAGACAATCTTAAAAGCAGCAAGGGAGAGGCAGTTAGTTACCTGCAAGGGAGTTTCCATAAGGCTGTCAGCTGATTTCTCAACAGAACACTTAAGGCCAGAAGGGATTGACATGAAATGTTCAAAGTGATGAAAAGCAAGGATCTACAACCAAGACTGCTTTGCCCAGCAAGGCTATCATTTAAAATTGATATGAAAAGCTTCCCAGACCAAAAATTAATTTAAAAAAATTTAGAAACGGGGTAAAGGAGTTCATTTCCACCAAACCAGTATTGCAAAAAATATAAAGGGACTGCTTTAAGAAGAAGAAGAAGAAATATATATAGAGAAGAACATAAGCATAAAGAATAAAATGACAATAAATAAGTACCTATCAATAATAACCTTAATCATGCAGTGGTTGCAGCTGATCTGAGTGATAAAAAAAAAACTTTTCTTAAATATTGTTACATATGTCAGGTGTGTAGGTTCAAAGTCATGACTAGCTGACGTTTGTATGTGACTAATACTAAGCCATAACATTTAAGCCATCAGCTTGATTATAACATATTTTGTAAAGGTGTGTGATATTCAATAGTAAATTGTATCTGAGAGAGACTTCGAAACGCAAAGTCAGTGTTGGTATAGTTTTTATTGATGAACTTTGAAGTCACTGTTGTGTTTTTTTTTCATTTACCATTGAAAATGGCTGAAAAAATATATCTATTTGAAATCAAAGAGATGTTGAAGAACTTCAGCAAATGCTATTAGAGTCTGATTATGAGAATGATGCAGTTGAATGTGAAAATTAAAATGATTTAGAAGATGAAGATTATGTGAAATATTTTTCAGAGAATTTAGATACCACGCAAGATCTTTTTAGTGAAGGAAGTGAAGATGAGTTTAACATGAGTGGAGAGTATTTTGTTTTGGAAAGGATAAAGAAACAAATTGAAGGAAAAATTCAATAAGAACACAAATTAGAAAGTAGCTGCAGAATATTTTGTGTCAACTTCCACTAGTTTGGCCAAATGCAAAAAATGCCAAGACAGAACTTGAAACTTTGAACTGCTTTATCACAAATGATCTGTTAGATCTAATCATATTACAAACAAATAAATACATCAATTCTATCTCAATCCAGTTTTCATGAAGAGATGCTAAATAAATAGACAAAACCAAATTGAAAGCATTTTTACGCCTCTTATATCTACCTGGTTTACATTGTGGCAATCCAGGTTTTATGAGCTACAGATGGTAGTACATATATATATTTTTCGCATTTCAGCACATACTAGTAATGAATGTATCTCCTGGATACACACTACCTACGCTGTAATTTATTTTTAATGTGACCTCCACAGAGTTAAATATAAAGGGATTAAGTGCTCCAATCAGAAAGAGAATGTGACCTATATATCTGCTGTCTATAAGATACCCACCTTTGAACAAAAGGTACACAAAGACTGAAAGTGACAGGATGGCAAAAACCTTCCATGCAAATGGAAATGAAAGAAAAAAAACTAGGGTAGCAATACTTATATCAGACAAAATAGACTTCGAAGCTAAAGCCATAGTAAGAGACAAAGAAGCTCACTACATAATACTATGAGAATTGATCCAACAAAAGGATATAACCCATGTAAACATATATGCTCCCAACATAGGAGCACCTAAATATATAAAGAAAATCTTAGTGGACAGTAAGGGAAAGATTGACAGGATTACAGTCATAGTAGGGGATATTAACACACCACTTTATTATTGGATAGATCTTCCACACAAAAAGTAAATAAGAAAACAGTGACCTTAAATGACACAGTGAATTGGATGAATTTAATTGATATTTACAGAATTTCATCCCAAAGCAGCAGAATATATATTCTTCTCAAATTCACATGGGGCATTCTTAAAGATAGACCATATGTTAGGACACAAAGTAAGTCTTAACAAATTCAAGACACTGAAATCATATCAAGTATCTTCTCTGACCACAGTGGTATGAAACTAGAAGTCAAGTACAATAATAAAAAAACAAAACTGAAAGCCCTGGCTGCTGTGGTTCAGTGGATTGAGCATCGGCTTGGAAGCCAAGTGTTGCTGGTTTGATTCCCAGTCAGGGCACATGACTAGGTTGCATGCCAGATCCCCAGTTGGGGGTACAAGTGAGAGGCAACCACACAGTGATATTTCTCTCCCTCTCTTTCTCCTTTCCCCTCTCTCTAAAAATAAATAAACAAATAAATAATTAAAAAACAAAACAAAATGGAAAAACTTTCAAACACATGGAGAATAAATGGCATGTTATTAAACAATGAATGGGTTATAAACAAGATCAGGAAGAACCTAAAAGTTATCTAGAAACCAATGAAAATTAACACATAGCAATCCAAAATCTATGGGACACAGCAAAAGCGGCCCTGAGAGGGAAGTTCATAGCATTACAGGCCTACCTCAAGAAGCAAGAAAAATCTCAAATAAATAATTGAACCCTACACCTAAAAGAACTAGAAAAAAAACAAAGTGCAGAGTAAGTAGAAGGAAGGAAATGATAATGATCAGAGTGTAAATAAATGACATAGAAACTTAAAAAGATGCATGGAACAAGAGCTTATTCTTTGAAAAGATAAACAAGATTGACAAAATTTTAACCAGACTCATTATGAAAAAAAGAGGACCCAAATAAATAAATTCAGAAGTGAAAGATAAGTAACAATGGACACAGAAATACAAAGGATTTTAAGGAAATACTATATGCCAATAAATTGACCAACCTGGGAGAAATAGATATGTTCCTAGAAACATACAATTTTCCAAAACTGAATCAGGAAGAATAAAAAAACCTGAATAGACTGTTTACAACCAATGAACTTGAAGCAGCAATTTAAAAACTCCCGGCAAATAGAAGTCCTGGACCAGCTGGCTACACAAGCAAATTTTACCTAACATTTGAAGAAGTAACACCTATCCTTCTCAAACTATTCCCAAAAATTCAAGGGAGGGAAGACTCCCAAACACTTTTTACAAGCATTATCCTAATTCCAAAACCATATGATAAAGATACAAAAAAGAAAGAAAATTATAGGTCAATATACCTGATGAACATAGATGCTAAAATCCTCAACAAAATGTTAACAAACTAATCCAGCAATACTTTCAAAAAGATGTTACACAATGGTCAAGTGGGAGTTATTTCAGGGATGCAGGGTTGGTACAATATTTGTAAATCAATAAACATGGTATATCACAAACAAAATGAAGGATAAAAATGACATGATCATATCAATAGATGCAGACAAAACATTTGATAAAATTCAGCACCCATTTACAATAAAAACTTATCAAAATGGGAAGAGAGATGATTCCTCAACATAATGAAGACATATATGACAAACCCACAGCCAACATCATACTGAATAAGATCAAGAACAAGACAAGGATGGGCACTTTCTTTACTTTTATTCAACAAAGTACTAGAAGTTCTAGCCACAGTGGTTAGACAAGAGGAAATAAACAGCATCCAAATTGGAAAGGAGTATGTAAAATTCACTATTCACAGATGATATGATATTGTACATAGAAAACCCCAAAGACTCCACTGAAGAACTACTAAATCTATAAATGAATTCAGCAAAATGGTGGGATACAAAGAATTAATATTCAGATATTGGTGGCATTCTTATAAACCAATAATGAACTATCAGAAAGAGAAATAAGAAAACAATCCTATTTATAATGTCAACACAAAAATAAGGTACCTAGGAATAAATTTAACCAAGGAGATAAAAGTTATGTACTTGGAAAATTATGGGATACTGAAGAAAGAAATTGAGGAAGGTACAGTTAAATGGAAGCATATACCATGTTCATGGATTGGAAGAATTAACATCATTAAAATGTCCATACTACTCAAAGCAACCTATATATTCAACTCCATTTCTATTAAAATACCAATGGCATAATTTACAGATGTAGAACAACTATTCCAATAATTTATATGGAACTCCAAAAGACCACAAATAGCCTCAGGAAACTTGAGAAATAAGAATAAAGTAGGAGGTATCATATTACCTGATATCTATCAGGGGAGAGCCCCTGGCTATATGTGGCCAAGGTTTAAGATGAAGTTGATCCTACTTCCAGGCTGGGAGCTCTAGTCTGCAATGATTCAGCATCTGTCTGTAGCAAGTTCTGGTCCACAATTATTCGGCATATGTCTGTAGTGAGGTTCCAGTCAACAGTGATTCAGCATTTTTTATATAACCTCTTGGCTGTGAGCCACCTCTGTTCACCAAACATGTATAAACCCACCGCACCATTGAGTGCAAGTATGTATGTAGCCAGCGCTCTCAGCCACACCAATAAAGAATGCGAAACCTCCCAATGGCTCCGCGGTAGTTTTTCTTCACCACCAGACCAGAACCCACCTTGCTATTTGGGGATCTCAGACCTGACATATCAGACTATACTACAAGGCCACTGTAATCAAAACAGCCTGGTACTGGCATAAGTACAGGCATATAAATCCGTGAATAGAACAAAGAGCACACAAAGAAACCCAACACCTTTATGGTCAATTCATATTTGACAAAGGAGGCAAGAACATAAAATGGAGTAAAGACAGTCTCTTTAATGAGTGGGGTTGGGAAAATTAGGTACATGCAAAAAAAATGAAACTAGAGCACCAGCATACACCATTCACAGGAATAAACTCAACATGGATAAAAGACATTTATGTAAGTTGCAAAACCATAAAAATCCTAGAAGAAAACATACTCAGTGAAATCTCAGACATCTTCCCTGGCCGGGTGGCTCAGTTGGTTGGAGTGTTGTCCAGTACACCTAAAGGTTGTGTACTCATTCCCCAGTAAAGGCACATATCTAGGTTGCTGATTTGATCCCTGTTCAAACATCTGTGGAAGTAACCGGTTGATGTTTCTCTCTCACATCTTTGTCTTTCTGTTTCTCTCTCTAGCCCTTCTCTCCATCCTTAAAATCAATGAACATATCCTCAGGTGAGGATTTAAAAAGAAATCTCAAACATTTCTTGTAGCAATATTTTTGCCTATGTACATCCTTAGGCAAAGGAAATAAAGGGGGGGGGGAGAAAGAAAATTGGACTACATTAAACTAAAAAGCCTCTGCACAGCAAAAGAAATCATCAACAAAAGGAAAAGGGAACCCATTGAAGGGGAGAACATATTCATCAAAGATACATCTGATAGCATCTGATAAGGGGTTATTTTTCAAGATATATAAATAACTTATGCAACTCAACACCAGGAAAACAAACAGCCCAATTACAAAATGAGCGAAGGACCTGAATAGATACTTCTCCAAAGAGGACATAGACATATGAGAAAATCCTCAATGTCACTGATTGTCTGAGAGATGCAAATTAAAACTGCCATGAGATATCATCTTACACCTGTTAGAATTGCTATCATTAAATCAACAAACAAGTGCTGGCAAAGATGTGATGAAAAGAGGACCCTTGTGTACTTGGTGTGAATGCTGATTGGTGCAGCCACTTTG
This sequence comes from Furipterus horrens, assembly GCF_987537825.1. NCBI lineage: Eukaryota > Metazoa > Chordata > Mammalia > Chiroptera > Furipteridae > Furipterus > Furipterus horrens. Next base: position 81,097,643 of record NW_028327176.1, on the reverse strand, counting down.
AAAACAGTATGGAGTTCTGTTAAAAAATGAAAAATGGAACTGCCTTTTGACCCAGTGGTCCCACTTCTGAGAATATATATAAAGAAACCCGAAACACTAATTTGAAGGAATATATGCATGCACCCCTATGTCCATAGCAGCATTACTAACAATAGCTAAGATCTGGAAAAAGCTCAAGTGTCCATCAGTGGATGAGTGGTTAAAACCTGTGGTACATTTACACAATGGAATACTACTGAACTGTAGAAAACAGAAACCTCACCCTTTGTAACAGCATGGATTGACCTGAAGATTATTATGCATTATTATGCCAAGTGAAAATTTGTATTATGGTTCCTCTTTAGAGCCTAAAAAGGCATTTTCTCCTATTTGTCATCTTTTCCTTCTAATGTTAATACCACAGATATATTGTCTATCTGTTGATGCACTATGGCACTTTGAGGGACCACAAACCATTGCAACAGCTAAGATTCTCTAGCTCCCTTAAAACAAACAATACAACAGGGAAAGTATTATATGCTCCAAATAAAATTTATGTGGCTATTTTCCTGATTTGGTGGTAGAGATTTTAGGAAAAAATAGTGAAAACAGATAAAATAAGCAGTAATAAATTTGACCAAATAATAAATAAAAATATCTGTACCAAAGATTTTTTATACACAAAAATGAAATAAAAGCAACTAACACTGAAGGATTTTGGGGAAAGTTTTCATGTATGATAAAGAATATCTTTGAGAACTTCCGGCTAAGATGGAGGCTTAGACGGACACGCTCGGTCTCCCTCTAAAACTAGAGAGGACTACAACTAGAGAGGACTACAACTACTTCAAAACAAAAGATAACTAGAAATTCCAGAAAATAAAACTACGGAAGCCCAACGTTTGAAATTATAAACCAGCGGCGCCCTTTGGGCAGGTAAGGGGAGCGAAAGGGGGCGGTGCTGTTTGCGGTCGCACCTGGGACAGCGGCGGAGAGAACAATACCGGCTGCAGTCGAACCTCCGGCAGCTCGCGACCCCAACGCTGGGGAAAGCAGCCACCACATCGCCTTGAACAGTGAGGCCCAGGGGGGCGGGAGGACGGATCCCGGTCTCCTAGCGGAATAACTGTGTGAATCCATCTTGGACCCCCGCCCCCACACAAATCGCCACAGGGCTGCGAAATAGGTTGCGGATCGGCGCCGGTCGCTGGGTTGTGACAACAAAGTGCCATAGCACGGCGAGAAAGGTTGCTGGACCACCGCCGGTCGCTGGGTTGTGACGAGTACACAGGCACTGCCCCCTATAGCCGGCCCAAGAAAACAAAACGCATCTGTCAAAATGAGGCAGGCAACTATAGAAATCCCGGTGGCGCAGCTCACCAGGCAACAGATGAAGAATCTGACAGATGAACAAATAAGAAACCTGTCAGAGGCTCAGTTCAGGGCCATTGTTATCAGGTGGCTTACAGAATTAACAAAAGATCTGGAAAAAGATGAAAAAGAATCGAAAAACACTCATACTGAAAGGAACAAAACCACATACGAGACAGATGGTGAGGAAATAAAATCCAGAGTTCAAATCAACAAACCAGAACATAGAGAAGAAACAAACAGTCAACCAGTGCAGAGAGAAAAAACGGGAAGCAAGGAAAATGATGAGAGGATCAGAAACCTCTGGGACAGCTATTAAAGGCCCAACATAAGAATCATTGGTTTGCCAGAAGGCGAAGAGGATGAACTAGAAATTGAAAAATTGAGTGAAAATATAATAAAGCAGAACTTCCCAAACTTGGGGAAGGAAATAGACTTACAGGTCCAGGAAGCACAGAGAGTTCCAGAAAAACTGGACCCAGGGAGAACCACACCAAGACACATTATAATCAAAATGTCAAAAGTTAAAGATAGAATCTTAAAAGCAGCAAGAGAGAAGAAAAGAATCATGTACAAAGGGGTCCCAATTAGACTATCAGCTGACTTCTCAAGGGAGACCCTGCAGGCAAGAAGGGACTGGCAAGAAATATTCAAAGTAATGAAAAGCAAAAACCTACAACCACGAATACTCTATCCAGCGAAATTGTCATTCAGAATAGAAGGGCAGAGAAAGTGTTTCCAGGACAAAACAAAACTGAAAGAGTTCATTAGATCCAAACCACTGTTATATGAGATGTTAAAGGGACTGGTTTAGAAAAAGGAGGATCAAAACTATGAAATCTAAAATGAAAACTGCATCACAAGAAACAACGGAAGCTAGGGAATTGAAACAAAGGCAAACTAAACAGGCAACGAGAGTGGAAAAAGTACTATAGGTATGGGGAACATATTGGGGGGAGGCCAACAGGGACGGGGAAGGAGGAGAGGGAGGGAGATGATATAGGAATTGGGGATCATGGTAGGAGGGAATGGAATAGACAGAGAGAGGTTGAGAAGAACTATATACACAACTAATGGACATGGTCTAAAAGTGGGGGACAACTGGAGGGAGGGGGGCCACCGGGTGGAGGGGAACAGAGGGAAGGGAAATTGGGACAAATGTAACATTATAATCAATAAAACACATTTAAAAAAAAAGAATATCTTTAATGAATAAAGAACTCTTCCACATTAGTAAGTTTAATGTGAGACTGTGATTAAATAATGGACAGTAGGAATAATAAGCAGTTCTTAAAAGCAAACAAACACTAAAGTTATGAAAAACATCTTAATTCACTGTTAATTAAAGAAATACAGGTGAAAATTTAAATGAAATTATTTCTTTTCTGAATTGGCAGTGACTAACCTGGGAGTTGGGGGGTAACTGGCAGCTGTACACACAGCTGGGCGCAATGTGGTATTGTTCAGTATCATTTGGGAGAGAGTGAATCATCTTTAACTGAATTCTACTTCCAGATTTTTATTCAAAGTAGTACTTTGGGGTATGTGTAATATCGATATGCAAGAATATCCATTGAAGTGGTAATCATAGTAATGAAAAATTAGGAACAAATTGTGTTTAGCAATAGGACAATAACTAATAATATTATGTCTGTGTTGTGGAATACTAAGCAGCCATGAAAGGCTAATGGTGCGAGCCAGCATTCCCAATGCAATAATAATTTCAAACAGTAGACAATATACCTTATTTTAAAAGGTGCATATGTGCATAGAGAAGATAAAGAATGAGATACATAATGTTATTAATAGTGGTCATCTCTGGATGGTAGGTTTAAGGCTGATTTTTCTTTTTCTTTGTGCTTTCCTATAATATAAATTTTTATTCAATAGTCATTTGTTAACACAGAGAGATCACATAAAATTAATGTTATGATTAAAAATACATTGCTTTGCAGGATCCAAGCTACAATTAATATGCAATGTCACTGGCCACTCCAGTGACTTTGTCTATTGGAAGTGGAATGGGTCAGCGATAATTGATGATCCAGTGCTGAAGGATGACTTTAGGTAAGTACACTGAAAAGCCAACCTTGCAATAGAGAAGTTTTAGTGCTAAATTGCATGTTATATGTTATATAACCTTGGTTTAACCTGATAGCAAAAGTTAGCTGACAGTTGTTTGGTTCTCATCCCTTTGTTGCCCACATTGAGTTTTGCAAAGTTAAATAAAATTTATAATATCTTGTACATTTAAGATAAAAATACATATCTTTGTGGTTCAAATTTGGGACCACTTAGAAGGCTTTCTCTTAAATTAGTTAAATATATATATTTATTAACTATATATATAAAAATATAGCAACAGTCCAATGAATCAATATTGCTGAATTACCTTCATGTTATTCCATTTTTTGAGTAGTCTAAACAAGACTCATCAAATGGAGTCAAGAATCATGCACTCCACTTCTCAAGTCTCCAGTGACTCCCTATAAGATAAGCTGATTCCTTAGCATTACTTTCTGACCCTCTGTCACCTGCCCACTCTATCCTTGTTCCATATATTCTTCTCTGTACCCCATGGAGATCAAAGTGCATATATCCCTTTTTTTCTTCTTGGAAGCTGGTGATTTTAATTCAGTTTCTCTACTGCTGAGACTTTTACCTACAGTGGCCCTAGGGCTATCACATTTCCCATCAGTGTGGCCAACAGACTGTCACACTTGTGCTCAGGGCTGGTGATTACTTCTGCTGTAACTGATGCAACAAATTAAGAGCTAAACCATGCACATGTATTTTATTTTTTGTTAATGTGGTTTACTTAAACAACTTTATTTAGTCTCTCTCTCTTTTGAACAGAGTGGAAAATCCTTCATCCAAAAAAAGAAATATAATCATCAATGTACTTAATATTTCAGAAGTGAAAAGTGAATTTTATCTACACCCATTTACCTGTGTAGCCAGGAATACATATGGTATAAATGCAGCATATATCCAATTAATACACCCAGGTAAACAACAGAACTATTTATTGGAAATTAATTTTGTTTTAGCATGGTAAGATTCTGTGACCTCGAGGTTTGCAATACTATTTCCTCTTACCAGAAATGCTCTTGGCTTCTTGTTAACCTGGATAACTTCTTTCCCTTTTTCTCTTCTTGGATGACCTATTTCTTCCATCGGGGAGCTTTTCTGTCCTGCTCTCTGTTAAAACAAATGAGGTCGGGGTCTCTATTATGTACTTCCATAGCACCTTATGTCCCCATCACAGTATTTCTCATACTTAGTTTTATTTACTTGACTGTAAGTTCCCTGATGGTGCAGACCATTTATTTTACTAATTATTTTATTTTCAGAACTAGTATAAACTTAAGTCTGGTAATGCTGGGTACCTAATAAATATGTTTAGGTGAATGGTGGATGCACAGGGGAAGTCTAAATATCTACTTTCTGAAGAGGATGTCAGAAGTTATTGATTTTCATCAGTTGAGAGTATTTGTGAAATATTTTAAGATTATTTGTAGTTAAATTAAAATATATCTATGAATGTATGCATGAAAGAAAATCTAAATAAACAAAATGTTAGAATTATAAATGAATTTAGCAAGGTCACTAGTCTACATATATATGTGGTATTTCTATGTATGTCTATAAATACCAACAACAAACCAATAGAAATTAAATTGAAGTGATAACATTTAAAATAGCATCAAAAATGATCAAAGACATAGGAATAAATATAGCACGAGCTGTTAAAGACCTATGTAATGTAAACTAAAAAAAGAAAAAAAACAAAAAAACATTGTTGAAATAAATTGGAGAAGACCTAAAAAGATGGGAGGAATATACATTGTTCATGTATTGAAAGACTCAATATTATAAAGATGTTAGTTGTCCCCAAGTGAATTTATAGATTCAAAACCATTCCACTAAAAATCTCAGCACTATTTGTGCAAGTAACCCTGGCTGGTTTGGCTCAGTGGATTGAGCGTCGGCCTGCGAGCTAAGTGTCGCTGGTTCGATCTTCCAGTCAGGGCATATCAGAGAAGGAAAACTCTGACTCCAAAAAAACCTCCGCTGCCTTGCGGCATACCTCTTCAGGGGAAAGGCTAAGGGAGTAAACCCCGACAGAAAATCCGGAGCCGGAGTCCCTAAGGCGGTTTGACGTTGTAGTCAACACCGGCAACTCCTGCGGCGCACCTGAAGCCAAGCTGTATTGACTCCGTCTTTCCCTTGGATCCTTCAGCTGCGAAGAGAGGGGGGTCTGCTGCATGGGCAACAGCAGACCCTCCATATCACCCTGCCCAGGCTCTGTAGCTTCAGCTTCACTGGAGAGGACACTCCAGCATCATTGCAAGATGTCGATTCAACACGGGAGGAGACAGATACCGTGTCACTCCCGAGTCGGACTGCACAACCATTCTCGGCGGTGCAGATAGACTCTTAAGAAGCTACACCATCGTCTCTCGAGACGGACGGCTGCCGACGATTTGTGCAAGTACGGGTGTGTGTGGGTGTGTTGTGAGCAGGCTTACTCTAAAAGTCATAAGGAGATATAAAGGGCCAAGAACACTCTAGATGGTCTTGAATAAAAACAAGTCTGAAAGATTTATACTGTGGATATCATGATCTTGTATGAAGCTACAGTTATGAAGACTGTAAATATAAACTATCAATTTAGCCAATTGGCTGTTGGTCTGGAAAATGGTATATTTTGATTTCTACTTTATACCCAAATCAATTGCAGATGGATCAAAGACCTAAATTGAAAAAGTAAAATAAGAGAGCATTTAGATTTTCTTTTCTCGATGCCTACGTGACCCCTAACCTTTAGAAGTCACTTTCTTCTTTCTTCTTTTTTTTTCTTCTCAACGTCCTCCCTTCTTACGTCCCCTTCACCTTACTCTTCTGCCTCTCTTTCTCTGTAAAAATCATTGGATTAATAATTAATGAGTGAAACCTGGAGAATGTACAAGTGTGGAACATTCTGTGTAGCATCCCTAACCCCTTTTTCCTTTCCCCCAGCCTTCACCTTTTCCCACCTGACTCATATCTCTAGGTTCTAGGAACTTTTGTTGGCTTTTGAGTGACTTTGGCTTATTTTACTAGAAAGTACTCTATCCTATGGTCTTTGTTATTTTTCTGTGAGATTGTATATTATACTACTTAGGTGGCAATTTAATAGAATATACCTTAGTTTTTATACATAGCATCCATTCTAGATGGCTTTGTACATTAATACCATTATTATGTGATAATGAATAGGTTAAGACTATCTGGGATTTGGAACTGCAGGCCAATCCCAAATATGGGTTCTCTGGGATGTTAATTTTTAATTTGCTATGCTCAAATTTTTAATTCTTTTGTTTCTAATAATATTTTTTCCTCTTTTTTACAATAGTTCCCAATTTCCAGAAGTACATGATTGGCATATTTGTCATATTAACAGTGGTAATTATGGGCTCTGTTTTCATCTATAAAATCTTCAAGGTTGACATAGTACTTTGGTACAGGGATTCTTGCTATGATTTTCTCCTGAAAAAAGGTACAATTTTGTATTCAATGCAATGTTTTCTTGTTGTGGATATAGTTAAGAGATGTTAAGAGGTGGAGATGATGACTAAGAGGCTTTTTACTTAAATTTTAAAATGAAATGTGACATTCATTAAAATAGTAGTTATTTTTATAGATAATTGTAGTTTTATAACTGAACAGACTGAAGAGCATTGTTTTTCAGGTTATTGCTTTAATGTTCATAATGGTGGGAGAAGCAGGCATTTAGAGCATCTGTTTTTAAGTCTAGCTATTCAGAAATGATTGCTGAGGACCTGTTCTGTGCTGGGCAGGACACAGATTACCAAAGATTTGTCATCGAATCAAAGGAAAGACTCGATTTTCATGCATCAGAGAAGCACCCTCTCTTTTGTTTAAACCTTGCCAAAAAGGTGAACAATACAATTATATATAAAAGGGAGAATGGTATAACTCAGTGCTGCGACATTTGGGAAAGAAGATAAGAACTGGGAGATAGTTTCCATACAGAGAGGTAAAGAACTCTGCATATGAGGTGGTCATCAAATAATAGAAGAACAACTTGATAGTAAAACAAAATAAATAGAAACTTGTAAGAGTAGAGCACTTTAAAAAGGTATGTTGCATTTGGTATTACAGCCTCATTTATAACATATGACAAAAATTAATAATTCATTCTGAAATGCATGTTTGCAGTACTGACTTTACCAAATCTCTTTCTTGTGGTTCTAAAATGTAACATTTTCCCTTCAGCTTCAGATGGAAAGATCTATGATGCATACATATTATATCCAAAGACCCTTGAGGAAGGGTCCACCTCTAACTCAAATATTTTTGTATTTGAAATCTTGCCTGAGGTCTTAGAAAAACAGTGTGGATATAAACTCTTCATTTATGGAAGAGATGACTACGTTGGGGAAGGTAGGAACAAAATGGGAAGAAGTAAAAATCTTGTTTAGAAACAAATTTATTTATTAAATTAATTGGGTTAATTAAGTTGGATTTCATCTTTCTAGAAGGCTGGTATAGGCACACATATTTGAAAGCTTTAAGAACCTCTTCAGTGGTGCATAATGATCGTTTTCATATCATTTAATGCAAAGTATTTACTTTTCTCATTTTTTGATGAAGCAACAATTAACTAAGTTGTATTTTGCTTTGGAAAACAACAATTAGTTAGATCTGAAAATTGCTTTAAACCAATACAGTAAAATAGGAGTGGTATAGATCAACAGGTTTAACAAGGTTTTTAAATTTCTCCTGAAAGTGTTCTGAGTCCTGAGTGAAACATTCAGCTTTAGTGCATCAATTTTTTTTTTTTGACCTAGTCTCTAAAATGGAAACCTCCTTTAATCTTAAGTAAGGCAAGGAAAAAGAGTGTTAGAGACACGGGGGATGGGATGGGAGGAATCTTTTGGGGTTTTGGTTCTGGAGAGAATGATTATAAATAGAAATTTTATTTATTATGCTGTGCTTCATGTTTTCCAGACTTTGTTGAGGTCACTAATGAAAACATAAAGAAAAGCAGAAGACTGATTATTATTTTGTTCCGAGAATCATCGGGATTCAGCTGGCTGGGAAGTTCATCTGAAGAGCAAATAGTGATGTACAATGCTCTCATTCAGGATGGAGTTAAAGTTGTCCTGCTGGAGCTGGAGAAAATCCAGGACTATGAGAAAATGCCAGAATCCATTAAATTCATTAAGCAGAAGCATGGGGCTATACGCTGGTCAGGGGACTTCACAGAGGAGAGGTCACATTCTGCGAAGACCAGATTCTGGAAGAACGTCAGGTACCACATGCCGGCTCAGCACCAGCCCCCTTCATCTAAGCCCCAGTTGCTATTCCCGGCCACCAGGCCAGATTCCAAAGAGGAACTACAAAGGGAGGTGCGTGCGCCTCTTGGGTAGCAGGTAGGACCTTGACCAAGAGGTCATTGGGTAGCTCTTGTTTTAGGGCATTGAACATTGGGCCATGCCTCCAGTGACTTGTACAGTCAAATAATGCACCTGTATAATCCCTTATCCCCAGGGTCACCTGGATCTGATTGTTAAGGTAGCAGGATTTGGGAAGGCCTTTAAAAGGCCACAAGTGCCCTCTGTGAACATTTGAACTGCTGAGAAAGGGTACTGGGGAGCAAACAAGAGGAAACAACATTCAGAAAATATGTTATCTAGAGAGTTTTATGAAGTCATTTATAGTCCAAGGGTGGGACTGTGGCCCAGTCTGGGGATTACAGGATCCCTTGAGTGGCATGGGAAGTCCCAAGATGAATGATACTTCTCAGAAAAAGTAGTGTTCTTGGAGAACTTTCCGCTTGCCTTGCATTTTTCATACCCATCTTCCAACCAGTAGTCAGTTTCTAAAGACTGAATTTCATTTATAGACCCTTAAAATTGTTATTTCAAAGAACAAAGGGATTCTCTCTAGGAGTCTTAAGATTTTAAAATAACCTTAACTTTCTGTTGGAGAGAGAGAATGTCAAAAACAAGAGGAGCAGAGAATTGACCCCCTTTAATGCATTACCCCCATTCTGTTCTACCTTACTCCTCTGCCTTTCACTTGGCTTATTACTTCTTTGGAAGGACAGCTTTCAAGTCACTTCCTCCCTCCACTGTATCACACACATGATTCACACAAATTAACCATCCTGTGTGAAACACTGCTCTTATCTCATCCTACTCTTGCTAAAGACAACTCTACCTCCACAGGGCTCTTCTGGTTCAGGAGTTAAAGCCCAAGTTCTCCCATTAACGTTTCAGTGCCCACACAGCCATCTCCTCTTGTCCTGCTGTGAATTCCCAGGTCAGCCCATGTGCCTTTGAACTTGCCCCCAGTGCTCCTCCATCTCTGCCTCCTTCCTGTCTTCTCTGACCAGAAAGCCTTCTGTAATTTTCTCTAGCTGACTGGAATTCAAAACTTACTTCAACTCTGTTTTCCCAAATGAGGCCTCTCAGTCAGTCTGACGGTACTTGCAGGTGGCTGTCGCTGTGTGAGAAGTCTCTTTGTCTCCCGCTGGAAGCCCTGCTCCCTGAGGCTGGGGTGGTAGCTGTGTCTCCCTTTGCTGTCCGCAGTGCCTTCACAAATAATTTATACATACAACATAGAGTTGTGTAGTACTTTGTTTAAAAATGTCCACAGATTACCTTACTTCATATTTGCAAATTGTCTTGATTTTATAGCAAGTAACATGTGGTAAAACAATTACACTCTCTGTCCTGGGCTTGCACCTCCAGGGCTGGCTCTAGGACAGTGTTCGGAAGATTTGATCTTGAATCCATAAATTGTTCCTTTCACCCTGACCCCAGCACTTCTGCTGGAAGAAATGATAGTTTTCTAGGATAGTGGCTGAGTCTAGTCATGTTTCTAACTAAGAAACCAAATTCCAAACTTTTGAATGTTGGAATTTACAAAAATTACGTTAGATTCTATGAAAAACCATTCTGCTTTTATATATTCTTTCCCTAAAGATGAATGTGTCTGGGTAAATTAAAAATTAGAGTAAGTTGGGTTTTTCTGATATAGGAAAATATTTTTAAAACTTGATAATAATCCTTAGGATAATTAGAGAAAACCTCCGGAAAACCAAAAAAACCACAATTATCTGTCATTTACTGAAATTGTATGAAAGTGGATAGGCCTTCTGTTTTTTGCATTTTTAATATTACTGTTGTACACAAACCTTTATTTGGTATATTTTCTCCTCAAAAGTAGGAAAAACTAGATAGCAACAGAGTTTAATGCCTTGGCTCCACTCTTTCCACTTTTCTTCTTGATTCATTCCAGCAGCCTGAGTGACAGTGCTGTCTCAGAGTTGCTCTTTTTAAAGAAAGTGCCTTCTTTTCATCTGGCGCACACAGACCCTGCATCCAGAAGCTTGTGGGGTGGAGGGGGGGGATTGTCTCCTCCCAGAAAGACTGATTAGATGCTCTAAGTTGTGCTGAGCATATTGTCAGCCATCTATAAGGTATATTTGCATGTGTAATTCCAATAAAGCCAGTTTTGAAACTAAGAATTAGTGGCAAAACTGGCCAGAAAGTAAGGAGGTTGGAAAACAGCCAGGAATGAGCAATGACATTTCTGGCATTGCACTTGGAATTTTGGAAGGGACAAGAATCAAGGGATATGCCTGGATGGAGGGGGGTTCCCAGTAGCAAGGTGGGATGTCATGCTGTCACTTCCATCCCCTGAGGAGGACTCCAGAGGAAAAGGCTACATTCCTAGTTCCCTGGGAACTTCCTTTTGTTTTATTGCTTTTCCCCAAAACCTCTTTAAAGCTCTTCTGATCAGGACTTCCCAGTTAATTTGATTTTACTTCATTATCTGATGATAATTGTTTTTTGTCAGTCTGAGTGTTTAAGAAGTTTGCACATGCACTAAAGTGTTTCATTTCACATTGCTAACACTTGCTTAACAGAAGTTATATTTCATTCTCCTGACTTTTATTTGCAATTAAAGGAAAAGTATTGAGCCAATTTTTTAAAGGATATTTTTGATAAATTATATTTGTACTGGTAAATGATGAAGGGCTTTTTACAAACTCATGTTTATAATTCTGCAGCAGATACCAAATATTTTTATATAGTAAAAACATCAATTCATGTACAGCATATATCATTGATCAATGGACTGTATTTATTTTCTAATAAAATTGTGAAAACTGGTATTGAGTATTCTCATGAAAATCTGTTTCTTTGCCACCCCCCCCTCTCCTGGGTTTACCTACACATACACAGGTCTGATGGGGGGAGAGGATACCTTCTACCTGGGGAGGTCAGGGGTATTAGCCAAGCAGTAACTCTTAACTCCCATTTGTAGCCTCAACCATACTCCCTCTCTTTGCTTGCTTTTTAAATGGATGACAATATATGTCATATTATTATTAACCCTTTACTTATCCAGCAAATGAGGACAACAATTTGTATAGAGTTCTACACTTCACAAAAAGCTTTTGTTTTTAAAAAATTTTCTCCTTTGATCCAGGAGGTAAACACAATTGGCAAAGTTGATGTCAAAAATGTAAGCTCTAATGAGCACAAATCCTAGTGATCAGGGAGCCTTTTATACCCACCTTGTCCGTGCCTTTTTATTCTGCCTCGTAGCAGTTCTAACAAGCAGACAATGCTGACAGCATCTACTAAGGTAGCAGGTCAACTTAGAGTTGGGGCAGGGGTTGACTATAACTCCTGCCTCCACCATCTACATGGTGTGAGAACTTGGACAAACCCTTTGAGCTCCAGTTTCCTCACCTATAAAATGGATATAATACCTAATTCATAGCATTGTGTAAGGATTGAAAAGATGTAATAGATTATGGCAAACACAGTGCCTCGCATATGACAGGTTTTAAGAAAACGGTAGCTTTGTTGGCAATTCTATGAGTAAACTGTTATCTCAAGTCGTAGTAGAATCTGCAAAAGGAATGCATAGAGAGGAAATAAAACTAGAAGTGGCTATTGACACTAAGGGAGGAAACAAAGCAATCCCCCAAATAAGGACAAAGATAACCAGGTGAAGTTGTGTGATGAGGAACCTTGGAGCTCTTGTCTCTCCTCAGCCTCAGGAATTTTTGTGTCACTGACCACTGACAGCCAACAACTGACATTCACAGTGACCCTCTGCTAGCTACCAACTTTAAAGGACATTTAATGGTCTAAATAAAGAAAGAGACTTGTTTAACACACTCCTGAGGGATTTTTTAATAGAAATTAAAAATGTAAGCACTTATAGAAATGTTAAAATCAACTCTTCAGAAAGTTTTTTCCATATAGAACTTCTCACCGGGAGAATTCAGAGAGCTTTCACCAGCCAATATTTTGGTTATTTTACCAGCTAATGTATTTTTTAAAGCTTTTATTTATATCATTTTTAGAGAGAGGGGAAGGAGGGAGAAAGGGAAAGAAACATGTGAGAAAGAAACATTGATCAGTTGCCTCTCATACATGCCACAACTGAGTACCAAACTATCAACCCAGGCAAATGACCTGACCCAGAATCAAACCGGCAAACTTTCACTTTGTGGCATGATGTCCAACCAATTAAGTCACAACGTTCAGGGTGAGCTAATGTATTTTTTCACAAACAGAAAAATTGATACAGCCATCTAAATGTCTTATTTTTGTCATGAGGATTTTTATTCCTCTTTTTACCTGATAACTTTTCCTCGGAATGGCTTTTATTTTATTTTATCTTATCTTTGGAATAATTTCTGCAACTGGTGCCAACTGATGGAAAGAGACCCGAGTATAAATTCCTGTACTGCTACAGTTTTGAAACTAGAGCAATGCACTTGGATATTTTGAATCTCAGTTTTATCTGTAAAATAGGACTTTTAATGTTTCAAGATTTTTATATGTAAAAAAGCCCCTGTATAATAACTAAGATAGAATTTCAGAACAATATATATTTTAAAATTTATTTTTAGTGGGAGAGAGAGAGAGAGAAAGAGCGAGAGAGACATCACTTTGTTGTTCCACTTATTGATGCATTCTTGTATGTGCCCTGATGGAAGCCAAACCTACAACCTTAGGGTATTATGACAGTGCTCTAACCAACTGAGCTACCCAACCAGGGCCTAAATAGATTTTCTTAATTTTACCTCTTGGTCAGTACAGATAAAACAAATATATATATATATATATATATATATATATATACCTAAAATGTATCTTTTTCAGATTCTAGGGTTTTAGTTGTGGAAAGAGAGCAGGGCATATAATCTTGGTATTAACTTTTAAAAATGATGATATGGCAAAGATGGAGGCATAAATACACATGCCGTGTCTCCTCACAACTAAGAAGAAATTCACAACCACTTCAAAACTAAAAAACCACAGAAAATCCAGAAAATCAAAACTACAGGGAAGTTCAGCAAAGAAATAAAGAAGAAATAATCAGCCAGAAATGTAGGAGGAGGGGAGCTGGGATGGAGAGAAAGAGGAGGGGAGCAGCAGCAGCAGAGGTGGTGCTTGGCAGGCAGCGGTGGCTGGTGGCCGCAGATAGCTATACCTGGGGCAAAAAAAAAAAAAAAAAAAAAAAAAAAAGCCATACAGTTTAAGCCCGAGAAGTGATCCCAGCCCCAAATCAGACTGCATACCGGCGGTTCCAGTGCCAGGGAAAAGAGAGCTGCATTGCTTCTGATTTTGAAAACAAGTGGGGGCTGGGGCAGAGGGAGAAGCTACTAGTCTTGAAAAGGAGGCAACTTGCTCAGTACAGGACGTGGGAGAAGTGCCTGGAAAAGCTGCAGCAACCGGCACTTTTTCCTCTCGGATCTCTCCCCAACATACAGCGCCAAAATGCGACGAAATGGTTGCCGGCACTAATGAATACCTAAGGCTCCACCCCCTATAACATAAGATGTGTGACAGCCCCACTCAGATCACAGAGGCAAACACAGAATGTTGTCATGATGAGGAGACAGAGAAGGAGACAGATCAAAGTCCCAGTGACACAATTAAGCAACCAGCAGATAGTACACCTAATGGATGAGGAGACAGAGAGCTTAACAGATGCACAGTTTAAGGCATTGGTGATAAAGATGCTCACAGACTTGACAGCAAAGATTAAATAGGGCTGGGAAAGAATGAAGGCTATCCTGGCTGAAATGAAGGAAAATCCTTATGAAACAAGTGGTGAAAGAAAGGAAACCAGGGTTCAAATCAACAAATTGGAACATAAGGAAGAAATAAGCAGTCAACCAGTACAGAAGGAGGAAATGAGAATTAAGAAAAATGAGGAGAGGCTTAGAAAACTCTGGGACAGCTATAAACATGCCAACATCCAAATCATAGGGTTGCCAGAAGGTGAAGAGGGAGAGCAAGGAATTGAAAAATTATGTGAAAAAATAATGAAAGAAAACTTCTCAAATTTGAAGAAGGAAATGGACATATGGGTTCAGGAAGCACAAAGAGTCCCAAACAAACTAGATGCAGGGAGGACCACACCAAGACACATCATAATCAAAATGCCAAAGATTAAGGATAAGGAGAGAATCTTAAAAGCAGTAAGAGAGAAAAGGAGAATTACCTACAAAACAGCCCCTATAAGACTGTAGGCTGATTTCTCAAAATAAACTTTGCAGGCAAGAAGGAACTGTCAGGAAATATTCAAAGTGCTGAAATGCAAGGACCTACAACCAAGATTACTCTATGCAACAAAGCTATCATTCAGAATGGGAAGGCAGAGAAAGTGCTTCACAGATCGGGTAAAGCTGAAGGTGTTCATCATCATCAAGCCATTATTATATGACATTTAAAGGGGCTTATTTAAGAAAAAGAAGATAAAAACTATGAACATTAAAATGAAAACAGTATCACAACTATCAACAACAGAAGCCAGGAAATGGAAACAAAGGCAAATTGAGCAGGCAACCAGAGTGGGAACAGAATCATAGGTATGGGGAGCATGTGGGGGGAGGTCAACTGGGAGGGGGGATGGGGGAGAAGCAGGGAAATGGTGCAGGAATTAAGAAGCATAGTAGGAGGGTGCAGAATGGACAGAGAGATGTTGAGGAGAGCTTTATACACGATCCATGGACATGGGCTAAGGGGGAGACTGCTGGGTGGTGGGGAGCAAAGGGAAAAGAAATTGGGACAACTGTAACAGCATAATCAATAAAACATACAAATCAATCAATCAAATAATAATGGTGATAGCTTTTGCTTAATACAATTTTAGCAAGTCAAATCTGTCTTGGTATTTTTGACATAGTGGGTTTTCCAAATACTAATTGAAAGACTTTAAAGTATAATCATTATACAATTATAAAATCAGAGATTTTCTCAAGCTACTCTGTCAGAAGCAAAGCTTTCACTTTTGAGGAAAGAATCTATGAATCTGGTGGACTTGGCTTATGTGGAGGCCACAGAGAGGATGGCAGGTGGGGAAGAGAATGATCTGGGGTTGGAAGGGGGGAAATTTTTTCTTTTTACTAAAAATGCACTAATGAATCATGACAGTAGCAAGTATTCATAATACATGAAAAAATAGATTACACTTGAAAAAATGTACATTGGGGAGACAGATGGGGAGAAATTTTTTTTTGGTGTAATAACATTTATTTTTACAACCAAAATATGAAGGGGTGTGTGTATGTGTGTGTGTGTTGGTTTAGGGAGAACAAAAGAAAATAGATGACACGTTTAAAATGAATATTAATCTTTCAAAACAAAAACACCCATCTTAACACACATTGCTCAGGTTTCTCCTAAGGCAGGCTTGGCTGATTAGAATACATAAATCCTGTACATTCAATATATACCTCTGAGCTCAAACATTAATGCAAGCTGTTACTAAAATTTGCAACAGTTAGACCAGTTGAACCTGTACCATGTGAATCTAGATTCACAGGATCCTGTTCACTTCTCTTGCACGGCGCTCAACCAGTTGGGAGATTAATTTATTCCAGAGGGATAGTCAGTCAAGTTTGTTTTTCTTAGAACATTTGACCTGGAGGTGATCCCTAGGGTCACTTGTTCATGCTTCTGAATCTGGGACAGGTTACATTGATACCATTCCACAGTGTTCATTAGTTCTCTCTCAATAAGCATATCTTGAGAATGAGATTTCTCAGACTTCTTTAGTGGGAGAGTATTGCATGTTTAACAGCCCTTGTGGGAACCCACTTCTCCTTTTGCACTAGTGATAAACAATTCCGGACACAACTTTTTTTTCCTCCTCTGCCATTTCATATTGCTTATCCTGCTTATTCTGAGAGAGTCTAGCTTTTCGTTTGCCTTCATGGCTGTGGACAGTGGCCATCTGTCTTATCACTTTTTATTGTTACAATGATATTCCATAATCTTGCCTTTTATACTATGCTTCATCTCTTCTGAATTCTTTCTGGACCCCAAGTCTGCCTTCAAATTCTAAAATGTAGGGGAAATATTTTTTGTTCTCAAGTTTACTTTTGAGTTGTTTAAAAATTGCTAACCAGGTGCCTAACATTATACTAGACACTGAGAAAATGAAAAAGTAAGAAAAAACTTAAATCTAGCTATATAGAGTAGTGTGAAGAGAAAGTTGTTCAGGAAGCAAACTCATCTGTTATAGAATCTTAAACTCCCTGATTGAAATATGTAGACTTTATCATTTGGAATTGATATATAAGAGTTAGTGGACGTTCTTGAATGGGAGAACATTGGAAATAAAGAAAGTTGACTGAAGGAGCACTGTTTTGCAGGGGAATTAGGAAGGAGTAAAAGGTTAGAGAGGGAGGCCATTAAGAAGCTTGTATAATAATTCCTCTGGGAGTTGATTGTATTGGAAACATTGTTCTTAAGTGACTTGAAAACTTTTTGTATTATGGAAGCAACATTAGTTGGAGAGAATGCAGACATTTTTGAAAACTGTAAGGAAGAAGTTACTCAACCTCACAAACTAAAAATGATTATTAACACTTTACTGTCTTTATAAATATAACTGATATCATATAACATTTGAGGGTTATTACCCTAATATTTTTTACTTAGTAAAAATATTTGCCTGCATTATTATAATTGAAATATGATCTCTGAATGATCACTAAGGTTATCAGAATGGATGGTCCATAATTTAGGTTGTCTGCTTTGGGTGGACATATTTCCAGTTTTTAGCTATCAGTGGTTAAAGTGAAATAGTCATCCTTGCCCCAGTAACTGTCCATTTCCCTAATGATTTGCTTAGCATAGGCTCCTAGAATCAGTGGGCAGGAGGGCAATACACTTTTGGGATTCTTGACTGATTGTGTTCTATAATACTCATTTTTAAATCTTTGCCAACTTAATAGACAAAAATGTATCCTTAATGATAATTTTTGCAAGTTATATAATGTGGTTGAAAGTTTCAATTAATATTGATTGTTTCTGGGGCCACCCCTTGCCCCCAAATTTATTACAACTTCCAGTTAGTTAGTGAGAGGCCTGAGAATGGAGCTGAGATTTTCTGATTCCCAGATAAATGATCTTTTAACCAACCACTGTTACCAGATGACATTGACTAGGGATAAATGTAAGACTTGCAATAAGGAAAGTGTAAACACAGTTGGATAAAGTATGGCTTAGCAGAAACAAAGTGAAAAAAATTTTAAGGGTATTAGTGTGCAATAATCCTAGAATGAATGAATGAGCAATGTGGGGCAAAAACAAACCAAAACCAGCACTTACAAACCCCACCAGATCATTGGTTATATTAACACAAATCTAACATTCGGAATTGAGAGATGAAGGCTTCATGACTTCCATGTTTGAGAGGCCAGAGGCAAGCCAGTAGATGAGTAGCTTTGAGGCCTGTTGGAGCCTCTTTCTCCAGGTACTTGGTCTGGAGAAAAGGGTCATTGGAGAGACTTCAGCAACATTAGATGAGAGATAATGTGAAAGAGTGGGTCCTTCTTCTAAGGACCTAAAGGTATATAAAAGTCATAAAACTGTGAGGGCTTAAAGTGATGATGATGGCACTCCACAGTGCCCCACGTATAGGAAGGTGCTCACTACTGTACTCAATGATAGTCATACCTTGGATTCCGTTCCATCCCTGTGAGTTTGTGAGTTTCTAATTTGATTTAAGATTTAAAAAGAACAGGGAGACATTCAAACAGATCCCAAACAGGTCTCCACATGTTCATCTCCACAGTCATCGGCTTAGATCTAGCACATTGCCACTTTCTTGTTCTCCAGTCGTCTCCAAATTGGAACTGGGTTCATGTTTCTACTCTTGCCACCCCACCCCTCAAAGCCAATACTTTACACAGCATCCAGAGTGAATTTCCTTTGACTTTTCATTAAAGTGTAACTCTAATTTTTAGAAAAGAGCACATAAGTGAACAGCTTCATGGAATTTCACAGAACACACCTATGCTGCCAGCACCCCGATCGAGAAAGGAAGATGACCAGGATTGGGGCATCCATGTCATATTCCCTTCAAGTTACTTATTGCCCTTGTCCCAAGGGAAGGCATCATTCTGACTTCCATCAGATAAATTAATTTTGCCTATTGTTGAATTTCATGTCAATGGAATCATGTAGTATGATCTCTTTAAAAAAATCTATTTTCTTTTGCTCAACACTCTATCTGTGAGATTCATTTATAAGATTCATCCATATTAATATTGTCTGTATTTATACATAGTTCTTTCTCATCGCTCTGTAATATTCCATTGTAACACACCTGTTTTACCTATTCTACTGTATTTTTTAAATTTGACTTTAAATAGTTTTTTTTTTTTTTTACTTTTCAACTACGGTTGACATACAGTATTATATTTGTTTTGGTGTACAACCCAATAATTAGACATTATATAATGTACTGTGTGATCACCTTGATACATTGAGTACCCACCTGACTGTTATTATAATATTATTGACTATATTCCCTATGTTGTACTTTACATTCCCATGACTATTCTGTAACTACCTATTTGTACTTCTCAATCCCTTCACCTTTTTCACCCATTTCCTCCCCCCCTACCCCATCTGGCAATCATCAAAATGTTCTCTGTATCTGAGTCTGTTTCTGTTCTGCTTATTTGTTTATTTATTTTTCATTAAAAAATATTTTCAGATTCCACATATAAATGAAATCATGGCATTTGTCTCCTTCTGATTTATTTCACTCAGTCCAATGCCCTCTAGGTCTATCCATGCTGTTACAGATGGTTAAGATTTTATTATTTTTTAGTGCTGAATCATATTCCATTGTTTATATGCACCATTTCTACTTTGTCTATTTATCTACTGATGGACACTGAGGTTGCTTTCATATCTTGGCTATTTTAAATCATGCTACAATGAACATATGGGTACAAATGTCTTTTCAATTTAGTATTTTGGATTTCTTTGGATAAATACTCAGAAATGGAATTGTGGGGTCCTTTTATGTCTCTTGTTATGTAGCCTGTGTTTTTTTAAAATTTTATTTTTATTGTTTTTCTATTACAATTGTCTCACTTTTTCCCTCACTGCTACCTCCCACCCAGCCCACCCCTTCTCCCACAGTCATTCCTCACCCCGTTGTCCATGTTCATGGGTTATTTATATTAGTTCCTTTACTAAACCCTTCCTCTACTTACCATCCTTCTCTCCCTTCCTCCTGCCCCCCTGATACCTGTTACTCTGTTCCTTGTTCAATTTTTTTCTTTTTTGGGGGTGTTGTTCATTAGTCTCCTGTATCAGGTGATATCTTATGGTATTTTTCTTTCATTGCTGGGCTTATTTCACTAAGCATAATTCTCTCTAGTTCCATCCAGTTTGTCGAAAATGGGAGAAGTTCCTTCTTTCTTTCTGCTGCATAGTATTCCATTGTGTAAATGTACCACAGTTTTTTTTAATCCACTCCTCTACAGATGGGCACTTAGGCTATTTCCAGCACTTGGCTATTGTAAACAGCACTGCTATGAACATAGGGGTGCATAAGTTTTGAATTAGTGTTTCAGGATTCTTTGGGTATAATCCCTAGCAGTGGAATTGCTGGTTCGAAAGGCAGTTCCATTTTTAGTTTTTTGAGGGAATTCCATACTGCTTTCCATATTGGACACACCAGTCTGAATTCCCACCAACAGTGCACTAGGGTTCGCTTTTCTCCACATCCTCGCCAGCACTTGTTGTTTGTTGATTTTTTTAATGAGGGCCATTCTGACTGGTGTGAGGTGGTATCTCATTGTGGTTTTAATTTGCATCCCTCTGATGGCTAGTGATGTTGATAATTTTTTCATATGCCTATGGACTCTGTGCATCCTCCTTGGAGAAGTGTTTGTTCAGGTTCTTTGCCAATTTTTAATTGGATTGTCTGTCTTCTTGGTGTCGAGTCATATAAGTTCTTTATATATTTCGGAGATCAAGCCCTTGTCTGAGGTTTCATTGGCAAATATGTTTTCCCATACAGTTGGTTCCCTTTTCATCTCGCTGATGTCTTTTTTTGCTGAGCAGAAACTCTTTTGTTTGATGTAGTCTAATTTGTTTATTTTTTTCCTTTATTTCTCTTGCCTTAGGAGATACATTAGTGAAAATATTGTTACATGGGATATCTTACATTTTCTTGGCTATGTTTTCCTCTAGGACTTTTATGGTGTCACGTCTTACATTTAAGTCTTTGATCCATCTTGAGTTAATTCTGGTGTGTGGTGTATGTTGGTGGTCTAGTTTCATTTTTTGGCACATCCCTGTCCAGTTCTTCCAGCACCATTTGTTGAAGAGGCTCTTTTCACTTCGTTTTATGTTTCTTCCCCCTTTGTTGAATATTAGTTGACCATAGAGACCAGGGTTTATTTCTTGGCTCTCTATTCTGTTCCATTGATCTATATGTCTGTCCTTATGCCAGTACCAGACTGTTTTGATTACAGTGGCCTTGTAGTATAATTTTATATCAGGTATGCTACTCCTTCTACTTTGTTTTCTTTCTTAAGGTCGCTGAGGCTATTCAGGGTCATTATGGGTTCCATATAAATTTTTGAAGCATTTGTTCTAGGTCTGTGAAATATGTCATTGATATTTTAATAGGGATTATGTTGAATCTATAAATTGCTTTGGCTAATAAGGACATTTTAATAATGTTGATTCTGCCCATCATGAACATGGTGCATGCCTCCATTTATATGTATCTTCCTTAATTTCTTTCTTCAGTGTTCCATAGTTTTCTGAGTACAGGTCTTTTACCTCCTTGGTTAAATTTATTCCTAAGTACTTAAATTTTCTTGTTGCTATAGTAAATGGGATTTTTTTCTAATTTCTATCTCTGATATATCATTGCTACTGCCAAGCCAACAGAGCCTTGATATTGTTCATCTGCCTATACCTACATGTAGGCCAAGGATTATATTATGCCTCCTATACATACTGAGAAACATGAAATATTGGCATTCTTCTCTTATTCACACCATAGTGTCTGTGTTCATAGGCTACATCCTACCATGAGGCAAATGTTGGTGTAAAGAAATGCCTTAGATTTCTGAATATTGCCTCTGTACCCTGCTATTTTGCCAAATTCATTTATTAGTCTGAGTAGCTTTTGGTGGAATTTATGGGGTTTTCTATGTACACTATCATGTCATCTGCAAATAATGACAGTTTTACTTCCTCCTTTCCAATTTGGAGGCATTTTATTTCTTTTTTTTTTTTTGACTGATCACTGTGGCTAGAACTTCCAAAACAATGTTGAATGGAAGTGAAGAGAGTGAACATCTTTGTCTTGTTCTGATCTTAGTGGGAATTCTTTTAGATTTTGCCCATTGATGTTGGCTGCAGGTTTCTTGTATGTGGCCTTTATTATGTTTTGGTGTGCTCCCTCTATTCCCAGTTTGCTGAGCACTTTTATCATAAATGAGTGCTGAACTTTTTCAAATGCTTTTTCAGCATCTATTGATATGATCACATGATATTTGTCTTTCGTTTTGTTTATGTGGTATATTACGTTTGTTGATTTGAGAATATTATACCACCCTTGCATTCCTGGGATAAATTCCACTTGATCGTGTGTATTATCATTTTAATGGATTGCTAGATCCAGTTTGCCGGTGTTTTGTTGAGGATTTTAGTATCTATGTTCATCAGCAATATTGGCCTGTAGTTTTTCTTTCTTTGTTATGTCTTGACCTGGTTTTGGAATTAGGGTAATACTGGCTTCATAGAATGAGTTTGGGATTTTTCCCTCTTCTTGGATTTTTTGGAATAGTTTGAGAAGGATAGGAGTTAGTTCTTCCCTAAATGTTTTGTAAAATTTGACCGTGAAGCCATCTGGTCCAGGGCTTTTGTGTGCAGGGAGATTTTTGATTACTGTTTCAATTTCATTCTTTGTTATTGGTCTGTTCAGGCTTTCTACTCCTTCTTGATTCAGTTTTGGAAGATTATATGTTTCTAGAAATTTGTCCATTTCATCTAGGTTGTCAAGTTTCTTGCCATACAGTTGTTTATAGTAATTTCTTACAATCCTTTGTATTTCTGTGATATCAATCATCATTTCTCCTCTTTTGTTTCTGATTTTGTTTATTTGGGTCCTCTCTCTTTTTTTCTTGATGATCTTGGCTAAAGGCTTGTCGATTTTGTTTATTTTTTCAAAGAACCAACTCCTACTTCTGTTGATCTTTTGAATTGTTTGTTTAGTCTCTATGTCATTTAATTCTGCTCTGATCTTGATGATTTCCTTCCTTTAATTCGCTGTGGGCATTGTTTGTTGTTCTTGTTCTAGTTTTTGTAGCTGTAGGGTTAGATTTTTTATTTGAGATTCTTCTGTCCTTTTTATGTAGGCCTGTATTGCTTTGAACTTCCCTCTCAAGACTGCCTTCACTGTGTCCCATAGGTTGTGGGCTGTTGTGTGTTTATTATCATTTGTTTCCAGAAATGTTTTGATTTTTTCCTTGATGTTGTTAACCCACTTGTTATTTAATAGCATGTTATTTAGTCTCCATGAATTTGAATATTTTTGAGTTTTTTCCTTGAGGTTGATTTCTAGTTTCAAGCCATTGTGGTCTGAGAAGATGCTTGATATAATTTCAATTTTCTTGAATTTGTTGAGGCTTGTTTTGTGTCCTACAATGTGGTCTATCTTTGAAAATGTTCTATGTGTATTTGAAAAGAATGTATATATTACTTTTTGGGGGTGAAAGGTTCTATATATTCCCATTAAGTCTATTTGATCTAGAGTGTTGTTCAGTGCCACAACATCCCTGTTGTTTCTTTGCTTGGAAGATCTGTCCTTTGTTGACAATGGGGTGTTAAAGTTTCCTACTATGAGAGTGTTGCTTTTGATATACTTCTTGAAGTCCTCCAATATTTTTCCTATATAGTTGGGTGCATATATGTTTACAAGGATTATATTTTCTTGATGGATTGTTTCCTTAAGTATTATGAAATGTTCTTTTTTGTCTCTTTTATGGCCTTTTTGTGAAATCTGTTTTGTCTGATGTAAGTATTGCTACCACAGCTTTTTTTTCATGTCCATTTGCTTGAAGTATATTTTTCCATCCCTTCATTGTCAGTCTGTGTAGATCTTTTGTTCTGAGGTGTATCTTTTGTAGACAGCATGTATGTGTGTCATGATTTCTAATCCATTCAGCTACCCTATGTCTTTTGATAGGTGCATTTAATCCATTTACATTTAAGGTTATTATTGGTAGGTACTTATTCATTGTCATTTTCCCCCTTTGTACCTGTGTTCCTCTCTGTGTCTCTCTGTTTCTTCATCTTCTTAAAACAGAACCTTTAGCATCTCTTGCAATGCTGGTTTGGTAGACATGTATTCTTTTAATCTTCTTTTGTCTGGGAAGCTCCTTATTTCACATTCCAATTTGAATAAGAGCCTTGCTGGGTAGAGTAGTCTTGGTTGTAGGCCTTTGTTTTTCATTGCTTAACATATTTTTTTGCCATTTCCTTCTGTCTTGTAGTGTTTCTGTTGAGAATTCAGCTGTTAGCTTTATTGGAGCTCCCTTGAATGTTATTAGCTGTTTATCTCTTTCTGCTTTTAGGATTCTCTCTTTGTCTTTGAGTTATACTATTTCAATTGTTTTGTGTGTTTGAGTGGGCCTGTTTGGGTTCATCTTTGTTGGGACCCTCTGTGCTTCCTGGACTTGTGTGACTTTTTCTCTTATCAAGTTAGGGAAGTTTTCTGTTATTACTTTTTCAAACAGGTTTTCTATCCCTTGCTCCTCTTCTTCTCTTTCTGGTATTCCTATGATATGGATATTATTACATTTCATGTTGTCCTGCAGCTGTCTTAAACCCTCTTCATTCTTTTTCGGTCTTTTTTTCATTTTGTTGCACTGTCTAGGAATTTTCTTCTACATTGTCCTCCAGCTCAGTTATCTGATATTTTGCTTCATCTAGTCTGGTTTTTATTTCTTTTACTGTGTTCTTCAGTTCAGACATTTTATTTTTTATTTCCTCCTGGATCTTATTGATAGTGTCTATGTCCTTTTTAATGCTAGTATAGTTCTCAGTAGGTTCCTTGTAGCTTCCCTGGAGTTCTTCATAGTTCCCCTGGGGTCCTTCGCAGTTTCCTTTGAGCTCTCTGAGCTCATTGAGCTTCCTTATAATCATTACTGTGAATTCCATGTCTGATAGTTTGTCTACCTCTTTCTGGGGATTCTTCCCTTCCTTTTGATGGGGGGCTGTTAGATTGATCTGCTTTGATTTCCTCTCTTTGTGTTGTGACCTTCTATGGTAGGAGGCCTATGGGATTCTGTGGAGCCTTATCCTTGATCTCCTGAACTTGATGCTTTTAAGATGTTTTTTATCTGTTTATTTGGGCTGTGTGGTTATACTTGGGTTTTGGTTGTTGTTGTGTTGCTCTTTGGTGGGTCTTCCATCCAGCTAGCTGACTGAGAGTCACTCCTCCCACCAGGAAGTTATCTTTTTTTATGTTGTATGTTTATTACCAAATTGAAGCAGTTGCAGTATTTTGATGCTTTTCCCCTTTAACCTATATGTTATATCATAATTAAGTGTTTAACCCCCTATCCTGAAATAGGGTTGCTATTTTCTGCTTCTGTTTGTCACCTTACTCAAAGTTTTGTGTACTTTTATCATTTTTGTTTCAGTAGAAGAGCTCTTTTCAGCATTTCTTGAAATGCAGATTTTGTGGTGGTAAATTTCCTCAACTTTTGTTTGTCTGTGAAAACCTTTATTTCTCTTTCATATCTAAAGAATAGGTTTGTGGGATAGAGTTTTCTTGACTAGTGATTTTTATCTCAATATTTTGAATATATCATTCCACTCTCTCTTGTAAAGTTTCTGCTGATAAATCCGAGAAAAGCCTGATGGGGTTTCCTTTGTCATTGCTGTCTTTCCCCCCTCTCCCAGGATGCCTTAAGAATTCTTTCTTTTTCATTGCCTTTTGACAGTTTTAATATAATATATCTTGGAGAAAGTCATCTTAGGTTGAGATGATTAAGTGTTCTGTTAGCTGCTTGTACTTGTGTGTCCAGTTCCTTCTATTATTTATTTGACTAGGCTCTTTGTTCTCTTATTCACTTCTCCTTCTGGGATACTCGTTATCCTTATGTTCTCTTTTCTAATGGAGTCAGATGACTCTCATAGTATTCTTTTATTTAAAAAAATATTTTAGCTCACTTTCCTCTTCTCCTTGAATCAATTCTAGATTTCTAACTTTAAACTCATGAATTTTGTCTTTCATATGATCTGCTTCATCTCATTTATCAAGTTCATAAGCTTCAAAATTCTGTTTAGTCCTTTTTTAGAGTTCCTATATTCTTTGTAAAGCTTTTCCATTTATGAATTTTATTCCTGAGCTCGTTGAACTGCCTTTGTGAATTTTTTGTATTCTGTTGCATTCTTTATCATTTATATCACAATCTTTCATGGCTTTGAGTTTGGTTTCTGGAAAATTGTCACTTTCTTTTTGCAATACCATGTTACCTTGTTTGTTTATAGTGTGCTATTCCCCTGCAAGCATACTTGAAGTAGTGAACACTTCTTTAGGTACCATTTTGTTTCTGACAATTCAGTAGATTGATAAAGGTCTTTTTGTTTGTTTCCCAGTAGATGGTGCAATAGTACAATTTTTTGTTTTCTTTTACCTGTGTGCTATTTTTGTTTCTGAGATCCCTGTGCCCTGAGAGTTGCTGCTTGGGTGAGCAGGATGATGGGTGACCCAGCTGTGTCTGGATTGTCTGGGTCTTGGGGCTTCACAACCACCGGGGGGGGGGGGGTTGAATGTGACAATTGTGTGTGTGGCAGAGCCTGGTCTGTAAGCCTGCCATGCTGCTATCTGGTTTACCATGGCCACAGTTGCTAGTGTGCTGTGGCCAGGAGTTTGGAAGTGCATCACTGCTCCTTACCAGGCTCTCTGGTGATATGGTCACCACTGTAATCAAGGGAGGAAGCCAGATTCCTGTGCGCTGACGCTACTCTGTCTTCTTTACCCTTCACTGGGCTGTGGTGTGGGGGCTGCACACCAACTCCTTCACTACCACATTTTCTGGGGATGTGGCTGAGCCTGGAAGATTGGGGATATGGGCTTCATCTCTGTCCTTATCCCATTCTACCCCAACTATATGTGTCAAAACACCTACCTTCAGGTTTTATTTTATTTATTTATTTTTAAGTATATTTTATTGATTATATTGTTACAATAGTTCCAATTATTCCCTTTGCTACCCTCCACCCAGCCCCCCCTCCCCCAGCAATCCCCCCCCAAATCCATGCCCATGGTTTGTACATACAAGCTCTCCCACTTCACCCTTTCATATATTCTCCTTTTTTAAAAATAAATAAATGATTAATTATTTTAATAATAAAAAATAACAATCCCTCCCTCTCAGATATTAAGACCCTTTATAATCTTATAAAGGACAATGGGCAACGGTCTCAAGCTCCTCTAGCTGCTTCAAGCTGGACATGGTCATCGTCCTACCTACCCTTGGGTCCAGAAATCTCTAATAAGAGTGGGGGTGTGGAGGGGAGGGTGGCCTTCCAACATGGGGAAGGATCGTGCAGACTCCAGGTCAGTTGGCTGTCCCCTGACAATGGCATGCTTGGTTTAACAGGCTGGCATCCTTGTTGTATTCTGGGGGCAACAGATTTGGCAAAAGGGTTAAAAGACATCATTCACTCCAT
Source organism: Furipterus horrens (assembly GCF_987537825.1). Lineage (NCBI taxonomy): Eukaryota > Metazoa > Chordata > Mammalia > Chiroptera > Furipteridae > Furipterus > Furipterus horrens. The sequence continues at coordinate 81,070,227 of NW_028327176.1, read as the reverse complement.
AACTACTAGATGACAAAAGGCAGGGATTAATTTTTCAATGTCCCACATTAGGGGGAAAAAAAAAGGTCTTCTTTGGAGGAAGGTGTCCCTGGCACATCTCGCCTGTCCAAAACACTTTTGCCCATTATACTTAGTTTTGGCTGAGGGAAATATTTCCGGTTTCCCCCCTCTCAGAACTCTGGGCCCTTTCTGTCCAAGCCATTAGGATAGAAAAGAGAAACCAGTTTTAAAGTGAAGTCCACAGACCACCCCGTTCTTCAACAACCAAGCCACTTAGTTCAGCCAAACCATTGAGTCTCAGGAGGCAGCAATGCAGACAGGATTAAGTGAGGCCTATACATACAGACAATCACTCAGGTAATGAGATCATAGGCTTATGCCCTTTGAAAACAGAAAACACATGTTAATTTATGTAACATAACCCACAAAAAAGTCTCTAAATCTGTAAGACTGTTGTTGGAAAGACATCCAGTTGTAAGGCATTTGACATTCTTCTTGCCTGTAAATTATTGATGTGTGGATCTTTCAGGTGAGTTAGTGTGCTCAGCAGAGGAAAGTTTGTTGGGATATAAAAGTCCTACTAGTTGTAGATCAAAGGGGAGATACATAGGAGTCATCTCACTTCCCCTTGATGGTGATGTCATTCTATCTATTCAATTGTTAATGGCAACTTGGGTTATTTCTAGTTTTTGACTATTATGAATACTACTGCTATGAACATTCCTGCAGATGTCCCTTTTGGTGAACATATGTATGCATTTTTATTTGGTGTATCCTTCAAGGTAGATTTGCTGAGTTGGCTGTAGTAAATGATATCAAGTAGTTTTCCTAAGTGTTATATATGTCAACTTCAGTTGTGCCACTTTCTCTGTGATAGTTATATTGTCAGTTTTTGTAATTTTAGTCATTTTTTGTGGGTTTTAATGGTTGCCATGATATTTTTAAACTTAAATTGGATTGTATCTCTTTTATGCTTTAAATTGTCTAACAGTTTTTAATGTTGCCTAGAATAAAGTCCAATCTTCTTGTTATTGCTCACAGGCCCCTGGACTTCTTCCTGCATCAATGACTTTATTTACTCAACACTTCTGCCTGTTCACTCTACTCCACTGACTTCATTTATGTTATTTTGAATTTTTCAAATTCTTCCTTCCTTCAGAGTTTGTTGTTGTTGTTGTTGTTCTTTCTGTGAGGAAACTATTTCCCTAGATATATACCTCTCAAAAACCCACACAAGAGGAATTAACAAAAACCTGCACCACAGCACCATTTTTAAGAGCAACATATAAATTTGGAACAACTTAAATGTCCAAAGGAAATGGATACATAAATGGGGCATGTTTATGCAATGGAATACTATACAGTAGTGGCCTTGAGTGAATGAGAGCTACACTTCTTAAAAGTATTTAAATCTCACAGATATAATGTTAAGTGAGAAAACGCAAGTTATGCAAGTATATAGTGCTTTTTATGTAAAGACTAAAAAATCCTACACAAGAATAGTTTCTATTACTTAAAGAACACACACATACACATCAGGATAATAAACACTAAGCTTAGAACAATGAGTCTAGGGGGTGGGAGAGGTATATATAGAAAAATTGCTATTATTTCTGTGGCAAGTTCTTGCTTATATAACATGCCTTATCTTGAGTTATTTAGCTCTTAAATATTGCGTGATACATGTTTAAAAAATATAAAAAGTGAAAATTAGAAAATAAGGTAATTCAGTTTAGGAAATTTCAGCATAAAAAAGCATTTCCTTATGGTCATAACAAAGCATACTTGAACATTTCCACCTGGAACCTCCATAAATAAATTTTGTTTGAATTCCTTCCTTCCCCTTTCTCTTTAGCAAACAATGCTCTCCAGTTTCTCTGATTTTTCAAGGTAATTCAGAACCTGCAGTAAATTTTGGGTTTGGGTTTTATAATTACAAAATTCACAGTCCTCAAATCAGTTCTGTTTTCAAAGCCAGTGGTTCACTTTCTTTCTTTTTTTTTTTTCAGATTTAATGTGTTTTATTGATTAAATTATTACATTTGTGCCAATTTCCCTTCCCTCTGCTCCCCTCCACCTGGTGGCCCCCCTCCCTCCAGTTGTCCCCCCCTTTTAGATTATGTCCATTAGTTGTGCATACAGTTCCTCCCAACCTCTCTTCGTCTATTCCATTCCCTCCTACCTTGATCCCCAATTCCTATATCATCTCCCTCCCTTTCCCCATTCCCCCTCCCTGTTGACCTCCCCCCAATATGCTTCCCGTACCCACAGTTCCTCTTCCACTCTCGTTGCCTATTTAGTTTGCCTTTGTTTCATCTCCCTAGCTTCTGTTTTTTTTTAAACCAGTCCCTTTAACATCTCATATAACAGTGGTTTGGATCTAATGAACTCTTTCAGTTTTATTTTGTCCTGGAAACACTTTCTCTGTCCTTCTATTCTGAATGACAATTTCGCTGGATAGAGTATTCGTGGTTGTAGGTTTTGGATTTTCATTACTTTGAATATTTCTTGCCAGTCTCTTCTTGCCTGTAGGGTTTCCCTTGAGAAGTCAGCTGATAGTCTAATTGGGACCCCTTTGTACATAATTCTTTTCTTCTCTCTTGCTGCTTTTAAGATTCTCTCTTTATCTTTAATTTTTGACATTTTGATTATAGTGTGTCTTGGAGTGGTTCTCCCTGGGTCCAGTCTCTTGGGAACTCTCCTTGCTTCCTGGACCTGAAGGTCTATTCCCTTCCCCAAGTCTGGGAAGTTCTCCTTTATTATATTTTCACTCAATTTTTCAAGTTCTAGTTCATCTTCCTCATTCTCTGGCAAACCAATGATTCTTATGTTGGGCCTTTTATAGCTGTCCCAGAGGTTTCTGATCCTTTCATTGTTGCTTCCCATTTCCTCTCGCTGCATTGGTTGACTGCTTGTTCCTTCTCCATATTCCAGTTTGTTGAAATGAACTCTGGATTTTATTTCCTTTCCTTCTGTCTCGTATGCGGTTTTGTTCCTTTCGTTATGAAAGTTTTTCGCTTCTTTCATATCTTTTTCCTGCTCTTTTGTGAATTCTGTAAGCCACCTGATAACAATGGCCCAGAACTGAGCCTCTGACAGGTTTCTTATCTGTTCATCTGTCAGGTTCTCTATCTGCTGCCTGGTGAGTTGTGTTACCGGTATTTCTATAGTTGCCTGCCTCATTTTGACAGATGCGTTTTGTTTTCTTGGGCTGGCTGTCGGGGGCAGTGCCTGTGTACGCGTCACTATTCAGCGACTGGCGCCTGTCTGCGACCTATTTCGCAGCCCTGTGGTGCTTTCTTTGGGGGCGGGGGTCCAAGATGGATTCACACAGTTATTCAGCTAGGAGACCGGGATCCGTCCTCCCGCCCCCCTGGGCCTCACTGTTCAAGGCGATGCGGCGGCCGCTCTCCCCAGCGCCGGAGTCGTGCACCGCCAGGGGCTTGACGGATCCGGGATTCCTCGCCGCCTGCCGTTGTCCAGGTGACCGCAAACAGCACTGCCCTCTTTAACTCTTACCTGCCCAAATGGCACCGCTGGTTTATAACTTCATATGTTGGACTTCCGTGTAGTTTTATTTTCTGGAATTTCTAGTTATCCTTTGTTTTGAAGTAGTTGTATTCCTCTATAGTTGTAGAGGGAGACCTAGCGTGTCCGTCTAAGCCTCCATCTTGGCCGGAAGTCCGCCAGTGGTTCACTTTCCATGTATGAGGAAACACATTTGGTGTGTAAACCATCTCCAGAAATAAGTTAAACAAAGTAAAATGTCAGAAGTGTCTAATAAGAGAGAGATGCTGAAGAGGGGCTGGGACAACCGATTATACTCTGGGTACTGACTGGGTTTGGCACACAAACTGATCCTCAAACCATAAAAAACAAAATAGGGAATACACTTGTCTATTCATAAGGTAGAAACTGAGAAGGACAAAAATAAAGTTTTAGAAACCATTGCTTATAACAATAGTTGTAAATACTAATCACTTGACGTTTTTTATAGTAACACTTTTGTTTTGGGTAGAGGCATCACCCTTGTAAAAGGCGTATATAAAGAGGAAACTCACTCAATGGTGATGTTAGGGGAATGTAATGAAGGTCTCCACTAATAGCTTATCAAAGGTGTTCTCTCCAATGATCAGTGGACTTTTCCAGAGGCTACATTACATGTTCCATCATAGAAATAAAATGCAGAAGTAGAAATGAGAATCCAGCTGTCTTTTATTAAGCTGGACATTGAAGAATTTCTAAATATTGAATATGAGTATGTAGTGGTTTGTAGAACAATATCACTTTTCTCAGTAAGTTGGTTTGTTTTGGAAAGTATAGTTATTTTTCATAAAATGTCTGATATTTATATTCATATATAATGAGTTTGTGAACTGATATGTGCAAAAATAAAAATAAAACTAGACCACCAACTTACACCATGCACAAAAATAAATTCAAAATGGATAAAAGACTTAAATATAAATTAAAAAACCATAAAAATTCTAGAAAAAAGACATGAGGAATAAAATTTGAGATGTTCAACGTAGAAATATTTTTGATGATATATCTCTTCAGGCACTGGAAACAAAGCAGAAAATAAACAAATGGACTCCATCAAATTAAAAGGCTTTGTACAACTGAAGAAACCATCAGCTAGGTACATAGGGAACCCCCTGTATGGGATAATATTTTTGCCAAGATACGTCTGACAAGGGTTCAATCTCCAGAATATACAAAGAGTTAATATAACTCAATGCCAGGAAGACAATCCAGTTATGAAATGGGCAAGAGACCTGTATAGACACCTCTCCAAAAAGGACATACTGAGGGCCTGTAGACATATGAAAAAATGCTCAACATCATTAATCATCAGAGAAATGCAAATTAAAATCTCAATGAAATATCTTCTCACACCTGTCAGAAATGCTACCATCAATAAGTCAACAGATAACAAGTGTTGATAAGGATGTGGAGAAAATGGAACCCTAGTGCACTGTTGGTGGGAATGCAAATTGGTATAGCCACTGTGGAAAGCAGTATGGAGTATCCTTAAAAAACTAAATATGGAGCTCCCTTTTGACCCAGGGATTCCACTTCTGGGACTATACCCTAAAGATCCCAAAACACCAATGCAAAAAATATTCACCCCTATTTTTATAGCAGTGCTACTTACAATAGCCAAGATTTGGAAACAGTCTAAGTGCCCACAAGTGAATGAGTAGATAAAAAAGCTGTGGTACATTTACACAATGCAATACTATGCAGTGAAAAAGAAGAAACGCTTCCATTTTGCAACAGCATGGAAGAAACCTGGAGAAAATTATGCTAAGGGAATTAAGCCAGTCAGTGAAAGAAAAATACCGCATGATCTCATTTATATGTGGAATCTGATGAACACAATGAACTAACAAACAAGACAGTAACAGCAGATTAAATACATAGAACAGACTGACAGCTGAGGGAAAGAAAGTGGGGTGGGGTGAAAGATGGTGAAGGGATTAATCAAAGAACATTTATGCACAACCCATAGACAGTGGACAACAATGTGAGGATTGCCTTGGGGTGGGGTGAGGATGGGGCTGGGTGTGGGAAGGGAAGGGGAGAAAAGTGGGAACTGTAACAGCTTAATAATTAAAAATAATAATAAAATAAATAAAATAAATGTTTAAAAACTGTCTCTTAATTTCTACTATAGTAAATAATGGCAGACAAACCCACATAAATAAAAGGACTTTGGAACCTTAATAATTTGGAACTGTGTGGATATTTGCAAACCACTGGCCACCAGCCTGTCCCGGGAAGTTCTGCTGCCAATGCAACTGCTTGATTCCTCTGCCTGCTCCTGTGGTTTCTTTTGTCTCACTGCATCAAATCCTACTGAGACCAGAAATCTCTTGAATGGCAATTACATTTTATATTTTTTTTTAAGTCGGTGTCATGAGGGATATCTGTGCATTGTCACCTGACAGCCAGGACAACAGGTCCCTGTTGATAACCTCCTATTTTGAAGTTTCAGATCAGAGCGGTCTTTGTGCTCCAGGAATTTGAGCATCATCATAGGATGCCTGCTTTCCAGATTTAATGAGCATGACTCTGGCAGATAAATAATATTTCTTATGAAACATCTGAGGTGGTTCCACTTTGGGAGCATTTAATATAGGCCGATGCAGGGCATATAATTACTGCTCATGTGCGGTTTGGAAAGGAGTGAATAATTCATTTACAAGGATGATTTAGAATAGACTTAAGCAGACATTACCGGTCAGCTGCTAGAAAACTAGGCAACAAGCTTTCAGACCCACTTCCTAGTGTGATGCCATGTTCCTTTGTACACTTACTTCCCTTGGGGAACATAAGCCTGCCCCGCCCACGGTGGCAAAGAAACAGCCTGATGTGAAAATGAGAGATAGGGTTCAGTTCTTGGGTGTCAGATCTTTCACTCCTCAGAACTCCTGCACGCTCTGATCTCGTCCCACGGGTAGACACGCAGCTGGGAGTCCGAAGTGGAGCCACGCGCGGGTGGGCGCCGATGGTAGGTGTGCAAGGGAAAAGGTGGCAAAAATGTGCGCTACCGGGAAACTCCCTACCACCTGGGCGACCTTGGGGGAGCAGATGCCATCTCTAGGCCAAGGTGTGAAGCTTGCATCTACTTGCCCGTCCAGCGGCGCTCCGTCTTCCTCCCTCTTTTCCTGCTGGCCTTTGCCAGGTAGACAGAAGCTGGCTTCTTCCGGGTGAGCAGATATTCGGAGTGTCGGTTCAGACTGCGGGTCCTGCGGATCCCGAGCTCGAGGACATGCCGGTGAGTAGGCTACTTGCGACGCACGGTGTGGAGCCCGGGAGCCCCGACGGGGACCAGGGGCCTCGGCTGAGGCAGGGCTTGGAGGCTGGACTCCCACAAGGTGTAGGGTGCAGGTTCTGCCTCGGTGTGCTGGATGGCAGAAGTGGATGCCATCGCGCCCCCAGAGGAAGCAAGCGAAGGCGCGTCCTGCAGGAGGGGACCTGCTCCTGCAACAACCATATCCTGACTTCCCTCACTGTGCCCTCACCACTTACAATACTGAAGGTCGGGCCCTGAGAATAGGAAGGGGGCAGGAGAAGGAGCAGTCTTTGTGGGCACTTCCAGATAAATGTGAGGCCAAAGTTAGGGGACTCAGCTCGAAGAAGGAAAGGTCAGTGGCCTGACTTGGAGTGTCCTGAGGTTCAGAGGTCGCAGGAGCAGACCCCTGCCCCTTCCCCTCTCACCTTTTCTCTTCCTTGTAGCCTGACATGGAGACGGCATTCCTGCTGCTGTGCATTGTGTCTAGCGCTCTTCCCCTTTGGATCACAGCTGGTATGTTGGGTTCCTCTTCCTGTCTCAGTGGTTACCTTCACCCAAGTGCCTCCCTGCCGCTCTGAGCGAACCTACTGTGAGGACCTTGGGGGTTCCCATGAGACTCTGAGCCTTGCTGTTTACACTTCCCCAGTGGACCAGACAGAATTCTGTGGAATGGGAGTTTCACTTCCAAGTGTGTGATGCTCAGCTCCAGATGTCACCTTTGAGCTTTGAGGTGACTTTGGAGAGGAGGAGGAGGAAGCAAATTTGTAAGTCAAGACTTGAGTTAAACCACTCAAATGAATGTTTTACATGACAGAGTCATTTTGTGACCCAGGGTAAAAGCAAAGAAACTATCAAAACACAAATTTCTTCCAAGAAAGAAACTAAGCAATTTGATAGAAAGAACTTAAAAAGCGAGCAGATTTTAAACAATCCTCTCTGGGATGAGATACACATTTTATACACCTTTTATTTAAGACAGAGTGGAATAGCTGAGCAGCAGAACAAAAGAAAAACAGGGTAATTAAGGATGAGAAGGAACATTTCTTCTGACTCAGGAAGATGAAAGGATGAAAGGGCTTAGAGTGGGAGGGAAAAGGGAATCAATCATTCCAGATGCTGAAGATGACTGGGAGGTGCAAATAGTAAATTACGTTCTATGGACACATCGGAAGGAATTTGATGCTTTCAAATCAACAGACAATTTTTTTTAGAGAAGTCCCACACTGAGAAAACTCTCAAATAAAATTGTTTAGGAAATTGAAACATTTGTTAAAACTATTCATGAACAAACATGAAAGTGCTCTTTCATGATTTTTTTCCCCTTTCATGCCCTAGATGAATGTCGGGACATTAGTGTGCAAAATGAGACATCTTCAGTAAACCAGCCTTTTGCTTTTAATTGCACATACCCTCCACTAACATCTGGGAAAGCACGTGTAACTTGGTATAAAGATCGTAGCAAAATTCCAGTATCCAAAAACATGCAGACAAGAATTTACCAGGATCAAAACTGGATTTTGTTTCTCCCCCTGGCATGGAGGGACTCTGGAATCTACCAATGCGTTATAAAGTAAGTGTCTCACTTGAAATAGAGTTAACGCACTCTCTTTCTTTCCCTCATGTATGGATTATAATTACATGTATGTAATTCTTTTAGGAAAATTCTTAATAAGATTTTAGATATAGAAAACTCAATGAGTAGCATAAAATGTAGCTTTCTAATTGTTATGAAACAATTTCCAATGAATACATTTTAAAACCGAACAGATTTGTACATCAGTTGTTGGAATATGAAATGCAGCTTTTTCCATAGAAGCGATGCCACAGCCAGACCAGCTTACAAAAATCCCTGTGTCCCAATATTATTGTTGCTGCCTTCTTTCTTAGAATGCCAAAAGTTTTTGTGATAAATGGCACATCCAGATAGGAATAAGCCTCCTTTGAGCACCTTTTTGTAAGTCATCTGCTATGGAAATTTAACAGTGACTAAGTACCAAGTATGTTCCAAACCCAATGCTAAGTTCTGTGCTAGAAAGTAACACTGTATATATAAATGAATGGCACAGGTCTGGTGGGGACTGTGGTGAATTGGAAAACATGCCCCACTGAAGGTGGCAGTCTATTCAGCTGAAGTCTATCTTCCAGTTTTTCAAGAAAACCTGGAAGTTAGTGTGTGTGTATGTGTGTGTAACTTTTTAATAAGCTTTTTGTTCATGGCTCAAATAAAACACATTTATGGACCATATTTTGCCTGAGGGCCCCAATTTTGTTACTTTCCTTTACAAACATGCATGACCTTAAGAAATTATTTGACCTCTTTGAGCCTTGGTTTTCTTATCTGCCTAGTGGAAGTCATGCAGGCCTGATAGCGTTGAGTGAAAAATAGCTGAGAGCATGTGTGAAGGAGGTACCCCTGAAATGAAGTTGCATTCTTTCTTGTTTTGTTTCCATGGTATTTCCTGGCCCCATTCTGTGTCCCAGAATAGCCTGTGTCCAACTCTGATTCATGCCAGATTCCTCATTTTCATATGTCAGATTGACCTGAGGGACAAAATTATTTAGTGCTAGTAAAGTAGAAGTGGCCATTAACCCATCTGCCTGGCCTTTTTCCTCAATTTCACTTGCTACATAGATCAAGCTGTAGATATCTTAGGGGGAGGTCTGCTCTCCAATTTTTACTCTTGGCTAAAAACTAACTAAAGTTGGAAATTGTATATCACACAAATTCATTTGAAAATCTAGACTGGATTTAAAATATTTAAATCTGGGAGCTGTGCAATGGGGAAAATCATCTTTCATATAAACTAAATGTAGATATTGTCACAGAATAAAATAAATATGAATTTTGACAAAATTTTAACATATAGATATGATATGTATTTATTTAACTGTATAGTTTTACTTTGAAATAACTTCAAATTCACATAAAATTTGCAAGAACAGTATAGATAACCCTCATCTATCCTTTATCTAGATTCCCCAAATCATTTGAGTTGTATGCATCATGCCCCTTGACTCCTTAATATTTCAATGACTATTCCCATCAACAAGAATATTTTCTTACATAACCACAGTACAGTTAACACATTCAGGAAATTTTACTGTTGTAGGATATTTTTTTATTTAATCCTCAATCCATATCGTAATTTTATCAATAGTCTCAGTGATAATTATAAATACTTTTCTTTCCTTTCCAGCAGAGGACCTAATTCAAGATCAGGCATTGCCTTTGGTTGCCATGTATTTTTAATCTCTTTCACCTGGAATAATTCTTCAGTCTGTTTTTCATGATGTTGACAGTTTGAAGGAGTACAGGCAATTATTTTGTATTATATTCCTTAATTTGGGTTTGCTAGATATTTCCTCATGACCCTCCTTGGTTGGAATACTATGAAAGTGTGTCCTTTTCAGAAAACACTCAAGGGACATTTGCCCCTCATTGGTGATGTTCATTTTGATCTATCAGTGTTTCCACTATGGAAATACTTTTTTCCTTTTGTAATTAATGATTTGTGAGATATGTACTGTCTTGTGTGAGGCAGGACGTTTGCACAGTACCTTGAAGATGATTTGGACATAGTTGAAGATAAATGGAATTATTTGATTTTGTGATTGTTTCAAGTCATGAGGTTTTAATCTGTTATTTTCTTACAGTAATACAAATATGTGTCACCGAATACAAGTAAACCTAACTGTATTTGAAAAATATCAGTGTGGTACTTCCAGAAACAGTCAAATGAATTTATCAGATGAGTACAAACAAGTTTTACATGTTGGAAAAAATGACAGTCTTACGTGTCATCTGAACTTCCCAAAGAGTTGTGATTTGGATTCAGTAAAGTGGTATAAGGTAAAAAAGATTTTTTTTCTATTAATACTTTTTCTCTTTTTCTTTAAAGCCCACTTATTTTTTAATTTAAGTTGTATTTTTAAGGCAGAATTGGTAAAGAGATTTGTGTACTTAGGACAGATCTGTTAGTTAGCTAATTGTTATTGATAATCTTACCTGCTAATTATTTATTTTAAAACTTATAGTTATTGTAGCTTTGTAATATTTTATTATTTGTATCTAATACCTCCCCACTATTATTCTTATTTTTTAGACTATAGTTGGCTCCCCCCCCCAACAGATTAATTAATTAGTTTGTTTGAATGTGCACTACATGCACACCAGTCAAACCACAAAGTATAATATGTCACTCCCTGGAAAGTCTCCTTCCCACTCCTGATCCATATTTGTCATGGGTGGGCCTATGGTACTTTCCCCAACATGTAGCTACTGTTATTAGTTCCCTGCACTCTTTGCATGTTCCTTGTATAATACTATATAAGCAAATGACGCTATACATTTCACCCCTTTCTTTTTTATGCAAACAGGGAATCCTATACTCACCTTTCTGCATCTTGTACCTTCACCTTCAAACATTCTTTTTTTCTGGACTCTACTAGCAGATAACAATGCATAAGATGAAATCTTTGGTATGGAGGAGTAATGGCTACTTATTTAGAGTTGGGACTAGTTTTTCACAACTCTGCTTACTAGTACTTTCTAGTACAAACTTCTAAGTTAGGAGTTTGCTTTGTGGAAAAGATTTTCATCTACTAATTCAAATTCTTTAATGGTGATAGGATTATAGAAATTTCTTATTTCTTCTTAAATGAGTGTGGGCAAGATTTTGTTTTCAAGGAAATTGTCCATTTCATTAATACTCTGGCATGGAATTGTTTATCTTCTCTTTTAATGTCTGCTTCTGCAATAAGGTTCATCTTTTAAGTCCTATTACATGCCCTCCCCGCCACACGCCCCCAGCCGAAAAAGAGATTTGCCAGTTTTGTCACTTCTCTCACTTCTTTCAAAGAACCATTCTTTTTGGCTTTGTTGCTCCTCTCTACTATGCTTCACATTTGTTTAGTTTGTTTCCATTTTCCTCTTGCAGAAAAATGTAGAAGTGTGGCGATGAATGCCCTTTTTTCTGTCTTTAAATTCATATTTGCTAATGTGTGAGGGTTTTTTTAATTCCTTTTTTTCTTTTTTTTTAGGATTAGTATGTTTAAAATTTTAAGTCTTCTAAATGATAAACATGATATATCCCTACATTTGTTCTTCTATAATTTCTCACAACAATGTTATATAATATTTTTGTGTAGACATCTTGCATGTTTTCTGTTAAATATATTTTTAAAAAATGATATTTTCTGATGTTATTGCAATGGATGGTTTATATATATATAATATTCTGTTTATTGTTCTTTTATCTCACAATCTAGGTAATTTTGTCTGTCTGTTTTAATAGTGATATATAGATTTGTTTGTATATCATACATACATAATCATGTTGTTTGTATATTAATGACAGATTTATTTCTTGCTTTTCTATTTTTGTAACATTGACATTTTTTCCCATCTTTATTGCACTGGCCAGGACCTTTAAAACACTCTAGAAGTTATTACTATTTCAGTGTTATTAATCTACTATAGTGTTATCACCACTCCATAAGTGGCAATAACAGTACCTTTGTATCATTATATCAGAAAATGCTTTCAATATTTTCCCATTAAGTATGATATTTGCTTTAGCTTTAAATGGACTTTTTCAGATTAAGGAAGTTCTAGTTTGCTTAAAATCTTAAAATTTTGAGCCCTGGCTGCTGTGTCTCAGTGGATTGAGTGTCAGCCTGTGAGCAAAGTGTCGCTGGTTTGATTCCCAGTCAGGGTACGTGACTAGGTTGCACGTCATGTCCCCAGTTGGGGGCCCGAGTGAGAGGCAACCACACAGTGATGTTTCTCTCCCTCTCTTTCTCTTTTCCCTTCTCTCTAAAATAAAATAAAATAAAATAAACAAACAAATGAATAAATAAATTATTTTAAAAAATCTTAAAATTTTATTAACTGCCTTTTCTAATATATATATATATATATATACATATATATATATATATACATATACATATAAATTCTGTTGCTGTACTGAATAACAAGCATTGATTTGTGAATGTTATACCATGATACATTATTAGAATAACCTAAATTGATGTGTATCCCTTTTTATACATTGTCAGATTCGGCTTGCTAATATTTTATCTAGGATTTTTTATCCAAATCATAAAGAGATGGGTCTCTAATTTTTGTTTCTTGCATTGTCCTTGCCAGATTTTGGTATAAAGGACATGCTGACCTTATAATATAAATTGGGAAGTAATCCTTCTTCTGGAAATATTTCAGATTGATTTTATTTCTTCTTTTACATGCTTTTATTTTAAAATTTTTTTTATTTATTTACTTTTAGAGAGAGGGAAAGGGAGGGATAAAAAGAGGGAGAGAAACATCAATTGGGTAGTTGTCTCTCACACATACCTGGGCCAGGACCCAAACATGCGTAAACCAGGATCAAACCTGCAACCCAGGCATGTGCACTTGACCAGGACTTGAACCAGCAACCTTTCACTTTGGAGAATGATGCCCAGCCAACTGAGCCACACTCATCAGGGCTCTTTTACATGCTTTTAGATTAAAGTTATGTTGGACTGAGAGTTTCTTTGAAGGAAAGGTTTTCAATTACAGATTGTGTCCTTAATTACAGGATTACTCAGATTTTCTGTTTCTTCTTATAGCAGATTTAGTACATTGTGTTTATTTAGAAATTTTCATTTTATCTACATAATTTTTAAATTATTGAGCTAAACTTGTTCATAATATACTTTTACTACTTTTTTAATGTTTGTAGAATTTGTAATGATGTCTTCTTTTTCACATCTGGAGTCATATATATATATTTTTTTCTTCTTTTTTCTTTTTTCTTTTTTTTTTTTTGGTTGATTACTTTTGCCATGGCTTTATCAACTTGAAGAGTTTTTTCGGAGTGCTAATTTTGAAATTGCTGTCTTTCATTAGTTTCCTGCTTTATTAATTTCTGCTTTTATCTAACTTTTTTCCTGTTTTTATTTTTCATTTTAATTTGCTTTTCTTTTAATAACTTTATGAAAATGATTTTTTGGTCATTAATTATAAGTCTTAAAGTTGTCATTTCCTTTTAAACTCAGTTTTAGCTGTTTTATACTTTGATATATTTTCATCATTCAGTTAAAAATATTTTTCAGTATCTAATGTTATTTTTTCTTTGAACTCTGAATTTTTTAAAAGCATTGCCTGCAAATATAGTGTTTTTATAAGTTACTTTTCCGTTTGTGGTATTAAGCTTAATTACACTGTGGCAGAGAATTTGCTCCATATGTTGTAAATACTTTGACATTTGGTAAAACGCAAACGGTGTAAATGCCCCATGTTTATTTTAAAAAAATGTAAGTACTGCAGTTTGAGCTTGTTAACTGTGTTATTCAAGTCTACAAAGGTACTTTTTTCTTTCTTTTTCCTTTAGTTAATTAGAAAGTTATACAAAAATAACACAGTGTGATTATAGATTTTTCTGGGTTATTTAAAAATGACATCACCCTATTTCCAAAGTCCAGCTTTGGACATCTCAGAATATAGTGTTACACATTTTTCTATGTGGCTCCTTCAGACTCTGTTCCTCAGGCCTCTCACCCTTCAACTTGCAACCTTGCAGCAATCACTTTCTGGCATCAGTATTATGACCCTTTGGGGTCTTGGTGGTAGGATTCTTCTGGCAAGTTTCTCCTCTTTATCTGGACCTTTTGTGGTCATAGATGTGAAATCAGTTGACATTAGTAGAGAAGTAGATTTTTAGAATCGACTCTGCCACTACACCAGTGTCAACATACAGATGTATTGAGTCTTAATTTTCTCACTTAGAAAATGAGTTTAGACTACATGGTTTCAAAAAGCTTTCCAAACCTTAAGGCTACTAGCCTAATAATAAAACCTATTATCTCCTGTTTCATTACAGTCAGACTTTGAGGACCTGGGTAATTATTAGCAGTTTAAGAAGTGTTATAATATTTATTATTATTTAAAATAAATTTCAAATTCTGTAAGACTTGGAGATGAACTCAGAGCTGGGCCATCAAATTTTATCCAATGAACCTTTTTAAAAAGCAAATAGTTGATCTCATTCTCTACTAGGAATCAGATTATGTATGAGTGATACTCAGAGATACTTATTTTTTTTAAATAACCACTTAACTTGAGAAGATAGGAGGAAGCAAGGAAGCAAATAATATGAGGAAGGATCATTCTGTATTGTCTACCTGCTCAGATTTAGTGACCTCAGTTATTGCTCTGTTTCTGCCACTAACTAATGATCTTGGAACACTCCTGGGGCCTCAGTGTTTTCATCTGTAAAATGAGAGTGTTGGTATAAATTATAAAAATATTTAGAGCATACTATTTGCCTGGCACTATGCCAGGCACTGAGGATGTAATGATGTAAGAGAGTCCTTGCCTTCAAAAGTTGTAGTTCACCAGGGTGAAGGGGACTGAATCAAGCTAAGATTTAAAATAATGGCTGGCTTAGATGGATAGAAAGTTCAAGTTGAAAAATATGACAGGTATGGTGGTAAACACTCACTACCCATGGTCAGCCTCTTTTGCATACAGAGACTATAATGCTGAAAATAAAAACAGAACAACCAAAAAGACACCTTACGCTTTCCAGAGCTGCCTGCGGCTAAGGTTCTGGATGTGATTCAGTTTCTCATCTGGCTTCACTGAAAGGCTAACGTGAGGGTGGTGAATCTTCCTCCTTTTCCTCCTGGATTGCATGGCACTGGGTACTTTCTGCAGTGGTGTTCCAGGGTCCAATCCCTAGGTTTGTGGGAGCTAAGAAGCAGTGCATATGTCTTCTTAGTTATTTATTGATTTGGCTCTACCAGATGTGGCATGACTTCACACACTATAGTTGCATAAGAGTCAATTCCTGGACTCTGACTTGCAGGCGATGTGTTTCCAAATCTAGATTGCCACTACCATGATTGTGGTAGAGGTAGCAGCTATTATGTGAGCTAGCTCTATAGTGTGGTTCTGGACTAGACCTCACTACTTGAGTACCTCTTAATATTTTGTAAATACCTAATACCCTGTATTGAGTACTTTTATTCCTAAAATAGCTAGAATGCTTCTTGTTTCTTGCAACTAAATCCAATTTGAGATATATGACCTCATAGAGTTTTAAAGATTAAATAAAATAACCTATCCATTATTTCAGTGTGGGTACATAGTAATTGCTTAATAAACAATTATTATATATTATTATTTAGTTAAAGGAATGGAAGAAGTGGCATAATAAAAAATTATAATCAGAATGGTATGTTTGTTTTTAAGAATTTAGAGACATAGTTGTTATGGACAATGACAGAGTCTAAGTTATGGCTGATAGAATTAAAGACTAGGAGGGATAAAAGTGAAATTGAAAGGGTTATGGAGGAGAAGGTTCAGGTTTCAAAACCTCCATTTATACACATAAATAGTGAATCACCTAAACTTGGAAAAGCCGTTAATGTTTCCTTTTTTTTTTTCAATTCCAAATTACTCCTCAGTACAATGATTTCTACTTCACCACTGTGCTGAATCTGTAGTTGCTGAGGTTACCGCTGGCTTTCCAACTGCCAAAATTTAACATTTATTTTCAGTCCTGAGCTTGATCTCCTGTGGCATTTACCACTGCTGGACATTCCTGTCATCTGAGAATTCCTTTTTCTTTCTACCTGACACTTACTCATTTTTTATATCCGTTTTCTCCCCCAGTCCTTCCCTCGTAATCATCACTGGATCTTCATCCTCTATATATGGATCTTAGATTTTTGGGTCTCAGTTTCAGCCATGGTCATCTTCTATTCTTGCTTTGAATACATCCAAATGGGAATAGCTCATAGACCCATCCATATACAGATGGCTCCCAACTCTCTTTTTCCTACTTCGATCTTTCTTTCAACCTCCAGATATTTGTCCAATACCCTAATATGTATTCTTCTTAGACCTTCCTATCCCTACAACTCACCATAGTCACCATGTTTAGAGCTACATTTTATCTTATCCCAAAAGCTGATCATTCTTTTGTATTTTTTTTTTTTTACATTCTCTCCCTTTCTAACAATACCTTTGCATTAGAAGCTGGGATCATGAAAGTCTTGTTGCCTCTCCATATTCTAAATTTGTCACTAAATTCCATGGATTAGAATTGCTTAAAATCATTGTTTTTTTTTTGTGTGTGTTCTTGCTGTCATCACTGTGCTGCCTTAGTTCATGTAAAAAGCTTCCTAAATTTTTTCCTACTTTTTGTATTGTCCCATCTTTAATTCTTTGCCACACAACAACCAGATATATTACTCTCAAATGCAAATGAAATCTTCTTATTCCCTTGCTTCAAAAGTTTCCAGTGTTCACTCCTTTACATGGTGTTCTATGATTGGGCTCCTGCCTATCTCACTGGTTTCATCTTCATCATTCTCCCACAGCCACAACATCGTAGCCAGAGGCCCTGGGCTATTTTATGCCTTGGAAACATTGCACATGCTGGACACAAGAGTGTTCTTTTTGGGCCTTAAAATATGACACATTCAAATGTTGATTGCTGTTATTATGAATATCTTAATTTTAAATATTATTAGTGAGCTATCACCCAAGAATTGTTAAATAAAAATCCAAGCCTTCTGAGAATTTAGACTCTAAAATAATGCTTCAGTGAATTATAGTAGAGGCCATCCTAGTTACAGTAAAATGATAGAATGGCTCTTAAGCTAGTTTGGCTAAACTTTAACATGGTTAAATATTTGTATGTACATCTTGAAAGAAAGAATGAGTCAATTGAAAAAGGGACCAGTCAACAATGGAAATATAGGAAGTCAGGCCCAGAAATTGTGCCTAAATAAACCCATCTAAGGAAAAGGTTTTCACAGGCCAAAGATTTTAGCTTTAAAAAAAATTTTCTACTCTGAAGAAGGCAACATCACATTATCAGAGCCTTCACCCACTTGGCTCTTATTAATTCTCATTCTATTTGGTAGCTATTGTTCAATTATAATTTAGTTTCCAATATAAGATGTTCATAGAGAAATAATTAAGACTTCTAGAAAGTTATATTTTACAGTGTAGTAATCAAAAGCTTATCAGAGAAGGAAAACTCTGACTCCAAAAAACCTCCGCTGCCTTGCGGCATACCTCTTCAGGGGAAAGGCTAAGGGAGTAAACCCCGACAGAAAGTCCGGAGCCGGAGTCCCTAAGGCGGTTTGACGTTGTAGTCAACACCGGCAACTCCTGCGGTGCACCTGAAGCCAAGCTGTATCGACTCCGTCTTTCCCTTGGACCCTTCAGCTGCGAAGAGAGGGGGGGTCTGCTGCATGGGCAACAGCAGACCCTCCATATTACCCTGCCCAGGCTCTGTAGCTTCAGCGTCATCGTAAGATGTCGATTCAACATGGGAGGAGACAGATACCGTGTCACTCCCGAGTCGGACTGCACAGCCATTCTCGGCGGTGCAGATAGACTCTTAAGAAGCTACACCATCGTCTCTCGAGACGGACGGCTGCCGACGACGAATCAAAAGCTTGTTCTGACATTATTGAATTTCACCTTTTGAGGTTGATTTATCGACACTGCTCCAATGGCAGAGAGTGAGGTCTAAAGGTTGGGGAATTAACTCTTTACTTATAAATTAAAAGTTTGCATGTTTGTCTTCTCTATTATCATGATTATGAGCTTTCTGAGGTCAGAGACTGCATCTTATTCATGCATGACCAGGTCCTCTCACAGTGTTAACAGAGAACAGGAACTTTTGAATGAATAAAATGGACTCAGTTGTCCAAGAAATCACCTTGTAGAGTGGAGCTTCCTGAAGAGAGGATTAAAGATTTTAGAGTTCAGAAGTGGGCCTTTGAGACGGAAGTGGTAGTTAGCATGAGAATGTGAGCTTCTGATAGGATGGATGAATGATGAGACTTGCCCTCCGGGTGCTCACTAAGGGTGACAAGTGAAAGAGGCATCCTGGAAACTAACCAGCCTTCCAGTGGGTTTTGTATGAGACAGTTTCTTTGTTGATGTAGTAGAAGCATGGGAGATGTGAGAAATGGCATGACATCTGCTGTTTCTAAGCCTAGTTAGCATCCTTCCAAATAGAATATTGGTCCATTGGGAGAGATGGGCCGCTGTAGGTGGAAGATTTTCCAGCCTGTTCAAATCCTCCTACCAAACTCTTTTATGGCCCAGCCTCAGTTTTTCTTCGTGAACTCTTCCTTCCAGCCTACATAGGTCTCTTGTCCATTCAACTCCTATTAGACAATATTTACAACACACATTTTAGCTTGTTAAATATACTCTTTCAACTCTTCTGGATACTATACATCTGTATCAGTTAGATAATAAACTGTTTAATGTCTAGGGACCTAGGGGTCATATAGGTTTCTTGTATCCCCTCATAGTTTATAGAATGATGTCAATTAGGAATATAACTGATATCCAAAATGCTCTCTGAACTTTTTTTTTTTTTTTTTTTTTTTGTATTTAGGACTGTAAGGAGGTTAAAGGAGAGCGCTTTGCTTATTGGGAAAGAAAAAGAAAGCTGTCAGTGAGCAATGTCTCAGCAGAGGACAGAGGGAACTATACATGTGAAGCCAGGCTGACTCATGCAAGGGGACAGTACATGGTTTTACATAGAATTACTGTGAATGTCAGTAAGTATGCATGTACTCATTGTGGAACTTCCTATCAGCTGTGCAAGAGATATCTGACTTAAAGAGAAGTGATTCTTTACCTTAATTTTCTTGAAGGTTAGCAGGTTCTCAAACTTGTCATTATTAGAGTCAGAGGGTAGAAAGAATGAAGCAGAAGGACCTGAGCAGTTTAATTTCCTCATCTGAGAAAACAAAATACTCAAACTTGTAATTGAAAAAAAAAAAGAAAGGAAAAACATAAAACTTTTGGTTTATTTATGAAAATGAAGTGAGATCATATATATATAGAGTAGCTACTGAGGTGCCTCACCAAGAATAGATATTCAGTAAGTGGTGGATATTTTGTCACACCATGGGTTCATTTTTTTCTTGACAAGTTTTTTGAATGTCTGCTGTGTGCCAGGTTTTGGTTTCCTTACACTATTATCACATTAACGTAGTTGGACATGTATTGTGATTCTAATGCAATATCATATGGGTATGATTTCTTAGCAGAAAATGTTGGACATGGAGGAGTAATCCCTAAAATAACTTATCCAATAAACAATACAATTGAAGCACAACTTGGTGAGTAAATTTGTGAAAGCCACTGAAATCGCTAAGGGTAAAAATAAATATGGTCACATATCCTAGTGAATTTTTTTAATTTCAAGGATAAATACAAATTTCATATGCATCCAGTTTCTAGCTTTGAATATACCTGGGCTTGTCAAAAAAGCCATCAAAATAAAAAGTCCAGAGATCTGGATACTGGGGAAGGCATGGTATCAAAGGTCTGGCAGTGAGCACTATGCATCTAAATCAATGATTTTCAACCAGTGTGTACAAGAAATTTTAAAACATGCAATAGCTGACCATTGAATCAGGGGCAATGACTTCTTTTTCTTTTACCTATCAAATAAGAAAATAACAACAGCTAACACAACAACAGTGGTTTGGTTTGAATGAATCAAAATTATATCTATTTTTTTGTCAGATCAGCAAAAAATGTATTTTCTGGTGTGTGGCTGAATTTTAGCAATTAGTTTACATGTGTCATGAGATAAAAAATGTTGAAAATAGCTGGTCTAAATGATTAATGTAAATATCTTTATGCAAAGGCAATGAAAATGTAAAAATAAGACCTAAAAGAGATGATACATGATATAAAACTACTACTATAAAGTTGGTCAAGAATTCTGAATTATATAATCTTGCAAGTATGTTCAAAAAGTAGGGAGAGTTATCTTGTTATATTACTTATTTTACATAAGAAGGGATCAGTAAACATTACCTCAGTTTGTAATCTAAGTGAAGAAGAAGGAGCTCAAATTATTTTTAAAATTTTAAAGGTAATCACTAGTAAAATAAAAGCATGTTGAATACCTTCTGAAGAAAAAAAGTAAATTAAACATGGTTCTATTAAAAGGCAAATTCTCAGCTTGAGTCAAATATTAAAATCTGATTACATGTTAGTCTAAAAAAATATAGATCTAAAGATACATGACCTGAAAGGTTAAATATAAAGTTATAAGCAAAATATATCCTGCAAAAATTAACACAAAGAAATCAGATTGGCAATATTAATCTTCCCATCTGATAAATATCTTTTAATGAAAAAATTAAGTGACAATTTGAATTATTTGATATTAATAAAATTACAAGACCTCCTTGAAAAAGTTTATATATCAAATGGCAGTGCATCAGAGTATTTGAAGCTAAAACTCTCAGATATACAAAAACAATACAATAAGACAATACAATCATTTTAATTTTAATGGGTGAATTTAACACACTCTAGATTTGACAACTTTTTTAGTCAAATAAGGATCTAAACGATTCTAGCAATAAGCCCTGGCCAGGTAACTCAGTTGGTTAGAGCGTCATATGCCAAGGTTGCAGGTTCTATCCCAGTCAGGGCACATATAAGAATCAACCAATGAATGCATAAATAAGTGAAAAAACAAATTGGTGTTATTCCTCTCTCTTTTGCTCTCTACCTTCCCTCCTGTCTTTATAAAATAAAAAAATTCTAGTAATATTATAAGAATAATATATTAAATAAATCACAATCATAAATGTCTATGAAAAACTCAGAGTCCCAAAAGAGGAAATTAAACAGACCATATAATGAAATCACAATACAGTAAGTCTAGAAATTTATAACTAAAGTTAAAATAATAACAAACTCTGCAAAAATAAAATTAACTAATTTAAAAAATTGAACAACAAAAATGTATTTTCTAATTATTTGTTTTTATGGTTAGATTTAATTCAAAGCCATTGTTACAGGGTATTTAGAAAATAATGGCAGTGAAAACATGTTAAGCTTCATGGAATGTGAGCAAGGCTGAACTCTAAACAAGGTATAAATATCATTATTTTTTATAGTAAGTGTAGACATAGTTAGAATGTATAAGCTAACCATTTAACTTTATTTTTTAAAAAAGATAACTAAATAATTCTATGAAAGAAAATAGATAAAAGTTTAAAAAAGGAATTTATTAAATGATAAGTTCCTGAGTTGGTTCTAGGATAGAAGGGCTTGGGGCAGTGTGGTGGGGGCAAGGGGGGCAGGAATAAAAAGAGAAGCAAATATAATCCCCCCAAAGCAGAGGAACCGAAATATAAAAGAAAGAAATGAGAAAGCTTAGAAAACAACAAGTGGAAAGGAGATTAAATCTATTTTAAAGGCTTTGGACCTACATGTTTTAGTAAAGGTCTTGTAAACTTTCAAGAAAATAATAATTCCCATAATAGAGGATATTCTCTATATATCACTCAGCATGTAACTTCTCTAGTGGATTTCATAAACACCTAGAAAAGATACGTATTCCTGTTAGTAACTCTCTTACTTAACGTTGTTCACCCTTCCTGTCTTTGAAAATTCTAGCCAATGTGTTTAGACAATAAGAGACAAGAGATGTAAGCCTTGAAAGAGGAAGGTAAACATAATTATTTAAAATGATCTATGTATATTTACTTGGAAACTCTAAAAAAATTCTCTAAAAAACTAAAATCACTAGCAATTCTTCAGTAAGGTATTCCAATATACAATAAACTTTTAAAACTAAGAGCATTTTTATATGTCCAAAATAATAATTTATTGTGTAACTGGGGAAAGGGAAATATAATATAATACGTGATGTTGGCATAGGTTATCAAATTTGAAGAATATGTAATTCATTCTTTACTTCATATCAGATGCAAAATACATTTTTGATGAATTAAAGAAATACATATAAAAGTAAAATAAAAACATGACATTAAAAAATAAAGACAAATTGTATTTAATATTAGAATGATGTACTTGTAAAACACAAAATCAGTGGAAGAAATCACAAAAAATAAAAAAAAATATTAGACTAGCATAAAAAATGTAAATGTCTGTGTAGATAAAATTTGGTAAGGCTGCAAAATCACTTGTCCTTTGTGATCTCTGTCCAGTAAAGTAGATCAACACTGGCCACAGGAGTGTATTTTTAGTAATCAAAAGACGTTCAAGGTTCAAAACCAAGATGTATTTGTTAACCCAGTCATTTTTGGTAGAATTTTATTTAATGTTTGTGAATTTGATTTTTATAGGCTACCCCCTTATTGTAAACTGCAACATAACAGACACAAGGGGTAATACAAATCTACGATGCTGGAGAGTCAATAGCACATTGGTGGATTTTTACTTCAAAGAGTCCAAACGAGTCCAAGAAGGAATCGAGTAGGTGTTTTTTGTTTTTCTGACTTCCCTGACAGCTAGCAACACTTTTTCCTTTTAAGTGGTTTGGTGTTAGTACTGCTTTTTTAGATGGTTCTCACCGCTTCCTCATTACTCCTTTCAGCTTTGTCTTTCAAAGATTGTCTCAGTGCTATGTGTGAGCAAGCAACTGCTGCAAAGAGTGCGAGGTGCTCAGATTATCAATCCCTCCTAAATTCTAATTCAAGACAAAGTGAAGAGTGAAGTATGGCCTGTAGTCAATCATATCAATTTCCGTCAGCTGCTACGTAAAACTGATCTCTTCCCTGTTAGTCATATGATGAACCATAGGCCTTCAAGGCTTAAGTACCAAAACAGACAACACAGGGGCTCTTGGGGAGACAGTGCATAATCATTAGCTGATAGAGTGTGTGAATCCAATTTATGATGGTATGATTGAGTGAAGTAAAACAAGACTCAGTGAGTCAGAGGGCAGAAGAACTTGTGCTGGGCCTTGCAGTGTAGGTTAGTTAGGATAAGCAGAGAGGGAGAGGGGAAGGTCCTTTAAGGCTGAGGGTGGTGTCTACAACTGGAGTGGGGGGCAAAAAACCCTATCATTTATTTATTGCTTGTGCTGTTGTTGTTATTTTTTTCATGTCTTCCACATCTGCAAAACATTTTTCTTTGAGGATTTTTTTTTTTTTTCATTTGGGAAAACAAAAAACATCGCTCAGGATAAGATCAGGTGAATAGGAGGATGAGGCATGTGGGTCATGTCTGTTTTTGGTCAAAAACTGCTGAATACTCAGCACAGTGTGGGCAGGTTTGTTTGTAAGTCACCCATCATGAAATGGGCAAATGCATCAAAAGAGCCTTCAAAAATCTCCCTGAAGCTGAATGCAGCCTGTCACAACAATGCCAGAAAGATTTCTAGAAGACTGACCTAGTGGGTGTAGCCTGTACTATAAGGGGTGGCCCTCCAGAAGATTTGGGTCCCCCTCTTGTATAATTAGCTGAACCTCAATTCCTTGTCACACTCTCAAAGATAATGCAAATTTGGAGCTACACAATGCACATACCTCATCGAGCCACTCAGTGAGGAATTCATAGCATAAAATATGGACTACAGTGTCTCTAGGAAAGAATTTCATTTTCCAGACTAAAGATTGTAAAATATGTTGGGTAAAATATAACTCACGTATTAATGATTGGCTTTTTTCTTTTACAGAACCCAAGTGTCTTTTCGGGGACATAATTTTTACACAGTGAACATAACCTTTTTAGAAGTGAAAATGGAAGATTATGGCCATCCTTTCACATGCCATGCGGGTGTGTCTGCAGCATACTTTATTTTAAAACCCCCAGGTAATGTTCCTGTGGGTTAACTCTGTTCAGAGTGTTCAGAATGATGTCATGGAAACACATATGAAAGGGAAGAGATCTTAAATGTTTGGTGTGAGGAAACAGAGTGCTATTTAACAGACAAATTCTCTATGAAATATAGGAAAGAGCTGATGCTATGTCTGATAGTGTTCTTACAGTCAGGTGGGGACTAATATGCTTTCAAAGTGCCATTTTAGTAAACATTGAGGTTTTATGCATCAAAATTCTAGAAAACAAAATTGTTTCTTTATTAAACCCAATTGCTCAATATTTATAATCATGTGCTTGTGATTTGCATCTTTTATTGATATAATTTGATATGAAAATAAAATATTTATGTGTATTTTATTTCCGTAAATATGTAAAATTTTCATGTAGGAGCTGAATTATGACATTAAGCAGAAGGCCTACAAGTTTAGTTCATATACACAAATTGCTCTCATAACCTGGTGCAGAACATATGGAGTACCCATTGCAGGTAATAGAACCAGAGGGTAGATAGTGATGGATACAGTCATCACCCAGAGAACTGCTTTAAACTACTAATGTATCAGTGGAAGTGTTTGAAGCACCTTCTAAAATGTTGATGTGCAGCTTACCAAGACAGTTTATTTTTCTTGATTTTACTCATATAAACTTTTATTTCTTGGCTAGCTACCATGCAAGAGAGTGAGGGCTTGAATTTGTTAGTATCTCTTTATTTATTTGTTTATTTATTTTCTTAAAACAGTTATCCTGTCTTTTCCCCTTTGGTCTCCCCTGCTCCATGAACTTCCCCTCCCCTCCCATAGTCAATCCCTATCTAGTTATCCATGTCCATGGGTCACTTACACTTGCCCCTTAATTAGGCCCTTCCCCTTTTCCCCCTCTTTTCCCTTTTCCCCATCCCCTCTGGTCACTGTCAGTCTGTTTCTGTTTACATGTCTCTGGTTCTATTTTCTAATTTGTTTGTTTTGTTCATTAGTTTACTGTATTACATGAGATCATATGATGTTTATCTTTCACCACCTGGCTTATTTCACTTAGCATTATATGTACTCTCAAGTTCCATCCATGCTGTAGCAAAAGATAGGAGTTCCTTCTTACTTTCTGCTGTGTTGTATTTCATTATGTAAATGTACCACAGTTTTTTGATCCACTAATCCATTGATAGGCACTTGGGCTGTTTCCAGCACTTAGCTTTTTTAAATAGTGCTGCTATGAACATAGGGGTCCATAGGTTCTTTGGAAATGGTGTTTCAGAATTCTTTGGGTATATTCATAGCAATGGAATTGTTGGATCAAAAGGCAGTTCCATTTTTAGTTTTTTGAGGAAATTCCATACTGTTTCCCATAGTGGATGCACCAGTCTGCATTCCTACCAACAGTGCACTAGGGTTCCCTTTTCTCCGTATCCTCATCAGCACTTGTTATTTGTTTATTTGTTAATGATGGCCATTCTGGCAGGTGGGAAGTGGTATCTCATTGTGATTTTTATTTGCATCTCTGTGATGGCTAGTGGCATTTTCTCATGTGCCTATGGGCCCTCTGAATGTGCTCCTTGGAGAAGTGTCTGTTCAGGTCCTTTGCCCATTTTTAAATTGGAATATCTGTCTTCTTGGTGTTGAGTCATATAAGTTCTTTATATATTTTGGAGATCAAACCCTTGTCTGAGGTATCATTGGCAAACATGTTTTCCCAAACATTTGGTTCCATTTTCACCTTGCTGATGTTTTCTTTCATTGAGCAGAAACTCTTTAGTTTGATGTAGTCCCATTTGTTTATCCTTTCCTTTATTTCCTTTGCCCTAGGAGATATATCGGCAAAAATATTGCTAGTTGGGATGTCTGAAATTTTACTGCCTATGTATTTCTCTATGACTTTTAAGGCTTCATGGCTTACATTCAGGTATTTTATTCATCTTGAGTTTATTCTGGTTTATGCTGTTCGTTGGTGGTCTAGTTTCATTTTTTTGCACGTCCCTGTCCAGTTCTCCCAACACTATTTGTTGAAGAGGCTACTTTCACTCCATTTTATGGTCCTTCCCTTTAGTCAAATATTAATTAAGCATAGAGGCCTGAGCTTATTTCTGGGCTCTATTCTGTTCCATTGTTTTATATGTCTGTTCTTATGCCAGTACCAGAGTATTTTGATTACAGTGGTCTTGTAGTATAATTTTATATCAGGTATTGTGTTTGCTCCTACTGTGTTCTTCTTTCTCAAGATTGCTGAGGCTATTTGGGGTCATTTTTGGTTCCATGTAAATTTTGAAGTATTTGTTCTAGGTCTGTGAAATATGTCATTGGTATTTTAATAGAGATTGTGTTGAATTTATAGATTGCTTTGGGTAGTATGGACATTTTAATGATGTTAATTATTCCCATTCATGAGCATGGTATATGCATCCATTTATTTGTATCATCTTTAATTTCTTTCTTCAGTGTTATGTAATTTTATAAGAACAGGTCTTTTACCTCCTTGGTTAAGTTTGTTTCTAAGTACTTTATTTTTCTTGTTGCTATAGTAAATGGAATTTTTTTTCTAGTATCTATCTCTGATATTTTATTGTTGGTGTACAGAAATGCCTTTGATTTCTGTATATTGACATTGTACCCTGCTATTTTGCCAAATTCACTTATTGAGTTAAATAGCTCTTTGGTAGAGTCTATAGGGTTTTCTATGTACACCATCATGTCATCTGCAAATAATGACACTTTTACTTGCTCTTTTCCAGTTTGGATGACTTTTATTTCTTTTCCTTGTTTGATTGCTGTGGCTAGAACTTCCAAAACTACATTGAATAGAAGTGTGAGTGGACATCCTTGTCCTGTTCTTGATCTTAGGTGGAAAGCTTTCAGGTTTTTCCCACTGAGTATGATGTTGGTTGCAGATTTCTCATATATGGCCTTTATTATGTTGATGTATGCGCCTTCTATTTCCAGTTCACTGAGCATTTTCTTCATAAATGGGAGTTATACTTTATCATATGCTTTTTTTAGCACCTATTGGTATAATTTTTGTCTTCCATTTTGTTTATGTGGTATATTACATTTATTGATTTGCGAATATTATACCATCCTTGCAATCCTGGAATGAATCCTACTCAGTCGTGGTGTTTGATCTTTTTAATGTGTTGCTTGGTCTGGTTTGGCAATATTTTATTGAGGATTTTAGCATCTGTGTTCATCAGTGATGTTGGCCTGTAGTTTTCTTTCTTTGTTGTGACTTGCCTTGGTTTTGGGTAATTCCGGCCTCATAGAAAGAGCTTTGGAGTCTTCCATGTTCTAGGATTTTTTGGAATAATTTGAAAAGTATAGGAGTTACTTCTCCCCTTAATCTTTGGTAAAATTGTCCTGTGAAGCCATTTGGTCCAGGGCTTTTCTGTTTAGGAGGTTTTTGATTACTGTTTCAATTACAATAGTTGTTATCTGTCTATTCAGGCTTTCTGTTTCTTCTTGGTTCAGTTCTGAAGATCATATGTTTCCAAAAGTGTGTCAGTTTCTCCCAGGTTGACAGATTTTTTGTTATACAGTTGTTCATAGTAATTTTTACAGTGCTTTGTATTTCTATGGTATCAGTTGAGATTTCTCCTCTTTATTTCTGAATTTGTTTATTTGGGTCTTCTCTCTCTCTTTTTTTCTTTCTGAATCTGGTTAAAAGCTTGTTGATTTTGTTTATCTTTTCAAAGAACCAGCTCCAGTTTTATCTGTCCTTTGAATTGTTCTTTTAGCCTCTATGTCATTTAATTCTGCTCTGATCTTGACTATTTCCTTGCTTTTACTCACTCTGGACTTTGTTTGTTGTTGTTCCTCTAGTTCTTATGTATGTAAGACTAGGTTATTTGAGATTGTTCTGTCCTATTTAGGTAGGCTGGTATTGCCTTGAATTTCCCTCTCAGAACTGCCTTCGCTGTGTCCCATAGGTTGTGGGCTGTTGTGTGTTCATTATCATTTGTTTCCAGAAATGTTTTGATTTCTTCCTTGATGTCATTGTTAATGGATTTTTTATTTTATAGCATATTATTCATTTAGCCTAAATTTGAATGTTTTTGAGTTTTTTCTTTGAGATTGGTTTCCAATTTCAAGGCATTGTAGTATAAGAAGATGTTTGAAATAATTTCAGTTTTCTTAAATTTGTTGAGGCTCGTCTTGTGTCCTATCATGTGGTCTGCCTTTGAAAATGTTCTATGTGCATTTGGAAAGAATGTATATTTTGCTTCTTTGGGCTGAAAGGTTCTGTGTATATCAATTAAGTCCATTTGATCTAGAGTATTATTCAATGCCTCAATATCCTTTCTGTTTCTTCTCTTAGAAGATTTGTCCATAATTCACAATGGGGTGTTAAAGTCCCCTACTTGAGTGTGTTGCTCTCGATATCCTTCTTGCAGTCCATTCTCCAAGATTTTCATTATATAGTTGGGTGCTCCTGTGTTGGGTGCATACATGTTTACAAGGGTTATATCTTCTTGATAGATCATTCCCTTAAGTATTATGAAATGTCCTTCTTTATCCTTTTGTATGGCCTTTGTTGTGGAATTTATTTTGTCTGATATAAGTATTGCTACCCCAGTATTTTTTTTCATGTCTGTTTGCTTGAAATACTTTTTTCCATTGCTTCACTGTCAGTCTGTGTAGATATTTTGTTCTGAGGTGGGTCTCTTATAGACAGCTTATATGTGGGTCATGTTTTCTTATCCATACACCTACCCTTTACCTTTTTTATTGGAGCATTTAATCCATTTACATTTAAGGTTATTATTGATAGATACTTACTCATTGTGATATTTTTCCTCTGTACTTGTGTTCTCTCTCTCTATCTTTTCCTTCATCTTCTTAAAGCAGTCCCTTTAGCATCTCTTGTAATGATGATTTGATGGAAATGTATTCTTTTAGCCTTCTTTTGTAAGGGAAACTTCTTATTTCACCTTCCATTTTGAATGAGAGCCTTGCTGAGTAGAGTAGTCTTGGCTGTAGGCCTTTGTTTTTCATTGCTTGACATATTTTTTGTCATTTCCTTCTGGCTGGTAGTATTTCTGTTGAGAAATATGCTGATGGCATTATTGGAGTTCTCTGGTGTGTTATTTGCTGTTGCTCTCTTGCAGCCTTTAGGATTCTCTCTTTCTCTTTGAGTATTGACATTTTAATACTATGCCTTGTAGTGGGCCTCTTTGGGTTCATAATCATTGGGACCCTCTGTGTTTCCTGGACTTTCATGACTTTTCTCTCCTCAAGTTAAGAAAGATTTTTGTCATTACTTTTTCAAACAGGTTTTCTATCCCTTCATCCCTTTTTTCTCCTTCTGGTATCCCTATGATACAGATCTTATGTTTAATGTTGTCCTGCAGCTCTCTTAAACCCTCTTCATTCTTTTTAAGTCTTCTATTATTTTCTTGCACTGTCTGGAAATTTTTTTCTATGTTGTCCTCCAGCTTGCTAATCCTATCCTCTGCTTCACCTAACCTGCTTTTCATTCCTTCTACCTGGTATTTAGTTCAGAAATTGTATTCTTCAATTTCTCCTGGCTCTTATTGATAGCCTCTATGTCATTTTTAATGCTGATGTAGTTCAAAGTAAGTTCCTTGTAGCTTCTTTGGAGTTCTCTGTAATTCCCCTGGAGTTCATTGTAGTTTTCTCTGAGTTTTTTGAGTTCACTGAGCTTCCTTATAACCATTCTTTTGAATTCCATGTCTGGTACTTTGCTTGCCTCTCTTTCATCTAGTACTCTTTCTGGGGATTCCTCCTTTCCTTTCATTGGGGGTTGTCTATTTGTCTCCCCATTTTAGGTGACTCTTCTTGTTTGTTTCTGTTTCTTAGAATGGTCTGCTTTGATTTCCTGCTTTCATGATGTGACCTTATGTAATAGGAGATCTGTGGTATTCAGTGGTGTAGTCTCTTAAAGCTCATGAGCTTGATGCTCTTGGAATGACCTTTATAGTGTTTATTTAGGCTGTCTGGTTGTATTCCAGTTTTGGTTGTTGTTGTTTTGCTCTTTGGTGGAAACTTTCCTCCAGCTAGCTGGTTGAGAGTCTAGTCTGTCTGCCCACCACATCTTGAATTCTTTTGTGGATGAGCTCTTAAACATTAACACAGAACCCAGTCAAGAAACTCACACCCTCAAAAATATCCCCCACCCACAATCACACAGTCAACAACAAATGATCCAGTATTACTATAGATGTAAAGTAATTAAGATTATTATAATAAAGTAAAAACAGATAATAGTTGACTAACTGAAAGAAAAATGATTTTTGAGAGAGGATGTGAAAGAACAATAATAGTAGTGAGTAGGGACAAAACAATCTGAGACAGTAAGTAAAATTTACCTTCTATGTTAAAAAAGAAAGGTGAGAAGGCAGAATCAAGTAAGAAGGAAAGTGTGTAGTATTAAGTTTAAACCGATGTTATAGAGTATATATTTAGTGTGAGAATGAACATAAACGAAACAAAACAAAACAAAACAAAAAAGATGAAGAAGAAGAGGAAAAAAGTAGGAAACAAATTAGAGAGAAAGTTTCTACACAATACTATGGACAACTATTGAGCTATGATCATTGAGATGGGAATAGGAGGAAAAAAATAAAGAAAGAAATGCTTAAGAATGTCTAAAGGAAATGGAAATGAATTTGAGACGATGGGGAGGTAGATATACTAAGAATGAGGTTAGAAAATCACAGTAAGAGAGGGAAAATATTTTTAATTTAATCTGAAAGGAGGAAAGGGCTGGAGGAAGGTATTAATGGAATAGGAGAGGGGAACTATAGGATTTGAGATTTGAAATACTGAAACAGTGAATATCTACAAATAAAACTGTAGTAATGCCACCATTACCACTATATCACAACCAATGCGCAATGATTGATGAAGGTGGAGAGAGAATAAGTGTGTGTTATGAATGGGAAGAAGAACGTGAGACGACTAATGACAAGAAAAATTATTTTGAGGGGTTGTCAAGAGAAAAAATAATATGAGTGTGGGATAGATGCTAGACATAGTAAGAGAAAAGATAGAATTTAAAACAAAAGTGAGAAGAGGAGATCAACGTTAAAGTGGAGTAGTAGATGGAAAGAGCATAATATGATATTTGGAATAAATTATAACAGCTAATGACTTAAAATGAATAAACTGGGGGGACAAGAAAATAACTCATGAAGAATACCATGGTGGAATTCATCCCAGTAATATCTGTTTTTTTTTACTGCTTTCTTCTCTTTCTGGATCCACTTCTGGTCAAAGCTTATGGGTTTCATATCTTTCTTTCTGACTGTCTGTGAGGAGATCTAGCTGGATGCTAAGGCTGCTGTTCTCTTGCTCATGGCTCTGCCGATGTCTCCCCTTACCACAGCTCTCTGCTGTGAGCCGCATTGTATTGGATCCCACCGACTGGTCCTGTGGTACCAGCTACTCCCCTTTGTTTTTGTTTGGCAATGCTGCTATACCAGCGAGCTGGCATGTGTGTCTAGTGTCCTTGCCAAGTCTCAGGTCTTAAATCCAAACCTCTTGTTGGTTTACTTAGGGCCAGAGGTAATGTTATATCTTCCTCATTTGACTTTCTTATTTTTTTTAAGTATATTTTGTTGATTATGTTGTTACAGTAGTTTCAGATTTTTCCCCTTTGATCCCCTCTTCCCAGTACCCCCCTTCCCTCCAGTAATCAATCCGTCCTTAGTTCATGTCCATGGGTTGTGCATATATGTTTTTTGGCTTCACCCTTTCATATGTTATTCTTAACTTCCTCCTGTCTAGTTTGTATTTACCAATTATACTTCTTAATCCCTGCACCATTTCCCCATTTCTCCTTCTTCCTCCTCCCAGCTGATAAGCCTTTGATCCCCATACTTATGATTCTGTTCCTATTCTGGTTTGCTTCATTGGATTTTGTTTTTATTTTTTAGATTCACTTGTTGATACTTGTGAGTTTGTTGTCATTTAATGTTCATAATTTTGATCTTCTTTTTCTTAAGTCCCTTTGACATTTCATATAATAATAGCTTGGTGATGATGAATTCCTTTAGCTTTACCTTGTCTGGGAAGCACTTTATCTGCCCTTTCATTCTAAATGATAGCTTTGCTGGATAGAGTAATCTTGGTTGTAAGTCCTTGCTTTTCATCACCTTGAATACTTCTTGCCATGTCTTCTTGCCTGCAAAGTTTCTTTTGAGAAATCATTGGAAAATCTTATAGGTATGCCTTTGTAGGTAACTCTGCTTTTCTCTTGCTACTTTTAAGATTCTCTCTTTATCTTTAACCTTTGGTATTTTAATTATGATGTGTCTTGGTGTGGTCTTTTTTGGGTCTACCTTGTTTGGGCCTATCTGTGCTTCCTGGACTTGTATGTCTATTTTTTTCACCAGATATGGGGAGTTTTCCTTCATTATTTTCTCACATAAGTTTTCAATTTCTTGTTCTTCCTCTTCTCCTTCTGGCATCCCTATGGTTTGGATGTTGGCATATTTAAAGTTGTCCCAGAGGTTCCTAAGCCTCTCATTTTTTTCAATTCTTGTTTCCTCCTTCTGTACTGGTTGACTGTCGTTTTATTCCTTATGTTCCATATCATTGATGTGAACCCTGGTTTCCTTCCCTTCACCATTGGTTTTGTGTGGATTTTCTTTCATTTCACTTAGCATAGCCTTCACCTCTTCCCTTATGCATATGCCGTACTTAAGCATATCTGTCAAGCCTGTGAGCATCTTTATCACTAGTGTTTTGAACTCTGTGTCTGTTAGGTTGGCTATCTCCTCACTTGTTAGGTTGGATATCGCCTTGTCACTTAGATCTCCCACTGAAACCTTGATTTTTTCCCCTTTTTGGACCATACTTCTCTCCTCATCTGTCTCCTCATCTTGATAGGCTCCTTTGTTTGTTTGCCTCTGTGTCTTAGGTTGAGCTGTTGCTTCTGTTACATTGTAAGGGGCAGAGCCTTAGGTTTTCTCATCAGTACAGGGTGACCTGTTTCACCATGCTGTGGCGCTGTATGTAGGGGAGAGGTCTGAGAGAGAACAATGTCACTTGCTCAGCACTTGCCCATATTCCAGGCACTTCTCCCACTTTGTATGGGACTGGTGCCTTTCTAGTTGTTGCCCTGGCTGTTATTCCCAGAGTGGGTGGGTCTACAGATGTTCTAGGACCATGGGGGCCCTTTAAACAAGTGGAGTCTGCTGAGCGACCTGCTGTTTCTTCCTCCACCCTGCCCCCCACTGGTTTGCACAGCCAAAAGCAACGAGGCTTTATTTTCCCTGGTGCTGGGACCGTGAGCTGCGTGGTCTGGTCTGGTGCTGGGAGTGCTCCCTAGGTGTCCCTCCTGACTTTTTAAAATGTGTAACTGCACTTTCTGGCAGCCTGCTGCTGCCACCACTGCTGCTGCCACCATACCACGTCCTCTCCACCGGGCTCTGCCCCTCTTACCTGTCTGGATGAATATTTCTTCTTTATATCTTTGTTTGTTGGACTTCCATGCAGCTCGATTTTCTGGAACTTCTGATTGTCTCTAGTTTTGAGGTAGTTGTATTCCTTCTTAGTTGTGGAGGGAGAAGCAGCATGTCTGTCTAGATCTCCATCTTGGGCGGAAGTCCCGACTTCCTTATTTTTGTTGAAGATACATCCATACTGAATCTTTTTTAGTTTGTCTGAGGCAGGGCTATTAGAAAGTGTTTGGATTGGGTGTACCTTCTGTGAATTTCTTTTAATCACTATTTTCAGCTTTTATTTCAGTTTAAGGCTGGGAGTAGTCACATGGACCCACATACTGCTCTTACAGGGTCTTTAACAGGCATCCAGTGTCTCAAAAGAGAGTTTTCCACTATTTCAGTTTCAAAGCTCAAACTTTCTTTGAACTCAAGCATTCGTTTTCTATTTCCAATTTTATCATCTTTTATCTCATTTACAGAATGGAAGGTATCAACACCTTTTATTTCCCATTTTATAAATTTTTTTATTATTCAGTTACAGTTGTCCCATTTTCCCCCATGCTCCACCCACCCCCTACTCTTATAGTCAACTGCCACCCTTTTGTTCACGATTAGACCCTTCTCCTTCTTTCCCCCATTATCTCCTTCCCCTCTCTCCTCTGTTCACTGTCAGTTTGTTTCTTATTTCCATGTTACTGGTTATATTTTGCTCATTTGTTTGTTTTGTTCATTCGGTTCCTGTATTAGGTGAGATCATATGGTATTTGTCTTTCATTGCCTGGCTTTTTTCACTAAGCATAATACTGTCTAGTTCCATCCATGCTGTTGTGAATGGTAGGAATTCCTTTTTTCTTTCTGCTGTGTAGTATTCCATTATGTAAATGTACCACGGTGTTTTCATTTGCTTATTTATTGATGGCCACTTAGGCTGTTTCTAGCACTTGGCTTTTGTAAATAATGCTGCTATTAACATAGGTTCTTTGGTGTTTCACAAATCTCATAATTAATCCCAGCAGTGGGATCACTGGATCAAAAGGCAGTTCCACATTTAGTTTTTTGATGAAATTCCGTACTGTTTTCCAAAGTGGATGCACCAATCTGCATTCCCACCAACAGTACACTAGGGTTACCTTTTTCTCCATATCCTCTCCAGCACTTGTTGTTTGTTGATTTGTTAATGATGGCCATTCTGATAGGTGTGAGGTGATATCTCATTGTGGTTTTAACTGTCATCTCTCTAATGGCTATTGATGTTGAGCATCCTCTTGTGTATCTATGGACCCTCTGTATGTCCTCCTTGGAGAATTATCTGTTCAGTTCCTTTGCCCATTTTTAAAATTGGATTGTTTGTCTTCCTGATGGTAAGTCATGTAAGTTCTTTATATATTTTGGAGATAAAACCCTTGTCTGAGGGATCATTACCAAATATGTTTTCCCATACAGTTGGTTCCCTTTTTATTTTGCTGATGTGATGTTTTCTTTAGCTGTGCAGAAGCTTTTTAATTTGATGTAGTCTCATTTGTTTATTCTTTCCTTTATATCCATTGCCCTAGGAGATATATTGTTGAAAATATTGCTGCATAGGATATCTGAAATTTTTCTGCCTATGTTTTCCTCTAGGACTTTCATAGTGTCATGACTTATGATCAAGTCTCTTGTCCATTTGAGTTTATCCTAGTGTATGGTGTAAGTTGGTGGTCTAGTTTCTTTTTCTTATTATTTATTTATTTTTTGCATGTACCTTTCCAGATCTCCTACAGCCATTTATTAAAGAGGCTATTTTTACTTCATTTTATGCTTCTGCCCACTTTGTATAGATTAACTGACCATAGAGACTTGGGTTTATTTCTAGGTTTTCTATTCTGTTTCACTGGTCTATGTGTCTGTTTTTATGTTATTACCAGACTGTTTTGATAACACTCTTGAATGCAATGAATGGTCAGCTCAAGAATTTCAGGCTATCACTCCTGTCTACTTACCAGGAGCTTCTGAATCTCATAAATTTTATGGGCATTGTTTGCTTATCATGACCATTTATAGTACCAAGACCCCTTAAGTATACATTAAGGGTTCCCAGAAATGGGTCCTCCCAAAGCGAGAGGTGACATCAGTGTTCCAAGAGCTTGGAAGTGGCAAAGACACATGGAAAATGGGAGGGGAGACTTTATATAAGAGTTAGAAACTAGAGGTTTAAACAAGTCAGGATCAGATTGGGCACCAGTGTGCAGAGCAGATACACTCAGCTGTGCTTTAAGTTAATGGAATTGATATGTTTTTGGCACAGAATGTGCTTATAGATATTGTGGTTTATTGTCCCACTTATTGGAAAACATGCAGTAGTAATTAGGGATGTCTTGGCCTCAAAATATTTGCAACATGATGAGTCCTGGGGCAGGTTGTGACAAGCTCTTTAATGAGTATTTTAAAAGTGAAAGTGCACTGAGAATTCAAAGAAAAGTGACCTCTCCTTAAACATACCTTCTAGCGGGGACTAAAGGGTCAAGAAGGGGTTTATGAAGGAAGTGTAGTATGTGGTGGGTTCTAAGAATGAGGAGGAGTTCTCTTCCTCTCTCCTCTTTCCCCTTTTTGAATTCTCTATTTCCTAAAGCCTCCTTCTTTGGCACCACAGGTTTGGGTTGTGGTAAAGTAAGAAAGCTGTGTTGTTCCTCTTGTCATATATGTAGAAAGGAATGTGTTTTGGGGGACTGAGAGTTCCAGAGAAACTCTCTCTGCTCCTTGGTCATCTCCTGCTCACAACTTTCCCCATAAGTGCTCTGCAGTGTGCTCACAAAGCCGAGTAGGGCACAAACACCCTTCCTGAGACTGTGACTCACAAACAAGCACCCAGCCAGACTCTGTTGGCACAGGGAGGTTGAGGTGGCAGTTTGGCTTTTCAGCAATTTGGTAGAGCCAACAGAGATGGCTTCCAAGGGATGCAACTGATGGCTCTTTATTTGTGACATGAGTCCTGCTGCTCAATTTTGAGTAACTGGGAAAGCAGTAACAACAACATAATCAAGAATGTGTGGTGGTACCACTTAGGGAGCTTTTCCAGCAATGTGCCAGTCTTCACATCTGAGTGCTGATTAAGTAGGACTTTGCCGTGTGTGCTTGGACTGCAGTCCTTATGAGATTGGAACCTCTGGGCACTAGGGTTCCGCAGAATTTCCCTCCTCAGATTCCAAGGGCACTTCATTTTCTAAAATTCATGGGTCAGACCAGATTATTTTACTCTCATACCTACAATTTAACTATAAAGAAATATTTAAGCAGTATCCTCATTGACATCTAATATAGTTCCATTTGACATTTGTAATGTGATTTGTATAAGTAAAGTGTAAAATTGACAATGTGTAATATTGTTTTATTTTGTTGTCATTTGCAGTACGAGATTTTCGAGTTTACTTGATAGGAGCGCTTCTGGCCTTTGCAGGTGCGGCTGTGTTTGTCAAATGCCTCTACAACATTTTTAGGATTGACATTGCACTATGGTATCAAAGTGCCTTCCACTCTACTGGGACCATAGAAGGTAAGTCTGGGAAAACACCCAAAACTTCCTCATTATTGATATTCATTCATTTGTATAAGCATTGTAAATATACTTCACCATATCTTACTTGCTTGCCTTTTACGTTGTGGACAAATTTTGAGAAAGGAAATCTCCCTGGAACTTTCCATACTTCTGATAAATGATCTTCTCAAGACCACAAACATTGTTCAGTCAAACCAGGCTTTCAGGCTGGTTGTGACTGAGTGAATAAATCCTCCATGCCTCACTGCAACCATTTTAGAATGGTTCTCACATCCATGGGTATAAGCAAAAGAAGACAATTTCTCCTTGAGCAAAGTGCTCTTCACCCAGGCACCAAGTATCAGTGGTGTAACCACAGGCAATGGGTGGCCCTCCAGAGCACATGGATGCCTGAACAGAACATGTGTGTCAAAGGGCCACCCGTTGACTCTGGTTATAGCACTGATAATTGGTGCCTAAAAAAAATTTAAGTCTCCAGCTCTCAAGTTGGGGAGAGACAGACCTGAATTTGAATTGGAGTTTTCCATTTACTCCCTGTGTGATCTTAGAAAGGTTAATTTTTTTCTCTTTCTTAGTATTGAATAAGGTAAGAAGGAAAGAAGAAAGGAAGGAAAGAAGGGAGGGAGGAAGGAAAGAAACAATCAGAGTCTGTGTCACACAATGCTGTTTGAGCAACTGAGTTGAAGTCCAGGAAAGCTCTGAGCAGGGACCTGGGGCACCTGAGGGCTCCCTTGTTGCCTGGAGGTCAAAGCAACTGCCCCTGCTGCTCTGTTTGGAAGTTTCAGTTTGGTTGGGGGAACCTGCATCCTGCCATAGCTATTCAGCACAGAAATGCCTCAGTGTGATCCTGAAGCACTGATGAGAAAGCATTTGACACCATCTGTTTTTCGCTTTGTAATATACAGGCTGGGACAAAAGTAGGTTTACAGCTGTGAGTATGTGAAACAAGTTTATTCTTTTATTTTTTTCATTTACTTATGCCTTTATTGGTTGATTTTTTAAAATTTATTGATTTTATTTTATTTTTGTATGTTTTATTGATTATGCTGTTACAGTTGTCCCAATTTATTTTCCCTTTGCTCCCCTCCACCCAGCTCCCCATCTCCTTCCATCAGTCCCAGCTCCCTTAGTTCATGTCCATGGGTCATGCATATAAGTTCCTTGACTTTAGCCTTTCTTATACTATTCTTAACATCCCTGTCTATTCTGAACTCTCCTACTATGCTTCTTAATTCCTGAATCATTTCTCTCCTTCTCCCCACTGCCCCCCTCCCAGCTGACACCCCTCTACCTGTTCCCCATGCCGTTGATTCTGTTTCCACTTTGGTGGTCTGCTTAGTTTGTTTTTGCTTTTATTTTTTAAGATTCTGTTGTTGATAGTTGTGATTTTGTTGTCATTTTATGTTCATAGTTTTGATCTTATTTTTCTTGAGTAAGTCCCTTTAACATTTTATATAACAATGGCTTGGTGATGATGTGCTCCTTTAAATTTACCTTGTCTGGGAAGTACTTTATCTGCCCTTCCATTCTAAATGATAGCTTTTCTGGAGAGAGTGATCTTCATTGTAGGTCCTTGCTTTTCATCACATTGAATACTTCTTGCCAGTCCCTTCTTGCCTGCAAAGTTTCTTTTGTGAAATCAGCTGATAGTCTAATAGGCACCCCTTTGTAGGTAACTTTTCTCTCTTGTTGCTTTTAAGATTCTCTTTTTATCCTTAATCTTTAGCATTTAATTATGATGTGTCTTGGTGTGGCCCTCCCTGGGTCTAGTTTGTTTGGGACTCTCTGTGCTTCCTGGACCTTTATATCTATTTCCCTCCCCAAATTATGGAAGTTTTCCTTCATTATTTTTTCAAGTAAGTTTTCCATTTCTTGCTCTTCTTTTTCTCCTTCTGGCGCCTCTATAATTCAGATGTTGGCATGTTTAAGGTTATCCCAGAGATTTGTAAGCCTTTCCTCGTTTTTTTCATTTCACTTTTTTTCCTTTTGTACTGGTTGACTGTTTTTTTCTTCCTTATGTTCCAACTTGTTGATTTGAACCCTGCTTCCCTTTCCTTCACCACTAGTTTCATGTGGATTTTCCTTCATTTCACTTAGTATAGCCTTCATTTCTTCCCAGTCCTGCTTAATTTTTTTCCGTCAAATCTATATCTTTATCACCAGTGCTTTAAACTGAGCATCTGTTAGGTTGGCTATCTCCTCATCTGTTAGGTTCACTATTTTCTCACTGCTCAGTTCTCCCACTGGAACCTTCATCTGCCCCCCCACTTTGGGCTGTACTTCTCTGTCTCCTCATCTTGACAGCTTTCTGTGTTTGCTTCTGTGATTTAGATAGAGCTGTTGCACCTGTTATAAGGGGCAGAATCTTAGCTATTCATCAGTTCTGGTGACCCATTTTACCACTCTGTGACACTGTATGTGGGGGAGGGGTCTGAGAGGAGCAGTGCCAGTTGCTGTCACTTTTCCAGGCACTTCTCCTTCTTCCCATACTAAGCCAGCTGATTCCTTTGAGAGACCAGCAATTTCTTCCTCTGTCCCAACCCCCAATGACTTTCACAGTTAGAAGCAATGTGGCTCTGTTTTCCCAGGCACTGGAATTGTGCACTGCGTGGTATGGTTTGGGTCTGGGATTTGTCTGGTCTGGGGCTGGAACTGCCTACCAGGTTTAACGTGTATGACTTTGCTTTTGGCCACAGCTACCTTCCCTGTGCTGCTGCCACTGTCACCAGCCCCACTCCTGCTGTCAAGCTCTTCCTCCAAGCTCCACTCCCATAGCTGTGCACCCACACCTCTGTCTCTCCGTCCCAGCTCCACCCCTCCTACCTTTCTGGCTGAATTTTTTTTTCTTTACTTCTTTGTTGTACTTTTATGTGATTTGATTTTCTGGATCTTCTGGGTTTTTTATGTTTCGAAGTGGCTGTAAACTCCCTCTTAGTTTTGAGGGAGATGCAGCATGTTTGCTTATACCTCCGTCTTGGCTGGAAGGTCTCTATTCTTGTCTTACTATTTATTCTTGTATTATTTTCCATATGAACAACTATATGCCTTCTTTTGACCAACCTGGTGTATTTGTCTCAGAATGGTTATGTTCTATTAAGACCTTAAAAAAAGTAATAAATCTGTTCTTAAGTACCCTAACTGGATGAAAAAATTAATAGAAGACTGAAAAAAATATATGCAGCTCACATGCATGGATGTACACACATTTATACCTTTCAAGTCCAGAGACTTGCGATGCCAACAAGAGCAGAAACATGAGAAAATAAGTGTGGAGTGCGTTTTATGAGTCTCCGTTACAGGCAACAGCATTGTTTACACTAAGTACCTGCTTTGCATATTTAAAAAAAAATGAAAAACCATGGTCACAGTTGTTGCCCACATGTATGATAAAACACAGATGGCCTAACTGGGACTTTATTCGACAATAAATTTTAGAATTTAAACTTAGTAGCCCTTGAGCAACAAAGAAAGCAACCTGCTTTTTCTTTGGTGAGAAAATTGACAAAGTTCAACTGTGGAATTCTGTCTCTGGGTGTCCAATGCAACCTGAAAGGCTTCTAGTGCTGGGGACATTCAGCCGGACGTGGAATTTCTGTTTGGCTCTGCAGTCCCAGTAGAGGCCGCCCCTTGTAAGCCTGTCTGCAACAGAGCTCCAGTCTGTGTCTGGTTGAGAAGAAACTTCAGTGTGCCACCACTTGTCCTTTCTGACAAACGGATGTGAGCCGTTCTGCTGCTTTCAGTCTATTGACTGAGAGGGGACTACATTGACTTAGGTGGTATACCCAGAATTCTGGCTCTGTGGCATTTGTCGCTCCCTGACTCACTGCAGCTCCTGGAAACATGAGTAATGAGTAGGTGGTGAAGTTGCCTCTTAGTGAGGTCAAGTTTAGCAGGAAGAGAAAAAAGGAATAGTGACTCATCCTGAGCCACTGGGACTGAGCAGAGGAGAGGCTCAGGGAGCCCCACCCTTTGCTGAGCCAGAGCCACAGGCCAGATTCAGAACAAGTGGGCTGAGGATTTAGAGATGGGAACCTACAGTCAGTTAGTGGTCCACTTCCCTTTTTTATTTTTTTTAATCCAGAAAAGTCTGCGCACACTTCTTGATTAAATTATCAACAGCTCAGCCTATGAGAAATACCCTGTAATTCCCCTCGGAGTGCTGGCTTCTACAGTGAGCTGTGATGATGCCGGAAAATGAGTCCCACGTGCTGTCGTCAGCCTTGCCTTCCTGGAGGGCAGTTTCTGGTTATTCGAGAATGTGTGGAATAATGGAGGCAAACACAGATGAGAAAGAAGGAGAAATTGTTGCTTTCTTATGATAAAGTATTTATTCCATAGATTAGTCAGGCTTTATATGTGATTACCAGTTACATGTGAGTAACTTACAGTTTTATTGAGTCATCAGACAGGCTTAGCTAAAGCTCTTGAGTTCTATGTATTCTCTATTATTAAGTCTTGGAGGTGCTTTATATCTCCTCCTGCTGGGAATGCATGATGTACAAAAATATAAGGATCAATTTACAAATCTCCTCAAGTGATGTGTATATACTTCATTTTATTTCAAATAAATTTGTGAAGAAAGTTCATGTAGAACAGGACAATTAAAATCAAAACCAAATAGGTATAGCGAACACAGGGAAACAAAGGAAGATTGGTAAAAATAAAGTTGGGGTTGAGTTCATGATAAATATTGGTCAGGTTTTAAAGATAAGCTTGTTCTAGAAGCAAAAGCATAAGCAATTACAGGATTCATTGTGTGCTGTTCCCAAAAACCCTTTGCTTGCCCCTGAGAGCACATGGCCGATCTTAGGACAATCTTCTTAAGAAACTTTTTTTTTTTTGGGGGGGGTGGAGTCCTCATTTTCGAAGAATGTGATACAGTGAACCTTGTGTGCAAAAACATCTCCAAGGTAAATGTAATAGATTTTATGTGGCTTTTCTTCTGGTGTCTTCTGTGCATGTTAGTGCTATAACACCAAACCTCATGCTATTCAGTAAAAGTGCTTACGCAAAGGCCAAATAGATTGTTTAATTTTTCCACTGGTCCACTTTGATCATTTTTAAAATTTAGCAATATTATATCAGACTAAACTAGGGAGTTGAGTAATTTTTATGCAATTTTTTCATAAACTCACCTACACCTAGACATATTATTTTTAAACTAGAGAAAATTAAAGATAAGGAAAAAAATTCTGAAAGAAGCATGAGGCAAACAACAACAACAACAAAATACATCAAGCAAAAAGAGAGTGGAGTGAAATATTTTAATTGTTAAAAAGATGAGGAAGGAAAGATGACAATGGAGTAAGTAGCAACCTGGTCTGCTTGCTCCCATTGTGGAATAAACTTGGAGTACATATATGGACTGGAGAGTGAGAGCAACTTTCAGGTAGGGCAAACGGGGACAGGAGTGTGGGAACAGCACAGAAGAGGGTAAAAACCATGGCCCACACTTTCTAAGCAGAATCACGCAGGCTGTCCAGCCCAATGCCTCCAGCCATTCCAATTATGGTCAGCAACAGACCAGCTCATTAGCTGGGAACCACTGTGGTAAAGAGAGAAGGCCAGAGGCCTGGAAAATGCATTCCTGCCATACACATCCTTTCCAGTGATGTCCAGGAGGGATTCAGTGAGAAGGTTTGGTGAAACTGTTGGAGGCATGGGAAACAGAGGCCAGCACTGACTTCAAGAGACTGTGTGAATTTTGGAGCAGGGGAGAGCACAGAGATTGGGGCCCACAGGGACCGGTGATGAAATGTGGGGGCCAAACTGAGACTTTTTTAGGAGGAAAGCTGAGGCAAGACTGAGACTCAGTAGGGATCCCTGGGCTTGCAGGCCTGCATGCAGGCACAATGGCTCTGCTAAACAAAAATGCAGACTGGTGCTGCAGTTCGGAAGCCATGCAGAGACTTTTTTTGGAAGAAGAGCTGAAGCAGGACCTGAGACTTGGCAAGGACTCTGTGCATGCATGCCAGCTCACCAGCATAACAGTGCTGCTAAACAAAAATGAAGAGGACTAGAGGGCACCACAGGACCAGTGAGTGGGACCCAACACAGTGCAGCTCACAGTGGAGAGTTGCAGTAAGGGGAGAAGTCAGCAGACCCATGAGGGAGAGAAGAGCAGCCTCAGCACCCAGCTAGATCTCCTCACAGCCAGCCAGCCAGAAAGGAATGTATGAAACCCATGGAACTTTGACCAGGGGCAGATGCAGAAAGAGAAGAAAGCAGTAAAAACTAGATATTACTGGGACAAATTCCACTGCAGTCTTCTTCATGAATTATTTTCTTGTACTTCCAGTTTATGCATCTTAAGTTACTAGTTTTTATATTATAATTTATTCCAAATATCATATTTTGCTCCTCCCTTCTATTATTCAACTTTAACATCCAATCTCCTCTTCTTACTTTTGTTTTAAATTCTATATTCTCTTTTACTATGACTAGTATTCATTATGTATTCATACTATTTTTCCACTTTACAGCCTCTCAAAACAATTTTTTTTTGTTATTTCATCTCACACTCTTTTTCCCATTCATAAAATACACTTATTCTCTCTCCACCTTGATCAGTATTTGTGCATTATGATATGGTGTAGTTGTGGCATTATTGTAATTTTATTCACAGATATTCACTCTTTCAGTATTTCAAGTCTCAAATCCTATAGGTCCCCTCTCCTACTTCATGAATACCTTCATCCAGCCCTTTCCTTCTTTCAGCTTAAATTTGAAATTATTTCCCTCTTTTCACTTAATTTTTATTCCTCATTCTTAGTATATCTATCACTTTTATCATCTCAAATTCACATCCCTTGCCTTTGAACATCTCTTAAGTGTTTCTTTCTTTATTTTTATTCCCCTCTTATTCCCATCCCACCTATATCAATCATAGCCCAAAGTTTGTCCATAGTACTGGGGAAAAACTGTCTGATTTGTTTCCTACTTTTTCTTCTTCTTCATCTTCATTTATTTATTTTTGTTTTGTTTATGTTCACTCTCACACTAAATACATACTCTATAACTTCTGTTTAAACTTAATACTATATATTTTCCCTCTTTATTCTGTGTTCTTCACTCCATTTTTTAAAATACAAGGTAAATTTTACTTACTGTCTCATACTGCTTTGTCCCTACTCATTGCTAGTATTGCTCTTCCCCCTTTCCTCTCAAAAATCATTTTTCTTTTAGCTGATCAACTCTTACCTGTTTTTCCTATAGTATAATTGCCTTATCTCTTTACATCTATAGTAATACTGACTCATTTGCTGCTGATAGTGTGATTGTTGGTGGGGGATACTTTTGAGGCTGTGGGTTTCTTGCCTGGCTTGTGTGTTTATGCTTTAAGAGCTCCTCCACCAAAGAATTCAAGACATGGTGAGTGGAGTGGCTCTCAGTCAGGTAGCTGGAGGGAAGGTTCCACCAAAAAGCAACTTAACAACAACCATAACTGA
The DNA here is from genome assembly GCF_987537825.1 of Furipterus horrens. Classification (NCBI taxonomy): domain Eukaryota; kingdom Metazoa; phylum Chordata; class Mammalia; order Chiroptera; family Furipteridae; genus Furipterus; species Furipterus horrens. The sequence continues at coordinate 81,025,428 of NW_028327176.1, read as the reverse complement.
AATACAACTGACAGCCTAAATAAATGGCATAAGGCACATCCCAAGAGCATCAGGTTCAGGAGATCAAAGAGTGCACCACCACTGAATCCCAAAGGTCTCCTATTACGTAAGGTCACACCACAAAATCAAAAGAAATCAAAGCAGACCAATCTAAGAAAAAAGCAAACAACAAGAGACACATAAAATGGGGAGACAAAGAAACAATCCCTCTAGGAAAGGAAAGGAAGAATCCCCAGAAGGAGTGCTAGATGAAATAGAGACAAGCAAAATATCAGACATGGAATTCAAAAGAGTGATTATTAGGAAGCTCAATAAATTCAACAAACTCAGAGAAAACTTTAATGAACTACAGGGGAATTATAGAGAACTCCAGGGAAGCTACAAGGAACTTACTATGAACTACATCAGCATTAAAAAGGACATAGAAACTATCAATAAGAACCAGGAGGAAATGAAGAATACAATCCCTGAACTGAAGAACACATTAAAAAAATAAAAGCAGGCTAGATGAAGCAGAGGATCTGATCAGTGAGCTGGAGGACAACATAGAAAAATATTACCAGACAGTGCAACTAAAAGAAAAAAGATTTAAAAAGAATGAAGAGGGTTTAAGAGAACTTCAGGACAACATGAAATGTAATAATATCCATATCATAGGGATACCAGAAGAAGGGGAACAAGGAATAGAAAACCTGTTTGAAAAAGTAATGAAAGAAAACTTCCCTGACTTGAAGATAAAAAAAAAGTCATGCAAGTCAAAAAGCACAGAGGGTCCCAGTGAAGATGAAACCAAAGAGGCCAACTCCAAGACACATCATACTTTAAACATCAACACTCAAAGACAAAGTGAGAATCCTAAAGGTAGCAAGAAAGAAACAACAAATAACATACAAGGGAGAGTCAATAAGGCTATCAGCATATTTCTCAACAGAAACACTACAAACCAGAAGGGATTGGCAAAAAATATGTTAAGCAATGAAAAACAAAGGCATACAGCCAAGACTTGTTGACCAAACAAGGCTCTTATTCAAATTAGAAGCTGGAATAAGGAATTTCCTAGACAAAAGAAGTCTAAAAGAATATATTTCCACCAAACCAGCATTACAAGAGATACTAAAGAGACTGCTTTAAGAAGATGAAGAAAAAGAGAGAGAGGAAAAAAAAACCACAGGTACAAAGGAAAAGAATCACAATGAATAAGTACCTACCAATAATAACCTTAAATGTAAATGGATTAAATGCTCCAATAAAAAGACATAAGGTAGCTGAATAGATAAGACAACATGACCCACATATAAGCTGCCTACAAGAGATCCAACTCAGAACAAAATATCTACACAGACTGACAGTGAAGGGATGGAGAAAAATATTTCAAGGAAATGGACATGAATAAAAAGTGGGGGTAGTAATACTTATATCAGACAAAATAAATTTCACAACAAAGGACATGAAAAAAGACAAAGAAAGACTTCATAATACTTAAGGGAATAATCCATCAAGAAGATATAACCCTTATCAACATACATGCACCCAACATAGGAGCTCCCAAACATGTAAGGAAAATCTTAGAGGACTTCAGGAAGGATATTGACAACAACACACTCATAGTAAGGGACTTTAATATCCCATTGTGAACTATGGAAAGATCTTCCAATCAAAGAAACAGCAAGGGTATTGAAGCATAATATATACAGAACCTCTCACCCCAAAGAAGCAAAATATACATTCTTTTCAAATGCACATGGAATATTTTCAAAGATACGCCATATGGTAGGACACAAAACAAGCCTCAACAAATTCAATAAAATTGAAATTATATCAAACATCTTCTCAAACCATATAGACTCGAAACAAGAAACTGACCTCAAGGAAAAAACCAAAAAACATTCAAATTCATGGAGAATGAATAATATGCTATTAAATAATGAATGGGTTAACAATGACATCAAGGAAGAAAAAAAAAGTTTCTGGAAACATATGTTAATGAACACACAACAACCCACAACCTATGAGCACAGCGAAGGCATTCATGAGAGGGAAGTTCAAGGCAATACAGGCCTACCTAAAAAGGATGGAAGAATCTCAAATAAGCAACCTAATCCTACAGCTGCAGGGACTAGAGGAGCAACAACAAACAAAGCCCAGAGTGAGTAGAAGGAGGGAAATAATCAACATCAGAGAAAAAGTAAATGATATAGAGACTAAACAAACAATTCAAAAGATCAATAAAACCAGGACCTGGTTCTTTAAAAGATAAACAAAATCAACAAGCCTTGAACCAGACTCAGAAAGAAAAAAAAGGAAGAGAACCAAAATAAATTAAATCAGAAATGAAAGAGGAGAAATTACAACTGATACAACAGAAATACAAAAGATTGTAAGAAATTACTATGAACAATTGCATGACAAGAAATTTGACAACCAGGGTGAAATGGACATATTTTGGAAACATATAATCTTCCAAAACTAAATCAAGAAGAAGCAGAAAGCTTGAATAAAATGATAACAACTAGTGAAATTGAAGTAGTAATCAAAAACTCCTGGCACCCAAAAGCCCCAGACTGGATGGCTTCACAGGTGAATTTTACCAAACATTTAAGGAAGAAGTAACCCTTATCCTCAAACCATTCCAAAAAATTCAAGAAGAGGGAAGACTCCAAAACTCTTTCTGTGAGACCAATATTATCTTAATTTCAAAACCAAGGCAAGACAACAAAGAAAGAAAACTACAGGCCAATTTTGCTGATGAACACAGATGCTAAAATCCTCAATAAAATATTGGCAAACCAGATCCAGCAACACATTAAAAAGATTATACACCACGATCAAGTGGGATTCATCCAAGGGATGCAAGGATGGTTTAATATTCGCAAATCAATAAATGTAATACACCACATAAACAAAATGAAAGACAAAAGCCACATGATCATATCAATAGATGCCAAAAAGGCATTTGATAAAGTACAATACCCATCTATGATGAAAACACTCAGCAAAACTGGAAATAGAGGGAGCATACCTCAACATAATAAAGCCATATATGAGAAACCTGAAGCCAACATCATACTCAATGGACAAACACTGAAAGCATTCCCCCTGAGATCAGGAACTAGACAAGATGTCCACTCTCTCCACTCATATTTAACATAGTATTGAAAATTCTAGCCACAGCAATCAGACAAAAAAAAAAAAAAGAAATAAAAGGCATCCAAATTGTAAAAGAGGAAGTAAAACTCATTATATGCAGGTGACGTGATAGTGTACATAGAAAACCCTATAGACTCCATGAAAAATCTCCTTAATCTAATAAGTGAATTTGGCAAAATGGCAGGGCACAGAGTCAATATTCAGAAATCAAAGGCATTTCTGTACACCAATAATGAAATATCAGAGATAGAAACTAGAAAAAAATAAATTTACTATAGCAACAAGAAAAATAAAGTACTTAGGAATAAACTTAACCAAAGAGGTAAAAGACCTGTACTTGGAAAACTACATAACACTGAAGAAAAAAAATTAAGGAAGATACAAATAAATGGAAGCATATACCATGTTAATGGAGGGGAAGACTCAACATCATTAAAATGTCCATAGTACCCAAAGCAATGTATAGATTCAATGCAATCCCCATTAAAATACCAATAATATATTTCACAGACCTAGAAAAATAGTTCAAAAATTTATATGGAACCCCAAAAGACCCCGAATACCTGCAGCAATCTTGAGGAAGAACACAGTAGGAGGATACCAAACAATACTACAAAGCCACTGCAATCAAAACAGTCTGGTACTGGTATAAGAACAGACATATAGATCAGTGGAACAGAATAGAGTAGAGTCCAGAAATAAACCCAGGCCTCTATGGTCAACTAATATTTGACAGAGAAGCAAGGAACATAAAGTGGAGTGAAAATAGCCTCTCCAACAAATAGTGTTGGGAGAACTGGACAGGGATTTGCAAAATAAATAAATAAATAAATAAAAAGAAAAGATAAGAAAAAAAAGAAACTAGACTGCCAACTTACATCATACATCAGAATAAACCCAAGGCAGATAAAAGACTTAAATGTAATATGTGACACCATAAAAATCATAGAGGAAAACATAGGGAGGAAAATTTCAGACATCCCATGTAGCAATATTTTCACTGATATATCTCTTAGTGCAAGGGAAATAAAGGAAAGAATAAACAAATGGGACTACATCAAACTAAAGAGCTTCTGCTCAGCCAAAGAAAACATCAACAAGATGAAAAGAGAACCAGCTAGGGAAAACATATTTGCTAATGATACCTCAGACAGGTTTTTGATTCCAAAAATATATAAAGAACTTATACGACTCAACAGCAAGAAGACAGACAATCCAATTAAAAAATGGGCAAAGGACCTTAACAAACACTTCTCTAAGGAGGACATACAGAGGGCCCATAGGCATATGAAAGAATGCTCAACATCACTAGCCATCAGAGAGATGCAAATAAAAACCACAATGAGATACCACTTTACACCAGTCAGAATGGCCATCATCAACAAATCAACAAACAATAAGTGTTGGTGAGGATGTGGAGAAACGGGAACCCCAGTGCACTGTTGGTGGGAATGCAGACTGGTGCAGCCACTATGGAAATCATTATGGAATTTACTCAAAACTAAAAATCAAACTGCCTTTTGGTCCAGCAATTTCATTGCTAGGATTATAAACAAAGAATCCTGAAACACCAATTCTAAAGAACCTATGCACCCCTATGTTCATAGCAGCTCTTTTACAATAGGCAAGTGATGGAAAGAGGCTAAGTGCCCATTTGTAGATGAGTGGATCAAATAATGTCATACATTTACACAATGGAATACTATGCAGCAGAGAGAAGGAAGGAACTCCTACCATTTGCATGGATAAAACTGGAGAGTATTATGTTCAGTGAAATACGCCAGGCAATGAAAGACAAATACCATATGATATCACCTAATACAAGAACCTAATGAACAACACAAACAATTGAGCAAAATAGAACCAGAGGCATGTAAACAAGGAAGAGACTGACAGTGACCAGGGGGGAGGGTAGAGGGGGAAAATGGGGGGAAGAAAGGGAAGTGTCTAGTCAAGAATCTAGTATAAATGACCCATGGACATGGACAACAGAGTGAGGATTGACTGTGTGCTGGGGGGTGAGTAGGTGGGGTAGCAATGGGGGGAAAAGTGGGACAATGTAACAGAAAAACAATAAATAAATTATAATAAGAAAAAAAAGAGAGATGCCAAGAATGGCAATGCTTGACCCCAAGTGAGCCAACTGGGCATACGGAAGTGAAAAGGACATCATGGTAGCAACTCAGATTTTTAGTTTTTTAATGTAAGAAAAACTTGATAGGAATTATTCCATAGTTTTTCCCATTTCTTTTCCAGATGGGAAGCTGTATGATGCATATGTCTTATACCCCAAGCCTCAAAAAGAAAGCCAGAGATATAATGTGGGCACACTCGTTCTGAAGGTTCTGCCGGAGGTGCTGGAAAGGCAGTGTGGATATCAGTTATTTATATTTGGCAGGGATGAGTTTCCTGGACAAGGTATGTTTTAAGCGAAGTAGAAAAACAACAAATGAATTTTTTTTTAAAGTAAAGGAAACTTTCTCTTCCTCCACTTTTCAAATGGTAGACTGCTTGCCTTCTCCACAGATCGCAAGTCTTTTACCTCCCCAGCCCTTAGCCCTTGAGCTGAGGAGGTTAGAACCAAGCTCTCTTTTCTCATTAGGTTCATCCCTGCAATAGGATAACTGGGATCCTGGTTGAAATAATGTGACTATCGCTTTGAGCAAGGATATAGCTAACCCATTCATGTGAACAGGTGGTGGATGACATAGCCTTGGTCAAGAGATTGAAACTGGTTACTTGCTTTGATGTCTTTGAGACTAACTGCTGAATATTTTCTGTCATTTTGAATATGTAAATCAGCTCATGTTTAAAGCTGATTCCTAAACCTCAATACCCTAATCTTCCCCTATCTCAGTAAAATAGGTATTTAATTCTCATTTAATAAGAGTGTAACTTTGGGCAGTGCAGTTAATATCTCTGAACTTCAGTTGTCTCATCTGTCAAATTGGGATAGGAATGCTTCCCTGACTTGGTTGAGAGAAATAAGTGAGTTTAAACCTGAACAAGAATCAGTATGGAGCTCAGTACATATTAGACCCTCAATGGATGCAGGTTTCTCCCTTTGAAGCCTATATAGTCAATGGCTGAAATTTGAAATATGCATCCTTTTCTGGTCACCAGGAAACAAATATTACTACTTTATAGTTTTTGGTAGTGGCTTATTCTGGGTGGCTTTAAAAGGTTTCTAACTTCTATAAATGTGCAGGCTACTCATAGCCACAGTGAGACCACACTGCTATCTCAGCTCAGATCTTTTCAAGTTATGAAATCATCCTCTATGAAGAAATGATAATTTAGTCCAGTGCTTGTAATAAACATGTTGAATAGCTCTGATTTCATAACCATATCAATAATCACTCATTCACTTATTCAACAGATACTTATTGAGTACCTGCTATGTACTCAATAATTTGGGATAATTTTCTAGGCTTTAGATATATTAAAATAACCCCCCCCCAAAAAAGTTTGCTCTTGGGAAGCTGTTGTCTATTCTTAAACTATGTGTAAGGAAGAGTTAAAACTTGACCTTTATTTCTAAAAAAAAATTATTCATAGATGAGTATTTCAACAATTCTCCCCTTCCTGCCACAGAAATCATCAGGGCATGTTATTTGGTTTCTAGTAAGTCCTATAAATCCTAGACATTTAAATAGCTATAAAGCACAAGAGAAAAACACGAATAAAGATTAATATGACATTTAAGCTAACTACATTTTTTTATCCTTTAAAAGTCTATTTATTAAAAAAATATGTTTATCACTTATACCACATCTTTAGCTAAGTCTGGGAATACAAAACGAGGCATAATAAGATCCTTGTTCTGAGCAGTTCATGGTCTGTGGGTGGAGCCAGTGGGCTGAGGAAAGTGACATACCAACAATTAACTATCAAAATATGTGATTCATGAACATAAAGGACCAATATTTTAGGGAAAGTAAGGAAGTTTTCACAGAGGGGATGATAAATGTTTTAAAAAAACCTCATGTTGCCTTGGCCAGTGTGGCTCAGTTGGTTGGTGTGTCATCTCATAGACTGAAAGATCAGAGGTTCAATTCCCAGTCAGGGCACATACCCAGGTTGTGGGTTTGATCCCTGGTCCAAGAACGTATGAGAAAGCAGCCAATCAATGTTTCTCTCTTACATTAATGTTTCTCTGCCTCCCTTCCTCTCTAAAAGCAATAAAAAAATGTCCTCAGGTGAAGAAAAAAATTAAAACCTCATGTTAATCCATTCCTAGGTAATGTTTATTTTAAAGTTTCTTTTTAACATCCATTTCTAATATTCTTAAGAGCATTAAGATCTGGATTGTTTCAATCATGAGGTCTTCTGTGCCTTCTTTCTCTATTTGTAGCTGTGGCCAGTGTCATCGATGAAAACATTAGTCTGTGCAGGAGACTGATCGTCATCATAGGTCCTGAATCGCTGGGCTTTGACCTACTGAAGGACATGTCAGAGGAACAAATTGCTGTGTACAATGCTCTCATCCAGGATGGGATGAAGGTCATTCTGATTGAAGTGGAGAAAGTCAAAAACTATGCAGCCATGCCAGAGTCAATCCAGTACATCAAACAGAAGTATGGATCTGTCCAGTGGAACAGGGACTTCACAGAGGAGTCACTGCGTGCAAACACCAAATTCTGGAAAAAAGTGAGATACTGCATGCCACCCAAAAGGTTTCCACCAACTTCTCCTGCCCAGCTGCTGAAGCACATGCCCTGTGATCTCACTGCTGGCATCTGGAATGCCAGCATGGAGTTGCTTACCCCATGATACAGTTTGTCTGCAGGGAGTGGCTCACATTTGGACAAGAGGCACTGCATTCAAGCCATCTACTCGAAGCTTGTCATTATGTACTGTTGAGAGGGACTGTGCCTGTTTGCTTGTTTTGATTAGGATATTTCTTTGGAGAAAGACATCACTTCTAAAGAAGGCTCTCATTAACTTATTGGCCTTGAACACTAACAAACATTTGCTGAACATGGAATAGATTTAGCATTTGAACCTCTGAGGAATAGGACACAGGGAGTTGCAGCTTAGTTCAGATGTCAATAAGTTGGCACATGGTGTGGTACCAGTAGGGCCAGAGATGGGAGCTTGAGTAGTCAAGGGATGACAAAAAGGCAGTCTGTGGGCTGGGAGAGGGCTGGCAAGGATAATGGCAGTTTTTATGCCTGACCAATGTCTGTAGGACTTTGGTCTTCAGGGGATATTTGCTGTGTTTATGAGCCCTTCTCACTCCTCTAGTTCAAATAAATAGCTGTGACCACAGTCTTACCAGGTTGATACTGGAAATGACTTAGAGGTCATCTAGAACAGTGGGACCAACAGTGTTGACACTGGAATTGCCCATTAGTCTCACTCTTGATGGGCCCTTTGTTTGAAAGACTTTATCTGACAAACCAAAGTAAGTTATAATTCACTTATTTTTTCAACTGCCCTATGTCAGCCACAACTCTGAGCAACATGTGAGAGACATGGTTAGCCCCCTGACATGATGTCATTGTAGTCCAAGTAAAACAAAGTAATTTTTCGGTTAGTCAGTACATCTTGACCATAGGTCAATTTATGACTTAACAAATTTCAAAGACTTTTGATACTAAAAATTAGCTGTAAAGTCTTATCACAACTTCCAAAGAGGCTAACTTGAAGAGTAGATATAGTCCAACACTCTTTCTGAGGATGATGACATGGAGCCTTAAAAAGTGGTCTGCTAGGATACAAAATTAGTGTTTAGAAATTGGTGGCTTTTTACCCACTTGTAATGAACTATCTGAAAGAGAAACTAATAAAAACAATCCCATTTACAGTTGCAACAAAGACCATAAGGTACCTAGAAATAAATTTAACCAAAGAGGTAAAAGACCTGTACTTAGAAAATTATAAGAAAGAAAGTGAGGAAGATATAAATAAGTGGAAGGATATACTGTGTTCATAGGTAGGAAGATTAACATCATGAAAATGTCTGTACTATCCAAAGCAATCTATAAATTCAACACAATTTTTATAAAAATACCAATGACATGTTTCACAGAACTAGAACAAATATTCCAAAAAATTATATGGAACTGCAAAAGACCCAGAATACTACCCAAAGCAACCTATAGATTCAATGCAATTCATATTACAATACAAATGGCATATCTCAAGATCTAGAAAAAAATTTTCAAAAATTTATATGGAATCCCAAAATAGCCTCAACAAGTAGAACAAAGTTGGAGATATCACAATACCTGATATCAAACTATGCTACAAGGCTGTTATAATAAAAACAGACAGGTACTGTTTCAGAGGGCTGATCAGATCACTGGGGAGGGGTAGAGGAGGGACTGTAGGAGGAGGTTGCTCAAGGCAATGGTAAACAATCTAGGACAGGATTGCCTGAGAAACTGAATGCTTCCAGAGCACATGGACTTATGGGTGAGAAGATCTGAAATAAAAGAAGGGTTCTCAGAGGGCTGGCTCTGGCTGTCACACTCTCTACCTTGAGGATGCCTGGATGATCATGCTGCAGATGCTTGTGTTTCCCAACAGATGGTATTTTGGATGGGAAGGAATTTGCAGCCCAGGATCAGGCTGGCCTGGCAGAGAGTGGCAGGGTTATTGTTCTTTGGGTGTTCTAGAGGGAATCAGCTGCGAGGTAGAAATCTGCCATTCTTCCAAAATTGTGTAGCTGTTGCATCCTATGTTGTTTTAGTTTGTAAACTAACCCTATAGAAATAAAATTATTAAAAATTAAGAGGGGGAATGATAGGAGAATTTAAATATTAAAAAGTTTAGCTTTAATTGATGTTTAAGTAATTAATGCATCTGGAAAGCTGTTATTAATAAAACTGTGAAGCTTTTGAATAAAGACTCGTTTCTTTTATTACCAAGCCTTTTTCTCTGGAATTTTGTCTAGAGGGTGGCAGTGGGCAGCAGGACCCCAACTGCCATTCAGTAATAGTACTGGCATAAGAACAGACACATAAATTAATGGAACAGAACAGAGAGCCCAGAAATCAACCCATAGCTTTATGGCTAACTAATATTTGACATAGGAGGCAAAAACATACAATGTATAGAGATAGTTTATTCAAAAAATAGTGTTGGGAAAATTGGATGGGTACATGGAAAAGCAAAAACAAACAAGCAAACCCCCCCCCCCCACAGAAATTAGACCATCTCCTTACACCATACACAAGAAAAAACTCAAAATGGATTAAAGACTTAAATGTAAGACTCAAAACCATAAAAATTCTAGAAGAAAACACAGGCAGTAAAATCTCAGACATTTCTTGTAGCAAATTTTTTTCTGACATATCTCCTGAAACAAGGAAACAACAAGAATGACAACAAAACAAACAAATAGAAGTACATCAAACTAAAAAATATTGCACAACCAAGGAAACCATCAACAAAATGAAAAGGCCACCTACTGAATGAGAGAACACATTTTCCAATGATACATCTAATAGGGGGTTAACATCCAAACTTTATAAAGAACTTTTCTATAATCAACACCAACTTCCCCCAGCCAAACAATCCAATTTAGAGATGGACAAAGAACCTCAGTAGACACTTTCCCAGAAAGGACTTACAGATGACCAACAGACACATTAAAAGATGCTCAATATCACTACTCATCAGAAAATTGCAAATGAAAACTAGAGTGAGATATCACCTCACACTTGTCAGAATGGCTATTATCAATAAATCAACAAACAACAAATCTTGGTGAAGTTGTGGAGAAAAAAGAACCCTCGTGCATTGTTGGTGAGAATGCAGATTGGTGCAGTTACTGTGAAAAACAGTATGGTATTTCCTCAACAAATTAAAAATGGAACTGCCTTTTGACCCAGTGATCCCACTTATGGGAATATCCAATGATACCTGAAACACTAATTTGAAAGAATATATGCACTCCTTTGTTCATTGAAGCACTATTTACATTATCCAAGATATGGAAGCAGCCGAAGTGCCCATTAGTAGATGAGTAAATAAAGAAACTGTGGTACATTTACACAATGGAATACTACTCAGCCATAAAAAAGAGAAATGATACCTTTTAGGAAAACATGGATGGACCTAGAGAGTATTATGCTAAGTGAAATAAGTCAGTCTGAAAAAGACACATACGATATTATCTCACTTATATATGGAATGTAATGAACAAAATAAACTAACAAAATAGAAACAGACTCATAGATACAGAGAATAGACTGACAGTTGTCAGAGGGAAAGGGGGGTGGAAGGCAGGGTGAAAAAGATGAAGGAATTAAGAAAAAAAATTGGTCCGCTATGGTCAGAATGTTCATGTCTTACCAAATTCACATGTTGGAATCCTAACACCCAATGTTATAGTATTATTTGGTGGGGCCTTTGTGAGGTGATCAGATCATAAGGGAGGAGTCCTCATGAATAGGGTTAGTGCTTTTATAAAAGAGATCTCAGAGAACTCCTGCACCCCTTCTTCCAAGTGAGGACACAGTGAGAAGTCTGACACTAGGAATAGAGCTGTCATCCAACCATACTGGCACTCTGATCACAGACTTCCAGCCTGCAGAACTGTGAGAAATATATTTCAGTTCTTTGTAAGCCACACAGTCTATGGTATCTTGTTTTAGCAGTCTAAACAGACTAAGGCATGGCCTTAATAGTCAGCGGGGGCTGAAAGACCATCAGCCCATGGGCAGTACAGGAGATGAAGGCAAGGCCTTGGGGAGTGGGAGGAGTGAACTGGGAGAACAGTGACCCCTTATGGAGGGAAGAGCTGGGTGTATCAGGGGGAAGAGGGTTAGGTAGGTGTAGGCCCTTCTTCACAGGCTATGGGTGGTGTGGAGTGTCTGGTGGGACATTAAGTTATACGAAGCACATTCTGGACTTTTAGAATCTATGTTCCAAGGTGACCAAGTGTTACATATTTGTTTGCCATTATTCTCAGGTGGTACCTTGACATCTAGCCACTCTTTATTTTATTAATATTTTCTCTTTAAAGATTTTAAAATAGTGGTAAAACACATATAACACAAAATCCATCATCCCAACCATTTCTAAGTGTGCAGTTCAGTGACATCAGCACATTCACATTGTATAACTATCAGCACCATACATGTCCAGAACTTTTCATCTTCCCACACTGGAAGTGTACCCACTAGACATGAACTCTCCACTTCCCTCTTCTTTCAGCTCTCGGGACTGTCCTTCCTTTCGTGTCTACGAATCTGACTACTATGCGTACTTCATATGGGCGGAATCCTACAGTGTTTGTCCTTTTGTGACTGGCTTATTTCACTTAACAGAATGTCCTCAAGGTTCAGCCATACTTTTTGCTTTTTGTTTCATTATTCTTGCCTAGCATTTCCCTCTCTTTTTAATTTCTCTTCCCTCACCCCTTGAAGAGTGCAGTGAGAAGAAAATAGAAGTACTCTATTTTACTATGAGGGCAAAGGCCAACCCCCGGAAGTAATGAGCTCATTAGGGTCCTTTTCATTAGTCATTTGTAATTTATTTGCATCTTGGTTTATCTCTCTAATGTGGTGATCATAATTCCTCATGGCAAATGATCCAATTTAAGTAAAATGAACTGTTGCTCATGGTGGACCCAAGAGCAAAATGGTGGCCACTGACATGTCTCTCAGTTCATTTCTCTCAGTCCTTCCCCTAGAACCCTACTCCAGCTTTTCTTCTCTGATTAGTGCCTGGAGGCTGTCTGCAGTGCCTTTGCTCTTCCCTTGGTCTCTTTTTGGAAGGAAAAGGGATAACAAACAAACAATCAAAAAGGAGTTCATAGGAGTATACTACTGGATGGTTTGGACAACAAGATTGAGGGTTTTTTTTTCTTCATCAGGAGGCTGCTTGGTCCCCAACTCACACCTCCCACCACCTCAGAAGAGAGTGGGATCCAGAGAGATGTGCGCTCTTGTGTACCCAGCTGAAACACGCTGTGCTAACATGAATGCTTGTTTTCCTTTGTCTCTTCTTCCCTGCACTGGGCAGGGTGGGGTGGGGTGGGATTGCGGACACCCAGTGGAACTCAATTACAGAGGAGAGCTGGATGGGTGAGATCTGGGGGGTGTGCATCACAACGGGCCATTGGGAGGTTGAATCCCACATCGCAGCTTGTACTGCATGGTGTATGCTCCTTCCCCTCTCTGCCCACAGTGAAAAAGTAGACTGTAACTATTAGAAATATCAGAAGGCCATGAAGTATTTTCATTTTCAATTTTGTAATGTAAATCACAGTTTTATTTGTTTGGCATTCATGTAAAAATGACAATTTTGAAAATCAATTTAGAAAATAAAAATCTATTTCTACTACAACCAAATAACCAGCGTGTCACTATTCTAATAATCATACCTTCATTACACTATCCCAGGGGTGGTGTCAATTGAAATGTTGGGTAAGGCCCAACCTGTGATTATAGCTATAAAAAGCGTGAGGACGAGGTGCAGTAACTTGTCTTACACTTAACTCAGTGAATGTGTTACTTCTGAATCTGAGTCACTGACATCTCCTGTTTTATTTGATTTATTTATGTTGTCCCTTAACTTATCTAGAGATCCCGGCAGACTAAAGGTTTACATCATGATGGTGTTGTGGTCTCCACAGACCCTCTGACCCTCATCTCTCCCTATTTTCCCATTTTCTCTTTCTTGTTATCAGCAGATTTACTTGTCCTTCCCCCAGCCACCACAGTTCCTACCACCACTCCGTTACTATCTTTCCAGAAAATAAAAACATTGGGCAGGGGCTAGATGGATTCCCAGGCTTTAGCTAAAGTGCTGACATCTGCTCCCAATGGCTTTCATATTCTTTAAACTATAAACTACAGGATTAAATACATTTTACATTGCAACTCAGTGTACACATACACACATAGAATTTAAAAAGTGTTCTAAATTATTTTTTTCTATTCTATTTTATTCTTGTGTTATCTAATTTTTCAATGTCAGTCACAGCCCCACCAATTTGTTTAATGACAAACATGTGTTTCTAAAGCAACTTGAAAAACACAGCCCCAACTTCAGAGACTGCTGGTCACTCACTGAATCATGATATTCTACTTTCTTCAATCAACAATCTTTTTCCGGAACTTATAACTCTTATTATTTAACTTCAATTAATTTGGTTTCTTATTTTAAGTGACCACAGGGCAGAATTCTTCCCAACAGCAGTTTTAAGTGAACATAATTTCCTGTCTGCATTAAAGGATGATATCAAGAAGAAAAGGAAGCAGCCCTGTGAGTAAACAACCCAGTGGAAGAGAAAAGCATTTCCACTAGATACACAGGGGAAACTGAGGTCCAATTCTTAATTCGGCAAAAAATAGAGATGGTGCCTCTTCACGGCGCTATTGCGCCCTCTGCTGGTGACCGAGGCCATACTCTCCATCTTGCTCCTAATAGGCTTTCTCTACCTGCCAGGTTCTGAAGCTGGAAGCCACCTTAAGCAGATAATGGATCTTTACGGGTGCATGTGCAGTGGTACACACCTCGCCTCTCCAGGATCTCCAACTTAGGCCAAGGATATTTTTCTTCCTCTTAGGCTGTGGGAAAGGTTGAGGTAGTGCCATTTTCTAAGTTTGTGACTATGTTTCCAGTCCTTGCTTCAAAGACCCTAGTCATTGTTCCAAGAGTTGTGAGTGGGGACCAAAGATCCTACTTCTTATGTCCCCACAAGACAAGACTGTGGATGGAGTGATTCCAGAAAAAAGAAAAAAAGGTCCTGATGTCAGACTCCCTAGACTCCAATCACAACTCCACCACCTACTAATTTAGGACACTTGTTACACTGGTGATTTCTTCATTCCTCATGCAAGTCACAAACTCTGTGCCTTAGTTTCTTTATTTGTAAAAAAGGAGATAGATAATAAAAGTGCTATTATCTCAAGGAGAAATATATCTGCTAAGAAGGACACCTTATGGTTAACTGGACCCAAATTCATAATGAGATTCTTGCAGCCGATGCTAATAGAGGCCTCTCACACAGTCTGTCTTTCAGGGAAAAAGTTGCTTGCAGACTGAACCTCTGTCTGCTGCACTCTGCTTCTGCTGTCTGAGTCAGCTCTTATAAAGGAGTTCCTGGTATCTGTTTGCACTAATGGATTACCACCTGCTCCATCCAATTGAAGCTGTTAATCTATACCCTTGCTTGCGTCTATACTGACCAATCACGGTGGCCCCATAATGACCAATCAGATCACAAGAAGACTGCTAATGAGAACAGTGCTATTTGGAACAAACAGAGAGTGAATTTGGATTCTTCATTTGCACAAAAATGGACCAATCAGGTAGTTGTGGGCGAGACTTTCTCTATAAACATCACCTTTCACTTTGTTTCTCAGGAATCACACTTTTGATTTCAACTGGAGATTTTGTTCCCATGGTTTACAAACATTTTACCTGAACAAAATTTCTCCTTTTGCTGCAACCCAGATTGGAGATTCCTGTTGTTATTAGATTGGTGGCAGTAACATTTGCTGACAGTACCTACATTGTAGGCTAACTAGTAAGTAGAATGCTTACTGGCATGTAGAAAGATCTCAATGAACATTAACTCATTATTATTGTATTGTAATAATAATTATTATTTTTATTACACTGCTTTACTATAATTATTATTTTGCTATAATTATTATTTTGCACTTATTTTCATTACTGTGTTTATGATGATGATGATAAGTAACATTTACAGAGCACTCAACAACATTTCAGATATTATTCTACATGCCTTACACACATTAATTTATTACCAGGTCATTGAAGTAGGTGTGCTAAGATTTCTACTTTGCTGATGGGGAGAAAGATTACATACCTTAAACCACAGTTGTAGAAAATAATGGCCCTGGGAATTTAACACTGATGAGGTGTTTCATAATATTGTAGCATTACCGTTACAGATTTTGGTATGACAATGGTAGTATTGTTGTTTCCAAAAGAGTTCTTGTGTTTTAGAGGTGAAATACAGCATCATTTGTGGGTGAAATACTATGATGTCTGAGATTTGCCTCAAAATAATCCAGTGCAGGGAGAGTTGGAGCACATGGGAGAACTGATGAAATAAGATGGGCATGAATGAGTTTCATGGGGTAAATCATACTATTTCCTCTGTTTTCATATATATTTGAATTCTTTTCCAAAATAAGTTTGAAAAACAAAGCAGTTAAAAAGAAGGTTGAAAAACTAAAGTCAGACATGACCAAATTTGCATATGAAAAAATAAAGAGTGAGTGACCTGAAGAGCAGGATGAAGCTAGGGAAGGGGGGTTGTGTTTTCCTTTGTTTTGTTTTCTAAGTATAAACAGATTTTTCTTTTTCTTTTTCATTGCTCATTGAAAAAATGGTAAAAACAGGAATTTATTTAAGTAATATTTATTAACCTTTTGGTATATATATGAATATTTACACACATTTGATTTTCAATACATACCTAATTGATTCCCAATAAAATACTAATATACCAACATATCAATATATCATAGAAATAATATATCATAGAAATAATTACAAGCCAATAAACATAGTACTATATCATTTTTTTATTGAGATATAGCTGACATATAACATTATATTAGTTTCAGGGGTACAAAATTATTTGATATTTGTAGGTATTGTGAAATAATCACCACAATAAGTCTAGTTAACATCTATCAACACGCATTGTTACAATTTTTTCTTACAATAGGAACATTAAGATCTACTCTCTTAGTAACATCCGAATATGCAATTCAGTATTCTTAACTAGTCACCATACAACATTTTTAACAGCTGCATAGCATTCCATTGGATAGATGTACTCTAATTTATGTAACTTATTTTTGATATATGGGTGTTTAGATTGCTTCCAGCTTGTTCCTTTTGTAAACTGTACATTCATATGATAATTTGCCTTGGATAAATTACTGGAAATAGATTTTCCAGGTTAATACGTCTGATGCCTCCTTCCAGATTTCCCTTCATAAAGCTTGTCTCAGAGGTGACTCACACCATGTTGGTAGAAGATGCCAGAAAGTGAAGTATTTTAAGGGGTTCCAGAGAAGAATTTCAGGCTCACATTTGAGTTCCTCTTTTGGTAATCACAATGATAAATTTGCTGTTTCATGTGTTTCCTTTGCACATTTCAAAAGAAATGAGCAACAAGATGGGGTGGGATGTTTTTGATCTTGAAGAACCCAGTAACACATTTCTTTTTTTAATTATATTTTATTGATTATGCTATTATAGTTGTCCCAATATTTCCTCCTTTGTCCCCCTCTGCCTGGTACTCCCCTTTCCTCCAGCACTCCACCCGCCTTACTTTATGTCCATGGGTCATGCATATAAGTCCTTTGGCTTCTCCATTTCTTATACTGTTATTAACATCCCCCTGTCTATTTCGTACCTATTAATTATGCTTCTTAATCCATGTACCTTTCTCTCCACTTTCCACCTTCCCCTCCTCATTGATAACCCTCCAAATGATCCCCATACCTATGATTCTCTTCCTGTTCTAGTTGTTTGCTTAGTTTGTTTTTGTTTTTTAGATTTAGGTTTGATAGTTGTGAGTTTGTTGCCTTTTTAATGTTCATTGTTTTTTATATCTTTTCTCTTAAATAAGTCCCTTTAACATTTCATATAATAAGGGACCAGTGATGATGAGCTCCCTTAGCATTACCTTGTCTGTCCTCCCATTCTAAATGATAGCTTTGCTGGATAGAGTAATCTAGGTTGTAGGTCCTTGCTTTTCATCGCTTTGAATACTTCTTGCCAGCCCCTTTTTGCCTGCAAAGTTTCTTTTGAGATATCCATTGATAGTCTCATGTGAACTCCTTTGTAAATAACTTTCTTTTTTTTTCTCTTCCTGCTTTTAATATCCTGTCTTTATCTTGAATCTTTGGCATTTTAATTATGATGTGTCTTGGTGTGGTCCTTTTAGGGTCTAGCTTGTTTGGGACTCTCTGTGCTTCCTGGACTTATGTCTATTTCTTTAAAATCTTTAAAATATATTTTATTGATTATGCTGTTACCGTTGTCCCAATTTCTTTTCTCTCTGCTCCCCTCCACCCAATGAACCTGCTCCCTCCAGTTGTCCTCCCCCTTAGTCCATGCCCATTGGTTGTGCATATAGTCGTTCTCAACATCTTCCTGTCTACTCCACTCCCTCCTACTATGCTTCTTAATTCCTGCATCATCACCCTCCCTTTCCCCTCTTCCCGTCTTTGCTGACCTCTCCCCAATATGATCCCCATACCTATAATTCTTTTTCCACTCTCCTTGCCTACTTAGTTTGCCTTTGTTTTGGTTCCCTAGCTTCTGTTGTTGGTTGTTGTGATACAGTTTTCATTTTAATGTTTATAGTTTTGATCCTCCTTCTTCTAAACCAGTCCCTTTAACATCTCATATAACAGTGGTTTGGATCTAATGAACTCCTTCAGTTTTACTTTGTCCTGGAAGCACTTTCTCTGCCCTTCTATTCTGAATAACAGCTTCACTGGATAGAGTAATCGTGGCTGTAGGTTTTTGATTTTCATTACTTTGAATATTTCTTGCCAGTCCCTTCTTGCCTGCAGAGTCTTCTTTGAGAAATCAGCTGATAGTCTAATTGGGACCCTTTTTACATAATTCTTTTCTTCTCTCGTGCTGCTTTTAAGATTCACTCTTTATCTTTAATTTTTAACATTTTGATTATAATGTGTCTTGGTGTGGTTCTCCCTGGGCCCAATTTTTCTGGAACTCTCTGTGCTTCCTGGACCTGTAAGACTATTTCCTTCCCCAAGTTAGGGAAGTTCTGCTTCATTATTTTTTTTACATAATTTTTCAGTTTGTAGTTCTTCTTCTTCACCTTCTGGCAACCCTTTAATTCAGATGTTTCTTTGCTTATAGCTGTCCCAGAGGTTTCTGAGCCTCTCCTCATATTTTTCACTTTTTGTTTCCTCTTTCTGCACTGATTAACTGTTCCTTCCCTATGTTCTGATTTGTTTATTTGATCCCTGGTTTTCCTTTCCTCACCACTGGTCTCGTATGTGTTTTCATTCATTTCAGCAGGACTAGCCTGCATTTCTTCCCCATCTTGTTCAATATCTTTTGTTAATTCTGTAAGCTGCCTTATGACTATAGCTCTGAACTGAGCCTCAGAAAGATTATCTATTAATTCACATATTTGCTTTTTGGTCAGCTGTGTGATTGGTATTTCAATCATGATTCCTGCCATCCTGACCATTTTTGTTTATCTTTCCTTCTTGGGCGGGGCTGTCACACTTCCTATGCAAAGGGGGTGGAGCCCTGTGCACTTGTCACTATAGGGCGACCCTTTTCACCACACTGTGGTGCTTTGTGTGGGGGTGGGGGTCCATGATGGATTCCTTCTGTTTCTCTCCGCTGAGAAACTGGGAGCCTCCTCCTCTGTCCCCATGTCCTCTGGGCCTCACAGTTCAAGGCAATGGGGATCTTCCTTCCCCAGCATTGGAATCGTGAGCTGACGAGTTCAGTCTGCAGCCAGAGGTGGTCCCCAGGCACTTTTCTACTCCCCTTAAATACAGGTGTCTGTGCTCACTGTGGTCCATTGCTGCGGCTGCCACCTCCAGCACAGCTTGGTCTCTCTGCCCCGGTGTTGCCCCTCCTACCTGTCTGGATGAGTACCACTGGTTTATAACTTCATACGTTGGACTTCCATGTAGCTTTACTTTCTGGAACTTCTGATTATTTCTGGTTTTGTGGTAGTTGTAGTCCTTCTTAGTCATGGAGGGAGACAGACCATGACAGACTTCTTGGCCAGAAGTCCTCTATGTCTATTTCTTTCACCAAATTTGGGGAGTTTTCCTTCATTATTTTTTTCACATAGTTTTCAATTTCTTGCTCTTCCTCTTCTCCTTCTGGCTCCCCTATGGTTAGGATGTTGGCACATTTAAAGTTGTCCCAGAGGTTCCCAAGCCTCTCCTCATTTTTAAAAATTTTTATTTCCTTATTCTGTACTGGTTGACTGTTTTTTTCTTCCTTATGTTCCAAATCATTGATATGAATCCCAGTTTCCTTCCCTTCACCACTGGTTTTGTGTGGATTTCCCTTCTTTTTTTTTTTTTTTAGCATAGCTTTCACTTCTTCCCTTATGTGTTTGCCATACTTAAGTATATCTATCAAGCCTATGAGCATCTTTATCACCAGTGTTTCAAACTCTACATCTGTTAGGTTGGCTATCTCCTTGTCCCTTAGTTTTCCCACTGGAAACTTGATCCATTCCATCTTTTGACCATACCTTTCTGTCTCCTCATTTTGACAGGCTCCTGTGTTTGTTTGCCTTTGTATCTTAGGTAGAGCTGTTGGACCTGTTATGTTGTAAGGGGTGGAGTCTTAGGTATTCGTCAGTATGGGTGACCTGTTTTACCACGTTGTGCCACTGTATGTGGTGGAGGGGTCTGAAAGGCAACAATGCCACTTGTTCAGCACTTTCCCCTTTACTAGGCACTTCTCCCACCTCCATATGGGACTGCTGCCTCTCTAGCTGTTGCCCTGGTTGTCTTTCCCAGAGTTGGTGGGCCTGCAGACATTCTATGACTGTGGCAGCCCTTTAAACAAGCAGACTCTGCTGAGAGACTGGCAGTTTCCTCCCCACCCAAACCCCCACTGGTTTGCACAGTCAGAAGAAATGAGGCTTGATTTTCCCCAGCACTGTGACCATGAGCTGTGTGGTCTAGTCAGCAGCTGGGAAGGCTCCCCAGGTGTCCCTTCAGACTTTTTAAAACGTGTGACTGTGCTTTCTTTCAGCCTGCTGATTCTGCCGGCTCTGTTCCTCCAACCTGTCTTGATGAGTATTTCTTCTTTATATCTTTGTTTGTTGGACTTCCATGCAGCTCAATTTTCTGGAACTTCTGGTTGTCACTAGTTTTGAGGTAGTTGTATTCCTTCTTAGTTGTGGAGGGAGATGCAGTGTGTTTGTCTAGGCCTCCATTGTGGTCGGAAGTCTCTATATTTTTAATGCAATAGTAGTCACAGGAGATGTGACTGACTTGAATGTGACCATGCTAAGTGAAGAGGTTGCAGTGACTCAGTTGTTTTTTGACCAAGGTCACCCTGGCTGATTGTTTGGATCCCCATGGCCATCAGACCTGAGCAGGGAATGGAACAAAAGCCATCTGAGATCTTGGAGCAGAGTTTTACTCTCTGCCAAGCTGGTTGGTTTAAATTAAAGTTAAAACTAAGGCCATAATGGACTAGCAGGCATGTTCATTATGGAAGTCATTTGAATGTCCATTTTGGAGTATGTACCATGGTTTTGCCTTAGCACTGAGAGAAATTATCACCCAGGTGAAATTAGTCTAAAATGAACACAGGGAAAAGGTGTGGGGGTCCCTGCGTCATCTGTGAGAGAGGGGTTGGTGATGGCCTGAGAAGGGGGGTAGATTTACTGATGATAGAGTGATTTGTAGATAAATGTCTTGTCCTCAGGACTTCAACTGCCTCCTCAGTCAGTCCCAGACTCTCTTCCTCAAGCTGTTAACTATAGTCCAGAGGGTCTTCCTGTTCCTGAACCCTGCCAACCTGGCAGGTACTTACCTGTTTATCCTTAATGATAAGAAGAGACTTTAAAACTCCTTCAAATGAGCAGCAGAGATATCCAAACTCATAAACCCAGTGAAGTTGCCAGCCACCTAAGCAAAACCAGCAACTTCTCGAAGTATTCTGCAGGGGGCAGCCTAACCTTTTCACCCTTCTATTTCAAAAAGCTTCTAAAAGAAATTGAGGCAATATCAAGACTTCCAGCCAAGATGGAGGCCTAGACAGACACGCTGCATCTCCCTCCACAACTGAGAAGAAATACAACTACCTCAAAACCAGAGACAACCAGAAATTCCAGAAAGCTGAGCTGCATGCAAGTCCAACAAACAAAGATATAAAGAAGAAATACTCATCAAGACAGGTAGGAGGGGCAGAACCGGGGCAGAAAGGATGTGGTGCATTGGTGGCAGCAGCAGTGGCAGAAGTGGCAGCGGAAGGCCAGCAGAAAGTGTAGTCAAACATTTAAAAAAGGTGAGTGGAACACCTGGGGAGCATTCCCAACACCAGACCAGACCGAAGAGCTCATGGTTCCAGCACTGGACACAATAAAACCTCATTTCTTCTGACTGTGCAAACCAATGGGGGTTGGGATGGAGACAGGAACTGACAGTCTCTCAGCAGAGTCCGCTTGTTTAAAGGGCTCCCATGGTCCTAGAATGTCTGTAGACGCACCCACTCTGGGAACAATGGCCAGGACAACAGCTAGAGAGGCACCAGGCCCATACAGAAGTGGGAGAAGTGCCTGGAAAACAGGTGAGTGCTGAGCAAGCAGCATTGTTCCCTTTCAGACTCCTCCCCCACACACAGTGCCGCAACGTGGTGAAATGGGCTGACCTGTACTGAGGAGTACCTGAGGCTCTGCCCCTTATAATGTAACAGTTGTGACAGCTCTACCTAAGACACAGAGGCAAACAAACACAGGAGCCTTTCAAGATGAGGAGACAGAGAAGTGTGGCCCAAAAGAGGGAAAAGATCAAGGTTCCAGTGGGAGAACTAAGCAATGAGGAGATAGCCAACCTGACAAATGAGGACATAGCCAAACTAACAGATGCAGAGTTCAAAACACTGGTGATAAAGATGCTGACAGATTTGACAGATATGCTTAAGTATGGCAAATGCATGAAGGAAGAAGTGAAGGCTATGCTAAATGAAATGAAGTAAAATCCACACAAAAACAATGGTGAAGGGAAGGAAACTGGGGTTCAAATCAATAATTTGGAACATAAGGAAGAAAATAAACAGTCAACCAGTACAAAATGAGGAAACAAGAATTGAAAAAAAATGAGGAGAGGCTTGGGAACCTCTGGGACAACTTTAAATGTGCCAACATCCAAATCATAGGGGTGCCAGAAGGAGAAGAGGAAGAGCAAGAAATCGAAAGCTCATGTGAAAAAATAATGAAAGAAAACTTACTAATTTGATTAAGGAAATAGACATAGAAGTCCAGGAAGAACAGATAGCCCCAAACAAGCTAGACCCAAAGAGGACCACACCAAGACACATCGTAATTAAAATGTCAAAGGTGAAAGATAGAGACAATCTTAAAAGCAGTCAGAGAAAAACAGTGAGCTACCTACAAAGGGGTGCCTATTAGACTATCTGCTGATTTCTCAAAAAAAAAAAAAAAAAAAAACTTTGCAGGAAAGAAAGGACTGGCAAAAAATATTTAATGTGATGAAAAGCAAGGACCTACAACCAAGAGTACTCTATTCAGCAAAGCTATCATTTATAATGCAAGGGCAGATAAAGTGCTTCCCAGACAAGGTGAAGTTAAAGGAGTTCATCATCACCAAACCATTATTATATGAAATGTTAAAGGGACTTACTTAAGAAAAAGAAGATCAACTCTATGAACATTAAAATGACAACAAACTCACAACTATCAACAACTGAATCTAAAAAATAAAAACAAAAACAGACTAAGCAAACAACCAGAACGGGAACAGAATCATAACTGTGGGGATAACTTACATGATTATCAGCTGGGAGGAGAAGGGGGGGAAAGGGTAACTGGTGCAGGGACTAAAAAGCATAACCCGCTAGTACTAAATAGACAGGGGGAAGTTAAGAATAACATAGGAAAGAGTGAAGCCAAAGAACTTATATGCACGACCCATGAACATGAACTAATGGAGGTGGGATTGCTGGAGGGAAGATTGGTACTGGGAAGAGGGGAGCAAAGGGAAAAAAATTGGGACAACCATAACAACCTAATTAATAAAATATACTTTAAAAGAAAAAGAAATAGATTTCACACAAAGTAATAAAATTCTAAGACAGATAATACATGTCAGAGAACAGACTGGCGCATTGATTCTACAACCTTTCTTCTTGCCTCAGAAGCAACAAATGATCCCTTAAAGACACAACACACAGCCTTAGGCTTCTTATATGAGTGGTCCAGTAAACCTTTCCTAGAGATGCTCAATCAAGGAAGGAAAAGTGTAAAATGAAATCTCACTTTAGCATCCCAAATACTCTGTAAGACCTTTGCAGCAGGTAGAAGACAGATGTAGCCAGTAATTTATTTCAATGGGCATGGTGCAAACATGTTTTCTGTCTCCAACTGCTGAGCTTCCTTTCCCTCTAGGTAAAAGCTCCCTTAATGATAATTTGGCTAGGTGATCACTTTTTGGCTATTTGGAGACTCATTTGGGGTTTATAGGATACTACATGCTCATATTAAACCTTCAATTTTTAAAATTAAATATATTGGGACGACATTGGTAAATAACATTTTATAAGTTTCAGATGTACAATTTTATAATACATCATCTGTGTACTGCCATTGTGTGCTCACCATCCAAAATCTAGTCTTCTTCTGTCACTGTATATTTGACCCCCTTTACTCTTTTCATCCTCCCTTGCCCTCTTTTTTCTCTAGTAACCAACATGCTGTTGAATGCCTATGAGTTTTTTTGTTTTGTTTGTTGGTTTGTTGCTTTCTGTTTTATATGTGACATATGAGAAAAATCATGTGGTTCTGTTCTTTTCCACCCGACTTAGTTCACTTAACATGATACTCTTAAGATCCATCCTTGTTATTTCAACTGGAGATATTTCATCTTTTTTATGGCTCGGTAGTATTCCATTGTATACAAGGTGAGGCAAAAGTAGGTTTACAGTTGTTCATATGGAAAATAATGTAATAATAAATAATATAAGAATAAACTCTGTGTTTCATGTACTCATAGCTATAAACCTATTTTTGCCCCACCATGTTTATGTACTACTTCATCTTTATCTAATCATTTGTCAATGGTCACTTGGGTTTTTTCCAAGTTTTGACCACCATGAGAAAGGCTGCAATGAACATAGCAGTACATATATCTTTATGAATAAATGTTTTTATATTTTGGGGATTGAGATCCAGAAGAAGTGTTGCTGGGTCATATGGCAGCTCTATTTTTAATTTTTTGAGGAACCTCCATACTGTTTCCATAGTGGCTGCACCAATTTACATTTCCATTATCAATGTATGAAGGTTTTCTTTTCTCTATATCCTCTCTGACACTTATTTCTTGTCTTATTGATAATAGTCATTCTAGTAGGTATGTGGTGGGGTATATCCCTGTATTTTTTTTTTTTTTTTATCCTCACCTGAAGACATTTTTGTATTGCTTTTTTTTTCCAGAGAGAGAGAGGAAGGGAGAGACAGATACATCTATGTGAGAGAGAAGCATTGACTGGTTGCCTCCCATATGCACCTGGCCCAGGGATGGAACCCACAGCCCAGGGATGGAACCCACAGCCCAGGTATGTTCCCAGACTGGGGTTTCAATCCACAACCCTTCAGTTATGGGATGACTCTCAAACCAACTTAGCCATACTGGCCAGGGATCACTGTAGTTTTGCTTTGTATTTCCCTTACAGCTAGTGAATTGAGCATCATGTCTCTACTGGCCATCTATATGTCTTCCTGGGAGAAGTGCCCTCTGCCCACTTTTTAAGTGGATTTTGTTATTGATGATGATGTGGTTGCTATTGAGTTGAATGAGTTCTTTATATATTTAATTCAAAGCCTTTCTTCTTCTTTTACCCTATCATGGAAGATGGGAGCTGAGCCTCTAGTGGGTAGAGTGCAGATGGGTATGTGGCACTGTCACATACCTGTCTTCTTGCTGTCTCACCCACTCTACCCTAGTTGGAGAAGGGAGAGATGGAAAATAAATATTTCTACATCCTTGATTGCACATGGTGGCAGCCCTCTCCTTGGGGCTTCTCATTTACTGTCCTAGTTCATTGCCCATGGGCCTCGGGTTGATGAATGGTGACACCTTCAGTCCTACCTACAGAGGATCATATGTGCTATTTTTTCAGGCTGACATGCACCACTCATTCCACTTACCTATGATGTTTGTGTTCTTTGTACCTGAAGCTCCCAGCTCAGCTTTCTACCATGATCTATATCAGGCCTGAAGGCATATGTGGGATCCATCTGTCTTACTTTTTAGAAAGCAGATACTCTGATGATATGTGCACATGTGAGAATGGGAGTGTCTGTCCATGCCCATTCCACGTGACAGTGCCCTCACGTCTCTTAAGTCTACTCTCCTCTAGTTCAAAGAAACAGTGGCAGTTTAGTAAATGAATCTACTAGCTGAGCAGACACACAGCAGGAATTGAAATCCAATCTCTTTTTCTTTCTGGAACTTCAAGTTTTAGAAATATATTTTTTTGGGTCCCCCTCCACCTGGAGAGAGGAAAATAAATAGGTTCTTTTCATGAACCAAACACTCATACCAAAAGTAACCCATGACCTCCCTCCAGACATGGCATGGTTATTGGTCAGGTGGAGTACTGGTGGTGAGGAGGAGGACTGGCCAGTTTCTCTGTACTGTTGCTGTCACTGGGCGTTTGCTGGAGCTGTATATACTCAAGTCATGGGGGGAAATAAGCACATTCTCTCTTAATCTCAGGCCCTGCTGAAAACCAGGGAGAAGGAAAAAAATTCTGCTTGGATTTCTTTTTAATACCTTTTCAGATGAGGAAAAACAGAGGTCTTAAGTAACAAAATCAACACTCCATGACCTAAGAGTTAGGTCCCTTGAGCCAGTGCTCTTCGTGGAATCACAGTGAGGTACAGTACTAGAAATGGCTTCTCTTTCCCTACCATTCACCGTACTCTGACCCTAAATACTTACGAATCAGTATGGAAGGAAAAAAATGATGGGAAGTATAGGGCAAGGGCTGTGAGAGTCAAAGCCAAATTTGGGAGGACTCTGACATGGATTGGAACAGTGTTTAATGGGAGAGTGCCAATTAAGTATAAGGCTTGTGACTGAAAAGAACCTGATTTTCAAGTTACATAAGCACAGACTTAGATCTGCATTCTGGGTCCTCACTTAGCAGCTGTGTGAAGAAATCATTTAGCAGAAAGGAGCATGGGTACCTCCTCTGCAGTAGGACAATAGATTACCATCACTGCAGAGGATATTTAGTAAAAGGAGTTATTAACCTTTATGAAGTCATCAAAAGAAAAAGTGAATTTTCAGAAAAGAATCCCCAAAGTCACATTTTTATATTAAGAATAGATCAGGAGGAATATTTCTAAATGAGGCATCTTGATAAATTTAACTATTTTAAAAACGAAAAACACTTTTACTCTAAAAGGCAATATAGCCTTGACTGGTGTGGCTTAGCTGGGCATCAATCTGCAAAGTGAAAGGTCACTGGTTCGATTCCTTATCAGGGGATATGCCTGGGTTTTGGGTTTGGTCCCCAGTCAGGTATGGGGGGTGTATCAGAGACAACCAATCAATGTTTCTCTCTCACACTGATTTTTTTCCTCTCTCTCTCTCTCCTTTCCACTTCTTATAAAAATACATAAAATATTTAAAAAATTGAAGACGATATAAATATAAAGTGCAGACCACAGAACAAGAGAAGATACTCTCACATAATAATAAAGGATAAATACCTGAAATATGAAAACAATTCTAGGTATCAAGAAGAAAAATAAACAAATCAAAAACTGTGCAAATGATATAAATAAGAAAACCAAAATAGTACAGGAAACCACATGATCCAGACAGATAGAAAAGCTAATTCTCACTAGTAATGATGGAAGTATCACTTATCAACAATATGTTTTATGTCTGTCAGATGAGCAAGCTTTAAAGTACCTGACAATGTTGGTGAGGTCTCCAGGCAATGGGAACTCTCCCTTACTGCTGATAATACTGCAAATTGGTAAAATCACTGTGGACAGCATTTGGCAATAGCTGACAACATGAACTATGCTCATAGCTATCCTAGGTGTAGCCTAAAGAAATTCTTGCAAATGTGAACAAGAACATGTGTAAGAATACTTACTGATACATTGTTTGCAACAGTAAGCATTTGAAAGCAAAGTAAATATATCCAAGGATAAGAGACAGACAAGCTGTGGTATATCCTCTAAATCAACTTTATTTGCAGTTTAAAAAGAACGTATCTACCCTATATGTATTAACATGGGTAAACATCAAAGCAATAATGATGACAAATTTCAGAAGAATACACACAACATTTATAACAGTTATAATAGTAAAAATAGAATAACATGTAAAACAGTACTATATATTATCAATGAATATGCACAAATTTTATAAAAATTATGAACAAATGGTTATATTAGGGGGAAAAGACAATGAAATGGGCCTGTGTGGACCACAGGGGTAAACTAGTTTTGTCAATAAGTATTTCATTTCTCAAAAAAGATAAAATAGAGAAGGAGGAGGAGATCTGAAGCAAATGTTACAAACTATAGTTTGGGGAACCTGTGTGGTAGGTGCATGTGGGTTCAACACATCATTTTCTGGAATTTTTTACATACATGAAACACTTTATTATTAAACCAAATTTGAGTGGGTACAGAGGTTCAGTTGGGAAAGGTTAATCAGTTCTGGAGATGTTTGCACAACAATGTGAATGTAACATAGTGGCACAGAACTGTACATTTTTAAATGGTACATTATATATGTATATTTTACCAGAATAAAAAAACTAAAAATTGGTTTGACTCTGTGCCCTTAAATTTCTATATTATGTTGATGAGACAAAACAAAAAGTGACTTTAGTTGTGTGTTTATCTGATGTCTACAAGATATACTCGTAAAACTCCTTGTTATATGCATTTGGATCCTGTGGTCTATGGCCTAGGCTTGCTTAATCCTAGAGGCCTGGTCAATTCTAGCACATTATGGTCTGTACACAATTTGAAGATAGCCTTGTGACCCAGGATGAATCTTTTAAGATTCTTTCCAGCTGCAGTAAATGGGGAAATGATCTGCTCCCAGTCCCCAAAGTAGATTTTCCAGTAGCAATTTTCCTTTTCACAAGCATAGAAATCAAGAAAGAATCATGCCAAAAATGAAGAGCTACAGTGACAAACATAATAAGAGAAGGGAGTGAAACTGAAAAGAGCAAGAGAGACCTATGACAATAGTTGGAGACCCTGTATTCTGCTGTTCCTGAATTTCTTTGGAATTCTCAAGGTTAGGAGTTAAATCATCTTCTTTTTGGCTTCAGCTGGGTTTCTGGTTTGTTTGTTTGTTTGTTTTGCAATTGAAAGAATTTTGATACATACGACGTCTGTCTGGAGAAAGTCTAACCATTGTTAATATAATAAGAACTGTTTTGGTGACATCGATGTAACCTGGCAGCCAAGGAGAGTGGACTGGAATGCGCATGCACAAACAATGATGACTTCACTGTACTAGTCAGTGGGGGCCGTAGACACCATTAAGTGAGCATGTGTACTGTTTGGCTGTCGCATTCAAAATGACTGAGGAAGAAGAGCAACAAATCTGCAACAAATTTTGCATCAAGCTGAACATTCCTCCATAGAAATTATTTGGATGATTCAGAAGGCTGCAGCTATGGGTAACTGATGACTGGCAGCTTCATCACAACAACATGTCCACTCATGCACTACATCTCATGCAGAGTTGTTTGGCAAAACATCAAATCACCGAGATGACTCAGTTCTCCTAGAGCCCAGATTTAGCACCCTGTGACTTCTGTTTTTTCCCCCAAACTAAAATCACCTTTGAAAAGGAAGAGATTTCAGACCATGGAGGAGATTTGAGGAAATACGATGGGGCAGCTGATGGTCACTGGGAGAACTGTGTGAGGACCCAAGGTGCTTACTTTGAAGGGGACAGAGGTGTCATTGTCCTATGTACAATGTTTCTTGTATCTTGTGTCTTCTTAAATAAATGTCTCTGTTTTTCATATTACAAGGGTGGGTACTTTCTGAGCAGATTTTGTTCATATAAGCCTCCTCAATATTTTTATCTTGCCCTTCAGACTTTCTTTGTTATTGATATCAACCATAAACAATGTGAATTTTTCTTCAGAACGAAGTTGTAAGTTTTTCCCCTTGGAAAAGAGAAAAAAGTGAAATTGGGTTTGAGGCTCCTATGATGAGTATGTTTTGCTTAAACTATAAAATAGCTCAATGGCTGAGGAGCAATATTTTATGTATATATTTGGTGTAACCAAGCCAAATGTTGGGTTGGCCAAAAAGTCCATTCAGTTTTTTTTTCCATAAAAATAAAAGACACATTTTTCATTTTCACCAATAATTTTATTGAATTGGATATTGTGAGTATGTCTGCTATCTCCCGCTATTGGCCTCTAGTGGGTTGAGGCCAGGGTGCTGCTGAACATCTTCCAATGCATAAGACAGCCCCACAGCAAAGACTTATTTGGCCAAAATGTCAATAGTACCAAGAAACTTCACAAACCACTTTTGACACATTCAATTGATTAGTCACGGCACATTTGATTGCTCAGTTACAGCACCTTCTCCATATACTACACAAACCATTTTTTATGTTTCAGTTGCATTTTTACCTTTCTTGAAGTAATAAAGCATAATATGCTGAAAACATTGCATATTTTCTTCCATCTTTAATATTAAAATGGCTGCACCAAAATTCACCAATTTTGATAAGTTGCTTTTTAAATGCACGCTGATGTGACAGCTAATGAAGTTATTTTGAATGAAGTTAAAGACAAGTAAGCACTACTAGAGCCATCAGATGAAAAAAACAAACAAACTCTAAATGAAACTTTTTAGCCAACGTAATAAATGCTTTTGAGAGTAGGTAAAATGAAATTAAAGTTGAACCAGTAATGGAGTGCTTCCCTAACCCTCCCTCATATCTGCCTCTCCCCACAAGTCTTAGGAATCAATAACTGAATGAGAGCTGATCCTTGCTTCCAATGTAGCAGCTGGAAGCAGACAAGCTAGTCAATCAACAATTTTTTTGTGTTGGGGGGTGGTCAAATGGGCTATCAAGGGAGAACACACCCAAGCAGGGAATGGAACATTTGGGTTGTGGCAACGTAAAAAAAAAAATCTGCTGATAATATGCATTTATTTCTTCTAGCCAGGAAATCCTGATTTGCTTACCACCTGACCACCATTACCATGTGTGAACTAACATGTGAAAAGGCAAGTTTGTTTACTTCTTGTTGTTCCTCAATAATAAGAGACTTAATTTTTAAAAATTCCTTGGCTGAGCTCACTTATAAGACACCTTCATTTAAAAAAAAAAAGGAAAGCAAAACATAAAACTGATAAGAAAATATTGTGTAAGGAGAAAGAAGGATCATAGGGTGCTCACTGGGGGAGTTCAAAAGGAAACCGTTGAAGTCAGAAAGGTCAGGAAGAGATTTTGATCACTGATGCTACAGATAAGCAGAACAGGCAGGGGCCACAGAGTGTTCTGAACAAGAAAACAAAAAAATTTAACGAAGGCCGCTGTGGGAATCCATTCTGCCTTTGAGATCTCAACAGAGGGTCTACTTACAAAGACTTTAAAAATCTCTGTACTTTAAGGTTTTTTATGCCTATTTTCAAACAGACTATTATAATCTGACTGAAGAACAGAATCATAAACACCCCTAGTTATATAAGCAGTTTGTGTTTAAAAGGTGTTTTGAATTGAGATCAATACACTGTTTTGTTTTTTTTCTTAAGAATTTTTTAAATTAATTAATTAATTTTTTAACAAGGTTACTTTATTTTTTATTTCATTTTTATTTTATTTTGTTTATCTGTTTTTAGAGAGAGGGGAAAGGAGAAAGAGAGGGAGAGAAACAGCAATGTGCGGTTGCCTCTCATGTGCCCTGAACTGGGGAACTGGCATGCAAGCTAGTCATGTGCCCTGACTGGGAATTGAACCAGCGATACTTGGTTCGCAGGCTTACGCTCAATCCACTGAGCCACAGCAGCCACGGCGTACACTGGTTTTGAGTCTAAGGTCTGAATAGGGGGCAGAATATATCACCCCAAATATGTCTCTTTGAGATAGGACTATTTTGAGCTATTTTTAAGAAACAGCAGACACAGGAGAAACTCTAATGAAAGTATAGAAACTACTCTTTTGGTAAGGGGATATTTATATTTATAAAGAAGTCTCCTCTTGTAATTCTCCCTTCATATCAGAAAGAAAGGGATGATGCTAGCTCACAAGAAACTCTTATCAATGGAGAAGGACCCAACTGGACTCTGCATAACAACCTTACCTTATTTACTCTGTTTTTCTTTTTTCTCATAACTTATGAAAGCTGGCTTCCCCGGACCCTCCACCAACATCTTTCTTTTGCTTTTTAGCTGGAGATGGAATTTATGGTGGCATTTGGGCCATTTCAGGGAATTTTACTCAGTTTTCCTGGATCTCTCCCAGGTATGCATGAGGTATACATGTCATTAAACTTGTTTGTGTTTCTCTTGTTAACCTATCTTCTATTACAAGGAGTGTGTGTGTAGGGGTGGGGTGGGTGGTCTCAGTTACAGAACCTAGAAGGGAAGAGAGAAAATTATTTTTTCTCTCCTACAAGTTTAAAACATGAATAAGATGCAGATCTTGAAATAATCTAATTTTAAAAATCATAGTAATTTTAGCATAAAATAAAACACATCTCCCTCTTCTAGTGAAATACCATCTTCAATCTAAGTTTTGTTAAATTTCTTACTCACACATAATGTTAAAGTGACTTAGAAAGAGCAGTGAGGATGGGGCACAAGTGGTCAGGGAGAACTTTCTGGGAAATGTGACTCCTGAGCAAGCTGGAGTCAGATGGAGATGGTGAGTGTGGATCAGAGGTTGAAGTGAGAGGCAGTGATGTGAGGAAAGAAAGACAAATTCATGGGAAGTGATTGGAGCCCCACAAGTAGTTTGGTTTAACCAGGGCATGACGTCTAGAATGAGGGTGGGGCTGAGAGCAGGTGTATGTACGAAGGCTTAATAAAGAGGAGAGAGGAGGAGTATGGGAGCCTTGAGCAGGGCACGGACTGAGAAACACTTAGGATTTTATTTTATTTGTATTTTTTAAAAGATTTTACTTTTTATTTTTAGACAGAGGGGAAGAGAGGGAGAAAGAAAGGGAGAGAAAGGACTCAGGATTTTCTATCTGTGTTAGATTAGAAAGATTTTTCTACTTATAAATACTTAAATAAAACTTTGAAAATGCAAAAAGCATACAGAAAATATTCACAATTCTAGCATACGGACATAAATACTGTTTGTATTTTTATGCTTTATAATATGCTTTAAATTCTGGAAATATTGGCCACTCCATATTCTTATGCTCCTTTCAACACTTTCTTGACTTGTCTTGTTTACTCATTAATTTATTGAGTTTCAACAAGTTTCTAGAGGTATTCTGACTTGAATTTCTTTGACTTTCTACATTAATCTACAATATTGTGCCTTTTTAAAAACATGAGAGTACTATCTCCTTACGTAACTTAATAATTTTTCCATATAGATCTTTGCCCAAGCTCCTAAAGAGTTCCTTCTCAGGAATTTTGTTGTTGTTACTGGGATTGTTATTAAGATCCCCCCTACCTCCCATTTTTTACAACAGTTAGTTCTTGGCTTATAGTACACTGCTGATTTTTGTATTTTTATTTTGTAACTGGCCAATTGCTATTAGTTTTAGTATTTTTTTAGCAAATTCAATTAATTTTCTACATGGATGATAATAACTGAAAATAATAATGAACTTGCTCTTTTTCTTCCCATTTTTATGGTACTTATTTGGTTTTTTTTGTCTAATGTTTCAGGTGTCTAGAATTTTGTTTAATAATAAGAATGAGAGTAGACAAGTCTCTATCTATGGTTTTACCTTTAGCTATGATATTGGCTATTGTAGTAAAACATTTAATAATTATTGCAGGTTTAAAATATTTTAAATTAAAATGTCTTCCAGGCCTACTTTACTAAAAGTTTGTATCAGAAACTATATTGAAATTTATCATATAAGTCTTGGACACTTGCATTAAAAAACTCCTCATCCTGTAATCTAGTCCCTTTCTAATGTGACTTCGTTGTACCTTATTTTGTTCAAAATTCCAGTTTAGCATCCGCTTAGATTGCTTGTTGTAATAATAGTAAGAGTCTTGATGATCTGGGTTCAACTCCCAACCTGGTGACTTAAGAATACTGCTTAGCCTTTGTTTTCTGCCTGGAAGATATAATAATGCCTGTGGACATGTTTGGGGATAAAAATGAGGACCTGGAACACTGTAGGCACTCATACTATAGTTGCTGCTGCTGTTGTTACTATCAGCTACCAATACACACACCTTCTCTAGTCTGTGTCTGTGCTCAGGTCCCTGTCACTGACACTTTCCCCAGCTGCCTGTATGTGCTCCCCTCCAAAACAGAGCTCTGCTGTACAACCATGTACAACCATACTTCTAAGGTGTGTGCGCATGAGTGTATGCTTGTAGTGTGAGATTGTACCCCAGGGCACATTTGGCAATGTCAGGAGATACTTTTTTGGTGTCACAACTGAGGGGATTTGGGTGGCTACTGGCTTTAATGAGTAGAGGTCAGGGTTGCGGCTGAACATCCTAAAATGTATAATGACTGAACCCGAAAATACAGAATTGTGAAACACTGCTTGAGGTGGAGAGGGCAGGTAATGCACAGAACCACTGGGAAATTTCTTCTAGATGTGGCCACCTCATGACTCTGATGTGCTCTGTGAGAAATAGGGCACAATAAACCAGAAGTTTTAGCATAACTGTCCTAGAGCAGAGTCAGCTCATGTCTGGCATGAAGCTGCTGTTTTCTCAGTCACTACTGGTTACTTTTTCCTTTGGCCTAATTGTATCCACATGCAGAATGTCTTTCGGAAATGTAGCTGTTTTTTTTTTTGGCTATCTACTAGATGTAGGTTGAGTGAAGTGAAAAGTTTGCCTGGAGTATGAGAAGTTCCGGGAAAGGGGCCCCACCCTCTCTCCCCTTTCTGTATTCTAAGCCCATTGGGATCAGAGGCCATGTCTGGTGAACCTCCCAGCAATGTAGAGGAGCTCATTTACAGAGTTGATAAAGGAATGATTAACAGTAAAGAAAGAACTCTTATCACCTCGCCAGTGGGAGTGGGAAGGTGGTTCAGAGACAGGCAATTCACACTTTCAAAACCACAGCCAGTATATCTCCTGAGAGCAGCATATAAAGCAAAAAAACCTTTCCTTTCCTTTCTGAGAATGTTTCATTTCTCAGAAAAAAAGGTGCTACAATCACTTTTTCTTGTAAAGTGGTAACTGGAAGCAACGATTGGTTGCAATTGCTAATTCAGCTGATCTCTAAAAGACATTGAATTTTAGGCATAGTTCCTCAGCTTCTCCACTCTCCCTTCCAAACACACACACACATACACACACACATAATTATTTTTCTCTATGTTTAAGCCTTGAGCAATGAGATACACTTTTTAAACTTGAGTTAAATAAAATATAAAATAATTACAAAATCCAATTGTGTCCTACTGCTATTCACCAAAGACTCTTAAAGCCACAAAGTTACAGTATTTTGCTACTACTAGGAAGTATTTTAATTTGCAAGTGTGCATTTTCCACAAAGCAACAGTTACTTACATGATCAAGGCTGATTTTTGTTTAAAAAAATATTTGTGTGTAGACACAAATTTACTTGTTGGAGCTTTTGTAAAAATAAACTTCATTTATTTTGAAAATATAAACTCATGCATAGTTCATCTATATGAATCCATACTCTATTTCAACCTTCCTTTAAGAATAGACTTAAAACACACAAGTCTTAAATGAACATTTGGCTATGAACTAATTTTCTAAGAATGATTTCTCTATGGAATATTTATTCTACTCTATTTTCTTAAGTAGTGTGCAGGCTTAAAATTATATTCCAGATATAAACACCTAACACTACCAGTTGTTTTATCAATAATTAAATATAAATGATTACTATTTAAAGTCCACCTAAATGCATCACTTTCTTTTTCTCAATCTTTTGAATACATTTTTATTTCTCTTCCTCCATGGGTCAGCTTGAGCAAGTTATTCACCATCTCTGGCCCTTACTTTCCTCAAACCTAGAATGTGAGATTTTGACCACAAATGTGGTTCTTAAACCTGACTGCACAGAAAAATCACCTGGAAGGCTTAATGAAATACATAATGTCCCCAAACTTCATCCCACCTCCAATTGAGTCCAATGATAGTCAGGTGTAGACCCTTGCTGTCAATTATCTTTTAGATTATTGTCAACTTTAAAATTCTGTGATCTGACAACACCCATTTTGGTGAAGGTGGTGAAATGGCAATCATTGGTCTAAAATGGGATGGTTAGGTTGGTACAATGCTTCTCAGGGCCAATTTAGTTGCAGATGTCAAAAGCCTTAAACCTAACTTATGTCTCAGCAGTTCTATTTCTAGGCATTTTTTTCTTAAGAGAAAATACATGTTGTACCAAGTATTTAGTTATGAGCACTTTGCTTCAGTACTATATAAAATAGAGAAAATTGAAAATCAACCCAAATGGAGAATGTTTAAATAAATTATAGCATAACCATCCAGTAGAATACTATGTAGACATTGAATATCATAATTTTATTAAAATATTTTATATCACTGAAAAATGTTCATGAGTTGCTAATTTAAAAAGTAGGTAATACAATAATACCATTTTTGGGGTAACTAATATATAAAAACACATTTGTAAGGTTATAGAGAAAAATGATGACAATGATTATCTCTGGGCAGCGGAATTAGAAGTAATTTTGATTCCTCTTCTTTTTACTTATCTCTATTTTTTTAATTTACCTATGGCCATTCTGTATAATTGCTTTAATTTAAAAAGTTATTTAAAAAATCGTTCTCTCATTTGGCTCCTGCAGGATATACATGTTTACTCCTTAAACTCTGCTCTACCCCTTTGTTTTCCAAATTAAAACCTGATAGGGAGACTTCCGGTCAAGATGGAGGCCTAGACAGACATGCTGCATCTCCCTCCACAACTAAGAAGGAATACAACTACCTCAAAACTAGAGACAACCAGAAGTTCCTGAAAATCAAGCTCCATGGAAGTTCAACAAACAAAGATATAAAGAATAGATACTCATCCAGACAGGTAGGAGGTGTAGAGCTGGAATTGAAAGAATTCGGTATGGTGGTGGCAGCAGTGGTAGGCCAGCAGAAAGCACAGTCAAACATTTTAAAAAGTCAGGAAGGACACCTGGGAAGCACTCCCAACAACAGACCAGATCCCACAGCACACAATTCCAGTGCCAGGGAAAATAAAGCCTCATTGCTTCTGACTGTGCAAACCAGTGAGGGTTGGGATGCAGGCAGAAACAGCTGGTCTCTCAGTAGAGTCCCCTTGTTTAAAAGGCCCCCACAGTCCCAGAATGTCGGCAGATGCACCCACTCTGGGAACGACGACCAGGGCAACAGCTAGAGAGGTGCCAGGCCCATACAGAAGTGGGAGAAGTGCCTGGAAAGGGGGTGAGTGCTGAGAAAATGGCATTGTTGCCCCTCAGGCCCTCCCCCACATACAGCATGACAACGTGGTGAAACAGGTCAGCCTATACTGACAAATACTTAGGGCTCAGCCCCTTACAATATAATAGGTGTGACAGCTGTGACGCGGTCAGGCAAGGTACGTCACGTGCAGAGGCTGCGCGCAACGAGGAGGCGGTCCAGAAAAGATCGAGGCGGAAGCAGCGTCAACAGCAGCAACAACGGCCATCTGCCTTCACCTGTAACAAGTGTGGCAGGGATTGTCACTCCCGAGTCGGACTGCACAGCCATTCTCGGCGGTGCAGATAGACTCTCAAGAAGCTACGCCATCGTCTCTCGAGACGGACGGCTGCCGATGGCCGACGACGACAGCTGTACCTAAGACACAGAGGCAAACAAACACAGGAGCCTGTCAAGATGAGGAGACAGAGAAGTATGGCCCAAAAGAGGGAACAGATCAAGGTTCTAGTGGGAGAACTAAGCGACAAGGAGATAGCTAACCTAACAGATGTAGAGTTTAAAACACTGGTGATAAAGATGCTGACAGGCCCAACAGATAGGCTTGAGTATGGCACATGCATAAGGGAAAAAGTGAAGACTATGCTAAATAAAATGAAGGAAAATCCACACAAAATCAATGGTGAAGAGAAGGAAACCAGCGTTCAAATGAATGATTTGGAACATAAGGAAGAAAAACACAGTCAATCAGTAGAGAATGAGGAAACAAGAATTGAAAAAAATGAGGAGAGGCTTGGGAACCTCTGGGACAACTTTAAACGTGCCAACATCGAAATCATAGGGGTGCCAGAAGGAGAAGAGGAAGAGCAAGAAATTGAAAGCTTATGTGAGAAAATAATGAAGGAAAACTTCTCAAATTTGGTGAAGGAAATAGACATAGAAGTCCAGGAAGCACAGACAGTCCCAAACAAGCTAGACCCAAAGAGGACCACATCAAGACACATTGTAATTAAAATGCCAAAGGTAAAAGATAGAGACAATCTTAAAAACAGCCAGAGAAAATCATGAGCTACCTACAAAGGGGTGCCTATTAGACTATCCACTGATTTCTCAAAAGAAACTTTGCAGACAAGAAAGGACTGGCAAGAAGTATCCCAAGTGATGAAAAGTAAGGACCTACAACCAAGAGTACTCCACCCAGCAAAGCTATCATTTAGAATGGATGGGGGGTAGATAAAGTGCTTCCCAGACAAGGCAAAGCTAAAGGAGTTCATCATCTCCAAGCTATTATTATATGAAATGTTAAAGGGACTTATTTAAGAAAAAGAAGATCAACACTATCAACACTAAAATGATGACAAACTCACAACTATCAACAATTGAATCTAAAAAATAAAAATAAAAACAAACTAAGCAAACAACCAGAACAGGAACAGAATCATAAGTGTGTGAATCATTTGCAGGATTATCAGCTGAGAGTGGGGAGGAGGAGAAATGGGGAAATGGTGCAGGGACTAAGA
Organism: Furipterus horrens; assembly: GCF_987537825.1. Classification (NCBI taxonomy): domain Eukaryota; kingdom Metazoa; phylum Chordata; class Mammalia; order Chiroptera; family Furipteridae; genus Furipterus; species Furipterus horrens. The sequence goes on along the minus strand of NW_028327176.1, from coordinate 80,986,506 downwards.
AGCATAATTGGTTGTTACAGAATAGATGGGAAAGAGTGTTGCCAAAGAACTTGTATGTATGACCCATGGACATGAACTAAGGGGGCATGAAATTGCTTGAGGGAAGAGGAGTACTGGGAAGAGGGGAGGAAAGGGAAAAGAAATTGGGACTATTGTAACAACATAATCAATAAAATATACTTTATAAAAACAGAGAGGAAATATATAGACTAAAAAATATAAAAGTAAACAGACCTGGGGACCTACAGAAAAAGAACAAGAGTTCAAATTTTGTATTATATAGGAGAAAGAAAAAATGGCCTGAGAAATTAAAGCTGTAAAATTAGCAATTTTGCAATACATTTGTTTTAAAAATTTCATAGCCATGTTGGCCTTTTGTGTGTTGTCTCTGGAAAATTTTTACTTTTTTTTCTTTTGTCATTGAGTTGTATAAGTTCCTTAGGTATTTTGGATGTTAAAACCTTATGATAGAAGTTTTTCAGATATTTTCTCCTAATTGTAATATGTAGCTTCAATACAAATCTTATCAAAATTACAATGGCATTTTTTTACAGAAATGTAAAATAATTTCTATGATTCTGATGAAACCACAAATGACCCTGAATAGCCAAAGCAATTTTAAAAAGAATAAAGTTGACAGCAACAGTAAAAAATAAATAAATAAAACCTGTTAGGATTTAGCTACAGATCCAGCTTTACCAGGACTATTGAATTCAAAGCAGCAAGCATGAGAGGGCTCCACCCAGATCACCCAAAAAGAAATGGAGGTGATAGAGCTATAATCAGAAGCACAGTCCAAAACAGAGTGATGTAAGTGCTCAATAAATGTGTATCCAGGATGTGGGACTGACTGAAGAGGAAGTTCCAAGCTGGGAGGGATACGCAGAGCCTTCTCAGACCAAGGGGTGCTCCCAAGTGGACAATGGGAGGACAAACTGCTGCAGAGATGATGAAGCATATGCAGTGGGTGTTCAAGTACGTGGCATATTTGGGAGAAATAGAAGATTTAGATCTGAATGACAAGCAGGGCAAGGACTATATATGTGCTGGAGAAGAAATCTAGGAAACTTGCAATCCTTCTTAATTGTAGCTTTCCCTAACTGTACCTTTGGGCAAATTAGGAAAAGGGGATTCCTCCTCTGACCAGACACAGACTCTGCACAGGCCAGGGAACTGATTTGGTGATTGAAACATGGCTTGGATTTTAGTTTCACTTGTTCCATCAGCTGGACACACTCATGCAGTGGTACAACCTCAGCAACTGTTCCTACAAGAACACTATGAAGGAAGGATATACAGGCTCAAAGAAAGTCAATAATTTCTCCAAAGTCCCACAAGTCATTTAGAGCAGGGATATGCATGCAGAGTGAAGGCTCTTGAGCATTATTCTGTGGGCTGTGTGAACCATCACTGGTTTTTGAGGAAGAAATGAAAGTGAATTCACTAAGACTATGAAGGATAATTAGGAAGCTATTGCAGTAGTCCTGGTGAGATAATTAAGGTCTGAAATGGGACAATGTCAGTGAGTAACAAAAGGAGATAAGCACAATGCATATTGTGTAGGTAGCATAAGAGAATTTTCAGTAGGGTGAAGTGAGGAGGGATGAGAAGGACCACCTTGATATGGATCTTGAAGCCATCAGTATTTGCTGATAGTTTAAGTGGTGGGAATCCACAGGAGTCCTTGGAGAGAGAGATAAGAGCAGATGTTTAGAGAATGACTGCATGTAAGCTGTTGGGTTGGAGACGGAAATTCACAAAGGAATTTTAAAAGAGCACTCAGAGTGATGGACAGGAGACCAAGAAGGGAGTGGGGTGTCATGGAGACCAAGGGTAGAGTTTCAGAGAGGAAATGGTAGCAGTGTCAAATGAGAAGATTTGCATGCCAATCAGATCTGCAGTTACCTTTTCATTAGCAGTCAAGTAGCACTTCAGAAATCAGACCCTAAGATTCCGGGGTTAGCTACTTAATGGGAGTGGTGAAGTCTGGAACTGAGCCATTTTGTAAGAACCTGGGCAGAAAAAGGAAGGAGCAAGGGAGGGCAGCAATTTCCCAGGAAAGCAAATATAAGGGAAAGCTTTAGTTATGGTGGAGGAGACTAGGACATCTTTAGAGAGTGGGTGAAGGAAGCCTGTAAAGACAAGAATGAGACAATGCAGAATCATTTAAGAGGTAAGACTGCACTCTGGGCTGGAGGAATTGAGAGGTCAAATTCAGCACTCAAGTGGAGAGGCTAACTATGGAAAAAGAGGCATCTTTCTCAGGGACTAGAAATGGGGGAGGGAAAATGTGGGCGAAGATACTGGAAAGATCTCTTTCCTGAGTTGAGAAACAGGGGGTGCTGGTACACCAGATGGTCCCCATTTTCTCAGTGGCTCCTAGACTTGATGATGGATTTTTTGAGCCAAGCAGAAAGTTTGAAAAGATGCTATGGGAGTGGAAGGGAAATAAGCTTGAATAGAAGGGTCAATCAGCAGTATGACTGGTTTCTTTTTTGTAGTTGGATAACATTAATTTGTTAGTTTTGTGAGAAAACTCTGTTAATCATGTTGATAAAGAGAAATTTATGTTTATATTACCATTGTATTTTCTTGATATAACACAGTGCCTGGCCAAAGCAGATGCTCAGTAAGAATCCATTTAGTGAATAAATTCTGTAATTGTGGTGATCAGTAAGAGTAGGTGAGTGCTACCAGCATTTATTGAGTAACCAGTAGAGAACTAAATTAAGTAAGGCTTAGGGAGTGGGAAGATGCATGACCAAATGGGAATTCCACCCTGGGTCTACTGACAAATTAAAGATCTCTCTGCTATTGTGCTGGTTAACTTCCCCCCTTGTCACTCTCTAATGATTAAAGTGGGAGATGTTGTGCCCTTGGTTCACAGAAATTTTCCACTTTCTTCTTTTTGTCAGTTTCCTCTTCTCAAAACTGCCCACCTAGTGTAGTGCTATCCATCACACGCACAGGTGATTTCTGTTACTGAGGGAGTGCCTAACCAGTGCAGGTGACCTTGGGCTGGGATGGATCTAAGATATCCTCTAGCTCTGCCAAAGAGTGATACTGCCTGTCCCCCAGCCCTCTGATTGTTCTTCATTAGAGGCTGCAGCTTCTTTCTCTAGGCTTTCCTCCTTATAGTATGATCTTGCCTTTTGGTTTTCAGTTCACCTTTAATTTCTATCCTCCAAGTTCAAGCCAATCTATTCTCCTTGAACTCATCACTACTCCCCTCTCCCCACCCTACGCCCATTTTTCTTCTGGTTTTTGAAACATGAAGACCTTTCCCCGCTCAGGATCTCTATCTTTCCCTCTTTGGCTTCTTGTTGAAACATTTGTCCTGGGAACATGTGGCCTCACCAATGTGGCTGATGTTAGCCTTGAGCTCTTTTGACACGAAGAATGATAAATCTCATTTCCAGAAGTGGGTACTATCATTCTTACTTTTCCTGTCTTGGCCTACACATTTCCAAGACCACTTTTGGGGTGTTATTCTCCTGACTGGGTTTCCTGGGGGAACTGAGCTTCTTCTAGCAGTTGTTTGGTTCTCTCAGCCCCTCTCTGGATAAGATCTCTGGCTTCCTTTCCCACTCTCTGAACCCACACTTCCACCCTAGTCCTTTCCACCCTCTGAACTCCTCTCAGGCCATCCACTGACCCATTCAGAAGCTGTGTTTTAGAATTTATAATATGTCATAGAAGGGGGAAAAATGGAAGAATTTTTTAAATCATTTTTTTGAAAAGCAAAAATTGCACATAAACTATGGCACTAGAAAGTGACATTTCAAACACAACTATTGAGAAATATAGGGGAATTACTCTGGATTTGAAGCCTAAGAGCCTTGCAATGTTAATAGGCTGCTGACTTCCTTTCCAGGTTGTAGAGGCTCATTTCTTGGGCCATGTCACTTTCTCTGTGAGCTTTGCTCCTCTCTTAATACCAAAAAGTAGCAGCCTAGAGAGGAATGATTCATACAGTTGATGAAGCCATACATCTCTGGTTCTGCTGGTCATAAGAACACGTGTGGCTCTGTGAAAATAAGGCAAGCTGAATCAGAAAAACCACCTTTATGGAGGCTAACTGCAGTGCTGTTTTAATGGAATCTCAAAAGTTTGAAAGGTCATCTATTTCCAGCCCCCAGGCAGGCTCCAAAACCATATCCCTTTCTACATGATACATAAATGGAGAACCAAGTAACTGCTCTCTTCCATGCCCATGAATTCAACTGGAGGTGGACTGCTGCCAACTGAGAGTTACTTTCACCCCATTTATAGTTTCATAAAAGCTAGCTAAAGGTCTAGACAGAATTCATCCCAATAAAAGCTTTATTGGGATATAAAGGAATTAATTTGCTCCTAATAAAAATACAATCCTGAACCTCCCCTTGGTACGAGAAGAATGGTTCCCAAATGTGGGTTTAGTGAAGAATAAAGCACCTGTGGGTCTTTTTCATCCTTCTCATGTCCAGGCCCTGATATAGGGGGTCTGGTGGATCTGGGTCATTATGAAATCTTGAGGATTATTGTTCCAATGGGAGACCTTCCACAGGAAAAAATGGAGTAGGGCTGGATTGCAGAGTTGGGCTATTCTGAGATCCACAGTGCTCTGGGATGTCTGGCTTGAGGCACCTTTTTGAGAATTCCAGGTGAGTACTGGCCCCTGATTCTGTGGTCAGGCCTCTACTCTCTCCTATCATTCATGCTCAGTTTTTTAGAGGTCACACCTTTGCTTAGCATCACCCCCTGGAGCTCTTGCCTATTCAAACTGTCTTAATTCAGGGCCATACAGTGCCCAGCCAACTAGTTGCAAACTATAAAGTCTATGGCAATCTCTAGTTGCCTTCTTTTCTCCTGCCCTCTCTCTGTCACATATCAGTCTCTTTAGGCTTCCTGATGCTGCTTGTTTTACAAATTAAAGCACATTTTCCCTACTTATCTTTTGGGACTGGGAAACCTGGTTGGGACTGCTAACAACTTCACGACTTTGGGGAGATTTTAGAAGGCTGAATTTTGGATTGATCCCCAAGTGCTGCCTCTATGGCTCTGACAGTACCTGTACAGAGGGAGAGTAGCCTCTATAGGCTTCACAGACTCAAGATCTACCTGGGTCAGGAGTGGGCCCAGTACTTGAAGGAAAAAAAATACTTTCTTAGGCCTACTGACCTACTTTGTCAAGAATGAAGAGAGAGCCTGTGTCCTTGGAGGAATATGGTCACTCCACTGTCTCCAGGCTTCTAGGGAATAGTATTTTCACCCCTCTGCCCCCTGGCTTCCATTGAACAATATGGTAACTCCTTTGTCTCCATGCTCCAATGATTATTATGGTCACTCTTCTGCTCCCAGGCTTCCAATGAGTAATATGGTCACTCCTTTCCCTATATCCTTCCAGTGAGCAATAGAATCATTCCTCTGCCTTCATGCTTCCAGTGAGCAGTACGATCACTTCTCTTCCTCCATGCTTCTTGTGGCTTCCAATGGGAACTATGATCACTCCTCTGCCTCCATGCTTCCAGAGTAGCACAGCTCCCTTTTTCCAGTCCTCCTAATATGGGTCCTCCTTCTGCTTCTATGCTGGCAATGAGGCCCAATTCCCTCGACCTCACTTTCTAAGCGTATTACCACTTTATCATGACTGGTATCAGTCACTGGAACACCACATGTCCCAGACCCCCCCCCTCATATGATGTGTTACCCATGCTTTCCAAACCCACGTACATCTCCAATTCTGGTTCTATTTATCACTCTACCCAACTCTTGAAAACCTTTCCTGGTTTCTCTGGAATTCATCCTTCATCGTTGGTAAAGAAAAAAGTATGAATGACACTTGTCAAAAAAGGTGAGGTTGACTTTATTCAGAATGATCACTGTAAGTATCGGGACCACTGTAAAGGGGTTTTAGAGTGGGGTAGAAAGATTGGGCTTAAGTCTGGATATAGCTTTGGCAAGTGGAAGTTTATTGCCAAGGAAAGGCAAGAAACATCAAGAGGCATGGAGGTTCTGGCTAAATCGTTGTAATAGAATTCTTGCTGGAGAGAGACCAGAGTGGTCAGGCATTTCCTGGAGGATTGTGGAGGACAAGAAGCCTGGTCAAATGTGAAGGTGATCACACACTGAGTGTGGGGTCCCTGTTACAATGATTTAATGGACCTCTTGATAAAACTAGATTTTGCAGGAAGTTGTAGATGCTTTAGTAGACTGACCAAAGCTTGCTAAGCAAAAAATCTTTTTTGTTTTCAACAAAATCCCCTGAATCTGAAATACCTCTATGAGTGGAACCTAATGAACAAAATAAACAAGTAAAATAGAACCAGAGACATGAAAATAAGGAACAAACAGACAGCAACCAGAGGGGAAGGGGGAGGGGGATAAGAATGGAAAGAATGGGAAGGGTCTAGTCAAGGAACAAGTATAAAGAACCCATGGACATGAACAACAGGGTGGGGATTGACTGTGGGAGGGGGTGCAGGGCAGGGGAGAGTAACGGGGGAAAAACTGGGACAACTGTAATTGAACAACAATAAAATAAAAGGAAAGAATAAAATGAAATACCTCTGTGAAGAGTTTGTTATTTATTATTATTATTATTTTTTGCTGCATTTTCCCTGGGACACTGCTTCCCATAGCCTGGAGATTTTCTCCCACAACCTTCATTTCTTTGGTCCTGGAGATGTGTTGTAGCTCTTCTTGCTTGTTCTGGGCCTTTTTGGACCACTCTCTCTCTTCCTTCTTCAGGGATGCCATAGGAAGGCTATGTCACCCCTTTCCCCATTCTGCCCATTGCTGCCTTAATCACTCTTCCTTATCTCTCAAGTTCTGCTCCTGAGTCTTGGCCATTCCATTTAACACTGGTCCTGCCTCAGCCACTCATTGGACCTCCACTAGACCAATAACTGCAACTCGATTATAATCTTATTTTAAAGTCTTCCTCTCTTCTATATTCTGCCCCTTTTCTTCCCAGTCAAAATAAAATCTATTGACCTATGTATGTCTTGAGTGCCACTAACCCCCTCGTCTTCAGCTGAAATTTCATCTTTCTAAATCCCCCTACATTGCACACACTCCAATTCCCTTACTGCTTCCTTGCTTTGTTGTTCCTACTTGGCTAGATCTAAACCTGATTATGTCCAAAACTTGCCTCTGTGTCTACAACTGCACAGCTCACGCGCCTGGTGTAAAACATACACCCAGGATGACTGCTCTCACACAAACCTCCAGGAGGCTCCTATGTTGCCTGATGGCCCTTCTGTACTTCCTGAGTCCTTTGTCTCTCTCACTGTCCCGGAGGATGGTTTTATCACCTCTCATCCTTACTCAGTTGAAGACCTTCTTTCTAATCCTCTGAGAAAATTGAAGACTGTAGACATAACCTTCTGGATAAGGATATTTCATATCCAACCATCCTCCAGTATCTGAACCCCCTTGCTCTGCCTTCCATTCTGTTACTATGGATGGATCCATGTTTCTATCAAAGGTCAACTCTTCCTTTATGCATTAGAGTGGATCTCTGTTCACCTGCTCAAAGGTGTTTCTTCAGCAATTCTCCCCTTGTTACTGGAGCATCTTCATGAATATATATAGTCATTTTTTCCATAAAAAAACAAACACTTGTTTTCTGTCTCCATTTCCCTTCCATTTTTTCTCCATTTTTCTTCTTTTTTACAGAAACATTCTAACACACTTCTGTATACTCCTCTTTAATTCCTTTTCTTCCACTCTTTCTTAACATTATTATGATTGGGCTTGCACACCAACTGTTCCACAAACACCAGTTTCTCAATGTTCCCGTGATTTCTGTGTTGCTGAATCCAGTGATTTATTTCAATCTGCATCCTATTGAAACTTCTCGTGTTTAATCATTCCTTCTCACTTGGCTTTCAGACTCTGCAGACTCCTGGTTTTCTTCCTGTCTAACCAATCTCTCTTTTTCTGTTTTCACTACTAGTTCTATTCAACTTCTTAATAGTTGAACTCAAAGATTCATTCTGCCTTTTTTTCTGTATTGGTGATTTCATCTATTTTAATTAATTCCTTCCTTCCTTCTTTCCTTCCTTCAGTCCTTCATTCCTTCCTTTCATCCTTTCTTCCTTCCTTTGTCATTTTTCTTTTTTTTCTTATAGTAAGAATACTTAACAAGAGATCTATCCTTTTACAAAAATTTTAAGTGCACAATATGGTACAAAAGATCTCTATAACTTACTCATCTTTTACAACTAAAACTTTATACCCATTGAATAGCAACGACTCATTTCCCCCTTTTACCATCCCCTGGCAACCACCATTCTAGTTTTTCTTTCTATGAGTTTCACTATATGATGTGTATATATATGATATATATCTATATATATCACATATATGTGATATATGTGGAATCATGCAGTATATGTCCTTCTGTGATGGGTTTATTTCATTTAGCATAATGTCCTCCAGGTTTATCCATGCTATCATATTATCACATATGAAAGGATTTCCTTCCTTTTTTTTTTTTTTTTTTTTGAGAGAGAGAGAGAGGGAGGGAGAAGAGGGAGAGAAACACTGATGTGAGAAACATCTACTGATTACCTCTTGTACACATCCCAATCTGGGACCAAATTCTCAACCTAAGCATGTGCCCTGACCAGGGATGGAACCAGTGACCTTTAGCTTTGCAGGGTGATGCTCTACCAACTGAGCCACACTGAACAGGGCAGGATTTACTTTTTATTTGAGACTGAATAATATTTCATTGTATGTATATACCACATTTTCTTTAGCTACTCATTTATTACTAAACATTTAGGTTGTTATATATCTTGGCTATTATTAATAATGCTGCAATGAACACAGGTGTGCATATGCCCTTTTGAAATCCTAATTTCAATACCTTTGCATATATACCCAAAAGTGGGATCGCTGGATCATATGGTAGACAAGTGGGACTACATCAAGCTAAAAACCTTCTGCACAGCAAAAGAAGCTATCTATCAATAGAGTGAAAAGACAACCTATGAAACGAGAGAAAATACTTGCAAATCATATATCTGATAAGGAGTTAATATCCAAAGTATATAAAGAACTCATATATTTCTGAGACTCAATAGTAAGACAAACAAACCTGATTTAAAAATGGGCGAAGGACTTGAATAGATACTTCTCCAAAGAAGACATACAAATGGCCAACAGGTATATAAAAATCTCACTAATCATCAGGGAAATACAAATCAAAACCATGCTGAAAAAAATAATATCCACATTGACAACATCTCACACCTATTAAGATAGCTACTATCAAAAACAAAGTGTCAGCAAGGATGTACAGAAATTGGAACCCTGTACTCCACTGGGTGAAAATGTAAAATGGTGCAGGCACTATAAAAAATAGTATGAAAGTTCCTAAAAAAATTGTTTCATGTCTTTAAATAAAATCAACATGTTGATATACCCCCAAATTCATATCTCTGGCATAGACCTATCTCCTGATCTCCAGCCTGCCTCCTCAACTTTGGCACTTGAATATTTAATACACATCTTAGGCTTAATATATTTAAAACAGGTCCCTCCCCAAACTACCCCTACATATAGCCTTTGTTATCTTAGTTAATATCAGTTTCATTTTTTCGGGTGACAGGGTGAAATTTGGGGTCTTCTCTTCTTCCTTCTTGCCCTCACATTTAAATCCAATCTAATGGCAAATTCAGTTGGCTTTACCTTTAAATAATATTAAAAAATGCAACCATTTCTTCTGACCCCTCCACTACCACCCGGTTTCCAGTCTGCCATTTAGATGTCCTCAAGTGCTCCCCCTGCTTCTGCCTTTCGTTCCCTTTTAATGCCTGTTTAAGGTTTCATGCCACACTCCTCAAGCCTCTAAAGGCTCACTCTCTCAACCAGAGTAAAAACGGAATAAAGTCATTACAATTGCCAACAGAGCCTTTGCATTGTGCCCCCATCAGTTATAATGCATTTCTTATTTTTTTTTCTCCTTTTCCTCCCTCCTTCTCTGCTGCAGTCTCGCTGGATTCCCCACTGTGACTGGAACATGCCAGGCACTCTGCATCAAAGGTTTTGCGCTCACTGGCTGTTTCCCCTACCTGATTGCTCTTCCCCCAGCTATCTTTATAGCTTGCTCCCTTACTATTTTTTTCTCTACTCAAATGTTATCTTCCCAGTGAGATCTTCTCTTGCTCTTTCATCTAAAATACATTACCATTCCTGCAGATTCAACATCCATACACATACACACACCCCTCACGTTTTCTTACTGTCAATGGTTCTCTTTAGTACTCTTCACCTTCCAATATTCCATTTATTCTACTTATTACCTTTGTACCAATCCATGAGGACAGGGGTTTTTAGTCTCTTTTGTTCACTAGTGTGTCTCTTTTGCTCACTAGTGTGCCTCCAGACCCTAGAATAGTGTCTTGTCCTCAGTAAGGTTTGATGGATGGAAAAATAGAGGGTCTGAAATTAATCACTCATATTCTAATTAGAAACCCAAACAAAGACCTAGGTCTGCACCATGATTAGTGAACATCATCCCACCTTAGATAGTACTAGAAAATATCAAAACAGAAATTTCTTTAGACTGGACTTATAGGCTGAGTTCTGAAACTACCTAATGCCTTTGTACCTCTTACCCAAGTCCTCCTTCAACACAAATTCAGCTTCTGGTCTAGAAGAAAATTGAACAAATAATGCATACAAAGAGTGACACAATAGAAAAATACCCTGAGCCATGGAGAATATAAAAAGGGAAGTAGTTTGAGTCCAGGATTCCTGAGGAAGTCATTTAAGGTGAACTCTGAGGAAGTGACTAGGCATAGAGTGCTGGGGAAGTAAGAGAGAGCAGAAAGAAAGGTTTATTTATTCTTCTTTTGCACTAAATTCTTCAGAGAAGATTATAGCTCCTGAACTTACCTGAGACTTGGTTCAATTCCAAGGACACCATGTCTCCTTTAGGGGCTACTTAGTGTCCCCCTTTGCATGTCTTTGAGGAAGGAGAGGAGAAGGCAGAGATCTTTTGCATTTTGCCATTTACAAACAACCATGCCTATTGAATCTACTTCTGTGTTATCATTTCTCCTAGCATTTCTTTTCCACACACTATGTCATGCCCATGCCACCCTCAAAATCTCTGAAATTTTCAGTAAGTTCATTCATGACTGCACTGGTTGCAGATGGAAACTTCTCTATAATAACCTTGCGGTAGCATTTACTATGACCACTTTCTTCTTGTGAAAGCTCTCTGTTCCTACCCGCTGGCTTCCACCAGTAAACTTTCTCCTGCTTTCCCTTATACTACTCTTGCAATGCTTTTACTTTTCTTTTAGTGCCATCTCTGCTCTTGCCCATCAGGAGTTTAAACTGCCCTTCCATTCAAGAATGAAAAGCCTTCTTTTTTTCTTGTTTTGTTTTTAGAATGCATAAATTATAAAATTCCTATACTTGAAGGGGTAGGTAGTATAGCTTAAACAATTTCTCATTAAATTTTCTTCTGTCTACAAATATATATTGTGCTAAAACATTACCAGCCTTCCTGGAGTTATTTTTGCAGAGAGACACTTACTTTCAGGGACAGCAATGTCATCCTTGTGGCATGCTCTTGCCTGCTTGCTCTGTTTGCCCATTGGGGATTCACTTTATAATCTCTGGATTCTCCCTTGCAGACTGCCCCATGGTTCTTTCAGCATGTTCCATCAGAGAACATACCATGACTTTTTTGCATTCTCTGCTATCATGAAATCCATCCAAGGACATCTAAAAGATCTGACTTTGATTCTCTAGATCTGTCTAAATGTCTATAAACCACCCCTTGTGTCTTTATGTGAGGATTTCCTAGACAAATCTACTCCTCATCCTGAGTTTAGGAGAGAGAGCACCTCCTGGCAGTTCTTAACTTTGGGATCCTCCAGAATTTTCATTCCAGTTCCCTCTTATCTTCCATTTCCCCCTTTCTTAGTTGTCTCTGGATAAAGAGCCTGCTGTGATCTTTAGAAACAGTTAGGTCCAGTGCATTGCCCTTTCCTTTTTATAAAGGTCTGTTCAATTCTTTAACTTCCTTTCTAGCAAAATGACTCTCTTTTACAACTCAATATTCATCTATCCTCTTTCATTTAAGAAACAAAAGTTCTAACACTATACTTGTTCTGACTAGTAGCCAACACTTGTTTTTTTTGTTTGTTTTTGACTTAATTTTTTAAATGAAAATAATTTCTTTAGTGTCCAAATCAACAGCATTCTTAGAGACAATGCAATTTTTTTGGAATTTCCTTTAGGTTTTTTAGGTTTTGTTTTGCTTTTTTTTAAATCTCAACCTCAAAAGATAGCAGACCTACTATATGATAAACTCATCTATCTTTTGTATTAAGATCCTCTGATAACTCTAGATGTTGAGGCCACATGCTGGGTTTCTGAAAGTCACAAACTTTAGCAGAAATTATACAATTAATGATCCAGAATTAACATAAAGCTTCAGAGCAGAGAATCTTCCTATGTGCTTGAGGGCTTGTGTGCAGGCCTCCTGAATCCAAAAGGTAGTTCCATGAACAATAAGCCCGTTTGTATTGTATAAAGGGAAACAGAGTGTGGTCAGCTAACCTAGTGCTGCCCTCCATCCCTGCTCCCCATGGTAATGATACCAGAACAAAAAGTCTTACAAGTACACGTTCCCTGTAGTGTTTACAATTTATACTCCTAAATATGAAACACATGAAGGGGGGCAAAATGGATGGGGTTTCTGCCTAAAATCCCACACTCAAAATGATCCCCAACTCTTTGCTTTGTATCTTTTTGGGAAGCCTGTAGTCTTTAGGACACTTTAAGATTCACTAGAGGTGCCACTTGCTAAAAGATTTGATTCCCAGGAATCTACTTACCCAGAGCACCGAGTACAGCTCAGATGAGTGTTGAAGCCAGTGTCTGCTGCCATGATGTCACAGAGTTTGGCTTATTCATGTTGGACATTGTCTCTCAGATGACACTTGTCACTAGCTTGGCAATATTTTAAATAACAGTGTGCATTGGACATTTGGGAATGTACTCCAATAATTCCTTTTTTTTAACTTTCTTTTATTTTTTGGTTTTTTAATGACAGTTGTCCCATTTTTCCCTATTGCTCCCCCCACCCAGCCCATCCCTTCTCCCACAATCATATCCCTCCCCGTTGTCCATGTCCATGAGTCATTTATACACGTTCCTTGACTAGACCCTTCCCTTACTTATCCCCCTTCTCTCCTTCCCCGCTCCCCCCTACTGACTACGATTCTACTCTTTGTCCTATTTAGTTCGTTTGTGTTGCTCTTTAATTTCCTGTATTAGGTGATATCATATGATATTTTGCTTTCTTTGCCTGGCTTATTTCACTAAGCATAATTCTCTCTAGTTCCATCCATGTTGTCACAAATGGCAGGAGTTCCTTCTTTCTTTCTGCTACATAGTATTCCATTGCGTAAATGTACCACAGTTTTTTGATCCACTCATCTACAGATGGGCACTTAGACTGTTTCCAGCACTTAGCTATTGTAAACAGGGCTCTCACGTTGGTTCTGCATGATCGATAGTAAAACACCAAAAGTCCCAAACCTCCTGGAATGAGAAGGTAGGGTGCAGAGAAAGATATTTTTCCCCTTCCAGTGTCACATTTACCTTTTAGAGGAAAGATTCCATCCAAATGTGAGGAAGTTCAGAAACCAAGGATGCTAAGGAGGAGTCTTAGAGTAGTTTGTATCTTGGCAAGGCTAACAGGAGAATTTCCCTTTTGTTTGCATTTTCTCATCAGTGTTCCTTTTTCCAGAAAAAGTAGATCTCTTCTGTGCTTCTTGGAAAGCAGTACAACGTGGGTCTATAATGCATTGTGTTTTGGACTCTGAGAACACATAGTTCATTCTTTTTTTCCACAGTTTCTGTGTTGGTGAATTTGCCTACTTGCTAAAATTGATTTGTAATCCACAAGATAAGTACTTACAGTGCTTTTTCAGTAATTCATAGGCATGCACAGGGCAGCGAAAAGTGTGGACTGCCCACTGTGCATGTTCCTGGCTGTAAAATGAGGTGATGTGCTACCTTTCATACTGTAAACAGGGCTCTTTTCATGGTCTATTTAGTGCCAAGATTTTAATATCTTTGTTCTTTTAGTTGGCAATTTTTCTGCTTAAGTAGGCCCAAAGCCTAATGCTGAAGTGCTGTCTAGTGTTCCCAGGCACTAGAAGACTGATGTGCTTTATGAAGAAAATAAATTTGTTCAATGACCTTTATTCAGATATGACACATAGTGCTTTGGCTCAGAGAAGGAAAACTCTGATTCCAAAAAACCTCCGCTGCCTTGCGGCATACCTCTTCAGGGGAAAGGCTAAGGAGAAGGGAAACTCTGACTCCAAACCTCCGCTGCCTTGCGGCATACGTCCTCAGGGGAAAGGCTAAGGGAGTAAACCCCGACAGAAAATCTGGAGCCGGAGTCCCGAAGGCGGTTTGACGTTGTAGTCAACACCGGCAACTCCTGCGGCGCACCTGAAGCCAAGCTGTATTGACTCTGTCTTTCCCCTTGGATCCTTCAGCTGCGAAGAGAGGGGGGGTCTGCTGCATGGGCAACAGCAGACCCTCCATATCACCCTGCCCAGGCTTTGTAGCTTCACTGGAGAGGACACTCCAGCGTCATCGCAAGATGTTGACTTAACACGGGAGGAGACAGTTACCGGTTATAAGCTCATCCGATTGGCGAAGGAAACGAGCGCCAGGGGTCTCCTCTGACGGTGGGAGAGGTCATCGCACCTCACTGGACAGCTACCGCCCGCCTCAAGCTGGGCAGCCCCCAGCCAATTAGGTGCCGTCTCGCCATGGCTCACCTGCCCCACTGGGTGTGTGGGGATCAGAGAGGCGTCTCTTGAAAAGTGGGCCACAAAACACTCGCACCAGGCAATTCCAAGCAAACAACAAGAAAGAAGCCTCCAGCTCTTCGCCTCGCTAGCTGGAACATCAGGACCATGTGTCCCGGACTTACTGCAGACCTTCCGTGGATCAATGGTGCCAGGAAAACCGCCGTCATCGACAGGGAACTGGCACGACTAAACATCGACATTGCGGCTCTACAGGAGACCCGGTTGGCCGACAACGGAACTATCAGAGAAACCAACTACACCTTCTACTGGCAAGGGAAGTCTCCGGACCAACCAAGACAGCACGGTGTTGGGTTCGCTGTGAAGAACACGCTTGTTAACTCCATAGAGCCACCCACAGGAGGCACAGAGAGATTACTTACCCTCCGATTGTCAACAACTTTCGGCCCAGTCAGCATTCTTAGCGCGTATGCCCCAACCCTCTGCGCCACCACCGAAGAGAAAGAACAGTTCTACCATGCACTGGACGAAGCGTTATCCAAGATCCCCAGAAGTAACGCTCTTTATCTCCTTGGAGACTTCAATGCAAGAGTAGGAGCCGACCACATGGCCTGGCCCACCTGCCTCGGAAACTTTGGGAGAGGAAAGATCAATGAGAATGGTCAGCGACTGCTTGAGCTTTCGTGTCACCACGGCCTGTGCGTGACAAACACATTCTTCAAGTGCAAAGAGATCCACCAGGTGTCATGGAGGCACCCCCGCTCCCGCCACTGGCACCAGCTTGACCTCGTCATCACCAGAAGAACGGATATTGGCAGCACCCTCCTCACCCACAGCTGCCACAGTGCAGACTGCGACACGGACCATGCCCTCGTGGTAAGCAAGGTGCGCATAATGCCGAAGAGGTTGCACCACTCCAAGATGAAGGGTCGCCCACGCATCAACACCAGTTGTGCCAGCAACCCAGTTAAGACCCAGCAATTCATCAACAGGATGGAAGATGCACTCGGCGAGGGAATGGCGGCAGATGACATTATTGAATCCAATTGGCCACGTCTCCGCGACGCCATATACAACTCCGCCATTATTGCTTACGGGAAGAAAGAGCGGAAGAACGCTGACTGGTACGAGGTTCACTGGGAAGAAATGGAACCCGTGATCGAGGCTAAGAGGAAGGCCCTACTGGCTTACAAGGCCACGCCCACTCCCAGTACACTTCAAGCTCTACGGGCTGCCAGGAACAAAGTCCAGAAGACCGCCCGCCACTGTGCCAACACCTATTGGCTAAACCTGTGCAGAACCATCCAGGAAGCCACCGATATAGGCAACGCACGAGGAATGTATGAGGGTATCAAGAAGGCAACAGGCCCAATCCCCTCCAAGATCGCCCCACTTAAGTCCAAGACAGGTGAGGTCATCACTGACCAGGAACAGCAAATGCAGCGGTGGACCGAGCACTACCTCGAGCTGTACGCGACGAGGAACACCATAACAGACACTGCTCTTAACGCCATCCCAGACCTACCAGTCATGGAGGAGCTAGACACCCCACCTACTGCGGCAGAGCTCGGCAAAGCCATCGACCGCCTCGCTTGCGGAAAAGCACCAGGAAGCGACGGAATCCCTCCAGAAATCCTAAAGAGCGGGAAACCAGTCCTGCTACAGCCGCTCCACCATCTACTCTGTCTCTGCTGGAAGGAGGGTTACATCCCCCAGGATATGAGAGACGCCAACATTATCACCATGTACAAGAACAAAGGAGACCGCAGCGACTGCAACAACTACAGGGGCATCTCTCTCCTCAGCGTCGTCGGCAAAGTATTCGCCCGGGTCGCTCTTGCCCGCCTGCAGACCCTTGCTTCCCACGTCTACCCAGAGTCCCGGTGTGGCTTCAGAGCTGGCCGATCAACAGTGGACATGATCTTCTCCCTACGCCAGCTGCAGGAGAAGTGTCACGAGCAGCATAAACCACTCTACCTCACCTTTATCGACCTCACGAAGGCGTTTGATCTGGTCAGTCGAAGCGGTCTCTTCAGCTTGCTACGGAAGATTGGCTGTCCACCACATCTGCTTGCTGTGGTCATGTCCTTTCATGACAACATGCACAGCACGGTGTCCTACAACGGCGCAACCTCTGAGGCCTTCCCAGTCAGCAGCGGAGTAAAGCAGGGCTGCGTCCTCGCGCCTACGCTGTTCGGAATCTTCTTCTCCATGCTCCTCCAATACGCCTTTAAGGACTGCAGCGAGGGTGTCTTCATTCACACCAGATCCGATGGCAAGCTCTACAACCTGGCCCGTCTACGAGCCAAGACCAAAGTCAAAGAGGTGCTCATCCGTGAGATGCTCTTCGCCGACGACGCAGCCTTGACATCACACTCCGAAGAGGGACTCCAGCAGCTAGTCACTTGCCTTTCCCACGCATGCAAGGAGTTCGGACTAGCCATCAGCCTGACGAAGACGAACGTTATGGCTCAAGGCACGGGGACTCCCCCATGCATCACCATCGACGGATACACCCTGGAGGTTGTCAACGACTTCACTTACCTCGGGCCCACCATCTCGAGCTCTCTGTCAGTTGACTTGGAGGTCAACCGGAGAATCGCCAGGGCAGCCACAGTTATGGCCAATCTGAACCGGCGAGTGTGGAACAATTCCAGACTCACTGAGAAAACCAGACTGCGCATCTACCAAGCCTGCGTACTCAGCACCCTCCTCTATGGCAGCGAGACGTGGACCACTTACGCAAGGCACGAAAGGAAACTCAACAGCTTCCACATGAGGTGCCTGCGACGCATCCTGCATGTCGCCTGGCAGGATAAGGTTCCCAACACCGAGGTGCTGAAGCGAGCCAACATGAGCAGTTTGCATGCAGTTCTTAGTGAGAGACGCCTCAGGTGGCTTGGCCATGTCAAAAGAATGGATGCAGGCCGTGTTCCCAAAGACCTCCTCTACGGCGAGCTAGCTGAAGGCCAGAGGATGACAGGGCGCCCAAAACTGCGGTTCAAAGACATCTGCAAAAAGGATATGACACAATGCTCCATCAATCTCAACACATGGGAAGTTCAAGCAGACGACCGCCTAGCCTGGAGGCTCGCGGTTAGGCAAGGTACGTCATGCGCAGAGGCTGCGCGCAACGAGGAGGCGGTCCAGAAAAGATCGAGGCGGAAGCAGCGTCAACAGCAGCAACAACAGCCATCTGCCTTCACCTGTAACAAGTGCGGCAGGGATTGTCACTCCCGAGTCAGACTGCACAGCCATTCTCGGCGGTGGAGATAGACTCTCAAGAAGCTACGCCATCGTCTCTCGAGACGGACGGCTGCCGATGATGACACATAGTGCTGTTGACTGAGTTCAACGTTATTGAGTCAGCAATCTATATTTAGTTAAGTATCTTTCAACAGAAACACACATAAAACACAATATGTATTGATCAGTTCATGAAAATATTATAACCAGTGGCTTGCAGAATCCTAACGCTGTATATCCCCTAGGAGCAATAATTCAGTATTTGCAAAGCAGTGTTTGTGGTGACTTTATAAAACAGAACTCCTGTGAATAATGACAATCAACTCTATTTGATTAGAATGACAGTTGTAAAGGCTGGAATTTGTTTTCTAAATTTATGGGTATCAGTGAGGTTGGTAATGTAACAATACTATGGGCTTGGGCATTTGAGTAAAATAGGGTGCATGAAGAATACGATTGGATGAAATAAACTTTTTAAAAAAATAATTTGTTTGTTTGTTTGTTTATTTATTTATTTATTTTTACAGAGAGGGAAAAGGAGAAAGAGAGGGATAGAAACATCACTGTGTGGTTGCCTCTCACTTGCGCCCCCAACTGGGGACCTGATGTGCAACCTAGTCATGTGCCCTGATTGGGAATCGAACCAGCGACACTTGGTTCGTAGGTCGATTTTCAATCCACTAAGCCATAGCAGCCAGGGCCTAAACTTTTGAGAGGTTTCTAGTAGAGAGGGACCAAACTGACACTAAAAAAATCCAGGGCTGCTCTAGCTGAGTATCAGAATAAAAAAAAGTGAATAGAAAATGATTTGGATCTTTGGTCTTTAATTCAAGGTGAATTGACTTGGTACTTTAATTTCTCCTTAAGGTTTTAATAATGAAAGGCAATTTAAATTTTTGTTGCTGAAATTGGGATATTGTTATATTGTCATTTGGATTTTTTCAATTTTTATTGCTCTATCTAGATTTGTATTTGGGCATGTCTGAAGACTATAAGGAGATTAAGCCCTGGCTTTTTTTTTGGGAGGGGGGGTCAGTTGCAGAAATGTATTTGATATCCTTTGCTCATTTCACCCATTGAAGAGAAATTTGGGGATGCAAGCTGAATTTTTCTCTTCTTGAAATGGAGAAGTAGTTAGTGCTTTTCTGAACAGCCTTAAAACATAAAACCAGGACTTACTTCAATCAACTACTGATCACTTCTCCCAAAGGAGATAGTAACACTCAAGTAAGTCACAGGGCTTGACTGCTAAGTCCAAAGAGTTAAGAGAACTAACAGCTGGGTAATGTCAGAAAGTGCTTTAATTTCCCTTTTCATGTTTCCCAAGAGGTCTTATATTACTGATGAAATTGGGAGGGGTCTAACTTTCAAGGAGTTCCTCACTGAGGAGATATAGTTATTGCCCAAAATTCTGTGAGGGTGGGCAGCTCCTTAGCTCCTTCTGGTCTCTCCTTCTTTTCCCTACTCTATCCCCCCTTTTATGTAGCAGACACAGGTTTAACTTGTCCATATAATTAGAAGGGTAAATTAGGGTCTTATGGTTCCAAGGCTTGTGCTCAAAGAAGGAGGTAAGAGGATCTGCTTTTTTCCACCCGATCCAGACTTACTGTTAAAGTTGATTATATATCTTGGTCCATAGCATATGTCTTGTATTCATCACTAGCAAGAACCCACTAGCAGAGGACTGTGCTGAAGGTTTAATGTCAAGGGACTGACTCTGAGGGTGGTCTGAGGAGTTCAATATCACTAGTCAATAGGTAGAGGGCAAACTAAGTTCAATCTGCATATGTTTTCATTCCCAAAGGATCTGACTTGCAGAAGAGTTGGCACAACTTCATAACTTCTGCTTTCTACTTTATCTTTTTTAATTGGGCATCTGATTTAGTGCTTAAAAAACACCTGAGAATTAGGACCCAACACTGGAGAAGGGGGAAGACAGCAATGAGATGAAGCTCAGACCCCTTGGCCTTATAGGTGGGATTGAGGGTTCAGTGTGAAGAGGTGGCCTTAGGACATCAGGTTCCCCTATTCTGCAGCTGCAGTGAGGAATCTTGTAGGACTGTAACCTGACATGTGTGTACACAAGAAGCTGCTCCCATGGACAAAGTCACTGTGCATGAGAGCAGAAGCAACTTCTAGATCTTTGTTTTTAGGGAAGAGGAGGCTTTCCACAGACAAGGGTCTCACCATCTCACTTCCTCTTCAGGGCTGAGCCCATAAAGCAGATGCTGAGATGGGCAGATAGACTATGATTTCATAATGAAGTTCTTCCTAAACATTTGTTAAATGTGGCAGGGTGATAGATAATTTTGATTTTTTGTCTGCATTTTCCATTTATATATATTTTATTTATTAGAGATCATAGATATTACTGTATATTACAATACATGCTATATATTATACTATGTATTGTGACATTTTATGGTTTATATTTATTTTTATTATTATTACACATATCATTTTGTATTCATAAAAACATTTAATTTTTAAATAACTAGGATATAACACCTAGGATTCTGCAAAAGGTAGCATTTCCATGAAGTTCTGAAACATTTCGTATTTAATAAAAATTTAGAATTAATGAGTTGAAGTTTTTGGAGAGTGATAAGATTTGGTCTCTGGACAACTCAACTGAAATTAAACTAGAACTGAGCAAAGCCCTGTTCTCCAGTGTGTGGGTATCACTTATCATCATCACTTGTTGTTTTCACACAGATGAATTCAGTCATTGGACTTTAAGTTGAACCTTGGCTCTCCAAATCAGTTTCTTTGTCCCTATAGTTGCAATGTAACTTTAATGCCTTTCATGCCCTGAATAAAATTACTTGGTATGTTACTGGATTTTATTGAAACTATCCTTTTGTATGTCCTTCACTCATAACAACAAATATTTTCTTCATATATAAGGTATTTCCATAACATCTTCATCCTAAATAACACTGGAACATATCAGAACCTTCTAAAGAATGATGTCATTAAAATGGCAGAATAGAAGGTTTCTACCATCCTTACCTCAAAGAATATTGATTTAACAATCACTCATGGGTAGGAGTGCCTTTGTGGAAGTCTGTGAGTCCAGTGGAGAAGTTCTAATACACACACACACATGCACACACCCCTGAGACTGGACACATTGAAGAGGGTAAGAGGAACAGCTTTACTTTACCCACATCATGCCAGGCTGGCATGGCTCAGTGTTAAGAGATACCTTCTTGGCCCATGGTTTTCCCCTGGGGGAAAATAAGAGCATATATATTGGAAAGCCTCAGAATCTCTCAGAGGGATGGTAGAAGATATTTTCTTTGAGAAGCTAGTCAGTAGACTAGAAGAGATGACCAATTCTTCACATATGAAGACAAAATGCAAGACTTCAAAGATCATAAAATAGAAAAAAAAAAACACCACTGAAAGAACAAAATAATTTTCCAGTAACTGACCCCAAAGAAATAGAGATTTTTAATTTTCCTGATAAATAACTTAAAATTGCTATTTTAAGGAAGGTCAATGAGCTATAAGAAAATACAGAAATACAGTTCAACAAAATCAGGGAGAAAATGCATCAATAAAACATGAAGTTAAACAGTGAGACAGAAATCATAAAAAGCACCAAATAGAATTTTGGGGGCTGAACAATACAATGTATATAATAAAAAATGAAAAAGCATCCAAGCCTGGGGAAATAGAGCCGCATTGCTTCTGACTATGAAAGCAAGTGTGGGCTGGGGCGGAGGAAGAAGCTACCAGTCTCGAAAAGGAGGCAGCTTGCTTAGTACAGGAAGGGGGAGTAGTGCCTGGAAAAGCGGCGGCAACCAGCACTTTTCCCTCTCAGACCCCGACCCCACATACAGCACCAAAATGTGGTGAAATGGTCACCAGCACTAATGAATACCTAAGGCTCTGCCCCCTATAATGTTAAGAGGTGCGACAGTCCCACCCAAATCACAGAGGTAAATACAGAAAGATGAGGGGACAGAGAAGTACAACCCAGAAGTGGGGGCAGATCAAGGTCCCAGCGACACAACCAAGCAACCAGCAGATAGCACGCCTAACAGATCAGGAGATAGACAACTTAACAGATGCACTTTAAGGCACTGGTGATTAAGGTGCTCATAGGTTTGACAGCAAAGATTAAACAGGATGGGGAAAGAATGAAGGCTATCCTGGCTGAAATGAAAGAAAAGCCATACCAAACAATTGGTGAAAGAAAGCAAACCAGGTTCAAATCAGCAAATTGAAACATAAGGAAGAAAAAAACAGTCAACCAGTACAGAAGGAGGAAATGAAAATTTTAAAAAATGAGGAGAGGCTTAGAAACCTCTGGGACAGCTATAAATATGCCAACATCTGAATCATAGGGTTGCCAGAAGGTGAAGAGAGAGCGCAAGAAATTGAAAAATTCTGTGAAAAAATAGTGAAGGAAAACTTCCCAAATTTGGGGAATGAAATGAACATTGCGTCCAGGAGGCACAGAGAATCTCAAACAAACTAGACCCAGGGAATACCACACCAAAACACATCATAATCAAAATGCCAAAGATTAAGGATAAAGAGAGAATTTTAAAAGCAGCAAAGAGAAGAGGAGAATTACCTACAAAGGGGTACTTATAAGCATGTCAGCTGACTTCTCAAAAGAAACTTTGCAGGAAAGAAGGGACTGGAAGGAAATAATCAAACTGATGAAAAGCAAGGTACTACAACCAAAATTACTCTATCCAGCAAAGCTATCATTTAAAAAAGAAGGGCAGATAAAGTGCTTCCCAGACAAGGTAAAGCTGAAGGAGTTTATTATCACAGGCCATTATTAGAGAAATGTTAAAAAGACTTATTTAAGGAAAAGATAAAAAAATATGAATATTAAGATGAAAACAGTATCACAACTATCAACAGCAGAAGCTGGGGAATGGAAACAAAGGTAAACTAAGCAAGTGACTAGAGTGGGAACAGAATCAAAGGTATGGGGAGCATGTGGGAGGTCAGCTGGGAGGGGGAACAGGGGAGAGGGAGAGAAATGGTGCAGGAATTAAGAAGCATAATATTACAGTGGGAATGGACAGGGAGATGTTGAGAAGAGCTTTATGCACGACCCATGGACATGGACTAAGGGGGGAACTGCTGGATGGAGGGGAGCAAAGGAAAATAAATTGGGATAACTGTAACAGCATAATCAATAAAACACAAGAAAAAGAGCTCAGTTTTTGAAAAGATAAATGACTAAACTTTAGGTAGACTAAGAAAAAAAGAAAAATACTCATAATCATCAAGGAAAGAAGATAAATTTCAACTGATAACACAGAAATATAAAGGATGATAAGAGACTATTATGAACAATTATACACCAAGAAATTGGATAATCTAGATGAAATAGATGAATTTCTAGGAATATGCAATCTATAAGACTGAATCATGAAAAATAGAAATCTGAACAGACTGATAGCAAGTAAGAACCCTAAATAACTAATCATAAAAACATCCTAATTAAAAAGAAACAGGTCCATATGGTTGCATTGGTCTTGGTAAAAAATTATTCGATATGATACCAACAGAATAAGCAACAAAAGCAGAAATAAACAAGTGGGACCACATCAAACTGAAAAGCTCTGCACAGCAAAAGAAGCAATTGACAAAAAGAAAAGCCTAGCTATGGATGGGGAAAATATTTGCAAACCATATATCTAATAAGGGGTTAATATCCAAAATATATAAGGAACTATATAACTCACTAGCTAATAAAATAATAATAATAATGAAATTTTATTTTTTAAGTATATTTTATTGATTATGCTGTTATATTTGTCCCAAATTTTCCCCTTTGACCCTGTTTGCCTGGTACTCCCCTTCCCTCCAGCAATCCCCCTGTTAGTTCATGTCCATGGGTCATGCATGTAAATTCTTTGGCTTCTCCATTTACTATACTATTATTTTATTTTTAAGTATATTTTATTGATTATGTTGTTATAGTAGTCCCAAATGTTTTTCCCTTTCCTCCCCTCCGCCCAGTACCCACCTTCCCTCCAGCAGTTCCAGCCCCCTTAGTTCATGTCCGTGGATCATACATATAAGTTCTTTGGCTTCACCCTTTCCTATATTATTCTTAACTTCCCCGGATTTTGCACCAACCAATTATGCTTCTTAATCCCTGCATCATTTCCCCAATTCTCCCCCTTCTCCCTTCCAGCTAATAACCCTCTAAATGATTCCCATACCTATGATTGTGTGCCTATTCTTGTTTGCTTAGTTGGATTTTGTTTTTATTTTTTAGATTAAGTTGTTGATAGTTTTGAGTTTGTTGTCATTTTAGTGTTCATAGTTTTGATCTTATTTTTCTTAAATAAGTCCCTTTAACATTTCATAGAATAATGGCTTGCTGATGATCAACTTTTTTAGCTTTACCCTTTCTGGGAAGCACTTTATCTGCCCTTCCATTCTAAATGATAGCGTTGCTGGATAGTCATCTTGGTTGTAGGTCCTTGCTTTTCACCACATTAAATACTTCTTGCCAGTCCCTTTTTGCCTGCAAAGTTTATTTTGAGAAATCAGCTCATAGTCCTATAGGCCCTCTTTGTAGGTAACTCTGCTTTTCTCTTGCTGTTTTTAAGATTCTCTCATTATGTTTCACTTTTGGCATTTTGATTATGATGTGTCTTGGTGTGGTCCTCTTTGGGTCTAGCTTGTTTGGGACGTTCTGTGCTTCCTGAACTTGTGTGTCTATTTCCTTCACCAAATTTGGGAAGTTTTCCTTCATTATTTTTTCACATAAGCTTTTAATTTCTTGTTCTTCCTCTTCTCCTTCTGGCACCCCTATGATTTGGATGTTGGCACGTTTAAAATTGTCCCAGAGGTTCCTAATCCTCTCATTTTTTAAAAAAGTATATTTTATTGATTATGTTGTTACAATAGTTCCAATTTTTTCCCACTTTGCTTCCCTCTTCCCAGTACCCCTCTTCCCCCAGCAATCCCACAGCCCCTTAGTTCATGTCCATGGGTTGTGCATATAAGTTCCTTGGCTTCAACCTTTCCTATATTTATTTTTTTAGATTAATTAATTAATTTATTTTTATAGCAGTAAAAAATAACAATTCCCCTTCTCAGACTTAAGACCCATTATAATCTTATAAAGGACAGTGGGTGAAGGTCTTGTGCTCCTCTAGCTGCTTCAAGCTGGACATGGTCATTGTCCTACCTACCCTTGGGTCCAGAGATCCCTAATAAGAGTGCAGGTGTAGCCGGGGGGTGGCCTTTCCACATGGGGAAGGATCTTGCAGACTCCGAGTCAGTTGGCTGTCCCCAGCCAACAGCGTGCTTGGTTTAACAGGCTGGCATCCTTGTTGTATTAGACAATCACTCCGATAATGAAATCATAGGTTTAGGCTCTCCGGTTCAATTTTGCTCGTTTGTTTGTTTGTGTTATCTCCTCATTTTTTTCAATTGTTGTTTTCTTATTCTGTATTGGTTGACTTTTTTTTCTGCCTTATCTACCAAATCCTTGACTTGAACCCTGGTTTCCTTCCATTCACCATTGGTTTTGTGTGGATTATCCTTTGTTTCACTTAGCAGAGCCTTCACTTCTTCCCTTATGCATTTGCTGTACTCAAGCATATCTGTCAAGCCTGTGAGCATCTTTACCACCAGTGTTTTGAACTCCACATATGTCAGGTTGGCTATCTCCTCATCTGTTAGGTTGGCTGTCTCCTCATCGCTTAGTTCTCCCACTGGAACCTTGATCTGTTTCTCATTTTGGGCCACACTTCTCTGTCTCCTCATTCTGACAGGCTCCTGTGTTTGTTTGCTTCTGTATCCCAGGTAGAGCTGTTGCTCCTGTTACATTGCAAGGAGTGGATCCTTAGGGATTCATCTGTACAGAGCGACCTGTTTCATCACGTTGTGGGGGAGGGGTTCGAGAGGGAACAATGCTGCCTGTCCAGCAGTCACCCCTTTTCCAGGCACTTCTCCCACTTCTGCACCAGACTGGCACCCCTCTAGCTGCTGCCTGGGTGGGACATTCTAGGATGAATATTTCTTCTTCATATCTTTGTTTGCTGGACTTCCATGCAGTTTGATTTTCTGGAACTTCTGGTTGTGTCTAGTTTTGAGGTAGTTGTATTCCTTCTTAGTTTTGGAGAGAAATGCAGTGTGTCTGTCTATGCCTCCATCTTGGCCAGAAGTACCCCCGTTGTGCTTCTTAATCCCTGCACCATTTCCCCATTTCTCCTCCTGCTCCCTCCCAGCTTATAACCCTCCAAATGATCCCCATACCTATGATTCTGTTCCTATTCTGGTTGTTTGCTTAGTTTATTTTTGTTTTTTAGATTCAGTTGTTGATAGTTTGAGTCTGTTGTCACTTTAATTTTAATGGGTTTGATCATCTTCTTTTTCTTAAGTAAGTCCCTTTAGTATTTTATGTAATAATGGCTTGGTGATGATAAATTCCTTTAACTTTACCTTGTCTGGGAAGCACTTTATCTACCCTTCCATTATAGATGGTAGCTTTCCTAGATAGAGTAATCTAGGCTGTAGGTCTTTGTTTTTCATCACTTTAAATACTTCTTGCCAGCGCCTTTTTACTTGCAAAGTTTCTTTTGAGAAATCAGCTGATAGTCTTATGGGGATTCCTTTGTAGGTAACTCTCTGCTTTTCTCTTGGTGCTTTTAAGATTCTCTCTTTATCTTTAAACTTTATCATTTTAATGATGATGTGTTTTGGTGTCTTCCTTTTTGGGTACAACATGTTGGGGACTCTCTGTGCTTCATGGGTTTTTATGTCCATTTTCTCTGCCAAATTATTTAAGTATTATTTCATTATTTTTTCAAATAACTTTTCAATTTCTTGCTTTTCCTAGTCTCTTTCTGGCACTCCTATGATGTGGTTTGCTACATTTAAAGTTGTCCCAGAGGATCTTAACCTCTCTTTGTTTTTTTTTTTCTTCTTCTTTCCTTCTTTCTTTTTTTCTGTCTTTTTTTTTCATTCTTGTTTCTTCTTTTTGTTCTGGTTGAATGTTTATTTCTTCTTTTTCTTCCAAATCATTTACTTGAATTTTGGCTTCCTTCCCTTTACTGCCAATTCCTTGTATATTTTTCTTAATTTCACTTTGTGCAGCCTTCATTTCTTTATTATTATTATTTTTTTACTGTACTCTATGAGTTCTCTGAGCATCTTTATCATCAGTGTTTTGAACTCTGCATCTGATAAGTTAACTATCTCCATTTCATTTCATTCTTTTTCTGGGGTTTTGTTCCATTCTTTCATTTGGGCCATATTTCTTTGCCCCCTCAATTTGGCAGCATCCCTGTGTTTGTTTCTGTGTATTAGGTAGAGCTGCTTTTATGCCCCATCTTAGTAGCAAGGCCTATGTAGCAAACGCACCTGTAAATTGTGTGGATCAAGGAGTCCTAGGTAATGACCAGAGAACATGAAGAAGTATTTTTCTAAAGAAGACATAGAAATGACCACCAAGTACATGAAAAAATGCTTGATATCACTAATCATCAGGAAAATGCAAATTAATGAGACATCACCTCACATCTTTTAGAATGTCTATAATCAAAGATGTTGGCTCACAGTACACTCTTCTTTAAATCTTCTCTAGAGAAAAATAATTGATGAATAGCTCTATCTTAAGTAACTGCAGGCCTTTAAAAATTTTTTAAAGCATGTTTATTTTTCTGCACATATTTTATGTACCTACTATATGGCAGACAACATGTACTTGATAAAGTTTTTTTATAATATTTTGGGAAACATGTTGGAAGTTTACAAGATAAATTATTCTGAAGAGATTAATGGCCAATGGGTCAAATCAAGAGACCATGTTTTACCAAAAAAGCCATTGCTCCACTGACAAAAGCACTGAGTTATTTCCCATAAAATGAGAAACTGTACATTAGTAACATTAACCTTGACTATAAATCTTCAAAATTTTTTTGTGAGATGTTTTTATAACCAATTTTGGGTCTTTAATATCACTGTACCTTCCACCCATCATACATTCACAGTGATGATGAGAAAATGACAGCTGCCAGAAACATAATTTCCAGAATCATCTAACTGTGCCAAATCCTTGTCTCAACTGTTTTGTACATGGACATGCTCACCTGCTGAAGTGTCAGGAGCTACTAAGAGGGTGTCCAGATTTCAAAGGGTGCATTTTCTCAAAGTGGTCTTTCTTTTGACAGAGTCTGCATTTTCATATTGTTGAATGCACTTAGTAAATTGTCACAACCTGAGGAGGTATTAGTGAATCTTAATTAATTTACAGGTTAAATTTTTCTGGATCAAGCATTCTTTTTAAGAACTCTTTGTAACAAATAATTCTGTATAAGATAACTAGCTATATATAGATAGTAATAACTTAAAAGGAACAAAAGGGTGTGGTTGAATTATGTCACCTAATTGCGAAATCATGTTTCATAGAATTTTTAGAATTTGTATCAAATATCTCAACACTTTCATTCAGGTTAAAATACAGACCTACTTATATTAAGTCCAATGCTTTTGCCAAGTATTATATTTGTCTTTCAATTTGAGCAGCTAGTTCTTCCCCCTAACATAGCATATAGCACTAAACAATCATGAAACTTTTGCGTCCAGTGTGGATTAACTTTCAGAATTCTCCTCAACATAGTATTCTAGGATACCACTGCCAAAGGACCAGAGTTGACAAAAAATTGGAATCTACTAGTCATTCTTAATATTTTTAGCCTTCTCCTTTTTTAAAAAACCAGCTGACCACGTTACAGTATAGTAACATGTAAGATGATAATTTGAGAAAATATTTATTAGAGAGCTTGATGTGTGACTCTTAGAGCCATACACATATAACATTTGATATGACTTATTGCTGTAAAGATGGAGATTAATGAAAATCCAGGAAAAGGCAGGAAGCGTTCCTGGATATGTGTGCATATAAGAGGCTGGGGTGTGGAAATGAGTGCCAGAAGCAGGGAGGTAGCAAGAAGTAAGATGACATCAGAATTTTAGATATAAGGAACTAGAAATAGAGAAGAAAAGTAGCAAGAAAAGTTTATGGGGATAATTTAACTTTAGGTGCAGTAAGTTGCTTGAGTAAAAAACTCATCTGCATTTTGCCTTCAAAACAGCCAGAAATAAAAGCTTGGGCAGAGGAAGAAAGATCTGAAATGGAGATGTGCATCTGAAAGCCATCTACAGGGCAGGTGTAAAATCATGAGGTAAGTGAGGCCACAAGTGGGGACAGCAAGGCTGTGAAAAAGAGATAACTTAGATGGAGAAAGTAGATATGGTGCTCTGACTAAGCCAGGATGAATGACCACAGGTAAATGCTGGTTAAAAAAATGAAACACGTAAGAGACTTACTTTTCTGAGAAGTAGGTGGTTTCTGAGAAATGTAAGATGTAAAGACAGAATTACTCTCTTTAGAAAAGAGAGATTATAGAGGTAGACTGATAGCAGAAGAAAAAGATCTGACAAAGTGCTTACTAAATTTGAGATCATTAGTGACTTTAGAATTAAAACCTTGGGTCTCTTTCCACCTCTCTTTTAGGCAAGCTTCTAATTTTTCATTATGTACCAATAATTCTATGGAAAAAAATATCATGGTAGACAATAATTATCTCCTCAGACCTCTTATCATCTAGCATTTCACTAACATTTGACAATGTCATCACTTTCTTTTAACTCCACTTGTTTTGGGGTTTTTGAGGAGCAAGCCAGTCTTGGTTTTCTGTTAACTATTTGACTGCTTTTCCAGGCATCTTTAGCCTCCTTTCCCTTTCCATGGCTGTTCAGTGTTAAAGTTTCCCAAAGCTCTATGCTAATTCTTATTTTCTTCTCACTTTACAGGCTCTCTCTGACTCCATCTACATCTATACAATAATTTAAATACAAACAACTCCCAAGTTTATATATATAGCCTCAATTTTTCTCTTGAGTTCATAGATTAAGCTGCCTACTTGATTTTCACTGAAATATCTTAATGTTTCTCCCAACTCAAAATTTCTAAAATTAAATTCAAGTTATCTTCCCCCCAACACAAAACAAGCAAGACATGGTCATCTCCCTGTGTTGCATAGCTTAATACATGGTATTTTGTGAAATATGGGAACCTCTCTTTTTTCCTCACACCAATTTAAGTCCTGCTAATTTTAACTCTCACATTCCTTTTTTTCCCACCTGTACTACTACCACCTTAGTTCAAGCTATCCACAGCTATCACCATCTCTATTGAAATAAGTTTATTAATTACTAATTTTTCTGTTTTAAACATTGCCTTCAAGTTCTTTGATATGTATCCCATTGAGAAATGATGTCTGTGTTCTAGCCCCTTCAATGTGGGCGTACTTGGGACTACATTGCACTATACAGCATCATAAAATTAGCACTGCATGACTTTGGAGTTGGGTTATAAAAGGCAATGGTGCTTCACCTTACTTGCTGGAACACTGATGTTGAAACCCTAAAATGATGAAGTCAATATGCTGTTATGAAACCAAACCATGTGGAAAGGCCACATGCAGGCATTTTAGTTGGCACTTCTAGTCTTTCTGTTATCTTAGTCAATGCCCAGATAAGTGAGTGAGCAAGACTTTGAGGTGATTCCAGCTTCTGCATGTCATTCACAATCAATTTTTGAGTCTTTTCAGCTAAGGCCCCAGATATTGTAAAGAAGCAGCAAGCCATTCCTTTCCTCCTTTTCCACCCTATTCCACTTTTCTGCCTTGTACCCTCCAAGACTTGTCCAAGTCTCAGAAACACTAAGTTAGTCAGCATAATAAAAATGTTGTTCTAAGCTCATAAATTTTGGAGTAATTTTTTATGCAGCAATAGTAACTGAAACACTGACATGTTCCATTTATCTCCACATTTCTAATTTGTTCTTGACACTGTATAGCCAGAGTAACCTCTTAACACTCTTCAATTGTGTTCCACTGCTCTTAGACAACAGATCAACATTGTTAGCATGACCTTGAGGACTTGACAAGGCATGTCCATCCTCATCCTGTAGCATGCAACCTTAGCTCTCCATTTTCCAGTCATACTGCCCTTCTTTCAGCTCTTTGTATGTCTGTGGTCTCCTTTATCTACAATGCTTTCCCTTCCTCTGTTCACCCTATAATGGCAATTCATCCTACAAGTTACAGATCAATTGTGCTTCCTCAGGGAACAAGCCATGTGTCTTCTCTTTCTATTTCTATTCAATATTATACTAGAGGTCCTAGGCAGTGTAATAAGGCAAAAGATAAAATACATGAAAATTAGAAAAAAAGTAAAATTGTTTCTTTTTTTCTAAAGAAATGAGTGTATATAAAAAAGTTTACTCAAAGAAATTTAAAACATAAAAGCTTTAAGACTAATAAGTGAATTTACAATAATATGTAAGATCAATATATTGAAATAATTGTTTTTCATAAACTCACGGTAAATAGTTAAAAATATTTTAAAAAATGAATATTATATACAATGTGTGTGAAACCTTTACAGTTCAAACTTAGAAACATTGCTGAGAGAAATTAAAGTAGATATAAATAAATGAAGATATATGACATGTTTATGGATTGAAAGCATAAATAATTATAATATGCCCATTCTTTTAAAATTAATCTACTGATTCAATGTAATACAAACCAAAATTCCATGACTATTTTTCCATAAATTTGCAAGCTGATTTTATAGTTTACATAAAAATATAAAATACCTAGAATAGACAAAATAATTTTGAAGAAAAAAAAAGTTAAAAGACATTTTACCTGATTTTAATACATACCCTGAAGTCACGGTAATCAAGACAGTAGAGAGCTCAGAAATAGACCCATACATATATGGTTTTGACCAAGACACCATAATACTTTATTGAGAAAAAGACTTTTCAAAGAAGAGCTGAATATCTATATAGAATAAAGATCAACTTAAGTTCCTATTTTACATTATGTAAAAACTTTAAAATAAATTATAGACTAAAATTCAAAACTACAAGTACAGTACTCCTATAGGAAAACATAGGAAAAAATTATTTTCCAGCCTTGGGATATGTAAAGATTTCTTAGAGATGACCCAAAAAGCATTAGCTAAAAAAGAAAAAAATTCATTAGACTTTATCAAAATTAAAAACTTCTGCACCTTAATATTTATGAAAGCATTCATTATCCATAATAGCCAAAGTAGAAACAAGCCAAATGTCCATTAGTTGGTGAATGGATAAACAAATTTTGTGTATCCAGGCAAAGGAATACTATTTAGCAATGGGAAAAAAATGAAGTACTGATACATAGTAGAACAGGAGGAACCTCAAAAACACCGTGGTAAATGAGAGAAGTCAGTGCAAAAGCCACATGTTGTATGTTTGCATTTATATAATGCCTAGAGTAGGCATATCTACTGAGACAGAAAGCAGATGTGGTTGCCTGGGCTTGGAGTGAGAAAGTGATTAACTTTAAAAGAGCCTGAACTGTCTTGTTGGGGTAATGAAAATGTTCTAAAACTGGGTTATGGTGATCGCATACAACTTACTAACTTTATTAAAATTCACTTAATTATACACTTATAATAAGTGAATTTTGTGGAATTAAATTACAACTCAATACAATTGTTAAAACTAATTTAAAATTTCTGCTCATAAGAAGACAATTTTAAGATAATGAATAGGCAAATCACAGAAGAGAAAAAATAGTCATCAAAACTTATATTTGACAGAGGTATTTATCCAGGATGTATCATGAGCTCTTACAACTTAATAATAAAAGGACAGACAACCCAGTTGAAAAACAGACAAAACACTTGAGTAGGTATTTCACAAAAGAAGGTAGTCTAACCACCAAAAAGCATCATAGAGGTGATGATCATTTGTCATCCAAGAAATACAAATCCAAAGCACAATAAGATCATTAAATAACCACTAGAATGGCTGAAAGAAACACCCAAACCTGAAAGCATTACATAGGTGTTGACGTGGAGCAACTTCAGCTTTTAAATATTGCTGTTTGGAATTTAAATGGCACAATCACTATGGCATCTACACATTCAGTTATGCATATGTCTCCTATGACCCTGCAATTCCATTTTTAGGTGTACAATCGAGTGAAATACAAACATATATCCACAAATAGGTATGACAAAATATTTTAGCTTCTTTTAAAAATAATATCTCTAAATTACAGTTAGAAGTTTATCAAGAGGAGAGCAAATAAACAAATTGTGATAAATGAATATAATCACTACTACTCAGAGATAAATAGGAATGAATTCTTCAAACCCATGACAACATGCATGAATGCCAGAAACATTATGCTGAGCCAAAATACCCAGACACAGAGTAGTTTTGATGATGTTTTTATTTATTTGAATTTCTAGAAAAGAAAAATTAAATCTATTGGGGTAGAAATATGAACAGTGGTTTCCATAACAGGGTAAGGAAATGGGAGTGGTAGAAATTGGGGTGGTATGGTGGTAGTCAGCCTCCAAGATGGCCCCCAATAATTCCTGCCTCCTGATATTTATGATTTTGTGTAACTTCCTACTACATTAGACCAGAGCTGGCCCATGGGACCAATAGAATAAGGCAAAGATGATGGCATGGCATAGCACTTCTGAGATTAGGTTATAGACACCGTGGCTTGTCTTATATTCTCTCTCTCTCCTCTCTCTCTCTCTCTCTCTCTCTCTCTCTCTCTCTCTCTCTCTCTCACTTACTCTTGATCATGTTATGAATATCTCTATGGAGAGAGACCAAGCTGATGAGGAACTAAGCCTCTTGGCAACAATTGAGTGAGTTTGGACATGAACCCTCCAGTTCTATTCAAGTCCGTAGAGACTGTGATCAAGGCCACCAGTTTGACTGAAACCTTATGAGAAAGCCTGAGCCAGCACTACCCAGCTAATCTACTCCCAGATTCCTGAACCCCAGAAACCATGGGAGGTAATAAAACAGAATGCTTTGCCTTTTAAGTTGCTGAGTTTGGGAGGCAATTTGTTATTCACCAAGATATAACTGATACAGGTTGGCATAGGGGAGCTTTTATGGGTAATGGAAAAGGTCTATATCTTGACTGAGGCATTGGTTATACATGTTTATGTATTTGTCAAAAACCATAGTACTATACACTTAAGATCTGTGAATTTATGTAAATTTTATGTATATAAAAATACTTAGGCTTAAAAAGTTTCTTCCAGTGCTGGAGCACATGAAGAGGTGACAATGACTTCTCAGAGATGAATTTATATAAAGTTTGGTGTATTTCACAAATTTTCTAGAATATGTGTGGTTTCTCAAAAAATGTAGTTGATGGATTTCCATGCAAATATGCAACAAGAGACAGCTCGGGTGGCGCGGGTTGTGCTAGAAGGATATAATTATGAATGAATCTAGGGACAAAATCTTTAACTAACACAAGGGGCACCTAAAAAGTAGATGCTATTGATCCACATGTCCTATGCCATACTTTGTAACACATGAGCAAACCCATCAGGTCTATTCTCTGGCCAGCAGGTCGAATGGTGAGAATGTTTCTGAAAATAGGTACCCAGTATGAAAGCATAATTCTCAAATTGTAAATTATAAGTTCCACATGAATAGATAGGGCCTGTCAAAATTTAATTGGTGAAGGAACCAATCGAATGTCAGGACTGAGTCTATAAGGTTATGAGAAACTGGAATTTATATAAGAAGTGGGGAAAGAAATGCGGAGATAATACTGCTAATTAGATACAAAATAGCATAGGCCATTTTTTTCACTGTTATTTTATGTACCAAACAGGAACAAAAACTTGTCTCGGTTATCAGTTTTCTACAATGTAATCTCTAACTTTACAGGGTTGCAAAACAGACGAGCTCTAATCAATTTTGAGTCAAAATTATATTTTTGAGAAAATATAATGATTCTCAGACTGGCTTATTAGAAAATGTTATAATATTTATTTATTTATGCCTTTTTCAGTATTTCTTAAACACCAATAAACCTTTTTTTTTTTTCTTTCTTCAATTAGCAGTATCCCATTCATTTTTCTGTTTGGTGTTCCATGGAGCAAATATGCTGGGAACAGAGTTAGCTGAGCAGAGAATATACAGGAAGGAATAGGAAGCCAGTGAAATGGTCCAGGTTATGGGTGATGCATGTCTGAATAGGATGTTGGACATCTTAGGGAGATGCCATGTTGTTAGCATCAATAAGATCTGGCACTTTGTTGAACATGAGTGAGCGACAAAGGAGAAGATTACAATGTCTTGAGTCAGGGGGCCAGAGGAACATTAGTGAAAACAGAGACCTTCTACACTTATGGACAGAGAGAGGGAGTGGGGAGCTAGGAAGAGAAGTCAGTGAGGCCACAAAAGGAAGTAACAACTTCACTTGGTACCCTGTCTAATGGTTTAAGGCATGGGCACTAGAGTCATATAGATAAGGGTTTAACTCTTAGTTGAGCTGCATGTCCTTTTGGGCAAGTTATGCCGTCTAAGTCTCAGTTTTCTCTTTTTTTGGTTAAGTATATTTTATTGATTATGTTGTTACAGTAGTCCTAATTTTTTCCCTTTGCTCCCCTCTACCCAGTACCCCACTTCCCACCAACAATCCTACCTCCCTTAGTTCATGTCCATGGGTCATGCATGTAAGTTCTTTGGCTTCACCCTTTCCTGTATTATTCTTAACTTTCCCCTGCCTATTTTGTACCATCCAATTATGCTTCTTAATCCCTAAATCATTTCCCCATTTCTCCCCCTTCCCCGTCTCAGCTGATAACCCTCCAAATGACACCCATACCTATGTTTCTGTTCCTATTCTGGTTTGCTTAGTTGGGTTTTATTTTCATTTTTTAGATTCAGTTGTTGATAGTTGTGAGTTTGTTGCCATTTTAATGTTCATAATTTTGATTTTCTTTTTAAGTAAGTCCCTTTGACATTTCATATAATAATAGCTTGGTGATGATGAACTCCTTTAGCTTTACCTTGTCTGGAAAGCACTTTGTCTGCCCTTCCATTCTAAATGATAACTTTGCTGGATAGAGTAATCTTGGTTGTAAGTCCTTGCTTTTCATCACCTTGAATACTTCTTGTCATCCCCTACTTGCCTGAAAAGTTTCTTGTGAGAAATAAGCTGAAAGTCTTATAAGCACCCCTTTGTAGGTAACTCTCTGCTTTTCTCTTGCTGCTTTTAAGACTCTCTCTTTATCTTTCACCTTTGGCATTTTAATGATGATGTGTCTTGGTGTGGTCCTTTTTGAGTCTAGCTTGTTTGAGATTCTCTGTGCTTCCTGGGCTTGTATGTCTATTTCCTTCACCAAATTTGGGAAGTTTTCCTTCATTATTTTTTCACATAAGCTCTCAATTTCTTGCTCTTCCTCTTCTCCTTCTGGTACCCCTATGATTTGGATGTTGGCATGTTTAAAGTTGTCCCAGAGGTTCCTAAGCCTCTTCTCTTTTGTTTCAATTCTTGTTTCTTTATTCTTAACTGTTTGACTGTTTTTTCTTCCTTATGTTCCAAATCATTGATTTGAACCCCAGTTTCCTTCCCTTCACCATTGGTTTTGTGTGGATTTTCCTCCATTTAATTTAACATAGCCTTCACTTCTTCCCTTATGCATTTGCCATACTCAAACATATCTGTAAAGCCTGTGAGCGTCTTTATCACCAGTGTTTTGAACTCTGCATCTTTTAGGTTGGCTATCTCCTTGTCGCTTGGTTCTCCCACAGGAACCTTGATCCATTCCCCCTTTTGGACCATACTTCTTTGTCTCCTCATCTTGAGAAGCTCCTGTGTTTGTTTGCCTGTAACTTAGGTAAAGCCATTGCTCCTGTTACATTGTAAGGGTCGGAGCCTTAGGTATTTGTTAGTACAGGATGATCTGTTTCACCACGTTGTGGCACTGTATGTGGGGGAGGGATCTGAGAAGGTGCAATGCCACTTGCTCAGCACTTGCCCTTTTTCCAGGCACTTCTCCCACTTCCATATGGGACTAGTACTTCTCTAGCTGTTGCTCTGGCCCTTGTTCCCAGAGTGGGTGGGTCTGCGGATATTCTAGTACCATGGGGGCTCTTTAACCAAGGGGATTCTCCTGAGAGATCAGCAGTTTCTTCTTCCGCCCCACCCCGCACTGGTTTGCACAGTCAGAAACAATGAGGCTTTATTTTCCCTGACGCTGGGACCATGAGCTGCATGGTCTGGGGTGGTGCTGGGAGCACTCCCCAGGTGTCTCTCCCAACTTTTTAAAATGTATGACTGCAGTTTCTACCAACCCACTGCTGCTGCCACCACACTGCATCTCTCTGCCCTGGTTCTGACCCTCCTTCCTGTCTTGATGAGTATTTCTTTTTTATATCTTTGTTTTTTGGACTTCCATGCAGCCTGATTTTCTGAAACTTTTGGCTGTCTCTAGTTTTGAGGTAGTTGTATTCCTTCTTAGTTGTGGAGGGAGGCACAGCGTGTGTGTCTAGACCTCAATCTTGGCCAGAAGTCCAGTTTCTTCTCTTATAAAATAGGAAAATAATAGCTTATCCCATGAGTTGTCATAAAGATTATATTAAAACAGTCTGCACATGTTCAGCACAGTGCTTGCCACATAATAGCAAGGTGGCAATGACATAGAAGGTGTGCTCTCACAGAGACCTAGCATGGAAGGAAAGGTCCAGAAGACGATGTGTAAAGATAAATTAAGGAGGATGGAGACTGAGACAAGCTCACTGGATTTTGTGTTTAGGATGTTATAAGGTTCACTTAAAACAATTTTAAGAGAATGGCAGGCTCGGTAACCAGATTTCAGGGTTAAGCTGTGAGTAGGTAGTGAAAAGGTGGAAACAATGAATGTAGAGATGACTTTTTGGTGATATAGAGAAGGCAAGTGATGGGGAGCAGAATAAGCCACCCCAAAATATACCTCTTTAGCATGTGGATTATTTTGAGCTGAAAGCAGTGAAGACCCAGTAGACTGAGGAAAAACTTTTTGCCTCCCCCTTAACTGCCTAAAAGAAATTGGAGAAGGGGCCTCTACCATGAAGAGAGAAATCACCAGAGACAACTTTTTATACCTGAGAGATTACTCTGCATGGCAGGGCTAACATTTGTTTATCAAACATTTTTTTCTTTCACCTTCCTGTGAATTGTCTTTGAAGTCCTAGACTCCCCTATCCGTTTCCTTAGCTCAGGATGGTACATAAACTTTAATTGCCTCGCTGCCTTTGAGTTTCTTATCTTTGTAGGGCTTCCATGTATATGAAGTTAATTTTTTTCTCTCCTGTTACTCTGTCTTTTTATTATAATTTCAAGGGTATGGTCTTCAGCCAAGAACCTAGAGGGTAGAGGAGAAAATTGTTTTTTCCCTCACACATAAACCTAGTATATAAATCAGGGAGTGACAAACTGAGAATATTCTTTGTTTTAATTTTTTTTCCTTAGAGTTAAAAAGGCTGGGATATGTGCGTAGAGGAAGGAATGACAGGTGGCATACAATTTTGAGGAGATGAGAATGGAGCGGGTCAACAAAAACTTTTCTTTGTGAGAGGGGAAGAAAGAGAAAAAATGGGTGACAACAAAGAGATTTTTGGTTGAAGAAAAGTGCAGTGAAATATTTATTTATTTAAACATTATAGTAAAAGAGGAGACAAGCTAGTCTGCAGAGACTGGTGGAGCTGCGGTGGGTACTTGAGGAGGGTGGGTGACTCTGATAAGGAGACCATTAGAAGTGAATAAAAGGATGAGAAGCAGGCATGAGGGCTGGTTAGTAACAGAGGAGAGGTGCCAAGCAGCATATGTAAACAAGAATGGACTGAGGAGGAGCATGACTAAGGTCAAAACATAGTGTTGCTTTAGGAGGAGTGAATGAGTTAGACCTACAGCAGACTGGAAGGGTTGGCCAGCAGAGAACTTTTCAGAATTCAGTTTTAACATCAAGGATAATCAGTTTCAGATTGGTCCCAGGCTTAGTTCGGTTGAGGCAGGGTGAAGATGAACATTGTTCAAAGTGTGGGAAATGACAAGTGGAAAATAAAGACCATAAAGATGGAAGCAAGAGAAATGGATCAGCCAGCACAAAAGCTCCATATTCACCGTTTGTTCAGAAGAGCTGAGAGAGAAATCACCTTATGAGGGGCTGACCAATCATTAATAAAAGGATCAATTCTAAAAAGAAGTCGACCCCTAGCCTGCAGGCAGAGTGTCCTTTGGCTCCAAAGGCAGTGAAGAAGCCACCATGTGATTAGCTTTGCTCAGGGAGAACTATCTGGAGGGTCTAGGACACCAAGTTTCTGTGTCAGCTGACACATGACAGAAATAGAACTCTATTGTTCCTGCAGCACCAGGTATACAACACCTCATGTAACCCTCACTCCAGCAGGGACAAATGACTCCATTTCATGGTTAGGCAGTCTGGGTAGAAAGGCTGAGGATTCTTGAAAAGAAACACTTGGTTTTGCCTCAGAGATTTTTTACAAATAAACATTGCAGTTTGAAAATATGAAATCTCCTATGGATGTGATTTTCCTTTGTATCTGACAGGATTGTTTTCACCCTAGAAATATTAGTATGGGGCAGGCTTGTGGCAGGGTTGTGAAGTAGAAGTTTGCCTGGAATCTACTTTTTTACAGATAAACTCAGGCATCTCTGGCTAATTTGGTCCGGAAATCACATATTGAGAAATACTGCTCTAGGAACCCATTTCATCTAAAACCCCTTTTGACTATGTTAGACAGGAAAAGGAATCTATATTGACAAATGTCAGTAACAAATAGGAAATAATTTTGTTCATCCTTCCCTATATAGTTACATTTCAACAGGGATGCACACTTAAATGATATTTTGGTGGTGGTAGTAGGGTGTCTTCCCATGTTCTCTCAAATGACATCACATGGCAGAAAGTTGTAAAGTTACACTCGTGAAGAACAGCATGTGTTCTAAAATGATAAATGAGTAAATCTTCTCTTGAACATGGAGATTATATAAGTAAAATCTCTAGTACATACATTACTTAAAAAAAAAAAAGCAACATCCTTTGTGGATTTGGAACTCTTCTAAAACTCATCTGGACCAGATAATAGACCAGTGATATAGGACTTATGACTGCATAAGTCTATAATTTTATCAAATTGTATTCCTGTAGGTTCTCACTCTACCCCTTCAACAACCCCAGAGGTACTTTGATTGCCTTTAGTTCCCAGATTCAGGTTTAGAAAGCCTGCTTTACTCAAGAAACTTTGCTCAAGGAGCTAGAACCCAAACCTATGTCTTCTCATTTTAGCACTGAATCTTCCTGGTGCTTCATAGCTTCTCTTGACTTTATAGCTGACCCTGTAAAACCTTCTTCAAACCTGTCCTACATCAGCATGGCCTCAGGCTGTCACTGCTAAACGATCTGCTATGTTTTGCTTCAAAAGAGATAATAGTTCCTTCCAGTGGTTGTAACTATCCAGCTAAATTTGTAGCAGATGTCTGGTTTCATGTTGCAAAAGAACATTTTTGTTTCTTAGGAAACAAATTTGGAAATATGTATCTTGACTGGGAGCAGTAGCAGTAGTTTTCATCCTTTAGGAAAAGAGAAGGGAATTTGAACTTGAAGAAGCCAAGCCAAGCAGTACAGCTGGCAGGTAATGGAGTCAAAGGAAGGGACACTAAAGATGTCAGGAGGGAAGAAAGGATAAAAAGACACACAAAGAAAGAAATGTGGGAAGAGGCAAAAAAAAAAAAAAAAAAAAGGAAGCCAGGGAAGAGGAGTGATTTCTTTTAGAACAGAGGGTTGGGGTGAGGCCATGTCACTCACCTTATGGCCAATGGGGAATTTCTAAGCTGGATAGTTCTGACTGGCTCAGCTACTGCTTAGGGTAAGTAGTTACATGGAGAGAGAGTATGATATGGACGGGTTACATGCTTCACATTTTCAGTTCTGATAACATCTTTGAAAGAGACATTTCTTGTCAAAAGAGTTTAAAACTCCTCTTTGTAGTAAACCTTGGAGAAGCACTGTCAAAGCAGATTTCTGCGGTCTGAACATAAAGAGTATCTACTCAGCAATCCAATGCATGCAGGCTCCCTAGGGTCAACAATGAAAGATTCCACAAAGGGAACTTTAGCAATTGCTTTAAAGAAACAAGGTGCATGGCAGAGTTGTCAAGGCAGGCAGCACAACCTCAGTGGTAAATACTGGTGACATAGCCTTATCTCCAAGTGACAAGAAGTAGGGTGGACAGCCCAAACCTATGCATGTGCTTTACTGCTCATGAGGGCAGTTTTATGGGGAAAAAAGACTATTCATGCATTTATTTTGGTTTTGAAATTAATATTCAAATTATCAAAGTTAGAAATTCAAAAATCTAGTTTATTATGGGTGAATGTTCAGCTTAAAAATGTTATATGCCACTTATAAGCCTAACACATTTTAATAAACTTTAACAGTAAGTTATTCCATTTATAAATTTAATGAACTAAATATTTTTGTATATTTTAAGCTGCATTTATAGATTTAATGTACTTTATTTTTCTTCTTGTGTAGTTTGGCTAAAACCTTCCTCCTAAATAAATCAATCCTTATATATTTAAATTATCTTAGAAGTTCCAGAGCTACATATAAAAGTACATGCTATATATCAAATTACTAAGTATTCTACTTAAAATTGCAAGTCTGAGTCAATTATTCAATTATACTTTTAAAAATCAAGTTATGGGACTGTCATTATAATAGGTCAACATTACAAATGCATAATTTCAAATATTCAGATTCCTTAACACCAACAAAAGTTATGCTATGGTCTTGATTCTTATTACATAGATGT
Source organism: Furipterus horrens (assembly GCF_987537825.1). Taxonomy (NCBI): domain Eukaryota; kingdom Metazoa; phylum Chordata; class Mammalia; order Chiroptera; family Furipteridae; genus Furipterus; species Furipterus horrens. The sequence continues at coordinate 80,944,743 of NW_028327176.1, read as the reverse complement.
ATGCATATCTTCTACCTAGGTCTAAGTGCCATTGGGTTCAGCATGTTAGTACCTCAAAACTTGTGTGTGTGTTATGTGCCAGTTAGTTGGCTCCAGTTCCCAGTGACTCTATATGACCACAATGCCTTACCCTCAACAGCCCTGCTCAGCTCCTATAGACTCATGTCTATGGCTTTTTCTATGGAGTCAATCCATCTCACCTTTGGTCTTTCTCTTTTCCTGTTGCCTTCTATTTTTTTCCAGTATTATTGCCTTTTCCAAAGAACTCTGCCTTCTCATGATATACCCAAAGTAGACAGCTTCAGTTTCAAAACTTTTAATAAATATTAAAACATGACCAAGTTACTCACTGGTCACAAATCCAAGGTTATTCTACTGATAAATTGTTTTTACAAAAATATGTAAAATAAATCATGGGTACTTCTCTTTCAGCATGTGTATTTTGCCTAACAAATTCATTTGATTATTACAGTATTCCCTCACTTATTGTGGGCATTATGTTCTAGAACCCCCCACAATAGGTGAAAATCCACCAAGTAGGGACCTTACATTTATTTTAGTATTATATATATTTTAAGGTTTTATAAATCCTTCTCACACACTTACAAACTGTTCCCACTTGCTTATTAACCTTTCCCCCACCCTTATTAACCATTTCCACATTTTTATAAACACTACTTATGTTCTTAAGCATATTCTACACTCTTAAACCTACGTAACTTTAACAACATACATATACAGTACTGTAAAATTTTATATGGGTACTCATCAGTGAAGTATACTAAAACCTGAATGATGAAGATGATGAATTAACTGTGCCAGTACTGATGATGATGAAGGTGATGAAGATGAGCTGAATGTACTGCACAGCAAAGAAGAGCACTACAGCTCTTCTAAAGGCACCACTTCATCAGGTGCTTCTTCAGGTGGTGCAGTAGTATCTTCGGCCTCGCACATAACTTATACTTCCACTAAAGGCATAGGTGTAACTGACCTCTTTGTTCGAGTGATGAATATAGTTATGGGGATTTGCTGGCGCTGCTTCTTCTTCTGATTGAGAATGATTTTGTAAACTGACATGGCACTGTCGATTGAATTTGCAAACTGCAATGAATGAACCATATGGGGGTTCCATTCTTCAGCCACTTGTTGAAGCTTTTTGGCCATTTTAACTATGGTTGCAAGATGATCAAGTGTTAGGCCACCCTCCTCCTCTTCTTCAACCTGTTGTTCATCTTGTTCCTCATCCTCATCTTCACTTGCTGACTTAGTCAGCTCCTCCAGGTCTTTGTCCATCAATGGTTGAGAGTGCACATTGATCAGGGTATTTATGTCTTCAGTAGTCATGTCACTGAAGCCCTCTCCTCCCAGTATTTTTGCCAGCTTCACAGCTGTATCCACCACAGAGTGATGGATTTCATCAGGAGAGAATACCTTGTAATCATGGACCACTTCTGGCCACAATTTTTTCCAGCTGGCATTCAAAGTCTCACTCTTCATTTCCTTTATGGCCTTTTGAATATTTTGGAGACACGATGCAATTGTGTACTCATGCCAGTACACCTTTAGCGAGAATTCTTCATCCAAGTCCATAGCTTCAACAAGGTTTTGCAGGGCATTTCAGATGTAGAGCACCTTAAAAGCACAAATAATGCCTTGATCCATTGGCTGAATGAGTGATGTGGTGTTCAGTGGCAAGAAGTCTATCTGGACGCCAACATACATCAGGTCTACAGCATGGCCTCCGCCATTGTTCATTATCAGAAGCACCTTGAAATTAAGGCCTCTCTCTACCAGATAAACCTTAACCTCCGGGATAAAACATTAATGAAACCAATCAGTCATGAGAAGTTTTGTAATCGAAGCCTTAGGGTTGTGCATCCAGTACACAGGCAACACATTCTTACTTTTGTTTTTTAGGGTCCTTGGGTTTTTGGACTTATAAATAAGCCCTGGCTTTATCATAAAGCCAGCAGCATTCCCACATATGATTAAAGTTACCCTATCTTTTTGGGCCTTGAAACCAGGGGCTTTTGCTTCTTCCTTCATAATAAAAGTGTGAAATGGCATCCATTTCCAGAATAAGCCCATGTTTTAAACTTGTTCAGGCTTATAGCCTCCTTCCTCAATGATGTCTTTGAACGTGTTGTTCGCATACTTCTCAGCTCCGGCTTTATCCACAGATGCAGCCTCTCCATGCAGAGAAACACTCTTGAGTTCAAAGCATTTCTGAAGTTTGTCAAACCAGCCCTTGCTGGCACTGAATGGGGTTGGTCTGGTTGGATAAGCACTTGAAGATCCTACTTCAGCGTCGTCATCATCGTTGTCCTCTTCTTCATTCTTATCACTGTCATGATCATCCCTTTTTGTTGCTAAACAATCACACAGTTGCTTGGCCTTTGTCCAGATGGCATTTGTATCCAGCGAGATATTCTTTTTTCTGCAATTGTTTATCCACACAGCTAATGCAGACTTCATCTTCACAATGATCTTATTGCAGGAAGTAACCACTCTCTTTGCTGTTTTGTTGAAAGTTACTGATGCCGTAGACCTGACTATTCTTCTCATCCTTCTTTATATAGTGAACTGTAGACTCATTAATCCTGTAACAGCAGCCAACGGATGCATAGCTTCTCCCTTCCTTCAACATGTCTAGAAGTTCCACCTTCTCTTTTATGGTAAGCATCTTCCTCTGGCACTTGGGTTCACCGCCAGGATCCTTAGAAGATGCAGAATATTTAGGTGACATCATAGCGCTTGCAATAAATTCAGTCTTTAAGAAAAATTTCACAAAGCACAACACCACAGAGCAAAACTAGGGACCGCGATCAGAGGTAGGAGTGAAGTGGACAAGGCAAGATGCTGAACGTATGCGCACAGTGCGGGATAGCAGACAGACTGATGCTACGGTTACTGAGCCAATCAGTGCCCAGGATACACAAGACAATGCTCTGGTTGGTCGCCTTCCATCAATCAGCCAATCGTCTGCCGTGTACAATCTCATGTAGGCAAATGAGCTCGAGCATACATCTCATTTTCAGCATAATGTATGTGTTCGTCTGTAAAAAATATACATACTGTAACAGTGTGCAGTATTTTATTTCTATTTAATATTCTTTTAATGTTAGAATCATTTATTTTTATATATTTTATATATTTTTATATATATTTTTGAAAAATTTTAGGCAAAAATCATTAAAATCATAAATACTATACATATAAATATATATACAGTACTGCAAAATCCTGTGATATAGCAAAAAAATCCATGATAAATAATTAAATATAATATTTTTAAAAATCCTGCAATACAGTGAGGCCGCGGTAAGTGAACGATGATATAGAGAGGGACTACTGTACATACCATACTTTCCTGGGTTCCTCTCTTACATTAATATACTTAGTATGGTCACAAAGATACATCTTAGGATCAAGATTCTGGTGCTCAGAGCAAGCAAAACAAGGAAAGCAGCTTCTCTTGCAGAGTGATGTCTGGGAATGTTACAAGCCAAAGAAGCATTTAAGGTTTTCTGTTAAGGATTACGCGAAATTACCTGTAAAGTTAGCTGGCAGAGATTCTAGTAAACAACAGGTGTTCAGAAAGCTAATTCTAGAAAGAATAGACTATTGAGCAAAGTAGAGGTTTGAAAGTAGTTTTAATTTCCTATTAGGATCATCTCTTTTATCTCTGTCCTTATCTTTATTATTCCACACATGACTGGAAGAGACTTATAAACATTTCTTAGGCAAGTGCTACCCAATATTTATCAGTCATGATCAACATTGATTAGTCACTCTGTATATGATTTTTTTCTTTATTCAGGGTGGAAAAAGAAAGACCAAAAATAGGGTACGTCAAATAAGATACACATTTATTTCTCTCTCATGTAACAAAGCATACATGGGTAGTCAGGGTCTCTGGGAATGGAGATAGGTCTGCTTCATGAAGTTACTCACAATCCTGGATTACTTCTAGCTTGCTGCTGTGTTGGTGTGGTACTCATCCTCATGGTTGGAACCATTGACTCATTCTGCAGAACTAGATGCTTGCTATACAGAAGTTAGCAAAGACCTTGATATTTCTTAGAAAATATAACACCTCTATCTATAGAAATAATTAGTTTAAAAATTTATTCTGCTGCTGTTTAAACTTCAAGATAAAGGTTTAGTTGTAGAATTAATAATTATTTTACATAAAAACAAAGATTCATATCCATGTGTTATGTGATTAGAGAGGACACCAATGAGTGATTTCTTCTTTAAAATAGCCCTTCTACATGAATTTCTACCATTAACTATGGTTCAAATCTTCTAATTTTTCTTATTGCTACTATGGAGAAAGTACATGCAAGTTCTAACTTAACTAGTATAATCTATGCTCCAGAATGATTAGTCTACAGTCATTTGGGAATAATGTCTTTAGGTTTGGAAAGGAAATCAGCAGTTATTAAGGATCTATTATTGCCAGACACTGTGCTAGCTTTTTTTTTTTTTTATACATCATTGTTGTATTTATATCATCTAACAACTCGATACCATCCCTTTGTTACAGAGGAGGTATATGTGACTTAAAATTTTGGTGACTTCCTATAGGTTAGTTAGAAGGTTCATGGATAGATCAGTGGTCCTAGGGAGAAAAGGAAAATCAAAAGACAGGAGTCAAATACTTTGAATAAAGAGCTCTGGTTCAGTAGCAATGTTGGGTCCGTCCTTGAATTTGTTACAAAATAGCTGTGTGGCCTTGGACATACTCTATAGTGTCACCAGGCCTTATCATCAAATGAGGGAATTGGGTTTAGATATTTTTTAAATTATCTTTTGTTCAGGATTTCTACCCAGTTTCTCAATGTTGACTTCTATTGAGTATTTTGAATAAATGCTAGCTGACAACACCTATTTTATCAAGAAGGTTATCTGATTGCCCTTTAGTTGAGTTTCTAAAACTGCAGCACTGTCTTTTTGGCAAGCTTTTGAAACAGTGTTCAGAATATCCCATTTCATTATCACAGTTGCCCTTTCAGTGTCAAGTGTAAAAGGGGTGGTATTGAGAAACCTAGAAGCTCTCAGCTCATGTCAACAGCCTGATGGGGCCTTGGTGAAAGAAGCACCAGGCTTCTGCTCTAATTTGTGCTTCCAATCAACTATGGGTCCTGAAGAGCTAACTCCTTTATTCAGGAGCTGAACATAAAAAGCTTTTTCAATCTTTACCAATTTAGTGAATAAAAAATACAATTATGGTTTAAAATGCATTTTCGATATTGCGGCTCTAAGCATTCATATGCCCTTATGGGTCAGTTGCATTTTTGTCTTTCAAACTGTCAGGTTTATTGATTTTTAAAAATTATTTTCTTAACTGACCAGGAAAGTCACTTACTATATTAAGATATTAAAGACAGACACACAATGGGAGAAGGAAGGGGGAGTTGGTGACAGAGTAGTTAGCAGTCTTGTCTGCTTGCTCTCATTATAGAATGGACTTGGAGTACAAGCATGAAGAGAAAAGTGAGTGAGAGTGGCTTTTAGAGAAGGCGAACAGGGGCAGGAGCATGGGAATAGTGCAGGAGAGGACAAAAACTGTGGCCTGCACTTTCTAAGCTGAGTCGCCTGGGCTGCCCAGTGCAGCACCTCTGGCCATACCATGTAGATACAGCCACAACCTGGCTCATTAGACCTACCTGGGCAATGAGAGAAGACAAGGCGGTATGGAGGGCTAAAAACTGCACTCCCGCCATAGGCACCTTCCCAGGGATGTCCAGGAGGGATTCAGTGAGAAGGTTTGGATGAAACTGTCAGAGGCATGGGAAAATAGAAGCCAGCTGGGATGTCAAGAGACTGTGTGACTTTTGGAGGGGGGGAGAGCATGAAGATTGGGATCCACAGGGACTGGTGCTGAAGCATAGGGGCCACATTGAGACTCTTTTGGAAGGAGAGCTGAGGCAGGACCTGAGACTTGGCAAGGACCCTGAGTGTGCATGCCAGTGATTGGGCACAGAAGCTCTGCTAAACAAAAATTCAGAGGACTAGAGAGTATCACAGGACCAGTGGGTTGGTGAAACCCAGTTTGGCTCACAGTGGAGAGCTGCATTAAGGGGAGATGTCAGCAGACCCACAAGTGAGAGAACAGCAGGCTCAGCATCCAGCTAGATCTCCTCACAGAAAGCCAGCCAGAAAGGAATGTATGAAATCCATGGAACTTTGACCAGGGGCAGATCCAGAAAGAAGAAAGCAGTAAAAACAAGATATTACTGGGACAAATTCCACTGCAGTCTTCTTCATGAGTTATTTTCTTGTACTCCCAGTTTATGCATTTTAAATCACTAATTTTTATACTATAGTTTATTCCAAATATCATATTTTGCTCCTCCCTTCTATAGTCTACTTTAACATCCAATCTCCTCTTCTTACTTTTGTTTTAAATTCTATCTTCTCTTACTAGTATCCATTATGAACTCATACTATTTTTCCCCTTTACAACCTCTTAAAACAATTTTTCTTGTTATTTCATCTCACATTCTTTCTCTGATTTATAAAATACACTTATTCTCTCTCCACTTTGATTAATCTTTGCACATTGGTTGTGATATGGTGGTAGTTGTGGCATTACTACAATTTTATTCATAGATATTTGCTGTTTCAGTATATCAAATCTCAAATCCTATAGTCCCCCTCTCTTACTCCATTAATACCTTCCTCCAGCCCTTTCTTTCTTTCATCTTAAACTGGAATTTTTTCCCTCTCTTAGCCTGGTTTTCATTCCTTATTCTTAGTATACCTACACCCTCTATCACCTCAAATTCACTTCCCTTTTCTCTATACATCTCTTAAGTTTTTCTTTCTTTCTTTCCTTTTTCCCCTCTTATTTTCATCTCATGTATATCAATCATAGCTCAATGTTTTTTGATAGCACCGGGGAGAAACATTTTTTTTTCTAATTTGGTTCCTCCTTCTCCTTCTTCTTTTTTTTTCTTTTGGTTTTGTTTATGTTCTCTCTCACACTAAATATATATCCTGTAACTTCTGTTTAAACCTAATACTATATACTTCCCCCATCTTACTTCATTCTGCCTTCTTCCCTCAATTTTTTAATATACAATGTAAATTTTACTTACTGTCTCACATTGCCTTATCCATACTTGCTACTATTATTGCTCATCCCCCTTGCCTCTCAAAAACCATTTTTATTTCAGTCAACTCTTGCTTGTTTTTTCTTTAGGGTAATAGTCTTAATCTCTTCATATCTATATTAATACTGGCTCATTTGCTGTTGATAGTGTGATTGTGGGTGGGAGATATTTTTGAGGATGTGAATTTCTTGCCTGGGTTGTGTGCTTATGTTTTAAGAGCTCCTCCACAAAAGTATTAAAGATGTGGTGGGTGGAGAGGCTCTCTGTCAGCTAACAGGAGGGAAAGACTCACTGAAGAGCAACACAACAACAACCAAAACTGAAATACAACCAGAAAGCCCAAATAAATGTCATAAAGGGCATCCCAAGAGCATCAAGTTCAGGGGATCAAAGAGACTGCACCACTGAATCCCCCAGCTCTCCTATTACAGAAGGTAATACCACAAAGGCAAGAAGTCAAAGCAGACCAATCTAAGAAACAAAAACAATAAGAAGAGTCATCTAAAATGGGGAGACAAAGAAACAAGCCCCCAACAAAAATAAAGGAGGAATCTTTAGAAAGAATGCTAGAGGAAACAAAGTCAAGCAAACTATTAAATGTAAGATTCAAAAGAATGGTTATAGGAACTCAATTAATTCAACAAACTCAGAGAAAACTGCAACAAACTCCAGGGGAACTACAAAATACTCCAGGGAAAATAAGAGGAGCTCCAGGGAAGCTACAAGGAACTTACTGAGAACTACATTAGCATTAAAAAGGACATAGAAACTATCAACAAGAGCCAGGAAGAAATGACGAACATCATCACTGAACTGAAGAACACAGTAGAAGGAACAAAAAGTGGGCTTGATGAAGCATAGAATCAAATCAGTGAGCTGGAGAAGAATGTAGAAAATAATTATCCCCAAACAAAAATGACTAAAAAAGAAAAGAGGATTTAAGAGAGCAGCAGGACAATATGAAACATAATAATATCTGTATCACAGGGATACCAGAAGGAGAAGAAGGGGACCAAGGGATAGAAAACCTGTTTGAAAAAGTAATGACAGAAAACTTCCCTAACTTAACGAAAGAAAAAGTCATGCAAGTCTAAGAAGTACAGAGGGTCCCAATGAATATGAAACCAAAGAGGCTCATGCCAGGAGACATCATAATTAAAATGGCAACATTCAAAGACAAAAAGAGAATCCTAAATGCAGCAAGAGAGAAACAGCTAATAATGTACAAGGAAGCTACAATTAGGCTATCAGCTTATTTCTCAACAGAAACACTACAAGCCAGAAGGGACTGGCAAAAATATATCTCAAGCAATGAAATACAAAGGCGTTTAACCAAGACTACTCTACCTAGCAAGGCTCTCATTTAAAAAGGAAGATGAAATAAGGAGTTTCCTCGACAAAAGAAGGCTAAAAGAATACATTTCCACCACACTATCATTGTAAGAGTTGCTAAAAGGACTGCTTTAAGAAGATGAAGGAGAGAGAGAAAGAAAAAGAGAGAGAGAGAGAGAATGCAGGTACAAAGGGAAAAAATTGACAATAAATAAGTACCTGTCAATGATAACCTTAAATGTAAATGGATTAAATGCACCAATCAAAAGATATAGGGTAGCGGAATGGATATGAAAACATGATCCACATATATGCTGTCTACAAGAGACCCACCTCAGAACAAAAGATCTACACAGACTGAAAATGAAGGGATGAAAAAAGTATCTCAAACAAATGGACATGAAAAAAAGGGGGGGAGGTAGCAATACTTATATCAGACAAAGTTGATTTCACAACAAAGGCTATAAAAAAGGACAAAGAAGGACATTTTATAATACTTAAGGAAACAATACATCAAAAAGCTATAACCCTTAAAAACATATGCACCCAACATGGGAACATCCAATTATAGAGGAAAATCTTGAAGGACTTCAAGAAGGATATCAACAGCAACACTCATAGTAGGGGACTTTAACAGTCCATTGTCATAAATGGACAATTCTTCCAAACAAAGAAACAGCAAAGATATTGAGGAATTGAACAATACTCCAGATGAAATAGATTTAATTGATCCATTTTACCCCAAAGAAGCAAAATATACATTCTTTTCAAATGCACATGGAACATTTTCAAAGGTAGACCACATGATAGGACAAAAATGAACCTCAACAAATTCAAGGAATGTGAAATTATATCAAGTATCTTCTCAGACAACAATAGCTTGAAACTGGAAACCAACCTCAAGAAAAAAACTCAAAAACGTTCAAATTCATGAGGAATGAATGATATGGTATTAAATTCTGAATGAGTTAACAATGACATCAAGGAAGAAATAAAAAAGTTTCTGGAAACAAATGATAATAAACACACAACAGCCCCAAACCTATGGGACACAGCGAAGGCAGTTCTGAGAGAGAAAGTCAAGGCAATACAGGTCTAGCTAAAAAGGATAGAAGAATCTCAAGTAAATAACCTAGCCTTATGTATACAAGAACTAGAGGAACAACAACAAACAAAGCCCAGAGTGAGTAGAAGTAAGGAAATAGTCAAGAACAAAACAGAATTAAATGACATAGAGACTAAAGGAACAATTCAAAGGATAGAAAAAAACCAGGAGCTGGTTCTTTAAAAAGATAAACAAAATCAAAAAGTCTTTAACCAGACTTATCAAGAAAAAAAGACAGAGGACCCAAATAAATCAAATCAGAAATAAAAGAGGGTAAACCACAACTAATTCTACAGAAATAAAAAGGATTGTTAGAAATGACAACCTGGGTGAAATGGACAAATTTCTGGAAACATATAATCTTCCAAAACTGAATCAAGAAGAAGCAGAAAGCCTGAATAGACCAATAAAAAGTAGTGTAATTGAAGCAGTAATCAAAAACCTCCTGGCACACAAAAGTGCTGGATAGATGGCTTCACAGGAGAATTTTACCAAATATTTAGGGAAGAACTAACTTCTATCCCTCTCAAATTATTCCAAAAAATCCAAGAAGAGGGAAGACTCCCAAAGTCTTTCTATGATGCTAGTATTATCCTAACTCCAAAATCAGGTCAATAAACAACAAAGAAAGAAAACTATGGACTGATATAGCTGATGAACATAGATACTAAAATCCTCAACAAAATATTGGCAAACCGGATCCAGCAACACATTAAGAAGATTATACACCACGATTGAGTGGGATTCATCCCAGGGATGCAAGGATGGTATAATATCCACAAATCAATAAACATAATACACCACAAAAATAACCGAAAGACAAAAATCATATGATCATATCAATAGATGCTGAAAAGCATTTGATAAAGTACAACACCAATTTTTGATAAAAACACTCAGCAAACTAGGAATAGAGGAAGCATACCTCAAAATAATGAAAGCCATATATGCGAAACCTGCTGCCAACATCATATACAATGGGCAAAAACTGAAAGGTTTTCCCATAAAATCAGGAAGAAGACAAGGATGTCCACTATATGCACTTCTATTCAATGAAGTTTTGGAAGTTCTAGCCACAGTGATAAGACAAGAAAAAAAAATAAAAGTCCTCCAAATTAGAAAGAAGTCAGTAAAATTGTCATTATTTGCAGATGACATGATAGTAATACATAGAAAACCCTATAGACTCCACCAAAAAACTACTCAACCTAGTAAGTGAACTTGGCAAAATAGCATGGTACAAAGTCAATATTCAGAAATCAAAAGCATTTCTATACACCAACAATAAAATATCAGAGATAGAAACTAGAAAAAAAAAAAAAAAACCCACTTACTATGGCAACCAGAAAAATAAAGTACTTAAGAATAAACTTAACCAAGAAAGTAAAAGACCTGTACTGAGAAAGCTACAGAACAATGAAGAAAGAAATTAAGTAAGATACAAATAAATGGGAGCATTTACCATATTCATGGATGGAAAGAAGTAACATTATTAAAATGTCCATACTACCCAAAGCAAGCTATAGATGCAATGCACTTTCTATTAAAATACCAATGACATATTTCACACCTAGAGCAAATACTTAAAAAATTTATATGGAAGAAGAAAAGACCCTGAATAGCTTCAGCAATCTTGAGGAAGAAGAACACACTAGGAGGAATCACAATACTTGATATCAAACTACACTACAAGGCCACTGTAATCAAAACAGTCTGGTACTTGTATAAGAACAGACATATAGGTCAATGGAACAGAATAGAGAGTCCAGAAATAAACACAGGTCTCTATGGTCAATTAATATTTGACAAAGGGGGAAGGAGCATAAAATGAAGTGAAAATAGCCTCTTCAACAAATGGTGTTGGGAGAACTGGACAGGTACATGCAAAAAATAAAACTATGTCACCAATTTACAGTATACACCAGAATCAGCTCAAGATGCATAAAAGATTTAAATGTAAGCCATGACACCATAAACATTATAGAGGAAAACATAGGCAATAAGATTTCAGATATTCCAAGTAACAATATTTTTTCTGACATATCTCTCAGGGCAAGTTAAATAAAGGAAAGAATAAACAAATGTGACTGCATCAAACTAAAGAGTTTCTGTTCAGTAAAAGAAAACATCAGCAAGATGAAAAGGGTACCAGCCATATGGGAAAACATGTTTGCCAATGATATCTGAGACAAAGGTTTGATCTCCAAAATACATAAAGAACTTATATGACTCATCAACACCAAGAAAGACAGACAATCCAATTAAAAATGGGCAAAGGATCTGAACAGACACTTCTCCAAGGAGGACCTACAGAGGGCGCATATTCCTTCTGCTTACTTTGAGGTTCCTTTGCTTTTCTTTTTCTAATTTCTTAAAGTGATTGCCAAAGATATTAATTTATGGTCTTCATTCTTTGTTGATATAGACATTTTTATTGTTGTAAACATCCCTGTAATTACTACTTTAGTTGCACCTCTAAACTTTTGATATGTTGTATTTTTGCTTCCATCCAGTTCAAACCCATGAAAGAATGCTCAACATCACTAGCCATCAGAGAGATGCAAATTAAAACCACAATGAGGTACCACCTCACACCTGTCAGAATGACCATCATAAACAAATCAACAAGTATTGGCAAGGATGTAGATAATAGGGGACCCTAGTGCACTGTTAGTTGAAATGCAGACTGGTGTAGCCACTATGGAAAACAATATAGAATGTCCTCAAAAAGCTAAAAATGGAACTCCCTTTTGTTCCTGTGATTTCATTGCTAGGATTATACCCAAAGAATCCTGAAACACCAATTCAAAGTAATCTATTCACCCCTATGTTCATAGCAGCACTATTTACAATAACAAAATGCTGAAAACACCCTAAGTGCTGGTCAGTGGATGAGTGGATCATAAACTGTGGTACATTTATACAATGAAACACTACACAGTAGAACAAAAGAAGGAACTTCTACTTTTTGCAACAGTGTGGATGGAACTTGAGAGTATTATGCTAAGTGAAATAAGCTAGGCTGCAAAAGACAAATACCATATGATCTCACCTAATACAGGAAACTAATGAAAAAAAAACAAACAAACAAGTGAGCAAAATAGAACCAGAGGCATGTAAATGAGGAACAAACTCACAATGACCTAAGGGGAGGTGGGATGGTGGGAAAGAAAGGAAAGGATCTAGTCAAGGAACTACTATAAATGACCCATGGACGTGAACAACTAAATGGGAATTGAGTGTGAGAGAGGGGGGAGGTAGGTGGGGCAGGGGAGAGCAGTGGGGGAAAAAATGGGACAACTGTAACAGAAAAGCAATTTAAAAAATGTTTTTAAAAAACAGACTTATACAATGAACCTTTTCTCCTTCCAGGTTTTGTTTTTATTTTTATTTGTTTAAGGTTTATGTATTTATTTAGATATAGATGAGAAACAATAATATCTTTCATCCCAGAGAGTCTCATATTTGTGGAGACACTGTTATTCCCAAGGTTTCATTACACATAAAACTTAAAAAAAATTTATATGGTGGTAGCTATATATTTTCTTTGATGCTTTCTTGTGCATTTTCTTATGCTTATCATGTTTCCATGAATATAGGAATTGCCTGTTACTCTATTTTATTATTTTAATATAACATATGACTTGGAATATGGAACATGCATAATAAATGTTTCTCAAGTAAATAAATAAAAGGGTCAAGATGAACAATTGTCTTATTTGCATATTTTCTTAGGGGTCATCTTAGCATTGATTGAATAACATTTGATCCATGGTCATCTCCGGTCTTGGCCAAAGAGGGCCTGAACAACCTGGTATGGAGGCGGTTGACAACTGATAATTAGGTATAAATTACGCCAGGTAATGAAAATGGAGTTTGTAAAATGCTTATAAATGATTAGAGAAGATTATGGAAGGAAGAAGTCCCACAATGAGAAAGAAAGAATAGACCTCACATGTCATTACTGAATCATACATTATGCCATAATTTCTTTTTCTTTAGTTTTTAAAATAAGGGGATTCTTTGTCTGAATTAGGTCATTTTGTCTGGAATTAAAAGATGTGTTGAATAACCACTTATGTTTATTTGGAACATGTCCTTCTGTCCATCATGCAAATTTCAGAGCTAAAATTCTGAACCTTTCCAATCAATGCCCCCTTCACTGAGAATGTCTTTAAAAATGAATGTCTGTGTGTATGTGTGCAGAAAAGAGAAACACTCCTGATATAAATGGGGAGATCTGAAAGTTATCTTTTACTTTAGGATATCACCTTTTTCACTTTTGTGATTTCCTTGCCCTAGGGCGATAGCCTTGACCTTAGAATAGCAGAAACTTGGGGTTTTATATGTTTTAGGGCTTGCTGTTGTAGAAACAGAGGTCTATTTTCCCACGCTGGAGACTGAAATACTCATAATCAATACTGTGTAGACATAACAACAAATATTCATAGTGTCAGAAACATATTTGTTATATGTTCACAAATAATACATTTTATTGTAGCCAAATAGGAAATTCAGAGGGGTGAAAAGAGGAAAGCAAAAATCATTTGTAGTACTACTCATGCAGATAAGTGAAACCTAAGGGCAACTGAGTCGGGGGCTCCTGTCACAGCTCCGCCGAAAAGCAGACAGGGAACGGATTATAATTACTCTTTTGTTAATATCAGAGGCCAGCAATCTAAGATGGTGGCAGGTAAAAACTCTAACATCCACCTTCTCTTCGAGCTTTCAGAAGCAGGTTTATTTAGTGGAAACCTGGGGATTTGGGAGGGGGAAATTTCTAAAACGAGTGCAGACAAGTCCTTTCTTTTGGGAGTAAGGGGAGGGGAAGCTTAAAGGGGAGTGGCACAGCTTTCTCCCAAGCTCTCTCCCTTTGTTCCCTTGGTGGTATCTCTGTTTGCATTAGCATTCCGCTCTTCCCTGAACACTTGTGGATTATGGCCATGGAAGCTATGCATTCTTTGGTTAGGGAGGAGAAGTGTAAACCATTTTCTCCCAAGTGTATTTGATTAGGGAAAATAAGATCTAGTGATTTACCAGCTGGCTGTAAGTTGCTGAAACTGTTTGACCTTGTTTAAATTTCTTGTCTCATTTTCTCCATTCCACTTGCCAAGGCTCATCCCTAGTTTCTTACTACCCTCTCTCATAATCATTGCCAAGATTCTGGAATTACTGTTTCCTAGAAATGCGTGTGTGTGTGTGTGTGTGTACAGGTATGCATGGGTGCATGTGTGCTCATAAGCACTTACAGATGTGTGTATTGACAATAATTAATTTGCTAACTTATACCCCATTTAAACCTGCTTTTTTTTACAGCTTTATTTATGTATAATTGATATATAAACTGTATATATTTAAATTGTACAGTCTGTTAAGTCTTGATGTATGTATAAACCTGTGAGACCATCACCCCAATCAAGATGATGAATATACTTATTAGCCCCCAAATTTTCCACACATCCTCCCTCTCTCCTCTCCTACCCAATCCCCAGGTATTTGCTGATCTTTTCTCTGTTATCACAAATTAGTTTTCTTTTTCTAGAATGTTATATAAATTGAATAATACAGCATGTACTCCCTTCTGTCTGGTTTTTATCTCAGCATAATTATTTGAAATTCATTCATGCTGTTGCATGTATCAATATGTCATTCCTTTTTACTGCTCATTATGTTTCCTTATTTTTAAAATATCTATAGAAACATTGTGGTGTCAAGTTTCTCATTCCTAATAATAGTATTTTTGTGTCATCTTTCTTTTTTGTTCCTCAATGTGGTTAGAGAGTTATCAATGTTATTTAACTTCTCAATAAACCAGCTTTTAGTTTCATTGATTTTTCTTGTTTTTGTGTTCCATTACATTGTTTTGTAATTATTTTTGCTTTGATTATATTCCTTCTGCTTACTTTGAGGTTCCTTTGCTTTTCTTTTTCTAATTTCCTAAAGTGATAGCCAAGAATATTAATTTGTGGTCTTCATTCTTTGTTGATATAGACATTTTTATTGTTGTAAACATCCCTGTAATTACTACTTTAGTTGCACCTCTAAACTTTTGATATGTTGTATTTTTGCTTCCATCCAGTTCAAAATACATTTTAAATTTCCCAATGATTTCTTCTTTGATCCATGGCTTATTTAGAAGTGTATTATTTAGTTTCTATATATTTGAGGGTTTTCTAGATATCTTTCTGTTGTTGATTTCAGATTTAATTCCATACATCCTTTGTATGCCTTGAACTCTTTAAATTTATTAAGACATTTTAGGGACTGATACATGGTCTATCATAGTGAATGATCCATGTGCATTGAGAAGAATTCTACTGCTACTGGATAGAGAGTTAGTTCTGTAAATGTCAATTTTATCAAACTAGTTGACAATGTTTTTCATGTTTTCTATTTTCTGTTTGTTATTCTGCATATTTATTCTATTAGTTACTAAAACAGGGATATTGAAATATCTCACTCTAATTCAGAAGTTCTCTATTTCTCCTTGAAGTTTCATCAGTTTTTCCTTCATGCATTTAAAAAAAATAATTTATTTATTTGCTTGTTTATTTTATTTTTAGAGAGAGGGGAAAGGAGAAAGAGAGGGAGAGAAACATCACTGTGTGGTTGCCTCTCACTCACACCCCCAACTGGGGACCTGACGTGCAACCTAGTCACCTGCCCTGACTGTGACACTTGGCTCACAGGCCAACGCTCAATCCACTGAGCCACAGCATCCAGGGCCTTCATGCATTTTGAAACTCTACAATCAGAAGCATAAACATCTAGGGTTGTTACATAGAGTTGGGCAAAAGTAGGTTTACAGTTGTTCATATGGAAAAATATATTATATGTGAATAAATAATAATAAAGAATAAACTGTCTCACTCATAACTTTAGCTTACTTTTGCCAGCTCCTGTTTATTCTTAATAAATTGACTCCAATTTCATTATAAAATGATCTTGTTTATCACTGGTAATTTTTTTGCTCTAAATCTACTTTGACTGATATTAATATAGCCATCCCAACTATGTCTGGATTGGTATTAATATAGTATAGCTTTGTCCTTTTATTTTTAACATATTTTTGCTATATTTAAATTCATGTACCTACATTTTCTGCCTTTTAGTTGGTATATTCAGATCATTTACATTTAATGTGCACAGTGATATAGTTGTGTTTAAAAGTCTCAACTTGCTACTTGTGTTCTATTTGAGCCAACTAATTGTTCTTTGTTCAACATTTTATCTTACTTCTTTTTGATTAATTCCATATTTTTTTGTGATGTCAATTTTTCTCCTTTGTAAGCTTATTCACCATAACTCTATTATGTTATTTTAGCAGTTCTTTATGGTTCATAGTACCTCTTTTGAATAGCGCGGTCTACCTTCAAGTGATATTTTACCAGTTCACTTACAGCATAAGAGCTTTACAGGAGTATACTTCCAATTCTCCTTTCCTGGCTTTTGTGCTGTTGTTGTCATATATTTTACTTCTGCATGTATTATAAATCCAGCATTACATTATAATTATCATTCCTTTAAATAATTAATTATCTTTTAAGTAATTTAAATAGTAAGAAGTAGAAATCTTTATTCTTACCCACATGGTTAATATTTCCAGTTCTCTGCATTTCTTTGTGTACATTTAGATTTTTATCTGGTGTTATTTCTTTCTGTTTGAAGAACTTACCTTTAAAATGTCTCAGAGTGCTTACCTATTGTTGATGAGTTTTTTTCAGCTGTTTTATGTCTGAAAATGTAGTTCATATTTATTTTTGAACAATATTTTTGAGAAAAGAATTCCAAAGTGACTTCTTTCAATACTTTAAAGATTTTGTTCCACTGTCTTCTTGCTTGCATTGTTTCTGATGAGAAATATCATATAATCTTTACCTTTATTCTTTTGTAGTAATATGATATTTTCCTCCTATGACTTCTAAGAGTTTTTCTTTATCACTGATTTTGAGTAATTCAATTATTATGTACCTTGGGATAGTTTTCTTCTTGTTTTTAATGCTTGAGTTTCACTGATCTTCTTGGACCTGAAAGTTTTATAAAATTCATCAAATTTGCCACATTTTGATGTCATTATTTCTTCAAATGACCCATTTTTCTGTCCCCTTTCTAGCTACTTTCCTTTAGACACTCAAATAACCACTTACATTACATGACTCAAAAATTTCCCAGATGCAACTCATTGATGTTCTCTTTTTTCTGGTCTATTTTCTATCTGTGTTTCATTTTGTATAGTCTCCATTCCCATACAATACATTTTTATGTCATCTGAAATATTTTGATCTGTAGAAGTTCTCTTTGGGTCTTTTTTAGACCTAGCATGTCTCTGCTTAACACATTCAGTCTTTTATGTAGCTTTTTGAACACATGAAATCTAAATATAATAGCTGCTTTAATGTTCTTTTCTATTAATTCTATAATCTATATCAATTCTGGGTCAATTTTAAATGATTGACTTTTTATTAAAGGTAACATTTTCCAGCTCCTTTGCATGTTTGATAATTTTTATCTGAATGCTGGACAATGTTCATTTTAACTTGCTGGGTCTGGGATCATTTTGTATGCCTTTCACTGTTCTTCAATGATGCTCTGGATCACTATTAAGTTGCACTGAAGCAGTTTGATAATTTTGAGTCTTCCTTTTAAATTATCTTATGTGTAACCAGACCAGCAGTTAGTCTACTATTGAGACAAAACCTTTCTAAGTAGCCTATTTGATGGCTCATGAATTATATCATTTTCCATTCTAGATCTTAAGAATAGATATTATTCCTGGCTCTGTGTGAGCTGTGATTACTCAGTCTAATCTTCTGGGGCATTTTTTTACTTGGCTTCAGATAATTTCCTCACAAATATGAGCTGATCAGTACTCAATTGAGTGATTAAAGGGACATTTCTTGACCTTCCTATGTAGTGCTCTCTTGTTGGTCCTCTGCTTTCTAAACTATAGTTACTTTGGCCTTACCAGAACACTGGGCTCTGTCTCTTTTCTCTTTCAGTATGACAGCTTATAAAGTAAACTCCAGGCAGTGAGCTGGGAACTCTGGGCTTGACTTATTTGTTTTCCATCTCTTGGAGTTCATTGTTATTCATTGCCTGTTGTCAGTATCTTGAAAGTTGTTGTTCATACATTTTGTCCAGCTTTTAGTTGTGTTAGACGAGAAGTAAATCATGTCCCTGTTACTTCGTCTTGGCTGGAAGTGGAAACCACAAAACCTGCTTTTTAAACACTTAAAGTATTTTACAAACACTTTATGTTTCTTTAAATATTACTTTACATCATTTTGATGACTGTGGAGTATTTCATTAGTTTGAAACACTATAGATTATTTAACCAGTTGTTTAATATATTTAGTTTTGTTATTCTACTGTTATCTATTACATTGTCTGTGAGAAACTGAATAGTTTTGAACATCCATGACTTCCTTAAATATATTAACAGAAGGGGAATTATCAAGTTAAAGGTTACTTTGATTCAAATTTCCAAATTATCCTCTAAAAAGGTTGTGCCATATTATATATTCATTACTGCCCTACACTTCTTGCCAGTATTAGGTATTAAAATTTTATAAAGCTTCTTAGAAATTATTAAATAAAAATGATATTTTTATTGGTCAATTTGTATTTCTTGATTACTTTTGATACATAACATTTTTTACTGCATCTACTTTTATTTTCATTTTTTTCCAAATTCTTTCCTTTCTTTTCCTTATCTTTTTTGTTCTATTACAGTTGTCCCATTTTCCCCCCATTGCTCTCTCTTGCCCTGCCAACCTCCCCCCTCTCCCACAGTCAGTCCCCACCATGTTGTCCATGTTCATGGGCCACTTATATTAGTTCCTTGATTAGACCCTTTCCCGTTTTTTCCCCCTTATCTCCCTCCTCCCTCTCCTCTGGTCACTGTCATTCTGTTCCTTGTTTGCATGCCTCTGTTTCTATTTTGCTCATTTGTTTGTTTTGTTCATTTGGTTCTTGTATTAGGTGAGATCATATGGTATTTTTCTTTTGCCACCTGGCTTATTTCACTAAGCACGATACTCTCCAGTTCCATCCATGTTGTCGCAAAAGGTAGAAGTTCCTTCTTTCTTTCTGGTGTATAGTATTCCACAATTTTTTGATCCACTCATCCACTGATGGGCACTTAGGCTTTTTCCAGTATTTGGCTATTATAAATAATGCTGCTATGAACATAGGGCTGCATAGGTTCTTTTAAATTGGTGTTTCATGATTCTTTGGGTATAATCCTAGCAGTGGAATTGCTGGGTCAAAGCAGTTCCATTTTTAGTTATTTGAGGAAATTCCATACTGTTTTCCATAGTGGCTGCACAAGTCTGAATTCCCACCAACAGTACACTAGGGTTCCCTTTTCTCCATGATGTCAATACTTGTTGTTTGTTGATTGGCCATTCTGACTGGTGTGAGGTGGTATATCATTGTGGTTTTAATTTGGATCTCTATGATGGCTAGTGATATTGAGAATTCTTCCATATGCCTATTGGCCCTCTGTATGTCCCGAAGTGTCTGTTCAGGTCCTTTGCCCATTTTTAAATTGGGCTGTCTTCTTGGTCTTATAATATTTTGGAGACCAATCCCTTGTCTGAGATATCATTGGCAAATACGTTTTCCCATATGGTTGGTTCCCTTTTCATCTCGCTGATCTTTTCTTTAGCTGAGCAGAAACTCTTTAGTTTGACGTAGTCCCATTTGTTTATTCTTTCCTTTATTTCCCTTGCCCTGGGAGATATATTAGCAAAAATATTGCTACGTGGGATATCTGAGATTTTCCTGCCTATGTTTTCCTCTACAACATTTATGATGTCATAGCTTACATTTAAGTCTTTTATGCATCTTGAGTTGGTTCTGGTGTATGCTGTAAGGTGGTGGTCTAGTTTCATTTTTTTTGCATGTCTCTGTCCAGTTCTCTCAACATCATTTGTTGAAGAGGCTATTTTCACTCCATTTTATGCTTCTTTCCCCTTTGTTAAATATTAATTGACCGTAGAGACCTGGGTTTATTTCTGGGCTCTCTATTCTGTTCCATTGATCTATATGTCTGTTCTTATGCCAGTACCAGACTGTTTTA
Organism: Furipterus horrens; assembly: GCF_987537825.1. Lineage (NCBI taxonomy): Eukaryota > Metazoa > Chordata > Mammalia > Chiroptera > Furipteridae > Furipterus > Furipterus horrens. The sequence goes on along the minus strand of NW_028327176.1, from coordinate 80,924,099 downwards.
ATTAAAGTGCCTCGAAATTTGGTAACAGGTATTGTGATCCCTCCTACTTTGTTCTTCTTTCTCAAGGTTGCTGAAGCTATTCAGGGTCTTTTTTTGTTCCATATAAGTTTTTGAAGTATTTGTTCTAGGTCTGTGAAATAAGTCACTGGTATTTTAATAAGGGTTGTGTTTAATCTATAAATTGCTTTGGGTATTATGGACATTTTAACGATGCTGATTCTTCCCATCCATGAACATGTTATATGCTTTCATTTATTTGCATCTTCCTTAATTTCTTTCTTCAGTGTTCTGTGGTTTTCTGAGTACAGGTCTTTTACCTACTTGGTTAAGTTTATTCCTAAGTACTTAATTTTTCTTGTTGCTATAATAAATGGAATTTTTTTCTAGTTTCTCTCTGATATTTTATTTGGTGTACAGAAATGTCTTCAATTTCTGAATATTGACTTTGTACCATACTATTTTGCCAAATTCACTTATTAGTTTGAGTTGTTTTTTAGGTGGAGTCTACAGGGTTTTCTAGGTACACAATCATTTTGTCTGTAAGTAAATACAGTTTTAGTTCCTCTTTTCCAATTTGGATGTTTTCTATCTCTTATTCTTTCTCATCGCTGTGGTTAGAACTTTCAAACTTTGTTGAATAGAAGTGGAGAGAGTGGACATCTTTGTCTTGCTCCTGAGCTTGGGGAATGCTTTCAGTTTTTGCCCATTGACTATGATGTTGGCTGCAGGTTTCTCATATATGGCTTTCATTATGTTGAGGTATACTTCCTCTATTCCAAGTTTGCTGAGAATTTTTATCATAAATGGTTGCTGTACTTTATCAAATGCTTTTTCAACATCTATGGATATGACTATGTAATTTTTGTCTTTAATTTATTTATGTGGTGTGTTACATTTATTGATTTGTGAATATTATACCATCCTTGCATGCCTCAGATGAATCCCACTTGATCACAGTTCATGATCTTTTTAATGTGTTGCTGGACCCGGTTTGCCAATATTTTGTTGAGGATTTTAGCATCTATGTTCATCAGTGATATTGACCTGTAGTTTTCTTTTTTTGTTGTGCCTTGACCTGATTTTGGAATTAAGATAATACTGACCTCAGAGAGTTTTGAAATCTTTCATCCTTTTGAATTTTTTGGAATAGTTTGAGAGGGATGGGAATTAGTTTTTTCCTAACTGTTTGGTAAAATTCTCCTGTGAAGCCATCTGGTCTGGGACTTCTGTGTGCCGGGAGTTTTTTGATTACTGTTTCAATTTCACTATTTGTTATTGGTCTATTCAGGCATTCTGCTTCTTCTCAATTCAGTTTTGGAAGATTATGTTTCCAAAAATTTGTCCATTTGACTCAGGTTTCAAATTTCTTATCATATAGTTGTTTGTAGTAATTTCTTAAAATCCTTTGCATTTCTGTGGTACTGGTTGTGATATCTTCTCTTTCGTTTCTACTTTTTATTTGGGTCTTCTCCCTTTCTCTCTCTCTCCTTTTTTTTTTTTTTAATGAGTCCAGTTAAAGACTTTTTGATTTTGTTTATCTTTTCAAAGAACCAGCTCCTGGTTTTATGGATTCTTTGAATTGTTCTTTGATTCTTTGTGTCATTTAATTCTGCTCTGAACTTGATTATTTCCTTCTTTGTACTCTCTCTGGGATTTCTTTATTGTTGTTCCTCTAGTTCTTATTTATGTAGGATTAGGTTGTTTATTTGAGATTCTTCCATCCTTTTTAAGTAGGCCTGTGGTGCTATGAACTCCCATCTCAGGACTGCCTTCACTGTGCCCCATAGGTTTTGGGCTTTTTGTGTGTTCATTTTCACTTGTTTCCAGGAACTTTTTTTATTTCTTCCTTGATGTCATTGTTAACCCATTCATTATTTAAAGCATGTTTTCAGTCTCCATGAATTTGAATTCTTTTGAATTTTTTCCTTGAAATTGGTTTCCACTTTCAAGCCATTGTGATCTGAGTGATGCCTGATATAATATAATTTTTTTTTTTTGAAAATTTTTAGGCTTTTTTTCGATGTCTTATCATGTGGTCTATCTTTGAAAATATTCCATGTGCATTTGAAAAGAATGTATATTTAACTGGAAAGTTTTGTATATATCAATTAAATCCATTTGATCTAGAGTGTTGTTCAGTGCCACTATATCCTTGGTGTTTCTTTGCTTGGATGGTTCATTCATTACTAACAATAGGGTGTTAAAATTCCCTACAATGAGTGAGTTGCTGTTGTTATCCTTCTTGAAGTCTTCCAATGTTTTCCTTAAATATTTGGGTATTCCTATGTTAGGTTCATATGTGTTTTTAAGGTTATCTCTTTTTCATATATTGTTCCCTTAAGTATTATGCAATATTCTTCTTTGTCCTTTTTTATGGCCTTTGTTGTGAAATCTGTTTTGTCTGATATATTATTGCTGCTCCAGTTTATTTTTTTTCATGTTCATTTGCTTGAAATACTTTTTCCATCCCTTCACTTTCAGTCTGTGTAGATCTTTATTTCTGAGGTGTGTCTCTTGTAGACAGCATGTATGTGGGCCATGCTTTCTAATCCATTCAGCTACCCTATGTCTTTTGATTGGTGCATTTAATCCATTTATATTTAAGGTTATTATTGATAGGTACTTACTCATTGTCATTTTTCCTCTTTGAGCCTGCGTCCTTCTCTGTCTCTCTCTGTTTCTTCATTTTCTGAAAGCTGACACTTTAGCCTTGCTTGAAATGCTGGTTTGGTGGAGAAGTATTCTATTAGCCTTCTTTTGCCTGGGAAAGTCCTTATTTCACCTTCCATTTTGAATGAGAGCCTTTCTGGGTAGAGTAGTCTTGGTTGTAGGCCTTTATTTTTCATTGCTTGACATATTTTTTGCCATTTCCTTCTGACTTGTAGTGTTTCTGTTGAGAAATCAGCTGATAACTTAATTGTGGCTCCCTTGTGTGTTATTACCTATTTCTCTCTTGCTACTTTTAGGATTTTCTTTTTGTCTTTGAATTTTGCTGTTTTAATTATGTTGTGTCTTGGAGTAGGCCTGTTTCTGTTCATCTTCATTAGGACCCTCTGTGCTTCTTGGACTTGCATGACTTTTTCTCTCATCAAGTTAGGAAAGTTTTCTGTCATTAGTTTTTTTTCCATTCTGTAACTTTTATTTTTAATTTTTAAAATTTTTTTAAACTTTATTTTTTGGTTTTTCAATTACAGTTGTCCCATTTTTTCCTCATTGCTCCCGCCCCACCCAGCCCATCCCTTCTCCCATAATCATATCCCTCCCCATTTTCCATGTCCATGAGTCATTTATACACATTCCTTTATTAAACCATTTCCTTACTTATCCCCCTTTTCTCCCTCTCCTCTCCCCATATTGACTATTACTCTGCTCCTTGTCCTATTTAGTTCATTTGTTTATGTTGTTCTTTAGTTTCATGTATTAGGTGATATCATATGGTATTTTTCTTTCTTTGCCTGAATTATTTCACTAAGCATAATTCTCTATAGTTCCATCCATGTTGTTGCAAATGGCAGAAATTCCTTCTTTCTCTCTGCTGCATAGTATTCCATTGTGTAAATGTACCAGTTTTTTTATCCACTCATCTACAGATGGGCACTTAGTTTGTTTCCACCACTTAGCTGTAGTAAACAGGGCTGCTATAAACATAGGGGTGCAAAAGTTCTTTTGAATTAGGGTTTTAGGATTTTTTGGGTATAATCCTAACAGTGGAGTCACTGGTTCGAAAGGCAGTTCCATTTTTAGTTTTTTTAGGTAATTCCATACTGTTTTCCATAGTGGCTGCACCAGTCTGCATTCCCACCAACAGTGCAGTAGGGTTCCCGTTTCTCCACATCCTCGCCAGCACTTGTTTTTCGTTAATTTGTTGCTGAAGGCCATTCTGACTGGTGTAAAGTGGTATCTCATTGTGGTTTTTATTTGCATCACTCTGATGGCTAGTGATGTTGAGCATTTATTCATGTGTCTATGGACCTTCTGTATGTCCTCTACCGAGAAGTGTTTGTTTAGTTCCTTTGCCCACTTTTTAATTGGGTTGTTTGTTTTCTTGATGTTGAGTTGTATAAGCTCTTTATATATTTTGGAGATCAGTCCCCTATCTGAGATACCATTAGCAAATATGTTTTCCCATATGGTTGGTTTCCTTTTCATCTTGCTGATGTTTTCTTTTGCTGAGCAGAAACTCTTTAGTTTGATGTAATTTTATTTGTTTATTTTTTTCTTTATTTCTATTGCCTTAGGAGATATATCTGTGAAAATATTGTTACATGGGATATCTGAAATTTTCCTGCTTATGTTTTCCTCTAGGACTTTTATGGTGTCATGGCTTACATTTAAGTCTTTGGTCCATCTTGAGTTTATTCTCATGTGTGGTGTAAGTTGGTGGTCTAGTTTCATTTTTTTGCACGTCCCTGTCCAGTTCTCCCAGCACCATTTGTTAAAGAGGCTCTTCTCACTCCATTTTATGTTCCTTCCTCCTTTATCAAATATTAGTTGACTGTATAATCCTGGATTAATTTCTGGACTCTCTATTCTGTTCCATTGATCTATATGTCTGTTCTTATGCCAGTACCAGAAAGTTTTGATCACAGTGGCTTTGTAGTATTGTTTGATGTCTGGTGTTGTGATTCCTCCTGCTGTGTTCTTCTGTCTCAAGATTGCTTTTGCTATTCAGGGTCTTTTTGGTTTCATATGAATTTTTGGAGTATTTGTTCTAGGTCTGTGAAATATGTCATTGGTATTTTAATAGGGATTGTATTGAATCTGTAAATTGCTTTGGGTAGTATGGCCATTTTGATGATGTCAATTCTTCCCATCCAAGAACATGGCATTTGCCTCCATTTATATGTATCTTCCTTAATTTCTTTCTTCAATGTTGCATAATTTTCAGTGTACAGGTCTTTTATCTCTTTGGTTAAGTTTATTTTTACGTACTTTATTTTTCTTGTTGCTATAGTAAGTGGTATTTTCTTTTTGTCTCTGTCTCTGATATTTTATTGTTGGTGTACAGGAATGCTTTAGCTTTCTGTATATTTACTTTGTACCCTGCTATTTTGCCAAATACACTTATTATATCAAGTAGTCTTTTAGTGGATTTTATAGGGTTTTCTAGGTATACTATCATGTCGTCTGCATATCATGATAGTTTTATTTCTTCTTTCCCAATTTGGATGCCTTTTATTTCTTTTTTTGTCTGATTGCTGTGACTAGGACTCCCAACACTATGTTTGATATGAATGGAGAGAGTCGACATCCTTGTCTTGTTCCTGATTTCAAGGGGAATGCTTTCAGTTTTTGTCCATTGAGTATGATGTTGGCTTCAGGTTTCTCATATATAGCCTAAATTATGTTAAGGTATGCTCCCTCTATTCCCATTTTGCTGAGTGTTTTCATCATAAATGGGTTTTGTACTCTATCAAATGCTTTTTCTGCATCTATTGATATGATCATGTGATTTTTGTCTTTCATTTTTTTTAGGTGATGTATTATACTTATTGATTTGCAAATATTAAGCCATCCTTGCATCCTTGGGATGAATCCCACTTGATAGTGGTGTATGATCTTTTGGATGTATTGCTGGATCCTGTTTGCCAATATTTTGTTGAGGATTTCAGCATCTATGTTCATCAGTAATATTGGCCTGCAGTTTACTTTCTTTGTTGTGTCTTGACCTGGTTTTGGGATTAGGGTAATACTGGCTTCATAGAAAGAGTTTGCGATTTTACCATCTTCTTGCATTTCTTGGAATAGTTTGAAGAGGGTAGGAGTTAGTTCTTCCCTAAATGTTTTGTAAAATTCACCTGTGAAGCCATCTGGTCCAGGGCTTTTGTGTGCAAGGATATTTTTGATTACTGTTTCAATTTCCTTCTTTGTTATTGGTCTGTTGAGACTTTCTAGTTATTCTTGATTCAGTTTTGGAAGGTTATATGTTTTTAGAAATTTGTCCATTTCTTCTAGGTTGCCAAATTTCTTGCCATACCACTGTTTGTAGTAATTTTTTACAATTCTTTATATTTCTGTGGTATCAGTCGTGATTTCTCCTCTTTCATTTCTGATTTTGTTCATTTGGGTCTTATCTCCTTTTTTATTGATAAGCCTGGCTAGATGCTTGTCGATTTTGTTTATTTTTTCAAAGAAACAGCTCCTAGTTTCATTGATCTTTTGAATTGTTTGTTTAGTCTCTATGTCATTTAATTCTGCTCTGATCTTGATGATTTCCTTCCTTCTTCTTGCCCTAGGCTTTGTTTGTTGTTGTTGTTCTAGTTCTTGTAGCTTTAGGGTTAGATTTTTTATTTGAGATTCTTCTGTCCTTTTCAGATATGCCTGTATTGCTATGAACTTCCCTCTTAGGACTGCTTTTGCTGTGTCTCATAAGTTTTGGGCTGTTGTGTGTTCATTATTATTAGTTTCTAGAAATTTCTTGATTTCTTCTTTGATGTCAATGTTAACCGATTCATTATTTAATAGAATGTTATTCATTCTCCATGAATTTGGGTGTCTTTGATTTTTTTCTCTGAGGTTGATTTTTAATTTCAAGGCATTGTTGTCTGAAAAGGTGCTTGATATGATTTCAATTTTCTTGAATTTGTTGAGGCTTGTTTTGTGTCCTATTATGTGGTCTATCTTTGAAAATATCCCATGTGCCTTTGAAAAGAATGTATATTTTGCTTCTTTGGGGTGAAACGTTCTATATATATCAGTTAAGTCCATGTGGTTTAGTGTGTTGTTCAATGCCTGTATATCCTTGTTGTTTCTTTGCTTTGTAGATCTGTCTATTGTTGATAATGGGGTGTTAAAGTCCCCTACTATGAGTGTGTTGCTGTTAATATCCTTCTTGTGTTCTTCTAGTATTTTCTTTATGTATTTGGGTGCTCCTATGTTGGGTACATATATGTTTATCAGTGTTATATCTTCTTGATGGATTGTTCCCTCAAGTATTATGAAATGTCCTTCTTTATCTCTTTTTATGGCCCTTGTTTTAAAATCCATTTTGTCTGATATGAGTACTGCTACCCAAGCTTTTTTTTTATGTTTGTTTTCTTGGAATGCTCTTTTGTATCCCTTTACTTTCAGTCTGTGTGAAGCTTCTGTTTTGAGGTGTGTTTCTTGTGGACAGCAAATATGTGGGTCTTGTTTTCTTATCCATTCTGTTACCCTATGTCTTTTAATTGGAGCATTTAATCCATTTACATTTAAGGTTATTATTGACATATATTTATTCATTTCCCTTTGTACCTGTGTTCCTTTCCGGTTTTTTTCTTATTTTTCTTAAAACATTCCCTTTAGCATCTCTTGTAATGCTGGTTTCGTGGAGATGTATTCTTTTAGTCTTCCTTTGTCTGAGAAACTCCTTATTTCACCTACCATTTTGAATGAGAGTCTTGCTGGGTAGAGTATTCTTGGCTGAAAGCCTTTGTTTTTCATTGCTTGAAATATTTTTGACCATTCCCTTCTAGCTTGTAGTGTTTCTGTTGAGAAATCAGTCGATAGCCTTATCGGAGCTCCCTTGTATGTTATTTGCTGTTTTTCTCTTGCTGCTTTTAGGATTCTCTCTTTGTCTTTGAATGTTGCCATTTTAATTATGATGTGTCTTGGAGTGGGATTTTTTGGGTTCCTCTTCATTGGGACTCTCTGTGCTTCTTGAACTTGCATAACTTTTTTTCTCCTCAGATTGGGAAAATTTTTTGTCATTACCTCTCCTACCAGCTTTTCTATTCTCGTTCTTCTTCTTCTTTCTCTTTCATAGTTTGATGATTCTAATATTATTTTTTCTCAAGCTATCCTGTAATTCCCTTACATCTTCTTCATACTTTTTCAGTCTTTTTTCATTTTGTTGTATCGTCTCGGAATTTTTTTCTACATTGTCCTCTAACTCACTGATCTGATCCTCTGCTTCGTTTAGCCTGCTTTTGATTTTGTGTTCTTCAGTTCAGAGATTGTATTCTTCATTTCTTCCTGGTTTTTGTTAATAGTTTCTATGTCCTTTTTAATGCTGGTGTAGTTCTTCAAAGTTCCCTCTAATTTTTTTGGATCTGTTGGTAATGTCCTTGGAGGTTGTCATAGTTCTTTTTGAGGTTGTTGAGTATATGGAGCTTCTTCACCATCATTGTTTTGAATTCCATGTCTGACATTTGGGCTATGTCTATTCCATCTACCTCTCTTTCTGGGGATTTCTCTTTTCTTTTCATTGAGAGTTTGTTTCTGTGTCTTACCATGTTGGATTCTTGTTTGTTTTTGTTTTTTGGATTTGTCTGCTTTGACTTCCCACCTTTGTGGTATGAAATTTTTTATAGTAGATCTGGGGGTTTCAGTGGTGCAGTCTCTTTGATCTCCTGAGCCTGTTGTTCTCGGGGTACCCTTTGTGTCATTTGTTTATGCTGTCTGGTTATATTTCAGATGCTTTTTGGTGGGATCTTTTCTCTGGCTAGTTGATTGAGAGTCACTCTGTCCACTTTGTCTTGAGTTCTTTTGTGGAGATGCTGTTAAAAACATAAACACACAGCCCAGGCAGGAAACCCGCACCCTCAAAAATATCCCCCACCCTCTATCCCACTATCATCAGCAAATGAGCCTGTATTAATATAAATGTAGAGAGCTCACTGCTTTTATACTATAGGAAGAATAGATAAGAGCTGTTTTTTCTACAGGAAAAATATGATTTTTGTGAAAGCAGATGATAGATTAGTTATAGTAGGAAGTAGTTTTCAGACTATGCAAGACAGTAGGTGATATTTACATTGTATGTTAATAATAATAAAAGAATGAGAGGGAAGAATGCAGAACATAGTAAGAAAGTGGAATTGTATAGTATTAGATTTATATAGTAGTTATATTCTATTTATTTAGTGTGAAAGGGAGGCTAAATAAAATAGATGAACAAATAAACTAAATAAAGAGGAAGGATCAGAAGGAGAGATAGTATGAAACAAATTAAAGAGATAGTTTTTAAAAAAAATTTTAAATAAAAGTAAAAATTAAAATTAAAATTAAGAAATTTAAAAAATTTAAATAAAATAAAATACAAATAAAAAAACCAAAATAGAAATAAAAATTTAAAAAAATACAAGAAGGAAAGTTTTTACTCATTTCAGCCTTTGTGTGTTGTCTTCTTTTTCTGCATCCACAGCTGGTCTAATGAGGCGGGCCAGGGTTCCTGATCTTTGCAGCAGGGGTGTGCACCTGCATGCCATGTTGGTTGTGCACCCGGGTTACTCCCATGTGCTGGTGGTGGCCGGTGCATTCCTTTTTGTGCCTGTTTGGAACCAATTGGGGTGCTTGGGCGCGCGCAAGGTCACCTGTGCGCTAGCCTCAGGCCTGCTGAATTGCACCCTGGGAGTCGGTCTCTTGTCCTTTGGGGCAGGGCCTCAGACACTTGTGTACAGTGGAAGTGAGCATCTGTGAGTCGCTGCCTGCTGTTCCTGCGCTGCAGCCACCCGCAGTTCCCGCACCGCCTGGGCGGGCATGAGCAGGGCCCATGCAAGTGGTCTGTGCTCTGGCCTGGCTCCCACTGGGGCTGGCCAGAGGTATCTGCGCATGGTCTTCTGTGTCCCCAGCGGGCCCTCCCTATGCCCATTGGGGCATTGATCTTATGTCTGTTTGGGTGTGTCTGAGGGGCACCCAAACACGCAGTTAATGACCTGGCTGCACGCCTGGGCCAGTGGATGAGGGCACTTCCTTGTGCACGCCTGCGTGACCCAAGGGGAGGTGTGGGGAGTGGGCAAGCGCACTTCTGTGCCTGCGCTCCTCAAGAATGTCCTATCGCCTCTGACCTTTCCTCCCCTCTCCGCAGTACACAAGAGAAAAATATAAAGGAAATTACGTTCTCATATGCACAGCAGTACGCTGTTTCTTGACTTTCAGCACCAATGCCACCTGGCGCACTCCTGGCTCTGCCAGCGGGCAGAGATCCGCTCTCCTCCCAACTCCTCTCCGGGGCAGCCTGTGGTCGCCAAAAAGCCTTTGTGTACTTCCAGCCGCAGCTCAGGCAGGCACCCCAGTCAGAAATCCTGTCTTGTCACCTTTTCCTCTGCTATTCTCACCAAACAGGTCACTCCCAGATGGTTTTCTCTAATCCAGCAGTGCCAAGGCTCGACTCCTGCTAGTGTCCAGCTGCTCACCAAGATGTTCTGTCTGCAATTAGTCCAAACTACAGACGGGTCTCGGGACCCAGAAAGTGCAGCCTCCCCTCACTCCTCCATCATCTTCTCCTCTCTGTCATTACTTTTTCCAGTAGTTTTTCCATCCCCTGCTCCTTTTCTTCTCCTTCTGATACCCCTATCATATAGGTATTATTATGTTTCATGTTGTCCTGAAGCTCTCTTAAGCCCTCTTTATTCTTTTCAGTCCTTTTTTGTTTTGTTGCACTGTCTGGGAATTTTTTTTACATTCTTTTCCAGCTCACTGATCCAACCCTCTGCTTCACCCAGCCTGCTTTTGATTCCTTCTACTGTGTTCTTCAGTTCAGCAATTGTATTCTTCATTTCCTCTTGGCTCTTGTTGGTAGTTTCAATTTTCTTTTTAATGATGATGTAGTTCTCAGTATGTTTCTTGTAGCTTTTCTGGAGTTCTTAGTAGTTCATCTGGAGTTCTTTGTAATTTTCTTTGAGCTCACTGAGCTCATTAAACTTCCCTATAATCCATATTTGAATTCCATATCTGATAGTTTGTTTGCCTTTATTCCATTTAGCACTCATTCTGTGGATCTTCTGTTCTTTTAGCTGGGAGGTTGTTTCTTTGTCTCCCCATTTCTGTGACTTTTCTTGTTTGTTTCTGCTTCTTAGATTGATCTGCTTTGACTTCCTGTCTTCATTCTGTGACCTTCTGTGGTAGGAGACCTGTGGTATTCAATGGTGCAGTTTCCTTGATCTCCTGAACTTGATGCTCTTGGGTGCTTTTTATGTTGTTTATTTGGGCTGTCTGGTTGTACTTGAGTTTTGGTCATGTTGCTCTTTGCTGGGTCCTTCTCTCCCTCTAGCTGACTGAGAGTCACTCTGCCCACCACATCTTGTATACTGTTGTAGATGAGCATTTTATCTACTTCCTTCATCTGCCCCTTGTCACATCAGATCATGTCCTAGTCTGGACCTAGATAGCATGTTTGAGACTATGAGAGATCTACTGTCTTTGTGTGTCTCCTTTAGTTGCTAATCTATTCAATCTGTAATCAGCCATCAGGCTTAAGCACTGAAGGCAGAGCAGATTAATTCTTGCAGGAGGGGCTATTGCTTCCCTTCAGGCTAATGCCACTTGAAGTGGAATGGTCTGCATGCAGCATGCAGGATGAGTCAGCACTGGATCCAGTCAGCTGCTCCCTCAGTTCTTTCCTGAAAGCCACCACCCCAAACTCTCTTTAACTATCTCTAGTCCACTCTTCCCTCCCTCTGCTGGAGCCCAGGGTAAGTGAGTGCCAATGTATTTTCGTACATGATTCCTTTAAGAATGCTCTGTATCTCCAGCGGTCTCTCTCTGGCCAGCAAAATCCCTGCAGCTTTTCCTTTTCACAGCTGGATGCTGTTTTACTCTCAGCTTTGTTGTTGTAGGCTGGGAAGCCTATCTGAGGGGTTAGACCTCACGCTTCTCAGGGGGAACCCCTGGCTGCTGAGATGTTCCTCTGTCCCTTCAGCTGTCACATGTGGGAGCCCAGTCAGATCTCTCATGTCTCTGCACTTCCTACCAGTCACATCATAATGAAGTGGCGTTTTCTGTCTGTCCGTAATTTATGGCTTCTCTCTAGCTGGTGTTCAGTTGGTTATTCCAGATGATATCTCCACAATTGATTTTTATTTCCAGACTAGTCCTGGGAGGGCATTAGTGTAGCTTCTACTACTCCACCATGTTGGATCTCCTCTATTTTCTTTATGCTGCTTTATTCTTTATATAAGTGGTGAAAACAGCTAAAATTCTGGGCTTCTTCACTTACTCTCTTTAGTTGATCTTACTTTCTGGTTCTGTTCTCCAAATGGTGGGTACAATGCAATTATTTTTTTCCCACCTACCACTGTTGCTAAAAAACTCTGGAGAAGGACAGAAATCTAGAACACATGCATTTCTTTCCCTTTAATGCATCTTGATGTATAACATTTTTAATTTGTTTATTGAAAACTTATATTCTCTCTTTTAAATTGCCTGTTTGTATCCTTTGCCTATTTTTAAAATTAAGTTACTTTTTCTGTTATTGATTTATAAAATATATTTGTATAGAAAGTAAACATCTGTGCATATGTAAATAAATGATCTATAAGCTGTATATAAATACGTCACAGTTCAAATATTTTCCCAGTCTTTTGTTTGATGTCTAGAGCATATTCAGATAAAATAAAATTGATTTTATTTTTGTTATTATGGTTTACACCTATATAATGTGCTTAGGAAGCCAATATTAATCACAACTAATAACCAAATAAATTTGTTATTCTATTTGATTATAGCTTTTTTTAACTTTAAACCTCTATTCCATTCAGAATTTATATTTTTCATAAACTGAACTTTATTTTTCAACTGTTTTAATATGTTTTATAATGCTTATACTAAAACTTTTATAATGCTTATATAAATTTAAAATGGTTTTAACACCATTTATTTAAAATCTATTTCTTCCCCCAGATTTGATACACTGCTTGAAAAGTATTTTATAATAAATTCTTTAAAATGTTTACATTTGTTTCTATAATTTTCTATTCTGTTCCATTAACCAGTCTGTCTCCCATAGCTGTTTCATTTTATTTTAATTACAATACTGAAACATTATGGGATAAGAGTAGGTCTAAGAGAGAATATTTGGAAGAGTAAATCACCCATTTCTTTAACTTTTTACTTGTTTTTACACTTCCCTGGCTGGTCTCAAGACTTCTTGGAAAGCTAAGAAGCAGTTCAGATATTGGGCAATAGGCCAGGCTTCACTTTCATAGTGTGCACCTAGATTCAAATCCCAGCTCTCCAGTGACTGGCAAGGTGACTCAGCAAATTCATTCATTTCTGCATGATCCAGTTTCCTTCTCTGGAAAGTTGGCATGATAAAAATCCCTACCTTAAAAGTTTATTATGATGATGATGATGATTATGGTGGGGGAACCAGCACCTAGCACACATAAGCACTCAATACAAAGTTAGTTTTACTATTTGTATTTACTCTTCAAGTTTAATTTTAGAATTATTTTGTTAAAGGCCAAAAAAAATTTATTAGGATTTTTATTATTGAGACTTCTCTTAGAAACATGACAAGACTCTAATTAGTTGTTTTCTTCTATGTCTTTTTTATGTCTTTTTGTTGTGTGCATATTATGTATATATCTTACACAATAATATTCACATATACACTCAGAAATAATCCTGACCAAAACTATGTAGACATACTTAAAATTATTATCTCTGAGTATTAGAGATAATACTTAGAAATACCCAACATTTCTTTGCTTACTATTTATTACGTACTCACAAATACATGATTTTATTTTATTTTTATTTATTTATTATTTATTATTTTTATTTTTTGATTTTATTTTTTGGTTTTTCAATTACAGTTGTCCCATTTTCCCCCATTGCTCCCCCCCACCCAGCCCACCCCTTCTCCCGCAATCATATCCCTCCCCGTTGTCCATGTCCATGAGTCATTTATACACGTTCCTTGACTAAACTCTTCCCTTACTTACAAATACATGATTTTAAAATGACTCCTGTACTTCAATATTCTGATGCTTTGTACTTCAGACTTAAGGGCAACACCTGCTAGATACTATGTGCTATGTATTACACAAGTATATCAGCAAATACATTTTTTAAGTGTTTCATCAATTAAGGAAGTTGATTTCAGGAGAATTAGACAGGATCTTGAAGAAAAACAATTTCAAGTGGATGACTAATCTGACTTCCTAAAAATGCAAGTTGTGGTTTCTGTGAAATCATCTTTTTTTTTCCTTTCCCCAATCCTCTATTATTCTGAAGTCTAAATTTTATTGAACTGTTTCAAAATATTGACACTTGATCTCAGAAGATAATCTGTCATAAATATTTATAGGACTAGAGAACTTTGTCAAATAAAGATCATGTTTAAATTCTTACCATGCTCAGAGGAAAGCATCTAGATTTCTAGGTTTTAGAAGACCTAGGGCCATGAAGGGAAAAGTTGACATTCATTTAAATAAAAGGAAAGAATTAGAACACAACCTAGAGATTTGCTTTTCCTTTTAAGCTTTTATAATGTTAGAAGGAGAGTGATATGATTGAGACACAAGAGAATGAAATCCACCATGTGGGGAAATATTGAGAACATAACTTACAAATTAGTTTTTCTTCTTATGTTCTCACTGTGTTAGAAACCAAAGTATTTGTTTGAGATTCCAGGGAACAAAGGCCAGGAAAAGTGGAAAGCATCCCATTGTTATAAGAATATTTCTGTCTACTCATCAAAGGCAGATTTAATGGCAGGCGCACTGGGCATGTGTCCTGGGCCCTGAATTCTGAAGGGCCCCGCAAACCCCCAACTTTATACTTTTTTTAATGACACCAAGTTTGGTTTTATTACTATGCTGCATAACATATGGTTAACATGTATTTTTATTTTCCCCATCTCTCTCTCTTTTTTAGGGGTCACAATGTTTTCTTCTGTGCCCAGGGACTCAAATGACCTTAATCCGCCTCTGTTACTCATTTGGAACCTCTGCCCAAAGTCTAGCCCAGCTCCCATCCACTTCTCCAGCAACCCCTGCTGCCTGATTGCTGTGCTCTTGGTAGCCACATGTGGGTCATCTCACTGTCTTTAGAAACCTGTCTCATGATGCCTCTCAGAAGCCATCATTAATTAGTATTGATGTGAGTCAGACCCTAGATTTAGAGGCAGCATGATGAAATGTCGTTTTATATAATCAAACTAATTTGTTTCCTTCTGATACTGGAAAAAGATCTGTTGAATATATAGAATGATTATGTAGAAGAGACTTTATCTGATTAGACTATGGAAAGAGTGCTTTTAAAAACCTTGAAACAATCTATAAGATGGAAATTTCCTCTGATAACAGAAATCCAAAAGACGCAGCAGAAGCAGTTTCCTGAGAAGAGAGATAGCAAAAGACCTATTGAAGAGGAGCAGAAGTTGAATTTCTGACTACTTTGTAAGGGAAATACAATGCAAAACACACATGGAGATCAAGTTGTTTTGTACTAGCAAACGTCTCAGACTTCTACCTCTTTGTTGATAAATCCACAAGGAAAATAGTTGTAGACATATTATTGTCAACTATTAGTTGCTTATTGCTAGATACCAAATTATTCTATAATTTTGCTTAAACAAAAAAACAAGCATTTATTCTCTCATACATTTTCTGTGGGTCCAGAATCTGAGTGCCATAGCTGGGTGGTTCTACTTCAGGATTTTTAATAAAGTTGTGGTCAAGCTGTTGGCCAGACAGAACTAGAGAACTTGCTCCAGCCTTGCGCAGATGACAGGAGCTCTTCACAGGCACAGGGTGAGACAGAAGCCACAGGCCTATTGTAATCTAATCTTGGAAGAGCCTCATTCCATAAGTTTTTGGTCACATAGACCTACCTGGTAGGGTATGATCAACAGGAGGCCAAGATCATTGGAGGCTCTCTTGGAGGCTGGCTGCCGTACCCACTAGAAGTGCTTTGTATTTGGGCCTTACAATTTCTAGCTACTCATTTTTTTTGTTTAAATTACTCAAGTCTCATTACTCCTTGAACCTTTTTAAAATGTGGAGAGATCTAAATATTTTATAGAAACAAATGACTAAATTTTTTTTTTCTTGGAGAAGGAGGGGATGTGTGTGTCTTTGTGTGTGTGATGAGACGGAAAGTGATAAAGAATATGAAAATTAAATTTTCAGATCAAAATTATTATTTTTCTTTCAGTTCTCCATGTGGTTTCAATATAACTCTTATTTTTCAACACCCAAATCCACCACCTCTGTTAACTCTTAGCTCAATAAGGACCTTTTAAAAACTTTGTAATAGGAGTGAGAGGGAAGGGGAAAATGCTAGCTTTCCTGCTTGGTTTTTATTTTTAATTTCTCAAAGTGTGAGAAAAGAGTCTGAATCTAAAATCTTTGATTTGACCTATATAAATTATATTAGAATAAATAGAAGCCAATTATTAAGTCTAATAACTTAAGTAAATCAAGAATAGCCAAATAAACTCCGGAGAATAGATTTTTACCAATTATGGAATCATCAATCTGAATTAACTTACTATGGTGAGACTATAAAGTAAGATTGAGTTTTTATTTCCTGTTAGATATGGTGAACAGACCAAGGATAAGGATGAAGGGTGAAGAAGAAACATACAAGGCTAATGTTATAAGGAAGTAAAGTTTCTGGTCAGGTATTGGATTTGTTTAGAATTTTCTGAGCTAACTTATTATACAGTTTATTTTATAGATGCTGAGAATCATTTATAAGTCATTAGACATTTGTATATATAAGGCTTTTAAGAGTTTTTTCCAAGAAACTTTACTCCTTGATAGAGTAAAGCAGCAAATCTTAAGAGTCAACATATTTAATTGGTTATAGCAATCTGGTAAGTTGTGGGAAGGTGCTAGAAGAGGGAAATGGGTATTCATGCGGAGGTGAAGGTGAACCAATAGCAGATGTGACAGAAAAAAAGTTTCAATCTGTAGCCTCAGCGTTGTTCTAAAAGGGGTGCAGCCTTTCTAGCTGCCTAGCACCTTGGTGCATTAGAGGTGTGCCCATGTGGAATAGGCACAAGGGAAATGTGAAAGGCTCCTACATTCCTCTGGGAAGGGAGGGGTGGTGATGAGTAGAGAAGGAGAGAAGAGGAATGAGAGAGCCCTGTGGGATGGTAAGAGGCCATAAATACTTCCATGTGATGTACACATCTTTAGCAAAATACGCCACATTTTAAAACTGTTTGGTATAACTGGATTTCTTGTGTAAACTGGAGAAGAAGCTGAGTTCTGAGATGATGCTGAGCAAAACAGAGAGTGGACTTATAGACACAGAAGCCGGAGACAGAGGAGACCTCGAAGTAATGAGCCCCAGAAATTAATAAACATCACTAACAGGGCTGAGTTGTCATTTGGATGTGGAATAGTAGTGGATCTGAACCAATTATTCCTAGTTCTCCAACATGCAATGAAAACCAGCTAACTTCTTGGCTTTGGAAATTCAGTAAGATTTTTGACATTATCAAAGCTCATTCTGGTTTGGATACAGAGCTAAGATGTCCTCTTCATGTAGACAGAATCTACAGTGAAACATAAAAACAAGCAAGTACACACACACACCCCACACTCCCCACTCCCCAAACACATTTCTTCTCTTTGAGCAGCACCAATCTGTTGTTTCTATTTCAGATGAACAAATTTGGCCAATTTACATCTTTCCTTTTATGTCATTGAATGTCACAGATGTTCTGCTTCCACAGACAAGAATTGCATTCTAATGGCTCTTGGCACTTTTGTTTAAGAGAGTCTCCTCCAAGGGATACAGTTATCTTTAGTAGGTATGGCTGGAGGGCAAATTATACTTGCAGGCACCATCAAAGATCTTCATGCCAAGGGAGAAATCCACAAAGGGGCTGGGCTGTGGGCCCTCCCAGGCTGACCCAGTCTCTTCCTGACAGTTGTGCGTGTCAGCGGGAGTCTCTGAGTTACATTTTGCAGAGCCCTTACAGGTAGAGAGATTATTAAAGAAAAACTTCCTGAAGCTAACGTTGGATACTGAAGTTTCTGTGTTTTTCTTCAAGTGTTACATTCTTTACTACTAAACCTGGTGGATCTTGACAGATGTTGTCCTCTCTGAACTTCACCAATTGCCTTGAACTCTTTACAGAAACATTGAGCATGCCATTAAACATCCTCTTGATGAATATCAAGTACATAAGTGACACTGTTGAGAAAGTTTTTGGAAGATATATTCCTCAGCAGAGTTGGCCCAGGTTTTAAATACTGTTTTTATGCCCTGGTCAGTGTGGCTCAGTTGGTTGATGTGTTGTCCAGTAGATGAAAGGTTAGGGGTTTGATTTTTAGTCAGGGCACATACCTAGGTTTTGGGGTTGATCCTAGATCCAGGCGCCTACCACCCCTGGTCTGGGCACATACAGAAGGCAACCAATTGATGATTCTCTCTCTCAGAGATGTTTCTTTCTGTCCCTTCCTCTCTAAAAGCAGTGAAAAAGTGTTCTGAGAATAGGATAGAAAGATAAATAAATACTGCTGTCTTAACACTCATGTGATGATAAAGGATATTTAGAGATCTGGAGTTAGGGTAGAACCATATAGCTCAACCACATCAGAAAGATTTTTAAAATTTCACTCTTGAATACAGACTACTTTATAGTCTTCCAATAACTTACCATAATTTTTAAAATATTGAAATTGTTGCAAATATCTAACTTCAACTAAAAATTTCAGATTTGTACAGTGCTAACTCCCCCTTTATTTAAATAAAGTTTAAATTGCTTGAGGTTGGAAATGAGTCTCATACTTTTCTTATATCTTGCAGAGTGCGTGACATGGATTGGACACAGTGATAAGTACTGTTCGGTTTATTATTTAAGTGCATTTCTCCAGTTATCTAGAAGTGGAGAAAAGTGATAGACAACCTGATGTAAAAGTAACCTTTACATAAAGATTGTGGAGTAATTAGATTATGCTGTAGGCTTTCATCTTTTATGTTTGCACACCACAAGTAAGTAGAGGAGGTGATTTGGCTTTCTCGGTCTTGATGCAAATATGAATAAAAATAAATTTTGAAGTCTGTTTCTTAAGTGCAGTTGTGGTGGGTGGAAAGGTTGAGTAAATGAAAGCTCCAAAAGCCATCAGTATTCATTAATATGGCTGACCCCTGACATAGACTCGTCGGCAGCCGTCCGTCTCGAGAGACGATGGTGTAGCTTCTTAAGAGTCTATCTGCACCGCCGAGAATGGTTGTGCGGTCCGACTCAGGAGTGACACGGTATCTGTCTCCTCCCGTGTTGAATCGACATCTTGCGATGACGCTGGAGTGTCCTCTCCAGTGAAGCTGAAGCTACAGAGCCTGGGCAGGGTGATATGGAGGGTCTGCTGTTACCCATGCAGCAGACCCCCCCTCTCTTCGCAGCTGAAGGGTCCAAGGGAAAGACGGAGTCAATACAGCTTGGCTTCAGGTGCGCCGCAGGAGTTGCCGGTGTTGACTACAACGTCAAACCGCCTTAGGGACTCCGGCTCCGGATTTTCTGTCGGGGTTTACTCCCTTAGCCTTTCCCCTGAAGAGGTATGCCGCAAGGCAGCGGAGGTTTTTTGGAGTCAGAGTTTTCCTTCTCTGATGTGCCCTGACTGGAAGATCGAACCAGCGACACTTAGCTCGCAGGCCGACGCTCAATCCACTGAGCCAAACCAGCCAGACTATTTATTTAATATTGATAACAATACTCTTTGAACAAGAGATTTATAGAGGTTGGGGAATTTGCTCAAAGTTACATGGGTAGTAAGAGGAAAACCAGGTTTTTTGTCTGAAGCTCATGCTTTTTCTATTATATTAGAGTTCAGTTTTAAAAAAGAAAACTCACATGGATGACTCAAGCTGGTTTATCCAAAATTTTAATAATTGTAACACGTGTCCACAATGTGTATTATAATCATGTAAGACAGGCCTTCTGGTGGCACATAGAAAAAAATCCAGTTGTGGCTTTAAGTTCTGGCTTCACCTTCATTAGCCATTACCTTGGGGAAAGGAATCAGTCAGCCTCCCTGAGTCTCTGTGGAGTGCATGGGAGAGTATGCGCAAAATCCCTGCACCCAGAGTGAAGCACACTCTGAGCACCCAGTGTGTACCAGAGTTTTCAAAACTTTAGCATTGAGGCACCCACAGTAAAACTTGCTGCAGAGATGTGCATGTTCCCCAAGAGCTGCAGCTTTCAGGAAGTAACAGCTGCCAACTACTTGACCATTCTCAGGGCATTGAGTGAACTGCCATATAGACGGAGCCAGGGAGTTTTTGCTGAGAAAGTCAACTATAGGGAGGTAAAATACAGTTAACATTAAATATAATCATCAATTGAGATAATATTAAAATCGAGAATAAGCTTCATTAAAGATCTTTCAAATAGAGAGAATGTGGTGAAAACTGAAGTTGACATTTATGAACAGTGCAGTTTATCAGTTCCATCTTATCAGCAACCTGGTTCCTGTGTCCTCACTGATAAAGAAAATGGGAGGATTTTAAAGACAGCTAGGTATCTTTTTTAGAGTTAATACACTCTAATGGTAGGAAATTGAGGGAGAAAGAGTTCAAGTACCACTCACTGATGGTAAGTGCCTTTGGGGTGTTTTTCAAAAATACTTTTATCTTAAAAAATGGGATTTTTAACACAAAAATTAAGGTTAAAATAGTAATTGCTATTGATTTTTTGTTTATGAAAAAATAGTATTACCAGTGGGAAAAACAAGTTACAGACCAATGAAGTCTGTTGGAGCCATGTTCGTATAACCTGGAACTTTGGTCTTAGGTATTGGAAAATGTCTGATGGGAGGCAGAGAAGGAAGGGACTTTGCAGTGTATAAACAGAGCGTTCAAATTCCAGAGTCATTCTTCTGGAACCACTAAAATACAGAAGTGGAATTACTAAGATGGTGGTGGTGGTGTGAAAAATGCTCACAATAAAGTGCCGGGACACAGGACTTGAGCAGTAACTGAGGCAGTTGTTTATTCACAGATCTGCAGCTCTGGGCACAGCACAAAAGCCAAATCAAGGTGCGCGCCGAAAAGATGGAGCTGGCTGTTTTTATCCTAATGCAAGGAAAGCCCCTCCTTCCCTTCTCCCTCTCCTTCTCCTTCATTTTTCCATGCTAGATACCCCAGAGTTACAATCTAACACAATTGACTAAATTAACTGAGGGTGAAAATTAACTCAGGGTGACCTGGTTATAGGTCTGTCTCCAGCTCTTCTTTGAAATCTCTCTATCTTGTTTGCTGGGCTGTCTGGCTACATTTTCCCATTTCCCGGAGTTTAGTGATGACTGTCTCCCTCCACTTTGATCTCAGATATCCTTTGTCCTCAGAAGCATTTGTGCTGAGCTGCGGAATTCCCCTTTTCTGATTTGTAAATATGTTAATACTGCTAACTCTAGCTCAAAGACCCTCTAATTACATTTGCCCTTTGCTGCTAACTATTTTCAACTGGTTTGGGAGTCACCAGTTTCCTTGCCCCTTCCAGTGGGGAAGGGAAAAGAACGTAGGAAGTAAGGAGCTGCTGGACAAAGGGGCAAGGGAGAGGTGTGTGTTGTGAGGGAAAGGAGTCAGAACTATCAGAGAGAAGGAAATTCCAGGTGAAAATGAGAGTGATTGCTAGGAGGAGGTGGGCTGATCAAGACCAGTCTTTTTGAGGGGGTAGGTTGGGGAATGGTGGGTAGTGAGTAAATAAATGATGTAAGTGTACATTTGTCACTGGTAAATAGCTACTCTAGTTGATGGTTCCATCCCCCAACTCCCTTCCTCTCTGAAGATAGCTCAACAAAATGTGCAGAGTCAGGGAAGGCAGAGCTGCCTTCAGCCTCACCCACTGAGTATTGTTTTTTCCTTCTAATTTGCTCCAGGAGCAGAGAAATGGGTGGTGGGATGGGGGGTGGGGTGGGCATGCTTGCCTCTGCCTACGGAAATTTTTTACTAGCTCTGGAGGCCAAACTATTTATGTGTAATTGCCTCCCCCGCCCCGATCTCAATATGGACATTGTTAACCCATTTCTGCTATTCTATGTAGAGTATTTGAGACAGAAAACTCTGGACTTAGGCAGAGCTGCAATACATTTCTGCTCTTACACTTATTTAATTCATGACTGTAGGCAACTCATCTAACATCTTTAATTATTGTGCTTCTTGCCTCTAAAACCAGCATATTGTTACTAATACCAAGCTCAGCGGGTGGTTTCTAAAGATTAAAACTGATTGCAAGTACCTACCAATGTCAGCTCTCATAATTGTCATTAATTTTCCCCTTTCCTCCTCTGGGCACTCATATCTCTGTGCTCTGCAGACAGGCTGTGTGGCTACTGATTTAAATTATACACAATCCTCGGAAGGACATAAAGTTATCTCAGTTCTTGAACAAGTTGTTTAGAGAAAGAGATTGATCCCAAAGTATTTTTCTAACTGGATGTCTTGATGTTTGGAGCATATCTGGCTCAATTATTTCTGGGATGTGTTTGGTTTTCAGATACCTGCTTTTTCAGTAGGGGAAGTCTTCATCTAGGTCGTTTAAAATATTGTTTTATAATTGTGAGGGTCTATATTTTTCTGGTCACCCCTTCATATTTCCCAGTTTTCTGTGAGTAAAAGACAAGCGCAAAAGAAAGGCCCTCCAAAATGTTGGTTGACACTGATATCCAAGGGCAAATGCACCCTAGTGAGTGGAACACAAGGCAGGAGCCTCGCAGCAGTGGTGATGCCGAGATTGTGTGAGTGTACATGTGTGTACATGTGTGTGCAGGGAGTATGGCCCCAGTTCAGAGTGAAGGGAAAGGCCCCTCTGGTTTGCAACAAAACTCTGACAGCAACAGAGTCCTCTTCCCAGAAAGAGGAAGGAAAAAGACTAAGCAGTTTGTCTGGATTCTAAACAGGGGCCTTAAATTTTTTGTTTTTTATTTTATTGTGGTAAAAACCCTTAACATTAGATATATCTTAACAAATTTTTTAAATGTACAGTATAGTATCGTTAACTACATTAACTATATTGTTAATTATTGTTAACATATTGCACAGCAGATCTCTAGAAATTATACATTTTGCTTAACAGAAACTTTATGTCTGTTGATTACCTCCTTATTTCACTCTCCCCCGCAGCCCCTAGAAACCACCATTCCACTTTTTGATTCTATGTATGGCATTATTTTAGATACCTTAGATGAGTAGAATCATGCAGTATTTGTCCTTCTATGACTGCTTATTTCACTTAGCATAATGTCCTTAATGTTGGGGCTGAAAAGTATTTCCCCGTATATATGTACTACACCTTCTTAGCTATTCATCTTTTGATGGATATTTAGGTTGTTTTTACATCTTGGCTATAGTAAATAGTACTGCAATGAACATGGGAGTGTTAATATCTCTCTGAGATCCTGATTTCAATTCTTTTGAATAAATACCCAGAAATTAAATGGCCGAATAATATGGTACTTCTACTTTTAACATTTTCAGAAAACTTCATACTCTTATCTATAGCCATTGTGCCATTTTACATTTCCATTTACAGTGTACAAGGGTTCCCTTCTTTCCACAATCTTGCTGACCTTTGTTATCTTTTGTTTCTTTGATAATAGCCATACTGCCAGGTGTGGGGTCGTATCTCATTGTGGCTTTGATTTACATTTCTTTGATAATATGTGATAATGAGCATTTTATCATTACCTGTTTTTCATTTGTAATCCTCTTTGGAAAAAATATCTATGTATAAATTCTTTAGTCCATTTTTATGTATGTTCCCTGACTGGAGATTGAACCTACAACCTTGGCATATCAGGGCACACTCTAACCAATTGGACTACCTGGCCAATAGCCCATATTTAAAATTTGGTTGTTATTATTTTTGCTATTTAGTTGTATGAGGTTCTTTTATGTTTGGAAATCAACTCCTTATTAGAGATATGGCTTGTAAGTATGTTCTTCCATTCTATAGGCTGCCGTTTTATTCTGTTGATTGTTCCTTTGCTGAGCAGAGGCTTTTTAGTTTGATGTAGTTCCACTGTCTATTTTTTTGCCTTTTATCCATCTTTTTCCCTATGTTCCTGGTGTTATATCCATGAAGTCATTGCCAAGACTAATAACATGAAGCTTACCCCCTATGTTTTCCTTTAGAATTTTTACTGAGGATTAAGCTTAAACACAGGTGTGATGAAGGAAACTTAAGTAAGGGATGGGGAGGCTCCAGATTGTCTGGGAAAAAATAGTCTTTAACATATTTGTAATAACATAGCAGTAACAGCAACAGTAATTATTTACTGAGAGTCTGCTATGTACCAGACCCTGAGCCAAGTGCTTTCCATACACAAGATCCTATTGCTCTTATGATAATTCTATAAAGTAGGGGTGAAAGTCAGACCTAGCTGACTCAAATTCTCTACATTCAACTACTACTCCATGCTAATGCTGGTGAGAGCTTGGACTCACAACAGCAGAGACTAGATATGAGCACGGAAATGATTGGGTTGAGTCAGTAGAATTGGCTCTGGAGCCATGAGTGGCTGTGCCTCAGGTGAAAAGGGAAGTGCATTGATGGAAAAACACAAAATGGAGATGTCATCCACTAGAACATAACTGAGATTTTGATAAGGGCTTATAACTCCTTCCCAAGGTGGATGGATAACTTTGAATTTCAACCATCACAGACCTTACCCGAGACCACTGTGTCTTTTGACACTTCCTTAAACATGATCTAAGTGGATGTTAGGTGCCCATCTGAGCTCACTCTAAGCTGGAAATCAAGACTTCGCTACACATTCTCTCAGAAGCCTTGTAGTAAAAACAGTGAGGGGACTGAGAGTTGAATCATTGTGCATGGGAGTCTCCATCCTCTTGGCCCCACGAAACACATCCAAGACTCCCAGGATGGAAGCGTATCCCAGAAGAAAGGGAACAGGATGATCCCAATGTACTTGAGGGTCCTGGATGCTTTCTCTGCTCCTCCTCCTTACTTTCTCTGAACACCTCTAGGACAAATCAGCATTTTCTGGAGTCATCTTCACCCTGGGTCCTTAGTTGGTCAGAAAATATCAGCTACTCTCTCCTGAAAGCTTGGCTTACTCTACACTGGTATATGAATGTCTCCAATTCACCATCTGAGCTGTAATCTTAAACTTTAAATAAAACCACAGTCTCTAGACTTCCATATTCAGGAGAGATGAGCTTCTTTGGGTTCACTACTCATGGTGAGCATAGAGGTAAAGACAGAGATTTCAGTTGCAAATTCTCTCGTCTTTTTACTCTTCCCGAGTGAAACTCTGAAAGATTCTGGGATGGAATGTCCAAAATTGCTTCAATATCCTTTCAATTATTTTGAGCATTGTTTCCTGGAAACATGAGCATTTTCATTCCAACAAGTCTGTTAGATCACTGCTGAATTAAACACCAATGTTCAAAAGACATCAGGAAAGTTACTTGTAGAACAATTTTCTAGTAAATTAGGCTCCATGCAAAGTGATTAATCTTTTGAAAATGTGAACTACATTAAGCTTTATAAAACTATGACATCCTTAGAGCTGCTGCCAATGCTCTGTCTGGGGGGGGGGCATTGGGATGTGTGGGAAAGAGAGGAGAAAAGTGTACACAAAGTGGAATGAGGGTGTAGGGCATAGAAGGACTTAAATAAGAGGCTAGGGGTGACTTATGATGAGGGTTTTTTGTCCATCACATAGAATTTGGCATCCCTTGAGTAAAAGGTGAGGCTTGATAAGAATGAGTAAAATTAAATTGCTTGTTTCTGCTTTGAAAATAGATTATAGGGGGTAAGAGAAGAACCAAAGAGACAAATTCAGAGGCTATTGCAATAATCCAGGCAAAAGATGATAGTGGCCTTGATCAGTAGTGAAGGCTAGAGCAAGTGGTTACATGGTTGAGTTCTGAATATATTTAGAAAGTCGATTCAGTGGAATTTGCTGATGGATTGGATGAGATGTACTGGAGAGAAAGAAGTGTAAGAATATCTTCTTGGGTTTTGATCTCTGCAGCTGTAAAGATGGAGTTGCCATCAACCAACATGGTAAGGGCTGTTGAAAGAGCAGGTTTTTGTGGGAAGAACAGAAATTTTGAGAAGTCTAAAATACAGACAAGTAGAAGTGTCAACTAGACAAGTAAATATCTGAGTCTAAAGTTAAAAGGAAAAGTCTGGACAGCAAATTTAACTCTGAGAACGTAATCAGTACATGAGTGAGTTTTAAAACTAGGAAACTGGATAACATCACATGGGGAATAAGTATAGATAGACAAGAAATTCAAGAACTGAACTGAAGTAGTCAGGGGAAAGAGGAGATGTGACAAACAGCCAGTGGGGTTTTGAAGAGAGATGGTGGAGAAATTACTCAGACCTCAAGGTAGGGTCAAGACTGAGGACTGACATTGGTTTTAGCAGTTAAATAGAAGCAGTTGGGGACACTGACAACAACATAATACCATTACAATATTAACTAGTTATTAACACATTAAAATTTAAAGAAACAAGTAATACAGTGTTCCCAAAGTAGACTCAGAGTCTATGAAATTATTTGTAAAATAATCAAGCAAACATGCAAAAGAAGAAAGAAATATAAAAGATGGATTCTAAGTTAAAAAGTTATTTTAATCATACTGAATTCTTAACACTTCTGCTGTGTTCTAGAGAGATACAAATTTATCTTTCAGAAAAAGATGAATTTCTCTCCCCAGGGAAGTTGTATAGGAAAAACAAGACATTCTCTTTTGTATCTACATTCAGTAGATACATTCTCATAATGTATCTACATTCAGTCTTGAAGATTTCATCTATTTTTTAGGGTTTAATTTCCTCTGTACACTAACTCATTACAAATGTGTATCTCTAGCCCTAATATGTCTCCTGAACTTCAGAAGTAACTATCCCATGGATGACTTGACATCTCCAGTTGTATGTCTAACAGATATATCAAGCTGAATATATCCAGAATAAACTAATCTTACTCAAAAACCTGTTCCACCTCTAGTCTCCCCATCCGAGTAATCCCCTTTGTCCAATTTCTTGGGCCAGAACCATGGAGTTATCTTTGATTGCTCTTTCTCTCTCCCATACCCTATATCTTATCCATTAAGACAGCCTATCAGTAACACCTCAAATTATATCTAAAATCCAGCTTGTCTCACCATCTACACTTCCATACCCTGGTCCAAGTCACCATCTCTCTCACCTGGACTAACACATAGCATCCTAACTTGGTTTCCTCCTTTATTCATTGTCCTCCTGAAAAATATTTTCAACACGCAGAGTATTCTTGCTTAAACCTACATCAGGCCATACCATTCATTGCCTTGAATCCCTCTAGTGGTTTCCATCTCACAGAGTAAAAACCAAAGTGCTCAAGATGACTCATGAGGCCATGCATGATTTTGTCACCAGATGTCTCTGATCTGCTCTTAGTTCTCTGCCATTTTTGATTCCATGTGACACCCTGATGCCCATCAAACCCACCAGGAGTGCTTCTGCTTTAGGGCTTCCATACTACTTTCCCCTTCTGCCTGGGCTCTTCTTTGGGTGTTTATTAAGTTCCACCTTTCTAGTAAGCTGTCCCATGTCACCCTGCCTAAAATTGTAACTCTCCAACTCTCCTTACTTCCCTCCTCTGCTGTCTTTTCCTCTCTAAACATATCACCATATAAATATTCTATAAGTATTTTTAACTTAGTTATGCTTTCTTGTCCTTCTTCTCCACTAGGCTACAAATTGCATATTGGAGGTATTTTTGTCTTTGTTGTTCTGTTTAGTACATTGGTATACCCCCAGGATCTGAAACAGTGATGGACACCTAAGAAAAAAGTCCTCGTTGGATGTATGTGTCCAGCAATTGGCTCTTACAAGGCCAGTTGATGCAGAATTGATAGGTACAATGATACTAATACTAAAACACAGAATATTTTCTTACTGATGAGTCCATAGCCCCTACCTCAGAAGCTCCCAATAACCTCTACTGTCCTTCCTTTGGATTTCCTCAAAATGCAGAAACTGCAGGATTAGCCCCAGTTCCCTTGCAGTGGCTGGTGTCCTTGTATAGGCTCAATGCCTATGTTGTGTTGCTTCTGTCAAATAGTTCAGGTGTCATATTGTTTTCAGAAAAAAACTACGAAAGGCTGCTGATTACTCAGTCTCAGAAGGAAATGTTGAAATAAATTCAGAGGGAAAATTATAAAAATTTTATTTTGAAAAGACAGACCAAAGAACTTGTTATGGACAACTTGTTCTCAGACTCATTTACCAAAATAATCGATCATGTCCTCTACAGATTATTTATTAAGAAAAGTTTGATGATAACATATTGACAAAGCCTCTAGTGGAGATTTCTCATGGTATTTCGTAAATGAATCTGGGTCTCTTGACTTCAGTACAGTACTCTTCTTATTACAAATGTGGAAGAATATGACTTTTATTTTACTTTTTTTATTGAAAAATAACTAATATTAAATTAAAAGCATAGATAGTACCCATTGAATGAAATTTGATGCTTATTTGATGATGTAATCATCATCCCAATCAACATAGACAATATTTCTTCTTCCAAGAAAGTTTCTCTCTATACCTTTCCAATAAAATCCCCACAATCTCAGGCACATACTTGATGTTTCCAGCATGAGAACTGCATTATTCTCTCATTGGACTTCCTGTAGGTATAATATGCAGTAATGTGCTCTTCTGTGTTTGGTTTCTTTTATTTAGCATACTTTTTTTGAGAGATAGTTAGGGCTTTATTAATTTTTTTATTTGCAACATACCAAAACTTATACCACATAATATTTTTGAGATTCATTATCATGTTATATAAATAATTCCTTTCTTTTCATTGTTGAGTAGTTTTTGATGCCTTTTCTTTATGCATTCTCCTGTTGATAGATATTTAGATTGTTTTCTGTTTTTAGAACTATGAATATAACATTATGAACATTCTTTTATAAGTATTTTATGGACATATGCTTTTAACTCAGATAAATCCTAGAAGTGGAATTGTTAAGTGACAGGGTAGATGTTCTTTAACTTTTTGTTTTGTTTTATCATTTTACGAAGATATAACTGTATGTGAAATAAAATGAACACATTTTAAGTGTAAGAGTCAATACAGTTTGACAAATACATACCCTATGAAACCATCTTTTCAATTAAAATATCATCCCATAAATTTTCTTATGCTTCTCTACAGTTAATTGACTCTCCTAATCACCTATTTCAAGTGATCACTCAGCATAATGCTTCTGAAACTCATCCATGTTTTATGAACCAATAGTTCTTTATTTCTTATTGTTGATTAGCATTTTATAGTGTGAATATAAAAGTTTACCCATTTATGTACTAATGGTCATCAAGCTTCTATGAACATTTGTGTATGAGTCTTTTTGTGGGCATATGTATTTTTTTTTCTTTTGGATAAATCCTTAGGAGAAGAATTTCTGGGTCACATGGTAAGTATTTATCAGAAGTTGCCAACTATTTTCCTAAGTCATTTATCATTTTATACTCCTACCTGTAATGTAGGGAATTCTAGTTGTATCTCACCTTTGTCAGCACTTGGTATCGTTAGTCTTTATAATTTTAGCCATGAAGTAGAATCTCATTGTGGTTTTAATTATTTAAATTTCTCTAATGACTAATATATTTGAGCATCTTTTTCATGTATTCGTTGGCTATTGATATATCTTCTTTTGTGAAATCTCAGTTTGTCTTTTTTCATTTTTTAGTTGAGTTACTTTATCTTCTTAATATTATGTGTATTATTTATAGATACATATCTTCCATCAGATGTTTAAATGATAAGTATTTTGTCTGAGTCTGTGGCTTGGCCTATTCAAATTTTAATTATGACTTTTGAGGAACAGAATTTCTTAATTTTGATGAAGTTCAAGTTATTTCTTTTCCTTTCATGATTAGTGATTTTTGTATACAGTCTAAGAAATATTTGTCCTACTTCAAGTTATAAAGATTTTCCACTATGTAATTTACTATATGTATATATATATATATATATATACTCAATTTTGATTTTATTTTTGTATATATAATGACATAAAGATATTTTTTCCATATAAATAGCCAGTTTTTATATCACCATTTGTTGAAAACACTTTTTTTTCCCATAGACTTATGTTGGTACTATTACTTTAAAAAATCTATTTATTGCTTATGTTTGAGTCTATTTCTAGACTTAATTCTTATCCACTAATTTATATCTTGATCTTTATGCCAATCCAACCCTAGTTTTATTATTATAACTTTATGTTTTCTTAAAGTCATGTTGTGTAAGTTCTCCAATTTTGTCCTTATTTTTAAGCTCTTCTAAGTATGTTGATTTTCCATGTAACTTGTATAATTCTTATAGCAATCATTAATGATGATTCTAGTGCTGGAAAAATAAAGACTACACTGACCAAGACTAATTAAGATGTGCAGGAACTAAGTGAAGAATGACTAATGTAGACCAGAGCAACAGATGCTGTGGAATTTGTATGGGAGAGATTATCTGGGTCATAAAAAATTAGTCTCAAAGTGATCTTATAATTTAGTCATTTCACATATGCAAACACTTAAGACTGCTGCCTGGTTTTCTTGTGACCAGCACCTCAGTTTCTCCCTCCTGTCTGTCCTCAGTCCACAGAGCTTCTTCTGATCTGCTTGATGATCATTTTCTTCTTGGACCTCCAAATTTCCATGGGGCCTTTCAAATGGTGATGTAGGACTCACCTTACCATGAGATAGAACAGAAGAGACAGAGTGTTAAAGGAGAGATGTAAAAGCACAGTAGAAAATACATTGCATCTCTTCAGATCCATTTTTAAAAACTTTTTTTTAGACCAAAATCTCTACCACCTTATCAGTTGTAATGGTTCATTCAACAAATATTTTTGAGCAACTACTTTGTGTAGACACTCTTTAAGGAATATGAGTTATATTACTGTATCAAACTGACTAAAATATCTTTTCTTTTGTCGCTCATACTTAGTGGAAGAAAACAGAAAATAAACAATAAACACATGGCATAAGTAGAATGTTAAGAGGTGATGAGTGCTCAAGAAAAAAACCAGAGTAGGGCAAAGAGACAGGGAATGTGGGATGGGATATTGCAATTTCAAATGCTTTGATTAGATACTCAAACACATACTTGGACACTAATGTCTATAGCAGCACTATTCACAATAGTCAAAGGTAAAAACAACCCAAATGCCCATTAATATTGAATGGATATATAAATTGTGATATAGACATACAGTGGAATATTATTCAGTTATTGAAAAGAGTAAAGTACTAATATATGTTTCAACAGGGGTGAAACTTGAAAACACTATGTTAATAAATGAAGGAAATCAGATACAAAAGGTACTTTCCGTGTGATTCCATATGTATTGTTTTTTCAAAATCAGTAAATCCATAGAGACACAAAGCAATTTGTGGTTGTTAGGGGACAGGGGAAAGAAGAAATGGGGAAGTGACTACTAATTGGTATGAGGTTTCATTTGGGGTGATGAAAAAGTTTTGGAACTAGATAGAGGTGGTAATTGTACAACAACGTGAATGTACTAAATGCCTATGAATTGTCACTTTAAATTGGCTAATTTTATGTTATGTAAAAATTTTACCTCAATAACAAATATCAGAAGCAAAAAATGTAAAGACAATTGTGGAATGAGAGCACTGACTTTGAGAAGGTTAAAGGGGTCATGCTGTGGTTACCTGGAAGGAGCCATGCAGAGAGAAGGAAGAGCAAATGCAGAGGAGAACTCAGTCTGGTGCTTCTAAGGATTGGCAAGGAGAACCCAGTTTTGGGGAGGAAGAGTCAGAGAAGTGATGGCTGGTTTCAGATTTGAAGGGCCTCATAGTTGCTGTAAAGATGTTGGCATTTCTTTTGGGTGAGGTGGAAGGACATTAGGGGCCTATCTGATTTGACCTGGATTTTAACTGGGTATCTGGACTCTTAGTATTCAGAAGAGTCTGAAAAGAAGCAACCGTGGAAGCAATGAGAAATTGTTGTTAAAATTCAGGAGAGAGATGATGGTGGCTTAGGCAAAAAAAAAAAAAAAAAGACAATGCAGGTGGAGAGAACTAGTTGCAGGTAGGGTGTATTTTAAAGGCAAAACCCATAGGATTTTGCATGTCAGATATGTGAGGAAGAGAAGAGTCAGTTGTGTATGGGGAGTTTTGCCTTGAGCAGCTGGAAGGATGGTCTTGCCACCATAGAGCTAAGAAAGACTGTGGGAGAAGCTGCTTTCTGCTGGGCAAGAGAGGAAAGGAGATTTGTAGATCAGGAATTTAGTTCTGGAGATATTAAGTCTTTGTTAATTCCAGTTTGTCCTGGAATATATACCAGTTTCTTCTAGTTTTTGAAGGGAAGAATCATATGAGGCCCAAAGGTGGATGGAGAGAAGGAGCTGAGAGTTGAGTACTTCTAGAGTTAGGAGTGTAGCAAAGCAGAATAAAAAATATGTCTTTGTTAGGGTGACGCAGGAAATGGGGTTGGGCCCAAAGCCTTCTCCCAAGGCTCAGGCCAGGCCACCTGATGCCAAACACAGGATCTGCCTTCATCTACCATCATAGTCTCTACAAACATTTCATCAGAGGAAAAAAAAAAAACAGAAAGAAAGTGGCATCTAAGATGCTCTCTAACGACGTGAAGAGAAAAATTCCCCTTTATTTTTGTCAGAATAATTGAATGAGAACCTGACCCAATTAAATTCATGTATTTAACATGACAAAAAATTCCCAATTTTTGATGTGGTTTACAGTAATACAAGGCCACAGATGGCCAGTTCTGGAGCATAACACATTTTTATTTTAATTTAGCTATGACATCACCTCCCATGATATCTTTGATATTATGAAATAGTTGGGTGCCATGTCCCAAATGCAAGCAGCTTGCTGTTACCCTGGCAATGAAGATTTTTTGTTCGCTTGATTTGTTTTTATTTTTTAGTGGAAATTTCAGAGAATTAGATAATAAATAGGAAGATGCAATATTTTAAAACTGTAACTCCAAAATCAGAAAAACATTATGGCCAAATTAGGTTAGATTAATATTGAAGTTGAAGAGTAGTTCTGAATAATGTTGAAAAGAGGGTATCTGTATCTGTCAGAGACAAGCAGACACTGGAAGATTCCTGAATAACTTGGCAGATATCTGGCAGCTCACAATGTGTCTTGTTTACTTAGTAAAAGTTTTTGCTTTCACATTTTGTCTTGTTATTATAACCTGTTTTACTTTTGTATTGGATGGTGTCATAGTAGTTAGAAGAGAAAATGGTTTAGATCTTCATAAAGAAGAGGCTTAAGAGAAGTTAGACTAGTTCATTTCATTTAATATAAGAAGGGAAATTTTACTGCTCCATCTCTCTATTTTTTTGTTGATAAAAACAAACATACAACCAAACTTGGCTTTGAGCTTCAATAAGTCTGGTTTCAACCCCAGCCACAACTGAGTAAGCTTGGCTAAACTAATCAGTCTCATCCCCAGGTTTTTATTTTCATCTGTAAAATTTTAATGATATTGATGGTAGGTACCACAGATAATCATACTTTGAATAACAGGACTTGGTTGTTGAATAGGTGAATTATTTTACAATAATGGTTAGAATTTATTAAATGCTTCTGTAATATTTCATGTTTATTATATTAAAATTCTAACTGAAACCTTATTTTTAACTATAAAACCATATTTAAAACTAGGAAAGCAATATAAATGTGGTCTAGTTTAATGAATAAATGCATAAATAACACTTTTAAAAAGATATTTTAGTATACAAAATATGTTTATATTCAACTGTAAGAATGTTCAAGTTTTTATTATTTTATTTAACAAAATTTTATCAAGGGCTCACATTGTCCTGGACACTGTTCCAGGCATGCCCGCTCCTGATTCTGTGGTCTTGGTGCCAAAATTTGTATGATCTTGATAATAAGAACCTTGATAACTAACTTGAGATTAACAATGAATCAGGCCTAATTCCCCAAATTTATGCCAAACATCTCATAGTGAATCTTCTAGTACTGACAAGACTGGATTTTTTCCTGTCAGAGCACATGACTGATGTCCAAAAGCTGATCAAGCCTATGCAGATGAGGAGGCCTGCTTAGAAGCATTGCCAGCCTTGGTCAGGGGTTGAGGGTAAAAAAGAATGCTGTGATAAACTCCCAAAACCCACTTGTCTTAACTTTCCTTACCCGGTGTCATTATGACTCAGTAATTAGGCATCTAGCCTTTGGAGCCAGCTTCCTTGGGTTCAAATTCTGGCTCTATCTCTTAGCGGTACATGACTTGGACACGTTGCTTAACCTCTCTGTGCCTCAGTGTCCTCATCTGTAAAATGGTACTAATAATAGTATCTGCTTCATTGGGTGGTCATGAGAATGGGGCTAATACATGTTAGTCACTTAGAACGTATCTGTAAGAGAGAGAGTTCTAGAGAAAAGCTTAGCTATGATGATGATGATGATGATGATGATGGAATTTGGGGATGCTATGAGTTTCAAAATTAGATTACATTTACCCATCATAAAGCCATATCAGCTATGCAGAGCTAAAACCAAACTTACAATTAACACATTTTACAAGGAGCTCAAGAATTATGGTCTTCCTGTCATTCCCCTTGAGGTGGCCTTCTTACTCACAGCTTCTCTCTAGTTTCCTGAATTCCTCATAAAATTTTTGTTTTTCCATCCAAACTGAGAACCTGATGGGGACATAAATCTGAGAAGCAGGAAATCTGTTTTTGTATGAGATTGCGTCACATTCTGGACCATAAACAGAACATTTTCAGGCCATCTTCAAGGACTACTTACTTCTCATGGCTCGTTCTCATAATTTGCTTTTGAAACTCTGCTCAAATCTGCCAAAATTGGTTGAGCCTGCCCAGCCAGTGTCTGCCAGCAGAAGTTTCAGGGAATGTCTGGAAGGGAGATTTCAAGGCCCTAGGACTTCACGTTTATTAGAATTAAAAGGGTAATAATATCAGAGTGATAAATAGCAAGCATCGTTTAGTTTGAGAAACTGATAGTAAAATAGAGGGAGTTAATTTGATTATTTCCTCTAATAGAATGTTGTCCTTAGGTTTAAATATTTATGTACCAAGCTTGAGAATTCTTGGTACATGACGTACCAGCATTTTTGAACAAGTCATGAATTTTGGCAAAAAATCAAATTTCATGGTGGGTGGAGTGGTGACTTCAGATGTCTTTGAGTGTCTCCCCTTGAAAATAAAAGCAAGAGGGCTTGCATCTGAGTAGTCTGCGGGAAAGGAGCAATAGAACTGGAAACTATTCTGAGCTCAGTTATTGACTTGGAGTTCATTGCATTCTATCCTTCAGTTTGGGTAAGCATAAATTACTTATCTAAAGCTTGTAATAAAACTTTTTAATATACTTTATAAGGAAAGCATCAACAATTCACGTTTAGAGGTGATGTGCTTTCTTGAACTACATTAAAGATCATTTTGTTTAATTCTCTATTGGTTCCATCCCTCCCCTCACTCTTTAAGAAAAAAGATAGAGTTAAATGATTCTTTTGCTGAAAGAAAAAAAAAGTATGTAAGTATTTTTAAAAGTATTTTTAGAAAGCCTTTGGTGAATCCTGGGGACAAGTTGAGGTGAGGACAAATTTTTGAGGATTTGCTATAG
This sequence comes from Furipterus horrens, assembly GCF_987537825.1. Lineage (NCBI taxonomy): Eukaryota > Metazoa > Chordata > Mammalia > Chiroptera > Furipteridae > Furipterus > Furipterus horrens. The sequence continues at coordinate 80,888,794 of NW_028327176.1, read as the reverse complement.
TGTCCAGGGCAACTATTTGATTAATGCTCTATCTATCATTTTCCTATATTTATTAGCTACTTTTTGATGACTATTTGCATGTGTGACTGAGTGTGGGTCATATGTGTTCACACAGCTGCCAACCTGATTAGATGTTTGTAATTTTATACTAACATTTATAATATTGTATTTTCCAGGGTCTGTCCAATTTTATGGTTTTAATTTCTTCAGAAGTAGAAATTCATTTTATTTCCTCTTAGCTTACCTTCTTTCTCTACATTGTCCTCAGACTGTGAAACTGCATGAGCATTGTGAGGTTGCTCTACATGGCCCCAGGCTCAGGAGGAAGAAATGCAGTGATGCTTGTCTGAAACCCTGTTGTTATAAATATTTATGCATAATAAACACCTGTCAAATGATGAATTCTCCTGGGAGTTACTAAGCAAGTAAAATTCATGGTTGTAACATTTTGCTTGTGATTCTGTATGTTTTATTTTTCAGTAGAGACAGTGACAGCTCTTTCCAATGATAAATCTTAAGTAGCACCATCAACCTTCTCGGAGAGATCTTGACTGTCATATGTCACAGAGCCAGCGTGAATAATCTCAACAATAAGTTGCCGACACTTGACTGATACACTGAGAATGAGACTTTGGGTCTTGGCAATTCTAACAGTTCTTATACATTTCACAGTTGCTAGGTTTAGTAAGTATTGCTTTCAACTATAATTTGAAAAAATTTTAATTAATTAAGTAATTTCAAGAATATTTGCCTTATTTTAAACAGCTTGCTTAAAGTTGTTCCAGTTAAACTTGAACCTGGAAAAATCATTTATGTTCTACAGTCATTCTTCATCACAAATCTAAGAAAATTAATTCGTCATAAATATATCCTAATTTTAGTTTTACATATTCAAATATGTCAAAATGTAAGAGGGTTCCTGCACACAGGAGGTATTGTAAGCAGTTGTTGATTGACAACATTCTTTGTGTAGATAGACACGGTCGCTTTTCCACTGGAGCATTTTGGGAGATCTAGCTCCAAATTAATTCACTAATCTGTTGTACCCATTAGTACATTTCATAAAATATCTTAATAATTTACATATTATTTCTCAGTTAGAATATCACAAACTATGGCCCATTTCTCAATTTCATCCTAAAGAGGAATATCCTAGAATATAGGAATTGTAATCTTTTTATATGATTTCAGTCTCATGTTCTTTTTTTTTTTTTTTAGCAGACAGATCATCCTGGGAAAGGGAGGCTTTAATTGTGAGATGTCCCAGACCAGCACGATCTCAATACTCTGTAGACTGGTATTACTCAAAAACTAACAAAAGTGTTACCACTCAGAAAGGAAATCGTGTATTTGCCTCAAGGGAATATCTTAAGCTTCTTCCAGCTAAAGTTGAGGATTCTGGAATTTATACTTGCATTATCCGAAGGTAGTATCATCCACTATAATGTTTAGATTTGCTTTCTTTTCTGTGAGACTTGATCTTCTGAGCTGCCTTCACTTTCTTTCCCTTTCTAGACTTTTTTGGTACCACTGAAATTACAAAGTGAATTAAATAAAAGAGTACTTCTAGGAACACCATCAGGTTGGGGTGTAAGTGATTATGAACTATTTGAATGGATAACTGCAGGGATTTATTTGTAGCCCAGTTAGAAAAGACCTAGTTTTCCTAGTGACCAAGAGAACTAAGACCAGTCACTCAGTTTTGGCTGGAAGTGAGAATAAAGTAGCACAAAGAACAATAACCTATGCTCTGGGCACCAAGGAGGCTAATGGTCAGTGCAAAAGGGTAATCACCAGTGCCTTACACCTGAGAGGTCAGCTAAAGAGGCTTATGTGAGATTTCATACTTATAAATTACTTATTCTACATAAAAACTGTTAAATGTTTTGATTTTGTGTCTGTATTTGGTACATAGAAAATGTCAGATGAACTATATAAAAAGGCAGGGCATGTATAATCAGGTAGGTGCCTAGCTTCTCATGTCAGAAAAGTTTCAGTTTGAAATTCACACTCTGTCACTAGTTAGTTGTGTAATGCCTCTAAATTGCTTCTGTGTCCCTCATCTTCCTCATCTGTAAATTTTATATATTAATATAACCCAGTTCAAATCATTGTGGAAATAAATGAGGTATTGTTAATATGAATGGTACATAGTGAATTCTCAGTAAGTACTAATTATATTTATCATATTGTGTCCTAGGCATTACAACAGATACAGTGTGTGAAGAAATGGTGAAGAAGCCTTTTTTAGAACTGGTGTAGGGTTATATTTTATCTTAAATGTAACAAAAAATATTTAAAACGCTTGATTTTAGTGATTATTTTTAAATGAGATAAAACCACTATCTATCAATTGTTTTAGGAGAAAAGCAATACTTAGTAAAAGCTAGATTTGGATAAAGTTATTGTATAATGCTAAGTAACTTTAAAAAATTGTTTGACTTTTTTATAGTTCCCCCTTCGTTAAGACTGGATATGTGAATGTCACCATATATAAAAAGCAACCAGATTGTAATATTCCAGATGACATGATATATGCCTCAGGATCAGAAAAAAATTCCAAAATATATTGTCCTACCATTGACTTGTACAATTGGACAGCACCGGTTGAGTGGTTTAAGGTAGAAGAAATTTGGAGAAAATAAATGAAAATTGCACAAAATAAAATGAAGTAAAGGATTACTTAAAGTGGAATGGTATTTTTTAAATTTCAGAATTGTAAAGCTCTTCAAGGATCAAGGTACTATAAACATGAGACATATCTGCTGATTGACAGTGCAACTAGCAAGGATGCAGGTGATTATACATGCAGATTTATGCACAGTGAAAATGGAACCAATTACAATGTGACAGCAACCAGATCATTCACAGTTCATGGTAAGCTACTGAATTTAACAAAATAGAATATTTGCCAAAAGATAAGGTGGGAGAGATCGGGCCCTTCTTGTTGATTTTCCTGTACTTGATCCTCCTCTCAATACTTCCTCCTGCTTCATCTTATTTTGCAAATGTTCTACTATGAACACTATTAAGATTTAAGAAATTTCAGAGGGATATTGTACAGCTAATCCAAAAGGGTATATCCTTTCCTTTTTGACTTGATTTTTCAAAGATAATGTGATCTGAGTGCTAACTTAACTTTGCTGACTGGCGGACAACTCTTTGAATAGCAAGATTAACTTTTCTTCTCCCAATTTGTTGTCAAAGATTCTGTAAATAGAAAAAAAGTCTATTTGATCTCTACTATCACTTACTAGATTAGAACTTGAGTGAGAAGCTTTATGAAGATACATAGGTATTGTTAGGTGGCTTTCAATCCTCGTTTGTAATGCTTTCAACATCATTAAAGACCTCAAGTAGGTCACTTAATTCTAATTTTTAAAAATTTACTTTAAATTTTATAAAAGCCCATTCAGGGGAAAGACTTCACAATCAAGAGTATCACATCTACAAGGAGTCACGGTCTCCTTAGCCTAGCTTGATCGATGGATATAGAGGAAGTAGCACCTGCGTGTATGGCAGATTTCTTAGGACAAAGCAACAGTGGAGAAAAGTTCGGTTTTACAGTATGAGCACCAGCAGACCACATTTCTATTAGTGTCTCTCACTGACTCACATCAAAATTCACAGGGGTTCTTAATCACAATGTCCTAAAATCAGGGGGAACCAAGGGCTGCGGGAATGTAGCAGTGGTCCAGAGAGTCCCTTCTCATGGTCACCAGACATCAGGGCCACAGGAAGTTAGCATTTCTTAACAAGATGGGCCACAGTGGAAGAAAGCTGTGAGCAGATGTGTGAAGTTATGTGTTTATAATTCTCACACATCTTTTGAACTCTTCTTCCCTGTAGCATTTTGCTCTTTCTGTAGAATTTAGTTTTCCAGCAGTTGTGAGGTCATACAATTAATTTATTATGTTAGACTAGTATTTGTTTAATGAGATAAAAGAGACTAGAAAATATCAAAGAGCATCCTAGGTAGTAACACAAAGTATTACTTTTAAAGTTTTTGTTTCATTTGTGTATGTATGTGTCTGTTTGTGCACATTCGTTGCTGTTGTCATTGTCAGAACATTTGAGAAATATTGCTATGAAATAGGATACAAATATGAAAATGTAAGTTTTACATTGATGACCATCCAAATGCTGTTCTAATATTTATATTCTCTATTTGTCTTTGATTTAAGAGGGAAAAGGCTTTTCTTTCCTTCCAGTAATTAGAACTCCATCACAAAATGAAGAAAAGGATGTGGAAGTTGGTAAGAAAACTTTAAGAATGCTGTTTATGTTGCCTGGAAAATCCTTCCTTCTGACCCCTGGTCTGAATTCCACAAGTGGGGGTCAAGCAATGAACATAGTGGATCTTGAGGGTTAAATGAGATGTCAAGGGCGGAAGCACTTGCCTTGGGCACTTGCACATTTCAGGAACATGTAGTCACAGCAATACTCAGCATTTGTACTTGTATTGCACTTTTTAACTTATGTGCCATTGTCAATTCTATCCAGGAGGTAGAAATTGTTTCCACTTTATGCCTGTGGATATATAGGTTCAGAGAGGATGGATGATATTCCCAAGGTTTTGAATAACCAATGATAGAAGGATGAGAATCCGGACTTTCTGACTCTATCCATCTCTGCCTTTCCTGGTTCCCCACTAGGGGTGGGATACAATTCAAAGTTTTTAGCATGTGGAATGTACTCTCATGACCTAGTCTTCACCCATATCCTGGCTCATCTGCCCACATGTCTCATGTTCCATCACACTGACCACTTCATGGCTCTTACACTGACATGCTGCATTTCCACATTCTTGCCTGCTTTTGCCCTTGTTGTTCCTCTCTCCCTTCTCTCAGGACTAAGTGCAAATATCACCCCCTCTGTGAAATCCCCCCCATGTCACTCTCCTTCACTGGCAAAGGGCATGATCAGAGCCTCCTTTTTATTGGGGTCCAGGTCCACCATATACCTGTGCAGCATGGCAGCCCTGCACCCCTGTATTCCCACTTCACATGTCAATCATTCTACCAGAACATGAGAATACCCTGTGCTCCAGTTGTTAATGTTTATACCCTTGTCCCCTTTGGAGAGACACTGAGTTCCTTATTCCACTTCAGACGTCCAATTGTAGACACAGGAGCTCAGGACTCGGAAGGAGATGGCTGAATGCACATACCCATGCTTCCAGCTTCAGGAATGCAGCCCTGTACTTTAGGTCAGAAAGATGCAAGGCTCAGGTCAAAGGAGTTGGAATAGAGTGGGTTCTTGCTGGACAGTTAGATACTGGGATGGGAGCCAGGTCAGGGAAAACAGTTTTAGTTACCTAGAAAGAGATGAAAAGAATTCAAAAGGAGGAGAAATGTGTGAAGGAGAGCAGTTAAAAAGAAATTCCAATTATAGTAAAGGGAAATACTACATTACAATGTGGGATTGGTGAAGCTAGAGTCATTTGTCTCTTTGGTTTCATCTTCCAGTGAGAGTGGAGAGGGGAGCTGAGCTTCAAACCTAATTGTGACTGAAATAAAGATAATGGGGGAGGGGAGGAGGCAAGAAGAGGGCACAGAAAGGTGAAAGTGTAACCAATTCATAGCACGCACTAGGTGATCAACAATTATTTTGCATTAAGTTAAATACTATTTGCAGGATTTAATTTTATTGGTGAATTTCTTTACTTTTCATCTAGGAAAACCAGCAAACATTACTTGCTTTGCTTGCTTTGGGAAAGGCGTTCAGCTCATGGCTGCCGTCCTGTGGCAGGTTAATGGAAGCAAAATTGGGAACTTTGGTGAAGCAAGAATTCGAGAGGAGCAAGAGGAAAATCAAAGGTATTTTAATACTTAAAGTATAACACCCCCTTTGCCTCCCACACAATTGCAACTGCAAAGTAAGCACTGAAAGTAAACAGTTGCTTTCTCAGTTCTAGCAATGGGATGACTTGTCAAAGCACCGTTTTGAGAATAACTGATGTAAGGGAAGAGGATCTGTTGCTGAAGTACGACTGTTTGGCCCTGAATTTGGATGGCTTGAGGAGGCACACCATAAGACTAAGGAGGAAAAGTCCAAGTAAGGAGTGTTTCTGAAACTTTGGTCACCTGAGTTCCTTGTAACAGCTGTAAGCTGAAATCATTTTCTTAGAGGACCTGATGTTGCAAGTGTGGTTCCAGGGGGATTCATCAAGACAAAGGAAGTGGACCAACTCATAAAATGTGCTTCTCCTCTTGTGAACACTGACCATCTTGCAGTAAGGTCTCCTCAGAATGTTTCTGCTTGTCTGGTTGCCTCCCTACTGCTTTACTTCTTTCTTCTACCTCTCTCCCCCGCTGCCCTCCTCCGCTTCCTTCCTCCTCTTCCTTCTCCTCCTCCTGTTCCTTCCTCCCATTCCTCCTATTGGTTCCTCTTTAACATCCATCTGCTTCCTTGGTCATCCTTTTGCTTTCTCACTTCATTAAACCTCTCTGTCTCTCTGAATGTGAAAGAAAACACACCAATGACAAACTGTGGACATGTTCTTTTGTTACATTTTTTATAACAACATGTTATTAACACATTCCCTTTTATAGCTTTTTTTTGTCATAAAAATTACATTTTGTTAGTGAGGCTGGCAAAGTGAATGGAAAGCTGAAATATTCAATTTCTGCCCATTCCAGTAAGAAAATCTGATTCCTATGCATTGCTTACATTTTTTAGAAATACTGTCTGGTTATCTGTGGATTGGAACTGTTTTCATTTTAAATGTATTCAGTGATTTTGCTCATTCTAGCTTATTTTTATTTACTATCTTTCACCTGTTTTCTTCAAATCAACATGGTTATATTCTGTTTCAACAACTGTGTAAATTAAACAAAAATTGTTGCTACTGTTGTTGGATTGTCACAATTAATCCCTTTATTTCTAATCATAGAATAAAAGAAATTACAGCATTGTCTTTGATTTTAGAAACAAAATTTTAAAAAGCCTATGTCTCCATATTACTAAATATTATTCAATAAATATTTGATACTCATAATGATATTACACATTATTTATTGTTTTCTATGTACCAGGACCTAATTATTTTCCATTGAATTTCTCATTTAAAAAAAACCAATACTTCATTGATAAAGAGACTTGCTACTATCATCTAATTTTAATAAGGAGGAATTTGGGGCAACAAGAGGTTGAATAACTTGCCAAATACTGGAGTTATAAAAAGCTAATATTCAAACACAGGCAGTGTTTTTCTGTTTATAAGCACTTCCAGAAAGCATCTAGTGTTCAGTCATCATGTAAAAAAAGAAAAGTATTTATACAGGTATAAGACCTTTAACGCTTAGGAAGATATTGGACTTCAACTTCCTTTAATGTCTTGGATTAATTTCTTCCCTTCATTTGAAAGTAACCAGTCCCCTCCACATTTACTTCACAACAATCTCCACAAGAAGTGTAGATTCCCGGGATGCAGCCAGACAGGAGTTTTAGAAAAAGTGAGCTGAGGAGAAAGCCTATTGAAATGATGTACTTAGGGAGTATTTAGCATTTAAACTGATGACAGTGCAGACAGTAAGCTCTCTGCCAATCCCATTCTGCCCCACCTCCCAGCTTTGAATCACCTGGCCATTCTTGATCTCATAGTGCTGCATACTCAGGAAGCTGAATAACAATTGAACTGGAGGAATTTTTGAACATGTGCACCTGGGAGCCCATGCTTTGAGATTTGAGATAAAATTCAAAAGATGACAATATAGCCAGTTCTCATTTGAGATTTTTCTCATGTGCATTGTTAGATGGGATTATTTATAAAATATAATTAGCAGTTCTAAAGAGGGAAGTAAACCTAAAACAGCCAAAAATACTATTAATGAGCACAGTTATTATGTTTAATTTGTATTGCAATACGTAACTGTTACAAATCCTTGAAGATGGGGATGATCTGGCATATGTGCTCTGTGAAGCAGTGAGCACAGGATAAAGTTCAGTGATGGCTAAAAAATGTTCACCACAGAGAAGGAAGGGGTATGTATGAGACTAGAATCTGGCGGTTTGACTTCTCCATCAGATAGAGGTGTAAATGGCTCCCGTTTCTTCTCAACTTCCCTAGGCCACCAACTCCAGATTCAACAAGTTCCTAAGACTTGTTAACTCTTTATCCTTAAAGCCCCCAACACTGGGCTTGTCCATTCCTTTCTCATTATTGGGCTAGCGTGAGCCCTCCTCACCTCTCACTCTAAGCATTGCAGAAACTTCCTGCCCATTCTACTCCAAGTCTCTTTCTACAGAAACAAACCTTCCACTGCGATCAGAGTAATTTTACTTTAAAACCAAGTTCATTGTAAACACCTTACTCAACAGTCTTCAATGGCTTCTATCACCTTCAGAATAAAGGCTAAATGCCTTAGCTGGAGCCTCAATTCTGGCCAAAACATAGCCCTGATCCACCTTCGTTATTGTATCTTCCATTAATTCCCAAAATTGAGTTAGTCAAGTTGCTCAGAAAACACACTCTCATCCTTTTCTTGGGTTCACAGCATTTTCTCTTGCCAGAAGTAATCCATTTTCTATTACGCAACAATCTAAATCTTAGTTGTTCTTCAGAGACCTCCTCCTACAGGAAGCCCTCATTGCCCAGCCAAACATGGAGCACTCTCCAAAAACCTCTGCCAGTCAAAATAATGCCTTTATTTCCTATCTTAGTTAAGTTTACATGTGTCTCTATTCCTTGTACGCTCTGAGAATTCCCTACAGTACCTAGCCTAGTGCCTTACACCTAAAATAAGCTCATAAATATTCATTGACTGATTCTTAGAGCAGCCATAACAATTCCAAGTCAGCATCTGTTGCATGAATCCCTTGTCCCTCCAGTGAAGGACAGCATCATGTGTTTGTTTATTTTACTTTGTTTTCATAATAATAATGATCATTTTTTGTCCTCCCACTATTTTCTGAATAGATCATCAAAGCACCTACTACATATTTGCAGCATTTGGCATATTTTTAATGCTAATTAATATCATGATGATAATGCTGAAAGTGTTCTGGATTGAGGTTATTCTGCTCTGGAGGGACATAGCTAGACCTTACAAAACTAGAAATGGTAAGTAGCAAGTTTCAAGTTCCTTAAAAGAAAACGTTCCATAATGGCTGTTGGTTACTTGTCTCAGTCAGGGCACATCAGAGAAGGAAAACTCTGACTCCAAAAAACCTCCGCTGCCTTGCGGCATACCTCTTCAGGGGAAAGGCTAAGGGAGTAAACCCCGACAGAAAATCCGGAGCCGGAGTCCCTAAGGCGGTTTGACGTTGTAGTCAACACCGGCAACTCCTGCGGCGCACCTGAAGCCAAGCTGTATTGACTCCGTCTTTCCCTTGGATCCTTCAGTTGCGAAGAGAGGGGGGGTCTGCTGCATGGGCAACAGCAGACCCTCCATATCACCCTGCCCAGGCTCTGTAGCTTCAGCTTCACTGGAGAGGACACTCCAGCGTCATCGCAAGATGTCGATTCAACACGGGAGGAGACAGATACCGTGTCACTCCCGAGTTGGACTGCACAGCCATTCTCGGCGGTGCAGATAGACTCTTAAGAAGCTACACCATCGTCTCTCAAGACGGACGGCTGCCGACGAACTTGTCTCAATCTCTTAACAGCTATGCTACAAAACCCAACTTCTCTTTTACTTACCAGCATATAATTAGTAAATCTTTGAGTTCTCTCAGAGGCCATTCTTCATCCTGCCTTGTGATTCTTTGTGGTTTTAAGATGCATCGCAACAGTTTAAACTTCCTCTCTAATAAGATTGTTTTTTTCTACTAAAGTCCAATAACAGACTACCGTAAGCCCAGAAACATCTGCATATTTTGGAAAATGTATATTGGTAAACAGTACAGAATTCAGAGCATTAACTAAATTGTTTCTGTTTTCCAAATGTAAAGAGGTTGGACATGTCCATCAGAGTACAGGAACCCTGTTCCATAAAGTCTTACTTATGCACTTGAGTATACACATGAAAGAAGATAGTTCTGCCTGCTAAATGTGAACACTGTTCTTTCATTTGGAGGCAGATGGACTTCAGATATTCCACATGGTCCAATCCACTAGGGCTAATTGTGGGATCTGCAGGAAATTTAGATTCCTTATAAGTTTTTACTCCCTTGCCACTATTAGCCTTTGGCATTTTCATTTCCCCATGGGAAGCAGGGGAAAAACAAAAGATAAAATTGAGATCTTCTCAGCACAACATTGTACCTTATCCATGACTTACTTATCTTACTTTTTTTTTCATAATAATAATGATCACTTTTTTTTTCTCCCCTTATTTTTTGAATAGTTCATCATCAAAACACCTACTACATACTTGCAGTATTTGGCATATTGTTAGTGCCAATCAATATCATGGTGATATTGTGAATAATACTTGTTAATAGAGTCTTGATTAAATGTGACAATGTGGTTGGAACTAAACTGGCCAGGCTCCTGCCTATTCCCTACCATTCAGTCTGGGGCAATAAAAAGGAGCATTTGGGATTAAGATTAATTTTGTAATGACATTTTGTGGCAGTAGACCATTTTATCATCTCTAGATTATAAAATATTTTTGGGGGTGCGATATATTCACCATAACCATAAAACTTGGTGATGAATAATGCATTTTTAAAATCAAGTAATAAAATTGTACTTGCTCTCATTTTCAGATGGAAAGATCTATGATGCTTATGTTATCTATCCACGGAACCACAAAGATAGTCCAGAGGCAATCAGTTCTGTGGAGTACTTTGTTCACCAGATTCTGCCTGATGTTCTGGAAAATAAATGTGGCTATAATTTATGCATTTATGGACGAGATTTGCTACCTGGAGAAGGTAACACTATGAACATACATCAGGGACAGAAGTTCACTTCATCAGAAGGCTAAGTGATGGGGTGGGGAGGTGTCTATGGATTTAGCAGGGCACTGTCCCAACTTTATTTCACATGTCTCTAGAAGAGTCGAAGGAAGACTCTATAACCAAATAATTTTGTTTTACTGTCCAGAGGCAACTCTAAAATATTTACTGAGTTGTATGATTTTTCTAAATGTTGGTGAAACATTTGTAAATTTCTATTCTCACAAGAACAACAAAACTGTGTCTTCTCTTTCTTAATATTCCTAGTTGATTTCATGTACTTTTTTTTTTTTCAGTCCCTTCACTATTGTTTTTTTGTGGATTTTCCTTCATTCCATTTTTTTTAAATGTGTTTTATTGATTATAATATTACATTTGTCCCAATTTCCCTTCCCTCTGCTCCCCTCCACCTGGTGGCCCCCCTCCCTCCAGTTGTCCCCCCCTTTTAGATCATGTCCATTAGTTGTGCATATAGTTCTTCTCAACCTCTGTCTATTCCATTCCCTCCTACCATGATCCTTAATTCCTATTTCATGTACTTTTGAAAGCTATGTCACAATTCCAGCATTTCAGTAGTCCTTATCTTCCCTCTATATTTATGACACATTCCTATGAATCCTCCTTACCCTTCTTGAATTCCTCAGAGACCAGATAAGGAATGTGAAAGAGGTAGGAACATTGTGAGATTTATTAAGTCTAATAAAGTTAATGTTTAGTAGAAAGATTTTATACTGGCATTCCTACTGAAAAGAGGAATTCACATGCCTATAGATTGAAGGGTACACACAACAGGTGAATTTGGTTTATCCTGAAATATTTGAGTAATGTTAATAGCCTACTAATGGCTTGGGAGACTCATAAAATGTACAATTCAGGAAACTGTAATCTAAGTCTTCTCTCAAAGCTTTCTTCTTCCTCAGCTCTCCCACTGGCTACCCATGAAAGCAAGGAGTCATGAGTCATAGCACTCAAACGCTGTTTTCATATTACACATGTGCTCAAAAAGTTGCAGGGTCTCTATTAGTAATGTCACACTATGTTCTATATCTGGCTGCAAGTTCTTCATCTTTTCTTTCTCAGGCCCATCAACCTCATTCCTAGTTAAACTTCTTTCCAGCCAAATGTGAATGCTAGCTCATTGAGGCTCAAGCCTGTGTTGCCTCTCTGGTGCTGTTTCTCATTTGGAAAGGTTTTTCTACTTCCCCTTCCTCAAGTATGTCCTCTGGCCTTACCTCCACTGAAGTAAAATAAAATCCAACAAAAAAACATCAAACTTTACTCTTCCCATAGAAAAAGTTTACAACTGACTGATGCAGTATACTTCTTCCCATGCTGGCTACCTTCCCTTTGCTCCTTCAGATCTACTCTGTGACCCTTTTCATCTAATAGTCCTGGGTGGCTGATCATTACGGAATCCATCCTCCTTTGCCCTCTGCTCCACGTTGGTTTTGGCCAAAAGGGGGCACTGGCAGGAGCTCTGAAGAGGAGGAGGGGCACATCCCTTATCCTTTCTGTATGACGTTCCCAGGGTAGCTGCACTTCTCTCTCCTGGAGCAGGGTTTCTGTCAGTTGGCCTTCCTCAAGGCTTTACACTCCTTGGATTCCATAACTGCTTCCTCCCTTGCACAGTGGAGAGTGTAAAGTCTCCCTGATATTACCAGTTGAAAGGTTCTGCACCATCTCTCATTGGTTTCCCTGAGCTCTGCCTACATCTTTTATAAATTCTTCTTTCATTAAGTTCTTTCATCAGTCCTTTTGAGTATGCCAAGTTTTCTGTTAGGATCCAGACTGACCCAAGGTATCTACCTAGCTCTATTTAAAATTTACTCCCTTAACATTTACTTCCTTATTTCAGACTAATTAAATTGGTGGTCTTTTAGCCACCACCCCATAAGAGTATCTGGAGTTGTTTTGTCCATGATTGGGTTTCCTTAATCATGCTGTCACCTCACTGCAGTGAGACTTGGGCCATTTAAATGTTTTTCTGAGTCCACCCGGAAGTTAGATAAAATCATTGTGGAGTTGGTGCTTTATAAATACTTTCTTAAGATTTTTCTAGTCTAGATTAAAGTAGCTTCTAAAACAGAGATTATAGGAGGGATGATGTGGACCCAGGATTTCCTAGAGACATTAGTTCAAAGGAACAAGAGTTCCTCAGTTTGGACTCTTTAATAAGAGAGTTAAAATTCTAAGCTGTTTTAAAACATGTAAACTAATCTTTAAAAAGATAATGTGTAGCCAATGAGCCTGAATTCTGTCTCCTGATAAATACCTCTACATCTGCATTTAACTGGAAGGATTCTGCTTTAGTTATGACTGATATACCTGGGTAAGAAGAGGGCCTTGGGGCTTATCTTGCAGCAGTTCTCTATCCAAGTACATTTCTCCTTTTCCAAGTAAGTAAATTTATAGTGTCAAGATCTCACACCAGATTATAGCAATCACATTTTAAGAAAGATGCAAAACATTTATGATCAAAACAGTAAGACTTAAAATCGCAACAACAGGGAACCTCTCCATGTCTTTGATTACTAGATGTGGCCACTGTGGTGGAAACCAACATCCGAAAGAGTCGGCGACACATTTTTATCCTGACGCCTCAGATTGTGCACAGCAAAGAGTTTGCCTATGAGCAGGAAATCGCCTTGCACAGTGCCCTCATCCAGGACGATTCCAAGGCTATTCTGATTGAAATGGAGGCTCTGAGTGAGCCAGGCAGACTGCAGCTTGCTGGGCTTCCAGATTCTCTTCAGCACTTGGTAAAAATGCAGGGCACTATCAAGTGGAGGGAAGACCACGTGGCCAACAAACTGTCCCTGAACTCCAGATTCTGGAAGCACGTGAGGTACCACATGCCTGTACCAAACAGACTTCCAGGAAAGACCTGCATTCTGGCTTCCTCAACTGCACAGGAGCAGTAGGGCCTGTGTGGGTGTGTAAACACAGCAACCTTTGTAGATGGGGCTTCTCCTACCTGGATAACACCACTGTGCTAGACAGTGGGAGCTGCGCTTTGAGAAATAGTGGGGGCAAGGGCATTCAAGTCTCAGATTTCATCTAGAAACTTTATTTCCATTTTCCTGTTTTGTGTGCTTACAAAATGCTTCCAAATTTTTATCCTCAATCCCCTTCTCTCCACCCCACCTTTTCTCTCCTTTCTCCTTTGCCAGTCTTTCTCCACTGTAGTCTGTGATCTTTTCCTCTTTCTTTCTTTTTCTGATCTCTCTCTCCTTATTTCTCTTCAATATTCTACATTTTGAACATCAAACTCAAAGTTTTAGAGTTTAATTTTTATGTAAGCTGGAAGGACACTCAAATTCCCTTGACTAGAATGTTGGTAGTAAATCTTACTTTCACATGTCAGAATTTATTATATTTTATTTGATCGGGGCTTAGTTTTATCATCTCAATATTGCCTATTTTGTTGGCAATTGCCATTATAATCAAATTCTTTTCAGTTCTAAAATTTATTTCATATATTGTTATTTTTATTAGAAATATTTTTCTCACTATAAAAATTATAGAACAGAAATTGTCAAACAATAACAAAAATAATTCATAGATCTATCATCCTGAGATTATGTATTTGCATTTAAAAAAGTAATTTTTATTTAAACATACCATTTATATAGCTGGGATTACATAGTGTGCAGTTTTTATACTTTTTTCTACTTATGATGATAAAAGCATTTAGCATGTCATTTAGATTTTAACATTTAAAAATATTTGTAGTTTTCTGTCTCACACTTGTGCTACAGTGGCTTTGCGTAATTACTTATTGTTCAATATTTAAGCTGTGCCCAATTTAAATAGCCATCATTATAGTAATCTGCAATGACCATATCAATATATGTTATATCTTCCAATTAAAAATAAACTTTTAATTTAAGAAATTTCACTTGTTGTTACATTTCTATGAAATTAGTAGGGCATTTTGACAGGAATGTTTTGTCAAAATTAAAGCTAATTTGCACAGTGAAGACGGTTCCCCTGAGAACATCCCTGGCGTTCACCTGCCCTCAGGAGCCACAGGGCTCATCAGTGGACCCACAGCTGAGGCAGAGTGTCCCCTCAGCAGGAAGTCCTGTCAGAGTGCAGATTTTGCAAGTCAATGGAAATTATGTTTTCAGTTGAGCTGCTTAATAAAGTGTATGATTGTGTATTTAACTGCCCTTCCCTCCCCAAACAAAACAAAACAAAACTGCAAACCCTTGACAATAAGTATAATCGTGAACTCACTGCCTTCAATACAATGCAGAATCTTGTCTAAAAAGAAATCATATTTCTCAAAAGTTGCCTAAAGTAGCTATAGCTATCCACCTCTCTAGATACTTTATAATCTAAATCTATACTTCTTGGATTAGGGTTTCCAGATAAAGTACAAAACATTAGTGAAAGTTAAATTCAGAAAATGAAATTTCATCTGAAATCGATCTGAAATTGAAATTTACCTGGGAATTTTGTATCTTTATATGCTAAATCTGCTTACCTTTCTCTGATAGATTATTACACTTTTATGTGGTAATATTTGATTTTTTTAATACTGAAAAGTTAGCCAGTGAAAAGGATGCAGTATAGTTGATTGGTTAACATCATAGAGTTTGAAATAAACCAACTATATAACCATGAGCAAGTTAAATTCTCTAAAACTTAGTTACCTTAGGTTATATGAGAATAATCATAACAAAAACTTGTTGTATTTCTGTGCTAATCAAATGGGAAAAAGAAAGTACTAGTATTTGCTCTGGAGTAAGAATTCAATAAATGGCAGCAGTTGTTATGACACTTCATGATGTCTCCTGTAACATGGATTGTATTTCATGTCTTTTCTCAATGAGAACCTCTCAAGAATCAATTCTCTCCAGCCCCACTAATAGAATAGATGTGCCTTCGTTCCTGCTTCTCCACCCACCTTGAATGACAGGTGTGTTATTGATTTATGGACACAAGACATTTTGGAGTTGATTTTATTTCCCTTTTTACATTAGTTTCTTGAAAGCATAGAGGCAAATTTGTGATCTTTCTATAGCAAGTATATAAGATATCATAACAAGGAATTTATAATAATCTCTCCCTGGCTCCATAATACTTTTGTTTTGGATTTGACTCATATTTCTTATTCTAAAATATATTTTAACTCTTTACATTGTAATCCCTTTTGCAAGTATTTAGCAAACATTTACATTTTGTAAACATGTGCTGAGTAGGGTGATGAAGGGAAATATTCAGGCGAGTAAGACTCACTCCTTCCTTATCTTAGGGATTTAGAGTCCACTGTGGGAAGGAAGAGCAAAACACTTCAGAGACCTCAGACAGGGCTAGACTCAGGGAAAACTGAGATTGCTGAGCTCTTTTCTTCATTATTCCTTTTCCTAAACTTACACACCACTTCCCAGGTCACTTAGGCTATCTGGGCCTCAGTTTCTGTAACTGAAAAATGAGAGGATGGAGAAGATGAGCTCTGAGGGCTCTCTCAGCTTCTACAGCTCATGACTCCAAGCTGCACCTTCAGAGAAAGGTCAGAGACCTGCCAGACAATCTGGTGTCTCAGACCAGCAGCACCGGTGTCTCTGTTTCTTCATCTGCACAGTGAGAGTAATAAACTCTTCACCTACCACACAAGGTAGTGCGAATAAACTGAATTCAGCCAAAACCTGTTGAGTATCTGCATTATAATTATAGTGAACATTTCTGTGAATTATAAAAACACAAAGAATTATTTCTAATTGAGTTAAATTTGCATACAATAAAATTCAGATCCTAAGTTATATGATTTTGACAGTTATACAAAGCTGTGTAATTATCACCCCAAACAAGATAGAAATATTGTCACTACCTTACAAAGTTCCCTTCTACCTCTGAAGCAAACACTGTTTTGATTCCTATCATCATGGATTAGATTCGTCACATCTTGAAATTTATATTAATAAAGTCAGACATCATTGTAACATAATGTCTGAGATTCACCCATGTTTTGCATGAGTGAGTAGTTTGTGTCTTTGTATTATTGAGTTGTTTTCCATAGATTGTCTGACCATTTCACTATTGATGGACATATGTTTTTTCCCATTTATAGTATTCATGAATATGGCAACTTTTGGACATACGTTTGTTTTTTGTTTTGCTTTTGTTTTTGTTTTTGGTTCAGTTCCTAGAAGTGGTAATGATATATATTTAACATTTTAAATGTTTTGCAAACTAATTGTACCATTTTACATTCCCTGCAGTTACATTTGAGACTTCTGTTGTTCCACCTCCTCATTAATGATAGGTACTGTCAGATTTTCTTTGATTTTAGTTACTTTAGTGGGTGTTAAATGAACCTCGTGGTTTTAATTGCAGTTCTCTGATGATTAATAATGTTGGACCTTTTTCATGTACCTGTTGGTTATTCAAACATCATTCTGTGAAGGTAAATCTTTTGCACATTTTCAAATTGTGTTGGGTTCTATGAAAATATTGTTGATGTGTAGAAATTATTTTATATTTTGGATATGAATTCCTTTTCATGTAGATGTGAGAATTTTTCCAGGCTTACCTACTCATTTTTTTTTAATGGTGTAATTGATTATCAGACATTTTTAATCGTGATGACATCCAATTTCTCAATTTCTTTTTCATGGTTAGTGTTTTCTGTATCCAAGCAAAGAATTTTTTTTTTGTTTGCCTACCCCAAGGTTATGGAGATAGTCTTCTGTGTATTTTTAGGAAATATTTATGATTCCAGTTTTTTAAAAAATCCTCACCTGAGGATATGCTTATTGATTTTTAGAGAGAGAGAGAAACATCAATGTGAGAGAGAAACATCAATTGGTTGCCTCCTGTATGCACCCTGACTTGGGATTGAATCTGCAACTTTTGGTGTATGGGGTGATGCTCTAACCAACTGAGCCATCTGGCAAGGTCTTTAGTTCCAGCTTTTAGGCTTAGGTCTATGATCTGTGGTGAATTAATATTTATATATAGAATGAGGTAAGGGTCAAGTTCTTTTTTTTTCTGTAGAGATATCCAATTGTTCAGCAACACTTGTGAAAGACTTTTCTTTCTCTATTGAATTGAAATAATGCTTTGGTCAAAAATCAATAGAGTATATACATATGGGTCTATTATTTTACTCTGTTATTTTCCATTTATATGCTCATGCAAATGTCACACTGTAAAGTTTACTATTACTTCATTGTAAAACTTCAAGTCACGGTAAGTACTTTAACTTTATCTGTATTCTCAAAATTGTTCTGACCATTCTAGATTGTTTTCACATAAACTTTAGAAACAGCTTTACAATTTCTTTGAAAATTATTTGAGATTTAGATTGGGAATGCATGAAATATATGGATTCTATAACCTATGGAGTCCACAAACTATAAACTCTGTAGTTTGTGGATAATAGGTATCTTAACAATGAGTCTTCCAATCCATAAATATGGTATATCCCTTCATTTACTTAGCAGTGTTTTGTAGATTTCACAGTAGATATCTTGTATATCTTTCAAAGGATTTATACTTTCATATTTGATTTTATGCTATTTTAAATCATATTTCTAACAAATTTCATTTCCAAATTTCCATTAAGACTGTATAGAATAAAAATTGTTTTTTTGTATGTTGACCTCATATTCCATGTGTGGAGAGCACTACAGAATTAAGATGGTGTTAGTCCTGTCAACTAAGATGGTACCGAGGGAAGCATGTTTAGAGCATGCACAGCAGAGCAGTGCCTCGGAGGGATGAGGCAAACCCTTAAGCATGCATAGTACAACCTAATAGACAACATGTGCTTATCTGAAGGGTAACACCACCATCTCAGAGCATGCACAATAGAGTGACATAATTAACATGTGCTTAACAAGGTGGCACAAAACAACATGTGTTAATCAGAGGCTAATGCAACGTTGCATCATACAAGAGTATGAAAGCAAAAGCCTTTGAACATACAGCTGAGACAGATGAGAGGAGCTGAGACAGCAGAGAGACAGGAGAAACACTCCTCTGCTCCCATTGACCCTGCTATAGCTGACTCAGAAGTCACCATAGTAGACTCTGCCTTGTAAGATGCTGACAAGCTGCCTCCTGAACCTGGACCTGAATTGGACTATTGGGATTTAGGTTCATTATTAGCCAACACTCTTGTGCAATATTATTGCTGATTGTTTTGGAGTGATGATTATTGTTATTGGGTTATTATAGATCTGTATTGAATCTGCATAATAAAAGCTGACTGAATAGCATAGTGACCTGTGTTGACTCACTGTTATTCCTTAGTGCTGGTGTTGTCTGTAGGGCTGATGGTGGCCCAGCCCCTCTGGTTCATGACAAAGGCTGGAGGCTGGTTTATAGAAAAGACCATAGCATGGATACTTGTAAGGTTAGAGTACTGCTTACGACTCCATGATCTTATTTATTGTTTGCAGTTGGGTTTTTTTGTTGTTGTAGATTTAAAAATTATCTACATAAAATTATGCCCTCTTTCAAAACCAGTAGTTTAATTTCTTTCTTTCCCATCTTTATGCTTTCTATTTTTATTTTTACTTAATATAAATTGACTGTCCTAGGTGAGAGCTGTCCTTGTTCCCCATTTTAGTAAAAACAAAGTGTTTCATTATTATGAAATTACCTGTTAACTTCTTACAGATGTTCATTATCAGATGAAGAGTGTTCCTTTCTTGTTGCAGTTTTCTGAGCATTATTACTCAAGAAAGGGTTTTGACTTTTATCAGATGCCCAGATGCTTTTATTATTGTATTTATGAAGATATAATTATATTTCTTTTTTGTTATATTAATTATATATAATACCATATTAAATTATATATTTATCATATTAATGTGATGGATTATTTTCATTGGATAAAAAAGAATGTAAAAATCACTGTATCATTAAGCCCTTTCCCTTAGTTGTTTCCCTGAGCTCTACCAAGCTATGAAAATTTAGAAAAATATATTTGACTTCAGCCTCCTTTTCTTTCAAGCAATTTAAGGTCTCAATTCCACACATCTGTGCCCCTCTCCATTGCTTCCCAATAAAGCATCCCCCATCCGTCAGGCTAAGCAGAGGCCTCAGGACCTGAGTGCTTGAGACAATGGCGTGTTCCTCACCTTTGGCTTATCTCACAAACTGTGTTGTGTCTTTGAGACTCTTTCTTGGCTCCTTTCCTGTCCCCAGCCCTCTCCGCCTCCTTCCCTTCAGTGCTGGCACAGGTTGACTGCCTCCTCATCTTTCTCTGCTGAGCACAGCTCTGCGGCCTGCAGGGGGCATAAAAGAAGCACTGGCGCCACCTCCCAGCTCTGCAAGCCACTGGCCACCACCCACAGCCCAAGAGCTCCCTCGACCCGAGGCTCGTCCCGGGAACTGGGGCGCAGCCAGGAATTTTTCAGCTGCGCCACCGCCCCCAAGGTCCAGTGACTCTGGGCACTCCAGGCTTGTCGCGCAGTTGTAGGCGCCCAGACCCCAACCTGCCATCCCCAGGCCAGAGCAGCACCCACCGCCCCCCCACCACGCCCGCGCCCACTGCTTTGCAGACAGCGGCTCTTTCTTCTTTCTGTAAACTTTCTCAGTTCATCATTCTCTAGGTGCTTCATCTGTTCAATCCCACTTGAGGCTTCTTTCTCTCTCGCTTCTTGTTTCCGCAGTGCTAGGGGCAACCCCGCTGCTGTTTCCCACCTGCTTTCTGAACTCCTGCCTCGCTAGTGGCCACCAGTATAGAGGAACAGCTGCTCGCGCCTCAGCCTCGGTGACACCCGTTGGAAGGTAAGCACGAAGCGCCGCTGCCACCTGTACCCCTCCCCACTACTCTCTGTCGCCTGCTGGGCAGGTAGTCGAAAAATAAAATCAATTTAAGAATAGATCAAGGGAAGAGAGTGAAATGAATACAGTCACGTCGGGTGTCTCCATCTGGCTGGGACTGCCCAGTCATGAAGTTGTCTAATACCTGTGATGCAACCTGTCGAGGTGGGGGTGGGGGTTCTAACTCCGGGAAGCACCTTAGATTACAGGCAACGGTTTGGAAAATTTAGGTGTGAATCTGGGATGTGTGGCTTAGTAACTGGATGCTTTTGGATAAAGAACTGAACCTGTCTGTGCCTTGGGTTCGCCTTCTTTCATTAAGCATGAGTGCCTACTTCATTTGGTTTGTAGGAAGATTAAGTAAAAATAATGAATCCACATATTTTTACACAGTGCCAGACACAAATTAAGTGCTTAATAAATAAAAAATATCACTTATTTTAGCTGTTCTAACTTTTCCAGAAAAAATTGGAATGTTTTTACCACTAAAACAATATTATTATATAACGTATTATAGTATATAGTGATTACTATTACTATATGCTATATATTATGTAATATTATATGTAAATATTAATATATATGTATGCACATTCTTACAGACACATGAATAACGTGTGACAGCATCATTGATATTGTCTGATGGTATAGCAATTGCAAGGCAATGAGATGCAGGCTTGGACAAAGGCTGTTGGGGCAGTATCTATTGAAGTTTCCTTGACAAAGCTTCCATTGAGCCAAACTGCAAGAAATGCAGGAACCTGGCAGCTGGGAGAAGTGGGCAGGCTGGTTCAGGTACCAGGACTAGCACATGCATAGGTGGAGATAGGGAGGCATAAAGATATAACAGATGTTTGTGTGACAAGAGCTATTAGGTGGGAATGGTTCTCCTGGATTTACAGATAAGAAACTTAATTCAACATAAATTCTTTTCTCCTTAGTGTGGAAGTGTGTATGTGTGCACACACATGTATGTATATACATGCATGTGTGTCCAAGGTAATTTTTTTCCTCTTTGCATTTGGTTATTTTATAATCTCAAAGGCTAAGTAAAACACATATGCCTTAAACACTGTAGAGAAAGAATTATGTTTAAAAAACATTGGTGCTATAATTTTCATGAAGACAGTTTATCTTAGCAGATGCTCAATTATGTTTTGCTAGTAAGAGTGATTTACATTGAGACAATCTACATCTATTTATGTGTAAGTTAGTGTAACTCTCTATAATCAGGACTATCATTTCACCTAGTTGAGTCTCAGGTTCCTTAACAGAAAGAACTTCGGACTTGGCTGGTGTGGCTCAATTAGTTGGGTGTTGTCCTGCAAACAAGAAGGTTGCAGTTTTGATTCCCACTCAGGGCACATGCCTGGTTGTGGGTTAGGCCCCCACTCGGGGTGCATGCAGGAGGTAACCGATCAATGTTTCTCAAACCAATGTTTCTCTCTCTCTCTCTCTCTCTCTTTCTCCCTTCCTTCCCCTCTCTCTAGAATCAATAAAAAATAAATTAAGAACTTCGAAGTGGCTTAGCAACTATGGATTTCAGTAAATTATTCTTTCTAGAGAATGGTCATGTTGCTTGGGGTGGGGCCTATAATCAGGGGCAGTGGGGCAGAATCAGGGGCTGAGGAGACAGCCATTCGGACACTCTGGAGGTCCCTTGGACTGTACTACCTTGGGGATCTGAGAAAGCGGCCAACTTGTAGCTGACCCTCACCCTAAGTCACATTTTTGGAAGAGAGCATTTTTCATTTAGGGAAGCCCTTCATGTCATTTAGTGATTTAGTGGAAGTTTGTGAGTGCTCTTTGTGTGTATGTGTATGTGTGTATGCACGTAACATACCTATACACACACACACATGTATATACACACATACATATATAAGGGATATAGTCCATATATCTAAAATACTATTAAATATATATTTAATGTATATTAAATTTACTTTTATGTTTACAGATAAGTCCCCTAGATCACTGTCTCCCTACCTTGGCTCTGTATTAAAATCACCTCGAGGATTTTTACCAATCAGGATGCCAGGCTGTACTCCAGATGTCTGTCTGGAACCTAAGCATCAATTTTTTTTTCACACTCCAAGTGAGAATGAGTGCTCTAGATTCACATTAGTTGTTAAAATATACTTTTCAAGATGTCAAGATTAAGAAACATTTCACAGGTAGATGATTATGCAGATGTACAAATGAATCAGATGCTCACTTAAGACTCTCAAATGCATATATTTTTACCTTAATTAATTTAATGTCTTCATTAATTCAGCAAATAAGCTAGCAGACATAAAATGATAAAATGTCAGTTAGTGAAAAATGCTATAAATAGAAAAACCAAACAACATGGGAGGGAGAGCAGAGAGACAGTACACACACACATGCTGGTGTGAATTTGCACTAATCAAACATGCTGTGTTTTATTTTTTTATAGAGTGCTCAGGGAGGACCTGTACATTGTAACAATGGTATCAACAATGGTAAAAGGAAAACAGGGCTATTTCATTCACGATAAGGAAGTAATTAGTAGGTACTTGGAAAAAATAAGTGAAATTGACCTGATCTGCATACCAAACAGGTAAATTACATGTTAATGGATAAAAAAATGAAATGTAGGGCAAAATGCCCCACAATCAAGCCATAATAATGAAGAAAATACAAATAAATATCTGACCACTGAGGGGGAAGAAATGTTCTAAAGAAATAGAAAAATCACAAACCAAAGGAATGATAGGTTTGACTGTATAAATATAAAATCTTCCATATGTTAAAACATCAAAATAAGAATTAAAAGCTAAACCAAACAAGTTGTAAAGAACACTGAACATCTAAAAACAGGACAAAAGGCATAAAAAATAGTTCATAAACATGGAAAGAAAAATAGGAAAAAAACATGACTAATATTTTTCTTTATACCAATAGAAATGCAGATTAAAAAACCATGAGATACATTGTACTAATTGAATACTTAGTTAGATTTAAAGAATGAGAATATTTAATGCTTTCTTGGGTATGGTAGGTAGATACTATCTTGCACTGTTTAGAAGTATGAATTATTACAACATTTCTAAAGTGCTGTTTGGCAGTATGCATTTATCATGTTTAAAATGTATTCTTTGTACTGTCAGGTAGTAACATTGAGAAAATAATAAGCAATATAGATAAACAATAATAACTAGCCTGAAAGTGATATTTATTATTCTCCAGATATTTTGTTTAATAATTCCTGGAAACATCACACCAGCTCTAGGCAGTAGTATTGTTATTTCCATTCATGGATAAACAAATTGAGGAACAGAAACTGTAAGTTACTTGCTCAGCCTCATTCAGCTAGTAAAGAGTAGAGTGAGAATTTAAATCTAGCCAGTTTGGCACTAGATGCCGTGCTTCAAAAACTCATCCAAACTGCCTCACATGAGAAGGTGTCTATGGGGATTATTTTATAATAAAATACATGCTGTAAATTGTAGTTTACCCATATAATGGAATATTATTTGACAATGAAAATAATGTTTACAAAGATTTTTGTGACACAGAAAAGTGCTCACTTCTGAAGTGGAGAATGCAGGATATGAAATTAGTTAAATGTCATCTTAGTTATTTCAAAATACTATATAAAGTACAAGAAAACATGCTGAAGTATTATACATGTTGATATTATATTCTTCTTTTCGATCTTCATTTGATACATGTTCTAAATTGGCATGTGTTCCTTTAGATACCAGAAAACTTTTTAAAATAAAGGAAAGAAGAAAAAAACTTAAAATTATATAAAGCCAAAAATGTTATCAATATCAAACATAACACTAAAAAAATCATCAGAGTTTTTACATGCAAGAAATTTAATATTTATATTTTCTTATATGTATTTTATAACTAATATCTATTATATTTCTCAGAATAGCTTTTATTTTGGAAATGAATTTCATAATTTAATATCTTAATCTTTTCAATCCTCAAGAAGTACATTAATAATTTTATATATATACATATGTAGAGCAGTACAAATGTCAATTAATTTGTATACTGGAATCTTAACATATTTCATATTGAAACTCAGTTAAATCATCAGAATGATGAGTTATCTCATAATAACTTCATCTCTTAGTAGACCTTGAAAATTAAAAACAAACAAACAAACAAACAAACAAAATACAGCGCAGCCAATAAATCAGCAGTGCTCTTTACAAACTGTGTCAGCCTTAACCAGAGGAGATAACACTTTTTATTCTACTGTAGATAAGAGAATAGATAGTTAATAGCAAAATGTGTATAAGTGTGTGTGTGTGTGTGTGTGTGTGTGTGTGTGTGTGTGGCAGGGGGGTTGACTTCAAACAGAAGTGTTCTAATTTCATTATAAACAGTTGGTAATTTCCATACATACTTATCCCTTTTGTCTTTATGTAATTGATTATTATCTCATGGAAATTACACCAAATGCTTAGTGATGTTATTCATAAAGATTGATGTAGCTGGTTTGGCAACTTAGTCATTAAATTTTGTCTGGGATTTGGGCATTAACAGTCTTTTTCTTTCTTTCTTTCTTTCTTTTTTTTTTTTGTATATAATTGGTAAGAGAATTATTTCAGACTGAGAGGTCATGCACCCAGGAAGTCTTCATAAACATTAGCTCCTTTAATCACTCAGTAATTTTGGAGACAGGCATTCTTACTGTCTCCATCTTGGAACGAGCAGACTTGCCCTAGGTTGCACAGCTTGTTGAGGTGCAAGCTGAAATGCCCACCCAGGTATACATGCTACAGCATCTTTCCATGATGCTGTGTTTCCTCAATTCTGTAAAGCTAGGTGTCTGGTATAAAAGTAACATAGGATTGTTTATTGAATATTCAGACCTGATATATAAGCCCCAATGAACCCTTTACACCTATTTTACCCTCTAATTAACAGGACAAAAGTTGGGTTGGAGTAAGATCAAAATTCAACACAGACTCGAGTCATTGAGTTTGTTTCTGTCTAGAATGTATGCAGTTCCCACTTTGTCTCTCCATTTCCCTAAAATAAAAACATATGGGAACATGAGTGCAGAATTATGCACACACATCTATACACCCATTTCTCAGTAATAACTATTGATGAACACTTACTAAGTGCTAAACATTGTACTGCACTTTAGTGATGCAGTTATTCATGAAGTAGACTTAGTTCCTAACTTCTGAAACTTATGCTCTGAAACAAGATGGATGAGAGAAAAAGCAACTGGATCGGTCTCTCTCCCACCCCCTTCCCTTCCTCCCCACCCCTACACAGGGGTAGAACTGTCAAATATATCTTAGTAGATCAAAGACTGTCTGTTCATAGAACAGCAGATTTTCTACAAACACTGTTGTCCTCAACTTTGTTCTTGGTGGCAAGATTTAGTAGACCAGGCCTAAAATACACCAGGCTCTTTTGTATTAGAAAACTGAATTACTAGGGATTTCTTCTGGATGCTGAAATTCATTTCCTTGAAATTTTATTAATTCTACTTGGCTGAAAGTTTCAAGAAGAATTAGTGACTAGATTAAGGATATTAAAATGTCCTTTGACAATTTTTAAAAATTATATGTGCCAGAAGATTTTTTAAAAATCTTCATAGGACAGGTATGCTTTTATTTGAAAGTTTTAGCTGAACCTGTCTTATTCTGTTTTCCAGAAAAGCTTTTGATGTAGAATCCTAAACATGCATTGTGGACAACTACCCTTGACATTTTTGGTACTTATGTTTAAAAGCACCTCAGGTAAGTAATAGTTATTCACAAACATATGTCATTAGTAGTCTAGAGGAAATATCAAGGTTTTTCTTTTTTTTTATGTGGAGGTAGATATTGAAGATGCTGAATTTATGAAGATTAATAATTTTAAGTTTTACTTTAGAAGGTTGCCAAGTTTTTGGTGTCTCTGATATAAAGAATAAAAATTCACAGTAATGGGATCAAATAAAAAATCATATGAGTTTACTGAAAAGGAGAAGATTTGGTCCTCTAAGTTTATGTAGAGAAAGAAGGATGTACAAACTTATGTCCTGAAATAATTATATTTCTCTAATAAGAAAATCTGCTTTTTGTTGTTTAAAACCAAATAAGTCAAAGCTGTCTTTATTACTGATTTCTAGAAAATTTTACGCAAGTTATCTCCTTCCAAAAATGAAGACAAAGATCCATTTTTATAATTTAGGAATGAAGGATGTAAGTGGGAATACCTCAGAGATATTAAGAAAAATTTTAGAGTTAGAGCAACTAGAAATGAAAGACACTTCTTAGGCTAGGAAAGATAAAAAAAAAAAGGTTTTATAGTATATGTTGAATACCACTTTTAATTTATTAGCAGTGACTTTTATTGAGAAATATTTTGAGGCCTCATCAGGATTCTTTTGAGAAGAGTTCAATAATGGATTAGCAGATTAGCAAGGTTCTTTTTCTTTTTTTTTCTTTCTGGCTTTTGAAGAGAAAGTGGGGGTACAAATATTGATTTGCCTGGGTCTATTATCCAGGAGGAGAAAACACATGAACCCATATCCCCTACTTTGAGAATGGCTGTTGAAGAGAGAGTGGAGTGAAATTATTGATATTTTCAAATACTAATACAGGTTCAATTTGGGGATACATTTACTTAAATGGATCAATGTATTGTTGAGATCCACACAATGCAATACTACTCAGATATTAAAGGAAGGAGATAAATCTGTTCTTTTTTTATTTATTATTTTTCTATTATAGTTGTCCTATTCTTTCCCCATTGCTCCCCCCTACCCTGCCCACCCCTTCTCCCACACTCAATCCCTACTCTGTTGTCCATGTCCATGGGTCATTTATACTATTTACTTGACTAGACCCTTCTCATCTTGATGTGGAATGATTTGTCAGAAACTGCTGAGTGTAAAAGCAAGGTGTAGGACAGTGTGCATCATGGGTCCTCCACTCTGTAGACATAGACTAATAACCTTGCTCCTAGGTTGCAATAAAAACATGTTTCAGGCTCAGAAACAGCCATACAATCTGTTTCATTAGGTTGCTTAGGTCCAAGCTCTCTGTCCTTTAGGTATTTGAAGAGCACCTTCCATGGATGGTTTACTCTAAGACAAGAGTCCCCAACCTCTGGGCTGCAGACCAGCAATGGTCTGAGCCTGTTAGAAACTGGGCTGCATAGCAGGAAGTGAGCTTAAATGTAATACACTTGAATCATTCCCCCCATTCCCAACCTGTGGAAAAATTGTCTTTTAAGAAACTGGTCTCTGGTGCCAAAAAAGTTGGGGACTGCTGCTCTTGGAAGACATGACAATATTTTACACATAGGAATCATTTAACCTAAAGTTAGATGATAACATCCGATTATGTTCAAACTCAAGACAATTAAGGGAAGTGTTTTTTCTACTGATTCCATATGCCTTGAACTCAATTTACTTCTCTAATAAAAACCACTTTTTAGTCAACAAAGACTGGAATGTTAAACATCAGTTGATATCTGTAGCCATTAGCTGCCTGGGGAATGGTAATTTTCAAATGACAACCGTCCACCCCTGGAGTACATATTCCAGGTTAAGTTTCTTCAAACGATAACTACATCCAAAGAGAAATGAGTCATATGTATGGCTATCCAAAAACAGGATGGGTATTTATGGAAACTGTTTAAAGGTTGGCTAAACCCTAGTAATAACCTAAATGTTCAGCACCAATAAAATAGATAAATAAATTGTCAAATACCAACACAATTGGATACTCCTATATAGAACTATGAAAAAAGAACAAATCATTGCTGCATGTGGCCACATTGATGCTTACTA
Source organism: Furipterus horrens (assembly GCF_987537825.1). Lineage (NCBI taxonomy): Eukaryota > Metazoa > Chordata > Mammalia > Chiroptera > Furipteridae > Furipterus > Furipterus horrens. Next base: position 80,860,377 of record NW_028327176.1, on the reverse strand, counting down.
CAGACATAATGATATACAAAAGAACCCAGAGCATGCATTCTATGATTTGTTTACTTTTTATATGCATATATGTATCTCTAAAACAGAAAAAAAAAACTTTTAATAACCTGCCATTCTTTTGGGCATCAATTAAAACTAATACCCATATTTACACCTATACCACACCTTCTATGTTGAAGTACTGAAATGTAGAACAGAGATTCTATAACAAGCACCACACACAAGGTTCATCCTCCTGTGCTTTGAGTATAACAGCTTTAACATCCATGTTCTGAAAGAATGCTTCTACCATTTGAGCCACTTCCTCTTTACATTGTGGTTAACAACATTGAGTTAAAGCATGACTGTTTCTTTAATTTATTTTCATTTATTTCAGAAATAAACCCTAACTATAGAGAAGACATTTTTTACATGCCCCCAGGGAAATGCTCTACTCAATTTGAGGATTATCATTCTCAAAATGAGGTTAAAGGGCATCCTGGAGCCACCCAAGGACAGAATATAGGAAAGGCCCATTTATTTATGCTGGCTTTGAACTATCAGAAATACAAAAGGAGAGGAATGATGACCTTTTAAAACTGAAGGGATCAGATAAACTGTAAAGTCTAGAGTTTCTGGGTTAGTTGAGAGCAAGAGAGCTCAAAGAGGGGAAGTGACAGATATCCAGGTTTGGAGTGATATTATATTAATTATTGATTAGCCACACGGTAAACTAGAGAGATAATAAATTTACATGCACTCTGAGCTACATAGCAGCATCTTTAGCCACCTCCCCACCTACCTGGGGATTGGATGGCGAGGTAGACTGTTTGAGTGAAAGATAGGTGAAATTTCTGATGATGCAAATGAAAAATTCCAAAGTCTCTTGGTTTCCCGTTTTCTTTTCCTTGGAGACTCCTCTGCAAGGGATGTTTTTAGGAAGGCACAGAAACACTGACTTTTGTGGCTTCCCTTTTAAGGAAGTTGTCTTGTGTAACATTTTCTTTTAAAAGATTACACTACATTGATCTGTCTTCTAGCTGTGGTAGATTAAGCGTTGTTGCCTCCCTGTTTGGGAGAAGCTGTTGGAAGCTTTGTCCTCATATCCATGTTCTGAAAGTTCTTTGGTGTTGGACAATTACCCGTGTCACTCTGTGTTTGATTTTTTCCTTTTATTTTCCTAATCTGTAAGAAAACTGTACGCTACGTGATAATATTACTGCTGTGGAAGGGGAACCTTTCTATTTGAAATATTGCGATTTTCCATCTGAGCGTGAGAATGAACCGACCACCATGAAATGGTGCAAAAGCAATGAATCACATGAATGTGTTGAGCTAAACTCAAGCAGTTCACCCAGAATTACTTTGCATGGTTATGTTTTGGAGTTTTGGCCAGTTGAGCTGCATGACAGTGGATATTACACTTTCCAAATAGGGTGAGTATACTTTCTCTTTGTGCTAGTATATTTCAAAGCATTCCAGTACTTTGTTCAGCAAATCAATTATACAGTAATCTGAAAGGTAAGATAATCTATAACTTTTGTCTCTTCTATTCTTCCTACAACATGAAATAAATATTTTATTATTGAAAAATGAAATTAAATGTTGTTCCTATGTTTACGTTCTTAGTAATCTTAGTGAAATGAAAATAATGAAAGGTGATTGTCTTAAAATGATTTCTTTTAGGAGATTCTTGCCATGGATACATGAAGATCGAATGGAATTCATTTTAAAATTTAGCTGTTCCTGTTGTCTAGAGCTGCTAGTCAAGTGAAACACATGGCTAGGGCTTCATGATGTAGTGAACATGTAGTGAAGGGGGGCTGTGTCAACTTCCTGGGTTGTGTCCTCAGGCTGGATAGTGGGGTTGGAATTGGTGTAGGTACATCTTCGTCTAGCTTTTAAGTGTTTGTTGAGAGCCAGGTGGCAGTGCTAGTGAAGAATTTGTGTGTGTGGCAGCCAATCACAAAGCTATAACCAGAGCCAGTGAGAGAAGGAAGCACAAATGTTCTTTGCACAGTCTTCCTGTGACATCCGGAGGTTGCCAGGATGCTCAGAATCAGAACCATAGTTTCATGAAATGAAAGCAACTAACTAAATGTGTCAGCGATTATTACTGAACTTGGTTTGCTTTATATTTTATTTGATGAGATGGGGAAGGAGTAACTGGGAGAAGGAATTTTCTATGTGGTGTACTGTTAGTGAGAACACAAATGACATAGTCTATCTGGTACTTTTGTGATGTTATATGTGTACTTATGTATCTTTGTATGTATGTATTTTATAGAGATTTGAGACCAACTTGTGGAAAATAGCTCAGGGGCAGGAGAGTGGTTATGATGCCAAATTCAGTAGATATTTTTCATGAGCAAACTCTGAAGTGAGTTCTGATCATTATCAACAGACTGTTGAAAACAGAGTGAGCTATCACAGTGAAACCTTAATATCACTCCTGTGGTTTTACTAAATAAGGTCATTTTGGTTTGTTTTTATACATAGGAAACCCCAAGAGTCAGAAAGAATTTTAAGAACACTTGTTTTAAACCTTTGAGTGCTATGCATAATTCAAAATTTGGATCAACATGAGAAAAAATTATATCAATATAAAACCTGACGTACAAAAAAAGAGAACAAAACATAAAATATGAATTATTTCATTGTTATTTACATTTATAGCCATCGAATAAAGAGTTGCTGGGAGTGACACTGCCACTTTGGGGAAAATTTGTCAGTGTTGCTCACAGCAACATTGACATTCAAAGGTTAACCAATGAATTTTATGTGAACTTTTAGGGGAGATAATTCTAGAAAAGGGGCACAATTGAGTCCTTTCACAGTAAGGTAGAATTAATACTCACTTTGGGGTAGAGAAAAAGAACTTCTCCATAATATTGATTGAATAAAGGCATGATTTAAATGAACAAAGTGTTCTGGATAGGGCAGAAAAGCAAACTGAGGGGAATGTTGCTTGCAGACAGACAGGGGCAGAGAGTAGAGAAAACAGTTTTTATTAGGAAAAAACGTAGAAATATCAGATAAAGGTAAGATATCAGAGAAGTGTCCAGGGACAGGGAAGAGGTTGGAAGAGGACCGGAAAACCAAGGTGGCTCCGAGCGGCTAAGGTGATAAACTCTGAGGGTATTGAATGAAGGCTGATGAATAAGATGAGACTAAAGTGATGGTGAAAAGAACAGCCTTGAAAATGGGTTTGGGAAAAAAAAGCAGCCTACATGGGAGCAGGTTCTTTTGCACACCTGGGAACCTTGAAGATAGAGACTTTTTAAGATATAGTGCAACTTGTGAATAGTATCCTGTGTTTGTGTGTATGTATGTATATGTGTGCCTGTGTGCACTAATTTAGGTGAGTGAGGCTTTGTGGTTTCATGTGGGATTTATCAATGACTAGACCCTACTCCGGGAATTGTCTCCTTAGAACCTAGTCTTTTAATTTTTCAGGATTCTATTGCAAATGATCAAATACCTCTGGAGACTAACACGCTAATCCTGCAGGGAAAATCACTTTGCCAGATCAAATTTTAGGGAGGAAATCCACTAAGAAGGGAGCAGATGTAGGAGAGCTTTTGATGAAGAGATAAAGAAATAAAGGTGGAGAAAAAAGCACCTGTGAAATCTTATCATGTTCTAGGCTGTCAAGCAGCAATGTTGGCTTAGTAAGGGTCTCAGAAGAGTGGGCTTGAGTTTCTTAAATCCCTTCTGTATGTCCTCAGGAGTGGTTTTTGCAACCAGGATGACTGATCTTTAAAGTGGTGTGGGTGGTCACAACTTTGGATTCATTTCACACCAGCCTTTGAGATCCTCCTAGTGCACGAAGTGCTGCATTTTTCAGCATTCTGCGCCAGTGTCTTGGATGTGGAGGTATTCTTCCAGTTAGTATTTGTTGAGGGTTGGGACTCAGGATTGCTGAGTTAGAAAGCAAAATGGCTTGATAAGATGGGAATATATGTGTACCTCATTCTTGTAAATCACTTGAGAGAAACCGGAAATATATCTCTTTCCAGTACAATGAGGCCCAATCAGGGGAATATTACAGTGATTAATATCTTTAATCCTTTATTTCATAGAAATGATACCAATAAATGGAGATTAGGTGTCATCAGAAGAAGTGAACACAGCTGTTTTGCAGGAAAACAAGTAATTAGTAAAACCGTGGAAGTTAAAAAAGCTTTGCACATATCCTGTGATGATGAACCTATTTACTATAAAGAACTAGTCAACAGAACGTCATTATATAAGGTAATGCTTTTAAAATATTTTAACTTAAGACTTGGTAGAAAAGACAAAATTCCAAAATGAGGGTCTGGTGGCTATGGAGCATTTCATTCTTATGACATATAAGCTATGTGATCTCACGCAGGCAGTGGCCTTCTCTGAGTGAAGTGCCCTCCAGTGTTGCTGTGATGAGCTCCTACACACAGGCATGGAACACAGTTCCTGCCTAATATTAATGTCCCATTAATGATAATGTCTTCCTCTCTTGTCCTTCATTTTTCTTCCTTTTTTTAATAAATGATTTTTTAGGAATACTAGTTGAAAGATTTGCATTTTCTTCTGCCACGCATAATGGAATTAAAATTTTAATTCTATTATATACATATCTTTCTTTCTGATTATATTAGTTCATTTTATAAAATTGGAAGACAGAAAAATGAATAATGAAGATAGAAATCACTTGTAATGCCAACATCCTGAGACTATTCTTTTTTTCTTCATAAACATCTATTTTTAAAAAGTGGTATAATTTAATGGCTTGTATTTTTCCTTTATTCACTAAAAATTATATCATGATTATTTCTCCACATCTCTAAAAATATATACTTGTATCTGACTAATTCCTTGTTATTGAATGTTTGTTAGTTTCTACTTTTGACTATTATTTATAAAGATAAAATAAATATTCCTATAACTTTTAGCATACACACACACACACACACACACACACACATATATATATATATATATGAATTTACCCTCTAACCAAATACCTAAAAGTAGAATTACTGGATCAAAGGCTATGAGCATATCTACAGTTTTTGTCTTTTAATAATAAGTTAAACTTTTTTTTGTATATTTATTGCATCTTAGTATTACTTTTTTGTGGATTGTCTACTTTCTTTGTCTATTTTTTTCAGTTGGTGTATCTTTTACTTTTTGAATTGTAAGAGCTCTTTTAGACAATACTATAGGGATTGTATATACAGATTTATAATATATACATACTCCCATGTGTATACACATATGCATTTATACACTCATATGTATATTATATGCAGATTTACATATATACTCACATGCATGTTATATATACACATGCATATATACACTCACGTGTATATTATATATATGCATGCATTTATACACTCCCATGTATATTATATATATGTATGCATTTTAACACTCACATGTATATTGTATGTACTTGTGTATTTGTACACACATGTATATTATATATATACCTGCATTTATACATTCCCATATATAAATAATTCCATGCACATACAACACAAATTATATCTTTTCTATAGAAGAACAAAGCTAAAAAGCATGATTTAGTTTTGGAAACTTTGAAGACTGTGAGAGAGGGTGTTCTGCACAGAAGACCTTGGGAAAGTTGAAACTATTTGTTTCTTTTGCTTGAACACTGTTTACTTGTGATTTTTCTCAGACAGCTCTTATCCAAAATGTTTTCCAAACATCTGAGTGAGTTCCCAGTTGACTTGACTCCATTTCCTGTCAAAGATGCAAATATTTGACAGTACATATAAATTTGAGGTCAGTGTACTGGGTTTTAAGAAATCCCAACATGTAGATAGTTAAATATAGAGAATAAATGCGTCCAGGATGTTTTTAGCTAGTGAATTGACCCCAGGGTTAATTATTCACTGCTATTTACAGATTATGACCTACCTGATGGGAGGGGAGCAAGGAAGCTAAATCAGTAAGCAATTGATTGGAAAAAATGAAGAGTCTTTGATATTTTAACGTGGCTTAGAAAAAGTCAGTTTAGGTTTTTAAAAGTTCAGTGTATACAGAAACAATTTGCTGATGTGAGGCACAGAAATGGCTGCTTCACAAGCCCATTCTAAACACCCTCCAGACCTGGCCCCTGTTCCACCAGCTGCGGCAGCTTTGAGAGGAAAGTCTGTGGGCAGTAGGTTCTCCTCATTTTGTACTTGCAGGAAAAATGGCACCATGTCAGGATTAGAAGTTTAGTTCCCATTTTCCCCATCTGGTCTTAGATTGCTTCATCACCTATCTATGGGTGAGAGATGGCTGGATGGAAGATGACTTTTGTTGTTATCAATTCCTGTGACACAAGTGGAAGTTTGTGACAGAGAGAGATGTTTGTGTGTAGATTTGAGTATTCTTGGTGCATTTCTAATCAGTTACTGTCTTGTGATGAAACACATCAAATGAGTGGATAGTCTGCAAAGTACTCAGTTCTTTGAGTAACTCTGCTTCCATACCCACTTACCCACGCCTAGAATAGCATTAAACTGAAAGTGTTTTGAAATAGGATTGTGTGGAAAGCTTTGAACCAAGCAGGGTTTTTTGTCTGTTTGTTTTTGTAGTATGTTTTTCTCCCTTACTCCCTCATTCTCTCTTTCACTCTCTCCCTTCATCTCTCTTCTTCTCCCCCTCTCCCTTCTTTTCTCTCTCTCTCCCTTTCTCCCTTCTTCTCTTTCTCTCTTCCCCCTCCCTGTCTCTGCAAAAGATAGAGTTTAAAAGAAAACTATGAAAGAGATATAGTATCCCCTATATTCCTTTTCCCACCATGTAATATTAATAATGATAGTGATAACAGTATTGGGACTATATTTTGTTGTTCCAGGAAAGGCAGTGCCAAATCACTGGGATATTTACTGAAAAAATTGCTGGATTGTAATATACTGCTTTTATTTAAAATATTTTAACCTGATTTTTAAAAAACAGAACTGTGAAAAGATAGAGAAGAATAAAAAGCCATCTCTTCAGAAGAATGCAGAGCTCAATGACCAGGGATATTATACCTGCATGTTTTTCCTTCATCATAATGGAAAATTATTTAATTTCACCAAGACCTACAATATAACAATAGTTGGAGGTAAGAGAAATTTTAGAATTTGGAGGAAACAAATGTATCTTAGTGAAACAGAATATTTTCTTTCTTCTAAAGTAGTACAGGAAACCAGAGGCAGCTTAGTTGGAGTTGGGACAACATCACTAGTTTAAATGTTAAGGGTCAAAACCATTTTGGCATTACACTTAAAGATTTTTTTTGGGAGGAGCAGTAATTAAAAGTTTATAAAGGTGAACCTCCCATGAATCACCTTTCTTATTTGGTATTTGAATCAATTGTGGAGGCTTTTGTTATTAAGCATGGTTTTACTCAACAAGTATTTATTGAGGATTGGGAAGGAAATATGAAGGAAATATGAAATGAGCTGAGTAATGTGCTCACTTCAAGGAATTCTATTATAGTCAAATAGAGGTAGGTCATAAACCACATAGAGGTACCATAGTACAGTTGACCCTTGAACCACATGGGTGTTAGGGATGCCAGTCCCCGCCACCCTCCACAGTCAAAAATCTGGGCATAGTTTTTGGTTTTCCCCAAACTTAACTACTAATAGCTAGCTCTTGATGAGAAGCCTTACTGATAACACATATTTTGTATGTTACATGCATTATATTCTCTATTCTTACAATAAAGTAAGCTAAGGTAGTGAAAAATGTTATTAAGAAAATTATAAAGAAGAGGAAATACACTAACAGCAGTTATTGAAAAAATAATCTGTGTATAAGTAGGTCCCATATAGTTCAAACCTGCGTTTATGAACCTGGAATCATCTTTTGGGGAATCCCAAATGAGAACAGGTGTAGGAAACTCTGTCTGAGCTGGGTCTTAGAGACTGACCATGTTGGATGGCAGGAGGGCATGCTGGGGGCAGGGCGCTCTGAAAAACAAATGTAAGGGGCACAGGCACGGTGGTGGAAAGAAGCTGTACATTTTAGGATGATGGCTATTAGTCTGGTTTATCACGAATCCAGATTATGTCGTCGTCGGCGGCGGCAGCCGTCCGTCTCGAGAGACGATGGTGTAGCTTCTTAAGAGTCTATCTGCACCGCCGAGAATGGTTGTGCAGTCCGACTCGGGAGTGACACGGTATCTGTCTCCTCCCGTGTTGAATCGACATCTTGCGATGACGCTGGAGTGTCCTCTCCAATGAAGCTGAAGCTACAGAGCCTGGGCAGGGTGATATGGAGGGTCTGCTGTTGCCCATGCAGCAGACCCCCCCTCTCTTCGCAGCTGAAGGGTCCAAGGGAAAGACGGAGTCGATACAGCTTGGCTTCAGGTGCGCCGCAGGAGTTGCCGGTGTTGACTACAACGTCAAACCGCCTTAGGGACTCAGCAGACCCTCCATATCACCCTGCCCAGGCTCTGTAGCTTCAGCATCATCGCAAGATGTTGATTCAACACGGGAGGAGACAGATACCGTGTCACTCCCGAGTCGGACTGCACAGCCATTCTCGGCGGTGCAGATAGACTCTTAAGAAGCTACACCATCATCTCTCGAGACGGACAGCTGCCGACGACGATATATACTTTAATCTCGTGTAAATCTCTGGTCTCTTGACACTTCTCACCTCATCTATCTTTGCTTTTCTCCCATCAGCTCCTCTCTCTTATTTCCCCCCGGAATGGATAAGAATATTCATTATCAGAAGAGTAATTGTTATGGGCCAGAAACTGTACCAAATACTTTAATTGAATCATCTCATATAATCCTCACCACAGCCCTTTGAATTTGTGAGTTTGGGTGAATTAAATTACTTGTCTATCTGTGCCTCAGATATCTCATGGTAAAATGGAACAGTGAGGGTTCCTCCCTTATTGGGTTGCTTTGAGGACTGACCAGAGGAATATGTGTACAGCACTGAGAATGGTGCCAGGGGCAGGGAAAGCTTGACTGTTATCTTGATCTCCTGTTGCCTCACTCCCCCAGCCCCCACTGCATATGCTATTTTTTTGCTTTAACTACCCATCTTATTTATCTTGCCATCTTGGAGGATGCCAACTATATCTTTCAGAACTCAGCTCAAATGTCTCTCCTCCTCTGTGTTCACATGGCCTTTCATTTATATGTCTAATTGCTGTCAGAATTTGGGTCATGCGTCTGTCTCTGTCAGTAGACTGAGAAGCTCTTAGAAAGAAGTGATTGAACTGAGTTCTCTTCCCATACTTTGGCCTGGCACTTGGTATATAGTAAGTGTTCATGACATGTCTGTTGAGTGAATTATTGAGCCAACAACACTTCTTCCTCTGTACCTCACTCAGTAAGAAGCCTAGGCTTTTTAACAACTGTGGCCATTTTCCTTTGGATTTGGTGAAGTTTCCATCATTCTTCTAAAACGTAGAGCTCAGAGTTACAGTCGACAGTCAGGAGGTATCACAGCCTATGCTGAGGACAGTGGGACTCTGAGCAGCTCCTGCCTGCTCTATGTTATGTCTATTACAGTTCACCATGGATGTGGATCTCTTAGCTACTATGTGGTGAACACAATTGCCTTGAATCACAGTTCTCTTGACTCTCACCTGGTATCTTCTTTTCTTGATCTTCTGCTCTGGCTAATCTGGTGATGTCTCCTCCTCCTGTTGGCAACCTCTGTGCTGTTTTGATTCATAGTTAGACTTGGAATGCCAGGGCTATACACTGAGGTTGTTTTCTTCCTTCTGTTACCTTTAATAGGATTGTGCCTTTCACTTTACACCAGTCTTACAAACCTGGTGCTGCTCTGGGTTCTCAATGATACAATTCAAGTTTTAGAGCTGGGTCCAGGGGAAGATAATCAGTAGCATTTTTCCCCATTACATGAAACTACTTTATCCTTGGATTGCCTCTTCTTCCTCAATAGTCTCAGACCTGAGAGTCAGTTCTTTGGACCCATTTCAGCTCCTCCTGCCTGTGCCTGCCTCCCTGAATTTCACACTTGCCCAGTGAGTGAATCTCAGAGGAAACCAGACATGCTGTGGTTTCACTGCCCTAGTTTCATTCTCCAGTTCTTGCCCACACATGGTTCCACTCCCTCCTACACTCTTTACTCCGTTGCCCTGCACTTTCTGAGGGAGTTGGGTGTGGGTGCTGCAAGAGTACTTGAGTCATCTTTTACTCCTCATGATCAGGCATTCTGCTTGCTCAGTGCCTGCAAGCCCCGTGAAGGCTGCTCTGGACATTGGTTTTAAGTGTCACCTTAACACCAGATGTACCAGCAGGGAGAGTCTAGGTCATGGAGAAAGTTGCCAGTGCTGATAATATGAGCAACAACAACTTGAATATGTAGCAATGTCAGTGTATGACCACAGTTGCTCTCAGTGTTCTGCAATTACTGACCACATTAGCTTGTATTATAGCATTCAGTGAAGGGCTGTTGGGGGATTATTTACTTACTAAGAATTATGACATGGGAGCAAAGGTGCAAAATATCTATGTGCCTCTGGTTGGGGGTCAAAAGTCACTGAGGAAGAAAGATAGAGCTGGACCTGAAGATGTGGGCATCCTAACAGGGCTGGGACTAACGTGAGGCATCTAGGGCACAAAATCAAAAGGCCCTCTTCTCAGTGTCCTGGGACGGGAGGGTTAGCACCTGAGACTGAGTGCCTTGTCTACCATACCCAAGTTTTTATCTTGCACCCTATAGTTGAGGAGGGCATATAGAAGAAATAAAGGCAGAACAGAAAGGCACTTCCTAATGACTTTTCATCTTCTAAGTCCTGCAAGTCTGATTGTCTCCTTGGAGGAGTGTCTTCGTCTGGCTTTTAGCTGGTGAGCAGAAGCCACGGATTGGAATTGAGAGAAAACTAAATTGAAAGCACTTTTTCTAGCAGTGTGAGCTTTGAAGTTGATGGAAAGTGAAACAAAAAACAATATTCACTGCAACAATTATGTAATGCAGATGTGATTAAAATGAATATAAAGTGATGGCTGTTAGAATCTTCATTACATGGAATAAGCATATTATAACAAATGTTTGTCTTAGAGAAGCTCAGTGTAATACTAATGCCCTTTTCTTTTTTTTTACTTTTAGATTATATTAATATAGTTCCAGTTCTTCTTGGGCCAAAGCTTGACCATGTTGGAGTGGAATTAGGTATATTTTGACCTCCATGTATTCTGCATTTATGAATGGGGGGAAATGGAGTCTTATAAGGCTAAATCTGATTTGCTGTTGACCAATGTTGTGTGCATAACATATTCCATATTTAGTGAAGAACATTATGAAGGCAGAAAAGCCTGTCATTGTTTGACTGTTGCCATTTTTAGACTGATCAAAATGAACAGTCTGGAACTGCCGGTGGTTTGTAGATTAGGGTTTTAATCACCCTGTTTGTGGCTTTTCTCTAATAGTATCTGTGATCATTTTTAAAAATGAAAGCTCAGTAAGAATACTCTGGAGAAATTATTCAGGTTTGTATGGTTTGAATATTTAATTAATGAATTTACTTTGAATAAATGGACTGAGTTGAGTGTATAACCAGGAATTGTCTAGAGAAGTCTTGATGAATCAACATGTCCTTTCAAAAAGAAAGGAAAGGAAGGAAAAGAAGAAATTCACATATGCTAAACCAAGTTTTGTGTTAGGTGATTGAAGTATGTTATTGAATTAAACCTGCCAGGAACTGTGAGGGCTACTTTATGAATTAAATGACTGAAGCTCAGAAAGGTTAAGTAATTTGTCTAATGTTAAACCACTGGACGGTGGCAGAGGTGGGATTCAAGTGCCTGTTGATTTTTTTTTTCCAAAGCCCACACCTTTTGACCACAGCTGGTCCTCGTTTATGATAGATATACTCAATGTAGCTTGGATACTTTACCACTTATATTTGTGGTTTTCCTGCTTTCTATTATTTATTGATTTCAGAACTTATTAATTTTTTTCTTTTCATTTTGGGCTTAATTTGCATCTCATTTTTTACTTGTCAACATGGAGAGTTAAGGAATAAAATTCAGTTATCTTCTTTTGCAGTATGTGCATTTTAAGTTCCAATTTTTTATCACTCTTGTATCTATTTGTTTTCCATAAATATTGGTATAACAGGATTTTATTACTTATTATTTAAAACATTAAAAAATTTCTCTTATGATTTTTCTCTTTCATCTATGGATTATTTATGTTTCTTACTGTCCAAATAGTTGGAGGATTATCTAGTTATTTTCTGTAATTGATGTCCAGTTTAGTTCCTTTATGGTCCAAGATTATACACTGTATCATTTCAATCTTTTGGAATTTTTAGTAACTTGCTTAAGGACCAGAATATGACGTATTTGATGAATGTTCCAAGTACATTAGAAAGAAATGTACATTCTACAAACTTTGGTTTTATTATCTTTTAAATATCAATTAGGTAAAGTTCATGAAAGATATTGGTTAAATCACATATATCTTTACTAATCTTTTGTTTGCTTTATCTATTAGTGAGAGATGTTAATATCTTAAACTATGATTGTTGATTTGTCTGTATGTTCTTTAGTTCTGTTAATTTTTGCTTTATATATGTTAAGGTTATATTATGGGCACACATGAATTGATGTCTGTTGAACTGACCCTTTATCATGACGAAATTCCTCTCTTTACCTATCATTGTACTTCTTCCCTGCCTATTCTGTCTGATACTAGATAGACTCACCAGGTTTCTTTTGTTTATGATTAATTGACACACTTTCTTTTTTACTTTGTCTTTATACATAAAATATGTCTGACATAAATTGCATCTATCTGGATCTTTTTTAAAAATCTAGTCTTTATAGCAGTGTTTAGCTCATTGACATTTAATGAGTTCCTGATATAGATGGTTTGAAGCCTTTCATCCTGCTACCTATTTTCCAGTCATCTCATTTGTTCTTTTTATTCCTGCTTTTCTTTGGATTAGTGAAATATTTTCTATATTTAATTTGCTTTGTTTTCATTTTAGCTATTGCTTTTTGTAGCCTTCCTTAGTAGTTCTCCTAGAGATTACAAAATGTATTCTTGTCTAACTTTATAACTTCAGAAATGTGAAAATCTTACAACAGTTTCATTCATCCTCTTACCTTACTTTGTGCTATTATTTTACATATTTCTCTCCTGTGTATATTATAAAACTTATACAATATTTGTATTATTATCATTATACACAACCATATTTTTATATTTACTCAAATATATATTTTTTCTTATATTATTTGTTCATGTATTTCTTTGTTTTCATCTGGGATGAATTTTCCTGAGTCTGAAAATTTTTCTTTCCTATTTCTTGTAGTGCAGTTACATTGGCAATTAATTCTTTCAGCTGTTGTTTACCTGGAAATATCTTTATTTGCCTCCAGTTTTGAAGACTATTTATTTTCTATAACTTCAATAATTTTACATTGACACTTTTACCCCGAACTTTAAAAATGCCCTGGTTTCCATAGTTTTTGTTGAAAAGGTAGTCTTTAGTAACTGTTGCTACATCGGTGTTTTTTTGTTCTGGTTTCTTTAAAAACTTTTTCTTCCTCTTTGATTTTGATGTGTTTAGGTATGGTTTTCTCTCATTTATTCTACTTTGGGTTCCACTGAGCTTCTTGAGTCTGTGGGTAGATGTATTTAATCAATTTTGAAGAAATTCTCTGCAATTATGTCTGACTGTTTCTTCTGCCCCTTTCCTCTCTCTCTCTCCTTCTGGATCTTCATCTCTATGGATTGAATATCAGTATGTTCTATATATTTCTTACACTTTGCTCTGTTTTTTAGAAGTTTTTCTCTCTGTGCTTTAGTTTTGGTCTTGGTCTGAATTAAAGCTCAATAATTCTGCCTTCCTTTATGCCCACTCTGCTGTTAAAAACATCAAGTTCTTAAATTTATGTTTAGTTTTTTGTTAACAAATGTTCATTTGATTCTATTTAAACAGATGGCTGTTATTTGTTGAAAATGTTCATCTTTTCATCTACTTGTTCATCATTCCCTCTATTTTCTTTAACTTATTTAAAATAGTCATTATAAGCTTTTTATCTGCTAAATCAAGTATCCAGATAATCTGTGAGTCTGCTTCTGTTATCTATTTTTTATAGATTATTATCCCTATTTTTGTCTTTGCATATTTCTTAATTCTTTAATTGTGTATTTAAAACAACCAAAATATATAATTTTTTAAAAGACTGTTTGCCTTTCCCCTATTAGGCAAATAGTGCTAGGGGTTGATAATCTCAATCTATTTAGGAACTGCTATGTGATAGTCAGAATGCAGTTTGTTAGAATCAATCTGCCTTCATCTCTGATAGCTGGAGGAGGACTTCAGTCCTGTGTTTGTTGTAGGTCTTTCCTCTAGTGGGTCTTACTCTCCTAAGTACCAGGACACAGTAGGAAAAATTGTTATGCCTTTGGTCAGCCTGCTATGCTGCCCAAGCCCTTAACAATATTCCTGCAAGCCCATGTGGCTCTCAAAATCTCCACTCTTTTTTTCTTTTTGAGATTTCCTCTGTGTTGTTCAAACAAAGGAAAGTTCCTCCAATGAATAAAATGACTGGCTATCTCAGCTCACCTGCAAAGGCTTTACCCTGACTGCATTTCAGTTTAACTATTTCTCTTTACTTTCCCTGTACTTTGATGTCTTTAATTTTTAGCTAACTTAATTTTTGTGACTTATCCGTTTTGTTTTTCTAGAAGTTGCAGTATGAGTTTGACGTTACTCTTAGAAAGTCCATTGGCCATCCGGCATTTTAATAATTTATTTAAACCTAAACATTTGAAGAGAAGCTAATTCATAGATTGATGATGACTATAATTGATACCTAATTCCTCTGCTTTATAAAATTTTTAATATTTAAAACAAGCATATATGTTCTCTTTCTGAAATGTAGCACTACCTTAGCATTATATATAAGGTTAACATATATTGATTATGTTAAGTTAAACCACTGGGAAATTTGAGTTTCTAAAATCAGAATATTGGTTGTCCACTTTTACCTAGGAAAGGATGTACAGCTCAATTGCTCTGCTTTGCTAAGTGAAGATGGTATAATTTACTGGATCTTCCAAAATAATTCTAACGTACGTCCAGGAAATGAAGTAAATAAGTATGTATATATAATATATGATATATATCATAGTAGATATAAATATTATTGTATCATATATACCTTATATAAAAAAATCCAGACTCCTGAATAGCTATGGGATGTTTTGGATAAGTGTAAATTATAATGATAATTCATATGTTTTGTAATTGCCATATTCTATGTTGATGGATTATGCAGAAATACATTGCTGAGACCTAAACTAAAAGCAAATCGATGAGGCTCTTCAGCATCATCTTGTAGAAACAGCTTTTGGTCAATCAGAGTTGATAGAGAGATGGGAATTATGTATACCTAAGCATCTTAAAAGGAGTGGTAACCTAGGTCACAGTTTTCTGTTTTTTATTTTTTTTAATTTGAAAATTCTGTTAAGTGCTTCATTTTCATCAATATGCCAGAATAAAGACCAGGTCAGGAGACTGTGACACGTATAAGTTAATTTGGGCCCCTTGTATACAGTAGGCCTCCCTAGCTGTTTTGCCCATGTGTCACTGTGAGACCAGCCAGGAAACTGTAAGTGCAGAGTGAGTCATCAGTATGAGGCAGGCTATCTCCAGTTACCTGTCCAGATCTACATCCTGCTCTTACACACACACCTTTCTTCTTTCTGATTGTTGAAAATCATTCATTATAAGAAACTTGAGAAATAAGAAGGAAGTAGTCATTTGAACACAGTAGTCTGTGTGTCTTGGGAATTTCTTTAAGGGGCAAGAGATACACCGATATAGATACTAGCTCCTGATGTTTAGAGATAGTTTGTAGTTTCTTTTTAGAACATTCTTTAAAGTGGTTATATTTCTTAAAGTAATTAAAAGAGCATTGATGAATTTGATCAAATATGAGAGGGTTTCCAGTGACTGTCTCAAGCAAATACTAATTTAAATGACCAGTCACCTGGATTGACATTGAACATAGTAATTATTGCAACATTTTCTTGTCAGAGTCCATTCATGGAAATTATAAACACAATAAGAACAAATAGAAGAAGTAAACAGGACAATGTTTAGATATAAACATCTAGGAGGCAACATTGGTGCAAAACGTTCCAAGTGACATATATTAATACTTAAATAACCTATATTCTTCCATTAAAGAATGGTCAGACTTATTAAAACAAAACATACTAAGTCTCTAGTCATTTAAATGTTTCTGAAGGACTTTGGGTCATTACTGCAATTATTAATGTACTGATACATTCAGGTTCTAGTAAGCAGTGATCTTAAGATTTTTATCACCTTAGCTTCACTTTAGGGTTGTTGCTTTTTATACTGCTGTCAGTTCTCAATTCTAGTGATACTTGTTTACAGACCACTCACTCAGGAACAGGTACGAGATCAGTGTCCAGTGAGCACTGGTCCAGCTGAATTGCATGGCTATCCTGCCCTTGCATCTTCTCCTTAGCATCTGTCCTCCACAGGAGTTCTGCATTTCTGAATTTCCATCGTCTAGTGCTCTATTGTTAATCTTTGGAGAGGTAGAAGACCAATCTACCTATCAAGCTTTTAAAAGTGAATCCTAAACTAAGCTGAGTGTGAGGCAGTCTTTTTTACAGTTGGGTGTATGAGATTTTTGTCATTTGTTTTGGCTTCCTAGTGGCCTTGTGTGCCTCACTTCTGGATTTCTCAGTGATGTTAAATAGCTGATATTCTGTGTTGGTGACTTCTGTACAGGACGATGTTCTAAAATGTATTTGAGATCATTGTAGGCTACGGTGGGTACCATATTCCAGGTACCAGAGATACCTGCTTCTAGGGATATCATGTGATGACTCTTTCTGGCACTGATGGATGACACAGTGCTGTCAGAGTCTGTCATTGCAGCAGAAGCAGATGTTGTGAGCATTTGTCCTTCATTCTTGGATCCTTTAAGAAGAGAAAGGAAACTTACTGCTAGGGGTTGTCTTAGTCATTTTTCTGACATTTACTGAGCAACTTAGTTTTTCTCATCTTCCTGGAGTGTGTCTGAGCATAATGTTGTTTTAAAATTTATTTTAAGTGATGAATAAAATAAAAGTGATCTTTAGTATTGCACAGACAAACTTGATATGGATCTGCTGAACAATTTGAAGTCTTGTATTTGTAACTTACCATCATTTTTTTTTTCAGGCACTTTAATTCAAGGTAGTTCATAACACCATCTCTAGATGGTTCAGGAGGGCCTGATCCTTCATGGGACAGTAAGAGATTGCCTGTGGTCACACTTTAAGAGTTCCAGCCAGAGAGGGAGAATCTGATGAGTCACAAAGCTGCTGCCTTTGAGTATTTGCACATATGAAGTCCTCTCTCATGGATAACGTTGCTGGCGGTGAACAAAGCCTACTTCTAAATTACGTTCCTCTCTTACAGGACTTTGGAAGGCAAACGGCATGTTTCAAAAATATTGAGAATTGAGAATATCAATGAAAAAAACCTAAATGTTTTATATAATTGCACCGTGAGCAGCAAGGAAGGCACAGACACTAAAAGCTTTGTCTTGCTGAAAAAGGGTATGAGAAAATTTTATTTTTGGAAGTATGGAAACTTTGAATGTTGCTGCTGAGAGACGCCTCAAAGATCACCACATCCTCATTTTATACACCCAAAACCAGGCTTCGAGAGGTGAACACCTTGTGTGACAGATGTTTAGGGCAGAACTGGTGCTCAGCCCATGTTGGAACCCCTTGTGCCCAGATTCCAAGCAGAGAATGACAGCACAAAATGTATTCTTTTGCCCTCAGTCATATTCCTATCCTATGCAGAAACCAAAGCCCTAGAGCAGGGAGGTAGGTGGAGTCTTGGAACAGAGATGCTGGTGGGTGAGGGTCATGGGAGGCGGTCAGGGCAGCACTGGCACACCCAGACAACTGGAGGAGAGTATGCAGCTCACTGTAGGCTGAGGCCAGTGATACTGGGAGTAATTGCTGCCTTCCAACCTACCTTAGCTGGGAACTGAGCTCAAAGGGCCCATGGGTGTGGTCGTTCATTCAATAACAACTAACTAGTGCCTCCCTTCCTTGGGCCAGTCCCTGAACTTGGCAAATGGATAACTGATGGCTTTGCTCAGAGAACTCTTAAAGATTTTAAGTGTATACCTGATGGAGCTTTCCTCCATCCTCCACCAAAAAAATATAACCCAGATTCTTTAGCCCAGTAGCTGCTTAGAAATGGCTGTGTCCCAGCCAAAAATCTATGCTTTGCAATTGTTAGTAGTCATGTACTACTCATTCCCAGGCTAGGACATCCACCCTTGAATATTTAGGGAAGGGCTAGGTTCTGAGAAAGACAAAGAGATATACAGAGACAGAGAAACAGAGATGAGGTTGAGAAACATAAGCATGTGTGATATGTCTTGGCTTTGATGAGAAACTGAAGGAATGAGGAAGAGAGAACCTAAGGCCAGAAGCTCCCTCTCTAGGTGTGATATCCTGGTTACCATTTGCAACTCACCTAGAACACCTATTCTAAGGCCATTTATCAGTATAGCACATGCATTAATAACAATAGCTAACATTATTTTTGTGTTTATTATATGATAGGCTGTATGCTAAGCTCTTATCATTATTTACCCTGATCTTTACAACAAGCTTTTATAGGTGAAGAAACTCACTCCATGTCACACAGCAAGTAAACATATCAAAAGTCAGACCTGATTAACTCTGAAATTAACTGATTTACTCGGTGCTCTTATCTTCTATAGGAATTGTCACAGTTGTTCTTCCAACTCATATAGACATACATACCTTGGTCCATGCACATGCGAGGGAGAGATACTCAAATCCATTTTTTTTTTTTTGATCCATTGTCTTGCCTGGTTCTTTGATGACTGCTGTTCACCAAGCCACCTCTCTCCTCTTACATTAGTGCTTGACTGTTCTGTCCCTGCCATTAAGGTTTCTATCCCAATTGTGTCACCTTCTGCTGTAATCACAACTTTCATTTGGAGTATAGGGTCTTTCACCCCACCATTTTCCCCTCAGGAGTGTATGTGCCAATGTGAAAGTGTGTGTTTGTGTATTTGGTGGCACAATCATGGATGGGAAGACCTTTCAAAGATGCAGGAACCCCAGGGAAAGATCATTCCTAAAATTTGTGCTAAGAGGTCAAGAGCTTTATGTACATTTATACTCCTTGACCTAGAACTCCCTCAACTGTTAGAATCTAGGAGAACAATCAGAAACGTGCATAAAGGTTTATACATATGTTCATTGCAGCGTTATGTATATTTTCAAAAGACTGCCGTCAATCTAAATATTGGGATATTATGAATTGTAATTTTAAAGACCAGGGAGAGCCAGTTTGAGGGAGGAGGAAGGGGGTAAAGGGGGGATAAATGGTGATGGATGGAGACCTGACCTGGGGTGATGAACACACAATACAGTGTACAGATAATATAGTATAGATTTGTATACTTGAAACCTATATAATTTTATTAACCAATGTCACTCCAATAACTTTTAAAAAAAGGAAAAAATTAAATAAAAAAATAGGAGTAGAAAGATCATTGCTCTAAACTAAAGGCAGGAATGTGGAATAACTGAATAGAACATGTTGGAAAGACAACTAGATTAGTATTAATGGTAAAAACTTACATCTGCAGTGTATGGTAAGGGATGGTAGTAAAACTTCTTTGATTAATTATTCCCATTTTATCTTTCTTTCAAGCAGATCTGGTTGATATCCCAGGCCATGTCTTCACTAGAGGAATAACCATAACTGTTTTGATCTCAGGGGTAGTCATGTGCCTTGTGATTGTGGGTGTCATTTATAGAGTTGACTTGGCTCTATTTTATAGACATTTCATGGGAAGAGATGAAACATTAACAGGTAACAAATATTGTAATGTTGGGATTTCTTATCCTATGGTTTTATTAGAAAATGTAATAAAGAAACATTAAACTTCACCTTATTTTGATTATATTGTTGAATTATATTATATGTTAGAGTTTTTCATAGGAAAAATTGCTCTGAACATATCATCCATTTATGGATGTTGTCTGTGCTATCGTTTTTGTGCTTACTTATATGCTACCAAAAATTTTTCCCTAATTGTTTCATGTATGTATGTCATGTCCTACTAAATGCCATATGGAATGCTTGATCCCAGGAACTCAATGTCATTGTTTACATATCATCTGAGCACCTTATACAGTGTGTTCACTCAATAAAGATCATTTAAACTGAAGTGAATTGTATTATGGTTCGTTATTTTAACGCAAAGGAGGCTGCATAATGTACCTTAAGGAAACCTGAACTAGAAGCCAAATAAGCTGGGTTTTAGTCCACTAGATTTGCCTTTTGTTATGTATTACTATTTTGATCTGGTGAGTTTGTGTCTCAGTTCCCCTATTTTTAAAGGTGGCTAGACATCTTCAACGTTCAGTATAACTACTGAATTAAAAAATTAATCTAATCCATTGTACTTTTGTTTGTGTGTGTGTGCACACGTGTGTGTGTGTGTATAGGATACATATTTCAAAGTACATAGAGTCTAAGAAATTATACAGTAGAAAATTTCCCTGTCAGGCTGTCCATGTCTGTGTTTCCCATAATATCCCCTGACAGTATATCCAAACAAACGTGAATCTTACTCTACTTTTGTTTAAAAAACAAAACTTGTTATATAATGCACACTGTTCTGAACTTTGCTTTTCTATGCCTTGGATACCCTACCCTGCCATTTCAGTTTACAAAGTCTCTCATATTTTTACAGTATTATTTCTATGAATAAAACCCTGCAGACTTTTATTTCCATGTATTTAATCACTTTTTGATGGACATTTGGGTTGTATTATAACCTTTTGTTATTACAGAAATGATGTGACAGATAGCTTTGTACAGCCATTATTTCATATGTGTGCAATATAGTTGGACAATAAATTCCCCAAAGTGGAATAGCTGGACATACCAAGCATAGATACAGTTGTTATTTTGAAAGATGGTGCCAACTGGCCTTCCATAGGAATGTACTCCCAACTGACTTCAAAGGATGGGTGTAACTTTTCCCCAGAGCCTTACCCACAACTTTTTGGATATTTGCCAATCTGATAGGTTAAAAGTTGTATCTGAATGTAATTTTCATTTCCACTCCACTTAAGATGCAAGAGCATGTGCAATTTTTATTTGATAAAGACTCATTTGTATTTCCTTTCTCGAAGTACTAGTTCATTTCCTTGGCCCATTTTTTTAAATTGGGTTTTTTGTTTTTTTTTTTCTTGTGTATTTCTAGGAGCAATTTACATTTTAAGGAAGTTAGCTTATTGTCTATAATATGAAGTGCAAATATTGTTTCCAGGTTGTAATTTGTCATTTGACTTTGCTTATGTCACAGATTCTCTAATATATTCAAATTTATTCTTTCTTTTATGGTTCCTGGATTTGTGGTCATAAGTTGAAAGACCTTCCTAACCTCAAGTTACAAAGAAACCTCTATATTTTTTTTGATATTTTTACAGGTGCATTATTCAGATTTACAACTTTTAACTCACTAATATAAAATTAGCAAAGTTAATTAATATAGATTTGAGCCTGCATGTGTGTGTAATTTTGCCAAGGAGAGAAACTCTAACGAACTGGGAGGTTTGTTTTTGATATTTTATTTCCAGGTCTCTACTTGCAGAGATCAGTATGTATCTCAGAATGGGCATCCACTAATATCTTTTTCTGATTTTCCACTAAGATTTTGTTTACCTCTGTGCTTTTGTTTGATCCAGTTAACAGATAATTCTTTTTTTTTAAATTCATATGTCTTAGTATAGGAACATTAAGAGATGTGCTCCACAGCAGCTCTACTTAGATTGTGGCCCATGGGCAGAGATCATTCATGAAAAAGTAAAAATGGAGATACAAGTACAAAAATAAAAGCCTTTACGTTACAGCAATTTTATATTTCTGCACTATCCAAGAATGTGTTCAGTTATTGCTTTATGAAGGATTGGAAATGAAAGAAACCAACCAACCAAAAAATCTTAAAACATGCTCATTTGCCACACAGAGTTTGAGAAGTACTAGTCTAACTCTCTGTAGTCCCAAATATCCATTCACATGTTGGTTTTATTTATACAGACCCCAAAAAATATTATTAGCGTTCAAGTTACTTATTTTGGGCACTTCACTTTGTCAGTTATTAAAGCCAAGAAAGATTCCATTAATTGGGTTGAAAAATAAATTATAATATAAATTAACATATTTGCTAAACCAAGAAAACTGCTTAAAAATAAATTTGAAAGCTAATAGTTGAAAAACTATATCACATGTATGTCATAATATAAATTTGACTGAAGTATCTTTCCAATTTACTGCAACTAGTTAAATCTGATAATGAAAAAGTATGTCTTTTTAGAAGTGTAGTTATTTATTTTTTACATATTGATGCCTGTTTTAATCGCTGAAATAATGACTGTATTAATTAAAGCACTTGCTCTTATATTAATAAATAGCTGTATTTCACAACAATCTAATAGAATTTTCCAGTGGACCCACTACTGATTATATTAATAACTGGATCTGATTTTACCAACTTTTAACCAATCTTTGATATGAGTGTTAATTCTGCAATTTTGACCAAATGTCCTGTTATTCACATGCATGTAATTCTGTAAAGAAATGGCTTTAAATCAGCAATAAATTCTGACTCAAACTGCTGAATGAGAGTGCTGTAGGTAGAAGTGAAGAAGCTTTTGCCAGAAATAGAGTGTTTTGTGACCCCTGGATGCTGTTAAAGAAATTGGGCTGGGCTGTTGAGCATAAATGATGTAGCACCACATAGAATATGGACCTAGAATAGTTTCATCCTATTCAGTTTTATAAAGGATCCAATAATACTTTGTTTTCAACTCAATAGTAAATGCATTAATCCTAGTAGTGGACCCAAATATAAATCTAACTCATCTATCATCTAAACCAGTGGTTCTCAACCTTCCTAATGCCGTGACCCTTTAATACAGTTCCTCATGTTGTGGTGACTCCCAACCATAAAATTATTTTCGTTGCTAATTCATAACTGTAATTTTGCTACTGTTATGAATCATAATGTAAATATCTGATATGCAGGATGTATTTTCATTGTTACAAATTGAACATAATTAAAGCATAGTGATTAATCACAAAAATAATATGTAATTATATATGTGTTTTCTGATGGTCTTAGGCGACCCCTGTGAAAGGGTCGTTTGACCCCCAAAGTGGGTCGCGACCCACAGGTTGAGAACCACTGATCTAAACAATTGCCATGGGATAAGGATAAAGCAATTATCTCTACCACTTCACCTTCTTCCTGTACTGTCCCAATTAGCATATATTGCATTATTTAGGATCTGACTCAAAATTTCCTTCTTTCAGAAAGTATATCCAAAATCACTCCTTATTTTCTCACCAGATTATTATTATTATTATTATTATTATTATTTGTGTGTGTGTGTGTGTGTGTGTGTGTTACACTCTCTTGTGTCTGCCAGTGTGTTATTTGGAAACTTCTTAAGTTGTTGCTTTTTTGTGTTACCTCTTCTCAAATAGACTGAATGAAGGTAGAAGAAAAAAATGTGCTGTAGAATGGCCTTTGTTATTCAGGTTACACATTACTCTTAAATTTGTGCCTTTAGTTATTTGAATACTGAACTCTACTTCATTATTAGGAATAAAATAAGAAAAAATGCTATCATCAATGAAAACATTTCAATAGACTGGAAGTTTTTGTTTGGTATCTATTTTATAAATATTATATACTATTTTAAAATATCATAGCATGTGTTTCTATAGCATATTTCAATCGCCTCTATTGTTTCTTCCCACTCTCTAATGTAAGCACGCAACTTTTTTAAATTTAAGTTTTATTTTCCACTTACAGTTTTTATTTATTATTTTCTATTAGTTTCAGGTGTACAGCATAGTGGTTAGACAATCATATACTTTACAGAGTGTTCCCCCTAATATTTCAAATATTAACATGGCACTATACATAGTTATTACAATATTATTGACTATATTCCCTATGCTGTACTTTACATCCCCATGACTATTTTGTTACTACCAATTTTATCAACATTTTTGAGGGTGTTGTTTTGAGGATAGACTTTGGGCTAGTGGTAGAATTAAACAATATGTGTAGACTAAGCCAAGGTTAGATTTGCTTTCTATTGCTGAAACAAGGACATATTTGAGCTACTTGTCCTCTATTATCTTCTAATTTCTTTATTTCTCTGATCTGTAACTTACATTTTTTCTATTATTATTATTTTTTTTTGGTGTCAAACAGTAGGAGTCTTAATGTACATGATTAAAAGTAAAAACATTTGCTAATTGATTGCTCAATTAGCATACAAGGTTTGAGGGTGCTATTTTTGTCTTTAATAATAATTTAATTTAATAATAATTTAATTTAATTTATTCTTTATTTTTGACATTTAAAAATTCAGAGATAAAGAATAATGTATAAAAGTAAACATAGAAGCAAATAATATTTGAGGGATCTTGCAAATTACCTAAATATTGTCTTGTTTTTCAATTTGTTTTCTGTCAAAAATATTTTCTTTATTTTTTCAACAGCTTCATTTGTGATATAATTAATACACAATGAACTGCACATATTTAATGTGTACAATCTGATGAGTATGGGCATAAAGATGCTATATTTAACTTTTATATTTCAATATTTTCATTCTCATATTTCATGACTTTCACTCAAATTTGAATTTAAACTTCCATTTACATGCTAATTAAAGAAATAAACCTTATCTCCTAGATGGAAAGACATATGATGCTTTCGTGTCTTACCTAAAAGAATTTCAACCTGAGAATGCAGAGGAACACACCTTTGCTGTGGAGATTTTGCCCAGTGTGTTGGAGAAACATTTTGGATATAAGTTATGCATATTTGAAAGGGATGTAGTGCCTGGAGGAGGTAAGAAAGGGAATACCAGGTAGAAATCTAGTGGAGATGCTCTCTTTTTATAAGGTGAATAGCTTAGCTAACCCTGTTTTGCTTACAAACAATTAAACATGACCCTCTGGTCAGAAATAACCAGCTAAATCAGTACAACAAATACTGAGAAAACAGGCTAACTGCACTCCTCCCATTAATGGACTCTCTAGGACCCTGTCTCTTCATTGCACTTCACAGTTCTCTAAAATTTTGGGAAAGGCACCAAGTATTTCATTTTTAGAACCAGGTCAAGAATTGGCATTATTTTGAGGCATTTACTTAGAAATGCTCCACAATAATTTGATGATATTCTGTACAGCAGAACCAGATCCTCGTTTAGTACATGATCATTTGGACTATAAACACAGAAAAATGCTTGCTGTTTATTGTGCTGACACTGGGGAGAAAATTAAAGTAGGGAATAGAAAAATTAGGAAAAATAAAACGAGATTGGTGTTTTATATTTTAGTTATGAAAGTCAATTTTAAATTAATATGTAATACAAATGACAATAACACATAGCTTGAAGCAAAATAGTGTGAGAATCAAATACATTTAGTGACATTTCCATGATTTCTTTGAAGTCTTCCAGATCAAACATTTGAAAGCTGGTGTCATGGGTGCTGCTGTGTTGCAAATGAAGTAATACAAATGTCCTCATTGTTATAATCATTTATTAATTTATCCAACATTTACTGAGTTCATCCTTGTGCCAAGTTCTGAACCAGACATTGAAGATATGGCAGTTAATAAGAAATGATTGTGCTTTCCCCCTCCTATCTTACAGACTAGAAAGGAAAATGTTACAAATTAGAAAGAGAAAATATCCTACTGCTTAAGTATAAATAACTTCTCAAAAGAAATAATATGCCAAATTATCAGATGCATGTAACACTGATATTTTTGTGTGTTAACTCTTCTAAGAATTTGGAAAGCATTATTGCTGGTCTTTACATCAGTTTTATTATTTTACCATTATTTTCTAGCAGTGATTTTGAAAAACAGATTTCTTCTTAGTTTCTAACTAAAAATGAAGAATATTTGTTCTCAGTTGTAATAAGTTTTGATTGAAACCTCTCTCTGAAAAGGGATAGAGGTCTAGAACAGAGGCTGGCAATTTACTACCCATGGGTCACCAGGGACCTGCCACCCTCACTGAGACACAGCCACAAGCATTTGCTGACATGTTGTCTGTGGCTGCTTTTATAAATTACAGCAGCAGGGGTGAGTAGTTGTGGCAAAAGCTATCTATATCCTGCAAAACCTAAAATATTTATTTTCAGATTCTTTGCAGAAAAAGTTTGTCAACCTCTGGTCTAAAATAATGGCATGCTTTTTGTTTTGTTTTGTTTTTTAATTTTATTTTTAAATTCTTATTGTAGCATGCTTCCCCATATGTGTGGAAAGGCAAGACAGTGTAAATAGTTAGAAACAAGTACTCCAGAACCAGACCATGTGGGTTCAGATTCTGGTTCTACCATTTACTAGCTATGTGACTCTGGGAAAGTTATTTAACTACTGTGTGCTTTGAATTCCTCCTATGTAAAAAACTGGAGTGATGCTTTCTTTATAAGGTCATTATGATAATTAGATGAGTTAATATATATAAAACACTTAGTAAAGGGTGTAGCACAGAGTAAGTGCCAAGTAAGTATCCATTATTATTGTTACCTAGATAATTGCTTTTATTGCTTTTAGTAGTCATATCAAAAAGAAAATAAATGGTTTGTCTTAAAGAAAAACTTGTGAACTTCAGAGTTAAATAAATACAAAATTAGACTGCAAAATGATTTCTATTTCATGCTCACCCTTTCAGTTCTCTTAAATTAATATTTCACATCTTGCATTTTCAGCTGTTGTTGATGAAATCCATTCCTTAATAGAGCAAAGCCGAAGACTAATTATTGTCCTAAGTAAAAGTTACATGTCTACTGAAGACAGATATGAACTTGAAAGTGGACTCCATGAAGCACTGGTAGAAAGGAAAATTAAAATAATCTTAATTGAATTTACACCAGTCAGTGACTTCGCATCCTTGCCCCAATCACTAAAACTTTTGAAATCTCACAGAGTTCTGAAGTGGAAGGCTAATGAATCTCTGTCTTATAATTCAAGGTTCTGGAAAAATCTTCTCTATCTAATGCCTGCGAAAAATGGTCAAACCATGTAGAAATGAATCAGAAGTCTTGCCCGTGCTTTCACAGTCCTGATCTTCAGGAAAGCCTAGTGTAAGAAAGAACTCCTTACACTCTGGAGACTGAGTGGAGGGTCTGGTTATAACCAAGGGCATTATTCAAAATATTTAACTCCATGTGTTAAATAGACTCTGGAATTTAAAAGAAATGAGTGTCCTGTTTCTCCCTCTTACCTAACTGGATATTGAGGCTGGGAGTTATGCAAAATAACTTATGCCTTACAAAAAGGGCACATCTTTAAGTTTGTAATGCTAACAATTGAACTAAAGGATTTTAAATTTATGAAGTGGCATTTTTTATGAGCCAGTGGGTGACAGCAGCTGGAATGATGCTGTCACCATCACTCTTCCACAACACTGCCTACCTCTAAACATCATGGACAGTCCCTGGGACATGGGGGTTGCTGGTAGGACTGTGTGCAGAGGAGGGGAGCAAGGTGTGAACCTCAGGATGTGTTGTGTTTCTCTTTCACAGTTGCAGGCATGGTTCTTGGAACCCCACTAAGGCACTGCACATGGCATGTTTACTTGCGTCTATTTGTGGGAACTTCTTAAAATCAACCCCAAACAACTTTTTATCTTTCATGAAAAACACATTTGAATTCAAATGATTCTCCAGCTCTTTCAAAAATGATCAAAAACATTTGTTGATTTTACATAAATGTTTATATGCAGGATGGTTGCCAGTTCCTATTAGCCATTAGCTAACAAAAACTTACAGTGATTTGCTTGGGTTTTAAAAAGTTACATATTTAAAATACCTGTAGGGTGGATAATAGCATGGCATGATGATTTTGTGTGTGAGCTGTGCACCCAAAATCTTTGAGCTTAAATCCTGGTTTTGCTTCTTACTTCTGTGACCTCTGGAACTTTTTCTAATGGATCTGTGCCTCAGTTTCCTCATCTGTAAGTTAGAATTTATAATAATTATACCTACTTTACAGGGGGACTAAATGAATAAAGTACCTACAACAGTTCTTGGCCCAGACTCAAGATTTTGTAACTGTTGTTATTACTATTATTGTTGTTGTTGTTGTCATTATTACTTAGATCAAATTTTTAGCAGTGGAGTGAAATAGAAGCCAGAGAGCAGAAAAGGAAAGAGATCTGGAGAAGAAGGTAGTTACGCTTGAGGACATTTGTATACAGAGAGAAGTGTATAGGAGAGGTATTCCAGTAGGGCCAAGGCTATTTCATTGGACATGTGCAATTTTTGACATTGGAAAACATATATCTGTCTCCTTAAAGTGAGCCCAGCATTGTGGCCCTTCTTGATAGCCTCAGCAGTCATGTCTATCCAGGAAAACCATTGAGTGGCTGATAAACATCAGCCTTAAAGAAAAAGGAAAGTGTCAGTTAAGTTTGCAAGGCTGGTTAGACCATATGCAAGCAGTGTAAATGCCCCAGAAAAGTTTAGAGCAGAGGCTGTTTAAAACAGCTGTAGTATGTATTGCTGAAAATTAAGGAATAACGATATTTTCATTAGATTTTCAATGTCAGAAAGTGATTTAATTTTTGTAGATCTTCCAATTTTGTGTTCTAGTTGTATGGCTAGAAAAAGTAAAAAAAATTGAATTACTAACATGTTTTATATGTGAAAATATATGGTCTGGATAAATTTTATTGCTATCATCATAGTCTCTACTACAAAGAATAATCATGTTTTCTCTTGTATTATGCATGCTTTAAAATATAATCAATGTATTTTTTTATTAAATGTGTTAAATGTGTATGATAAATATATGCTTTAAAATACGTTAATAAAATATTGGTCGAGTGCCTTTAGTTTTGAAATGTCTCAATATCTGTTTCATTTTAACATACCAATCTCATTTTCAACATAGATTCATATCTGTTTTAATATGACAGGGTTATCCTACCTCTATCATTTTTTTTATGTCAGATTACTTTGTGCTTACCTTCTTCATTTTACCTTCCATTCAGAAGCAAAAGAATTCCCTTCCCTCTTTTATAAGGCCACTCAATAATCAGCATAAATACTATGTCTTTATATGCCAGTTAATTAATGTGCATATTTTTAAGTATAAGTGCAGTCATTTTCAGTTAGGACAAATGAATAACTTTTATTGATGGAATAAAATCATTCTCTTCTATGACTTCAGATGTCCTTAAATTGTAGAATCTATTTCAAAGAATCAGTGAATATCAACTCTCTAAGATGTATAAAGAGAAGTACCTCATGTATGTCTATTATATACTAGAAGCACTTGTTATATTAAAGTTATACTCTCTTAAAGCAGAGAGAGACCTTATTACCCACATATTCCAAACACAGGATCTTAAGACGCAGTAAGTCCAGGGACTTGAATCAGATCACATAACTAGCTAGTATGACAAGGCTGGGGTAGAGAGATATACTCTGTCTGTCTTTGGACTTTCCTGTTGAACCATGAGACTTGAGACAAGGTTTTGGAGGGGTGGGCACTTTCCTGGATAGGCACCTTATTCTAGGACTGTCTACGCCAGAGTCCTGCAAGAAGGATGCAGGGCTGCTTAGGCTGGCTCAGAGGAGAAAAAGAAAAAAGAGTACAAAGGAACTTCAGGCTTTCTTCTAGACTACTGGGATAAAGTTGAAGAGGGGAATAGCATTCAAGACTTCCACAGTATGAAGGCGTACACTTGACGGGCTCAGTGTCTAGGGTCAAATTGAAACAGCTTTAAATACTCAGAGAAAATAATTTATCACTTTGATTTGAAGCGCAGCTCTGAGGCAGAAGGCCCAGGGGCTGAGAGAAGCCATCATTTAGAGTACAAACAGTGACCAAGCCACAAATCTAAGAGGAAACAAGATGTGAGTGCACTGTCAGCAGGACACGGACCTTCCAGCCCCACCTGGAGGCCACACTGATAGTGATCACAGTCCAAGATGGGCACTCTGAAACCAACACCTAGAATTCTGTGTGTGACTTGTGAGAACCAGCCTTTATCTCCTCGTGGCCTGTTTCGTGGATGCATGTGCACCCCAGGGGATGCAATACCCCATGTATACAACTGCAACAACTTGATGTGTGTGAGAAATTTTCTTAATATGAGTGGTCAAGATTAACAACAAAATGGAACTAGGAGGAAATAGAGATAAGCCAAAGGAAAAACATATTTAAAAACAAATTTTAATATTCTCAGAGAAACAAAAAGTGATGTTACATTAGAGCATAAAAAAGTGGAGTTGGAAATTAAAAATTAAGTAACTGAAGTGGAAAACTCTCAGGGTTGGAGGTTGGTGAGGTGTCACCCAGAACGTAAAACAAAAAGCTAAGTAAATTGCAAATAAAGGGGAAAAATTGGAATATTAGTCTAAATTAAAGTAACAGAATATTTATAAAATGAGAATAAATAGACACAGAACCCCTGGGCTGCTCCAATTGAAACAGAACCAATGGGCTGTTTTGTTAGGGGCTCAATTGTCCACCACCAGAGTTACAACTCTCAATACCAGAGTTTAGTGAAAAGAAAAAGAATTGTTTATTTAATAGTTATATAGACTTAGATATGCGGATTTCTGCCGTTAAGTCTTATATTCCTTAAAAACACCCACAAACACATGTCTTTGCCTCCCCCTACCAAACCAGGCTAGTTTTAGAAAAGTTAGAGATACTGTTTCCCTACTTTCTAAACACAGTTCAGCTTTACCGGTAGCTGCCAATCATTCAATTCTGATTGGGAAGGCCTTTCTGTGTTGTGGTGTTCACCAGCTTTTAATCCAGAACCGCGTGGATTCCCAGCTTTTCCTTTCCAAAACCACATGGTCAGTTCTTTGTAATCCGCATGGAGAACTTTTCAAAAATGCATGGTCAGTGTCAACTGTTAAATCTGCATGGTCAGCCTGGTTAAAATGTCTGCCGCTTATTTTTAAATCCCTGACTGTGTCCTGTGATGCAGTGGGCATGGCACTCAGTTCTGATCATTCACAGAACCTCACGCAGGCTCTGTGTGTTCTTTCCATACCATCCCCTTGTCCAAGACCCCTCCCATCTACCTGAGACATTGGAAGCATTAAAGCCATTTTGCATAACAAAGACACTAGCCACCAGCCTCAGGCATGTGAAGCCATCCTGAAAGCTGCTTTCTTCTCCCCATCCCCCAGCGGCAAGGAAGCTCTGGGGTTTTGGGACACCCCTGTTTCTCTAACAACCCTATAAAGCGAGAATAGAGAAATAAAAATAATTACTTTAGAAATAATTAAAGGAACCATCTAAAAATTGAAGGACACAAGTTTCCAGACTGAAAAGGCTACCGATTATTGAACAAAATGAATAAAAAAATGTTCTTAAAATTGGAAGTAAAAACAATGTGCTCCCTAGAATTCTATATTCAACGAAACAACTATTCATAGATGAGGGCAAAATAGTGATTTTTTTTAGACATACAGGGTATAGCAAAAGTAGGTTTACAGCTGTTTGTATGGAAAACAATACAATAATTAGTAAATAAATAAGACAGAAATAAACTTTGTGTTTCATGAACTCACAATTGTAAACTTACTTTTGCCCCCACCTTTTATAAGACTTCAAGATATTTACCTCCCATGTACTCTTTTTCTGGGAAAAGGTGCTCCTCCAGAAAAAGAAAATTATCTAAGAAGAAAACTAGTTTAGGATTCAGAAACCGGAAATCCGACTTAGAAGAGGGGTAAAAAATGTATCCTCAGGCTGATGGGAAATGGAAATCTAAGGATGACAATGGTAGATAAGCCATATTTGAGTGGAAGATCAAGCTTCAGAAAGAAAGTTTTCTGGAAAAAGAGACTTTCTCTTGTGTTGAATGCATTGAGCAGCATTTTACATTTCTGGTGGAGAGTTTAGAAGTGAATTAATGATAGGTATAAAGGAGTTTCATCAAATGAGAAAAAACAAGTATTAGCTTCAAGTGAAACAAAAGTTGGTACATGGAAAGAAACATAGTCAAATAGCACTATATGGTTCTGCCATAAACAATAGTTACCTGGTCATAATGGAGTAAACATTAAGTATTTATTTAAAGTTATGCTATAGTTATATTTGGGGACTAAAAGGAAAGGGGAAGTGTACTCGTGGTGGTGGAAGGCAGGGTAAGGCACACCTTTCATTGTTAGGAAGTCAACAGATTATATCTAAAACTTTGTTCAAATTCAAGGTTCTTAAAAAGACAGGCTACCCTTTCCCTTCTCTTTAATCCCTGCTCCACTTGCTTCAATCTCCTCCACATGCCACCATCCACTAGGTTTGCAGCCTCTGGATGGACAAATCCAATGGAAACTTTTAGATCCTTTTGTTTGATTTCTCTGTTCTATTTAATACTGCTCACCCCTCTTTTCTTCTTGAAACCACCCTTGGATGTGGGAAATCATTTCCTCTTGGTTCTCTTAGTACTATTTTAACATTTCCGTTTCCCTTGCTTTTGTGGTGGCTATTTCTCTGTCCCAAGCCCTTCTTCCGTTAAACTTTTCTAGGTCCCTTCTCTTCTCAAATTGCATATTCTCCTTGCCCATCACCTCAGCTAACATGCAGATAAAAAATCTCTCTGACTATCTGAGATTTGTTTTCTGAGTCTAGAATCATATTCAGCTCTACATTGGGTAGCTTTATCTAGTAATGTAGATAACATCAGATACTCTAATTTATCTAAACCTAAACTTCCTACCACATTTTTTTGTCTTGAATAACAAAGCATTTTCTATGTGATGATCCAGCAGGAAGCTGAGAGTCATCTACAGTGTCTCCCTTATCCACGGTGTTGCTTTCCATGGTTTCAGTTACCCCAGATCAACCACAGTTCAACTATAAAGTAGAAAATTTCAGAAATAATTCATAATTTCTAAATTGAGCACTGTTCTGCTGTTCTGAGTAGTGTGATGAAATCTTATCATCTCACTTGGTCCCCATGGGGATGCGAATCATCCCTTTGTCCAGCATATCCATGCTGTGTATACTACCTCTCCGTTAGTCACTTAGTAGACATCTTGATTATGAAAGGAAGAGAGAGAAAGAGACCACACTTACATAAGTTTTATTACAGTATACTATTATAATTATTTTATTTCATTATAAGTTATTAAGCTCTTACTGTGCTAATTTACAAATTAAACTATTATAGGTATGTATGTAAGTATAGGAAAAAGCATAGTATATATGGGGTTCATTACTATCCATGATCAGGCATCCACTGTGTGTCTTGGAATGTATCCCCTGTGGATAAGGTGGGATTATTATATATCAATTCTCTTTCTCCCATGTCTCATATACAACGAGTAAGTTCTACCATGGACCTATGTTGTCTGTGATAGCAGCTGCCTTACCTACGTCCTTTACTATTTCTTGCAAAGCCAGGTGAGTAGATGCTGTGGAGGGAGTTCATAGAAGTTGTTTTCTGCTTGCTATAGTTTTCTGAGTCTGATGAATGAGGATGAGGATGAGGGAGGAGCTTTTAGATGAAAAAAAACTATAAAATTGTTTTCTGGAAGAATGGGAGACTGAATGAACTAAAGAAATATAGTATAATTGCCAGGAAGTATTGAATTCTCCTTTAACAGAGAATACAGTAAGGCTAGTCAGCACGACTGTGTGCGTTCTCCAGCTATGTCAAGTGGTGTACCTGCAACTAGGGAATAGAGCTAGTATTTTTCAAGCTAGTATGTTAAAGTAAGAGATTGACAAGTGAACTAAAAGCCTATGCAGAAGTGACAATAATGAATAATAACAGAATTTAAGTGGGAAAATGCAAGTGTGGGGGGTCACTGAAAATTTGGTAGAATTAATATAAGTTTCTATGACCAAATAATGGTCACAGTTGAATTGAAATTGATGCATTTCAGGTAGTAAGGTCATAGGAGGTGAGTATCAGGGAGAGAAAGCCTTGAAATGAAGATTACGGAGGCCTGGAATTTATGATTAATGACAAATCTAGGGTGTGATCATAGGAATAAATGCCTGAGGTTGGGGGGGGGAGGAGAAGACATTTGGAAGATGATGTTCCATGGATCATTTTATGTAAATAAAATTAGCAAGAATCAAAACAAGAAAAAATTGATGAAAGTAAGAATGAGTGAGGAGCTAATGTCTTCACTGAATGAAGTGATATGACTGGGAACTTGAGGACAAGCTCAACAAGGCCATATTTTGCTAATTCCCTCTTCTAGCCACACTCCCTCACCTCAGATAAACACTAATTTTACCTTTAATGAAAAGTGAATTTAAGGAAGATGGTGGAGGAGTGAGAGGAGGCTGCGCTCTCAGGCTCTCGAGACCCGTCTGTAGTTTGGACTAATTGTGGACCAAACATCTCAGTGAGCATCTGAACACTGGCAGGAGTCGAGCCTTGGCACTGCTGGATTAGAGAAAAACCATCTGGGAACAACCTGTTTAATGAGGATAGCGTAGGAAAAAGGGATGAAACGGGATTCCTGACTGGGGCGGCTGCCCGAGCTGTGGCTGAAAGGACATAAAGGCTTTTTGGCGACCACAGGCTTCCCCAGAGGGCAGTCAGGAGAAAAACAGATCTCTGCCCACTGGCAGAGACGGGACTCGACCAGGTGGCATTGGCGCTGGAAGACGGGAGACAGCGTGCTGCCATGCAAGCAAAAATGTAATTTTTCCTTTGTATTTTTCTCTTGTGAACTGCAGAGGCGGGGGGAGTTTGGGGGTGATAGGATATTCTTGAGGAGCACAGGCGCAGAAGTGCGCTCGCCCTCTCCCCAACCCTCCCCTTGGGTCATGCGGGCGCACATAGGGAAGTGCCCTCATTCACTGGCCCAGGTGCGCAGGGCCGCGCGTCCAGGTGCCCCTCGGACACACCCGAACAGACATAAAATCAGTGCCCCAACAGGCGCAGGGAGGGCCCAGTGGACACGCAGAAGACTGTGAGCAGTCGTCCCTGGCCAGCTCCAGTGGGCGCCAGGCCGGAGCGCAGACCCTTTGCTCAGGCTCTGCTCGTGCCCGCCCAGGCGGGTGCAGGAAAGGTGGGCGGCTGCGGCACTGGAACAGCTGGCAGCAGCGACTCAGACACTCACTTCTACTGAGCACAAGTGTCTGGGGCCCCGCCCTAAGAGGCAAGAGACAAACTCCTGTAGTGTGGCTTGGCAGGACTAAGGCTAGCTCTCAGGCCACCTCATGCGTGCACGGGCGCATGAACGCAAGAGCACCTAGGCCCAGCTTCAATAGGCGCCAATCGCTCACTTCCACTGTGCCCAAGTGTCTGAGGCCCCACCCTAAGAGGCAAGAGACCAACTCCTGGAACATGGCTGGCAGACCTGACGAAAGCTATCGAGCTGCCTTACACGCTCACAGGCGTGCGTGCAAAGGCACCTCGGCTAGCTCCAACAGGCGCCAAAGGAAAGCACCATGTGGGGGCACACCACTGCTGCAAGGAACAGGAACCTCTGACCCGCCTCATTAGACCAGCTGTGGACACAGGAAAACAAGATGACACAAAAAGGCTGAACTGACATCTCCACAAAAGAACTCAAGACAAAGTGGATAGAGTGACTCTCAATCAACTAGCTGGAAGGTAGATCCTAACAAAGAGCATCTGAAATATAACCAGACAGTATAAACAAACGACATAAACAGTAACGCAAGAACATCAGGCTCAGGAGATCAAAGAGACTGCACCACTGAAACCCCTAGATCTCCCATAAAGAATCTCATACCACAAAGGTGGGAAGTCAAAGCAGAGAAATCCAAAAAAAACAAACAAACAAGAAGAATCCAACATGGTAAAATGCAGAAACAATGTCTCAATGAAAAGAAAAGAGGAATCCTCAGAAAGAGAGGTAGATGGAATAGACATAACCCAAATGTCAGACATGGAATTCAAAACAATGGTGGTGAAGAAGCTCAATACACTCGACAACCTTAAAAACAACTATGACAACCTCCAAGGAAGTTACCAACAGCTCCAAGAAAATTACAGGGAACTTGCAGAGAACTACACCAGCGTAAAAAAAGATATAGAAACTATCAACAAGAACCAGGAATAAATGAAGAATGCAATCTCTGAACTGAAAAACACAGTAAAATCAGTCAAAAGCAGACTAAACGAAGCAGAGAATCAGATTAGTGAGTTAGAAGATAATGTAGAAAAAAATTCTCAGACGATACAGCAAAATGAAAAAAGATTCAAAAAGTATTAAGAAGAGGTAAGGGAATTACAGGATAGCATAAGGAAGAATAATATCAGAGTCATTGGAATTAAAGAGGGATCAGAAGAACAAGGAATAGGTAAACTGATAGGAGAAATAGTGACAGAAAATTTTCCCAACCTGATGAGAGAAAAAGTTATGCGAGTCCAGGAAGCACAGAAAGTTCCAATAAAGAGGAACCCAAAAAACCCCACTCCAAGGCACAACATAGTTAAAATGACAACATTCCAAGACAAAGAGGGAATCCTAAAAGCAGCAAGAGAAAAACAGCAAATAACAGACAAGGGAGATCTGATAAGGCTATCGACCGATTTCTCAACAGAAACACTACAAGCCAGAAGGGAATGGTCAAAAATATTTCAAGCAATGAAAAGCAAATGCCTACAACCAAGAATACTCTGCCCAGCAAGGATCTCATTCAAAATAGAAGGTGAAATAAGGAGTTTCTCAGTCAAAGGAAGGCTAAAAGAATACATCTCCACCAAACCAGCATTGCAAGAGATGCTAAAGGGAATGTTTTAAGAAAAAGAAGAAAAAAAAAAAAAAAAAGAGAGGAACAGAGGTACAAAGGGAAATGAATAAACACACCTCGATAATAACCTTAAATGTAAATGCATTAAATGCTCCCTTTAAAAGACATAGGGTAACGGAATGGATAAGAAAACAGGACCCACATATTCGCTGTCCACAGGAAACACACCTCAAAATAAAAGATTTACATAGCCTGAAAGTAAAGGGATATAAAAAAATATTCCAAGCAAACGGACCTGAAAAAAAAAAGCTGGGGTAGCAGTCCTCATATCAGACAAAATGGATTTCCAAGCAAGGGCAATAAAAAGAGACAAAGAAGGACATTTCATAATACTTAAAGGAACAGTCCATCAAGAAGATATAACACTGATAAACATATATGCACCCAACATAGGAGCACCCAAATACATAAAGAAAATACTAGAAGACCACAAGAAGGATATTAACAACAACACACTCATAGTAGGGGGCTTCAACACACCATTATCAACAATAGACAGATCTTCAAAGCAAAGAAACACCGAGGATACACAGGCATTGAACAACACACTAAACCACATGGACTTCACTGATATATATAGAACTTTTCACCCCAAAGAAGCAAAATATACATTCTTTTCAAAGGCACATGGGACATTTTCAAAGATAGACCACATAATAGGACACAAAACAAACTTCAACAAATTCAAGAAAATTGAAATCATATCAAGCATCTTTTCAGACCACAATGCCTTGAAACTAAAAATCAACCTCAGAGAAAAAAGTCAAAGACACCCAAACTCATGGAGAATGAATAACACGCTATTAAATAATGAATGGGTTAACAATGACATCAAAGAAGAAATCAAGAAATTTCTAGAAACTAATGATAATGAACACACAACAGCCCAAAACCTATGGGACACAGCAAAAGTAGTCCTAAGAGAGAAGTTCATAGAAATACAGGCATATCTGAAAAGAATAGAAGAATCTCAAATAAAAAATCTAATCCTAAAGCTATAAGAACTAGAAAAACAACAACAAACAAAGCCTAGGGCAAGAAGAAGGAAGGAGATCATCAAAATCAGAGCAGAATTAAATGACATAGAGACCAAACAAACAATCCAAAAAATCAACAAAACTAGGAGTTGGTTCTTCGAAAAAATAAACAAAATCGACAAGCCTCTAGCCAGGCTCATCAAGAAAAAAAGAGAGAAGACCCAAATAAACAAAATCAGAAATGAAAGAGGAGAAATCACGACTGATACCACAGAAATACAAACGATAGTAAGAAATTACTATAGACAACTGTATGGCAAGAAAGTTGGCAACCTAGAAGAAATGGACAAATTTCTAGAAACATACAAACTTCCAAAACTGAATCAAGAAGTAGAAAGTCTCAACAGACCAATAACAAAGAAGGAAATTAAAACAGTAATCAAAAATCTCCCTGCACACAAAAGCCCTGGTCTGCATGGCTTCACAGGTGAATTTTACAAAACATTTAGGGAAGAACTAACTCCTACCCTCTTCAAACTATTCCAAGAAATCCGAGAAGAGGGAAAAATCCCAAACTCTTTCTATGAAGCCAGTATTATCCTAGTCCTAAAACCAGGTAAAGACACAACAAAGAAAGAAAACTACAAGCCAATATCACTGATGAACATAGATGCTAAAATCCTCAATAAAATATTGGCAAACAGGATCCAACAATACATCCAAAAGATCATACACCACGATCAAGTGGGCTTCATTCCAGGGATGCAAGGATGGTTTAATATTTGCAAATCAATAAATATAATATATCACCTAAACAAAATGAAAGACAAAAATCACATGATCATATCAATAGATGCAGAAAAAGCATGTGATAAAGTACAACACCCATTTATGATGAAAACACTCAGCAAAATGGGAATAGAGGGAGCATACCTTAACATAGTTAAGGCTATATATGAGAAGCCTGAAGCCAACATCATACTCAATGGAAAAAAACTGAAAGCATTCCCCCTGAACTCAGGAATTAGACAAGGCTGTCCACTCTCTCCACCTCTATTCAGCATAATGTTGGAAGTCCTAGCCACAGCAATCAGACAAGACAAAGAAATAAAAGGCATCGAAATTGGGAAAGAAGAAATAAAACTATCATTATATGCAGATGACATGATAGTATAGCTAGAAAACCCTATAAAATCCACTAAAAGACTACTTGATATAATAAGTGTATTTGGCAAAATAGCAGGGTACAAAGTAAATATACAGAAATCTAAAGCATTTCTGTACACCAACAATAAAATATCAGAGACAGAGACAAAAAGAAAATACCATTTACTATAGCAACAAGAAAAATAAAGTACATAAAAATAAACTTAACCAAAGAGATAAAAGACCTGTACACTGAAAATTATGCAACATTGAAGAAAGAAATTAAAGAAGATACAAATAAATGAAAGCTAATACCATGTTCTTGGAAGGGAAGAATCAACATCATCAAAATGGCCATACTACCCAAAGCAATTTACAGATTCAATGCAATCCCTATTAAAATATCAATGACATATTTCACTGACCTAGAACAAATACTCCAAAAATTCATATGGAACCCCCCAAAAAAGACCCCTAATAGCAAAAGCAATCTTGAAACAGAAGAACACAGCAGGAGGAATCATGATACCTGATATTAAACAATACTACAAAGCCACTGTGATCGAAACAGTCTGGTACTGGCATAAGAACAGACATATAGATCAGTGGAACAGAATAGAGAGTCCAGAAATAAACCCAGGCCTCTATGAATATTTGATAAAGGAGGAAGGAACATAAAATGGAGTGAGAAGAGCCTCATAAGAAATGGTGCTGGGAGAACTGGATAGGGACTTGCGAAAACGTGAAACTAGACCACTAACTTACACCACACACAAGAATAAACTCAAGATGGATCAAAGACTTAAATGTAAGCTGTGATACCATAAAAGTCCTAGGGGAAAACATA
Organism: Furipterus horrens; assembly: GCF_987537825.1. NCBI lineage: Eukaryota > Metazoa > Chordata > Mammalia > Chiroptera > Furipteridae > Furipterus > Furipterus horrens. The sequence goes on along the minus strand of NW_028327176.1, from coordinate 80,820,580 downwards.
GGCAGGAAAATTTCAGATATCCCACGTAACAATATCTTCATGGATACGTCTCCTAAGGCAAGAGAAATAAAGGAAAAAATAAACAAATGGGACTACATCAAACTAAATAGTTTCTGCTCAGCAAAAGAAAACATCAGCAAGATGAAAAGGAAACCAACCACATGGGAAAACATATTTGCCAATGATATCTCAGACAAGGGATTGATCTCCAAAATATATAAAGAGCTTATACAACTCAACATCAAGAAAACAAACAACCCAATTAAAAAATGGGCAAAGGACCTGAACAAACACTTCTCCAGAGAGGACATATAGAAGGTCCATAGACACATGAAAAAATGCTCAACATCATTAGCCATCAGAGAGATGCAAATAAAAACCACAATGAGATACCACTTTACACCTGTCAGAATGGCCATCATCAACAAATCAACAAACAACAAGTGCTGGCAAGGATGTGGAGAAACGGGAACCCTAGTGCACTGCTGGTGGGAATGCAGACTGGTGCAGCCATTATGGAAAACAGTATAGAATTACCTCAAAAAACTAAAAATGGAACTGCCTTTTGAACCAGCAATTTCACTGCTAGGATTATACCTGAAAAAACCTAAAACCCTAATTCAAAAAAACTTATGCACCCCTATGTTCATAGCAGCACTGTTTACAATAGCTAAATGCTGGAAACAGCCTAAGTGCCCATCTGTAGATGAGTGGATCAAAAAACTGTGGTACATTTACACAATGGAATACTATACAGCAGAAAGAAAGAACTCCTGCCATTTGCGACAACATGGATGGAACTAGCGAGAATTATGCTTAGTGAAATAAGCCAGACAAAGAAAGAAAAATACCATATGATATCACCTAATAGAGGAAACTAAAGAACAACACAAACAAATGAACTAAATAGGACAAAGAGTAGAATAGTAGTCAGTAGAGGGGAGAGGGAAGGGAGAGAAGGGGGATAAGTAAGGGAAGGGTCTAGTCAAGGAACGTGTATAAATGACTCATGGACATGGACAACGCGCAGGGATATGATTGTGGGAGAGGGGGTGGGCTGGGTGGGAGGGAGCAATGGGGGAAAAATGGTACAACTGTAATTGAAAAACCAAAAAATAAAATAAAAAAATTTAAAAAGTGAATTTAGTCTTCATTTGTATTTCATGTTATATTGTAGTTATGTATAGAAATATTCCTGAACTTTGATGTGTTCAAAAGAAGCAGTCTTATCTTTATTAAAATCTGAGATCCTGAGTGATGATGTTAATGAAGATACTTTCTAGATAAAGCTTTTTCTGACCAATATGGTCTCAGAGTGTTGTAAGGTCTTTATTAAATGACTTCAATTGTTTTATCAAAGAACAATGGCATTCTTAATTGTATGTTATATTTTGAAGCTCTCTCTTAATAAATAGTGACAAAAAACCTTGGTGATTTTAGATTATGTCCCTCTCTGTAGCAATAATTTCTCACTTTATTTAAATGGTGTTAGATTTTTTTTTCTTTTAGAATTAGAAAGTTAATCACAAGAAAAGCTTACACTTCAAGGTTACATTTTTTGGGGGTGAGGTGTTCAAGACAGAAAAAACAAAAAACAAAGACCAAATAAAACAAAACAAAAAACCCCACAGTCGAGAAATTGAGTGCAATAGTCTTTATAGGAAACTCCTGTAAAGGAAATAGGCTTACTCACTTTTCAACTAAGCCTAACCACAAGCCTTATCTAGTGGAGGAGGTTGTCAAAGAGTCTTAGATGCTTCATCGTCAGGTCATTTCCTTCTACTGATAGAGGTAGTTAATTTGATTTTCCTCTGTATGATTATGGATTTGACAATGTCAATAATCACTTACAAAATACTAATGATTTTTTTCTCTCCAGTTATAACTCATCATTTCCAAACTTGTAAGAGTTAAATTGTTGTTGTCTTCTCAGGTTATCTCTCTGGCTAGGAGGAGATACAGTAGAACTCTTAGAAACTGGATATTCTCACATATTCTTCTTCAGATAGAAAAGTCAACAATCATGGAAATGATGAAGTTTCTTCCTCTTTTTTATGCCTTAAGAACAGGAAATAAAGGTAAGACAATAGTACTTTTTAAAAATATGTATATGTCTTAACCAGAAAATGTAAGCTGAGAAAAGAGCTTAAATAATTTTCAAAATGAGTTGCTAACAAAATTCTTTCTCATAAAATATTTTTTAATGATAGATGCACTATCTAACTAGCACAATTTACATCTCTATGTATCTGGAGCCTTCAGTTTGTGAAAAAACTGGTGGTTATAAAATAAACATATTTATAATGCTTTGAGCATTTTGCAGAAAAAGTGAATAGAAGGACTAAGGTGTTTGCCAAATTTGACACCTGCTTTCTCCAGCATTTTTTCTCTTTCCCCTATTCCTACCCAAAGCTTTGGTTAGTGAAATTTTTAGTTCATTAACAACCAAAGATAATTGAAGTTGTAGCCTTGACCATCTGAACAGGGGGTAATTCTCAATCTCTGACAAAATAAATATGGCTTTCAAAAAGAACTATAAAAAATGTTTTGAAGAAAACACCCTTTAGACACTTAAAGTTACCCTGATGGGCTCTCATCTCTTTCTGTGAGAGGACAGCATGTGGTAATGGGATGATGAAAGTCTTTGAGTCACTCCACATCTGTACATAAATTTCTCTTCTAATACTCATCCATTAATAGTGGGACCACTATTTCAAGCAATATCAGTTTTGTTTGTCCATCAGTAAGAGGATAATAGCTATCTTCCAGAGCATGACCAGATAGTAAAAAGAGAGCAGGAGTCTGCTAAGACAGAGTAATATCAAATGAGTACTATGAGAGATTAGTTCCAGCTGGCGCAGTAGTCAGAAGGAAGGGATAGTTCTCATGCAGGCGGTCAGGGAGAGTCTTTCTGGAGAAGAAATCCAAATCAGGTCATGCAGGGTTTTACACATAGCCATGGCGCTTGAGAATTGATTCTTTATCTCATAGGCAGTAAGGCTGGTGAAATTATTAGCATAAAAATGACATCCTCAGCCTTGCTTTTTAGAAAGATGCCTCCAGAGGCTGGAGATGGGAAGATGGGAAGATGTTTTTTTCAGGAGCTTTGTGGGCAAAAGAAAAGAAGGTGAGAAAGGCATACCACATTTTCCAAGGCAGTTGCTTTATTGTTGTTCCTTTCCTTGATCATAGTCCTTATAAGAAAGGACCACCAGCAGGGATAAATAATGCAGTGACTCTGATCCCTGTCCCTGGCATTCTTCAAGGCCCTCCACCATATCATTAAGATGCTTCTGCACTGAGCACTCCCTACTTTCAGATCAGCAGTCAGCTGGAAGCATCCTGTACTTCTGGTTCCCACCTGAGCGAACTGGTCTGGATAGACTTGCTCATGCTGCATGGCTCTGCCCATCTCCTATCCAAGATAATGTCTCTGGTTTTCAGGGTTGTATCTCTTCCTATCTCCTCACAGAAGTCAGTCAGTGAACTCTCTCATTTCCACTTGTAGTTGACCTGATACCCTGCCTACTCATTTCTCTCACAATGGAATCATGTGAAAACCTCCATCAACAAAGGAGAAAACACCACCCTATTTTCCCTGAACTGTGCAGCTTGTGGAAGATTAAGCTTGTCCCCACTTCCCACATTCCTTTCCCTACTTCCTCATCACAGCACAGCTCTCATATCATCTCATCCTCCCTCTGCACATGCCCATCTTATCCCCTGGCAGCCAAACCTAATGGATCCTTTCAGTCTTTTTTCTGTCCAGTTCCTCCATAGCTTCTGATATTGACATCTAGTCCGTCCCTCACACGTTCTCTGTGCTTTGTGTCACAGTGCTCTCCATAGTCTGTTTTATTTCTTCCTTTTGGGCATATCCTTTTTAATGTTTTCTTAGCCCTGACATACCCTTCAAACTGGTGTTCCTCAGGGAAGTCTATCTGCTTTCCCCTGGCAGTTGACAGACTTCTGTGGCTTGAACCCCCTTGTCCCCCATGATGCTGATGCTCAGACTCCTCTCTGAGTACCACTTGGCTGTCCTTGGACTTTTCCAATTGGATCCCCAAAGATACCTCCAGCTCAATGTTTCTGCAAGAGAAACGTTAATTATTGTTAACTAATTTCTAAATATTAAAATTATTCTCTTCTCCTGCATCTGAAGATGTTGGAGACATGGTGTGTGTATGTGTGTGTGTGTGTGTGTGTGTGTGTGTGTGTTGAAAATGGAGAATTTTATAAGATGATGAAAGCCAAGTGTTTCTTTATGAGAAAAGGTGGAGACACTTGGAAAGAAAGGTCCTGAAAGAATGGTGGGTGGAGGGAGTGGTAAAGGAATAGGGAGGAGTGAAGAGAGGAATTTTCATAGCTGGGTAGGTGTTAATAGCAAGAGATATTGATTTTTTTCTTAGCTTCATAAAAATTTTTAAAAATGTGTGGGGAAAATATTTTTAAAAGTAACTTTCAGAGTGGCCATACAATATTTAGTATAACTTATTTTCTTCCTTCTTTCCTTCTTTCCTTCCTTCCTTCCTTCCTTCCTGCTTCATTCTTCCCTTCACCCCTCCTTTCCTTCCTTCATTTCTTTTCTTCCCTCTTTATTTCTTTTTTTTCTGTTATCACTACATTTGTTTCTTTATTTCATTTTCATGGAATTGTTTATTTGCATTTTCTTGTTGATAAAGACTCTCTCTTTGACCAAATTTTAGTCAAGATCCTCTGAAGACCTCAACTGAGCCTGAACCTTGGTCCTAGTTCTAAGACTTGGCACAGCCCAGTTTTAGCAAAGACTTATGCCAAGTCGTCCTCCCATCCTGGATATTTGATCAGCCACCTTGATATCTGATCAAGTTCCTCTTCTCCCACCCTTGTTTCTAAAACCTTGAACTGCCTGCAGGAAGAACCCTGTTAGGTCATTTTAACAAGAATACTCCAGCCCTTGATGTCTTCTCTTAGTAATTTTCCATCTCCTTATTTCCTTACATTGCTCTTTGGCTATAAATCCTCATCTGTCTTTGCTATATTCGGAGTTGAGCTTGATCTCTCTCCCCTAGTACAACGGTCTTGAACAAAGTTTTCCTTGCTCTTTTACTCAGTGTCAAAGTAATTTTTTCTTTAACATTGTTCTCCACACTGTGTCAGACCCTTTTTTAAAAATATATCATCTGTAAGTTTTTAATTCTCATGATCTTAAAAGAAAAAAGAGTCCATAGATGATTTCTGTATTTTTATCTACTGTTATCAAATATCAATTTATGGATAGTTCTACGTCATACTTTTCACGAATAAAGGTATATTTTACATTAAGATAAAATTAAATTTATATTTAAAATCCATGCCCCAAGGTATGTTCTTTATTCTTTTGATTTCTCTCTCTCTTTTCTTTTTTTTTGGTTTTTCAATTACAGTTGTCCCATTTTTCCCATATTTCTCTCCCGAACCCAGCCCACCCCTTTTCCCAAAACCATATCCCTCCCTGTTGTCCATGTCCATGACTCATTTATACACGTTCTTTGACTAAACTCTTCCCTTACTTATTCCCCTTCTCTCCCTCCTCCCTCCCCCCTATTGACTGCTATTCTGCTCTTTGTCCTATTTAGTTCTTTTGTTTGTGTTGTTCTTTAGTTTCCTCTATTAGGTGATATCATATGGTATTTTTCTTTCTTTGCCTGGTTTATTTCACTAAGCATAATTCTCTCTAGTTCCATTCATGTTGTTGCAAATGGCAGGAGTTCCTTCTTTCTTTCTGCTGCATAATATTCCATTGTGTAAATGTACCATAGTTTTTTTTATCCACTGATCTACAGATGGGTACTTAGGCTATTTCCAGCACTTATCTATTGTAAACAGTGCTGCTATGAACATAGGGGTGCATAAGTTCTTTTGAATTAGTGTATTAGGATTTTTTGTGTATAATCCTAGCAGTGGAATTGCTGGTTCAAAAGGCAGTTCCATTTTTTAGTTTTTTGAGGTAATTCCATACTGTTTTCCATAGTGGCTGCACCAGTCTGCATTCCCACCAGCAGTGCACTAGGATTCCCTTTTCTCCACATCCTCGCCAGCACTTGTTGTTTGTTGATTTGTTGATGATGGCCATTCTGACAGGTGTAAAGTGGTATCTCATTGTGGTTTTTATTTGCATCTCCCTGATGGCTAATGATGTTGAGCATTTTTTCATGTGTCTATGGACCTTCTGTATGTCCTCTTCGGAGAAGTGTTTGTTCAGGCCCTTTGCCCATTTTTTAATTGGGTTGTTTGTTTTCTTGATGTTGAGTTGTATAAGCTCTTTATATATTTTGGAGATCAGTCCCCTGTCTATGATGTCATTGGCAAATATGTTTTCCCATATGGTTGGTTTCCTTTTCATCTTGCTGATGTTTTCTTTTGCTGAGCAGAAACTCTTTAGTTTGATGTAATCCCATTTGTTTATTTTTTCCTTTATTTCTCTTGCCTTAAGTGATGTATCCATGAAAATATTGTTATGTGGGATATCTGAAATTTTCCTGCCTATGTTTTCCTCTAGGACTTTTATGGTGTCATGGCTTGCATTTAAGTCTTTGATCCATCTTGAATTTATTCTTGTGTGTGGTATAAGTTGGTGATCTAGTTTCACTTTTTTGCAAGTCCCTATCCAGTTCTCCCAGCACCATTTGTTAAAGAGGCTCTTCTCACTCCATTTTATGTTCCTTCCTCCTTTATCAAATATTAGTTGACCATAGAGGTCTGGGTTTATTTCTGGACTCTCTATTCTGTTCCACTAATCTATATGTCTGTTCTTATCTCAGTATCAGACTGTTTTGATCACAGTGGCTTTGTAGTATAGTTTAATATCAGGTATCGTGATTCCTCCTGCTGTGTTCTTCTGTCTCCAGACCCCTGAATACAGGGCTGTAACATTGTAATTTTGTCCCCTTCTCCAAATTACCTAAAACAGTATGGAAATATTTTAGAAGAAAATTTTAGCTAAGGTTCAGGGGTTAAATTTCCTTATTTCTGTAACCCCAAGAATAATACACAGGTCATTTTTATGTTAGTAATAATAGAACTCTCAGAGGCATAGGAAAAACTGTTCTATAGAACAGTTTATTTTTCTCTCAAAATAAAATTAAATAATAATCAAATATTAACTACTGATATAATGTGAATATTTGTGTTCCTCTCAACTTCAAATTTATATGTTGAAGTTCTAACCCTCAAAGATGATACTGTAGTGATGCTTTTAAGGAGTTGTTTAGATAATAACAGTGGAGCCTTCATGAATGGGATTTGTATTCTTATAACAGAGACTTCAGGGAGATCTCTAATACTGTCCACCAAGTGAGGTCACCACAAGCAGCTCTGGCTATTAACCAGGTAGAAGGTCATCACCAGAACTAATCATGCTGGTGCCTTGATTTTGGACTTACCAAACTCTAGAGTTATGAGAAATGATTTTCTGTTGTTCGTGAACAAGCTAGTCTTTGATATTCTGCTATGGAAGGAATGGACTAGCACACCCTCCCAGTATCCTTATTTCTCATCGCTTGTAAATGGGTTGAACATTCCAATGGGCATCTTATCAACAAGGGGGACAAAACCACCAGGAAAACCATGCAGGCTCTCTCTCTTCCTCTCTTTCTCTCTCTCTCTTTCTGTCTTTCAGAAAATATTTTATTTATTTATTTTTGGAGAGAGGGAAAGGGAGGGTGACAGAGATGGAGAGAAATATCAATGCAAGAGAGAAATATCAATTAGTTGCCTTTTGTATGTGCTTTGCCCAGGGACTGGGTCCACAACCCAGGCCTGTGTCCTGACAGGGAATTGAATTGGAGACCTTTGGCTTTGTGGGATGACAACCAACTGAGCCACATTGGTCAGGGCTTACTCTCTCTTGAGATGACATGCCCCCCTTTTATATTTCAGAGGATTGGTAGTAATGCCATTCAGTAACAAATTTTCCTTTCTTTTTTGAGGCACAGAGAGTCAAGAATACTCTATTATCTAACAGTTATTATAAACTGCTTATGTGCATACAGTTTCAAACTTTATACATGAGTTACATCACTAGTTTCTATAAGGGTACAGACATTTTTGTTGAACTTGGTTTTTCCTTTTCCTCAGGAAATCTGAAAAAAAATAAATTCTTTCTAAAATTAAAATAAAGGACTTCTGTGAGTAAATGGATTGAAAGAACACAGTGCGTGGTGCAAAGTTCCAAATGATACTATGAGCTCGAAATGTTCTCCCTCTTTCAGAAGTCTAAGAAATGACATATGCAGAAACTGCTACATACCATTGAAAATACCATACCTTTGTGGACATATGACAGCTCATTTGGGAGGACCTGCCCTTTTAAAACTTTCTGTGTGACTTACATTTTGATCATAAGTTCTGATTTCTCTGTTTTCTATTTACAGAAATGAAGAGGATGCTCAGGGCAGAGCTCTGAGTCACAATGCACTCTATTCTGGCCACAGAATAAAGTTACTGAAGGGACAACAGTACCTAGGGAGAATAATGCTTTATTTGGGGTGGATATTTCTTTGTCTTGTCACAGGAGAAAGATTTGAAGGATTTAATATTTCAGGTAAGGGATTTAATTTTTCAAGTTAACACTGTGAACCTTGTAGTCAAAATTTAAAATGACAGATAATTTGATATATCACTAGCATGACATATTAATACAGAAAACATTCATCTTGATGTTAAGATGAGTGTAAGAGAAAAAAATTATTGGGGTGAAGGACTTTCAGCTGGTATCAGTCACTGATGGAGAACCCAGTTACCACTAGGTGAGTGCTCAGTGAGAGCAGCCGAAGAGAAATGAAGGGGTGGGTCTGCCACCTTTACCTGGAAGCCACTGTTGCCACTGATGATGCTGAAGTCCCCTGGGAGCAGTTAGCATGAGAACTTTGTTTTCCCTGTGAAATGGGAACAGTGAAGGAGAAAGACATGCTACTCTTTGTAAAGATAAGTCAGAGTGTCATCTTCTAATGCATTTCTGTGTTGCTTTCTTTTTTTGTGTGTGTGGTTTTCAGGTTGCTTCACCAAAAAATTTCTTTGGACATATTCTTCAAAGAGTGAAGAGGAGTTTCTCTTATTTTGTGACTTACCGGAGCCACAGAAATCCCATTTCTACCACAAAAGTTCATTCTCACCAACCCAAGGCCCTGAACACTTGCCCTGCAGTGGTAGTAAGAACCTATCTGATGTTCAGTGGTACCTACAACCTCAAAATGGAGATACATTAAAAGAAATTACTAGAAACTATTCTAACATCATCCTGAACAAGACTACCCTACGTTTTTTGACCACAGAGATAAACAATGCCGGGTCATATATTTGTAGACCGAGGATTAGGTATGTTCCAAATGTATTCTTATCTGAAAACACTGCCAAATCCTGTATTATCTGGATATAATATCTATGTTCACAGAATTTGTTGACTCTCCTAGGAGCCCCCAAGATGAGGCCTGTTGTGTTAAGATGATCTTAGAAGTTAAACCCAACACAAACATGTCCTGTGTGAACTCTGTACTGTATAAGCAATACCTCATTCTTGGTACCATTGGCTCCATATATTGCCCCAGTCTTGGCTGCCAAAGTGATGCACAGAGTCTAGAGGTGACCTGGTACCAGGTAAGAATGACTTTTCCAAAACTGATGTGAAAGGATGGTTTTTAATGGTAACATCTTTATCAGTATATAGAAATATGGGTTTGAGGGTCTGAAGGCTAGTACTTTCCAAAGGCTGGCCTTGTGCCTCCAAAAAGACCCAACTTTCTAAAAAGCTCTCTCTCCTAGATAGTCACAGACCCTGATATTCCAGTTATTAGAGCCATTCTTTTGATGGTTTTAGGAACATTTCTAAAAGTCTAGTATATACATGTGAAGTAAGACATCAACATGCAACTTACACTCATGCAGAAGGCCAGATTTGTTAATTTTACTGCCTTTAGAGAGCAATGGGCATTGCTAAAAAGAAGAGAGCACTCACCAAGTGAGACCTGAAGGGTTCCTGAAAGACGTAAGAGTGTAGAATACTTTTCTAAGTGGTCACATCTGGAAGACATTTAAGGCAAATACTGGGTGGCCCTGAGTGGCAGGTGAGACAGTGAGGAGGGAGTGCTATACTAAGAGAAAGACAGAACAGGGGCCAGAGAAAGGCAAGTTCCATAACAATTTTGAGTTATAAACCAAATTTGAGTAAACATAACAAAAACACTTCACATTTTCATTGTGTTTTATAGTTATACCAAGTGCTAACAGATATATAAATGCATCATAAGTATCTCCTCAAACCTTATGTCAGTTGACCCCTGGACAATGGAATCAGAGAATAGAATTTAAATTGCTTCCTACACTTGTAACATTTTTTTAAAAGTCTAGTACTTTGCCTTAAAAACCATGTGAAACTTTAAATTTGACTTCAAAATATATCTGTTTGCTAATATAAAAAATCATTTTAAATTGCCACTAATTGAAGGAAACCCCTGTTTATCTGGTGGTTTTATGCACTCCAAGACTTAACAATTAGAGACTTATGGGAGTAAAATTCTTGTGATATGAGAAGACATATTCTCACTTGATTTTCTTGAGACTTGGTAACAATAGGTGGACAGGTGTTATGTCTATTGTAGGAATAAGTATTCCGGGATGATGAGTAATGTGCTTAATGTCTCACATTTGTGTTTTAAAGTGACACTGAAAATGTGCTGGCTTCAATAAAATCCTAATTTAAAAAACATTAACTTTATAACCTTTAAAATGAGGCTAATAAGAAGAGTCAATGGTTTTGTTCATTATTTTTATTTCTCTCTTAAGTACAAAACTTCCCTTGGTTCAAAAGTATTTGTAATCTGGATGACAGACATCTTGCTAGGCTGCTTCTAGCCCAGAAAACCAGGTTTGCCTCAGTTATTTCAGATGAAGATGCATATCCTTGAAATGAAAACTTATTTTTACTTTTAGGTAAGAACAAGTTACAATGTTGTTGCCAGCTTTCTGCATCTATTGCTCTTGTAAGCAGAACCCTAAGACTGTATGCCGTTTACAAAAGGAAGCTTTATTTCACTTCTCTGGGACTTTGACTGAAAATGTCAGGGTATGTTTAATGGTGAACAGGCATCTATTATAAAAGTAGGCAAACAATAGCTGTTGTTGAAATTGTACCTCTGGTGCAGATTTGGAGAGGTCATGGTTTAGGTTATATTTCCAGGTATGTGTATCTATGTGTGTGCAGACAAACATATACACACACACAGATACACCCATACATGGAAACTTTCAGACCTCAGGGAAGCAATACTAAAAGGGATGACATTAGACATGAAATAGTACCCAATGCTCTTCTCTTTCATGCAAAACCCAGGTACTCAGGTGGTGGATGACTCTCACTTAAGTTATGTCAGAGCAGATGCCACTAACACTGGCAGAAAGAAAGAAAACCTGGTGTTGTTGAATTTAGTTGAAACTGCTCATCAGGGATATACCTGTCAGGTATACAGAATATCCAACTGAAATAAATCCATAGGCTGGAGTCTGTGAAAGTTTCCAAAATAATTTTAGTAGACATGTCAAAAAATTTAGGCTTGGAGATTCTTGATAGAAATATTTAATGACTGAGAAGTTGAACTTGAAGTAAATCAATTATTATATATTCTAATAATGCTTTCCCTATATTTTCTTTATTTCTAAAAATACATAATGGAAAAGTAGTCTTGGCATAAAGAGACTTCAATAAGAGGGCATTTTATGTTCATTAGTTAAGAAAATATTTGACATGGGCAAAGTTATAACAAAGGTCATTGAGAAAGACTCTTCATGACCTCTTGTCCATACTGTGAATAACTTTTCCGTTGGTGGTTTAAGACAATCTTCCTTATATGCCACATTTTCTTGCCACAAAGCTAAAGTGGCTGCCAGTCCTGTGTTCCATGGAATTTTTGCACATAGAACTGCCACTTTTCATTTTCATTTTCTTTTGACCTACTTTTCATAGTAACTAGCGCTTGATGGCATTCTGTGGGCCTAGTGACATGGAGGACTGTTGAGGATGATGAGACTGGCTAGACCAGAGATCTATGAGATTCTAAGGAGGAAAGAAGTAACCATAATTTGATTGTTCTCATGGTTAAATTTTAGACCTCTCATAATCCTGAGCATCCCCATGTTGTCTAACTAATACTGAAAACAGAGAAATATTGTCTTCTTTTTTTTTTGAACAGTATATCAGTGCAGCCACTCTATGCTTGTACTTGTTTTGGGACAGCTTATTATATAGTTGATTCACTCTAAGTTGGCAGATAGATCTTTTTTACAAGAACTACACTCAAACCAATTCAATTTTTGTGCTAAGAGAGTAGAATTTATAACCCATGTTTATGATTTTACATCTATTCCTAATAAACTATCATTTGTTGGTTTTAGGTAATCATTTTACATGTCAAGAGGTGGGAATTTTGATTTTGAAATATAACATATTAACCATCACTACTATACTTATGAGACTTATTGATGAGATGCATGCATAATAGGTCTTCACTCAGGCACTTAGTAAAAATACTGAACAGTTGTTGGCCGTAGCTTTGTTCGTCTAGTTACATATTGTCCATCAATCTACAACTTGGCAGTGGGTGGGGCACCATATTGTTTCTCAATTAACTAAAAAATGCATTTAGAGGTTGAATCACTCAGTCCATGTGTATTCATTTTGTTTAATAAGAAGGTCATGAAAGTATTTTCTGAACGAGTCACTATAATTAAGATATAGTGTGTCTACTGCATTCCTCTAAGCCTTTGGTTTAATAATTTTATCATAGAAGGAATTGAGATGACTGGCATGATTGTTGTTAGTAAAAGAAAGTGGATGATATTAACCACTTTTTGTTTTTTAAATTGTTCATAAACCATCTATTTAATAATTCATTGAAGACTTTGACTAGGGATTGACATTTAGCTCATCAGTCTCTAATTTTCATAATATATCTTCTCCCACTAAAAGATAAGTATTAGTATAAAATTTATGTGTAAGTAAAATGTTGTCAACTGATGATTGTAGCAAGACACTGTAAAGCCACACTTGACAGAAGTGTGCAATATCATCAATGGAAGCAGACACATGCTGGGCACATTCCATGAGTGGTGTGCAGCTCAACATGGTGGAGACAGAGAGGTCTTACCTGATGTAGCCAGAGTTAGAGCTAAGAATACAAGCTGCAGGTTGGTTGTGTGGTGTGTAATTTGGTCTTTATTGGTGTGTTTGAACTTTACAAGTGTGAGTTTTGATCCATGGACTTATCAGTGGGAAAAGAAAGAAGATAGTGGACACTAATTATATTTTCAAAAAATAAAATAAAAGATGAAACACTTTAATGAGAGTGTGAAAGAGATGACAATCACATTTTGGGACTTTATGACTCGAAATAAATTCACAGCTTTATCAAGTTGGAGAGAGTAGCCACTAATTCGATTAGGAGTGAGAAGAGGTGACATATACAAATCTGGACACAATGAATCATTAAAACAGACATGAAAACATAAAGCCCACAGGGAAGATAGGACTTGAGATACTGATGCTGGGAGCCCTCCCAAACTAGGTAGTAAAATCCCAGGCAGGAACTTCCCTGTGTTGCCCAGTTCCAGGGAGCACCGTTCTCAGAGAATAACGCAATGTGCATTGTGGTCCCTGGAGTGGCAGTACTGCCTAGTAGTGCAACACATTTGTGATATTAGAGTAAATATTATAGTAACTGTTCCTAGTAGAGTGAGCTTTCTTTGTTTCGTTCTTTTCCTTGTTTCACACATACCTTTAAAAGTCCTTTTAGTGCCCCAGCGTTTTTGTTTTTTTTTACTACAGTTTCACACTGAGGTGTTTCTTTTTATTTGTTTATGGTTTCTTCCTCTTCCTCTCCTCCTCCTCCTTCTCCTTCTTTACATCTGAACATAACAAAGTACTCTCTGTGCAGCCCTGTTAGCCCCTCTGTTTTCTACTAGAATCATTTGTGGTTGTATTATTAGAATGGGTTTTCCATCATTCTTAACATAAATTACTTACTTCTTATCTCTTTTCTTTGATGATTCCTTTTAATTTCATCTCATAAAGTCTTAGTGGTACATATTGAGCCAAACTTACATTTTTTATGAAAAAAAATAGGTCCACTTTGTTTCACCCATCTTCCCTGTGGTTCAGCTAAGGTTTTAGTTATACTTACACATCTTCTCCCCATTACCTTCTCATGTGATTTATGACACACCCATGCTCCAGTTCTTTTCTTTGTATGTTATTACTGTGTACTATATAATTTTTTCTGCATTTACCCCATGCTCTGATCCTTCCTTTTAAAGGGTTCTTAATCCTTGAGACCAGCTGATAGATTGTTTAACCTCGTCTGTCCCACCACTTGACCTTGATTTACTTCCCACCTGCAGTTTTCCTCCAACCTTTAGGCTGCTGCCTGCCAATTTACTGGAAATTCCTTCTTGAGCCACAGGAACCACACCAGAGACTTAGAGTGGGGGAATTTCTGACTCTGAAAGTCATCAGGCAAAGTGGAAGGGAAATGCCTCAGTCAGAATCTGAAACTTAAAATCAGAATAATTTAGATAAATTTGCAGCCCCCTCACTGACTAGTTTTGTGATATGGAGAAAAATACAAACTGCAGAAGCTCAGGTTTCTCATCTGTAAAATGGAAAACAAAATCTATGCAAACTGAATTCAAGTCTTTGAACAATCATATGAAATAACACATGATAAAAAACTTAATAATATATATGGATAATAGGATTTTATTATTTTTTCATTTCTTTATTATTGTTGTTTCTTTTCTTTTAATTGCAGTGGTGAGAGATATGTTCTGGGTACTCTTAGTTGGAAATTGGAAGGCCATGTGCCACGTGGAGGTTAGTGGCTACAAGATTGTTGGCACAAAAATACTCAATCATTCAACAAATGCTTACTGAGCCTACTATGTCCCAATTCCTAGTGATACTGAGTAATTATGGCAGTCTGCTTAAATTTATAAGAACTTCCACAACTAGTTGCCATTTTTAAGTATATTTTATTGATTATGCTGTTATAGTAGTCCCAATTTCTTTTCCCTTTGCTCCCCTCCACTCAGTATCACCCTTCCCTTCAGCAATCCCACCCCCTTTAGTTCATGTCCATGGGTCATGGATATAAGTCCTTTGCTTCACCCTTCCCTGTATTATTCTTAACTTACCCCTGTCTATTTTGTACCAAGCAATTATGCTTCTTAATCCCTGCACCATTTCCCCATTTCTCCCCTGTTCCCCTCCCAGCTGACAACCCTCCAAATGATTCCCATACCTATGATTCTCTTCCTATTCTGGTGGTGTTCTTAGTTTGTTTTTGTTTTTATTTTTATTTTTTTAGGTTCTGTCGTTGATAGTTTGTGAGTTTGTTGTCATTTTAATATTCATAGTTTTGATCCTCTTTTTTTAAAATAAGTCCCTTTAACATTTTATGTAATAATGGCTTGGTGATGATGAGCTCCTTTAGCTTTACCTTGTCTGGGAAGAACTTTATCTGTCCTTCTACTCTAAATGACAGCTTTGCTGGATAGAGTAATCTTGGTTGTAGGTCCTTGCTTTTCATCACTTTGAATACTTCTTGTCAGTCCCTTCTTGCATACAAAATTTCTTTTGAGAAATCTGCTGATAGTCTTATAGGAATCCCTTTGTAGGTAATTCTCTTGTTTTCTCTTGGTGCTTTTAAGATTCTCTTTTTACCTTTAACCTTTGGCATTTTAATTATGATGGGTCTTGGTGTGGTCCTCTTTGGGTCTAGCTTGTTTGGGACTCTGTGCTTCCTGGAGTTGTATGTCTATTCCCTTTGCCAAGTTTGGGAAGTTCTCCTTCATTATTTTTTCACATAAGCTTTCAATTTCTTACTCTCCTTCTTCCTCTTCTGGCACCCTTATGATTTGGATGTTGGCATGTTTAAAGTTGTCCCAGAGGTCACCAAGCCTCTCTT
The DNA here is from genome assembly GCF_987537825.1 of Furipterus horrens. Taxonomy (NCBI): domain Eukaryota; kingdom Metazoa; phylum Chordata; class Mammalia; order Chiroptera; family Furipteridae; genus Furipterus; species Furipterus horrens. The sequence goes on along the minus strand of NW_028327176.1, from coordinate 80,804,609 downwards.
CAGTTTTTTCAACTCTTATTTCTTCATTCTGTACTAGTTAACTATTTATTTCTTCCTTATGTTCCAAATCATTGACTTGAACCCTGGCTTCTTTCCCTTCACTATTGGTTTCATGTGGATTTTCTTTCATTTCATTTAGCCTAGGTTTCACTTTTTCCCTTATACATTTGCCATACTCAAGCATGTCTGTCAAGTCTGTGAGCATCTTTATCACCAATGTTTTTAACTATTCATCTGTTAGGTTAGCTATCTCTTTGTTGGTTAGTTCTTCCACTGGAACCTTGATCTATTCCCTCATTTGGGCCATACTTCTCTCTCTCCTCAACTTGACAGGCTCCTGTGTTTGCCTCTGTATTTTAGGTAGAGCTGTTGCACGTGTTACATTGTAAGTGGTGGAGCCTTAGTTATTTGTCAGTGCAAGATGACCCCTTTCACCACGTTGTGGCACTGTATGTGGAGGAGAGGGGTGAGAGGGAACAGTGCCTCTTGCTCAACACCGATGCCCTTTCCAGGCACTTCTCCCACTTCCTGTGTGGGACTGGTGCTTCTCTAGCTGTTGCCTTGGCCATAGTTCCCAGAGTAGGTGGATCTTGGATTTTCTAGGACTGTGGGTGCCCTTTAAATAAACAGACTTTGCTGAAAGACCAGCAGTTTCTTCCTCCACCCCAACCCCCACTGGTTTTCACTGTCAGAAGCAATGAGTCTTTATTTTCCCCAGTGTTAGAGCCATGAGCTGTACAGTCTGATCTGGGGCTCGGATCAATCCTCACGTGTCCCTCCCTGCCCTTTTTAATGTGTAACTCTGCTTTCCACTGACCAGCCACAGCCACTGTCATAGCTCCCACCACTGCCACTTCCACACCACATTCTCTCCACCCCAGCTCCACCCCTTCTACCTGTGTGGGTGAGTATTTCTTCTCTCCATATTTCTTTGTTGGACTTCCATGCAGCTTGATTTTCTGGAACTTCTGGTTGTCTCCAGTTTAGAGGTAATTGTATTCCTTCTTATTTGTAGAAGGAGATGCAGCCTGCCTACCTACACCTCCATCTTGGCCAGAAGTCTTAGTTGCCATTAAAAAAATGTCTAAAAATGTGACTTTTATGCTTTAAAATCTTTCTCTCAGTTATACACACATTTACTCACCTTCCTTTGTAAAGAACATCCTATTGCTCGCCTGCCTGCCATAGACAGGGGACCAAAGATCGAACACAACTACATGCATCAGATCTTTCACCTTGGCCTTATTTCCTATATACATGCATTGCTTCAAATGTTCTTAAAGTGGAACTTATCTTAAATTGACTGATTCCTAACATATTCTTCAAAGCTCTGATTGGACCAGAGAGAGCACTTCTGCTTCAAATGAGATGAGTCAAAGCCACTGACACGCATCAAACTCTGGCTTACTACTCTGGGCCTGCATTCTTAGCCTGAGGGCTCACTGAGAGAAAGGATCAGTGTTTATTCCACCCATTGTGTTCACGACCAGGTATATGTCTTGGCACAAAGACTATTCTCAACAACTACAGAGAAGGAGATACCTCAACACTAAACACATCACTACTTTACAAAGAGTACATGCAATGATGGAGGTGCATGCTTACTATTCTGGAAGCATGTCGTGATACCTGACAACTTATCTCCATGAGTGCCAGCTCTTGAATGGGAGTTGAAGATTGATCAGCAGCCTACCCACTGGGAAAAGTGGGAGGCATGTGCAAATACATGGATTGAGAAAAAACATGGTTATTTAGGGAATGGCAAGTGAGGGGGGGGTAGCAGGAAATGAGTTCAGGAAGGAATGGCAAGAAAAGATTTTAAAGAATTTTAGACTTTATATTCTAAAGGCAAAAAGAGTATCACTGATTGATTCTAAGTAAGGGAAAGACATTTTCATAATCTATTTTAGTTCTCATGAGACGTTGGATCCACTATGAGTTAAATAATTATTTTTTAATCATCAGTCATTCTTTGTTATATTTATGTACACCTGTTGATTCATTTAATATTTTAAATTTAAATTTAATTATTTTATTAAAATTAACTTTATTTAAAGATGAAGCTTTTTATTAGCCCCATACACAGAAAATCTGCGTCAATTTTCAGACGTATAAACACATGTTTTTAAAAAAATTCATTAGGTATTAGCTACTTAAAACATGATGAATTTTCTAGAATACTCTCAGGGCCTGAGTTATGCTTTGAAAAATTATAAATTAATTAGATTGTGGTGGGCTGGTTATATTTGGCACCTTGATCTCCACACATAATATAATTGTATTTGAAATGCTTCTTATTTTAATAAAGAATTTTGCAAATGCAATTTTTGAACAGAATTTTATTATAGTTTGGTGGTATCATTGTTATATACTTATCTCAGGCTGACTTTCTCCTTTCTCTCATTCAAATTTGTGAAGTTTTTTGAAAGGTGCAATTAATAGTGATAATAATTTTCTGGTTAAAGAAAGTTATTTGATTTTCTTGTCTCTTGGATTAGAATGGAAGCCTACGCTCTGAAAAAAGGAGCAACCCAATGGAACTGGTTAACATTTATGACTTTCACCAGGGCATGTACATATGTGATTATACTCAGTCGGATAATGAAAGTTCATGGACAGTCAGAGCTGTTGTCCAGGTGAAAACCATTGGTAAGTGAGATTTTGGTTTCAAGATTTAAGATTTGAACTCTAATTACACAATTAAAGTTATCTCCTGTGGTTCAGTAATTTTTTCCTTTTTTTGAAAAAAATAGAAGGTAGACATACAGTGTAGTCATGTAAAGCCTTGAATATTGGCAAATATCAGTTTTCTCATTAACCTAGATTCCAATCTCCAAGGAGGGCCTATTTCTGGATCATATTCAAGTTGTCACAAGTTGGGGTTTCCATGTATTGATCCTTGGTTTGTTTTTATAATAAATATAAAAAACAATGTTAATAATTCACACACAGAAATAAGGGACATCCATGTACCTATCACCAGCTTTAACACTGTTAACATTTTTTTCACATGCTTAAAAATCTTGCATTTCTTTTTAAGGAAACAGAACATTGCAGATATAGCTTGAGGCCTATACCATCATCTCTTCCCTCTTCTCCCTTCCTAGATATAGTCCAGTTTTATAGTGTATATCTCTTCTATGTATTCCTTTTTTTTAACATATGTATGTATCCATTAATAAAATAGAATATTATTTTATGTTATAAAATGTGATTTGTATTATAAACACGTGGTACTATTCTAAAGGATCATTTTTTCCATTTACACTTTCATCAGCAATTAATAGATTTCTATTATTCCTAAATAATATTTGGTGTCTTCAGGCTATTTTTTGGCTCGGTCAAGTGGGGTCTCTTTTCTTTATATTAATTTCCATTTCCATGAATACTAATGAAGTTGAGTGTGTTGTCATATGTTTATTGGCCCACTGGGTTTGTTCTTCTGAGGCTTTTCTTGGGTCATTCTTACTAGATTTACAAGTGTAAGCATGAATAAACTATGTCATGTTATTAATTTAATCATAGCCTAAGTCAAAGCATAATCAAGTCAGTCATTCATGTTTTTATTAAACAGCTACCGAATGGTTGACTTATCTCTTAGAAATATATTAATCAATTTTACGTCCCCTTCATTTATTGTGTGATACAGTCCACCTGGGCCACCCTGAAGCCAGTTCAGGAACACCTGCATATTCTTGGCCCTCACATTCTTTACTTCTTCAGATCTCAGCAATTTGAAGATTTATTAGATTGTTCCTTGTACCACTTGTTTCCGCCAAGTGATGTGTGATTATTCTTTTACTTAGGCATGATAAATTGGCCCATCAAATTTCCAGTGGCAGAATCTGCTTTTCTGTTTCCCAAAGGACTCCTTACAACATCTGTTGCATCTCTTTCAATCAAGCCTTGTCTGTCATCATTTTTGTCCTCCTCATTTACTCATTCATTCTTTCATTTATTCATTCTCAGATAGATATTTGTTGAAAATATTATATGTGTCACACATTGAGTGTGGTGCTAAGGATGTATGAGTAAGATTGAGTACCTGGACACTTCCTCTGATTTCCTAGCACTTAGCATTCTGTGGGGCAGACAGAGAAGGAACAGGTTATCACAATACAATGTAATAAGTGGAAAAAAGGTGGGGCCTATGGGGGGGCCCACCAAACCAAAACTTGGGTATACCAAGTCCAAGTAAGAATTGAGTGGTGAAAACAAATTTTTCCCATGACAGTAAGAGAGATGCTGTTCCAGACAAGGGATCAGCATAGCTAATGTCTGGAAAAGGAGTGAGCATGTGATACAGTCCAGAAAGAACATAGTCAGCTAAGGGTGAGTGTTTAGAAATAGGACTGGCATCACACTGTCCCAGGAAGTTTGACCTTGATCCAAGGAATAATAGGAAGCCATTGGGGTTTCTAAGCAGAAGGGTGTCATGAATAGATTTGTATTGGACATAGATAATTGTCTACTGAGTAAAAAATTGGGTTTTGGAGCAAGAATGGAGATGGGGAGAGAATTAGGAGGCTGCAGTGGTCAAGCAGGCAGTTACTGATGGTGGCCTAAACTGGAAGTCTCGGTGGAGATGGAAAGAAGTATATGAAATCAAGAAATATTTGGAAGGCACATATGAAAGGATTTTGGAATTGGGAATGAAGAAGAGGGGAAAGAATGGGTCTAGGAAGAAAGCTAGGTTTTAAGTTGGGCAACTAGGTGGGCTTTATGTAATTTACTGATAGAGGATAGAATAGCAAGGCACAGCACAGCATAACATAAGTTAGGTCTAATATAAGGCACAGGTGTGAGAGCAGCAGGTTTGATTCATGCTCTTAAATGAAGTCTCTCATTGCTCTTTAGGAATGGCTTTCTGGTACATAAATAGAACATAATGATGAATTTTATCTAGAAGATAAAAGAAAGAGGGGAGTCAAAAGTGGTTTAGTTTTCTGGCCTGGAAAAGTTGATAAATGATAGCACAATTTGATGAGACAGAAAAGTCTGAAAAAGAAGGTCTGAGGAAGAACTACAGGGTGGGGCAAACAAGTAGGTTTGCAGTTTTTCCTATGGAAAATCATACAATAATTAATAAGTAATAATATAAGAATAAACTCTGTATATCTCATACTGACAATAATAAATCTACTTTCACCCCTGAAAGGACTTTCATTTGTCCAAATCATGATGACAAGTAGGTATCTGGATAACCAGTCTGGAGATGCTTGACTGCAGAGGTGAATATGAGAGTGGCCAACAGATGCTTAATATGCAAGCAAAAGCCCTGAATGAAAATACCTAGGGAGTAAGTATAGAAAGAAAAGAGTCCAGAACTGAGGCCTAGAGAATTCCAACACTTGGAGAAGTGGGGAAGAGAAGATCCCCAAAAGAGATGGAATAGGGGTATGAGAACAAAGGAAAACTGTCCTAGGCACAGTGACTAATGTCTGAAGAAGTACAGAGTAATGTACTGACTCAAATGGTGAGACCTGAGAGCTAATCATTGGATCTGAAAAGGCAAAGGTCATTATTTACCTCATCAGGTGGGTGTCAGTGGAAGGGTGAGGAGAAGAGCAGTAGAGAAAGTGAAATTGGTGATGTAGGGACAGAGATCATTTCAAGAACCAAGGCCTTCTGTATAAAGGATGCCTAGAGAGTGAGCTGCACTACCAAGGGGAGAGTAGAGCAAAAGAGCACTAAGAGAGACTGGGAAAGGAACTGAGTGGAGGAGCCCACAGCACATAGAGAAGTGAGCAGAGGGGAGAGATGTGAGCAGGAGAATATGAAAACAAGAAAATGAAAGAGGAGAGGGTTCCAAAGAGGGTGTGGTCAATGTTGTTGAGAATAAAGTAGGTGTGAGGAGGTTTCTGGTAACTTTAGCCAAAGTAATTTCCATGGAGTGATGGGGGCAGAAATCAGATTCCACAGGAGGTGACAAAATGGAGGAAACATACACATCGCACTCGTTCAAGGATTTGCTGAAACAAAAAATGAGTGAAATAGAGATGTGAGGAGGAGGGTTTTCTTCTTCTTCTTTTTTTTTTTTTAAGACATAGAGACAGAGTATGTGTAAATGTTAATGGAAAGGAGAGAGAGAGAACCTTAAAGACAGGACAGAGATGTTGTAATTGAGAAAAGGAGATCCCTAAGAAGTAAGAGAGGACATCCAGAGTAAATGTGATTAGTTTTCCCTTATTAGGAGATGGAACATCTTCTAGAGGAAGTTTGACAGTGGAGGTACATTTGAAAGTTTGTGGCAGGAAGTTGAGAAATAAATGATTAGTAAAGGTCTGAACTCACCTTTATTTTGAGGCAAACCATGAATTTAAGAATGGAGGGGTGGACTACAGTTTGGCTGACTTGTTCATTTTCTCAGGTGGGTTATTCTTCATGTTGAATTTCTTAGCCAGATGACACCAACAAGTAATCTTGTGGGAGAGATGGGGATGGAGGCATAAGTCTGCAATGGATGAGCAGGGGTGGTATGGAAGAAAATGCACCTAGGCAGATATGGATTTATCAAAAACTAATGGTGTTTTTTAATTGTAAAGTTGGTTATTCACATAATCTTTTTATTTATTTATTTGTTTGTTTGTTTGTTTATTTATTTATTTATTTTTGGAGAGAGGGCAAAGGAGAAAGAGAGGGAGAGAAACATCGCTATATGGTTGCCTCTCACGTGCCCCCAACTGGGGACCTGACATGCAACCTAGTCATGTGTGCTAACTGGGAATCGAACTGGCAAAAAAACTAATGTTTTGCCAGCACCTGCACAGTCACTTTTGGAAGCTTGCATTTCACATTAAAACCTGAGTTTCTAGACTTATGAAATATGAATAAAATTTAAAGAGGCACCCCCAAAACACAGAGATCTAAGTGTGCCCATGCTTTCATATCTTTAGCAAGCAGGCTTTCAGATCTCCCAGTGCAAATCATGATTTTCTTTTCCATCTTCCAGGGAAGGACACAACACTCAAACCAGATATCCTGGAACCTGTCAAGGACATCCTGGAAATAGAAATTGGTAAGGTGGCCTGAATTATCAACCTTGGAAGCAAGTCTAAGTGTGATATAAGAAAAAGAAAATTAAGTTCAAGTCAAATAAAATCGGGGGTGAATTTTGACTCAGCCATTGATTTGTGTTGTGACCTTATTAAGTCACTTAATCTTTCTAAGACTCAGGTTCTTTGCTTTTTTTCTTTTTTTAACAATTGTATTTATTTATTTATTTATTTGTTTATTTATTTATTTTTTTAGAGAGAGGAGAAAGAGAGGGAGAGAAATATCACTGTGTGGTTGCCTCTCACACACCCTCAGCTGGGGACCTGATATGAAACCTAGTCATGTGCCCTGACTGGGAATCGAACCAGCGACACTTGGTTCACAGGCTGATGCGTAATCCACTGAGCCACAGCAGCCAGGGTTCTAAGGCTCAGTTTTTAAATTTGTAAATAGGCAAAATAAAACTGACCTCACAAGGTTACATTGAGAGATATAGGATAATATATTAGGTGACTGGTGCATTTGACATAGTTGGTTTTAAATTTGTTCTTACCCCAGGATCAGGTGGTTACAAAAAGTAAGTCCATGGGCTAGATTGTCTATACATTTAACCAAATTACCAACTTGAGTATAATTAACCTTTAAAAATATGGTATTTGGTTTGGTCTTTAAGTTAATTATAGGGGAATGATATAACCCCTGTTCAATTAATTTATTTTCCGAAGAAGTGTCTTCTTTTGAGTAGGAGGGCAAAGTGACTTTCCTATGGTCCCCTCTTATTTTGTCAACTTAAATAAAATTTACATAGTAGCAAAAATATTAATAAGAACTGCATTATTAAAAATCCAGTACTGGTTGTTTCAATAAAATAAGAGTTCTTTTGAACGTGAAATTATTTATGAAAGAAATGTGAAAATAGATATTATTGTAAAAGACCGCTAGGTGGCGGTATCAGTATACCCTGATTATAGAAATAGCAAAATGGCAACAACACAAGAATGGAAGTAGGAAAAAAGAAAAAAATAATAATTAAAAAATAACAGTTACATATAATGTCTGTGAATTTTAAAGTATTACTAGGGGAAAAACATTATTAAATTGTAAAGATGAGTTTTCAAATAGAGTCCCTAAACGTTTCATGTTTAAAATATTAAGTTTGAGGCAGAGCATATCTGGATATCCCTTATAAAAAAATGGGGGAAAAGAAAGTAGTCTGATAAAATACAGGCACATCCACAGTACATTGTCCAAAAAGCATCTGAATGTCTAAATAATTTCTTATTTAAACTATATGCTACATTAAGCTCATGACTTTTTACTTCATATGCAAATATTGGTTAGAAAAAATGTTCTTTACTGACACACCTTGTACTGCAACAACAGTGTTGGAAGACCAAGCTGGTTACTGAACTTTCATATTTTCCTGGTGTATATTCTGAAAACTTAGTGCTATGACCATACCAATCTTCATTTTAAGAATATATAGTCACATATTTGAGATCTAAGTATTGTCCACTAGAGACTAACAAACATGGTTTCATTTGTTTCTGAATGAGAAACAGGTAGACATTTGAGAATTTCTGGCACAACTGTTTTACCTGCAGACTTCTCGTACAAGAGAACAGTCTTCAGGTGGAGTCTTTCTCCTGCAAAGGACAAAACATTCTCATGTCCTTCCTTTCTCTTTTCTATGGCCCCTTCATTTTCAGGAAAGCCTTTGACTCTATCCTGCAAAGCACGATTTGGCTTTGAAAAGAACTTTACAACTGTGATAAGATGGTACAGCAAAGATTCTGACCAGGCGTTGGAAATCCCAACAACTGAGGTGAGAAGGTAAGAAGAAAATGAGAAGACAACATACTTTACAACCCATAGTAAGTGCTTTCACCTTTGGAAACCTCTAAAATGTGCACACACAGGTGAGCATACACACACGCACACACACACACACACAGTCACACACAATTGATGGTGTAGCCATGCGCACCACCTCATAGTGAAAATGAAAGTACAAAAGTACATGTTAATTTTAAACATGGAAGCCAAATTCAGTTTCTGACAGAGCCATAAAATGAAATATTTAAGTTGTTTTAACGCTCAATTTGTAGCAACAGTTTGATGTGGCTGCTTTAAACATCAAGCCAACAAGGGAATAAGTGCAACAGCACAGTGCTTGAATAGAAGCAGCATGTCCAACAAATAAGGAAGAATGCTGCCCACCATCCCCACTCTAATTCTCCATTTTCCCCCATGCCATCTACTCAGACTATCCAAATCTGCAGAGTCATTAACAGTCCAGGAAGTATGAAATGAGGAAATGGTACAAGGATAAGGAGTCAGACCAAAACTTAGTTTAAGCAATGCAACCTGGGAAAGGAGACTCAGTAGTGGCATCTGTCTTCAAGTGCTTGGAAGCTGTTATGTTTTATGAGACACTACACTGTTGCTAGACTACTGCTCTCAAAAGCATAGAACCCAGAGTAGTGGCCAGAATTTACTGAGAAGACAATTTGGCTTGATAAAATGGAAAATTCTAGCCATTCAGATCTATCCAACGCCTCACAAAGCTGGACTCTGGTCCATGGAGGGTTAAGGGCTTGGATTCAACCTGTTAGGCACGCCACTAAAAGTATAATTCCTCATCTTTCTAAGATCTGTTCCAAAGTAATGGTCCATGGATAAAGCACCTTTCTGATTTTTAAAATATTTTAATAAACAAATATAATATCATTTTGAAAGAATACAACACTACAAAAAATAAAGGACAGATTTTGGGAACAGTAATAAAATTTAGCAGGAACTTCTAAAACAAGGAAAGTCATTGGGTCATCTATGAAGCTGACATTGATTGCATAAAAATTCCAAGTAATCAGTATCACAAAGAGAGTATGTTCTGACTTCACACACTCTTGGGTATGAATCTCTGTTTTCCACCTATTGGAAATATGATCCTGTGAGCCTCCATCATGCCATCTACAATCCACTTTGCAAGGTCTTTGTAAGGAGTGTGTACAGTAGAGATGATACGCTTATCACATCCTCTGGCAGGTAAAAAGCATTCTGTGAAAAAGAGTTGGTATTTAGGCTCCAAGCGATACAGCCTAATGCATTAGTCACATAAATAATACTCCTTAACACAAGAACAGACTAGAGATTGGCAATATTAGAAAACTCAGATTGTGAATAAATGCCAAGACTCCCACTTCCTGGATGGGGTATAATGGCACAGGTCCAAGAATCAAGCTGCCACACCCCAGTAGTGTGAACTTAGAGCCGCCTTCTGTGCCTGGTCTTCATGCTAACCAAGTTATAATAATCAATCATGCCTTTCTTTATCTTGTGGAGTTTCTGTGAGGGGTTAAATGGAAAAGACCCAATACCCCTCATTTTTTGCTCAGAAGACAGCCTGATACATAGTGAATCGTCTGTAGAAGTTAGTCACTTTAATTATTATTCTTAAATCATTGCTGGAATCTGTTCTCAGGGGAAATTCTTAGAGTAAGAAAAGTCAGCTGAGACCCACAAATAATTTGTACCTTAGTTCTTAGAACAATGTTTAACAGATTCAATATTATTTTTTTAAAAAGCTCTTTCAAACTACATTATATTCTTTTGGTGTCTCCTATTGTGTGATCCCATGGCTCTTCAGAAAGCCAGACAATTAGCTGTTTACATGAGTTTCAGACTCTGCAAATAGGTATCACTTTATCTACTGAACTGGTGTGATATTTTTTCTCCTTTCCTAGTGTTAAAGCCACCAACAACGGTGAAGTCATTGAGTGTGTTGTCCACTTGAAAGAAGTTACTCAGAGTGATCTTCACAAGACATTCATTTGCTTTGCCCAGAACTCCATTGGGAATACTACCCAATTCATCCATCTGAAGGAAAAGAAAAGAGGTAAACCTAAAACATTGCTGCAGAATACAGACAACTGTTTATCTGAGGGGAGAGAAATTTTCTTAAATAAAAATGATGATGTTATTGAATAAAAATGGAGGTTCGGCTAAACAATCTGGGAACTCCCCATCTCAAAGCTCATCTCTTCTGTAAAACCCAGACAAAACCCAGCTGTCCTCAGCAAAACCAAAATAAAAGGCAGTCCCCAGAGTTACTGCTCCATTTTAAAGTATCGTCCTTTGGAGCCCGAGGAAGCTGCTAAGTGGTCCTTCAGGTAGCTTAGCTTGTTCCCAGCTGCTGTCCAGCTTCAGGCTCTCTCCTGGAGGCTGTGTGTGGAGCTGGCATGGCCATGGCTATGGCCATGTGGCTGCTAAGACTGAAAGTTTCTATGCTCTCAAGCCAGAGACCATGTGACTGCACCAGAGAATGCTCCACCAGCTCAGGATGAGAGAGAGAGAGAGAGAGAGAGAGAGAGAGAGAGAGAGAGAGAGAGAGAGAGAGAGAGAGAGAGAGAGAGAGAGAGGGAGAGAGAGGGAGAGACTGCCTCCTGGAGGCCATGGGCCACATGACTGCTGAAACCACATGGCTCATAGAGAAGATAGGCCAGTACACCACCCAAGTTCAGGTCCTGAGCAGCAAGTGATGAGCAAGAGAATGTTTCTTGTTCCTCTGGGTTTATATTAGCTTTGGGTGGGGGACTGGCCAGGTGCTTTCTCAGAATGACCAATTAACTTCTCAAACTTTTGCATATTTTGGATAAATACACCTCCCATCCAGTCCCTTCTTTTCCCAGGCTGGAGTGACAGGCTTCTTTAGTCCAGCACCTACCCCTGCCACCATTATAATTTCTATTGCTCATGTGCCTGCCTTCCCCTAGTCGCACTCCAATGTGGTACTGAAAGTGGAAAGGAGGTTTCTTTCCTCCATTCAATTATCTTGCTAGCTTTACATGTGCTCAATGTAAGAATCTCTCCCTACCACCATCATGGCTATGAAGGACACTCCTGTGGCACTTCATCAGCTTTGCATCTCCCATGCCCTACTCTCTGTATGCAGCGAGTTGCCCACACCAGGCCCCCTAGCAGAGAGCAACCAAACAAAAAACCTGAATAAAAGGAAACCCCACACAGCCTCTCAGGTAGTGGCGAGGGCAGTCTCAGTGGGAGGGGCAGGGCATCTGCAGCCAGTAGCAGGACCTCTGCACCAGGGGCGTGGAACGCTAGGTGTCTGCAAGGCACATGCTTGGTTACCTGGGCAATACTGCCTCATGCCTGTGGCACCTGACACTGTGCTGCGGAACTCAATGTCCTCACTGTGATCCCAGGCACTTTCAAATCTCCTACCTCTTTCCCCAGTCCCCAAGGAGTGTGCCTTGGTACACAAGTGACTCTTAGGTCCCATTCCATAGCCTAGCTCTGTCTTTCCCTATGACACCTCCCGTTTCTCACCCTCAGCCCCCTCCCAGAGGTCTGGCTATTTATCAGTATCAATGATGATAGCAATTAATATTTATCATATAAAACAATGTTCTAGGCACTTTGCTGTATTAACTCATTTAATACCTTGACCAAGGCCACACACAGCTATTAAGTTTCATATCAGTGATCCAGAGATGGCTCTCTTAACCAGTATTTTGTGTACTGGGGCTGTGTCAGAATAGCCTGTTGTTCATGCATTCACTCATTCATTATACAAATACCTGTGCATGCTCTATGCCACAGGTATTGTGCTAGGACATAAGTCCCTTTCCTATTTTTCTTTCCTGGCTTCAAAATACAAAAACATGATGGTTAGGTATTGGAGAGTGGAAGTGTGAAAATGTAATTTTGCTCACCGTCCAGAAGTGTATATGTATATTACAATTCATAACTTTTTAAAGCTGGAGTGGGTATTCCTAGTAAGAAATAGTTTTTAATTTTTTAAAGAGGATACTCGGAGATGAAGTTGATATCACTCATTTATTCAATTAATAAATGATTTTAGGACAGGCGATTGTGAAAGCCCATGAGATAAATAAGACAAAATTTGTGCCTGGTCCCCAGTGGATTCTCTGTGAAGGTTTTGTTTCATGAGTTAGGTGCTATGGAGAGTGAAAAAGTGAGCCAGATATAGCTCCTGGCCTCTGGAAGATAAGACTTCAGTAGGGAGAATAATACACAAAAATAATTTATAATATACAATGAGATGGGTGCAAATGTGTTGTGTAGAAGTTTATGGGGAAAGTGAATAGAAATGGTTGTGATCAGTTTTCTAGGTCATGCTGATCAGGAACTTCCTAACCCCCCCAGCCTCTCTCCAGTTCATTGTAAGATAGTTCCCTCAACATTTTCACATTCAAGAGAAATGCTTCCACTAGCAGTGATATTGGTAAAATAATGGGATCAGAAAATTCTCTGGGTGAGCCCACAGCATTGGCCTGAATAAGGTCTTGCCACAGGAATGTGGCTCTGCATTTGCTCATATTTGCCATGTTTTCCCCAGTGGTGCTCCTGTACATCTTACTCGGCACCATCATGATGCTAACAGGCATGCTGATGGCAGGTACTCTCCTCTTCATGTACTGGATTGAAATAGTGCTGCTGTGCCGAACCTACCAGAATAAGGATGAGACGCTCAAGGGTAAGGTGACTCCAGCTTGTGTCTGACTTTTTTTTTGAGAGCTGACTTAGACAGGGGAGCCCCCAAAATGGATAATCCCTGATGGATAAGGTCATGCTCCTTAGGCTTTAAGAATTCCTCCAGCTCTGATGGTACACACTTGGGAAAGCTGGAAGAAGGTAGAGAAAGTCCCTTTTTGTTCCAGTTACCAGGAATCTTGCCAATGATACTATTGTTAGACATATTGGACTTGAAAATAATCTCACTGCTAACCAAATTAAAGCAATGTGGTAAATGACTTAACACCTCTGTGCCTTAGTTTCCCCATTGATAAAATGGAATTATAACCACAATTTCAATCTCAATGAATCCTGTGAGAGCTCATTGGGTTAAGACATCTTAAGCTTTTAGAATTTCAGGCCAAGGTGGAGGCATAGGTAGACATGCTTCACCTCCCTCCACAACCATAAGAAGGAATACAACTACCTCAAAACTAAAAAAAAAACCAGAACTACCAGAAATCGAACTGCATGGAAGAACAGCAAAAAAAGATATAAAGAAGTAATACTCATCCAGGTAGGTAGGAGGGGTGGTGCCAGGACAGAGAGGATGTGGTGTGGTGGCAGTGGTGGTGGCAGCGAAGGTGATGGGGGCAGAGTCAAGACAGTGGCTGTGGCTGGCTGGCAAAGAGCACAGTCACACATTATAAAAGTTGGGGGGGACACCTGGAGAGTGAGCCCAGTCCCAGGCCAGACAGACCATGCATTTCATGGTTCTAACACTGGGGAAAATAAAGCCTCATTGTTTCTGACTGTGAAAACCAGTTGAGGTTGGGGCAGCAGAAGAAACTGCCAGTATTTCAGTAGAGTCTGTTTTTTTAGAGGGCTCCCATGGTCTTAGAATGTATGCAAACCCACCCACCCTGGGAACCACAACCAGGGCAACAGCTAGAGGGGAACCAGTCCCATACAGGAAGTGGGAAAAGTGCCTGGGAAAGGGGAAAGTGCTGAGCAAACAGCATTGTTCCTCTCAGACCCCTCTCCCACATACAACACCACAATATGGTGAAAGGGATTGCCTTGCACTGACAAATACCTAAGGCTCTGCCCCTTACAACATAACAGCTGTGACAGCTCTACCTAAAACACATATGCAAATACAAGAGCCTGTCAAGTTAAAGAGATAGAGAAGTATGACCCAAAAGAGGGAACAGGTCAAGGTTCCAGTGGGAGAACTAAGCAATTAGGAGATAGCCAACCTAGCAGGTGCAGAGTTCAAAACACTGGTGATAATCATGCTCACAAAGTTGACAGACATGCTTGAGTATGGCAAACACATAAGGGAAGAAGTGAAGGCTATGCTAAATGAAACAGAGGAAAATCCACACAAAACTAGTGGTGAAGGGAAGGAAACCGGGGTTCAAATTAATGATTTGGAACATAAGAAAGAAATACCAGTCAAGCAGTACAGAATGAAGAAAAAAAATTGAAAAAAAATAAGGAAAGGCTTAGGAAACTCTGGGACTACTTTAAATGTACCAACATCTGAATTATAGGGGAGCCAGAATGAGAAGAGGAAGAGCAAGAAATTGAAAACTTATGTGAAAAAAATAATGAAGGAGAACTTCCCAAATTTGGCAGAAGGAATAGACATACAAGTCCAAGAAGCACAGAGAGTCCCAAACAAACTGGACCCAAAGAGGACTACCACAAGATACATCATAATTTAATTTACAAAGGTTAAAGATAAAGAATCTTAAAAGCAACAAAAAAAGAGAAGAAAGTTATTTACAAAGGAGTTCCTATAAGATTATCAGCAGATTTCTCAAAAGAAACTTTGCAGGAAAGAAAGTACTGTTAAGAAGTATTCAAAGTGATGAAAAGCAAGGAACTACAATCAAGATTCCGAAGAGGACATACAGAAGGTCCATAGACACATGAAAAATGCTCAACATCATTAGCCATCAGAGAGATGCAAATAAAAACCACAATGAGATACCACTTTACACCTGTCAGATTGGCCATCATCAACAAATCAACAAGCAACAAATGCTGGCGAGGATGTGGAGAAACGGGAACCCTAGTGCACTGTTGGTGGGAATGCAGACTGGTGCAGCCACTATGGAAAACAGTATGGAATTATCTCAAAAAACTAAAGATGGAACTGCCTTTTGAACCAGCGATTCCACTGCTAGGATTATACCCGAAAAATCTTAAAACACTAATTCAAAAGAACCTATGCACCCCTATGTTCATAGCAGCCCTGTTTACAATAGCTAAGTGCTGGAAACAGTCTAAGTGCCCATCTATAGATGAGTGGATCAGAAAACTGGTACATTTACACAATGGAATACTATGCAGCAGAGAGAAAGAAGGAACTCCTGCCATTTGCGACAACATGGATGGAACTAGAATTATGCTTAGTGAAATAAGCCAGGCAAAGAAATAGAAATACCATATGATATCACCTATACAGGAAACTAAAGAACAACATAAACAAATGAACTAAATAGGACAAGGAGCAGAATAACAGTCAATAGGGGTGAGGGGGGAGGAAGAGAAGGGGGATAAGTAAGGGAAGGGTTTAGTCAAGGAAGTGTATAAATGACTCATGGATATGGACAATGGGGAGGGATGTGATTGTGGGAGAAGAGCTGGGCTGGGTAGGGACAAGCAATCGGAGAAAAATGGGACAACTGTAATTGAAAAACCAAAAAGTAAAATTTAAAAAAAAAAGAGAGAGATTACTCTATCCTGAAAAGCTCTCATTTAGATTGAAAGGACAGATCAAGTGCTTCCCACGCAAGGTAAATCTACAAGAATACATCATCACCATGCCATTATTATATAAAATGTTAAAGGAACTTATTTAAGAAAAATAAGAAGATCAAAACTATGAACATTAAAATGACAATAAACTCACAACTATAAGCAACAGTATCTAAAAAATAAAAACTAAACAAACTAAGCAAACAAAACAGAAATAAAGTCATAGGTATGGCAATCATTTAGAGGGTTGTCAGCTGTGAGGGGGAAAGGGGAGAATTGGGGAAATGGTGTAGGGATTAAGAAGCATAATTGGTAGGTACAAAATAGACAGGGAATGTTAAAAATAGAATAGGAAAGGGTGAAGCCAAAGAACTTACACACACACCCATGGACATGAACTAACAGGGGTATTGCTGGAGGGAAGGGGAGTACCAGGCAAATGAGGACGAAGGGGGAAGTTTGGGACAACTGTAACGGAATAATCAATAAAAACAGACATCTTAAACTTTTAGAACAGCATCTAGCACATAGTGAACACTTAGTACTATTATTGAGTACTGAGTGCTTGCCAATCATGTGTATTGGCTACTTGAATTGCCATAGCAATCCTACAAGCCAGAAAGAGAGAACTGAAGTCACATGCCCCAAAACTGAACTGCTAGGCAATGTTCGAACTTGGGACTTGGACCCAAGCAGTTTGACTTAGAGCCCACATTAATTCCGACATTGGTCAGCCTAATCTATAAAATGAGGGACTTGAAGTTGGTGGAAACGTCCTAAAAAGTGTGAAGTTCTGTAAGATACAAATACCAT
Organism: Furipterus horrens; assembly: GCF_987537825.1. NCBI lineage: Eukaryota > Metazoa > Chordata > Mammalia > Chiroptera > Furipteridae > Furipterus > Furipterus horrens. The sequence goes on along the minus strand of NW_028327176.1, from coordinate 80,787,536 downwards.
ACTATTAATGAAGTGTTCGTCAATTTTCCAGAAGAACTGCTTCTGAGTTTTTCTAGTCTTGGAATCCCCTGAGGTTAGAATGCTTGCAGTTTTAGCAAATAATTTTGTTTCTTGGAAAGAGCAGAAGCCTCTCTGCTGAACTCTGGAGCTAATTTCTTATCTGACAGGGCCCTCTATACAATGCTTCTCTCACACTAGGAACTCAGTGAGACCTGTCATATCTTTGGGGAAATGAGAGTCAAGAAATGCACCAATCACACCTTTCTTTAGACCAATTGAGAATACGTACTAGAAATCCTAAAGCCAACAGTGTTCTTGAGATTGTTTTTTAAGTTAGCCTTTATGAATTAAGCCGATTATCTAATCAATGTCTTAATTGCTTTCCTGGACAACTTCATACTTCTTTTACTAAAATGCTATTTATCTTAAGATTCTAGAGCTGGCACAGAAGAGTCAAATCAACTGTGAAACATTTAAATATGCCCTTTCTCTTTTTACTTTGCACTGACACTTCAATAATCTGATGGGGGCAGTACCATTTTTCAAGCACAATCATCCAATGCCCCTCTCTGACCAATCTAATGTCATTCAGGAAAACAACTGTTTCCATTAATGTTGATGATGAATACACAAAAGTTCAGAGAGACATAGAATTGTCACAAGTTTGGAGGACCTAGCAAGTTGTCTAATAGTTGCTCTCTAATTTTATTGCCAAAGAAATATAATGTTTTCAGATTACAGAAAAATCCTAGTTGCTGGACTGTCCCATGGATATGAAAGGAACTGAGGTAGCTATGGTGTGTTAAATATTTAAAGTGTGCAGCCTTTATCTTCTGGCCACACCCATGAGTGTCCTCTTTTCCATCTGGGTAACCAGTACCTCCCTACAATAGCCTCCTGGGTCTCAGCTCCTTGGTACCTTCCTTTCTTGGCTCCAAATCTCCTCCATTCTCCATTCTTTTTCTATTTCTGGCACTTCCATCCACTAGGTCTCTTCTTAGGTCCACATTGAACAAGTGTGCTTCTAACTTGCACCAGCAGCTGGTGCTATTACTATTTAGTAACAATACTATTTACTGGGCAGTGTGCAAAGTGCTGGAATATGAGCAAGGTGTGTCTAATCCCAAAGCCCGTGAGTTAACTTTAGATGTTTTCTACCACTTTCAATTAATTCTTTAGCACATTCCTATAATCAATGTTCATTTCTAATTATTTAGTCCATTGAAGCATATGAGACCAAAAAACATCCTGAAACAAGCATCATAAATATAGAGTCCTGTTTAGAAGGGAAGGTAAAGGATATTTATCTGGTGCCTGCTATGACCCAAACACCAAGCTTGTCATATACATGATCTCATGCAACCCTGAAAGCAGCTTGCTGAGAAGTTATCATTGCCCCATTTTACACATGGCATTCAAGCCAAGACGTATGTGCCATCAGCTCTCTTAATGTGCAAGGTGCAGGGCATCAGCAGTGCTTTGCTTGCTGGATATCATGCATTGATGGAGTACTTTTCTTTGATGTGAAACTAATGAGACGGCAACACTGCAGATGCACGTAAGGCTCAGAGGAACTCTTGAGTGTGTGTGATTTATCACAGAAGGCCCCAGCTGTTGGATCTGACATCAGCTGGAACTGTAGGAGTGCTCTAGAAATCAGAATTTGATTCTAATTTCTGGGAAGACAGTAAATACTACTTAACTGTGATTTTGAAATGGACTCAGCTGTTGCTTCTAATTTTTTAAAATCCATGCAGTAATGATCCCAATTCTTTAATTCCTACCCATTTATCATAGGTTTCAAGCATACATAGATATACCTATGTATATAGTAAAACATCTGTAAATGGCTTATGTTTTTTATCATTCCTTTTCTTCAGATAAAAAGGAATTTGATGCTTTTATCTCTTATGCAAAATGGAGCTCTTTTGAGAGTGAAGCCACTTCATCTGTGAGTGAGGAAAACTTGGCTGTGAATCTATTTCCTGAAGTTTTGGAAAACAAATATGGATACACCTTGTGTTTACCTGAAAGAGATGTGGCTCCAGGAGGAGGTAAGTCCTGCATGCCAAGAAAAAATATAGAACAAAAGGGCCAGTTAAATGCAAGTATTCTCTAAGTTTTTCTGTCACTGTTTCTATTGGGATATACATTTTCTAGAAGGTTTCATGAGCTTAAAACTTTATTAGCAACAACATAGAAAAATATGTATTGCAGAGACATGTTCCATCACTTAAAAATATCCATCTCCAGAAGAAAAAATAATATCAGGCCATAGGGAAAGCTTTCAGAACAAAGATGCCTTTCTTGGCTCTTCAGCAGGAAGTCATCTGTCCTTCCAAACTGTGGTCCCCTGCTTTCTGTGACTCTTCCAGACACAAGCCTCAACACTGAATCAAGCAGGCTCCTTGAGCCTGGACCCAGGCCTGGCCTTGCATCAGAGGTGCAGATCTCACCCACTCTTGCTCACCTCCCGTGCCTCCACTACTTCACATACCCTACCAAAGAGCCTGAACCTTCCATTGCTCTCTGTTTTCCCAGACTACCTTGTTACAACAAACTTTGCTCCTAGGGGAATTGATCATTAGAGGAGACAGAATACAAGGGAAGAACTGTAAAATTGAAAGTCACTAGGCATTAGAAGATATCTTCAACTGTTGGTAAAGTTGATATAGCAAATGTGCTATAGTCAACCATGTTCCTTTCCTCCTTCCATAAGAGTGTCCATGGCAAGAAACTTCTGGGCAAATCTGAAACAGTCAGGATTATTGTGACTCAAGGTTTGACAGTAACAGTTGCAATTAATGAAATTCTTTATTTCCAGTGTACGCAGAAGATATTGTGAGCATTATCAAGAAAAGTAGAAGAGGAATATTTATCTTAAGCCCCAGCTATGTCAATGGACCCAGTGTCTTTGAACTAGAAGCAGCAGTGAATCTTGCCTTGGAGGATCAAACACTGAAACTCATTTTAATTAAATTCTGTTCCTTCCAAGAGCCAGTGTCTCTCCCTCATCTTGTGAGAAAAGCTCTCCGGGTTTTGCCCACAGTCACTTGGAGAGGCTTAAAATCAGTGCCTTCCAATTCCAGGTTCTGGACGCAAATGCGCTACCACATGCCTGTGAAAAACTCTAAAGGATTCACATGGAACCATCTCAGAATTATCTCAAGGGTTTTTTTCAATGGAAAGACTCTGTAAAACAGAAACCATTTAGAGGAGCTCCTGTGAGAACATGGCAGCAGCTGGATTATCTGCCTGGACTTTTGATGTATACAAATGAACCATATGCAAATTAACCTGGTCCCAGCCTCTCCCATGGAATTAAAATGGACTTTGCTCATTCCCAGAAGAAATGTTGATGGACCTAGCATGATGTATTGACTGGCCTGGTGGGGGAAAAGCAGGGAGATGTAAATGACCTGCTGAATGTGTTGATGGGTAAACTTCCCCTAACTGAATGTATGTTTGGAAAGGTGTAGAGATGGCACCTGCGGGCATAGAGGCAGGTGATTCCTATGGGCCTGCATGGGTGACTGGGAGTCTCCATTTCCCCTTCCCCCTTTTTCCTTCCCCCAATTCCCTTGCTCCTATGGGCACTTGAGTTGGTCCAGGAGTTTCTTTTCCTCTCCAACCCCCTTCCCCCTCTTCCCTCAATAAAACTGGTGTAAAATCTTAGACTGTTCTCTGGGTGATTTCTCAGAGCAAGGCTACCAGCCCAGGGAATGGGAAGCTGGGCCCTGAACCACCTCTCTCCAATCCTGATGAGCAGAGATGTTGATGAACATATAGCATAGATCTGGCTGATCTAAAATGTGTTCTGCCAGCCCTGAGTGAGTGTAACAGGCACTGGAATGTCACTGAAGCTGTGGTTAGGGCCTCTGATTTCCCAGACCGGACAGACACTTGCACACATTCAGCATAAACCTCCCTAAGACCCTCTTAGTGGTCAACAGAATCAGCAGATGCATCCACTTTTACTTTGTGACTATGGACTATCATGTCTATTATGTATTGTACATGTACATTTATATATATTTGCAACAAAAATATTATTTTATTAGAAATAATTGATTTAAACTTTGCCAAAACTTCACTGTAAGGAAGATAGTTCTCAGTCCTTGTTCAACTATTAACTCTGGAGCATAGAAAACAAGCAGGAAAGGCAGAGACCAGAGAATGAGGGGTACAGAAGGCCATAGTTGGTCTTTACTGTGTTCTTGTGGGAAGTAACAGCTCTGGGCAGATGAATTGGAGGAAGGGACCTTTTCCATTGGGCTGATGCAGCCCTGTGCCAGTACACAAGGCTTGAGGAGCAGAGTAGGGATATTTTCTACTTCTCCTTGCCTCCTAGGCCTTTGTGCAGGGCCTGAAGAACAAAATCTTGCTCTGGGAAGATGGAACTAGGGACCGTCTAGGCCAAAATGAAGACCAATGAATGGACTAGCAGCTGCATATGAAGTGGAAAGTCAGTGTCAAGAGTTAACAGCCAAGATAAGAGTCTGAGAAACAAGTTTATGCACTGGTTAAAAGACAGCAAGAATAACGCTTGAACAGAGCTTCTCTCTGAGCCATTTGCCCATTGAGGTTGACATTTCTTATATGTGCTTCCTGACTTATAAATTCAGCTGAAGTCCTCCTAGATAATGGGTGATTTTCTGGAAGACTAAGTAGTTGTTCCTGATAGACAAGATTTTCATTCTCATAAGTTTGTTTTCCTTCTGAGAGTTCAAGTAGTGTTCTAGTCACATATAAATGTAAAACTTTCATGCTCTCTCCTCCTTGATGGAATGGGATGATTCATGAGTGATAAAAAAAAGCAACTTCTGGACTCATTCACATGTAATGTGTCACATCTACTGTATAAATGTGATCCAGGTTTGGAGTGGCTAAAATTCATTGTCAGCTGGCCACTTATTGGAGCCTGTATGAAATGCTCTGAAGTTCTTTTTCCAAAGAGGAGCCCACATCATAAAAACCATTGTGGCTTTGGCATCAAGTAGCATCCTTATTGGGAATTCCAGTGATAAAGTTAAAGATGAGTTAAAGGCTATATATTATTTCTGCAGGAAATTTCTTGTGGGAAGGCTCATTGTAGGGTCTTGGTGGGAAGAACCCACACTGTCATTGTGACTTTGTCTTATGAGAATGGCCAGAATCCCTAGTTTTCTTACCAAAAAACTCTCTGGGACCTAAGATTCCGATGTATCTTATGGTCAGTCTATCTAGGTTTATTTTATCCTAAAATAAATATTGGTCCAGAGTTCTGTTCTGAGCTTAACAGAAACTCAAACTGAGCTTCCGGTTTGTATATACACACACAAAAAAACTATCTTGGTCTAACATTTACAGAATACACTCTTTCTGAATTAGTAGATACACTGAAGATGACAAATCAACCTTCAGTACAGAGGTTTATTTATATTTTTTACATGTAAATTAATGAAAACAAAGTGGACAACCAAAATAAATTTTCTATATATAGGAGGATAACGGTAATTAAGCAATTAAATTCAGTGAGTACAATGAGAAAAGAGTATTATTTTTCCACAAGCTCTTTTAAATAAGGCGGTGCTATATTCTGGTTCTTGGCTTACACTTGTTTTCAAGTATAATTTTCATAGACCAAGTGAATTACTCACTCTGACAATGTGTTCTATTTTGGATTATGGTCACCCTACCTCTAATGTATACTCTGGAGTACTCCTTACTGACCCTGGATGGTATCTCACAGAAAGCAGATTTCACAGCTCTCTTGGTCTCTTCTGCACTTTAATACCTATATTTACTATCTTTATTATTTTCAGGTCAGTTACAAGTAAGGTGGAATGAGCATAAACTCCCTAATCTTCTCTACTTATTATAGTTGTAAAACTTGGAAAAAAGCACAGAAAATTAGTTTGAGCACACTGAAAAGTAAATAGAAGCAGGAAGATTGGAGAAGCCAAGAATTAAAAGTCACATGATTTTAATTTTCTCCAACATCTTCTGGCTTAGACTTGGTGCAGTCTGAAATCCAGAAGTGGACATTTATTAAAACAGAGAGTTCTAAAAGTCCTCTAATTTTGCCTTGAAGACTGGGAATAAAGTTTCTTATCACTCCCACATTTTCCCTCTCTCTGCTCTTTTGTTTCCCAGCCCCTGTGCAATTCTGTGATGGTGGCAGTTGTACCAGCAAAAACTCAAGGGCCTATATCTGTGAGGAAGGCAAATTGTCCATTGTAATGAAAGGAGCTGTGGTCTCAAAAGAGTGTGACGAATCTCTATTCATTTTTTTTCTCTCTATCCTCTTATCATTTGCCTGTGGAGATGGAAGTGGTTGTGGAAAGTGCACTTCAAAGTGGGGTATATAAAGCACCAACACACCGGCTGGAGAAATTCCAAGGGAAGGCTATGAAGCTTATGAAACCAGAAAGTACCATGGAGATTGCAGACAAAGGGAAGCTCAGGAAAGCAAACCAATAATGTTATTTCCAAACTCCTGAGCTCATCCCTCTACTGCATACACATGAATCTAAACTAACACTAAATAGTATACCATAAGCTTTGAAGATTGAACAATAAGATAAGCCACTTCCTAAGTTCCAGACTGGCCAATGAAATATACATATATGGGGCCAGTCTAAGTAGAACTGAAAGACAATGGAACAAGGCTAACTTTGAAAGCACAAGGCTGGTTAGAATTTGGGGCTTGACTCAACTGGGTCAACTGTCTGCTAAAATAAAAAAAAAAAAACATAGCATTCTTAATAATATTTCAACAAGATCCAGAGTTGCATAACATAATATTTAAAGTATTCAGAATATAATCCATTGAAAACAAAAACTATAACATTTTTCTGATAAGATTTTCAATGTAGGTAGATATAATAATATTAATTTACAATATTATGCAATATAAAGGAAGGAGTGTAAGATAGCTATATATACTTGAAATGGCAAAATATTAGTTCTAAGTAGAAAGTGAAAACATATAATTATATTTTAATCCCTTGGGCAACCATTAAAACAAACAAATAAAATATATTGTTAAAACATGATAGATAAATTAAAATGGAATAGTAAAAATGTTTATATGTCCCAAAAGAAGGAAGGGAAATGAAAAGGAAACAAAAAACTGAGGAAATAAACAGAAATTAAGTAATAACATGGTAGATATAAGTCCAAACATATTAATAATTACATTAAATGTAAAATGTTTAAATATAGTAGTCAAAAGACCAAGATTATTGGAATGAATTTTTAATAAATGACCCAAATATATTCCCTCTACAATAAACACATTTCAAATATAATGATATAGGTGGGTTAGAAGTAAAAGTTTAGATACAAATATATTATGTGAACATTAATTTTAAAAAAGTTAGAATACTATATTAACATCAGCTTAACTAGACTTTACAGCAAATAAAATTACCAGGGATTAAGATGATGTCACATGAAACAAAAGAATACATTTGCTAAGAAGACAACAATCATAAACGTGTATGCACCAAACAACAGAGATTCAAAACACATAAAGAAAAAACTGACAGAACTAAAAGTAGAAATAGACAAGTCCACACTTGTAGATAGAGATGTTAATATTCTTCTTTCAGATATTGATAAAATTAGTGAACAGAAATTCAGCAAGGATATAGAAGAATGATATCACTTAATTCATAATTGCTGTATCTACTGGACAATATAGAACATGCCACCCAACAACAGAAGAATACACATAGAAAATTATCTAAAAACTTTCTTAATAATATCCTCAGTTATAAAACAAACATTAACCAAAGTAAAATAATTGTATGAAGTATGTTTTCTATAACACATTTACAATAGAAATTAATAACAGAAAGATGACAGAAAATTCTCAAAACACTTGAAAATTAAAAAACACACTTCTAAGTAATCCCTGAGTAAAAAAGAGAGCCTCAAAAGAAATTAAATAATATTTTGAACTGAGAAAACATAAAAAATACAACATATCAAAATTTGCAAGATAATATGAAAGTCATACAGGAAAATTTATAATGTTAAATGCTTATAGTAGAAAATAAGAATATCTCAAATTAACTATCTAAACTATTTTAGCAGGTAGTAAGAAGGAAATAATAAAGATAAGAGCAGAAAATGATTATATAAAAAAAGGAGAACAATTCAGAAAATGAACAAAAGTTGTGTTTTTTCAAAAACAATAAAATTGATAAATTTCTAGCAAGACTCACTAAAAAAAAAGAAAAAAAAGATTGAAGCCACAAGTTACCAATATCAAGAATGAAATTATATGGATAATTATATGGACACATTTTTGGCAACCTAAATAAAATTAACAAATTATCAAAAATCATAAGGTATCAGTCACAAGATAAAATAGATAATCTGAATTGTGCATAACTAATAAAAAGTTGAGTTTATAGTTTAAAATTTCCAAAAAAGAAATCTTCAGATCCAAATGTTTTCACTGCCTATGTCTACCAAACACTTAAATTAAAAAAATTAACACCAGTTCGACAAAATTTCTTTCTGAAAATAGAAGATAAGTGAACTTTTCCGAAGTTATTTAATGTGACCAGAAATTTTCTTATACCAAAACCAAAGTATAATAAAAGAAAAATATAGACCAACATTCTTTACAAACTTTGACAAAAACTATTAGCAAACTGAATCCAACAATATGTAAATAAAATAATACACTATAACCAAGTGAAGTTTATCCTAGATATGCAGGACCAGTTTAGTATTATCTTTTTTCAATGTAGTGGTCTATGTTAACAGACTATAGAAGAAACACCACATGATCTTATCAACTAATTCTAAAAAAGCATTTAACAAAAATCACCATCCATTCATTTTAAACACTCAGCAAACTGGGAATAGAAGGAAACTAATCATGACAAATGGCTCTACCAAACAAACAAACAAACATAGGAAACTTACAATGAAAATCACATTGATGGTGAAAAACTATATTCTTTTCACATAAGATTTGAAACAAAGCAAGGGTCTTTGCTCTCATTATCCTATTCAAACTTATATTTTAGTCTTCACCAGTGCAATAAGGCAAGAAAAATAAATTAAATACATGCAATTTGAAAAGAAAGAAATAAAGCAGTCCTTATTCTTGACATGACTTTCTATATAGAAAACTCAAGAAAGCTATAAAGAAATTCCTAGCACCATTAAGTAACTTTAGCTAGAGCTCACAGGATACAAGATCGACATGAAAAAAATTAATACATCTCTATCCCTAGCAATGAACAATTGAAAACCAAACACAGAAGAGCTTTTCCAATAATTGTGAAATAGAAAAAAAGGTATTAGTAAGGTATAAATCAACAGAACATGAGAATTTTCTGTGTGCTAAAAACTACAAAATATCTATGAAAGAAATCAAAGAACAATTAATTAATGGAAATGAATAGATATTCATTGACACAAGGTTTAACATAATCTCCAATAAACAACCCTTTAAAAATTGATTTAGAGGTTTAATACAATTCTAATCAGTATCCCAGTATCCAAGAAGAATTTTTTGTAGAAATAGGCAGAGTGATTCTAAAGTTTATATGAAAAGGCAAGAGTCAAGAGTGAAAAAATGTATCCACACAAATATGGCTTGTTTATTTTTAATAAAGTTTCAAACACAAATCAATAAAAAAGGTAAAATTTTAAACAAATGGTATTGGGTATATTGGACATACATAGGTAATAACATGAACTTCATGCCTTCTACAAACATTAACTAAAAATGGACCACAGATCTAAATGTAAGAAAACTAAACCTATAAAACTTTTAGAAAAAAACCTGACCTAATCTTGGACAGAGTTCTTAGATATGATAGTAAATGCATGATATATAAGTAGATTGATAAATTGGACTCCATCAAAATTAAAAACTTTTATTCTGAGAAATACTATTAGAAGAATAAAAAATAAACTTAGAACTGCAGAAAACATTTGAAAACCACAAAGACTTTTATCTAGAATATATAAACATCTTTCTAAATTAACTAATATAAAGCAAACTACCCAATTAAAAAAGGAGCAAAAAACTTGAACAGACAATTCAGAAAAAAGAGCATACGTAAATAAGAACATGACAAAATGTGAAACTTTATTATCTATAGAAAAATATAAATTAAAACTACAAACTAAAGTGACCAAAAAACAAACAAACGAAGAAAACAACCAAAAGAAAAGAAAAGGAATCTGACAATACTAAATGCTAGTGATGATATGGAGCACCTGGAATTCTCATGCACTCCTGTTGGGAATGCAAAATGGTACGTTCATTTGCAAAACACCTGAACAATTCATTATAAAGTGAAATATCCACTTATTATGTATCCCAGAAATCCCATTCCTAGATACTTACCCCAGATAAATGAAAACTTACATACACATACACACACACAACTTGTATATGCATGTTTACACAGCTTTATTTATAATCATCAATATTTAGAAATAATTCAATGACCTTCAACTAGTATATATCAGTAGTCTGGGTCCAATCAAGAGTCAAAAACTGCACAGCAATTTACATAAATTTACATAATTATTTGGCTATAAGAGAGTGAATATAAATATGTAAATAGAACTTCAAAGAGTATATTTGAGGTGAAGGAAAGTGCGAAGGGAATCTTGGAAGGGGTCTGTTTCCCAGACTGGGCTTTAGATGTTGTTGGAGAAGGTATGGTGTAGTACACTGAGTGGCAAATTCTCCTGGTTGCTGGAGATAGAATTAGTCTCCAGCTGCTGGAAAACATTTGGCAAAGCTCTAGAACATGACAAAACATGGCTGGTGCATTGACTTGAAGTGTGAACTAGGGGATGGTTGTGGGGAGGGCTCTGGAGTACAGGGCACCCACATCACAAGAGCTTCAGGACACAAAGCTTTGGTGTGCAGGGGAGCTGCAGCTGATGTGGGGTGCATGGGGGCATGTGGAGTGCCACTGTGGGCAGGAAGCTTGGAGTGCAGTGTCCATGTCAAGAGGCTGCAGGAAGGTATTCACCTGTCTCAGACCAGGACTGCAAAGGTCACTGAAAAACTGCTCCCTCTAGGTGCAAAGCTTGGGAAACATACCAAGCATTGTCTTCACACACCCATGCTGCTGACTGATGGTGCAGCAGGATCAAGAAAAAAAAAAAAAGCACCTGCAATGCCCCTCCAGCTTCTTCTACTGATGAAGCTTAACATTACACTAACTGTGAAGAATGACAGCTTCAAAAATCCAGCCCATTATTTGGAGCAGTTACTGGATAGTGAATTCTGGGCTGAGAGGTAATAAACTGATAACTGGCACAGGCCAGATCAATCAATAAATAGCTGTACATGAAAAACTTTAACACTTCTCAGTGTTTTAAAAAAAAAACACTACTGAGATACATAACAATGTGGATAAATCTTGAAGCATTTTGCTGAATAAAAAATAATCTCAAAAGGTTGATTTTTCTGCTTATCACATTTTTTTTAAGGCAAAACCGTGGCAGAGGAGAGATCTCTGGTTTCTATTGTTTATGGATGGAAGAGGGTGTGACATATGGACACACAAAGGGAGAGCACTAACCTGATTGTCTTGGTGATTATGTGAACCAAAAACAAGTTTACAGTTGTTCAAATAGAAAATAATACAATAATTAATAAGTAATAATACAGGAATAAACTTGGTATTTCACGTACTCATAACTGTAAACCTACTTTTGTCCCACCCTGTATATATGTCTTAAAATTCATACAGCCAGCCTTGACCATTGTGGCTTAGTTGGCTGGGCATTGTCATGCAGAACAAAAGGTCACCTGTTCAATTTCTGATCAGGGCACATGCTGGGGTTGCTGGTTCAGTCCAGGCATATGGTGTAATAGGAGAGACAACTGATTGATGTTTCTCTCTCATGTCAATGTTTTTCTTTCTCTCTCCTTTCCCTTCTCTCTAAAAATTAATAAATCAAACATTTAAAAAAATTTATGCAGCCATACACTAAAAAGACCAATTTAATTATACACTAATTAAAAAATAAAAATTTAAAGTTAGTCCAATCTAATATCAAAACTTTAATCTCTAATCCAGTTGAAATGTCTCCCCTTATCCTGGTGGAGATCTACCCTGCAATTCTGCAAACTAGCAATGGGACAGGGGTGTGTGATCTATGCTCTCTCTTGTCCAGTTGTGCCTTTTATTTTGTTGAGTTTAGAGGGAGGAGGGACTAATGGAGAAGGGGGAAAGATCTTCTAATTCAGGTGGAACTCTGTGAAATAACCTCTCTCTCTCATTTTTTTTTTTAATCCTCACCTGAGGACATGCTTACAAGTGGGGACCCCCCAAAAACAGAATTTATTTATAAAAAATTTGTGTATTTATTTTATATCTTTAAACTTCAGTCACCTTCAGGGTACTTCCCATTTGATGCAATACACCTATCAAGACATTTTTCCACTGCTCAAAACAGTTGTTGAACTCATTGATTTTGATGCTTTTTAGTGCTTCTGCCATTTTTTTGTTTCACCTCTTCCATATGGGCAAAACATTTCCCTTTTAGGACTTTTTTCATCTGGGGAAACAAAAAAGGTTGCTTGGGGCGAGATTGGATGAACAGGGAGGGTAAGGCACAGGGATCATGACAGTTTTGGTCAAAAAGTGCTGACTACTCAGAATGGTGTGGGCAGGTGCACTCGTAAATCACCCATTATGAAATAGGCAAATGCATTGAAAAAGTCTATAAAAAAAATTAACTGAAGCCAAACACAGCCTCTCACCACAATGACAGCTAGTACACTGATACAGATGGATTCCACACTCCAGAAGATAATACCGGTTTTTGAGAGGTTTTCCCTGTATTGATTTTAGAGAGAGGGGAAGGGAGGGAGAAAGAGGGTGAGAAAAACATTAATGTGTGAGAGAAACTTGGACTGGTTCACAAGGCCCAACCAGGGAACAAAACCACAACCCAGGCTTGTGCCTTGACCTGGAATCAAACCTGTAATCTTCCAGTTTTCAGTACAATGTTCAACCAACTGAGCCATATCAGCTAAGGTGGAAATAACCTCTTAATGATGGAATGTTCTTTATTCTACCTGATGTCAAACTGCAAGGTCCTTCTGTGTGAGGTACTCTGGCAGGATGTTTGGACAAACTCCCTCCCAAACCCTCAGCTGCTGTTGGTGCACCTGATGCAATTGAAGCCTGCTCTGGATATCCCTCATCTCCTGCCCCATGCAGTGAAGCCATTATGGTTAATTCTTTCCATGTGACTCACTTGGCTCATGGGGAATGAGATGCCCCTTTCCCCATCTCTCAGCCCATTGTTTCTCCTTTGTCCTTGCATTCCCATTGTAGTGTTCTGGCTATCTCCCACTGTCAGTGATATTAGGCTCCAGCATGATCTTTGAATCCTAGATGAAAAATGTCAAACTCTCCCAAGTTCTTGTTTTTAATCCTTACATCCCAACTCTATGGGTGCTGAGGGAATAATAAATATTTACCTCTGTAAACCTTCCACCAGAGGGAGAAGCATCTTGTCTTCCAGCTGACAGATGAGCTCCATTTCTATGACTTGTTGACTTGTTAGTGAAACTCTTTCATTGGTGATATGGCTGAATTGCCTCCTATATAAGTTACTGGGGGATGTGATTTGGCATTTTGGCTACCCTTAGCAAGCCTTGCAAAGGTTTTGTCTAACATCTCTGTTTGGACCAAGAGAGTATTTGTCACTTACAGTCCTTAAATTTGTGACTTCTGCTAAAATTCAGTAAACTGGAAAATCCCATTTAACATCTTGTACTTACCCCAGGTAAGTTTCTGTACCATTTAAAAAACCAATTATGTAAAGGCAAATTTCTGATGAGATTTTTCACATTTAAATATAATATACAAGGAGGGCGCCCCCAAAATAGAATTATCTTCTGGAATATTGGCCCCTCGTAGTACAGGCTTCCCCCACCACGTGAATGCTCTAGGAACCCATCTGTATGAGTGTACCAGCTGGCATTGTGGTGAGAGGCTGTGTTTGGCTTCAGTGAATTTTTTTTGAAGACCCTTTCAATGCTTTTGCCCATTTCATGACGGGTGATTTATGAGAGCTCGCCTACCCACACTGTGCTGGGTGGTCAGTCTTTGATCAAAAACAGACATGACCCCATGCCCTACTCTCACTTTTCACCCCGTCTCACCCCAAGTGACTTCTATTTTGTTTCCCCAATTGAAAAATCTCCTCAAAGGGAAATGTTTTGCCGATGTGGAAGAGGTGAAACAAACAAACGAACAAAACTGCAGAAGCACTAAAAAGCATCAAAATCAATGAATTCAACAACTGTTTTGAGCAGTGGAAAAGTCTCGATAGCTGTAGTGCATGAAATGGAGAGTACTTTGAATGTGACTGAGGTTAAAACATGTGAGAATCAATACACAATTTTTATAAATAAATTCTGGATTTTCTTGGGGTCCTCCCTCATACTGGCTATTCTTACCTCTCTAATCTGACTCATTTCATGTCTAGGAGTTTTTCACAAACCTCTATAACTATAACTGGTTTATTGAACACATTGAACTTAGCAAGATATCTGTAAAAAAATGACTTTATTATTCTCCCACCATTACCTCATCATATTTTCCATGGTCTCCATACTTCCAGATTTGATCCCATATAAAGACATTTACAAATGAAACATTTAACCAGGAATGGATGACCAGTCATGCAATTGTACCTGGAGTATAATTAGAGCTTACTGCACAGGTGTGGTAGAGACAATGCTGTGGTTCACCAAAAATCATTTATCTTTCTGAAAACACAGTATGGTCACTTTCCCCAAGCACACTTTGCAATTGGTTGGTGACATGTGACAGTTTCTTTCTAGAAGGTGAGTAAACATGACATGTGATTTCTTGAGTGAGGCAATTAAGTGCAAGTATAACATTTCCATATTCTCTTCCCATGCCATTATTATGTTGGAGATCACATACTTGAGATGGCTTTGCTATGTGATAGAGTAGAGCTTCCTTACTAATAGAAGACAGAAGCCTTTTATGTTCTTTTTAACATCTCAGAGCACTCAAAGAGTTTTGCCATCTGAAATTGTCATGTTTTTCAGAGTTAAAGAAAATTATATTAAAACAGTTTTCTTTTGGTGGAGAGAGTCCTGATTTCCCACCATATTCCTCTGTTTCATTTCTCCCTTATGCTTTCTCCCTTTTGCCTTCTTATTCTAAACTATGTTCCTGTGGCATAGTAATTCAGTTAATTGTTAAATTGAACTGAGTTCTGTACTTTATAAACTTTCACATAAGTGAAAATCCTGATATGAAATCCATCCTGCTGATCTATAACCTACTACAACAGTAGCTCTTTCTAACACTTTCCCACGCCTTTGTCCTTCTCTTAAAATTAACAAAATAACTCTTTCCTTTGTTGGGTAAGTATAAATATAGACATTTCTCAAAAGGAATAGAATACACTAAAATCACATTCTTTAACATATTTCTCAGTAAAATGAAATATAACATGAGGGTGTGGAGGTGGGGCCCCATTGCAAGTTGGCTCACTTGGTATAAAAAGATCACATTTTTCCACCTCACATCCTCAGTCTCCTTCTCCCACCACACACACACACACACACACACACACACACACACTGCACACACAGAGTGTGCATGCACACAAACACTGACCTCAATGGAATGAAGCTGACTACACCGAAAGGAGCACAGGCAGAATATTTTGTAACTGGTCTCCCTGGCTTTTTAGCTTCCTATTAGTCCCAGAGTCAGTCACTTTCTCCATGCAATGAAATTCCTGTAAGAGTTGACAAAATTGCCACACTAGTGTTGATCCTCAGAGTTTATGTCACTATTTTGCATGAAATTGCACTAACATTCTATGGTTTCTGTTTAAGGGATTTACAAACCTTATATGTTCACAGTTTCTGAACCAAATTCAACATTGGTTAGGCCACAGACCTGAGTGAAGAGAAGGCAGAAAATGTCTGGGTCCCTGAATTTTACCTCTGCCCCTGCTTTCTTGTGTTTCATAATTTCTTCTTCTTCTTCGTTCTTTTTTCTTTACAAAAAACACCCTGACTCTGATTAAAATCCCTCTTAGCTGTATGGTTCTAATAATGACTTTGGGCTAGGAATAATGGGCACAAATTCATTTGCCCACCAGAAGACATGATCCAAATGGATTAAAGACTTGAACATAAGATCTGAAACCATTAACCTCTCAGAAGAAAACATAGGTAGTAAGCTCCTTGATATTAGTCTTGGTGATGATATTTTGAATTTGACACCAAAAGAAAATGAAAGCAAAAATAAATAAATAGAACCACATTAAATTAGAAAGTTTCTGCACAGCAAAAGAGACCATCAACAAAATGGAAAGGTAACATATGAAATGGGAGAAAATAAATGTAAATTGGATATCTGATAAGGAGTTAATATCCAAAATAACTGGTATAACTCAATAGCAAAATAACAAACAAGACAATGAAGAAACATTTCTCCAGGTAAGAATATAGACAGCCAACAAGTACATGAAAAAGTGCTCAACATCACTAATTTTCAGAGAAATGCAAATCAAAACCATAATGAAATATTACCTCATACCTGTCAGAAAGCCATTATCAAAAAGTCAACAAAAAATGTCTTTGTAGGGATGTGGTGAAAAAGGAACACCTGTAGACTGTTGATGTAAATTGGTGCAGCCACTATAGAAAACAGTGTAGAGTTTCCTCAAAAAATTTAAAATATGACTACCATATGATCCAGCAATTCCACTTTTGGCTACATATCTGAAACAAAACACTAGCTTGAAAAGATGCATGCATCCATGTCCATGGCAGCATTACTTACAATATCTAAGACAGGAAAGCAACCTGTGTCATGATATAGAGATAGATATATATGATATACTTATCTATGACATATATAAAGAGGTAGAGATAGTGGAATATTATTCAGTCATAGAAAAGAAGAAAATCTTGCCATTTGTCAAATAATAGATGGACCTTTAGGGCATTGTATTAAGTGATAAGTCAGACCAAAAAAGTTAAATGCCATATGGTCTCATTTGTATTTGGAATCTAAAACAAACAAACAAAAGCAACAAAAACAAAAACACAGTCTGATAGATACAGAGAACATATTGGTGGTTGCTAGAGGTAAGATGTAGGGATTGGGTAAAATGAGTTAAGGTATTTAAAAGGTACAAACTTCCAGTTATAAAATAAAATAAACATGTCCTGGGGGTAAGAAGTAAAATGTACAACATAATGACTATAGTGTATTATATATATAGTGTATTAATAATAGTGTATTATATATTTGAAAGTTTCTAAGAGAGTAAATCTTAAAAATTCTCACCATGTGAAAATGCATTTAATTTTCATGGTGATGGGTGCTAACTGGATTTATTGAGGTGATCATTTAGCAATATATACAAATATTTAATCATTATGTTGTATACCTTAAAATAATGTTATAGATCAATTATGTATAAGTAAAACAAAAATAAATTTTGAAAGACTTTATCTCATCTAAGCTGCTTTAATTATCAAAAAGCTTTCTCATCTAAGAGGCTTTCTTTTCTACCTGAGATGAGGATTTGGTAAAACCCCAGAAATTGGTCCTGTATTCTAACTTAAAAGTGCCCATTATCCTCCCACTTCCTTCATAAATTTCTGGAACTTCACATATTATATGCTACCTTGGCTTTCCGTATCCATCTTTCACAAATTATCTGTTATCAATCTTGTTTTTTCCTTGAGAAATCATCTCTCTGTCATGGAGGGAAAGAAGAAGTCAACTTCTGAAGCAGGGAAAACATTATCTCCTGGGCTGTGGAGTTTCAGGCCAGCAGTTGTCAGGTAGCTGGCGCAGCAGGACATCCAGTGCACGCTGGAGAGGTGGAAATTTTACCTGGGTCCCAACTTTCCTAAAGGACTTGGGAAAGACTAGATGTGGAGGTTTGGAAGCTACCTCTTTCCTTCTGAGACACTTTGGCATATTGGTTAGCTATAGGAATTTCTCCAAGCTTCTGCTTCAACTGTCACTGGGCTGATGAGCTACTGGATGATTTCTTCAGCTCTGTGGTAAAGGATTCTGCAATAAGTGGTCAGTTTTAGTGATAGAAAGGCCTTTGGAGGTTCTTCTAGCATTTCATAAAAAAATCTTCCTTTTGTTAAAGGCTGAGAGTCTTGATTACTATATCATTATGGGGTACAAAAGTTTTCTTGTAACAAAGCAACAGATCTCAGAAATCCAGGGCTACCTGAGAAAGCCTTTCAGATGAGGGATGTCTATGAATAGGCTCGCTGTGTTAATAGAATACCTAAAAAAACCGAGGCTCTGCCAGTTGAGACAGCAAAAGGAACAAATTCTATTACAGGTAACAAATAGCTTCACCAAAAGAAATCAGGAACTAGGCAGTGGCAAAACTCTTCCTAAAGGTTTCTTGTATGGACTGAATTGTGTCCCCACAAAATTCATATGTCAAAGCTTTAACCTCCAACATGACTGTATTTAAAGACAGAGTCTTTCGGAGGTAATTAATGTTAAGTGAAGTCATAATGATAGGACTCTAATCCAACAGGATTAGTGCCCTTCTACAAAGAAACACTAGAGATATCATTGTCTTTCATTGTGCATGCACAGAAGAAAAGCTGTATGAGGTCACAGCAAAGACAGTTATCTAGAAGTCATAAGGAGAGCTCTCACCATAAACTTAATTATCCATCACCGTGATCTTGGACTTCCCAGCCTCCAGAACTGTGGAAAAATATATTTCTGTTGTTTAAGTGGCCTGATCTATGGTAGTTAGTTATGACAGCCCAAGCTGACTAATACAGTTTTTAAACTCAGGTATTTGATATTGGAGATGATGTGAAGCAGGCAGAAGCCTTGCAGGGGGTAAAAATTTACCTGGATTGAGTCACAGAAATTAGTTGTTTTACTGGCATGCAAGTGGGTCCCTTGACAATGAATTATGGAAAAAGATCACAGTTGTGCGTCCTTCAGACCATCCATGTTCTTGAAGTCCAATTAGAAGGAAAAGTTGGAAATGCTCTCTGGCCCACGGTATTTTTCCACACCTCGCTAAGTGACTATATCTGCCACTTCCATTTAATCAAACTGCTTTAATATCTACTAGCAAACCTCCTATGCTAACAGAAGCAACCTTCCCCATAGCAGCACATGTTCTCCACCCACTTAGTGAGAACCAGTGTTCCTCCAAAACCGATTTCAAAGTCATCTTAAGGAAGAAGAAATTTTGTTGATGAAAGAAAGAAAAGAAGAAGTAATTTCAGAGAGATATGGATAACACGCCTACTAGACTTTCCTAGAACAAGTGATGGTGGTGAATGGGGACAAGGATGTAAGTCCCTTGGAGGGACAGGAAAGAATATGGAAGTTACAGTTGCTAACCCAGTCACATAAGTCTGGGCTCAATTAGCGTTGTGATTCATTTTCAGAGTATAGTGACTAGTTATAATGTGGGTAAGTAGAATAAGATTATATATTTCATTTTAATCAGCTAATTATCTTACTTCAGCCACTCAATTAATTAATTTAGGATGTGTTATGGACAAGAATTTTCTTAGGCATTATAGTAATTATGAGAGGATTCTATTCATATGAAGTTTATAATCTTTTTGAAATAAAGTGAAACTAATACGTCTCTAGTGTCTACTCTGTACTAAGCATTTTCCTTTCTGTTATATATTGCACCACTTAATCTTCTAACTTTTATATAGGCACTACACTTATCATCATCATAATTATCATCTTGATAGATAAGGAAGCTGAAGCTTAGAGGTATTTAAGACATGCCCAATATCCACAATTTTAAGTGTCTCCCCTCAACAAAACCTTTATTTCCTTATGGAAGCTATCACATTAGACTTGTAAGACCATCACATTAACCATGGTCTGGTGTGAAGATTTGTCCCTTTCCAAAGCTCACATTCATATCCACCATACCATCATGGTGCCTCTCTTCTTCTCCCTGTATTAGGGAATCTCTTGGAGTTGATTATACCCTCCAGTAGCCCCCTCTGTTTCTCTCTGAGAAGTTGAAGACTTCGGGGAGCAAAAATGGAGCTCAGCTTTTCTGTCCTGAAAAACAGGGTCAAAGCTCTTGACTTCACTCCAGCTTGAGATGCAGGCTTTCAATTTAAGTGTATGATGTGCCAGAACTCAATCCAAGGCCATCCAGCTTAATTGCTAGCTATGGGCTTGGAAAGCAAATTTTGTTTCTGGACAGCACTGACCAATTCTTTTTCACTGTTTTCTTCTTCTTTCTAAAAAAAGAATAGAAATTTGAGTCTCTACAAAGTAACAGGAGTTCAGCAGCAAACAACAGATACTTGAGTCCCAGAAGTGCTGTGCAAACACTTTCTGATAAAGTCAATTATTTCCACACACTGTGGGAAGGAAGGAAAGATATGTTAATCATTTTGTTTAAAACTGTTCTAGGAGAGAGATGACTTTCTAATTCATCATGTGCAGGCACTGAAGAATCAGCTTTGCTCTTGTTTGTTTTTTTTTTTTTTTTGAGCTTTCAAAGACAAAAATTGCCTTTGAGAAACTGAAGGTAAAAAGGGAAGGAAATCAACCCCCAACTTTGCTTCCTGCTGCGCACAACTGAAGCCCTGGGTGACTGGAGATTCCCCTGCTGGGTGTACCCCCTTCAATAAGTTTTATGAGTGTGGACTGGATATGGTCACTGTAATTATAAAGGATGCACTGGGGAGAAAACATCAGTCGTTCCTTCACACCACTGGACTCTATGAGTAGATGGGTTTCCAAGAGCAAATGACAAGGATCACAGGATTTTGAGGATTTGGCACCAAAAAGGGTGAGAGCAGATCAGGTTTCTACTTCCAATATAAGTTTATGGATAATTAGACCAAAAGCTTCAGATTATTCAGTAGCTTACTACTGACCTAAAATTCCAGAGTAATCCCTTTAGTTATTTGCTGTGCAATTGAAAGCTGGTTTTTATTTTTCCTTCACATTGCAAATCTCTTTTTCTATGTACAACTATAGACAGGTAAGTGTCCAGAATCTTATGGTGCCATGATGCCTCATCAATCAATCTTTTTCAAAGAATTAACTTAACCAATAATTATAATTTGGATCTTATTATAATGTAGAAACATCAGGAAGAATTTATTTCAGTTGAACTATGAGGCTTTAACTCCTCATACCAACTTCTTATCAATTGCCCTAAATATCTGCATCTTCTTGGTTCTAGTCAGGGAAACCTGCACAACCCAACATGCATTCTTGAAATATAATATTCTCTTCTTGGAACATCTTTTCTTTCTTGTTAGGCCCAGAACATGTGACAGAAAATTCTTCATATTTGTTGAATGAATGAAGAAAGGCCCTCCTCATCTTCATTCTATCTTCTTCCCTTTTCTTAAACAATTTCTTACTTAGTGCTCCTTATGTGCCAGGAACTGTTCTAAGCACTTTATACATATAAAGTCACTTAATATTCAAAACACTTTTATGTTTATTTTTCTTACATTACAGGTAAAGAAACCAAGGCATAGAAAGGTTAAGTACCTTTCCCAAGGTCACACAGCCAAAAAGCCAGGCCTTCTGCCTCTAGTAACTGTGTCCATAACCACATCATGGTATTGTCTCACCAAGATGCTTTCTCAAGATACAGCTTTTCCAACAGGACTTATTAGTTTGTCTTCTTTAATTTTGACCCTTAGAAGAAAATGGATTTGCTGTGAGACTCTGAAAAGGTAATCCAATGTCCTTATTGAAGAAATCAGATTGTGGAACAACTGAAGCTAGTGGGAAAAACTTTTCATTTCAACATCTATAAATCCAGGGCAGTCACTTCATGCCATGCATTGTGCTGGTCACTGCAAGCTCAAAGATGGGCACGACAGCCCCTGCTTTGATGAGCTCACTCTCTCGTGGGGAGAGACAGGTTAACATAAATCTGAGAGAATCCTCTTCCGAGTGGAAGAAAGTGAAATACTTCTTTCCTGAGTCCCAAAGAACCAGAACATATTACTCAGACCTGAGGCAGTGAAAGGAGATAAAAGTGAGCCATTCCAATCAAAATGAGCTGCATTTACAATTATGCAGATTTGAAAAGAGGGGGTAAGGCTTCTTCCAGGAACTGTAAGTGGTTTTGAGTAAGCTGAGCTGGAGATATAATAAACGGCTAGAACCTGCAGGCCACTTGAATTGTGCTGAACAATGGATCAAAAGAGAGGCAGTTTTTTTATTTTTTGGTTTTTTCTAGAACTGGTTTGTGTGCCACCACTTCCCTTGAATCTAGGATTCACTTGGCTTCATCTGTGTGGGCTTTGACCACTTGCTCTGGCTGCCATAACCTTACCTCTTCCACATCAGATTGGTCTTCTTGGGCAGATGTCCTCGAGCCAGTCCATGAGTATCTATTGTTGAAACACTAGCTTCTTTCCCAGGAGATGGACAGTATCCCTGGGAAGCTAGAATGCTCATGACTTCTCCACATGTGCTGAGGTCATTTTTCATGCAAGGCCTGCAGTACATCCTCCAGTTCTGGCCCTGTGGGCTGTAGTATACTAGGGGGCTTCCAAATTCAAGCCATCATTTCCTCCAGCTCTCTAGCTCTCACTTAAAAAAAACTCTTTCATCATGAATTATAGTTTCTCTGCTGCCTTCTGCTCTAACATTATCTCTCAATGGCTCCTGCAGGCTGCTGTACCTCAAAAGGTTGTGGCTCTTCTTTCTACTTCCAGCCAGTATGAAGCTCTGCAGTGCAAGGTGTGAGATCTGGCTTCCCAGGAGGTATCTTTTTAATATACCTGGAAGTATAAGGGAGTCAGTATCCTGTGAGGCAAATGTGGATGCACCAATAAGAGATAGGAGATGGGAAGGACACTTTCTCTTTCTTCACATTTCTCATAAACCTTCTAAAGCATGGTGATTCCATGTGGCTTTCTGGAATATATCCCATGTGATAAAACAACAAGTTGTATTTTTTTTGTGTGTGTGTGAAGCTATGGTTGAGTCATAACAAATTTGTTCCCTGTCCTGTCTTACTTCTTAGTTTTTTAAACAGCTTTTTGAGGATATAATACTATATGATTCACCCACTTATATACCATACAATTCACCCATTTAAAGTGCACAATTCATTGGTTTTTAGTGTGCTCACAGAGTCATGCAATCATAATCATGAATTTAGAATACTTTATCACCCAAAGAAAACCTCATAATCATAGTCACTCTCTACCCCCTCCTCCCATTTTCTTCACCCCTCAGATCTAGACAATTTACCTACTTTCTGTTGCTACAGGTTTGCTATTTTGGAGATAAAATTAGAGTTTTATAATACGTGATCTTTTGTGACTGGATTCTTTCTCTGAGCATAACTCACCATTTTTTTCTTCAAGTTCATCCATGTTGTGGCACATGTCAGCACCCCCTTTCATGTATGGATATTGTACATTTTATTTGTTTATTCCATAAATGATGGACATTTGGATTTTTTTTTTCACTTTTTGGCTGTTACGAATGATTATGCTAAAAATATTCACATACAAGTTTTCAAGTGAATATATGTTTTTGTTTCTCTTAGGTATATATCTGTCTAGGAGTGGATTGTTGGGTCATGTGATAATCCTTTGCTTAATATTTTGAGAAACAGCCAAACTGTTCCATTTTAGCTTTCCACTAGCATTTTAAAGTCCCATTACATCCTTGCCATTATTGATAGGATTGCTTATTACTTGTCTTTTTGTTTGTTTTGTTTGGTACTTTAGCATTCTTGTGGGTGCGAAGTGATATTTCCTTTTAGTTTTGATTTGCATCTCTCTAATGATTAATGATATTGAGCTTTTTGTGTATTTTTTTTTGAGAAATGTCTTTTTAGATTTTTTTGCCCATTAAAAAATTACTTATTGTTTTTCTATTACACTTGTCCCACTCTTTCTTCCATTGCTCCCCTTCACCCCACCTACCTGTTTTCCCACAGTCAATCCCCACCACATTGTCCATGTCCATGGGTCATTTATACTAGTTCCTTGACTAGACTCTTCCCCTTCTTTCCCCTCTTCTTCCCTTCCCCTACCTCCTCCCTGGTCACTGTCAGTCTGCTCCTTGTTTACATGCCTCTGGTTCAGTTTTGCTCATTTGTTTATGTTGTTCATTTGCTTCCTGTATTAGGTGATACCATATGGTATTTGTCTTTCTTTGCCTGGCTTATTTCACTAAGCATAATTCTCTCCAGTTCCACCCATGTTGTCACAAATGATAGGAGTTTCTTCTTTCATTCTGCTGCATAGTATTCCATTGTGTAAAGGTACCACAGATTTTTGATGCACTCATCTACAGATGGGCACTTAAGCTGTTTCCAACACTTAGTTATTGTAACTAAGTGCTGCTATGAACATAGGAATGCATAGGTTCTTTTGAATTAGTGTTTCAGAATTCTTTGGGTATAATCCTAGCAGTGGAATTGCTGAGTCAAAAGGCAGTTTCATTTTCAGTTTTTTGAGGAAATTCCATACTGTTTTCCATAGTGGCTGCACGAGTCTGCATTCCCACCCACAGTGCACTAGGGTTCCCTTTTCTCTGTAACCTTGTCAGCACTTGTTGTTTGTTGATTTGTTAATGATGGTCATTCTGACAGGTGTGAGGTGGTATCCCATTGTGGTTTTAATTTACATTTCTCTGATGGCTAGTGATGTTGAGTATTCTTTCATATGCCTATGGACCTTCCGTATATTCTCTTTGGAGAAGTGTTTGTTTAGGTCTTTTGCCCATCTTTAGTTGTATTGTCTGTCTTCTTGGTGTTGAGTCATATAAGTTCTTTATATATTTTGGAGATCAAACGCTTGTCTGAGGTATCATTGGCAAGTATGTTTTCCCATATGGTTGGTTCCCTTTTTATCTTGCAGATGTTTTTTGTTTTGTTTTTTTTTGTTTTTATTTTCTGCTGAACAGAAACTCTTTAATTTGATGTAGTCCCATTTGTTTATTCTTTTCTTTATTTCTTTTGCCTTAGGAGATATATTGACAAAAATATTGCTGTGTGGGATAGCTGAAATTTTATGCCTAAGTTTTTCTCTATGATTTTTATAGTGTCACTGCTTTCATTTAAGAGTGTTATTCACCTTGAGTTTATTTTGGTGTATTTTTTGCCCATTTTTAATTGAGCTATTTATTTTTTGATTACTGAGTTGTAAGAGTTCTTTATATATTCAGGATATAAATCCTTTCTCAGATATTTGATTTACATTTTTCCCATTCTGTGGGTTGTTTTTTCTTCACTTCCTTAATAATATAGTTTGGACCAAAAAGATTTTTATTTTAATAAAGTTCAACTTACATATTTTTTATTTTATTGGTGGTGGTTTTGGTGTGTATGACATTATGCTTTGCCTAATCCATTTGTGAGCTTTAATTTTATTATCTTTCTAAGAAGCTACAACTAGATACTAGCCTTTCTTAACTTTTTCTGCCTCAAATTTCTAATAGTCATGTTGAGTTTATTGAAGGGGAATTGTCTACACTCACTAATATCAACTGAGAAAAAAATACATATCATCCTGCAGTTTGACATAAAGCAGTGTTGAGATAGTAAAAATGAATAATAATTCTCATTTTCTATTGAACTCTATTTGTGATTACAACAGAGTTCTTATTTTTTCATATAGAATTAAACATGAAATTAAAAATAATAAAAATTAACATTTATTAAGTGCCAAATAGTATACCTGCTTTATTTATACTCCTAGTCACTCAATGAGGTAGCTATTATCCACCCCCTTTTCATATAAAGACACTTTGAAAAGTAACTAATTGGCCAAGGTCACCTTACTAGATGTAGAACGAGGAGTAGAGTAGAACTAGGAGTAGAACCATAGAACCATCTCAATATGCTTTCATGAGCTCTGTTGTACTGCTGCTTTGGAACAAATAGAAATTAATAACAAAATTTTGATGTGCCATGGAGTTTTTCAAAACTGGCTTTTTACATGTATTTATGGAGCTTGTGCTGCTTATTACTTTTTAAATTCTGTGTAAAGTTTACAAATAAATGGAACTGCTCAAAGAGTCCAGTAATGTGCTCTATCTCCTCCGTCTTCCTCCTTCCTCATTTATAGAGACTATAAGACACAGTGTACCAGGAAATCCCTGGTTTACACCTGTGATCTGCCATATATTGCTAGCTTTTCTTTACTCTCAAAAGCGCCCTGGTTTAGATGATGATACATGGTTTGTCATTGAACATGCCCAGTTGTCCTATTGTGGCTTCCCACTAGGTGTCAGCAGTGTAACCCCTCAGAGAACACTTGGAAAGTCAAATCAGAGCAAATAATTAAATGTAGTCCAAGAGCTACCTGCAAGCCTTGGCCATTCAGAACAAGCGAGAGAGGAGGGGGAGGAGAGAAGGAGCAGGTGCAAGACAGGTAACACCTTCCTGGGATCTGGTAGAGAGGGGAAGATTCCCTTCCCGGCTACAAGGACTCCAGTGATATCTGAAATGAGCACCGTGGTGTCCTCCTAATTTTTCACTCACAAGAGCAAATCAGTGTACAGTGAAATGAGGAGACAGCTTTGAATGAAGAGACATTTTTCTCCTTCATAAATTGCTCTTCAAATTACGATCAGATACAGGTCACACAGGTAACTCCCTGAGTTTTAACAAATCTATCAAATGACTGCATTTGAGCTAGAAGTTGAGTTGCCTGAACATGAATCTTTTAAAGGCTATTTGAAAACATCTACATTCACAACTCAATGACACGCTTGGACTTTTATTGGGATTACCCACGGACTGAATGTATATTACTTCTGAGCAAGCAGAGGCTGCTGTTCTCTAGAAACCTACTCACTTCAGAGGTGTGGCACACCATGGCACGCAGGGTAGGAGAAACCCACAGCATGGGTTTTCAGGTGTTTGTGCCTTTTTGTCCTTGGAATTGGTTGCTACTGCTAGTGGCCCTCAAGTGTTCTGAAGCAGCTTCTGATTTGAACAAATCTACGGATGTCACTGATGTTCGTTTTGCTGCTGCTAGCTCAGAGCTAGATGAGAAGATAACTGTTTTTGCACTGGATTATGACTATGTGCAAATTCCTTATGAGGTCACGCTTTGGATACTTCTAGCATCCCTTGCAAAAATAGGTAAGTCCTCTAACAGTGGGTTGTGCAAGTTGTTTTCTGCCTGAGATATTGTATGTGAACATGCCTTGTAGATGGGAGGTTAGTGGAATTTAGCCTTTACTGCTATTACACCAAAAATTCTCTTCCTTTGACTCAAGGGAAAGTCTTAACTGCTTCTTATAAAGCCATTTAGTGCTTCAGAATTGTGTTTTGAAATTTAAAAGGATACTTTTGGGTCCTGTTTTTTTTTTTTTTATTTCTTATTATTTCAGGATGACAACCATGTGACATTATTTGATATGCAAAAATACCAAGGTTCTATGCTTTAAAAACTCCTATAGAGTAAAGCATGTAGACCTCAGAATGATGGCCATTGGGAATTTCAGGAATCACATAATAATTCTTATGAAAATATTCTTCCTTTATTCTTGCCCACACAGCCAGGCACTTCATCAAAGGTTCCCATTGTTAATTATTTAAAAGTGGTGCATGCTCCTTGAAAACTGACAGAAAACAAGGAACAGGGCAATCATAGGAGGCTCTATGTCCCTCAGCGTTGGGATATGAGGCACAGGAAATGATATGGATCAGTATGATATTGATTGACAACTGAGCCAAATGAATCCAGTGGGGCACGTGTGCTTTTCTTTGTGAATAAAGTGAATTCAGGTTAATGAATTAAATTCTAATCAAGATTCTTTGTGCCAAAAGCCAATGTGATGGTTTACACTCTGTGACCATCTAATTCCTAACTCCACCCCCTTGTCTCCTTAAAACCAGCTTATTTGAAAGTGAAAACTTGATATAATTATCTTAATTATCATGCATAACATAACCTTTGCTTCAGTTATGAAATTTGTTATTTGAGTAGATAAATTGCTTTATTACAATCCATGGTACTCATTTCTATTTTACCTCTAGAATGGAAGTGAGGTATGGGCTGAGCTATGAGACCTGGCAATTAATACCTTGGCATCAGGACTGGGGGCTCTGCCTACTCATTTGACTCCTCATGGGTGTTGGGGTACTGACTCCTTCAAAAGTGCTATTCATTTTGACCTAGTAAGGTATAAATATTAAATGGAAATTGTTAGCTTGAAGAACTCTTGTGTAATTTGTCAAATGCTTAAATTACACTCAGGTTCCCACATCATTTCTAAGAAGTGATCAAGTAAAAATGGTTTTCTAAAGGGATAATATTCTCAGTTCAGAGCTAAGGGACTAATACCTTTGAGAAAACCACATGGCCACTGAGAACATCCAAGGTGATCTTACGTAGAACCTAGATTTTCCTTTGTAAACAATGCTAGAGATTCTCATCACTCTAATCATCCTTTCTTCTTCAAAGTAATGGGTAGAGTTGTTCTGGGTGTCAGGAACCAGATCTGACACTGCCTAGCTAGTCAATTTGTTTTTCTAAGTCTCAGTTTGTTCATCAGTGAAATTATTTTAAAGATTTTTCTTGGGAGCAAATAATGATTTTCTAATGGAAGAGAAGCTTATGTTCTATGTCAATAAACATTTCAGTGCAGAAAGGACATGTTTTATCTTGGTTTTACATTAGCATAAAACATAGGTTGTTCGTTAGAGGTATTATATGTGCCCAGACTCACTTTGTGTAGAAGTTTAGAGTGTTGTAGTGGTTTAAGTATTCTTGATTTTCATGTTGAGATAATTCAATATACTTTAGAAAAAGAAAATAACTTTAATAGGTTATCAGGTGAATTGTGTGTATTCAAGTACAATTTCATTTTTGCTAGTCTTTAGGAATTCAGATTATTTTTACATTGTACAAAAAAAGAAGGCCATGTTTATTGAATATATGCTAGGTGCCAAGTACTGGGCTTGTAGTTTTATATATGGTGGCTCATTCACCTGGGGCCAAAATATATATATATATAAAACTTTAAGACAAGATAGACTTTTTGTAGATTCTATATTATGAAACTTGATCAAAATGTAATTGATAATAATAATTATTATTCATTCTTTTATTCAGTCACTCTATCAAGCCACAGTTACTGAATACTTTTGCAATGTGTGGAAATGACCATGGTCCCCAGCCTCAAGGGACCTAGTTTAATGGGTAAGACAGGTGAACCTAGCACTGCCTGATAGGCACTGTGACAGAAAAAAGTATCACAACTCTCCCCAATATTTTTTAAAACATTCAACTGCATGTTGTAAAAGAATGATATTTTGGAACAAAGATAATACAAAATCACTTCAGACTTTGTTGTTTATCTTTTATTTCAGTTCCACCCCTTGTAACTTTATAGAAGGATTTTTCTGAATCATTAGGCAAAATGGAAAGGAAGGCTGCCTTTGACTTATAAGTAGGACTTTGCTATTTGAGGCCATTTAAGTTTCATGCATTGGAACTATAAGGTCTCAAAGTGACTGATTCTATCACCCATCATAAAAGGGGAGAATAGTTGTGAAATATAAAATGAAGGTAGGCTGTCCTTTACTGTGCCTTACTAACAGGCATGAAGCCTCTTTTACTTCTGCTGTGTGGGTGCAACTTAGTTTAAGGCAGGTGGGTGTTGAATTCACTTCAGGAAACTGGATTCTGGGGAGCAGGACCAAACTTGGGAGACAAAAGTCCTGATAAAATTACACTGTGGGTTCTTCTACTTCTTTTACATTTAAAAAACTTTACTGTGGTTAAAATAAGTTCTACAAGATGAAGAAGATGAGGGAGGAGGAGGAGGAAAAGAAGAAGAAAGAAAAAGAAGAAGAAGAAGAAGAAGAAGAAGAAGAAGAAGAAGAAGAAGAAGAAGAAGAAGAAGAAGAAGAAGGAGAAAGAAGAAGGAGGGAAGAGGAAGCAAAAGTTCTTATTCAGAAATACAGAGTGCAGGACTCTAGAAGGAGGCCTTAAATTGATCTTGAAGCCAGTGGGCTAGGTGTATGGTATGGGATAATGTGTCGTGATATTAATGATATGCCATTGTATTAATCTGCCTGCTCTAGTGCATGGAGAAGTTCAAAGCTGTGGTCAGAGAAACCTATATACTCTTTGGATGGCTGAACCTAAAAATTTCCTAAGAACACATTTAATGGTTCTTCATAGTCTGTAGGAAAAACCTACATTTCTTATGTTTGAATTCAAGGCCATCATTGTTTGGCTTAAAAGTCATTTTCTAACTCTTCTCCCAATATTCTTCCCTATTCAAAATTTGCTCTAGCTAGGTGGATCTCAATAAATGTCAAACATACCCAGCTGGACCATTCCTGTCTCTATTTTTTTCTGGAATTCTCTCCACCTAAAATGTCTTCCATTCTGTTGTCTAACCATGTAAGTCTTAATCATTCCCTAACAACCTATTCCACTTCTACTTCCCATGTAAAATCTTTTGTGATGAATATTTAATCTATTTATTCATTCATTCAACACATAAATTCTTCCAACAAAGAGAGTGGCTGTTATGCTTTAGAAGATATAAAGGTATCTATTATTCTGCATGAGTTCAAGAAGTTTAGGGTTTAGTAGGGGGCAAAAGTCATGCACAAAAAATGGTAGAAAAAGATCAATGTTGTTAATAAACAGGTACAGACAAAATGTTATAATTCAGAGGAAGACATGTTATTACATTATTACTTTTTTAAAGTATATTTAATAGATTTTGTTGTTACAGTAGTCCCGATTTGTTTTCCCTTTGCTCCCCTATGCCCAGTACCCCCGTTCCCTCCAACAGTACCACCCTAATTAGTTCATGTCTATGGGTCATGCATACAAGTTTTTTGGCTTCATGCTTTCCTATATTATTCTTAACTTTCCCTTGTGTATTTTGTACCAACCAATTATGCTTAATCCCTGTATCATTGTCCCATTTCTCCCTCTTCCCCCTCCAAGCTGATAACCCTCTAAATGATCCCCATATCTATGATTCTGTTCCTATTCTGGTTTGCTTAGTTGGAGTTTGTTTTTATTTTTTAGATTCAGTTGCTGATAATTGTGAGTTTGTTGTCATTTTAATGTTCATAGTTTTGATCTTCTTTTTCTTAAGTAAATCCCTTTGATATTTCATATAATAATGGCGTGGTGATGAACAACTCCTTTAGCTTTACCTTGTCTGGAAAGCACTTCATCTACCCTTTCATTCTAAATAATAGCTTTGTTGGACAGAGTAATGTTGGTTATAGGTCCTTGCTTTTCATCACATTGAATATTTCTTGCCAGTCCCTCCTTGCCTGAAAAGTTCCTTTTGAGAAATCAGCTGATAGTCTTAGAGGCACCCCTTTGTAGGTAACTCTTTTCTTTTCTCTTGCTGCTCCTTGGCATTTTAATTGTGATGTGTGTTGGTGTGGTCCTCCTTGGGTCTAACTCGTTTGGGACTCTCTGTGCTTCCTGGACTTGTATGTCTATTTCCTCCACCAAATTTGGGGAGTTTCCTTCATTATTTTCTCACATAAGCTTTCAATTTCTTGCAATTCCTCTTCTCCTTCTGGCATCCCTATGATTCGGATGTTGGCACATTTAAAGTTGTCCAGAGGTTCCTATGCCTCTCTTCATTTTTTTCAATTCTTGTTTCCTCCTTCTGTACCCGTTGACTGTTTTTTTTTCTCCCTTATGTTCCAATCACTAATTTGAACTCCAGTTTACTTTCCCTCACCATTGGTTTTGTGTGGATTTTCCTTCGTTTCATTTAATATAGCCTTCACTTTTTCCCTTATGTGTTCGCCATACTTAAGCATATCTATCAAGTCTGTGAACATCTTTAGCAACAGTGTTTTGAACTCTATGTCTGTTAGGTTGGCTAGCTTAGTTCTCCCACTAAAACCTCAATCCATTCCCTCTTTTGGGCCATACCTCTCTGTCTCCTCATCTTGACAGGCTCCTGTATTTGTTTTCCTCTGTGTCTTAGGTAGAGCTGTTGCACTTTCTACATTGTAAGGGGAGGAACCTTAGGTATTCATCAGTATGGAGCGACCTGTTTCATCATGTTGTGGTGCTGTATGTGGGGGAAGGGTTTGTGAGGGAACAATGCTGCTTGCTCAGCACTCGCCCTTTTTCCAGGCTCTTCTCCCACTTCTGTATGGGACCTATGCCTCTCTAGCTCTTGCCCTGGTTGTCATTCCCAGAGTGGGTGGGTCTGCATATGTTCTAGGACCATGGGGGCCCTTTAAAAAAGCAGACTCTCCTGAGAGACCCCCACTGGTTTGCATAGTCAGAAGCAATGAGGCTTTATTCTCTTCTGCACTGGAACCATGAGCTGTGCCATCTGGTCTGGTGCTGGGAGTGCTCCCCAGGTGTCCCTCCCAACTTTAAAAGTTTGACTGTGCTTTCTGCTGGGCTGCTGCTGCTGTCACCACACTGTGTTCTCTCCACCCTGGCTCCTACCCTCCTACCTGTCTGGATGAGTATTTCTTCTTTCTATCTTTGTTTGTTGGACTTCTAGGCAGTTCAATTTTCTGGAACTTCTGGTTGTCTCTAGTTTTGAGGTGGCTGTATTCCTTTTTAGTTGTGGAAGGAGATGCGGTGTATCTGTCTAGGCTTCCATCTTGGCCAGAAGTCCCGACATATTATTTCTTTTTGGAAGAGATCAGGAAAAGCTTAACATCAAAGATTGAGCAGACCCAAAAAAGTTTGAACAAAAAATAATTTAGGTATCAAAAATAGTATATGAAGATAAGAAAGGGGTTCTCCATAGTGAAAGTGTGTGGCTGGCTGTAAAGTAGGGGGTATAAAGATAGAGCTGGTGGGGGTATTGGCTTCGAGGGTGCCCCCGGGGGACCCATTGTGCTCTGCTCACTTACTGTATTTGCTGCATATGCAGTAAGCATGTTATTGTATGCTTCTGCATTGTATTGTTTTTTGTTTTCTTATTTGTTATTATTTTGTTTCTAAAATTTTGTCAAGAGTTGGAATTGTAGAAAACATGTTTGATCCTCCACCTCACAGTACTTCCCAGTAGGCTGATTAGCAGGGATGCTCAACAAATACTGTTAGTGCAGAATGCATCAGAAGCATTGTGTACCTTCACAGTCATAGGTGGGAAATGAGACCATCAGATACACATGGTGTAGGAAAGTCATTTGGCAGCAAGATGTGAAGTGAACTGGTGAGTGGAGGGCTTAAGGGTGAGATAAAAAATTGGGAAGACAATGCAGTAATTAGGAGTAGAAATGGGGGGTCCTAAGTAAGGGTGGTAGCTGTAGAATTGGAGAGGAGAGGATGGACTTTAGGGATATCTACTGAGAGACATTACTGGTGAAATAGGGAGCTGATTGTATTAAAAAAAAGGTGATGAGGAAGAGTTCACGAGAATGGGACTTGACTTCCCTCTTAAGTGACTGACTGGATGGCAATATCATTGATTAAATAAGGAAAACAAAATAAAGGACTTTTAATTGTTGTTTATTTGTTTCACAGAGAGGGAAGTAAGATAAACAAGCTGAGGTTTAGGCAAGGCTGAAAGACTCTGCATGAGCTTTAAATGCGGATTTTGCCTGAAACCAGACAGTCCCACTCTCTTCTCTCAAGTGCCTCAGATCCTGTAAAATGGGGACAGCAGGAAGGGAGCAAGGACTACTGGCTGAGAACATTGATTCTGTGGCCCATACTGATGCTGGCATGTTAAGTGCTTGGTCTTGTGGAAAGCCCCTACAACACTTCTAGTTCCTGCTACACATGGGTGCTGAGGCTCAGAGAGGACAGACAGCTTGACCAGGGTTCCATCTGCTTGGCTTTAAAAGACTTGTACACTCATATCCTGATATCTTAGTGGCCAGAACACTATTATTACTAGTGGACAGATAAATGTGGTTTTCTTCCCTCCCCAGGCTTCCACCTTTACCACAGACTGCCAGGCCTCATGCCAGAAAGCTGCCTCCTCATCATTGTTGGGGCTCTGGTGGGTGCCATCATTTTTGGCACAGACCACAAATCACCTCCAGTCATGGATTCAAGCATCTACTTCTTGTATCTCCTTCCACCCATCATCCTGGAAAGCGGTTACTTCTTGCCCACCCGGCCCTTCTTTGAGAACATCGGGTCCATCCTCTGGTGGGCAGGCCTGGGTGCCCTGATCAACGCCTTTGGCATTGGCCTCTCTCTCTACTTCATCTGTCAGATTGAGGTCTTCGGCCTCAGCGACATCGACCTGCTTCAGAACCTGCTGTTTGGCAGCCTGATCTCGGCTGTGGACCCGGTGGCTGTGCTGGCTGTGTTTGAGGAGGCACGAGTGAATGAGGCACTGTACATGATGATCTTCGGGGAGGCCCTTCTCAATGACGGCATTAGTGTGGTGAGATATCAATGCCACGTCTCCAGGGAGCTGAGGGTCCTGATGGGGCTGCAGGCAGGAGTGTGTTTTCAGGGCTAATGGGGAAGGCTGAGCAGGACTGAGCCACAGCAGGACAGAGATTGACTTCCGTCAATGCAGTATGGCCCAAGTCTAGGTGACTTCCCTTAGGATAATTGCTCACAAATACTGCTTGTCATTCAATACTCAACTACTTTAAAGAGCAAAAAAAGAAAGAGAGCAAATCATTCTGTAGTTATATTCAGTTTTTCACTTAGCAAACAGAAACTGTCTCTAAAGGCTAATCTGGGCTTATACACTGGGGTAAGCTATGGCTTACATGTTTATTTTCTCTCCTTCACAGGATCTCAACCTCATTCCCTCTGTATGCTTATTAATTTTTTAACATGATGCATTAGATGATAAAGTTAAATAAAAGATAGGGTTAAGGGGAGAGGTGACAGAGGATTAGGGAATGACACCTGATACTAAACAGTTGAGATCAATAACAGTTTATCAGCCAAAGCCCCAGGGTGAGGAAGAACACTGCACACAATGCAAGGTCACATAAGGGTGCATTCGGAGTAAACAATTAAGGGTGTGAAAAGCAGACTATGTAATGTTGAGAGGATGGAGTACCTCTTGGTTCCCACTGGGTGATGAGATTGGTTTGTTTGAGGCACTGTACATGATGATCTTCAGGGAGGCCCTTCTCAATGACGGCATTAGTGTGGTGAGATATCAATGACACGTCTCCAGGGAGCTGAGGGTCCTGATGGGGCTGCAGGCAGGAGTGTGTTTTCAAGGCTAATGGGGAAGGCTGGCAGGGGCTGAAACCCACTACACAGGAATGATCAGGAACTGTGCCTGGTCCCCTTGATAAGAAAGATTATTGGCTAGGGGACCTTATCCAGGGGGTCAGATTGGGGAGGGGACTTGCAGCTAACCCACTCGAGGCCCTCCCCCTTTTACCAAACATCAAGGTAGAACATAATATTGGACCTTAATTTAAGTTCTTATACTATGGCTGCAAATATTTTCTAGGAAGTCTCTGTGGGCTTACATTTCTACAGACAGTATATTGAAGGCATATTTCTTGGTATTACATCAACAAGGGACATTGTTTTCCAATTTAATGAGCAAAAAAAGATTACTCATGTTTGTTTTAATCTGCATGGTAATATCAAGCATCTTTTCAATGATTGTGGATCATTAATGTTTCTCATGCTGTAAATTGGAAGTTTGTATCCTTTTAGGGTTACCAGGCTTAAAAACAATGCAGGACACCCAGTTAAATTTGAATTTCATCTCCAATAATTTTTATAAGTATGTCTCAATTATTGTAGACAAATATTGAGTCTTGTAAATTTTTCTTGGGAATGACTTGTTTTTATTTTTAATTGGTTTGTAGGAACTCACTAAATTATGCACATTTTAAACTTCCAAATATTGGATAAAAATCAAGTATTTTCTCCCATTCTGTCACTTACATTTTTAAAAGATTATGATATCTATTATTTTTTATAAGTTTTAAATTTTTATAAAATCGAACCTAACTAAAGCACTCTTTTATTGCCTCTAGTTTTCTTATTTTGTTTTTGGAGATTGTGCTTAGCAAAAAGATATGCAACCATTATGTTTTCTATCTTTCCCCTTTTACAATTGATTATTTAATTCACCTGACACATAATATTCTATCATGAGGACTTTATGCAAAAATAGCTAGTGTAGAGGGAATAAAAGCTATTGAAAAATAATCCAAGACACCAGGGTAGAATCACCAAGTGAAGGAGGCCAGTATATGAACTCAGAATTTAATTTATTCATGACTAATAATAACCTTTAGCCTATGGACAAGATACTATTCATCAGGCCAGCACATACTATCCCTCTGGGTAAAAGTCACCAAAAGCCTAGTCGTCAGAAAGTAGCCAGGGGAGCCTGGACTCCAGATTGCTGTAGGGTTCATGTATTTGGTTCCTCAGAGTGTGGACCTCAAGCCCTGTGCCTCATCAGTGCCCTGGTGGGTTTGATGACTCCTCAGATATTCATACCCATCCCAGACCTACTGACCCAGACTCTCTAGGAGGGGAACTTAGGGATCTATGTTTCTAATAAGTGCCTCAGATGATTGGTGATGTGTGAGAACTACTGTTTTTTGTTCTGTTTTGTTTTGTTTTGCCTTTAGGTTGAGAGAAGTCAATTCATCTTGATCTAAAATGAAGATACATATAGAACAAGGACTGTAAACTTTCCTCAGACTGGGCTAGATTAGTCTCTGAGGTTTCTTTTCCCTTGCTCATTATTTCTTTAGATATTTTTCTATTTTTGATCTTGTTACAATAGAATAAGTAAGTGTCCTTGTCTGGGAATCTATTCCACCTATTAAGATAGCTTCTCTTAGCTACAATGTGTTCACATCATAGTTAATTTCCCAGGCATAATATTATTTCATTTATATCTGAGTTCTTCAGGAGGATTTGTTTACTGAAATCCCCACAACTGGTAATACCACAGAAAGTGATCATCTGTAATAACAATAACCACCTCTTGGCAACCCATTCTGAGGTAATTACTCAAACTTTCCTTCATAAGTTATTAGAGAAATCTAGAAATGACTTTCTTAATACTAACTCTTTAGTTTTCACAGAACATACTATTTCTTTTTTAAATTAAATCTTCACTGGAGGATATGTTTATTGATGAGGGAGAGAGAAAGAGAGAGAGAGAGAGAGAGACATCGATTCGTTGTCTCCCATATGTGCCCAATGGGGGCTAGAACCTGCAACCTTTTGGTATACGATATAACACTCCAACAAACTGAGCCATCTGGCCAGGGTGACATACTATTTCACCATTGGAAACCTTATGATACAAAAATTTTTGCAGAGAAATAGTCCTTATTAATTACCAGTGAAAACATTTAACTTTGCTGCTCTGAACTTGAGAATCTGACCTCACCCTGAATTTTTGTCTAGGTTTTGTGTGTAGAGCCAATTGCAGCTTGACTGGTTGGGGTTTTATTGCTAGCAACATTTGTCTAACTTTCCCAAAGTTTAATTGCTTCCACTTGGACATTTTTAAAATGATAATTTTGAAATAAAATTATAATAATCCAGTAACCAAAGTATCTGCTTAGGGCAATGCCCTGACCTCTAATGGGCAGAGCTGTTGTTGTGTTGGCTCTGGGGGATTTACCCACACGTCACTCCAGAGTCACTCTGTGGTCACCCATAGCACAGTGAGTATTAAGTGTGTGCTGGGCACTTCTGCATTCCTACATGAAACCAGAGAAGCCCCAGGGCCAGATTTAGAAAGCAGTTTGAAAGCAACTGGTATTTAATGAAGTCCAGTTGTATTTTGAGCTAAGGGCCTTGAACTCACCCTTTCATTGAAGAAGGACCTTCTCAAGGGCAGCAGTCATAAGCATGCTCTTTCAGCAGAAAGTCTGAGTCATCTAGAAAGTGACCTGTGATTTGTGGGTTACATGTGACAACTCCACAGGCCATTATCTACTAAAGAGTTTCCTTCTCACTAAGGAGAAAGTACTTCTCCAGAACCGTCACAACATTAATATATATGATTCTCCAAGTTTCTTGTCCCATTTATTTTTCCCTCTTGCTTAATATTTTAATTTATGGCTCTAATCACCAGAACATACTTTTAATGACAAGCAAAGGGAGTAGAGACAAAATCCAAATAAATGGCTTTAAAATGATAGCTGGTATCTCCAACTGAATCTCAGGGCCAAAAATCACAGTAGGAAGAAAGGTGCCACTACTATTTCCTGGCCTTGTGTAGGACCACCTTTACATTTATAATTTTATTAAATCTTTATATTTTACTATGATGAATGAATTAATATCTACATTTCACAGAAGGAGAAAATAAAGCAAAGCAAGTTAAAATACTGTAAACTGAATAAGGACATACTTCCTAGCTGATGACTGACTGGACATGGGTACTCTGGTCTGTCTTGTTCCAATCTCTTTTCTTTTTGAATTTTCAACTTATGGAGCTGGGAGGGCTGGCAAAGAACTCATGTTGCCAATAGGGAGACTGGGCTCATTTACAGTTAGTAGTGAAGTCAGCGTTCTTTCTATAAATCAAGATTGACTGGCTTGGCCAAGTCCAATGTACTGGTTCAGGAAAGATTCTGATTGTATCTTTGCTTCATTTCCATAAAATCAAAATGGTGATATTCCTTAGCTTTAGAGTCACTGGAAAATTCATATTAAGCTCTTAGTATAGTGAGACAGTGAGTGCCCAGCATATAGTGAGTACTCCATGCAAGCTGGTTATTATCTTTATATCATATCAGCTCAGGGATATGACATGGTGGTTGGCTTTCTCTTAATAGGCAGTTGCTATTAAATATGGACCTATGTTATTTATTGTGGGCAGATTGTTTTTATATTCTGTCTTGGTTTTCCTGGATCAATTTGCTGAATAAACAATAAGGCAATGCTAACAAGGTCTCTATAACCCCCACCCCTCCTCACCTCCCACTCACCTTAAAGATCCAAAAGGTCATGATGGGCCAGGGATGAGATCTGAAACGTGGCACCCTGGCTCCAGGGACTCTGCTTCTAGCTGCTACTCCCTGTTGTCACCTCTCCCTCTCTCCTCCCAACTTCTTTGTCTCTGGTTTTCTCTCCTACTCTGGTGATATTCTCATTTGGCATCCTGCTGCTGCAGCAGCACATCTTTTAGGAATAGAGTGAATGAGAGAGGCATGGAGGGATCCAAAAAAAAAAAAAAATTCGGAGCGCAGACTTCGAGCTAATCACATTGATGGGTGTTTTTTAGGTACTTTTTCTAATTGAGTCTCCTAATGACCTAATGTGCTCAGAATTGTTGTACTCATTTTGTGAAGAGACAGTGTATAGTGGTTAAGAGCAGAGACCCTCTGGACCCAGGCATCAGGGTTCATATCTCTGTATTGGCCTTTTTGGTCCTTGGGACCTCTCAGGTACATTATCAACTCCCCATGTTTCCTCCCTGTTGTTTTTATTGTAAAGACACAGACTGTCAGAGAAGTTATTTATTTATTGAATATAATTTTTTCCATGTAGCTCCATACCCTAAAGATACGGAAAAGTTGTCATCTCATTGCTTTTTCCAGCCAGCAGTCGATAGCAACAGTTTCCTAGCAGAGACTTAACTTTGCATTTGATTTGTCCCTCTATGGTGCATTCTTGTTGCTGGCCTTAGATCCTAAATTCCCCAATCCTTTATGCTAGAATTTTTTTGCCCTCTTCTCATCTTTCTATCCCTTTTGATAACTAACTTTGCTACCTAGTTGCCTGTTGAGGCTGGGATTTCTCTCTTAGCAACTCCCGCCATCACCGTAGGGCCCAGTGTGTGGTACTGGGAGTTGCAAGAGGTGCTAAGTAATCACTACAGTGTGGGGATTAATGCTACATAAAGAGTGAACAAATGAATGACACACAAAGGAATGGGAACTGGCAGGGGCTCCCGCTGCCCTTCTTCCCTACCCTCAAGAGTAACACTCCATTTGAATTCGGATTTGTCAGAAAAGCTGTGAGAAAACTGGGATGTCTTCCTTCTGAGAAAGTGTCACCACTGAACTTCAGAATTGTTCCCTGATCCTAAATGCTAGGGGTGGGATGAAAGTAGGAGCAGGCATGGGGAAACAGAAGAGTGCGGTGTCTTTCTACTCACTCCTTTGTGGAGCACATGTCCGCGCTGATGCTGTCCTGGCACACAGGCGATCTCTGGATAGAGAGACAGGCATAGACCCCTCTTCTCCCCCCCTCCCTACCCCCGCTGTCTGTGAGAATGAGATGATGAGTTCAAACTAAGCTGGCACAATGTGGGGCAGCTTGCCAGGAAAGCTGCCTTTGACTCAAGAAAGATAAAGTAAATTCATTTAGGTATGAATTTTTCTTCAAAATTATCTGTGGTTTAATTTTTCTGGCTTTCAAAGGGTCCTAGCTCCACTAGCCTCCCATTCAAGAGGCAGTGAGGTATGGCCAAGAGCATAGACAGAACCGCAATATTCCTCAGTTCATGTTCTGGCTCTACCACTCACCAGCTGTGTGGCTTTATGGAATTTATTTAACTCCTCTGGGCATCAGTTTTCTTTCTGTGGAATGGAGATTTGGTTGCATGAGGGTTAAAGTGAGTTTTATAAATAATATATTTAAAACAGCAGAATGAGCACAGATTTAAGTGTTTGGTATTATTAATCTGAGTCTACCTTAATTGAAGTCCACCTACCATAAGCCCTTCTGAGCCAAGGAGTTCTCTAAAGTCCTAAGTGATGCCACATTCTCTTGTCTGTCTAGACTTTGCAATCTCAGCTTTAGTTTCTAGAGAAGAGCTGTGTACAAACTTGAAAAGACTCTTGAGGGGAGAGTGGTAGGCAGCTTTTTCTTGTCCTCTTTTTATCTTATTTCCTTTCACTTTATTCAGGCATCTAGGAAAGGAGGTGAGAGTTTCCAGAAATCTTTGTAAATGAACAGTTTCTTCTGGCCAAAAATGTAAGAAGCTTATTGTATAAGGGGGACTTGGACCTACAAGCTGTATGACCTTGAGCAAGTGACTCCATCCTTTTGTGCCTCAATTTCTAACAGTTAATCTAACCTCAAAGAGTGGTTTTGAGGAGAGTATGCAATAAGACACATAGATGTCTGGCACATAGTAGGTTGCCCTCCTTGTATATTAGAGGAAGTTCCACAAAAGAAAACAATTTTGTTGATGTCTGTCTGAGAAGATATGGGGATGAGGCTTAAAACTCAGACAAACTGGGCTGTGCAGCCTTGCTGCGTTAGCTTCAGGTGCTTGTGGAGTAAACTGCAGACCCAGCAAGGGCCCCACAGTGCATGTGAGCTTTGAGACATCTCCCCTGGGCTACTTCTGAATAACTGGGGTAAGGCAGGTATCTGGTGTCCATGCAGCCCAAGACCCAGACATTTTTCCATTAGACATGTATTTAGCCAAAACTTTTGGAGGTTTTCCTGGTGAGCTTTTCCTCTGCCCACAACTGCCATTGAGAGTGAAATATGGTGCTGACTGTACAGATCTATGGGGGAGAGGGGAGTGTTCTGAGTGTATGGATATGAGAGTGTGTGTGTGTGTGTGTATCAGGTTCAGCATACACAAATAGCTTGTGATGCTGCTGGACCAGTTTGGGGAGGTGGAAGGATCTGGGAGAAGAGAGGGCCAGAGGGCAGCCCAATGTCAGTAGGTCCCCACAGACAAGGGTGCTGAAGGAAATGGAGGCTCACTTACCTGGACGAGGAAGATCTGACTCCTAAACTTCTCCAGCTGGATGACACACTTACCTCCTGCATGTCTAGAGTCTGAGCTGCAGATTCCTTTTAACTAGCATCCCTACAGATATGTTGCTCAGGTGCATGTTAATAAACCAGAGGCATGCCAAGGCAATGAGGGTCAGAGAGGGACACATCAACCATTATTTCATTGGAATTCCTCAAATTTGATTCATAAACACGTGTTTGGATCATATTTCTGGCTGGAAACACAGAATGACTGCAATTTGAATTATACAAATCAGTTTTCAACCAGCCTATGCCGTGAACCACTTAGTGATGGTGAAAGTTTTCAAGTTCAAGAATAAAGGACAAAGCCTTGCTGTTACCGAGTTCTCCCTTTCTCAGGAAGTAGGGTGAGCAGCTATGGAAATACATTTGAAAAAAACAACACTTAAGGAGAAAAGCAAACTCTCCTAAAGCTTTAGGGAATAACCAAAACAAGTACAGCCACGCTGAGGCAAGTGGGCATCTTCCTTGCCTTTGCGGAGCCACAACCCAGAACATTTGACGGTCTCTTTCCATTTATATACTCTTTTTATCCTACAACCTATTTTCTTGTAGCCCTTTCAAGCCATAGAGATTTCCTAGAAGATTACATAATACTTTAATAGAAATCATCATGTGGGAGAAAAACTTAGAACTGCAAACACAGCCAAGCGTTTCATAGTTCAGTGGTCTCAACAGCTTTCCCACTACCACCACCAAGCTCGCATACATTCTCAAGTGCATGGTGGGTGCGTTGGGTCTGGCTATGGAAAAATTATATGAAAAGCCCCATAACCTGGCTGTTTGGAAAGAGCTTGTTGACAAATAGTTTCCCTATATCTTCTTCAAATGTGATGTAAAATAAACAGTATCCAGCAGAACCTGTTATACAGGATCCCTCTACAACATCACATCCAGGTCATGGATCAGAGACAAAGCATTCATTCTGGCTCTAGGCTGTGGTTATCTGTATGTCCCATCCAGGATCAGTTTTGGTCATTAGTATTAAATCAACAGCATGGGAGGAAACTGAGAGATTATAAAATCTAACTCCTTTATGTTAAAAATAAAGTTCAGCCCAGTTTGATTGAGTCTGAGC
This sequence comes from Furipterus horrens, assembly GCF_987537825.1. Taxonomy (NCBI): domain Eukaryota; kingdom Metazoa; phylum Chordata; class Mammalia; order Chiroptera; family Furipteridae; genus Furipterus; species Furipterus horrens. The sequence goes on along the minus strand of NW_028327176.1, from coordinate 80,744,799 downwards.
CAAAATCATTCATTTATTTATTCTTCATTTATTCACTTATAAAATTATTACTGTGAGCTACTTTCTATTGGAAACTTCTCTTTTCCCTGTGCCAAAGTTACCATTTCAAAAGAAGCAAATCACTCAAATAGTCTTCAGTGAACTTGACTCTACTGCTCACAATGATGTGTGCTTTTTTAAAAGTATATTTTATTGATTATGCTGTTACAGTTGTCACAACTACTTTTCCCTTTGATGCCCTCTGCCCAGTACATCCTTCGCTGCAGCAATCCCACCCCCCTAGTTCATGTCCATGGGTCGTGCATATAAGTTCTTTGGCTTCACCCTTTCCTATATTATTCTTAACTTCCCCCTGTCTATTTTGTACCAACCGATTATGCTTCTTAATCCCTGCACCATTTCCCCATTTCTCCCCCTTCCACCTCCCAGCCGATAACCCTCCAAATGATCCCCATACCTATGATTCTGTTCCTATTCTGGTTGTTTGCTTAGTTTGTTTATGTTTTTATTTTTATTTAGGTTCTGTTGTTGATAGTTGTTTCTTGTAATTTTAATGTTAATAGTTTTGATACCATTTTTCTTAAATAAGTTGACTTAACATTTCATATAATAATAGCTTGCTGATGATGAACTCCTTTAACTTTACCTTGTCTGGGAAGCACTTTATCTGCCCTTCCATTTTAAATGACAGCTTTGCTGGATAGAATAATATTGGTTGTAGGTCCTTGCCTTTCATCATTTTGAATACTTCTTGCCAGCCCCTTCTTGCCTGCAAAGTTTCTTTTGAGAAATTAGCTGATAGTCTTTTAGGCACTGTGTTGTAGGTAACTCTCTGCTTTTCTCTTGTTGATTTTAAGATTCCCTTTATCTTTAACCTTTGACATTTTAATTATGATGTGTCTTGGTGTGGTCCTTGTTGGGTCTCCCTTGTTTGTGAATGTCTGTGCTTCCTGGACTTGTATGTCCATTTCTTTCACCAAATTAGGAAAGTTTTCTTTCATTATTTTTTCACATAAGTTTTCAATTTCTTGCTCTTCCTCCTCTCCTTCTGGCACCTCTATAATTCAGATGTTGAGATGTTTAAAGTTGTCCCAGAGGTTCCTAAACTTCTCCTCATTTTTGTCAATTTCTTTTTCTTCATTCTGTATGGGCCGACTGTTTATTTCTTTCTTATGCTCCAAATCATTGATTTGAACACCGATTTCCTTCCCTTCACATTCAGATTCCTATGGATTTTCCTTCATTTCACTTAGCTTAGCATTCACTTCTTTCCTTCTGCGCTTGCCATACTCAAGCATGTCTGTCAAGTCTGTGAGGATCTTTATTATCAGCGTTTTTAACTCTGCATCTGCTAGGTTGGCCATCTCCTCATCGCTTAATTCTCCCACTGGAAGCTTGATTTCTTTCCTTTTTGGGGCCATACTTTTCTGTCTCCTCAACTTGACAGGCTCCTGTGTTTGCCTCTGTGTCTTAGGTAGAGCTGTCATACCTGTTACATTGTTAAGTGGTGGAGTCTTGGGTATTTGTCAGTGCAGGGTGACTCATTTCACCACATTGTGGCACTGTATGTGGGCAAAGGATGTGAGAGGGAACAATGCCATTTTCTCAGCACTTGCCCCTTTTTCAGGCACTTCTCTCACTTCCCATTGGAACTGGCACCTCTCTAACTGTTGTCCTGGGTATGGTTCTCAGAGTGGGTGGATCTGTGGATGTCCTAGGACCGCGGGAGCCCTCTAAACAAACAGACTTTCTTCTTCCACCCCAGCCCCTACTGATTTTCACAGTCAGAAACTATAAGACTTTATTTCCTCTGGCACTGGAGACATGAGCTGCACAGTCTGGTCTGGGGCTGGGATCACTCCCCAGGTGTCCCTCCTTACTTTTTTAAATGTGTGACTGCTTTATGCTGGTGGCCACAGTCACTGTTGCCACTGTTCTGCTGCCTCCCCACCATGTTCTTTCTGCCCCAGCTCCACCCCTCCTACCTGTCTAGATGGGTATTTTTTCTCTATATCTTTGTTTGTTGGACTTCCATGCAGCTCCATTTTGTGGAACTTCTTGTTGTCTCAAGTTTTGAGGTAGTTGTATTCCTTCTTAGTTGTGGAGGGAGGTGCAGCATGTTTACTTATGCCTCCATCTTGGCCAGAAGTATGTGATATATACTTTTATAATTAAAAAAGGTATTGCGATTAAATAACCTCTGCTGTTCATAGGCGGTCTAACACTAATAGTGAAAGATGGTCCTGTGGACACTTGCTCCAGGTGTTACAGAACCCCAGCCTATGCTGTTCTAGAACAGCTGTGGGGTCTAATTGCCCACTGCCAAGAAGCATGACTCCCAATACAAAAGCTTGGTGGAAAAGGAAAGGGGGTTTATTTAAAAGTTTTACAGATTTAGAATAATGGTGGGTTTCTGCCGCTAGGTCCCACTCCCCTTAAAAACACCCAAAGGCACAAAATCCTGCTGGCCCGTGCCAAACCAGGCCAGTTTCATAATATGCCAGTCAGAGGTACTGTCTTTCAGAAAAGCAGAAGTCCATCGCTAAGCATTCCTGATCACAGTTCAGCATTCCCAGTAGCTCCCATTCATTCATGCCTGGTTGGGGGATGTCCTGCTCATGTCGCAGTGTTCTCCATGCTCTTAATCCAGAACCACGTGGCACCTCCTTACACACCCAACCTTATGGCGGGCTGGTGGGATCCCTCTGTAGTCTTTCAAACCACACAGCCCAGCCCACAATGGCTTCTGTCATCCATTTAAATCCTAACTATGATGTGTCAAGCAGTGGGTATGGTGACCAATCATGGCCACCTGTGGGAAATCTCATGCAGGCCTTGTGAGCTCTCCACCATCACTCTATTGTCAAAGTTCCTCCCATGTCCCTGGAGCCAGGCAGCAGCCTCAACCATCTGCATAAATAAGAAACTAGCTACCAGTTATAGATATACAAAGTACCTTAAAAGCTGTATTATTTCCTTTCCCCATCCTGAAAATCAGGGGCTCTGGGGAATTTGGGGATGGCACTCTCTAACACAGGTTGGTGTGAAAAGGAAAGACTGAGCATCACAGATGAGGAACTAGTGTTGGTAGTGGGTAAGCAATTATTGTTAGGTTAGTTTTAAGCTGCTGAATTTGAGATCTATAGGCCATTGAAGAAACCTTTCCAATAGTTTTAGAAATAGGAGTGTAGAGCCTGGGGAAAAGATAGAATGGAGATGAGCATTTGGCAGTCATTGACAAGTAGGTGTTAATTACAGCTATGAAATAGGGCATTCTCCCACCCTACCATTCCTGAAGCTGAGAAAAAATTTCCAGACTTTTAAATTGAAAATGAATTCTTTAAAGGAATGTCTTTGCCCTTCCCCAAATCAATAAAATTTGGCTACTAACACATCTCTTCTTTATAAAATTTTCTGATGTCTGTTCAGTTCATCTTCCTCACCTCTGTTCTCTGAGGTTCTAATCAATAAATGTTCAAGGGAGAGTTGGAAAATCCCATGTGTAATTAATCTGTCCTAGGTTGCAGATATTCCATTTTCTTCCTTTAAGAGCTTTAAAAGCTCCCCACTTCTGTCTTTTACATAGTTTTTCAGTGTCTGCTGGGTAATTCCTGGTTTCTTAGGTGATTTTCTTTAATGGTTAAAGCACATAGTTGTAGACTGAATTTTTTTTTAACTAATTTCATGGCAAGCTCAAGTAATGAGGATTAATTAAAAGATATACAAGGCAATCAGGAAGACATAGATCCATTATTAGTCTACTAGGGCTGCCATTCAGAGTACCACATACTGGGTGCCTTCCACAGCAGAAATGTATTTCTCACAGTTCTGGATGCTGGCAGTTTAAAATCAAGGTGCCAGCAGGGTTGGTTTCTGGTGAGACCTCTCATGCTGGCTTTCATGTGGCTGCCTTCCTGCTATGTGCACTCCTGCGTCTCTTCCTTTCCTTAAAAGGACACAGTCCTTTTGGATTAGAGTCTCCCCGTTGTAATCTAATTTTAACTGAATTACATATTTACACTATCTCCAAGTCCAGTCACATTGTGCAGTACTGGAGGCTAATACTTCAACATATGAATTTGTGAGTATGCAATTCACCCCATAAAAGACCCCTCAAGAACCCAGGAATAGGAAGTGCTTTACAAAGAAATCTCACAAGGGCTATAACTAGAACCAAGCTAGTTTTAAGAATTTCAGAAGCAAGGTTTCATAGATCTTTTTGACAGTCAGGATGCATTGAGCAGTACTGCATTAGTAAACATTCCTCAAACCTAAAACAACAAAGGTGTCTGTTTGTTTGTTTCATACCACTTGTTTTTTTGCTGGCCAGCAGGACCCTCTATTCACCATGGTTATTCAGGATCCTGGGCTAATAGAGCAGCCATGATATTGAACACTATTGGTCTCTGTACCAGCAGGAAAGAGAGAAGATTGGTAGACTCTCACCTTGGCAAGCAAATGCCCCATCGCACAAATGACATACACTACTCTGCTCAGAACTCATTGAGACTTAAAACTTGGCCAGACATAGTCACCTGGTGGAGATTGGAAGTGCAGTCCTACCAGGTGCTTAGAAGATTTTTTAAAAGGGGAAGGGTAAAGAGTGCTAACAGCTATTACATCACCATTGCCGAGCTCACCATGGGTGAAACTTGGTCAGTTGCTCAGAATCTGCTGCTTTTTATAGATCTTTCCATTTCCATTTCCATTGCAATTAACTTCCACATAACCTACACAATTTTCCCCCCTATTCCTCAGTTTTTATTAATCGTAGTTTTGGTGTCTTTGAACTCATACTTCCTTGTGGCTCCTCATCATTTTTCATCTACCTCATAGTACTTTCCTAATCATCCATACATAATAAATTTTCTCTGTACTCAGAAAATACAGTTGCTATAGTTCACAATTAGGCAGAGGGGTTCACCTCAGGATACTTCATAGTCCCCAGTCTATAGACAGGTTTCTTCAGGGTCTGTCTACTTCTGTTCTTGAATGGGATGTCTCATGCTGAAAATAATGAAGGCACACAATGCTTCCGCTTTCTCAGATGCTATACCATAGAAATTACCCTTACAAGGATCCCTGAGCATCGTGGAGAGTATGGTTATATGTCTAGGAGAGTTGGTAGTCACAAAATGTGCAATAAGTTATTATTAAGGCCTGAGTTATTAATGTCAAAGGAATCTAGGACATTTAATATTTTGAAGACAAATACATGTCTCACTTTGGTTCTAAAGGATGATTAAAAATAAGAACATTTAATGGACCTAACTGGGTATGTAGGAGAATAGGCCTAGTCAAAATGTACCACATTGGCACTTAAATTATTTTGAGTTGTGACCATCAAACCTTGAAAGCTCATGAGAAAATTTCACCTGTCTCCTTAAAGGTCTTTGCCCATAATAAGAGTTAGCACTAGAAATAACTTCTTATAACCTGGCTTATAGGGTAGGGCAAACTTCAAATTACTGAATATCTGTCTGTTTTTCTAACTGCCCTGCAATGAACTTCCTCCTTTCTGAAACCCCAAGGTGATCCTTAGCTCAGAATGTCATAAATACCCCATTTTCCCTTTCTGACTTTGAACCTCTTTATGTATGTGAGGTTTCCAACTTTCCCATGTATATCAAGTTCTCATACATATATATTCAATTAAATTTGGTCATTTTTCATTACTAATCTATTTAATGACCATCCAAAAGACCCTTGAGAGTAGACAAAATTTTCTCCCTCCTCCACAGTTATAAGGTTTATTTATTTTATATGAATTGGTATGTATACCTAAAGTATCCTGTGAAAAGTTCAGAATGTTATATTATCAAGTATTATTGAAAAGAATGCAAAGAGATTGGGCCAATAATACAGTTAAAATATAATTCTAAAATGTATTCGAATAATCAAAATGAATTCAAGAAAAAAAAAGAGTAGAAAACAAATAATCAATAGTTGATCCAAATCCAATCATCATAATAATAACATTAAGTGTTAATAGACTAAATGCTCCAATTAAAAGTCAGAAATTCCAGAACTTCCAGCCAAAATGGAGGCCTAGACAGACATACTGCATCTCCCTCCACAACTAAGAAGGAATACAACCATCTCAAAACTCGAGACAACTAAAACTTCCAGAAAATTGAGATGCATGGAAGACAACAAAGATATAAAGAAGAAATACTCATCTAGACAGGTAAGAGGGATGGGCCAAGGTGGAGAGGATACAGCATGGTGGCATCAGCAGTGGCAGGCTGGCAGAAAGCCCAGTCACATGTTTTAAAAAGTAAGGAGGAACACTTGGAGAGCACTTCCAGCCCCAGACCATACCATGCAGCTATGGTTCCAGCGCTGGGAAAATAAAGCCTCACTGCTTTTGACTGTGCAAACCAGTGGCGGTTGGGGTGGGGGAAGAAACTGCTGTTCTCTCAGCAGAGTCTGCTTGTTTAAAGGGCTCCCACAGTCTAGAATGTCTGCAGACCTGCCCACTTGGAGAACAATGGCCAGGGCAACAGCTAGAGAGGTGCCAGTCCCATACGGAAGTGGGAGAAGTGGCTGGAAAAGGGGCAAGTGCTGAGCAAGCAGCATTGTTCCCTCCCCAATCCTTCACCCACATATAGCACCACAATCTGGTGAAATGAGTCACCCTGCACTGATGAATACTTAAGACTCCACCACTTAACAATGTAACAGGTATGACAGCTCTACCTAAGACACAGAGGAAAACAAATACAGGAGCCTGTCAAGATGAGGAGACAGAGAGATATGGCCCAAAAGAGGGAATGGATAAGGGTTCCAGTGGGAGAACTGAACAACAAGGAGATAGCCAACTTAACAGATGAGATAGCCAACATAACAAATGTAGAGTTCAAAACACAGATGATAAAGATCCTCACAGGCTTTACAGATATGCTTAAGTATGGCAAATGCATAAGGAAAGAAGTGAAGGCTATGCTAAATGAAATGAAGAAAATCCACATGAAGCCAATGGTGAAGGGAAGAAAACTGGGGTTCAAATCAGTGATTTGGAACATAAGAAAGAAAAAACAGTCAACCAGTACAGAAGGAGGAAACAAGAATTGAAAAAAACAAGCAGAGGCTTAGGAACCTCTGAGACAGCTTTAAACATGCCAACATCCAAATTATAGGGATGCCAGAAGAAAAAGAAGAAGAACAAGAAATTGAAAACTTATGTGAAAAAATAATGAAGAACTCCCCAAATTTGGTGAAGGAAATAGACATATAAGTCCAGGAAGCACAGAGAGTCCCAAACAAGCTAGCTCCAAAGAGAACCACACTGAGACACATCATTATTAAAATGTCAAAAGTGAAAGATAGAGAGAAAATCTTAAGAGCAGCAAGAGAAAAAAGGAGAGTTACCTACAAAGGGGTGTCTCTAAGACTATCAGCTGATTTTGCAAAAGAAAATTTTCAGACAAGAAGGGACTGGCAAGAAGTATTCAATGTGATGAAAAGCAAGGACCTACAGCTAAGATTACTCTATCCAGCAAAGCTATCATTTAGAATGTGAAGGCTGATAAAGTGTTTCCCAGACAAGGTAAAGCTAAAGGAATTCATCATCACCAAGTCATTATTATATAAAATGTTAAAGGGACTAATTTAAGTAAAAGAGGATCAAAACTATGAACATTAAAATGACAATGAACAACTATCAACAACTGAATCTAAAAAGTAAAAAACAAAGTCAAACTAAGCAAACCAGAATATCAACAGAATCAGGTATGGGGATAATTTTGAGGGTTATTAGTTGGGAGGGGGAAGGAGAAGAAATGGGGAAATGGTGCAGTGATTAAGAAGCATAATTGGTTGGTACAAAATAGACAAGGGGAAGCTAAGAATAATATAGGAAAGGGTGAAGCCAAAGAACTTACATGCACAACCTATGGACATGAACTAAGAGGGGTGGGATTTCTGGAGGGAAGGGGGGTACTGGGTGGAGGGAAGCAACCAGAAAAAAAATTGGGACTAGTGTAACAACATAATAAAATATACTTAAAAAAAAAAGAAGTACAAATATATAGTTACAGAATGACCATGGGGATGTAAAGTATAGTATAGGAAATGGATTAGCCAAAGAATTTATATGCATGACCTATGAACATGAACAATCTTGGGGAGATTGCCTGAGGAGTGAGGGTTGTTGAATGGCGTTGAGCAAAGGGGAAAAAATCAGGACAGCTGTAATAGCATAACTAATAAAATATAAATTTTAAAAAAGAAAAAAAAAACCCAGAGATCCCCAGCACTGATTATAAATTAAGACTCAAGTGTATTCTAAATATAAGAAACACAACAATTTTAAAGATACAGGTACGTTGAAAGTAAGTGGATACAAAAATAACCACTAGGAAAACAATAAGCATAAGGATGCTGGTGTAGTTATATTATTATCAGTTAAAATAGATCTAAAGATAGAAGTTTTACAAAGATAAAGAGGGGTGTTTCATAATGACAAAAAAGTGAATTCATTAAGGATATTTAACAATTATGCATGTGTATGCACCTAAGAGTAGAGCCACTAAATACATGAAGAAAAAAACTGACAAATTTAAAGAAAGAAAATGACAATTCCACAATTATAGAAGGGTTTCAATACTCTAATCTTGGGAAATGATAAAACAATAGGCAAAATATAAGCAAGACATTGAGGATCTGGACAATATCAAGCACCACTGTGTCCAAATTGATATTTACAGAATGTTGTGCCCAACAACTGCCAGACAGATACTGTATTCCTTTCAAGTGCATATGGTATGTTATTAATAAAAAATGACCATATATTTGACAATAAAAGAAACCTCAATAAATTTAGAAGGCTGATGACCAGAGTACATTCTTTGAATACAACAAAATTAAACTGAAATATATTACATTAAGATATCTAAGAAAAGCCCAGTATTTGGAAACTAAACAGCACACTTCTAAATAATTGATGATTCATATAAGAAATTACAAAGGAAATTAGAAAACATTTTATTTTTTATTAAATATTTTACTGGTGTTCTATTATAGTTGTCCCAATTTCTCTCTCTTTGCTCATCTGCACCCAGCCCACCCCCAACTCCCTCAGTCAATCCCCACCCAGTTGTCCATATCCGCGGGTCATTCATACATGTTCTTTGACTAGTCCTTTCCTTTTCTTTCCACCCTTATGCCCCTCTCCTCTCCCCTATGGTCACTGTCAGTCTGTTTCATGTTTCCATGTCTGCGTTTTTATTTTGTTTGTTTGTTTTGTTCATTAGGTTCCTCTTACAGGTGAGATCATATGCTATTTTTCTTTCACCACTTGGCTTATTTCACTAAGCATAATATTCTTCAGTTTCACCCATGCTGTCTCAAAGGGTAGTAGTTTTTTCTTTTTGCTGCATGTAATTCCATTGTGTAAATATACCACAGTTTTTGAACCACTAATTTAATGAAGGGCACCTAGGCTATTTCTAGTACTTGCCTATTGTAAATAATGCTGCTAGGAACATAGGAGTAGCACAGGTTCTTTTGAATTGGTGTTTCAGGATTCTTTGGGTATAATCCCAGAAATGGAATTGGTGGGTCAAAAGGCAGTTCCATTTTTTGTTTTTTGAGTAAACTCTTTACTGTTTTCCACTGTGGCTGCACCAGTCAGCATTCCCACCAACAGTGCACTGTGGTTCCCTTTTCTCCACATCCTCACCAGCACTTGTTGTTTGTAGATTTGTTAATGTTGGCCATTCTGACCTGTATGAGGTGGTATCTACTTGTGGTTTTAATTTGTACCTCTTTGATGGCTAGTGATATTGAGGATCCTTTCATGTTTATGGGCCCTTGGTATGTCCTCCTTGGAGAAGTGTCTGTTTAGGTCCTTTGTCCATTTTTTAATTGGATTCCTTGACTTCCTAGTATTCAGTCATGTGAGTTATTTATATATTTTGGAAATCAAACCCTTGTCTAAGATCACTGGCAAATATGTTCTCCCATACAGTTGGTTCCCTTTTCATTTTGATGATGGTTTCTTTAGCTGTGCAGATGTTTTTTAATTTGATGTAGTACCATTTGTTTATTTTGTCCTTTATATCACTTGCCTTAGGAGATATATTGGTAAAAATATTGATGCATTGGATAACTGAAATTTTACTGCCTGTTTTTAGGGTTTTTATGGTTGTCACAACTTATAGTTAAGTCTTTTATCCATATTCAGTTGATTCTGGTGTATTGTGTAAGTTGGTGTTCTAGTTTCATTTTTTTTTTTGTATGTCCCTGTCCAGATCTCCCAACATCATTTATTGAAGATGCTGTTTTTACTCCAAATTATGCTTCTGATCCCTTTGTCAAATATTAATTGACCATAGAGACCTAAGTTTATTTCTGGGCTCTCTATTCTGTTCCATTGATCTGTGTGTCCATTCTTATGCTAGTATCAGATTGTTTTGATTATAGTGACCTTGTAGTATAGTTTGATATAATGTATTGTGATCCCTCCTGCTTTGTTCTTCTTTCTCAAGGTTGCTGAGGCTATTCAGGGTCATTTTTGGTTCCATATAAATTTTTGAAATATTTGTTCTAGATCTATGAAATATGCAATGGGCATTTTAAAAAGATTGTATTGAACCTATAGATTGTTTTGGGTATTATGCACATTTGAATAATGTTAATTTTTCCAATCCGTGAACATGGTATATGCTTCCATTTATTTGTATCATACCTTCCTTGATTTCTTTCTACAGTATTCTTTAGTTTTCTGAGTACAGGTCTTTTACCTCCTTGGTTAAGTTTATTCCTCGGTAGCTTATTTTTCTTGTTCCTACAGTAAGTGGAATTTTTCCTAGTTTCTGTTTCTGATATTTCATTGTTGGTGTATAAAAATGCCAGTTTCTGAATATTGACTCTGTATCTCACTGTTTTGTCAAATTCACTTATTAGGTCAAGTAGTTTTTTGGTGGAGACTATAGGGTTTTCTATGTACACTATCATGCCATCTGCGAATAATGACAGTTTTACTTCCTCTTTCCCAATTTGGATACTTTTTATTTCTTTTTCTTGTCTGATCACTGTGGCTAGAACTTTCAATACTATATTGAATAAAGGTGGTGAAAGTAGACACCTTTGTCTTTTTCCTAATCTTATGGAAAAGCTTTTAATTTTTGCCCATTGAGTGTAATATTGGCTGTAGTTTTCTCATATATGGACTTTATTATGTTGAGGTATTGCTCCCTCTACTCCCAATTTGCTGAGTATTTTAATCATAAATGGGTGCTGAACTTTATCAAATGTTTTTTCAGCATCTATTGATATGACCATGTGATTTTGTTTTTAATTTTGTTTATTAAGTGTATTACATTTATTGATTTTTGAATATTATACCATCCTTGAGCTCCTGGGATAAATCCCACCTGATCATGGTGTATGATTTTTTTTAATGTATTGCTAGATCCAGATTGCCAATATTTTCTTAAAAATTTTAGCATCTATGTTCATCAAGATATTGGCCTGTAGTGTTCTTCCCTTGTTGTGTCTTTACTTGGTTTTGAAATTAAGGTAATAATGGTCTCATAAAAAGAGTTTGGGAGTCATCCCTCTTCTTGAATTTTTTGGAATAATTTTAGAAAGATAGGAGTTAGTTTTTCCCTAAATGGTAAAATTTTTCCTGTGAAGCCATCTGGTCCAGGGCTTTGGTATGCCAGGAGTTTTTTTTTATTACTGCTTCAATTTCACTAGTTGTTATCAGTCTATTCAGGTTTTCTGCTTCTTCGTGATTCAGATTTGGAAGATTGTATGTTTCTAGAAATTTGTCCATTTTGCCCAGGTTGTCTTATTTCTTGGCATATAGTTGTTCACAGATTTTTCTTACAATTTTTTTGTATTTCTGTGTCTCAGTTGTAACTTCTCTTTTGTTTCTGATTTTATTTATTTGGATCTTCTCTCTTTTTTTCTTGATGAGTCTGGCTATAGGATTGTCAATTTTGTTTATCTTTTCAAAGAACCAGATCCTGATTTTATTGATTCTTGGAATTTTATTTTTAGTCTCTATGTCATTTAATTCTGCTCTGATCTTGATTATTTCTTTCCTTCTGCTCAGTCTGTGTTTTGTTGTTTTTCCTCTGCTTCTTATAGATGTAGGGTTAAGTTGTTTATTTGATATTTTTCTATTTTTTTTTTTTTTTTAGTGAGGCTTGTATTACTCTGAACTTCCCTCTCAGGACTGTCTACACTGTGTCCCATAAGTTTTGGGCTGTTATGTCTTCATTTTCATTTGTTTCCAGAAACGTTTTTATTTCTTCCTTGATGTCATGTCATTGTTAACCCATTAATTATTTAACAGCATGTTATTCAGTCTTGAAGTATTTGCGTGCTTTTGATTATTTTTTCTTGAGGTTTATTTCTAGTTTCAAGCCATTGTAATCTCAGAAGATGCTTGGTATGATTTCAGGTTTATTGAATTTGTTGAGGCTTGCTTTGTGTTCTACCTTGTGGTTTATTTTTGAAAAACGTTCCCTGTGCATTTGGAAAGAGTGTATATTTTCCTTCTTGATGTGGAAGTTTCAGTATATATTAATTAAGTACAGTTGATATAGAGTGTTGTTCAGTGCCACAATAGCCATGTTGATTCTTTGCTTAAAAGATCTATCTATTGTTGAAAATGAGGAGTTAAAGTCCCCTACAATGAGTATGTTGCTGTCAATATCTTTCTTGAAGTCCTCCAAGATTTTTCTTATGTATTTAAGTGCTCCTATGTTGGGTGCATATATGTTTACAGGATTTATATTTTCTTGAAAGATTGTTCCCTTAAGTATTATGTAGATTCCTCCTCTGTCTCTTGTTAAGGACTTTGTTTTGAAATCTGTTTTATCTGATATAAGTATTGCTACCCCAGCTTTTTTTTTTTTTCATGTCCATTTGTTTGGAATATATTTTTCATCCCTTTGCTTTTAGTCTGTGTAGAAATTTTGTTCAGAGGTGGGTATCTCATAGACAGCGTATATGTGAGTCATGTTTTCTTATCTATTCAGCTACCCATTGTCTTTTTATTAGAGCGTTTCATCCATTTACATTTAAGGTTATTATTAATAGATACTTATTCATTGTCATTTTCCCCCTTTGTACCTGTGTTCCTCTCTCCTTTTCTTCATCTTCTTAAAGCAGTCTCTTTAGCATCTCTTGCAATATTGGTTTGGTGGAGATATATTCTTTGAGCTTTTTTTTTTTCTTGTCTGAAACTCCTTATTTCAACTTTCATTTTAAATGAGAGCCTTGCTAGTTAAAGTAGTCTTGATTGTAGACCTTTGTTTTTCATTATTTGGCATATTTCTGTTGCGTAATCAGCTGATGGTTTTTTCAGAGCTCTCTTGTATGTTACTAATTGTTTCTCCCTTGCTGCCTTTAAGCTTCTGCCTTTGCCTTTAAATTATGCCATTTTAAATATGATGTGTCTTGGAATGGGCCTCTTTGGTTTTATGTTAATTGGGACCCACTGTGCTTTCTGGACTTGTGTGACTTTTTCCATCATCAAGGTGGGGAAGTTTTCTCTCATTATTTTTTCAAACAGGTTTTCAATTCCTTGCTCCTCCTTTTCTCCTTCTGATGTTTCTATGATACATGTATTATTACATTTCATGTTGTCCTGCAACTCTCTTAAACACTCTTTGTTCTTTTTTTGTTGTTGTTCTGGGAGTTTTTTTCCCTACTTTGTTGTCCAACTTGCTGATTCTATCATTTGCTTTGTCTAGCCTGCTTTTAATTCTTTCTATTGTGTTGTTCATTTAAAATATTGCATTCTTCATTTCTTTCTGGCTCTTATTGATAGTTTCTATGTTCTTTTTCATGCTGTGTAGTTCACAGTAAGTTCCTTGTAGCTTCCCTGGAGTTTCTTGTAGTTCTCATTGAGTTCCTTGAGCATCCCTATATCTATTTTTATGAACTCAATGTATGATAGTTTGCTTGTCTCAATTTCATTTAGCACCCTTTCTGGAAATTCCTTCTTTCTTTTGGATTGGTGGTTGTTTCTTTGTTTCCCCATTTTAGGTGACTCTTATTGTTTGTTTCTGCTTCTTAGGTTGATCTGCCTTGACCACCTGTCTTCATGTTGTGATCTTCAGTGGTAGGAGACTTGTGGCACTCCATAGTGTAGTCTCCTTGATCTCCTGAGATGGATGCTCTTGGGATTCCCTTTATGCCACTTATGTGGGCTCTCTGGTTGTAATTGGGTTTTGGTTACTGTTGGGTCATTGTTTGGTGTGTCCTTCCTTCAGGTTGGTTGACTGAGAGTCACATCACCCACATGTCTTGTATACTGTTGTGCAGGTGCTGCTAGAACAAAACTAAACAGCCAAGAAAACAAACCCATATCCCCATCCACACTATCAACAGTAAATGAGTAAATATTAATTAAGGTGTAAAGAGACTGATACTAATATAAGGAATGAGAAATGAATATAAGATGATTAACTGAAAGGAAAATAATTTTGAAAGGATAGATGGTGGAGAAATAATAAGAGTAGGGAATAGAAACAAGGCAAAGAAAGAAAGAAAATCAAATTTACATCATAAATAAAAAGGGAGGGAAGATGGCAAATGGAGTAATAAATCAGAAGAGTATAATATTAGGTTTAAAAAATTTTTTTAATATAATGAAAATAATAGGAACCAAGTTTGAAAAAAGATCCACCACAGCAATATCAACAACAAATGAGCAAAGATTAATATGTGGAATGTTAATAAGAAGGAAAAAATAAAGAAATTAAAGCTTATGAGATCTCTAGAGAAAAGAAAAGTGATTTTGAGAGAATATAGGGAGAAGAAACACTCAGAGTGAGGAATAAAAACCAGGCTAAGACAAGAAAAAATTAAAATTTAAAATTAAAGAAAGAAAAGGCAGGAGGAAGACAAAGTGGAGTAGGAGAGGGGAATAATAAAATTTGAGATTTGAAATACAAAATTAGTGAAGATCTAGAAATAAAATTGAAGAAATGCAACAACAAGCAGCATATCCACAACCAATTAAAAAATACTGATATAAGTGGAGAGAGAATAAGGCTATTTTAAGGATGGGAAAAAGAATGTGAGACCATAATGACAAGAAAAATGGTTTTGTAAGAAATAGTAAGAGTGTGGAATAGAAAGAAGCTGTACCAAGAGAAAAAATAAAGTTTAAAATAAAAATAAGAAGGGGGAGGAAGAAAGTAAAGTGGAGTAATGAAAGGGAGGAGCAAGATTTGAGATTTGAAACAAACTAAAATATAAAAACTAGTGACATAATAGGCACAAAATGGAAGGAAAAGAAATGAATGTCAAAAAGCTATGCAGGAGAAGAAACAATGCAAATCATGAGGAAGACCACAGTAGAATTTGTCTCAGTAGAATTCAGTGTTTACCACTGTTTTCTCTTTCTGGTAATGTCAGATGGTGTCCTAGTCTAATTTTAGGCAACCTGTTTGAGACTACAAGTGGTCCATAGTCTGTTGCTATCTCCTTTAGATTTGGCTGGTCCCCACTGTTCTGCCCTGTTGGCTTCCCATCAGCCCAGGGCCCAGGAGTGGTTCAGTTAATGACCCAAAAGGACTGCCTGTATTTTCTCCACTTGCCTCCAAAAGGGGCCTCTTGTGCGATTGAGAGGGTGGGGTACCTTGTGTCACCTCTGGCGGGGACTGTTCAATCTTCTGGTAAAATGGTAGGCATGTTTCCTAACTTCCTCACCACATGTCATGGTCTGCCTCAGATTCTTTCCAATAGTGTATGGTTTCTGGTGAATTAGCCATCAATTTCCTGTGAGGGGACAATCTGTGTAAAAGGGGCAGCTATTTCCTGCTTGGAGCAGACAGCAGCTCTGTCTAGGCACCAAGGCTGGGCGGGGTCCTGAATATTCCCTGTTGTGCCTGTCTCTAATCTTTCTTCTCTATTGATTTCAGCGTATCATGACCTGAGGAACAATGTAGCTCATAGTGTGTGGTAAAGGGCCTTTTCAGAGCTTTATTTTTTTTCCCTGAAGAAATGTGCCCAACAGGAGGCTCCTGAGCTTGGCCTCACTGATCTTAAGATTTTGTAATCCTGTAAGTGGGACTTGGGCTCACCTGTCTGTGGGGAGGCCTGCCTGACTGCAGCTAATCTCAGGTGTTCACTACTGGACATCTAATTCCCGACCTGCCACCTGCCTTTCTCTCACTGGAAACGTGGCCCAAATTCTACACCTTGTACAGTCTCCTGCTCACCAGCCATGCTGGGGTGGGTCTCATAGCATGACTCTTTCCCTCTGAGTTTTTTATATGTAGAGCTGCTGGGCATGCACGCATGTGATCACTGGGTCCCTGACAAGTCTTGAGTCTCCACCGCCTCAGCTACTTTTTTGAGTTTCTGTGTAGCCCCCACACTGTAGCTCTGAACCCTGAGGGACCTGTTCTTAGCACTCTCCACCTCCCCCAACATCACTAAGTATCTTTCTGGTAAGGCTGGCCACAGCCTGTCAGAAACTCTAACAATTTTAGATAAAGTTTCTCTCTGGATCTCTCCCAGATGGCTCTGAGAAGAGTCCCACAGCGATACTATAACACGGGGTGGTGGTGGGGTATTCTAGCCACTCCTTCCAGTGATACTCAGACACGGGTAGGCCTGCTCCCACCACACTGTTTCTGCAGCCAGAACCACCCTGACCATCTCTTTTTGCCCCTGGAGCTCACAGCTCCCGGGTCAGATTCTGTCCTGTGTGAGGTCCCTGTGGCACCTGTGGTCAGAGAGGAAACAGCCCCTTCCCCAGTAAGTACCAGTCTCCAGATCCTGGCTCTTGGCATCAGCAGGGTGCATGGCCCTGCTTGGGCAGAGGGCACAAAGTCACATCTGGGCACTGAGATGCGGGCACTCCCAAAGCTTCTTCTTCAAGAGAATATTTTAAATTCCTCAGAATGGCTCCCACCCAAATCTATGCAGCCAGAAGTGCTGGACTGGGCAACAGCACCAACAGCAGGAGCTGCTGCTACACTAGAAGAGCACAAGCCACCCACTCCCAAGTGCCCGGCAGGCGGTCAGTCTCTTGCCCACTCATGAACATGCCCCACACACTCATCCATGTACACACTCACTCTCCCACGCTTTCACTCCCTCTCAGGTGGTTTTTTTGAGTTGATTGTCCTGTGGTTTAGCTGCAAGACTGGTCCAGGTCTGAGAACAAGTGGAAAGAATTTCGGCTACTCTGCAGCCATCTTAGATCCAGTAGAAAATATTTTCAACAAATGATAATGAAAATACAACATATCAAAAATTTTAGAATGTTGTTAAAGATATACTTAGAGCAAAATTTATAGTTATAAATGCTTATGAAAAAGTTGAAAGATTTAGAATCAATAACATAAGGTCCTACCCAAAGAAGCCAGAAAAAGTACAACAAACTAATTCCTAAATAATAGGAAGGCAATTACAAAAATAATAATAATATAATATAATAAATTATAATTTATAAAAGTAAGATACTGTATCTATATCTTAAGAAAGAATTAGTTATTTTCTGTAAAATTTTTCAAAAGTAGAGGAGAAATAAGGGCTCTGGTCATAAATTCACTTGAAGTGGTTGTGTGTGTGCCATGTTCAGACACCAGCTGGGTGTTCTACAATTAAATTCAAATTTGACACCATATACCAGGAAATAACATCAGATTCCACAATTTTAAGGCTCAGTCCCATGAGAATAACACTTATTCACCCACTTTAATGTCAGTTGCAAGTCTAGGTTGTTACCTATGCTTTTGATGCACCTACTATAGCCTAGAGTTTTATAACAGTCTCCTGCTCGGGTATGATTGATATGCTAGAGGAGCCCACATAACTTAGAGAAACATTTTATTTACTAAATTACCAGTTTATTATAAAGGATATAACTCAGGAACAGACAGATGGGAGAGACGCATAAGAAAGGTATGGAGAAAGGGCACAAAGCATCCATGTCCTCTTTGAACATGCCACTCTCCTAAAATTTCCACCTTTACCAACCTCAAACCTCTTGGAATCTAGTCATTTTGAGATTTTATGAAGGCTTCATTACAGAGACTTGCTGGATTAAACCATTAGCCATTGGTGATTGAATCAATCTCTAGCCCTTCTTCTCTCACAGGAAATTAGGGGGTGGGGCTGAAATTTCCAACCTTCTATTCCTGGTTGATTCCCCTAGAAACCAGTCCCCATTTTAGATGCTTTCCAAAAGTTATATTATTAACATAAACCCAGTTGTGGTGGAAAGAGGATTGTTACAACTAATAAGGTACACATTTTACTATTATGGCTTTGAAGATTTCAGGAACTGAGGACAATAGAACAATTATTATTTTAAAAAGATGTTCCCATTGCTCATATAACTCAGGAATATCAAAGGGTCTTGGGAGCTGTGAACCAGGAACCCTGAACAAAGGCCAAATATATATGAGGAGTACATTTTGGCCACCTGAATTATCAAATATATATATATATATATATATATATGTATATATGATTTTAATCACAGTATCACAAGGAGTGATACTTTTCAACTCACATTATGAGGCCAGCTTTACCTTGAGACCAAAACCAGACACAGCTAATGCAAAGAAAGAAAAGTACAGACCAATGTCCACCATAATATAGATGAAAACTACTTAAACAAAATATTAGCAGATCAAAATCAACAGTATACAACAAGGATAATAAATCATGACCAAATAAGGTACATCTTAGAAGTACAAATTTCTTTAACATTGGAAAAAAAATCTATCAATGTAATTCACAATGTAAATAAAATAAATGGTTGTATCACTAGATGCAGAAAAACATTTGACAAAATTCAACACTCATTTATTCTAAAATTTTTCAGCAACATAAGAAGAGTAAGTAACTTCTTCAACCTAATAAAGGATATTTATGAAAACCCTAGAGCTAATCTTAGAGAAGGCAAAAGATAGAAAAAGCACAAACATTGATAGAAAAAAAGTAATATGCTGGATTTTAAAAATAGAAAAAATTTTGCTCTTCAAAATACACTATTTTAAAAAATATTTCACTTATTTTTTTTTTAAAAGAGGGGAAGGGAAGGAGAAAGAGAGGGAGTTAAATGTCAATATGTAAGAGAAACATTGATCAGTTGCCTCTTGCATGTCCTTCATTAGGGATTTGGCCCACAACCCAGGCATGTGTCATGACTGGGAATCAAACTGACAAACTTTTGGTCTGTGGGATGATGCCCAACTCACTGAGCTACACCAGTCATGACTGAAATACACTCTTAAGTAAACAAACAACAAAAAAATGACAGCCAAAATGGAAGAAAGCATTCACTTTGCATATATCTTACAAAATATGTACATCCAAGATATATAAAGAATTTTGTAACTCAATTAAAAGAACCTAAACAACTCAAAAATGAGTAAAAAATTTTAACATAAAAGATAGTATACAAGTGATCAATAAACATATGAAAATATGCTCAACACCTTTAATAATCAGGAAAATGTAAATTAAAATTATAGTGAAATACCACTACATATTTATTAGAGTGGCTAGAATGAAAAAGACTGACAACATTATGTGTTGACAAAGACATGGTACAACTGAAAGTCTTATGCATTTCTGGTGGGAATGGAAAATGATCCAATAATTTTGGAAAACAATCTGGCACTTAATATGGACTGACTGTTTGTGTCCCCCCAAATTCACGTATTGAAACTTAATCCCCAATCTGATAGTATTTTGGAGTGGGGTCTTTGAAAGGTGATTAGGTCATGAGAGTGGAGCCCTCATAAATGGATTAGTGCTCTTATAAAAGAGCCCCGAGAGAGCTCCCTTACTCCTTCTGCCATGTGAGGACACAGTAAGAAGACAGCTGTCCAAAAAGCAGGAACTGGGCTTTTAACACTACACTGAATCTATAGGTGACTTGATCTTGGACTCATCAACTTTCAGAAATGTGAGAAATAAATTTCTGTTGTTTATAAGCCATCCAATCAATGATATTCTGCTATAACAGTCTGAATGTACTAAGAGAGCAGTTTCTTAAAAATTTAGCTTTCATCTGTCACACTACTTTGCAATTCTACTCAAAAGTATATATCAAAGAGAAATTAAGGCATGAATTTACATAAAAAACTTATGAATGTTCATAGCAGCAATATTTCAATAGCAAACACTGGATGGTAGGGGGAAGCAAGGAACAAATGTCCTTCAACAAGTGAATGGATAAACAAAATATGCTATAATCATATAATGGAATACTACTCAGTGATTAAAAGGCATGAATCATTAATACCTGTTACAATATGGGTAAGTCCCCAAAACATTATACTCAGTTAAAGAAGCCAGACACAAAAGTGCACATACTTTATTATTCAATTATATAAAATACAAATGAATCTATAGTAACAATAATCAGTGGATTTCTGAGGTTAGGGTTTGAGAAAAGGATAGAAGACCTTTTGGGGTTCATGAAGTTGTTCTAGATCTTTACTTTTAGGGTGACTTTATAGGTGTATACAATGGTCAGTATTCATTTTAGATGCAGACTATCATATGTAAATTATTCCTCAATAACGTTAATCAAGAAAAAAAAATCACCACATTTAAATCAACTTTCCTCCTCTGCTAAGCCTTGATTGGTGGGTTGGTGTCTTTAGTCATTATACTTCTTGTTGAAAGGCTTTGCAAACTTCTACAGTGCTTTCTGTTAAAGAGTTGCCGTTATTATGATCCTGGGAGACTTAATGTACTTGATAAAGGTAACACAAAAGGACAATTTCCTGAGACCTCCTTTGAACTGTGTTTTGTTTACAATACCATTTTGATACCAAATATGTGGGTCCCCCCCCCCTTAAAAACCAGTTCTCCAGTTCTCCAGACACCAACTTGATGTCTTCCAGTTCAATTCAATTATGATAATAACTACTGGGAATTAAGACAGATGTCACAAGTTAAGATCTCAGTCGCATAAGACTGCCTCCACTTCACAGACACCAATCAAAAATCTGTGCCACCTATACTTCTAACTGACTGGCTATAAAATTGGGGGTTCCCACAGCCCCTGCCTCAGGTTAGTAATTTGCTAGAATAGCTAACAACTCAGAAAAGCAGTTTACTTCCTAATACTGTTTTTTAAAAATAAAGGATTCAATTCAGGAACAGCCTGAGACACACAGGGCAAGGTAAGAGGGTAAGGGGCACAGAGCATTCATGCCCTCTTCAGTCACACCACCCTTCTAGCACCAACCTGGAAGTTTTCTGAAACCCATCTTTTAGGTTTTTTACAGAAGTTTATTACATAGGCATAATTGATTAAATTATTGGCCATTTTTATTGAACTCAATCTTCACCTCATCTCTTCTCCTTGGTGGTCAGGGATGGGGGCAGGGTTGGGGTGGGACTAAAAGTTACAACTTTTTACTCACATAATTGGTTCTTCTGGCAACCAGTCCCAATCCTGAAGCTATCTTGGGCCAGTCAGTCACCTCATTAGCATAAACACATGTATGTTTGAAAAGCATTCACTATAAATAACAAAAGATTCTTCTTTCACCCCATCATTCAAGAAACTACAAGGTTTTTAAGGTGTTGGATGGGTGGTGTGACTGGAGAGGGCATGGAAGCTCTGTGTCCCTTCCCCCCATACATTGCCTTATGCATTTCAGGCTGTTTCTGACTTGAACCCTTTATAAAAAGCCAGTAATAGAAAGTAAACTGCTGTTCTGTGTCAGGCAAGAAAGGCAGAAAATATAGACATGATGTGGCAAAAGTAGGTTTACAGTTTTAACTACTTTTCTCCACCCTGAATACATATTTACACATATATATGCACTTATATTTATATCTTATATCATCATATCACACCTGCACACTGAATGAAAAGGATAAATCTAAGCTGTTTTTCCATTAGTGCTATGGGCTTATTTGAGATTTAGCATTGAAAATACATGCACGTTATTGTGACTTAAAATAAGTTCAAAGAAAATCTTTTACAGCTATTGTAACACCCACAGCCTGGTAATTTGAAAGATAAGAATTGGTTTTTATGTAGGCAATATGAATTGTGTCTATAAATACATTCTTTTTAATTAGATGCATTACATGAGCTTCTGAAACTGCTATGGCATCTTCCACACAGGGCACCTTGGCATCCAGGGTCAGGACTGGCCTGAATGACTTTTTCCAGGTCCTTGTAACAGACTGAATAACTATTTATAACACTGAGGAACACAATTTTTGTTGAATTAGATCTGACACTTGTTTTTGACTAACTTTTGACATCTGAATCCAAAAATGACCCCAGTTTTTCTCTATCATGTCATTTTTTAAGGTACAGAATATCCTCCCTTTGTCCCAAAAAACATACAAAATGTACATACAAAGGAAAATAAAAAAAATTTTCCTGAATATACTATTTATTTAGAGTTATTTTATTCACATAAAGGCTATATATTGTTATTGTAAGTCAAATTGTGTACAAGTAGTAAAGTTCTGTTACCAAACATACATATTAAGGTATTTTATCTTTTTGAACAACAGGCTAGGAAATGCCAAAATGAGATCTTTGAAATAGTCTCTTTCAGTTGGCAAAGCTTTAACAAATTGCTTCATGAGACCCAGTTTTATGTGCAGAGGTGGGAATAGAATGTTCTTTCTGTCAACAAGTGGCTCATGTAGAATGTTTGGATCACCAGGTTTGAGATCAGATCTTGGAGGCCAATTCAACTTCACCCAATGCTTCTCACAAGCTCTGCTATCCCACATACACAGAAAATGGGGATACTTGGTATATCCCCATTGCTGACCAAGAAGGAAGCAAGCCATTTTAAGGTCAACACAGATGATCCAATTGTGCTTGTGATATTGCAACAGATCAATGACTCTCGGTATGTCTTCATATTCTTCATGAAAACAAACTGAATGGCCAGTTGGGACTGCAGCAAATAAATTGCCGTTGTGAAGGAGGATACACTTCAAGTTCTGCTTTGAGCTATTGACGAACAGTTGCCATTCAGTTGCATTATAGACTGGAATTCCCAATTCCTCCATTAAATCATGTATGTTATGGCAATACACAAAGCCACCATCACTTCAAAAGTACTGCAGAAACGCACTTTCTCTTGATCAAAAGTAGGATGTCTTAACGCCTTTTTCAAGCAAGTTTTTCTTGTGCAGTCTTGATGCTAGGAGCTCTGAAGCCTTTCTGGATAGTCCCAAATCTCATGTCAAATAATTCAGCTCATGCTAATCAAATCCCTTATCAACTGAGTCATCTTCAATTTCAAAATCTTCATCGTTGCTGTGACTTAGTTTTTCACCATACTCCTGTTTTTCGAAAGAGAGTAATTCAATGAAAACTGGCACTGGCATTTCAGCTGAATGACGCACTGGGCGTATAGCTGATGGTAGACTAGGATACTCTATTTTACATCTATTTTTCTTCTTATATTCTGATGTTTTCACTATACAAAGGTAACAGTTACTTGAATAATCTCTGGGCTCTCACCAAACCATAGGTATACCAGATGGCAATTTATGACATGTTCCCTTCATACACATCAGTAAACTCTCAACACACTGCTTGCACATCTTGTGAGGGGCCTAAAACTTGTCTTGGTCACCAAGTTTTATTTCAAAATATGCAAAATAGGCTTGCCTGACAAATGCGCTGATGTTTGTCCTTTGACTGGGAATGGTGAAACTGCCACAGATAGAACAAGATGAATCAGGGTTGTTTAGGCACTTATGTGGAGAGATAGCAGAGGCAGACATGATCTGAAGGAAAGAAAATAAGTATGTATGTAACTAAAAAAATAAACTCTGCTAACTCCTTGTACAGTATACAGACAAGAACTCGGACTACACATCGGAATTTGATTCACTATATAGAGCAGTACTTAACCTCCCACCACACTGTCTCATGTGTAACTGAATAGCCTAGACCACCTGTGGCTGGTCCTCAAGGTCATCCCCCACCCCTCCCCACTCGAGGGAGGTTTGCTCTCAGCCAATAGGAGAGCACTAGCGCTTCCCTCGATCCAGGCTTGATTCAGCCTAGAGTGTTCACATTAAGGTAAGCTATAGAGAAGAAACTTGATGTAATAGAAAAAAACTAACTGCAGTTTTGAAATTAGCATGCCTATTTAAGTCTAAAAGTTGAACTCAACAGGAATTATGTTAAAAATTGTTCCCCTGTGTAATCTGGAGAACTATGCAAAGAGTTTATATTTGTGTAAACAATGTGCAAATCTTTGAATCTCAATGGAATTCCCTAAGTTTTCTCTGAGTATGAGAGTCAAATAAACTCCCAGGTCCCACTTGAATGCATTTAGACCTGCCTTTTTAGGCTCTTGCAGAAGCATCTGATTCATCTTCTTGGCTTAACTCTTTCAAATGATAGTGCAACTGCAGAGGTGCAACCCTAGGGCTTCTGAGACCCATGTGTAGGTTGCTCTGAGGTCAGGCCAGAGGTAAAATTGGACTAAAAAACTCATTAAGTTGAGATCTAATCACTAAGGTTTTTTTTTTTTTTTGATACATTTTGAATCCATAAGTCACAATTTTCTATTAAGCAGCCAAGATTTTTCTTAAAACACAGCTTCATTTCACTTAACTAAAAGACCAGTATTATATCGGTTTTGTAAAAGATGGTTGTTACATAAACAAAAAACTCATTAATCCCATTTCCTTGAGTTTTAGCTTATGATTGCCTGTTTTTTTTATTTGTCTTAGTATAAGAAACAAAAGCTAATAGGTATTTGATTTTCCAGGACTCTTTAAGGCCTGTTATTCTCAAAGGTGTTCATTTTCCACAGAGATCTTATTTCACTTCTTTAATGTATCTCATTAACTACCACTTGGTAGAAGTTCAGTTTAATTCTGAGCTTTCCAGATGACATGAATTAGTGATGAACACATCACTGCAACTTCATAAGAATGTTAAAATAAGTAGAGAAATGTAGGAACATCGAGAGTGTGCATCACATGGAATAGAGGATTTTTGGGGAGTGAGGTGGAGTTCAGTGAGATGATGCGTATGTAAAGTATACAGTGGAGTCCAATCAGGAAAGAGAAACCACATGTAGGTTAAACAGTGGTTTCTGTTTCTTGATTGGATCCCACCAGCATATGTGGAATCTGATGAACAAAATAAACTAATAAACAAAATAGAAACAGACTCACAGATACAGAGAACAGGCTGACAGCTGTTAGAAATGAGGGATTTCAGAGGCTGAGTAAAAAAGATGAAGGGATTAAGCAAAAAACAAGACAAAACAAACAAACAAAAAAACCCTCATAGACACAGACAACAGTATGGTGATTACCAGAGGGAAAGGTGGAGGGGAAGCAGAGGTAGAAGAGGGTAAAGGGGAGATTAATGATGATGGAAAAAGACTTGACTTTGGGTAGTAAACACACGATACAATATGCAAATGATTTATTATAGAATTGGTATACTTGACACCTATATAATTTTATTAACCAATGCTGTGCCCAAAAATTCAATGAAATTTAAAAAAAATATTAACTATAATAAAGAAATGGCTATAAGATATAAGAAACTCTCTATGGTAGCCTAGGGCCAAAGGATGGCCTGCAAAGGACAAACTTAGAAGGAGCTTAGATTTCACTGAAGAAGGTGTGGATGGGCCACTGTACAGCAGTTTAGCTAGACTGGAGCTAGTTTGGAGTTACTGGGTAAACAACAGACCACCCTCCATAGGGCAGACAGAGAGCAGTCAGTGGCGCACCAGATGGGCAATGGGATCCTGGTCTTAGGAGGGGGCAAAGGGGAGCAGATTGTGTGCTAGAGGTTTACAGAGGGATGGCTGTTCAGATGGACCCCTGGACTACAAGCATTCAGCCCAGGAGCCATGCTGGGGCTTTTGTCCGCCATGTATCACCAGGATAAAAATATACATTTTTAGAAGAAAACTTTTAGGGCCTATGACCCTGTCAGGATTCTCCAGAAGTCCTTACTCCCGCAGACCTGACTCTTCCCAGGCCATGTCAAAGTTGCAGGAAGTCTCTTTCTCCTACAGTGTCCCTCTGCTGAGAGAGCTTAATGTGAAGCTCACATTGAAGGAGAAATAGTTATAGGAATTTCATTGTTTATTATAGAACCCATATTGTAGTGTGAATTTGGAACTGAGAGGAAATAAATTGATAACGACACAGTTTAGCAAGAGACTAGCACACAGTAGGTGCTCAGTGGTTGAAAGCTGTATGATACTTATTTCGAAAAACTTAAACATTTCAAATTAATTGGAAAATTAGGTGCTATGTTAATATTAATTATAATGTTATTTCTTATGTATTATTTAACTAGACACAAGTTAAGAATCTATGTGTAAAATATTTTTCATTTCTAATTCATATTTCTGTTTGTTTTTTGCTTTGTTTTGTTTTGTTTTTGTTTTTTGTCCAGGTCTTATACAATATATTAATTGCCTTCACAAAGATGCATAAATTTGAAACCATAGAGACGGTCGACATTTTGGCTGGATGTGCCCGATTCATTATTGTGGGGTTTGGGGGAGTATTTTTCGGCATTATCTTTGGATTCATTTCTGCATTTATCACACGTTTCACTCAGAATATCTCTGCAATTGAACCGCTCATCGTCTTCATGTTCAGCTATTTGTCTTACTTAGCTGCTGAGACCCTCTATCTCTCTGGCATTCTGGCGTGAGTACAAACAAGGACCAACTCTAGTAGCAATAAAAGAGAATTTAAATTTAGTACCACATCTTGTGGACAAGCATCTGGGAAAGTCTTGACCACTAATGCTAATTCTCAAAGTTGTTGCAGGATTTAAGTTCCTCAAACATTTGTAAAATCTGATTCAGGTCCTTTACCAAACAAATGCTTTTTCCAGCATTTGTGTTTGTTCTCTTCCTAATTTGCCTGAGGCAAGCATAGCAATTAGAAGGTCATTTTAGAATGATCAGAAAAGCTGTTGCAGAGAAAATCTGGGAGAAGTTCAAGGTTAAAGTCTCATGTCAGTAATTTTTTTTCTTTGAAAAATTCATTATCTTAAAGTTGAGGGGAAACGTGCCATGAGGGATCACCTCTGCTGTTCCCTTCAGACTACATCGCAGATCCAGCACTCTGCAGGTAGAATGAAACTAGGTAGATGGGACAAGACTAGAAATCCATATTTCTTATTTCTTAATGAAAATATTTTCTAAATGTTTATTCTTATGCAGATTCTGGAATGAGGCTTCTCAACTTGACTTATTATACCTGGTTATGTTGTTTTTTCTATGACATTATTCTCATCTCCAGCTACTCAGGCAGAAATAGTTAATTTTGTTGTGCAGAGATAACTATTTTAATTATAACAATATAAAATTTAGACATTATTTTTTCCACCTTAAAAGTGATCAAAACTGCTAAGACAAGGCAAAGTTCTTTCTCCACCCACATCCTTTCTAAGTGGGTCTAGACCAGAAATATTTTAAATGAAAAATTGCTCATTAAATTATTGTAAGAAATATTGTTCAGACATAGAAAATGAAGGGCCTTGCTGAATTAGTCCTAGATAGCTGCAATGGGTGTATTTTGGCTTAAAAGGCAGAGTTAAGCAGAGAGTAAGAGGGGCATCAACAAAGCTCTAGACTAGGGAGAGCAAGATAGAAACAGTTGAGCTTCTAGTTTGTGCATGAACTGCCTGATGATTTGTTGTGGGAAAGCATTGGTGCCCTCCTTCCTCACCACACTTAAGTTCCCCACCACATTCATTCACCTTGCACAAACCCCTTGGTGGGGGGAGAATAAGAAGAAAAAAAATCTGTGGGAAACCTGCAGCCAGAGAGAGGGTGGAGAAGATATTCTCTCTGGATAAAAACAGGATTTGTCTATCTGTGGCATCACCAATAAGGTGGGTTTTGTGGGAGGGACAAAATCATGTGTTTCTCTCTGAGACTCAGCTTCTTTTGCAGAATCACGGCCTGTGCAGTAACAATGAAAAAGTATGTAGAAGAAAATGTGTCCCAGACATCCTACACGACCATCAAGTATTTCATGAAGATGCTGAGCAGTGTCAGCGAGACCCTGATCTTCATCTTCATGGGCGTGTCCACTGTTGGGAAGAACCATGAGTGGAACTGGGCCTTTGTCTGCTTCACCCTGATCTTCTGCCAGATCTGGAGAGCCATCAGTAAGGGACGGCAGGGCCCCCAAGAGCTCCTGTTTGCTGCTTTTTAAATTTTTTCTTACTCCTTCTTGCAGTGTATAAACATAAATAGTGAGGTGATGCTAACTGGTTTTACTGGTTAGGGGAGTATGGGCACCTTGTAGTAAACAGTGATGTTCTGTTTACTCTTTCAAGCAATTCAAAGTCATTACTGACTGAACAGGTTCTGTCCCTGAGAAAGGAGCACTGTTTTTTTAATTGAAGAGAAAACTTTTACATCTATCCATTTAAATATAACAGTGAATTTCTCTCTTACTCACTTCTGGAGATAGTTTTTGTCCCCTTTTGCATCTTAAATCAGATACAGATTATAAACTGTGGGCATTTACACTTTTGTTACAAGAATAGTGAGATGTCACAAATTGTGCTTTAGAAAATATTTCCCTAAGTAATATACATGGTTTCAATTGAGGATTGAAGGTGATGTATAAAAATCAAGGACCAGGAAGTGGATGTTTATTTTTAAGAAGTGCTTAGCATTAATTAGTAAAGACAATTCTGTAGTGTAACTGCCATCACCCCTATAAAATATACTTGACTTAAAAACAGACATTCCTGACTAATGCCTGATGATTTATCTTATTTTATCTTTCTGGAACTAGAAAAAATACTTAGTACTAAACTACAATATATATGTTGCCTTTTGACTAGAAGCAATTATATTTTTAAATGATTTGGCTTATATTTGAAGCATTTTAAATGACTTTGATCAATATTTATGAGGCAATTGCTCAAAGAGAAATTAGAACTTTGAGTCAAGATGGAGGCATAGGTAGACACTCTTCACCTCCTTGCACAACCATAAGAAGGACCACAACTGGCCTCACAAAAAGATATACCCAGAACTGCCAAAATATCTAACTGTATGGATGTCTGACAACCAATGATTTAAAAAAGCCATATTCATCCAGATGGGTAGGAGGGGTGAAGACAGAGAGTCAGGTCAGAGAGGATGCAGTGTATGGTGGCGAGGCAGCAGCAGTGAGTCAGTGGCAGCAGTGGCCAGTGAAACGGACATTTCCACATTCACATGTGGTGGATAAAAATCGAGTGGGAACCTTGGGAATGAGTGATCCTAGCCCCAGGCCAGATCACGCAGCCCAGGATTCCAGTGCCAGGAAAATAAAGCACCATAACTTCTGCCTGTAAAAACCAGTGGGGGTTGGAGAGGCGCAACAAACTGCCAGTTTCTCCAGGGAGTCTATTTAAATGGCCCACACAATCCTAGAACATACACAAACACACCCACTCTAGGAACCACCACCAGAGCAATAGCCAGAAGAGCACCAGTAGAATACAGGAAGGGTGTGAATTGACTGGAAATGTGTCCAGCATTTAGCAAGCCTTCATCAGCCAGGCAGTGGCTTTGTCCCCTCTCTGACCTCTTTCCCACATACAGAGCTAAAAAGCAGTGATGGAAAATAACTAAGGCTCCACTTCATACAACGCAACAGGTAAGCTAAGACAGGGTGTCAAAGCAGCTCTACTTAGTACACAGAAACAAATATAGGGAGGCTGCCAAATTGAGGAGGCAAAGAAATATGACCCAGATGAAAGAACAGTATAAAACCCCAGAAAAAGAACTAAATGAAATGGAGATAGCCAACCTATCAGATGCAGAGTTCAAAACTCTGGTGATCAGAATGCTAAGAGAGCTCATTGAATATGGCAAAGCATAAGGTAAGAAATGAAGGCTACACTAAGTGAAATAAAAAATAATCCACAGGGAACTAACAGTGAAGCGAAGGAAGCCATGGTTCAAATCAACAATTTGGAACATAAGGAAGAGATAAACATTTGACCAGAGTAGAAAGAAGAAATAAGTATTCAAAAAAAACAAGAAGAGAATTAGGAGACTCTGGGGCATCTCCAAAAATGCCAACACCCAAATAATAGGGATGCCAGAAGGAGAAGAGAAAGAGCAAGAAACTGAAAACTTATTTGAAAAAACGATAAGAGAAAATTTTCTTAATTTGGTGAAGAAAATAGACTTACAAGTCCAAGAAGCACAGAGTCCCAAACAAACTGGATTCAAAGAGGATGACACCAAGACACATCATAATTAAAATGCCAAAAGCTAAAGATAGAGAATCTTAAAAGCACCAAGAGATAAGCAGAGAGTTACCTACAAAGAGTTCTCATAAGACTATCAGCTAATTTCTCAGCAGAAATGTTTCAGGCAATAAGGGACTGGCAAGAAGTATTCAAAGTGATGAAAAGCAAGGACCTACAGCCAAGACTACTCTTCCCAAGCAAAGCTATAATTTGGAATGGCAGGGCAGATAAAGTGCTTCCCAAACAAGGTAAAACTAAATGAATTTATCATCACCGAGCCCTTATTATATGCAATTTTAAAGGGATATATTTAAGAAAAAGAAGATCAAAACTATGAACATTAAAATGACAACAAACTCACAATTTATCAACAACTGGATTCAAAAAACAAAATCAAATCAACCAAACAACTAGAATAGGAATAGAATTATAGATATGTAGATCATCTGAAGGGTTATCAGCATCGAGGGGGTTGGGGGAAAATGGGGAAAAGGTACAAAGATTAAGCAGCATAATTGGTAGGTACAAAGTAGACGGAATAGTATAGGAAATGGAGAAGCTAAAGAACTCATATGCATTACCTGTGGACAGGAACTAAATGGAAGGGATTGCTGGAGGTAAGGGGGTTATAAGGTACAGGGGGTAAAGGTAGAAATTGGTACAACTGTAATACCATAATAAATACAATATACTTAAAACTTTTTAATAAATAAATAAATATTAGAAAAATGACTGAGAACTTACTGAACATATCAGTTCCAAATTAATTCAGGATGGGTTTTAGGATCTAAGAAAGAATAAGAAGAAATATTAAAATATTTGTAAAACTTACTCTGAATATCACTAACGGGTGCCCAAGGAAAAAGAGAATTAAGAACATTGTGATAGAAATTTATAATCTTACATCAATTGCTGGCACTATTACTAACTAGTTATTTGACCTTGAATAGATATTTAATGACTCAAAATATTTGTCCTCAACCAGAAAATGGTGGGTGTGGACAAATTTCTAAGATTCTTTTTAGTTCCAATACTAAATCCACAGGGTTATTAAAGTTAATGTCAGAGAACTTAACACTACAAAACTTCAGCCCAGCCAACAAGAATAGAAACCATTTAAAGAAGATTAATATTGTGGATCCTTCCACATTGTTGACCCTTAGTGACCATCCAGCCTAACTTTGTCATCTTCTAACTAGGGGACCTGAGGGAACAGTCACCAAAAGCATGGCTGACTGGGCCACATCACAGTGAGGGACAGAGCCAGGTGTCAGAATCCAGTTCTCCCACTCCCAGCCTGTTCTCATTCTAGCCTGACTCATTCTAGCTAATAATATTTCACACTTATAGAGGCATGTAACATATAAGGGCCTGCTTTATAATTACTTGTATTTATGAAATTAATTCCAATCTTATAGCGACCTCCTGATGGAAATACTATCATTACTTCTATTAAGCAGATGAGGACTTTGAGTACACGGCAAAATTAAAAGCCTTGTCTGAGGTCGCATGACTAGTGAATATGTGAAGGAGTGAGAACAAACAACACAAAATGAAAAAAATTGAATGTAATTGTTTCTTGTGCTGTCATTATGCCTATAATCAAAAGTTGCTTTTTGTGTGGTCGGTGTGATTAGAAGTCACATGATGCTGCTGAAAGATTTGTTATTCTGCAGTGAAACCTCTTGTTTAGCCAAAGCTTTAGTGAAGGGACATTTCCCACTAGGAATCACTGCAGTATTGTAGTAGGTCATGTGCACCAGTTAGGGATGGAAAATTAGTGTAGAAGAAAGTACCTCTGTGTTTTAAACAAGCTCTCCACCCTTAACCCTCCACTTACTGAAAGAAATAAGCCCTTTTCTGGAATTCTTGCCAATATCCTTTTTTGTTTGCATTGAATATCAAGAAGAACCATATCAACCACAAAAGGTTTGTTCACCCCACAGAGACCATAGTCCCTGAGATGGCCACTTTCATGCTGAAAATTACACACCTTCTTTGTTTACTGAATGAGAACATGAAATGATAAAAATATTTTTATTCTTCAGGCAATATCATTGCCTTACCACATTTTAAAAGGGAGAGCAAAAATTATGAGTTATATTAGAAAATATATGCATTTCTCATATCAAAAAGTATCTAGAAAGCTACCAATCTGAAGCACTACTGTCTAGGACAGGCAATTATGGGTGTGATGGAATTTGGGTGGCAAGTTTTGAAGGCACATGAGCACAACCTGGATTCACTAGCATTGTATCTCTACTTGTTCATGACCCTCTGCTCTAATACGTATCTTCCCCTTTTTAGGCGTGTTTGCCCTCTTCTATGTCAGTAACCAGTTTCGGACATTCCCCTTCTCCATCAAGGACCAGTGTATAATTTTCTACAGTGGTGTTCGAGGAGCTGGAAGTTTTTCGCTTGCATTTTTGCTTCCTCTGTCCCTTTTTCCTAGGAAAAAAATGTTTGTTACAGCTACTCTAGTAGTTATATATTTTACTGTATTTATTCAGGTTGGTAGATTTCTTTCATATTTGAAATAAGTAGATTCTTTCAAAACTATGTATTAAATTACTATAACAAAAAGTACATTTTATTTGATTTTCAGATATGATTTTCTATTTTTGTATCTTGTTTATTATTTTGAGAAATTAGACAATATAATCATACTGAAGTTCCAAACATTTTTAGATCATGTCTGTGGTCATTCTTCAAACTCTAAAATATGATGGATTTTAATCAGTAAAACATATTAATCAAAACATTCCTGGGTAACAGTTGAATTATAGCTATTATACTGTGTATTGCTAAAAATAAAATTCTAATTAGTATTAGGTAGTACAAATTTTTATTTTAGCTCAAGCTACCTTTCAGCAAATTGATGAAGGATTATTTAAGGGATGAAACAAAACTCCTTCTTTAAAATATAAAGATAATGCTTATTTTTATTGCAGAATTTAAAATAATTAAAAAGAACAAAAATAAACACTGAAGCATTTACCTAGTAAAAGCTAGTACAAAACAAAGACATAAAAATTGGAAGTTCTAATAGTTTTGTTAATAGATTTGTTCTCTATAATGACAACCTTCACTACAACAAAGCCTTTTATTTTGTTATTTATAATCTAGGGAATCACAATTGGCCCTCTGGTCAGGTATCTGGATGTTAAAAAGACCAATAAAAAAGAATCCATCAATGAAGAGCTTCACATTCGTGTAAGTTATCGCTTTGCCATAATTAAATTAATAAAAAGTTTCCCACTTGCCACCTATGGGAGTCATTTAGGATTTGATGAGATATGTGTACATATCTCTAGATGTAGCCCCTTTCCTCTCCAGCTCCACCAAGAGTGACTGTACCAGTTAGTTCCCTGTTGTTGCTGTAGGAAGTTACTACAAACCTGGTGATTTAAAAAAGCACAACGTTATTATCTTATATTTCTGGAAGCCAGAAGTTCAAAATGGGCCTCTCTGGACTGAAGTAAAAATGTTGTAGGGCTGCATTACTTTTTGGAGGTTTTAAGAAAGAATCTACTTCCTTGCCTCTTTCGGCTTCTAGAAACTTCTGACATTCATTGTCTCCTAGGCTCCTTCCATTCACATACCGGGTAGTGGCTGGTCAGTTTTTTCTCGTGCTGCATCACTTTGATACTGACTCTTCTGCCTTCCCCTTCTGTATTAAAGATCTTTATGATTATATTGGGTACACGTGGATAATTTAGAAAAATTCTCTCTATCTGAAAGTCAGCTGATTGGCAACCCTAAACTGATCTGCTATCTTAATTCATTTTGGATATAAAAGAACTTGTTCACAGGTCCTGGGGATCAGGATGTGGACATGTCTATAGATCATTAGTCTGCCCTCTACCCCTCAAAGATTCATGTTTGTTCCATATTCAAAATACATTAACTCTATCCCAGCATCCCAAAAGTGTCAATTCATTTTAGTATCAACTCAAAGACCAAAAATCTCATTTAAATCATATCTGTTCAAAAGGCCCAAATATTATCATCTCAATCAAATTTATTATCTACAGGCATTGATGATGCCCTGAGTATCATCCATTCTGAGGCAAAACTCCTCTCCACCTCTAAACCTGTGACACTCAAGAAACAAGTTACAGCTCCCCAAATACACTGGTAGGACAGTCATCAGATAACAGCTATGTGCACTCGTTTTCAAAAGGGAGGGGGAAATGAAAGGAAAAAAGGAGTGATCTATCCCAAGCAAGTTTCTCAGTTCACCTGGGAAAACTATTTGGTTTCCAGGCCTGAGAACAATCTTTTGTGGCTCTTTGTACCACCTTCTTGATTCAAACTCCTCCTTCTGAGTCATATTTTCTTTTTCATGAAAGGTGGCATGGTTGGATTTCATTAGTTTGATTGGCCTATTTCTTGCTTGCAGAGTTTTGGGAATCTAAAAACCTTCTTTTATTTTGCCTTCTCTCCTTCCCTTTTGGTCCAAGCTGGCAGTATTTCTGAGAAGGAAAGCAGAGTTAGTAGAAAATATATATTAAGAGCTTTGTTTTCTGTGGGAACTGGCTAGGCAAGTCCACAAACTGGAGACTAAGTCATTAAGAAGGTAGACTGAGACTCTTAGGCATGAGCTACAGCCACTGTGCACATGTGGAGACCTCAGCTTCATTCTTCAGTCCTTGCAACTGATCAAGTCAGTCCCACCCAAACTATCTCCCTTACTTAAAGTAACTGATTCTGAACTTTAATCATATCTACAAAATGTCTTTACTGCATTGCTATATTAGTGTTAATAATACCTGGCGACTAGGCTAGATAATTTTACACATCAAGAAACTATCACTGTGACTAATATTGAGAGTTGTCCTACTTGGTTCTAAAATCATTGTTCAAATGTAACATGGGATCCCCTGATCTTCCTGAAGTTTTAATTAGAAACGGGTAAAGGTTTCTACTACTTCTGCAGATCTAGTGGCAGTTTTTAGTGAAAATATTCAAGTCTGGTAATGATAAGAATGAAATTGAGCATGGTTTCTACCTGTTCAATACATTAAATATGGTATTGAAAGGATGTCATTTGTATGGCTCCAGGGAATAAAATACGAACTAATATATAGAAGATATAGGGAGACAGACTTCAGCTCAGTGAATGAAGAGCATTCTGACCTGTTTTTTATATGACATGCCCAAAGTCAAAATGGATCTGTGCAAGTAATAATTGGGAACACTGGCATAGTTTTAGAAGGCTAAATATTTGAGAGGATGATTGACTTATAATTTTTAGGTTTCTTTCCTCCCTGAGATTTTATGATTCTAAAGCTGGAGAAATTGCTGAAATCATTCAAAATCAGCCCTGAATTTCATAGCCAAAGCTATCTGAGAAAATAGGGTAATTAAGTTCGAAGAAACCCAAACCAAAAATTTTCAAGGTCATTCAAAAATATTCAATAGATGAGGACGGGGAGTAAACTTTGTAAAATAAGTAATGCTTTAACCTAAGTACAAAATTTTGTTTTTGTTTTTGTTTTTTTTTCAGATTTAATGTGTTTTATTGATTAAATTATTACATTTGTGCCAATTTCCCTTCCCTCTGCTCCCCTCCACCCGGTGGCCCCCCTCCCTCCAGTTGTCCCCCCCTTTTAGATTATGTCCATTAGTTGTGCATACAGTTCCTCCCAACCTCTCTCCGTCTATTCCATTCCCTCCTACCTTGATCCCCAATTCCTATATCATCTCCCTCCCTTTCCCCATTCCCCCTCCCTGTTGACCTCCCCCCAATATGCTTCCCGTACCCACAGTTCCTCTTCCACTCTCGTTGCCTATTTAGTTTGCCTTTGTTTCATCTCCCTAGCTTCTGTTTTTTTTTTTAAACCAGTCCCTTTAACATCTCATATAACAGTGGTTTGGATCTAATGAACTCTTTCAGTTTTATTTTGTCCTGGAAACACTTTCTCTGTCCTTCTATTCTGAATGACAATTTCGCTGGATAGAGTATTCGTGGTTGTAGGTTTTGGATTTTCATTACTTTGAATATTTCTTGCCAGTCTCTTCTTGCCTGTAGGGTTTCCCTTGAGAAGTCAGCTGATAGTCTAATTGGGACCCCTTTGTACATAATTCTTTTCTTCTCTCTTGCTGCTTTTAAGATTCTCTCTTTATCTTTAATTTTTGACATTTTGATTATAATGTGTCTTGGAGTGGTTCTCCCTGGGTCCAGTCTCTTGGGAACTCTCCTTGCTTCCTGGACCTGCAGGTCTATTCCCTTCCCCAAGTCTGGGAAGTTCTCCTTTATTATATTTTCACTCAGATTTTCAAGTTCTAGTTCATCTTCCTCATTCTCTGGCAAACCAATGATTCTTATGTTGGGCCTTTTATAGCTGTCCCAGAGGTTTCTGATCCTTTCATTGTTGCTTCCCATTTCCTCTCGCTGCATTGGTTGACTGCTTGTTCCTTCTCCATATTCCAGTTTGTTGAAATGAACTCTGGATTTTATTTCCTTTCCTTCTGTCTCGTATGCTGTTTTGTTCCTTTCGTTATGAAAGTTTTTCGCTTCTTTCATATCTTTTTCCTGCTCTTTTGTGAATTCTGTAAGCCACCTGATAACAATGGCCCAGAACTGAGCCTCTGACAGGTTTCTTATCTGTTCATCTGTCAGGTTCTCTATCTGCTGCCTGGTGAGTTGTGTTACCGGTATTTCTAAAGTTGCCTGCCTCATTTTGACAGATGCGTTTTGTTTTCTTGGGCTGGCTGTCGGGGGCAGTGCCTGTGTACGCGTCACAAATCAGCGACCGGCGCCTGCTTGTCCGCGACCTATTTCGCAGCCCTGTGGTGCTTTCTTTGGGGGCGGGGGTCCAAGATGGATTCACACAGTTATTCAGCTAGGAGACCGGGATCCGTCCTCCCGCCCCCCTGGGCCTCACTGTTCAAGGCGATGCGGCGGCCGCTCTTCCCAGCTCCAGAGTCGCGCACGCCAGGGGCTTGGCCGCCGGGACTCCTCGCCGGGGTCGCACCGCCGCTCCGGGTGCGACCGCAAACAGCACTGCCCACTTTAACTCTTACCTGCCCAAATGGCACCGCTGGTTTATAACTTCATATGTTGGACTTCCGTGTAGTTTTATTTTCTGGAATTTCTAGTTATCCTTTGTTTTGAAGTAGTTGTATTCCTCTATAGTTGTAGAGGGAGACCTAGCGTGTCCGTCTAAGCCTCCATCTTGGCCGGAAGTCCCAAAATTTTGTTTTTATCTTTATAACATTTGTTCATTATTTTGAAAAATTAGAGATTGTATATCTAAGATGATAACAATTGGATATTTCCTTCTTTCTTATTTATTTTTATTTTTTTCAAGAAAGTTATAATTATTGGTAAAATGTGCACCAATTAAGTATTTCAAAATTTAGTATTTTACTGTATTTTGCAACAAAATTAGAAGCTAGTATAAACTTTAATGATTACAAATTCAAATTGTGTGAAAACTATTAACTCATACATTTTTAATGGATTGCACTTTTTTTCTACATTTCTATAAATAATTTGGATAAGTCAAATGTAGTATAGTTGGCTTGAATCATCACAAAATGTCAAATAAAGAATTAGGCATATAGGTAAATTTTATTGTTATATGTTATTATAATAGAATATCTGTAGTACTGTATTTTTAGAAAACTGTATAAATTGGATATTGGCATTTTCTCTTTTTTGCAATGACATTAATAATAACAGTTAATAAGCTTTATACTCACATGATTTCAGTAATGAGATATTTCCTAGATAATTCTA
Source organism: Furipterus horrens (assembly GCF_987537825.1). NCBI lineage: Eukaryota > Metazoa > Chordata > Mammalia > Chiroptera > Furipteridae > Furipterus > Furipterus horrens. Next base: position 80,706,853 of record NW_028327176.1, on the reverse strand, counting down.
GAAATATACTACTCAAAGGAAATGATAGATACTCTGTTTTTATTGCAAGTTATGTGTATTATTAAGGAACTGTTTTCTACAGTCATTGAATCATAAAACAAAGTTAAATTACTATGCAAAGAATTTATAATTTTTAGTTATATGAACAGAGTGATAGAAAAGAGGATATGCTCCAGAGAATTAAGGACTCTTTTGTTTTCCAAAGTGTATCAGATTCCCTTGTGTGTCTTTTAGAGTTAACAATTCAAAAGCAATCATTTTCTTATGTTTGATTTGGCAGTTAATGGATCACTTGAAGGCTGGAATTGAAGATGTGTGTGGGCAATGGAGCCACTACCAAGTGAGAGACAAGTAAGAAGACTGAGGGTTTCACTATTTAGGAAGCATATTTATGGCATAGGGAACCTCAAAAGGTTACATTGGAAGCTGAGCATAAAACTAGAAAGAATCTAGAGGAAGGGGACTGGGAAGATAAAGGGACTGGAAGCTATGCCATACAAAAAGCAGGTAGAAGGTCTTTCTGCTAATGCAAACAACAAAACGGGCACACCAGCCACCCCCAAGTAAGGCTAACATCACTGTAATTGTTGGCCAAACCTACAGAAGAAGCGAGGGTGTCAAAGCGGAGAGCAGCGACATTGATAACAGCTTCACCAGCCTGCCGCGGCAAAAGAAGTGAAACGACCGAGGACTGGAAGGATGGTGCAGTCCTGTTCCGCCTACGGCTGCAAGAACCGATACGATAAGGATAAGCCCGTTTCTTTCCATAAATGTCCTCTTACTTGACCCAGTCTTTGTAAAGAATGGGAGGCAGCTGTCAGAAGAAAAAACTTTAAATCCACCAAATATAGCAGTATTTGTTCAGAACAATTTACTCCAGATTGCTTTAAGAGCGAGTGCAACAAGTTACTAAAAGAGAATGCTGTACCCACAATATTTCTTTGTTCTGAACCACATGACAAGAAGGAAGATCTTCTGGAGCCGCAAGAACAGCTTCTCCCATCTCCTTTAACACCTCTCATTTCCCAGGTTGATGCTGCTATTGGATTACTAATGCCTCCTCTTCAGACCCCTGATAATCTCTCAGTTTTCTGTGATCACAACTATACTGTGGAGGATACAATGCACCAGAGAAAAAGGATTCATCAGCTAGAGCAGCAAGTCGAAAAACTCAGAAAGAAGCTCAAGACTACACAGCAGCAATGCAGAAGACAAGAACAACAGCTTGAAAAATTAAAGGAGGTTGTACACTTCCAGAAAGAGAAAGACATATCAGAGAGAGGCTATGTGATTCTGCCAGATAACTACTTTAAAATAGTTGAAGTACCAGCATAGAAAAAATGAAACTTGTATTGGTTTTTAATGGGGCAATACCACATACCCTCTTCTAGCCTATAAAGGAGTTTCATCTGAGAAAACAACACTTGATTACTTGTATAAAAACAATTCAGAATATTTTTAAAAAAATAAATTAACTGTATACTGTAAAAAAAAAAAAAAAAAAAAACAGGTAGAAAATAAGAATGACTCTCAGATTTCCAGTTAGGGAGTCTAGGGAGATAACAAGGTCATGGTTAAATTTTTACACTATAGACAAATGTTTAGAGTTAAATAACAGATTCTGTTTAATATGTCTTGAGTATCTATTCAGCCCTTTTGAAATTTAGTCTCAGGTTTAGGAGGAAGATTGGCTGGAGATTACGTTTTTGAGTTTTCAGAGAGTGTTTGGTAACCAACACCATGGTCATGGGTAAGGTCAATGACTGAGGACAGGACTCTGAGAAACCTCCATTTCTATTGGGCAGGTAAGGAAGAGGAAGAGTGAAGGAGACTCAGAAGAAGAAATTAGGGAAGCTGGAAAGGAATCCTGTGTCAATCAGGACATGGAGGGCATGGAAAAAATGACCCAGGGGTGCATCAGGGGAAGCCACATGGCCAGTAAAGCAAGGGGAGTGGCAACAAGTAAAGCAGGCAGACAAATTACTTCTTGAATGTAAAATGATTGGAAGTGTTGAAAATTTCTACTCCAAACAAGTGGCCAACTCTGAATGTATCAACATATCCATGCAGCTGTCTAATGGGTCAGCTAGAAGTTCACTACAATAATCAGCAGCCATCAGCATCTAGCCTGTTCAGATTCTCAATCATTCAGACTATCAAGGTATATGTGGAGTCTCACCACCACCCTTTTAATTGGCAGAATTGAAAATGATCTGCAGCATAGTGGGCAAAACTACTGTAACCACAGGGCTGTTTAAACTTAATGGCTTTAGTTTGGATAGGCCAGTATCACAGCAAGTACAGCTGCCACTGTTATGAGCTATTAGAGTGAAAGACTTGTTCAAAAGCCTCAACCCTTCATTTCTCTTTTCATAATTGTAGCTGAGCTAGGCTGTGCCTACCCAGATCCCCATTTATACACAATTTTTGTCTTGATTGTAACCTGTGCCTCCCTTTTGTTTAGTTGATTTTTGCTATATTTAAGCCAGTAAGCTATTCTTTCTTTATTTTAGAAAACATATTAATTCCATGATTTAAAAAATGTTCAATAGCTATGAACTCCAGGCACTGTGTTGATGTTTCTCAGACTAAAGTTAAGTAGTAATTTGTTCTAAGAAAAGTACATACTTGCATAACACATACAGAGATTAAAGATGTTTAGAATGTTGGTTTTCATTTTTAGGTTTAAGACGTTTGATCGTAGATATTTACGGAAAATCCTAATTCGAAAGAACCTGCCAAAATCAAGCATTGTTTCTTTGTACAAGAAGCTGGAAATAAAACAAGCTCTTGAGATGGTAGAAACTGGGAACTTAAATTCTGCAGTCTTTTCCATACCTCATCCGTAAGTCACGTCTGCTCTTTGATCTAGATTATTTTTCATTAAAATTTTTTTCAATTGTATTTACTTTCTAAATTATTTTGTATTAGTTTCAGGTGTAGAGCATAATGGTTAGATAATCATATAATTTACACAGTGATCCCCCCAATATTTCAAGAATCCACTTGGCTCCATGCATAGATATTACAATATGATTGGCTATATTCCCTGTGCTGTACTTTACATCCCTGTGACCATTCTCTAACTATAATTTGTACTTCTTAATCCCTTTTTCACCCAGCCCCCCAACATTTCTCCCCTCTGGCAACCATTGATCTAGATGCTCAATGTCAGTATTCCAAGGGGCACTAACATTAATTTTTACTTAAAGATAATACTTGGAATGAAGAAACACAAATATAAGAAAGAAATCTTGAAAAAAAAAGATAATCTAAGTCTTAGATCATCTAAGCTTAGCCATGCTCAACCTGTTTCACTTAATTTCTGCAAATTGCCTTTTTTGGGGGGAGGGAGAGGCAAGTGAATTTATAGAATCACAGCATATTTTACAAGACTTATCCTTTCTCTTCCTGATTAGAAATCTCTACCCTTCAACCTTAGTTTATTTGATTCTGGTAATCCTATCATTGCATTCCTCCTGAGTTATTTCTTTCTCTCTTGTATGAAGAGAAACCAAGTCAGCATTCTGAGGTGCTAACTTGGATTTCAGAGTGGTGGTAGCAAGAGGTGTGGTAGCAAGAGGTGTGGTGGTTGGTGGGCTATTTAAAAAGAAAGGTGAGTTTGTCATTGCGTCTAAAGCCAAAAGACGTGTGTGAGATTGTGAGATTTTCTTTGAGTCTGTGTGAGACTAACTTGTAATAGGATCAGGGAGAGGACTGGCTTCCCACAGAACAGAGAGCCTTAGGGAGTTGGTGTAGGGAGGGGTAAGACCTGTATATACATCTGTCATTACAATATAAGTCCCTTTGAAGCACGGAACTTCTATTGGAGCATTGGAAACCAATTATCTTAAGATGTGGGTAGATATTTTCCAAGCTGCTTTACCTCTCTGACATTTAACAAGAGTCCCTTCAATATCACAAGAATTAATTTATCCCCTCCCCCACCCACAGATATCCAGTTTTCTTCCAGGAAACAATTTTTGAGTTGAGAAAATTAATCAGAGTGTAAATCTAAGATATATTTAAGTGTTCAGCTGGTAAGAATACTTGATCAAGAGCCTTAATAATGTCTTCCTGTTTGAAAACCTAGTTGAGAGAACAGCTCAGAATAGATAGAAATAAAATTGTCACTAATGCCTGAGTGTTGCTTCTCATCCCTTACATGTTAATGAATCAGAAGCACTATTGCCTGTCTTCCATGGCATGGGAAAAATCTAACAGAGTGGTGTCCCTGAGTGTGTCCAGTATAAATAGAAAGATGTCTGCCTTATTTTTCAGTGAAATTGTTTTTGTGGTTGGTTTATTTTTGTGCTGCCCATTACATGGCTATAAGGAAACTTTGGATACTAAATTGGGAATGTGTTAACAAGTATTTATTGGCAGTGTCATGCTGAGCCATATTAGAACTTGAAGCAGAAGGAAACATCAGTAAATATTGACCCTGTCATTATTTAAAATGTTGATATTTTATCCATCATGGATTTTTTGCATTGACCTTTATTTTCTAAAATATTGCATTCATATCTGACTTAACTTGATTACTGAACTTTGATGAAGAGGCAGGGTGCAGAGAGGGGTAAGAACTGTATATAATTTTTTTGGTATCCTCTTATCAGAGGCAGGTACCTCACTCACCTCGCCTTAGTCCCAATCCTGTTCCTATTGTGTGAAAGCAAACACAGTCCCTGTCTTCATGGAGCTGGGTCATGACATTAATTCAAAGGGTTACATTAATTTTAAAAAAAGGTCACAAACATATAATTCTAAAGTCTAGGGAGCTATGAGAGTATAAGAGGTGAAATTCATCTGTTCCCCAGGCATTTGACCTGCTCACTGAAGGGCGAATGAGAGTTAATTCAATGCGGAATAGGGGGGCTGGACAGGTTCAGGCAAGTTAAACTATTAAACACTTCCTCAATTGGTTTGCTTACAAGTTATGTGAGCACTTGGTATAGGAATGTGGAAGCTCTTATCTTTATTGAGAATCAATCTATTCTGTACTAAAACATAATTTGAATCTCTGTATTACTTTGCATTGGTCATGAACAGTTGCCCCAGTTTCTGACTTCAGGCAATATTTAAGCCAGTTTTATTTGGAGGGGGTGGGGGCTTCTGTTCTGTCAATTATATTTTCAGACAGTTTTAAGACGTTGATTCAAGATTAGTAAGAGAGCCTTATAGGTGAGAGACAAGTATTTTCCCATCTATAATCCAAACTGGGGTGGATAAAAGAAAATTTAAAACATATTAATTCAAGTTCAGTAGTTAAATTGCATCTATTTGATTTCATCTGAAATATGCAGGACCACAAGCAAAAAGAAATTCTCCTAATATCAAGGCAGCTAATTTCTTAATAAACAAACCTTCATACAATAATAGGAAAAAGAAGTGTGTATTCTGCTCACTTTTTATTATTCTGTATGAAATGAAAACAGAAAAATGAACATATATTTTTTCTTTATAAGTTTAAGAAATTGTTCTTAAACTTAAATTTGCAAACTAAGGAGAACCTCCCACCAAAAGTTATAGATAGCACAGTGCAGATGGTGTTGATTCCATGGAATTTTATTACTTTTGCATGCATTATTTTATTTGAACCTCAAAACAATGCTATGGAATAGGTAGAGTATGTATTTGAATTATTATTTTAAGTATGAGGCATCTCATTTTACCAGTGAGTAGTGCACTCTTAGAAATATCAAAGGATAGAGGCTCAGATTGATTAAAACTGTGGAAGCTTTAAAAAATATTTAGTTTAAGACCATTAAAAAGATATTGAAATATTTATAAATTTATAGGCATAGAAAACTACAACCTACAACTTTAAAATACTATATTTAACAACTCCCAAATAATTTTAGCATGTCACTTATAAAAAGAATAAATTTATTATAGTTTAAGAAATTTTTTATTTAATCATATTTTGACAGGTATAAGTTTCTCCTTATATGTTCTTATACTGAAGACTCTAGAATGAAGACTGATGTCATATTCATTCCACAATGGAACATGGTGTGTGGGAAATTGGGCCTTCTTCTCTGCCACTCTTCATTCATTTTAAGTTTTGGTCATCTTTGTGACCTTCCTAAAAAGTCATTCCAATAAATTCAAGGGAAAAGAAAGGACAACAGGAGACCACAGTCACAGAAAAGCTGTTGGACACATTGTTTACTCAGTGGGCATATCCTTCAGTCATTTTATCATGTATTTCCCATGGATTTCATGTATAAAGCTAGTAAAAGAGGACGGATTCTTTTAAAAGAGTCAGGATATAGTATTTAATTTTTTGCAAATTAATATTATGGCATGAACATAACATCTGCCAGATTTTATACCTATATTGTTTGGAATTGAAGCCTCTTTTTACATTATTTTAGCATCTCATTTTTAAAATAAAAAAAATTAAGAGAAATGTGAACCTTTTATTCAAATACATTTAGATTCAGTTCTTTCTTTTTGATTTTAATAGCCATGAAATTACTATTGGACTTTTATTTATGGTGACAGACTTTTTTTTTTTATGGATAATGAATGACGTTTCAAGAGACGAAGGTCTTTCAATTTATAAGTTTACTTTTTTTGACTAATAAATTATTAACATTCCATTTTTCTAAGGATTGTATCCATTCTGTGTTCCTGATATAATTATTTCCAGGATAATTCTGCTAATCAAGTGGCATGTAGAAAACTCCAAGTGTCACCTTGACCAAGTTAATAATTCATCTGTATGACTTTAGAGCTGCAGCTTCTCAGTGTGGATCAGTGAAAGGTGATGCCTTTGTGATACCGGTATTATATATCCAACCAGCAGCCTGAATGGACTTTTAATTAAGTTTGGTCTTTCCCAAAGTGCCCAACTGTAAACCAAGGAGCCTGCCAAGTTAGATCTATTGCTATCTGAAGTTTAATTTTAACATTACCTTTACCAATGGTTTTTCCTACTTGATTGTTTTGTTATGCATACAGAAAATGAAACTGTTTCATTAGCTGTTGTTTTTATTTAGCACTAGATTACTTCCACTATAATAAAAGAATGTGTTGATATTGTTGGAATAAATCAGAATATTTTATTTTAAGGACATTTAAACAGTTAAGTTGAAATGCCCTTACAAAAATGTTCAGTTCCCCTAAGGTGGTAACCAAATATCAATAGTGTTGACATTTGTATCTCTAAGATATGGAAGCTCTGATTTCAGTGACTATGTAGAAAGGGTATTAGTCACTGTACAGATAAAATTGCTAAACAAATCCTGACATACTGTGATAGCCAGCATTTAAGTCCTTAAAAATCTTTTACCAGTTGTACATTACTTACAAAATGTCCATGTTATTCAGGGTTATGTTGCTACTGATGCTTGAGGAAAATATTTAAAAAGTGGCCTGTATGGAAACTAATAACTACTCATCTCTTTGATCAATTATCCTAAGACCATTGCAAGCAGATACAAGCACAGCAGTGCCCTTATGCATTCAGAAGAGCTACAGCAAGAGGTTTAGGAAAAAAGAAAAGTCAAAACTCCGTAAGGGTTTATATCACACTGTTAAGGGAGATGATGACATTAAATATGGGTTTAATTTTCTTTAGTTCTCTCTTTTTAGGTCTTATGTTCTGCAGTGAGCATATATTACTCATAAAATAGTAACAGAAATTACCTCCACTAAATTGAAATGATTGAAATCAAATATGTTTGTTAATGCAAATTCTGCGCATAGCAATCTCATGACTTTGCAATCCTCAGAAGACAATTGTGCATTGACTGCTAATCTGGGCATGACTTGGTCTTTGAACCCTTTCAGGGGGGCTGTGGGGGACTCCTGGTGAAGGACAACGTGGGGAGCTGGTCTGGTGGGGGCAGTGAGCAGCCAACTGTTTCTAGAGTCTCACAGATAAAAATGTTCTAATTCTCTTTGTAAAAAACGATACTAGTTTCTTAGGATGTTCTTTAACCAAAGATAAAACCCCTAAAGGAACAGTCCCAGAGTAGATGTACTAATAAAGGTACTTGTAACATTTTAATACCTTTAATTTAATGCTACTCAAAATGTGGTGTGTGGATAGCACTGTCTGTGAGCTGTTTGTCACTTGTCCACCATAAGTACAGTGCTAATTAAGAATAGCCTTAAAACAAAAAAAAAAAAAGAATCAGTTTTGAATGAGTAATCTTATTTCTGTTGAATTTAATAGTAAAACATTTGGTTTGCAGTTTATGGTATTTTTTAAAATTTTATTTTCTAATAATTGACATATTATTTTTATAATCATGTTTGTTTATAGCAAATACAGAGGGAAAAAAACTGATTTGTCACCACCTTAAGCTCCTTTTAAAAAATGAGTTATAATATTTTCCATATTAAAGCTAAAGGCAAAGAAAATATATTTTTAAAATGTAAGTAAAGACACGTACACTGACATTTCACTGGAGCTTACCAAACAGTAGGAAAGATTATGTAAAAACAGAGGCCTGGAACTTAGAACTCCCACAAGTACACTGATACTTTTCATGCACTCTTGCCAATATGAAAAATAATGCTTGCCTTCCTCCAATGATGTTTCAAGGACCCAGAGGATACGAGGAGTCAAAAGGCTTTCTCCTGAAGATGTAGAGGCCATGAGGGACATTCTGACACGCAACATGTACCAAGTCCGACAGAGGGTGTGTATCAGCCATCTTACTTGTCTTTGTCATTTGCCCTGGGAACCAACCCTTTAAGAATCAGGTCTTGGTCACACCGTCCTCTATAAAACAGCCTTTTTACTTATAATTTCTCCTTGCTTATCTTGGAGAACAGAAAGCTTATTGTTATGTTTCTGCTCCAAATTGGCACCTGTGGTATAAAAAGAAATGCAAATCCAGTTGCTGGCCCTAGCCCCACAGAAAATGATGGCTTGCAGTCACGGAGGATAGTTTTTTCAATCCGTTGACTGTAATAGAGCTCACAAAATTGAGATGGTTTCTATTAGAATACTGAAACTGCAATGCTGAATGCCTTAAAAAAAAAGGGGAGATGTATTAGACATACTATTTCTCAATTTTGGAAAAAGGTATGGAGTCTATATTAGCATATGGGAACCAGTACAAAGTGCGGAGTAGAAACATTTCTTGAATCAGTGGGTGAGTGCTTCTGAAACTTTGGTTTAGTCCAATGATATACAAATTTGTGACCTCTAATTAGGAGGGTTCTTTTTTAAAGTGTGAAGATTCAATCAAACTTTGCAATTCTTCAATATGATTATAAGTGAATTCTTTATGAAGACTTTGGTTTTTGTGACTATGTCATAAATCATAGTTTTTGTGGGACTTAAAAAAATCATCTAATCAAGGCTCCTTATTATCAAGTAGAAAATGCTGAGGTTAGGGGAGTTGGTTATCTGACTTGTTTAAGGTCGCAAAACAAAAAGAAGAACCCAGATCTTCCAAACTGCCGGTCCTGCACTCTTTCTATGATTCCATATTTACAGGATTCAGGTGAAGTGAATTATTTCAGCTTCTTGTTTTGGAAAGGACAATGATTTAGGGAAATATGTCATGGAATGTCTCTGCACCTGCTGAAGGAATATCAGTCAGCAGCAATTATAGCACACTTAGGGTAAATGCAACAGCTTTCAAATCATTCCAAATTAAACGGTTTCAGTAAAGCTCTCACATTCTGCCTTCACTAAATGCTTAAGAACTTTCTGGTTTAACCAATGTGGGTTAGAGCTTAGTGAGGATAAGAGCTCAAAGAGTGATTGGTATTTAGCCTTTTTTTCTGTGTTTATGAAAGTTGAATTTAGGGAAAGATCCAAAAATGGAGATAGAAATCCTGGGTCTCCAACCCAGTCTAAAATGAGGTTAACTGCCCATTCTCTCTCTCTCTTTTTTTTTTCCCTTCTATGCAGTTTCCCAGATAGCTACCTTTCTTATTCTATCTATGTGCCTATTTGGTCTGTCTTCTAGGTTACTCTCTCCTAAGCTATGTGGTGTATCCCTTTTTTGTTGTCCCCAAATAAGCAGATAGGTTATGAAAAGTCACATGGAAAGTACTTAAATAATAAACAGAGGGGAGTTCCAAGCCTCTGAGATGGTTTTTGCTTGCACTTTTTGTTACTTTGAGAGAGTGAAATTCACCAGTTCTCTCCCTTCCTGTCTTTCCTTTACTTTCTACATAGGTCATATGGCTTCTGACCTCCACCATGGTCCTCTTGCTCTTTTGAAGGAAAAACAGCACTCAAAATGCCACCCAAGATAGCTATTTGACTGCTTTGTTTCTAGTGGACAATCTACAATTTGAGGATTGTCACAAAAGTGACATCTATAATCCTCTAGGCTGGGTCATTAGGCCTTACACTTGTAATTGGGACATTTCTCACAGTCCACATCTTGGGAGAGGCCATCTTGGGAGTCAGGAGTCACTTTAGAGCAAGGCTAGAATGAGTGCAGGGTTTGGCTCTACGGAATCCTAATACATAATCGATCTGAAACTGAGCTGGTTCTACTGGGTCTGTTCTACCTGGGAGGGCTCTGGCAACATCCCTTAGCACATCTAGTATAAGATCTTCACTGGTAGGGAAGTTGAAGAACTCTCCCCCAAAGATTCTCAATGGGACAACCACATCAGAAGTGCTTTGGAATGCAATAGGGATGGAGATTTAGAAAAACACTAAATTTACAAGGGAAGAAACCAGACTTAACCTCAATCCTAACAATAATTCAAGAGACTGGTGGGCAGTCCCTGGAGTGGCCTGAATGATCAGATCACATTCAGAATTTTGATATATTTTCAAAGGAGAAAAAAATTTATTTAACTTCAGTTCCCTTTAGCAGAAATCTAATGCATATCTTTATCAAGTTTTAGTAGAAAATATAGGTTTTATACAGTCACCAGCTCCTTCATTAGAAGGCAGAAAGGGAGGAAGGAGAGGGAAAAAACTTGAATATACATTATATGCATAGGACCTACTATGCTTCCTGCAAATAAGCAAATTAGACAAGCACATGGGTGATGTGATATGAGGCAAAAGTATGTCCAAATTTTTCTAAAGTACAACCTTCCTCAAATTAAGGTGTAGTAAATTTCTACTAGCAACATATGTATACACACACACACACATATATGTGCATACTCGTTTGCATATGTGTATAAACACACACACTGAGTAGAGTTTGCATAAATTTACCATTGGTGAAAAATTATAAAAGTTTGTCTCAGTATTCTAGATGCTTATTTATTATTTTTCATGATAGTGTTATATGTATCCATTAATATCCCAGTGTGTAAAATGTACTTAGTTGAGGTCCATCATTATTGATGGTAGATAAAAATCCATATTTCAAAATGTCTTCAAAATTCTATTTTTTTTTTTTTTTTTGACAAGTTCTTGTCAGGTTGTTTAATTTGGCAACAGTGGCCAGTAAAGGTCTCCCACCAGCAGAATAAGAAGGTTGCCTTTGCTTATCCACCTTTGTTTCCCTGACCCCCAACCTATGCGTTATTTATGGAACTACTTTTAGACACTTGCCATTTTATGAGGATTAATTAACTATTATTGAGCTAATAGTTAAAAAAGGCCACAAATGTACTTAACTGGATGTATAATACACCAAAATACAAACAATAACTGACTGATTGAGTGCCTTTTGCCTGTCCTCCATAACACCTGCAGACCCCAACATCTTATCACATACCTGAGCACATAATAGCATATGCTAATTTGTATAACTGTCCCAGTAGAGTGTGAGCCTTTTGAAGGTCATAATTCTAACATCCATTTTAAAAAATTTTATGTCTACCATGGAACCTGGTACATAAAGCATTTGCTTTTTTTTTTTCCTGTTGAACTGAATATCCCTGTTAAAGCTCCCATTAACCAAGAGTGATAGTGCCTACAGTCCTGATTATATTACCCAAGAGTCCTACTGACCCATGGGAAACAGGATATTCACTGGCAAACCCTGAGTGAAAGGAGGGAGAGAAGTTCCAGATAAGCAGTTTGTAAACATCTGAGGACTAATGTTAGTCTGTCATTCAACACAGGTTTTCACTGGCCTTGATAAGAACAAGGAAGAAATTTTTCATTACATTAAATTGATCCAATTTGATCCTATTCTTTATCCAACATGATGTATTTGGTTGATTTTTGTTAATGTATTTTTTGTTGGTAAAGTTAAAAAATAGCAACCTTATGGGAATTCCCAAAGTAGTTCTGACCTTGTCCTAATTCATTAAATTCAGTAACCACTGGCCTAATATGAAAACACAACCCAGGGAAAAACGTGTATATTGGGCAGCCAAAGTCTGTGCGTATTTGGTGGTGATGGTGGGAGGGGTGCTGCAAGGATAACAGAGGAAGAGTAAGATGGAGAGCAGTGCTGTGTGAGCCAGGAGGCGCCAGCTCCAACCACAGGCATGTTCTGATGGGGGTGGCTTTGGTCACAGACCCTTCTTCATGGGGCCACAGCTTGCTCCTCAGTAACTAAGGAAATGCTCAGATGGTGTACATGGTGTCTTCTTGCTATAGGGGTCTTAACTCATGATATTTTGATGGCCCCCTGAGATTGACAGCTATACTGAAGAAGTCTTTTCATATTTGACATTCTGTCTTTCTGCAGACACTGTCCTACAACAAATATAACCTCAGACCTGAAACAATTGAGAAGCAAACTAAAGAGATCCTGCTCCGCCGCCAGAACACATTCCGGAAGAGCGTGAGGAAAGGCCACAGCCTGCCGTGGGGAAAGCCGGTGAGGTGGGGACTGTGGACACACCTGAGAGCTGGGCCAGTCTCTGTACAGGGCCTCCTCAGGTGACTACCACTGATATTTAAACAAGCAAACAAGACCACTGCCCTGTTGACAGAGAAATACAAACAGAACGGGGAGCAGGACACCATACTTGGGTATCCCTCTTGGGGTCTAGGGTCTTAGGAACCCATAGGATCTGCCTTTCAGAATGGATCAGTGACTACCACACTCACTGGGCTCTAAGTCTAGACTGGACACCGAAGTGGCTAGGTACTGAACATGCCAGGGGACCTCCTTGGACCAGGATCCCTGGCTCTAGAAAGCTTGCATTTCTCTCAGGTAGGAAGTTGTTTTTGCCAAGATGTTTGGGCCTTATTTCCATATCACCTGCTGTGCATCTGAGCTATTCTATCTGAGGCCATAGCAAACCGATCTTACTAAGACTACTGAATAGAGGTTGGTCTGGAGTAGTCTCACCTCTCTATCCTAATCTCAGTGAGGCAGTGGGAATAATTTTGAGAGGTTTAGAATGTCTTATTTTACATGAGAAAAAAAGGAAATACGTATTAAAGGCCGAAGCCCTGGCTGGTGTGGCTCAGTGGATTGGGTGCCAGCCTACAAACCAAAAGGTCGCTGGATCAATTCCTAGTCAGGGCACATGCCTGGGCTGCAGGCCAGGTCCCCAGTCGGGGGCATGTGAGAGGTAACCACACAGTGATGTTTTTCTCCCTCTCTTCCTCCCTCCCTGCTCCTCTCTCTAAAAATAAATAAATAAAATATATTTTTTAAAAATGCTGAAGCATTTTTTTTTAAACAAAACTAACTGAAAGCCAGTCAACCAAATAAGATGAAACACTCACTATAGGTCTGAGTCCTTCACTTTGCTCGCCACATGAAACTCCAAATTGAAGTAGCTAACTCTGCTTTTATTTCTATCTGTTCCCCACAGGCTGGTGCCAAGAACATCCGCTACCTGTCTTTTCCCTATAGCAATCCTCAGCTGGCAAGGAGAAACAGGAGGACTGCTGACTTCAGAGGTAACTGGCTTGCCTGGCTGCTTTTTTTCTTATCAGTAAAGGGCCACATGATATATATCCTGGAGCTTGGGGGCCAAATGTAAAAACAAGAATATTATATAGGGACTTCTATGACTAAAAAAAAAAAAGAAAAAACAATGTTTTTATTAATCTAATTCAGAAATGTATTGATGGACACAAATTTAAATTTCATATTATTTTACTTATAAAATATTCTTCTATTCATATTTTTCAGTCATTCAAAAATGTAACAATCATTCTTAGTGTATAGGCCACACAAAAAGAGGCAGCAGACAAAATATAGGCCAAGGGTCATAATTTGCTGAGCCTTGTCTTAGAGAAACAGGAACAACAACAAAATTGGCACATTTGTCAACAGAATTCACCCACAATTTAAAAGTTACCAGACTTCTCCCAAGTTGGTTAAATTTTACTAAAATAATTTCATCATATTTACTGATGAAATGTTTTCCTTTTAAAACCCAGATATAATCACTATAGAATATTTCGGCAGGAATTTTTTTTATAATTTTCTCTATAGCACCTTAATCCCTACCCTACCCATGCATGATTACAAAAAACAAAAACAAAAAACAACTCATAGCCACACAAGTATAATATTATACATAAAATCATAGTATAGTCATTGTTTTGTAACTTTAAAAAATTGTCTAGTTCACGCAACCATATGTTGTGAATTTATCTCCATGTCATAGATATGAACCTTTTGATTATTTAATGACTTAATAAGAATCAATTATATAAACATGCCAACGCTTATTTAGCTAAATCCTTATTGACAAATATTTAAGGTTTTTCCAATTTTTAATGTTATATAATAAGTGCCTTGGACCACTTGTGATTGATTTTTGCACAAATAAGCAATTATTTCCTTAGTATATTTTCCAAAAAGTAAAAATTTTAGTGAAAAATTACATATATTTAAATTTACCCTTACACCACATTCTGGGAGAAAAGTCATTTCTGAACACTTTTACTGTCACTGGGGTATTATCAAACTTTTGAGTAATCTATGATATGATTGGATACAATTTAATTTTCACATGAGTCTTTTAATTTTAATATGGTTGAATATCTTTTAATAATTTTAGAGCCAACTGTATTACTTTTGGGGAAGTTTCTGTTTTTGCTTTGCCCATTTTTTTCTATTTGGTTGTTTGTTTTCTTAAATTGAATTTAAAGAACATTATATAACAAAGACATCACCTATTATCTTATATTTGTTACAAATGATTTTTCCCCAAATTTCACACTTATTTTTTAGTTTTTAGACATACTTGCCATTTAGATTCTGATTAATCAGATCTGTTTGCTCTTCTACAGAAAAATTAGGAAACGATTTATCAGTATTTTTCATCTAGAACTTTTGTGATTTGACTTTCTCATATAACTTTCAAATCATCTGAGATTGACCTTTGTGTAGACTAAGATAGAGATTGTTTTTAAATGGTATTGTTCCTTTATAAACCTTATTTTTTCCATGAATATTACATGCCATCTTTGTTGTACTAAAGTCATAGGTTCTGAGAGAGTTTTGGACTCAATTCTGTCTCATCGGTCTAGTAATCTATTCTCACATCACAATCTTGTGACTAGTATTATTTTATGTTTTAAAAGAGCCATTCCACAAACAAAAGCAAACTAACAAAAGAACACCAGTTACAGGGTAGACAGCAGATTAATTTTTAAAAATATTCTTTTTTTTTTTTAAAGGAAACCAAACTTAATAAAATTTAATAGAAAAATCTAAAATTAAACAAAAATCAAAAAATATTTACAACAGAGAGTAAATATTACATTTTTAAAAGTAATGAATCAGTCTCAATAATAAGTGACAATATTACCACTAGAAATTATATAAAAAACTGTAGATTTTCTTCAGCTTACAAAAGAATCACTGAAAGCAAAATAAAATGCTATTTAAGAATAAAGTCATGTTAATTGCTTGGTTGGACAACAACAACAGAGACAGTAAGAGTTACCCTCATGCCTAAAACAATTCTAAAATTTGACAAAACTTATGTAGTAACTCTTTTTTTTTTTTTAAGTATATTTTATTGATTATATTGTTACAATAGTTCCAATTTTTTTTCCCCTTTGCTCCCCTCCGCCCAGCACCCCCCTTCCCCAACAATCCCCTCTCCAAGTCCATGCCCATGGGTCGTACATACAAGCTCTCCCGCCTCACCCTTTCATATATTCTTCTTCTTCTTTTTTTTAAAATTAATTAATTAATTAGTTAAATATTTTAACAATAAAAAATAACAATTCCTCCCTCTCAGACTTAAGACCCTTTACAATCTTATAAAGGACAATGGATGAAGGTCTCGAGCTCCTCTAGCTGCTTCAAGCTGGACATGGTCGTCGTCCTACCTACCCGTAGGTCAAGAAATCCCTAATAAGAGTGGGGATGTGGAGGGGAGGGTGGCCTTCCCACAAGGGGAAGGATCGTGCAGACTCCAGGTTGGTTGGTTGTCTCTGGACAACGGCATGCTTGGTTTGACAGGCTGGCATCCTTGTTGTATTCTGGGGGCAACAGGGTTAAAGGACATCATTTAATCCGTAACCACTAGATGACAAAAGACAGGTATTAATTTTTCAATGTCCCACATTAGGGAAAAGAAGGGCTTCTTTGGAGGAAGGTGTGCCAGGTACATCTCACCTGTCCAAAACCCTTTTGCCCATTATACTTATTTTGGACTGAGGGAAATATTTTAGGTTTCCCCCATCTCAGGCCTCTGGGCTTTTTCTGTCCAAGCCATTAGGATAGAAAAGAGAAACCAGTTTTAAAGTGAAGCCCACAGACCACCCCGTTCTTCACCAACCCAGCCACTTAGTTCAGCCAAACCATTGAGTCTCAGGAGGCAGCAATGCAGACAGGATTAAGTGAGGCCTATGCATACAGATAATCACTCAGGTAATGAGATTGTAGGCTTATGCCCTTTGAAAACAGAAAACACATGTTAATTTATGTAACATAACCCACATACAAGTCTCTAAATCTGTAGGACTGTCTTATCGGAAGGAAAATCCTTGTCCTTCTAATATTCACTGAACTTGCATTTCTATTCTTTATATTTTTATTCCCCCCCCACTAAAAAATTTTCTGTTTGTTTGTTTTTCCACTACAGTTGTCTCACTTTTTTTCCCCCTCTTGCTTCCCTGCACCCTGCCCCCCCCCCCCACAGTCAGTCCCCACCCAGTTGTCCATGTCCATGGGTCATTCATACATGTTCTTTGACTAGACCCTTCCCCTTCTTACCCCTTCTCTCCCTCCCATCTCCCCCTTTGTTACTGTTAGTTTATTCCTTGTTTACATACCTCTGGTTCAATTTTGCTCATTTGTTTGTGTTGTTCATTAGTTTCCTGTAACAGGTGACAGCATAAGGTAATTTTCTTTTGTTGCCTGGCTTATTTCGCTAAGCATAATTCTCTCTAGTTCCAATCATGTTGTTGCAAATGGTAGAAGTTCCTTCTTTCTTTCAGTACTTATTCATTGTCATTTTCCCCCTTTGTACTCGTGTTCCTCTCTGTCTCTCTGTTTCTTCACCTTCTTAAAGCAGACCCTTTAGCATCTCTTGCAATGCTGGTTTGGTGGAGATGTATTCTTTTAGCCTTCTTTTGTCTTGGAAACTCCTTATTTCACCTTCCATTTTGAATGAAAGCCTTGCTGGGTAGAGTATTCTTGGTTGTAGGCCTTTGTTTTTCATTGCTTGAAATATTTTTTGCCATTCCCTTCTGGCTTGTAGTGTTTCTGCTGAGAAATCTGATGATAGCCTTATTGGAGCTCCCTTGTATGTTATTAGTTGTTTCTCTCTTGCTGCTTTTAGGATTCTCTCTTTGTCTTTGAATGTTGGCATTTTAATTATGATGTGTCTTGAAGTGGGCCTGTTGGGGTTCATCTTCATTGGGACCCTCTGTGCTTCCTGGACTTGCGTGACTCTTTCTCTCGTCATGTTAGGAAAGTTTTCTGTCATTAGTTTTTCAAAGAGGTTTTCTATCCCTTGCTCTTCTTCTTCTCCTTCTGGAATTCCTATGATACGGATATTATTACGTTTCATGTTGTCCTGCAGCTGTCTTAGAACCTCTTCAGTCTTGTTCAGTCTTTTTTCATTTTGTTGCATTGTCTGGGAGTTTTTGTGTAGGTTGTCCTCCAGCTCGCTGATCCGATCTTCTGCTTCCTCTAGCCTGCTTTTAATTCCTTCTACTGTGTTCTTCAATTCAGAGATCGTATTTTTCATTTCCTCCTGGCTCTTATTGATAGCTTCTATGTCCTTTTTCATGCTCACGTAATTTTCTGTGAGTTCCTTGTAGTTTTTCTGGAGTTCTTTGAAGTTTCCGCTGAGCTCATTCAGCTTCTCCATAATCCATGTTTTGAATTCCATATCTGATAGTTGGCTCCCCTCTATTTCATTTAGCACTCTTTCTGGGGATTCTACCTTTCCTTTTGATGGGAGGTTGTTTCTCTGTCTCCCCATTTTTTTGACTCCTATTGTTTGTTGGTGCTTCTT
This sequence comes from Furipterus horrens, assembly GCF_987537825.1. Classification (NCBI taxonomy): domain Eukaryota; kingdom Metazoa; phylum Chordata; class Mammalia; order Chiroptera; family Furipteridae; genus Furipterus; species Furipterus horrens. The sequence continues at coordinate 80,688,559 of NW_028327176.1, read as the reverse complement.
GGAATGATCTGCACTTCCTGGATCTGCCTCTGGTGGCGTCAGATCATGTACCAGTCTGGCCCTAGGCAGCCTGTTGGAGACTTCCAGGGATCTACTGCTGTTGTCTGTCTTCTTTGATTGTTAATCTATTCAATCTGTGATTAGCTGTCAGGCTTAAGGACTGTGGGTGTGGCAGCTTAATTCCTGCAGGCAGGGCTTTTGCTTCCCCTCAGGCTGACGCCACTTGGAGGGGAATGGTCTACCCGCAGTACTGGGGATGAGTCAGCACTGGGACCCAGTCAGCTGCTCCTCCAGTTCTCCCCTCAAAGCCACCATGCCAAACTCCCCCCAAGTGTCTCCAGTCCTCTCCGCCCTCCCTCCGCTCGAGCCCAGGGTAAGTGGTGGCCAAAATATTTTCGTATGTGATCCACTTAAGAGCTCTTTTTCTCCTGCTGTTTCTCTCCGGCTAGCAAGAAAGCCTGTGGCTTTTCGCTTTTCACAGCTGATACTATTTTACTTTCCACTCTGTCGCTGTAGGCTGGGAAGCCCAGCTGGGGGTTTAGACCCTGCCCTTCTCAGGGGGAATCCCCGGCTGCTGAGCTGTTTCTCAGCCCCTTCAGCTGCCACCCGTGGGAGCCCAGCCAGCCCTTCCACGTCTCCGCACTCCCTACCGGTCACGTTGTGATGTAGCGGCCTTTTCTGTCTCTCCGTGGTTATAAGACTTCTCTCCAGCTGGTGTTCGGTTCGTTATTCCAGATGATTTCTCCAAAATTACATTGTAAATCCAGACTAGTTCTAGGAGGAAGTTAGTGTAGCTTCCACTTACTCCTCCGCCATCTTGTTTCTCCCATCTAAAAATATTCTTGTATGAATTATCTGGAACTACATATTGTTAGAGTGAATAGAAATCATGAAAGTCTAACAATCATTTATTATGAGATGAACATCAGAATCATGTTCTAGTATTAGCAGAAAATAACCTTCCTAAGCACTAATATACAAACCCTAAATAAAGCATTACAAACAAAATACAGCAGAACATTAGAGGAATACTACACCTTACAAAGTGGAAATTATTACAGAGGTAGAGCTGTTTAACATTTGAAAATGTTTACATTATTCACCACATTATCAGCTCAAAAGACCAAATCCTATCAATAGATGCCCTAAAAGGCATCTCACTCATACTTTCATTAAAAATTAAAATCCCAAGAAAATATATCTAAAACTTACATTTAAAAAAACCCATCAAACTCTACTTCCTTATGCTTTTATTTCCTCTTGTTAAAGGGAGAATACTGGTATGTCCTACACACAAAAGGGTTGTCCTGACATGAAGCCAATCATTGCACAAAAAGCTATTAGAACAGTGCCTGGAACAGAGTAAATGTGCAATAAATATTAACTATTATTATTATTACTATTGAAGGATATCAAAGAATACTTGATATAGGTAAAGAAGACAACACATCAGAAATGTCAGTTCTACATGCATTGATCTAGAAATGTAATGAAATTTTTGTCTCAATGATTTTTTTTTTTTTTTTTTTTTCTTTCAAGTATACTCAACTGGTTCTAAATTTCATTAAGGAAATGAAAATAGTGGTAAACCTAGAAATATGAAAAGAAAAGTAATGAAGTGGGACTTATCTTTAATAAGTTTTAAAGAATTATCATAATAATCATGGTGAGAATCAGTGTGTACCCAGGCACAATTACTTAAATCCTTGAAGTTTTTCTGTACCAGAACAAGTTCAGCGAATGGTCAGAGGGGCTATAGGGAGAACAAAGAGGGGGATGTGCATTTCATTAGGAAGTCCCTGGCTAACCAGGTTATGGAGAGCACTATTCTTCCTTGTTCTCTTTGCCCCCAGTGGCAGAACATCCCTTACTCTAGATGTCTGGGAGCACCCTGCTGGTTTGGGAGTTCCCACACACTCTTCCAAGTCACCTTTGTCCTTGGGGTTCACTTGATATTACAAGTACAGAGATCCTGCCTGGACACCTCTTCTATGCCCTGAGACTGCTTAAAACCCATGTGATTGGGGAAGATGAAAAGTTCTGTAGCTGGAGAGTGGTGGTAGTTGCACAACAGTATGAATGTCCTTAGTGGTGCAGAACTGTACACTTAAATATGGTTAAAATAAAAAACAGGGTTAAGACGCTAAATTTTACATTATGTATATTGTACCACAGTTAAACAAAATGAAACCATGAGGAGGATATGAGAGGAAGGGTTGAATTGGAGGTCTAGGTCTGTGTTAGGCAGTCCAATTTCATCCTGTGTATTAGGCTCTGCCTTGCCCTGGGCAGATGCACTTCCCCTGTTTCTCCTTCGCTCTGCCCCAGAATGTATGTCCAGAAGTTAAGCTTTTTAATCAGGTGTCAGATAGAAGAACTGATCTTTCCCTGGAACAGTGCTTCCTGGGTGCTCAGTTGGATTGTGCTGATCTGGAGTGTGCCAGTGGAACAAAGAAAAGTCCTCACTCTTCTTCTTCCTTCTGCTTTCTAGCAAGACACTTCCTCCCATATGGACAGATCTAAAGACTCAAGATGCAAGTACTTGCCTGAAGTCTCTTTCTAGTGCATGGAACCCACTTTCAAAAACCAGGAGGTGGCCAGGAAATGACAACTAGAATCTGCCCCCTGATAGAAGCATATGCTTAGTAGGGGCAGTTGGAAACCAGGAGGGGGAAAAGGGGAGTGGGAGAAAGGATCAGCTCCTGGGGGAAGGGAGATACATCCAGGCCTTTGTTTTCTCAGATAGGCTTTGGTGGTATTCCAAACACCAAAAGGTCAAGAGGAACTCAGGCCCCAGGCCAGACTGTAGAGTACGAATTAAAAGGAAGTCATGGAAAAATGGATAAATAGCACACTAATGTTTTCTTTTTTTAAAGCATTGATTCCAGCCTTCTGCCCACCCCCCCTCAACTTACAGGCTACCTTCTCAGGATAATTTGGTTACATTTTGGAAAAAACCTTATTGAACAGGTTATTTTAAGATTTTATGATGTCCCATGTCTTAAATATATTTTGTCAAGTATAAACCTGTGAGCACATTAGTTCTGTGTGGATTTCTTTTTTGTTTTGTTTTGTTTTATTTTTTTTTTAAAGAATTCAAATACTTTTTAGGAAGAAGGAGAAAGTGAGAGAAAGCAACCTGCTTTCAGATTTAAATAAAAAGTCTTAAAATGCTTAAATTCTCAGGAGAATATTTAAAAGGAAAATAAACTTGTGAGGTTAAAACTGCGGACATGAGAATTAAAGAGATTGTGAAAAATATTCCTTTAAGGGTGTGTGCACAGTGAAGGAAAAGGCAATATCTTGAGCATGGCTTAGATATTTGGAAAGTCATAGCTTTTCTCTTTTAATGATACAGCTCTCCTGACCTGCACATGACATATGTAAAGGAGACAGTGACAGCCTGGTCGAGGCTGACTGAGCAGCTGGACAAGTTCTGCTCAAATTTCAGTCCTGTCTTCATCGTATGATACTGGAGGTCACTTACTTCTTGAAACCTTCACCTATGAAATGACCACCACAATTTTTCTCATCATGAAGGGTAATAATGGAGACTAAATGGCATAATAGATGTGAAATGATAGCACAGTGGAAGACACATAAAAACAGCTATTTTCATATGTAGTACTGTGTAAACTTCAGTTTAGCATTGGTCTTTGATAACACAAAGCATCTTTGTGTCTTAGGGCCAATTGTTCTGATTTTGTAAAAGATACTCCCTACTTACCTGGAGGAGACAAGCTTTATACACCCATTTTCATACACTTCTCTTTATTTACAACACTACACATATAGCTTCTACAGTTGATACTTCAACAACACAGGTTTGAAATGTGTGGGTCCACTTATATGTAGATTTTTAAAATACTAGTACAGTGTTGTAAATATATTTTTTCTTCCTTATGGTGTCCTTAATGACATTTTCTTTTCTCTAGCTTACTTTATTATAAGACTACAGTTCTACAAATACATCTAACATACAAATATGTGTTATCCAGCTGTTCATGTTATCTGTAAGGCTTCTAGTCAACAAAGTTATACATGGATTTTTTTACTGCACAGGGAGTTTGTACCTCTAACCCTGCATTGTTGAATGGTCAATTGTATTCCACTCTCCTGCTTGGGGAGCAAACTTGAAAAGAGACAATCATGCTGATAAGAAAATTGAGTTTTGGGCTAGACCCTCAGAAAGGACTCTGTTTCAGTCTGAGCTCTGACTGTCTGGATGTTGTCCTCTCTCAGACCTTAGGTCTTCTTCTGACCTCTTCTTGTCATAATTTCCTAGATAATGACAGCAGTGATTCAGAATTCTCCTTCGACATGTTTACTGCACACTCTCAAACAAGGTCGCTTCAAGAAAGACAACTGAAATGTTCAAACAGAGGAGGGAAGCCATCCAACTTTGGTTATCAAAGAAGTACAAGACAAGAAGAGTGTGTTGGCAGAGGCAGAAGGACGGCTGTAAGGCCCAAACCACTGTTTCACGCAGTAGATGAGGAGTATGAATCTGAAGAGGAGAGTGAGGAAGAGGCCTCAGCAATTGGGTCCAGGAGGTCAGCTGAGCATAGACACAGAAGGGAACACCACAGGTTGCACAGTTCTTTGCTCCGAAGAAAATAGTTTTATTGTGTACGAGATTATTTCTGCTCATCTCAAGGGCCCATTTTCCTATTGTTGTGAAAGAAGATTTTTTAAAATTCCAAAGAAAAATATTGAGTTAAATTTTTTCTTAAGCTATTAGACATGAGAAGCAAGGTTTTTTTTTTTTGAAGACTAGGAGCACTAACTTTGAGGCTGTGCCGTATTCTTAGCTGGTGTACTTTGTAAATAATTCCCTGTGAGTGACAGATATTCATCATCCCAGCAATTATTCCCTAAGAATTTCTAAGTGTGTGTGATTCATTTAATTTATTGAGCTACAACGTGATTGGTGATACTTTGACAATATGCATGTGCAACTTATAATCAGAGTAGACCTAAGAAGAGCCCTATAAATATTCTGATTCAATCCCATGAAGTTACAAATGAGGACAGCTTGCCCAAGGTCACATGGTGAGTTGTTGGCTTCACAAACTAATTAATCTTCCTTCCAAGAGAATGCATTTGATTTTGATATGCACTATTCAATAATTATATGTATAGGAAGAGGTAAAATTTGTCATTACATTGCTATATTTAATCAGTAGCAACAATAGATGTAATACAGACTAAAGAATTAATTTGCAAACAATGGGGTTGTCTATTTTATAATTAGAATATTTTAAAAACAAATATTAGAAACAAAATAGCCATGAACAGGCTTTAAATAATAATGACATAAACAATGTATTTATGTACATTTGTAGGGTGCTATGTTTTTCCATAAGGATTGAAACTATTTTCCAATTTAATTTCCCATCTTCATTGTCCCCAAACTTGACCATGAACCTCACATTCCAACTCATCAGCTTTGCTAGATGACTTTATCTTTCCTTCCTCTTCTCTTTCTTCTGGCCATCTATAGATTTAACATTTATTAAGTACTATTTATTGTGCCAAATGGTGAATTTATAATAATCAGTTAACCATAATGTTTTTTATTGTTGCCATTTTTGTCATCTCTAATCATCCTCAACTGATTTAATCATATACATCTTTAAAGGTTAGGATCCAATTCATCCAGCTCCTCTTAATTAGAAGTGATCAAGTGATCCTTTTCCTTCTTGTGCCCTCACACCACTTTGGACATGTTATGGGACTTCTCTGGGAATTACACTTCCATGTGTGTAAGTGCTTGTCCACTTCTATGGTCCACGAATGGGGAGGATAGTATATTCATTTTAATTTTATCTATTTATCAGTTGTAATTTTTATCTCCTGGATTTGCCTTCTTTCTATTTGTTTCAGCTTTTCTTGTTATAGCACTTTGTACATGGTGGATTGTCTATAAATGAAGTGACAATGACATTTTAGAGCTAAAAGCACACTAGGGAAGATGTCAGGCATTCTTATTTTCTAGGTGACAAAAATGAAGTCTTGGGAAAATACCTACTGCCAGTCCAGGGTCTGCTTCCCCTTGAAGGATGTGGTCTTGTCTTCTAATATAACCCATGGGTGCCAGTGACTGATGAAAAGTATATGACTTTCCACAGATTTATAATTTGTGAGTGACATTCACTCAGGTTCCTGCTGAAGTGGAAGAAATGTCAACCTAAGGAGTTACTTGTCTTTCTTCTGAATCTGACATATAAGATTGCTTCTAAGTTGTTTAAATATTTGGATTTTAATAAAATTGTATGCTACCAAGTAATAGCAATCATCCCAAAGGGACAGAAACACATATAAAACCCAGGGAAATCTGGTTTTGTTTGTTTGTTTGTTTTGCACTTAAGTGAACCAGCAGTCAAAGCCACGGGAAAAGCCTATGTGCCCTGAGAGAGAGTCAGTGAACCACTATTCTTAAACTATGAATGGAGATACAGAGACAGAGAGGCATCATCAGAAATTATCTTTCCAAATTCAAATGCAAAGCTGATTCTTGAGAGCTGTAGGATGCCTTTGTTTTTTACTAGACTTTCTGCATAATGCCAGAAACCCACATTTTGAAGGCCCCTTCCTAGAGGAGTAAGAATTAGTAGGAGTCATATAACTGTACTGTTTTTCTTTGAGAGGCTGGTTCCATTTTGGAGAAAGATGGTGGGAGTTAGTAAGTAGATTGAAACGTTCTCTTTTAACTGGTAGAAACCATAATGGAGTTGTTCAACCTGAAGGCTTTGTTCATCTAGACACTGTCTGGCCAGGGCTGCCCAAGTCTGGGAAGAAGCCCTGGAGCTCTTGCCTAAAAGGTAAGGTGGGCCGAGGACACAAGTGGTCCTGGTAGCTCTGGTAGACTTGCAGAGTTCATGATGGAAATGGTCTCTTGTTTATCACCTAAGATTGTTTCAAAATGCAGTGTGATCTCATCTTCATTTCATTAATCACTCTGGGGATTTGTTGAGGGTGTAACATGTACCTGAGGAATGCTCTAGAATATCAGTTTCGCATGATGAATTTTTTTTTTCCCAGCAGGCAACACACAGTTCAGCAGAAAAGTTTCTTCTTGAGTGTTGAGGAAGATCTTGTTCTTCCTAACTCATCTCAGGAAGGAGATGGAATCCCATGAAAGACGTTATCCTAGGCCTGACTTCTGCTCCCTTAGCAGTCCTCCTTGTCTAACTTCGCTGCCCATGGCAGAATTTTCTCTTTTATCTCAAACCTCAAAATATGAGACACATCACCCATAAAATCTTAATTTTCCTCCATAAGTCTTTTGCATGTTTTCCTTTTTTTTTCCCCTTTCTCAAACCTATTTATATGCTAAGTTGAATGGTATTGGGTTTCTGTGAATTTTGAAGTTGGGTAAAGTAGCATTTCCTTGTATTTATCCTATACAGAGACTTTTCTCCTTGTTTTCCAGTGTTCAGGATTTGGTAAATGTTCTTATTCATCTTCCCTGGTCTTGATATGATGCTATTGGTACCTTCTTATTTTCAATCAATCTGCTTAAAGAGAAACCTTGGCCATTGGGTGCAGAAGAGGATCTGCTATGACAAAGTGGAGATATGATTCTGGACACTTTATTATGCTTCCTTCATGCCTTTCTCTTGCTCATGGAGACCATATACTTCTGTGTTTCTCTTGAGAAAATTAAAGGGTCATAGGATGTGAGGTTTGAATTACCACCTGAATTTAGTGACAGGGTTACCATTGCTATAGTACACAGGACTACTATGGCAGGTGTGTGGTAGAACTTAGGTCTTAAGCTTAAAAGATTTTAAAATCAATATAATTAATTCAGATCTCAGGCTCTGGAGTCAGATCACTTGCAGCTGTAGGACCTTGGGCAACTTAATTATCATCTTTAAGCTGAAATTTATGGATTAATATTCTAAGGTATTAATTTTATTTACATCATTAAATGATAATAAAGATCAAATAAGATAATATATGTAAAAATCGTAGCTTAGTGCTTAGTTTACAGTTAGAGAGGGATCATTAACAGCTATAATTATTTAGGCTAAAATATGTATACATGAGAAAAGCCATACATTGATTGGATAACATGAAGAGGCACAGATCATAGAAATCTGATAGTTTAATGAGAAGCCATTTGGTTGTCGTAAGAGAAAATATTGCAGGCACTGGTAAGAAGATGTGAGAGAAATAGAGAGCACTGAAAAACATGATCACAACCCCACCTGGCCATGTCTCTCTATTCAGCATTCATCAGTTAATAGCAAAACCAGAGATAAAGTCTGAATATAGATTCATGCTTTTCAGTCACTGCTTGTTTATTTTTGTATCATTATCTCAAAATCATTGCATTTTCCTAGTTTGGGAACAATTACTCTGGTGTCCAATTCTAATCATAGTATGTTTTCAGAGAGACAACAAATTTAGAAACCCTGCCTCTACATATCGTGATAGATGCTTAGTGAAGAAAGAAGACATATTTTGTTTAGGAAACATTCAGTGAGGTTTAACTTCTCCACTTCAAATCTTTTCTATGAGACTTTCCCTCCAAAACAGTGATTCTTTTAACTTAGGAATATTAACTAGAGAGAAAAGTGTTCAAGAATTTCAGCATAAAAAAAATAGTTTCTAGTTATGTTTCATAACTTTTCAACATTAAGGAAAGTAATTTTTTATAAAGTCAATAAATATGTGCTTGTGTTATCTAAGGTTTTTGCATGTATGTTTCATCCACAAATAAGATGGGTGGTTTACTGTAGATTTAATTTTTTTCTGACTAAACTGTCAAGTATCTTTTTTCTAACTCCTGCTGAGAAAACCCAGGAGGGTAGACAGAAAGCTTCATTTTAGGATATCAGTCATTGTTAATTGTTAATGGAGCCATAAACCAAGGGGGATAAAAGAGATGCCTGCATCAATGCTAATCTCTCCTTTAACTAGCAAGTGAAATGTTGTTTCATTTGTGCACAATATTTGATTAATAAATTATTTTTCTTTCTGAGACTTTAATGAGCTTCCAAGCCAGGGATGCTCAAGTGAGTATGACAGATTAGAAATAAAAATTTCCATTGCCCATCTTTCTTCAAGTTAGGGTTTGTTCAACAAAGGACCTGGAACCATGTTGTAAACTGAACCAAGAAGATCACTATTTTGTTTCAAGACACAGTAATACAGATCTTAATTGAATTGGGTGGTCCTGAAATCAAGGTATATACTCTGTTCCAGGAAATCAATCTTGAGTAGAACAGTAATATTAGGCAACATTTATAGAATGCTTACTCTACGCCAGGCATTATTTAATATGTTTTACATACACACTGCAGTCTCACCCATCTTAAATGAAAAGAGGCAAGTTTAGAGAGATTAAGTAACAGGTCCAAGGTCACCCTGCTTCCAAGGAAGACCTCGGAAATCAGGTTTGTCTGGTTCATAACCACCGACCTAAACTTTCTTCCTGAGATGAACTTGGAATTTAGTAAATGACTCAAGTCCACACAGTTATTTTTCTCACTTGGAAAAAACAGTGGGGAGAAACAGAGAAGCTCTATCCTACCAATAAAGAACTTTGCTTTAGAATGGACAAATAAATACAGTGCAAGAGGATACGATTTTGAAAATACGTTTTACAAACTTAATGGATGGCCTAAAAATTAGATGTTGATTGGTATTGATCATTTCTGTCATTTATACTATTTTTGAAGATAAATAAAATATTTTGTCTGTTTTTATTTATTTTATTAAATTTATAGGGGTAACATTATATGTTTTAGGTATATAATTCTTTAATATATCATCTGTATATTGCTTTGTGTCAATTAAATGTTGTTTCCAAAGAACTTTGTTTTCAGTTTCCAAATGAGGTCTCCAAGTAGACAGTCTCGACACTCCAGGGGAGTGCTGAAACACTGCCTTATGCAATTTACTTACAAAGAAAATATAAGCCAACAACCCACTAAAAGGGTGGAAGAGGGTAAACAAATGATTTTGACTGTTGAAGCACCTGTATAATGAGGAACTTAAATTCTTGGTAAGCACTGCACCATTCATTGAAAACATAATATGTGCCTGACTTTTTATGTAGAACTTTACATACACATTCTTAAAATTTTAATTCTTATAACAATTTTATGAAGTGATTATTACAGATGAAGAAACCAAGCCTCAGAAAAGCTTTCACCAAGGACACACAGATGTCCAAGTTTTCATCAAGGACACACATAGCAGTACATTTATTTACATTGAGAGCTGTCTGACTCCAAAGCCACTAACTCTATCCACTAAACTATAGTAATACCCTCATGGCTACTGTAAAGAATACATTGAATAACCTAACAAAATGAATATGCTTTATGCCACCATCATTTGAATTCTTAAAATCCCATCACTGAATCAACTGCTAGTTTTAGTCTTCTTTAGGCACCACAACTAGTTTTCTTTCTCTTTTACCTGATGTTCCAGTGCTATTTGAGGCTAACAGTGACTGTGGCCAAATCACTGATTCAGGAGTCTGCATCTTGGAATAAGTATAATGAAGTAAGAACATTCACTACATCCAATTTTTTTTAAAATTTCAGTATTTTTGTTGCTATTGGATCTTGTCGTTAAACTTATGGGAATACTTTCAAGTCAGAAACCTTTAAAATAAGGGGTCACTTAGCATCAGGACCTTGGAGCAGTTTAAAAGGAAGGAAGGGCCCACAGTGTTTGATTAATTTTGTTTCCTTGCAGGATTTTTTCTGGGTAACTGAGAGCAAGTGAAACTCAGATTCTAAGTTTCGCTGGTGTACTGTTTCACCCATGAAGTCTGCCCTTGTTTGGAATTTGTGCTTGTCCTGGACTTGGTTCAGGAGGCAGCCCTGTTATCTAACCATGCCATCTTTAAAAAAGGTTGTGTGTATGAGGAGAAGGGGATGCCCCCAAATTTATGAATGCAGAAGTTAGAAAAACAACTATTCAGAACAAAGAAAAGAGAATCAATGTATTGTCCTCCTAAAAGGGAATATTCTTAAAACAACCGGACAAAAGGACAGGTCCTCACCCAGGGAAACGCCCACGGTAAAGCCACGCAGAGCAGAGCAGTATAAACCAGCAGTTTTAAGAGCTCGGGGCTCAACAGACAATGGTTGCTATACTCCACCCACACCTCTGGAGCTGAATTCCAAGTTCTGAATTGAGACAACAGAGCTGAATTTTCTGAAGTTTTACTCCACAACACAGGGAGCATCAGGCAGCTCTCTGTGAAAAACATCTGGACAAATACTGAAAGAATGAAAATGAATATTTGAAAAGTAAAATGCATCTATAGTGAGTTTTTCAAGGTTGAATGAGAGAAAATAAGCTATTTGGGGAGAACCTCACAAACAGGTTAGTGATTTTATCATGACTTGAGGAGGTAGGATGAATTCCTTGCAGGGAAAAGGTATGCCTATGATTACATCACACCATTAGGCCCTTCCTGGTATTTGAATAGACTCAGGAAAATTAATACATATTTACGTTTGGTAAATTATTTGCAAGGCTTGGGGTCTTTCAAATAATTTACTGAATTCAAATTTAAAGAGCCTATATACTCTTTAAATGTCAGACACAGAGAAAGCCCTGAGGAAATGCTGTTACATTGGATTAGCCTAGTAAGTCCTAAGATCTAAATGTCTCAAAGCCCTGTTCAAATCTTGGTTGAGCATGCTAGGGTCAATACTTCAAGGGCTTATGACCTCTCTCCAGGATGTAATTCCCACTGGGCATTATCACATGTCTGGGGATGACCCTACAGCCTCCTCCTCTAACAGAGTAGCAAAGAAGAATTTAGAATCAGAAGATCTGGGATGGAGTACCAGCTCCATCACTTAGTGCTTATGATATTCACCAAGCCCTTTGACCTTTCAATTAGTTCCATATAACAAAGTTGAGGCAAATAATATCTAGTGTTCCTACCTCATGAAGTGGTTGTGATTCTGGAAGGAGGTCAGGAGTTGAACAAATTCCGAAGTAGAGAGCACTATACAGTCTTGAGCAAGCAGAAAGTTTTCGTGGCTATGAAAGAACTTAAGAAGGAAATATAACACAAAGGTTAATAGCTTGTTTAATCTCTCCAAGCTGTTAGAGCAGCAATTTTCAATCTTTTTCATCTCATGGCACACATGAACTAATTAGTAAAATTCTGTGGCACACCAAAAAATATATTTTGTTGCTGATCTGACAAAAATAGGTATAATTTTGATTTATTCACATCAGATATTATTGGCTGTTGTCACTTTTTTTTTTTTTTTTTTTTTTTTTTTTACAAACTGAGAGAAAAGAGGTCAGTTCCCCTGACTAAATAGTTAGGTATTGTATGTTTTAAAAATTCTTGTGGCTCACTTGTTGAAAATCACTGTTTTAGAGTGTTTGTGATACAGTTAGCACAATATAAACTTTACCTATTACCATAGTAAAGGTGTTAGTATAGTTTTGTCATGAGGATGTGGGCTCTCGAGTCAGACTGCTTATATCCCGTGAAAACATATTTTTTAATAAAAGTAAAATCATAATTGTTAAAATAAGATAGACACTTATTAAAGATTGTATTTATTAATTAATGAGAAAACAATACAATGTTTCAAAGAAGAATTCAAAATGCCATAAATTTATAGGTAGCCAGAATGTTAAAATTAAATTAAATTATACTGATAGATGCAAGCAAGCTTTAACACAGTAGGAAGAGAAATCACTTGTCTTCCCCTCCTGACAGAATCCACTTGCATATCTATGGACAAGAATTATTTGCAGTATTGTTTTCTCAATTTACAGAGCTATAATCGAAACAAAAAAATTCAAAGACATTTCCATTTATCCCCCTTATACCCTCTTTCACCACCACCCACCACCCTCCCCACTGCAATCATCACATTGTTGCTGATGTCCATGAGTCTTTTTTTCTGTTGTTCCATCCCTCCACCCCCTAACCATACCCCACAGAGCTGTCACCCTGCTCTGTTTATGAGTCTCTCTTTATTTTGCTTGTTAGTTCAAGTTGTTCATTATATTCCACATATGAGTGAAATCATATGATATTGATCATTCTCTAACTGGCTTATTTCACTTAGCATTATGTTTTCTAGGTCTATCCATGGTGTTGCAAAGGATAAAATTTTATTCTTTTTTTTTACAGCTGAAGAGTATTCCATTATATAAATGTATCATAGTTGTTTTAGCCACTCATTTACTGATAGAATCTTGGGCTGCTTCCAAATCTTGGCTATTGTAAATAACACTTCAGTGAACATAGGGGTGCTCATATTTTTTCAAATTGGTGTTTCAGGTTTCTTCAGATAAATTCCCCAAAGTGGAATTACTGGGTCATAAGGCAGCTTCATTTTTATTTTTTTGAGGTAACTCCATATTGTTTTCCAGAGTGGTTGCACCAGTCTGCACTCCCACCAACAGTGCACTGGGGTTCCCCTGTCTCCACATCTTCACCAGCACTTGTTTGTTGATTTACTGATGACAGCCATCTGATAAGTGTGAAGTGATATCCCATTACAATTTTAATTTGCATTTCTATGATGATTAGTGACATTGAGCATCTTTTCAAATGTCTATTGATCACATATATGTATGTCTTTGGAGAAGTGTCTATTCAAGTCCTTTGTTTATTTTTTAATTGGATTGTTTGTTTTTTGGTGTTGAATTTTATAAGTTCTTTATAAAATTTGGATATTAATCTCTTATCAGATATATCGATGAATATGTTCTCCCACTCTGTAGGTTGTCTTATGAAAATCTAAAACAAAGTGCTTAGAGAAGATTAATATAGAAATGAGGGAAAGTAACGTTTTTTAACCAAAATTCCCATTTGTTAAAAACTGGTGGGAAGAACTACAATGCACAAAACTCCTATTTCTCTAGCGAAGGGGATCAGCCTCATCCAGATTGTTGCCTACTGCTCAGATTTGCATCTAATTTAAATTTGACTCCTTTGTCCTGTGCTTTTAATAGACTTGCCACTTAAAGAAGCCACACACTATACTGATCCAATTGATTCTCATGAATGAAATCAACAGTGACCCTTATTTTATTATCACTGACATTTTGGCAAATGTCTTAGGATACAGTTCTTTTAGCTCTATGTTTAAAACCCTTTCTTACCTCGTGGATTGTTTTTATGTTTACTTTTAAACTAATTCCAACTTTTTTCTAAAGTGTTCTAAAATTACAAAGATTTTTTCTATTCTATTATTCAGATTGTTTGTTTCATTTAATGTGTTAGGTGTAGTATTGATTTAGGGGTGTACTTGATGTGGTATCAAATTATAGCTGTGTAACATTCAAACTATGAGAATTTAGACAAGTTACCAATAACTCTTTGGATCTAGTTTATTGATATATAAAATGGGAACAATAATACTAGCATTGATATGAAAAATAAATAACACATGTAAAATCCCAGGCAATGTTGCATGTAAAATCTATCAGGCCCAATGAAAAACATGGCTACCCTTATCTTTTATTTATCCAGGAATGTGTGAGTGTGAGTGTGTGTGTGTGTGCTTGAAAGAGAAAGAGAGAGGAGAGAAACTAAGTTATTAAGAATATTTTATTTGTGTAACTGGTTCAAGGAGCTATGAGCTACTCCTTGAATGAGATTTCTGTGCAGGCCCTTTTGCTTTGTAGGATTGGGTGTAAGATAAGAAAGATAGCAAATATGAACAATTTTTCTCATATTTCTAAAGAAAAGAAGCTCTTTAATTTTTGACAGAACTGCTAAAACTGAACTAGTAATTTCCATTTGTTTTTACTATTTTTCAAGATTAAAAACAAATAAAATAAAATAAGCAATAAGCTCTTTGGTGTAAGACAACACATGATGACACTTAACTGGAACCATTGTCACTGGCCAGGTGGTCTGTCTGCCTGGGTAGACTTTTCCTCTCATGGTCACATAAGTTCTGAGTTTTGCATCATTTGCTTCAGTTGATCTATATTTTTTCATCATTGGTTAATTTTTTTGTGAGTGTTGGAATTAGAAGGATAACTTTCTAATATCAAAAATTGTAAAGTAGACAAAGTAATAAAAAGAATAAAACTAACCCATTTGCCCCCATCACCAGCTTCAATAAATATTAATTTAGGGCCAACATTTTTTCAGCTGTACCTACTGTATCTTGGCATAATATCCACCAGGTTATTGTATGAAAATTCTCATATTTATGAGATCATATCAATTTATTTGTAAATATTTAAGTACTTATCACTAAAAATAGTAATACTGATATCTTGAGAACCAAACTTAAAATATATATATCTGCTAACCCTTTACATAAATATGGACTAGGATTTGGTCTGACTTGAGAAAAATTTAAAGGTTAAATTAATAAATATTTTTTCATTTTTTCTATATAAGAGTTTTACATAAAAATAATATATGTAACCAAATATAATAAACTCAAATTATTAAGCAAAATAGTAAAACAAACGAAGATGAATCTATAACTCATTTAAAAAATTATAACAATTTTTATATCATTGCATGTGTTCTTTCTTTATCCCAATTCATGCTTCTCCACTGTACCTTGTGATGACTACTGTTCTAAATTTTACAATTATTTTTCTATGTTAATGGTTTTATTTCAAATGTGTGCATTCTAATATGCTATATTGTTACATTTTGTTCATTTTAAAACTTTATGAAAGTTGTGTTATGCCATATATATTACTTTGAAACTAACACTTATTTACTAAAGATTGCATCTAAGTTTCTTCTATATTATTATATTTATCTATAGTACATTAATTTTTACTTCTGTATAATATTCTGTTTTGAAAATATACCACAGTTTCTTACCATGTATGAAAACTATCCAATATTCTCTAGGAAAATACAGTTGCTAAATTATAGAGTATGTGACTAGTAAAATTTCATGCCAAATAGTACACCAATTTACATAAGAACTGGAAGTGTGTTAGTGTTCTTGCTATTTCATACTTATACCATTACTTGGTATTATTGAACTTTTCTCCTCTAAAACATAGTATAGGAAGAAAATTTGAAGAAAATTATAAAAATTGTGACAAAATTAGTAAGGACTCAAAGTTAGAGAACAGATAGGAAAACTCAACATAATAAATATAATACTTCTCCCTGGAGTTATTTATATATTTAATAAACTTTAAATAGGAATATGAATAGATTCAATATGAAATTTTTCAAGATTCAAAACTTTTAAATTTAAAAGAATATTTTGAAATTCATAGAAGTGAAAAAGCTTAAGAATAGGCAAGACACTGAAGAGGACAAGAGAAGGAGAGGAAGGAAGACCTTGGTCAATGAGCAAATCTCTATCCACAGCTTGTTTGTCAAAAACAATCAGCAGCAATTGTTTAACATCATATCTGCACAAGGCTATGCAATACCAGTTGCCACAGACAAGCACTAGCCAAAAATTTAAAAGAAAATCTGGGAAATGAGAATTTAAAAGGGGCTTTAAAAAGCTAAGACATTCTTGGGGTTTCAGAAGTCCTCATACATGTGCACAATAGAACTGAGAGGGTCCTGTTTGTCTCTGGCCATCTTAAAATTCCTTCACAAGTAGGAAATAAAGGTTAACACAGACTTGTAACCTGCCTGAGCATTGAAGGCATGAGTCAACAAACATGCAAGGCCACTGGAAGAGTTACTAGCTTAAGGCATTTATAGAAATTTCTGACCAATCACCACTAAGCTAAAAGAACAGAGACTTCAATGGCTGCACACTACAGGAAATACATATTTTATCAAATAAATCCAAGGAAGTCACTAAACAAGCAGCCAAAAAATAAAAGAAAAGCAAAACCAAAAATGCAATAACAAAATTTTTGGTAGTGGGATTTTCAGAGTTGACACATTATATTACCTGAAATATTTGGTTTTCAACAACAAAAAAATATATAAGACATGTAAAGAAACACGAGGGTATGGTTATATACTGGGGACAAAGCAGTTACCAAAATTATCCTTGAGATGACTCTAATGTTGGATTTACTAGACAAAGACTTTAAATTGTCTATTATAAGTATGCAAAAAACATAAAGGAAACCATGCCTAAATAATTAAATAAAAATATGGTAATAATATTTTATCAAATACAGAATATCAATAGAGCAACATAATTTGTTTTCAAAAGAACCAAATAGAAATTCTGGAGTTGAAGATATAATACCTAAAATAAAAATTCACTAGTGAGAATCAACAGCAGTTTGAGCTATTAGGATAAAAAGAAATAGCAAACTTAAAAATAAGTCAATAAAGATTGTCCGATATAATGCACATAAAAAAAAAGAAATAAAAAATAAACAGATCTCCAGAGACCTATGAAAAACCATCAAACATATCAACTGATGCATAATGAGTCCCAGGAGAGAAAAGAGAAAAATATTTGAATAAATAATTATTGAGAGGTTCCCAGATTTTGTGAAAAACATTAATCTACACTTTCAAGATACTTAACAAACTCAAAGTAGGATGAATTAAAGAGATCCACACCTAGACACATCTTAGTCAAATTGTCAAAAGACAAAGACAAAAAGGTAACCCTGAAAGCAACAAAAGACAGATGACTCATCATGCATGGGATTCTCAATATAGTAGTAGTTAATTTCTCATCGGAAACCATGGAGGCCCAAAGGCAGTTGTGTGAAAGATTCAAAGTACTAAAAGGAATAAACTCTCAACCAAGAATTTTATATCTATCAAACTGTCTTTTAAAAATGTAAAGAAATTAAGATGTTCTCAAATAAACAAAATTGGGAAAATTCATCATTGGTAGCCTGCCTTGCAAAAAAATACTAAAGGAAGTCCTTCAGGCTGAAAGGAAAATACACTAGACAATAACTCAAATACACATGAAAAAATATACAATAAAATTCTATCCAGTGAGAGCAAATCATTGTGCCCTTCACAATAAAAGGGGTTCAATTTAATAAAGTGAGGAATCCCCTGAGATTGAATATTTGGGTTGATCACATTTTGAATACCTTAAGCCCCCAGACCTGGTGATAAGTTGGTTTTGGTGAAGAAAATTTCCTAATATTAAGCTTGCACAGAGTTTATGTTTCCATGAAAATTTTCTCATAAAATGAACAAGTAATAAAGAAAGAAATAAGGATGGCTGACATCCTGAATTCTTCTTTATACAGTTATTGAGTTTCTGTAGATTTTTCCTGAGTATTAACATGAAATTTGAATATTCTTTCAGCCTGAAGAATTTATACATATTCCTTTTCTTTACATTTCCTTGTCCTTTGTCACCAATCTTCCAGCCTTCCAAGCCTTTGTTTCTTCTAAGACCCTAACCATTTGACCAACATATAGGAAATTGTCCATGTATGCAGACTGATAGACAAGATATACAGGTCAAAGTTATAGCCACTGGGAACATTCCTATCCTCTACTGTAAAAACAGGGCCTTTTCTATTTGCATTTGTGGTACTAAAGCAGTCCATTCCCTAAACATGCCAGCATATGCTGCAGAGCTATCTGTAAATGAGGATATATGTCATTCGTACACACACACACACACACACACACACACACTTATATATATGTAAAATTTATAGGAAGGAATTGAGTCCTAATTGTGGAGGCTGAGAAACCCCACAATTTTCTGTTGCAAACTGGAGACTCAGGAAAGACAGTGGTGCAGTTCCAGTCTGAGTCCAAAGGTCTGAGAATCAGAACTGTTAATGGTGTAAAACCTGGTCGAAGTGCAGAGAACATTGATATCTCAGATCAAGCTTTCACACACAGAGAGAGAATTCAACCTTTTAGTTCTTACCAAATCATAAATGAATTGAATGATACCCACCCATTTTGGGGAGGGAAATCTATCTCACTCAGTTCACGCATTTATTTATTTTTTATTTTTTTCTCTCCAATTTTATTTTTATTTCTTTTATGTTTTCTTTAAGTTGAATAAATGTTTTTTCTTTTATTTATTATTTTTTTAATTTTATTTTTTGATTTTTCAATTACAGTTGTCCCATTTTTCCCCCATTGCTCCCCACAACCAGCCCACCCCTTCTCCCACAATCATATCCTCCCCGTTGTCCATGTTCATGAGTCATTTATATACGTTCCTTGACTAAACCCTTCCCTTACTCATCTCCCATCTCTCCTTTCCCCTCCCCACTATTGACTGTTATTCTGCTCTTTGTCCTATTTAGTTCATTTGTTTATGTTGTTCTTTAGTTTACTGTATTAGGTGATATCATATGGTATTTTTCTTTCTTTGTCTGGCTTATTTCACTAAGCAAAATTCTTTCTAGTTCCATCCACGTTGTCGCAAATGGCAGGAGTTCCTTCTTTCTTTCTGCTACATAGTATTCCGTTGTATAGATGTACAACAGTTTTTTGATCCACTCATCTATAGATGGGCACTTAGGCTGCTTCCAGCACTTAGTTATTGTAAACAGTGCTGCTATGAACATAGAGGTGCATAAGTTCTTTTGAATTAGGGTTTTATGATTTTTCGGGTATAATCCTAGCAATGGAATTGCTGGTTCAAAAGGCAGTTCCATTTTTAGATTTTCGAGGTAATTCCATACTGTTTTCCACAGTGGCTGAACCAGTCTGCATTCCCACCAGCAGTGCACTAGGATTCCCTTATCTCTGCAACCTCGCCAGCACTTGTTGTTTGTTGATTTGTTGATGATGGCCATTCTGACAGGTGTAAAGTGGTATCTCATTGTGGTTTTTATTTGCATCTCTCTGATGGCTAGTGATGTTGAGCATTTTTTTCATATGTCTATGGACCTCTGTATGTCCTCTTCGGAGAAGTGTTTATTCAGTTCCTTTGCCCATTTTTTAATTGGGTTGTCTGTTTTCTTGATGTTGAGTCATATAAGCTCTCTTTATATTTTGGAGATCAGTCCCCTGTCTAATATATCATTGGCAAATATGTTTTTCCATATGGTTGGTTTCCTTTTTATCTTGATGATGTTTTCTTTTGCTGAGCAGAAACTCTTTAGTTTGATGTAGTCCCATTTGTTTATTTTTTTTCTTTATTTCTCTTGCCTTAGGAGATGTATCCGTGAAAACATTGTTATGTGGGATATCTGAAATTTTCTTGCCTATGTTTTCCTCTAGGACTTTTATGGTGTCACGGCTTACATTTAAGTCTTTGATCCATGTTGAGTTTATTCTGGTGTGTGGTGAAAGTTGGTAGTCTAGTTTCTTTTTTTTTTTTTGCATGTCCCTGTCCAGTTCTCCCAGCACCATTTCTAAAAGAGGCTCTTCTCACTCCATTTTATGTTCCTTCCTCCTTTATCAAATATTAGTTAACCTGGATTACTTTCTGGACTCTTTATTCTGTTCCACTGATCTATATGTCTGTTCTTATGCCAGTACCAGACTGTTTTGATCACAGTGGCTTTGTAGTATTGTTTGATGTCTGGTATTGTGATTCCTCCTGCTTTATCCTTCTGTCTCAAGATTGCTTTTGCTATTCGGAGTCTTTTTTGGTTCCATATGAATTTTTGAAGTATTTGTTCTAGGTCTTTGAAATATGTCATTTGTATTTTAATAGGGATTGCATTGAATCTGTAAATTCCTTTGGGTAGTATGGCCATTTTGATGATGTTGATTCTTCCCATCCAACAACATGGTACTTGCTTCCATTTATTTGTATCTTCCTTAATTTCTTTCTTCAATGTTATGTAATTTTCAGAGTACAGGTCTTTTATCTCTTTGGTTAAGTATATTCCTAGGTACTTTATTTTTCTTGTTGCTATAGTAAATGGTATTTTTTTTTGTCTCTGTCTCTGATATTTTTTTGTTGCTGTACAGAAATGCCTTAGATTTCTGCATATTTATTTTGTACGCTGCTATTTTGCCAAATTCATTTATTATATCAAGTAGTCTTTTAGTGGAGTTTATAGGGTTTTCTATGTACACTATCATGTCATATGCATATAATGATAGTTTTACTTCTTCCATCCCTATCTGGATGCCTTTTACTCCCTTTTCTTGTCTAATTGCTGTGGCTAGGATTTCCAACACTCTCTTGAATAGGAGTTGAGAGAGTGGACACCCTTGTGTTGTTCCTGATTTCACAGGGAATGCTTTCAGTTTTTGTCTATTGAGTATGATGTTGGCTTCAGGTTTCTCATATATAGCCTTAATTATGTTAAGGTATGCTCCTTCTATTCCCATTTTGCTGAGTGTTTTCATCATAAATTAGTGTTGGATTTTATCAAATGCTTTTTTAACATCTATTGATATGATTATGTGATTTTTGTCTCATTTTGTTTAGGAGATGCATTATATTTATTGATTTGCGAATATTAAACCATCCTTGCATCCCTGGGATGAATCCCACTTGATCGTGGTGTATGATCTTTTGGATGTATTGCTAGATCCTGTTTGCCAATAATTTGTTGAGGATTTTAGCATCTATGCTCATCAGTGATATTGGCCTGTAGTTTCTTTCTTTGTTGTGTCTTGACTTGGTGTTGGATTTAGGGTAATACTGGCTTTATAGAAGAGTTTGGAATTCTTCCCTCTTCTTGGAATTTTTGGAATAGTTTGAAGAGGGTATGAGTCAGTTCTTCCCTAAATGTGTTGTAAAGTTTGCCTGTGAAGCAATCCTGTCCAGGGCTTTTGTATGCCAGGAGATTTTTGATTACTGTTTCAATTTCCTTCTTTGTTATTGGTCTGTTGAGACTTTCTACTTCTTCTTGATTCAGTCTTGGAAGGTTATATTTTTCTAGAAATTTGTCCATTTCTTCTAGGTTGTCAAATTTCTTACTATACAGTTTTTTGTAGTAATTTCTTACAGTTCTTTGTATTTCTGTGGTATAAGTCATGATTTGTCCTTTTATGTTTCTGATTTTGTTTATTTCGGTCTTCTCTCTTTTTTTCTTGATGAGCCTGGCTAGATGCTTGTCGATTTTGTTTATTTTTTCAAAGAACCAGCTCCTAGTTTCATTGATCTTTTGAATTGTTTGTTTGGTCTCTATGTCATTTAATTCTGCTCTGATCTTGATGATTTCATTCCTTCTTCTTGCCCTAGGCTTTGTTTGTTGTTGTTCTAGTTCTTGTGGCTTTAGGCTTAGATTTTTTATTTGAGATTCTTCTATCCTTTTCAGATATGCCTGTATTGCTATGAACTTCCCTCTTAGGACTGCTTTTGCTGTGTCCCATAGCTTTTGGGCTGTTGTCTGTTCATTATCATTAGCTTCCAGAAATTTCTTCATTTCTTCTTTGACGTCATTGTTGACTCATTCATTATTTAATGTTATTATTTAATGTTATTCATTCTCCATGAGTTTGGGTGTCTTTGATTTTTTTCTCTGAGGTTGATTTTTAGTTTCAAGGCATTGTGGTCTGAAAAGATGTTTGATATGATTTCAATTTTCTTGAATTTGTTGATGCTTGTTTTGTGTCCTATCATGTGGTTTATCTTTGAGAATGTCCCATGTGCATTTGAAAAGAATGTATATTTTGCTTGTTGGGGTGAAAAGTTCTATATATATCAGTGAAGTCCATGTGGTTTAGTGTGTTGTTCAATGCCTGTATATCCCTGGTGTTTCTTTGTTTCGAAGATCTGTCTATTGTTGATAATGGAGTGTTAAAGTCCCCTACTATGAGTGTGTTACTGGTAGTATCCTTCTTGTGGTCTTCTAGTATTTTCTTTATGTATTTGGGTGCTCCTAAGTTGGGTGCACATATGTTTATCAGTGTTATATCTTCTTGATGGATTGTTCCTTTAAGTATTATGAAATGTCCTTCTTTATCTCTTTTTATTGCCCTTTCTTTGAAATCTGTTTTGTCTGATATGAGTACTGCTACCCCAGCTTTTTTTTTTCATGTCTGCTGCTTGGAATACTTTTTTGTATCTCTTTACTTTCAGTCTGTAAATCTTTTGTTCTCAGGTGTATTTCTTGTAGACAGCAAATATGTAGGTCCTGTTTTCTTATCCATTCTGTTACCTTATGTCTTTTAATTGGAGCATTTAATGCATTCACATTTAAGGTTGTTATTGACATGTATTTATTCATTTCCCTTTGTACCTGTGTTCCTCTCCTCTTTTTTTCTTTTTTTTCTTAAAACATTCCCTTTAGCATCTCTTGCAGTGCTGGTTTGGTGGAGATGTATTCTTTTCGTCTTCCTTTGTCTGGGAAACTTCTTATTTCACCTTCCATTTTGAATGAGAGCCTTGCTTGGTAGAGTATTCTTGGTTGTAGGCCTTTGTTTTTCATTGCTTGAAATATTTTTGACCATTCCCTCTGGCTTGTAGTGTTTCTGTTGAGAAATCGTTCAGTGACCTTGTCAGAGCTCTCTTGTATGTTATTTGCTGTTTTTCTCTTTCTGCTTTTAGGATTCTCTCTTTGTCTTTGAATGTCGCCATTTTAATTATGATGTGCCTTGGAGTGGGTTTTTCGGGGTTCCTCTTCATTGGGACTCTGTGCTCTTGAACTTGCATAACTTTTTCTCTCATCAGGTTAGGAATATTTTCTGTCATCACTTCTCCTATCAGCTTTTCTATTCCTCTCTCCTCTTCTCTCTCCCTCTTTCATTCCAATGATCCTGATATTGTTTTTTCTCATGCTGTCCTGTAATTTCCTCACATTTTGTTCATATTTTTCAATCTTTTCTCGTTTTGTTGTATTGTCTCAGAATTTTTTTCTACATTGTCCTCTAACTCACTGATCTGATCCTCTGCTTCGTTTAGCCTGCTTTTGATTGATTCTACTGTGTTTTTCAGTTCAGAGATTGTATTCTTCATTTCTTCCTGGTTCTTGTTAATAGTTTCTATGTCCTCTTTTATGCTGATGTAGTTCTTTGTAAGTTCCCTGTAATTTTCTTGGAGCTGTTGGTAACCTCCCTGAAGGTTGTCGTAGTTGTTTTTAGAGGTTGTCGATTATATTGAACTTCTTCATCATTATTGTTTTGAATTCTGTGTCTGACATTTGGCCTACGTCTGTTCCATCTATCTCTCTTTCTGGGGATTCCTCTTTTCTTTTCATTGAGAGGTTGTTTCTGCATCTTACCATGTTGGATTCTTCTTGTTTGTTTTTTGGATTTGTCTGCTTTGACTTCCCACCTTTGTGCTATGAGATTCTTTATAGGAGATCTTGGGGTTTCGATGGTGCAGTCTTTTTGATCTCTTGAGTCTGATGTTCTTGGGTTACCCTTCATGTCCTTTGTTTATCCTGTCTGTTTATATTTCAGATGCTCTTTGGTGAGATCTTTTCTCTGGCTAGTTGATTGAGAGTCACTCAGTCCACTTTGTCTTGAGTTCTTTTGTGGAGATGCTGTTAAAAACATAAACACACAGCCCAGGCAGGAAACCCACACCCTCAAAAATATCCCCCACCCTCTGTCCTGCTATTGTCATCAAATGAGCAAGTATTAATATAAATGTAGAGAGGTTAGGGCTTTTATACTATAAGAAGAATTGATAAGAGTTGTTTTTAATGAAAAAAAATGACTTTTGAGAGAGGGGATGATAGATTACTAGTAGTAGCAAGTAGTGTTGAGACTATGAAAGACAGTAGGTAATACTTACATTGTATATTAATAATAATTAAAAAAGAGGGAACAATGCAGAATATATTAAGAAAGTGGAATGGTATAGTATTAGATTTATAAGGTATTTATATTTTATTTATTTAGTTGGTAAGGGAGGCTAAACAAAACAGACAAACAAAAAAGAAAAATTAAAGAGGAAGGATGAGAAGGAGAGATGGTTTGAAACAAATTAAGGAGATACTGTTTTCTTAAATTTTTAAAATTAAAGTAGAAATTAAAATTAAAATAAAAAATAAGAAATAAAAAAATTAAAATTAAATACAAATAAAAAAACTAAAATAGAAATAAATATTTTAAAATAGAGAGAAACAAGATGGCGGAGGAGTAAGTGGAAGCTACACTAACTTCCTCCCAGAACTAGTCTGGATTTACAACGTAATTTTGGAGAAATCATCTGGAATAACCAACCGAACACCAGCTGGAGAGAAGTCTTGTAACCACGGAGTGACAGAAAAGGCCACTACATCACAATGTGACCAGTAGGGAGTGCAGAGACGTGGAAGGGGCTGGCTAGCATCACACGGGTGGCAGCTGAAGGGACTGAGAAACATCTCAGCAGCCGGGGATTCCCCCTGAGAAGGGCAAGGTCTAAACCCCCAGCTGAGCTTCCCAGCCTACAGCAACAGAGTGGAAAGTAAAATAGTATCCAGCTGAGAAAAGCGAAAAGCCACAGGGTTTCTTCCTAGCCAAAGAGAAACAGCTGGAGAAAAAGAGCTCTTAAGCGGATCACATATGAAAATATTCTGCCCCCACTTATCCTGGGCACAAGCAGAGGGAAGACAGAGAGGACAGGAAATGCTTGGGGAGAGTTTGGTGTGGTGGCTTTGAGGGGAGAGCTGGGGAAGCGGCCGGGCGGGTCCCAGTGCTGACTCATCCCCAGTGCTGCAGGCAGACCATTCCCGGCCAAGTGGCATCAGCCTGAGGGGAAGCAAAAGCCCTGCCTACAGGAATTAAGCAGCCACACCCACGGTCCTTAAACCTGATGGCTAATCACAGATTGAATAGATTAACAACTAAAGGAGTCAGACAAAGGCAGTAGATCCCTGGAAGTCTTCAACAGGCTGCCTATGCCCAGACTGATACAGGATCTGATGCCACCAGGGGCAGATCCAGGTAGTGCAGATCATTCTAAGAAGCACCAACAAACAATAGGAGTCACGAAAATGGGAAGACAGAGAAACAACCCCCTATCAAAAGGAAAGGTAGAGTCCCCAGAAAGAGTGCTAAATGAAACAGAGGGGAGCCAACTATCAGATATGGAATTGAAAGCAGGGATTATGGAGAAGCTCAATGAGCTCAGCAGAAACTACAAAGAACTCCAGAAAAACTACAGTGAACTCCAGAAGAACTATAAGGAACTTACTGAGAATTATACCAGCATCAAAAAGGACATGGAAGCTATCAATAAGAGCCAAGAGGAAATGAAGAATACGATCTCTGAATTGAAGAACACAGTAGAAGGAATTAAAAACAGGCTAGAGGAAGCAGAAGATCGGATCAGCGAGCTGGAGGACAATGTAGACAAAAACTCACAGACAGTGCAACAAAATGAAGAAAGACTGAACAAGACTGAAGAGGCTCTAAGACAGCTGCAAGACAACATGAAATGTAATAATATCCGTATCATAGGAATTCCAGAAGGAGAAGAAGAAGAGCAAGGGATAGAAAACCTCTTTGAAAAACTAATGACAGAAAACTTCCCTAACATGAAGAGAGAAAGAACCATGCAAGTCCAGGAAGCACAGAGGGTCCCAATGAAGATGAACCCCAACAGGCACAGTTCAAGACACATCATAATTAAAATGCCAACATTCAAAGACAAAGAGAGAATCCTAAAAGCAGCAAGAGAGAAAAAACTAATAACATACAAGGGAGCTCCAATAAGGCTATCATCAGATTTCTCAGCAGAAACACTACAGGCCAGAAGGGAATGGCAAAATATATTCCAAGTAATGAAAAACAAAGGCCTACAACCAAGAATACTCTACCCAGCAAGGCTCTCATTCAAAATGGAAGGTGAAATAAGGAGTTTCCAAGACAAAAGAAGGCTAAAAGGATACATCTCCACCAAACCAGTATTGCAAGAGATGCTAAAGGGTCTTCTTTAAGAAGATGAAGAAACAGAGAGAGACAGAGAGGAACACGAGTACAAAGGCAGAAAATGACAATGAATAAGTACTGAAAGAAAGAAGGAACTTCTACCATTTGCAACAACATGATTGGAACTAGAGAGAATTATGCTTAGCGAAATAAGCCAGGCAACAAAAGAAAATTACCTTATGCTATCCTCTGTTACAGGAAACTAATGAACAACACAAACAAATGAGCAAAATTGAACCAGAGGTATGTAAACAAGGAATAAACTAACAGTAACAAAGGGGGAGATGAGAGGGAGAGAAGTGGTAAGAAGGGGAAGGGTCTAGTCAAAGAACATGTACAAATGACCCATGGACATGGACAACTGGGTGGGGACTGAATGTGGAAGAAGGGGGGGCAGGGTGCAGGGAAGCAAGAGGGGGAAAAAAGTGAAACAACTGTAATGGAAAAACAAACAAATGGAAAAATTTTTTAGTGGGGGAGAAAAATAAAAATATAAAGAATAGAAATGCAAGTTCAGTGAATATTAGAAGGACAAGGATTTTCATTCACACTGTATATATTTTCTCCCTATCTGATCCCTCCAGAATTTGGCATTCTAAAGAAGTAAGTAATGACTTAAGTTTCTTTACATAAAACTAATAAGACCAGTTGTTAATAACGATTTTTTTGACTAAGACTTTGACTGGAATGTCATGCCTAAAGGAGACATGCTTGGGCTTTGGTTGTTACCAAAAAGCCCTGAGCAACTGGGACTGACTTTCAAAGGTAATAAAAGTCCACGAGATAAAAGGCCTGGTACCTTGGATGGATGAGCGGTCCATAGCAATCTTTCCAGGCAAGGAATGAAGGTTGTTTTCCTGAAAGATGGCTAGAAGGGACCTTAAGGCACAATGGAAAACTAGGAGGACCTGGAAAAGACAGGTGTTTACAGGCAAGGCTGAATGCCAGGTATGTGGCTCAGCTTCTGTGCCCTGAAGGGCAGACTGAAGGTCACCCTAAATGTTCCTTGCGTAAGTTCCAGCAAAGCAGAACTAAAGATCATAAGTGATCATTTTCTGCTCTTGTTGTGTTTATGCAAATGAACAGGATAAATTAAAAATGAACTTAATGCAGTCCCTTTAATGACAAGGAGGGTAATCTTAGGGAGAAAAATCACGATTCAAGGAAGATCACAATGCCCAGTGGTAGACTATAAAGTAGTGCAGCTAACCGTATTTAAAATTTCTTTTCATTTAAAATTTGTTTTCATTCGAAAGTTAAACTATGTCTGTGGCATTATCAAAGATGTTTAATTTACAGGCAAGAAAAATGTCAAATGTCTTGCAACTGGATGTCTTTTTGATAAGACAGTCCTACAGATTTAGAGACTTGTATGTGGGTTATGTTACATAAATTAACATGTGTTTTCTGTTTTCAAAGGGCATAAGCCTACGATCTCATTACCTGAATGATTGTCTGTACGTATAGGCCTCACTTAATCCTGTCTGCATCGCTGCCTCCTGAGACTCAATTGGTTTGGCTGAACTAAGTGGCTGGGTTGGTGAAGAACGGGGTGGTCTGTGCGCTTCACTTTAAAACTGGTTTCTCTTTTCTATCCTAATGGCTTGGACAGAAAGTGCCCAGAGGTCTGAGAGGGGGAAAACCTAAAATATTTCCCTCAGTCCAAACTAAGTACAATGGGTAAAAGGGTTTTGGAAAGGTGAGATGTACCTAGCACACCTTCCTCCAAAGAAGCCCTTCTTTTTCCTAATGTGGGAAATTGAAAAATTAATACCTGTCTTTTGTCATCTAGTGGTTACAGATTGAATGATGTCCTTTAACCCTGTTGCCCCCAGAACACAACAAGGATGCCAGCCTGTTAAACCAAGCATGCCGTTGTCCAGAGACAGCCAACCAACCTGGAGTCTGCACGATCCTTCCCCTTGTGGGAAGGCCACGCTCCCCTCCACATCCCCACTCTTATTAGGGATTTCTTGACCCAAGAGTAGTTAGGACGACGACCATGTCCAGCTTGAAGCAGCTAGAGGAGCTCGAGACCTTCGTCCATTGTCCTTTATAAGATTGTAAAGGGTCTTAAGTCTGAGAGGGAGGGATTGTTATTTTATATTGTTAAAATATTTAACTAATTAATTAATTATTAAAAAAGAAAAGAAGAAGAAGAATATATGAAAGGGTGAGGGAAGAGAGCTTGTATGTACAACCCATGGGCATGGACTTGGGGAGAGGATTGTTTGGGAAGAGGGGTGCTGGGTGGAGGGGAGCAAAGGGGAAAAAGTTGGAACTATTGTAACAATATAATCAATAAAATATACTTTAAAAAATATTTTAAAATATATATATACAAAAGGAAAGTTTCTACGCAGTTCAGCCTTTGTGTGTCGTCTTCTTTTTCTGGATCCACAGCTAGCCTAATGAGGCAGGCCAGAGGCTCCTGATATTTGCAGGTTTGGCGCCTCTTTGGAGCCCGCTGGGGTGCTTGTACACGCTCAAGTTGGCCTGTGCGCTAGCCTCGGGTTTTCTGAGCTGTGCCCCGGGGAATTGGTCTCTCGCCCCTTGGTTTGGGGCCCTGGACACTTGTGTATGGTGGAAGTGAGCATCTGTGAGTC
Source organism: Furipterus horrens (assembly GCF_987537825.1). Classification (NCBI taxonomy): domain Eukaryota; kingdom Metazoa; phylum Chordata; class Mammalia; order Chiroptera; family Furipteridae; genus Furipterus; species Furipterus horrens. Next base: position 80,659,315 of record NW_028327176.1, on the reverse strand, counting down.
GCCGCCGCCCACTGTTCCCGTGCCGCAACCGCCCGCCATTCCCGCACCCACCTGGGTGGGCATGAGTATAGTCCGTGCAAGTGGTCTGCACTCCGGCCTGGCACCCACTGGGGCTGGCTAGAGGTTTCTGTGCATGGTCTTCTGCATGCCCAGCGGACCCTCCCTGTGCCCGTTGGGGCACTGATATTATGTCTGTTAGGGTGTGTCCAAGGGGCACCCAGACGCGCAACCCATGACCTGGTTGTGCTCCTAGGCCAGTGAATGAGGGTACTTCTCTGTGCGTGCCTGCGCAACCCAAAGGGAGGGTTGGGGAGTGGGCGAGAGCATCTCTGCACCTGTGCGCCTCAAGAATGTCCTATCACCCTCAACCTTTCCTCCCCTCTCTGCAGTACACAAAAGAAAAATATAAAAGAAAATCACATTCTCTCATGCACAGCAGTATGCTGTTTCTTGTCTTTCAGTGCCAGATGCCACCTGGTCCTCTCCTGGCTCTGCCTGCAGGCATAGATCTGCTCTCCTCCCGACTCCTCTCCGGGGTAGCCTGTGGTCGCCAAAAAGCCTTTGTGTACTTCCAGCCGCAGCTCGGGCAGCCGTCCCAGTCAGGCATCCCATTTCGTCCCCTTTTCCTTCGCTATCCTCACTAAACAGGTTGTTCCCAGATGGATTTTCTCTAATCCAGCAGTGCCATGGCTCGACTCCTGCCAGTGTCCAGCTGCTCATCGAGATGTTCTGTCTGTAATTAGCCCAAGCTACAGACGGGTCTCGGGAGCCAGAAAGCACAGCCTCCCCTCACTCCTCTGCCATCTTCTCTCACTCCACCCATTTAAATTCTAATGTCTTTCAGAAACACCCTCACAGATACACCAAGAAATAAAATTTAAGCAGATACCTGGGCATGCCATTGTCCAGTCAAGATGACACATAAAATTAACCATCATACTTCTGACCTCAGAAACTGTGAGATAATAAATTTGTGTTTTAAACTACTATATTTGTGCTAATTTGTTACTCAGTAATTAAAAAATCAATACTCTATACAAATTACTTCTATTGAAAGTTAGGTACTATTTAGCTTGGTGGTTCAGGTCAAAACCAGTCTATGTTGGGCAAAACACAGAAATCATAGACACCAGGCATTCCCAAATCAGGCACTCTCAAAAGAAGAGCAGTTACTTGTATAATGTTATTTGCATACTCCTAGGGGTTTCTGCTGTGATTTTGGTATTGGGATTTGTCACAGGCTTTAAAGGGTTTCTGATCTTTCATAACATTTTAAGTAGCATTGTGTCTCTGATAACATAATGGTCAAGAAGAAGAGCTACTTGATTTATAACCTTAATTATTTATTTAATTTAATATTAATTATTCTGGTTTTTTGTACCTCTCTCAAATTGGGCAATCTTGTGAATCACCAGATAAATCTATCAGAGAAGCACTTATAAATACAAGACATATGGCCTCCAGCATCCAGGGCAAATATTGTGATCAAGCATTGGACCTGATTATAATGGTTGTAGAGTTACATCTCTGACTCAATGCTCAACTCTACCAGGTCACTTGTGCTAAGCACAGGGTAAATGTAGAAACCTGAGACCTGAGATGGCCATATCTGAGAAGATATGCATCCTTCAACAGAAGAAACAGACCCTGTCTTCTTATTAGCATGAACCAACTTTCCCCTGTATGAAGATATTTCAATAACTAACTGTGAGAGTTGCTTCAACATCTCCTCCCCACAATACCTCTAGGCTCATAATTAGAGTTAGGTACCAGTACATCACTGAGAGAAAAGTAAGAGACATCATTTGTTTTAACAGAAATCTAGAGACCACAATGGGAGTGAATTCTAAAAGTATTTCATCAGGAAGGATAAAATGAAACTAAATCTTGACAAATTATTATAACAACTGATTCACATAGGAGAGTGGGCACTGTCAAAGAGTGATATTCAAAAAGGAGCTGTGGCTCTCAGTATCTGTGTTCCTCTATACTTCCAAGCTCAACCCAGAAGTCAGGTCACTGGGAAAATAAATATTCAAATCTCACTCTTCTCTACTGTCTAAGTGCCTCCTATTGGCTGAACATAATCAGAACCCAGAATGTAAGGGATCTCACTGGTACTATTCATAGCCATAATTTATCCAGAGATGAGAAAATAGAGGATAGAGAGTGTATTTAGTAGTTGAAAGCAGTAGAAAAAGAAATGAAAGAATACTCATTCAGATATCAGTAATTGATTATGAAGATTCTGTAGGGCTGTTACTACAAAATAGGGGCAGCAAAGAATATGTTGGTTCACAGGTAACTCACTGGGGCCTCTTCTGGTACTTCTCATACCCGTGTTTGTGACTGACAAGTGCAGCAGCCACAGCCTTAGAAAAGCATGGTAAGCAATGCTTCATAGCCATTAGGAATGTAGGTCTGAACTACCCCTCTAGAAAAGCCACCTAGATGAGCAGAAGTTGCAGGTGACAATGAGGAGAATCTAGAATGAATAATACAGGAGGAAGATGAGGGGTATTAATTACAAACTCAAGGCCTGATGCAGGAGTTGGGGGGGGGGGGCACAGGTTATTCCACTAACTTTCCTTTTTAAAGATGCCCTGAGAATCCTGGAGGAGATGTGCCCAGATAGGGTCACCTTATTATATAAGGCAAGTGGATTCAAGTGATGCAAAGGGTGAACTATATCTGATCCTGAATAGACTACCTAGATTCCCCTTCAGAATTTTGTTACCCATTCTTCCAGCTTTCAAGAGTGCTGCCTTTTGAGGGCTGAGTTTTTCCTCAGAAATTTCTCTCAGATGAAGAGAGATGCCTTGGCAAAGTATAATCCCCCTCCATGGAAACTGATTGGGTCCAGTAAGGCCCATTCCTCCTGCTTACTTCAGAACATATCTGAATTCTTCTGCTTCTGAACACTCTGTGAAATTGAGAGTTTTTTTTTTTTTTGCAACTACATTGCAATTCAGCTCTTCTTTGTGCCCCAAACTGCTTGCAAGTGTTGCTTCTGATACCAATCTCTAATAAATTTTCTTCACAATAAATATCTGTCTTAGAAATTGCTTCCTAGTAACCTGATCTAAAAATAGACTTGAAAAAGTAACAGTATATTATAAGGAGCCATTATTTTGTTTCTTAAATTGCAGCTGCTGTTCCAGATTTGGTAAATTTACTGAAACAGTTTAAAATAACCCCTTGTATTTAGTATGCAGCTATTTAATTAGAAAATATTTCCTCTCTATCCCAATATGCAGGGAAGAGCAAAAGCAGTTTTCTTTTACTTGGGAGGGATAATACTATACTTTCACCTTTTTTGTTTTGAACCATGACAACTTCAGTTCTATTTCATAAATTAGACTACAAGGACTTTGGTTATTTTATCATCCCACAGGACATACTACTCCATTGCATTGATGACATGCTGATATGGCTAGCTGACCTGGAAATTGAAAGGAACATTGATGTCTTGTTAAGACATACATGTGGGGGAAATGGTACAGGGATTAAGAAGTATAATTGGTTGGCACAAAACAGACAGGAGAAAGTTAAAAATAATATAGGAAAGGGGGAAGCCAAAGAACATATATGCACAACACATGGATGTGAACTAAAGGGATTGGGATTTCTGGAGAGAAAGGGAGTTACTGGGCAGAGGGGAGCAACAGGAAAAAATATTGAGACTACTGTAACAACATAATCAATAAAATATACTTTAAAAAAAGACATATATGTGTAAGAGAATGGGTGATCCATCTGATAAAAATTTAAGGGTTTCCAAGTCCTTGAGGTTTCTGGAGGTCACTAATCTAAGGCAGGTTATTCTTCTTCGTATTTATCGTGGTTCTGTCAAGAAACCATGAAACCCTCAAATATTGGTAACTAAGAATTGTTTAATGAAGGATCTATTTAGAAAGGTGAAGATGAAGTTAGAAATATCAACACAGGTTGATGAAGTACCCTTGGGCTAGCAAAGTTAGTAAGCCATTTCCATCCTTAGACTGAAAAAACCTAGAGTACAAAGTACATGCCGCCCGCTTGTGCAATTTACTTGTGCCCAAAGATGACCATGCCAAGACACATCATAGTCAAAATGCTAAAGTTTAAAGATAAAGAGTTCTCATAAGACCATCATCTAATTTCTAAAAAGTAACTTTGCAGGCAAGTAAGGGCTAGCAAAAAGTATTCAGAGTGATGAAAAACAAGGACCTACAACCAAGATTATTCTATCCAGCAAAGCTATAATTTAGAATGGAAGGGCAGATAAAGTGCTTCCCAGATAAGGTAAAACTAAATGAATTCATCATCACTGAGCCCTTATTATAAGAAATGTTAAAGGGATTTATTTAAGAAAAAGCAGAAAATCAAAACTATGAACATTAAAATGACAACAACTATCAACTGAATCTAAAAAATAAAAATAAAAACAAAAACAAACTAAACAAACAACAAAAATGGGAAGAGAATCATAGGTATGGGATTATCAGCTGGGAAGGGGAAGGGGAAGAAAGGGGGAAAAGGTACAGGGATCAAGAAGTATAATTGGTAGGAACAAAACAGACAGGGGAATCTTAAGAATAGTATAAGAAAGGGTAAAGCCAAAGAACTTACATGCATGACCCATGGATGTGAACTAAGCTGGGGGATTGCTGGAGGGAAGGAGGATACTGAACAGAGGGGGAAAAAGGGAAAATAATTGGGACAACTGTAACAGCATAATCAATAAACTATATGTAAAAAAATGAAGGACAAAAACCACATGATCATATCAATAGACACAGAAAAAGCATTTGATAAAATCCAACACTGATTTGTGATTAAAAGCTCTGAGCCAAGTGGGAAGAGAGGGAACATAACTCAATGTAATAAATTCAAATATGAAAAACCCACAGACAACATCATACTCAATGGGCAAAATCTAAAAGCTTTTCCCCTGAGATTGGGAACAAGACAAGGATTAATGCTTTTTCCACTCTTATTAAACATAGTACTGGAAGTTCTAGTCCAAGCAATCAGATGAGAAGAAGAAAAAGGCATCCAATTTGGAAAGGAAGAAGTAAAACTTTCATTATTTGCAGATGACATAATACTGTACATAGAGACCTTAAAGAATCCAACCAAAAAAAAAAAAAAAAGAACCTACCAGAACTGATAAATGAATTCAATCAAGTAGCAGGATATAATATAAATATCCAGATTAGTTGCATTTTATACAGTATTGTTTTTAATTTAATACCTTGGTTACCAGGTAGATGTATTAGAGGATTCAACTTGGATTCCCCAGCTATATCTTTTATCCCATGGGTAAAGGAAAAAGTGTGTGGGTCCTACAAAATCTCAAACATGTCCATTTCTACTATATATTTGAAGACTAGAGAAATGACCACTGGGAATGTCTCTGAGGCCAGTGGAATCAATTTATTATCTTGTTCCAACATGTACTCACTTTGTCACTTTGACAGTTGGGCCATGATGACACTTCATATTCTTCAGAGAGAGATTTGAAGATGCAATGCTGCTGAATTTAAAGATGAAGAAAAAGGCCACTAGTCAAAAAATGCAAGTAACCTCTAGAAGTTAAAAAAAAAAAAAAAAAAGGTAAAGAAACTATTTCCCTTAGAGCCTCCAGAGAGAATAAGCACTGTAAAGACCTTGTTTTTGACCAGTCAAACTTGTTTCAGACATCCAGAATTATAGGACAATAAATTTGAGTTTGCTTAATTTACTAAATTTGTGGCAATTTGTTATAGTAGCAATAGGAATCCAATACAAAGCAAGATAGATTTCCTTCTAAATATACCTCTTCTGTAGTTCTCTGAGGGTGAGACCCACTGTCTTATGCTCATTACATTTACTTTTTTCATCTTGTCCCTCCTATTTTGGAATACTCTCATCATTGCCATCAAGGAGTCCTCTATCAGCAGACCTCACTATTGAGGGTAATGACTACTGAGCTTCTCAGTGATGCTCACCAGTGCATCCCTTACTGCTTAGTGCGCACAGTGTCTTCGAGGAACTTTAACAGAAAACTAAGTTGGCTGGTGGTAAGTTTACTGTCCTTCCATGGTATATTAAACATTCCCAGTTCCTTGAGGCTTTATTCATCTGCCACAGAATTTCAGACATTTTTAATTTTATTTAATATGGAGTATCACTTTCTTCAGGTTTTCAAGCGCTATCTGGCTAGGATATTAGTTCCATCTCCCAGTCTTGTCAAGATGTTAAATCCTGAGTCACAAGAGAGTGCTCTTATATTTATAAATTTTATTTTGTCAAACTTTATGCTCTACTCACCCCTTGATGTAAAACCTTCAAGACCTAGTCCCAACATTCTCTAATAGCTCCTCTGAAGTTGTCCAGATCCTGCATCTCACATGGAGTGTGGTCGCCACCCACCCTCAGGCCTAGTAATTCTCCAGATGAGCAATGCTAAGAATTAATACTAGTTATTGGTTTGATGGCCATGGGAAAAAGTGATGGTAGAACATAAGTGAACACATGTAGTCTTGCAAAGCAGAGACTTCATAGTCATCTTCAACCAAAGGGGATGCACTGGCATTTGACAGAGAATAGTAAGCCATTTCAAAGTACCAATAAATTATTTGTCATTCAATATTTTCTAGTTCATTAGTTCTTTTGCCTCAGGGTCACCCCATTCCTAATCAGGACCCTGTTTTGGCACAGCAGAATTATTGGAATACTTTATAATTAACTACTTCCCCATACATAAAACACCTGAGCTGTTATACACCTACACAAGTATCTGCTTCTAATGGTATACAATCCTAATACATGAGCAGTGAAAGTGTCAATAACTGCACAATAGAGATCCAAGATGGCAGCAGGGTAGAGGGAAGTTACGCTAACCTCTTCCCAGGTCTAACCTGTAATTACAAATAAATTATAGATAAATCATCCTGAATAACCAAATGAAGACTAGCTTGAGAGAAGCCTTCAATCTTACAGAAGAAAATACACCACTACATTGGACTGATAGGAAGTACGAAAGCAAGAGAGGGGCTGGCTGTCATCCCATGGGAGGCACCTGATGTTCCAGAGGGATATTTCAGCATTTGAGGGGGATCTCCCTGAGAACTGCAGGGTCTAAACCCCATCTGCGCTCCTCAGCCTAGACCACCAGAAATGTAAAAGGAACCCACATAACATTCGGTTGTGAAAAGCAGTGGGGTTTCTGTCCAACAGGGGAAGACAGCTAGAGAGGCAAGACACCCTTGTAAAAAGCAATTGCACAAAATTATGCTTGCATTCAATTACTCTGGCCTCCAGCAAAGGGAGGGCAAAGTGGACTAGAGCTTTGTGAGAAGAGTCTGGGGATGGGGGCTCTGGGGAGAGAGCTAAAGGGTCAGCAGCCAGGACCCCTGTGCTGAGTCATCCCCTATATGACAGAAGCCATCTTTCTCAGGCAGATCACTCCCACCCATGTGACATCAGCCTGGGGGAAAGCAATAGCTCCACACACAGGAATACTTCATGCTCCATCCTCTGGAGCTTAAGCACTGCTGAGCACAGTTAGAAAGTCTTTTAGCAATCAAGCTTAATAGACAACCTGTAGCCAGAGGCAGATCAACTGGTTGTAGGCCTGATGCTGGTAAAATCCAGGCTTGGTATACACCTTGGTTTTTTCAGGAAGCACCCAGACCCAGCAGAGGAAGCCACAATCTGTGGATTGCTAATAGCTCCAAAATGTTGCCCAGGACCAGTCACAAGCAACATCTGTGATACACCTGAACAAGAGTCTCTGAAGAACTACCTAATACATAGACTCAAACACAAAGAGGCAGCCAAAAAGGGAAGACAAAGAAACAGTCCCCAAATGAAAGAACAAGAGAATTCTCCATAAGAAGAACTGAATAAAATAGAAGTAAGTAATTTAGCAGATATAGAGTGCAAAGTAATTAATATGAAGGTGCTCAACACCATGAAAAAACATAGAAACAATAAAAAAAGATCAGTCAGTAATAAAGAATGCAATATCTGAAATATTTAATACATTGGAAGAAATAAATAGTAGGTAAGATGAAGCAGAGGTCAACTCATTGATTTAAAAGCAAGGTAGAAAAAAAAGGCCAATCAGAAGCAAAAAGAAAAAAATAATTTTAAATGAGGATAGTTTAAGGGACATTTAGGACAATATGAAGTGTAACAAGCAACATCTGCATCATAGAGATACCAGAAGGAGAAGAGAAGGAGCAAGGGATTGAGAACCTATTTGAAAAAATAATGACTGAAAACTTTCTTAACCTAGTGGAGAAGAAAGGCACAGAAGTCCAGGAAGCAGAGAGAAAGTCCCAAACAAGATGAACCCAAAAAGGCCCACACCAAAACACATCAAAATTAGAATGACAAAGTTTAAAGAAAATCTTAAAAGTCACAAGAGAAAAACAGTTAGTTACTTACAAGGGAGCTCAGATAAGACAGTCATCTGATTTCTCAAAAGAAACATCAGGCCAGAAGAGATTGGCATGCAATATTCAAAGTGATGAAAACAAGGACTTATGACCAAGGCTACTTTTCCCAGCAAAGCTATCATTTAAAATTGAAGGAGAAATAAAGAGCTTTCCAGACAAGAAGAAGCTAAAGGAATTTGTTAACACCAAATCTGTATTACAACAAAGATTAAAGGACTTGCTTTAAGAAGTAGAAGAAAAAAATAAATAAAAAGAGCAGACAGATATAGTTAAAATAATAAAGTGGCAATAAATATGTATCTATCAATAATCACTTCAAATGTAAATGGTTTAATTGCTTCAATCAAAAGACATAGCATAGCTTAATGGATAAGAAACAAGACCTATATATATGTTGTCTTCAAGAGACCAACCTCAGAATGAAATATACACAGAGACTAAAAGTGAAGAAATGGAAAATATTTCATGTAAGTGAAAGGGTAAAAAAAGGTGGGGTAGCAATATTTATTTCTGACAAAATAGACTTTAAAACTAAGACTATAGTAAGAGAAAAAGAAGGACACTACATAATAATTAAGGGAACCATCCACAAAAAAGATACAGCTCTAGTAAACATTTATGCACCCAACAAAGGAGCACATAAATATGTAAAGCAAATCTTGATGAAGATAAAGAAAGAGAGCAACGGAAATACAGCCGGAGTAGGGGATTTTAACTCCTTATTGACTTCAATGGATAGATCTTCCAGACAAATATCAACAAGGAAATGGTAGCCTTAAACAACAGACTAGATTGAAAGGATTTAATTGATATCTTCAGAGCATTTCACCCCAAAGCAACAGAATATACATTGTTTTCAAATGCACATGTAACATATTCTAGGATAGAACACATGTCAGGACACAAAAGAAGTCTCAAAAAAATTAAGAACATACAATGGGCTAAAGATAATTTATTCAATAATAGTGTTTGGAAAATTGGACAGATACATGAAAAAATAAATAAATAAAACCAGATCTCTTTCTTATGCCACAGACAAGAATAATAAATTCAAAATGGATTAAACACTTAAATGTTAGATTTGCAACCATAAAAATCCTAGAAGAAAACATAGGCAGTAAAATCTCAGACATTGATTGTAGCAATATTATTTTCTGATATATCTCTTCAAGCAAGGGAAATAAAAGAAAAAATAAACAAAATGGACCACAGCAAACAAAAGTTTTTGCACAGTAAAGGAAACCATCAACAAAATTAAGAGACAACTTATTGAATGGGAGAATATATTTACTGATACATCTGATAAAGGGGCACTAATCAAAATGTATAAAGAATTTATAAAACTCAACACCAAAAAAAAAAAAAAAAAAAACCAATTTAATTAAAAAGTGGACAAAGGACCTAAATAGACACTTTCCAAAGAGGACATACAGAAAGCTAATAGACATATAAAAAGATTCTCAATGTCACTAATCACCAGAGGATGGCTAATAAAAATCACAATGAGCTATCATCTCACGCTTGTCAAAATGACTATCATCAGTAAATCAACAAGCAACAAGTGTTGGCAAGGATGTGGAGAAAAGAAAGTCCTTTTGCACCATTGGTAGTAATGGGATTGGTGCAGCTGCTGTGGAACAGTGTGGAGTTATCTCAAAAAATTAAAATGGAACTCCCTTTTGACCCAGTGTTTCCACTTCTGGGGATTTATATGAAGAAAACTGAAACACTAATTCAAAAGGGATACCCCTATGTTCATTGAAGTGTTATTTACAATAGCCAAGACTTGAACGCAGCCCATGTCTATAAGTTAATGAGCAAATAAAACAGTTATGATGTATTTGCACAATAGAATACTACTCAGATGTAAGAAGAAAATTTTATCCTTTGTGACAACATATATGGAACTGCAGAGCATTATATTAGTGAAATATGCCAGTCAGAGAAAGACAGATAAATACTATATGATTTCACTCATATGTGGAATCTAATGAACAAACTGAACTACAAGCAAAATAGAGAGACACATGGATAGATCGGAAGATGACATCCCTGGGAAAAGGAGTTTGGTGGTGGTGGGATAGAGCAAAAAAAGAAAAATTCATGGACAAAGACAAGAGTATAATGATTGTGAGGGCAGAGGAGTGGGTGGAGGTGGAAGAGAAAGTATAGGTGATAAATAGTAATTTAAAAATACAATAAAAATAAACTGTTAATTTAAAAAACTTGTAGGAAGGATTAAAAAATATAATTGTTTTTTTCTCTGCATTTGATTCAATAATTCTTGATTTTTTTAAGACTTCTGATAAAGATGATGGTGTAGACAGACATGGCTTGCCTCCTTGCACAATCACATCAAAATTACAACTAAAATATAGAACAACCATCACTCAGAACCATCAGAAATAGAGTTGAATAGAAGTCTGACAACTACAGAATTAAAGAAACCACATCCAACCAGACTGGTAGGATGGGCGGAGGTAAGGAACATGCTGGCCCCACATCTATATGTGGTGATTAAAAATTTGGGAGGGATATCTCAGGAGCAAGGAGTCCCAGCCCCATGCCATGCTCTGCAGCCCAGTGTTCCAGTGCTCAGAAGGTAAGTCCACACAACTTCTGGCTGCAAAAACAGGTGGAGATTGAGTTGGTAGAAGATACTTCTGGAATCCCAATCAGTTTCTCTTAAAAAAAAAAAAAAAAAAAAAAAACCACACACACACACACACATACAGGCTTATGCAGACTTACTCCCTATGAGCTCTAGCACCAGGGTAGCAGCTTGAAAGTCACCAGTGGCATACAAAAAGAACTTAAGTGTCTGGCATCAAGGTGAACAAAAGCCATTGTCCCTTTTCTGAAATTTCACCCCACAGAGTCACAGAGCTGGCTGGCTTGTGCCATATCTTGGACTCCACCAACCTGACTAACTAACACTGTTTGCCCTGCCCTGGAGATCCCTAAAGACTACATCAGACCCAGCTTATGAGCCCTCTCAAGCTGCTTTTCCATATGAATGGTTGGTATTGGCTCACGCTTCACATTTCCTAAATCCTCTCAAACAAGCAACAGCCAGCCTCAGTGAGCCCCAGGCTCCATACCACTTGTTAAGTGGCCCTAGACCCAGCACTAGCAGCACTCAGCCGAGATGCACAGCCTGGCTTCACCTGGGAATATCCAAGCCCAGCACAAATAGCAGCCATCTCACATTGCTTTATAGCTCAGGCAGGGTGGTCCCAGGGAAAAACACAGGTCGGGGCTCACCTTGGCCTGCACATCCGGGAAACTTCAGAGCCTATATACCCAGTGAACAGCTATAGACCACATCACAGCACCACCACCCTGCCCCTGCACAGCTGATCCTTCATGGAGGGTGAAGGTTGGTGGTCACTGGTCAAAGTCAGTCCTCGCAACTGACTGGACTGGGTAAATCCTTCCCATTGACCTGCCAACAGCAATCAAGTCTCAACTATAAGAGGAGTGTATACTTAGCCCACATGGAGGGTGCACCTTCAGTACCCAGCTTGGGTGATAGGGAGGGCTGTGCCAGTGTACCATAAAGAACACAAACATAGAAACAAACACAAGGAGGTTTCCAAAATGAGGAGATAAAGAAACATGGCCCAAATGAAAGAATAGATCAAAACTCCAGAAAAAGAACTAAACAAAATGGAGATAAACAAACTATTAGATGCAGGGTTCAAAACACTGTTTATAAGGATACTCAAGAAACTTAATAAAGACCTCAACAGCATATATATATATATATATATATATATATATATATATATACACACACACACACATATATATGTATATATATAAACATATATGTGTGTATATAAATAAATAAATATATCCAATCAGAAATGAAGGATACACTAATTGAAATAAAGAACAATTTACAGGAAATAAGAATAGAGTAGATGAAGCTGAGACTTATCAATAATTTAGAACATAAGGAAGAAAAAGACATCCAATCAGTACAGCAAGAAGAAGAAAGAATACAAAAAATGAGGATAATGAGAATAGTGTAAGCATCCTCGGGGACAACTTCAAGTGGTCCAATATTTGCATCATAAGGGTGCCAGAAGGGGAAGAGAAAGAGCAAGAAATTGGAAATCTATTTGAAAAAATAATGAAAGAAAATTTCCCTAATTTGGTGAAGGAATTAGTCATGCAAGTCCAGGAAGCACAGATTCCCAAACAAGATGGATACAAAGAGGTCTGCTCTGAGACATTTCATAATTAAATGTCAAAGCTTAAAGATGAAGAGAGGATCTTAAAAGAAACAAAAGAAAAGTAATTAGCTACCTACAGGGAAATTCCCATAAGACTTTCAGCTGATTTCTCAAAAGGAACTTTTCAAGCTAGAAGGGATTGGCAAGAAATATTTAAAGTGATGAAAAGCAAGGACCTACAACCAAGATTACTCTATCCAGCAGAGCTATCATTTAGAATGGAAGGGCAGATAAAGAGCTTCCCAGACAAGAGAAAACTAAAGGAGTTTATTATACCAAACAATTATTATATGAAATGTTAAAGGAACTTATTTAAGAAAAAGAAGATCAAAACTATGAACAATAAAATGGCAATAAATACATATCTATCAATAACTGAATCTAAAAAATAAACTAAGCAAACAAGAGGACCAGAGACAGGATCATGGATACAGAGAGTATTTTAGTGGTTGCCAGACTGGGGAGGGAGTAGGGGGTATGTAGGGGAACGGGTGACGAGGTGAGGGAATTAAGAAGTTATAATAGGTACTTATAGAATAGCCATGGCATTATAAAGTTACAGTATAGGAAATGGAGCAGCTTTTAAAGAATCTATACACATGACCAATGGACATGAACAATGGTGTGGGGATTGCCTGAGGGAATGGGGGTTGCTGAGTGGAGGGGAGCAAAGGGGGAAATATTGGGACAACTATAATAGCATAATCAATAAGATATAATTAAAAAATAATTATTGAAGGACAACTAGATAACTCTGTATTTAAAATATACTTTAATTAGTCAGAAAAAGGCATTCAGTGGTTAAATTTGTGAAATATTTTTCTAGACTTATCTGTAATTTCCTCTCTTAAATAAACAAAAGGCTAAGACTATATTTGTAAAAAACCACAGAACAGAACTTTATGATTCCTCTCTCTCTCTCTCTCTCTCTCTCTCTCTCTCTCTCTCTCTCTCTCTCTGCTTTTAAAACTTTTACTACAGACTTTGGTGTTGTTCAGTTCATTATGCATCATCTGGTATGGCTCAGTTGGTTAAGCATCACCCTGCAAACAAAAGTTCATGAGTTCAATTCCTGGTCAGGGCACATCCTGGATTGCAGGTTCAGTCTCCTGTCAGGACACATGGGAGAGGTAACCAACCAATGTTTCTCTCTCACATTGATGTTTTGCTCCCTCTCTTTCTTCCTCCCCGCGCCTCTCTCTAAAATAAATAAATAAAATTTTTAAAAAATATTAAATGCAAAATAATGAAGTAATAATTAGACACTTATCATTTTTTTCTAAAAACAAACCAAAAACTGTTAACACTAAAATAACTGATTTTACATGTACAGATTCTACTTCTTAAATAATGTTAAAAGTCATACATTCAATAATCAAGAATTTTAGAAATAGCAATAAATATTTTAATTTTAAGACAAGAATTCCCTTTTCTCATCTCCCACTTTATTTATTTTACATGGAATAATGATCTTTGTTGGCATTAATTTTATACTTATTTGAAGCACCAACAATAACTATCAATAATTTGGCACTTCTGTTTTTAGTTGTTTCATTTTTTTCTTTTTTTACTTTACAAAGCCATTATTGAGTATTGCCATGAAATACAGACTGTAGATACTATATAGCAAAGATTATTTCTGAAGCTAATGTTAAATTAAAGAAATATAAAGCAGGACATTACATAAGTTTCTGTATATAGTAAACTAAAAATGGTAGAACCTAAAAAGTCACCTACTCTTTTATACAAGAAATAAAAACCTTCAAAAGCTGAAAAAAATAACAGCACAATAACAGCATTCCAGGGTCTCTATATGTTTTACTTACCATCATATATGTAGTCCTTATTGTCACCCAATGGGTTATATAGCACTAAAATCTCATTTTGAGTCAGATTCCTGGGACCAATCCTGGCACCAATTGTCTTAGGTTTAGTTTCCTGTGAAATAGACCCAGAAAAGGAGATTTGCATGCGTGAATTTTAATAGGAAGTGTTCCCAGGAATACTTGTGATGAAGTACCAGGGGATAGGGATTAGACAAAATAAGTAATGACAAAGGCCTCTACGAAACTCACAGAAACTTCTGAAGCTGAGATGGCATGTCAGAGTAACATGAATTAAATCAAGAAAGCTAGGTATTTTTACTTCTGCAAGGACCCGTTGCTAGATATGGGCTGCCCTGGAAAGAGGCCATAACCTTGGATAAGAACATTCTCTCAGCTTAGGATATTTCTAAGCAGGGGACAGCTGCAAACATGCAGGTGGGAACATTTCTTACAACTAAGCCTCAGCCTTAAAAGGGGAGTTCAGACTATGCATAAGACTTAATGGAGATAGTGGGTGCTGTGGTGTTTCATTGTGGAATTTTAGATTTGCAGAAATGAAAGTTACCTCAGAACCCATGTCCAGTTATTCTCTAGATTTTTTTCCCTTGTATAAAATTACAAGGAAAATATCTGCAACTTACTTTAGGAAATATTAAATGGGGAATTTAATATATGTGGTTTGCTTTATCACAGGATGCTCTAAGATACCTGACCTCCCTTTACTCAAGAGGCTCTGGGTTTGTGAATTGACTTCAATCTCAGAATTGGTTAAGTGGCCATGAATCTATTGTTGTGATTTAAATCAGATGTCTGGTTGACAGACCCAGAATTCTGGGGGATCAAGAAGAATATCTGTAGGTTTCCTAGCTATTTTAGTCCTAGGAACACAATCATCAGTCTATCACTACCAAAAATTTCTAAAGATCCAAAGAGTTTTCATAATCATACCAACCCATTTGATGATTACCATAAAAGCAAATACTAAACACTGCTGTATTAGGAGTGCTTTTGAAATCTGGGAGTTCATCTCAATAGCAGCATCTCCCAAATGTATCCATGGCCTGTGGAAAACAACCATTGCTGTGCTTTTTAAAGATCCTGGTGGTAACCCCCTCATTCTGGTGAAGAGAACTTCAGAGTTTTCTTTTAGGGACAGAGCTATAAATGAGGCAAATAATAACACAGAAACCATTCACCACATTATTCATGTCTTTGGATCCTTCCTATACATCATCAGTAGAATTCTGACCTCCAAACTTTATTCAGTATAGACTACAATTGAACTCAGATGTCAGCAACAGAATGAGTACATAGTTTCCGGTTATTCATGCAAGTACACGGAATCTAGGATCTCTAGTAAATTCATTCATATTAAAGTCAACTTGACCTAAAATTATATTTCTCTCTCTGGTTTGGAACCCTATGAATTCATTGACATAAATACTTTCCATTTTAAATCAGTATGAACTAGAAAATATTTTACAATTATTTTGGAGAGTAAAACTTCTCCTCCTAAGATTGGCCCCCTGTGCCATGCTGGGACATGATAAGGACCTGTGGTGACAGAGATGGCTTTAGCTGCAAAGTAGCTACCCCAGTGAAGTCATTTTATATTCTTCAAACAAGGTAGGATTGCATCATGCATAATCAAAGAATTGCATAAATTTTAATAGGAAGTGTTCCCAGGAACACCTATGAGGAAATACCAATGATTTTTAGTTTTGAGTATTTGAATGATCCAATATTGTTTAATGTAGCCACTCAATATTTTTGTGTCTCATACTTTTTTAAGCAGTGCCTATGGTTTCTCATAAGAAAATTTGTTAGTTTAAATTCAACTAATTTTTAAAATATTTTATTGATTATACTATTATAGTTGTCCCAATTTTTCCCCCTTTGCTATCCTCTACAGTGTACTCCCCTTCCCTCCAGCAATCCCTCCTGTTAGTTCATGTCCATGGGTCATGCATGTAAGTCCTTTGGCTTCTCCATTTCCTGTATTATTCATAACATCCCCCTGTGTATTTTTTATATACTAATTATGCCTTCTTAATCCCTGAACCTTTTCACCAATTCTCCCCTTCCCCTTCCCAGCTGATAACCCTCCAGATGATCTCCATTTCTATAGTTCTGTTCCTTTTCTGGGTGTTCGCTTAGTTTTTGTTTTTTAGATTCAGTTGTTGATAGTTGTGAGTTTGTTGTTGTTTCAATGTTCATAGTTTCAATCTTCTTCTTTTTCTTAAATAAGTCCCTGTAATATTTCATGTAATAGTGGCTTGGTGATGATGAATTCCTTTAACTTTACCTTGTCTGGAAAGCCCTTTATGTGTCCTTCCTAAAAAGAAATTCATATGGTTGTTAAAAACAACAGGCCAGAAATGAAGACGCTTATGCTAGGCCGCAAGTTACCAAACTAGACTTAGCTTCATTACACCTTACTTTCACCTCTTCCAGAAATGAAAATTTAAACCAGTACTATGAGATAATCTGCCTGTTAGGCCCCTGCCATTCTTAAAGGAAAGTCGTCGTCGGCAGCCGTCCGTCTCGAGAGACGATGGCGTAGCTTCTTGAGAGTCTATCTGCACCGCCGAGAATGGCTGTGCAGTCCGATTCGGGAGTGACAATCCCTGCCGCACTTGGTACAGGTGAAGGCAGATGGCTGTTGTTGCTGCTGCTGACGCTGCTTCCGCCTCGATCTTTTCTGGACCGCCTCCTCGTTGCGCGCAGCCTCCGCGCGTGACGTACCTTGCCTGACCGCGAGCCTCCAGGCTAGGCGGTCGTCTGCTTGAACTTCCCATGTGTTGAGATTGATGGAGCATTGTGTCATGTCCTTTTTGCAGATGTCTTTGAACCGCAGTTTTGGGCGCCCTGTCATCCTCTGGCCTTCTGCTAGCTCGCCGTAGAGGAGGTCTTTGGGGATACGGCCTGCATCCATTCTTTTGACATGGCCGAGCCACCTGAGGCGTCTCTCGCTAAGAACTGCATGCAAACTGCACATATTGGCTTGCTTCAGCACCTCGGTGTTGGGGACCTTATCCTGCCAGGCGACATGCAGGACGCGTCGCAGGCACCTCATGTGGAAGCTGTTGAGTTTCCTTTCGTGCCTTGCGTAGGTGGTCCACGTCTCGCTGCCATAGAGGAGAGTGCTGAGTACGCAGGCTTGGTAGATGCGCAGTCTGGTTTTCTCAGTGAGGCTGGAATTGTTCCACGCTCGCCGGTTCAGTCTGGCCATAACTGTGGCTGCCCTGGCGATTCTCCGGTTGACCTCCAAGTCGACTGACAGAGAGCTCGAGATGGTGGACCCGAGGTAAGTGAAGTCGTTGACAACCTCCAGGGTGTATCCGTCGATGGTGATGCATGGGGGAGTCCCCGTGCCTTGAGCCATAACATTCGTCTTCGTCAGGCTGATGGCTAGTCCGAACTCCTTGCATGCGTGGGAAAGGCAAGTGACTAGCTGCTGGAGTCCCTCTTCGGAGTGTGATGTCAAAGCTGCGTCGTCGGCGAAGAGCATCTCACGGATGAGCACCTCTTTGACTTTGGTCTTGGCTCGTAGACGGGCCAGGTTGTAGAGCTTGCCATCGGATCTGGTGTGAATGAAGACACCCTCGCTGCAGTCCTTAAAGGCGTATTGGAGGAGCATGGAGAAGAAAGTGACATTGTAATAAACAACCTGATTTTTTTGCCCAGTATAACTTCCTTGTCCCTGCTCCCTTCTGCCTATAAAAAGTTTCATTTTGTATAGCTCCTTGGAGCTCTGTGATTGGATGCTGCTTGGTTTATGAATCACTGAATGAATCCAGTAAGATCTTTAAATTTTTCTCAGGTGAATTTTGTTTTATAACATAGTCACAAGTTCATATGATTTTCAGCTGTGTTAGCTTTGTAGATCTATAGGTCCAAAATATTCTCTTAAGACAATCAGAGAAGCTTCTCTGGTTTTCTTGCTGTGCTGTATTCAGAGAACTTAAAAATATTAAGCCTAACCTTGTCTTTCTTTACATTCTCAGCAGGGTTAGAAGGCACAGCCCACCACAGTACAGTGCTCCTCATGCCTTCCCCAGTATCCTAAGGCAACATCCACACTGTCTTCCAAGACCTTGTCTGCAATGAGCACTAATGATAAAGAAATTCTTCCAGCATTGCATGAAATGAACTGCCAGAATCCCACCATCCCACTCTTTTTTTTTCCTTTCTGTTTTAAGCAGGCCAGAGATGCAATATCAGCTTTTCCTTTCAAAAGGCTTGTTCCTTATAGCCACTCCTGCTAACAATTAATGAGCAGGTTAAAGGCTTCAATTCCAAGCAGTAGAATCCACTATCTAGTTTGATGATCAATAGGTGCTAAGCATCACTGGGAGAGGAGAAAAAGGCTTAGGGATAATTGTGCACAAAGAATGCCTAACCTCCCCACCGCTACCCCTGACTGGGCCTATCAAAAACTGCTGCTCCTGCTGCCATAGCTTTCCTCTGTCACCACTACAGATAGTAGGCACTGGGTTCCAGGACTCTACTAGAACTCAAATGCAATTAGAATTGATGCACTTTTGTATCAGGGGCTGAACTGCACCATGCCTAATAGAGAGTTGCCTTGCTACCACACTTATAAGTAAATAGGAGTGTGAGCAGAACCAACTTCTTCCCTTTGCTCCCTTCCAGCTCAAACCTCACACTAGTGCATCTGATTGGAGGAGCCAAGTTTACCCATGCTACAGCTACGAGGGATACAGATTGAATTATGTCTGACTTAAAAGATAGATATCCAATATCGCAGCAGGAGAAGATGGCAGAGGAGGGAGGGGTGGCTGCGCTTTCAGGATCCCGAGACCGGTCTGCAGTTTGGGCTAATTGCAGACAGAACGTCTCAGTGAGCAGCTGGACACTGGCAGGAGTTGAGCCTTGGCTCTGCTGGATTAGAGAAAATCCACCTGGGAACAACCTGTTTAGTGAGGATAGCGGAGGAAAAGGGACGAGACGGGATTCCTGACTGGGGCGGCTGCTCGAGCTGCGGCTGGAAGTACACAAAGGCTTTTTGGCGACCACAGGCTGCCCCAGAGAGAAGTCAGGAGGAGAGCAGATCTCTGTCTGCTGGCAGCGCCAGGACAGGTCCAGGTGGCATCTGGCACTGAAAGACAAGAAACAGCGTACTGCTGTGCGTGTGAGAACCTGATTTTCCTTTATATTTTTCTCTTGTGTACTGCAGAGAGGGGAGGAAAGGTTGAGGGTGATAGGACATTCTTGAGGAGCTCAGGCGCAGAAGTGCGCTTGCCTATGCCCCACCTTCCCTTTGGGTCACGTGGTCACCCACAAGGAAATGCCCTCATTCACTGGCTCAAGTGTGCGGGGCCATGTGTCTGGGTGCCCCTTGGACATACCCCAACAGACATAAGATTAGTGCCCCAACGGGCGCAGGGAGGACCTTCAGGGCATGCAGAAGACAGTGTGCAGACACCCCTGGCCAGCCCCAGTGGGCACCAGGCCGGAGCGCAGACCACTTGCACGGGCACTGCTCATGCCCGCCCAGGCGGGTGTAGGAACAGCGGGTGGCTGCAGCATGGGAACAGTGGGCGGCGACGACTCACAGATGCTCAATTCCACCAATCACAAGTGTTCGGGGCCCCAAACCAAGGGGCGAGAGACCAACTCCCGGGGCATGGCTTGGCAGGCCAGAGGTCAGTGCAAAGGCCACGTTGCACGTGCACATGCGCTCACGCACAAACAACTCAGCCGGCTCCAACAGGCACCAAATGAACGCAGCTGCAAGGAACAGGAACCTCTGACCCACCTCATTAGACCAGCTGTGGATATAGAAAAAGAAGACAACACACAAAGGGTGAACTGAGTGAAAACTTTCCTTTTATATCTTTTAAAAATTTTTTTATTTCTATTTTAGTTTTTTTTTGTATTTTATTTTAATTTTTTAATTTCTTGATTTTAATTTTAATATTTACTTTTATTTTATTTTAATGTTTTAAAAACTCTTTAATTTGTTTCATACCATCTCTTCTTCTCATCCTTCCACTTTAATTTTTATTTGTTTGTCTGTCTAGTTTAGCCTCCCTTTCACACTAAATAAATAGAATATAACTACTATATAAATCAAATACTATACAATTCTACTTTATACTATATTCTGCATTCTTCCCTCTTTTTCTTTTACTATTATTAACATAAAATGTAAATATTACCTACTGTCTTTCATAGTCTTGAAACTACTTGCTACTAATAGTAATTTATCATCCCCTGTCTCAAAAATCACATTTTTTCTCTTTAAAAACAACTCTTATCTATTCTTCCTGTAGTATAAAAGCCCTAACCTCTCTACATTTATATTAATACTTGCTCATTTGCTGACGATAGCAGGACAGAGGGTGGGGGATACTTTGAGGGTGTGGGTTTCCTGCCTGGGCTGTGTGTTTATGTTTTTAACAGCATCTCCACAAAAGAACACAAGACAAAGTGGACAGAGTGGCTCTCAATCAACTAGCCAGAAGGAAGATCCTACCAAAGAGCATGTGAAATATAACCAGACAGCATAAACAAATGACATAAAGGGTATCCCAAGAACATCAGGTTCAGGAGATCAAAGAGACTGCACCGCCAAAACCCCCAGATCTCCTATAAAGAATCTCATACCACAGAGGTGGGAATTCAAAGCAGACAAATCCAAAAAACAGGAACAAACAAGAAGAATCCAACACGATAAGACGCAGAAACAACGTCTCAATGAAAAAAAAAAGAGGAATCCCCAGAAAGAGAGGTAGATTGAATAGACATAGCCCAAATGTCAGACATGGAATTCAAAACAATGGTGGTGACGAAGCTCAATATACTCGACAACCTCAAAAACAACTATGACAACCTCCAAGGAAGTTACCAACAGCTCCAAGAAAATTACAGGGAACTTGCAGAGAACTACACCAGCATAAAAAAGGACACAGAAACTATTAACAAGAACCAGGAAGAAATGAAGAATACAATCTCTGAACTGAAAAACACAGTAGAATCAGTCAAAAGCAGGCTAAATGAAGCAGAGGATCAGATCAGTGAGTTAGAGGACAATGTAGAAAAAAATTCCCAGGCAATACAACAAAATGAAAAACGATTGAAAAAATATGAACAAGATATAAGGGAATTACAGCATAATAAAAAACGATATCAGGATCATCGGAATAAAAGAGGGAGAAGAAGAGGAGTGAGAAATAGAAAAGCTGATAGAAGTAATGACAGAGAATATTCCCAACCTGATGAGAGAAAAAGTTATGCAAGTTCAAGAAGCACAGAGAGTCCCAATGAAGAGGAAACGCCCCCCCCCCAAAAAAAAACCACTGCAAGGCACATCATAATTAAAATGGCAACATTCAAAGGCAAAGAGAGAATCCTAAAAGCAACAAGAGAAAAACAGCAAATAACATACAAGGGAGATCTGATAAGGCTATCGATCAATTTCTCAACACAAACACTACAAGCCAGAAGGTAATTTTCAAAAACATTTCAAGCAAGGAAAAACAAAGGCCTAAAACCAAGAATACTCTACCAAGCAAGGCTCTCATTCAAAATGGAAGGTGAAATAAGAAGTTTCTCAGACAAAGGAAGACTAAAAGAATACATCTCAACCAAACCAGCATTGCAAGATATGCTAAAGGGAATGTTTTAAGAAAAAGAAGAAAAAAAGAGGAGAGGAACACGGGTACAAAGGGAAATGAATACATACATGTCAATAATAACCTTAAATGTGAATGCATTAAATGCTCCAATTAAGAGACATAAGGTAACGGAATGGATAAAAAAACAGGACCCACATATTTGCTGTCTATAAGAAATACACCTCAGAATAAAAGATTTACACAGACTGAAAGTAAAGAGATACAAAAAAGTATTCCAAGCAAACGAACATGAAAAAAAAGCCGGGGTAGCAGTACTCATATCAGACAAAACTGATTTCAAAGCAAGGGCAATAAAAAGAGACAAAGAAGGAAATTTCATAACACTTAAGGGAACAATCCATCAAGAAGATATAACACTGACAAACATATATGCACTCAACAGAGGAGAACCTAAATACATAAAGAAAATACTAGAAGACCACAAGAAGGATATTAACAACAACACACTCATAGTAGGGGGCTTTAACACCCCATTATCAACAATGGACAGATCATCAAAGCAAAGAAACACCAAGGATATACAGGCATTGAACAACACACTAAACCACATGGACTTAACTGATATATATAAAACTTTTCACCCCAACAAGCAAAATATACATTCTTTTCAAATGTACATGGGACATTCTCAAAGATAAACCACATGATAGGACACAAAACAAGCATCAACACATTCAAGAAAATTGAAATCATATCCAGCATCTTTTCAGACCACAATGCCTTGAAACTAAAAATCAACCTCAAAGAAAAAAATCAAAGACACCCAAACTCATGGAGAATGAATAACATTAAATAATAACATTAAATAATGAATAAGTCAACAATGATGTCAAAGAAGAAATGAAGAAATTTCTGGAAACTAATGATAATGAACACACAACAGTCCAAAATCTATGGGACACAGCAAAAGCAGTCCTAAGAGGGAAGTTCATAGCAATATAGGCATATCTGAAAAGGATAAAAGAATCTGAAATAAAAAATCGAACCCTAAAACCACAAGAACTAGAACAACAACAACAAACAAAGCCTAGGGCAAGAAGAAGGAAGGAAATCATCAAGATCAGAGCAGAATTAAATGACATAGAGACCAAACAAACAATTCAAAGGATCAATGAAACTAGGAGCTGGTTCTTTGAAAAAATAAACAAATTCAACAAGCCTTGAGCCGGGCTCATCAAGAAAAAAAGAGAGAGCACCCAAATAAACAAAATCAGAAACATAAAAGGACAAATCATGACTGATATCACAGAAATACAAATAATTGTAAGAAAATACTACAAACAACTGTATAGCAAGAAATTTGACAACCTAGAAGAAATGGACAAATTTCTAGAAACATATAACCTTCCAAGACTGAATCAAGAAGAAGTAGAAAGTCTCAACAGACCAATAACAAAGAAGGAAATTGAAACAGTAATCAAATATCTCCCTGCACACAAAAGCCCTAGACCAGATGGCTTCACAGGCAAATTTTACAACACATTTGGGGAAGAACTAACTCCTACCCTACTCAAACTATTCCAAGAAATCCAAGAAGAAGGAAAAATCCCAAACTCTTTCTATGAAGCCAGTATTACCCTAAATCCAAAACTAGGTCAAAACACAACAAAGAAAGGAAACTACAGGCCAATATCACTGATGAACATAGATGCTAAAATCCTCAATAGAATATTGGCAAACAGGATCCAGCAATACATCAAAAAGATCATACACCACGATCAAGTGGGATTCATCCAAGGGATGCAAGGATGGTTTTATATTCACAAATCAATAAATATAATACATCACCTAAACAAAATGAAAGACAAAAATCACATGATCATATCAATAGATGCAGAAAAAGCATTTGATAAAGTACAACACTAATTTATGATGAAAAGACTCAGCAAAATGGATATAGAGGGAGCATACCTTAACATAATTAAGGCTATATATGAGAAGCCTGAAGCCAACATCATTCTCAGTGGACAAGAACTGAAAGCATTCCCTCTGAAATGAGGAACAAGACAAGGCTGTTCACTCCCTCCACTATTTTTTTTTCTGCACTCTTATTTAACATAGTGTTGGAAGTCCTAGCCACAACAATCAGACAAGAAAAAGTAATAGAAGGCATCCAAATTAGGAAAGAGGAAGTAAAACTATCATTATATGCAGATGACATGATAGTATACCTAGAAAACCCTATAAACTCCACTAAAAGGCTACTCGATATAATAAGTCGATTTGGCAAAATAGCAGGGTACAAAATAAATATACAGAAATCTACGGCATTTCTGTACACCAATAATAAAATATCAGAGACAGAGACAAAAAAGAAAATACCATTTACTATCGTCGTCGTCGGCAGCCGTCCGTCTCGAGAGACGATGGTGTAGCTTCTTCAGAGTCTATCTGCACCGCCAAGAATGGCTGTGCAGTCCGACTCGGGAGTGACATGGTATCTGTCTCCTCCCGTGTTGAATCGACATCTTGCGATGACGCTGAAGCTACAGAGCCTGGGCAGGGTAATATGGAGGGTCTGCTGTTGCCCATGCAGCAGACCCCCCCTCTCTTCGCAGCTGAAGGGTCCAAGGGAAAGACGGAGTCGATACAGCTTGGGTTCAGGTGCGCCGCAGGAGTTGCCGGTGTTGACTACAACGTCAAACCGCCTTAGGGACTCCGGCTCCGGATTTTCTGTCGGGGTTTACTCCCTTAGCCTTTCCCCTGAAGAGGTATGCCGCAAGGCAGCGGAGGTTTTTTGGAGTCAGAGTTTTCCTTCTCTGATGTACCCTGACTGGAAGATCGAACCAGCGACACTTAGCTCGCAGGCCGACGCTCAATCCACTGAGCTAAACCAGCCAGGGCAAACCATTTACTATAGCAACAAGAAAAATAAAGTACCTAGGAATACTTACCCAAAGAGATAAAAGACCTGTACTCTGAAAATTACGTAACATTGAAGAAAGAAATTAAGGAAGATACAAATAAATGGAAGCAAGTACCATGTTGTTGGATAGGAAGAATCAACATCATAAAAATGTCCATACTACCCAGAGCAATTTACAGATTCAAAACAATCCCTATTAAAATACCAATGACATATTTCACAGACCTAGAACAAATACTTCAAAAATTCATATGGAACCAAAAAAAGACCCCAAATAACAAAAGCAATCTTGAGACAGAAGAACACAACAGGAAGAATCACAATACCAGACATCAAACAATACTACAAAGCCACCATGATCAAAACTTTCTGGTACTGGCATAAGAACAGACATATAGATCAATGGAACAGAGTAGAGAGTCCAGAAATTAATCCAGGACTATACAGTCAACTAATATTTGATAAAGGAGGAAGGAACATAAAATGGAGTGAGAAGAGCCTCTTTAACAAATGGTGCTGGGAGAACTGGACAGAGACATGCAAAAAAATGAAACTAGACCACCAGCTTACACCACACATGAGAATAAACTCAAGATGGATCAAAGACTTAAATGTAAGCCTTGACACCATAAAAGTCCTAGAGGAAAACATAGGAAGGAAAATTTCAGATACCCCACGTAACAGTATTTTCACAGATACATCTCCTAAAGCAAGAGAAATAAAGAAAAAAATAAACAAATGGGACTACATCAAACTAAAGAGTTTCTGATCAGCAAATGAAAACATCAGCAAGATGAAAAGAAAACTAATTATATGGGAAAACATATTTGCCAATGATATCTCAGATAGGGGACTGATCTCCAAAATATATAAAAAGTTTATATGACTCAACATCAAGAAAACAGACAACCCAATTAAAAAATGGGCAAAGGAACTGAACAAACACTTCTTCGAAAAAGACATACAGAAGGTCCATAGACACATAAAAAATGCTCAACATCACTAGCCATCAGAGAGATGCAAATAGAAACCTCAATGAGATACCACTTTACACCAGTCAGAATGGCCATCATCAACAAATCAACAAACAACAAGAGCTAGCCAGGATGTGGAGAAAGAGGAACCCTACTGCACTGTTAGTGGGAATGCAGACTGGTGCAGCCACTGTGGAAAACAGTATGGAATTACCTCGAAAATCTAAAAATGGAACTCTCTTTTGAACCAGCAATTTCACTGCTAGGATTATACCCGAAAAATCCTAAAACCCTAAATCAAAGGAACTTATGCACCTCTATGTTTATAGCAGCACTTTTTACAACAGCTAAGTGCTGGAAACACCTAAGTGCCCATCTATAGATGAGTGGATCAGAAAACTGTGGTACATTTACACAATGGAATACTATGCAGCAGAGAGAAAGAAGGAACTCCTGCCATTTGTGACAACATGGATGGAACTAGAGAGAGTTATGTTTAGTGAAATAAGCCAGGCAAAGAAAGAAAAATACTATATGATATCATCTAATACTGGAAACTAAAGAACAACATAAACAAACGAACTAAATAGGACAAGGAGCAGAATAACAGTCAATAGGGGTGAGTGGGAGGGAGAAAAGGGGGATAAGTAAGGGAAGGGTTTAGTTAAGTTATGTGTATAAATGACTCATAGACATGGACAATGGAGAGGGATATGATTGTGGGAAAAGAGGTGGGCTGTGCGGGGGGGGGGGGCAGAGCCATGGGGGAAAAATGGGACAACTGTAATTGAAAAACCAAAAAATATAATTAAAAAAAAAAGATAGGTATCTTGACATGGGAATACAGTTCTCTTTAAAGGATGATGCATATCCTCAAATATTAAAAAATAAAATTAATAATCTATTGCATCTTTGCAATATGAAATATATAATAAGCTTTTAGTGGTTAAAAAAAGCAGAGTATACCATTATAAGTAAGCTTAATTTGTTTGTAAATTTATTGTTTGTTTCTTCTATGTATAGTGTAATTTTCATGAGGCCTAGAAGTACCATGTTTATAGATGTATATTCTAGCTCTAACTAGGACAGTCTAAACCATAAAAATACTCAGTAACTAGTTCTTTAATGGATTAAGAAATAAATGAATAAATACCATCTAGCTAGGTTTCCTGATATATGGCCTGTCATGTGGCACACCAATGAGAACAAGCTTTATTATTTGTTAGAATATAATAGATTGTATTTAGCACTACATATTAAGTATATATTATATTTATTACATGTTTATAACATATTATAACTATATTATATATTTATTATACATTATTATTTTGAAGTAAAACAAACACTATTGTTTTACTTTTAATAAAATAACTTGCCTGGATTTCTTGCCAAGATGGAGGCATAAGTAAACATACTGTGTCTCCCTCACAACTAAGAAGGAATTTAAAACTACTTGAAAACTAAAGTAAAACAACCCAGAAGATCCAGAAAATCAAACTACATAAAAGTTCAACAAAGAAATAAAGAAAAAATATTCAGTCAGAAAGGTAGAAGGGGCAGACCTAGAATATGAGAGGGAGGAGTAGGGCTGCTGAGGCTGTGGGAGCAGAGCTTGGCAGTGGCAGTGGGGCTCATGACAGTGGGGCTGGTGACTGTGGCAGCAGCACAGGGACATTGGCTGTGTCAAAAAACAAAGTCATATGTTTTAAACCTAGGAAGCAATCCTAGACCCAAACCAGACTGCATGGTGCATGGGAAAATAGAGCCACATTGCTTCTGACTGTGAAAGCCAGTGGGGGTTGGGGAGGAGGAAGAAACTGCGTCTCTCAAAGGAGGCAGCTTGCTTAGTATGGGAAGAGGGAGAGTTGCCTTGAAAAGCGGCAGCTACTGGCACTGCTCCTCTCAGACCCCTCCCCCACATATAGCGCCACTGCGTGGTGAAACAGGTCACCAGCACTGATGAAAACCTAAGCTCCACCCCTTATAACATAACAGGTGCTACAGCTCTACCTAAATCACAGAGGCAAACACAGAAAATTGTCAAGATGAGAAGATAGAGTACAGCAGAAAAGGGGAACAGATTAAGGTTCCATTGGGGGAACTAAGCAACAAGGAAATAGCAAGCCTAACAGATGCGCAGTTTAAAGCCCTGGTGGTAAAGATGCTCACAGACTTGACAGAAAAGATTAAGCAGTAAAAGGAAGAAATGAAGGCTATACTAAGTGAAATGAAGGAAAATCCACATGAAACTAGTGATGAAGGAAAGGAAACCAGGGTTCAAATAAACAAACTGGAACTTAGGGAAGAAATAAACAGTCAACCAGTACAGAAGGAGGAAATGAGAACTGAAAAAAAAAATGAGGAGAGTCTTAGAAAACTCTGGGAGAGCTTTAAACATGCCAAAATCCAAATCATAGGGGTGCCAGAAGGAGAAGAGAAAGAGCAAGAAATTGAAAAATTATGTGAAAAAAGTAATTAAGGACAACTTCCCTAAATTAGGGAAGGAAATAGACATACAGGTTCAGGAAGCACAGAGAGTCCCAAACAAACTAGATCCAGGGAGGACCACACCAAGATACATCATAATCAAAATACTAAAGATTAAGGATAAAGGCAGAATCTTAAAAGAAGCAAGAGAGAAGAGAGTTATCTACAAAGAGGTACCTATTAGACTATCAGCTGATTTCTCAAAAGAAACTTTGCAGGCAAGAAGTGACTGGCAAGAAATATTCAAAGTGATGAGAAGCAAAGACCTACAACCAAGATTACTCTATCCAGGAAAGCTATCATTTAGAATGAAAGGACAGAGAAAATGCTTCCCTGACAAGGCAAACCTAAAGGAGACATCATCACCAAGCTATTATTATGTGAAATGTTAAAGGGATTTATATAAGAAAAAGAGTAAACCTATGAACTTTAAAATGACAAGAAAATCACAACTATGAACAACATAATCTAAAAAAATAAAAACAAAAATAAACTAAGCAAACAACCAGAGTGGAAACAGAATCATAGGTATGGGGAACAGGTTGGAGGGGTGTCAGCTGGGAGAGGAAACAGGGAAGAATGAGGGAAATGGTGCAGGAATTAAGAAGCATAGTACGAGGGTGCAGAATAGATGGGGATTTTAAGAATAGTATTGGAAAGGACTAAGTCAAGGAACTTATATGCATGCACCACGGACATGAATTAAGAGCGGTGGGACTCCTGGAGTGAGGGGGGCTGCTGAGCAGAAGGGAGTAAAAAGAAAAGAAATTGAGACAACTGTAATAACATAATCAATAAAACATACAAAAAAAATAAAAATAAAACAAGTTGCCTAAGGCTACCCACATGATTTTGATGTTACAAATGCAAATTTCTCAGTAAGAATTTTTGTATTGAAATTATTATTTTATCCCCTACCAGTTAGCTGGCCCTGAGAAAGTTACTGTACTTCTCTGTGTCTCAATTTTCTTATTTAGGAAATGGGGGTAATAATAGTAATAATAATATCTACTTCATTAGATTGTGGTGATTTAAAAAAAAACAAACTTAAAAACCCTAAAAATATGTCTGTCACATGATAGGAATTCAATTGCTATTTGTTTTTTTTACAAATGGCCAAGTTATTCAATCATCACATAGAAGATGTGGTTCCTCGCTTTTCTGGCTGGGTTTTTCTTCCCTAGCATTTCTCTAAATGCACAGGATACACAAAAGTCCATTAACAAATGTCACTGAAGCTACCAAGTCTTATTCATCTTTGTTTTTCTAAAGCCTGGTACATTACCTAACACATTTAACAAAATGATTTTCAGCTTTACCTTAAACATGCTCAGAAAAAGGAGTCACATATATCAAGTTCTTGCTCCATCTATGCTGGTTAAACATAAGAATTTGTAAGTGTTCTGAAGGAATGTTTGGTGTGGTATAAGACAAGGAAATGAGCATGAGTTTCTCTGAAACTAAGATATCTCATACAGAGGGGAATAAGGAAACCAAAAATAATAATGACAAATAATGACTCAGAAAGAGCAGTAATGAAACATTCAGAAAATGTAGCAACCCATCCCTACACAGACTGTTAACAAGGAGTATATAGGTTGAATGCAGGGTGGGGAAGTGTTTGTTAAAGGAGGATGGAAAAAAAATGAGAAGTGTTTTTGATATTAATGTGATGTTTACAGAACATGTGCCTCAGTATTTTGCAAATAATCCAATTACACATATCCAATTATACACATGTAAATGGATGGCAGATTTGTACAGAATTTTATGAAAACTTCCTCAGATGCATATACATTATAGCTGCTGGGGCTTATTTTAGAGATCAGAGTGTGGGCTCTGGAGTCTGACTACTTGGGTTTTTATATCAGCTTGTTCACATAATATATCCTACTTGTTTACATAGTATCTTTTTAATATATTTATGGATCATACTTGCAAATATGTTGTTGAATATTGATACATCTATATTATATATATATATGTTCATGAACTATACTAGTTTGTCATTTTCTTTTTCATGATGATCATAACAAGTTTTGGTATCAGGTTTATACTGGCTTCATAAAATGAGATGAGGTGTGTGCCTCTTCTATTTTCCAAAAGTATTTGTGTAGGTTTAATGTCTTTGTTTTTTTTTCCTGAAACTTTTAATAGAATTCAGTTATAAAATCATTTGGACCTATAATTTATTTGTGGTAAGAATTTTAAATAATAAATTCAATTTCTTTAACAGATATATGGTCATTTAACTGCTCTGCTTCTTCTTAAATCAATTTTAGAAATTTGTGTTGTTCAATATTTTTTTCATTTCATACAAGTTGTCATATTTATTAGCATGAGGCTACACATTGTGCTTCTACAACCTTTAGAATCTCTAGTCTTTAGTAATTTGTGTTTTCCTTATTTGCAGGGATCAATTATGCTTAAGGTTTTTCAGATTTTTAAAATCTTTTCTAAGACCCAACTTTTGGCTTTATGGGTTTTCTTTATTATGGGTATGTTCCCTGTATCACAACATTTCTTATCTTACTGCCACTATTTCTCCCTATTTACTTTAGGTTTTGTTTGCTTTTGGGGGGCTCCTTGAGATAGAAGCCCAGATCATTGAGGCTTTTAATTCAAGTATTTAGTGTTATAATTTTTCCACTAAGCACTATTTTAGCCAAATCCCACAAAATTTCCAATATCATTCAATTCAAAATTTTGTTTTATTTCCCTTGCTATTTTCCTTTGAATCACATGTGACTTAGAAATGTATTACTTATTTTTCAGATATTTGCTATTTTGATAATTTGTTATTATTGATTTCACCTGAATTTAATTGAGGTCACAGAATATACTCTAAATTAGTTCAATATTTTAAAATGTATTGAGGCTCTTTTATGCTACAGCATATGATTAGTCTCAGTGAAATGTCCATAATCACTTAAAAATTATATATATTGTGGATTTGTTGGATATTTTGCTTTATAAATGTCCATTAGGTCAAATTTGATAATGTTTAATTTTTTATATTATTATAAGGTTTTTGTCTTCATGTCTTATGAATTACTGAAAGGAATGTTCAAATCTTGAATTATGAATATGGATTTTTGTATTTCTTGATTACTCCCAATTTTTGCTTCACTTATTTTGCTGAATGGTTATTAGATGCATACATATTCACAGTTACTGTGTTTTCTTGAAGAATTCACTTTCTATCATTATGGAATATTTTTTATAAATTTTTATTAATATTCTGTCTTGAAGTTTACTTTCTCTGTTAGTATAATAATATAGCTAGAGCAGCTTTCTTATACTTACTGATGGAATGGCATATCTTTTTAACTATTCTTGTAGTTTTAAAGTGTCTGTGTCTTTATATTTAAAATTCTTCTGAATAGCAAACAGCTGGTTCTTTCCTTTGTGCCCTGTTGGTTATCTCTGACTTTTATTGTGGTGTTTAGTCAACATATTTTTAATATAATTATTAATAACTTTAAAGTTTTTTTAAAGTCCCATGTATTTTTTCTTTGTTGCTTCTTTTCTACATTCTTTTTGGCTAGTTTCAGTTTTTTTAGTATTGTGTATTATTTCCTTTATTGGAGTTTGCTATTTTTTAAAATCTTCACCCAAAGATACATTTATTAATTTTAAAGAGAGTGGAGGAAGAGAAGGAGAGACAGAGAGAAAGAGAGAGAGAACAATGTGAGAGAGAAACATCAATCATTGCCTCCAGTACATGCCTCAACTGGGCATTGGACCCACAACCTGACCAGGAATCAAACCTGCAATCTTTTAGTGGATGGGCCAACACTACAACCAGCTGAGCCACCCCACCAGGGCAGAGTTTGTTATTTTCTAAAATGATTTCACTGAGGATTACTATATGCATCCTTAACATGATATTCTACCTTGAATTAACACCACACAGACACACACACACACACACACAGTATATTTAACAGTATAATTTCTTGTATCCCTTTTCCAGTCCTTTCTGCTATAATTTCCATATATTTTACTTCTTAAGAAAACAAAGTATTTTATTACTATTACTATTACTCGTCGGCAGCCGTCCGTCTCGAGAGACGATGGTGTAGCTTCTTAAGAGTCTATCTTTACCGCCGAGAATGGCTGTGCAGTCCGACTCGGGAGTGACACGGTATCTGTCTCCTCCCGTGTTGAATCGACATCTTGCAATGACGCTGAAGCTACAGAGCCTGGGCAGGGTGATATGGAGGGTCTGCTGTTGCCCATGCAGCAGACCCCCCCTCTCTTCGCAGCTGAAGGGTCCAAGGGAAAGACGGAGTCAATACAGCTTGGCTTCAGGTGCGCCGCAGGAGTTGCCGGTGTTGACTACAACGTCAAACCGCCTTAGGGACTCCGGCTCCGGATTTTCTGTCGGGGTTTACTCCCTTAGCCTTTCCCCTGAAGAGGTATGCCGCAAGGCAGCGGAGGTTTTTTGGAGTCAGAGTTTTCCTTCTCTGATGTACCCTGACTGGAAGATCGAACCAGCGACACTTAGCTCGCAGGCCGACGCTCAATCCACTGAGCTAAACCAGCCAGGGCCATATTACTATTACTATTGCTTGCTTTATATAGTTGTTTGTCTTTTTAAAAATTAACAAATGGTAAAAAAAAGTATTTTCCATTTACTGCATATCTACTACTTCCTGTCCTTTATATTTCTTCATATAGATTGAAAATTATATCTGGTATTAATTTCTTTTAGCTTCAATAACTTCTTTTGGTATTTCTTGTACTTGAGGTCCTTGGAGTCAATTTTTTAAATTTTAGTTTAATAAAAAAAAAAATCTTCCTTTGCTTCCATTTTGTAAGGATATTTTCATTGGACATAGAATTTTTGGCTGACATTTTGTCCTTTCAGCACTCTGAAGATATAATTCAATTGTTTTTTTGGACTTTAAGGTTTCTAATGATGTCAGCCATAATTTTACCATTGTTCCTCTCTATTTAATGTGTTTTTTCTATATCTCCTTTTCAGAACTTTTCTGTCATTAATTTCAAGCATTTTTATTATAATGTTTTTACTATGTATATTTTTCTTTTCTTTCTTTGTTTTTTTTTTGTTTGTTTTTGTTTTGTTTTTTTGCTGCTTGAGTTTCATGGAGATTCTTGAATTTCTGTTGTTTTTTGTAACCCTATTTAAGAAATTTTTAGCCTATTATTCCTTTAAATATTTTTTATGCTCTTTCCTCTTCTTCTTTTTCTGATAATTTTTTTTTTTTTCCGATTGCATGGAGAGGGTGGAGAGTGAGTAGAGGTGGAAGGTATAGGGAGGCTAAATGGTGGTGAGAAAAATAAAGTTAAAAAAAATTTTAAAGACATCTGTTTTAGCTGAAAAAAGAAAATGAATGTAAGATTCCATTAGGTCCAAAGATCTTCAAAGTTAAATAAATATATAATACATATCTTATGAACCAAAGTAATATACAATCTAATTAACTCTGCATTTTGGTGCAACTTCTGGGAGTCTTGTAAGGAATAGAGATATTGATGGTTTATTTTCAGGGTAGTACAGTTAATGGAAAACAACTGGTAATCAGCTTGAACAAACAGCATAGCAGACATGGCAAAACTGCAAAATGTCAGTTAGAGCATCTCTGAGGAAACCAGAAAACAAAGAAGGAACAGAATACTTAAGAGAGGGCATGGCAAGGTCTGGGAACTTTCGTGACTTCTCATGAATGCCTTTGTGAAAAAAAGGAGGAGCGAATAGCCAATCATTTTTAAACACAGTCAGAAAGATTGTACCTCCCACAGTACTCAGCAAAGAGGAACTGTGGGAGGGGAACCCCGCACTAGGGAATAAAACCCCCCAGCGTGTCTCCACTGGGTGTGCCTGCATACCAGACAGACACCCGATCTTGCAAGACCACCATTAAAGCCTCGCTTTCACTGTACTTTGTCTCCAAATGCATTTCTTGAGTTTTGGTTGAGGTGGACGTGTTTCTCACAATTTGAGGGCTTGTCCAGGATCTTCTGGTGAACCATAGCAGAAGGGGAAATGTGTCCCACCCACCTTTTGGGTGGTCTGCTCAGCCGGGGAGCTCCATCTCCTCGCAGAAGCCAGAACATGACCTGAGACTATTGTTCAGAGTACAATGGGAGCAACACAGGGGGAAGAAATAGCAGGCACTATAGTAACCAGGCAACCTCATGTATGAACCAAGGTAGAAAAACTGGACTTAAGTACTACGTTGGTGGTGGGGCATCCTCAGAGGTAGAGTGTGTGTGGCTGAGATGTATCATAGATATAAAGCAAGTGCAGAGTCCCTATCTGCATTCCATTCTCCCGTGAGGAAAATAGCCAGAAGCAGATGAAGCAGATCTTGGGGTATGTGCAAGAAACCTCCAGTGTGGGGAGTTAAGTACACAGGGTGTGTGCAAGAAATCTCCAATAAGGAAGGTTGAATACACAGAATGTTCAGCCACAAGAATTAACTGAGGATGGGAAGTAACAATTATAGGCCTAGGGAAACTAAAAGAAGTGGAGTCAGGGAAGGCCCCATAGACATTTCACCTGAGAGTCCATTAGGAAGAATGTTAAAGCATTGGAACGAGAGTCCCTGAACACAGAAGAAGAAAAAAACAGAAAATGATAAAGTATTGTTGCCTCATCTGGCCCAAGGAACCACTCTGGGGGTTCCCAGTTTTGGGGGCCCTATTTGGATCATATGAAGATGGGTCTGTCAGGCTTTAGTCCTCTCTGTGAATGATAAGCCATCAACCTCAAAGGAAGAGAGGGACTATGCCCCCTGTTGGCTGCCAGGACAGGCCTGCATGTTCCCTCTTAGGGAAGAAAGGAAAAAATCTAAAGAAAAGCCCTGGAATCCCTTATTCTGTCTTCCTCCTCCTTATGGTTTGTGGCAGCAGGGGGAAGAGGTAGAAGAGAGGCCAATGAGGGAAACCAGTAAAGATAAGTAGAAGACTCAATCAACTGCTCCTCTTTATCCAAATTTAAGAAAGAAATTAGAACAATGCCAAGAAGGACATTGAAAACATCCCATTTCCCCTAAACAACAGATGTATCCTCTGAGGAATTCTTATCGGAGAAGGGCAAATTGAATTAATAAATGCCCCTCTTATCAGCACAGAAGTTAAGAACTTTATAAAAGAAATGAAACTACTCTTAGAAGACCCTCTGGGACTAGCAGAACAATTAGATCAGTCCTTAAGACCCAGTATCTGTACTTGGGGTGAGATAATGTCCATTATGAACATCCTATTACTGGTGAGGAGAGAGAAATGATTAGGAAGACAGCTATGACTATCTGGGGAAGACAGCACCCTCCTGGCCAAGGGGTTATACCTGCTGAACAGAAGTTCCCCAACACAGATCTGGGACTGAGAAATAATGAAACTGGAGATAGAATTCAAATGCATGACCTTAGAGATCTAATCATTAGAGGAATAAGAGAATCAGTTCCTAGATCACAGAATGTGCCTAAAGCATTTGAAATCCAGCAGGAAAAAGAGAAAACACCCTCTGCATTTTTACAAAGACTTAGAGATCAGATGAGAAAGTACTCTGAGTTAGATCTTGAAGACCGAATAGGACAGGGTCTCTTAAAAGTTAACTTTGTGACCAAAAACTGGCCTGATATTTCCAAAAAGTTACAAAAGATAGAGGGATGGAATGAACGATTGGTTGAGGAATTACTTAGGAAGGAACAGAAGGTATTTGTTAAATGGGAAGAGGAGAAACAGAAGCAAAAGACTAAAATTATGATTTCCAGTAGAAGTAGTAAAAAAGAGATTTGATCAGGATCCTTCCCAAGAAAAATAGGATAATACTGAATATCCTCAGAAGAGCAAGCAGAAGGATAAAAGAGGAGGGCAAGGATATCTCCCCAAGATTGTGAGTGGCTGTTACAAGTCTGGAAAGCCAGGCCACTTTAAGAGAGACTGCCCAGAATTAAGGAAGAAAGAGCAGGTGATTCCTCTTATGACTTTTGACGAGGAATAGGGGGCTTAGGGGCTCCTTTTAACTAGGTCCCACCAGGAGCCCTTGTTAAATTTGAGGATGAAACCTGAAGAGGAGGAGATTACTTTCTGAATTGACACTGGAGCTGCTTGCTTCTCTTTAGTATATCAACCTAGGGGCACAGAATTGCCTAAAGAAAAATTAATAGTATCAGAAATAAAAGGGGAGGGATTTCAGGTCCCCATATTCAAGAAAATGCTACTGAAATTAGGGACAGAACAAACTGAGGGGTCACTTTTATATGTACCAGAGGCAGGAGTAATTCTCCTAGGCTGAAACCTAATCATAAGGTTGGGCCTAGGTTTAGGAGTAGAAGAAGAGCAAACAAAAGTTAAAATGAACCTCCTGAAGCAGAAGGAAGAAGAAAAGATTGATTCCCTTGTGTGGGTCAAAGATGGAAATCACAGAGGGCTAAAAATCACACCATTACAGATTGAACTAAAATAGTCAGGAGAGATAGTCTGTAGAAGGCAATACTCCATTTCTCTTGAAAAGGGGGCTTACAACCAGTAAGAGGGGCTAATTAAAGATGGGCTACTAGAGCCCTGTATGTCACCATATAACACCCCAGTCCTCCCATTTAAGAAATCTGATGGGACCTACAAATTGGTATAGGACCTAAGAGCTATAAATCAAATTGTCTGAGCCCGCCACTGTGTGGTGCCTAATCCCTATACACTCCTTAGTAAAATCCCATATGAGCACAAAT
This sequence comes from Furipterus horrens, assembly GCF_987537825.1. NCBI lineage: Eukaryota > Metazoa > Chordata > Mammalia > Chiroptera > Furipteridae > Furipterus > Furipterus horrens. The sequence continues at coordinate 80,622,123 of NW_028327176.1, read as the reverse complement.
GGTTTAGTGTAGTAGACCTGAAGGATGTATTTTGGGTATGCCCCCTAGACCCTAGAAGTAGGGATCTCTTCACCTTTGAATGGGAAGATCCCACAAATGGGAGAAAGCAGCAATACTGCTGGGCTGTGCTACCGCAAGGTTTCACAGAAGCCTCAAATTTCTTTGGCCAAATTTTAGAAAAAATCTTAGAATTTTAACACACTGTAGGGACTCAGCTACTACAATATGTAGATGACCTCTTGGTCTCAGGAGAGAAGAGGGAGAAAGTGTTAGAAACAACAATAGAATTACTTAACTTCTGGGGAACAAAGAGATTCAGAGTCTCCAGGAATAAATTACAATCTGTAGAAGAGGAGGCCTACTGATTGGGGCACCTAATCAGTGAAGGAAAGTGAAGAATCAATCCAGAGAGGATCTCAGGAATAGTAAGCCTACCCTTACTCCAAACTAACAAGGAGCTTAGAAAGTTCCTAGGGCTGACAGGCTACTGTCTGTTGTAGATTTATTCATATGCTAAAAGGACCAAAACTTTCTCTTTCAAACTGTTAGAAGAAGAACCCAATCCCTTGAGGTGGTCTCAGGAGAAGACTCAGGCAATAGAGGAGCTGAAACAAGCTCTTATCACAGCCCCAGTCCCAGCCCTACCATCTCTGGAAAAGTCCTTTCACCTCTTTGCAACAGTAGACCAGGGTGTGTCCGTTGGGGTGTTCACCCAAACATGGGGAGAGAAAAGACAACCTGTTGCTTTTATTTCTAGACTCCTAGACCCTGTTTCAAAGAGATGGCCTGAGTGTGTACAAGCAGTAGCTACCACCATATTAGTAGAAAAAAAGCAGGAAGCTAAACTTTGGAGGGGCCGTAATAGTAAGCACTCCCCACCAGGTTAAGAACATATTAGATCAGAAGGCTGGAAGATGGCTAACAGACTCTCACATTCTGAATTGTGAAGCTATCCTATTATAATAGAATGATTTGATCTTAATCACAGACACTTGATTAAAGCCAGCCAGCTTTCTATGGAAAGGAGAGAAAGACTCTGAAGCATCAGAACAAAGCTGCTTAGACATCATAGAGTATCAGACCAAGGTCAGGCAGGACTTAAGAGAAATTCCACTACATGATGGAATCAGATTATCTATAGACAGATCATCCCGGGTACTAGAAGGGAAGATACAAAATGGCTATGATATAATTGATGGAAACAAGTGATATTTATGTGAAAGCAGTAGGTTACCCAATAATTGGTCAGCATAAACCTGTGAGTTGTATGCTTTAAAAAGCCTCAAAGACCAAGAGGGCGCTATATACAGTGACTCCAAATATGCCCATGGAGTGGTACACACATTTGGAAAGATATGGACAGAAAAAGGCTGCATAAATAGTAAAGGAAAATAATTAATACATAGAGAATTGGTTACACAAGTCCTAGAAAGCCTCCTACTCCCAACAGAAATATCTGTTGTCCATGTGAATGGTCACTAAAAGGGGGATGCCTTTTGAGGCTATAGGAAACAGACTCATAGATGAGGCCACAAAACAAGCTGTTTTGGAGAAGTTAGGCTATTAAATTTAATTCCAAGGATTCCAGAGATAGTGTTAAGAACCCCACTCACTAAAGGAAGAGACAGAATTAGGCAAGGTGGGAGCCATTCAGACTGAAGATGGGAAATGAAAACTCCCAGATGGGAGAGAAATGATAAGTAAACCCATGATGAAGGCACTGATGTCCATATTACACAAAAGAAGTCATTGGGGTCCCCAGGCCACGTGCAATGCAATACTTAGTAATTATGGATGTACAGGCATTCATACTATTGCAAAGCAGGTATGTGGAGGCTGTGTAATGTGCCCAAGAATTAGTAAAAAGGTGATCAGAAAACAGGTAGCAGGGTGAAGACCACCTGGATTGAGACCATTCCAAAGTGTCCAGGTGAACTTCACAGAAATGCCTGAGGTCAGAAGATTAAAATATGTCTTAGTAATAGTAGACCATTTCTCTGGCTGGGTAGAAGCTTTCCCCCTCAATACAGCCACAGCAGGAAAAGTAATTAAAATAATTCTGGAACAAATCATACCTAGATTTGGCCTAGTAGAAAATGTGAACTTAGACAATGGGAGTCACTTTACTTCAAAAATCCTTAGGGGAATTATGGAAGGTTTAGATATTAAGTGGGACTATCACACCCCTTGGCATCCTCCCTCCTCTGGAAAAGTGGAAAGGATGAATCAGACCTTTAAGAAGCAAATTGCAAAATGAGTTCTAGAAACCAAATTACCTTCAACTAAATGTTTTCCAATAGCCTTCCTCAGGATTAGGACAGCTTTAAGAAAAGATATAGGACTGTCCCTCTATGAGTTGTTATATGTACTCCCATACTTAGGTAGAACTACAGACCTCCCAGACTGAAGACCAATTTTTAGAGAATTATATACTGACCATATCCTCCACTTTGTCATCCCTTAGGTTAAAAGGACTCCTCGCTCAAACACCTCCTTTGGGTTTTGTGGTTCATCATTCCCAGCCTGGTGGCCTGGTGTTAATCAAGACCCGGAAAGAGGACAAGCTTCAACCGAGCTGGGAGGGTCTTTACCAAGTGCTCCTGACCACTGAGACAGCTGTGCGGGCAGCAGAGAAGGGGCGGACTCATTATACTTGAGCCAAAAGGCTGCCAAAGGAGACTTTGGGGAAGGTTGAAGGGGGTCAGTGGGAGCTATACAGTTCACCAGGAGAGCCCTTAAAATTAACCCTTAGAAAATCCCTAGCCTAGGTAGCTCTCTCTACCAACTATGAAGTGGACACTCCTATGGGGAATAATTTGGTTAGAATGGATGGTAGGACAAAGACAGCAATATTCAGTAAGGCTAGTAATCAGTATAACTAAGACAGAGGCACCCATGTCAAGAAAGTTTGATGCTTGTCAGATTTTGTCTTGTGAGGTCCTAGGGAATCAGAGACAACTATCCACTGAAGACTAATATTTGTGCCCTGAGTCTAACAATAAGGCAGGAGATCCCTGCCCAGGTTAGGGCAATGTCTGGTGGACCACCCAATTCCGGGGGCGGACTTACAGTCCAGGAAGTAGTGATTCTTTGAGGGCTTTAAAAGAGAAGATACAGTTATAAAAAGAAAGCCCCCCCCCCCCCACCTAACTGAAGGATTTAGAATGTAACCCAATATTCATGGTTGTAGATAATCCAGTGAGTCTAGATCAGAGCCTGGAAGTAACTTGATCTTATGGACTAGGAACCCGTGTATCAGGACATGATCTGGTAAGGTAGGCTCCATCTTAACCTGATTAGACTTCCCCCTAACACAACAACTACCGCTGTATCACCAAGTGCTAACCTGAGCCCTGGTGCACCAAACAATGACCCCAAGAGAGTAGAGATAGTAGAGGTAAAGGACTTCCAACAGACTCTACAAATAGAGACCAAATATGGAGACACCAATGCCTGGGTAGAATGGGTTAAATTTATGGTAAAGGTACTAAATGAAAGCAACTGTTATGCTTGTGCTGCCAGGTGATCACAGGCGCAAATAGTTCCATTTCTTCTTGGATGTGGTATGGATCCCAGTGGGAGGTATTGCATGCTGGCACTGTACCAAGACGAGGATGCACGGGGCAGTGAGACCTGTAAGGGTCTATCTTTATTGTTTCCTGCACTGCAGAGGTCAAACCCCTGAGAGTTCTCCTCTTGCTCCATACGGCACCTGAATTATTCCTCTTGCCTCTCCAGGCAGGGGGCAGAATTTGGTGGACCCTTGGGGGAGCTTATGACCTGCCTCAATGTCTTGAATGTTACCAGTAAGCTAAGCAATGGCAATTCCTCATTCATCCGTATACCCCAAGTGGATGTTTGGTAGTATTGTGGGAAGTGGAAACTATGGAATACTTTACTATCCAGTTGGAGTGGAACCTGTACCTTGGTCCAGTTGGCTATTCCGTTCACCCTGACATTTCATCAGGTAGCCAATCAAGAGAAAGGGAACCATCCGAAATGAAGAGAAATAGCAGGATCTTTTGATCCCCACATATACATTGATTTCATCGGAGTTCCTAGAGGAGTACCTAATGAGTATAAGGCTAGAAATCAGACAGGTGCAGGGTTTGAGTCAGCACTCTTTTGGTGGTCCACCATTGATAAAAACATAAATTGGATTAATAACATCTAATCAGCAGAGCTTTATCAATTACACCAGAGAAGCCTTCGAAGTGGTGGCTAGCCAACTAAATACTACCAATAGGCTGGCCTGGGAAAACAGGATTGCTCTAGATATGATGTTAGCAGAAAAAGGAGGTGCATGTGTAATGTTAGGAGGGAAATGTACTTTTATTCCTAATAACACAGCTGTTTGGGATGATCACAAAGGCATTACAGGGACTAACAACCTTAGCCAACGAATTAGCTGAGAATTCTGGAATTGGTGACCAAATTACTGAATGGCTAGAGGGATCCCTTGGGAAATGGAAGGGTATAGCAGTTTCTATTTTTACATCTTTCATAATTGTAGCAAGCGTGCTGACTGCAGCAGGATGTTGTATCATTCCCTCTGTAAGAGACCTAGTTCAGAAACGAATTGAGACAGCCATCAACAAACAGATGCCTATAGCATACCAACCAGGTAACTTACTATTTTTAGAAACTAAACTCGATGTACTCTCATATGAAGAAGAAAGTCAGCATATCTTAAAAGGGTTTGAGAATCAAAAGAATCAAGAGTAAAAATAAGACCACTTAAATAAAAGAGGAAGGAATTTGTAAGGAATAGAGATATTAATGATCTCTTTTCAGGGTAGCAGAGTTAAATGGAAAACAACTGGTGGTCAGCTTGCACAAACACTTTAGCTGATGTGCCAAAACTGCAAAATTTCAGTTAGAGGATCTCTGAGGAAACCAGAGAACAAAGAAAGAACATGATACATGAGAGAGAGCTTGGCAGGACCTGGGGACTTCTGCAACTTGCTGCGAATGCCTTCGAGAACAAAGGGAGGAGGGAATAGCCAATCATTTTTAGAAACAATCAGAAAGATTGTACCTCCCACAGTACTCAGCCAATAAGAACTGTGGGAAGGGAACCCTGAGCTAGGGAATAAAACCCCACACTGTGTCTCCAGTGGGTGTGCCTGCATACCAAACAGACACCCGATCTTGCAAGACGGCCATTAAAGCCTCACTTTCACTGTACTCTTTGTCTCCAAGTCCATTTCTTGAGTTTTGGATGGGGTGGAGGTGTTTCTCACAGTCTTTCCCTAATAACTCGTCGTCGTCGGCAGCCGTCCGTCTCGAGAGACGATGGTGTAGCTTCTTAAGAGTCTATCTGCACCACCGAGAATGGCTGTGCAGTCCGACTCGGGAGTGACACGGTATCTGTCTCCTCCCGTGTTGAATCGACATCTTGCGATGACGCTGAAGCTACAGAGCCTGGGCAGGGTAATATGGAGGGTCTGCTGTTGCCCATGCAGCAGACCCCCCCTCTCTTCGCAGCTGAAGGGTCCAAGGGAAAGACGGAGTCAATACAGCTTGGCTTCAGGTGCGCCGCAGGAGTTGCCGGTGTTGACTACAACGTCAAACCGCCTTAGGGACTCCGGCTCCGGATTTTCTGTCGGGGTTTACTCCCTTAGCCTTTCCCCTGAAGAGGTATGCCGCAAGGCAGCGGAGGTTTTTTGGAGTCAGAGTTTTCCTTCTCTGATGTACCCTGACTGGAAGATCGAACCAGCGACACTTAGCTCGCAGGCCGACGCTCAATCCACTGAGCTAAACCAGCCAGGGCTCCCTAATAACTAATCCCTGTAAAATTCATGCTATCTCTGGGACTACCAGATTATCTCCTTTGAATAATGGATTTATTTAATTAATCCAGCCACCATAAATAGGGTCAGATACAACCTATTAAGGTCAGAGACAAGAATCAGCCATATCTTGTCTGAAATCTCTGAACATTAAGAAAATCACCAAGTTGAGAAAGCACCTGCTAAAATTTTATAGAAAAGTAATTCCCAAATTGTGTGGAATGTCACAATTTTTTCCTTAATGGATAAATATATTTTAATACTGGGAAGACTAAAACTAAATATAGAAAATTTGTGAGATCTAATTGTGGTATTAATATCTTTGAATTAAGGTATCTGTGCATAATTGATACTTTATATATCTATTGATATATCTTAAGATTTTAAACTGTTAGCGACAACAGATTGACTTTATAATTTTAATATAAAAGGAGTATCTAAGCAATTAAAATAGTCCCATAATTTTTAAAGACATCTTAATAAAATTACAAATAGCAATGGAGATTTTAGGAGAATTTGTTTCTCAATAATTATAAGTTCAATTAATTAAATGTGGACTGATCTTAAAATTTAGAGAAATAACTTTGAAATTTGTAACTGTAGTTAACAAAGTAAATTTCAGAATAGCTTTTCCATGTACAATACTGCTCTGCAAGGCAGTAAAATGTGAACTAATTTAATAAGAATTAATCTCTTGTTAAGCTTTCTGCCTGTTTGACTTTCCATTTGGCTCTTCTTCAATCTTCCTAGAAAATGCCTTCAAGGTTGGGGATGGCAATGTGGGGGTTGGGGACAGAGTCAAGAGGTGACACCTGAAGACAGTGAAGAGTTAACATGGAGAAGCTGTAAGGTAAGAGAGAACCAAAGGACCTGACCACAATTTGGAGAGCACCAACTTTTAGCCCTAGTACATGCTGTACCCTTACACCATGGGGATCCAGTTCCCACTGTTTGCTCTTGTTATCTTCAATGATAAGAGATTAAGACCTAGAGTGTGTTTCCCTCTGAAAGCCAGGGTGAGGGTTTGTTTCTGAGATTGTTTTTTGTTAGTCCTTGCTTGATGGGATTTTTCCTTTCCCTAAGGGTGAATTCCCTGGCACAAAGGCCCACTCCCTTTTCTATGCTGATGCTTTAGCTGGCAAAAGAACTGAGGGTGAAATTTGAGATTGGCTTTATGGGTGAGGTTCCTGTTTGTTGAAGGCCACCTCCTATCTTTCTCCTCTGAAGCCACCAAAGAAAACTCTGAAAATCCTGGCGTGACCCTTAATTAAGGCAGCTCAGGGAGGAGTAACACAGTAGCTAAAATAGAACGCCTTTCTTTTTTCTGTAGGGTAAATATAATGTGACTGAAAGCTTTTATGGACTAATCAGTTTCTCTAGTTTGAGCTATCATCTGGCTAACATGAAACAATCTTTCTTCTGTTCCCTTTAGACAAGAGGTCAGATTTTGAACTGGTTCTATTGGCTCCAGTAGCTCTACTTCTGATAACACCAGCCATTATCTGGTAAAACGCAGGACTGGTCCCTGGGAAATGACCAGGGGAAGTCCCTCTGAAGTGATCCAGCCCCTGGTGGCTGTGCAGGCCTCTGCCCTCCTCAAGACCTCTCCCTGCTTCTTCCCTTACTTTAACAAAATACATTCTTAGCAAAGTTCAGAATAAGCACATTATATTTTGGTGTGTTACATCTCTCAGAGCCCTAACATTTGGGCTTCATTTGAAGAAAATAAATTTCAGGCATCAAAGTTGTTGAAAGGGCTTTTGAGGGAAAGAAGGGCTTCCTCCCAATCTAAGGGCAGCCTTCTCACAGAGAAATGTGGTGTGCTCAGCTCTGTGTGCAAGTCCAAACCAAAATGTAAATTGGTCTGAGCTAGTGCTTTAGTTCAACTTGAACTTACTTGAAGCAACAATTTTAAGTACAATTTACTACTACTACAAAAACAAACAAACAAGCAAACTCTGAAAGCACTTAGGAGTGTGTCTTTAAACCTCGTAGAAAAGAATATAAAAATGTGCCATCTTGTTTTTGGCCACACGATTCTAAATAGTCTTTGTGCATGGGGGTCAGGGGGCATTCTTTCATTAGAGGCAATTGGATAAGTGAAAGGTTTAAAAGGTTATTTTCTGGCCATGTGGGTACACTAAATCTTTTCTTAAGAGAAAGAATAATCACTTGTAAAATGTAACACTGAGTCTCAAAATTTCTTATGCATATGAGTCACTTGGGAAATTTGTTCAAAGTGCAGATTTCCTCCCAAATGGTCCAAAAGGTCTGTGCTTGGACTCAGGATTCTGCATTTTGAGAACTACACAAAGAATCTGATCTTGGGTAAACCAGAGTATTTCATTTAATTTTCAAGACTATTTTGCTCATTCTGATTTGAATGCCTACCCTCTTTCACGGCCTTGCCTGTGCTCAACTCCCTAGTTCTTCTTTCTCCCCTGCCTGCTCTGCTTCTCCCCCTGAGGAGCTAGCTTTGGTGAAGCACACATTGTACCTGTGCTTTTGACTTAGGGCTTCTGGGCAAGTACTGGTCACATAGGCAACAAATTCTTGCTTTCTGTGGTTTCAGCCCAGCATGTTTTATACTTTGAGAAAATGATCCACCTAAAATTATGTCATGTGGATCTTGCTCCTACACTTCTAGAGAAACATAGCAGATCTTGAGAAGAAACTGTAAGATTAAAATGTTACAGAAAGTTTCATACAAGACAGAATAAATAGATTAGAGTCTAAAATTTCCCTGTAAGACTCCCTCTCTCGGAAGCCGTCCGTCTCGAGAGACGATGGTGTAGCTTCTTAAGAGTCTATCTGCACCGCTGAGAATGGCTGTGCAGTCCGACTCGGGAGTGACACGGTATCTGTCTCCTCCCGTGTTGAATCGACATCTTGCGATGATGCTGGAGTGTCCTCTCCAGTGAAGCTGAAGCTACAGAGCCTGGGCAGGGTGATATGGAGGGTCTGCTGTTGCCCATGCAGCAGACCCCCCCTCTCTTCGCAGCTGAAGGGTCCAAGGGAAAGACGGAGTCAATGCAGCTTGGCTTCAGGTGCGCCGCAGGAGTTGCCGGTGTTGACTACAACGTCAAACCGCCTTAGGGACTCCAGCTCCGGATTTTCTGTCGGCGTTTACTCCCTTAGCCTTTCCCCTGAAGAGGTATGCTGCAAGGCAGCGGAGGTTTTTTGGAGTCAGAGTTTTCCTTCTCTGATGTGCCCTGACTGGAAGATCGAACCAGCGACACTGAGCTCGCAGGCTGACGCTCAATCCACTGAGCCAAACCAGCCAGGACAACCTGTAAGACTATATTCCCCAGTATTATCATGGTCGTTGAAAAACATGTGAATAAAGGCAAAACCACCTGGCTTTATCTCTTAAAGAGAGAGACCTATCACAGCTTGGAGGAGATAGTTTTGGAAGATACAAATATGTATATATTTACCCATAATTATAGATTGCATATCGTCGGCAGCCGTCCGTCTCGAGAGACGATGGTGTAGCTTCTCAAGAGTCCATCTGCACCGCCGAGAATGGCTGTGCAGTCCAACTCGGGAGTGACACGGTATCTGTCTCCTCCCGTGTTGAATCGACATCTTGTGATGACGCTGGAGTGTCCTCTCCAGTGAAGCTGAAGCTACAGAGCCTGGGCAGGGTGATATGGAGGGTCTGCTGTTGCCCATGCAGCAGACCCCCCCTCTCTTCGCAGCTGAAGGATCCAAGGGAAAGACGGAGTCAATACAGCTTGGCTTCAGGTGCGCCGCAGGAGTTGCCGGTGTTGACTACAACGTCAAACCGCCTTAGGGACTCTGGCTCCGGATTTTCTGTCGGGGTTTACTCCCCTAGCCTTTCCCCTGAAGAGGTATGCCGCAAGGCAGCGGAGGTTTTTTGGAATCAGAGTTTTCCTTCTCTGAGATTGCATATAGACAACTCATTATTAGCAAATAAATTATTTAAAAGAATTTAAGAACAATCTTGAGACATTTATGTGTGTTGAATGTATGAAGAGATAATGAAGAAAAATTAAGTATGCTCAGACTAATCTCTAAAATTTGAACGAGATCTCCCAAATAGATTTTTTTCTTTACTCGTTTTTTAAATCTCTGATTTGTTAAAACCAGACATTTCTTCTTCAATCAACAGGTAAAATGAAGCCTCACTGCATGCATGATATAACAAGAAGCATGGTGTGCAGCTCTGTGGAATGGCCAGTGTAGTTGGGGGATAAAACATATCTATGAGTGAAAAATAACCTAGCACAGCCCAGCCCCTATAATTCTCTGTCATTGCAGAGAGAGAGACCCAACACTATGAGAAGAAGAGTAGTCTGAACAGTCTCTACTGATAAAAATCAAGATCTAGAGCCACATTTTGAACAGCTTTATGTATTAGTTTCTTTATCTACAACATAGAGGTGATGATGTAATACCCACTTCATAAGGTTAACATTTGATCAATGTGTGTGAAATGTGTGACATCCAGTATTAAAGCTTAATATATAATAACATCTTTATTATCACTAAACCTTTTATTTTGAATGTTTTTCATCATTCCATACTTTCTTTTAATCTGATTACCTCTTTTTAAATTACATTTTAAAAAATTTTTATTGATTGATTTTAGAGAGAGAGAAGAAAGAGAGAAAGAAGGAGAGAGAAAAAACATTGATTTGTTGTTTCACTTATTTATACATTTATTTGTTGCTGTTTGTATGTGTCTTGACTGGGGATTATACATGCAACCTTGGGGTATCAGGATGACACTCTAATCAACTGAGCTATCCAGCCAGGACTAACCTGACTAACTCTTACTCATCCCTTAAAAATCTGCTCAAACCACACCTCCCTCTGGAAGCTAGTCCTGATTTCCACAGTTGGTTTGGAGTACATTGATTACTTAAACTTTGGACTCCTCACTAGTCTCCATACTCTTTGAGAACAGAGAGCAAGATTTATTTGTGTCCCCAGGGCCTAACAGTATGCTCAACATTTAGTAGATATCAAGCAAATAGTTCTTTATTAAATAAAATGATTTTCTCAAATAGGTGAGGTGAGATTTTGTACTAAGTCTCAAAATCCAGGTAGAATCCTAATGCACAGAAAGGGGAGGGAAACCAAGTGTAACAAATGAAAACTATTGGTTTATATGCACCTTCAGAGAAGTTATAATCCCCTCATCCTGATGGTTCTCATTCTCCTGTTGGAAATTTACTTATAGGAATGCAATTTTAGTTTGGATGTTAATGTCTAGATTGTTGCTGCTTCATCATACTAAAGGGGCCTGACACAATTTCCCCTTCATAAGGTTATTATTGTCATTAAATTTAATAATAAATATTTGGAAGCATAGCAACCCAATATTAGTGCACCCAAAATTAATGCATAACACTTATATTAATCTAACACTTCTTTTCTGTCTTATGCTTTGGAATATGAGCCCCAAGAATGCAGGGGTGAATTTTTTTCCCCTACCACTATAATGTACATTTGAAGTGTCTGCTCAATAGATAGTGACTGATTGAATGAATGATTGAATATTATTTCTTAACAAAATGATTTATTTTCACTTCCCCAACATAGTTTATATGTACATGTATTTCTTCCATTGATTGATGTGCATTCTACAGTTGATGAACCTACATTACAGATACTTGCCTGCTGATACTGTCCATTCAAATTTCGTTTAGAATGTGCCCTTCTTCATTCTAAAGCCGTACTAAATTCTGTAATATAAATTATTGCCTCTCCATCTTAAATCCCATAATAATTTTCACCTCCAAATAACAAAGATTGCATGCCATGGAGTTTTTTCATCCTTATTCAGATTTTAAGTGATTCATCATTGTATCTTGAGTTTTGAGTCAACTCAATCTTGATTACATTCATAGCACAAACTTTTTCCATATTACTTCACATATAATTTTAAAATTTTAAGACTAATACTCCTGTCATATTAAACATATCTTAATAACACCTTATATAGATGTATTTGCTTGCATAATGTATTAGTAGATAGTTAGACTCAATTATTTTCCAAATATTTTTATTCGTGGGTATTTAAATAAATGTATATGCCCTTTCTCTATTTTCTGATTTTAATATTAAGAAAAAGTATTACTTTTGTGAGTTTCCTCTGTATTTATAAATGGTGCTATAATATCTAAATTTTTTTCTCATAGTATTGAAACATAATATTTCAAATATGTATTATATAAATTTTATCTGTTTGCCATTACTTAGGGTATGAATTTTATAAAGCTCTTGTAAATATTGTCAAATTATTTTTCCAACATTTTCTTCCATTTTATGTGGACTACAGCAATGAAGAGATTCAATACCAGTTCTATGTATATCTTCACCAGTACTATTCCCTAATTTTTAAAATAACCTAACAGAAGAAATAACTTCATTACTGTTTTGTTTGAGATCTTTCACTATAAATAAAGTTGACCAATTTTTAATTTAGTTACACATTTTTATTTACTTTTCACATAGTTTGTCCATAGCGTAGTAAAAATATTTTAGCAATTTTCATGAATTAAAAATAATTGCCAGAGATTTTAATAAACTAAATGTTTAAAACAATCTCTTAATAATACCAATTCTCATCATGCAGTTAGTGTTCACATAACTTAAAGCACACTGCAGTGAAAGAGTACATATTCATTCCACTTAAGAAAGAAGAGATAACAATCAAGTCATGTACCTCTAATTTTTCTGATGAAAACCAATGAATACATTGGCCATTAAAGGCTCTCTGACCATCAGCACCTGTTATCAATTACAAACCAGGGGAGGGCAACAGGAGAGGGAGTTTCTGTTCTTGACCAAACTTAGAGAAAGGGAGGTCACTTATTAGGGGAACACAAAGCTAATCACTAAACACTCTGCTCCTTTCCCTATTCCACCTTTGTTTGCTTATTTAACCAGGCAGAAGTACTTAACCACACTGAAAAAAATAGCTCCTTCTATATTGACACAAAAAATTTCATATGACCTGCAGATAATTATTGGCAGCCTTCAACCGTTTCCTCAAAACTAAGAGCAAGAACAGCTCTGCATTTCTTTCTAGAACCAAATAACCCTCCATTTGTCAAGCAGTTTCCATGAAATAGACAAAAAAAAAATCATTTATAAAATCTCTTTTTTGTTGTTGGAGAACACAATTTGAAGACATCCTAGGGCAGAGGCTCTCAATCTTGGCTGCACATTGGACTCTCTTGGGACTTTAAAAGATACTAACGGCTGTCACCCCTGCCACCACAAAGGTTCTGATGTAAATGGCCTGGAATGAGGCCTAGGCATGGGGAATTTTTAAAGACTCCCAACCAATGTTGAGAATCCCTAAACGCTCTAGGGGATGATAACGGATAGGTTTTGACTCTTGCATGATGTAGGGATTTCCATTAATAAAAGATGGATATTAACATATATTAACTTATTTCTTAAAGGAAGAGATTCATGAGGACTTTGTGTCTATTTATTTGCTTGTTTGAAAAAAAAAAATGCCCACAAAGTATTTTGAAATATAGAAAGAATTAAAATGATGCAAGTTCATCAAATATTTTTTAAGAAGTAATTTTTCACATTTAAGACTTTGCATAAATGCTGTTAAACACAATGCCTGCTAAATGTAAGTAGAACGTTGAAGCTTTTGCTAATGATCTGGCCCATAATCATTGTTTTAGAACATTTAACTGTATCTTCTTTTTCTACTTTCCCACTTTTTCAGTGCTGTGTAGATTACCTCCTTTGTATACCTCCTTATCCCTAGTGTTTGATACTATCCTATACATGGTTGTAGACTGACTGCATTTTTCCATTGTTTTCTGCCTGGACAGACTATAACCAGTAGTAGGACCACAGTGACCTCTCTTGCTGAGACCAGAAAGTGCAATAATAGAAACTCCAGAAAGGAGCTCCTTTAGTAACAGTCAAGTTGAGCTTGAAATGTAAGCTATTCCCAGTCTCAGCCAGAACAGAAGAGAAAAGGCATCAAAGGTGAATGAATTTAGGGCAGATGGAAGAAGAGTCGTGTTGTTGGTCTGCCTCTGAGTAGCCTTGCCTAGGATTTTTCTTAGCAGCTTGTCTGATTCCTTCTCTCCATTGCCATTTATCAGAGACACAAGCTTTAATTAATTCACTCTTAAATGATTTTACTAGGTTTTCATCATTCAGAAAATTAAATACTTCATTTTGTGTCTTGATTTTTCAGGAGCCACACAAGACTCACCACATTTTAGAAAAAATAAGCATGTCAGTGTTTGTGAGTAGTTCTTCAAACTGCTCTCACTTTTTGTTTGTAGTTGTTCTTGTTTTTGCATTGATGCATGGAGCCATCGAGCCACCTCTCTGTCGTGCTCTCTCCCAGACTCCGGTGGCTCAGTGTAAAACTCAGAAAGAAAAGGAAATGGAAGAGACTGCCTTTGATGACACTGTCAAGGTGTTAATATTTAAGAAATTAAATGCAAAAAAACTAAATTCCATGAAAGAAGTGAAAATGGGAATACTGTCACCAAACCATAAACATTTATGCTATAGTGGATCAGCCAGCTAAGGGTTAACTTTAGAGTCTAGCTCTAAACTAAGTGTTCCAATTTCAACCTTTGCACTGACTGAATCAATTAACTTTCTGCCTAATTAACTTGACTTTCAGATGGCACTACACGCAAAGCATCCCATATGGACAGTGGGCCTATTTCCTCATAAAGAAGGAGATATAAAACTGATTATCTACATACTGATAACTCAGAAGTTAAAGAGAAAAACATTTATTTGAATAAAAATGCCATATTAATACAAATGTTGTTGGAATAAAATTATGGTTTTAGGCATAAGTACAATGACTACATAAAAATCCAGGTGAAAAATTAAAACATTATCTTCCCCAACTGAGAAATGAACACACATTGATTTTTCACTCCATTGTCATGTTTGGGGCTTCTGCTGTGGGACCGCCTTCAAAGTGGGCTTATGTTTGTAAACCTCCTTGCAGCCTTCAGCTGCAAAACCAATTTAGATAAAATTCAAAGCAAAGAATTCCGTATCAAATGCTTTTTGGTAAGACTGCATATTTAATCTATTTATTGTTATTCACACACCTTTTGCCCAATACTTTTAAAGAGTACTAAAAATGATACAAAACCCAAGAAGGTAACAGTAATAAAGTAGAAGCAACAGAAAAAAGGAAACGAATGATGGGGCCAAAAGAATGGAACCAGAAAAAGCCTAAAACCATGTATAAGTACAGCACCTGTGTGCTCTCTTACACCTGTGTGTTACCGAGTGGAAGGGGATTCTTCCACGTGGAGCTTTGGTGTAAAATTCAACAACTAGTGTTGAGGAAAACAGGTATTTATTTACACTATTCCAACCTGGGGAGAGCAGTGAGCACTTCAGCTGAGAACCCTGTTCTTCCCTTGCTCCCCAAAAGGCTAGAAGCCAAAAACATGCCCAGAAGTTCCCCATCCCTTATCTGTCCGCTGTCTCCTTCAGGATCTGGGGTACGATGTCATCAGCTTCCATATAACAGTCCAGGAAAACATGTGCTGTGTTGCACTGGGTCATGCATGGTTCTCTCCTGCCCTTCCCTTTCAAAGCCACATGGACCTCTCTCTGCCCTCTCAAAGCTGTGTGGATCTCTCCTTCTAAAACCACATGGTGCTCTCTCTTCAAATGGCTGCCATCTTATTTTTAAATCCCTGACCATGGCCTGTGACAGTGGGCAAGGTAACCTGTTCTGGCCATTGGAAGAACCTTGCATAGGCCCCAGGCCCCTTATGCTCTTTCCTCAGCATTTTATGGTCAAAACCCCTCCCATCTCCTTGGGACCTTGGAAGAACCAAAGCCATTTGCATAACTAAGACACTAGCTACCTGTTATAGATATGCAAAGGCATATTGAAAGCTGCACTCTTCCCCCCAAACCATAGACTCTGGGGATTTGGGGTGTCCTGCTGTGTAATACATGGGCCCCAAATGTGGCTTTAAGCCTTCTAGTCATCTGGGTGTACAGACTTTCCAAGATAAAAACAAATTAATCTCTCACAAGAATACTAACTCTACCTAGTATTAAGACCTGAAAAAGAAACTGAAAAAGAAGCTACCTGATAGAATTTTTAAATTCCTCAAAAATATCTCAATACAAAGTTTCACAGGACTTTTCCTTAAATTACTCTGGATAAGGTGCCTAGTTTAACTTGAATGTCAGATAAGCAAGTGAGACAGACTCCCACTAAACAATTATTTATTATTTGTCTGTAATTCAAATTTCATGGGGCACTCTGTGTATTTATGTGTGAAATCTGGCAATGCTGGGTAAAGGACTCATACAGAAATGCAAATCATTGTTTTTGTGCATGCAAGACCTGCTGAAAACATATCATTGTAATGATTCAGTTATATTAAATATCAAGGAAAAACATTCATCCAAACTCAAATATTAAAACATTTGATGGGAAAGTCCTTTTGTGGGTAGTTGAGGACTAGAGGAGGTTTTATTTTAAAATTCATGTAAATAAAATCAATATACATTCATATATCATAACCATTCTATGAAATATCTATACCCAAACATTCAAGTGACCGACATACCAGGCAGTTATTGCCACAAAAATGTGGTGTAAACATTACCTCAAAACTTACTGACTTGCAACCAAGGGTGCTGGCCAGGTAGAGTCAGTGCCCTAGGCTTGGTTTAGCTGAGGTGTCTTGGCTAGAGTAGCTCTATTCTCTGGGTCTCTCATATTCTGGAGCCAGCGGATTAGCACAGCCATTCTCTTTTCATGGCAATGGCCGGGGCACCAAAGGACCAGCAGAAACATGCAAAAAAAAAAAACAAAAAAAACATAATGTTACTTTCAAATCAATCTGTTGACCAAAGTATGTCTCAATATGGAAAGCAGAGTTAAGAGGTGGGAAATATGCTTGCCCACAGTTATAGATCTTTGCAAAATTAATTGACAAATGGCATAGATACAGGGAGTCGTGAAGAGTGGGACTTAAGAAAATCTAGCATGAACATGCAAAAGTTATTAAGTTTGCACATTCACTTTTAAAGAATTTTTGATAAAATGACATTATAAATAACATAAAATATTTTATCCTCATTTACTGTGTCGTTGAGGGCTTGATTTCTCTCCTTTAATCCCATTTATTTCCATTTTGTCTTCAGTGAATCCTAAAACACTTCACTCCTATGAATTCATGAATTTACTTAATAATTATTTAAAATACTTTCTATATGTTAAGTACTTGTACTAGGTTCTAGAAGCACAGCAGTATACAAGAAAGGCTGAGTTTCTGAGATTCAGAAGAGGATACAGACAATTAAATAGAATGTTTCAATTTAGTAGAATGCTAGAAGAGCCTATTGGAAGGGGAGTTTACCCAAGACTCAGGGTGTGAAGAAAGGTTTTACGAAGAAAATGACATCTAATCTAGTCTAATGAATAAATATGAGTTAAAAAGGCAAAAGTGGAGAAGAGTGCATTAGCATGTGTAAGGGTTGATGAAGGGCATGGTGACTTAGAAGTCAAAGTGGCTAGATGGAGCATAAAGTTTTTTTAAAAGATTTTGTTTATTTATTTTAGAGAGAGAAGGGAGGGAGAAAGAAGGAGAGAAACTTTGGTGCCTGCAACCCAGGCATGTGCCCTGATGGATAATCAAACTGGCGACATTTTGATTTTCAGCCCAGTGCTCAATCCACTGAGCCACACCAGCCAGAACGTTGTTTTTGTTTGTTTGTTTGTTTTTAAATTTTCCAACAGTTCTCTTTCTTAAAAAAAATATTCTATTGTTTATGTTATTAGAATGGTCCCAATTTCCCTCCTTTGCCCCCTTCACACAACGACCCCTCCTTTCACTCAGTCAATCCCCACATTGGTGTCCATAACCATGGGTAATGCATATATGATTTTTGACTAATCCATTCACCTTCTTTCAACCAATCCTCCCTCCCTTCTCCCTTTACCCCTCATAGCTGTTAGTCTGTTCCATGTTTCTAATGCCTCTGATGCTATTTTGTTGATTAATTTTTTTCATTAGATTCCACTTTAAGTGAGATCATACAGTATTCATCTTTCACTGACTGGCCTATTTCACTGAGCATAATAGTCTCCAGTTTCATCCAGGCGGTCAAAAAATGGTAAGAATTCTTTCGTTTTTACTGCTGTGTAGTATTTCATTGTGTAAATGTACCACAGTTTTTCAAAGCCCTCAAGTACTTAGGCTGTTGCTAAATCTTGACTATTGTAAATAATGCTGCTATGAACATAAGGTTGCATGTATTCTTTCAAATTGGTGTTTTGGGATTCTTAGGATATATTCCCAGAAGTGGAACCACTGTGTCAAAAGGCAGTTCTATT
The DNA here is from genome assembly GCF_987537825.1 of Furipterus horrens. Classification (NCBI taxonomy): domain Eukaryota; kingdom Metazoa; phylum Chordata; class Mammalia; order Chiroptera; family Furipteridae; genus Furipterus; species Furipterus horrens. The sequence goes on along the minus strand of NW_028327176.1, from coordinate 80,603,976 downwards.
ATTAATTTTTTGAGGAAACTCTATATTGTTTTCCACAGTGGCTGCACCAGTAGTATTCCCACCAATAGTGCACTAGGTTTCCATTTTCTCTATTTCCTTGCCAGTACTTCTTGTTTGTTGATTTATTTATGATAGCCATTTTGGCAGGTGTAAGGTGATATCTCATTGTAGTTCTAATTTGCATCTCTCTGATGGTGATGTTGAGCATTTTTAATATGTCTATGAGCCATCTGTATGTCCTCCTCAGAGAAGTGTCTATTCAGGTTCTTTGCCCATTTTTTAATTGGATTGTTTATCTTTCTGGTGTTGAGTCATGTAAGTTCTTTATATATTTTTAGAGGTTAAACCCTTGTCCAGAGTATCATTGGCAAATATGGAGCATAAGATTTTAGTGGAAAAATCATGGTCACAGAATGGAGATAGATTACAGAAGTGGAGATAGAGGAGACAAGGGAGTCTGTTGTGACATGGAAGCAAGAGGTGATGGTAGAACCAACAGTGGGAGATTCAACAGAGATGGAGAGATGTGAATGGGTTCCAGTGATATTTCGAAATCACGATGAGAAGTATTGGAGTTAGGTTTTATGTAGGATGCAAGGGAGAGTAAGAAATAAATATAATCCCAAAGTTTCTTGATCAATCAAATATATGGTCTTGCATTTAATGAAATAAGGATTAAAGGAAAGGACCGCAGTAGACTGATGGGAGGAATAGCTAAATTTTATTTAAAAAATAGTTAATTAGCTGTGTTAAAAGATAAACTAAGGCACACTAAATATTTTAAGAGTTTGAGAAAAAAAGTGCAAATCAAACAGCACCCAGGGTAGCAGATAGAAAGACACTCAGAAGAGGTTTACAAAATGAAATATTGTTATAAGCAGAAGGCAGCAGGAACAAGAAAGTTATACTGGGCAAATAAGTAGATTGGTTAGGGCAAGGCTGCTTTCCTAGTGGACAACAGGGCATCTTTCAGGCAAATTTCTTAACTGATGCTGGTCAGGTAATTCCTAATTGAATGATTTAAGGTCCCATTTCTGGGAGAGATGAAAGAAATTAAGTCTCAATTTGGTGATATGAGCCTACAATAAGCAACTCCATTTTGGGCCTTTTGTCTTGTTTTGTTAAAACATATGAGGGATTATCTTGTAGTTAGAAGTAAATGTGAATCTGAAATTTAGTAGATAATTTAGGGCTGGTGGAAGATTTACATATCACAGGTATTTTCAAATCTGAACACCAAGGAAGAGAGTGAAAATTCTCCTGAAGAACACAAGAAGAGGACAGAATAATGAAGAGTGTGGACCAACAGGTGAGGGGATCTTGCCAGGAAAACTATGAATGTGCAGCCAAAGTCCTGGGAGGAAGGCAATGGAAGAAGTGTGGGTGGCAGCTTGGAGGAGGAGAGACTGCATACGAAAGAGCAAGAGAATAAGCAGTATAGTGCTGTGCTTTACAAAACCAAGAGTGCTGTATTTGAAACTGAGATAGAAAAAAATTTAGACAGCAATTGGGGCCCCTTCAGGAGAAAACGAGAAAAAGTCCATATGGAGGCAAATAAGCGGTTAATCGAATGTATGTGAGGGAGACCTCATTGAGGGTGTCTCTTCTTTTTTTATTTTAAAAGAGGGCAGAGTGGTGTGGAGAGGAGGTGAAGTATTATGCTTGAGGAAAGTAGAGAAGGTTTGAAAAAAGCCAACATAATTGGAAGAGAAAAACTAAGAAAACCTCACTGTTGTTCCTGTAGCACTAGGGGCCCATTGGTGGTGGGATACAGTGAATTAATCATCTTTCAAATCTTAATGGCTGTGCTGTTTTGCATCTGTGTTTAGGTGCATGTACAGAGAAAGCAAGACATATGTCTTGATCCAGGTAAATCTTTGGCCAAGTGTAGTGCCTTCCAGAAGGACAGTGGAGAAAGAGTTTGAGGATATTGAATTTATTTTGCTCGAAAACCAACTCCTTACCTGTAATTGAAAGATTGTCCTAGAATAAATGGGAAAAAAATTCAAGTTTTAGTTATTTTGGAGGTTCTTCAAAATAATGAATTCTTTACTCAATAGTAAATAAATACAAATTGGTTTTCCTTAATAATATATGCTTAATTGCTCAATCTCTTATTGAAACTCTTATGTTTGTTTTGAGGGGACTTCAACAGAGATGATGAATATATTTGTTTTCCCTGTTCTTTATGTCTAAATACCTAGGTACATATCCTATATGGATAGTGAGTTGCTAATTTAGCATGATACTTTCAAAATTTTTGAAATATGTATAGATCAACATTTTATATGTGATGCCTATAATTAGGAAACACCTTTAAATAGTCATTATTTCAAGTCCAGCCATTTGGATCAAGGTACAAACATGCCTGATGAAGTAGTTTCCCATTTCCCAGAGTGGAAACACATCTCAAGGATAGAAACATGCTAAGATGTTGTGGAAAACATAAGGGTGCCATTAAATTCATAAATGTTGATCAAGCATCTTGTGACCAACAGGTAGTGGACTGTTTAAATAGGAGCATTTTGGTTATAAAAGGTGGAACCAAGGTACTAGTAGAAGAATGTAGGTGTACTTACAGATGCAATTAGATAATCTAATAAAACATTTATAAAAGCAGGCTGTTGTCTTCTTGTTACAGCCTAATAGAGGAACTGGTTCTACAGCTTTCTTTGATGTCTGTGAATTAAACAACAGTTCTTAAGAACAGGTTTATGAGAACTGGTTCTTAAATAGTAAGAACTGGATTGCACTGTAGGCATGTTTTTCAAAAGTAACCTAACTCTTACCTTGAAATGAATATACACAAGGTGAATGAGTCAAAATATTTCATGTTTTGGTTGCCTTCATACTCAGTTTAACTATGACTCAGGCAGTGAGACCCATGAGTTGTTAAAAGTAATTTAATATAAGCCAAATAATTTGTTCATGTGAACACAGCTTAATCACTATTTTTAGGTTAATAGATGTACCTTTTTTTCCCTTGTAGTCTTATTTCCAGGTTTTTCTTGTCATTGTTACAGGTATAAATCCTATGATATTTCCTCTCTAGGACCATAATAAAGGATATTAATTATGTAAAATACTTGAGAATAATCAGAGAGCACATTTCGAGCAGCTAAAAATACAATAAAACCCTGGAGCACATTAGACTTGTATTGGATTATAAAGAAAAGAAAGCATGCTTCATTATCTAGATGTAGAAAATTTATGGGGATGGAAGTAAGTAGATAGATATGTAGGTAGATAGATAGATAGATAGATAAATAGATAAATAGATGGTAGAGTGAGCTAGATATCAATATATTACGAGATGGAGTAATTTAATTCTCTATACATGGCTTCAAACTGAGTTTTGTGTGTATGTTTGTATGTGCTTGTGTATGTTTATGTGTGTTTACGTAAAAGTAAAAAGAGGGGGTAAGAGAGGAAGAGAAAAGGGGAGAAAGAAGAGAAGAAAGACATAGACATAACATGAAAAAAAAAATACTATGAAAAGCACCTGGCATAGTCCAGGCTCACTCACCCTTACAGAAAATTTTAGTTTTCTGATCTTCTTTTGCAAAAATATAAAGGGGAAGGCAAAGACATAAACATACATGATCGATGAAAAAAATAAGCAAATTTAAGAATGCGTAATATGTATTTAAATACAAATCATAATATGGGCCTTATGTAACCGTAGAGAGTCATATAATAATGGGAGAGTGACTAACTTTATTGGAGTTATATTAGAAGTCAGGTCTCCATCAGAAAAATTAAGTGGAAAAATAAGTGAAATATAAAGTTATTTTAGTAAAAACTATAATAATTGGCATAGCTCTTTTTCTTTTAATTTATTAATCTAGATAATTAAAACTTTTCTACTTGTCATTAGAGAGGTAACCAAAGTTAGACAAATAGTGATGATGTCATAAGTGAGTAGAGATCAGGGAAAAAACTGGGTTGGCATTTCTTTTCTAATTTTGTTTTCTTCTTATCAACAGCTATGGAGATTCCTATCACAGCTGACCTTGGCCCCAGGCTTTACCACGTGAAAACTGTTATGCTTCATCTCTCTGCAGCTGTTTGCCTGAAGAGGGGCAGACAAGCTTGTGTGAGTCTGGAAAGTAGGACATGGAAGGCAGCAGGTGCTGGGGTCAGCAGAGGCCCTGCCTGCTTCTCCCTGCCTGCTTCTCCCTGCTGAGTCTCTCTCTCTCTCTCTCTCTCTCTCTCTCTCTCTCTCTCTCTCTCTCTCTCTCTCTCTCTCAAAATAAAATCTCTTGCATGTAGTTTCATGGAAAATCAACAAGAACTTTTCACATTTTTTTCTTTTTGTAGACCAGGAGAATAGATCAGGCTATTCCTACATTCCTTGGGATCAGAAAATTTTTTGAGTTTCTCTTTTGTCCTGAGCTAACCATTTTCTCCCAAATCTCATTTGCCTTGAAAAAGATATATTTCATAATGACAATCCAGTAGTGTGGAATCTCATTATGCCTGAACAACATCTGTGATTATGTTTTATTCATAAGTATCTTTATTTACACCACATAGTTATTGAATTCTCAGTCAATCCCAGATACTGGAACTGTTTAAGATACCGTAACCTGTTTAAACCATCAAGCTACCAGGGTTAAATGGGAAGATACTGATCTATGAGTCAGGAGGTCAGAATTATTTACCTGGATATGGCACTGATCTTTGAGCAAGTTTGTGCATTTTTTAGAACCTCATTTTCTTGTAAATGTAATTTTTGGAATAAAAAAAGACTATGCACATGCATGTGTATGTGTATGTGTGTATGTATGTTTTTGTGTAATTTCTCCCCATAAGAGGAAGAACTAGCTTTTCTTTTCCAATCTCTTCCTTTTCCAGCCAGACACCCAAAAAGAGGTGGAAAGAGAGGTGTGGAAGGTGCTATCCCTAGAACTGGCATATGGACATTTCACTTTCTTTATTTCTTCTACTAATTAGTCTTGTGGGGATAGTCACAGCCCATGAAAAGTATTACTAATATGGCATCTGAGTCCTTTCAGTTTCAGTGATTTGTTTGGCTCCAGTGATTAGGTTATAAGCCTGAATCCTTGGGTTCATACCCGTGATGAACTACTAAACAGGAACATGTGAGAAAACAGTGTCTCAGGCCCACTTTCCAGAGGAGTTCCCTTTGATGGTTATAGAGTGTAAACTCCTAATAAATTGTTCTTGGAAGTCTTTTCTGCTAACTGTTAACTTCAAGGACTATATAGCATTCCTGGATAATTGAACCATTAACTCCTTAACTTTGTAACTGTGTCCAAGTTTTCAAGTAGTCCAAAAAGAATCTGCATAGGCATGAATTTACTCTAGAATTCAAACCTGAATAGCCCTGAATTTAAACCTAAACAGACATGAAATTAAGTCCAGTAGAAATAAGATTAATGTTATTTATGTATCCAGTAGGATTTGCCATTCTCATTGTCTAATGTATGTATAAATTCAAAGAAAAATTGTGGATTGAGTACATAGTATAGACTGGTGTTTTGGCCAATTACTCTCTTCCCTCATTAGCTTTATTAATTTATCTTTTCCTTTTTTATTGAATTTATTTGGGTGACACTTGTTAACAAAATTGTACTGGGTTTGGGTGCAAAATTCTATAACACATCATATCTACACTGTATTGTGTGTTCACCACCCCAAGTCAAGTCTCTGTTCATCACTGTATATACCTTCCTCAACCCCAGCAATCACCACACTGTTGTCCATGAGGTTTTTTTCTTTTTTGCTCAATCCCTCCACTCTCCCACTCCCAACAGCTTTCAGCCTACTCTCTATCTATATAGAATCTGTCTCTATTTTATTGTTAGTTAATTTTTCTCATTAGATTCCACATGTAAGTGAAATCTTATGGTATTTGTCTTTCTCTGACTGGCTTATTTAATTTAACATAATGCTCTCCAAGTCCATCTATGTGGTCACAAAAAGTAACGTTTTCTTCTTTCTTTATGGCTGAGAAGTATTCCATTGTGTAAATGTACCACAGTTTTTTCATTCACCATCTACTGATGGGCACTTGGGCTGCTTCCAAACCTTGGCTATTGTAAATAATGCTGCAATGAACATATGAATGCATATATTCTTTCAAATCAGTGTTTTGAGTTTCTTTAGATATATTGCCAGAAGTTGAATTGCTGGGTCATAAGGAAGTTTCATTTTGAATTTTTTACTATTTTCTACAGTGACTGTACCAGTCTGCATTCCCACCGACAGTGCACAAGGATTCTCTTTTCTATATATTCTCAACAGAACTAGTTGTTTATTGATTTATTAATGGTAACCATTTTGGTAGGTGGGAACTGATATCATTATGGTTTTAATTTGCATTTTTCTGATGATTATTGACATTGAGGGTCTTTTCATATGTCTATCAGCTGTTTGTATGTCCTCTCTGGAGAATTGTCTATTCAGGTACCTTGCCAATTTCTTAACTAGATTGTTTGCTTTTTTGGTATTGAGTCTTGTAAGCTATTTATAAATTTTGGATATTAACACCTTATCAGATATAATGGCAAATGTGTTCTCTCATTCAGTGAACTGTCTTTTCATTTTGTTGATGATTTTCTTTACTGTGCAAATATTTTTTTTGATGTACTTCCATTTATCTATTTTTTCTTTTGTTTCCCTTGCCTGAGGAGATATTCCAGAGAAAATATTGCTACAAGAAATGTTTGAGATTTTACTGCCTATGTGCTTATCTAGGACTTTTATGGTTTAGAGTCTAACATTTAATTCTTTAATTTTTTTAGTTTATTTTTGTGTATAGTATAATAATAAGGTGGTCTGGTTTCCTTGTTTTGCATGTATCTGTCCAATTTTCTCAACACCATTTATTGAATAGACTTGTCATTACCCCATTGTAAATTCTTGCCTCCTTTGTCAAATATTCTTTTTAAGTATATTTTATTGATCATAATGTTACAATAGTTCCAATTTTTTCCCCTTTGCTCCCCTCCGCCCAGTACCCCCCCTCCCCAACAATCCCCTCTCCAAGTCCATGCCCATGGGTCGTACATACAAGCTCTCCCGCCTCACCCTTTCATATATTCTTCTTCTTTTTTAAAAATAATTAATTAATTAGTTAAATATTTTAACAATAAAAAATAACAATACCTCCCTCTCAGACTTAAGACCCTTTACAATTTTATAAAGGACAATGGACGAAGGTCTCGAGCTCCTCTAGCTGCTTCAAGCTGGACATGGTCATCGTCCTACCTACCCATGGGTCAAGAAATCCCTAATAAGAGTAGGGGTGTGGAGGGGAGGGTGGCCTTCCCACAAGGGGAAGGATCGTGCAGACTCCAGGTTGGTTGGCTGTCTCTGGACAATGGCATGCTTGGTTTAACAGGCTGGCATCCTTGTTGTATTCTGGGGGCAACAGGGTTAAAGGACATCATTCAATCCGTAACCACTAGATGACAAAAGACAGGTATTAATTTTTCAATGTCCCACATTAGGGAAAAGAAGGGCTTCTTTGGAGGAAGGTATGCCAGGTACATTTCACCTGTCCAAAACTCTTTTGCCCATTATACTTAGTTTGGACTGAGGGAAATATTTTAGGTTTCCCCCCTCTCAGGCCTCTAGGCTCTTTCTGTCCAAGCCATTAGGATAGAAAAGAGAAACCAGTTTTAAAGTGAAGCCCACAGACCACCCCGTTCTTCACCAACCCAGCCACTTAGTTCAGCCAAACCAATTGAGTCTCAGGAGGCAGCGATGCAGACAGGATTAAGTGAGGCCTATACGTACAGACAATCACTCAGGTAATGAGATCGTAGGCTTATGCCTTTTGAAAACAGAAAACACATGTTAATTTATGTAACATAACCCAGATACAAGTCTCTAAATCTGTAGGACTGTCTTATCAAAAAGACATCCAGTTGCATGGCATTTGACATTTTTCTTGCCTGTAAATTAAACATCTTTGATAATGCCACAGACATAGTTTAACTTTCAAATGAAAACAAATTTTAAATGAAAAGAAACTTTAAATACGGTTAGCTGCACTACTTTATAGTCTACCACTGGGCATTGTGATCTTCCTTGAATCGTGATTTTTCTCCCTAAGATTACCCTCCTTGTCATTAAAGGGACTGCATTAAGTTCATTTTTAATTTATCCTGTTCATTTGCATAAACACAGCAAGAGCAGCAAATGATCACTTATGATCTTTAGTTCTGCTTTGCTGGAACTTACGCAAGGAACATTTAGGGTGACCTTCAGTCTCCCCTTCAAGGCACAGAAGCAGATCCACATACCTGGCATTCAGCCTTGCCTGTAAACACCTGTCTTTTCCAGGTCCTCCTGGTTTTCCATTGTGCCTTAAGGTCCCTTCTAGCCATCTTTCAGGAAAACAACCTTCATTCCTTGCCTGGAAAGATTGCTATGGACCGCTCATCCATCCAAGGTACCAAGCCTTTTATCTTGTGTACTTTTATTATCTTTGAAAGTCAGTCCCAGTTGCTCAGGGCTTTTTGGTAACAACCAAAGCCCAAGCATATCTCCTTTAGGCATGGCATTCCATTCAAAGTCTTAGTTAAAAAAGAAAAAAAAAATCCTCTATTAACAACTGGTCTTATTAGTTTTATGCAAAGAAACTTAGGTCATTACTTACTTCTTTAGAATGCCAAATTCTGGAGGGATCAGATAGGGAGAAAATATATACAGTGTGAAGGAAAATCCTTGTCCTTCTAATATTCACTGAACTTGCATTTCTATTTTTTATATTTTTATTTTCCCCCCCACTAAAAAATTCTGTTTGTTTGTTTTTCCATTATAGTTGTCTCACTTTTTCCCCCCTCTTGCTTCCCTGCACCCTGCCCCCCCCTTCTTCCACATTCAGTCTCCACCCAGTTGTTCATGTCCATGGGTCATTTATACATGTTCTTTGACTAGACCCTTCCCCTTCTTACCACTTCTCTCCCTCCCATCTCCCCCTTTGTTACTGTTAGTTTATTCCTTGTTTACATACCTCTGGTTCAATTTTGCTCATTTGTTTGTGTTGTTCATTAGTTTCCTGTAACAGGGGATAGCATAAAGTAATTTTCTTTTGTTGCCTGGCTTATTTCGCTAAGCATAATTCTCTCTAGTTCCAATCATGTTGTTGCAAATGGTAGAAGTTCCTTCTTTCTTTCAGTACTTATTCGTTGTCATTTCCCCCCTTTGTACTCGTGTTCCTCTCTGTCTCTCTCTGTTTCTTCATTTTCTTAAAGCAGACCCTTTAGTATCTCTTGCAATACTGGTTTGGTGGAGATGTATTCTTTTAGCCTTCTTTTGTCTTGGAAACTCCTTATTTCACCTTCCATTTTGAATGAGAGCCTTGCTGGGTGGAATATTCTTGGTTGTAGGTCTTTGTTTTTCATTGTTTGGAATATTTTTTGCCATTCCCTTCTGGCTTGTAGTGTTTCTGCTGAGAAATCTGATGATAGCCTTATTGGAGCTCCCTTGTATGTTATTAGCTTTTTCTCTCTTGCTGCTTTTAGGATTCTCTCTTTGTCTTTGAATGTTGGCATTTTAATTATGATGTGTCTTGAAGTGTGCCTGTTGGGGTTCATCTTCATTGGGACCCTCTGTGCTTCCTGGACTTGCATGATTCTTTCTCTCTTCATGTTAGGGAAGTTTTCTGTCATTAGTTTTTCAAAGAGGTTTTCTATCCCTTGCTCTTCTTCTTCTCCTTCTGGAATTCCTATGATACGGATATTATTACATTTCATGTTGTCTTGCAGCTGTCTTAGATCCTCTTCAGTCTTGTTCAGTCTTTTTTCATTTTGTTGCTCTGTCTGGGAGTTTTTGTCTACATTGTCCTCCAGCTCGCTGATCCGATCTTCTGCTTCCTCTAGCCTGTTTTTAATTCCTTCTACTGTGTCTTTAATTCAGAGATCATATTCTTCATTTCCTCCTGGCTCTTATTGATAGCTTCCATGTCCTTTTTGATGCTGGTATAATTCTCAGTAAGTTCCTTATAGTTCTTCTGGAGTTCACTGTAGCTTTTCTGGAGTTCTTTGTAGTTTCCGCTGAGCTCATTGAGCTTCTCCATAATCCATGCTTTCAATTCCATATCTGATAGTCGGCTCCCCTCTATTTCATTTAGCACTTTTTCTGAGGACTCTACCTTTCCTTTCGATGGGGGGTTGTTTCTCTGTCTCCCCATTTTTGTGACTCCTATTGTTTGTTGGTGCTTCTTAGAATGATCTGCACTTCCTGGGTTTGCCCCTGGTGGCATCAAATCCTGTACCAGTCTGGGCCTAGGCAGCCTGTTGGAGACTTCCAGGGATCTACTGCCTTTGTCTGGCTTCTTTAGTTGTTAATCTATTCAATCTGTGATTAGCTGTCAGGCTTAAGGACCATGGGTGTGGCAGCTTAATTCCTGTAGGCAGGGCCTTTGCTTCCCCTCAGGCTGATGCCGCTTGGAGGGGAATGGTCTGCCTGCAGTGTGGGGATGAGTCAGCACTGGGACCTGGTCGGCTACCTCCCCAGTTCTCCCCTCAAAGCCACTGCACCAAACTCTCCCCAAACGTCTCTAGTCCTCTCTGCCTTCCCTCTGCTCAAGCCCAGGGTAAGTGAAGGCCAAAATACTTTTGTATGTGATCTGCTTAAGAGCTCTTTTTCTCCAGCTGTTTCTCTCCGGCTAGCAAGAAACCCTGTGGCTTTTTGCTTTTCAGAGCTGGATACTATTTTACTTTCCACTCTGTTGCTGTAGGCTGGGAAGCTCAACTGGGGGTTTAGACCATGCCCTTCTCAGGGGGAATCCCCGGCTGCTGAGCTGTTTCTCAGTCCCTTCAGCTGCCACCCGTGTGAGCCCAGCCAGCCCTTCCACGTCTCCGCACTCCCTACCGGTCACGTTGTGATGTAGCGGCCTTTTCTGTCTCTCCGTGGTTATAAGACTTCTCTCCAGCTGGTGTTCGGTTCGTTATTCCAGATGATTTCTCCAAAATTACATTGTAAATCCAGACTAGTTCTAGGAGAAAGTTAGTGTAGCTTCCACTTACTCCTCCGCCATCTTGTTTCTCCTCCTTTGTCAAATATTAATTGACCATAAAATCAAGCGTTTATTTCTGGGCTCTCTATTTGGTTTCACTGATCTATATGTCTGTTTTTATGACAGTACCATGCTGTTTTGATTACTATATCCTTGTAGTATAGTTTGATATCACATAGTGTGATTCCTTCAACTTTATTATTTTTCTTCATAATCACTGTTGCTATTCAAGGTCTTCTGTGGCTCCATATAAATTTTTAAAATATTTGTTCTAGTTCTGTGAAATATGTTATTGGTATACAGAGAGGAATTACACTGACTCTCTAGATTGATATGGGTAGTATGGACATTTTAAAGATTTTAATTCCTCCTATATGTAAACACAGTATATGTTTTCACTTATTTGAGTTTTCTTCAATTTCTTTCCTCAGTATCTTAAAATTTTTTAAATTCAAGTCTTTTACCCCCCCCCCCCCCGAGTAAGTTTATTCCCAGGCATTTTATCCTTTTGAAACAATTGTGAGTGGAATTGTTCTTAATTTCCTTTTCCGATATTCATTATTGGTGTATAAAAATGCAACTGATTTCAGGATATTTATTTTGTATCCTGCTATTTACAGAATTCATTTATTAGTCCTAGTAGTTTTTTGTTGGAATCATTAGGGTCTGTACATACAGGATATTGTAATTTGCAAATAATGAGAGTTTTACTTCTTTCTAATTTGGATGCCTTTTATTTCTTCTTGTCTGATCGCTGTGGCTAAGACTTCCAGTACTCTGTTGAATAAGACTGGTGTAAATGGACACCCCTATCTTGTTCTTGATCTTAAGGGAAACACTTGTAGATTTTACCTATTGAGTATGATGTTGGCTGTGGATTTGTCACATATGGCCCTTATTACGTTGAAGTATATTCCCTCTATTTCCACTTTGCTGAGAGTTTTTAATCATAAATCAGTGCTGGAACTTATCAAATGCTTGTTCTGCCTCGATTGATAAGACCCTGTGATTTTTATCCTTCATTTTTGTTTATGTGGTGTATCGTGTTTATTTATTTGCATATGTTGTACCAACCTTGCATCCCTGGGATAAATCCCACTTGATCACGTTGTAAGATTTTTTAATGCATTACTGGATCTGGTTTGCTAATATTTTGTTGAGGATTTTTAGCATAAATGCTCCTCAGGGATATTGGCTTATAATTTTCTTTATTTGTAAATCTTTGTCTGGTTTTGGAATTAGGATAATGCTAGCCTCTTAAAATGAGCTTGGGAGTTTTCTCTTAAATTGTTTGGAATACTTTGAGAAGGATAGGTGTTATTTTGTTGAGTGTTTGGTAAAATTCACTTGTGAAGTTGTCCAGGTGAATTTTTGTTTGGAGTTTTCTGATTATTGCTTCAAGTCACTAGTTGTAATCAGTATATTCAGATTCTCTGATTCTTCCTGATTAAGTTTTGGAAGATTTTATGTTTTTATAAATTTATCCATTTTGTCCAGATTGTCTAATTTGTTGACATATAGTTGTTTGTAATATTTTCTTAGAACCTTTGTATTTCTTTGGTGTCATTTTTTACTTTTCCTCTTTCATTTCTGATTTTATTCATTTGGGTTATCTCTCTTCTTTTTTGGGTGATTCTGGTTAAGGATTTTTAATCTTGTTTATCTTTTCAAAGAATGAGCTTTTGGACTCATTAATCTTTTGTATCTTTTTTTATACTTTATTTCATTTATTTGTTCTGATTATTTTTGTTTCCTTTTACTCACTTTTAGGTTTTGCACGCTGTTCATTTTTCTAGTTCCTTTAAATGTAAATTTAGATTATTTATTTGAGTTTGTTCCTGTTTTGGGGTAGGCCTGTAATGCTCTGAATTTCCCTTTTAGTACCACTTTTGCCATGTTCCATACATTTTGGGTTGTTCTAATTTTTATTTGTTTTAATGTACATTTTGACTTTTTTCTTGATCTCATTGATAATCCATTCATTATTTAGTAACATGCTATTTAGACTGCAAATATTTTTGTGTTTTTTTTTCTTGTGATTGATTTCTAGTTTCATACCATTATGGTTAGAGAAGATGCTTGATATGATTTTATTCTTAAATGTATTTAGACTTGTTTTGTGTCCTAACATGTGGTCTATTTTAGAAAATGTTCTATGTTCACTTGAAAACAATGTCTATTCTGCTGCTTTGGGGTGAGATGCTCTGAAGATATCATTAAATCCACCTCATCTAGTTTGTCACTTACAATTGTTGCCTTATTTATTTTCTGTTTGAAAATCTATCCATTGACATTAATAGTGTGTTAAATCCCCTTACTATGACTGAATTATTCTCAATTTCTTCCTTATTATCTATCATGATTTGCTTTACATATGTATGTGCTCCTATGTTGAATACATAAATGTTTACAAGGATTATATCCTTTTGTTGGGTTGCTCCCTTTATCATTATATAATGTCCTTATTTGTCTCTTGTTATGGCTTTTGTTTTAACGTTTATTCTGTCAGATATCAATATTGTTACCCTAGTATTTTTTTAAATATCCATTTGCATGAAATATTGTTCTCCAGCCCTTTACTTTTCATCTGTGTGTATCTTTTGTTCTGAAGTAGGTCTTTTGTAGACAGCATATATATATATATATATATATACACATACACACACATATATATGTATATATATATACACATATATGTATATATATATGTCTTATTTTCTTATTCATTCAGCTAGCCTATGTCTTTCAATTTGAGCATTTAAGCCAATTACATTAAAAGTGATTTTAATATATAGGTATTTTATTTTCATCTTATTCTTTTAACTATGTTTCTCATCTTCCTGTTGTTCTTCTTTTCCTGCCTCCTCTTCCTCCTCCTCCTTCTATTCTTCTTCTCTTCCTCCTTCTCTTCCTCCTCCTCCTCCTCCCTCCTCCTCTTCTTCTTCTTCTTCTTCTTCTTCTTCTTCTTCTTCTTCTTCTTCTTCTTCTTCTTCTTCTTCTTCTTCTTTCTTCTTCTAGCAAGACCTTGAACATTTTTTTTAAATACTGGTTTAGTGGTAACAAATTTTTAAGCCTTTTTTTTTTTGTCTTGGAGGGTCTTTATTTCTCCAAATTAAATGATAGCTAGCTTTGCTGAGTACGGTAGTCTTCATTGAAGGTTTTTGCTTTTCATCAGTCTGAATATTTCATGCCATTCTTTTCTGGACTGAAACATTTCTGTTGAGAAATAAGCTAACAGTCTTATAGGAGCTCCCTTGTAAGGAACTAACTGTATTTTTCTTGCTGTTTTTAAAATTCTCTCTTTGTCTTTAACTTTTGTCATTTGCATTATGATGTGTCTCGGTATGGGCCTCTTTGGGTCCATCTTATACTTCCTAGACTTGGTTTTCTTTCTCATTCATGAAGTTATGGAAGTTTGGGGTCAATGTTTCTTCAAATAGGATCTTGATCTCTTGCTCTCTTTCTTCTTTTTTTAGTAGGCCTATCATGTGGATGTTGTTGTACTTCATGTTATTCCAAACATCTCTTGACATTTCTTCATTTTTTAAATTCTTTTTTTCTTTTTGCTACTCTGGTTGGGTGTTTTTTCCTACCTTGTCTTCTGAATTCAATCCTCTGCTTCATTCAACCTACTGTTTATTCCTTCCAATGCATTCTTCTTTTCTAATATTGTGTTTTTGAGTGGTTCTCTTTTATGGTTTCTATGTCCTTTTTCATGCTGTTATATTTCTCACTAAGTTTTTTGATCATTCTTATAATCATTACTTTGAATTCTATATCTGATTAATTGCTTGCCTCTATTTCACTTAGCTCTTTTTCTGTAGAGTTCTGTTCATTCAGTTGGGTCCTGTTTATTTGTCTCCCCATTTTAGCTGTCTCTTTGTGTTTATTTCTACATATTAGCTAGATCTGCTATGACTCTCGGTCTTTGTGGCATGGCCTTATTTTAGTAGGTGTCAGTCTCCTTGATCACCTGAGTTGGGTGCTCCAGAAGTGTCCCTTGTGCAGATTATTTTGGCCCTCCTATTGTAGTTGAACCTTGATTTCTATTGTTCTATTTATGCATGAGATTGGCCTTTAAGCTGGCTGACTATGAGGCTCAATACCGACCATGGCATATAAGCTTCTATGCAGGTGCTGACCACATGAAGAGGAATTTGCCTCAGCAGCTTTTGGTGCCTGCCAAGATCTCCCTTTGGTTATGCTGCAGTGAAGCTTATTGGATCTTGCTCTGATGTCTCAATCTGGGCACTGAGTGTGTTGGTTCTGAGCCTTTTTGGAGGGACTCTGATGTAGATCAATATCAGATGCTGCCTGTGACTGGCCCTTGGCAACCTGTTTGGAGCAGTTTCAATGCGTCTTCTTCTGTATATCTCTGGTTATATGACTTCTCTTCAACTAGTCTTCAGTTGGTTATCCAGAATAACTTTTCTATCATTTAGTTACAATTCCATTTGGATCCAGGGGAGAAGTGAGTGTAGCTTTCACTTATTTTACCACCATCTTTTATGGGAAGCTGGGGTGCTTGGTGATGACAAATGTAGCTCAGCCCCAGATTTGGAAAACCACTGGGAACATGGTGTCACACAAGATCCATTCCACACACCAGTTTTCCAGTGGGGATCCAGGCCTGCATTTCTATAATAGCTTAAAATCTTGCTTTCTGCTAAAGGCCTCCCTCATCCTGGGCTGAGAACAACAGATGTGCAGCATATAATCTTGAAGCAGTTTCTTAGGGTCTATTCTGAACTGATTTTCAAGGACAAGCTATGGCTAGATCAGTTATCCTTATCATCCATGCATGTATAACATTCTTTTCTGTGTTATGTTATATAAAAGTAATAATCATATAAGACAATAATTGGCACAATGATTTATAACTTTCTTGGATGTAATACACCTAAAGAGTTAATAAAAGCTTGTTCAGGCAGGCGTAAGCTGTGCTTTCTCCTTTAGGAAGTGGCCAGTTTTGTCCCCTCCCTTCCACAGGATTCTTGCAGTCCATTAGCATTTACTCATTTCATCCACAACACCGTGGACCCCGCTGGTCAG
Source organism: Furipterus horrens (assembly GCF_987537825.1). Taxonomy (NCBI): domain Eukaryota; kingdom Metazoa; phylum Chordata; class Mammalia; order Chiroptera; family Furipteridae; genus Furipterus; species Furipterus horrens. Next base: position 80,587,928 of record NW_028327176.1, on the reverse strand, counting down.
AGGTCTGTGACAATCTTTGATCTCTGCTCCCATTACTTTTATTAACTTCTGATTATATAATTGCATAAGTGATTTGAAAAATACAAGTAGGATCACAAGTTAATTTTGACCCATTGACTATTTAATAGCCATGGGTCCACAAAGACAAAGAATTCTACTTCTTAACCATACTTGTGAAGAAATTATATTTCCACCAGTTCCAACTGCACCACCTGTATAAGTAGAACAAGGCTTAGCCTAAGTATATATTTTTATTAGTTCCCTGCGATTTTTATAGCACCCCAGTATTATGGACCATGACAGATGGTCATTAGGCATTATATCATCCAATACAGAACATCATAGGGCTAGTAGTGACCTCCATGGATCATGTAGGGAGGACAGTTGATGTTTCAGTGTGTACTTTATGCAGATCTGCATTAGGTACTTAAACATATCTTTTTATAATTAATCCTAACAGCAGCTCTCAAGTATAGGCTTTATTACTTCAATTTAATAAATGAAGTAGTAAAGAAATTGAGGTTTGGGAATCTTTAGAAATATGCCCACATAAAGACCCACAAAATTATCATGCACATTCATAATACCTATTGTGTTTCCTTTGCCATTTGTTCATTTGCATACATATTTATGTATATCACTATTCCTATCTACTAATTCTAGGATAAAAAAGATACATTTATAAAAAAATAATTCAAGACAAAAAATGTTGAATCATCAAAAGAATGCTACAATAGTAAATACAGTATTCCCTCACTTATCACTGGTATTACAGTCTAGACGCCCCTGCGATAGGTGAAAATCCGCAAAGTAGGAACCTTACATTCATTTTAGTATTTATGCATATTTTAAGGCTTTATAAACCCTTCCCACACACTTATAAACCATTCCCAGTCCCTTTTTAACCTTTCCCACTCCCTTATTTACCTTTTCCACACTTTCATAAACACTACTTATGTTCTTAAACATATTCTACACTCTTAAACTTATGTAACTTTAACAACATACATATACAGTACCGCAAAATCCCACGATATAGCAAAAAATCTGCTATAAATAATTAAATATAGTATTTAAAAAAATCCTGTGATACAGTGAGGCCGCGATAAGTGAACTGTGATGTAGCGAGGACTACTATACTGATAAATGATTAAATCTAGCATTTTGTCAACTACTTCAGAAAAAGAAATATTTATATAAAAGAATTATTTTCCTTCCTTAATTGAATTCTCAGAAAGATTCACTGCAATGTAAAATTTTCTGTCTAGTGTAAGTAATTTCTGAGTCATGAAGTCATACTGCCTTTTATAAATTAGTTTTTTGGATGTTTATAGTATGTTTGTTGATTTTATTAAACATATTATTATTGTCACCATAATCATCATTTCTATTGTGGGAAACTATATACCTGTTACGCGGCCTAAATTATAGTTATCTCTTCAAAATTATAATATTTTTTCATAAAATTAAATCTGTATTCTTACATAGAAGAGCATTAAAATTATTCAATATATATCACAAAAATATGCATTTAAAGTAGTTTTATGGAGTAAAACTTTCTTGATATTCTAAATACAACTGGTGTGGAAGCTATGTCAGGTATCTTTGCAAACAATGTACCTGGATTACCTCAATTCTCTAAACCCAGAATGAGCAAAATAGTGCATCTCTGAGATGGTGGCAAAAACAAGACACATATATTTCTTCATATGAAATGTAAATAATTTAAAATATAAAAAGCTAATTGATAAAATCTGAAATAATGTATAATATGGATCTGCATTAATTTCTAATTTTATTTTCAAAGGAAGCCCTTCCATGAGTGGTAGGACAGTCTTTGTCTTGGTTTCCTATGGTCCTGATTTTATATATATCAGATTCATCCATTTTTAATCTTCCGTTGTCATAAAAAATTTGAAATATAATTTTTATATATTTAAGACAACATACAAGGTTTTGACACACCTGGAAACACTTGTGAGGGTCTATCATGCTGCAGGCACAGTCCTGGCTCCTGAGACCAGTAGTGGACAGTCTTGGAACTCAGGCAGCACACAGAGAAGTAATTACGTAAGTTTCATTTTAGGATTGTAGAGGTTACATGTTGAATGAAAAGCATTTCATTTTCTGAAGAAAATTTTGCAATAAACTTCATTAGAAAGAGTAATATATCAAGAGGGACAAAGGCATTGGTAGTCATCTAAATTGGGCATGTAATTGCTTTTATACTTTTCATTGAGATTTTCATAGAAATGGGTCTTTTTGTTTCCTTTCAAGTTAGTCAACGACTATCTTAAACCTGAACTTCAATGTCATCCCTCCAGGGATAAAAAGAGGGTTAAATAATCTATGTAAGATTAAAATAGTCCTTTACTGTTTATAATTACTTATATTTATAATAATTGGAAAGTATATTGCCCTTTTTGTAAGTATAATATTTAACAACTAGTTCTTGTAATAAGCTGAAATCATTTATACTTTCTGGATGGTTTAAATATGCAGAAACCAGCATTATTATTTATTTCATTACTTATGAGGTTATTTTTATACTGATACAAATACTCGTATCTTTTCTATTTATTTTCTCTTTTATCAACTATTGGGAAGTAATGTTATCAATTAGATGGTCTTTCTTTCAATTGTGTAGAAAATCCTAAGGTAGAGAGGGAAATTGCTGAAATATAATAGAACAAGCTAGCATTATCAAATTATTCTCCAGTGTAAAATAAATAACTATATAAAGGAGCAGAAAAGAAGTGATCATCCTGAATTAAGCATGTTCACAAAATAAACTAGGAATCTCATAATAAAGTGTTATATTTGTTAAAAAAAACATAGAAGAGAGAAGAGGAAACATTTTCTCTGCTGATTCACTGGCTCTGGGACGAGAAGGGCACATTCAGAGAATCATGGCTACAGTGACTGCCTGAATCTATGCTTATCCTCAGTTTTACTGCAGATGATTTTGTTCATTTGCCTAACAATAGATGTGCACTGTGGGAAAGTTAAAGACACACTAAGCAGTGCTGTTTTGAGGAACTTACCCTAGATGGTGTTGTAAACTTTTATTGTTTTACTATAATCATATGAGAAAGAAAATTGATAGAAAACTCATTAATTGCTTGAAGAAGACCTGTTCCACAACTCCAGAAGTACACCACTGAGATTAATTATTTTTGGTATACCATACATTCGATTTCACCTACAGAGGTGGGAAGCAAAGTTTGCCACCCAAAAATATGTCTTTGGGATAGTGATTATTTTAAGATAGTTATTTTTCAAGAAACAAAAGACTCAGGAAAAATGTTTCACCCTCCTCCTAACTGCATAAAGGAATGTGGACAGAAGACCTGCTCTAGAAAGAGAGATATCATCACTAATAACTATAGTTTGTGAACTAAGTGTGATAGGGAGGAATTTAGCAAGGCCCTTTTGTTCAAAGACCTCTCTAAGTCTCATTGTTAAAGATGGCCCAGCAAAAACATTTGTATACCAAACATTGGCTTCTCTATCTCCATGTGAATTGCATTTTTGCCTTTGAAGTCTTAGACCACAAGACACCCCCACTCCCCTTCTCCTTAACTCAAGAGAGCACAGGAGCTTCAACTGCCCAATATGCGCTCAGGTCCCATATTTTTATGGAACACTCGTGTGTAAATGTGTAATACATTTTATTTTCTTCTGTTAATTTGTCTGATTTTAATTTGATTATTAATTAGTCCAGCCAGAAGAAGTTAGAAGGGTGGAAGGAAAATTATTTGTTTTAACCCTGCAGAGGGAAGACATGAGTAAGGACTTCTCCTAGGACTCCTAAGTAGAAAAAAAGTCAGTTCTAAGCTAGGACTTGTATAAGAAATGGCTCATTTCCTTTTCTTTATGTGGATACTTTTTAAGGATAAGAAAAACATGTGAAAAAGACTAAAGGAGGATTTGGATGAAAGTGCAAGAGCAAAAATAGCAAACAGAATGAAAAAGAATACTCTTAAAATTAAGTGGGAAATGACCAGGCAGCACATCAAGCCATTCCTTAATTTTTTTTTCACACATTCAACTACTGCCTGAGCATTGACTATATGTCCAATTGTACCAAATTCCATGGCATCTGTTCCATAAGCTCACATTCTAGGGGCAGGCACACACATCATGAGGAGGACAGTGATGTGCAGGTGTCGTGAATGAATATCAGGAAGGTAATCATGAGTTACCTTGTAAGCAATGAATTAAGGGCTCTTGATAATATTCCTTAAGATCCCATAACTGGCAAAACTACCTCTAAGCACTGTCTATGGCCCAGAAGGAAAAAAGACTCCTAGAGCAAGGTCAGGGTGATATTTTTTTAAAAAACAGCCTGGGTAAATTCTAACTCAGATGAAGCATTGAACATTATCTGGAAATATTTTATTGAATTCAGCACTTTATGGTATTTAAGTCTTCTTCTAAATTTGTATAGTTCTTAAAATGTATATGCTCTTATTAAGCTTAAGTTACTATTTAATACAAATCGCACATTTTACTCAAGTACAGAATTCTAAAGAAATCCAAAGATGTGTATTTGTGCAGAAACCACTTCTGATCTACATATATCAGTTTATAAATGTGAGTTTATAAGGCCAGTATCTTACAGGCTATTCATTTACTTCTGAAGTGAGGCCTTTCTTCAAGCTTGAGTTATTATGTATGATTTATGCCAGTCCATGAGAAAATAAGTTTTATCAGTTAAAATACTTCATGTTGTACAATTCTGAATGTTCATCACAAAGTCTAAAAAAGTTCAGTTGAATATTTGTTGAATGAATAAAAAATATATAAAAAATATATTATACATTTTACACATTACCTACATTAACCTTTTGCAGCCCTTTCAAAAACCAAAGTATACCTTAAAATTAAAAAAAAAAATCATAAATAAATTCAAAATTTAAACATTCCCTGCTCTACTTCTCCCTTTTTATCTTTCTGGTTTATTCCCTTTAAGTCCCCAACTACATCGATCTTTGCCCCATGGCACATGCAATCCATTGATCCTACCTGACTTAAACGCATGACCCACCACTATACCACTCAAGTCACACAAGCACTCCACTGCTTTGCTCTTTTCTTTATGCCTAGTGGTGATGCGGATTAATCTTCTCTCTGCCCACAGCATGCCTGTACAAGAAAATGTAGATGCAAAAATCACACAATTAAACTCACTGGTCCCATTTTATATACATAGTTATAAACCTCAAGTGTTCTAATTATGTTTGGATGCATGATTTATATCCCTGGTCATTTCTCTTCCATTCTCCTTGACAAATATTTCATGTTTTCATTTTTTTCCCTCAAATTTCCAATGCTTCTTTTACTGTCCTCACTCTGTCTGAAAATTTGAAGCAATGAGACAAGAACTTATTAAACTGCCCTCCTAACAAATGCTCACCAACCTGCTTCTGTGTCCTTTCACTCCTCCTGTTGTGGATAAACTGTTCTTTCTTCTACCTAAGCCTCATTTCTCCACCTGCACACTAGATGCCCTCTCTCTCATCTAACCATAACAATGCTTAAGCAATTTCCATTTCTCCCTAAGTCATTCATTTTTCCCTTTTCATTGGGTTGTTCCCCTCACTATGCAAATATGTTGTTATTTCTCCAATCTGTTCAAATTTTTCTCTACATGATACCATGTTTTACTCTGGTTATACTGTTATGGCAGATTTAGCGAGAATAAACCACTCGGAGACAGTGGATAAGGAAAGCAAAGGGTTTATTGCCAGTGGCCAGGCCGAGATTAACTTTCCAAAATGGCGCCGAATGGGGTTTCGGGCAGGGTTTATATAGGGTCTTTTCCTTCGGCGGGAAAATGACCCCAGCAGGAAGTGGGGGTGGGGCAGCTGCAGTTAGGTGTGTATGACACATCTGACAGCAACAGGTACAAGATTTACGGGGTTATTTTCAGTCGTAGTTGGCTGCTTAGCTGGATTCTCTGCAGGACAGACAGCTCTGCAAAAAGGACGGATTCTCTGCAAGAAAAAAGCCTCAAAGAGGCAGTTACTTAATGCTAGCAGCAGACATTGGCAAATTTTTACAGGCCTTAGGCAATGAGGCCCTTAGGGGATGACTGGAATTCCTTACAAGGAATGGCTAAAGCCTCTACAATACTGCTCTATTTATATTTCTTTCCCCAAATAATAAAATCCATTGAAATATATGTTGGTACTCACTATCTCCAATTTTTTTCCTTTACTTCTCTCTTGAACCTGTAAGGATTTTATACCTATAGCTCTACTTAAATTGCTCTTTCAGGTCCTCAAACCTCCATGTTTCTAAATAAAAGGCTTTGTCCTTAGTCCTCAATTTACTTGAGCCATCATTGGCATTTGATACTGTTATCCACTCTCCAGTCCATGAAGTACTTACTCTCTTTACTTGATTTCTTGGACAAGGCACTCATCTGAATTTCATCTTATTTTCTCAATGTTTATTCACAATCCTTTTTCCTCATTCTTTATCAGCTCCCTAACTTGAAGGGCTAGCATATTCTGTGGCTCAGTCCTCAAACCCTGTCTTTTCTCCTCCTACACTCACTCCATAGGTGATCTAGGTGGTCCTCATGGAAGTGGTGTTCAGCTAACTGCTAAAGAGTAGTGCTTCCCTTCTTTAGTGTAAAGTTGTTCCTTGGGATAAACTTTCGAGACACAGACTGTATTTCCAAGTTCTCACAAATGGTTGTGATCTTTACTCTGTTTCTTAACAATGAAATATGAACAGAAGTGATCTGTATTCTGCAAATATTTCCCTTTGGCATCATTCTCTTTTCCTCCGGTGGGGTGATGATACCAGTTGGAAACCCCTATTAGCCTAGGTCCCTGACTGATTGTGTGAACCCCTCCACCAAGCCTATTCCTGTTGCCTGCTGTGGATTGGACTATAAAGGAATGAGAAATTTTTATTAATTTAAGCCAGTAAATTTGGGGGGGGGGGTGTTAAGCTTCAACTCTGTCACTCAGGAACAGTATTTTTCTGTAATTACAATGAGTATTACCTTAATTATATATATATATGTATATATATATATATATATATACATATATATATATATATATATATATATACTGCCCTGGCTGGTTTAGCTCAGTGGATTGAGCGTCGGCCTGCGAGCTAAGTGTCGCTGGTTCGATCTTCCAGTCAGGGTACATCAGAGAAGGAAAACTCTGACTCCAAAAAACCTCCGCTGCCTTGCAGCATACCTCTTCAGGGGAAAGGCTAAGGGAGTAAACCCCGACAGAAAATCCGGAGCCGGAGTCCCTAAGGCGGTTTGACGTTGTAGTCAACACCGGCAACTCCTGCGGCGCACCTGAAGCCAAGCTGTATTGACTCCGTCTTTCCCTTGGATCCTTCAGCTGCGAAGAGAGGGGGGGTCTGCTGCATGGGCAACAGCAGACCCTCCATATTACCCTGCCCAGGCTCTGTAGCTTCAGCGTCATCGCAAGATGTCGATTCAACACGGGAGGAGACAGATACTACCATGTCACTCCTGAGTCGGACTGCACAGCCATTCTCGGCGGTGCAGATAGACTCTTAAGAAGCTACACCATCGTCTCTCGAGACGGACGGCTGCCGACGATATATATATCAATCTATTACTGGCTGATGATTCAGAGATTTATATGTCCATTCTGATTCTCTCTCCTAAACCCCAAACTTGAATATTTAATTGTCTTTGACACTTTCATTTGGAAGTCTAATAGAAATCTTAAGCCTACCATCTCTAAATTTCCTGATAAACATTTCTCTACACCACTTCCTCCAGAACCTTCCTTGCCTCTGAAAATCAAACAGAACTTTCTTTTTTAAAAAAAAAGATTTTATTTATTTACTTTTAGAGAGAGATGAAGGAAGGGAGAAAAAGAGGGAGAGAAACATCAATGTGCAGTTGCCTCTCGCATGCCCCCAACTGGGGACCTGGCTCACAACCCAGGCAAGTGCCCTGACTGGGAATCGATCCAGCAACCCTCTGGTTCACAGGCCAGCATTCAGTCCACTAAGAAACACCAACCAGGGCTAAACTGAACTTTCTTAAGGCAACTCCATTCTTCCAGTGGCTCAGGAAAAAAAGCTTACAATTAAGTTATATTCTTCTTTTCCTCTCACCCTCCAAATCTGGCCTTTTAGGTAATAATGATAAATCTAATTTCAAAATATATCCAGAATTTAAATATTATCAGGATCCCTCCAGGGACCACATCACACACACTAGCATCACATTTTGTCTGGATTGTTATGGAAGCCTCCTAACTTGGATCTCTGCTTTTGTCCTTGCTCCCCTAGAGTTTATTCTCAAGTTAAAACCGGAGGGATTCTGTTAATATAAAACTCAGGTCATCTCATTTGTTTCTGCTCAACCTTTTAAAGATTTCCCATTGGCCGTGTAAATGTCAATTCCCTTGTGAGGGTCTCCAGAGCCCTACCTGCTAAAGCCCCTTATTCCCACTTTTGAATTTCCACCACCTTTGACATTTGTTTCTCTCTAGGCCTCTATCACATGAGAGATACTCTCATAACCTACAAGATTGGAAAAGAGACTTCTCTTCTAGTTTCAGCTCTGTCACTTAGAGATTGAGTAGCTTTTGATCAACTTTGTTAACTTTTCTGAGTCTCACATTTTTATACCTAAACTGGGGGAAATACTACTCATCATATGGGATTATGTGTTGTTAGTTAGTAAAAAATATGTACCAAAATCCCTAAATTCATGTTGACATCACCATCCCCATCATCATCATCATCACCATCATCATCATAATTGTCATGGCTAGCCTGCCTCATAATCGTCACCGTCATCCATGATCATCGCCATCACCATCACCATCACCACTATTACCATCTTCACGCCCACCATCATCACCATCACAATCATTATCACCATTACCACCACCACTGTCATCATCATCATCATTATTTTTTCATATCATAGTGTTTACAGTGTAGCCTCTGGAGTCAAGTTGCCTGTATTCAAATGCTGACTTGTTGTGTGACCTTGGGCAAGTTAGTTAATTTTTCTGTCTTTAGTTTCTTCATTTTTGAAATAGACTGTACTAATAATATCAATAATTTTAAAGTATTATGAGCAGTAATTGAGATAATAGATGCACTGTTTGAAAAAGAGCCTGTCTCACTGCACTGCATACACTCAGCAAGTGTTAGCTATGGCTATTATTCTATCTACTCTTTGTAGTTTTCAAGAGCAAAATTTGCGTGGTCCATCTGTGTACCTCCTGCAGACATGAATGCTGAGCACAGAGTAGATTCTCAAAAAGTTAAATAAATACTTAATATTTGGTTGTAAAAATAAATTAATGAATGGATAAATGAAAACATAGTGCAACACTGAGTTTTAAGGCAGATAATCAGAACTATAGAAGCTCAAGGATGGTAGGAAATGTGGAGGTTAAGAGGTATCCACATTAGATTCTGCTTCTCCCCCTTGGGAAAGTTTGAGAAGACCACAGAAACAGCCCTTTGTGGATAGGCTGGAAGCAGCTGGTAAGATTTTCTCAGAGTGAACTCATTAAATAAGATTTGTACTAGCATGCTCTTTAGAGTGACCTTTGGACCTAAATGGAAACTCAAAAAACTTTAAGAAATTACTCAAGGTTAGAGAGCTATAGAAAGTTATTGGGGGAAAACCCCAAAAGTCTAAATTCAGGATTAATTCCAAAGAACTGACACATAGCCTTATTCAAATTCATAGGAGCTTTAGTAGGAGAAACTTATGTACACGGGCAAGGCAGCTGCTTCCAGTGGTGGCTGGCTGGGCAGGAAGAATCCACATCCCTCCAAGGACACAGGAGGTTAACAGTAAAATTATATTGTGGGTAGTCTTGTAGACCACCAGGAAGAGCAATGCATTCCTAAGTTAACAGATAATATCAGGCAGTTACCCCACTCTATACATTCATTAACCTTCTTCCTTGGGACATGACATTTATCTTTGGGCAGCATTCCGGTGTTCTGGGTAGTCAGGCTACAGAGTTAAGAGTCCAACATTTCCCAGATGCCTTTGCTGCTGGAGCCATATTGCATCTCATTGAGTTGCCCTACAGAAATGTACAGAAATCCTTGGGTGAGAATTGGTGTTTTAAACTTTGCTTCCTTTATGTCCAGGTTTGGTTTTGGTCAGACTTCTATCTATTTCCAATGTGGTAGCAGTTGATTAAATTCTTAAATACAAAAACAAAACATACATTTACAAATGTTCTTCTCATTTTCAACTTCTGTTTTCAGAAACATCTTTGTCATGATCCTAAAGAGTAGCAAAATGTGCCACCCCCAAATTTACCACTTTAGTATTTTGATTATTTTGAGCTATAGGCATTTGAAAAATAGAAAATTTAGGGGAAGGCTTTATTTGAACTCCCTTTATCTACCTAAAGACAGAGCCTCCAAAAGGAACTCAGCAGTCATAAATCTTCTCTCTAAGAGTTTCATCAACCAGGAAAGAAGATAGACCTGTCATTGATGAAAAAGCTAGAAATTAACACCAAACTGTGTCACAAACTATCATATCTCCCATCTATTCTTCCAAGGCCCATTTATCTTTCCTAAAAAATTATTTACTCCTTCCTAAGAGGCTGCATGACCCTTCTCTGTTTCCTACAAAAATGGTATTATCCTGAATTCTAAGTCACCCCTGATAGTAGTCCCCATATATACATGAGGTATGCATGTTAATAAACTTCTGTTGTTTTTGTCTTGTTTACTTTTTATTATAGACGTCGGCAGCCGTCCGTCTCGAGAGACGATGGTGTAGCTTCTTGAGAGTCTATCTGCACCGCCGAGAATGGCTGTGCAGTCCGACTCGGGAGTGACAATCCCTGCCGCACTTGTTACAGGTGAAGGCAGATGGCCGTTGTTGCTGCTGCTGACGCTGCTTCCGCCTCGATCTTTTCTGGACCGCCTCCTCGTTGCGCGCAGCCTCTGTGCGTGATGTACCTTGCCTGACCGCGAGCCTCCAGGCTAGGCGGTCGTCTGCTTGAACTTCCCATGTGTTGAGATTGATGGAGCATTGTGTCATGTCCTTTTTGCAGATGTCTTTGAACCGCAGTTTTGGGCGCCCTGTCATCCTCTGGCCTTCTGCTAGCTCGCCGTAGAGGAGGTCTTTGGGGGTACGGCCTGCATCCATTCTTTTGACATGGCCGAGCCACCTGAGACGTCTCTCGCTAAGAACTGCATGCAAACTGCTCATATTGGCTCGCTTCAGCACCTCGGTGTTGGGGACCTTATCCTGCCAGGCGACATGCAGGACGCGTCGCAGGCACCTCATGTGGAAGCTGTTGAGTTTCCTTTCGTGCCTTGCGTAGGTGGTCCACGTCTCGCTGCCATAGAGGAGAGTGCTGAGTACGCAGGCTTGGTAGATGCGCAGTCTGGTTTTCTCAGTGAGGCTGGAATTGTTCCACGCTCGCCGGTTCAGTCTGGCCATAACTGTGGCTGCCCTGGCGATTCTCCGGTTGACCTCCAAGTCGACTGACAGAGAGCTCGAGATGGTGGACCCGAGGTAAGTGAAGTCGTTGACAACCTCCAGGGTGTATCCGTCGATGGTGATGCATGGGGGAGTCCCCGTGCCTTGAGGCATAACATTCGTCTTCGTCAGGCTGATGGCTAGTCCGAACTCCTTGCATGCGTGGGAAAGGCAAGTGACTAGCTGCTGGAGTCCCTCTTCGGAGTGTGATGTCAAAGCTGCGTCGTCGGCGAAGAGCATCTCACGGATGAGCACCTCTTTGACTTTGGTCTTGGCTCGTAGACGGGCCAGGTTGTAGAGCTTGCCATCGGATCTGGTGTGAATGAAGACACCCTCGCTGCAGTCCTTAAAGGCGTATTGGAGGAGCATGGAGAAGAAGATTCCGAACAGCGTAGGCGCGAGGACACAGCCCTGCTTTACTCCGCTGCTGACTGGGAAGGCCTCAGAGGTTGCGCCGTTGTAGGACACCGTGCTGTGCATGTTGTCGTGAAAGGACATGACCACAGCAAGCAGATGTGGTGGACAGCCAATCTTCCGTAGCAAGCTGAAGAGTCTGCTTCGACTGACCAGATCAAACGCCTTCGTGAGGTCGATAAAGGTGAGGTAGAGTGGTTTCTGCTGCTCGTGACACTTCTCCTGCAGCTGGCATAGGGAGAAGATCATGTCCACTGTTGATCGGCCAGCTCTGAAGCCACACTGGGACTCTGGGTAGACGCGGGAAGCAAGGATCTGCAGGCGGGCAAGAGCGACCCGGGCGAATACTTTGCCGACAACGCTGAGGAGAGAGATGCCCCGGTAGTTGTTGCAGTCGCTGCGGTCTCCTTTGTTCTTGTACATGGTGATAATGTTGGCGTCTCTCATATCCTGGGGGATGTAACCTTCCTTCCAGCAGAGACAGAGTAGATGGTGGAGCGGCTGTAGCAGGACTGGTTTCCCGCTCTTTAGGATTTCTGGAGGGATTCCGTCGCTTCCTGAATTCTAAGTCACCCCTGATAGTAGTCCCCATATATACATGAGGTATGCATGTTAATAAACTTCTGTTGTTTTTGTCTTGTTTACTTTTTATTATAGAGGTCTCAGCTAAAAACTCAGAAAGGTAGAGGAAACATTACTTCTCCTCCTTAAAATCCCTTGAAGCAGTATTCTTATTTATTGGATTCCTAAAGCACAATAAACTTTTAGTAAGGGTGCCAACCAACTGTAGAGGCTCTATAAATATTTGTTAAATTGATGAATGAGTGTGCCTTATATGTAGAATGAATACTGTTTAGAGGTTCCTATGAGTTGGTTGTCTTTTTACTTTGAGACTACATTACATCAGAGTTCAGATATAACTGGGGTAGGTTTGAAGGACAGAAAGTATCTCCTCTCAAACGTTATATCACAGAGCTTGAGGAGAGGGAATCAGGGTGTAAGTGTATGTCCCTTTCATACAGATGTGTTGGATTCAAATCCTAGATTCCTAAAGCCTTTTACAAAGAAACAAAGTTTCATAGTCCAAGTCTCTTATTTTATGGAGGAAAATGAGGCTCTGAAAAGCTTAGTGGTTAACTATATGAAGAAAGACTCTTATTTAAATATACTTAGAGATTTCAATATTAAAAGTATTGCTCTTTTTTATAACTTTGAATTTGTAGAAAGTAGCTTTTCTGATAGCAAAACATTTATCTGCTGAAAGGAAACAAATATTTCTAGCTAAAAGAACGTAATTTCATGCATATCAATAAAATATTCTCACCATTGCTATTTTTTTAAGTGAAGCTAGTTGAGACTTTAAGAACTTTCAGCTATACAGTAATAACAAAATTAATAAGTGAACAAATACTACTAGTGCTAACTTTTTATAGACAAAGGTTTTTAATTGAAACATCATTACAAAACTAAGGATTAGTGTTTATACAATGCAGATTTCAAAAAAGAAAGGAGTTAAATATGAATATTATAAAAATGTGTCAAATATCAGTTTTAACTATTATCTAACTATCCACTTCTGTGAAACACAGCATGGACTGGATCCTAAGAGAGCTGCTTACCTTAGGAGAGAGTGCTGGCGCCCTGCTGTGGTGTAAGGATGCCAATGCCATTTAAGAACAAGCAACTTCTGTCAGCCTTCACTCTACATTTTAAAAATTGAGGATAATACACTAAAACCTCTGGAGATCTCTGCTTGCTCCTTCACATAGAAGATCCTGACAGGGTGGTGGGGGTGTCAACACTCAACAACTTCATTAAACTCCAAGCTCTGTGAGGCAAGAGACACAGTTAAATTGGGGTCAGTCAGAGCTTTCCAGGGCAGGATTTAGGGTGTGATTTAAGAACAGCCTTGCCCTAGATGATGATACTAATTTCTTCTGCAGAGATGACATTTTAATTTTTTTAGGGTACACTTTCTCATAAGCTAAATTCTTAAGTCCTTTGCGATTTTTGTGGTGCCAGAGATACTGTCCAGCCTAATGACTAGGATTCAGGAGATATATTCTTATTACAGAATCCGATTAAATACTTTCATATTTTAATGGACTACTTTAGATGAAAGGGAAGAAAAAAGATTTGCCAGTTTCTCTGAGAAGCTTCATATGTTCCTATGAAACACTTTTATGCTACAATGTGAAAGTCAATCTCAAATCAGGTAATTACCATGTATGAAAATATTTAGAAATCCTATCATGTGATTGGATTTTCACATCATTTGAATAGGAAGAAAAAAAGGAGACCCAAAACTATGAACTAGGATCATTTGAGGGAAACATTTCCTGTGGAACCATTCACACCCATCCTGCAATTGGAGCAACCATGAGTAAAACTTGCTGTCTGTATCCCCAAGGCAGCAGAGCTGTCAATTCAGTCAAATCACACACTTATCCATCCAACACATTCTTACTGTGCTCTAGGTACTGTGCTAGAAGCTAAGGATGAAAGAGTAACTCAAATAGGTGTCCTTACTTTTATGGAGCTTTCAGTCTGGCAGGAGAAAATAAAATGATTAAGTGCTAAGAAAGAAAGGTATTAGGAAACATCAAAGGGCATAGATGGGGATTCTGATTAGTCCAGAAAGGTAGGTGCCAAGTCAGACTTCCTTGAGTTGGTTACCTCTGAGTTGAGACCCTAGAAGAAGTAAATAAGGTGAAGGGCTGATAAGAAAAAGGTTTCCCTGTACAGGGAGCAGAATGTGCAAAGGCACTGAGGTAAGAGGTAGCAGGCACACACCATTGGTAGAGCATTAAGGGGGTAAGGGAGGGGAGTGAAGTAGTGGGAGGGAGAGGCAGAGGTCAAGTCAGGTGAACCATTGTAGGAGTTCTGTCTTTCCAAATGGCACTAAGAAGCTGTTAAAGAATTTAACTTGATAGGGATGTGATCTCAATTTCAGTCATTCCATGGGTACAGGAGTAGGTGGTAGAAGAAATGGCTCAGCCAAGTCTGTATCAGCATGGAGGGATAATTTAACTATTTCTTATTTGCTTTCTAGAAAAGATGAAAGAAGTGTTTTATTTTTTAAACTAAGTCCTTTATCTTCCATTTATAAGAATAAATAACAGAATTTTTTAATGTAAAAAAGAAGTCACTCACTTTTACACTAGTATAGATTTATAAATTTAAAGCAATGCTAAAGTCTGTAATCTACAGCTTCTATGGGCAGAAAGGTCCCAGAAATGTAATTTGTTGTTCACCTTCTTGTTTCTGGTGCACAATCAGTTTTAAAAGTGTTCTGTGACTCAAACTCCTAGGTATTGTCTAAGTTTGCCCTTCCCTACTATTGTTTCACTAAACTTGTGGAATTGGCCTAATTTGCTTAATTCTAAATAAAACTTCATTCTACCATGGCTTTTGTGGATAATCCCTAAAACATTCTCCACTATTCTATGAAAAACACCTGATAAAATAACCTGTTGTTTTTTGCAATCACTGGTGGGGTAGAGGATGGGATGGAACTAGTGTTACTATGTATAGACCTGAACTTGAATTCCTTTTGAACCGTTACTTGATCTGTAAATGTGGGTAAGTCTGCGTGCTTGCTCAGTCATTTTTAAACACTTGTATATCCATAATTATTCACTAATAAAGTGGGTGCCAGAATGTTTGTATTTCTGAGGTTTTTTTTGTGGTTATTAACAAAAAGACAAATTCCTTGAATGGATATGCAATATTTTTAAAAAGTAATTATTTTATTTCTTACAAGGAAATGTTAAGCACATACCATTCATGAAAATTTCTAACGAACAGAGGAGAGTTCAGATTTTTGGATGGCTCATCTATTCTTTTTGAGAACATAACAATTCAATTCTGTCGTATTTTGAAACACTTCGGCTTTATAAAATGTTAACTGAAGCATCTTGTGCCCTCTCTTAGAATCCTTCTCCCATGCTTTCCTGGACTTGTCCCTGCATTGATTGCTTCAATGGTCCACAGATGACCGTTACTTATAAGCTTCTATTCAGGCGGAGGAGTCACCTTTGGAGTATCCTCTGCTGACAGCTCATGGGTTCCCTGTTAGACATTTGGAAAACAACAACAAAACCCTTTAAACTGCCAGGGGTTTAACAGTAGCAGCGATATTTTGACAAATAAAACATTTTAGAAAAGAGAAATATTTTATTTCCTAAATATAAAAGAAAAAAGTGTTTGTTACTTGAGTAACAACTGCTCTGCTTTTATGTTTCTTTCAGTTTCTGGTGATAAAGACGCTGGCACAGTAAGATTGCGCCCAGTGAGTCTAAGACGCCCTTGAAGAAGGCTGCGCTGAAGGAGGACATTGCCACTGGAAGATAAAGCACTTTTAGATCCAGAAGAAGAATCCCGCTTCCTTTCCTGCCCTTTCCTCACCACAGCCCGTCCTGTAATTAGCGGAGCATGTCAATCTGAGCTAAGCTAGGCAAATCACTGGTTTTCCACGAAATGATTATATTTCTCTTGCTCCCAGACATATGCACCTCTAAACCTGAAAACAGAGGGAGATGTTTTTCTTTTTTTGTGACGGGGGCAGGGAGAAGAAAAGTGGACGCGACAGTAGAACAATGAGTGAAACCAGTACAAGGTGGAAAAGAAGCGATCCTGCAGGGGCGTGGGAACACCGAGTTCTGCACAAGACGTTTCAGCGCACAGTGAAAAAGCCGTGGGCAAGATCTGATAACTCTCAGAGGGGGAACAAAGTGAGGCTTTTCCAAACTTTCTGTACGGTCACTAGAGCTCCGGAGCGGGTTTGAGGCCTTGGCGCCAGGACTGTTTTGGTAGCGCCCCCACCTGCGCCGCCCGGCGTCCCCTCGTAACCCCGAGTCTGCGCTCACTCCCTCTCCCCAGGCGCCAACGGACCAAGGTGTCCCCTTGGAGAAGCCTTCGCTGGAAAGGGCACCACGCGTGGGTCGCGCCTTCCCCTTCACTGGATGGACGCCCGACGCTGCCTCCGGGGCGGGGACAGCTCCTGCGCCTTGTGCCCGGCGCGGCAATTCCACCCAGAGCTCGCGGGCTACTGGGGTGGTGGGTCTCTGTGCGCCGTGTCCTGGAGAGTGGAGAGCAGCCACTGCCTACACGGCCACCTGAGTCCCACGTCGCCCACAGACTCTAGCAGGTGCGCGGTGCAGCGTCCGGGTGCTCTGTCCTCCCGCCCCGCGGCACGGACGACGCGCCCGCCCCGCCCCCGCTCCCCCTAGCCGGCCGCCTGGGGCAGGGCCTGCAGCTGCGGTCGGCGATCTGGGACCGGGCATGGGTCAGCGGCTGGCGTCCGAGGACAGCTGAGGGCTGCAGAGGGTGTGCGCCGAGCTAGGCACCGTGCCCGCTCGCGGCAAGACCCAGCTGGTGGGCTGCAGAGATCCGGCCCCGCGGCGCTGCCCGGTGCGATGCGCTGAGTGCGGGGGGCCCAAGTGTGGGGCTCTGGCGCACTGTGAGCCCAGCCCATGGAGCTGGCGGGCACCCGGTGGAGCCTGAGTGTGCAGCCTCCGCCGCTGCTGCTGCTGCTGCTCCTGCAGGTTTCAGGGCCAGCGGGCACCCTGGCGGAGACTCTGCTGGACGCGCCCAGGGTCATGGGCACCAGCTCCAGTCCACCCAGCCCCGCGAGCGTGGTGGCCGGAACGACGCCGTTCGAGGAGAGTCGGTTGCCAGTGTTCACCCTGGATTACCCCCATGTGCAGATCCCCTTCGAGATCACCCTGTGGATCCTGCTGGCTTCCCTGGCCAAAATCGGTGAGCGAGCTGTAACCGCGGGGTAGGGCACAAGCGATCGGGATGGGAGGATCGGGTTGGAGAGTTGATGTCTGGGCCTTGGACCCCTTCCCATGGACCTGGGCAGGGGAGATAGGTAGATTAGCTTTTGGTCAAGATGGGCCCAATGGAAGAGCAGTTTCCCGGTTTTGGTTTTTAAGTGGACATTGGCCTTTAAATAGCCCCAAATATTAGCCACGCACACTTAGCTATTTGCTCCTTACTTCTGCCTGGTTAGCCAAGTGTGACAGCTCTCTGCCAAAGCTGAGACCTGTCTACAGAGGAAGGAGGCCAGCAGGCTGAAGTTTATTGCCTTCAACTACTGGGAGACAGGCACGGTGAGCTCCGAGGCTAAAATGGGTAAATCCCTGGATGCCAGAGGGTAGAGAGCCAGGTGACACAGGCCCTGGAATTCACCCGACAGGATGTTCATGGAAGGGTCCTGGGGTCACCTGAGAACTGCATCTGGGGCAGGAACGCTCTGTCTCCTCCCTCCTGTGGGCTGAGGCTTTGACTCTCCAGGAAGCCTTTTCTTAGGTGACTGAGGCCAGTGAGGTGAGATGCATATTTAAAAATAATCAACTCACTTTTCAAATTACCTTTAACTCTCATTTGGAAAACAGAAGCCCCAGAATGTATTTTCTCACCTTCATTTTCCCCCTACCCCTGCAAACTTTTGTTATGATTGTGGTGCTTTACATTGTTTTTACTTTATATTTTAAACACTTTTTTATAGTAAAACATGCCAACTGCTGTTGTAATAATTCAAACGTTATTAAGTCAAAACATTTATGCATTATTATGTTTTATACCTTTACCTTGTGAAAGGTCCTGTGCTGTAAGGTGAGGCAGGTTTCCATAAAGGATGAAAAGACACTTTGCCTTTCACCCTCAAGGACCTTATTGATTGGTGGGAGAGATGGTACACATGTCAGCGATTATAATACAGGAAAGTGCTAACTAGGGTGAGAAATTCAGAAAAGATAACATGGTACTGTAGGGAGGCAGGAATCACTTCCTCATGCAAAGGAAGCATTTAATCTAGGTTTTCAAGGATGGTCAGGATATAGTCTGTTAGAGAAGAAAGAAAACCCCATTCCAGAGATACATAAACAAGGACATAATTGGGAGCAAGTGAAAAGCAGGTAGAAGCGATGGGTTATGGGACATAGAATTTGTGAGAATAAGCCTTAAGGGAACCTTTCATGTCAGATTAAATTAATTAGATTCTGTTGTAGTGACCAAAAGAGGCACATGCTATTTAATGATTTTGCCATCTATAATTGATAGTGTTTTAATTCCACCTGAGAAACAGAATAAGAGGAAGTGGATTTCCCCATCTGTCAAGCCAGATATTCACATTTACATAAACTCCTTGCCTGTTATAATAAACTCAGGTGTCATCTCCTGATATGGTCCTTACAACAACTAAGCCATATAGGGAGGACAGATATTAATACTCCCACTTGGTGGAGGTAGAAACTGAAACTCAGAGCATTTATATGTGGGGAACCAAATGCAGGCTCTATTCTCTCCATCACTGGAGGGGTGCTTTGTGCCCTGTTTCCATTACTGCTTCTCTGTTGCCATTTCTATTCAATTACAACTCTTCCTTCTGTTCTTCACTCCTGAGTATTTTAATCTGATTAATTACACTAATAGTAGCCACGAATAGGCACTTAAATTCATTATGTCTAATTTCACAACCATCCTGGATAGGTATGATTACCTGGTTTCATATTCGAGGAAACTGAGAAATGGGGAGGCTGAATTGCTGGTGGGTGAGACAGGATCCACTTAGGACTATCTGATGTCTCATCTTTGTGTCTATCCTGGAATCTTGCTTTGTTGTGAAAATTCAATGAGAATAGATATGTATAACATTCTTAGAATAATGCTGGGCATGTGGTAAACACCAAGTGGTGTCATCACTAGTAGAAGGGTAGTGAAAGTAGCAGCAGTGACCCTGAGGGTTGCTGGCACTCCAGGTCATTGTCCACTGTACTGGGCTGCCTGCTGCCATTCTCTGCTTCTATTTCAGGCTTAGCCTCCTCCAAGTGTTCTTACTCTTTGGGTTCCCTTTTTTTTCTTATTCCTTTTCTCTCACAATAACTTCATCTTATGTGACCTTACACATTAATTGTGTGATATTTTATTAAAAGGCATTTATGCTTCTATAAAGTCATAGGTGTATTGATCTGCCTGTTGGCAGTTGTCTTATGCAGATGTATTTCTGCCCCCTGGCGCTTCCTCTTCTCCAGATCTGTCTGCCTTCTCCAGATGCTGAACTTCTCTGGCTACTATTTCCTTTTCCTTTCTGCATCTGGGGTGGCACAGAGTTGGAAACAAAGACAGATGTTTGTATCTTCTGGTCAGAAGGGTCTCAGCAGATAAGGGCCTGAGTGGAAACTGCCAGGGATGGGGCGGAGCGAATAGTTCTTAGAGCTGAGTGTAGTTTTACAGTCCCCATAGCTGGTGTTTGGGGCCTTTTCTAGATTCTTTTTGTATATAGTTCAGTGCTGTCTTCTGCTGCAGCTCTGTTCCTAGAGGAGCCTGGAAATGCTCAGAGTTCTTCCCCGCTGCCCTAAATTTTCTGTTTGCTTCTAGGGAGGACTGTCCTGGTACTGTGGGACACTTTCATGGCCCATTTAGTCATCTTCTAGTCATTCAAATTTTAACTTTTGCAATGAAAACTATTATTTTGGGTAACTTGTATGACTTAATTTGCTTACATTTGGGGAGGATGATAAATTGAGTTGTGCAGAGGGACATGAGGGCTATGAGGTAACAGGAATATTAACTCATGCAAAATGCCATGGTTTCTATTTGGGGCACTTTCATGCTGTGTACCTAGTGTACCTGAACTTACCTGCCCCAGAGATCATGGAGAGAAACATTGCGAGTGATTAATCTAAACAAGATTAAACAGGTTGCCCCAAATGGATGCCTCTAATAACATTTGGAGAAGGTTCAAATTGCCATGTCTTACACCTGAAACTCATGTAATACTATATGTCAAAAGTATTTTTAAATCATCCCTGATGGTGAATTCCAAATAGTTTATAGATATACCAACATGCTGACCAGTTTGTCTTGTTGCTTCTTATAGATTCCCTTTTCTTCCAGATTGTTTTCTTTTTACTGAAACATGTTATTTAGGGGATACTTCAGGGACAGTCTTAGAATGATAAATTCTCTTGTCTTTGCCAAAAAAAAAAAAAGTCTTTATTTTTCCCTGGCCATATTGGTTGGAGCATCGTCCTGTACACCAAAATGTTGTGGGTTCAATTTCCAGTCAAGGCACATACCTAGGTTGCAGGTTCGATCCTCTGTCAGGGTGCACACAAGGAGGCAACTAATTAATGTTTCTCTCTCCCATTGATGATTCTCATTCTCTTTCTCTCAAAATCAATAAACATACCCTCAGATGAGAATTTAAATTTTTTTAAAATGTATTTTGATTATGCTCTTGAATGATTATATAACAGTAGAGGGATTGGTTATTATAACTTATCAGTTGAAAGATATTAGTTCATGATTTTCTGACCTCTTTTGTTGCTAAGAAGAATTAATGTGTTCCTCTCATTGGTCTTTGGAATTAACCTGATTTTCCTCTCTGCTTGTGTTTAAAATTTTCATTTGATTATTCTCCTGCTTTCCTCGATGTGTCTCAGTATGGATTTATTTTATTTTTCTTTCTTGAAATTTGTTGTGCTTCCTAGTTTCTTAATGCTGCTTTATGACTTTTTCCAGCCTACCATATTACTTTCAATCTGTGTTTAACCTACTCACTGGAGTTTTTATTATAATTATATTTTCACTTAAGTATTTTTGGTCCTTTTTCAAGTTCATCTGCAGTTCTTTCATGCTTTTTATTATTTAATCATAGGTTTTATTCCTCTTTTCTTTCTCTTATTTATTTAAACTTTACTTACTCTACTTTTTTTTTCAGACTGTTCTGTTATTTCTAGTTTTGGGGAGTTGTTATATTTATTGTATATTTTCCATTACCATTTAGTCCCTTTATATCTCCTTCCCATTCAATCACCACACTGTTCTCCATGTCCATGAGTCCTTTTTCCTTTTTTGCTCCATCCCTCCATTCCCAAACCCCCTCTCCCTCTGTTACAGCTGTCACCCTGCTCTCTACCTATGAGTCTGTCTCTATTTTGCTTATTAGTTCAATTTGTTCATTAGATTCCACATATGAGTGAAATCATATGTATTTGTCTTTCTCTGACTGGGTTATTTCACTCAGCATAATGCTGTCCAGGTCCATCCATATTGTCACAAAGGGTAACATTTTCTTCTTCTTTATGGCCAAGTAGTATTCCATTGTATAAATGTCCCATAGTTGTTTTATCCACTCATCTACTGATGGACACTTGGGGTGCTTCCATATCTTCGTAATTTTAAATACTGCTGCAAAGAACATAGGTATGCTTATGTTCTTTTGAATTAGTGTTTTGCGCTCCTTAGGTTATATTCCCAGAAGTGGGATTTCTGGGTCAAAAGGCAGATCCACTTCTAATTTTTTGAGGTATCTCTATACTTCTTTCCATAGTGGCTGCACCAATCTGCATTCCCAACAACAGTGCACTAGGGTTCCCCTTTCTCCACACCCTCACCAGCACTTGTTGTTTGTTGATTTGTTGATGATGGCCATTCTGACAGGTGAGAGATGATATCTCATTGTGGTTTTAACTTGCATTTCTGGTTTTGGAGGGTTGTTAATTCCTATGTTTATCACATCTACTGACTTTCCTTTTTGTATATTTATTTATAACATAAATTATAGTTATTATTGTGAGTTAACTTCAGCAGGAGATGTTTACTTGGTAGGATTCTGTTCTCCTTCGGTAGTGAAAGGTTCTTACAAAATTGTTTGAATGTTCTTCTTACTCGGACCTCAGGTTGCAGTGACTGGATTTTAATATTAGTTTTTAAATTTGGTTTTCCTGTGTGATTCAAATACTGTAAGTATAGACCTTATATCATTATGTGGTGTAGACCTAGAGTTTTATACTTCACAGGTGAATTTTCCCTAGAGGTGAATTTTCCCTCTGCCAAGACCATACAGAGTTGATATGTTTCCTTTCATTTTTCTCTGGCTATAGACCTCTTTTACTATTTATTTAAGACAAAGTAGCTCTTTGATACTCAGGAATTTAGGCCTGAGTCCTTCCCTTACTGGCCTGAAGTCAGATTTCTTGTCCTCATGAAGGTGTTCAAATGCCAGGTTCTAGCCCATTGGGTAGGTAATATCTGTGTCTGGAATTCTCCTGCTTCTGTGGCTTGAAATTCAACCTGCATCTCCCAATTTGATTTCTCTCCTTATTTCAGGCCTTCTAGGTTTTATAATGTTGAACATGGCTAGAGGTTAATATTGTATGTTTGCCATGAGCAGAAGCTCTATCTGGGTCCACACTATTGACTGACTCAGTGGTATTTTACATGGCACTTTTAAAGAAATGCTTCCTATATAATGTTTCAAGTCCATGTATACATTCTTCTCATTGAGTGTCATTATGGATTCTCTTTGAGGTAAAAATAATATGTACTTTTCTAGCTTTTCTATCTACTGGGTGTGGAGATGTGAGTATTCTGTCTTTGTTTTATCTCATATATATTGGACCTGTTTTAGAAATCATAGCCTCAGTAGAAGAGGAAGACCCTGGTGCAATTTCAGTTCTGCCATTAACTTTGTTTTGTGGCAAGTCTTCACCTACTCGGTTCTTTTACTTAAATAGAAGTAGGGATTTGTATCTACTCTGTCTGATTACTATTTCCATAAGGATAATATAGCATACTCTATAGGGAGGAAATCAGTTATAACAAAGATATTATTTTTATAACAAAAGAAACTTAAGCCAAGAGTAACATGTGTTTATTATATTAATAATATAGGTATGGGCATATTGTCATTCTAAATAAGACATGAACATTATAGGTTATACTCTTGCAATTACGTCTTTTAAATATAATGAATCATAATTGATATACTTCCTGTAATAACCCTGAACATTGTTCATCACTGTACAAGCCCTTTCTAATCTTGATTTTAAAAATTCATTTCTTATATGATGTGTGTATCTCTCTCGCTTCAGTAATTCCACACGGGCATGGGAACTCCTCTGAAGGCTCTCCATGTGGCTGTGACAGAATCATATGTTTAATGTGAATTTAATATTACTGTTATACTTAGTGTTGGCATGCAAAGGCTTACTTGTGAAAAACAGAAAAGAAAAATTTAATTATAATTATATTTAGAAATTTCACCTGAAAATGAATCAGATTACACATACCTACCACTTATGTGAAAGGACTTTAAAATAAAGTTTAGAGGTTTTGTTATCTACAGAAAGTTTCTCCTGAAGTCACAGGGCAGCAAAATAATTCTGTTGCCATATTTCTGTGACTCCGCAACTGGCAATTCTGATATTCTGTTCCCAAGCTGGCTTCCTAGGGATCCACAGGCTGGGAAACCTGAGCAGTGTAATGTCACCAGTGTAATGTGGCAGTGGAGGGTGGAGAAGGGTGAGACTGTGTAATCTTTAATAAAGTAGTAATAGCTAACAATGGTGGCACATTCTCCCATGACAGGTATTTGGGCCAAGTGCTTCATTATTTTACTTAATCCTCATAGTAATGCTGGGAGATAGGCACTGTTATTATCCCTAGGTTTAAAAAATAGATGAGGAAACAGATTAGAGAACTTAGGTAACTTGTCCACAGTATTGCAGCTCTTGAGTGGTAGAGGTGGGATCCTTGACTGCTGCGCTTCATCACTCCTTTATGTCTTGTCCTGTCATCCTACCTCTTATGGAAAAGAATATTAAGTTCTAGATCTCTGTCCGTGGTCTCCAGTACACCTTGATATACCTCATGTCACCTACTCTTAACCTGGAGCCTGAAGCCTCGCTGCGCTCGAGTCTCATGTTGACCCTTATTACCTCATTTTGACTATCTCATATTTTCATTGTAAAATTAGACAATAATGATAAAAACATCTGGCCTCTTCCACAGGATTATTGTGGACTGACTGAAATTATACATGGAAGCAGTCACAACTCCAACGTTGAGATTAGTCTGCCCTCACAACAACTCTGTAAACTGGGTAGGACAGAAGGAGCCCACGAAACAGCAAGGTGGCATAACTCATAAGGAGTATCAGAGCTAGAACTTGAGTCTAGAATATTTTAACCTTGATCTAGCCTTTTCCACCACCTGTAACTTAGGAAATGTAGAATTCTAATGCTTTTGAAATATATACATATTTATCATGTTAAAGATTCATAGGTTAAAGGTTCAACTCATGATTTTTAATAGGCCACAATTCAAACCCAACAGATTGGTAGAAGGAAAGATGTCATATCTGTTTTATTATTGCACATATATACACACTTATTGAACTTCACGTGTACATGTGCACATACAGACATACATACACACATAAATGACATTCATTAGGACATAAGCTTCATGAGGGAAAGGACTTCGTCTGTTTGACTCACTGTCTAGAACTGAGTGGCACATGGCAGATACTTAACAAATAATTACTTATTAGATGAATAACTAAATAACATTTAGAAACACTTTTTGTTTCATCTCAATTTAATCATGTAGTAATTAAGGTAACCGTACATTCTGGTTTGTCCATGATGTCCACAGCTTACATTCTTTATCCTAGCACAGATGTTAGTAGGATGCCTTTTCACTCTAAAATATGCTGTTTGTATGATAATTTATTGGGTCACTCTACTTATAATGTACATGATACTATTCACATATTTTAACAACTCAAAAAAAAAAAAAAACAACAACAACAACAATGACTCAAGCTCTGTTGTCCAAAATCTCAGCTCTTCCACTTACTACCTGTGGAATTTTGGGTTAGTTAATGAATCTCTCTAACATCAGTTATTTTATCTGTAAAATGGGATGACCATAGTAGCTTTCTCCTTATGTTGTTGTGAGGATGGAGTTAATGCACTTAGTAAATGTGTTATCTTATGGCCCTTAGACATTTGGTTAGTCCTTGGTTGAGAACAAATGTCTGCTTCATTCCTCAAAGCATAATAACATTATACCGTGAAAATCTATATTTTGTCCAGTTAGATTGTCTAGATGTTTCTGTCTCCTGCTGTTGGTTTTATGCACAGGTTTTTCTAAATCATACATATTTTTGTTTCCAACATTACACAAAGTTAAAAATTTGACTGCTTTTGTAAGTTAGTTTGCAATGGAAAAGGAACTGTCATGGAAACTGAAGGGTGTGCAACCAGGTATAATAGGTGGAGGGCAGAAGGACAGGGTGAGCGTGTAAGGTTCAGAGTCAGGCGACACCTTCTTTATAGGAGCAGGCTGTCTTCTTGACCATACCCCTCACAACCACAGAGCTGCTTGGTCTGCTCAATGTCATCAGGGTCCCCAAGACATGTCACAGGTAGGGAAAATGCATTTTTCAAAAGATGATTTCCAAATCCCTTGGTACTTTTTGTGTAAGTGGATCTTTTGTTTGTTTGTTTTTGTTTTTTGGAATCTAGATAGTAACAAGCTTTAAAAGAATGTGCTGCCAAAAGTAATTATTGCTATGAAAACTGTCAACCTGACCTCCTTTCCCCCCATTCTAAAGCAGAACCACACATTGGTTGAGTGTACATTTTCTCTACCACAACACTAGAATGGTAAGGAGAAATGACTATGAAATTTCTGACCTTCAGAGATTCATTTAGTGTCATTTGGTCTTCTTAAGAGAATGGCATCATTCTTTGTGCATTCTCTTGTGGCCTGTCTGGAAAGATGTAAAGAGGCTGCCTCTAGCTCAAGGAGCTCCCATTTTTACGTAATTAGATAATGTATCTACCTGAGTGAAAAAGCTCCTGCCCCAGTCTCTTTGTGTCCTATTGTCCAGGCTCACTTTCTTTAGCACTTTTATCGCCATCTGTCATGTAATTACTTATTTATTAGTCAGCTGAGTACTCACTGTCCCTTTCTCTGCAAGTAGAGACTCTGGGGCGGGACCTTATGTCTTTTGTTTTTTGTCTATCTCTGTGGGACTTACAATGCACATAGTTAAAACTAATGATATATAGATCCTCAATAATACTGTTTTATATTTTCAGGTTTTTCACATCTATAGTCTATCTTGAATCTCAGTCTTTTTCTTTTTCTTTTCTTCTCTTATTTACTGCTGACATTCATTCATACCCTCACTTTCCAAGCTCTACTCATGAGTGCTAATGGTTTTGCAAAAGGGATTTGGTTGATACAACAGCTAATTTATATACTTAATGACTTTACTTTCTCTTTAGTGATTTTTTTTGTCTTTTTCTTTTCATTTGGTCTTGTTGTTTCGATTTTGTATTTTGAGGCCACTGAAACCAGGGGGGTTCTTAACTGTTCCTGAATCACTTAAAAAATGTGTATTATTGGCAAACCTGCTGTCCTCCATTTTTTCCACTAAATATATTAGTGGGTTTGATTATTATTTTAATGAAACCTAATAATTATGAATGTAGAACCACAAGAATTCTTAAGATGTACCCATCTGGATGCTCATTGAAACCCCTTTAATATTTGTAACAAAAGACGCATGGGAGGACACATGGATATGCAAAGACTACCAAGTTGGTAATATGAAGCCTGGAGGCAAAGTGAACAAAAATGTTATGATTCCAGTAAGTTTGGAAAATAGAGTAATTTATCACATCGGGTTGTTTCTTAGTTTAGACCCAGCCACCAGTGTGCAAGTAGTCTCCCTCCATGTACATTATGACTACAGTTGAATGTTAGTGGCCACTTACTGAAAAATAAAGTTATGTAGCAGTTACTGGCAATTATGGGGTTTTCTTTAGTATGCTTTGATCTACTTATTTTGAGCAAGTGGTAAATTTGTTTAGAAGTTAGACTCTTGAAAGAATAAAAACCAAACAAAAAAATAAAATTCTAACACAAGGTGGTGGGGAAGGTGTAGTAGACTCCCTGGATAACCTTGTCCAACTTAATAATAGCAATAGATAAACAACAAAACCAAAATTGGCATAAATTATTTACTACCACATGGGTTGAAAGTATAGCAAATCCTAGGATTTAACATCTAGCCTGGGGCAATAAAGTAAAAATTGCTTTCAATTGTTGAACTACATGGAAAGTTTTGAATCTAGGTTACAGTATACCAGAGTCCTATCACCACTTCCCTAGCAAAGTGCTCCTTCCTTGTGTCCACAACATGACTATGCAAAAGGTCATTCAGAAATAGTCACCAGAACTTAACTACTCTCAAGATTCTATCATTCCCCCAGATAGCCTACACGCTGGAAACCTTTTTACCCTCAGGACAGTTGCTTCAGATCTAACTTTTTCTTGCTCAAACCCTTTCATCAAACAGTGCTACTAAATGGAAAAAGAATAAAAAGGGGGAAAAAAAGGGTTGAGGCTGAGAGCCACATGGGGGTGAAGCTCTGTAACCTTAAAGATGTATAGAATCATGTGAGGGTGTAGAATCGGCTCCATCACTATAAACCCTAAACCTGCAGTCCTGAAAGACTCAAAACAAGGTCTTTGATGATTTTATGCTGCTTATCACATGAAACATGAGTCAAAAACTTTTCTAAATAAGAATACTCCATGTGTCCTTGGGCTCTGTCAGCCTTTTTACAGCATATATCTTATTTCCCACCTGGCTTTATTAGAAATTCCCCTGGCACCTGTAGATGACTTTACTTGGCACGGGGAGGCATACATTTCACACTCAGACATAATACATGCAGAAATACTTTGAACACTGTTCAGTGTCATTATTTTTTCCTGCGGCAGAGCTGCTACCTTGGGGACAGGGAGGGTGCAACTAAGTCAGTTACAATTTCCAAGATGTTTGATAGAGTGTTACATGTATTCCATGTTGGTTTCACTTTTCTCATGGAGCATTTTGCAAAATTCATATAACACAAGCCTCTGATTTTCCTTCCATTGGCTGCCATAGAATCTGATAGCAAGAACTGAACATCTTTAGGATCCATTCTGCTAACCTGTCTCACCTACAGCTTCAAAAAGGAATAAGACCCAGTAACAAAGTAATCTAAGATGGCTATTTTGGCAGGAAGTAGCCAAGATGGTAAAGTATATCATTGGTTTTGATCTTTTGAAAGTTTGTTAGTAGTATAGAATCTAATATAAAATTCAAAACCATGAATACAAGGGGAGAAATAGGATTTACAGAAAAGTACAGTGTTTATTTATTTACTGTTTCTTCACTGGCTTTACTCAAACTATCTTGAAAAGAACTATATTGATTTACTTTTTACAAGATCAGTATTCAAAATTAATATGATAACTATACTTTACATAGATGCTAATTAGCCAGTGTCTTGTGTGACAATCTCTTTAAAAATCCTAGAAAAATAGTGAGTTGTGCCACAGAAGTAGCTATCCAGCAGTCTAGCAGTCAGTGCCTTAGATGTCACTTCATTGGAGTAGATTTTATTGGCGGGCTATAGAAATACTCTAAGGCACAAGGTGGGCAGCTGTATCACTGGGGTTGTTCACTATACAATGTGCTCTGGGTGCTGGCTGCTGTGGCTCAGTCTAATAGCTGGGAGAACTTCATTTGTGACTGGTCTGCCCTGTACCAGTGTGGGCAGTAGGAGCCTGGAGAGACTTGGCCTGGTTGCTAACTCCCCATGTCCCTGGAAGCCAAGGAGTTCAGTGCCTAGAATGTCATCCCAGACCACCCTATTCCTGCTCAGAGTGTAGCTCTGCCCAAACAAAGAAATCTGTGGGACCAAAGAAATCTCTGGCACTTGAAGGGTTAATTTGATGTTTTTTAAATTTGTGACTTTCCTTGAAATCCAGAGAGATACAAGATTTTTTTTTTTGTTGTTGTTGTTCCATGTCAAAATCTTGGGAGCAGAACTCAAGCTACCTTTGCCTTTGGTCCCAGTAGCTGTGTCCTTTGTTATGACAAGACACTCTCAGTCAGCATTGGATGCAATGTATTTTAGGACACATCATGAACCAATGGATTAATGGATGTCTCTGTGCATGTGTTTGTATGTGTCTGTGAGCATATGTGAGTGTGTACTTGTGCATATGTGTCTCTCTGTGTGTGTGTGTCTGTATGCTTGTCTGTTGGTGTTATGCACACTGCCATGCACACATATATACACACTTACAACTTTGAAGTCTGTCATGAGTAGTACAAGACTGCCAGATAATAACTAAATATGAAATTTCCAGTCATCTTTAGGCCCAACTTCTTGCAGAGAGAAAAATATAACACTGAGAACTGCTCTTACCTTCCTGATGGCTCAGGAGTGGAAATAATGAGTCTGAGATTGAAGAAAGTGTTTGCTGCAGGCAGAAATGAAGCAAGGTCATGAGTCAAATTCTGTGCCCAGCCTTGGCTCAAGGATCTGATTAGGATTTAGCTGTCTCCAGCTCTCCAGGTCAACAGTTGTAACCCATTAGTTCCCTCAGCCAGCAGAAGTGAATTTCACGAACTCAGTGCATTGCCTGGGGCCTGTCAGAAAAGTCACACCATTGACAGAAACCTCCAACAGGGGCTGGGAGGCATGCCTGGGTGCTGAGGATCTGACTCTCACTCATTCGCTAAAGAGATGGTAAGCCAGTCCTCATTCATGGAAACTCAGTGCCTAAGCTGTGTTCTCATTGCTGTGGTGGACATTTGCAGTGATAAGTCTGAATATAACATTAAAGAGAAATAGAATGGAAGTTTCCCTCGTCCCATTCTCCACTGCAGTCTTTGTGGCATTTAGTGATTTGGACTTGAGGTTTAGGCAGGTAGTAGACAGTGTGGGCTGAAGAGATATGCAAGCCCCAGGAGATATGGGGAAGGGGTGCAGCTGCCAGGCAGCTGTTGAACCAACACTGACCCCTGCCCAGCTCCAGACAATTGCCATCTTGCATGAGTTGGTATGGGTAAGGGACAGAAGACCCAGTCTGCTGATTTTTAAAAGATAAACCATGCAAGAGAATTTATATGTGAGAACTTTCAGGTTCTAAAGATTAGCTCAGTATTTAAAAACATCAGGGAGGCAAAACAAAATAGTCCTGAAAGACCATGCTGTTTCATGACCTGACTGTTTGCAATCTCTGGTCCAGAATTTTTCATGTTACATGAGACTTTGCTTCCAGTAGTTATACCTGGTTACATTGAAAGAAGCTGAGCCTATTATTTGGGTTACTTATGTACTCAAAATCAGTCAAAATTTATTTTATAGTCAAGTTAATAATAATCAACATGTGTGCCATTCTCAGAATGTGATCATGATCCGAGAAGAGAAATAACATTGATAAACATGGGGAGGTCACCATGGAACACCTGAGTGAAAGGTGGTCATGTTTCACACCTTGAATGAGGAGGCAGGCGTGGGAAACAGTGTAGGCTAAAGGTCAGGAGGCCAGCACACCCTCATGCTGCCTCTGACACTGAGTTAAGTCATTGTGTCTGAAAGGTAAACTCTATGGATAAATAAGTATCAGTAAGTTCTCAGCTTTCATATAAGAGGCATTTTTCCTTTCAAAATATATCTATGAATAAAATCAGTGAATTTAGCAGTTTTAAATAGGCTAAAAACAATATTGTAACTGTGCTTGTGCTTTTGTTCACTGAGCATTATTTTGAATAAATCCATAGCATTATTGCTGTAATTAAGATACATACTGTGGTAGACTGTTATATCATGTTGTGTTATAATTTGTTCAACCATCTCCCCTCTTTGTTGACATTTTGCTATGAGCATTTTTGTAAAAATTACTTATTTTACACTTTAAATTACAGAAAATTATGACTTTTTTGCTTCTTATGTTTGAATAGCTCATGCTTTGAACATTTGATATCACTACTCCTAGAGTTCCCTTTTCAAAGGCACAGTTCAGAGGTTGTGGATTAGCTGATCAGTCAGTATTTTGGTTCATATGCCTGGTCACAGGATCTGTCAGCAGCAAACAGTTTAGCCACCTCTTTTCATATCTGTTTGTTTTTCAGTGTTTATGCAGTTATATCAATATTCCATTTTGCTTTGCCATAATTATTTTATAAGAATGAGTAGTAAAATGAAAATGAAGCTTTTTTCCATTCTTGTAAAATATACCTAACATAAATTTGCCCTTCTACCATTTTAAGTGTGTAATTTGGTGACATTAAGTACTTTCACAATGGTGTGCAACCATCACCACCACTGCCCATTTTCATAACTCTTTCATCTTCCCAAACAGAAACTCTGTCCATTAAACAATAACTCCCTGTTGTCCTCTCACAACCCCTGATAATTCTACTTTATGTCTCTATGAACTTGACTGTTCTAGATACTTCATATAAGTACAATTATGCAACATTTGTTCCCTTGTGTTTGGTGAAAGTAAATATTTTAAGGAGGAATTGTATAACTCTTACAACCTTAATGAAATTGAGATGAAGGTGGAAATTACCAGCAGGGATGAAAGCATAAACCTTTAGCGTAATCAGATATAAACCAGCTGGCTGTGCTTTCTGTTGGGAAATAAAAGAACAAATTAAAGATTAGCAAAAACAGAAAAGTTGGGGCTAGGAAGGTGAGGGCTATGATAAAAGGTGAGATACAACATTTTTATCTTTCAAGTACTAGGACCCCCGGTGACAATATGCACCTCGGATGCAGTCACTACGTGTCTCTCCAAGGTGTGGAGTAAATCTCTAAAAGAGAATAGCCAGATCAAAGGAAAGGTGAAGAGCTTTTCTCTTCATTGCTGTTGCTGTCCACTTGCTGTGCACTGTATGAGCCAATGGGAGTGCAGAAGTGAGTAAAACTTGCCACAGCTCTGAGAACATGTATTCTGGTGGGTTACCCAGACCCTCAGATAGACCTGGGAACTCCAGTGCAATAAACACTCTGCTAAGGACATTGACACAGTGTTACCGAGGGCAAAGAGCCACAGGTCACTCACTGTCATCTCAAAATACTTAGTAAATATCTTAAATGAAATGCATGCCTGTTTCTTCATATCCTTGGCTATAGTGGGTGTTGTTGTTTCCCACAATCTTAGGATAAATCCACACTGTGGATGATAAAATCCAGGACATGTCACTCTTGTTCTTTCTCCTGGATTTTTGCAATGCTTCCTATAGGCCACACTTTGGGCTCAGTCTAGATAGTTCTGCATGTGCTGTTCCTGCTGCTTGGAAAACTCTACCATAACTCTTGGCTTTGAAGATTCCTACTCCTCTTCACTTCTGAAGTGAAACATCATAACCTTAAGGAGCCCCTCCCTTCTGGGCAGACTAGATTAAGGACCCTGCCCTATGATTCCATGGTGACTTACAATTCCCTGTCTGACATTGCATGATGTTGCAAAGCCTACTTTGACATCCTTTGTCCCATAAATGGTAAACTCCATGAGTTAAAGCCATGTCTATCTTGGTTATTGCTGTGTCTCTAGTGCTTTGAACATTTTGTGGTGGTGAGTGCTTGGAAATGCTTGTGGATAAATAAATGAAAGAATAAGTAACCAAATAAGTTCTTTGTTTCTAGGGAGGATGAATTTTTTTTTTTTGCAATGATTTTTTTAAATAATATATGTGATTTCCACCTAATAATGTATAGACTGTTCAATCATTTCTCCAATACGTTTCTTGAGCACCAACTTGGGGTTTTAAAAGTGAGCTGACCACCTTTCTGCCATTTAGGCTCCTCTTTGCAGGGTAGATAAAAGTTGGCATTTGAAATCAGTCAGGTTTTTGTAGATGATCTTTATCAAGTTCAGGAAGTTGCTTTCTATTACTAGTTTGCAGCAGGTTTTTGCATTGGATAGATATTGAATTTTTGCCAAATACCTTTTCTGTACCAATTGGTATAATCCTGAAATTTTTCTTCTTTAGTCTGTTAATATGAATTACATTGATTGGTTTGAACCAGTCTTGCATTCTTGAAATTAACCTAATTTGGTCTTGGTGTATAGTTCCTTTTCTATATTGCTGAATTCTTTGCTAATATTTTGATAAGGATTTTTTGCATTTACACTAATCCTGTACCTAATTCTCATGTGTGGAGGGATTCCCACGCCACCAACCACCATCACCAAGAAATATTTGGGCACTGTGAGGCTTCCTTTGCTCTGAGAAATCATCCAGAGAACCGTCTAGGATCTGATACCAGGTTTATTTAAAGAAGGGAGGGAAAGGGGTTAGAGGTAAGAGAAAACTCCCAGACCAAGTTGAGAGCTCATAGGAGCAAGGGAAGTGGGAGGGAGACTCCCAGTCCACCTCCAGGAGCCTGTTGGGGCAGAGGAAAGGAAACAAGGGGAAAGGGGCAAGAAGGGAAAGGGGAAAGTAAGGCAGAGTGGAGGCTCCTGGTCACCCACAAGGGCCTGTAGAAATGGCCTGCCGAGGCATCTGCAGGGGCCATCCTCACAGGTTTCTGAACATACCTTTCAGTTAGGGTGAGTTTATCCATCATCACATTAGGCAGGTTATTTACATCTCCCTGCTTTTTCCCCACCAGGGCAGTCAATATATCATGCTAGGTCCATCAACATTTCTTCTGGTAATGAGCAAAGTCCATTTTCATTTCCTATGGGAGGGATTAGGTCCAGGTTAATTTGCATATGGTTCAATTGCATACTTTAAAAGTCCAGGCGGGCAGTCCTGCTGCTGCTGTCTGACAGACACCACCTGGGTGTTCTACAATCCAACTCAATTCTGATATTTTCTACCAAGGGATAGCATCAGATTCTACAGATTAAGGGCTCAGTCCCACAAGTCTCTCCTTCCTGCTTTGCTTCCACATTCTTCTCCACACATTCTTCAGATTCCAATCGCAAGTCCAGTTTGTCAACAGTGCTTCTGACTTACTGGCTATAGATTATAGGTTCCAATGACCTCCCTCCTTGGGTTCAACTAAATTGCTAGAATAACTCATAGAATTTAGAGTAACATTTTACTTGAAATTGCTGATTTATTGTAAAATCTACATAACTCAGGAAGAGCCAGATGGATGAGACGCATAGGGCAAATTGTTGGGAAAGGGTGCAGAGCTTCCATGCTCTTTCTAGTCACCCTGCTCTCCCCAAATCTCCATGTGTTCACCAACCAAAAAGCCCTCCAAACCCAGTCCTTTGGATTTTTATGGAGGCTTTAATATGTAGGTATGATTGATTAAATTATTAGCTATTAGTAATCATTTCAGCCTTCAGCCCTTTTTCCCTCTCTGAAGGTCAGGGGGTTGGGACTAAAAGTTTTAACCCTCTAATCACAGGATTGGTTCTCTTGGCAACCAGCTCCATCTTTAAGTGATTTAGGGGTATTGCAAAAGTTACCATTAACGTAACAAAATATGCCTTTGTCACCCTCATCACTTATTAAAAGATAAACATTTTAGGGACCCTGTACCAGGAAAAGGGTAAAAAGTTCTCTCCCCTTTTTTAGTTCTTACAGCTGGACTAGTAATAAATAATAAAATTGACACAAGGCTAGATAAGCAGAAGAAAACCTAATTTAATACATATTTATGGGAGAATCACAATATGATACTCATATCATAAAATGAGGCTTAAAGAAATGACCAAACCAAGCACCTTTTTATACTTTTTAGACAAAGAAACAATAAATTTGTGAGGAATTGACAGGATGAAGAAAGTTAGTGCTTATTAGAAAGGTTTGGGCTTAGATAGTAACTTAGTAATATGCATTAACAAGTTTTGTTTATAGAGACTTTTGGATTCTGGAATTTTTAAAACTCTTGTGATAAGGTTGTCTCTTGGCCCTCATGAATAAGGAGGGCGCCTATCATGTGGGAGATTTATCTCTTGCTTTTAGGTGGACAGAGAGGTCAGGGTTTTCTTCTTGCATGGGCAGTTTCTTAACTAACTTTAATTCAAAATAATCCATATGCTATTGGGGGATAATTTGGGGTGGCTTGCTCTGGGCCCTGGCAGACCAAATATGTATTTCTTATTATAAATCACAATACTCATAAAGAATATTGGTTTGTTATTCCCTTTTTTGTATTGTCTTTGTCTGATTTTGATATCAGGGTAAAACTAGCTTCATAAAATCTATTCTTTTGAAAGAGATTGTGTAAAATTTGTATTGTTTTGTAGAATTTACTAATGAAACCATCTAAAACTAGATATTTCTTCTTTGGGGGAGTCTGAAATTTACAAATTCAATTTTTTATAGTTACAGGGATATTCAAATAAATCTTTTATATTGGGTTAATTATGTCTATCTGTGTTTTTAAAGGAATTGATCCTTTTCATTTAAAATGTCAAATATGTGTACAGAGTTTTCATAGTATTCCCTCCTCATGCTTTTGATGTTGGTAGGGTCTGTAGTGATGCCCCTGTATAATTCACAAATTATTGATAATTTGTGCCTTGTCTTTTTTAATAGTCCTGCTAGAGGTTTGTCAATTTTATCAGTCTTTTCAAAAATCAAGCTTTTAATTTCATTGATTTTTTTTCTATTTTCATGTTTTTAATTTTACTGATTTCTGCTCTGTATAATTTTCTCCCTTCTTCTTCTTTTGAATTTATTTTGGTCTTCTTTATTAAGGTTCTTGAAGTGGAAAACTAGGTTACTGGTTTGAGACTTCCTCTTTTCTAATAAATGCATTAACTACTATACATTTCTCTGGCACTACTTTAGCTGTGCCCCACATTTTAATATAGTATATTTTCATTTTCATTCAGTTTAGTGTACTTTTAGATTTCTCTTGAGACTTCCTCTAGACTAAAGAATTATTTTTTTATAATATCACTATTAAAGTATAATTTACTGAGTACAGTTAACCTTTGAACAATGTAAGGGTAAGGGATGCCAACCTCCCATGCAGTCAAAAACCCACATTTAACTTTTGTCTCCCTAAAAACTTAACTATTTATTGCTAACTATTAACCGCAAGTCTTACTTATAACATAAACATCATATAACACATATTTTGTATGTTATATATATTATAAACTGTATTTTTACAAGAATGTAAGCTAACAAAAATGTTATTAAGAAAATTAGGATGATAAAATACATTTACAGTATTTATTGAAAAATATCTGCATGTAAGTAGATTTGCACAGTTCAAACGCATGTCATTCAAGACCAACTTTATACTTTTCATCCATTTAAAGTATAATATTTGATAGCTCTTAGTATATCCACAGTTGTGCAACCACCTCTGCAATCAAATTTAGGATATTTTCATCACCCCAAAAGAAATCTCAGCTATTTTAGCTATAGCTATGCCATTTCCCCATTCTACCCCAACCTGAGGAAATTCTTAATTTACTCTTTGTTTTTGCAGATTTGCCTATTTTAGATATTTTATGTAAATGGAAACATACAATATGTAGTTTTGTGACTGGTTTCTCTCACTTAGCACAATGTTCTCAAGGTTCATCCATGTTGTAGCATGTATGAGCGTATCATTTCCATGGCCAAGACATATATCATTGTTTGGTTTTGCAAACTTTTATTTATCCATTCATTAGTTGATGGACATTTGGGTTGTTTTTATCATTTGGCTATTATGAATAATGCTGCTATGAACTTTCCTTTACAGGTTTTTGTGTTGAAAAGTTTTCATTTCTTTTTGGTATATTCCTAGGAATGAAATTTCTAGGCCAAATGCTAAGTCTATGTTTAACTTTTTGAGGAAATGCCAAACGATTTTCCAATGTGGCTGTACATGAGCAGTGTATAAGGGTTACCATTTCTCTACATCCTCATGAACATTTGTTCTTTTCTTTTTTATTATAGATTTCCTAGTGGGTGTGAAAACTAGGTTATTGAGAAGTATGTTGTTGATTCTCCAGCTTTAGAGATTTTCTATATGTTGATTTCTATTATGACTCCATTGTGATCAGAGAATATACTCTGCATGATTTTAGTTCTTTTAGGTTTATTGAGGTTTGTTTTTAGAGCCCAGGATCTGTTCTATCTTGGTGTATATTCTGTGGATTCTTGATAATAATGTATATTCTGCTGTTGTTGGTTGGATTCTTTTGTCAAATTGGATCCTGTTGGTTGATTGTTTTTTCATTCTGTCAATTATTGAGAGAGGGGTATTGAAGTCTTTACCTGTAATTGTGTATTTGTCTACTTCTCCTTTTAATTCTGCCAGTTTTTGTTTCAAATATTGTGTGTAGTTCTGTTGTTTGATGCATACACACTTAGATTCACCATGTGTTGGTGGATTAACCCTTTTATCATTATATAATATCCCTCCCTATTTGGTTTCTTTGCTCTGAAACTTTATTGAATTTAATATAGCCATTTCTGCTTTTTTTAGGTTATTGTTTTAATGATGTAACCTTTTCATTCTTTTATATTCAACCTGCTTATATCACTGTATTTGAAGTATGATTTTTGTAGATAGCATATAGTTGGATCATACTATTTAATCCATTCTACTAACAGCTTTTTTTTTTTTTAATTCTCACCTCAGGACATTTCTTCTCATTGCTTTTCAGAGAGTTGATAGGCAGAGACAGAGAGAGAAACATCCATGTGAGAGAGAAACATGGATTGGTTGCCTTCTTGTACATGCCCTGACCAGGAATTGAACCCACAACTCAGTCTACAGGATGGCACTCCAACCAACTAAGCTACCCTGGTCAGGGCAACAACTGTCTTTTAATTGAGGCATTTAGACCATTCACATTTTATGTAACTATTGATATATTTGGGTTTAATCTGCCACTTTACTTTTAATTCTCTGCTTTTCCTTTCTCTGTTTTCTTGTGTTCCTAGGGTTCTTTGAACATCTTTAGAACTCTATTTTCATTTATCTGTAGTGTTTTCAAGAGTATCTCTTTGCAAGCCTTCTTTCATGGTTCCTCTAGGTATTGTATTATAGAATCAATAGCAGTTTACTGGTATAGTCAGTTACTAGTTTGAGTGGAGTGTAGAAACCTTACCACTCTTTATGTCTTTTTCCTTCCCCCACTTATAATAGAGTTGTCTTAATCATTTTCTCTATATACATTGAGAACAGCATCAAACAGTGTCAAATTTTGGCTACAGTGGTGAAACTTAGTTTAGAAAACACGAGAAGGAAAATATGTGTGATTTGCCCATATTTCTATGTTTTAAGTTTTCTTTCTTACTTCTTTGTAGTTGTTGTTATATTTGTTATTGTCATTTCTTTTAAAATTCATTTTTATTGTTTTTCTATTACAGTTGTCCCACTTTTTCCCCTATTGCTCCCCTCAACCAGCCCACTCATTCTCCCACGGTCAATCCCCACCTTGTTGTACATGTCCATGGGTTATTTATACTAGTTCCTTTACTAAACCCTTCCCCTACTTCCCCTCGTTATCTCCCTCCCCCCACTGGTAACTGTTATTCTGTTCCTTGTTTACATGCTTCTGGTCAAATTTTGTTCATTTGCTTTTGTTGTTCATTAGTCTCCTCTATTAGGTGATATCATATGATATTTTTCTTTCATTGCCTGCCTTATTTCAATTAGCATAATTCTCTCTAGTCCCATCCACGTTATTGCAAATGGCAGGAGTTCCTTGTTTCTTTCTGCTGCATAGTATTCCATTGTGGAAATGTACCACAGTCTTTTAATCCACTCATCTACATATGGACACTTAGGCTGTATCCAGTACTTGGCTATTATAAACAGTGCTGCTATGAACATAGGGGTGCATAAATTCTTTTGAATTGGGGTTTCAGGATTTTTCAGGTATAATCCTAGCAGTGGAATTGCTGGTTTAAAAGGCAGTACCATTTTTAGTTTTTTGAGGAAATTCAATACCATTTTTATAGCAACTGCAGCAGTCTGCATTCCCACCAACAGTGCACTAGGGTTCCTGTTTCTCCACATCCTCGCCAGCATTTGTTGTTTGTTGATTTGTTGATGATGGCTATTCTGATTGGTGTGAAGTGGTCTCTCATTGTGGTTTTTATTTGCATCTCTGATGGCTAGTGGTGTTCAGCGTTCTTTCCTATGCCTATGGACCCTCTGTGTATCCTCCTTGGAGAAGTGTTTGTTCAGGTCTTTTGCCCATGTTTTAATTGGGCTGTCTGTCTTCTTGGTGTTGAGATGTGTAAGTTCTTTATGTATTTTGGAGATCAATCCCTTGTCTGAGGTATCATTGGCAAGTATGTTTTCCCATATGGTTGGTTCCCTTTTCATCTTGCTGATGTTTTCTTTAGCTGAGCAGAAACTCTTTAGTTTGATGTAGTCCCATTTGTTTATTTTTTCCTTTATTTCTCTTGCCTTAGGAGATGTATCAGTGAAAATATTGCTGCAGATATCTGAAATTTTCCTGCCTATGTTTTCCTCTAGGACTTTTATGGTGTCATGGTTTACATTTAAGTCTTTGATCCATCTTGAGTTTACTCAGGTGTATGGAATAAGTTGGTGGTCTAGTTTCATTTTTTTGGATGTCTCTGTCCAGTTCTCCCAGCACCATTTGTTGAAGAGGCTGTTCCCACTCCATTTTATGTTCCTTCCCCCTTTGTTGAATATTAGTTGACCATATAGACCTGGGTTTATTTCTGGGCTCTCTATTCTGTTCCATTGATCTATATGTCTATTCTTATGCCGGTACCAGACTCTTTTGATTACAGTGGCTTTGTAGTGTAGTTTTATGTCAGGTATTGTGATTCCTCCTACTGTGTTCTTCTTCCTCAAGATTGCTGTAGTTATTCAGGTCGTTTTTTGGTTCCATGTAAATTTTTGAAGTATTTGTTCTAGTTATGTGAAATATGTCACTGGCATTATAATAGGGATTGCGTTGAATCTATAAATTGCTTTTGGTAGTATGCACATTTTAATGATGTTGATTGTTTCCATCCATGAACATGGTATATGCATCCATTTATTTGTATCTTCCTTAATTTCTTTCTTCAGTACTATATAGTTTTCCGAGTACAGGTCTTTTATCTTTTGGTTAAATTTATTCCTAGGTACTTTGTTTTTCTTATTGCTATAGTAAGTAGAATTTTTTTCCAGTTTTTATTTCTGATATTTTGTTGTTGGTATACATAAATGCCTTCAATTTTTGAATATTGACTTTGTACCCTGCTATTTTGCCAAATACACTTGTTATGTTAAGAAGATTTTTAGTGGAGTCTATAGGGTTTTCTATGTACACTATCATGTCATCTGCAAATAATGATATTTTTACTTCCTCTTTTCCAATTTGGATGCCTTTTATTTCTTTTCCTTGTCTGATTGTGGTGGCTAGGACTTCCAAGACTATGTTGAATAGGAGTGGAGAGAGTGGACATCCTTGTCTTGTTCCTGATCTCAGGGGGAATGCTTTCAGTTTTTGCCCATGGGGTATGATGTTGGCTTCTGATTTCTCATATATGGCCTTTATTATGTTGAGTTATTCTCCCTCTATTCCCATTTTGCTGAGTGTTTTCATCGTAAATGGGTGTTGTACTTTATCTAATGTTTTTCAGCACCTATTGATATGATCATGTTATTTTTGTCTTTGATCTTGTTTATGTATTATGTTTATTGATTTGTTAATATTAAACCATC
Organism: Furipterus horrens; assembly: GCF_987537825.1. Lineage (NCBI taxonomy): Eukaryota > Metazoa > Chordata > Mammalia > Chiroptera > Furipteridae > Furipterus > Furipterus horrens. The sequence continues at coordinate 80,546,744 of NW_028327176.1, read as the reverse complement.
CTTGCATCCCTGGGATGAATCCCACTTGATTGAGGTGTATCATCTTTTTAATGTGTTGCTGGATCCAGTTTGCCAATATATATATATATATATATTTTTTGATGATTTTAGCATCTATGTTCATCAGTGATATTGACCTGTAGTTTTCTTTCTTTGTTGTGTCTTGACCTGGTTTTGGAATTAGGGTAATACTGGCTTCATAGAAAAAGTTTGGAAGTCTTCCCTTTGATTGGATTTTTGGAATAGTTTGAGAAGGGTAGGCATTAGTGCTTCCCTAAATGTTTTCTAAAATTTGCCTGTGAAGCCATCCAGTCTAGGGCTTTTGTGTACCAGGAGTTTTTTTGATCACTGTTTCAATTTCAATCTTTGTTATTGGTCTGTTCAGGCTTTCTGCTTCTTCTTGATTCAGTTTTGGAAGGTTATATGTTTCTAGAAATTTCTCCATTTCATATAGATTGTCAAGATTTTTTGCCATACAGTTGTTTGTAGTAATTTCTCACAATCTTTGTATTGCTGTGATATCGGTTGAGATTTCTCCTCTTTCATTTCTGATTTTGTTTATTTGAGTCCTCTCTCTTTTTTTCTAGATGAGCCTGGGTAAAGGCTTGTCAATTTTGTTTATCTTTTCAAAGAACCAGCTCCTACTTTTGTTGATCTTTTGAATTGTTTGTTTAGTCTCTATGTCATTTACTTCTGCTCTTCATGATTTCCTTCCTTCTACTGGCTCTGGGCTTTGCTTTTTTTGTTTGTTTGTTTTGTTTTTAGTTCTTGTTGCTGTAGGGTTAGATTTTTTATTTGAGATTCTTCTATCCTTTCTAGGTATGCCTGTATTGCTATGAACTTTCCTTTCTGGACTGCTTTCGCTGTGTCCCATAGGTTTGGGGCTGTTGTGTGCTCATTATCATTTGTTTCCAGAAACTTCTTGATTTCTTCCTTGATGTCATTGTTTACCCATTCATTATTTAATATCATGTTATTCATTCTCCATGAGTTTGAATGTTTTTGAGTTTTTTCCTTGAGGTGATTTCTAGTTTCAAGACATTGTGATCTGAGAAGATGCTTGATATAATTTCAATTTTCTTAAATTTGTTGAGGCTTGTTTTCTGTCCTACCGTATGGTCTATCTTTTAAAATGTTCTATGTGCACTTGAAAAGAATGTATATTTTGCTACTTTGAGGTGAAAAATTCTATATATATCAACTAAGTCCATTTTATTTAGAATGTTGTTCAATGCCTCAATATCCTTGGTGTTTCTGTGCTTTGAAGGTCTGTCCATTGTTGACAAGGGGGTGTTAAAGTCCCCTACTCTGAGTGTATTGCTGTTGATATCCTTCTTGTAGTCTTCCAATACTTTCCTTATATATTTGGGTGCTCCATGTTGGGTGCATATATGTTTACCAGGGTTATATTTTCTTAATGAACTGTTCCTTTAAGTTTTATGAAATGCCCTTCTTTATCTATTTCTATGGGCTTTGCTGTGAAATATGTTTTGTCTCATAGAAGTATTGTTACTCCAGCTTTTTTCTCATGTCCATTTGCTTGGAATACTTTTTCCCATCCCTTCACTTTCAGTTTGTGTAAATCTTTTGCTTTGAGGTGTGTCTCTTGTAGACAGCATATATGTAGGTCATGTTTTTATATCCATTCTGATTGGTGCATTTAATCCATTTACATTTAAGATTATTATTGGCAGGTATTTATTCATTTCCCTTTGTAACTGTGTTCCTCTTCCTCGCTCTTTTTCTTAAAGCATTCCCTTTAGCATCGTTTGCAATGCTGGTTTGGTGGAGATATATTCTTTTTGTCTTCCTTTGTCTGGGAAACTCCTTATTTCACCTTCTATTTTGAATGAGAGCCTTGCTGGGTAGAGCAGTCTGGTTGTAAGACTTTGCTTTTCATTGCTTGGAATATTTTTTGCCATTCCCTTCTGGCTTGTAGTGTTTCTGTTGAGAAATCAGCTGATAACCTTATCAGAGCTCTCTTGTATGTTATTTGCTGTTTTTCTCTTGCTGCTTTTAGGATTGTCTCTTTGTCTTTGAATATTGCCATTTTCATTATGATATGCCTTGGAGAGGGCCTTGTTGGATTCATCTTCATTGCGACCCTCTGTGCTTTCTGAACTTGCATGACTTTTTCTCTCACCAAGTTAGGAAAATTTTCTGTCATTAGTTTTTCAGTCAGGTTTTCTATCTCATGCTCCTCTTCTCCTTCTTATATCCCTAGATACAAGATATTGTTTTGTTTCATGTTGTCCTGCAGTTCTCTTAAACCCTCTTCATTTCTTTTTCAATTTTTTTTTCATTTTGTTGTATTGTCTGGGAATTTTTATACATTGTCTTCTAACTAACTGATCTGATCTTCTGCTTTGTTTAGCTTGCTTTTGATTGCTTCTACTGTGTTCTTCCATTCAGAAATTGTATTCTTCATTTCTTCCTGGTTCTTATTGATAGTTTCTATGTCCTTTTGTTATGCTGGTGTAGTTCTCAGAAAGTTTCTTGTAGCTTCCATGGAGTTTTTTGTAGTTCCCCTGGAGTTCGTTGTAGTTTTCTCTGAGCTTGTCAAGTTCATTGAGCTTCCTTATAACCATTCTTTTGTACTCCATGTCTGATAGTTTGCTTACCTCTGTTTCATCTAACACTCTCTCTGGGGATTCCTCCTTTTCTTTCATTGGAAAGTTGTTTCTGTGTCTCACCATTTTGGAATCTTCCTCTTGTTTGTTTTTGTTTCTTAGATTTGTCTGCTTTGATTTCCTGCCTTCATGGTATGAGATTTTGTATAGGAGACCTGGGGTATTCAGTGGTGCAGTCTCTTTGATCTCCTGAGCCTGATGCTCTTGGGATGCTCTTTATGCCATTTGTTTAAGCTGTCTGGTTGTATTTCAGTTACTCTTTGGTGGAAACTTCCCTCTGGCTAGTTGATTGAGAGTCACTCTGCCCACCATATCTTGAGTTCTTTTGTGGAGATGCTATTAAAACATAAACACACAACCCAGGCAAGAAACCCACACCCTCAAAAATATCCCTCACCCACAAAAATATCCCTCACCCACAATCACACTATCAGCAGCAAATGAGACAGTATTAATGTAGATGCAAAGAGGTTAAGACTATTATACTAAAGGAAAAACAGATAAGAATTGGCTAACTGAAAGAAAGATGATTTTTGAGAGGGAAGATGGTAGAATAATACTAGCAGCAAGTAGGGTCAAAGCTATGTGAGACAATAAGTAACATTTACATTGTATGTTGAAAACAGGAGGGAGAATGCAGAATGAAATGAGGAAGTGTAAGTGTATAGTATTAGGTTTATATAGCAGTTATGTATTTAGTGCGAGGGGGAGGGTAAATGAAACAGACAAACAAAAAAATCGAAGAATAAGAATAAGGGAGAGAAGAGGTCAAAAACAGATTAGAGAAAGAGCTTTTCCCCAGTACAATCTTTGGGCGCTGTCTTCTTTTTCTGGATCAAAATTCCATGGGTTTCAGATCTTCTTTTCTAGCTGGCTGTCTGTGAGGAAATCTAGCTGGATTCTGAGGCTGCTATTCTCTCACTCATGGGCCTGCCGCAGCTCTCTGCTGTGAGCCACACTGAGTTGGGTCCCGCCCCCCCACCCCCCCACATCCGGTACTGCAGCACCGTCCAACATTCCTCAGACTTGTCTAGTAATGCTATTATGCTGCGGAGCCAGTGCACATGCCTATATTCCCTGCCCAGCCTCGGGTCCTTTCTCCGCTCCTCCTCCAAAAAAGCCTCTGTGTTGCCTCCAGGCTGCAGCACCATCCCCACATCCCTGCCTGGCAGAGCCTTGGTGTGCACCTGCATGAACGGAGTCATCTGCCTGAGGTCCCTACCGAGTCAGGGGTTCTGCCGCAGCTTTTCCGTATGGGCCCCTTTCCACAGCTCAATTCTAAATTTTTGGTGGAGCCTTGATGCTAGTGCTCTCGAGTGTAGGGTTGCCAGCCCACAGGGTCCCCATTAAGACTCAATTCATAGAGTTTCTCACAGTCTGGGCCGTTGTCTGTTTTCCCATGTGTCCGGCTGTTTCAACCAAACCTTCTCTCTGACTCCATCTGGGACTTTGCTGGTCAGGGTGCCTATGGTAGGAGGAAGTTTCCAAGCAGATCCTGGCTAATGAGCTGGTCAGCAGCTGCCCCTTTCGGTGTGGTGCTGCAGAGTCTTTCTTACTTTTGATGTTCCAAGATTTCGTTGTTTTCTGTTTTGAGAATTTCCTTTATTATTTTAAGGCAGGCCTGCTGGTAAAAAATTTTCTTAGTTTTCCTTTAACTGAGAATGCCTTGATTTCACCTTCATTTTTGAAAAATATTTTCACTGGATATAGAATCCTGAGTTGGCAGTGTGTTTTTTCTTCTTGTACGTGAACAATATTATGTCACCTCATTATGGAAGTAATGGTTTCTAATGGAAAAATCTGCTGTTGTTCTTTTTTCTCTCCTATAGCTATGTCATTCTTTCTCTTTGTCTGTTTATACTTATATTTACAACTTTCACTATGGTATATCTTGATGTGGATTTCATTGGGGTAATCCATATTGGAGCTCACTCATCTTCTTGATTCTATAGGTTTATATTTTATGCCAAATTTGGAAAGTTTTCAGTAATTATTTTTTGAGTGTTTTTATTTTTCTCTTTCTGGGCCTCTAACGACGTAACTGTTAGATATTTTTCAATAGTTCCACAAGTCCCTCAAGCTTTGTTTTAAGTTTGCTTTCTCTCTATTGTTCAGATTGAATAATTTCTATCATTATATCTTTAAGTTTACTAATTCTTTCCAGTCTGTTTCATTCTGGTGTTGAGTCTACACAATTTAATTTTTAATTTCAGTTATTATATTTTTGAGGTCTTCTTTATATCTCCTATTTTTATCAATGCTTTTTATTTCTTTGTTTAGACTTTTTATTTTTTACTTGTTTCAGTTGTGTTTTTAATTGCTTGTGAAATATTTTTATTATGGAGGTATTAAATTTTTTGCCAAGTGTAACATTTCTGTTGTTATGATAGTGATATCTATTAATTGTGTGTGGTGTTTTTAAAAATTCCATTTGACATTTTCTTGGTTTCTGGTATGATCAGTGATTTTCTTTTGGAACATGGACTTTTGGGCATTACGTTATGAGACTCTGAATCTTACTTATACCTTCTGTTTTATTTGACTTCTTATCACACTACTCTGGCAGTGGGTTGGGGGAAGGAGGTGACGTATCATTATTGCCAGTTAGGGGTAAATTTTCAGGTTCCGCACACTGCTTTCATTGATTTCCTGGGGAATGCTTCTAATTTTTACTGCAGGTGGTGGAAATTCTTCTCTGATACTTCCTTGGCTGAGAGGGGGTAAGAATGCTTCCTTGCTGCTCCTCTGATAGCATCCACTGACACCACCATTGGGTGTAAGTTAAAGTCCACACCTAACTGAAGAGGATATGGGGTACCTCATGATTGCAGGGTGGCAGAAGTGCAGGTTCCATGGCACCATGGGGGAGAAAGGATGGTCATTACCACCCACCAGTGAAGAAAGTTTCACCTCCCTACTTTTTCTTCTTAACACCACCCCAATGGGGAGGCTGGAGTTTTCCTTACAGTCTAGTGAGGGAGGAATCTGGACTCCTCACTCAGACTTTGCTGAGGCTGGGACCACAGTTTCTTCTGCCATTTTTATCTTGAGTAGAGCTATAATTATGTATCTTCTGTCTTATTAGGCTGCCTTCTCTTGGTCCTTTGCATAGATAGAGCAGGCTTTGGTTTGGGCTTTTGTTGCCTGCACCCATTGTTATTTCCAGGTTGCTGGCCCTTTCAGCTCCAACTTTGAGATGTTAGAGGCAAAAAGAAAACCTAAAAAATTCACTGCCATGTTGTTCTTCAGATCTTGACTTTTATAGCTGGTCTTAGTTCTTTTTTCCACTTTTCAGAGTCTTCTTATGTTTGTTTTATACATAACTTGCAGGCTTTTTAGGTTTTTTACTTAGTGGGAGAAACAGAGAAAAATATATACTTCATTTTCCCTCGAGCAGAAGTTGGTTCTGTTTTTAATATTGATTTTTAGCCATTTTTTTATGCACAAATTTTAAAAAGGTGAATTTCAGCATACTTATCTTTTAATATAACTGGGAAATACAATTTTCATTAAGTTAGATTGGACACTTGTTTTTGACTGACTTTTGGCATCTAAATCCAAAAATGACCCTAGTTTTTCTCTATCACGTCTACTTTTTAAGGTACAGGATACTGTCCCTTTGTCCCAAAAATCATACAAAATGTACATAAAAAAGGAAAATAAAGAAAAAATTTCCTTAATATACTGTTTATTTAGAGTTACTTTATTCATATGAAGTTTATATATTGTTACTGTAAGTCAAATTGTGTACAAGTAGTAAAGTTCTGCTGCCAAACCTACATATTAAGGTCAAAATTTATGCTTATAGCATTTTGAAGCTCTCCAAGAGTTTCTGGACAATTTCGGTATAATTCTGTGCTTGTGTATTTCAATGACAACAAGCATTCTTTTGGAGTTCTGACATTGTCCTGATGAAATGTTCGTCTTTAATGAGCTGTCGAATCTGTGGACCCTCAAATACACCGGCTTTTATCTTTTCAAATGACAGTCTAGGAAATGTCAAAATGAGATACTTGAAACAGTCTCCTTCAGTTGGCAAAGCTTTAATAAATTGCTTTATGAGATCCAGTTTTATGTGCAGAGGTGGAAATATAATGTTCTTTCTGTCAACAAGTAGCTCATGTAGAATATTTGGATCACCAGGTTTGAGGTCAGATGTTAGAGGCCAAAAAACTTCACCCAATGCTTCTCATGAGCTCTGCTGTCCTACATACACAGAAAACAGGGATACTTGGTGTGTCTTCATTGCTGAGCAAGAAGGAAGCAGAACACTTGAAGCTCAACACAGATGATGCAATTGTGCTTGTGATATTGCAACAGATCAATGAATCTCTTTATGTCTTCATATTCTTCATGAAAACAAACTAAATGGCCAGTTGGACTACACCAAATAAATTGCCATTGTGGAGGAGGATACAATTCAAGCTCCACTTTGAGCTATCAATGAACAGTCGCCATTCAGTTGTGTTCTAGACTGGAATTTCCAATTCTTCCACTAGACCATGTATATTATGACAATACCCAAAGCCACCGTCACTTCCAAATTTCTGCAGAAATGCACTTTCTCTTCATCAAAAGTAGGATACCTTCATTGCTTTTTCAAGTAAGTTTTTCTTGTGCAGTCTTGATGCTAGGCCTTCTGAACCCTTTCTGGATAGTCCCAAATCTCATGCCAAATCATTCAACTCATGCTGATCAAATCCCTTATGAACTGAGTTGTCTTCAATTTCAAAATCTTCATCATTGCTGTCACTTAGTTCTTCACCATACTCATTTTTTGAAAGAGGGTAGTTCAATGAAAACTGGCACTGGGATTTCAGCTGAATGAGGCACTGAGCGTATTGCTGATGGTAGATTAAGATACTCTATTTTACATTTATTTTTCTTGTTATATACTGACATTTGCACTATACAAAAGTAACAGTCACTTGAATGATCTCCGGGCTCTTGCCAAACTATAGGTATACCAAATGGCAATTTATCACATATTCCCTTCATCCACATCCGTAAATTCTTGGCACACTGCTTGCACACTTTGTGAGCGGCCCAAGACTTGTCTTGATCACCAAGTTTTATTTTAAAATATGTGAAATAGGCTTGCCTGACAAATGCGCTGATGTTTGTCCTTTGGGAATGGTGAAGCTGCCACAGATATAACAAAACGAATCAAGGTTGTTTAGGCACTTATGACGAGAAATAGCAGAGTCAGACATGATCTGAAGGGAAGAAAATAAATACATATGTAACTTAAAAATTAAATTCTGCTAACTCCTTGTATACAGACAAGAAGTTGGACTACACTTCAGAATACGATTCACTATACAGATCGGCACACAACCTCTCACCACACTGTCTCATGTATAATGAATCGCCTAGACAAGTATGAACCTGTCACTGGTCTCCAAGGTCATCCCCCACCCCTCCCCACTCGAGGGAGGTTTGCTCTCAGCCAATAGGAGAGCACTAGTGCTTCCCTTGATCCAGGCTTAATCCAACCTTGAGTGGTCACATTAAGATAAGCTGTAGGGAAGAAACTTGATGTGATACAAGAAAACTAACTGCAGTTTTGAAATCAGCTTTCCTATTTAAGTCTAAAACAGCTGAAAAATCAAATTCAATGGGAATTATTTTAAAAATTGGCCCCCAGTGTATTCAATACTTTTTGGTCATTGATTATGTCACATCTTTGTAACTGAGATGATTACAACATTAGATTTCCTTCCTTTTTATTTTTAAATGCTAAACTCTTTGACCTATATGGAATTTTCCAGTTTTAGAATTAAAAAATAAATGTGTGAATGTGTTATTTTTCTTTACCTACTTCATCCAGTACTACTAATTAAACTAGGCTCTCTTTTCCCATTGTACAGCATTTTTTATGACATTGTTTTACCACAATATGTCATTATATGGTCTTACTATTTCATCAGTCTGGTCCATTATGGGCTTAATTAAACACACATAACAATATTTTTGTCAGTGGGATAGGGCAAGTTTGACATTATGCCCTTTAAGAAGTGATAGATCTTTTATAGTGGTCAATAGAAATTGTCATTTCTTCTAGCTAAATCTTACTATTCAATTTGTTAAACTCCATGATTTTAAAATATATTCTGATTAGCATTTATAAACTTAATTTTCTTCCCTAAAATGTCCCTCCTTATTGTCCTCTGTCTCAGTAAATAACCCTGTTCTACATCCATTAGTTTGAGCCCCAAACATTGGATTCAACTTTGATTCAATTATTTTTTCCTTTATACTCACAGAATACCTTTGGTCACCTAATTTGTAGATTTTCCCACAACAAGCATTTCTCCACTACTTTGTGGACACTAACTGGATATCTTACAATTCAATTATATTCTAACATTACCTCCTTGGAGGTGGTGTCATGTCCCACTAGTGAAGGGCTGAGTCTAACAAGACTGCCCCCATTGCAGATGCCAGTTGTGAGTCCTGAACTACCGCCTGTGCTTCTTACTGCCCAGCTGTAAATTAAGGTTCCCATGAACTCTATAGCTCTATAACTTTCTATCTTGTATTATGAAGTCTCATGGTCATGTCATATCTCCTGCACCAAATATAAGCTCACTGAAGATATGGTCCATTCATGGTCCAATTGTGGGTCTCTCAGAGCTGTGGACAAGACAGATACTCAACAAGTATCTGATTAAGGGTTTAACTCTGTTCCTTTTTAAAGTTCTTCATAAACTCATCATGTTTTCTTCTTCTTTGCAAGTAGTCAAGTGACATGGAAAAAATAGTGCTTGAGTCATTTGGGGGAAAAAGTTCCTTGAAAACCTCATAAGTAGAGCATTTTGGAAAACCTCTATATTCATAGTTGTACTGTTTTTGGTGGGGTAAATATTAAATGTATTTTTCACTTCTAACATTGAACTAAATATGACAAATCTGTATTCACAAGTTAATAAATTATTGATATTCATCAGTTAACTCTGCTTTATTTATAGTCTTCTAGTCTATTTATTTTATGTATTATTTGTTTTCATTTTTATTATTAAATCAATTTTGATTTTATTTTTTTTAGAATTTAATTCCATTACTCATCAGCTTGTTGATGTATCTGATCAAAATAGTGTTCTTATTATTTTCTTTGTTTCTGATTGTCTATTGCTTATTGTAATTCTATTTTTTTCCTTTTTTAAAGTATATTTTATTGATTATGTCATTACAATAGTCCCAATTTTCCCCTTTTTGCTTCCCTCTGCCCAATACCCCCCTTCCCCCAGCAATCCCACCCTCCCCCCAGTTCATGTCCATGGTCGTGTATATAAGTTTTTTGGATTTACCCTTTCCTATATTATTCTTAACTTCCCCCTGTCTATTTTGTACCAACCAATTATGCTTCTTAATCCCTGCACCATTTCCCCATTTCTCCTCCTTCCCCTTCCCAGCTGATAACCCTCCAAATGATCCCTATACCTATGATTCTGTTCCTATTCTGGTTTTCTTAGTTGGATTTTGTTTTTATTTTTTAGATTCAGTTGTTGATAGTTGTGAGTTTGTTGTCATTTTAGTGTTCATAGTTTTGATCTTCTTTTTCTCAAATAAGTCCCTTTAACATTTCTTATAATAATGACTTGGTGATAATGATCTCTTTTAGCTTTACCTTGCCTGGGAAGCACATAATCTGCCCTTCTGTTCTAAATGATAGCTTTGCTATATAGAGTAATATTGGTTGTAGATACTTGCATTTCATCACATTGAATACTTCTTTCCAGTCCCTTCTTGCCTGCAAAGTTCCTTTTGAGAAATCAGCTGATAGTCTCATGGGCACCCCTTTGTAGGTAATTCTGCTTTTCTCTTGCTGCTTTTAAGACTCTCTCTTTATCTTTAATCTTTGACATTTTAATTATGATGTGTCTTGGTGTGGGCCTCCTTGGGTCTAGCTTGTTTGGGACTCTCTGTGCTTCCTGGACTTTTATGTCTAATTTCTTCACCAAATTTGGGAAGTTTTCCTTCACTATTTTTTCACATAAACTTTCAATTTCTTCCTCTCCCTCTTCTCCTTCTGGCACCCCTATTATTCAGATGTTGGCATGTTTACAGTTTTCCCATAGGTTTCTAAGCCTCTCCTCATTTTTTAAAATTCTTGTTTCCTCATTCTGTACTGGTTGACTGTCTTTTTCTTGCTTATATTCCAAATCATTGATTTGAACCCCAGTTTCCTTCCCTTCACCATTGGTTTTGTGTGGATGTTCTTTCATTTCACTTAGCATATCCTTTGCTTCTTCCCTTATGCATTTGCTGTACACAAGCATATCTGCCAAGCCTGTGAGCATCTTTATTACCAGTGTTTTGAACTCTGCATCTATGAGGTTGGCTATCTCCTCGTTACTTAGTTCTCCCACTGGAACCTTGATCCTTTTCCTCTTCTGGGCCATACTTCTCTGTCTCTTCATCTTCACAGCCTCCTGTGTTTGTTTGCCTCTGTGTTTTAGGTAGAGTTCTTGCTCCTGTTAAGTTGTAAGGGGCAGAGCCTTAGGTATTCGTCAGTACAGGGTGACCTGTTTCACCACGTTGTGGCGCTGTGTGTGGGGGAGGGGTCTGAGAGGGAACAATGCCACTTGCTTAACACATGCACCTTTTCCAGGTACTTCTCCCACTTTCGTACGGGACTGGCACCGCTCTAGCTGCTGCCCTGGCCATGTTCCCAGAGTGAATGGGTCTGTGGACATTCTAGGACTGTGGGGCCCCTTTAAACAAGCAGACTCTGCTGAGAGACCAGCAGTTTTTTCCTCCATCCCAACCCCCACTGGTTTGCACAGTCAGAAAAAATGAGGCTTGATTTTTCCTGGTGCTGGGACCGTGAGCTGTGCAGTCGGTTAGGAGCTGGGAAGGGTCCCCAGGTGTCCCTCCCAACTTTTTAAAACGTGTTACTGCACTTTCTGCCAGCCTGCCCCTGTCGCCGCTGCAGCTGCCACTGTACTGTGTCCTCTCCACCCCAACTCCACTCCTCCTACCTGTCTGGATGAGTATTTCTTCTTTATATCTTTGTTTGTTAGACTTCCATGCAGCTCAGTTTTCTGGAACTTCTGGTTGTCTCTAGGTTTTGGGTAGTTGTATTCCTTCTTAGTTGTGGAGGGAGACCCAGCGTGTCTGTCTAGACCTCCATCTTGGCTGGAAGTCCTGTAATACTATTTTTTAAAATGTATACTTGGTTTCTGTGTGAAATTAGATATATGAAATTAGCATTTTAGGCTGAATGAACCTGTTTATTCCTTTTAACACTTCAGAACAACTTTAATGTATTCCATAAATATTTACCATTTTTACTCAGCCAAATAAGCTTGAGTTAAATCCAGTGTTTCTCAGAGTTGCTTTGAGAATGAGCAGCTTGGGAAGTGAGTTCTGGGTCACAGATGGTCGGTGCCTGCCAGCACTGACTTTATTCTCTATTCAACACAGGTGTCACAAATATTTATTGATGTAATAAATGTCATTACTTTTTAAAGCTGTCTTAAAAGATGGACATTTTTTAGAAAGTTTGTGTTTGGCTTTACCTAGAGTTAGTGCTCTCTATGGAGGACTTTGTCCCCACTTACCTTTCCTTCACTACTGTGCATACTTTGAGACTTAGTGTATTTTTTTTTGTTGTTGTTGGTAAGGGTGACTTTCTCTGATTCAGATTTTTACATTGTTGCTCTTTTGTGGATTGTGCTATCTGGAAGCTTCCTGTGTTTCTCATTTTGCTTTCTTCTCAGAATTTGACAAAGAGGTTATTTTAAGTAACATGAGAACATTTTGTGAATTAATTGCATTGCATTTAGTTATGCATAGATCTTTAGATTAGCTCAGTTAAATTGAATAATATATGCAGAGTGAAATTAAAATAGATTTACTCCAAGAGAGGAATGTCTTAAACTGTGTGTTTTGTACAAGAGACCTTAATCGTGTCCCCCTTCCCATAAGTGAATTTCTATTGCAATTAAAATAAAATAAATTTTAAAACATCCATTCTCACAGACATTTATGTACTGTGAGTCAAAAGTGAATGGCTCCAAATGCTACAAATAGAAGTTAACAGGAAATACAAAGAACAAGTTAAACCTGGGGTAGGTGAACCACAGCCTGAAGGCCAGATATGGCCCCAGCCTGGTTCTGATGACCCATAGGGTGAGAATGGCTTTTAAATTTTTATTTTTAAATAATTAAACAAATTCTAAAGAAAAATGATATTTTGTGACATATAAAATTGTATTCTAGTGTCTGTGTCCATAATAACATTTCAGTAGAACACAGCCAGGCTCATTCATTGAGATATTATTTCTTGCTACTTTTGTACAACAGCACAGAAGTATATGGTATGAAAGCTGAATATATATCCTACCTGGGCCTTTACAGAAAAAAAAAGTGAGCTGGACTAAACCACAGATAGTACCTGTGGTAGCTCATATTAAAAAGTTATCAAAAACTATTTGATTTTCCCCCCAATAACTGATATATTTCTTGATAGTATTAGGTGGGATAATGACCCCAGGAAAGCAAATTTTGTCTATCCAAGTTGATTTCCTTTTCAAGAAAAGGAAATGATGATTTATTTGTTTTATTCTGTGAACGATTAAATTTAAGAAGCCTTTTGGCTTTGTTTTGAATAATTATCTTGCTGATAAGTGTGACATTTGTCATTCATAGAAGTATAGACATTCATGCACAAAACCTTTTATGCCATAAGAGAGTATGTTATAAAATTCAGTGTCTCTGCTTATGTTTTCTCCAAAACATTGAATTAAGATATCCTGTGACCATCTTTTGTTTACTCTCTTCTTGCCTGTGGAGCAACTGGGCAGAATCAAACTGCTGTCCAATTTTGAGCAAGGGTCACTCAGACCAATTGTGAATGGTCTAAGCATTCCTAAAAGAAAGGAGAGCAGCATTTTTGAAATATACACACATGATTTCTTCAATGAATTTCTGGTTTTTCTGCTGTATTTTCCGGCTATTTGCTATTCCCTGATTTTTTTCTTACTTCATCCATATCATCTTGAGCCCTCTTTCTAATGGCCCTTCTGACATTGTCCTGCATTTATGTTGCTGCATTTCGCTTGTTTTTTCTTGATTGTGCCCTGCTTGCCCAGGCTCTTCGTTACAATCAGTGATATCCCTTGAGTATGGCAGGTGTTGACTTATATGATGCAATAAAGCAGTGTCTGTTTCTTCTGTTCTTTTATCTCCCTGGTTTCCCATCCTCCATTCTTAGGACTCAGGATATCCTTTCAACAAAGGGACAAATGGTACACCCACATGAGAGCAATGGGGTCCTGAGTGAGGCTGGGTGGCAGGAAACAGGGAAAAAATGGCAAGAAGAGAAAGTGGGATCTACCAAAAACAGACCTTCCTTACTTACCAGTTTGCCTGCAGAGGATCCTGTTCCTGGCTTCTGTGCATTTCTTTAGAACTGTTTCTCTTGATTTTTCATGTAGAAGAGGGGGCATTTGTGACATTATAGGCACAGTGGTTAGTGCCATGCAGTTCACAGCTGTTATTGTTACAGTTCTTTATGTGGTGAGTGCATTTGTCCCCATTTTATAGATGAGAAAACTGGGCCTCAGTCTGTTAATAACTTATGCACAAGCCACAAGCAGAAAGTTGGGGAGCCAGGCCAAAGCCAGGAATGGTTGTCTGATGGCAGGTGATAAGGCCTTAGCACACAGGTTTGGCCTTCAGGTTCTATATTCCAGAAAGGAGCTGATTAAACATGAACCCTAGGAGCCTGGGGAGGTTGTTACTGGCACATCCTTATTCTACAGGGAGAGTTCCTTGCAGAAGTTAAGAGTCAGATGAGGAGAGGTTACAAAGATGTGGTTTTCAGTGAACTTCTTTAACTTGTCTTTAACAGAGAGGTCAACAGGCCAGAGGTCATGGGAAAAAACTTCCTGAACCAGTTGAATATATGTGTTCTCCAACAATTACTGTAGTCTGCTATAATATGAATAATAAAATAACCAAAGATGGAGGGATGCCTTGAATACCCAAATAAATATACTAATTTAATTATTTAGAAATTAGTTCTTTAAATCTCTTCAAATTATGATGATTTTTTCACAAACTATTCCATGCTATGACTTAGAGTACAGTTTGTAGACTTCTAAGAATTTACTTATTAAAAAACAGTGATTGTAAGTTTTTAAAGAGTTAACTCTATTTTCGTGTTATCTCCCTATAATTCGGATAATTTCCATATGCTGCTGTAACTCTAAAATGTATGACATGCCTTTAGGATGAGTTACTGTTGCCTTGTTAATGAGAGTTGTGTAGTTACTTCCCATATTGCCTGTGTGCTGGTTCAACCATGTTTCCCTCCTCTTTTTCTGCTACAGGCATTTTGCTAACGTAGTCTCTCTGCATTAAAGCCACACTGAGCCCCACCACAAATTAAGAAATAGGTATCTTTTCCCACATCTTCACTCCCTGGGAGACTCTTCATGCCTTCTCTATTAGTTCAGTGTCTGTCTCTCTCTCAATAAAGCCCTGCCAGCTGCTGCCTCATCCACATGTCCTCAGCAGATTTCCTCTCACTTGTTCCCCTAACACATCGTTGGGGCTTTATCATGGTGTGTTTTGTGTTCAAGTAAATTCTTAGTACATCTGTTTATTTGTCTTGATTGGAAACTCTTTGAGGTTGGAAATCATGGCAAGTTTATATCCCTCATATAGTGGTTGCCTGATGTACCTTTGATGGATTGATTTGGTTGTCTCTGAAGAAGCAACCATCAGAAAAATTAAATATATTCAACATTACAAAGGAAAGAATATGAAATTAAACATATTAAGTAAGTTACAAATTCTTCTCAATAACAGACGTGACAGCATAATCCAAAAACTGGCATGTGATTTATGTACCTTGGCAAGATCATGTATCTCTTTGAACCCCCATTTCCACTTTAAAAAAGGGGTGGTTGAAAATATCTGCCTTGTCTATTCCTTAGGGTCTTTTAGAAGATGACATGAGATGTTACATCAGATAATGTGTTGGGAATCATGATATTGCCTCAAATGTAAAATTGCATTGTCTTATTTAAGAAAACAATTGGAATTTAGACAAAAACTGTACTGTGTATATTATATACCTATAGTAATCTACTTCTAATTTAAATTTAAACTGGGACTTGAATATACTTTGTGAATAGTTTTAAAGGGGGCATCAGACTTTTGCATCATAATCTGTAAAGCCAGTCTACAGCCAATTATGCTGATCTGAAATATTTTTTGAAATAGCACCTATTGGTTGTGTCAAAAAGAACAAATTTGTCTTCCCCATAATTCCTGCATAAAGCAAATTTTGTGTTTTTATTTTTTTCTGAACAGGTTTCCATCTCTATCACAAGTTGCCCACAATTGTGCCTGAGAGCTGCCTTCTTATAATGGTTGGACTTCTACTAGGTGGGATTATTTTTGGAGTTGATGAAAAGTCCCCCCCTGTAATGAAGACAGATGTGTTTTTCTTATATCTCCTCCCACCCATTGTACTTGATGCAGGCTATTTCATGCCTACTCGCCCATTCTTTGAGAACATCGGCACTATTTTCTTGTATGCTGTGGTTGGGACACTTTGGAATTCCATTGGCATTGGGGTGTCCTTGTTTGGTATCTGTCAGATTGAAGCCTTTGGCCTGAGTGACATCACTTTGCTCCAGAACTTGCTCTTTGGCAGCCTAATCTCAGCCGTGGACCCTGTGGCTGTGCTTGCTGTCTTCGAGAACATTCACGTCAATGAACAACTCTATATCCTGGTCTTTGGAGAGTCCTTACTGAATGACGCAGTGACAGTGGTGAGTAACATGGTCACTCTGAAACTTTTCAACATGTGGGGGCTGACCCCCAACCTGCATCTGCTTTCTGACAGTGACAACCTTGTGCTAGGAGGGCCCCTCACTGAGTATAATGCTCTGTTGTCTTTGTCTTGAAATTCTTATTAAAATTTTTATTTATTGTTTAGTATTTATTTATTTTACACAGTGGGCACCTCATTTTCATTTTTCACTGGGTCATGCAAACTATGTTGCGGATCCCTGCATGCCAGAGGAGCGTAACAGTGATTGTGACTTTGTATCACTGAGCTTTCTCATTTTAGCATTTTTAAAAGTAATGCTCTTTGATCAGAATTTAAAGGACTTCAGGTCCAAAAAGTCTTTGTGAAAAATAATGCTATTAGCATATGATATGTATAAGTGAAAAGATTATACCTATTAAGTGCCATTTTCTCTCTGCAGATGGTTTATTTATTTTATGATTGCAGGAAAAGTTTTTATCACAGAACTTCTTGTTTGTTACTCAGCCAGAATTTTTCTAGTCTTCACCATTTTCCCATGTTGGTATTTATTCAAAAAATAAAAAATATTTTCAATTCTTATTAAATGACACAAAATTAGAGTCAGAGGCTGTTACAATTCTAATGTTATCAGAATTTACTGCCCTGCCCATCTTCTGAGTATAGGCCTACAAAGAGCTCCCCACCAGTAAAACTCACTCAAGTAACCCTGCAATGAGTACTCTGTTAGTGAGCACAGGTAGTGCTATTTTATGGTAGTCACGATTCTGTAGCAGTAATAGTAGTAATGGTAATAGCAGTGATAGCTTTTAACCTTTCAAGAATACTTGCCTTGTGCTCGGGTTTTTTTGACAATCTATGAAATAGGTATTCTTCCCATTTTGCAAATAAGAAAATTGAGAAAAAGTTTATTAAGTAAAGTGTATTTAAGTACCTTAAGTAACTCATATTACCCCTTCCATTACTCCTATTATTAAGGTGCTATCCCTGATTCATTTAAAAGTTAACATAGAAAACAAAATTATCCTCTGTTAGCCTGTATTCAGATTCCTGAACTGGGTATACAGTATTCCCTCACATCGCGGGTATTACATTCTAGACCTGCCCCCCCACTGCGAAGTAGGAACCTTGCATTTATTCTACACCCTTAAACCTATGTAACTTTAACAACATACGCATACAGTACTGCAAAATCCCATGATATAGCGAAAAATCCATGAGAAATAATTAAATATAATATTTTTAAAAATCCCTCAATACAGTGAGGCCACAATAAGTGAACCGCAATATAGAGAGGGACTAATGTAATATCATCTTGAGGAATGTCCATTAACTTCATGTGTATATTATTTGGTAGAAAATAATTTATTGATAAGGAATTCCCATTTTTTAGGGTGGCTGGTAAGACAGTGTTAAGACAGCTAAGTTAACTCAAGTAACAAAATCTACATCATTTATTTTATTATTCATTAACTGTGATTGTCATTAACTCACCAATCTTAAATTTTAACTGGAAAACTGCCATAATGAAGACATTTTATAACTCATTCTAATTTCTGAAGGCATCAATTTTTATGTTGCAAGTTATGTTTGGCATATACATTTTACCCTTGTTCAGGGAGACTGAAAAGCTCAATGTGGAATTATTGGATCTATTTAGTGTAAAGGAAACTTTGCAAAGAAATCATCACACCTTGTTGCTTCCTTCTAGAACAGTGTAGCAAAGTTATATCAGTTTCAGAATGGTAAGTCACACCTTTGCACTGCTTTCTCTTTTCTTCTAATATTTCTCTTTTAAATGCCTCAGTGGTCCATTCTTTGAGTTTGTCCAGAATTAGGTGTCAGGAAACCATCTGGCTAAACCACTGCATACTATTTAAAGTGTACGCAGGCCCCAGGCCTTCCAGAGGCACATCCAGTGTTTTCTATCAAGAGGCACAAAGTCATCAAATGTGGTTCCCTGGACAGAGAGGGAGGACCGACCCAGAGAGGGCAATCGGCCAATATTGAAAGGAAGGCAAGGGCAGAGAAAGGGGATGGCTGCCTTTTAGGCATGGAACTCCTTGTTACAAGGCCAATGCCTGTAAGTCAGAATGACTTATGGTTTTACATGAAAGAGCCTTCCTTGGTAGGTTATATACCCTGGGCTGATCCTTAAATCCACACCCTCAAGATAAAAGGACATGCCCAGTGGTTTGCCTACCTAATGCTGAAGAATAAACCACAAGATATTCTTTCACTAGATAGGTTGAATAGTGGATTGAATTGACCAGGTGTTAGAAACAATTAGAAAAATGGTATAAAAATTATGATTTGCCTTTGAGACAGTACCCTCAAAGTATAGAGGTAGGCATGTTTTATGGAATATTTTTTCACTCATTTATCTAGTCTTATCTATAGGAGAGGTTTAAGAAACTCATGGAATAGAGAAAGGTATAAACAATATGGACAATGCTGCATACAGTGAAAATAATGAGTCACTATGAGTTGCAACTAGAAAGGTAGAGGTTAACAGGGAATTAATGTTAAAAATGTAGTCTGGATGGTGGTGAGTGAAATTGTAGGTCAGCACAATTAATTCCTTTCCCAAGGCATGGTAAATTATATATAGAGCTAGAAGAGTTGAAGGGTAGAAAATCTACCATAAAATGTCTCAAAGCAAAGAGAAAGTGATAGTATATGACTGAAGTCAAACTCTTTGTGCTATTGTCTAAGGCAATAGTAGGTTGGAATTAACTGAAGAAATGACAGTCAAAAGTGAAAGGTGGCTGAGCGCAGTGGTGGAGGGAGGGGGCTCCAGAGCCACATTCCCAGAGTTCAAATCCTAGCCTTGCCTTTTTGGGTCTGCTGCATGGGCAACAGCAGACCCTCCATATCACCCTGCCCAGGCTCTGTAGCTTCAGCTTCACTGGAGAGGACACTCCAGCGTCATCGCAAGATGTCGATTCAAAACGGGAGGAGACAGATACCGTGTCACTCCCGAGTTGGACTGCACAACCATTCTTGGCGGTCCAGATAGACTCTTAAGAAGCTACACCATCGTCTCTCAAGACGGACGGCTGCCGATACGATAATGACAGTCAAAAAAATAAAAATAAAGGTGAGCTTTTTAAATAGGATTTTGTGCTTTCCCTTATACTGAATAATTTATGAAACATTAAAAATGTTCCTTAGTAGGCAAATATTATTTAGGTTCTCAGTTATATGACAAGTCCTGCTATTTCCACAGTAGTTCATAATCAAATGGTATATGGTTACATGGTAATTTCTAAAGAACATGTTAATGCAACCATTGAATATCCTAATACATTTTCCAAGAACACTTAAAGTTTCTTTGACCTACCATAAGTTAGCTTGGTTAAGGAGAGCTGGGGCTGTGGAAGGAGGCTAGGGATGAACTCTTATGGCCAGTTATTATGCACTGTGTATTGGAATTTAACTTCAGGAAGCTGGAGAGTAAACAGTGACCACTTGGCACTTTATTTTGCTTTTGCAAACAGCAGAACAGATTCGAAATTCCTTACCCCCAAATGATTATTCTTTGTGTTTCACATCAGAAGAAGTGACCTAAAATCTATTTTTCTGGAAGAGAAATATTCTGATAAAGAACTCTGAATTGTTTGCATCTGCATTGCAGTTTCACTGAATTGTTGAATATTTTAAATCTGAATTTAAAATAGATAATTTCTATGTGTTTTTAAAATATAATAATGAGTAGAAATATTTGAAAGTATGCAACTGTCAAATGAACCTATTACAGAAGTCAGCAAAAAGACATCACTGGCATTTCAGTCTTCTAAAAATATAGGTGTCAGCTAAGGTCCACTATGTGCAGACTAACTCGAGACATAACTGTAGTCCACATACATATAACATATACATTTATGTATATAAATTATAACTCCAAAAGCATTTTTCTGTATAGATTATCTTGTGGTAAAATTAAAGGATTTAACTGGAATAAAGTGAGTTCTGGCAAATTTTAATAAAAACAATTTGATCTTGTTCTGATCACTAGGTCTCGAGTTCAGTGTCAAACAGGTGGGAGGATATGGAAAGCTTTCTGGTTGTCAAGGGAATGTCTCTACCTATTTCCACATAACATTGCCAAGGGAGCTGAAGCAGTAGAATGATAAAATTAGAGCTTCTGACAGGTGTGTCCAGAGTGAAGTGCCTATGCCTCAGCTTTGCTCTTTGCAAAAACTTACAGGAATATGAAAAGCAGAACGTACCTTGGATTGATTTGTTGGGTTGAGCTGCCAGGAAAATGGCTCTGGAGAGAGTATGCCAGTTGCTTCTTCTTTTGGAGTGCTCACCAATGGGCTGAATGGGGTGGGGTAGGGGAATGAGAGACAGAGAGGAGAAGGAGACATGGGTTCTGTGAGTAAGGAATTTCTAACTTGTTGGGAAATTGAGTAGGCACTCAAGAAGAAGCCCTGAAAACACAAGGTGGCTTATCAGCAGACACTGAATAGGTTGGGAGGTCTTTATGTTGCAGGATGACAGACGAAAGGGTGATTTGCAAGGGATGCAGGAGTCTGGACAGACTCTTGAGAGGAAGAGCAGATTCAGCTGGGTCGTAGAAGACAGATAAAGGTTCCCTAGATTTAGGGGCTGGATTTCTACCAAGAGAAACCACAGGAAGGAAACCAGAGATGAATAAGCATGGTGTATTTTGTGGAGGGGTGATGAGACTGAAGGATGTTGGAAAGCAATTTAAAAAAAAGTGTGCCAGGTGTGTTGAGCCTTCCAAAGTGAGGCAGTCAAGAATTTAAACTTGAGAGTGAAAAATGGAATGGCAGGATTTGGAGAAAGTGAGTCTTGTGGTAGCTGGAGGGGCATTAGAGAAGGGAGAGCTGTGATTTGCTGGTACAAGTGGGAGGCAAGAGGGGACAGAACTGCAGTGCCTAAGTGGCCAGATAGCTGTCTCTCCTCAGGCAGCAGGTGACCATCACCTCCTGGCCTTGGCTGTTTGGAGGGAAGGGGTATAAATAGTACATCTCTGAGCCTCTCTCAGGAAGCAGTTGTGGCTTGTTGATGCTTGTGAAATCCAATGTGTGCAGAAGGCCTCTGTTTGAAAGTAGAAGGGGCTGCTATCTGAAGCTGTCTTCTTTTCTGACAAATGATGATACGTACCTTCAAGATATTTAAGTCCTCAGGCAAGTGAGTTGCTTTTTTCTTCTCAAGTCATTTCTTGATAATACTATACCAAATGCTCTTGAGTGTTATACCAACAACTGAGAAAAAGGAAAAGCCCACTGCTTTCTAAGTAATAATCCATCCCCCCCCCCAAAAAAAAACCAACAGACACTTATTGTCATGTACTAGGCAACATATAACAAGTAAATCATAAGGTGTGATCCTTGACTACAATGATTTTATGATCCAGTATAAAAAAGTGAAAATTACACAGTGGTAGCTATAAAGGACCATCATTGAGGTAGGAGAAAATGAAATGGATTTTCTCCAGGACACACTCTGGTTAGTAGGGAGATTCAGACTCACTCTCCTATGGGTAAAACATGAAAGACTTACCCAAAATTTCAGGAGCCTTGGGTTCTGGTATTGCCCCTGGTATTTTGTGAGACTATGGGCAAATGTGTTCAATTTCTCACAACCCAAGTAAGTGGGTAGCATGGGCTATACTTGAAAAGGTCTGTGTCCCCTGTGTCTTATCAGCTGGTTTTCCTGGAGGTTCTGGCTGTAAAAATCACTGCAAAAAGAAGTAGGGTACCTGCTTGATTTGTATTTTACTTGCTGGTTTTGTGGAAAAAGTGGTATGGTGCAAGCCATCACTACTTGTTTCAGTTGGATCAGTGACCCTCCGAAATGTGTTTGAAAGCATATTACCCAGAAGACATGAAGTGCCTAGCATTTTTGAAGTTTTAATTAAACTAAAACTGTGGAAGGACTATAGAATTTTCAGAAATCAAGCAACAGTGTAGTCTCATTACTTGAGAGGCACAAAATATGTATGAAGTTATTGCATACACACATAGGCACACATGCACACACACACACCAAACAGGTTGTAGCCTCTTTGAGAAAATTCCTTTGGGTCTTATGATACACCAAATGTGTATGTTTGAGCAGGGGGAGGATGAGGAGTGAGTGAGGCCCTCGGTGGTCTGGGAGAAGGGTATCCTTAGGGCACCTGTACTGATGGGTGGGTCCTTCCATGGCATTTCTCCACAAAAGGGCCTTGAAAGGTAACTAAGTTCACAGCAGCAGCTACAGACATCAGTAATATAAGCAGAATATGTTGGATGGCAATCAATTCATTCAAAAGAATCTTCTCGATGATATCTAAAAAATGATATTTTAGGAATAAGTTGTGCAATAATTTTGAAGTCTCCTCTCAGTCAGTTCTAGAAAAGGTTTTCCTGACAACACTGCTCTCAAAGCCTTTTGCTTAAAGTTATTAACTATAATATTAAAATTAATAAATGTGCAGTCATTGTTACTATCCGCTTTGGTACACCAAAGAAATGTCATTTCTGGAGGGCCAGGTGGAGTGTTCTGTGGCCACAGTGATGATGACAAACGGGCAGGGGTCTTGACAGCATGCTCTCCTTCTCCCACAGGTCCTGTACAACCTGTTCAAGTCTTTCTGCCTGATGAAAACCATCGAGACCATTGACGTGTTTGCTGGGATCGCCAACTTTTTTGTTGTGGGGATTGGTGGTGTGTTGATTGGCATCTTCTTGGGATTTATAGCAGCATTTACGACTCGGTTCACACATAACATACGGGTGATCGAGCCACTCTTTGTCTTCCTGTACAGTTATTTGTCCTATATTACAGCGGAAATGTTTCACCTCTCAGGGATCATGGCGTAAGTATTGAATTCTTCATAAAAGGATTAAAGGTTGACATTTCATTGGATTCATGTATTCTAAGTGAGCATGTTAAAGTTAAATAAGTTATATAAAAAAAGTTAGTTGAATTATGCTCTTTTTAAGAACAATTAAAATAGCTTTTCCTTACTCTTTGTGTCAAAGAAATGAAAATTACATCAGCCAGGTTTATACTAAAGCAATCTGGTGTTAAGGTGGAAAACTACTTAAAAGTTGCCTGTTGGATCTCATATGAAATATGGTAATGCAACTGTTGGGGTTGACTGCAAGGTATCAAGAATTTTCTGAGTTTGATGTGCATTTTGTGATGTCCATGTGGGGGGTCTCTAAACTTACAAGGTTGCATTACCCAAAATGTGGTTGGAGCTCTGGTTTTGTTTATGTAAATCCATTTGAATAATCTTAGTAGTAGAAAACCTTTATTCTGGCTGATATATTTTATTTTAACTAATAGCTTAATATCATAGCAAAATTTAATGAATAAGGCATGTAATCATGTAACTTTAGTTTAACTTTTTAAATAAAGAGGCATGGTTATAAAGCAGGAAATTATAAGCAAGAAATTATTTCTTTATTAAAGATACAGTTAGTGTATCACTCATTAACTGATTCAGAAGGATGTTCTCAAAAGATCTCACAAGTCAGCTGAAGACTTGTAGTGTTTGGATCTAATGCTAACCTTTAGAGAGTCACTTTGAAGGAGGCTACTCATTGGGTGTGGATGTTTTTGTAGCTTCCAAAAATAAACCTAGTATAGTGTTTTCACACTCTGCATAGGGTCAGTGAGAAACACTTAGTAATGCAATGCCTTTAAATGTTTATATTTTGACAAATATTTATTTACAGTTTAATGTATGCTAGCCTCTCTGCAAGGGCCTGGTATACTTATTCAAAGTTTTGCTATTGTAGAAATAGGTCTAGTTCTTCTGGAAGTTTTCTCTTGCAGTGTGATTTATTTATTTATTTATTTTTCTTTTTATTTATTTATTTATTTATTTATTTGTATTTCTTCTTTTTGCAGTGTGATTTAGGTGAAGCTTTGATTAAGGACTATTTTGTTTTCTGCTTCCTTTCTTTCTTTCTTTTTTTTTTTTTTGTCAGAAGCAGATGAAGATTGTAGTGGATGAAGTCAAGTGCCTTTGTACAAGGAAGTGATACCCATTGTATGAAAGCCATAAATTGAAAAGTTGGGTGGTTTTCGGTTTCACAGAGAACCTAAGTAAAGCAACATATTAATCCAGTTTGACTTAGTAATGCAGTGTTCTGCATCTTCCTAGTTGCTATTCATATCATTGTATGACTTGCAGTTTCCTCACTGTATTTGACCAGTGTCATTGAAAGTGTTATGACCAGCTAGTTACAAGGTTCCTAAAAAAATGATGAAAGTGGCACTCATGTCTATGTTCCCAGCAGCAATCTTGTAACAGTTTGTATAAGAATCTTGACTACATTTTTACCACGTACATATGTAAATGTTCTAAAACAGCCACACAGTTATCTAAATAGCTTTGTCAATTTTCCTTCTTTCTTATTTTTATTGTTGTTCTATTACAGTTGTCCCACTTTTCCCCCATTGCTTTCCCCAGCCCTGCCCACCTCCCACCTCTCCCATAGTCAATCCCCACCCTCTTATTCATGTCCATGGGTCTATACAAGTTCCTTAACTAGATACTCTTCCTTCCCCGCCTTCCCTCTGATTACTGTCAGTCTGTTCCTTGTTTCCATGCCTTTGGTTCTATTTTGCTCATTTGTTTGTTTTGTTCATTATATTCCTGTAATAGGTGAGATCATATGGTATTTGTCTTTCACTGCCTGGTTTATTTTACTAAATATGATATTTTCCAGTTCCATCCATGTTGTCACAAAGGGTAGGAGTTCCTTCTTTCTTTCTGCTGCATGGTATTTCGTTGTGTAAATGTACTACAGTTTTTTGATCCATTCATTCACTGATGGGCAATTAGGCTGTGTCCAGCATTTGGCTATTGTAAATAATGCTGCTATAAACATAGGGTTGCATAAGTTTTTTTGAATGGGTGTTTCAGGATACTTTGGGTATAATTCTAGCAATGGAATCACTGGATCAAAAGGCAGTTCCATTTTTTAGTTTTTTGAGGAAATTTCATACTGTTTTCCATAACGGCTGCACCAGTCTTCATTCCTACCAACAGTGCACTAGGGTTCTCTTTTCTCCACATCCTCGCCAGCACTTGTTTGTTGATTAGTTAATGATGGTCATTCTGACTTGTATGAGGTGGTATCTCATTGTGGTTTTAACTTGCAACTCTCTGATGGGTAGTAATGTTGAGCATTCTTTCATACACCTATGGGCTCTCTGTATGTTCTCCTTGGAGAAGTGTTTGCTCAGGTCCTTTGCCCACTTTTAAACTTGGATTGTTTGTCTTCCTGGTGTTGAGTCATAGAAGTTTTTTATGTATTTGGGAGTCAAATCTTTGTTCGAAGTATCATAGGCAA
Source organism: Furipterus horrens (assembly GCF_987537825.1). Lineage (NCBI taxonomy): Eukaryota > Metazoa > Chordata > Mammalia > Chiroptera > Furipteridae > Furipterus > Furipterus horrens. The sequence goes on along the minus strand of NW_028327176.1, from coordinate 80,520,993 downwards.
ATATATTTTTCCATACAGTTGGTTCCCTTTTCATTTTGCTGATGTTTTCTTTAGCTGAGCAGAAACTTTTTAGTTTGATATAGTCCCATTTGTTTATTATTTTCTTTATTTCCCTTGTTGTCCTATGAGATATATCTGCGAAAATATTGGAACATCAGATATCTGAAATTTTACTACCTCTATTTTCCTCTAGGAGTTTTATGGTGTTACTTATATTTAAGTCTTTTATATATCTTAAGTTTATTCTGACCTATAATGTAAGTTGGTGGACTAGTTTCATTTTTTTGCATGTCCCCATCCAATTCTACTGACACCATTTGTTGAAGAGACTATTTTCACTCCATTTTATGCTCCTTCCCCCTTTGTCAGATATTAATTGACCATATAGACCTGGGTTTATTTCTGGGCTCTATTCTGTTCCACTGATCTATATGTCTGTTCTCATGCCAGTACCAGACTGTTTTGATTACAGTGGCCTTGTAGTGTAGTTTTATATCAGTTATTGTGATTCCTCCTACTTTGTTCTTCCTTCTCAAGATTGCTGAGGCTATTCAGGGTCATTTATGGCTCCAATATTTTTTAGAGGATTTTATCATCTATGTTCATCTGTGATATTGGCCTGTAGTTTTCTTTCTTTGTTGTGTCTTGACCTGGTTTTGGAATTATGATAATACTGGCCTCATAGAAAGAGTTTGGGAATTTTCTCTCTTCTTGGATTTTTTGGAATAGTTTGAGAAGGATAGTAGTTAGTTCTTCCTTAAATGTTTGTTAAAATTCGCCTATGAAGCCATCAGGTCTTGGGCTCTTTTGTGCCAGGAGATTTTTGATTACTCCTTCAGTTTCAGTAATTGTTATTAGTCTGCTCTGTTTTTCTGCTTTTCTTGATTCAGTTTTGAAAGATTATATGTTTCCAGGAATTTTTCCATTTCACCCAGGTTGTCAAATTTCTTGTCATACAGTTATTCATAGTAATTTCTTACAGTCAATTGTATTTCTGTGGTATTGGCTGTAATTTCTCATTTTTCATTTCTGATTTTATTTATTTGGGTCCTCTCTCTTTTTTCCTTGATGAGTCTGTTTAAAGGCTTGTTGATTTTGCTTATCTTTTCAAAGAACCAGCTTCTTTTTAATCGATCCTTTGAGTTGTTCTTTTAGTCTCTATGTCATTTAATTCTGCTCTAATCCTAATTATTTCCTTCCTTCTACTTGCTCTACGCTTTGTTTGTTATTGTTCCTCTACTTATTGTAGATATAGGGTTAGGTTGTTTATTTGAAATTCTTCTATCCTTTTTAGGTAGGTATATATTGCTGTGAACCTCCCTCTCTAGACTGCCTTTGCTGTGTTCCATATGTTTTGGGCCATTGTATGTTCATTTTCATTTGTTTCCAGAAAGGTTTTGATTTCTTCCTTGATGTTATTGTCAACCCATTCATTATTTAATACCATGTTATTTAGTCTCCATGAATTTGAATGTTTTTGAGTTTTTTCCTTGACATTGATGTCTAGTTTCAAGCCATTGTGTTCTGAGAAGAGGCTTGATATATTTTCAATTATTTTGAATTTGTTGAGGCCTGTTTTGTGTCCTACCATGTGGTCTATCTTTGAAAATGTTCCATGTGCATTCAAAAAGAATGAATATATATTGCTTCTTTGGTGTGAAAGGTTCTGTATTTATCAATGAAGTCCATTTGATCTAGAGTGTTGTTCAATGCCACAATATCCTTGTTGATTCTTTTCTTGGAAGATCTGTCCATTGTTGACAATGGGCTGTGAAAGGCCCTTACTGTGAGTGTGTTGCTGTTAATATCCTTCTTGAAGTCCTCCAAGATTTTCCTTATATATTTGGATGCTCTTATGGTTGCTGCATATATGTTTACATTCTTGATGGATTGTCCCCCTATTATTAAATGTCCTTCTTTTTCTCTTGTTATGGCCTTTGTTGTGAAATCTATTTTGTCCGAGATAAGTATTGCTCACCCAGCTTTTTTGTTATGTCCACTTTATTGAAATTTTTTTTTCCATCCCTTCACTTTCAGTCTCTGTATATCTTTTGTTCTGAAGTGGGTCTCTTGTAGACAGCATATATATGGGCCATGTTTCCTTTTTTTTTTTTTAATTATTTGTTTGTTTATTTTTTTTAGAGAGAGGGGAAAGGATAAAGAGAGGGAGAGAAACATCACTGTGTGGTTGCCTCTCACTCGTGCCCCCGACTGGGGAGCTGATGTGCAACCTAGTAATGTGCCCTGACTGGGAATCGAACCAGCGACACTTGGCTCACAGGCCGATGCTCAATCCACTGAGCCACAGCAGCCAGGGCTTGGGCCATGTTTTTTTATCCATTCAGCTACCCTATTTCTTTTCCTTTTTTTTGCATGTTTTATTGACTATGCTGTTATAGTTGTCACAATTTCTTTTTCCCTTTGCTTCTCTCCATCTAGCACTCCCTCCCTCCAGCAGTCCCAACCCTCTCAGTCCATGTCCATGGGTCATATGTACAAGCTTCTCCCTACATCCTCCTGCCTATTCTGCATCCTCCGTCTGTGCTTCTTAATTCCTGAACCATTTCCCTCCTTCTCTACCTTTCTCCCTCCCAGCTGACACATCTCCACATGCTCCCCCTTCCTATGATTCTGTTCCCATTGATTGCTTAGTTTGTTTTTGTTTTTATTTTTTAGCTTCTATTGTTGACAGTTGTGAGTTTGTTGTCATTTTAATGTTCATAGTTTTGATCTTCTTTTTCTTAAATAAGTCTCTTTAACATTTCATATAATAATGGCTTGATTATGATGAAATCCTTCAGTTTTCCCTTGTCTGGGAAGCATTTTCTCTGTCCTTCCATTCTAAGTGATAGATTTGCTGGATAGAGTAATTTTGATTGTAGGTCCTTGTATCTCATCACTATGAATATTTCCTGCCAGTCTCTTCTTGCCTGCAGAGTTTCTTTTGAGAAGTCAGCTGACAGTCTTATAGGTATCCCTTTGTAGGTAATTTCCTTATTTTCTCTTGCTGTTTTTGATTCTCTCTTTATCGTTAACCTTTGACATTTTGATTATGATATGTCTTGGTGTGGTCCTCCCTGGGTTTAGTTTGTTTGGGACTCTCTGTTTTCTGGACCTGTATGTCCATCTCCTTCCCCAAATTGGGGAAGTTTTCTTTCATTATTTTTTCACATATTTTTTCAAGTTCTTGTTCTTCCTCTTCTCCTTCTGGCAACCCTATGATTCAGATGTTGGCACGTTTAAAGCTATCCTAGAGGTTCCTAAGCCTCTCCTCAGTTTTTAAAATTCTTGCTTCCTCCTCTGTACTGGTTGATTGTTTACTTCTTCCTTATTCCAATCATTGCTTTGAACCCTGGTTTCCTTTTCTTTGCCTCCACTTTTGTGTGGGTATTCCTTCATTTCACTTAGTATAGCCTTCATTTCTTCCCTATCATGACTAATTTTTTTCTGTCAAGTCTGTGAGCATTGTTATCACCAGAACTTTGAAGTCTGCATCTGTTAGGTTGGCTATATCTTTGTCTGTTAGGTTCACTATCCTCTCCTCACTTAGTTCTGTCACTGGAACCTTGATCTGCCCCTGCTTTGGGGCTGTACTTCTCTGTCTTCTCATCTTGACAGCTTTCTGTGTTTGCTTCTCTGTTGTAAGTAGAGCTGTAGCAACTGTTATGTTGTAAATGGGCAGAGCCGTAAGTGTTTGTCAGTGCTGGTGATCCATTTCACTGTGCTGTGGCACTGTGGGGGAGAGGTGTGAGAGGGAACAATGCTGCTTGCTCAGCACTCACATCTTTTCCAGGCACTTCTCTCCCTTCCCGTACTAAACAAGCTGCCTCTGTTGAGAGACTGGTGGTTTCTTCTTCCGCCCCAACCTCCAGTGGCTTTCATAGTCAGAAGAAATGTGGCTCTATTTTTCCCAGCGCTGGAACCATGTGTGGCACCATCTGGTCTGGGGCAGGGATAGCGTCTGTGGTTTAAAATGTATGACTGCGCTTTTCGTCACAGCTATAGTTGCTGTGCCACTAGCCATGCCACTAATCTCTTCTGCCAATCATGCTGCCAGCCACACCCCCAACTGTGCTGCCTGCTGCCATCGCCAAGTACCGCCCCTGTAGCTGCTGCTCTCCATCCTGGTTCTGCCCCTCCCACCTTTCTGGCTGAATATTTTTTCTTTATTTCTTTGCTGAACTTGCTGGTATTTTCAATTTTATGGGTTTTTTTGTTGTTGTTGTTTTGTTTTGTTTTTAGTTTTAAAGAGGTTGTAAATTCCTTCTTAGTTGTGACAGAGATGCAAAGTTTCTATCTATGCCTCCATCTTGGCTGAAAGTCTACCCTATGTCTTTTGATTGGAGCATTTAACCTATTTACTTTTAAGGTATTTATTGATAGGTACTTATTCATTGTGATTTTTTTTCCTTTGTATTTGTGTTTTTGTTTCTCATTTTCTTCGTCTTCTTAGAGCAGTCCCTTTAGCATCTCTTGCAATGCTGGTCTGGTGGAGATGTATTCTTTTAGCGTTCATTTGTCTGGGAAACTTTATTTCACCTTTCATTTTGAATGAGAGCCTTGCTGGGTAGAATAGTCTTGATTGTAGGCCCTTGCTTTTCATTGCTTCGAATTTTTTTTTTCCATTACCTTCTGACCTATAGAGTTTCTGTTGAGAAGTCAGCTGATAGCCTTATTGGAGCTCCTATGTATGTTACTAGATGTTTCTTTCTTGGTGTCTTTAGGATTCCCTCTTTGTCTTTGAATTTTGCTATTTTAATTATGATGTCTCTTCAAGTAGGCCTCTTTGGGTTCACCTTCATTGGGACCCACTATGCTTCCTGGACTTGTGTAACATTTTCTCTCATCAAGATTGGGAAGTTTTCTGTCATTACTTTTTCAAATGGGTTTTCTATCCCTTGCTCTCTCTTCTTCTTGTATCTCTATGATACAGATATTATTATGTTTCATGTTGTTCTGAAACTCTCTTAAACCCTCTCATTCTTTTTAAGTCTTTTCATTTTGTTATACTGTCTTGGAATTTTCTTCATTTTCCTCCAGCTTGCTGATCTGATCCTCTACTTCATCTAGCCTGCTTTTGATTCTTTCTACTGTGTTATTTAGTTCAGAAATTATATTCTTAATTTCTTCCTGGCTCTTATTGATAGTTTTTATGTCCCCTTTAATGCTGGTGTATTTTTAAGTAAGTTCTTTGTAACCCCCTGGATTTTTTTTGTAGTTTCCCTGGTGTTCTTTGTAGTTACCCTGGAATTCTTTGTAGTTTTCTCTGAGTTTGTTAATTTCATTGAGTATTCTTATAACCATTATTTTGAATTCCATGTCTGATAGTTTGCTTCCCTCTATTTCATTTAGTACTCTTTCTGAGGATACTTCCTTTTTTTTCAATGGAGAGTAGTTTCTTTGTCTTCCCATTTTAGGTGACTCTTATTTTTTACTTATGTTACTTTGATTAGTCTGCTTTGACTTTCTGCCTTCATGGTGTGACCTTCTGTGGTGGGAGACCTGTGGGATTCAGTGGTACAGTCTCTTTGATCTCCTGAGCTTGATGCTTTTGGGATGCCCTTTATGCCACTTATTTGGGCTGTCTGATTGTACTTGGGTTTTGGTTGTACACACACACACACACACACACACACATATGTGTGTGTGTGTGTGTGTGTGATATATATATATATATATATATATATATATATATATATATAGAAGAGAGAGAGAGAGAGAACAAAACAAAAAAGTAAAGAAAAAGAGAGAAGAGGAAGAAAAATAACTAGGAACCAAATTAGAGAAAAAGTTCACTTCAGTGCTATTGACAACCAATGAGCTAAGATTAATATAGGTGGGCTGGGAATAAGAAGGAAAAAAAAGAAAGAAAGAAAAACTTAAGAGATGTCTAGAGGAAAAGGAAGTGATTCTGAGATAATAGAAGGAGATGGAATACTAAGACTGAAGAATGAAAACGAGGCTAAGACAGGGAAAAATCCAATTAAAAATGAAAGGATGAAATGACTGTAGGAAGGTAATAATGGAGTAGAAGGGGGGATGAAGATTTTGAGATTTGAAATACCAAAATAGTGAAGGTATATGGATAAAATTGCGAAGATGCCACAGCTACCACCATATTCACAGCCAATGAACAAAGACTGATCAAGGTGAGAGAGAATAAGTGTATTTTATTAATGAGAAAAAGAATGTATGATGACTCATGACAAGAAAAATGGTTTTGAGAGTCTGGAGAGGGGATAAATAATAAGAGTGTAGAATGGATACAGGTTGTAGTAAGAGAGAAGATAGAATTTAAAACAATAAGAAGTGGAAATCAGATGGTAAAGTGGTGTAATAGAAGGGAGGAGAAAATTATGAGATTTGAAATAAACTATAATATAAAAACTAGTGACTTAAAATGCATAAACTGGGAGGACAAGAAAAGCATGTCAAAAAGCTGTGCAGGAGAGAAATTAACTCATGAAGACGACTGCAGTAGAATTTGCTTCAGTAGTATCTGTTTTTTACCACTTTCTTCTCTTTCTGGATCCACCCCTGGTCAAAGTTCCATGGATTTCATAACTTCCTTTCTGGCTGTATGTCTTTGAAGAGATCTAACTGAATGTGGAGGTTGCTGTTCTCTTGCTAGCAAGTCTGCCAAACTCTCCTCTTTTTGCAGCTCTCTGCTGTGAGCCACACTGGGTGAGGTCTTAATCCCTGGTCCTGAAGTACATTCTAGTCCTCTCCCTTTTTGTTTAGCAGAGCTGCTGTGCCCACACAGGCATGTGAGCCCATGGTCCCTGCTGAGCCTCGGGTCTTGCCTCAGCTCTCCTTCCAAAAGAGTCTCTGTGTGACCCCCACACTGCAGCACCGGTCCTTGGGGGCCCATCCTCCATGTGCTCCCCCTTCTGTGTGATTTCCAAAAATCACACAGTCAGGGCTGGCCTCTGTCTTTCCTTGCCTCTGACAGTTTCATCCAAAGTTCCTCACTGGATCCTTCCCAAATGGTGCTGGGAAGGGTTCCTACAGTGGGAGCATAGTTCCTAGGGCCCGCACTGCCCTCGCCTCCTCTCTTCACCCCAGTAGCTCCTGGCTACTGAGCTAATCTGCAACTGCCCCTATATGGTGTAGTCAGAAGTACTGGGCTGGGAAGCCCTGGCAATTCCACTTAGAAAGTGGTATCCCTGTGCTCTTGTCCCTATTAGTGCTTACTCGCAGCCACTCTCACTCACTCTCCACTCTGTGCTTTTACTCAACTTTGTTCCATGATGGGACCAAGTAGACAGGGCTGCTAGCTACTCTGCTGCCATCTTTCCTCCAGTAAATAACTTTTGGGGAGTGTTTATCAACTTTCTTGATGTCCAAGGACAGGAATTGAGGTGGGCCAACCCAAAATATGGGGGACAGTTGGAGTGTTGTATAAGGTGTATCCTGGTTCATCTCTGCTTAGAAATGACCACGAGGCACAGAGGTTGGAAGCTTGTGCTGCAAGTCCTGATCTCCTGAGAAGATGGGCTCATGAGTTTACTTGCTCTGGGATTTTGGAAACCAGGGACAAATAAATAGCAGTTTATTCCTTACTGTAGTTTGTTGTTGAATGAAAAACATTACTTTTGTTTCTAATTTCAAAGTAAACATTTATTTTACAACTTAGTGTACAGAAAAAGTCTTTATTACATAAAGACAATGTACTACTGTCATTATACATCATGCACCAAAATGATTAACTAACCATAAAGTAAGATATCACAAGAGATTTAAACATTTTTGGGTCTAGAATTTCATGCACACTGATGTGGCAGTGTTTGTTCTGAGAAGTAGCACCCTGTTTTCTAATGTGGGTTAATAAGTATACTGCTCTAAATTCAACCACATGATACTTCTGTATGGTGTAAATCATAGATGTGACTCTCTCCCTTTGAAAAGTGCATTGTGTGCACTTACCATTGTAATTACTTTACTTACCTTGGGACATTGGACCATGGAATTCAGTATAATACAATTAATATTGCATATCCATGTGCACCTCTTTTATAGAACTAGTGATTTTTCCACATTTGAATTGAACTGTGTTTAGAAATTCTTATCGTATGTCTTGCTAACTGCACTTTCTTTTGCAGTTTACAAACACATTTTAAGGTTAATGGGAGTGAAGGCATGTGATGTGCTATCCTGAGCATGCTCAATAATTTCCATTTTTTGCTCCAAAAAAATGGGCAGCCCCATAGAAAAGAAAATGGTCCAAGAGGTTAGGAAACTAGTGAGTTGAGAAAAAGAGCAACATGCCACTCTCAGAATTTGTAAAATGTGGAGTTGTGAAACTTGTTCTATCTGAGTTCTGTCTGCTGTCCTCACTCTCTCCCTCCTCTACCTTTTTCCATCCATCTCTTTTTTTATCTCCCTTCCTCTTCTGATTGTCTTGCAGACTGTGGACCCCCTTATGCCTCAACTTTGTTTTGGTGGACTCTTGGGCAGCCTTATCTAGAAGGAGATCATTTAATGAGTAGGTAGTTGATACAAAAGTCTGATAATAAGAAACATCCTTTCTGTAACAGAAGGCTTGGGTCTGGGTTCAAAAAGGCAGTCAGCCTTTTAGGTAAGAAAGCATTGGGAAGGATTTCAGCATATTGATTATTTTGGAAAGATTTTGGAAGCAGTGTGTCTCTGGAATCCATAAAGCTAACCATTATGGCTGTTCATTTATTTTTGTCCTGAAATTGTGGTTTGATATGACTTTCAATGACAAAAAGTAACTTAAATTATACAAGGTGGAATTATAGCTGTCTTCTTATCTGTCTTATAATTTGTTTGGAGAGCTGACTTGTGGGCATTCTTAGGTTTGGTTTCCCCTTTGTGGTCTCTTCTAATAATGTAAAATTTAATTTAATGCTAAAGAATTGTTTATACTTCATGTCTCCCTGTGTGTTCAGGAGGGTTTTATCAGCAAACACCAAGAGGGTAGATGAAATTCAGTTTTCTCATATACTCCTGCTCGTTTATATACAGCAATAAGTTTTGAAGTTCAGAAAGTGTGTGCGTGTGTGTGTGTGTGTGCACGTGCATGTGTGTTTCATAATGCATTTCCATAGCACTGGAGCAAAAGTTAAGGGAAAGTTTTTATAGTTCCCTGAACAACACACTTCACATCTAATGGCACCTTTGCATATCACAGCACTATAGTAGGGAATATACAGGTAGCTAAATAGTTATTTTAGAAATTCATGTCTTGTCTCATGTTTTTGGCTTTATTCAGAAAAATACTCAATGCTGATTCCTCATTGTGCTCTTTCTTTTCCAAGGACACTAACAGATGCATACAGTGATTCCTACACTCAGATGCACAACACAGTGAACTGAAGTGAGACTTTCTCCCCACCAACCACATGGAAATTCAGGCTTTTCTCTGGTACTTGCCTAGTACCCTGCACATTCCCCTGAGCTCTAATCTCTGGGACACTGAAAACATTGTCCTGAAGAGGGGGATGTTTGGTCTCCATAGCAGCTTGCAGCCTGTGGAGGAAATGTTGACTTCTCTTTGCTGTACTCCAGGAATTTCAAAAAAATGACTAATTCCATCTTCAAATAGGAGAGTAGGCACTGATGTTTCTTAGTTTTGTTTTCATGGATTGTTAGTTCCTTAGTCTTCCTCCCTTGAGGGTACTTAAAATATATTCTATTTGTTGTTTTAATTACTCAAGAAGCATTGCAAAGAAAGAAATGGCAAATATTAGTCTCATTTTATGAATGACAAAATTGAGGCTCAGGTAGACAGAAACAGGGCTTTAGGGTGATACCTGGAGCCTGGGTTTCCAGTTATCACACCAGTCCAGGAGGTGTCCCATATCCACTTTATAAATCAAAACAAGCACATTTTAATGAATTTTTAAAATAAGAATTTAATGGGAATTTCCAGGGTGATTGGCTCAGGAATGATGCCCAGAGCAGGCTGAACTGGCTGTGCTGAGGCAGTCACTTGTCATTGCTGAAAAGGTGCAGAGCATTTTCTTTTTTCTTCTTGTCTTTCTTTATGTGAGTTGATCATTATCATCTACTTAAAACTGAGAACACTAGGAAAGCATGCCCTTGGTTGTCATTTTGAAATGTCTACCCTGGTTTCCCTTGCTGTGCCCAGCATTTGTAGCATTTAGGAAACAGTCACATAAAATCATAGCCCTATGTACCAGATTGTTCATGGTTACAGGATGTTCACTTGTACTAGTCTTCTCCAAAAAGAACACGTGACAATGAAGGACATTCATAAAACATACACAAAGCATCATATATTTATATGCATATATGTATGTACATATAAGTAAGACAGGTTTCTTTTATTCATTTTTTGTATACCAGTCTCATGTTTGCTGAATGTTTTTCTTAATGTAGGACTGTAACTTAGAGCTTTAGCAAACCAATCGGATAATGCAACCTGTGTAAATACTTGTTTATACCCTCCCTGGCCTGGCCTCCCTGCAAGTCCAGTTGGTTTTAAAGCCTCTCTAAATGGAGAACAAGCAGACCACATCAGCTTATTTCTAGTTTAAACTTTTAAACTTCACATTCATCTCCATCCATTGCATATACACAACATTTTTTTTAGAAGAAATGTTCATTAAACACTTGAGTCCATTGCAAAAGAATTGTCTTAATCCTGTAGTCAGCACTCCAAAGTAGCTTTTGACCTCCGAACAAAAGTCTTATGAGTATCCCAAACCCAAATACAAGTTCTAAATAGGTGGTGAGGAAAGAGTTAGTAAAATAAGACAGGAAATTAGTAACTAATGGGAAAACAAATCATTACTTCCTCAATTTTTTGGACACCTTTAGGAAAAAAAGTAAAAAACAAAGAAACAAAAATGTATTATTATTAGTTTTTATTACTCACATATCTTTTATTTGCCTTCCTATGGTTTTTTTTTTTCTCTAAACTAAACTGTAGGATAAATGACAGGAGGAAATTTGAAATTATAAGCCTTTTTTTCAAGCAGTATTGAAATATAATTAAAATATAACATTGTGTAAGAAAGAAGATGGCTGCAGACTAGGTGGAAGGTGGTCTCAGCCCCAAACAACATTTACAACTAAATTTCAGAGCAATCAACCTGAAAAACCAGTTGAAGACTAGCCTATCTGAAATATTATAACCAAGAGTTACAGAAGAAGCTGCATGGAAACTAGCAAGAAGGGCAGAGACATAGAAAATGATAGATGCTCCCTGCCTCAGGTGCAGCAGCAGCTGAGAAGCTAGAGGTATATTGCAGCTGCTAAACTCTTCCACCTTAGAAGCATGGGGTGTCAAATCCATGCAGGGATCCTCAACCCAGAGCAACAGAGAAAGGAGGTAGAGCCTGCATAGCATGTGGTGGTGAAAATTGGTGGGGATTTTCAGACCAAAATCAGTGGTGGACTCAGACCAAGTCCACCCAGGGACAAGCACTCCCTGTTGTTATGGCACCAGCCTGTGAAGTTCACAGTCCAGACTCCAACTACTGGCAAGGCCTCAAGGCCATACTCAGTTCCTGTGGAAGAGTCTGCTGGCTACCTCCAGCAGTGATTTTGAGGGGACTTCCTCTATTTTCTGGAGAGGCTTTTGGCTGAGACCCAGTGACTAAACTGTGTGGTGTGGGAAAGGGGAGCAGTCTCCCTAACCTCCAGTGCACAGCCAGCACCACTCCCCCACCTGTTTAGCTATTCAACCTGCCCCTTACTGCTGAATTCCGTGGCAAAGGAGAGCTATGCAGGTCTGGGACTTTCGCCCCATCCTGCTGGGTTCAGTGGTGCAGGGGAGCCACAGAGGGGTGAGAGTTTTGGCTCTGTCCTACTGAGTTCAGAGCCCATGCAGGGCTGGGACTTTCAGCTCCACCCTGTTGAGACCAGCCAAGTTGAGAGATCAGAGTGCTGCAGAAGGCTGAACTTCAGCTCAATCTTGCTTGGTTTGGGGGTGCGAGGAAACCAGAGAGCTAGGCAGAGCTGGGATTTTTGAACTGTGTGTCCTGGGGAGGCTTCCATCTGGGAGCCAGACAGGCAGGTGATGGACTATGTGGCTACATTGTAGGGAGGCAAATCCAAGCTTCCCTGTGAGTTCAACCCATGATACCTTGAGAAGAAGTGCCTGGCCTCATCCTACAGGTTTGCAGGCACCGCCCCCAATGGGGTGTTGTTTGAATCAGCCCTGCCAAGTCCCAGATACCCCCCCAGGGTGCAGTTCTCTGGGTGGAAGGAAGAGAGGCTCAGAGTGGGGATGTTCAAAGTGTGAGACCTTTAGAGGCTACTCTCTGGGACCAGGATGAAGTGCTTAACCCTCTCCTGAGGGACAGACCAACATCACATCCAATGAGAGACTCTTTTGCTCTATCCCCCTGAGACCAGGGCAGCTGAGCTTGCTGCTGCAAAGGGGGCAGCTGACTGTACCCAAAATGAACTTGCAGCAGGCCCTCCTAGGAGGAACTAGAGTTGGAAACTGTGGTGAAGACTGAAGGGTTTGGCTTTGAAGCAGAGGCTACTTTCCCCTCATGGAGTATATGACTATGTGATCCTGAAATAGAAGACCCACTAGCCCTGTCTCAGCTAGCATGAGCTCATACTACAGTCTTTCTTCAGAAGGCTCTGGATGAAGACCAGGCAACCTCATGGAGAAGCAGAGAAGCTAAAAGTCAGAGGTGGACTTCAGGGAGCCTTGGTCCTTATACAGAGCTGCCCCTAACTCTAAATGGGAAGAAGCTGAAACTTTTCCACAGATTGGCCCCTCACATGCATACTCAGGTCCAATATATTCGCACACAAACAGTGAATGGTGTGGGTACCTACAGACAGGTAGCTTAAGGCCGATATACACAACATCTGACAGCTACTTTTACATGAACCCTATCAAGTGGACCCAGAACCAGCACAACCAGTGGTGAACTTTAGATCACACCAGAGCTCCACCCAACTAGCCACATAAGCAGCACACTCAAAGGGGGATTCCTGTATATATCAGGCCCTATGGGAATAACTCCACCTTTGGAGTCACTCCCTGCACAGCACACACTGTGATTAAAGTTTACCCTTATAGTCATCCAGCCTGAAGTCTTAACTCCACCCATGAATGGACAAATAACATTCAAGCCTCAACTACAGCATGGAATGCACATAACCCTCAAGGAACACTCCTGGAGCACAGGACCCAGGTGATCTGGAAGACTGTGTCACAGAGGCCAACAAGACACCTTTGTCATAAAGCCAGCATAACAAGTTTGGGAGTCATAGCAGATCTACTTAATGCACAGAGACAAAAAGGGGAGACAAAGAAAAATACTCCAAACAAAAGATCATGTGAAGTTCTTAGAAACGGTATTAAATGAAATGGAAGATATGGAAAATACCAGTTGCAGAGTTTTAAAAAATGACTATAAGGATTATAAGGATGATTATAAGGGGAAGAATGTATAATCTCAGTGATAACTTGAACAGAGAAATAGTAAGCATTAAAAAAGACATAGTAACCAATAAATAAAAAAAGCAGTCAGAAATGAAGAATACAATATCTGAAATGAAGAATGCACTAGAAGAAATTGACAGCAGGTTAGATGAAGTAGAGGATCAAATCAGCAAATTAAGGACAAGATAGCAGTAACCACACAAGGAGAGCAAGAAAAATAAAGAATTAAGAAATATGAGGAAAGTCTAAATGACCTCTGAAACAACATGAAGCATAACAACATCTGCATCATAGGGGTAGCAGAAGGAGAAGAGAGTGAGCAAGGGATAGAGACCCTGTTTGAAGAAATAATGGCAGAAAACTTCCCTAACCTGGGGAAGGAAAAAGTCACACAAGTTCAGGAAGCAGAGAGTCCCAATCAAGATGAACCCAAAGAGACCCACAAAAAGACAACTCATAGTTAAAATGGCAAAGGTTAAAGACAAAGAGAGACTCTTAAAGTCAGCAAGAGAGAGACAGTTAGTTTCCTACATGGGAGGTTCTGTAAGGCTGTCAGCTGATCTTGCAACAAAAATACTTTAGGCCAGAAGGGATTGGAATAAAGTATTCAAAGTAATGAAAAAAAAGAAGGACATACAAGTAAGGCTACTCTGCCCCACAAGGCTATCATTTAATTGAAAGCAAAATAAAGATCTTCCCAAATTTAAAAAAAAAAAAAGGCTAAAGGTTTTCATTACCACCAAACCAGTATTGCAGAAAATATTAAGGAGACAGCTTGAAAAAGAAGAAGAAATAGAGAGAGGAACATAGATATAAAGGAAAAAATGGCAATAAGTAAGTACATATCAGTAATAACCTTAAATGTAAGTGGATTAAATGCTCTAATCAAAAGACAGAAGATAGCTGAATGCATAATAAAACATGACCAGTATATATGCTATCTATAAGAGACACACCTCAGAACAAAAGATACATGCAGGCAAAAGTGAAGGGATGAGATATAATACTCAATGCAAATGGAAATGAAAAAGCTGGGGTAGCAATACTTATATCTGACAAAATAGACTTCAAAACAAGGGCCATAATGAGAGACAAAGACAAAATACTAAAGTAATTGATCCAACAAGAAGATATAATCCTGTAATCATATATGCACACCAAATAGAAGTACCTAAGTATAAAAAAAAATTTTGGTGAACTTGAAAAGAGAGTTTTAGATCAATAAAGTCATAGTAGGGGATTTTAACACCCCACAGCCAGCAATAGATAAATATTCCAGACAAAAAGAAATCAATAAGGATACAGTGCCCTTAAACAACAAATTAGATCAAATTGATTTAATTGATATTTCTAGAACATTTCCTCCCAAAGCAGCAGAATATACATTCTTTTCAAGTACACATAAAACATTCTCAAAAAATAGACCACATGCTGGGACACAAAATAAATCTTAACAAATTCTAGAAGTTTAAAATCACATCAAACATTCTCTTGAATAATAATGACATGAAACTATAAGTCAACTATAATAAACAACTAAAAATATTCAAACTCATGGAGGTTAAATAGCATATTATTAAACAATGAATGGGTTAGCAATGAGATCATGGAAGAAATAAAAAATTACTTGGAAGCAAATGAAAATGAACAGAAAAGAACCCAAAATCTCTGGGACACAGCAAAAGCAGTCCTGATAGGAAAGTTCATACCATTACAGGCCTACCTGAAGAAGCAAGAAAAATCTCAAATAAACAATCTAACCCTACACCTAAAGAAACTAGAAAAAGAACAACATATAAAGCCCAAAGTAAATGGAAGAAAGGATATAATAAAGATTAAAGTGGAAATAAGTGACATAGAGACTAAAAGAACAATACAAAAGATCAATGAAACCAAAAGCTGGTACTTTGAAAAGATAAACAAGATTGATGAACCTTTAACCAGATTCATCAAGTAAAAAAAATAAAGAGAGAAAGGACTCAAATAAATAAAATCAGAAATGAAAGAGGAGAAGTAAGAACAGACATAGAAAGGATTTTAGGAAAATAAGAACAACTGTATGCCAATATATTGAACTACTTGGGCAAAATTGACAAATTCCAAGGAACATAAAATCTTCCAAAACTGAATCAGGAAAAATTAGAAAACCCAAATATAACAATTACAACTAACAAAATTAAAGCAGTTAATCAAAAAACTCCCAACAAAAAAAGTCTTGGACTAGATGGCTTCACAGGTGAATTTTACCAAACATTCAAAGAACTAACACTTCCCCTCCTCAAACTATCCCAAACAATTCAAGAGGAAGGAAGACTTCCAAGCTTTTTTTTTTTTTAATAAGGCCAGCATTGTTATAATTCCAAAACCAGGTAAAGATACTACAAAGAAATAAAATTATAGGCCAATATCCCTGAAAAACATAGATGCTAAAATCTTCAACAAAATATTAGCAAATCAGATCCAGTAGTAAATTAAAAGCATAATACACCATCATCAAGTGGGATTTATTCTTGGGGTGCAAGGTTGGTATAATATTCACAAATCAATAAATGTGATATTTCACATTAAAAAATAAAAGGTTAAAATGGCATGATCATATCAATAGATGCAGAAAAAGCATTCAACAAAATTCAGCCTCCGGTTATGGTAAAAACTCTCAGCAAAGTGGGAATAGAGGGATCATATCGCAACATAATAAAGAACATATATGAAAAGCTTACAGCCAACATCTTACTCAATGGGCAAAAACTAAACACGTTTCCCTTAGGATCAGAAACAAAACTGGAATATCTGCTTTCACCACTCTTATTCAACATAGTACTGGAAGTCCTAGCCACAGTATCAGACAAGAAAAAAAAAAAAGTATCCAAATTGGAATGGAGGGAATAAAACTGTCATTATTTACATATGACATGATATTGTACATAGAAAACCCTAAAGACTCCACCAAAAAAATCCTACTAGATCTAATAAATAAATTCAACAAAGTAACAGGATACAAAATTCATATTTAGAAATCTGTGGCATTTTTATATACCAATAATGAACTATAAAAAAGAGGAACTAAGAAAACAATCCCATTTACTAGTGCAAAAAGAAAAATAAGGTATCTAGGAATAAACTTAACCAAGGAGGTAAAAGACCTGTACTTGGAAAACTACAGGACATTGAAGAAAAAAATTGAGGAAGATACAAATAAGTGGAAGCATATACCATGTACATGGATTGGAAGAATTCACATCATGAAAATACCCATACTACCTAAAGCAATCTATACTTAACGCAATTCCTATTAAATCACCAATGGCATATTTCATAGATCAGAACAAATATTCCAAAAATGTATATGAAATCCCAAAAGACCCCAAATAACCTCATCAATTTTTAGAAAGAAGAATAAAGTAGGAGGTATCACAATACCTGATATCAAACTATACTGTAAGAGCATTGTTATCAAAACAGCCTGGTACTGGCATATGAGTGGGCATATAAATTAATGGAACAGAAGAAAGAACCCAGAAATAAAACCATGCCTTTGTGATCCATAAATATTTGACAAAGGAGGCAAGAATATACAATGGAGTAAAACAGATTCTTCAATAAATGGTATTGGGAAAATTGGACAGGTATTTTAAAAAACATGAAACTAGAGCACCAATGTATACCATCCACACAAAAAAAGTCAAAATGAATAAAAGACTTAAATGTAAGTAATGAATCCATAAAAATCCTAGAAGAAAACATAGGCCATAAAATCTAAGACATCTCTCATAGCAATATTTTTGCTGATATATCTCATAGGTCAGGGCAAGGCAAACAACAAAACAAGTAAAAAAATGGGACTACGTCAAATTAAAAACTTTCTGCACAGCAAAAGGAACCATCGACAAAAATAAAAACAAAACTCACTCTATGGGAGAACATATTTGCCATTGATACACCTGAAAAGGTGTTAATTTCCAAAATATGTAAAGAACGTATACAACTCAACACCAAGAAGACAATTCAATTAAAAATTGGCAAAAAAACCCGAATAAACACTTCTCCAAAGAGGATATACAAATGAAACAATGCTCAACATTACTAGCCATCAGAGAGATGCAAATTAAAAACCACAATGAAATTTTCACATCACACTCACCAGAATGGCTAGCATCAATAATCAACAAACAATAAGCACTGGTGAAGATGTGGAGAAAAGGGAACCCTTGTGCACTGTTGGTGGGAGTGCAGAATTGGGGCAGCCACTGTGGAGAACACCGAGGAAAACAATTTCCTCAAAAAAATAAAAATGAAACTGCCTTTTGACCCAGTGATTCCACTTCACAGCCATATAAAAGAAGGAATTCTTAACTTTTGCAACAGCATGGATGGACCTGGAGATGATTGTGCTAAGTGAAATAAGCCAGTCAGTGAAAGACAAATACCATATGATCTAACTTATATTGGATCTAATGAACAAAATAAACTTATAAACAATATAGAAATAGAGGCACTGACACATGGAATGGACTGACAGCTGTAAAATGGGAGGGGAGGGACTGGATGAAAGAAGGTGAAGGGATTAGCTAAAGAACATATATGCATAACGCATTGACACATTCAACGGTATGGTGATGGCCAGAGGGATTGGGGGAGGTGGGCAAAGGGAGGAAAATTGGGACATCTGTAATAGTGTGAACAAAAAAATAAAATAAAATAAAGAATGTATAACATTGTATTAGTTCAGGGTGCACGACATCATATATATATCAAAATGATTACCACAAATAATGTTGTTAACATATCCATCACCTTACAGAGTTACCATTTTTTGTTGTCATGAGTTTTAAGATTTACTGTCTCAAAGACTTTAAAGTATATAATACAGTATTGTTAAGGTACCACGTTGGACATTAGATCCCATAACTGATTTATCTTATAATTGGAAGCTTGTACTTTGGACCACTGTCACCCATTTCCCTTACATGCTCCCCTCACTGTCCCTGGCAACCACCAATTTACTCTCTGTTTCAATGACTTTGGTTTCTTTAGATTCCATATATTATTGAGATTATTTTCCCCCATTGACAGTAACCATGTTTTTATAAAGAACATTTATTTGAGAGCAGGGAAAGTCTAAAAGCAAGGGAGGAATAACAGAAGAAGCATGGAGGTGTCTTCTGAGGTGGCTTGTGATTATTAAGAAGTCAATTTAAAGCCACCATGAGAAAAGGAGTAGTAATATCGCAACATCCATATTTAGGGCATTTGATATAATCATCCTCAAACCCTGGCTGAGGCATGGGACTCTCCCTGTGGAAAAGTTGTTACTCCTGTAGGAATGAACAGAGTCCTTTAAAACAGATTCCTTGGGTTTGGTTATTTTATTTTTTTTACAAACTGGACTTGCACACTTATACAATATTTACTGTTTAAAATAATGTTTTCCTGTGTTGTCTTCTTAAAGGTAAAACAAGATTTTCAGATGTTATTTTAATCTCTTTTTTGTCTGAATTTGGTCTGAAGACTAACAGAAGATCGGTAAAGCCTATATGTTATGGTCTGTATGGGAAATATAATTTATACAGTCCACAAATTCACAATTACATGAGTCATATAAAATTCAGCTTCACAGTTTGTAGTTAGATATATTATGGTATGTTAAGAATGCAAGAAATAACATATGGAATACTTCATAGTTCTTAAAAACACAATATAAAAATCAAAAATAGCTACCATAGTAAATGCTACCATAACCATGTTTCATTTTGTGAAATTCATTTTATAGATTTGTTTTAAGAGCGAAAGAATCAAATGCTATAATTTGGGGTCTTTTTCACCAAAGGTTTCTGGTTGCTTCTTAGGTGTGTCATTTCCAAGTAGCTTTATTCTAGGTTACCTCAAAAAGATACTTGATTTTTGATGGAGAAAACAAAAAAGGTCTGAAGTGAAATTTAATACTCCATGTTGAAGATGAGCAGGGCTAGATTGTTAAAGCTCCTCAGTCTCTCCAAATCTCTCCTCACACATGTTGATACAAGTTATCAAGGACAACTCAGTTCTTCATAGTACAGTACAATGGTGATGGTACTGGTGGTGCCTGAGCTGAGCCTTAGTGATTAAAGAGAGGACATCTGAGCAGATGCAGCAGAGTGACCACAGGCTCCAAGGTGAAATGTCTGCCACAGCCCAGGAATGCACTCATGGGTGGTGAGAAAAGTGGATGGATGCCTAGTCTTGGTCTGTTTTGGTCTGTAAGCCATCAAGAATCTTTGGAAGCTTCAAGCAGAGAGGTGACCAAATTGTGCACATGTTCTAAAATGGATACATGACTGGAGAGCGTCCAAAACTTTTTTACACCATCACAATAAAACTGACAACAGTTTCCTAGTACTCAGAGATAAAAGCTGAAAGTCATGGGCTCAGCTCACTAGATGCCCAGGACAGAGGAATTGCTGTTTGGGTAGGGGGGTGAAAGTGCCTTGGCAGAGACTTAGTTAGGAAAGAAATAAGTGAAGATGCCTGTATTCCAGTGCAGGCAAGAGAATAATGAAAATTAAGAGAAGAGAAGGGAATATATGTGGCAAAGTGAAATTAAATCCACGAGAGTCCTCAAATCTCATGTTAGCCCCTATTTTCCCTCTCCAATAAAATTTCAAATAAACTGACTCAAGTTTCAGCTCTTATTCTCATTTATTCTTCCTCCCCTGTACCTTCTGCATATGCTTTCACTTGCTTTCTTCAAACTTTGATGTATATAGGAATCACCTGCGAAGATTTTTTATACAGAATCCCAGGCCCAAGCTAGAGATTCTGATTCCATAGGTCTGGGATGGGGGCCAGGCATTTATGTTTCTCCAAGGATTTCTAGTAATTATGTCACCTACACACCATACTTTTAGTCACACTGCTCTGATATACTTGCTGGGAATAGCAAAAGCAGTGAGAGTTTTACTCTGCCAGAAAGTTGGGTCTCTTGCTGGTGTTTCCAGTGTTCATACTGAATCCTGAAATTGTTCTGCGTGTTTATTTGGTGCAGGGTCATGGAGGCCATGTCTCAAACCCAGGACCCACTGGCAGCTCTCCCTCAGGACACACCAGTTCTCCAGACAGTAACTTCATTCACTGTCAGGGCCTTTGCTCAGTCTTCCTGCCTCTCAGGACCTTGTCCACATCCCCAGCTAGAGCAGTGGGCTCCATGGGCTTCCTGACGCTTTGCATTTTATTACACTTTTGACAATGACTGTGACCCTTTATATTCTCTCTCCACAAAACTATGACTGCTTTAGTTTCCAATAAGTGATCTTTAAACAGCTTAATTGAATTGAAAGCATCTCAAGGAGAAAAAAACAAAAGATGTGGAAAATTCATGAAACGGGCATGACTACGTGAAAAATCAAGCATTTATAATAGTTTAAATTTTTTTTAAGTTTAAGAAGGGTTCTTCAGTGTTTATGCTTGGATCCTCCTTTAAAAACAATTTTTTCTTACCTTTTCTCATATGTCAAACTCACTGTTTCCTGGCTGTCTAGTTTGCTGGAGGAGGCAAACCACTGTGTAGTAAATTCATATCATGGAATAATTAATTTATTCTGAGGACATAAAAAGTACCCTGAGTCACCTAACACCTGGCTTTAATCAATACAGAGAAAGCTTTATTATTCATCTCTTTTTTATTGTATTCACTTATAGTTGTCCCAGTTGTTCTCCTATTGCTCTTCCCTGCCCCACCCACCCCACCCCCAACTCCCACAGTCAATCCCCATCCTGTTGTCCATGTCTATAGGTCCTTTGTACTTGTTCCTTGACTAAACCCTTCCCCTTTTTCCCCCCATTAACCCCCTTCCTCCTCCCCTCAGAAAACTTTTTAATTGTTCTTCGTTGCTAATGCTCTGATTAGCAGAGTATGCTTTCATCCTTGGCAAAGTCTTTACTGAGAGTGTGCAAATGGTATTTGGGTTGTATTTTCTTGCAATTGATTCTGTACTTTTAAAGATCACACACAGATATGGAATGGGAGCAAAATAACTTTAATTCTAAGCAGTCCAGATTACAGAAAAAGTTTCCTTACATGGGAATAGAAATTACAGAATTGATCATCTTGAAAAAAAGTAAAAGCAATTATTACTTATAAACCAAATTAACACAGACAGCATATATATTTTTATCTGCACAACTAGAAACCTGCTGTCACTGCCTACCTTACATATTGATGCCTGGTCCCTTTGATTAAACAGATCATGACCATGTAGATGAAGGATGTGGATTTTCATTAAACTAGACTCAGCCAGGAGTAGAACATTCACTCAGTACCATGACATGCAAAGAACCATGCTAAGCATGGCTGAACACCAGCCTCTGCTCTCGCAAAGCAGCCATCCATAGGAAGTGAACATCCATAGAAGGCCAGCTACATTGACTGCTAGGGCGGAGACATACAATCCTATAGAAAATAAGTTTTTGTTGGAATTTTCATTTCAGAAAACAGTCAAATGACAGATCATCTAAATAGAAAGTCTGACCCCACCTCCCTCCCTTCAACACCACCCCTTGCAAAAACTGTTGAGATAGTATTAGCTAGCCTGAATTTTTTCTATGCTGACTTTGGAATGACAGAGTGATGAAGAAAACCTCAAATTGCTGGTGAATGCAAAAGCCACTAATTATAGTGCTTTAGCTTCTTTGTCTCTAAATTGATGATAATCACCATACATTTATGTTAACATGTAATGTGAGGCAAGATAATAACAAGGCATAATACACCAGTGAATTCTATATGTACCTTACACATGTGGTTCCATGGAATGGAACCTAATACCTGTCAAAACATGGCCATGTCTTGGAAGGTTATGTGGGCCAGGTGCTGCCCCAGATTTTGAAAACAAAATGACACACCATTACAGGAAACTAATTGATTCTAAGGTCTAGGTTCATGTCCCTCCAAAAATGTCCTCCATATATCCTTCTGAATTATTTTTCTAAAATACAAATCTGTTCATACTATACCATCATTCCTATTAACAATGCATTTATGTATCCATACAATCATAGATTCAAAACACATTAATGACATGCAAGATCTATGCTAAGCACTGATGACATTTAATTTTTCTTCATAAAACTTCCATTGTGCTTTGAATATATATTAATTATATATAATATATATTAATGTAATATATATTAATTATATTATCAAAGATATAATCTCTCATTTTTCCTCCAGCCTATAGAATAAAGTTTAAATTCCTAAACATAACATATAACAGTGTCTTTAGTTATTATCTGGCCCATAAATGTTTTTATCCTCATCTCCTCTCCTCCAGCTAACACAATCACTCCACAGTTCCCCAAATGTACCAACCTGTTGGTTTATTTCTTTCATGCTTTTGCATATGACCTCTTCTTTTCTTTGACTTAGTTCCCTCTTTTTTCTACTTGGTGAGCTCTTTACTTATCTGGGAAGATTTTGCTCAAATGTATGCCCTTCCCTTTTGTGGCAGAAGTAGCAATGTCCTTTTCTGCAGTCCCGAAGCATGCTTGCCATTCCCCATTTGTAGCGCTTGCAGTATTGTTGCAATGATCTCTTATGACTCATTCTCATCTTAGACTGTGAACTCTCAAAAGGAGAAGTGTGTCTTATTTGCTTTCATCTTCCTAGACTGTAACACAGAACTTGACCCAGAGTAGATGCTAAGAAAGTGTTGGTTGATACTAAATTGTTATTCACAATCATATTAACCAAATATGGAGATTAGGAAAGAGAGGCATACATGGAAGGTGGGGGCAAAGATGATTTAATGATGCAAGCTAGTAAAAGTAAGGTCATATTGAGAGTACCAAATGCCAATAGCTATATATTTGAAGGATTTTTATAGTTAAGAAATTCGACTAAAATTTATTGAAATGTAATAAGTCTATTTAGATTAGTATTATATTGTTCATACTATCAAATTGAGATTAAGAATGGAGGTGAGAAGCTGTGGACTTTAGGCATGAAATCTCATGTGTTTACAGGATGGAGAAAGAAACTCATTTCTTTGTCATCTGCAGTGCTACTGTGATATGCTGTGACGTGACCTTGCACCCAAAGACACTCCTGGCCACATACTTCAAACCCAGTAAGGCTGAGGACAGTCAGACAACAGCCTGTAGCATTCCCCGGCACTATAAGTTTTTTCTGCTTTAGAAAAATGAAGCTGACTCAGATTTGTGGTGACATTTAAGAGTATCAGCTGTAGATGATCCATGAAGGGGACAGACAGTTTACTTTTCTCTATTCCTGGTAGACTATTTGTGTTTTCCTCCCTAAATGGAAGGAGACTAGCTCATTTGTTTTTAAAATGTTACCGAAGTGAGGTGGTTTGACTTCAGGTCTTTGCAATGAAAGTACCTCCTGATCTTTGCTTGAGAAACCTTGTGCAGTAAGCTGTACATGATGGAACAGAACAGGGATGTTTGGAACATTTGTCCCCAGCCCACATGATGCATCCATGTCACAGATGTGCCCACACTTCCTGAATAGGGCACACCCAGTGCTGAAGCCTCTGGAACCTGCCAAAGGTGTACTTCTCCCTCCAGTATCTCACCTCTGCTGGAAGGAAGCAGAATTAAGTTACAGTGAGGTGTCTGGCAGGCATGAGAATCTCTTCTGGTGTCCTGTTAAGGATACAAAGCAGTGGAAATGGATCCTGTGGACATTCATGTAAAATTCATTTTTTTTAATTCCTACACCAAAGCTGCATTTTTTCCAATTACTTCAGAATAGAAATTTCTGTTAAATTGCTTACATAATAAACTAAAAATTACTCTTTGCCTGATTCACATTTGTCTCAGTGACTGATGTGAACATGATTTCAGAAGGAAGCATTTAGCACATTCAAAAACCAATATTCTTCAGCCTTTTAAAATTTATTTTTGAAGAATAAGCAAAAAAAAAATTAAGGTCAAGAGGGATAGAGTGAAAGAGGGTTGGTACAAGAAATGTAGGATTTTTAATTCTCTAGCTTATGTTTTATTTAAGAAAATGATTGGAAAAAGCTGGGTAGTGGGTATTTTGGTGTTTATTATTCTCCAAGTTTGTCTCTAAGGTTAAATGCTTTATAATAAAAATCATTTGGAACCATCTTTAGCATAGGATTAGAGAACTTCAAGAAGTGATATGGCCATTATAATTGTTTTTTTTACAAATTTTCAACGACTACATTTCAGAAAGGGTTAGTAGTTTGTGTTGCTGTGTATGTCTGTCTTTTCTTTATAAAACATGTGATGATTCAGATTCTTAATTAATTCTGGCTTTTGCCATCATTATTTTGTATTGGGTAAATCTTGCTTTTTAAAGTCTAGTTTAAGAAAAATTAACCCAAAATATGTAGTTAGCCAACCGTTTATATTCGGGAGGGGCTGACAAGGCGCCCCCTGCAGGCTCACTCAGAGAGATGCCACTTTTCACTGCTCTCAGTCCCTATTCCTGGCTGGTGGAGGTGCCAGTCTCTCTTGCCAAGTCAGTGTGACAGAGCTCCTGCTAATTTCTGTCACCAAGAACATGTGATCATCTCTGCCACACCCACACGGGGGCCTACACTTGGTTGTGGCCACTACTGCAAGGGAGGTGAATGCCAGCTCTAAGTGTGATCAGCTGAATAATGTCTCCCAAAGGTTCTCCTCTTCAAAATCTGTGACTATTTATCTTAATTGGAAAAAGGGACTTTAACAATGTGATTAAGTTAGGATCTTGAGATGGGGATGTGAAACTGGGTTATCCAGGTGTACTTGATGACATCACAAGGATCCTGATGAGAGGAAGGCAACGGGTCAGAGTTAGAGGAGATGGGAACTGGAAGGCAGAGGCCAGAGTGTTGCAACGACAAGTCAAGGACTGTGAGCTGCCTCCAGTAACTATAAAAGGCAAGGAGCAGAGTCTCCCCTAGAGTTTCCAGAAAGAACATAGCCCTGTTGGAACTTAGATTTTAGCCCAGTAACAGTGATTTTAGACTTCTGAGCCAGAATTGTAAGATGATAAACTTGTTTTGTAACAATCACTAAGTTCTTGGTAATTTTTGTAGCAGCCATAGGAGACTAATACAGACAGTCTTGTTATTGAGAAAGGAAGAGAAATGGTCTGGCAGGGGAGGAAGACCTTTCTCACCTCATAGATAAACAGGTCCACGCAGAGTTTGGAAAGAATGAGGGGCAATTAACAGTGTTGGCTTTAGTCAGACCTCCTGGGTTAAGATCCGGGCAATGCCATGTATTAGCAGTGAAATCTTCAGTAAATGAATCTCTGTCTGCCTTTATTCTCTCATCTATAAAATGGAATGATAACAGAATTTGCCCCAGAGGTTTATTATGAGATGTAACTAATATAATTCATGCTGTTTGCACAGTTCCTGGCACAGACAGAGTAGAGGTGCCATAAACACTGAGTATTATTATATAGGCCCTCAGCTATTCACAGGCTTTACTATGTGTTTATGGTGGCCAAATTTCGTTAGCCTATTTAATAAGGCACTCTTTCTTTTGGGAACAACATTAATTATGTATTTCTCATGCACATAAATCTACAATAAAGACCTGCTTATTCTGGGGGCTAAATACATGGTCCTTGGCTGGTGAGATTTTTGTTTTGTTTTAATATTGGGGCACAAAAATAAATATGCATGTCTTTTATATAAGGACAGGTTTGTTCCTTGCAATGAAATATGTTCAGGGTTACCTGTTTAAGCCTTAACTCAGAGAACCCTGAGGTTTTCATTCTTCTGCCTATCCTGTGTTCACAGTGAGGAGACTTTTCCTAAAACAGCAGAGATTTTCTCAGGGTAAGGAGGACTTTGTGCATTGGTTGTGTGTGAGGGTGCATGTAGGGTCGTTACAACTCTAAAGGTGTAAGAATGCAGGAAACTTAATAGATCGTGACCAGCAGTTGGTTAAAGAGTTATATCACTCAGTGGATGGTAGAAATTGACTTGCCTTCTGTCCTATTACATTCTACAACACCCTCTGATAATGAAGTCTTTCTGGTGCTTCATAGTAACTGTGTCTCTTCACATAGGTCCCAGCATAAGCTATCATCCAGCTTATACTAAATTTTCCTCTATGGGTGGCATTTGAGTTGGTCAAGTGTTTCATTCCAGGCAGAGAGAAGCATATGTGTAAAGTGAGGTGAAAAGACAGCAAAGAGCAGGGCATGTTTGGGAAATTACAGACTGTTAAGGCATATTGCCTTTGCTGAGTGGAGAGAGGGTAGGAGGTGAAACTGGAATTGTCTACTAAGAAAGAGCCTCAGGAGCTCAATTTAGGAGCTGATACCAGAGCCCTTCCTTTACCAGAGTGTACAAAGGTACTATATTAAAAATAAATATAGTATGGTCACAGAGTTTTGGAACTGCTAGGAAAAACAAGCTAAAGAGTTTCTTTCATTTAGGAATTCTCAGAGCCTAGTGACACATTTAAAATTTCTCAGAAGTGGATATAGTAGATAAGTAGAAATGAGACCGAGAACTAAGGCATCAGGATATATATACACACACACATATATGGAGAGAGAGAGAGAGAGAGAGAGAGAGAGAGAGAGAGAGAGAGAGAGAGATTGAGAGAGATTGAGACCAAGTGATACTCAAAACGAGGAATAGAAAAGAAGTGGGGATGTGTGTGCAGTGATGAGGAGGTGTGGCAGAGAAGTTGAATGCAACCTCAGTTTCAAGTAGAGGATTTCAGGCAATAGCTTAGCATTTTAGGCATGAGAGGAATAGAGAAGACGGAACTGGTTTTATATGAAGACAATGGGTTTTGAATTTATTATGGGCTTGTGTGTGTGTGTGTGTGTGTGTGTGTGTGATGCTGACAGGATAGCTCTTGGTGCCAATGTCCACAGACCTTTGATAATGTGGAACTGGAGTAGGAAGAGCTGTGGGGAAAGCTGGGTGAAGCTCAGTAGCTCAAACCATGGGTATCGATGAAGACCTCCAGAGACAGTAGGGTTTCCAAGGATACAAATCACATTCAATTATAAAAATCAATTGATAATGTGGTCATGGGCAGAAGGGTGGGTCATATTTAACTCTTAAGTGCTGACTCATATTTTGATTAGCATCATTGTCATATTTAAATAGAAGCTGTATCTTTTCTTGCAGAATCACTGCTTGTGCAATGACCATGAATAACTATGTGGAAGAAAATGTATCTCAAAAGTCTTACACGACCATCAAGTATTTCATGAAGATGCTGAGCAGTGTCAGCGAGACCCTGATCTTCATCTTCATGGGCGTGTCCACTGTTGGGAAGAACCACGAGTGGAACTGGGCCTTTGTCTGCTTCACCCTGGCCTTCTGTCTGATCTGGCGTGCACTGGGTAATGAGCACGTTGCCCCAAATGAACATTCACTGGCTCACTGAAGGAGTGGGGCTTTCTTCTTGCCACCCCTCCCCTTTGTTGCTGCTGCTACTTAATCTTCCTGGTCTTCCTTTCTTTCTCTTGCTTGTCCTCTTTCTTCTCTTCTCCCTCTTCCTGATCTCTTTTTTTCTTCCACAAGCATCTTCAGGCCTTTGTTATAAGTCAAATTGAACTTCTTGGCTCCTCTAAGTCCCATTTTTAACACATTGTCTTTTACCCAAGGGCCTAGTAGTATGAGTAAGGCAGAGAAAAATGGGGACATTTTCCTTGGGGCTTATTCTTAAATCCTTCCCCTGTCACAAAAACACAGAAACTAGTCTTTGTGTTTACACATTTTGGCCTTACACAGTCTGTTTTCTTTGGTTCCGTTTTCCTTCTCAGGTGTTTTTGTACTAACTCAGGCCATTAACTGGTTCCGGACGATTCCGCTGACCTTTAAGGATCAGTTCATCATTGCCTATGGAGGGCTCCGAGGGGCCATATGCTTTGCGCTGGTGTTTCTCCTTCCTGCCGCTGTGTTTCCCCGGAAAAATCTCTTCATTACAGCTGCAATCGTCGTCATATTCTTTACTGTCTTCGTTCTGGTGAGTAGAGTTTCTTTCTCCCAGCAAAGTCTCTGCCTTCACCAGAAGGAAACCAGATCTTTCAGACTATCATAATAAACTTATTTACAAGATGCAACTTTGCAAAGATATGTTGAAGCTTGGGTACTATGATATTAGTAAAAGTGATATTTTCTTGTGTCACTGGATTGTGCAAGGGCCTGAGAGAGTCCAGCCTAGTCACCTGGCACACACAGAGGATATAGTATTCAAGGACACTCAGCTAAGTGATCTAAAGTTACTACTGGAAACTTCTGAACTGCATTTTCTAATCTTTGCCATTTGTCTCACTCTCTGACCCAGTACATGTATGCACTAAATGCTAGTTGTGTGATGTCCTTTTAACATCTTTTTGACATGAGTTGACCACTAAACAGTGTGTCCTTTGAAAGCTGGGATGAGTCAATACAAGTTTAATGTCAGGAAAATAAATTATGGCAGGCAGAACATGGGCCTGTGTCAGGATCCTGACTTCGCAAGTTCGCCAGTCTCTTTAAGTTAACAGGCCAGCCCCCAGGAGATTATATTTTGTGGATATTCACTTAATATATATGTATTGGTCTCTTGCTGTCTTCCAGACAATGCCTTAATAGCTTAGGATCTCTGAGTGAACTAATACAGAACTAGCCTTGTCCCTGGAAAGTTTTCATTCTAGGGAAGATGGCAGACCCTGGACAGTAAACATAGTAAGTAAGTAAATTAGAGAGTGTGGTAGGAGGTGAAAGATATTTTATAATAAGAAGTCAGGTATGGTGAAATTGGAGTAGTGTGGGGGGTTATGATTTCAAATAGAATTATTATAGAAGGCAACAATGAAAACATTGACATTTGAGCAAAGGCTTGTGGGGATGAAGGAAATAGCCAAGCTGAAGAACATTCCAAACAAATGGGACTAATGAACAGAGGTCCACAAGCATGGTGCTCTTGGCCAGTTTGGCTGGAGGGAAATGGAATGAAGTTAGGTGAGGAAGATTCTGGAGTCATGCCAGGCCTTTTAGCTCTTCTTTAAGGGAAATGGGAGCCATCACAAGGTTTTGTGCAGAAGCATGATGTGTCTTGACTTACATTGTTTTTCTATTAAATTTATTGGGTGACATCGGTTAATAAGTTCATACAGGTTTCATTTGTATGTTTTTATGATACATGGTCTGTATATTGTATTGTGTGCCCACCATCTAAAGTCACGTCATCTTCTGTCACCATATATTTTGCCCCCTTTACCCTTTACTATCCCCATTGACCCTTTCCCTCTGATAGCCACCATACTGTTGCCTGTTGTTTATGAGTTTCAGTTTTTATATCCCACATATGAGTGAAATCATATGGTTATTAGCTTTCTCTGACTGACATTTTACTTAGCATAATATTCTCAAGGTCCATCCATGTTGTTGCAAGTGGTACTATTGCATCTTTTCTTATGGCAGAGTAGTAATCCATAGTATGTATGTATTGCATCTTCTTTATCCATACCCCTGTTGAAGGACTCTTTACTTGTATCCATGTCTTGGCCACTTTGAATCGTTGGCAGCCGTCCGTCTCGAGAGAGACGATGGTGTAGCTTCTTAAGAGTCTATCTGCACCGCCGAGAATGGCTGTGCAGTCCGACTCGGGAGTGACACGGTATCTGTCTCCTCCCGTGTTGAATCGACATCTCGCGATGACGCTGGAGTGTCCTCTCCAGTGAAGCTGAAGCTACAGAGCCTGGGCAGGGTGATATGGAGGGTCTGCTGTTGCCCATGCAGCAGACCCCCCCTCTCTTCGCAGCTGAAGGGTCCAAGGGAAAGACGGAGTCAATACAGCTTGGCTTCAGGTGCGCCGCAGGAGTTGCCGGTGTTGACTACAACGTCAAACCGCCTTAGGGACTCCGGCTCCGGATTTTCTGTCGGGGTTTACTCCCTTAGCCTTTCCCCTGAAGAGGTATGCTGCAAGGCAGCGGAAGTTTTTTGGAGTCAGAGTTTTCCTTCTCTGCAATAAATATAGGGGTACATATATCTTTGCAAATAAATGTTCTTTAGTTTTTTGAGGTAGATACCCAGAAGAGGGATTTCTGGGTCACATGGTAACTCTATTCTTAATTTTTTGAAGAAGTGCCATACTGTTTTCCATAGTGGCTGTACCAATGTACATTCTTGCCAGCAGTGAATAGGAACCTTTTTCTCTGTAACCTCCCAACTCTTATTATTACCTGTCTTGTTGATAACAGTCATCCTAATAGATGTGAGGTGGTATCTGATTGTAGTTTTGATTTTAATTTTCCTAATATCTAGTGAAGTTAAACATTATATATCTGTTAGCCATTTGTATATCTTCTTGGAAGAGGTGTTTCTTTAGGTTCTCTGCCCATTTTTTAATTGGATTGTTTGGTGTTGAGTTGTATGAGATCTTTACATATTTTGGATATTAACTTCTCATCAGAGCAGTTGTTTGCAAATATCATTTCCCATTTGGTTGTTTGTCTTTTAGTTTTGTTGTTGGTTTCGTTTGTCGTGCAGAAGCTTTTTAGTTTGATATAGTGCCATTCATCTATTTCTGTCTTTCTTTGCCTCTGGGATCAAATTCATAAAAATGTTCTTGAAGACCAAGGTCCATAAGTTTAGTACCTATGTTTTCTTCTATGTAATTTACTGTTTCAGATTGTATATTTAGGTCTTTGTTCCATTTTGAATTAATTCTTGTACATGGGAACAAACTGTAATCTAGTTTCATTCTTTTGTGTGTGGCTTTCCAATTTTCCCAGCACCATTATTGGAAAGGCTTTCTTTTCTCTGTTGTGCTTTTGGCTCATTTGTCAAAGTTATTTGCCCATGTACATGTGGCATTATTTTGGGCTCTCAATTCTGTTCCGTTGGTCTTTTTGTCTGTTTTTCTGCCAATACCATGCTGTTTTGACTGTTATAGCTCTGTAGTATAATTTGAAGTCAGGTAGTATGATACCTCTAGCTTTGTTTTTGTTTTTGTTTTTTTTTCAGGATCACTTTGGCTATTTGGGGTCTTTTTATGGTTCCATTCAAATCTGATTACTTTTGTGTCCTATTTCTTTTAAAAAGTGACATTGGGATTTTGATGGGGATTCCATTAAATCTGTATATTACTTTGAGTAATATGGCCATTTTAACTATGCTGATTCCATGAACATGGAATATACTTCCATTTCATCATGTCTTTTTCAATCTCTTTTAATAGTGCTTTGTAGTTTTCAGTATACAGGTTCTTCAAATCCTTTGTAAAGTTTATTTCTTTGTTCTTTTTGTTGCAATTGCAAAATGATTTTTTTTTTCATTTTTTTCTTAAGCTTCACTGTTAGTATATAGGAAAGCAGTGGATTTTTGTACATTGGTTTTTTTGTCCTGCAACTTTACTGTATTTGTTTATTGTCATCTGCAAAAAGTGACACTTAAAACTTCTTCCTTCCCAATTTGGATGCCCTTTATTTCCTTCTCTTGCCTGGTTTCTCTGACTAGTACTTCTAGAACTGTTAAATAAGAGTGGTGAGAGTAGGCATCCTTGTCTTGTTCCAGATTTTAGAGGACTTAGTTTATAAAAAGGTTGCCCTGGCTAATGTGAGGACAGACTGTTAAATGAAGGGAAGAAATGGGAAATGCAGCATGGAGGCCAGTGCTGTCCTCAAGCAAGACCAGTGTGCTTGCCATATACAGATGGTGAGATGAGGTGAGAGCCTCAAATGCATTTTGAAGGTGAAACCTACAGGGTCTCCTGATGAGTTAGACATGGGGTGTGAAGGAGAGAGGAGTCATGGAGGACTCCAGGTTTTGGATCTAATCAGCTAGACAAACAGCAAGTCTGTCTTTCTGACAGACTTGCCCTCCAGTGAGAGTGGGAAGGCAGTGGGTTGAGGAGATATTAGTGGGAGGTCGGTGGTTGAGTGATAAGCACACTGGATTAGGGATGGCTATTAGACCTGTAAATGGAATTATAAATTGCAGGATACTATGAGTCTGAGTTTCAGGAAATAACTCAGTCATTATCAAAGAGCTGGTATTTGAAGCCATGGAACTAGAAGTAATTGCCAAGGGAGTGGAAATATATATCAGTGAAACCAAAAGAGATGACCAGGAACTGAACTCTGGAGTAGCCTGTCTTAAAACATTGAGGAGGACAGAGAAGCAACCAAGGAGGCTGTAGAGAGGGATAAGTGGCAAAGAAGGAAAAAATGGGAGATAGTTTATTTTATTAAGAAAATTTTGATTACCATTTAGTCACAAAATGCTTTCTAGGTCTAAACACCTTTCATATTAACTCATTTAGTCCTCATAACAATTCTATGGCAGAGAATTTGAGAAGGAGTCACTTCTGTTATTCTCATTTTATAGATGAGGAAACTGAGACACTAAAACTGAGGTTAAGTACTTTTCCCAAGTTTGCATAGCTATTAAAAGATACAGTAGGGAGTCAAAATCAGTTTGGTCTTAACTCTAAATAAAGTCCTAGTAGAATGCAAAGTGTATGGTAAGTGCTCAATATTGCAACACAGTGAGCTTCTCCTCCATCTTTTTAGTCAGTTCTCTAAAAAGCACTTCAACCCTTCATTCATTTATACCTCCCAACACTGGGGACAATGGGTTGTCCTATCTAAGGAGTCCTGGAGAAGGATGCCCTGGAAGACCCTCTCCTAAGTTAAGTGATGGCAACTTTTTCTCATTGTCTTTGTCATCAGCATTTTTGTGATGCCAGCACCACCCATCACTGATCACTTCCTTGTGGGAGGCTCTCAGACAAAGGCTTTCTTGTAGGCATGACCTCATTTCATCCTCAACACAAACCTTTGAGAAAGACACCAGTGAGGCTCAAAGAGGGAAAACAGAATGTTCTGATGTCACACACTAGTAAATGATGGCAGCTGAAGTTGAGCCTAAGACTAACTCTAGAAAAGCTTGGGATTATTGAGCTATATTGACTTCACTTAGAGAAGACATTATTAACCAGGTTATGGTTAGTAACATTTTCAGTTACAGTTATACATACTAGTTTTGGTTCACATATTCCATGTTGGTTTGAATCCCCTTCTTATACTTAGAGAGACACCTGAGTGTAGAAGAGAGCTGATTTCTTTGCCTTCATCTCTTTACTGTGTGTGATATTTATAGGATCCTTGTAAGTCAATCATTTTGCTGCTCTCACACTTCACCCAAGGCAAAATTTTGAAGTGAATCCATTTTGCCTTGAGCATTTTCATTTCTTAGGAGCATCACAGAGCATCCTGCTTAAGGGGAAAGTCAGGTAGGGGAGTGACTCACTGTCCCTCCTAGGTGGCTGCCTTGTCCCACCACCCATGGCGAGCCCTGGGAGTCATGCTCAGACTCCTGTCCGTGCTCTTAGCACTTAGTGCCAAATACGATAATAGAGTCATGTCAGTCTAGTGTAACTAGAAACCAGGTCTTTTGGAGTTAAATATGTCAGCTGTTACTGTCTACACAAGTGCTTCTCAGAGATCTGCAATGAAAACCAGCCTCCTTCACACAATATCAGGGCATGTGCATTTGTAAAATACAATAAAATGACCTAATAGGAGATGTAATTCAGGAGAGGACATACAAAACACAGGCTTACTTTTTTAAGTTATTATATTCAACGGACATAAAATTACATTTCTACAATGAGAACACAAACCAGCATAGGAAAAAGGGAAAAGTATTACAAAAATGTATACTATTGTTCATTGAATGTGTGTAGGTGATTAATATAAATATGCATCATTATTGCACACATAATATTTTGACTTTTTGGAATTGTAACTCAGCTGAAAGACATAAGTGAAGTTTCATACTCATTTTATTCCCCATATTCAAAGCTGACAGACCCACTTCACTTTGAATGAATACCAGCTGCCTCAATATTTAAATTTGATTAACAAAGTTTTTAATACACAAATGAAAAAAGCAGAGGTAACAGAATAGTTTATATATATTGGCTTTATTTGGTATTGTAAACATATAAAGTGAATTCCTCAGTGATGGGTACTTGGGGGTCAGTAGTTGGAGTGCAGGCAAACTCCATGTCTTCTCCTCTGATTAAGTTAAGGAAACCCGGCAAAGCTGTCTTTGATGCCCACGAGGAAGAGGAATTACTGTAGTTCTACAGTTATTGCTATATTCCCTTCACTGTTGTCTGCCTCACTCTCCTGTTTGCACATATTACAGACTAATGAATATTGTTCGGTGCCTTCACTCTGACCACTTTTTCTCCCTTTCATTCTCCTACCCACCCTTGACTTTTAAGAGAGTATTAATACACACATGCACAACACACAAATGCACACATGTTCTTTAAAGGATTTTTTTTTTTTTCCTGAATAGATCAGTAATTAAGAAACTCAAGGAAAGAAGCCTGGAAGGAGATACTTAAGGGTTTAAAAACATGGTAGAAATAATTAATTTTAATAATAAAATTCTGCCTTTTGATTAAGAGTTATGCATTCTTCAAATAACAACTTTTATTTTGGTGGAGCTATTATTAAATTTAAACTGCCTTTCCCCTTATTTTAATAGTTCTTATATGATGAGCTCTTCCATCCAGCTAGCACTATCTTCAAAAATAGAATTCCATGTGACATGTAGTTTATTATTTGATACCAAGATTTACAATGAGAATTTTAACATTCCTGGAATTACATTGATAATTACAGAAAGTAGATGCTTTATGAAGCATATTAATATGTTACCAGATTACAGCTTTGGTTGTGGAATATTGAATGGGTGAACAAGTCTGATTTCTTGGATGTGTGAATTCATTTTCTTTTAAATAACACAGGTAATGTTATATAAAATGTAAGCTGTTTCTTGTTCTAAAATTAGAGTTCAGTGTTAGACAGGACAGAAGTTGGAGTAAGGCTCTGGGTTGGTAGTCTGGTCCAGCTGCTAGCAGCCTTTATGAGCCTCAGTTTACTTAGCTCTAAGATCTGAGAGGCAGAAGACAGATTGAGGTCCATCACTCTTTGCCTGCAGGGTAACATTGCCTCACTTCTCAAGTTAGCTTCTTGCAAATGCAGCTTTAAAATGGCCTAGAAATGTGCAGGACACTCATGACCTGTGGTGGGGTGGCCTTCCCCACAATCAAGTCCTTGCTGACCTAGCCTTTCACAGTGGAAGTGATGATGTTCACTATTTTATAGACATTGAGTGAAACTTCAAATAAGTTTTAATCTGTTAAATAAATGATCATATGCTTTATATCTTTATACAAGAGAGGACACAAAAATACTGGAATTTATTTATAAAAATTGTGTATTTATTCTTACATCTTTAAACTTCAGTCACCTTCAAAGTACTCTACATTTGGTCCAATATATCCATCGAGACTTTTTTTCTACTGCTCAAAAACTGTTTTGGAACTCATCAGTTTCAATGCCTTTTAGTGCTTTTGCTGTTTTGTGTTTTACCTCTTCCACATTGGCAAAACATTTCCCTCTGAGGACTTTTTTCATCTAGGGAAACAACAAAAAAAGTCACTTCAGGTGAGACTGGGTGAATAGGGAGGGTGGGACATGGGAATCATGCCATTTTTTATGAAAAACTGCTGAATATTCAGCATGAGTATGTAGGTATGCTTGTAAATCACCCATTATGAAATGAGCAAATACATTGAAAGAGTCTTCGAAAAAAATTCACTGAAGCTGAACTCAGCCTCTCACAACAATGCTATAGCTGCTACACTGATACAGATGGTTTCCTAGAATACTCACTTCGTGGGGGAAGCCGGTACTACAAGGGGCCCACCCCCCAGAAGATACTTACGGTTTTTTAGGGGTCCCTCCTGTATGCTGGAATTCAGACAAATTTATTCTGATCCTATAATAAAATGAACAAGATGATCAGGATTATTTTCTAAGACAAAAAATGTAAGTGAATAATTTAAGATGTGAAAAAAAGAACAATAAAAGATAGTACCAAGGGTTTTTGACTGAGCAAATAGGTAAAAGAAAGTGATATATAATTTAATACCACGGGAGTTTGGTTTACATTCTAGACATGCATATTTCCCTGTTAGACACCCATGGAGATGTTGAATGTGTGACTGTGTGTATGGGTCTAGAATTTATAGGAGAAGCCAGAGTGGGAGATAGAAACTTGACATTCATCAGTGTATAGGTGGTTTTCAAAGCATGAGTCTGGAAGAAACTACTCGGTGTGAGTACAAAAAGAATGTAGAAAAGATGGCATACTGATATTTAGAAATCAAAGAATTGTTGGGGGAACCAGCCTAGGAAACCGAAAAAGGTGAAGAGTTAAGTGGAAGAAAACTCAGGAGAAAGTTTTCTGAAGTCAAGGAAAAAAAGTGTTTGGGAAGGAGAGGCTTCTAGCAACTGCAACCCATGCAGCTGGGTGGTCTGGCAAGGTGGGCAGGGAGAGGAGAGTTGGAGACAGTGACTTGGTGACAAGGGTGCTGAGTGGCCCTTCCAGAGAGCACTCAGAGTCAGTGTGAGGAGGAAACCCTGACTGACTGCATTCCAGGGAGAGGGTAGGAGAGGAACAGGGAACAGGGGACACAGGCAATTCAGTGGTGGGCTGGAAGAGGAAAGGGTAATAACCAGAAGGAATATGTGCTGAAGGAAGTTTTTGTTTCTGTTTTTGAAAGGCGGGAGCCATGACAGCATGTCTGAATACTGATGGTATAGTACAGAGGGAAACACTGATGACACAGTAAGGGGAAGCATGATTTAGGGTAGTCAGACACGTGACCGCAGGTTACTGTGCTCTATGGTAAGTACTGAAAGAAAGAGAAACAGAGGACTTACCACTGAGACTGGAGGAAAGGGCATAGGCATCTATGGGACACTTTTAGAGTTCTCATCCACTTAATTAATATTGTATGTTCAACTGGGTTTATGATCTCTCTGATTAAATTTGTAAAGAGAGGAAGGCTTACATAGGCTACAATAGCAATGATAGGTGTATTTTTTAATAAAATAGTTTCTTCAAGTTTTTCTGAAAATTACCTGGTAAATCAGCAAAGAAATAAATAAAGGTGGTTTCTACCACCCCATTTCTTAAAAGAAGAGTTAATTCTAAGAGAATAAAAAAGAAATAAATTTCTTCCAAAAATACAAACCAAAAGAATGCCCATTATTTAATACAACAGGTTTTTATTTTATTTTATTTTTAAATGGTACTGAGAACAGAAGGGTGCAGGGCAGTGGAAAGCAGACATGGAACAAGGTAGCAAACAAAGCTCACATTGCTGTCATGCTGTTAAATGATTCCCTTCCATCAGGTCTTGCTATGAGGTGAGGTGTCATGTTTAAAGCCAACTTAATACATGAAAATTTTACTTGGGCTTTGCAAATATGTTTTGCAGTGGTTTGATGAAAGTCTAAGTTTTTTTATTTTTTTATTTTTGAACCTACATGGATAGTAGTGCGATATTTTTCTAGGCCTTATCAGGTTGCTTTCCTGACCTAAATTAGAAATTTTCCAATGTGTCTTCTCAAAGGTATTCGGCCCCCCCATTTCTCTCAACTAGAGACCTAGGCTCCTGGAATAAAATATCCAATTTAGGGAAATTAATATGACACTCAGATGCCATATACTCTATTTTCCAAAACAGATAAAGGAAGGAAGGGGAAAAGAGGAAATAAGGCAGAATTTATCAAATAATTCCCACTAAGCATGGCATGACAACTGTAAATGATTCAAAGAGAGAAGCTGTGACTGCTAAGGGGAACAGTTTAAACAAGTATATACCTTTAAAAGACACTGTTGGTAAGCCATTGCATATAATCAATACATTTTATTAGTTATAAACTAATTATAAGATATGCTGAAGTTTTAGAAACTTGGGTTGATCTGGGCACCAGACTGCACTTGCTTCCTGTAGTTGATCAGTTTCATTTTATTTGCGACAGTGCTATTTTTAGCTTATCCATCTAGTGGAAGAAATCAGCGTAGGGATTAGGGAAGGTCCTGTGTCTTTATCTTTATGTGCTACATTTACATATACCAGGGACTCTCTTTTTATTTACTAAATGAATAGTCACAGAATAAAAAGCACATGAAACAATAGCTCATGTCTTTAGAACACATTATTTCATTTTAAAAATTGCATTGATTTTATTTCCTGGAGTTATTATTAAACTAGTAGCTTCATGAAATCTGGAACTCAGTGAAATCTATCATTGTAAACCACATTTATACCTATTTTTATTTACATAAATTATAAATTACAGAATTTATATTCATTGGAAAATTGTTATTACCTCCTATGTTATTTCAAAGTGGCAGACTTTGAAAGTGACACAAATACAAAGAAATGTGGGTCATACCAAATTTGGTCAAAATCAATTCACACTTCAGAAAGTTAAAGTTAAGCTGAAAAATGCCCAAAGCTGGATGGATGGTATCAAACAAATGGCTTCATTTAAAAAAATGTGTGCGTGGATATGTGTGTATGTGTATCACAGTTAATTTGTTTTATCAAAAGTATTCTTAAAGACTTAAAGATGTGTGGAGATATAAGATGGAAATCAAATGTATGACAGGGAGCATATCTCAACACATTCACTCCTCTCCACCCAAAATCCAATAATCCCTCTTATTCATATATTATTTATGCCAAGTGGTGAAAGGCATCTACCTACCAAGCAAGAAACTTAGGGATTTTCACTCCCCTTCTCCTCACCTGGACTATTTTAGAGTCAGTATCACATAATTTTAAATATATTAGCTGCTGGTTTGTTTTGAAATTTGTGAGTTCCTTGTTATGCTTTTTCTAAATTTTTCTGTTTCCAATTACACTTCCGGACTAATTTAGAACTAATCTCTTACCTTGTCCTCTCAAGCTCTGTTAAAAATCTTTTGGAATAGGTTATTGGAATTATATTGCATGAACATTGAGATAAAATTGTCATATTGTTAAGTAATTAGATCTAGGAACAGTATGTGTCTTTTTAAAACTCAAGTATTTTTAGTATCTTTTAATTAAGTTTTATAGTTGTCTTTGTAATAGTTTTGTGCATTTTGTGATAGGATTGTTTAGATAGATGATAGATAGATAGATAGATAGATGATAGAATGTAAGTATACACATATATATTTAATAGCTATATAGTATACTACTATATCTAATGTATTATTTATATACTGGTACATACTATTATATATATCCTTTCTCTACATATATAGACATAAAAAGGCAGATAGTTTTCATTGCTATTGTGTAGCAATGAATTTAATTAGTATATGGGATAGATTTATGTATGTTGATTTCATGTATAGTTACTTTATTAAACTTTCTTGGTACTTTTAAATGAAAAAGAATTGTCTTAAGTATTTTAGGACAAAAAAGAGATCCATGAGCAATGAATATCTTGTTACTTTATTTTCAGTGTTTATTCTTCCACCTCTGTGAGTTCTTATTTAATAGACTGGGACATGCAGAACTGTGTCAGATAGCAGATTGAGAGTACCCTTGTGTCATTCCCAGTTCTAATGTAAATGCTTTTAATGTTTCTTTATTAAGGCAGTTGTTCACTTTAGGCTTTTGGCAAATGCTTTTTATCATGTCAAGGAATTTTTTTTTCTTCCTTGCTTGCCAAATATCTTATGGTTCTCTTCATTTACCAAGATCTTGGTGAAACATGCTCAAACCCACTCTGTGCCCTTTCTCACTGCTGATCCTTTACTCATGTTTGGTCTCTGCTGTGATGTTTCCAACATGATTAAGACTCTCATCCAGTTCCCTCCATACTAAGCCTTCTTTGACCCACTCCCTGTGTATCTCTTTCATTCTTCCTTTGCCTACTCTATAACTTTTTTGGTATATTTTTCTCCCCATAAGACTATAAAGTCCTAAACTGAGGTCCTTAACTATTCATTTTTGTGTTCCAGATGACCAAGCTCCTGACACATATAAAATAGATGCTCAATTAAAATTGTTTTAATAAATTAATGAATGTAAGAACCACTGAAAACATTTTTTATGGATAATACAAGGAGTTGATCCTTTTGACTTAGATGATACTTACTATGTCTTAGTATTTCTATTTCTTAGAATTACATTTCTTTTCTTTTTTCTTTTTGCATTTTGTCATTGTTTTGTTTTTAGTAGCAGATGTCAGGACATAGCCCCCTGCAAAGATGCCAGCTATTGAAGTGGAAGAAATAAAATTAACAAAATGTAACATACACTGTATTAAATCTCAAGAGCAAGATACCATTTGTTATCAAAGCTTAGGAAAATAAAAGTTACTGAACTTTTAATTTTATCATAAAAGAACATTTACTTATTTTACATGTAGGGAACAACCATTCGACCACTCGTGGAGTTTCTTGACGTTAAGCGGGCCAATAAGAAGCAGCAAGCTGTCAGTGAAGAAATCCACTGTCGGGTAGGTTTTAATGTAGTATAATGATTTGAATGATAAAAGAAATAATTGCTGGGTCCAGTCGCACAGTTTGATGTCATGGTGCTCACAACCTGAAGAAGAGGGAGATGGCAGAAGATAAAAAGAGAGGGATAAGAAAAACATGAGTTGGGGTGTAGAATGAACATAGTCTTATGGTGGCTTCTCCAATTTAGCCTGCGAAGCTCCTCAGGATCACCATTATTACTTCCTTCAACCTGAAAATGTTTATACTAGAAAACTATCATCATATTTTCCAAAATTACGAATAAACTGTTAAGGATGAGAAAAAAAATCTAAGACTTGCTTAACAGCCATGTGACAAACATCTCATCTGTTTGTTTGAAGATTAATTATTGTGTTATTGCTTTCAGTAAAACACACACACACACAAAGCAAAAACTGTCAGTCTTTTAAATTTAGGCATGGCATAAATAGAGTAGAAAATACTGCTTTTAGGTAAAGATTAATCAATGGGCCTGCTTTTTTCATTTTAGTTTTTTGATCACGTGAAGACTGGGATTGAAGATGTTTGTGGACATTGGGGTCACAACTTTTGGAGAGACAAGTAAGAAGGCCTGATGCCATTGCATAATGAAGTGGCTCTGAATGACTGTGGAAGGAGCACTTACTGACTTGTGCTATTTTTCAGAGTTGTAAATGTTTCCTATGTTGTGCCATAGCGTTTCCTTTAGGATAAAGTTCAGCTTTAACAGAGGCCTGGAACAATAGTGGCTTTAACAAGATAAAAGCTTATTTCTTTCTGATATAAATAACCAGAGGTAGGCAATGTAGGTTTCATAGATGAGCCCTGCTCCACAGATTCCTCATTGGTCCCAGGACCTTTTTGTCCAACTTCTATTTCCAAAGTTGCCTCTTAGACCAAAACGGCTGCTCCAGCGTCAGCCATTGTGCACACATTCCAGGCTGAATATAGGAAGACAGGTAATGAAGGGACAAAGAATATGTACCAGCCTCCTCCTAAACAAAGATATCAAATTCCCGCACAATTCTTCCAGTGTTATCACAT
Organism: Furipterus horrens; assembly: GCF_987537825.1. Lineage (NCBI taxonomy): Eukaryota > Metazoa > Chordata > Mammalia > Chiroptera > Furipteridae > Furipterus > Furipterus horrens. The sequence continues at coordinate 80,479,236 of NW_028327176.1, read as the reverse complement.
GGTCTGGCCTTTCACAGCCAGGGCTCAGTCATATGGACATTTTTTACTGCAAGGGAAACTGGGGAATGCAGACTATTTGGTTAAAAAACTGGGGGTTCCATTACTATTTGTTCTGCCAAATTTGTTGAGAAACACATGAGGACATAAATAGATTAACAGAAACAACAAATACTTTTAAAGCTATACTTACCTGGAAGATTATGTCGCTTACATAAATGTCTATCACTTATCATCTATCTATCATCTATCTATCTACCTACCTACCTACCTATCATCTATCAACTCTCTCTCTCTCTCTCTCTCTCTCTCTCTCTCTCTCTGTTTATCTATCTCTTATTTCACCTTTAAAGACTCTATGGTAGATAAATAAGATTCAATGTGTCTTTAATGACCTTATAGTTGAAGTGGAAGAGGTAGACTAGCAGGCAGAACTGCTGGCTGAGAAATACTTGGGAAGAAGGCAGCATTTCAGCTGTTCCTGAAGATGGACAGGTTCTAAGCACATTTGGTGAATGCCTGTTGCCCTTCTGCCTTGTCTTTCCTAACTTGCTAACAGACCCTCCCACCCCTAACTAACATGAATTTAACCAACCCACCAGTTTATGTAATTTAACATAAGGGAGTTTTTCAGTGCTTACTGTTTGCTCACATGTTCTGGCATGATATTATGCTATATGAGAAATATAAATTATAAACTCAGGCCTTTAAAATTTTATAATATAATAACAGTCACAAAGCAAATAGGTATGTATGTGTGCATGTGTGTGTGTGTGTGTGTGTGTGTGTGTATGATATAATTAAGTCATTAAATGAGTTATAAAGGCTTTAAGTCCTAGAACAACCTTTACCAGCCTGGCCATACTGTTTACAGATTTAGAAAGGCCCCTTGGAGCTAGCCCTATTTCATCACTAAATGAAAATATATTATTTGTCACATAGGGACATAAAGTAATAAAATAATGCAAACTAAAATCTCCATTGTAAAAATATTGAAAACAATGGCCATTTATCTTGGGCAGTAGTCACTTTTTGGAGGCAGGAGATAAACCAGAGTACCCTGTCTGCCTTGTGACTTTCTACACTGCCCTGCTTTACAAATTCCTGGGGACCTCTTAACAGAGACCGATCCTAGTCTGTGCCAAGCTATTAATGCAGACTTCTCTGCCTCACATCTCCATTGTTTCCTTAGCCATGCCTATTTTCCACCTACCTGTTCTCGTTCAACCCAACCACCTTTTTTCCTTCCCTATCATCTTAGTAGTCCTTGCCTGAAGAGACAGGTGAGTAGAAACCCAGAACATTTTTTTCCTTTTTAAACCTAAGATCAGGCTAAATATTTATATCACTCTTTGCCTTCCAAACAAGGAAAAAAATAGATGTGAATAGATATGGGAATCATGTCTGTAGTCCCTAGGGCAGTGTTAGAAGAAGGAAGAAACGGACCCTGTGATCACGTGGATTTTGTCTTTAACTTAGGTGAAGGAATGCCAGAGAAAGTCTGGCTATGTCCTATCTTTCAGGGAGAGGTATTTTATCTCTGGGGTATATGAGTCTGTTCCAGGCAAACATCTACAATCGTGAGGCTAAATGGACTATAAATACTAAAGATGTCAGAGACAACTTTGATTCATGTCTGAAAGGTAATATTGTTACATGTCTAACATTATAAACCTTTCAACTTTTCTATGCACAATGTTTTACAGATAAATTTTAAATAATTTTCTGCATTGTCAAGTGCACTGTATATTCCAGGGAGGTGGGTATGGAGGGATTTGGTGCTGACACAAGCCATTTTAAACTTTCGTTCCGCTCAGATCCTATCTCTGTCATGTAATAATTGTTGAAGTTACTAAAGATGACATAAAAAGAAGTGATTGTTTTATATACATTGGGTATCTTTCCTTTCTTCTTATGCTGTGGATTTCTGGTGGTCCTGCCAGAGAATTCTTAAGGCATTTGATCTTTTGAGAAAGACATGACAGAGTAAGGCATTAGGGAAGTTTCTCAAACTTGGCAAAAGGAGTCTGAAGATGGAGAAACTGCCCGTGTTAGCTTGGCAGTGAAATGAAAAGTGTAGTAATGAAGCAAAGAAAGAAAGTGCACAACTCCTACACTAAATAGAGCAAGTGTCATTGTCTTTAATGTTTACTCTTTGTTTTGCTATCTCTAGTGAGATTAATAATAATAATAATAATAATAATAATAGAAAGAAGTTTAAAAAGACGTGTTGCTGCCAGTTCTCCTCAAAGTTAAGAAAAAAAGTAGGTCCAGTATTTAGTGTAGCGGCTAGTCAATAGCAAAGCACTTTAGAGATGATTCTCTTTACTTATTCATAGCCCTCAGTATGTAGAGCAAAGCACTTGAAGGAAGGCTTTCTTTCATTATTCATGGCCCTCCAGTACTCGGAACCAAGAATGTGGATTAATGTTTTTGTTCTTTTTCTTTTGTTTTATTTGTTTGTTTTTTGTTTTCAAAGCACAGGTGTGTCTATAAACCTCCTTGGGCTTATGGTGATCACTGTAGTAAATTTCTTTCTCATCAAATATTTATTGCATGCTGTTTCATTTACATATTTGCATAATAATGTTACATAACAAACCACTCCAATAGTCCATTGCTCATAGCAAGAGTCACTTATTATAAACACCTGAGTTAAGAGGTTGAGCATCAACTAATCTAGGTTGGGCTTGCTCATGCATCAGTGGTTTGTCTGATTGTCAACTGATCCCAGCTGGTCTTCTCTGAGACTGGGGTGACTTAGCAATGTTTATGTGGCATTCATTCACCTTTGTCTTGAGACTAAGGAGTCACTCTATACATATCCTTCTCATGGTAATTGTGGGAGCACAAGAGGCAAGGTATAATGAGCAAGCTCATTTTAAGCCATTGCTACCATCATTACATCTGCTAATAGTCCATTGACCAAAGCAAGTAACACTAATAAGCCCAGTGGCAGGAAGCAGGACAGGGCAAATCACTTAGGGCATGGTAGAAGGACATTGCCAAGTAATAAGGAAGAGGATATGGATACAGGGAAGAATTGAAACCAAATAATTTATTCTACCATACATGCTTACATGTGTGCCAGGCACTGTTCTATGCACTGGTGATACGGGAAAACACTAACAATCAACTTTTGCCCATATCGACCATTCTCATGCTGGGAAACAGAAAATACCACAAATAATAAATTAGCATGTTAGAAAATAATTTCTATGAATAAAAATGTATCCATGAAACAGAATAGGAAGTTTGGTGGTGGAGGTGGGGAGTGACATGCATTCTAACGGGATGGATAGGAAAGGCTCTTTTGGAAAAATGACCACTGAGAAAAGATTTAAAGGAGGCCTGAGAATGAGCCTGAAGACATGTTGGAGGAGTATTCTTGTGGAAGGAGTATTAAATATAAAAGCCCATAGGTGGGAGCACAGCTGTCAAGTTTCCAGGACAAGAAGGACACTAGTGAATTTAGATTTGAGTGAGAGGCACACGTACTAAGAGGTGTAGCTCCAAGTTGTGTAGGGCCTTCAGATCATTGTATACTCAGGTGAGAAGCAGAGGAGTCATATTGTTTGACTTACATTTTAACAGGATCACTCTGGCTTCTGTGTCAAGAACAGGCTATAGGAATGCAATGGTGGAAGCAGGGAGACCCATTGCAAGAATTAATTGATAGATGAATTGGACCAGGGTAATGGCAGTGGAAGTAGTGAGAAATGGTGAGATTTTGTATGTGCTTTGATGGTGGCACCAATAGAAATTGCTGTTAGACTGAGGAGAGAGTATTAGTTTGCTAGAGGTACTATAACAAAGTACCAGAGGTTGGGGGCTTAAACAATAGCAATTTATTCTCTCAGTTCTGTGGGCTCAAAGCCCAAGATCAAAAGGTTATTAGATTTTATTCATTCTGAGGGCAATGAGGGGAGAGCCTCTTATAGGTCTCTCTCCTTAGCTTGTAGATGGCTTTCTCCTTCCTGCTTCTTCATGTCATCTTCATTCTGTACATGTCTGTCCAAGTTTCCTCTTACTATACAGAAACCAGTCATCTTGGATTCAGGCCTACCCAGGTGATCTCGTTTTTACTTAATTACTCCTATAATGAACCTGTCTCCAAATATGGCCACATTCTGCGGTACTGGAGTCATGGCCTTAACGTATTCAGGCCATAACATGGAATTTGAGAGAAGGAAAAGAATGAAAGTTGACATCAGGGCTTTGACCTGGTGGAGTTATTATTAACAAAAATACAGAGGATCACAGAAGAAGATGAATTCAATTTGAGCATATTGACTTTGAGATGTCTGCTAGATATCCAAGTGGAGATGTTAATTAGGCAGCTGAACATTTATTTCTGGGGTTTGGGTTAGAGGTTGGAGCTAGAGATACAAATTTGAGAGTCATTGGCATAGAGATGCTATTAAAATCCTCGAGACTGGGCAAGATTACCGGGAGAGTGAGTGGAGGTAGAGAAAGACTGAAACCAGGAGCACCCTATATGATGAGGACAAAAAGAACAAAAATACTTAAAAAAAAAAAAAAGATTGAGAAAGAGGTAGGCAGGAACCCAGGGGAGTGTTTTAAGCAGGAGAGATCAGAAAGTTTGAGAGCTAAATAACTTGTCATTGGATTTCTATTGTGTGTGTGTGGTGGTGGGGATGGTCACTGATTACCTCAATATGGGTAATTGGAATGGAGTATTGGAGGCAAAAGCCTGATTTGTGAATTTTCAGGACAGAATTAATGGAGAGGAATTATAGATAGTGAGTAGCTAATACTTTTGAATAATTTTGCTGAAAGGAGAAGCGGAGAAATAGGAAATGTAGAAATACACATACTAGATTTATGTATGCCATGACTATATATAAAATGTATCAATATGTACTATATTTATTTCTATATACATGGATACATATTTTATATGCAGTTATATTCAGGTGTGCACATATAAAAATAATTATAATGATCAAACTAGCTAAACATTGCTACTACATTTTCCCCCTGGGAATAATGGAACTGATTCTATTGCTGATTTTCTTACTCAGTGTAGTATTAGTTAATTGAAGCTTTAATTTTTTAATTTTTTTTATTTCCAGGTTTAAGAAGTTTGATGACAAATACCTGCGGAAGCTTTTGATTCGGGAAAACCAACCCAAATCAAGCATTGTGTCCTTATATAAAAAGCTGGAAATAAAACATGCAATTGAGATGGCAGAGACTGGAATGATAAGTGCTGTTCCTTCTTTTGCATCTCTAAAGTAAGTACTATTTTACAAATAAAAGTTAGTATTGCTAGGTATGTCTTTATATTTTTATAGTTTTTATATCAGTAATAATAACAAATTTGACCTATGTCCTAGAGAGGTACTATAAGACCACACAGAAGAATGAAATTCTGTTAATGTGAAAGTCTAGAAATATCTATCCTATGTTGTCATGTCATGTCTCATTGTTATGTTATTTTAGAATCAACTAGTCAGAAAATATTTTGTCATGTGTAGGATGATAATACCTTTATTATCTTTGCTTTAGGCAATTCAGTGATTCTTGAAAGTAAATTGAAGTCTGTTTAGCAGGCATTTTAAAATACTTTAAGATGTATTATATTTGCTATTATATATATGCATGTAGTTATTTAGCTATTTCCCCATAGATAACTCACAGCTCATAGTTTAAGGCTTGGAATGAACATTAGTTTAGTGATCCCCTGCTTGCAATGTTTCTCAACCCAGGCCACACATTAGAAACAGCTTGGGGGCATTAAATAATGCAGATGCTGGGACCCCACCCAGACCAATCAAGTTAAAATATCTGGTACTGAGGACCAGGTATAGGTATCTTTATAAATTCTTCAGATGTTTCCAGTATGAAGCCAGGATTGAGATCCACTGACATAGTATGTCTCCTTAATTTTAAGAGAGAAAATTAATACTCAGAATTGTGAAGTGATTTATCCAAAATTGTATAGCAAAATTATAGCAGAACAGTAAATGTTCAGTTAACAAATGAGGTTATACCATCATGTAAGCATCATTCCTTTCCTGTTGCAAAAATGATAGAAACTACAGGTTCCACTGGTTTCTTCTTTCACTGATGAGATTGAAGCTCATTTAAACTAAATGTCACCTAATTAAATTCTTTCTGTGAAAGAGTTTAAATGAGAGAGGACGCTTCAAATCACACCCAGTCATATAAACTATGGTTTTTACTAGGACTCTAAGTGCCATAAAAATTATGGGAGTTTATACAATCCAGAATGAAAAGAAATAGTGATAAGAATGGCTTGGGGGTAAAGGCATTATACTGCATTATAAACAGTAGTGAATTGAGCAGAATGACTGACTTACAGTCTCAGTCTATGTGACATTTAATTGGTTTATTTATTGCCCTCAGATTGAGTTTTTCAAGTAGGAAATGGAACTTGACGTGATCCTTAAGTTTCTCTCTAGCTTTACAATTTCATGATCTTTCTTATGCACTATTCCATTTGCAGTAGAAGCAAAGGATAATTCAATTATCCAGCTTCTCAAAGGAGAGTCATTGTCATTGTGATCACAGAAGAATGAATTTTCAGGTTTACTCACTGTTCACAGTTCATTTTGAAGTTGGTAGTAAACAGTAAAGGCAAATGTTTAGAGTTAGTGAACTAGGGAAAAAGTTAATGGTTAAAGCTACATAATTGGCTAAACGAGTGCAATACTGACCATTCCACATTTCCTAAGATGTTTTATCTAGAGGAAAGTAGAAGAAAAAAGTGAGATAATAAGGAATTGTATTACTGATAATGATGGGCTGTTACAGACCAAACCATATTCTGTGAATAACAAGAAAAAAAACTACAAATATATTTTACAAATCTGCTTGAAAGCCAGAAAGTACTGGACCAATGAGGAACTTTGTTAGCCAAGAGTCAATAGAAGAGGGAATTCTAAGAATATAGTACTGGCATTTGGTGCAGTTTTTCTCCCTGGATTATAGAGGAGGTGTCTGAGAGTCTAAAAGGTTAAATCAGAGGTTTTGACACTGATTAAACTTAGAGAATAAAATTGGAATTCAGCACCCAAAAAGAAAGAGAAGCTTTTATATCCAGCCATAAGGGTTACCTCAGAATTCTGCACCTTAAACCTCACATAAAAGAAGTCCAATCTAGGATTATCTTAATCCATGATTGTTTATATCATTTGAGATTGATATTACCTCTATTCCAGTTGCTTGACAGAAGTAAACTTAAATCTTCTCTGGAAGAAAGTAAGATTGTAAAGATAATTAAACTATCTTAATGTTTTTTTTTTTTCATATTTAATATATAGCAACCAATCAAAAGAATATGAGTAGATAAGTAAATATGACAGAAACCATTGAGAAAAAGATATGAACAAAGTAGTAACAACTAAAATGAGATTCAGATAATTGAGTTATCAAACATGGACTTTAAAATAAAAATAATATGCTTAAGGAAAGAAAATGGCATTGACATTTTGGCATTATCATGGAGAGTATATGAATAAAAATACATTAGTGGAATGTCTGAGCTAAAAATCAAATAATCAAATATAGGATCTCATTTGATAGGTGTGAACACAGGTTGGATACAGTTGAAGAGATAATTAATTAATTGGGAGATAGGACAGAAAAAAATAACTAGAATGAAGCACAAAGTGAAAAAAGGATGAAAAAAATGGGGAAAAGAACATAAGGAACATATAGAAGATAGTGAAGAGTTCAAAAAGTAAGTGAGAGAAAAACTGGTAGAAGCAATATTTTAAGACAAAATGACTAATAATTTATCCAAACAAATAAAAGACAGGAACTGTGACTAACACCAACCAGATTAGATCAGAAAACTAAATGTAGGTATATGGTAGTAAAAACTACTAAAAACCAAAATCACAAAAGAGGAAATGAAATTTCAAACATACTGAGAGGAATAAAAAATCTATTTTTTTCAAAAGGAAAAAACTGACAATTATTTTTCAGTGAAAACAGTGGAAATCATTGGTATCTTCAAAATTCTGAAAAAAAAGGTAAAATAACCTAGAGTTTCATAACCCACTAAAATACCATTCAAAAAAGTAGAATAAAAACATTTTCAGACAAATAAAAACCATCATATTAAAGTAAACGATAAAGGGTTTCAGACAAAAAGAAAAGAGCTTCATAGAAAAGCTTGCAGATAAAGGGAGGAATTAAAACAATGAAAATGGTAAATATTTGTAAAATTTAAATGAGTATTAATTGTATAAAATAATACTACCTGTGGTGTTTTAAATCTATAATGACTTAAAACTAACAATAATACATAAATTGAGAGGGAGGTGAATGATATTAGTGCATTGTAAGGTCCTTGCATTGTCCAGAAAGTTATAAAAATAAAAAAGTATTTGGGACTTTAATAAGTTAATGGCTAATATTATAATCCCAGGTAACCACTAAAAAATGGTAAAAGAATGTAACAAGCCAACATAGATGGGAAATGAAATAACAAAATAAAATAAGTTTCAAATTGGAAACAAAGTAGATAAAACAATCATAGAGCATATGGGACAAATAGAAAGAAAATAGTCTTAAACTCAAATTACATTAAATATAAACTTCATTTAAAAGGGAGAGATGATCAAAATAGAAACAAATACACAACTCATTGGATGTTGTATATAAAAGATACTACTTATATGTAAGGTTATAGGAAGGTTACAAATAAAAGGTTGAAAAAAGATATACTGTGAAAGCACTAAACAAAGTTTATATGTAGCTACATTATTACTGTAAAATGTAAACATTATGAAAAAGATTGCTAGAGATAAAGAAATATATTTTTATAAAGTTTCAAATATATAAGAAGCCATAACATGTCTAAATTATCAGCATACAAATAACATAACCTCAGAATATATAAATGAAAACTTGACAGAACCACAATTAGAGATACACAAATTCATATATATCCCAGTAATTACCATAATTTTTGGTTTATAGTAATAGCAACTTGGCATTTAAAAATAATGTTAAAGTGTCAGTCCTGCTTCACCAACCTGCTTCCTTCAGTGCTCCCTCTAATGAGGTGCAAGATAGTGGAGGAGTAAGAGGAAGCTACACTAACCTACTCCCAATAATCTGGAATTACAACTAAATTGTAGAGAAATCACCCAGAATAACCAACTGAACAATAGCTGGAGAGAAGCCTTATAACCATGGACAGACAGAAGAAACTACTTCACCACAATGTGACTGGTACTGAGTGAGGAAGAGACATGAGAGGGCTGGCTGGGCTCCCACACATGGCAGCTGAAGTGCCAGAAGGAAATTTCAGTGGCCAGGGGTTTCCCCTGAGAATTGTGGAGTCTAAACCCCAAAGGGGATTTCCCAGCCTCCAGCACCAGAGCCAGAAAGGAACCCAGATAACATCCAGCTACAAAAAAGCAGTGAGGTCTCTGTCTGCCAGGGAAAGAAAAATTTTGTTTGCAGCCATTTAACCTGGGCTCAGCAATGTGGGGACAGAGTGGATGAGAGTCACTTGAGGAGAGTCTGTGGATGATGGCTTTAGGGAGAGAAATGAGAGAGCAGCCACCAGGATCCATGTGCTAACTCATCCCCATACTGCAGGAGCTGTCTTGCTCAGAGAGAGCAGTCCCCTCCAAGTGGCATCTGCTGGGAGGTAAGAAATAGCCCCACCCACAGGAATTACTCTGCCCCACCCTGTGGTACTTAAAGCCTGACTGCTGATTACAGATTGACTAGATTAAAAACTGAGGGAGAGAGCCACAAACTGTGGATCGCTAGTAGTCTCAAACAGGCTGCCTAGGGCCAGACTGTGACACCATCTGACATCAACAGAGGTGGATCCAGAAACAGAAAATACTGGATTCGACTGAGATGAATTCCATAGTCTTCATTATTTTCATTATTTTCTCTCCTGCATAGAGTTTTTAAATTCATTTCTTGTCCTTCAAGTTTGTACCTATTATGTCACTAGTTTTTATATTATAATTTATTTCAAATCTCATATTTTTCTCCCCCCTCCTTTTATTCCATTTTACCTTCTTTCCTTTTTTAATTTTCGTTTAAAATTTTTTTCTTTTCTTTCTTGCTATGACTTGTTTCCATTCTGCGTGCTTTTTCTCCTTCCTCCAGTCTCTCAGAACCATCTTTCTTGTCATTAGTCAGCTCACACTATATTTTTTATGTTCTTTAAATACCCTTATTCTCCCTCTGCCTTTATAAATCTTTGCTTTTTCATTGTGGTTATGGTGGTTCTTGTTGCATTTCTTTAATTTTATTTCTAGATCTTCACTATTTTGTCTTTCTGATCTCAAAATGTACCCTTCCCCTCTCCTTTCATATTACCTTCCTCCTGCTCTTTCTTTATTTCACTTTAAGTTTGATTTTTCCCTGTCTTTCTTTGCCTGGTTTTCATTCCTCATCTTAGTATTCATTTTCCCTCTACCCTCTTAAAATCACTTCTCTTTCCTTTACATATCTCTTAAGCTTTTCTTTTTTTCTTTTTTCCCTCTTATTCCCATTCCATCTATATTAAACTTGGTTCATTTATTGTTGATAGTGCTGTGGTGATTCTTTATATCCAATTTGGGTGCTATTTTTTTCTCTCTCTCAATACATATATATATATTTTTAAATTTCTGTTTATACCTAATAGTATTTGCTTTCCTTTTCCTACTCCATTCTGCCTTCTTCCATCCCTTTTTTATTTATGATGTAAATTTTACTTTCTTCCTCTCTTTGCCTTGTTCCTATTCCCTACTCTTATTATTTCTCCTCCCTCTACCTTCTCAAAGTTATTTTTCTTTCAGTTAGTCATCTCATATTCTTTTTTCATTTTTACAGTAGTCTAAATCTCTTTACACCTTTATTAATATTGGCTCACTTGCTATTAATAGTGTGGTTGTGGGTGGGCATTATTTTTCCAGGTGTGGGTTTGTTACCTGGGCTGTTTGGTTTTGTTCTGGTGTACCTGTACAACAGCATATAAGATGTGGTGGGCAGAGGGATCTCAGTCAGCCAGCTGGAGGGAAGGACCCACCAAAGAATGGCACACAACACCAAAACCAAATTACAACCCAAGTGCCTGTATAAATGGCATAAAGGGCATCCTAAGAGCATCAAGCTCAGGAGATCAGGAGATTGTACCACTAAGTGCCACAGGTCTCCTACCATGGAAATTCACACAATGGAGAAAGGGAGTCAAAACAGATCAATCTAAGAAGCAGAAAAAAAGAAGACAAGTCAGCTAAAATGGGGAGACAAAGAAACAACCCAAAGTCAAAAGAAAAGGAGGAATCCCCAGGAAGAGTGCTAAATTAAATACAGGCAAGCAAACTATCAGACACTGAGTTTAAAATAATGATTACAAGTATGCTCAATTAGTTCAGTGAGAACTACAGAGAACTCCAAAAAAGCAACAAGGAACTTACACCAGCATGAAAAAGAACATAGAAACTATCGATAAGAGCCAGGAGGAAACAAAGAGCACACTAGCTGAAGTGAAGAGCACCATAGAAGGAATTAAAGGCAGGGTAGATAAAGCAGAAGATCAAGTCAGCAAGCTGGAGGACAAGATAGAAAAATATCCTAGACAGAGCAACAAAATGAAAAAAGACACAAAATGAATGAAGAGGGTTAGAGGGAACTGCAGGACAACATGAAATGAATAATATCTGTATCATAGGGATACCAGAAGGAGAAGAAGAGGAGCCAGGATAGAAAACCTGCTTGAAAAAGTAATGGCAGAAAACTTCCCTAACTGATGAGACAAAAAATATCACACAAGTCCAGGAAGAACAGAGGATCCCAATCAAGATGAACCCAAAGAGGCTGACTCCAAGACACATAATAATTAAAATGACAAAACATAAGTACAAAGAGAGAAGCTCAAAGGAAGCAAAGGAGAAACAGCTAGTAACATACAAGAGAGCTCTAATAAGGCTATCATCTGATTACTCAACAGAAACACTACAAGCCAGATGGGAATGGCAAGTATTATGCCAAGTAATAAAAAGCAAAGGCCTGCAACCAACACCACTCTACCCAGCAAAGCTCTCATTTAAAATGAAAGGTGAAATAAGGAATTTCCCAGGCAAAAAAAAAGTCTAAAAGAATACATCTCCACCAAACTAGCATTCCAAGAGATGCTAAAGGGACTGCTTTTCAAAAAGAGAGAGAGAGAGAGAGAGAGAGAGAGAGAGAGAGAGAGAGAGAGAGAGAGAGGAACACGGGGACAAAGAAAAAAAACAGCAATGAATAAGTACCTATCAATAATAACCTTAAATGTAAATAGATTAAATACTCCAATCAAAAGACATAGGGTAGCTGAATGGATAAGAAAACATGACCTGCATATATGCTGTCTACAAGATACCCACCTAAGTACAAAAAATCTACACAGATTGAAAGTGAAGGGATAGAAAAATAATATTCCAAGAAAATGAGAATGGAAAAAAAAAAAAGCTGGGGTAGCAATACTTACATCAGACAAAATAGATTTCAAAACATAGACCTTAAAAAGAGATAAAGAAGGGCACCACATAATACTTAAGGGAATAATCCATCAAGAAGATATAATCCTTTTAAACATGCACATCCAACAAAGGAGCACCTAAATACATAAGGAAAATCTTGGAGGACTTCAAGAAAGGTATTGACAGCAACACACTCATCATAGTGGATTTTAACACCCCATTGTCAACAATGGATAAATCTTCCAAGCAAATAATCAACAAGGATATTGTGACATTGAACAGCACTATAGGTCAAATGGACTTAATTGATATAAACAGAACTATTTACCCCAAAGAAACAAAACATTCTTTCAAATGCACATAGAACATTTTCAAAGATAGACCACATGGAAGGACACAAAAGAAGCCTCAACAAATTCAGTAACATTGAAGTCACATTAAGTACTTCTCTGATCACAATGACTTGATTCTAGAAACCAACCCCAAGGGGGGAAAAAAAAACTCAAAACATTCCAATTCATGGAGACTGAATTACATGCTATTAAATAATGAATGCATTAGTAATTAGATCAAGGAAGAAATAAAAAAAATTCTGGAAACAGATGAAAATGAACACACAACAGTCCTAAACCGATGGGACATAACAAAGGCAGTCCTGAGAGGGAAGTTCATAGCAATACAGGCCTACCTAAAAAAGACAGAAGAATCTTAAATAAACAGCCTAACCCTACAGCTACACAACTAGACAAATAACAACAAACATAGCTCAATGCAAGTAGAAGAAAGAAAATATTCAAGATCAGAGCAAGATTATATGAAATAGACACAATTCAAAGAATCAGTAGCCCAGGAGCTGCTTCTTTGAAGATAAAGAAAATTGACACGCCTTTAACCAGACTCATCAAGAAAAATATGAGATAAAAATAAATAAAATCAGGAATGAAAGAGGAGAAATCACAACTGATACCACAGAAATACAAAGGATTGTAAGAAATTAATAAGAACAACTATAAGCCAAGATATTTGACAACCTGGGTGAAAAGGACAAATTTCTGGAAATGTATAATCTTCCAAAACTGAATCAAGAAGAAGCAGAAAGCCTGAATAGACTGATAACAACTAATGAAATTGAAGTAGTAAGAAAAAAATCTCAGGCACACAATATCCCTGGGCCAGATGGCTTCACCTAGCAAATTTTACCAAACATTTAAGAAAGAGCTAACTCCTATCTTTCTCAAACTAGTCCAAATAATTCAAGAAGAGGGAAAACTCCAAAACTCTTTCTATGAGGCCAGTATTATCATAATTCCAAAACCAGATAAAGACATAACAAAAAAAGAAAACTACTGGCCAATATTGATGATGCACATAGATGCTAAAATCCTCAACAAAATATTGGCTAACTGGATTCAGCAGTACATTACAAAGATCATACACAATGATCAAGTGGAATTCAACCTAGGGATGTAAGAATGGCATAATATTTGCAAATCAATCAACATAATACACCACATAAACAAAATGAAAGGCAAATATCACATGATCACATTAATAAATCCTGAAAAAGCATTTGATAAACTATAGTACTCATTTATGATAAAAACACCCAGCAAAGTGGAAATGGAACATACCTCAACATAATAAAGGACACATATGAAAAATCTACAGGTAACATCATACTCATCAGGCAGAAACCAAAAGCTTTCCCCTTAAGATCAAGAACAAGACAAGGGTGTTTGCTTTCACTACTTTTATTCAACATAGTATTGGAAGTTCTAGCCTTTGTGATTAGACAAGAAAAATAAATAAAAGGCATCCAAATAGGAAAGGAGGAAGTAAAACTGTCTTTATTTACAGATGGCATGATAATGTACATAGAAAACCCTATAGTCTCCACCAAAAAACTACTCAACCTAATAAGTGAATTTGACAAAATAGCAGGATACAAAGTCAATATTCAGAAGTTGAAGGCAACTAGGAAAATATCCCTTTTACTATAGCAACAGTAAAAATAAAGTACCTAAGAATAAACTTAACCATGAAGGTAAAAGAACTTTTCTTGGAAAACTATAGCGCACTGAAGAAAGAAATTAAGGAAGATACAAATAAATGAAAGCATATACCATGTTCATAGATTGGAGAAATTAACATCATTCAAATGTGCATACTACCCAAAGCAATCTACAGATTTAACACAATCCCTATTAAAATACCAATGACATATTTCACAGGTCTAGAACAAATATTTCGAAAATTTGTATGGAACAAAAAATGACCCCAAATGGCCTCAGCAATTGTGAGAAAGAAAAGTAAGAGAGGTCACAATAACTGATATCAAACTATGTTACAAGGCCAATGTAATCAAACAGTCTGGTATGGAATAAGAACAGACACATAGATCAACAGAACAAAATAGAGAGCCCAGAATAAAAACCATGTCTCTATGGTCAATTAACATTTGATAAAGCAGGCAGGAGCATAAAATGGAGTAAAAATAGCCTCTTCAAAAAATTGTGTTAGGAGACTGGAATGGTACATGCAAAAAAAAAAAAAAAAAAAATGAAACTAGACCACCAACTTACCCCATACACCAGAATAAGTTCAATAAAAGACTTAAACATAAGCCATGACACCATAAGTGTCCTAGAGAGGAACACAGGCAGGAAAATTTCAGTTATCCCATGCCACGATATTTTCACTGATATATCCTCTAGGGCAAGGAAAATAAAGGAAAGAATAAATAAATGGAACTACATCAAATTTAAAAGCTTCTGTGTGGCTAAAGTAACCATCATTAAAATAAAAAGGGAATTGACTGTACGGGAGAATGTATTTGTCAATGATACCTTAGACAAGGGTTTATCTCCAAAATATATAAAGAACTAATATGACTCAACTCCAAGAAGACAATCCAATTAAAAAATGGGCAAAAGATCTGAACACACACTGCTCCTAGGAGGACATATAGAGGATCCATAAGCATATGAAAGTATTTTCAACCTCACTAGCCATAAGAGAGATTCAAATTAAAACCATAATGAGATATCACCTCACACCAGTTAGAATGGCCATCGTTAACAAATCAACAAACAAGTGTAGAGAAAATGGAACCCTAGTGCACTGTTGGTGGGTATGCAGACTGGTGCAGCCACTATAGAAAACAGTATGGAATTTCCTCAAAACACTATAATCGGAACTGCCTTTGATCCAGTGGTCCCACTGCTGGGATTATACCCTAAGAATCCTGAAACACCAATGCAAAAGAACCTATGCACCCCTATGCTCATAGCAGCATTATTTATAATAGCCCAGTACTGGAAACAGCCTAAGTGCCCATCAGTAAATGAATGGGTCAAAAAACTGGTACATTTACACAATGGGATACTACACAGCAGAAAGAAAGAAGGAACTCCTATTTTTTGCAACAGTGTGGATGGAACTGAAGAGTATTATGCTAAATGAAATAAGCCAGGCAGTGAAAGACAAATACCATATGGATGTCACCTAGAAGAGGAACCTAATGAACAAAACAAACAAATGAGCAAATTAGAACCAGAGTCATGGAAAGAAGGAATAGACTGACAGGGACCAGAGTGGAGGGATGGGGGGATAAGGGTGAAAAGAAGGGGAAGGTTCTAGTCAAGGAACAGGTATAAATGACCCATGAACATGGAGAAACGGGTGGGGATTGACTGTAGGATTGGGGGTAGGTGAGGCAGTGGAGAGCAATGGGGGAAAATTGGGACAACTGTAATAGAACAACAATAAAAAATGTAAAAAAAAGAAAAAGAAAGAAATAATATAAAGGCTCTGGCTGGGTGGCTTGGTTGGTTGAAGCATGGTCCCACATACCAAAATGTTGCAGGTTCTATTCCTTTTGGGGGCACATACCTAGGTTGCAGGATTTATCCATGGTCAGGGTGCAGATGAGAAGCAACTAGGCAATGTTTCTCCCTTACATCAATCTCTCTCCCTCTCTCCCTTCCTCTCTCTCTAAAATCAATAAATATGTCCATGGGTAGGGATTAAAAAATAAAATAAATAAAAGTAATATGAAAACTATGTTCTTTATTTTGTGTGCCCTTGGCTCATTGTATTCATGTGCATGCACACACACGCCCACACCCACACACACATATATTTTTAATCCTCACTGGAGGATGTGCTTATTGATTTTAGAGAGATGGGAAAGGGAGGGAGAAAGAGAGAGAAAAACACAGATATGAGAGAGAAACATTGATTGGTGATTTGTTGCCCCTAGAGTGCACCCTGACCAGGCACCAAACCCAAAACCTAGGCATGTGCCCTGACTGAGAGTCAAGCCCACAACCTTTCGGTTATGGAACAAAACTCCAATGAACTGAGCCACACTGGCCAGGGCCATTTATGTATGTTAACAATCCAGCTTTATTTTCTCTATTTATTTTCTTATCTGTTTATTTTACTGTATGATAATGTATATTTTTGTAAGCCTCTTCAAAGCCTCTTAGAAGGAGTTAGAGTAAAACTATATAAATATAGTATATTCTCATTGTTTGCAGTACTTAAGGTTTTATAAAATTGTCCATGAACACTGAGTTGCAAATACTGAATCATTGCTCCTGTGGGAAAATACAGGGTTAGGTTCCTGTATGCCTCTAGTCACAATGTTTTAATTAGCCAATCAATACATGATCTTGTTCTGTTTAAAAATACCTGGCTTGTGTGGCTCAGTGGATTGAGTGCCAACCTGCAAACCAAAAGGTTGCTGGTTCAATTCCCAATTAGGACACCTGCCCGGGTTGTAGGCCAGGTCCACAGTTGGGGGTGTACGAGAGGCAACTGATGGATGTCCTTCTCGCACATCCATGTTTCTCTCCCTCCCTTTCTCCCTCCCACCTCTATCTCTAAAAATAAGTAAATAAAATCTTAAAAGAAAACATCTTATTTAAAATATATTGTTGTTTGATTAATATTGCACTTGTGACCAACAGCACTAGAACTCATGATTGAACAAAGGCTGTCTAACACAACTTTTCTCCAGAAGGCCCTTAACAGCCTTGTATACACATAGGAACACTATACCCCACTTCAGAACTACACTTAAAACAGCAAAATCACCAATACCACCAACAACAAAAAAATGCAAAATTGTGAAAAGTTTGTCACTGAATAGTCAAGGACAATTTTTAACAGTACGAGAACTAAAACAAGAAGGCAAAGCATTGCTTATTTGGGAACCTGCATGTCGATCAACTCAAATTTTTCTCCACTTTGCACATGTCTGTGAATGACTGGGAAAATTCCAAAATTATTGATAATATGTTTATAGACACATTTTAGCAAGTAGGTGAATTTGCTGGAATCCCTAAATAATGAGGATCAACTGTATATATATATATACATATTATAAATGGTGTTTTACAAATATACCTAATGAAGTATTTTAAGCTCAGGCCAGAATAGCAAAATATAGCTTAAATTTCTGTTAAAAAATCCTATATTACTATTTTTATTGTATTTTTCCATTACCACTTATTCCCTTTATACCCTCTTATGGCATATTAGAAATAATAAAGTGATAGCATTATAAGCTATTGTATAGTTAGATAGAGGGGAAGGGAGGGAGAAAGAGGGAGAAAAACATCAATGTGTGGTTGCCTCTTGTGATAGTTTAACTTCTGTGAAAAATAATTGCATGAACGGACTTTGAAAATATGTGCATGATTAAACTTGGCCAGAACGATTTCAACACTGAGATAAACTTTTTAAAATACTGAATTAACTTTAAAATGTTGAATACTTTCTAAGTGTCCTACTATAAACTAAGAGTATTTTTCTAAAATAATGATTTTGTGTCTCTAAAAAGGATACTGATGACTTCATTATTTGTTAAATAATAAGACATCCTTTTTCTAAACTTTCACAGTGACTATCGCGAAGAAAAAATAAGGAAGCTCACACCTGGTGAAATGGATGAAATTCGGAAAATATTATCAAGAAATCTCTATCAAATTCGTCAGCGAGTGAGAATAATTTAACAAAATATTTACTTGCTTTTGACTAAAAATATGCCTTCTGATTTTGTGCTGTCCAATTATAATGGATGCTGTCCCACCGTTAACCAGCCTGTGAGATCCCACACCAAGCATCTTCTCTTCACTCAGACCACATTTCACAGTGTGCAGTCGCTAGGGTACCACCCTCCTCCGAATACCATGGATGAAGTCTTCTGGGAGTTCTGTTACTATGGGCTTGGAAATTAAAAAGAAAAAAAAAATATATATATATATACACACACACACACATACATATACATACATATATATATATATATATACATATATATATATATGTATTTCTTCTTGTTTTTTAATGAAATACCTTCATAGCTTAGAAGACTTCTAAAAATGTATTTAGCCCTGGCTGGTGTGGCTCAGTGGATTGAGCACCGGCCTGCGAGCTAAAAGGAAGCCAGTTTGATTCCCAGTCAGGGCACATGCCTGGGTTGCAGGCCAGGTCCCCAGTTGGGGGCGCACAAGAGGCAACCACACATTGATGTTTTTCTCCCTCTTTCTCCCTCCCTTTCTCTCTCTCTAAAAATAAATTTTAAAAATACAATCTTAAAAGTACATTTAATTTCTTTATTATTCATAAAGTGCTATAGTTTCTTCCTTTAATGTGTCATCTGAATTGCTTCTTTAACTGTATTTCCATTGTTTATTCCATATTCTAATAGTTCGCTAGCAATATAGCTAACACTTAGCAAATGAATACAATTTGCCAAGCCCTATTTCAGCATATTGCATGTATTGGCTCATTTTATCCTCCAATAAATGGTGTTACTATTGTTTGCATTTTACAGATGAAGAAATTAAGGCACAGGGAGGCAAAGTGGTCTAAGGGACACACTCCTTGTTAGGAGTCCTCTTTACTCATATTGGGGTCATCTCTGTAGCTTCTTAGCTGTTCTCCCCATTTCATCCTACATTACTGTTCATTCCTCCATCCTTTTCCATAAAGCATCTTTAAAATTTTTTTTTTAATCCTTACATGAGGACATGCTTATTGATTTTTAGAGAAAGTGGGAGAGAGATATGAAAGAAGAGAAACATAAATTGGTTGCCTCCTGTGCATGCCTCAACCAGGGGCCAAACCCACAACCTAGGCATGGGCCCTGATTGGGAATCGAACCCATGACCTTTTAGTTTACAGGATGACACTCCAGCCAAGTGAACCACAGTGCTGAGTGTACTAAAGTACCTTTTAATAGCAGCATTCTCCTATATTAAATTAAACGACAATTGTTGCTTTCAAGCTAAATTGTTCTTTCAGAATCTGGGCTATTAGCAAGTTTCACTTCATCCACCCTTATTTCCATGCTGCCCTCCCTCACCCACCCACCTTAAACCCTCAGAGAATACAAGTTGTCTTCATTCTTTGGCCTGGGTGCTTTCTTCCCTCTCTCCACTACTGCTTCCTATAAGCTCAGTTGATCCACATCTTTGGATTTCTAATATTTCCCAACACCTTCCATATTATTATCAACCTTATCTTTTATTTTATTATTTTTTTTTATGTCTGACTTTTTTTTTTTAATTTTGGTTTTTCAATTACAGTTGTCCCCTTTTCCCCTAATTTCTCTCCCCCACCCAACCCACCCCCTCTCCCGCAATCATATCCCTCCCCATTGTCCATGTCCATGAGTCTTTTATACAGGCTCTTTAATTAAACCCTTCCCTTACTTATCCCCCTTCTCTCCCTCTCCCCTCCAACCTTATCTTTTAATGAGCTCATGCTATAGTGCTGTATAACTTAAGTTTAGCACTTAATTTCATAGATTTATATCATTTTGTTAGCCTTAGATGCCCAACTAGATGGTACGTATATCAAGGCAGGTATTGAGCCTTGTTCTATATTACTTTTTCATATCTCTACTAGGCCCAATATAGTCTGGACAGAGGGATATTCCCAAGAAGTATACATTAATTCTATCAGAAAATGAACCTACTTAAAAATTACAATTTGTTTTAGGAAACAGATTTCTATATAGCTTACAAAACTAAAAATGTATGCCACAAACAGCCCACTTTGAGACATTTTACTGCTTTAAATACCAGGTCATGATCATTGCTGGTGGTAGCAGCAACTTTCTTAATTTAACAACCCAGCTGAAAGGAAGAAATATTGCTAAGTTAATCAAAAAGATACGGCACCAGCAAGTGGCTCAAAGTTATTTATTTTTATACTAGTAATTGCTATTCAACAAAGAATGGATGAAGATGACTTGTATTTTTTCCCAGCCGCTAATGATGGGTAAATACCTATAAGGTACTTCAAGGTAGATGATGGCACTTGATGAATTCAATCATTATTCTCATTTATAAAGATTACACTTTCCAATTTAAAAAAAGCAAACCTTATTCACTGGTTTTATTAGAAGAAAAATTCCTTCAAAATTTGAAAGAATGTTAACTTTCATACTTTTTTCCCTCTGCACTTTAGTTAAGTACCTTGCTGAGATGCAAAGCCAGAGAAATATAGTCAAGCTTTGGAACTTATGGGGCAGTAATCATACATTTTTTTTAATGTCGCTTATGTTTTTATTTCAGACTTTGTCATATAACAGACACAACCTGACGGCTGACACAAGTGAGAGGCAGGCCAAGGAGATCCTGATCCGCCGAAGGCACAGTCTGAGAGAGAGCATCAGGAAGGACAGCAGCTTGAACCGGGAGTGCCGGGTAACTAGAGGGTGTGCTGCTGGGATGTGAACTGCTTCCAAAGGCTGTGCCAGAGGCTGCTCTGGAGCTCTTCTGAGGGTTGATTAACAGTAATTCTGGGATAGAGTTGATTAAAAGTCTTTTAGATGTTCCTTGAACACCTCTTATTTTCCAGAAACAGTTCTAGGCACTTGGGATACATTGGTAAACAAAACTGAAAGATTCTTACACTTGCAGAATTCTTATTCTAGTCAGGGGGAAATGATCACTAATAGGTAGAAAAAGCAAATTATCTGTTATCAGCTATGGAAAAAATGAAAAATTGCCAAGGAAGAAAGTTGGGAGTACTGGGAAGGGTCAGACAAGTTTCAATTTTAAACAGAGTGGCTGGGCCAGGCTCCATTTGGAAAGTAATATTTGATCTTTCCAGGGGGAGGTTGCTGCCCGAGTGCAGGCCTGTGTGCACTGATGTGGAGAAGGCACAGTGGCTGGGGAGTGAGTGTTCACAGGGCAGTTGGCTCAACATTTTTCTTGTTTCTAGAAAAGCAATTTTTAAATGATGCCATGATTGCTTAATTTAGCACAGCAGGCGTGCATCTTATTTTTAATAATATTCTGTATTTGGTTATCAGAGATAAAAATTTTATGTGTAAGATGATCTTTTTCTGTATTCAATGTAGCAGCATTGATTAAAAATTAAACTAAATACAAATGGCATTGGAAATGTCAGCAAATTTGCTGTACTAATACTTTTTGTTCTATCATTTTCAAGACTTATTAAATAAAACTAAAATATGCTGCAATTTTTAATCTATTTTCTTTGGCATACATATAGGTTCTGAGGCTTTTTCATTAATATTGTCATAAAAGGTGGTTCACTAGCTTTTCATTAAGAAAACCCAGTGGTTTCCACGTCTTGTTCCTAATGGTCTCACTTTATTTCCATTTTGTTTTACTCCTGCTTTCCTCTATATTTTAGGCAAAGTTTACTGATTTTAATTAAATAATTATTGCTTGGAACTTTCTTCCCCTACCCTAAAGCCTCTCCCAGAATCATTTTGGGATTGAGAACTAAAATTTTAGTTTTTACAAGATCTGTCATAAGATTTTAAACTTCTAATATATATAATAAATAACGTCTAGCTAGTCTAAGGTTTTCTATTTTTGTTTTTTTTTACAGACTTCAACTTCAACCTCCCAATACTTATCCTTACCAAAAAATACAAAGCTTCCAGAAAAGCTACAGAAGAAAAAGAATATTTCTAATGCAGGTAATGAATACAGTTGGAGCAGAAAGACTTGAAGCTTTTTTACTAATGTGTATGGAATAGAAAGATGTACCTATTCTGCTTCTCTATTAAACACAATGAGTTCAATAGCTTGCAAATCTAAAGTAATACGGTGGCCTTTTGTTAGCATTGCATGTTTTTTGAATGGAGTTCTGTGCATGTTATAAAAATTCAATCAGTTATTTTCATAATAATTCTATTTGATATAGCAAAAGCAAGTATCACCATGTGGTTAGTGATCAGGTAAATAGTAAAGTTGTAAATGTGCAAAGGTATGCTTAATTTTTTACTGTATCTATTTCATAAAGGCAGCCATATATTTTACTTCCAGATGTAATTATTTAAGCTTTGACATAAAGTCTAATATCTCTTTATTTGATGACAATTTTTATGTAGAGTCCAAGTCATTTCTGTGAAACCCCAGAAGTATGTTAGGATTATGTTATTAAAATGTAGATGTAACAATAATACCCCCACCTTTTTTTTTTTTCTTGTTGATTTATTTAACCAAGAAGAGGGAAGTCTAATAATGGCCTGGGGTAATTGAGGGTGAGGTGAGAAGTGAGAAGGGAGAAAAAGACAGCTGGATATTCAAAGCAGATGGCCATGTCACCACTGAGCATCCAGCAGAAATACTGCTTCCAAGAATCTCAAGTCCTGGGCAAGCACCCCATCAGCTGTCCTACCAACAGTAGTCTAGGACCTCAATTTTGACAGCAATCTGGTTATACTGTTAACTCCTACCTTTGTTTGGAAAGTACACATTGGTGTTTTAAACCTTTTATAAAAATATGAAGAAAATATACAAGGCTGTATATGAGATTCCAGATCAAGACAAGAATCTCTGTAATAGCAGCTGATT
Organism: Furipterus horrens; assembly: GCF_987537825.1. Taxonomy (NCBI): domain Eukaryota; kingdom Metazoa; phylum Chordata; class Mammalia; order Chiroptera; family Furipteridae; genus Furipterus; species Furipterus horrens. The sequence continues at coordinate 80,455,913 of NW_028327176.1, read as the reverse complement.
CTTGGTGTCTTCCTGTGTACAAAACCTGAGCTGAGCCCTCCTGTGAGAGTTCCTGTGATGCAGATGAGAGCACAGCCACAGCTGCTCAGTGGTCTCAGAATGCCCGCTCCACCACTTACTGACATCTCTTGAACCTTAGTTACTTCATCTGTAAATTGGGTGATTGTGAGAGTTAAATAAGTTAACGTATTTAAAAGTGCTGATGACAGTGCCTGGCATATAGTAAAAACTCTTCAAAATCAGTATGAATACACACTTGTGGACCTGAACGCTCACAGAGATCATGCAGAATGTCCAGGTCTGCAGCTAGAGTGAGGAGGGAGCCCTCTGACCTCCCACACTAACATACTGTAGAGTCACTGGTAACACCTTCTCTCTGAAATGCTTGCCCATGGTGTCCTTCTTTTGCTTTTTGATAGGTGACAATAGCAGCGACTCAGACACAGATGCTGGGACCACCGTCCTCAATTTAAAGCCCCGAGCCAGGCACTTCTTGCCAGATCAGTTCTCAAAGAAAGCCCCCCAGTCCTACAAAATGGAATGGAAGAATGAGGTAGACGTTGATTCCAGCCGAGGGAAGCCCTGCACCCCCCCAACTCTCCACAGCAAAGAGGGGGCCACCCAGACCCCAGGAGTGCTCCGGCAGCCCCTTCTCTCCGAAGGCCAGTTTGGCCTGGTGCAGGAAGACAGTGTGACTGAAGGCGACCGACCCAAACCACCCCCCAGGCTGGTCCGAAGGGCATCAGAGCCTGGAAGCCGGAAAACCCACTTTGGGAGTGAGAAATCGTAATGGAAATGGCCAAAGAGGACCTGGGGAGTGGCAGTGACTGACCCAGCACAGCTGTGGTTATTACTCCAAAACCTGACACAGGGGAATCCATTTCAAACCCTCTATGTGGCTAAATCCTCTCTTTGGGTGGTGGAGTCCTGGCTCTAATGGGACAATTGCTTACCCCAAGAAGAGGAAAGTCAAAGAAAAAAAGACCATCAAATGTCTTTTATAACTTGTTGCTAGCAGTTGTAGTCTTTGCAGGCCTAAAGAAAAAAAAAATGTGTGCCTTTATTGAACTTGAGTGACAGAACTTGACATTTTTATCACACCCTTGTTGGTGAAAATTTTAATATATATATGCCTCGAATTTTATTTATGAAAAAACATGGATATCTGTGATCAGTTTTTAAGTGAATGACACTAAAAATACTCAGAGCATCTTCCTAGTGTGTAGAGGGCAGCTCCTGTCGGCTGGTGGGCCATCCGCCCAGGGTCCAGGTGTTTTCAGAGCTCGAGCTGAGGAGCCATAAGGTGGCCTGGTTCCCGGGGCCCAGATCAGAGGCCTCGTTACCCCTATCGAATAATGAAAATCAGCTGGTTTTTAATTTGTTCTTCATTCTACCATGTCTTGGGGTGACATATAGATTCCATCAACTTTTCATGTTCAAATGGTACAAAGAGAAAGGCTGTATGGATGACACCAGTTTGTAATGTGTGATAGACTTGGTAACAGCTGTGGCATGTGGGGAGACAGGGCAGCACCTACTGAAAATGTGTTGGCAGGTTTTATCGTGTGCAATACTGGGAGGAGGAGGCTGGTTCCTGTTCATGCCCATCTATGATCACCTGCTTCAGAATTTTTCTGTAAAACATTCTAGAACTTTGAATCTAAGTCAAAGGCTCTAAGCAGAAAAGACTGAAAGTTCACATGAGCAGTAGTCCAGTGTTCAACAAGTTGGTTAGAGTTCAGGTTTTGAATTTGATTCAGGCAGAAGCACTTTGGAGAATGAGTGTTCTATTATTTTGCACTGTCTGTAAATTTTTTTACCCTCCCCCCAAATAAAGTGGTAACTCAGTTCTTCATATAAAAATGGATTCAACTCATCTGAGTACTTTTTAAAAGTACAACAGAAAGACAGGCAGTAGGACAGACATAATTATTAAAGATGATTTGAGTCTCTCTCTCTTATACTGTAGATTTTATTGGCCTGTCATTTTTTTCTGTAAACCTTTAAAACTTGACTGGGACAGGATTCTAAATTTCTGGGTTTAGACATGAAATTAGGCCATGCATGTGGTCCTATGAATTCACATTGGAGATACAGTAAAGAATACAATTGACCACAGTATTACTGATGGAAAACTTGAACAAATTTAAAAAGACATATTACTAGGAAATCCTAGGCAGTGGTTTTCTGTGCCCTGCCTCTCCCCTGACCCATGTGGAGAAGTAAATGTTCTAGCTTTTATTTTCTTGTTCTGAAGTTTCCCAATATTGCTAGATTGCTGGATGTGAGAAAAAGGGGAATATACATGCAAGATACAAGCTCATAAAGAACACAGTTTCCTTCCAAACTCCCTAGTAGATCAGTGGAAAGCAGTGTAGACTCAATTTGAATACTACAAGCTTGGGATTCTGTGCCAAAAATATTAATTTTAAATGAAAATATTTATATAAAATATGTATTACATCTTCTGAAAAGAAATTAAAACTGATTTACTTTACAATTTTATTATAGGAATGTGATTCATCAAGAGCTGTGATGTGTGTTTTTGAGACTGCCAAGAGTAAATTTTTTGAAGTTAGTATATGAAATTTGAAAGGGGAGGTTGAAATGAACAATGACCTTAAAAATGTTTCCTGATTTTTCCTGGTATTCTATATTAATAAATATTATCAGGGGTCTCTCTGGAACTGAAGGAGAATAAAATAAAATATTTTATAACACTACTTTTTCTAAGTTGACAGACCAAATTCAGCTTTCACTTATTAAAAGTCAGATCAAGAAATTTCATGACATTGTGTAAGTTTTGAAAACAGGAACATGTCACTTTATCTTTATCATCAGTATAATTTTTTTCTTACTTGTTGAATGATAAAAAGCAATGAAAAATAAATTTGACTTCATTTAGCTTTTCTCTATACTTCTTTTTATGAAATTATTAAGTTCTATACACTAATAAGGAGAGAATACGAAGTTGAAATCCTTTAACTAAATATGATCATCTAAATTTGGGTAATAGAGAATGATCCTCAACTTTTGATAATGACTCCCTTAGTTGGAAAACTTGTTTCAACCAAAGTTCCAATGTGACTATAGAATAGTGATGGGTCTCTGGTGTTTGTGGTAACAGTTTTGATTTTTACTGTCTATGAGTGAAAAGTCAGGGCTTATTTCTTTATATATAATTCTAAGGGCCAACTATTAGAAATAGTTAATGCCAGTTAGCAAACAACTATAAATAGGCCTTGAAATCTGATACTTTAAAAAAGATGTTTTGTATATATGCCTCCAAATTATCTGGACTCAAATTCCCTTCGGACTTTGCTAAGCTTTGTAGTAGGGTTATACCTACTACAAAGGAGGTGGGGGTGTTAATTTATAGAAAAAGCCTAAAGAAGCAGTTATTTATTACCCGTCTCAGTGTGTTTTGCATTTGTAGCACTAAGTCATGTTGATGTTCAAACTGGCATTTCATAATTAATCGTGAGAAGTATAATATTATTAGTTCACAGTTTACACTTGACTTTATTCTCTAAGGAGTGATTAAAGAGATTTCTTGTGTAGTTGAAGTAGCTGTTGGCATGATCTCCTGAGGCCTGAACACTAGATATTGATTCCCTTTCTCAACCTGAAAAAGAAAGGCTCCTGACTCAGAACAGTCTGTTAATCTGGGGTTGTTGGTTAGTTGTTTTGTTGTTGTTGTTGTTTTCTTTTTTTAACTTTTGGAATAAAACATGTAGCCTGGTGGTACTTTATATCCCACATTTTAACCAAGCCCTTTCTTCAACTCACTTGTAAGGCAAGCAAGAGCTTTATTTGGGTAACTGCTGCTGGACAGTGACCATAGCTCTTTGTCCAAGAGACATGACCTTCCCTTCCTTCCATTTTTTCCCTCATACCGTCCATCTCACACGTGATGTGACTGACACCCTCAAAACGGGTCAGCCGCCTCAGCTGTGCAGACAAAATGCCTACAATGGTTAGTTTCTAAAATCTTCTTTTATGTTGTATTGGCAGATAGTTTTCTGATCCCTTTTGTTTTCTAATTTTTTCCATATTTTAAAAATAAAATTCTATTTTACTACCATTACGAATAATCAATAGAATGTGGGTCAGTTCTCTTACCTGTATGATCAGGGAATGAGTTTTTCTGTTTAGAGTTAACACATGCACTGTAAACCGATTTTCAATATACAGAGAATATTATTTTGAATGGTTCAGAACCTACTTTAGGGCCCTTAGGTATGTCACGGAGGTTTACTTTTTACTCTCAGGCATCTAGGTTAAGTACTTACCTTTCGCTAGAAGCAGCCTGGAGAAGGCACTGCGAAAGTGACCAGAAGAAAATGCTCACTGTGGTCAGTGACCGCAACACCGGGCACTGTCAGACACCAACTTCACAGAGCCTCGGCCTGGGCTTCAGCCTACATGGCACAGACAATGGCAAGCACAGAGCAAAAGCCCATCACATGCGCAGCAGAACATATTTATCACATTAGGTTCATTTTGGATAATTCATGTGGTTTCAATTTCATTCAGCAAACTCAGTATAGGGTTCTGGTGGGTAAGCTATCACAGGAAACAATAATTAGTCTGGATAAGAACCTGAGTCCCAACTATTGAAAATAGAACAGCTTCTTTGGTAAGCCCGAAGAAAGATCATCTCTTATCCCATATGACAAATTGTAACTATTAATAAGTATTTTAACTGTTTCATCCTCCACAGTGTTTAACTTGGAAATGGATTTTTATTTATCAATATGTAGTGTATTTTAAATCCACTGTGATCAAAATACAGTGCTTTGTTCTAACAAGGTACTTACAGTCCACTTTTATGCCATGTATTGGTAATTAACACTCCTTCTTTAGTGTTTATAATTATCTTTTACCTCCAGGAACAACAAAAGCTGGTTCAGAGTATTCATTTTCAAAATAGCAATTGGAAATATTTCTTACAATGTAGTGAATCAGGAGACAGCAGAAATTCTGTTATTGTTTTCACAGACAGCTATCTAAAATGGTGAGTTTAGTCAATATGGGAAAAATAAGACATCTAAAGTAAAATAATGTTTTAAAGTAAGTTAGTATTTGTGCAGCTAATTACATATAAATCAGTGTGTAATAACACGTTATCTTGAAACTATTTCCTTGTCATCAGTGTAGAATAAATTTCAGATTATGTATATATTCAGTATTAGTATATGGTTGGAAAAGACAAAGGCTTGTTGTTTTTACTATTAAGATGTGTTTTAGCATACTGGAAGTTAGAATTTCCAAGCACTTCAGTACCCTAATTTAAAATATACATCAGGATACAAAACAATGGCTTCTAAAATTAATAATTAGAATAAAACTTCATTACAATTTTAAAGGGATTTTGTTATTAAAGAAAATGATAGTCATATAACTGGCAAGTTGTTCAGGAAAAAATAAATTAAGAGGATCCTACTAAAACACAAAGGCCCACAGAGCACTGCCCAACATCACTGCTTCAGTGGCTCTCCCTCACCTGCCAGAAAAACTCACCGTTGGCACAGAGGACGAGCCCCTCCAGAACTAACCCTGTGTTTTTCCACTCTGGGTGTGCATGAAAAACACCAGACACTTCAGAGCCTGGTTCCCCAAGCCCAAGGCAGGATCTGGGCAGCCAGGGTATAAAACCACGGATGCTAGCCCCTGCTGTTTGCTCCAGGCACAACCCCAGACTTCCCTGCTCCAGGAGGCTACTGGGCCTGAGATGTGGAGCCAAGCACATTACTCTCTTGGTCAGGCATCGTCTGTTACCTTTCTTTATGTTGCTAGTACCTCTGGACATGAGGGCAGAGATAGACCCCCGCCCCCTCTGTGGTAACTGGCCAAGCCTTTTAGAACCCCATGCCCTGAGGCTGTTACCAATTGTGGTTGATATAATATTGAAAGAGTGCCACTTCCTTTATAAACCTTTCAAGTAAGTCCAATGCCTGTAACATACGATTCCATATAAAAATTAGATTGAATCTCATAAAATTGCAGATATTTTTTACGTACAAAAAGTATTCAAAAGAATTTTTAAAAAATCAACACAAATTTTAATTGAGCATATTTAATATCCTAAGGTCAACTTCCATAAAATATACAAATACTATCCTTTATAGTAGTGGTTTTCAAACTTTACTGTATACACAAAGCAGCTGGGTGTCTTGTGAAACAGTCCCCAGCAGGTCTGAAGTAGGGTGTCTGCTCCAGGGGACCCTGACCCTGTGGTCCCCAGAACACATCCTGAATAGCAGCAGCACATGAGACTAAGAGGAGCTGTGACAAAATATTTATCTAAAATAATTACATGAGCAAAACACTGAAATCACCAGTGGAGAATAACAATAATGTTTCTCTCTAGACTAAGATCAATCTTTGCTTAATTGTAAAGCCTCATTAAGTTTATAGGCTTTTATTTAAATTCAGAAATAAAGTGTTATGATTTCTCTAGGTTATATTTAAGAGCTTCTAAGGAACTTGGCTACTTTTGAGAGTGAAGAAAAAAGTCTTTAGAGAAATTCTTCTGAAACTCTGCTTCATTACAAAAAGCCTTGGTTATTCATTGTCATTTGAGTCTAACCTCCATGATGAGTTGGCATATTCCTAAGGGGCAAGGCCATTTTATATCATGTTTCGGTTTTCTCAAAAGCACTGAGCACTTGTATTGGGTTGGCCAAAAAGTCTGATTAGTTTTTTCCATAAAATAAAAGACATAGTTTTCATTTTCACCAATAACTTTACTGATTTCGGTATTTTGAGTATAATATTGATTATTCTCAATGTCTTCATTTGATTGCTATCAACTTCAACTGGTCTACCCAACCATCGAGCATTGTCCAGTGAAAAATCTCCAGCAGAAAACTTCGCAAACCACTTTTGACACATTCAATCAGTCACAGCACCTTCTCCATACATGGCACAAATCATTTTGTTTCAGCTGTGTTTTTACCTTTCTTGAAATAATAAATCATAAAACACAAAAATGTATATTTTCTTCCATCTTCAATATTAAAATGGCTGCACAAAAATTCACCAATTTTGACAAGTTTCTTTTTAAATGCACACTGATATGACAACTGTCACAATACAATCTAACAAAATTATTTCAAACGAAGTGAAAGACAACTAAGCTTTACCAGAGCCATCTTAGAAAAACCAAATGAACTTTTTGGCTAATCCAATATAAAATTTCAGAATTGCAAGACTTAATAAAAAGTTTATATTTTTCTTGTAGATAGAAAAAGGACAATCTTCAAATTTCCAACTGTTTCTTTATCATAAGTATTTGAGTTTATCCCATATCCAACTTCTAAAACTACAGAAACATTTTTTTCTGCTTTCATACAATAAGTATTAAAGTTATAAAAAATTAGTGTGTTATTTACAATTATATGTGCATTAGGGTGAAAGCAGGAATAATATCCTACTGGGCTAATTAAGGAGATTGACAGGAATATGCACTTGGGTAGTTTGAGGAAAATAGAGGGACCTCCTACATAATTTTTATTAATAACTGATGTCATCCAAATAGTCAGGATGTGCCTTAATAATGCCTTCATGTGAGCCTGTGCAAACCACGTTCTGGGCCCTTCATCCCTTTGGCACTAATTTTGGAATGGCAGCTCAGTCTAAGCCCAGAAAAAGGCCCACCAAAATGTGTCCCTATAGACTAACACAGCTCTTCTATGCACAGGTGTGATAGTAAAGGAAATGATCTTCAACACAAGGCACTCTAGAATTAAGTCCCTCTGGTAAGGCATGACACTTGACACTCTCTTATTCTGTATAAATATTATGGGGTACAATACTAACAGCTAGGGAAAGTATAACACATTGTGATTACACGATTTTAACAAACAGTCCAAACTGAGTTAGCTACTAATGAAACAACCAAGTCTCTCTCTGGATTTTACTCTAATCAAAACCCTTCCCTACTTCCATGAGGAATTACAAGTGGTACTTAACCAAATACAACACATATCTGGGCTTCAGCTAGACCCACAGAATCAGTCTCTGGGCTGAAGCTGAGCATGTGATTTTTAACCAGGTTCCCAGATGGAACTAGTATTCATAACCTTGTTACGATTTAAGAAAGCGACAAACTAGCTTCAATAAAGAAGCTTCTTCAATCTGTAGGATTTAGACAGTAGAAAATCTCCCTCTTCACTTATACAATTGAAAGGAACCTGTATCTCAGCTGACCAGCACTTTATTTAATGTAACCCTATTTTTATTGGGAAGGAAAAAAACCTTGGGTCTCTTCCCTTCTTGCACATATCATGTTCTCTTATCCCATCACTATTTTCTTATCCCATAGCTGGTAGCTCTTTTCCCCTTGATTTAACCTCACTGGGCCACATGGAAAGAGAAGACTTCTTGGTATATGTTTAATACATTCTCCTTTGACAAGCTCTGACTTCTGATCATCTGAAGGACTAAATGCAGAGCTGGAGGCCGATCTGGATGAACTCGATTGGAAATAACTATTTTCACTTAGATCATCCACCCTTTCCAAAATACCCTTCTCACATGGCCTCTGCCCCTCATTCACCACCTCAGATTTTGCTGCTTTGTGTTGTCCAAATTCATTCTATTCACTTTTTAATCTATCAGTCCTACCACCACTATAGCAAGGTTTGTTTAGTGACATTATGAAAATAGCCACCAAAGCTAATGCAGCCCCCAGTCTGCGTGGGGGGGGGAGGGGCTACAAGGGCTGACTTCCTGGGCCACGACCCAGCCCATTGCTGTCACTGGCCGCCCCAAGCCTCTGAGGGTGCCCCTTGCCTGGGCCCTGCCCATGGTTAGCTGGAGGTCTGTGATGCAAGTCCTCCCAATGGCTGTGGAGAAGGCCAGGAGCATGGAGGAGAAAATGACAGTTCCCATGGTGGGGGCCATGGAATAAAGGCGCAGGAGCAGGAAGGTGCGAATGGAGTGCAGCAGGACCCTGTGGGAGTTGTGCCTGTACAGCCACAGGATGGGCCCCGGTCCCAAGCCAGCCAGAGCCCCCAGGGCACTGCTGTAACTGATAAGGTAGCCCCTCACCTTGCGCCTCACCCCAAAGCGCTCCTCAAGGGCCAAGACATAATTACCACAGTACAGCAGGCCTGCCATGGCCATCAGCAAGCGCACTAGCAATATGTCCCACATTTCAGAAAATATAAGGCTCTTTATGTCCTGCAGTGTGGACATGACTCCCATCCAGGGTGGCCTAGGGGTCTTCTCACTCACCATGCTCCCAGGGGCAGGGCTTGCCTCTTGCGCTTCATAATCTGTCTTTCCCAAAGGTGCATCGTTCTTACACAATCGCAGGCTATTCTTTGTGCTGCTGACTTTCATTTCACTCCAGGGAAACAGACAAACAAGACCTGTAAAATGGCACCATATGTTAAAGTAGGCTGATTCACCGAGTTCATACAGCGCTGCCATGGGGCATAAGAAATAACTAGTATTAGATTATTATTCTATATTTTTTATTAGCAGATTTGTTAATTTCTATTTTTGAATCCAGTTTTTAACCATTCCCATAGCTACTTCTATTCGATTTCAGTGTCAGAATTCTGCAATTCACCTAAGAAAAAAACCTATACTTACATAATATTCAGTATTTTCCCCCAGCTCAAGAGCCTATCAGTTTCCTCTATTTCATCATTTCATATCTAAATTCATAGACTTTACATTTAAACTACTCCCTCATTACTTTGCTAAATTTCATCACCCACCTGAACATTGAATATTTATGTTAAATGTGGTGTCCTGTGCTAAACATTAGAAAGCGTATACTAATAAACAAGACAAGGCCTATACAACCCCGGTCACCAATGTAATTAAACTTGAGAGGGGGTGAGGAAACACAAACAGGCAATTAGATTCTGGGGTAACTTTTGCCAAATCTGTTGCCTCCAGAATACAACATGGATGCCAGCCTGTTAAACCAAGCACGCTGTTGTCCGGGGACAGCCAACCAACCTGGAGTCTGCACGATCCTTCCCCTTGTGGAAAGGCCACCCTCCCCTCCACACCCCCACTCTTATTAGGGATTTCTGGACATAAGGGTAGGTAGGACGACGACCATGTCCCGCTTGAAGCAGCTAGAGGAGCTCGAGACCTTCGTCCATTGTCCTTTATAAGATTATAAAGGGTCTTAATATCTGAGAGGGAGGGATTGTTATTTTTTATTGTTAAAATAATTAATCATTTATTTATTTTAAAAAAAGAAGAATATATGAAAGGGTGAAGCAGGAGAGCTTGTATGTATGAACTATGGGCATGGATTTGGTGGGGGATTGCTGGGGGAGGGGGTTGCTGTGTGGAGGGGAGCAAAGGGGAAAAAATTAGAACTATTGTAACAATATAATCAATAAAATATAATTTAAAAAAAGATTCTGGGGTAAGCACTATACTGGGGGGAAGCATGGGATGCTTGGACAGAGACAGCCACCCTTGGCGTGAAGGGCGGGGTGGGGCGGGGAATGGCTAGGGATAGCTTGACACCAATGACGAGTCAGGAAGCACCTGCTTGGATCTGCACTTTTACAGTTCTCCTATCAAGACCTCTGGGGGCGCCAATCTAATCAACATGACACAAAATTTACCAAGCAGCTCATACCCCTATTCAAATAATCCCACCTCTGTCTTCATGTGACTGTCACCTTCTTGCCTCAATTGTTTTATTGATCCCATGCCATTCAAGCAAGTAGAATGACCTCTTGCTAATTTATGCCCCAAACTTTCTTAAAACTAAATAATTGCTTGCTGTCCTAGGACATCTTTCCTAACACATACCTGTGTGGTTTTTCAGTCCTCCAGCCTGGAGTTTCACCTAGACCTGTGGCTAGCCAGTCAGTGCTGCTTCATGCTGTTTTCAACAACTAGGTTTCTGTGTGTGGATTCTCCAAATACAGTGACTAATTTATGACAGAAAATTAATCACATAAGAAGGCAGAACTGAACTTTTCATTTGCTCTTATCTTGAAAGGGCCCTTGGATATTTCACAGAATCTTGATTTAAAAAAGTGAAAAAACTGTCACTGATGGACAAAAAGTATAATTAAAATAGTAATAAAAATGATACAGTGACAGCGACTAACATTTATTGAGTGGTTACCATATGCACAGCAGTGGGATAAACTGCTTCTATGCAAAACCTCTCATAGTTCTCATAACAAGTCCATGAGTTTTGTTACTCCATTTTATAGAAGAGGAAACTGAGACAGATCACCTAAAGCCCATACCAAGAAGTGGCAGAACAGGGATTTGAACCCAAGTATGTCAGATTAGTGTTTGAGTTCTTAACCATGAAAAAAAATAATCATTGATAAAAAGATATGAAAGTGGCAGATCAAAGCAAGGACATAAGAAACTGACGGGGTAGATAGGTTGGGGAAAACAGCCGTTGTTATTGAAGAGAAAAGTATGACAAAATGCAATAAGGAAACAGCCTTACACTGTGCTCATGGCACTGGAAAGCCCAGTGCTCTGAGACACTGTCTGCTGCCCAGTTCCTGTCCCTCTCCTGCTCCTCCCCTCCCAGCCTCTGCATCCCCTTCAGCCTGTCAACCCCAGAGCTCTTAAGTGGGAAAAATAAACTGTTAGTTGCAGTGACTGGAGTTGAGAACATTTGCAGCTGAATGCATTCCTGACTGATTCAGATCCATTCATATACTTAGATTAGGGCAAAATATTAAATTGTACTATCATTGGAGAATCCAAAATAGAGCTCAATACTCATGTTCGTTGTTTATAAACTGACTTCTAACATCAAGTGATCACATTAATGGACCTTCCTTTATAGGGGAAGGTACCTGGTCACATCAACTAGTAAGTGCTTGAAGCCATTTTCCTTTTTAAACAGATTTTATTTATTTTTAGAGAGAGGGGAAGGGAAGGGGGGGCCATTGGTGTGTGAGGGCAACATCGATCAGTTGCCTCTCGCATGCCTCCAACTGAGGACCTGGCCCGCAACCCAAGCATGTGCCCTGACCGGGAATTGAACTGGCAACCCTTTGGTCTGTGGGACAGCACCCAAACCACTGAGCCTCACCAGTCAGAGTGAGCTGTTTTCTCTAGAGTTACACTGACCTCTCCTCTTGGCTGCGGTTAAACTCCTGACGGAAAATCATACAGTATGCGAGCACTCATGAACTTTGCTCCTCGAGTCTGACATTCCAACCCAACAGGGAATTCATCACTCAGTCAGAAGCCTTGGATAGGAAGATTCAAAAAAAAACTGTAGTCAGTGCAATATCATTAAATTTAGGAAAACAGAACAGCATGAATCCTCCTGTTAATAAAGTTGTTTAGCTAAGGGTTGGCCATGCGCCAGTCTCTGGGCAAAGAGGTTCATCCTTTTTGCTTTAAGAAACTGGGCCTTCAAGGAGCTCACAGTCCTGTATGTATTCTTTCTTTCTTTTTTTTTTTTTTTTTAAGAAGGAGAGAGGAAAGGAAAAAGGGGAGGATACACAGAGAGAAAAAAATATCAATTTGTTGTTCCACTTATTTATGCATTCATTGATTGCTTCTTGTATGTACACTGACCAAGGATCAAACACACAATCTTGGCATATTAAGACGACACTCTAACCAACTGAGCTACCCAGCCAGGGCCCAATATGTATTCTTTCATTTATTAAATACTGTTGAACATTGGCTATCTATGCCTGGCCTCTTCTGGGCAGGCGCAATAGCAGTGAAGAAATCCGAACCTTTGTGGTTTACTTTCTAATTGTATGTGTTGGAGGGAGGAGAGAAAACACATTAATAATATAATTTCAAGAACTATGAAGAAACACAGTTATTTTAGACAGAATGATCAAAGAATGCCTCTCTAACAAAGCAAACATTTGAGACTTGAATGATTAAAAAAAAAAAAACAGTAAAGAAATGTGGGAAGAATGGTACAAGTAGAAGGAACAAATTACAGTGCCCTCCTGTTAGAATAAGCCTGGCATGCATGAGATCGAGCAGGAAGCCAGTGCGGCCCAGGTACATGGAGGAAAGCCGAGAGAGGGTCGGGACCAACTCAATACTGTGCAGGCATGACAGGCACCCACTAGGAGGGCTGCAGCAGCGGCTGATGGGGTCTTTCGTTTTTGAATAAGAGTCTGCCTAACCTAAGAAAAACAAATTATAAGGAGATAAAAGTAGGTAGATTGGAAAATATGAATGAATAAACCAAACAATCTTCTCATGATTAAATGGCAACTTACCAGCACTGAGAACGAAGACAGAAAAACAGATGAAGCATGTGAGATAAAAGCCACCATCTAGTTCAATAAGATAGCCACCGACCATGGGGCCCAAGATGAAGCCCACACTAGATGCTGTATTTAATTGCCCAATGACTATTGGTTCTTCCTTCTGTGGAACCAGGTCAGAAAGCACTCCTTGAAATGGAGAGTGTATGTTTAAAAATACCTGCAAGGAGACAAGAAACATGTTCTGTTACATTTTCCAGATTGAAAGCATCTCACTTGTGATTCAGCACTTCACCTCTGTCCCTGATGGAGTTCTGATTCTTTTTTCTTTTTTAACCTCTAAGGCCAGCAGGTTCCATGCACCATGACTGGACTCCTGGTCTAGCCCTGCCATCCTGGTTGGCCACCTTGTCTCTGGTAACCAAGCTCCTGAATCCTCAGCTTGCCCACCTCCCATCATGATGCCACCGTGTCTCCAGTCCTTTCTGCTATTCAAGTCGAATTCAGGGTGGTTTCTATATAGAAATTTATCCTTTATTACTCATAAACTCAGGGAATATACATTTTCTGCATGCCTACTATAAGTCCAACACAGACCTTCACCCTAAGGGTAATGCAAGGAGCAGGGAATGGGGAAAAAAATACAAATATCCCTGTCCTCACAGAGCCAGCATATCTATATGAAGGTGATAACTGCTATGGAAAGAAGGACAAGCAGCAAGTACAAATATAAAAATATTTAATATTATGACACAGTAGTCATCTAACCAATACCACTGATTTTTTTTCTACTATCAAGAGGCTTGTGAAATTGCTGACTAAACAAAGTGAAAGCTGAGATATGACTTAATAAGACGTTAAAGTGTATGTAATAACTTTATATTCTTCATACTTCTACTGAATTTGACTTATATGCATCAAACAGACATACTCAAATAAATTGGCAATTCTGGTGACATAGGTGCCTGCTCTTTCGATCAAGACATATTAGGTCCTACTAATAAAGGCTGCTGTTAGGTCTGACTCATTGCTCCTAACCATGATGAGACACAATGGTTTCCAGTGATCTCCTTCAAGGAAGCACTACTCTGCATATCACTACTCAAACAATGTTATTTTATATTAACATTATAATCCTTCACATAAATCTCTATCCATTTTGTAACTAATATAGGTTCTATTTACGAATAGCCTTATCACTGAGTGGCAGAGTGTATTACACAGCAGAAACACAACCTGCCCCCCAAACCAAGAAAGTAAAATGACCTGGATACCAGGTGCACATGAAACAGCTATCAGTTGAATTTTGTGTGTGGTGGTGGGTCTTGTTAGGATGATTAACCACATTTTAAGCGAAAACCTTCATAAACCATTTTCTTAAGTAAACAACAACAAACTTGGATTTTGGAGGGTGAATGTAAAAGCCTAGTCCATCAGGGAAGCAGAGTCTGTCAGTGCGCTAATGAGTAAGGCGAGAAAGAAACAGAAACTCCAGGCCTCTGACACTAAGAAAGGAAGAGAGGAAATAAGCACTTCCCCAGTAACTACCTACCCACTCACCACCCAGCATTCACAGGTAGTGTTTCAAAGAATGAAAAGACATTATAATGAATGGACAAAATAAAAGCTATTTCAAAAATGGTAGAAATATTCAAGAGCAGTCTAAGACAAAACTTACCCACAAGCCACCTAGTGTCCCCCACAAAGCCATAGGCAGCTTTACAGAAGACTGCAGAAAACCTACAGGGGTTGGTATCAGTTTGAAACCAGGAAGCCCAATTTCAAAACTATAAGCTTGCTGAGGGACCACATAGTAAACACGGTGCTGGTCAAAGACATTTAACAAATTCTTCCTGAGTGTGGGGACAGACCAGCAGGATGGAGACAGTCCCTGCTGTAGCAGCAGAACTGTGTACACTGACAGATGTCAAGGATGCCAAGCTCTATTACATCCAAAGTTTGAAGCTCTGGACAGGTTAGTAAAGCCTGACTGATGCTGCGTGCTCAACTGACAGTGGCTGCTGGTGTTACAGGTCTAATTGGTATTGTCAGTGTGCCCTCTTTAAATAAGTTCTAATCAATAGGCATTGATGAGCAGAGACATTTATTGACGAAGATAGAAGATACAAGAAACATTGTACATATGACAATGGCACCTCAGTTTCCTTCAAAGTAGGCACCTTGGGACCTCATACAGTTCTCCCAGCATCTCTTCCACTGTTCAAAACACTCTGCAAAATCCTTTGTTGGAATCACTGTCAGCTGGCCTGTCATATTTTCCTGAGTCTCATCAATGGTCTGAAATCTCTTCCCTTTCAAAGTTGATTTTAGTTATGGGAAAAGCCAAAAGTTGCAGGGTGCTATATCTGGTTTATTGGTAGTGCTTTGAATTAAGTCATTAGCAACTGCAGCACAATGTTCCTTCTGCTCTGGCAGCAGAAACTGAGAAAAAAATTTTGACATCATGTTTCATGCCAAGTTCCTGCATCAAAATGACAACAGTTTTTGGAATCCCCAGATCAGCTCTGGTTCTCTCACTGTCAGTCATCAATTTTTGTTGATTGCAGCCTTTACACATTCAACACTCTCAGGTGTTCTGCTTGTTGCAGGCCTTCTAGAATGTGGATTACTTGCAACAGATTCTTGACCATCTTTGAGGCATTTGTGCCACACTATTTTTCTGTGCCACACTCATCGCATTGTCCTCTGAAAGCCTTCTGAATCATCAATATAGTTTCCATGGAGGACTGTTCTAGCTCAACATGAAATCCGATGCAGATTTGGTGGTCTACTCAGTCATTTTGAATGAGATGGCCACACAGTACACATGCTCACTCAACAGCATCTACCTCCGCCATTGACTAGTACAGTGAAGTCATCATTGTTCACACGTGTACATTCCAGTCCACTCTCCTGGGCTTCCAGATTACATTGATGCTGCATAAACTGTTCTTGTTATATTAACAACGGCTGAATTTTTTCCAGGCAGACCTCATACATATACAATACATAAACACATACACATACATGTAAGTGATTTATTTTGAAGGAAAACACATTTAGAGGCAAGAACTCACCTATAGGGATTCTGGTGAGAGCAAACAGGAATACATTGGTAGATGCTCCAAGAATAAGAACCCAGGGCACTGAAGAGAATGCACACCAGCAAGGAAAACTGCCTTCCAACCACATCACTCCAGTAATCCTGAGGAAGCAAGAAACACAAAAGTCCTTTGACTCACATTTATAAAATCACCACCATGGAAATGCACCCAAATGCAACCCAGTGAAAAACAGCAGGGAATTTGGGCTAAACTCTATTATGCCATTCATCAGAGTAAATTATCTTCTCTGGTCTCCCACAAGGTGAGTGGGAAAATACAACAACGCTTTCTTTATCCAAAACAGCTTAAGATACCAAAGAAAGCATCTGTGATGATCTGGTAAGTAACAATGGCTGGAGAAACAGAGAAGTACGATTTTTAAAGTCTCACTTAAAAAAATTTATTCTGAGAGAGTAAGGGAGGGAGAAAGAGAGGAAGAGAAGCACTGAGGTATGAGGGAACCATCGACCGGGAACCAGGCCTGCAACCCAGTCATGTGCCCTGACCAGGAATTGAACCAGTGACCTTTTGCTTTGTGGGATGATATCCAACCAAGCCACACCTGTCAGGGCTTAAATCCTCGTTTTTATCTTATCACTTTATGCATCTCAGCCCCTCAGTAGCCATATTCAGTTTAGAAATTTAGAAAATACTGAAAAACAAAATATATATAAAAATACCACACAATCCCCAAATCTACAAATGATATTGTAAAATATGCTATACTGTATTTTGTACTTGTTCTTCCACTTACCAATAGATCTCGAACATCATTCCATGTCATTAAAAACTTGCCTTTTCTTGTAAGAGTGGCTGTTCTCTACAATCATGACGACCATGGATTTTATTAATTTTGTTAATCCAATAGAGTAAAATAATTTCTCATTGCTCCAATGTGAATTTCTTTGATTACTTTTGAAATGCAACACCTCACATTTTTTTTTTCAGTTTTACTGATATAACTAGCATATAGCACTGTATAAGTTTAAGGTTTACAGCATGACTTGACTTACATATATTGCAAAATTTACCACAATAAGTTTAATACCCATCACCTCATATAAATGAAAGAAAAAAATATTTTTCTCCTTGTGATGAGAACTTTTAGAATTTACTCTTAATAACTTTCAAATATATTCAGCAGTGAAAACTAGTCACCATGCTGTACATTACATCCCCAGCACTTCCTTATCGTGTAACGAGAAGTTTGAACCCTTTCAACACCTTCACTCAGTTTGTTCACCCCTGCCTCTAATAACCACAAATCTAATCTTTTTCTTAAAAATTCGTTCAAAAATGAATGTTTGTTTTTAGATCTCACATATAAGTGAGATCATTCAGTTTTGTCTTCCTTTGCCTTATTTTACTAAGCATAATGGCCTTAGGTGCAACCACATTGTTGCAGACGGCAGGACTTCCTTCTTCTTATGACTGTTTGTGTGTCTGTGTGTGTGTCTGTGAAGTTTTCTTTAACCATTTATCTCTTGATGGAAACAAGTTGTTTCCATGTCTTGGCTATTGTAAATAATGCTGCAGTGAACACTGGGGTGCAGGGATCTCTTTGACATGCTGATTTCATTTCCTTTGGATATATAACCATAAGTAGAATTACTGGATCATATGCTAATTTTATTTTTAACTTTTTTAGGAACCTTCATACTGTCTCTCACAGTAGCTGCACCAATTTGCATTCTCACCAATAGCGCTCAACTGTTCCCTTTTCTCCAAAGCCTCGCCATCATTTATCTCATGTTTTCAATGATAGCCATTCTAACACGTGTAAGATGGTACCTCACTGTGGCTTTGATTTGCATTTTCCTAATGGTTACTGATGTTGAGTACATTTACTGTTTATTCAGGTCCTTGGACAATTTCTTAATCGGATTATTTCCTTTTCTGCTATTCATTTATATCTTGTACAGTAATTCTTATCAGATACATGTTCTGCAAATATTTTTTTTCCATTCTAGAGTTGCCTTTTCATTCATAATCTTTTTGCTTTGTTTTGAGACTTGTTTGATGTAGTCTGACTTATTTATTTTTAATTTTTCTGTTTGTACTTTAGGTATCGTATCCAAAATATCATTCCCTTTATTTCATTTTTTTCCTAGGAGTTTTGTGGTTTCAGGTCTTACATTGAAGTCTGTAGTTTTAATGCCCATGTGTGGGAAGCCTAGAGCCTGCCAGGCACGGACTTATTTTTGAACTACTCTTGTGGCAAGTGAGGAGCTTTGGTGACTTCAGAGAGGTGGTTCAGGGTGAAGATGGCCCAGGGTGAAGTTTTCCCAGTGGGTGACTGGCTTGGCTCCCCAGTGCCTCTGTATGGAAGTCTAAATGTGAGGCACACAGAGAAGAAGAGAGAGCCTACGGGGAGCAGAAGGGGAGAGGCAAGCAGAGAAGACCTAAACAGAAAGCAGGATGAAAAGACTGTGGAAAGTGGTGGTATGCTGTGTAGAATCCAGGTAGAACAGGAAGGATCACAGATATGTCAGGAAATAAAGGGCCTCCTTCCCAGCTCATTCCTAAGAATTTTCAGTACCCCACAGCAACAGCTCAGTCAAAACAAACTTCCTTTGCAGGCTAAAAGTTCTGGCCTTCAAAGATGCAGCCAGAAGTCATTGGTGAGGATTCTGAGAAAACTTTTAGAGCTGGGGAAGGGTACTGGCAAACAATCTTCTCCTCTTCCTCCTTCCCTCTCTTCTGCTGAGAACATTCCATGATGCAGGAGGTTGAACAGCTGTCCAGCTGAGGACAGCTGAGCAGGAAGACAAAGGAGACTGGTCTCTAGTAGCACCTCAGACTCCTGGACAGACTCAGTGCAGAGCTGCACTTTTCTCTTTACACTTTGAAAGTGCTTTTCCATGCAGATGGCACAAGTCTGATGGAAAAGTCCAGTCCAGCTACAGAGCCTCAACACAGCCATTTTATATACTGAGGTTCTGAGTAAGGCTTTGTTTGAAAAAAGTTGTTGGATTAAAAATCACTAAACACTATCATAGCGATAAGAGCACAGTCTGAGGAAGGTCAAGAACAGGGTCTCCTGTGATTTTTTCCTGGATTTGGCTAGAAGGCGGTCAACATGGTATCCTGCTTCTTCACTCTTCAATGATGCTCAATGACTTTCTCCACCCTCTCAAATTAACTGTGTCATCTGAGCGTGCTTCTCTGTCTTGCCAAAAGCCAACCACTTCTGTTCATGTCCTTTCCCCATTTTTTATAGATGTGTTTATATTTCCTTAAGAACCCAAAAGATGCTCTGACCAGTGTAGCAAAGTTGGTTGGGCATCGTCCCACAAAGCAAAAGGTTGCTAATTTGATTCCCGGGCAGGGCATGTGCCTGGATTGCAGGTTGATCCCCAGTTTGGGCTCATATGAGAGGCAACCATCGATGTTTTCTCTCTCACATTGATGTTTCTCTCCCTCTCTTACCCTTTCTTTAAAAATAAATAAATGAAATCTAAAAAAGAAAAAACAAAAACCCAAAAGATGTCTTTACATAAGCTATAAATGGTTGTAAAATTCCTTTATAAAAAATTTGAGGGTAGATCACCCAAAATACTTTCAGCCTTATATTAATAGTATCAATCCTTTCCCCTGGTTTTCATTTCAGTGGATTTTAGAAATTCTCCACACTTGTTCCACCCGGGAAAAAGGTTTCTGGCTTCTTTGTGTTCACAGGGCAGTGACAGAATCTGGTAGGTACACCCCAGGCCCTGAACTAGGCTGTCAGGGTTCAACTCTGAACTCTTATTATTCCACATGCTATAGACATATCAGTTAACATAATTACATATGGAGGCCTGTTTCTAGGCCTGTTTTGCTATCTGTAAAATAGGAATAATAAAAGTATCTGCCTCAGAGATTCTTTTTCCTCCTAATACTTATGTGCTTTATATAAAATCAGTCATTAAAGATGCATGACCACCAGAGATGTGGTAGAGAGTAGTTACTATGAGGATTGAATAAAATAAAGTGCCCAGAACAGGGTCCGACATAAGTACTTAATAAATGCCAGTCATTTTCATGAAAATAAATATATTAAAATTATTAGTCAAATCAGACACAGCACATCTTTGCCTCATAAAGATTTATATGTAAAATTAAAATGTTTTATAAAACTTATAATTAAAGTATTTATAAAAGCATTGGTTGAAAATAAAAAAATTTTATTTGGTATTTCATTTGAAGGATTTCTAAGGACGTTCTCATTAAATTACAGCTATAAAGTGTACAAAATATCCTTTGTAAGCACAAATATGATAAAGCAAAGGATTATTTGAAAAAGAGGGTTGGGTCACAGCTAGCAATAAAAATTTACATTCACAGAATGCTACTAAGTACAAGGTACTCTGATAAGTGTTAGTGATAAAATCAAGTTTGGTCTTTATTCTAAGGAATGTTGAGAGTCCAGTAAAAAGAGAGGCACCTGACTGATTAAAGTACACTTTGACTTACCTATTATCTAATACATATACACATACAAGCATTTTGGAAGTGAGTTTCCAAGTAAAAGAGAAAAGCTTTTTATTAAGTATATGCAAATTCTTCTTTCACAAGAAAGAACAAGAAATATGACGCATTGCCCCACAAGTGGTGCATTTGTCTCCTATACAATCTGATACTCAGGATTTACCTACTTTTGTAGATCTTTAAGGCAATAAGAGGTGACTTTTAGGGAAAAAATAACTCAGGCTTCGAGTCTGGATATTGAGATGAGGTGACTTCATCAAATTATTTAAAGTCTGTGAGGCTTAATTTCCTCCTAAATAATAAAGAGAGGTACTTAATTTGCTGGGTCATTGTAGAAATTAAATGATAATAAAATTAGTTTTATTATATAAATTTACTCTATAAAAGGCTTAAAAATAAGATAAATCAGGAAGTAATTATTTAGTTAGTTAAAAATTCATTACAAAATCTGACCAGCGGTCGAGATAGTGTCTGTTGTAGGTAAACATAGCTTGCTTCCTTGCACAGCCATATCAAAATTACAACTAAACTATAGAACAACTATCATTCAGACCATCAGAAATCAAGCTGAATGGAAGTCCTACAACTACAGAATTAAAGAAGAAACCACATCAAAATGTGAAGGAGGAGCAAAGACATGGAACTGGCTGGTCCCACACTTACATTTGGCAAATAAAAATCAGGAGGGATATTTCAGGGGCGAGGGATCCCAGTCCCACAATAGGCCCCCCAGACCAGGGTTCCAGTGCCAGAAAGATAAAGTTCCCATAACTTCTGGCTGTAAAAACCAAGAGGCATTGAGGCTATGGAAGACAGAAACTACTAGAGTCTCAGGCACACACATGAACTTACTCTGACTCACTCACTCTAAGCTCCAGCATGGGGATAATAGATTGAAAGGCAGCAAAGACATATGTGGAGGAAATTAATTGTCCGGCATCAGGGCAAGTACTAGGGGTCAGCTTTCTCACAGAGAGAAGTGCTGGCAGAGGCCATTATTTCTTTTCTGAACCCTCCACCCACAAAGCCAAAGAGGCAGCAGGTAGGCACCATATCTGACACTCCATCAACCTCTCACTCTTTGCCTCACCCTGGTGATTCCCTGAGGCCCTGTCACACTCAATTTCTAAGCACGCCCAAGCTGTTTCCAGTGGCTTTTCCATACAAATGGCTTGATTTGACCCATGCTTCAGATTTTCCTTAATTCTCTCAAACAAGCAGCATCTGACTTCAGTGAGACTGGTATAATTTCACTAAATTGCCTCAGGCCTAGCATTAGCAGCAGCCAGCCTTGGTTCACAGCTGGCCTCACCTAAGCACCTCCAACCCCAGCACAAGTAGCAGCCATGTACAGACTGCTTTGTAGTTTATGCTATGTGACCCTGGACAGAGCACAAGTGTAGCTGATCTTGGACATGCCAACAGCAATCAAGGCTCAAATACCACAGGAGAGTGTATACAGCCCACATGGTGGGTACACTTTGAGTATTCAAATTGGGTAATAGGGGAGGCTGTGCAACTGAACCCTATAGGACACCTACTATATTAGGCCACACTACCGAGCCTCAGAGGTATAGCAGCTCTACCTAATACATAGAAACAAACACAGGAAGACTGCCAAAATGAGGAGACAAAGAAACATGGCCCAAATGAAAGAACAGAACAAACTCCAGAAAAAGAACTAAAGAGGATGGAGATAAGCAATCTACTAGATGCAGAGTTCAAAACAATTAACTTAGTGACAACCTCAACATCATAAGAAAAAGATCCAGTTGGAACCAAAGGATACACTAATTGAAATGCAGAACAATTTACAGGGAATCAACAGTAAAGTGGATGAAGCTGGGAATCGAATCAGTGATATGGAATATAAGGAAGCAAAAACAACCAATCAGAACAGCAAGAAGTAAAAAGAATCCAAAACAATGAGGATAGTGTAAGGAGCCTCTGGGACCACTTCAAGCATATCAACACTTGAATCATGGGGGTGACAAAAGGAGAAGAGAGAGAGCACAATATTGGAAATCTATTGAAAAAATAATGAAAGAAAATCTCCCTAACTTGGTGAAGGATAAAGACATACAAGTCAAGAAGTGCAGGAGTCTCAAACAAGGTGAACCCAAAGAGACCCATGTGAAGACACATCATAATTAAAATGCCAAAGGTTAAAGACAAAGAATATTCAAATCAGCAAGAGAAAAGCAGTTAGTTACCTACAAGGGAGCTCCCTTAAGACCGTCAGCTGATTTCTCAAAAGGAACTTTGCAGGCTAGAAGGGATTGGCAAGAAATATTTAAAGTGATGAAAAGCAAGGCCCTACAACCAAGATTACTTTATCCAGCAAAGCTATCATTTAGACTGGAAGGGCAGATAAAGTGTTTCCCAGGAAAGGTGAAGCTAAAAGAGTAATAGGGGAGGCTGTGCAACTGAACCCTATAGGACACCTACTATATTAGGCCACACTACCGAGCCTCAGAGGTATAGCAGCTCTACCTAATACATAGAAACAAACACATTATTAGATGAAATGTTAAAGGAGCTTACTTAAGAAAAAGAAGATCAAAACTATGAACATTAAAATGGCAATAAATACATACCTATCAACAATTGAATCTAAAAAAACAAAATAAACAAGAAGAACAGAAACAGAACCATAGTTACAGAGAACATTCTGATGGTTGCCAGATGGGAAGGTGTTTTAGGGTATGGGCAAAAAAGGTGAAGGGATTAAGAAGTACAAATTGGTAGTTACAGAATAGTCATGGGGATATAAAGTACTGCATAGGGAATAGAGTAGCCAAAGAACATATATGAATGACCCACAGACATGGACAATGGTGTGGGGATTGCTCGAGGGAGTGGGGGTTAGTTGGGTGGAGGGGGATAAATGGGGGAAAATTGGGACAATTGTAATAGCATAATAGATAAATATAACAAGTAAAAAACATTCTGACTGGATTTCTTTTCTTTTTTTAAAACATATTTTATGTACAAGCCACTCTTGGGAAGCATAGTACCATATACTGTTTTCACTAACAATGGGACCACCAGCCAGCTGTTTAGACCAAAGTCATGGCTGATAAATCCATGGGACTAAAGTGACTGTTTTGTTTGACCTGCCTGGACTATTGGACACCAAGGTCTAAAACCAGAGTGGCATAGTGGATTCATAAAGGAGAGAGGAGGATCAGTTAAGAATTCTGAATTTCAAACAACTGAGTGGGCAAAAGTGGGAGTGATAAGCTCAGTTCTGGATCTTTCTATTCCATGCTGTAGATACACAACCAACCACTTCAAATGGCTCCTCCTGTCTATCCACTTAGGTTTTATAATTAATAAGCCATGTTGTTCAAAATGCGTAACTTCAGAGTCCTAGAAGCACAAATGAATTTGATTAGTCAATTAACTAAAACAAATGATAAAATTGGTAATAATCATTCTTTTTTTCTAGTCAAAGGCAGCAGGGAGGCATGGGAAGAACATGGTACAATTTAAAAAGTAGGCTCTCATTCTGACTCAGTGTGTTCTTTTCAGACAAGGCCATCTGACTCCTCTAAGCCAGTGGCTTCTCAGATGTCAATGCAGGATGAGAGATGACTAAAGGAATCTTCTTGATCTAATGACACTATATATCCCAATCATCTGGACATCTACTTTTGGTAAACCTCCTACTTCCTATTTTACCACAGTCTTGCTGGATGGCACTCAGAGTATGAGTGTGCTTTCTAGACATGTTGCCAGGTGGAAGATAACTTACCACCAATGTGTTAGAAAAGAGCTGCAGAATGCCATAGGAGGAGCATGTAAAAAGCATCAACAACATCAATAAAATCAGCTAGACACATCATAAGACTGGATTAACTGGGTAACTACATAGAGATTAACAGAAAAACATTAGAAAAAAGTTCGTTTTTTAAAAGGATATTACCCTACAATTTTTTTTCAATTGGAAGAGTATAAGTAATATAACTGTTCATAAAAGGTCTTCAAAATAAAATTAAAGGTAAGCAAAAGAGAGACTAAAGGTAAGGGTTGCCCTTAGGGACCTTGAAAGACAGTTTTGCCCCTGTGTGGGGAGTGTGTATTTCACCAGAGAAGACTGTAGAGAGAGTACTCAGGAGAGTAGAAAGCTGAATCCTAGGAAAGTTGTATTAAGTCTTAAAACTTTAACATTATCCCATATGTCTCTAACATTTCAGTTTTCTCAAAATGCTTTAGTTTTATGAAAACAGCCAGCTCCTTGGATAGGCTTGATAAGCATCTGTAACAGCACTGCTGGTATAGGCATGGGGATAACACTAAATCCAAAACTTCTCAGAACATAGGTAGTCTAGGAAAAAATGAATTACATTTGCTCCAGGGTAATATTTTTGAATATTCTGAAAATTGACTTCATAGCATTTTCAATTTACCTTTGGATAGTGTTAGCTATAAGACAGTTTTTTGTTTTCAGGCACTTATGTCAGGGGATTTAAAATTCAGTGCTCTGCAAATGTGCAGTGTAATCACTCACCTACAATTCCAGCAACTGTTGGACTTGCTCCAAGAGACTTGATGTGAACACTCAACAAAGGGACAACCATACTGACACCAAGTAAGTCCTAAACAGCAAAACATTGATTAACTCAAACTAAAAACAAATGTCTAGGTGTTTTTAAAGTGGTAATCCTAATTATAAACTGATTTCCCAAATAAAATCACTATCTAAAACTTTAAGCAAATAAGAAATCATAATTGTATTTTATGTTATGCTATACTCATCAGGTTAAAGTTATCAAGGATCCAAAACAGTAAATTATAGCACCTGCTACCTGAAATGTGTGGACTATTTTGACTATAATCCATTTTAATTTTAGCTTCTCTGTAACTGATCTTAATATTGAAGGAGGATATGCTACCAGAAGTTCCTCAAATAAAAAAAACAAAATGATTTTGTGGGTAATGAAGTGGGAAATGAGGTAGGGATGATGTGTATTTCTTGACAAAGAAGCACGTACTTGATGATATGAATTCCCTCCTGCAGTTAGGGAAGATAACTAATCTGAGGTTTATTGAAAAGTTGACATATTAATAGGAGGTCATATTTTGCAGCAAAGTCATTAGAAAGCGCATGCACTTTGGGAATAAAAAGACAGTTCCCAATTCCAGCTCCACCATTTACTGATAAATATGTGTCCTTGAAAAGTTATTTAATGTTACCAAGCATCAGTGCTGTCATCTGTAAAAAGTGAGGATAATAATAACTGCCTGGTAGAAATATGAAGTGCATTAAAAGACACAACAGTTGAGAAAAGTCTAACACACAAGAAAAGCTCAAACGTATTTTCTCTTCAGTTCTGAGAATAGATACTGATCCTTTTTGCTGGGTATTCTGAGTTAACAGATTGCTAATTTTTGCCTTTAACTGTTGTTGTTCTCATTACTACTTCACTTGGTTATTTGCTACCCCTGGTTTAGGAGAAGAACAACACAGAGCACACACACAGTTTTTATTAAATAGTCAGCCTGAATTTATTTTCTTGTAATCCTGGTTAAACAGAAATACTTGCAAAAATATTTTTCAACTAAGAATTAATCTTCTTTGCTCCCTGATTCTCTTGGTAGCTATAATTCACCTAATTACAGAAACATAAACTTCCCAATACACTTTTCAGTGTTTTATCCCCCATGGTTACATCTTTATATGGTCATGTATTTAATATCAGTGATCTTAAATAATCCATAAATTTACACTACCAGACTACAGCTTACTATTTTGACTTTAAGATTATAGTAGTCCTCCCTTACACACTGGAGATACATTCCAAGAATCCCAAGTGGATGCCTGAAACCAGAGTACCAAACACCATATACATTATTTTTTTCCTATACATACATTCCTATGATAAAGTTTAACTTATAAATTAGCCTCAGTAAAAAAAATAGAACCTGGCTGGTGTGGCTCAGTGGATTGAGCATCAGCCTGCGAGCCAAGTATCGCTGGTTCGATTCACAGTCAGGGCACATGACTAGGTTGCACGTCAGGTCCCCAGTCAGGGGTGCGCCTGAGAGGCAGCCACACAGTGATGTTTCTCTCCCTCTCTTTCTCCTTTCCCCTCGCTCTAAAAATAAAATAAACAAATAAAAAAAAAAAACTACTTTAAAAAAATAAAAACAAATAAATTTAAAAAATAACAATGAATTAAATAGGGCAATTATAACAATATAGTGTAATAAGTTATGTGAATGTGGTCTCTCTCTAAACATTTCATTGTACTGTACTCACCCTTCTTGTGATGACGTAAGATGATTCAGTTCCTACGTGATGAGATGAAGTGAGGAGAATGATGTAGGCATCGTGGCATAATGATAAGCTACTGTAATGGTTACTTGAACACAAGCACTGTGCCAATCTGATAACCAAGCAAGAAGGCTACCAAGTGACTATAGGGAAGGTACTGTATACAGCTCTACAGCATGGATGCACAGGACAACAGGATGGGGATGATTCATGTCTAGGGCTAAAGGAAGTGTGACAGCGTGGGGTTTTAAACAGCATGCCATTTAAAATGTATTAGCTTAGTTCTGGATTCATTTTCACAGCCCCCGCCCATACCCACCCGCGCGCGCGCGCGCGCACACATACACACCAGCCCGTACCTTTCCTCTCCCCGTTCTTCCCTCAAGGCACATTACCTTTTCTTTCTTTCTCCTAAGTTCCAAGAGCCCCCCCCCCCTTCTTTTTTCCTCAGCAAGTTGTTTTCCTGAGCACTCCCAGCTCACTTCTGACATGGCTCACTTCTACCTGTGACTTTCTACATAAACATTTTGCTTGAGTTCGAGTCTTAGCTCTGAATTTTTTCTCAGCCAGAATTCAAGGACCCAGGACTAACATCTGGTGCCGCTGGCGGCTAACACAAGACCCACCTTCCCTTCAGCTTCAAGGAAAACCACGCGCCCTAACTGCGTTAGCAGTCCGCATCTGGAACGCAGCCCTCGGCGCTCACCAAGCAACCCACCAGGGAGACAAAGAGCAGGAAGAGATGTGCTTGCACAGCATCAGGTCGCCGCAGCCCCGCTTTGGCCCTTGTCCTTGGCTCCTTCCGCCAGGCTGTGGTGGCCGAGGCCGCTTCCAGGGGCCCCTGGGGTGCCCAGCTCCATAAGAACAAAAACCGGGGGCGCCCCCGCCCCTCCCGACCGTGAGCGAGCGGGGAGCGCACTTTTCAGCGCTAGCCCCGCCTCCAGCGGACGCTGCGGACTGCGCCTGCGCAGCGGGGAGCTGCGGGCTGCCCCGGCCTGGTGGGCAGGCGGAGGGAAGCAGGCTCCCGAGGCCCCAGGGTTGTGTGTAGCCCCAGCCTGAAGCCCTCACCCCGCTCCCACCGCTTGCTGTGCTACCAGCTGGTGAAGCGTGTGTCAGTTTTTGTGATGGTAATGCTGATACTCTATTTTCTTGGGCTAAAAACTATTTTGTCCCTGCGTTTGAAGGACGAGAGAGGGAATTGTAATGCACTTCACCTGAGAGTATGGGGTTGTCCATGAAAAAGCATCAAAACTTGTAGAAAATTTTTAAAACAGTTTATTTGAGCCCAATTTAGAGGACATACCTAGAAGCGAAATCTCAATGGAGAGCGAAAAGGCCGTGGGGAATGGCAATTTTGCAGGTCATTTTACACATTAAAATCAAAGGAGAAGCTGTAAGGAAAGTGGCAGGTTAAGGGGACCAGAGAAAACCAAGGGAGGGGGTGGTATCTCTAGGGCTGGATAAAACATAAAATGGAGAGATGCATTGGTGGGTAAAGGATAGTTAACAGCACACAGAGATGGTATGGGGGAACAAGGTAACCAACAGGGGAGGGGTTCTGTGATCTGCTCTGGTGCTTTAAAGGGGTCTGGAAAAGAAAATTACATTGATATTTCAAAAGTATATTACCCTAAATGCATAAAAACAAGGAGCAGGGCTCAGGTAAGATAAAGACCGACCTTAGCTACAAAAGCTATAGGCCTGGAACATGACTACCCTTTATGACCGACCAGTCCAGTTAGGGATTTATAACGCTGGGGAACCCAATTTTCGTTGAGTTAGAACTGACACTTGTTTTTGACTAACTTTTGGCATCTGAATCCAAAAATGACCCCAGTTTTTCTCTATCATGTCAACTTTGTAAGGTACAGGATACCTTCTCTTTGTCCCAAAAATCATACAAAATGTACATACAAAGAAAAAGTTACCTGAATATACTGTTTATTTAGAGTTATTTTATTCATATAAAGGCTATATATTGTTAGTGTACGTCAAATTGTGTACAAGTAGTAAAGTTATGCTACCAAACATACATATTAAGGTAAAAATTTACGCTGATAGCCTTTCCTGGAGTGTTCTATCTGTGGACAATCTCGCCTGATGCTCCAACAATAGTCAGCCATCACATGTACATCCCATCTATCCTGATACTGTGCCTCCGTGACCTTCAAATCTTGGCGGAATCACTCACCTTGCTCATCACTGACTGCACCAAGGTTTTTCAGGAAGTCAGCAAGATGGCTATGCAGAAAATGCACCTTGATGCTCATGTTGCAACCAAGCATTTTGAAGCTCTCCAAGAGTTTCCGGACAATTTCGGTTTAATTCTATGCTCATGTATTTCCAAGAAAGTCCTTGACAAAGTTTTTGAATGACAACCAAGCATTCTTTTGGAGTTCTGACATTGTTCCGATGGAATGTTCATCTTTAATGAGCTGCCGAATCTGTGGACTGTCAAACACACCAGCCTTTAACTTTTCAAATGACAGGCTAGGAAATGCCAAAATGAGGTACTTGAAACAGTCTCCTCCAGTTGGCAAAGCTTTAACAAATTGCTTTATGAGACCCAGTTTTATGTGCAGAGGTGGAAATATAATGTTCTTTCTGTCAACAAGTGGCTCACGTAGAATGTTCGGATCACCAGGTTTGAGGTCAGATCTTGGAGGTCAATTTGACTGCACCCAATGCTTCTCACAAGCTCTGCTGTCCCACATACACAGAAAACAGGGATACTTGGTGTGTCTGCGTTGCTGAGCAAGAAGGAAGCAGACCATTTGAAGGTCAACACAGATGATCCAATTGTGCTTGTGATATTGCAACAGATCAATGACTCTTTTTATGTCTTCATATTCTTCACAAAAACAAACTGAATGGCCAGTTGGGACTGCACCAAATAAATTGCCATTGTGGAGGAGGACACACTTCAAGCTCCACTTTGAGCTAATGAACAGTCACC
The DNA here is from genome assembly GCF_987537825.1 of Furipterus horrens. Classification (NCBI taxonomy): domain Eukaryota; kingdom Metazoa; phylum Chordata; class Mammalia; order Chiroptera; family Furipteridae; genus Furipterus; species Furipterus horrens. Next base: position 80,425,895 of record NW_028327176.1, on the reverse strand, counting down.
ATTCAGTTGCATTATAGATTGGAATCTCCAATTCCTCCATTAAACCGTGTATGTTATAGCAACACACAAAGTCACTATCACTTTGAAAGTCCTGCAGAAATGCACTTTCTCTTGATCGAAAGTAGGATACCTTCGCTCCTTTTTCAAGCAAGTTTTTCTCATGCTGTCTTGATACTAGGAGTTCTGAAGCCTTTTTGGATAGTTCCAAGTCTCATGCCAAATCATTCAACTCATGCTGATCAAACCCTTTATGAACTGAGTCATCTTCAGTTTCAAAATCTTCATCATTGCTGTGACTTAGTTTTTCACCATATTCCTGTTTTTCGAAAGAGGGTAGTTCAATGAAAACTGGCACTGGGATTTCAGCTGAATGAGGCACTGGGCGTATAGTTGATGGTAGACTAGGATACTCTATTTTACATTTATTTTTCTTCTTATATCCTGACGTTTGCAGTATACAAAAGTAGCAGTCATTTGAATGATTTCTGGGCTTTCGCCAAACTATAAGTATACCACATGGCAATTTATCATGTGTTCCCTTTGTCCACATCCATAAACTCTTGACACACTGCCTGCACACTTTGTGAGGGGCCCAAGACTTGTCTTGACCACCAAGTTTTACTTAAAAATATGCAAAATAGGCTTGCTGGATAAATGCGCTGATGTTTGTCCTTTGACTGGGAATAGTGAAGCTGCCACAGATATAACAAAACAAATCAGGGTTGTTTAGGCATTTATGATGAGAAACAACAAAGGCAGACATGATCTGAAGGAAAGGAAATAAGTAAATAAAAAAATAAATTTTGCTCACTCCTTGTATACAGACAAGAGCTTGGACTACACTTTGGAATAAGATTCACTATATAGAGCAGCACACAACCTCTCACCACGCTGTCTCATGTATAACTGAATAACCTAGACAAGAATGAATCTGTTGCTTGTCTCCAAGGTCATCCCCCACCCCTCCCCATTTGAGGGAGGTTTACTCTCAGCCAATAGGAGAGCACTAGTGCTTCCCTTGATCCAGGCTTGATCCAGGCTTGATCCAGCCTTGAGTGGTCGCGTCAATATAAGCTGTAGAGAAGAAACTTGGTGTGATAGAAGAAAATTAACTGCAGTTTTGAAATCAGCATTCCTATTTAAGTCTAAACCAGATGAAAATCAAACTCAACAGGAATTATGTTAAAAATTGTTTCCTAGTGTAATCAGATCATCCTGTATGGTTACTTTTTGGTCACTGAGCTTGTCAGTCCTGCCATGTGGGCCCCTGATAGCTTCAAGTTTATTACAAACCCATTTTTTTGTTCACAGGATTGTCACTGGTGGTAACTAGTTTCAACTGGAAGATGCCAAGACTTAGGGCACTAGTTGGCTGTGAGGGACCTGGAATAAGTTAATTTAGCCCCTCCAAGCTTCAGTTTACCTATGTGGAAAACAGGGGGAAATAATGTAGACCAAGTTGTGAGAATTCTACAAATAGTTACTGAGCAATTTCCCTGGTGATATTCAAATGTGAACAAGACAAACATGGTCTTTGCCTAAGGTGAGGGTATTGTTTCCTGTAGTAATAATAATAATAAATACACATGAAATAAACATCATATATAAAAATAATACACCACAATAAATAAAAGACTAAAACACAATAAATAAAATAATATTATGACAAATGGCATAAGACAGCACAGTCCTAATGTGTAGATGAATGAGTGAGCTATTTTAAGAAGGCAGGTTGGAGGAGATGCCATGTAAACTGAGAAGAGTTAAAAGGAGGTATTTGTAGCTGAAAATTTCTGAACAAACTCAGAGATCAGAGAGTAAGCATGATACTGATCATTCAGGACCTAAAAGGCCATAAAAGAGCTTTGGGGTTTTATTCTGAGTGCAGTGAAAGGAATTAAGTGGTGCATGGCACCAACTATTGTATATAAATCATTTAACACCGCACCTGACATTTAGTAAGTACTTAATAAATAGTAATTATGATTCATAGTCCCTTTTTATTTAGGAACTTATTTCATTAGCTACTTCTCTCTTGCTCTGGTATCAAAAGAGTTGTTTTTACTGAGATTTTGATGAAAATCTTGATTTAGTTGTGCAGGTTGCTGAATTACAGCATCTGTTGAATTCAATCTTGTAAAATTTCTCATGTGAAAGTTAGGGTGCTATTTAGGAAAGACTGAGATCATGAATTCAGAATGAAGACGTGATTGGATCCAAGATGAGATTGATAATCTTGAGCCAAGTTACCTGTAGCTTCCTTTGCCAGTAGAAGTAGTTTGTCCTTCTATATCTGAGGGAACTTGTCTCCTTTTGCTTGAAAATTTTGTGATTTCCACTTGGGTAGATGCCTTGAAGGGGGATGCTGAGTTTGAAGAGGGATGCTCATGTTCCTTAAGACCTATCAAAACTGCCTACTGTGGTTTCTAGATAAATAATGAGAGTAAAATCTCAGTATGCTCCAGGGGGAAGGTAGACACTAGGTGACCTTGGAGAAAATTGCTTACACACCAAAGTAATTGAAAGACCCTGCTAATATATAATCAGCAGAGACCTTGGAGGTCTCTTGACCTTTTGAGAAGTTCCTTACAATGAACTGACTGAAGAAAAAACTTGAGACTGCTGTCCATACAGATCTGCATGATATCATGGTATTGCCTGCAAGTAGACAGCTGTAACACTACAGCACAACGTAGGAGTGACTCTGACAGATAGTGATGAAGGAAAATCTTACCATTTGTTGGAACTTCAAGTTGCATTTTGGTTGTTCATTTTGTCTGGAATAAGAAGTGAGAAAAATAAACTACCTGATTCATGGGCGATAGCTAAGAGGCTAGATGAAACAGACTTAGAACATTAATGACATAGAAGTCTGGAGAAAAGATATCTGGTTGGATATCTCAAAGGAGTACAGGATATAGAAGATACTTTTGTCCCATGTGAATGTCTGCCAATGAGTATCTATTACAGAGGAGGCTTTTAATAATCAAGTGGACGAAATGATGTGCTCTTTGGATATCTCCATCCATACCAGGGTTTTTTTCATTGGGCCCATGAACAGAATAGCTATAGTGATAGAGATGGAGGCTACACATGGGACCAAAAGCCTGGCCTTACTTTTATCAATAATACTGCTTAATTTGTAATTTACCAAAAGCAGACCAATATTTAGTTCCTGCTATGCCACCATTCTCTGGGAAAACAACCTAATGGAACGTTGATTTTATTGGACCTCTACTATTATGGAATGGAAAGAGGTTCATCCTTAGTATAATAAACAAATATTATGCATATATATTTGCCTTCTCTATTTCTGATACTTCTGACAACATCACCCATGGAATCACAAAATAACCTGTCCACCACTATGGCATTTTAACTTAACATTGTTTCTGGATAATGTGCTCATTTCACTGCAAAGGAAATAAAGCAATAGAATCATCCTTATTGAATTAACTGAACTTATCACACCACATGTCATCTAGAAGAAGCTTGCATAATTAAATGGAGAGACTACTTACTGCAAGAGAGTTACAGTGTTAAATGGAAGGGAACACCCTAAAAGAATAGAGTTCTGTCTTAAAAGTATATGGTACATTATTTGAATTAGAGAACATTAAATGGTGCTGTCTCCTTTATATCCAGAAGATATAGTTTGGGAATCAAAGGTAGAAGTAGTAATGGATTCTCTCTCTGTTATACCTCATAACTCATTTATGAAGCATATGCTTCCTATCTCGGCATCATTGAGCTCTCTTATTTTGAGGACTTTGATCTCAAGAGGGCAATGTGACCACCATGTGGCATAGCAAAGGTTCTATTAAATTAGAAGATAAGATCATGATTTGTATTTTTAATGTCATATTTTAGATCATTTTGTTTTGTGTATCCCCTAGCTAGTTACTGTAGTTATAGTTGATTTTGCTACTCTTGTCTTTTAACCTCCATTCTAGTCTTTTAAGTGTCTGCTTCACCTTGCTTATTATATACTTGCTTTCATCAGTGATATTTTTCTTTTCATATTCTCTCTCTTTCTCTCTCTCTCTCTCTCTTGCACAATTCCATTTATATGAATAGCTCAGAATAGGAATTTTCATGAAGATAGAAAGTGGTTTTCTATGGCTGGCAGAGAAAGAACTAAATGAGGAGTGACTCCTTATTGGTGGTGGGTTTCTTTTGGGGATAATGAAATTATTCTGAAATTAGATATGGTTATGGTTGCATAACTCTGTGAATATACTAAAGTCCATTGGATTGTATACTTTCAAAGATTGGCTTGTACTGTAAGTGAAAATGTTAATAAAGCTGTTATAAAAATTAATCAACAAAAAGTCTCCCATCAGAAAAATGAGTTAAAGAAATGAACAGCCAATTCATAAAAGAAGAAATACAAGAAGTGGATGGATACACTTTATAAAGAAAAAAAAAAGATGTCTAACCTCACTAATAGTCAGAGAAATATAAATAAGCAGAAAATGACACTTTCCATATCAGATTGGCCAAAGCTGAAATGATGACCAGTTTCCATTGTGGCCAGGGCATGTTCCCAATTAGCAGGAGCAGAAAATGCTACACTTTGAAAGGAAGCTACTGGTAGTGAAGAAGATGCTTAATGCATTTATTGGGTGAGTAAAAAATTAACACTTGGATGTGGGTGATCAGAGAGCCTATATTGCAGATTCTATGATTTCACCCATTTGAAAGGGAACTGAGTTCTGGTAAAAATCTATGCCCAGAGAAAATCCAGCCTTGCTTCATCATGTTGAGCACTCAGGGGAGGCAAGAGAAATTGTGAGCTCAGTTGTTCTAAAAAGCAGTGACACATGACAAGACCACCACCTACAGAAGCATGAAGTGGGTAACTGAAATAGCTGCTGTGGCCACCTATCTCAAAGCCTGAAGATACTTTTGCGGAAGATGTGAAACAAACAACATGGTCTCATTTCTGGTTATGACCTTTTCTGCTTAAAAAAATCACACACACACAGTAAAGTCAGTTTACTGGTGATAAACTCGAGTTTTTCCTTATCTGAGGAACTTCTCATCTCTCCTTAAATCCTGAATGATAACCTTGTTAAGTAGAGTATTTTAGGTTGTAGGCTCTTTCTTTCAGCACTTAAAATATAACCTGACACTCTCTTATGGCCTGGGAAGCTTCTACAAAGAAATCAATTGATAGCCTTATGAGGTTTCCCTTGTATGTGACCAGATCTTTTCTTTTTGATGTCTTTAGCATTGTCTCTTTGTCTTTAACTTTTGCTATTTTAATTCCTATATGTCTTGGTTTGGATCTCTTTGGATTCATCTTCTCTGTGCTTCCTGGACTTGGGTGTCTTTTTCTTTCCCCAGGTTAAGAAAGTCTTCAGCCATTATTTCTTCACTTAAACTTTTTGCCCATGCCCATTTTTCTCTATTTTCTTTCTGAAATCCCTACAAATAAGAATGTTAATGTGCTTAATGTTTTCCCAGTAGTCCCTTAAACTGCCCTTGTTTCATTGTTATTATTCTTTTTACTATTTTGCTGTTCTATTTGGGTGACTTCCACGATTCTGTCTTCCTGCTCATCAGTTCTTCTGTATTATCTGCTACTCATTGCTTCTATTTATTTTTTTATTTCAGTTATTGCATATTTTAACTCTAATCGGTTCTTTGTTTAGTGTTTTTTCTTTTTAATTTAGAGAGAAGAAATAAAAGAAAAAAGTTTGTTCAAATAACTAAACACACAATACTATATACAGATGATATATTCTAGAATTGTATACCTGAAACCTTATAATTTTATTAATCGATGTCACCCAACATATTGAATAAAAAATAAAAAATAAAACTAAATAATTACTGCAGAAAAGGAGATCTGGACTGGATGCTGGGACCTACATCTTCCATAGTGGGGATTTATTAATGTTTTAAACAAAACAAAAAGGAAAAAAAGAAGTAAGTTACTTGGTTCAATACTGTTTGGCATAATTATATATTTTTTCACCTTTTAAACATTCAATACAGCCTTTTCAGGAAGCATTTAGATGAGACCAGCAAAAATGGTTAGTGCCTTGGCTCTCTAAAATGGTGGGAGGAGGTCATGAGGGAGAATCCACAAGAGAGCCCCAAATCTACCTACATTCTTTATTCCACCTTATTTTGGAATTAGGAAAGAATAGACTCAAGGTGAATTATCAATATATTACTTTTCAGGGGTGCTCATTGCCTCATCCCAACCCTCCTATAATATCCCCCTGGTTCCTATGCCACCAACCAGCTGCAGGAACTACACCAATGGCTGGAAGGCTGCTTGGTGGTGCCAGCTCACTGAGAAAGAGTGTTATTTGTGTTGTCAATCTTGGGAATAGGGTCCTTGCAGTGGTTAGAAATCTTCACAGATCTTTTCTCCCTCCCAAGCTTCCATAACCTTGACGAATGAGAACAACATCAGCAGCTTCCTCTAGGCACTGAAGCTGGGTTCAGTCATTCAAGTAGCTTCCAGTTGTAATTCCTGGTTGTTAGCTTTCGTGACCATTCCAGAACTGAAAATGGAAAGGTAGAGTGAGCAAGCAGGATGTGAACATGGGGGAGGAGACCCATAGGTGTGGGGAGGAGTCATGTAGAAAGGCAAGTCTACTCCTCTCCAGCTAGGCCCCCAGTTATTTACACACCCAACTTAGAATTTTTAAAGAATCTTTGTTGGTCATCCATACCTGGAAACTCTAGCTTAACTAACTTATGAGCCCCAAAACAAATTCCTTCCACAAGCAAGAGGTTTCCTACTCTTCTTTGGGGTGATGGGTGAAGGAAGAAGATGTGTGCATCAAGCAGCTGGGCTCCCCATCTCCTGCCTTATTTCACACATGTTTTCCCTGCTCCCTTGAACCAGCTAAAGATGTGTGTGTGTGTGAGAGAATAGAGAGAGAAAAAGAGGTAGGAGCAGGGGGAAGAAGAATGGAGAAAGAGAGAGAGAAAGAGAGAGAAAAGAGAAGAAGAAGAAGAAGAAAGAAGAAGAAGAAGAAGGAGGAGGAGGAGGAGGACTAGGAGGAGGAGAAGAAGAAAGAAGAAGGAAGAAAACAAGAATAGGAGGAGGAGGAAGGGAAGAACAAGAAGAAGAAAAACAAGAAAAAGAAGAACAAGAAGTTGGAGAAGAAGAACCACCCTAATCAATCCCAGAGCAAGGTTTGATTTTTTTTTTTCCAGAGCAAGTAGGCTGGTGAGGAGGCCCAGGAACTAAACAGAGACACTAAGGTTATAGCGAATAGTAGGGGTAAGGTGAGAAACACCTTACATTTGATGTGAGGAAGCTTCATTGTCTCCTCACCAGTTTCTTACACCTGTGTTCCAGAGTTAGGCCCCAGGAGAATTCCACCCCCAAGAAAGGGGTGAACACAATTCATTTTCTGGTGAGACACTAAATACCCTGGTCAGAACACCATTCCATAGGGGGGCCAAAGGTAGAGAGAGGGAGAAGGAGGGATGAGGGTAACCACATGCCCTCTGGATTCTCACTGAATTTCTTTGATGAGTTGACGTTCACCCATCTCAGCCTAACTGATATAAAAACTGTAGCGTCCAAAAGTTCCCTGTAGGCTTAGAGCAGTTTCAGAGGGCTCTTCCTCTGCAGTGGAAGCAGCTCCATGGAAACTACCTGGACCACCCCTAAATCACACGAGGCCTCTATCCATCCCCTGCTCCACCTCCTCCCTTTCTCTCTGGCCCTCACCACACTGGTGTTTATGTCCATGGGTTATGCATATATATTCTTTGGCTAATCTCTTCAAGTTCTTTCACTCAGTCCACATAGAAGTGAGATAATATGGTATTTGTCTTTTTCTGACTGGTTTATTTTGCATAGCATAAAAATATACAGGTCCATCCATGCTGTCTCAAAACGTAAGATTTTCTTCACTTTTATGGCCATATGGCACCATATTAATTAAAGTTTTACAGCATCAAATGCTATGAAAATAATAAATCCTTGACTCCAGTATTTTCATTTTATGAAAATCCCAACCACTGATCAGAGTATACCACGGAATGCAAATTTTACCTATGGCCAGCAGATGGCAGTGTTCAACCCAATTTAATTCTACTCAGTAAGAATACTATTCAACATTTGGTCAGATAAATTTTTACTGAGCACCTACCTAAAGCATTGTGCTGGGTGTAATGTAGCCATAAACAACAACAAAATTGCTTAGAGTTTATTGTCCCTATAGAGTTTATTTATTGTTCCGGTACTATCTATTTGTAAAATTGGAATACTTGGATAATCTCTTTACATTGTACATTGTGGCCCTGTTGTCATCTTGATGAGGGTGGTAGCAGGGAAGATGATACACAAGAAGCAAGAACTATAGTACAATATAGAATTTGAAAACCTTATTAGAGACATGTGGCAATGGCTCACTAGGCATAAAAATATGTTTCAATAATGATTGATCATAGAGAAAAAAACTGATTTTAGGGTCATTACTCAGCCTAGTCATATATCTAGGACTATAGGACCACAATCCCTATCTGTAACCTATAGGGACAGATGTGTTTAGAATTCATAATTTTGGGGATTTTGGAAAAGTAGCAATATGTATATACTGTGCATTGCCTAACACTTCCAGTGTAACTTGGGGAGCCCTGTAATCAAACACACTCATACTTAAGCAATCAAATAAATGATTATAGTTTATATACATGCTCATTCATGCACAATCAGGTCTGCTTAGCCTAAAGCTTTTGATTTTCAGAGATTTTAGCTGTTCAAATGGAAGATAAGTGTTGTAAATCTATAACATATTATTTCATAACAAAAAAGAATCTACCCTAAAATCTCCAAACACCCATCTAGTTTTCTAGAAAATTATTTCCACTCTGTAAAAGCCTTGAGACTTTTATATCTACATTTCTTTACAAAATTTGTTTGGCATTATTGGGTGCTCTTGTAGGTATATTTTAAGCTAAAGTGAACCAGAATTAATTTTGTTTTGAGAATGTTTAAATAGTTTCATTAGATATTTTGAGATAATTAAGACTATTGCAATATCAGGATCTGGAATGATGACCTTAATAAAAAAACACATCTGCACATAATTAACTAAATAACAGATTAGATCAAACCTGGAAAAGCTTGTCATTATTTACTGTCATTCAGCCTTTGGTTTTTAAGTTTTATTTAATTTGTAAAAAACAAACAAATAAACAAAAAACAAAAGGGGGATTTACCATACTGTATTGGAATGCTAGTGATCTTCATATACTCTAGCTTTTAAAAGATTGATTTTTAAGCTTTGTTTTAATTAAATATTAAATTAAAAATGTTTGCCACAATTACTCTAAATGACTAGAGATTCCAAAATGGAAGTTTTCGGGAAGTCAGGAGAATCTCCAAATGAAACTGTGGCAGTTAGAAATAAGCAGGATAAGAGGCAAGGGGCAGGGGATGGAGGAAGGTAGGGATCACAAACAAATTCAACAAATTCAAAAAATTCAAAATGGAAAACAAAACAAAGCCAGCATTAACTGGGCATGTGCCTTCTAACTTCTAATTCCACAAAATGTCTGTTTGCTTTATTGTTTAGTTTTTATGTTGTCCTCAAAACTATTTGAAGATGCTTACATGAATGCATACAAAATAACAAGTTGAAATGGTGTGTATGAGAGAAAGTTAGGGGCACATGGGAGCAAACTAAGGAAGCCAAGGTTGGAGAGGGGACATTGCCTTTTGTCCATCAGCCTCTGAGCTTTCTAGGTATGAAAGTAAAGAGAAGCACTGACAACGCCCTGGTAATATAAGCTCTTTGAGGTTAGAGAGCACATTTTATTCATTGTCTCTGTTCTGGGACACAGAATTCTGTCTTGGAATGGGCAAGTGATAAATATTTCATAAATCTACAGTGTCTCTAAGATTAAAAGTGATAGTAGTGCTCTGTGGGGACACTTCTTTTTAGCATTCAGAAATTTCCCACTGGATTCCATTAGGGGACATCATAGATGAAGTGAGCAACATCACTAGTAACATCTGGAAGAATAATGGAGCAAATTTTCTGTGAGGTTTTGATTCATCTATTCATTCATTATTAAATTAATTTGTTAGTTGACCAAATACTTGTTGACCTTATTTTTTCAAGAGACTGGAATTCAAAAATTGTCTAGAAAAGCAAGCTTGTAATTAAACAAATATGGAAAAGTATTGTAGGTTGTATAGTAGACTCATTGGAGAATGTTCATGGTAACTCAACACCTAGAAGAACATATAGTGCAGAGCAGGGACTTGGTAAATATTTGTTGAAAGGATTAATGAAGAGTTTGTTGGTTAGATGAAAGAAAAAGGCCTTCTAATCAGAAGGGGGCAGAAGTAGGCAAAGATTTGAGGAACTGCTTATTGTTTCGGATGGAAGATCATGTATGTGGATATGGGAAGGCCTGAGGGCACTTGGTGAGAAGTTAATCTGATGAAATAAACTAAACCTGAGTCACATCTGGAATGCTAGCATAGGAAGTTCTTTTTATTTTTTTCTTTCTTTTTTTCATCAGGAATGATCTTCAGCTAAAGGCAGGATAGAAAGAAGCCTAATGAATGATGCATTAACTTATTTGTCACACTTTATCTTACCTAATAGCCCCAATCATTCTCTGAAGCTTGTTCCAATTTTTCCTATAAAAAACAGACTCACAGAGTTGAACTCTTTACCCAGGAAAGCTCATGTGGAAAGAAAATTCTCACTCTTATTAATTCATTGAAGTCCTCATTTTAAAAGACTATCAGAATAGAGAGCACAGAAATAAACCCAGGCCTCTATGGTGAACTAATATTTGATAAAGAAGGAAGGAACATAAAATGGAGTGAGAAGAGCCTCTCTAACAAATGGTGCTGGGAGAACTAGACAGGGACGTGCAAAAAAATGAAACTAGACCACCAACTTACACCACACACAAGAATAAACTCAAGATGGATCAAAGACTTAAATGTAAGCCATGACACCATAAAAGTCCTAGAGGAAAACATAGGCAGGAAAATTTCAGATATCCCACGTATCAATATCTTCACGGATACATCTCTTAAGGCAAGAGAAATAAAGGAAAAAATAAACAGATGGGACTGCATCAAACTAAAGAGTTTCTGCTCAGCAAAAGAAAACATCAACAAGATGAAAAGGAAACCAACCATATGGGAAAACATATTTGCCAATGACATCACAGACAGGGGACTGATCTCCAAAATATATAAAGAGCTAATATGACTCAACATCAAGAAAACAAACAACCCAATTTAAAAATGGGCAAAGGACCTGAACAAACACTTCTCTGAAGAGGACATACAGAAGGTCCATAGACACATGAAAAAATGCTCAACATCATTGGCCATCAGAGAGATGCAAGTAAAAACCACAATAAGATACCACCTTACACCTGTCAGAATGGCCATCATCAACCGATCAACAAACAACAAGTGCTGGCGAGGATGTGGAGAAACGGGAACCCTACTGCACTGTTGGTGGGAATGCAGACTGGTGCAGCCACTATGGAAAACAGTATGGAATTACCTCAAAAAAATAAAAATGGAACTGCCTTTTGAACCAGCGATTCCACTGCTAGGATTATACCCCCAAAATCCTAAAACCCTAATTCAAAAAAACTTATGCACTCCTATGTTCATAGCAGCCCTGTTTACAATAGCTAAGTGTTGGAAACAGCCTAAGTGCCCACCTGTAGGTGAGTGGATCAAAAAACTGTGGTACATTTACACAATGGAATACTATGTAGCAGAAAGAAAGAAGGAACTCCTGCCATTTGCGACAACATGGATGGAACTAGAGAGAATTATGCTTAGTGAAATAAACCAGGCAACGAAAGAAAAATACCATATGATATCACCTAATACAGGAAACTAAAGAACAACACAAACAAACGAACTAAATAGGGCAAAGACTAGAATAATAGTCAGTAGGGGGGAGGGAGGAGGGAGAGAAGGGGGATAAGTAAGGGAAGGGTCTAGTCAGGAATATGTATAAATGACTCATGGACATGGACAACGGGGAGGGATATGATTGGGGGAGAAGGGGTGGGCTGGGTGGGGGGGCGCAGTGGGGGAAAAATGGGACAACTGTAATTGAAAAACCAAAAAAAAAAAAAAAAGATTATCAGTGATGGGGAACGTGGGCAGGGGATTTGGTACCTGCAGTTCTTATTCTTGGCCTAGGTACACCTGAAGGATTACCTTTAAGTCCCCACTTAGTACCTTGTCTCCTTCATTTAGATTCGAGGGTACAGAGAATTCATGGATGAAATTTGTAACAAAGCTATGGATAACATTTAGTATAGAAACATAACCCATAAATGATTGCGGATTTCCTTTGGTAGGAAGACCTCATGCAGATCTCTCTTTGCTTACCTCTTGCCTTAAAAATATTTTTTAAAACCTTTTAAAATTAAAGTTGATATTCAATATTACATTAGTTCAAGGTATATAGCATAGTGGTTAGACATTTATATAACTTATGGTGTGATTCCCTTAATAAGTTTAGTACCCACCTGACACCATCAGTTTATTCTGTATATTAATGGGTTTGCTTCTGTTTTGTTTGATTGCTTTTCTGTTTCTTAGATTTCACATGTAAATGAAATTGTATGATATTTATTTTTTTCTGACTTATTTCACTTAGCATAATAAGTCAATCCATGTCATCATAACAGGTAAGATTTCATAATGGCTATTATCAATGAATCAACAAACAACAAGTGTAGGTGAGGACGTGGAGAGAAGGGAACCCTGTGTACTATTGGTGGAATTGTAAATCGGTATAGTCAGTATAAAAAACAGTATAGAGAGTCTGTAAAAAATTAAAAATAGAAATACCATATGACCCAGCAATCCTACTTCTGAGTATTTATCTGAAGAAATCCAAAATACTAATTCAAATATATATATGCATCACTATGTTCATTGTGGTATCATTTATAATAGCAAAGATATGAAAGCAACCTAAGTGTCCATCAAGAAAGGATTGGATAAAGGTGATACAAATGTACAAATGAATATTAGTTGGCCATAAAAATAATTGAACCTCTGGCCTTCTCTAAGTGATTAAGAAAACCTTTAATTCTTACCATCAAGAAGACTTTTAGATGCTAAAATTTGTAACCAAGAGAATGAACAGCCACTGAGAAATTGATCATTTGATTTTCTGCCTACTGAATATTTAGCTGTATTTAAGGTATGTAATGTGCTTAGGATGATGTCTGCCACATGGTACATACTCATGAGTATTACTAATTATTATTCCTCTCGGTTTACATTTTTGACAATTAAGCTTTCCCACAGGTTTGAGCATGAGACACCATGCTTATACCTGTGGCCTTACAGATTTAGTGTGACAGTCATATTAACATAAAAATAGAGTCAATATTCACATAAAAACTAGGTATGCACAGTATCAGTGGAGTTGCTTGATCAAAGGATTGTTGAGGTTAGTGCTCAGGTATGTCTGTCTCCTCAGCTTCTGTCTTTTCACTAGAAATGAGGAAGAAAGTGAAGAGTACCTATGCCGAAATTTGTAAAGAAATTATGAGAACAAAGCTGTTTAACAATCTTCCTGGTGCATAGACAACTTTTGGGGCTGATGTGGTGACTTTGGAAAGAGATACTGAATGGCCATTAGAAATATTTCAGAATCAAAGAAAATTGGAAGAGTTTTAAATGACTGCCAAAGGATCTAACTTTCTGAAGACAAAAGGCAATTTCTGATTCCTGAATTGTAATTTCCATTTCATTTCTCCATAAGAGTCTAATATAGATTTTTTAAAAGATGGCTAGTGAGAATCTATAGAGGAAGCACACACACTGATAAATCCCATCTCTCCAAATTCCACAAAGAACAAGCCAGACCAATTGAGGACAATTTCTTCTTTGATGGATTGCCATTTGGATAGCTTAGGAGGTAATGTATTTGCATCTCAGCCAACAGTCCTAATACAAATTAATTTGTATTTTATTTTAGTGCCTGTTATGTGTCAAGCACTATAATCAGTAAGGAATATTGAGCTAAAGGAGTTCAAAATATTGAATAATATTTTTCTCAAATAGATGTACATGATTGAATGATTGGAAATAATTAGATATATCACATATAACTGATTTAATAAATACATTTTTATATGATGTTTATATATTTTTGGATATGGTGACAAAATCTTAGTAGTTGATGGGCTTAGTCAAAAGATATATATTGTGTAGGCCAAAAAGTTCTTTTTCTGCATAAGATGGCTCAAGTAGCACTTAGTTGTCTTGACCTTCATTAGAAAAAATTTTATTAGATTGCATTGTGACAGCTATCATGTCAGTATGCATTAAAAAAAACCAAAATTGGTGACGTAATTTTAATATTGAAGGTGGAAGGAAATACACAACATTTCAACATATTATACTTTATTTCTTTAGTCTCTAAAATAAATAAAATATTTTTAAAAACATCAGAATCAGTGAATTTTTGTGTAGCCATTTTAATATTCTGGCTGGTTTGGCTCAGTGGATTGAGCGTCGGCCTGCGAGCTAAGTGTCGCTGGTTCGATCTTCCAGTCAGGGCACATCAGAGAAGGAAAACTCTGACTCCAAAAAACCTCCGCTGCCTTGCGGCATACCTCTTCAGGGGAAAGGCTAAGGGAGTAAACCCCGACAGAAAATCCGGAGCCGGAGTCCCTAAGGCGGTTTGACGTTGTAGTCAACACCGGCAACTCCTGCGGCGCACCTGAACCCAAGCTGTATCGACTCCGTCTTTCCCTTGGACCCTTCAGCTGCGAAGAGAGGGGGGGTCTGCTGCATGGGCAACAGCAGACCCTCCATATCACCCTGCCCAGGCTCTGTAGCTTCAGCTTCACTGGAGAGGACACTCCAGCGTCATCGCAAGATGTCGATTCAACACGGGAGGAGACAGATACCGTGTCACTCCCGAGTCGGACTGCACAGCCATTCTCGGCGGTGCAGATAGACTCTTAAGAAGCTACACCATCGTCTCTCGAGACGGACGGCTGCCGACGACGACGACGACGACGACGGCGACGATTTTAATATTGAAGGTGGAAGAAAATATGCAACATTTTCAACATATTATGCTTTTTTATTTCAACAAAAGTAAAAACACAACTGAAGCAAAAAAAAAAAAAAAAACAGATCTGTGCAGTTTATGGAGGAGGTGCTGTGACTGAACAAGTCAAAAGTGGTTTGTGAAGTTTCATGCTGGAGATTTCTGGCTGGATGATGAGCCACAGTTGGGTAGACCAGTTGAAGTTGATAGAGATCAAATAAGACATTAATTGAGAACAATCAATGTCATACTACACAGGAGATAACTGATATACTCAAAATACCAAAATCAATAAAGTTACTGGTGAAAATGAAAAATGTGTCCTTTATTTTATGGAAAAACTAAACGGGCTTTTCTGGGAACCCTATATATTTTTTTTTTGGACAAAGACAAAAATTGAAATAAATTGTAACAATAACAAAATTTTACACTCTTTTCTACTTATTTAAAAAATCTAATTGTGTGTGTGCATATGGGTGAAGTGTGTATTAAAATTTAATATTAATGCATAGATTTTTACTAAAAACCATTGAGATATAAATAAAACCTTTCTAAAAGATTCTTGTTCCTCTTCAAACAACAATGTTGTCACCTACAACCACTACTGCACAAACATAAACACGATCACACTAATCCTGGGAGAAAGCTGTGTGGTGAGAAGAATATATCTGGGATGGCCAGAAGTTCATTATTATGACCTCCTGTGTATTTCATTCTAAGGAATCATTTGTTCCACTAGCTCATGAACCCCTCTAAGTCAAGAAATGTGTATTATAACCTTGATATTTGATAAAATGCCTAGACCCTCTCAAGTTCTCAATAAACATTTTTGAAAATATATTTTCCTCCCCCCAAAAAACCTTAGCTTGACTTGATATTGCCTTAATTATAGAATAGTATTTGTATTAGTTCTTTATTGCTGCTATGTCAAATTAACACACAGTGGCTTAAAACAACACAAATTCATAACCCTACAAGTCCAAATGTCAAAAATGCCCCAAATTCAGGTATTGGTAGGATTGTGTTCCTTCCTGAAGGCTCTCGGGAAAAATGTTTTCTTCCCTCTTCCAGCTTCTGGTGCCACCAACATTCCTTGGCTGTGGCCTCCTTCCTTCATATTCAATCCAGGAATTCACTGACTCTTCTGGTTACATTTCTTACCCTGACCACACTGTCTGGAAAGATTCTCTTCTTTTAAGGATTCATGTGATTAGACAGGTCTACCTGAATAGTCCAGCACATTTCCATGTAATGTAACATATTCACAGATCATATGATTACATGTAGGATTAGAGTTTGGACATCTTTGGAAAGCTATTATGCAGCATCCAAATAAGAAAACTAATATTATTAAGTTCTTAGACTATACCCAGAATATTTTACAATGCTTCACTTCAATTTTGAAATTTGTAGCAAAGGACCAGAACAGGGGATTTGGAGTTCTGTCAATCAAAGGAATGTTTAAAAGAATAGGATGTTTATCTTAGAAGGAAAAAAGACCTATATTTAAGGGTGGAATTGGGGTTGTGCTTTGAGGAGGCACAAGGTGATTACTTCTTCAAAATAATGGAAAGTTCTGTTATATGTGCAATTAGATGACAGAACAGGATTAATTAACTTTAGGGAAGCAGTCTTTGACAGAAATTGAGACAAAACTATATGGACATTATTTATGTCCTTAAATCTAACAAGCAGGAAATGGTATGGATGATGAAATAATGAGGACTTTAATTTTTGTTTTTTAAAATATTTTATCGTTTATGCTATACCAACATTACAGTCATCCCAATTTTCCCCTTTTGCCCCCCTCCACCCAGTCCACCTCTTACTTCTGTAGTCAATACCCACACCGTTGCCCATGTCCATGAGTCCTGCATACATGTTCTTTGACAAATCTCTTCACCTTCTTTCAATCAGTCCCCATCTCCTCCTCCCCTCTTACAGCTGTCAGTATGTTCCATGATTCTATGCCTCTAATTCTATTTTTCTCATTAGTTTATTTTGTTCATTAGGTTCCTCTTATAAGTGAGAGCATATGGTATTTATCTTCCACTGACTGGCTTATTTCAGTTAGCATACTAGTCTCCAATTCCATCCATGTTGTTCCAAAAGGTAGGGATTCCTTCTTTCTTTCTGCTGTGTGGATGTACTACAGTTTTTTTGTTTTTGTTTTGTTTGTTTTTTGTTTTTTTCATTCTTTTATACATTCATCTACTGATAGATACTTAGGCTGTTTCCAAATCTTAGCTATTGTAAATGGTGCTGTTATGATCGTGGATGTGCATAAGTTCTTTTGAATTGGTGTTTCGGGATTCTTAGGGTATATTCCCAGCAGTGAAATTACTGAGTCAAAAGGCAGTTCCATTCTTAGTTTTTTGAGGAAATTTCATAATGTTTCCCACAGTGGCTGCACCAGTCTGCATTCCCACCAACAGTACACTAGGGTTCCCTTTTCTCCACAACCTCATCAGCATTTGTTGTTTATTGATTTATTAATGATAGCCATTTTGGAAGTTGTGAAGTGATATATCACTGTGGTTTTAATTTGCCTCTCTCTATTTAGCTAAGGGTGTTGAGCTATTTTTTTTTTTTTTAATGTTTATGGGCCATCTGTATGTCCTCTTTGGAGAAGTGTCTATTCAGGTCCCTTGCCAATTTTTAATTGGATTGGTTGTCTTTCTGGTGTTGAGTTGGATGAGCTCTTTATATATTTTGGAGATTAAATCTTTGTTCAATATATCGTTGGCAAATATGTCTTCCCATACAGTTGTTACCCTTTTTATTTTGATGATGATTTCTTTAGCTGTGCAGAAGCTTTTTAATTTGATGTAGCTCCATTTGTTTATTTTTCCCTTTATTTCCCTTGCCCTAGTGGACATACCAGCAAAAATATTACTATGCAAGATATCTGGATTTTTAGTGCCTGTGTTTTCCTTTAGGATTCTTATGTTATCACAATTTACATTTAAGTCTTTTATCCATTTTGGGTTTATTCTGGTGTATGGTGTAAAATGATGGTCTAGTTTCTTTTTATTTATTTTTTTGCATGTACCTTTCAGTTCTCCCAATAGCATACAGTGGAATAAAGTCAGATATCGGGAGTCTTTTAAAGAAAATTTGAGCATTAGATGACGGATTGGGAAATATGAACTCTCAAATTCCATTTAAACTTCACAGTCAATGATTCTATGACTTAGAATTTCATTTATGACTTTTGAGTACCTCCAATCACATGTAGCTGGAGCAGCCAAAGCCCCACATCCTAACTGAGTCATCTTTTTGTCCTTACCAAATATACATCTAAAGATGACAAATAAAGAAGTGGTGAAGGAAGTGGTAGTGTTTAGATGCCTCCTAGAAGATGCAATGACTCGTTACTACTGAGAATATAACACCACTATCCATAGGGAGAGTACACGCTTTAAACTATTATATAAATGCTTAAAAGTATTCTCAGGCATATCCAGACATGAAAACAAATAAACCATAGAGACAAGGCATGAAGAAAGAGTAGATTCATTGCTATTAGGTGGCTTGTATGGGTGTCAAGTATGACTCATATTCTGAGGGAGTTGGAAAATAATAATGAAGAAAACAAAAGAAATAGTAGACAAGAGCTTTTCCTCTAAATCCAGAAAACAATATATTTTTGAAAAATTTTTACCAGTCCACTTTTGAGATGATTATTTGAAATGACTTGTACAAGATCTAGGAGCTGCTGTAGGAAGAGCTATTTTTATGACAGTAATGTGTTGTCTAAAAGTATATTTTAATACTTTAAATAGTTTTTGTTACCACATCCTTGGACCTTTTAATATACATCTGAAGGTATAGCTTATAACCCTGAACCGTACTCAGTTCTATGTTAGACCAATTTATTTTCTATTCCCAAAGCATCCAAAAGGAATACTTACAACTTCATTTGTATTCAAAGAAGTTTTTTTTTATTCTTTATAGCTGCAATTTTTATATCTTTAAAGAGGTTCTTAAGTGTCTTCAGGGAGTTAATGGTCATTCTAGGCTAAGAGGAGCTTGTTCAGACACTAAGGCCTGGGCCAATACTGTCAATGACTTTATACTTTCCATCTTCTTTCCACTTCTATGGATTAGCCAACAGAAATAATGATTATTCCAGCCAGCTCTTGATACTCCTTTCTACAGTCAGGGGAAGGTCAGCTATTTTTTGATCCCCATGGGAAAGAGAAAGCTCCTCAATCAGTTTCCTGAAATAGCTGGCCATTCTCAGCTGCTGGGTTGGAGTCCCTCCAGAGGTGAGCAAAGGGAATACAATCTACCCACTGGTTGTGTGTGAGAAGTTACCGACACGCTAGGAGCGGGTTCTCAAGACAATTCTGCCTACTCAAAAATTTTTATTCTTTTATTGTTGAGAAGCTGGGTGTCTGCCATTTTTATTTTTTTTTAATTTTATTTAAAGAGTAACCAGTGAATTGAAAATGAGACTAAATATTGCCATCTTCTTTGGGGCTCTGTTTGGTGCTTTAGGAGTTTTACTCTTTTTGGTGGCTTTTGGATCAGACTATTGGCTTCTTGTGACTGAAGTGGGGAAGTGTTCAGGTGAACAGAATGTGCGTGTCTTTTTCAAACTACTGATGTATTTGGTAGTGGTGAGAGTAGCCTTATGTATCCTCTTGAAATCAGGGAATAGCAGTGGAGTGTCTATTTCTTCATAGAAGAGAGATGTAGAAAGTTACTGATCTTTATTATTGGGATAAAATACCTTGCTTTAACATTTTTCTGGGTGTAATAATTCAGATTACATTCCTTGTGTTGACAAGTTACTTCATTTGTGTTCAGATAGAGAACGTCACTTTTCACCATGAAGGATTCTTCTGGAGATGTTGGTTTAATGGTATTGTGGAAAACAATAATTCAAATATCTGGAAGTTCTGGTACAGTAAGTGCACTTTTGCTTTATTTTCTCCTTTGTCTTTAAAATAAAAATGAGCAGTTTCTTGTTTAGTACATGTCGTTTACAAAGAATTGTAAATTCTTTGCTTTATTTTATTGTAACATATAAATAGGACTTTGTATATTTATTGTAAAACTGAATTACTATTTCTCTGTCCACTAAACCTAACAGTCTTTTTTCTAGTGTCTTTGTTGTTATATTGCAAATAACTTTTTTTAAAGTCCAGAAATAGAGACATATTATTTCATATTATGGCTTCAAAGTTAAAAGTCCAGCTTTTTATAATGAAATTTAATTGCCAGCTATGACAGATGAAAGTTTGCTCTGTTTGAGCTTCAACGAAGTTTGTGGGCAATAGCAAGAAATGCCTTGCTTTTGATGTTTGCATTCTCTCATAGAAACTTTAAGTTCTTTTTTGAAGTTGAATAGCTTCTTAAAAATATGATGCATTATTTCAACTGTATTTCTTGTATTGATCTTTGAAAATCAATTTATTGAAAATAACTAGCTTTTATCTTATTACACTCAACAAGGAAAAGAACTGTTTAATACCCAAAAGTTTATTGTGTGTTAAAATTATTAGGTTCCTTATGAAATACTCCTGTGATAATTTAAAGTATGATATTTACACAACAGTTGAGCTTATGGAATATAAGATAAAAACATGACATCACAGAAGAGTTAAGCAAGCTGACAGCAAGTTGACATATGTGAAAGAAGCCAAGTAATGACGAAATGTCATTTTGAGAGAGGTATTTGATCGCTTCTCGGCATTTTGGCTAAAATCAAGTAAGAGACATTTGATAAACCATCCTGAAGTCATTACGGGGAGGAAAATAAACATGCAATATGTCAAAAATTATTTAAACTTTGCTAAATGGAGTAAATAAGACCATGCAAAAGCAATATTTTTTCAAAGAACTTCGATAAAGAAAGAATATTTCACTCCCCTTTAAAATGTACGCAATGAAATCTTCAAGTTTTCAATCAACAGTTCTTTCTTGTGGTTTCTTCAAATGCTAAAAATGATTTGAATTATAAAGTTGGATGATCTATCATTTCTATTTTTTCCCTATCAATAGGTTAGAGAGGGAATTTTATATTGACTGGAACTGATCAAGAGTAAATCTAAGTTTATTAGATTTTCAAAACAATTATTTTTTTGAAAAAATTTCTATGTGCCGAACATTGTTAGAAACTAAAGAATATGGCTGTGAAAATAAATAAAATGTAGTGACTATTTATCTTCTATTAGGAACTAGTCTTCACTCAGGTGCTCAGTAACAAATACCATTGTTTTGGTCTCCTTTCTAGCCAATCAGCCACCATCCAAGAACTGCACACATGCTTACCTGTCACCATATCCTTTCATGAGAGGCGAGCATAATTCTACCTCCTATGACTCTGCAGTTAGTAAGTACTTCTGTCCACAATATGTCTCTGAGAAAAACATTTCCTTCTGAAAGATGCCCCACACACAAAACTTTTATGGGCTATTAAAAAATTATTTAACATGTAAAAAATAATTTAACATTTATAATTTTAAATTTTTATTTTATATCAACCTGTTATATACAAAAGAATAGAATATCATTTTAACACATCATTTATAAATCTTTGGTCTAAAAGTTAAGCTATTATAATTTACTTGCCACTTATAAAGATAAATTTTTAAAAAGTGTCTTTTCTGATATGAAAATAATTATGCTGATTAGGAAGAGCTGCCTTCTAAACATTTAACTGATCTGCAACTAGTTTTGCAATAGAAAATATTGTAGTATACACCTGCTTTTAGAACTTTTTATTTGCAATTGTTTCCCATGAGAATCTGATTTTGTCACTGTGTTCCTACAAAATGAATGAACTTGGTCATGTGTGATAAACAACTGAAAAAGAATAGTCAGATGTCATTTACTGGAAGTCATGATTATCTAACTTTTTTTATTTTTTTTGCTATTTTCACACTATTTCTTCTATAGAAAGTACATAAACATAGTTTATATGGGAAGTACATAATATATATACATAAACCCAGTTTTATAGACAGTACTTCAGCTGAATATGTCAACGTTATTTTCAATTAGTTTCATGAAGTCTTTTTAAATTTAATTTTATTGTTTTTCTATCACAGTTGTTCCATTTTTTTCCCCATTGCTCCCCGCCACCCAGCCCACCCCTTCTCCAACAGTAATTTCCCACCCTGTTGTCCATATCCATGGGTTATTTATACTAGTTTCTTGCCTAAACCCTTCCCCTACTACCCCCCTTTGCTCCCTTTCCCCCTCTCCCTGATAACTGTTATTTAGCTCCTTGTTCAAGTTTGTACATTTGTTTGTGTTATTCATTAGTCTCTTGTATCAGGTGATAGTATATGGTAATTTTCTTTCCTTACCTGGTTTACTTCGCTAAGCATAATTCTCTCTAGTTCCATCCACGTTGTTGCAAATGGTAGGAATTCCTTCTTCCCCTCTGCTGCATAGTATTCCATTGTGTAAATGTACCACAGCTTTTTAATCCACTCATCTACAGGTGGGCACTTGGGCTGTTTCCAGCACTTGACTATTGTAAACAGTGATGCTATGAACATAGGGGTGCATAAGTTCTCTTGAATTGGGGTTTCAGGATTCTTCAGGTATAATCTTAGCAGTGGAATCACTGGTTCAAAAGGCACTTCCATTTTTAGTTTTTTTGAGTAAATTCCATACTGTTTTCCATAGTGACTGCACCAGTCTGCATTCCCACCAACAGTGCACTTGGGTTTCCATTTCTCCATATCCTCACCAGCACTTGTTTGTTAATTTGTTGATGATGGCCATTCTGACTGGTGTGAAGTGGTATCTCATTGTGGTTTTTATTTGCATCTCTCTGATGGCTAGTGATGTTGAGCGTCCTTTCATATGCCTATGGACCCTCTGTATATCCTCCTTGGAGAAGTGTTTGTTCAGGTCCTTTGCCCATTTTTTAATTGGCCTGTCTGTCTTCTTGGTGTGGGACATGTAAATTCTTTATTTATTTTTGAAGTCAACCCCTTGTCTGAGGTATCATTGGCAAATATGTTTCCCCATATGGTTGGTTCCTTTTTAATCATGCTGATGTTTTCTTTTTCTGAGAAGAAATTCTTTAGCCTGATGTAGGCCTCTTTGTTAATACTTTCCTTTATTTCCCTTGCCTTAGGAGATGTATTGGTGAAAATATTGCTAGTGAGATATCTGAAATTTTCCTGCTTATGTTTTCCTCCAGGACTTTTATAATGTCATGGCTTACAATTAAGTCTTTGATCTATCTTGAGTTTATTCTGGTGTGTGGTGTAAGTTGGTGGTCTAGTTTCATTTTTTTGCATGTCCCTGTCCAGTTCTCCCAGTACCATTTGTTGAAGAGGTTGTTCTCACTCCATTTTATGTTCCTTCCCCCTTTGTTGAATATTAGTTGACCATATAGACTGGGATTTATTTTTGGGCTCTCTATTGTGTTTCATTGATCTATACATGTGTTATTGTGCCAGTACCAGGCTCTTTTGATTACAGTGGCTTTATAGTGTAGTTTTATGTCAGGTATTGTGATTCCTCCTACTGTGTTCTTCTGTCTCAAGATTTCTGAGGCTATTTGGGGTCTATTTCGATTCCATATAAAATTTTGAAGCACTTGTTCTAGGTCTGTGAGATATGTTATTGGTATTTTAATAGGGATTGCATTGAATCTGTAAATTGCTTTGAGTAGTATGGACATTTTAATGATGTTGACTGTTCCCTTCCATGAACATGGTGTATCCTTCCATTTATTTGTATCTTCCTTAATTTTTTCCTTCAGGGTTACGTAATTTTCTGAGTACAGATCTTTTATCTCTTTCATTAAATTTATTCCTAGGTACTTTATTTTTCTCGTTGCTATAGTAAATGAGATTTTTTTTCTAGTTTCTGTCTCTGATATTTTATTGTTAGGGTACAGAAATGCCTTCATTTCTGAATATTGACTTTGTACCCTGCTGTTTTTCCAAATTCACTTATTATGTTGAAAACTTTTTAGTGGAGTCTATAGTGTTTTCTATGTACAGTATCATGTCATTTGCAATTAATGACATTTTTAATTCCTCTTTTCCAATTTGGATGCCTTTTCTTTCACTTTCTTCTCTGATTGCTGTGGCTAAAACTTCCATGACTATGTTGAATAGGAGTGGAGAGTGTGGACATCCTTGTCTACTTCCTGATCTCACGGGGAATACTTTCAGTTTTTGTCCATTAGTATGATGTTGGCTTCATGTTTCTCATATATAGCCTTTATTATGTTGAGATATACTCTCCCTATTCTCATTTTGCTGAGTGTTTTCATCATGGGTGTTGTACTTTATCAAATGCTTTTTCAGCATCTATTGATATGATCTGTGATTTTTGTCTTTCATTTTGTTTATGTGGTATATTATGTTTATTGATCTGCGAATATCAAACCATCGTTGCATCCCTGGGATGAATCCCACTTGATCGTGGTGTATGATCTTTTAATGTGTTGCCTCATTCACTTTGCCAATAATTTGTTGAGAATTTTATCATCTATGTTCATCAGTGATATTGACCTGTAGTTTTCTTTGTTGTGTCTTGATCTGGTTTTGAAATTAGGGTAATACTGGCTTCATAGAAAGAGTTGGGGAGTATTCCCTCTCCTTGGATTTTTTGAAATAGTTTGAGAGAGATAGGCATTAGTTCTTCCCTAAATGTTTTGTAAAATTCACCTGTGAAGCCATCTGGTCCAGGGCTTTTGTGTGCAAGGATATTTTTGATTACTGTTTCAATTTCCTTCTTTGTTATTGGTCTGTTTGGGATTTCTACTTCTTGATTCAGTTTTGAAAGATTATATGTTTCTAGAAATTTGTCCATTTCATCTAGGTTGTCAAATTTCTTGCCATACAGTTGTTTGTAGTAATTTCTTACAATCCTTTTTATCTCTGTGGTATCAATCATGATTTCTCCTCTTTCATTTCTGATTTTGTTTATTTGGGTCCCCTCTATCATTTTCTTGATGAACCTGGTTAAAAGCTTGATGATTTTGTTTATCTTTTCATGGAACCAGCTCCTAGTTTTGTTGATCTTTTGAATTCTTTGTTTAGTCTCTGTGTCATTTAATTCTTCTCTGATCTTGATGATTTCCTTTCTTCTACTCGCTCTGTGATTTTGTTGTTGTTGTTGTTCTAGTTTTTGTAGCTGTAGAGTTAGATTTCTTATTTGAGATTCTTCTGTCCTTTTCAGGTAGGCCTGTATTGCTATGAACTTTTCTCTCAAGACTGCTTTTTCTGTGTCCCATAGGTTTTGGATTGTTGTGTGTTCATTATCATTAGTTTCCATAAACTTCTTGATTTCTTCCTTGATGTCATCATTAACCTACTCATTATTTAATATCATGTTATTCATTCTCCATGAGTTTGAATGTCTTTGAGCTTTTTTCTTGAGGTTGATTTCTAGTTTCAAGGCATTGCGATCTGAGAAAATGCTTGATGTAATTTCAATTTTCTTGAATTTGTTTTGAGGCTTGTTTTGTGTCCTACTAGGTGATCTATCTTTTAAAATGTTCCATGGACACTTAAGAAAAATGTATATTTTGCTTCTTTGGGGTGAAAAGTTCTATATAAATCAACTAAGTCCATTTGATCTAGAGCGTTGTTCAGTGCCCCAATATCCTTGGTGTTTCTTTGCTTCAAAGATCTGTCCATTGTTGATAATGGGGTGTTAAAGCCCCCTACTATGAGTGTGTTGCTGTTGATATCCTTCTTGTAGTCTTCCAATATTTTCCCTATATATTTGGGTGCTCCTATGTTGGGTGCATATATGTTTACCTGGGTTATATCTTCTTGATAGATTATTCCCTTAAATATTAAGAAATGCCTTTCTTTGTCTCTTTTTATGGCCTTTTCTATGAATTCTGTTTTGCCTGATATAAGTTTTGCTACCCCACCTTTTTTTCTTCATATCCATTTGTTTGAAATACTTTTTCCCATCCTTTCACTTTCAGTCTGTGTAAATCTTCTGTTTTGAGGTATGTCTCTAGTAGACTGCATATATGTGTGTCATGTTTTCAGATCCATTCTGCTACCCTATGACTTTTGAATAGAGCATTTAATTCATTTACATTTAAAATTATTATTGACATTTATTCACTTCCTTTTGGACCTGTGTTCTTCTCCCTCTCTCTTTTTCTTCTTTTCCTTAAAACATTCCCTTTAGCATCTCTTGCAATGCTGGTTTAGTGGAGATATATTCTTTTAGTCTTCCTTTTTCTGGGAAACTCCTTATTTCACCTTCCATTTTGAATGAAAGTCTTGCTGGGTACAGTAGTTTTGGTTGTAGACCTTTGTTTTTCATTGCTTGAAATATTTTTTGCCATTCCCTTCTGGCTTGTAGTGTTTCTGTAGAAAAATCAGTTGATAGTCTTATCAGAGCTCCCTTGTATTTTATTTGCTGTTTTTCTCTTGCTGCTTTTAGGATTTTCTCTTTGTCTTTACATGTTGCCATTGTAATTCTGTTGTGCCTTGGATTGGGCCTTTTTGGGTTCATCTTCATTGGGACCCTCTGTGCTTCCTGTACTTGCATGACTTTTTCTCCCATCTAGTTAAGAAAATTTCCTGTCATTACTTTTTCAATCATGTTTTCTATCCCATGCTCCTCTTCTTCTACCTCTTGTATCCCTGTGATATGGATAGTGTTTTGTTTCATGTTATTCTGCAGTTCTTGTAAACATCTTCCTTTTTTTTTCAATCTTTTTTCATTTTGTTGTATTGTCTGGGAATTTTTTTCTACGTTGTCCTCTAACTCACCAATCCAATCCTCTGCTCCTTTTAGCCTGCTTTTGATTTGCTTCTACTGTTTTTCAGTTTAGAAATTGTATTCTTCATTTCTTTCTGGTTCTTTTTGATAGTTTCTATGTCCTTTTTTTATGCTGATGCAGTTCTCAGTAAGTTTGTTGTAGCTTCCCTGAGTTCTCTGTAGCTTCCCTGGAGTTCTTCGTAGTTTCCCTGGAGTTCTTTGTAGTTTCCCTGGAGTTTGTTGCAGTTTTCTCTGAGTTTTTCAAGTTCATTGAGTTTCCTTATAGCCGTTCTTTTGTATTCCACGTCTGATAGTTTGCATACTTCTGTTTCATTTAGCACTTTTTTGGGGGATTCCTCTTTTCCTTTCATTGGGAGGTTGTTTTTGTGTCTCCCCATGTTGGATTTTTCTTCTTGTTTGATTTTGTTTCTTAGATTTGTCTGCTTTGATTTCCCACCTTCATGGTATGATATTCTGTATAGGAGATGTAGGGGATTCAGTGGTGCAGTCTCTTTGATCTCCTGAGCTTGATGTTCTTGGGACACCCTTTATACTGTTTGTTTAAGCTGTCTGGTTGTATTTTAGTTACTCTCAGTGGAACCTTCCCTCTGGCTAGTTGATTGAGAGTCACTCTGTCTACCACATCTTGAGTTCTTTTGTGGAGGTACTGTTAAAACATAAACACACAACCCAGTCAAGAAACTCACATCCTCAAAAATATTCCCCACCCACCATCATACTATCAGCAGCAAATGAGCCAATATTAATATAGATGTAAAGAGGTTAAGACTATTATACTACAGGAAAAACAGACGAGTTGTTTTAACTGAAAGTTAGATAATTTTTGATACTGAAGATGGTAAAATAATAATCATAACAAGTAGGGTCAAGGCTATGTGAGACAGTAAGTAATATTTACATTGTATGTTGAAAAAGGGAGGTAACAATGCAGAATGAAGTGAGAAAGTGGAAATGTATAGTATTAGGTTTATATAGCAGCTATATGTTATATATTTAGTGCAGGAGGGAGGATAAACAAAACAAACAAACAAAAAAAAATGAAAGAAGCCGAATAGGAGGGAGAGAAGGTTGGCAACAGATTAAAGAAAGAAATTTTCCCCGGTACAACCTTTGGTCACTGCCTTCTTTTACTGTATATGCACCTGGGCAAAATTCCATGGGTTTCAAATTTTATTTTCTGTCTGTCTGTGAGGAGATCTAGCTGGATTCTGAGGCTGCCATTCTCTCACTCATGGGCCTATTGCTGCGCTCTGCTGTGAGTGCACTGAGCTGGGTCCCCCCCACTGGTCCTGCAGCACCCTCCAGCACTCCTTAGGCTTGTCTAGCAATGCTACTCTGTTGGCGTGCCAGTGCACATGCCCATAGTCCCTGCCCAGCCTCAGGTCCTGTCTGATCCTCCTCCAAAAAAGTCTCTGAGTTGCCTCCAAACTGCAGCACTTGCCTGCGTCCCAGCCTGGCAAAGGCTTTTTGTATGCCTGCATGTACAGATTGCCTGCCTGAGGTCCCTACAGAGTCTGGAGTTCAGCCTCAGCTTTCCCATATGGGCCCCTCTCCACAACTCAGCTCTGCATTTTTATCTGGTGGAGCCTTGGTGGGAGTGCCCCTGGGCACAGGGTTGTCAGCCCAAGGGGTCCCCACCAAGACTCAGTTCACACAGTTTCTCACAGTCAGGGCTGTTCTCTGTCTTCCCACACCTCCAGCTCTTTCAACCAACACTTCTCGCTGACTCCCTCTGGGACTTTGCTGGTTAGGGCACTGCGCCTATGGCAGGAGGAAGTTTCCAAGCAGATCTGGCTTATAAGCTGGTCAGAAGCTGCCCTGTTCGGGTGCGGTGCGGCAGCGGTGTCAGGCTGGGAAGCTCAACGGCTCTGCTTGGAGAGTGCAGGCCAAGCTTTCTGCCCTCTTTCACGCTGCTCCCACACTTCCATCCCTGTTCGCCTTATCTGAAATCCACACTCACTCACTCTACTCCGTGTTTGTACTCCAAGTCCTTTCGCGATGGGAGCAAGCAGATAACAACACTGAAACCTACTCTGCCACCATCTTCTTTCTCTTCATTTCATGAGGTTTTATATAGTTTTTATTTTAATCTTAAAACTAAGATTTGGTAGAACATTTTGAAGAGAGCTTGTGGAACCCAAACCAGAAACTCTTAACACTGTGACCAAAGATTGAAATTCTCCATAGGATGTAATTGTTACTCAATAGCCATGTATTTTCCTGGAGACATAAAAGATTTAACCACTCATATCCATAACTGATGATGTTGGAAAGTAAATAAACATCTCCTAAGTTATAAAAAAGCAACAAAATCTGAGAGTTGGTATAAAATTTTCCAGTGTCATAAACAGAACCTTTTTTCAAAGAAAATACATAATATATTTCATGTTCTGAATAAAAGTCAGGATTCTCCATAAAATCAGTAAGGGATACATATGTAAGAAAGAGATATTGAGGAAGAAACTTTAAGAAATTGGCTTATATGATTGTGGAGTATAGCAAGTCTGAAATCTGTAGGGCAAGTCTGTAGACTTGGAGATGCAGATGAGCTGATATTGCTGAAACTTAAGGCTACAAACTGGTAAATTTCAATGTTTCAATCTTGAGGAGAATTCCTTATTCAGAAAACCTTAATCTTTGTTCTTAAAGCCTTCAACTGATTAGATGAGGCCCATCTTAACTATGAAGGATAATCTATTTTACTCATAGTCTACTGATTGATTATAAATGGTAATCACATCTATCTGGTACCTTAACAGTAATATCTAATCAAGTGTTTGACCAAACAACTGAGCATCATAGTCTAAGTTGACACATAAAATTAACCATCACAAAACTTTGATTACTTGTTTTTTATCTTTCTATAAAATTATGTATTTCCATACATCATAATTTTGTTTTAAGTTTGTCAAATGTTGTAGCATTTGCTTATATCACTATCAATATGACATTGTATGGAGGGCAGTGAGGTCTGCAGAGGAAAAGAAGTAAGTTGATACACCACAGTCCTTGTCCCCCAGGGTGGCTTGTCACAACACAGGCAAAAAGGATTATGATTGTTGGTTTTGCAAATGTGTGTGGTGTTATGCTCTTTCCTGTTAAAAACTGCATAACAAACCTCATTCACATTTGTTAAAACTTCTTGCATCGTGTATATGTGAACATTTGCATTGCACAGGAAAGAGTATGGTAAACTATTTTATATTATAAAAAGTTACAAAAAAGTATTTCTTCCCTGACAATCTTACTTTTATAAAATAAACTAAAAAATAATATAAGATTGCCTTTCTAGAACATTATCTATCCGCATAAATATTAGTATTATTTTTGTTGGTATTCATATGTTGAAGTCCTGTGATGAGATAAGTACTGCAGGGACCATATGTTTTAAGGTTAATCTACATATTTGAAAAGTCTGCACCTCCAAGAGATAGTGGAGAACTTAAAGACAAAGTAACATAATTTACACATAATAATTATGATAAAGATGGATAGTAAATGCATGTCAAAATAATTACACTGCAATTACAGTTAGAATTATTATGTAACACTGTGTATAACTACTGCAAAACTATTTGGATCTAGAGAAAAAAATTTATCCTTTTTTTTTTTTAAATTATCAAACTCCTCTTTGGCTCATTTACTTTAAAGCAACTTTATCAAACGCTTTAAGTAAAGATGACTGACATGGGAAGAGATATATCCTGCAACAGAAACAGAATATGCACATTTATCCTCATAATATTATACAATGATGTCTGACTTTATATTTGGATGATTTTTAATTATTTCCTTTACCCAAGACAAAGGCACAGATTTTATTAGAAAGATTATGCCTGACGAAAGTGTTTCCTAGTCAATGAAGCCATAGTCTTTACTATGTTCTAGAGCTTCTCTATCAGGCATATATAGTTCCAATTTATTCTGGATAAATTCAAAGTATTGTTTGTACAGTCTTATTAATCCTGGCTGGCAAATTATTGGTAAAATGTCTTAGTATACTCCTGAGTTTTTACAATTTCAGTTAGCTAATATTGAAATCAGTGAATGTAATACAATTGTGTATTATTTTTCTGGAAAGACTCCTTTAGAATAATTGACTGCTACTGATGAAATTACTCTATTTCATAATATGAACACTAAGACTGAGACTCAGAGAAAACAAGGGACTTTGTCTTTTCACAGCAATCACAGCCAGAACTAATGCAAAGTTTCAAGACTCTAGATTTTGTTTATTAATAATCTTCTAAACTACAGTGAACAAAAAGGTTAATTTTAGTGCTTAAAATTAAAAATTTTAAGTGTAAATCTTTCAGTTGAATCTCTGTGGAAGAATAAATTAAACTCACTTTTTTTCCCCCTACCTTTCTATCTGATCCTGACCTGTGTATACAGTCAGGTCTAAGTTAGTGTTTCCTTTATTTTTTAATCTCAAATACATTATCTAAAATTCAGTTATGCTCAAATCTAGTTATTTGAATCATTGCGAAAGCTTATAGGGGGTAATCTAATTCTAAGTATTGTTTTTTTGAAGTATTGTTGTGTACTTTTAAGATTATGCCTGATGAAAGTATTTAATGTCCATTAAAATTCCATTACTTTTTTATAGCTGTCAGAATTTAGATTTTCTGGTTTGTCTCATGCTTAAACTCAATCACCGTTCATTTGTTTAGTACCATTTAATAATGATGTGCTGAACATAGATTAATTTCCAAGATAATTCAACCCCTGAGTAAACTAATCATTTATTTTTGATGTCCCCCTAGCCTTTGACTACACCTACATCAAAGTTCTCCTTATACTTAACTGTAATTCTTTGTTTATCTCAGTTTTTTCATTATTTATTGCAACTCCCTAAAGGCACAGAATGTAACCTACTCACATTTGTATTCCCAGAACTTATTATTGTGTCCGGTACTTAATAGATGCTTAAATATTTGAAAAAATAACAATGCAAAATTTACAGTTAGTATTTTCAGCAGTTAACTATTTTAATTTTATTTTTGAAGTAGAACATTTTGAAAACTAATTTTATATTTGGTTTTTCTCTTGAGCAGAATATATTGAACATAATTTTATCTTTTCTTGATGAGTTAGAATAAACACATACATACAGGCTAGCCATCATGACCTTTTTTGAGTTCCTCAGAAATACTATTTGTCTTCTTGTACCAAGGCCTTTGTATGTTCCATCCCTTCTCTCCCAATACTATTTCTCTCTTCCACACTCCTCCTCCCTTCATTTTTTTTTAACAAGGCAAGTTTATCCTCAGTTTTCCAAGGATGCCTTCCTTGCTGCAGCTCCACTAATACTTGTGCTAGACTAGTTTCTCTTCCATAAAACTCATGCTTTAATTTGATAAATCATAGCCTGAATTTTAATTATTTGCTGTGTAATTATTTTTTTTCATATATTTTTTCCCAATTCAACTTTAAGTTCCTACAGTAATGTATTTTATGTTTTGCTCACCATTATATCTACTTTAGGCTGAATATTTTTTTGTAGAACAACAGTTCTTAGAAGTCTTTATTACTACACTGCACTGCGGTACTAATAGTAATGCCTTAAGAAACTATTGATGTATGCAGGAATATTTTAAAACTTTACTAAATTGACCTAGATTATTCTTCAATTTTTTTCTTCATATGTTTTATAGTTTTCAGGTCTTCAGAATTGTTTTTAGATGTCAGCTGTCCTTTGCTTTTATTGTCATTGTTTATTTATTGACTATTCTCTTCTGGTCTTTTTTTCCTTCACCCTTATACAATAAATGTGGGGTGAAGTTAATGACATAAGACTAGAGTCAGAATGGCAACAAGGGAAGATATTTGCGAGCAACACATTAAACTATAAGTAACAGAAAACAGACAGAAGGTACAAAATACGGGCTATTTTTATCCCACAAGAAGAAATTCAGAGTCAGCTACCATAATGATACTCTCAGGGACCCAGGCCCTTTTTATCTTTTCTCTCACCATCCTTAGCAGGTGTACAGTCATCACCATGTTCTTCCATCTTCAGAAGAGCAGAACTGTCTCTGGAATCCTTCAGTAGATTTCTGCCAATGCTTTCTTTATCAGAACTGTGTCACATGGTTTCTTTTAAGCTTGGGCATGAAGTTATTGGCTTTCTAGCCACTAGAATAGAGTAGGAGAAAAAAGAAGGTCTGGGAATGAGTGTTGAGTGTATTAACCTAAATGATCCTCCTTAGAGGACCCTTTCAGAGCTTGAACTAGAGTGGAACAGCAAAGGTAAAAATAAAATGATATAAGTGATACTTAAAGCATTAATGTACAAAACTTAATAGTCAAATAATAGGCAGCTGGAGAAATCTTAGATGGTGAAAAAATTTCCTTTTGAAGAAGGTATAATTCAGTTTAAACAATATACAATAAAAAGTAGTATGATCATTTTCCAAAAAAATCAATATTATTTAGTCATTTTATATGCATATTGTACATAGTTTTAATCAAGTTAATACAAATGTATATCTCACTTTTATATTTTTAAGATAACACATATTTCCCCATGTTTTTATTTAATGGTTTCTTAAATTTTAAATATGATATATGCTACCTCAACATTAAAAATAATTACATGCAGGTAACATTTTTTTATAATCTGTATTAATTCTTTGGATTGTATATTACAAAAAATGTGAATGGTGAATGAAAAAATAGGAGTGGATTTTTGTTATTGCTGTTGTCATACAATAGTACCAACTTGTTTGCCAAATGGCACAAAGCCATGAATGACTTCAGTTAAGCAAATTTGGTAAGAAAGACAGATCATAAGAGTCAAAAGGAAGGGCTTGTTTTGAAGTGGAAGATAAGGGTTTATTTCAGATTTAAATATACTAAGTTTGGGTTGATGGTAGAACAGCAGTTTGAAATTATTTAGGAAGTAGCTTGATGTGCAGAACGGAACTTCCTGAAAGACATTAATTAGCACAGTAGATACTGATGAGGAATATCAGAGGTGGTTTTTGATATGAGATATAATCTTTTGGGAACAAATAATAGAAAAAATGACAGTAAAATATCCATTGTACTTAGCAGAAGGAAAGCTGTAAGGACAGCCCACACAGTAGAAAGAGAAGGAAGCATTGAGAAGTAAGCTGATGAGCAGGCTGTTGTGTTGTCAAGGGGTTTGTAGAGGGGGGAGTCTTGGAAAGGAGATTCTGGTCCAGTGCAGAGTCTATGAAAATCAGAAGGGAACAGAAAAAAATTGGATAATATGCCAATAATGCAAAAGTTCTGGTGTCCCTGAGAGCTTCCTCCCATCAAAGGCTCAGCTGTGGAGGCCCACAAAGCCAGTTCTTTCCAGGTCCCTCCTTCTACATCTAGGCCAACATGCCCTGCTGGGTTGACTGGAGACTTCCAGACCCTTGCTCTGTATCCCATTCCTGCTCACTGCCAATTCCCTTGAATTGGTGTGGAGAGTTTGCCCTTTTTTGGTAATACCCTTTCTACCTAGGAAACCATTTCATTTTCTTGTATGTTCTGTCATTTGAGGATCCTCCTGAGAGCCAAGCCTTACTCCAGGCTTCCTTTTACTTCTCCTCAGAGGAGAGGTCAGAAAGCAATGGGCATAAAGGGGCGGAACAGCAGAATGCTGGGATGCTTAGGGTGTGGGCAGTGAGGAAGCTGAAACATTTGCAATTAAATTGGCAACATTTGAATTTGGAATAGCTACCAAAAGAGCAAAGCATCACAGAGTACCAAATGCATTTAAAATAGTCACACATGTACACACACAATATCTTCCTTCACTCTACAAGGGAAAATAAGATGAAATATAAAAATGAATTATATTTGACAGTTTTGAACAGCAAAGAAATGAATTAAGATCTGAGTCTAAGGTTAATTTAGGTATTTAAATAAATGAGGAGACATGTTGAATTTTGTTGGTATGGCCTCTTGCTTCCAGACCAATTACACAGTGTATCTGGATCTTATTTATCATTTTTTTCATGTTCAGATGTAGTGAATCTGGACATTGTCTTAAAATTTCCAAATAGTTTAAAATACTTTATTCTAGTAAGCTTTAGTTGTGTAGGGGAAATAAAAACATACATTGCAAAATGTAATGGAAAATACAATTCAGTCTATTTTGGGAGGATGTCATAAATGTCAAGTACCTAGATATTTAGAAATACCTTAATATCCTATTAATATCCTACTATTCATAGAGACATTCAGATCATGTAGCCATGTCCAAAGATACATCATGATCTTTCAAGGAGGATGCAGCTTCTGACTTCTGACTGGCTTTTCATCTATGTCCCCAGTGTAGGCAACCTCGCATTCAGGTTCAGCTACTGATTACAGGGCAACTGACTCAGCTTCCCAATGCTGCAGTTCATGAGGATACAGTGGCTTCTCAGTTCCAGGGCCCAACATCAAAGTTATGTTTAAAAATCACTTATTCAGAGGGAGTTATTTTGTGTCATCTACAATTTATTCATGGACATTCAAGGATTGCTTTGCAGTTCATGTAACATTCCTCCAATAAAGCAGACAATCATTTTCTGTAAACACTACTATGTGGTTATTTATAATATTGTGGCTTGACTTCCATTCATGGAAGAGTGACTTCAGTTTCTACTGATACTCCTGGTGATATCTAGGGAAATGTTGGCCACATTTAGAAGGGAAATCTTCTCTAATGGTAGGGCACTTTTGGGTACTCTAGACCAGGATTTCTCAACTTCAGCAGTATTGATATTTTGGCTCATATCATTATGTGTTGTGGGACTGTTATGTGCATTGAAGGATGTTTAACAGCATCCCTGGCCTCTACCCACTAGATACCAGTAAACACCCCTCCATCATGACAATCAAAAATGTCTTCAAACATTGTCAAATGTCCTGGGGTGAGTTGGCACAAAATTACCTCTAATGAGAACCACTGGGACATTCTAGACATTTATTCCCAAAACTTCTGACCCAGGGCCCAAGCTCTTCTTTTAACTTATATTTATACTGCCTATACTCTGTGCTCAGCTCCAGTTCTGGACCCCAAAGCACATAAATAATAGTTAGTTTCCTTTTGCCTTTTTTTTTTCATGCAGAATATTCAAATAAAAACAGAGCTGGTTTAAGCCTTTCTTATCTTTAAATATTATTGTGGTTGCTCCAAGATTTGGATCTTGTTTTTATAAGAGAGTTCTAATTAAATTCAATTATAAAATATTGAATATCTACTGTATGCTATGTACTATTTTGGGTGCTTCAGAGTCACCCCTAAATTCTTGCCCTTGTTGAGTTTTTACTATAGGGAAGGCAGAAAATAAAATAAGTCAGTCAAGTATCTGGGGAGAAATAGAAGGGTGTGGGGTGTGTGTTGAGAGGATGACAATATTAAATAGGGCGACTAAGATGCCATCCAGTTAAACCAACAATTTTCAACCCCTGTTTCATAAGAAGTTTTAAATTATGCAATACCTGACTACTTAGGAGCTGACTGTTTTTCCCTTATACTGTCAAATAAAAAAAAAAAAAAAACTGTAATAATCAACACAAGAATAGCTGTCCAGAGTGAATGAATCAAAATTATACACATTTTTTTGTCAGATCAGCAAAAAAATTTTTTTGGTGTGCCATATAATTTTAGTAATTAGTTTATATGTGCTGAGATAAGCTGTTATAGTTCCCTGATTTCTCTCTTGTGAACTGTACACAGAGTGTTTAACACAAGGTCTGGTCAGTGTAAGTTTTCCCTGAAGCTATGAGCTGCCCTTTCAGTCCATGTGTCTGTGTTCACCACCTGGAGTCACTGTGTCCTGGTTTTCTGTCTCCACAAAATTCACTGCACTCATTTGTAAAAGGAAGGTAAGTGTAATAGCAGTCTCACGCCATTGTTAAAATAAAAGGAGATAATAATACAAAAGCTTAGCAAAGTGATTTCCGTGTATTGAATTGGTATTCAAAAATGTTAGCTATTTCTATGACAGTGTATCAATTTAGGGCACTGAAAGTAAGTCATCATCAGGGCACATGAATTCATCATAGCTTCTCCCTAGTAAAATGCTTCCTGCTCTCTGCAGCATGTGTTTGTTGTCCTTGTGCATGTGCAGTCATATCTAGACTTTGACAATTTCTGGCAAAAAGTAAGGGCTTCAAAAATAGTGTTTATTATTATTATCCTTATCATTCTAGTACAAGAAAGTTAACATTACTGTCTGATAATATTGATTAAAATTTATTTAAAATATTTATTGAGCACATACTATGCACCAGACACCTTTCTAGATCCTGGGAAATAGTAATGAACAAAACAGATGGACATCCCTGCTCTGTGGAGCTGACATTTTAGTGAGAGGAAAAAGACAAAGCAAAATAAAATAATTAAATTATATAGTATTTCGGAAGATGACAACTACTCTTATAAAACATGAAACATGGAACAAGCTTGGAGACTAGGAGCCTGGGATGCACAAGTGGGTAAGAACTCTATAATGTAGTCAGAGGGAAACATTCCTCTGAAAAAGTCACATCTCAGTGGAGACTTGAAAGCGAGGAGTGAGGCATATAATATCCAGAATTGTGTTCTAGATAGACAGAACATCAGATGCAAAGGCCTAGAGGCTGGGGCACACCTGACTTGTGCAAAGAACAGAAGTCAAGTCTGCACAGCAGAAGAGTGAATGAGGGGAGAGTAGAGAAGATGCTCAGAGAGACGGAGGGTGCCAGGAGGGGCTGGGCCAGCGTGACTACTTTGGCTCTTACTCTCAATGGAATTGAGTGACAGCTTTGAGGGGAGACCTGATTTATTTTGTACAAGAATCTTAACAGACTGTAGAAAGGCAATGGTGGAATGAGGAAGCCCAGGAACTTTGCTTTATTTTAGATGACTAAGATAAATCTATCAGTATGGGAAAATTTGTCTGATTCTGGAATGATCCATTCAAATTATTTAACAACCAGTAAGGAAATTATAAAATGAGTAACACTTATAAAGCAAAACAACAAAACAAAACAAAATAAAAACTTCTTATGTTTAGGCTGCTAAATACCTTACGCTATTAGTTCTGGGTTTCATTATATCTTATTTTTATTGTTAAAAACTATTCTATTACAGAAATTCTCAAACATTTATAGGAATAGAGAAAAGAGTATAGTAAACCCATATATTATCTTCACCCAGCTTCAATTATTATCCATATATTTTCTCACAAACTTATTACACTGAGTTGGAGAGTTCTTCATATATTCTAGCTTAGTCATTTACTGGATATATGGTTATCAAATATTTTTACCACACTGTAGCTTGTATTTCCATCACCTCAAAATCTTTCACATAGTATAAGTTGTGAAATTTGTTGAAGTTCAATTTATGGAGGTTTTCTTTTATGAATCATAACTTTGGTGTCATATCTGCAGGAACAAGCCTCAGGTCCTGCAGATTTTCTCCTGTTTTTCCAAAAATTTGATAGTTTTTTTTTTTCAAATTTAAATTTATTATCCATTTTGAGTTAATTTTGTATGAGGTATGAGGTTTATTATTTTTCGAATATATATCCCATTGCTCTAACATCATTTGTTGAAGAAGCAATCTTTCCTCCATTGAATTGCTTGTGCACCTGTATCAAAATATAGTTGGTCATGCTTGTGTGAGACTACTTCCAGATTATGAATTCTGTTCTGTTGACCTATGCATTTATCCCTCTGCCAAGATCACACCATCTTGATTACTTTAGCTCTGTCTTTAAATTAGGTTGAATGACCTCTTCCACAAATTTCTTCTTTTTCAAAATTATTTTAACTATTCTAGATCCTTTGCCTTTCCATATAAATTTTAGAGTAGTCTTGTCTATATCTATAAAAAATTTCTTGGGTGATAAAATTATCTGTATATTAATTAATTGGGGTAGAATTAATATTTTTATTATTTTAAGTGTTCCAATCTGTGAATGTAATATAGCTTTCAATTTATTTAGATTTTATTTATTTTCTTTCATTGGCATTTTGTAGTTTTTAGCATAAAAGACTTAATATGTTTTGTTAGATTTACATCTATCTCATTTTATGAGCAATTATAACTGGTATTGTACTTATGTGTTTTGCATGTTTTTATTGATAGTAGAAATATGACTGATTTTTATCTTGTATTCTGAGACCTTTCTGAATTCACTTAGTAGTTCTAGAAAAAGCTTTTTTTGTAGATTACTTAGAATTTTTTACATAATTATGCCATTGGCATATAGGGGCCGTTTTATTTCTTCATTGCTTTTTTTATATGCCTTTTATTTTATTTTCTTGCTTTGTAAATTGGCTACAACTAGTACCAGCCTGAATAACAGCAGTGACAGCAGACATCCTTGCCTGTTCCTACTCTTGAAAAATCATTCAGTCTTTTTGCATTAAGTATGATACTTGTTGTAGATTTTTTGGAGATATTCTTTATTAAATTGAGGATGTTTCCTTTTATTCCTAGTTTCCTGTCGTTTTGTTATGAATGAATTCTGAGTTTTGTTAAATGTTTTTCTGCATCAACTAATATATAATCACAAGATTATTTTTCTTTAGCACATTAATATTGTCTATTACATTTATAGATTTTCAAATACTGAAATAGCTTTTTATCCCTAGAATAAATCTCACATGGTCATGATGAATTCTATTTGTTAACTTTTGTTAAGGATCTTTGCATCTGTACTTATGAGGGATAGTGGTCTGTATTTTTTTTTTTTTATACTGTCTTTGTCTGTGTTTAGTATCAGGGTGATACTGGTTTCATAAAGCAAATTAGGAAGTGGCTTCCCTTCTGTTTTCAAGAAGATGTTAATTCTTTAAATGTAAATGTTTGGTGGAATTCACCAGTAAAAGCATCTGGGCCAGGAGATTTAACTTTCAGGGAAGTTAAAATTATAAAATCAGTGTCCCAATAATTATAGGACTATTTAAATTATGTATTTAATATTTTGTGAGTTGTGATAGGGTTTTTCTAGGAATTGATCTATTTTACCTAAGTTGTCAAATTTATATCTACAAATTGTTCATAATATTTCCTTAATATCCTTCTTATGTATGTAGTATCTGTGATGATAGTCTCCTGTTTTGTTCCTGATATTGGTAATGTTTCTTATATTTTCTGTGCCAATGTTGTTAGAGGCTTGTTAATTTTATTGAACTTTTCAAAGATCCCACTTTTTTATTAGTTTTATTTTTTATTTTCATCAATTTATGCTTTTATATTTAATATTTACTCCTTTTTGCTTACTTTAGGTTTGTCTTCTTTTTATACTTTATTGAGGTAGAAGACTAGATTCCTGACTTTTTTTTCTCTTTTCTATTGTGTTTACTGAAATAGATTTCATTTTCAGCACTGCTTTAGCAGTTTCCCACACTTTTGATGTGTTTTATTTTCATTTAATATAATGTGTTTTTAAATTCTTCCTTGAGACTTCTACAACTCATAGATTATTTAGGAGTGTGTTGTTTAGTTTCCAAGAGTTTAGGGATTTTTCTTCAATCATTTTGTCATTAATTTTTAGTTTTTTTCCATTGTGATCAAAGACTATACTCTGTATGGTTGAATTATTTTAAATTTAATAAGGTTTGTTTTGTGGCCCAGGATATGGTTTGTAGTGCTATATGTTCCATACAGTTGTTGTTGAATGAAATATACTAGGAATGTTAGTGTAAACCTATTGGTTATGGCATTATTGAGTTCTATATCTCAGCTGATTTTCTGTCTAGTTCTATTAATTGCTGAGAGGTGGTATATTTTTTACATCTGTTGAAATCACCTAAATATTTGTGGATATATCTATTTCTCTTTTTGTTTTATCGGTTGTTGCTTTAGATATTTTGTAGCTGTGTTGTCAGATGCATATATATTACATTTTGCTATGTCCTCTTAGTAATGACCTTTTTATCATTAAGTGATGTTGCCAGTAAATTTTTAAATTCTAAAATCTACCTTATCTGATGTTAATATATATTAGATATATTAGTAAAATATAAAAAAATGTATGGTCCTGGCCATGTGGTTCGGTTGGTTGGAGCATCATTCTGTACATCAAAATGTGGGTTTGATCCCAAATCAGGGCACATGCCTAGGTTGTGAGTTTGATCCTCAATAGTGACCCATAAGGGGGACAGTTTATTAATATTTCTCTCTCACACTGATGTTCCTATTTCTCTCTCTCCCTCTCCCTCTTTCTTTCTCTCTAAAATCAATAAAAACATATTTTTGGTGAAGATACATATACATACATACACACATACAATTACACACACACATGCAATTACATGTATACACATACACATATAATTACTTCCAATATACATACATGCGTGTACATATACACACATTTAATTACATACACATACATGCATATACACATATATAATTACTTTCAAAATTTCTATATTTGGAGTGTCTTATCGACAGCATATAGTTAAATGTGTATTTTTATAAAATCAAATCTGCTAAGTTTTTCCATTTTTTAAATGTTAAAATAATTTCTTAAGTAGTTTTAGGTTCACAGAAAAATTGAGAAGAAGATATAGAGATTTCTCACGTATCTCCTGACACTACACATGCAGATCTATCCCATTATCAATCCCAAACCAGACTGGTACACTTGTTATAACTGATAAACCTAGATTGATACATTATAATCACCCAAAGTTTATATTTAACCTTAGGACTCATTCTTGGCATTGTGGGTTTGGACAAATATGTAATGATATGTATCCATTATTACAATATCATAGAGAGTAGTTTTACCACCCTGAAAATCTGTGCTCTGCCTATTTAGACCTTCCCTCCACCTTAACATCTGCCAACAACTGTACTTTTGATTGCCTCCATAGTTTTGTCTTATCCAGAATGTGGGAATCACACAGTATTTAAGTTATCTCCATGTCTTCTCGGTGCTTATTGGCTCATTTCTTTTTGGCACTGAATAATATTCCATTAGCTGGTTGTACCAGAGCTTTTTTACCATTCACCTAATAAAGGATGACTTGGTTGCTTTCAAGTTTTGGCAAAAATAAAGCTGCTATAAACATGTGTGCAGGTTTTTATGTGGACTCATGTTCACAAGTTTGTAACTCCTTTAGATGAATGCTAAGGTGAGTGATTGCAGGATCATCCCTTATGCCATATGATATGGAACATCTCTCCATATGCTTATCTACCATCTTTATTTATATCTTCTCTGGTGAAGTGTATGTTAAGATCTTTGGCCTATTTTTTAATTTGACTGTTTCCTTAATTTTAAGTTTTGAGGGTTCTTTGCATATTTTGGATAACAGTTTTTTATCAGGTGTATCTTTTGCAAATATTTTATACCAATCTGTAGCTTATGTTCTTATTCTCTTCAACATTGTCTTTTCCAGAGAAGTTTTTTATTTTAATAAATCCCAGCTTATCAATTATTTCTTTCATGGATTCTTATTTTAGTGCTGCATCTAAAAAGTTATCACCATACACACAGACATCCAGGTTTGCTGCTATATTATTTTCTAGGATTTTTTAGTTTTGTGTTTTACTTTTAGGTCTGTGATCCATTCAAGTTAATTTTTTGTGAAGCATGTAAGATCTGTATCTAGATTTGGTTTATTGCATTCAGATGTCCACTTGTTCTAGCACCATTTTCTTTCCATCATTTTATTGTCTTTGTTCCTTTTCAAAGTTCAGTAGACTATATTTGTTTTTTTTTTATTTTTTTAATGTGTTTTATTGATTATAATATTACATTTGTCCCAATTTTCCTTCCCTCTGCTCCCCTCCACCTTGTGGTCCCCCTCCCTCCAGTTGTCCCCCCCCCCTTTTAGACCATGTCCATTAGTTGTGCATATAGTTCTTCTCAACCTCTCTCTATCTATTCCATTCCCTCCTACCATGATCCTTAATTCCTATATCACATCCCTCCCTCTCCCCTTTCTCCCTCCCTGTTGACCTCCCCCCAATATGTTCCCCGTATCTATAGTTCTTTTTCCACTCTCGTTGCCTGTTTAGTTCGCCTTTGTTTCAATTCCCTAGCTTCTGTTGTTTCTTGTGATACAGTTTTCATTTTAGTGTTCATAGTTTTGATCCTCCTTTTTCTAAACCAGTCCCTTTAACATCTCATATAACAGTGGTTTGGATCTAATGAACTCTTTCAGTTTTATTTTGTCCTGGAAACACTTTCTCTGCCCTTCTATTCTGAATGACAATTTCGCTGGATAGAGTATTCGTGGTTGTAGGTTTTGGATTTTCATTACTTTGAATATTTCTTGCCAGTCCCTTCTTGCCTGCAGGGTCTCCCTTGAGAAGTCAGCTGATAGTCTAATTGGGACCCCTTTGTACATGATTCTTTTCTTCTCTCTTGCTGCTTTTAAGATTCTCTCTTTATCTTTACTTTTTGACATTTTGATTATAATGTGTCTTGGAGTGGTTCTCCCTGGGTCCAGTTTTTTTTGGAATTCTCTGTGCTTCCTGGACCTGTAAGTCTATTTCTTTCCCCAAGTTTGGGAAGTTCTCCTTTATTATATTTTCATTCAATTTTTCAAGTTCTAGTTCATCTTCTTCGTTCTCTGGCAAGCCAATGATTCTTATGTTGGGCCTTTTATAGCTGTCCCAGAGGTTTCTGATCCTCTCATCGTTGCTTCCCGTTCCTTCTCTATGTTCTGGTTTGTTGAAATGAACTCTGGATTTTTTTTCCTCACAATCTGTCTCATATGTGGTTTTGTTCCTTTCGTTATGTTTTTCGCTTCTTTCTCGTCTTTTTCCAGATCTTTTGTTAATTCTGTAAGCCACCTGATAACAATGGCCCTGAACTGAGCCTCTGACAGGTTTCTTATTTGTTCATCTGTCAGATTCCTCATCTGTTGCCTGGTGAGTTGTGCCACCGGGATTTCTACAGTTGTCTGCCTCATTTTGACAGATGCGTTTTGCTTTCTTGGGCCGACTGTCCGGGGCGGTGCCTGTGTACGCGTCACAACCCAGCGACCAGTGGCGATCCGCAACCTATTTCGCAGCACTGTGGCACTTTGTGTGGGGGCAGGCGTCCAAGATGGATTCACACAGTTATTCCGCTAGGAGACCGGGATCCGTCCTCCCGCCCTCTGGGCCTCACTGTTCAAGGCGATCTGGTGGCTGCTTTCCCCAGCGTTGGGGTCGCGAGCTGCCGGGGGTTCGACTGCAGCTGGGATTGTTTTCCCCGATGCTGTCCCAGGTGCGACCGCAAACAGCACCGCCCCCTTTCGCTCATCCTACCTGCCCAAAGGGCGCCGCTGGTTTATAACTTCATGCGTTGGGTTTCCGTGTAGTTTTATTTTCTGGAATTTCTAGTTATCTTTTGTTTTGAAGTAGTTGTAATCCTCTCTAGTTGTAGAGGGAGACCGAGCGTGTCCGTCTAAGCCTCCATCTTGGCTGGAAGTCCCAGTAGACTATATTTGTATGGCAGGAGATCAGCTCCAGGAATGCTTATTT
The DNA here is from genome assembly GCF_987537825.1 of Furipterus horrens. Lineage (NCBI taxonomy): Eukaryota > Metazoa > Chordata > Mammalia > Chiroptera > Furipteridae > Furipterus > Furipterus horrens. The sequence goes on along the minus strand of NW_028327176.1, from coordinate 80,381,666 downwards.
GAATTTGGTGAGACTGAAAAATGACAGTGGAGCATTGGAGAGGGAATTCATACCAAGTTTATTCTCATGTCAGTGGGCAAGAAAAGAACACAGAATCCATTTTTCAACTCTTGTGGTGGCGGGTGAGATGGGAGCCAAATCATCTGCACCACCTGAACAACAGGGGCTCATATATACATGAAATTAAAAAAAAGCAGCACATAGCCAATCACTGTGAGATAGTGTTAACACTTGCGCACTAAGACAGTCTCTTGGATAAGGGTGACATGGGAAAATACATGTGTGTGGAGGCGGGGATTCTGGTTACAGTCACCCTGATGTGACAATATTTATATGCATCTATTGCTTGGCTCTCTATTATGTTCGATTGATCTATATATGTGTATTACTTTACCAATACCATGCTGTCTTTGTTGCTACAGCTTTACAGTAAGTCCTGAAGTCAGGTAGTATGTCTTCCAACCTTGTTATTTTCCTTCCATATTGTGTTGGCTAATTCTGGATATTCATATAAACTTTAGAGTCAATTTGTTGATACAACAGAACAACTTGTTTGAATTTTTTAAACATGCTTTATTGATTATGCTGTTGCAGTTGTCCCAATTTCTTTTCCCTTTGTTCCCCTTCACCTAGTGACCCCCTCCCTCCAATTGTCCCCCCCCTTAGTCCATGCCCATTGGTTGTGCATATAGTTCTTCTCAACATCTTCTTATCTACTCCACTCCCTCTTTCTATGCTTCTTAGTTTCTGTACCATCTCCCTCCCTTTCCCCTTTCCCCCCTCCCCACTGACCTCCACCAAAAATGTTCCCCATACTTATAATTCTTTTCCCACTCTCATTGTCTACTTAGTTTGCCTTTGTTTCAATTCTCTAGTGTCTGCTGTTGGTTGCTGTGATAGTTTTCACTTTAATGTTCATAGTTTTGATCTTCTTTCTCCTAAACAAGTCCCTTTAAAATTTCATATAACAGTGGTTTGGATCTGATGAACTCCTTCAGTTTTACTCTGTCCTGGAAGCACTTTCTCTGCCCTTCTATTCTGAATGACAGCTTCCCTAGATAGAGTAATCATGGTTGTAGATTTTTGCTTTTCATTACTTTGAATATTTCTTGCCATTTCCTTCTTGCCTGCAGTTTCTTTTAAGAAATCAGCTGATAGTCTTATTGGGACCCCTTTATATGTAATTATCTTCTTCTCTCTTGCTGCTTTTAAGATTGTCTCTTTAACCTTAATTTTTGACATTTTGATTATAATGTAATGTGTCTTGGTGTGGTTCTCCCTGGGTCCAGTTTTTTTGGAACTCTCTGTGCTTCCTGGACCTGTAGGTCTATTTCCTTCCCTGAGTTAGGGAAGTTCTGCTTCATTACTTTTTCACATAATTTTTCAATTTCTAGTTCTTCTTCACCACCTTCTGGCAACACTATGATTCGGATGTTGGCCCGATTATAGCTGTCACTTAGGTTTCTGAGCCTCTCCTCATTTTCCTCACTTTTTATTTCCTCTTTCTGCACCGATTGACTGTTTACTCCTTCCCTATGTTCCGATTTCTTGATTTGATCCCTGGTTTTCTTGCCCTCACCAATAGTTTTGTATGTGTTTTTGTTCATTTCAGCAGGACTAGACTTCATTCCGTCCCTGTCTTGTTTAAGATCTGCTGTTAGGTCTATAAGCATTTTTATAACCAAAGCTCTGAACCGTGCTTCAGAAAGATTACCTATCTGCTGCTTTGTTAGATTAGATATTTGCTCTCTGGTCAGCTGTGCCACTGTGATCTCTATCATGATCTGTGCCATCATGACAGTTTTATGTTTACCTTTGCATCCTGGGCAGGGGCTGTCACACCTCCTACACTATAAGGGGCAGAGCTTCGTGCACTCATCACAAACGGGTGACCCTTTTCACCACGCTGTGGTGTTTTCTGTGGGGGTGGGGGTCCAAGATGGATTCTTGCTGTTCACTCTCCGCTAAGAGACTGGAAGACTCCTCCTCCATCCCTACCCCCACCAGGCCTCACAGTCCAAGGCAATGGGGGTCTGCCTTCTCCGGTGTTGTAATCGTAATCTGACAGGTCTGGTCTGCAGCTGGTGGTGCTCCCCAGGTGCTTCTCGCCTTCCCTTAAATATGGGTGTCTATGCTTACCACTGTCCCACTGCTGTCACCACTGCTGCCGCTGCCAGCACAGCTTGACCTCTCCACCCGGACTTCACCCTTCCTACCCATCGAGATGAGCACCACTTCTTTATAACTTCATAAGTTGGACTTCCATTTATTTTCTGGAAGTTCTGGTTATTTCTGGTTTTGAGGTAGCTGTATTCCTTCTTAGTTGTGGAGGGAGACAGAACATCAATCTACACCTCCATCTTGGCCAGAAGTCTCCTGTGTGTACAACTTGTTGGATTTTGAGTGAGACTGTATTGAATCTACAAGTCAAGTTAAGAATAAGTGACATCTTGGAAGTGTTGAATTTTTCTACTCATTAACTTGGAAAATATCTCTATTTATTTAGTTCTTCTTCATTTTGTTCATCAGAGTTTTGTGGTTTTCCTCATGTATGTCTTACATATGTTTTTAGATTTAGACCTACATGTTCTATTTTTTGGGGGGTGCTGATGTATAGAAAATCAATTGACTTTTGAATATTAACCTTGTATCTTACAACCTTGCTATTATTAGTTCCCTGAGTTTTTTGCATCTATTTTAAAAGATTTTCTACATAGATGATCATGTCATCAAATGAACAAAGAAAGTTTTATTTTTTCCCAATCTACATAGCCTTTATTTCTTCTTCTTGTCTAATTGCATTAGTAAGGGCTTCTGTGTGATGTTGAAAATAAATAATGATAGGGGACATCCTTGTTATGTTCCTGATCTTAGAGAAAAAGCTATGAGTTTCTTACTATTTAGTATGATATTAACTATAGTGATTTTGTATACATGCATTACTAGTTTTAAGGAATTTCCCCTGTATTTCTAGTTGCCTGCATTTTTTTTATTATGAATGGGTGTTGTTGGACCTTGTCAGAAGTTTTTCTCCATGTATTGAAATGACTGTGTGATTATTCTTTTTTAGCTTATTGATGTCATTGTTACATTAATTGATTTTTGTTTGTTGAACCACCCTTGTATACCCAGGACAAATTCCACCTAATCATGGTGTGTATGTCTTTCCTCTGTTTCTATCCTCTGAAATATTATAGAGAATTGGTATAATCTCTTTCTTAAATGTTTGGTATAATTCACCAAATGACCTAGACCTGATACTTTTTGTTTAGAAAGGTTATTAACAATAGACTTAGTTTATTTAGTAGACATAAGCCTATATTTACATCATCTATTTTTTCTAGTTTTGATAGATTGTGTCTCTCAAGGAATTAGTCCATTTTATCTATAGCATCAAATATATGGGCATAGAGAATTTTATAGTATTCCTTTATTATCCTTTAAGCACATGTAGTCATATCACTTTCTTTCATTTTTTGTAGTTATTTATGTATTTATTTATTTTTAATGTTCCATATTTTAATATTTTTCCATTGCTTTTAGTCCCCTTACACCCTCCTCTTCCCACAACCTAGTATTTGTAATGCGTGTCATTTTTCTTTTTCTTTTTCTTTTAACCTGGTTAGAGACTGGTAAATTTTATTGATCATTTATAAAAGATCTTTCCATTTTGTTGATTTTCTCTATTGATTTTCTGTTTTAAAATTTAATAGTTTTTGCTCTAATTAATATAAGTTCTTGGCTTATATTCACTTTACATTGAATGTGCTCTACCTTTTCTAGTTTCTTAAGATAGAAACTTAAGTTTAGTGATGTTAGAGCTTTCTTCTTTCCCAATATATACACTCAGTGCTATAAATTTTCCTCTAAGAACTGCTTTCCTTACATTCCACACGTTTTGATAAGTTGTGTTTCCATTTTCATTTAGTCGTAAATATTTTAACTGTATCTTAAGATTTCTTCTTTGACCCAAGTATTATGTAGAAATGTCTTTTTTAATTCCACATATTTTTGGATTTTCCAATTATCTTTTTGTGACTGATTTCTAATTTAACTCTATTGTGGTCTAAGAGCAGACATTATGATCTCTAATCTTTTAAATTGGTTAAGATGTGCTTTATGGCACAGAATGTGGTCTACCTTAGTGAACACTCCTTGTGAGCTTGAGAAAAAAGTGCATATTCTGCTCCTCTTGGGTTGTCAGTTATATATAGGTGATTTTTGGTGTTACTGATTCCAGCTATGTTCTTAACTGATTTTCTGCCTGTTGGATGTGTCCATTTCTGCTAGAGAGGTGTTGAAGTCTCTAGCTATGATAGTGGATTTGTTCTTTTATCCCTTCAGTTCGTTCTATCAGTTTTTGCCTCATGTAGTTTGATATTCTTTTTTTAAGACATGTGTACATTAAAGCAAAAGCTGTTCTTCAATTATGTATTTATGCAATTTACATTTGATGTCATTATTGATATGTTAGGACTTAACCCTGCCATTATAATTTTGTTTTCTCTCTGTTATGCTTTTAATTATCTGTGTTTTTCTCCTTCATCACAATAAGTTACTTGATTTATTTTAAAGTTCCATTCCATTTTTATTTATCTAGTATTTTTTAGTATACCTCCTTTCTCCACTCCATTCCACTATTCAGAACATCAACTGAGTTTTTATTTTTGGTTATTATATTTTTTTCATTTCCTTTGAGTTTTTCTTTATATCTTCTGTTTATGTGCCAACACTTTTCTTTCCTTCAATTTAATTCAAGCACATACATCTTTCCCTTTGAGACATCTTGTCATGACTTATTTACAGTTTTGGTTAAATAATATTAACACTACTACTCTATCTGTTAGCATCTGTTGTATGATCTTTATCACTAAATTTGAGATTGAGATTTTCCTCATATAAAAAGTCATTCTTTTTTCAATTAAAACCTGAGATCTGAGGGTATTATATTATGAGACTCTGGATCTCCTATTTTGATTGGCTTTTTTGATACTGATCCAATGAAGAGTGGACATTGCCTTAGTAAAACTCAGGTGGTAGTGGAATTCCAGGTTTCTTACTTGGTCTGTGTTGACATGAGGAAGCATCTGCCTTGATATTGTTGGGCAGTAATGAGAGCTCTGGCTTCACACTATGGTTCCAGTGATACCCCCTTGCCAGGAGGGTCAGGTTTTACCATGGCTGCACTACTAACATGGTGGGTGTTCAGGGGTGGACTCATTACTACTGGGTGGTGGTGAAAGTTTTGACTCTCTATTAGGCCTCCTCTGATACAGCCCTATGGGGGAGGGATGTCTCATTTCCAGTTTATAGGGGTAGAAAATCAGGATCCCCACATGGTCTCTACTGTTTCTTTGAATGGTGGCTTCATTACCCTCGCAGAGATGAAAGTCCTGACTCCTTATTTAGCTTTTTATGCCGCATTCTTGTGTTGCATGTTTGGTGGTGGTGGAGGGTGACTGGGCACCTTGTCATAACTTGTCAAGAATTGAAATCTAGTCTCCTTTCTTGGTCTTTACTGATCAGAGAGCCATTGAGGCCAAAGACTTATTCTGTGATGTTTGACTAGTATAGAGTGGTTATTTTCTAAAAGTTTCCTGACTTTCTAGGTAGCTCCTTACTTGGTCCTTTGGATAAATAATTTCATTAGGGCCTTCCTTCCTTCCTTCCCTCTTTTCCTACTTCCCTCCTTCCTCTTTCTTTCTCTTTCTTTTTTTCTTTATCTTTCTTTCTTTCTTCCTTTCTTCCTTTCTTCTTTTCTTTCTTTCTTTCTTAAGTGTTCCTTATGGTCTGAGTATGGTAGAATCTAGACTCTCTACTCAGACTTTGTTGAAGTTTTCTTCAGTGATGTTTGACTGCAGCTAAGAAGTTATTACATTATGTTTTCTGTCTTGATATGCTACCTCTTTACTGATGCTTTGTCTACATGGACCTGGCTTTTGTTGTTGATGTTTACAGCTATTTCCTGTTAATGACTCTTATAGCTTTGTATGAGATGAATGAAGCCAAAAGAAAACCCAGGTAACTCACCACTGGGTTCCAAGGTCCTTTGTTGGTCTGCCTCTTCATCTTTCTGAATCTCCTTTGATTTATGTCAAAGGTAATCCCCAGGGATTTTATTTATGAAAAAAAAAAGAAACAATAGGGACGATATGTCTGCTTCATCTTCCTGGAATCAGATGTTCACTGTATCTGCTTATGTTGTGAAGAAACATTCAACTGAACTTGCTAATAGATTGGGTGTGGGATGTGAGGGAAAGAACAGACAATGATGACCATTTTTGTCCTTACCAACTAGAAGGATGAAGTGGCTATAATTAGAGATGGAGAAGGCTGATTTTGAAGAGTAAGCTTTGGTGGATTTTGGACATGTTAAGTTGAAGAGACCTAGTGAATATGGTATGTAGGATTTTGGACCACAGAGTCTGGAGTTAAAGATGGAGGTCTGAGCAGGAATGTATATTCAGGAGACATTGCATAGTAGTCTGTTTATAGCCAGGGAGCAAAATGAGACCACTTGCAGAGTGGGTGTAGAGAGAAAGGAGGTCAGTTCAGGGACTGAACCCCAAGAGTTTCCATGAGTAAGAGGTCAGGGAGAAAAAAAATGACCTACAAAGGAGACTGAGGATGGGCAGCTAGGGAAGCAGGAAGAAAACTAAGGGAGTGTGTTGTCCTGGGAACCAGCCAGAGAAAGTTTTTCTCAGAGGAGGGAGTGCTAAGCTTGGTCAAATGCTGCCAAAAAGTAGAGTGAGGAATAGACTGAGAACTGATCCTTGGGTTTAAGAGGCTGCCCACAGCAATTTGATCTTATGTTTTGCAACCTGGATTTCTTCCTTCTCAGGCTCACTACCACTATTTCCCTGTTAACAGATCACATCTTTTGCGATCTCGTTTTTCTTTTTTCCACCTCTAAATGATAATATCTAAATGATAAACAGAAATACTGCTTGATAAATTACATGAGGAATGAGAACCAATGAATTTATCAATAATTGGAGCCATAAATTTCCCAGAGGTACCATCAGAATTTCTTCAAAGCTATTAATTTATGTCCTTATTTCTTATTTCAGCTTACTGAAAACTACTAGTCTACTGGCAAATGTATAAAAACGAGATATTTTATTTTTTATCTTAAAAAAATCACTAATGTCACAACAAAGTGTCTTACTTCATTTCTTATTACAAATTAAATGGATGGATGGGAACATACCTGGGGTTCCTATTGTGTGCAGTTGTTGTGCCAGCGAGCCTACTTTATTTTACATACTCTGCCCCCTTGGATTTTGGTGACAGCACTGGGAAGTAGGATTTATTGCTGCCATTGCAAAGCCAATGAATCTGAGATTGTTTAGATTTCTCAGCACAAAGATCATACTTTGCAGTAAGCTGCCTGTGTTTCCATGACCACCTTCTTTATAACACTATGAGGGAAATTGTTTCATGTACCTAACAAACAATACATACTTTAAAATAAAATTCATTTGTTAATTAGGGAATAACTGATAAACTGTATTATTTTACTTTTTATTTTTGGTATGATGAATCAATAGCAATTGTTTCACTATTTATTAGTCTTTACAAACAAGTTTGGGGGTATAGAAATAAAATGAAAATGACTTTTAAATATATTTTATTTTTATAGAGTCTTTTCTCTAGTACTCAAATTCATTGCTTTAAGTCTTTGAGTGGCCAAGGTTATTGTTCATATCAATTAAGCATTGGTTTATTATTATTAAAGGACTGAAAAATTTTATGAAAAGCAAAGTGTTAGTTTGTTTCAAGAGCAACAGTTGTTATTCAGTATGGCAGGTATTTGCTGTAGCACCTTGCTTTGTTGAATAGCTAGAGAAGGAAGTCTTCCAAAGACAATATCCTATCACTGCAAATAAATAGATTAAAAACCAAATCACCCACTAGACCACGCACAGAGTAGTTATGGGAATGCTATGTTTGATCTTTTCAATGGTTTTCTGCTTAACATGGGTGGTTTTAGAAGGCTGGTTCATTTGAGCAGAGCCTTGGAAATTCAGTTTATTAACAAAGGTAAATATCAACCATCTACTTGCTAGGACTCTAACCAGAAGGGTTGGCAGTAACTTCTGAGACTTCTGGTTCTACCTTTTTTTTGTTTTTAATCAATAAACAAACAGAAAATTAGGGAGGTTATTTAAGTGACTCACTTCTAAAGAGTACGCAGCACACAGTTGGCCAGTCAGTGAGACCTCAAGGCTGCCAGCAGGCATTTCTATCACATTTTTTCAGACTGATCTCTAGAAGTCAAGTTAATGGAAGATGCCCAATAAAGGTTTAGGTACGGTACCTGGTGAATACTGACTTTGATTACCAAAGACCATGTTTCCTGCTAAGTAGGAAAATGTGACTCTCAATCTGTTTGTGAATAAACGAAGTGAGAAGTTTGTTCTGGAGTAAATGAGGCATGCTCACCTTGGCAGAGATGCCAGCTATGTCCCAGCTATCTTCTCTGTCCCCAAAAGATACTCACCTTACATTGGCTGTGCTCACACTTCTTGCATGTGTAATAGCGTGATTCACATCCCAAATTACGCAGGTCCGTATATCTGAGCTGGCCAGGATTCTCCCATGGCATTTGCCATCAGGGACAGGCCATTACTTGCCTGTACAACCTTCTCACCGCAGCAGTCAATGGTTACTCTCATTATAATACCTTTATTTTTTTTTAGAAACTGTTTTGATTTCTTTTTTATTCCAGTTCTTTGATAAGATCTCCTTGCCTATTTCATTTTCCCCACAATGCAGGCTGGTTACTATGAAATACTGCCAGACTTTTTTGGTGGCTTTATCTCGTAATAAAATATATTAGGAAAATATACATTTCTACAATTAAAAAAGGGAATAAATGTGTTTTTATTTTTTGTATGTATTTCTTTATCACTGAAAATACTCTCTCCCTCCCACAGAACCAGACTGCAAACATTTTGCCAATGGCTTGAATATGGATAGATTAAAGCTACAAGTGGATATGTACTCAGTGATTTTTTTGTATGATTTATGGGGAAAGTTTCATGTGACCTGGACAAAATGTTCCAATGGGAAATGACTTGAAAGGACCATCATGCCCTGCCTTCTACTTTTTCTCTGGTTACACCAAAGCTTTCACTCTTTCTGTGCCTTCGCACCAAGCTCCTGGCACACACCTGCTTTCCTCCTCAGTTTCCTGTGCTGTGCTTTCTACTCTGTGCCTCCATTTCCTGAATTTCTGCTCTCCCCTTTTAAAATCAACTCTTCCAAGAAGCCTTTTGCAGTAGGACAAAATTGGATCAAGTCCACTTTCTCTGTTCTTGTGTAATACACCACAAAGTTTTCTCCTTGCATTTGGCATAGCTGATAGTCATCTAACTGTGTATTTATTTCTCTCCTATTAGATTGTTTGATGGCACTTTTTTTTCATGTCATATCATTACTAAGTGCTTACATAGCACAGTGTCTGATGCAAAGTAGTTTTCTTTCAATCAACCATCAATTTGAGCATGGGTGAATGAAAAAGTTGGAATTCAATTTAGTTGTTAAATACTTCTTCTTTGGGTGTTTTATAATAAATAAAGGGGGAAATATCAAATCATTTTAGTACTATGGAATTCCTGAACTAACTTTTCTGATACAGAAATAATAGAAACAACTTTTGGTCCAGTCATAAGAGCAAGATTCCTGGATGTAGAGTTGTGATTAAACAAACAAAAAAATAAATCCCCTGGAGAAATGTGACTTCTAGGTGTTAGAAACTTACAGAGACAAATTATTTGAATGACATAAAAATGAAGATACAAGTGCCTTAAACACTTACAATAGAATACTTAAAACTGAGTAAGCAGGGAGTTGGAATTAATTATTTTCAGTTGCCTATAAAAAAGCTTTGGGTAAGCAGATTTAAATCTAATATCAAAGAAGTATATGAGTAACTTGGTCCTCAAAATGCTCTTTTCCTTGGTTGATATAAAGGATAACAAGTCTTCTCAGGTATAAATAAGACTTTTATTAAAAAAGAAACTATTGGTGAATGAGGAAATCTGTCTCTTTTCTGGCATTTTTAGAGTTGGGCAGAAGCACTGACAGAACCTCTTGATGTTCTTGATTTATTTTCATACGCTGGTATTCAGAAATGTGGACAGTCCTCAGTACTCTTACTCAGTACCTAGGCTATAATATCTCATCTCTGATTCCTCAGGTCTTCTCTCCTAAGTGCCTGATTTTCCCTAGCAGGGATTTAACTGATAAAGACTTTTCAACTATTGTGGTAATGAGGCCAAAAGCATAGATTCATCTCTGTTTTGAATGAGTTAGCTTCACCCTTTTCCACGGCTATTAAGTCCTCCACTAACTTTGGCTGTATACCTTGAGAATTCAGTGGGAACTGAGTGACAATTTATTGATTATTCATTTATTTGCATTTTCTTGAGCATCTATTACATGCCAGGCATAAAACTTCTCCTGGGGTTAGACAGATGAACAATATTGAGTCTTTGCCTTAAGGAATTCATAGTCAAGAAATGGAGGTGGATACGTAGGGAAGGAAAGATAATACAGAGCTAGGTCCAGTGACTGGTATATGTCAGGATCACTGAGTGAATCTGGAGACCAGGTACTCTTCTCAATGCTGACCTGTGCTAACTCTTTCAATCTTCTTAACACTATAAGATATGGTATTATTACCATATTTTAGATAAGGTTAAAGTGAGGCATGGATAGCTAAGTAACTTAGCCAAGGTCACACACTTGGTAAGAGGTATTCTATCCCTTGAATCTCAGTTCGTATTGATTTTCTACCCTCCTGTCTTTTGGTAGGGATAATGGGTAGCTACTCTATGTCCTTCAAGGAGGGGAGGGTGCTTGATTAGACAATGAAGGACAAGTAAGATGGCTATTTATTCCAGCCAGGGAAAACAATACTGGAAAAGCCCAGAAGCATGATAAAAGCCTTTCTTCTCAGGAAATGTCAGTATAACTTCAGTATTTCTGGAGTATGCGGGAGGAGGTGCCAGAGGGGAGGATTTAAGCCTGGAGCACTTAGATGGAGCAGTGATGGTTTATTTGAAAAAAAGAAAACAAACATAGATATTAATGGTATCTGAGATTGATACCATTTCAAAATTTGCTCTTGCCATTTACTGGCTATTTAATTTTTGGAACATTACTTAATCTCTTTGAGCCTCATTTGTAAAGTACATAATAGAGATCGCTTTGATGATAGAGAGAAAGCTACCAGTAAAGGCTGAGCCACTGCATAGGCCCAAAGATGCAGTGGCTCTCAACTTGGTTGCACATTCCATTCTCCTAGAGGACAGAAGAAAGAAAGAAAGAAAGAAGAGAGAGAGAGAGAGAGAGAGAGAGAGAGAGAGAGAGAGAGAGAGAGAGAAATGTTGCTGTGCCCACTCTCAGAGATTCTCACTCAAATTGTCTGGTCTGAAATCCTGGTTTGGGTATGGTGTTAAAGTCCCCCAACTGGCTCTGATGCTGAGGCAGGGATGGGGGCCACCAGTTCAGGCCATCTGAGGCAACAAGGGTCAGGAGAAGACCTGGGAGCTACAGGGTAAACCCTGAGGACTCACCTTGTCCCCTGTATCAGGATCTGAGGGGATTTGTGAGAAAGTAAAGGACTTTTCCCCCTGCTCTCTTAAATTCAGTGACTGAGGCCCTACAATTAGACTGTGAAAAGACATATCACAATAGAAAAGTTTATTATTACAGATACATATGGAGACCTTCATAGGAAAGTGAAGACTCAAAGAAGCAGATAGGCCTGAGAGTTTTTACACCTTTTAAGCAAAATAGCAATACCTGTGGAGATGTGATAAAACAAAGGGGAAAGAAGTTTGGATTAAGAGTGGTAAATTATGAGAAAGTGACTGAGAAATACATAGGGAAATTAATGCACGGTAAAGGTTATTTTAGTAAGGTTTGTTTGCAGACCCATCTTGGTACTGACATGCTGTCTTCATCATGGCCATAAACTCCCCAAGTAGAGGAAATTTTTGGCAGCTTTCATTTCTCGGAAGTTTCTGCTTTTGGCTAGCTAAGGAAAACTAGGTTTCTTTCTGTATATGTTGATTCTCATTTGCTATAATTATTTTTATTGCAGTATGAGTAGTTCTTATGCCAAAGTGGTATGTGTTGGGATGACATATACTGACACCCTTCCTCTCACTCTGAGAGCCTCGTTTACCTTATTACTGTGACCTTGAGGGTGCTGGTGGTGGCTGCTATGAAGCTGCATCCCACCATTGCTCCTGTCACTGCAGCCACCCCTCATCTACCTCTGACACTGTACAGGCACCCACCCAGCACCTGTGAGCCTCTCTTCTTAGTCCCCAAAATTGTTAGTTGGAGGAAATGAGATAATAACCATGGTATCCTCTTAAACCCGGAAAGTTCTCTACCCTTGTGAAGAAATGCCTCCTCCTGCTTCAGGGACTGTCCCAAGGTCACAGCCAGCAGGGCAGGTGAAGGCCCTGTCCTGCCTGCCCAAGGCACCTCCTCCCTCTCAGTTATTCCTTCACTGCCAATGTTTACAACAGAGAGGTAAATATACTCCATACTGTTCCTCCATGTTCTTTCTGTCCTGAAAAATCAGTGGACTGCGCTGAGCATGTGGCTTGGCTTGGCACGTCCACAGTCACAAAGCTCTGACATGAACACACTGTACAGCCTTTCCTTCTGCTTTGGTTTGGTATTACCGTATTTTTAGACCTGCCCAGCACTGCCAAGAAAAGCAGTGTATGGAGATGAGGGCAGGCTTGCTGGCCTTGGTAGCAGCAGTGTCTCACTTAAAACTATGGCAACATACGCTGGAGGCTCTCTCGTTTAGGGCTGAAGATGGCAAAGGGGTTGGCATGTTTTGTTTTGGCTTCATTTAAAACATTTTATAGCATCTCAGTCTCTGTGTACTTAGAGATGTGTTGAAACACAGGAGTAGCTTCATGAAGTAGCTTTGTGAGGTGTCTGAGGCAAGATAGCAAATTTAGAAAAATGAATAACACAAGTTTATCTTTAAACTGCAAATGCAATATTTACATTGTATATACACAACAAAATAATTTGTTAAAAAAACTGAATTTGGAACTGAGATAATTTGGGTTGACTTTTTCCCTACTTTACTCTATATAAAAGAGCATTTGTTGTGTAAATTATATTATGAAATAAAGATATTTGTTAATATCTTAATAGAACAAACTGTTTGTCATACAAACGAAAACCCAGAAAGTCTTTATCCTTGCTGGATTCTCCAGACCTGTAACAACAGTATCACTAAAGCTTATTTCATCTCTATTTTGATGGTCTAGTTTTAGAACCCACTTAGGTTGCTTTAATAACTACCTAACTAGTTTTTCTTGTTCTGTCATTGTTCTGTCCTTGTTCTGTTCTTGTTCCTGCCAGTTGATTTTCTATACAGTTGCAAGAATAATATTCTGATACAGATGTAGCAAAAATTTTTTTCTGGTTTTAATTTTTGATTACTGGCCTTCAGGAGACCCAGAGGACCTGAATGATAAAAATGTGGCATAGGAGGCCTTGACTACCTTTCTAGCTTCCTCTTTTCTCTTCTCCTCATCGAGCTGGGTAACAGTTGCCACTTTCTCTCTCCCACCTATAGTACGCCTTTCTCTGATTTCAGTGATCTTTCTCCTTTCTTCTGCCCCATGAAATACTAGCCAGACAGTAAAACCCAACTCTTCTTGCTCCCTTTCAGTCTTAAAGTAGTGGCCTCTGTGCAGCAGTGCATTTGGCTCCATGCTCTTCTGTGCATTCCTCTGCTAGGGTACCTAGTTCACAGTGTTAATATCATTTGCTTTTTCTTCACTGGACTGAACTCGCAAGGGCTAGGCTCATGTCTTACTCCAGTAGTTCTTTGTGCCTAGCACTGCAAGAGTCATCAAGATATGCTTGCTAAATTAAGTGACTTCTAGTGGTCAGCAATGTGTCCATTCACAAAGCAAACTGGGAGGGCCTCTCTCCAATGTCCCTTGTGAGACACTAGTTTGAGCAATTGGCAGGGTGTTCATGGTTTGGAATAGAACTTATTCTCAAGTAATTGAGTTAAACCTTCAGACTGATTTTGCCTATTGTCTAAATTAATGAGGTCTTAGTGCTTGCTTATTACATTCCCACTGGGGGCAAAAAAAAAAAAGAAATACGAAAGGGTTTTAGTTTTCTAACCGTATACATGGAGTTAAGAAGAGATGCCAGTTCTGTCATTAGCTTTCCATCTGTTATCTGCACACATGCACACATTAATGTGTCTAATTACTAGTACACTTTATTTCATGGTTATCACTGTCCTGAAGTTTTGGATGACTTTTTATGTTTCCTCCCTGAAGGATTCTAAATAGATGTCTCCCTACACTTCTTATTTATGCCACTTCAGTATTTAATCTTTTAGATATATCCCAGATATGAGCTCCTTTGATATTTGAATCTCAAATTTGAATTTGCAATGTTGTTAATAATTTATGTTACATACTTTAAGTGAATTAAACTGAGACATGAAGAACATAGGTTTGCATTCCATATATTCTCTTATTTAACAAACAAGACAACCTCTAATGCCTTGAGGTCTCTTCTCTACTAAAATAACAACAGGTTAGTCCTCAAGAGAAAACTAGAAAATACAGTACTGCATATAAGTGAAAGTCTTATCCAAATATGAAATATTTATATGAAATATTGATATGAAATTTCAGCATACTCTGGGCTGATGATCCTAGATCTACTAGAATTGAGTTACTAAGAAAATCGGTAGTAAAAATAATGCAGTAAGGGTAAAGGTTTATTCAGGACAATAAAGTGAGGACTCTGAAAGAACCACTTCTATAGCATCTGTTGTTAAACTAGTTACTAATCACCCTCCTCATTACAATACTTGTCAATCAGTGGTCATTGGCTCCAATTCCATGCCAAAAGGAATCCCTAGTTTGGGGTGTGGTGAAAAAGAAAATTTTTTTCAGTGCAAAACAAGTCAATTGTCACACAGCACAGCTATGAAAACAACAGGACTATAATGCGACTCCAGGGCCAGGCCCCTCTCCAGCTGGAGATCTCTGCTCTGCTGAGACATCTTCAGTGTTTCAGTTCTGCCAGGGAGACACAGTCTTCAGTCAGTGGAAAGAAAAAGTGCATTTGCAGAGCCACAGGGAAAGTGTTCATATGGACAGAAGTCCCTGCCTTGGTCCCTGATTGGTCTGTCCTTACGTAAATGAGGACTCCAAAACTTCCAGTCTGATTGGTCTAAAAGGCACTGTCCTCACTGGTCAGAATAAAGCCACTCTGATTGGCCAAAGCTGTGAAGCTCTGATTGGATGGGGAAAGCCTAGGTCTTGTTGGTTTATAAATAGGATTCTAGGAACTCCTTTATAAGGGCTGGCACAGATGGGAGGAACACAGTGCAGGCAGGCAGTTCAGTGCAGAGGCTTTTCTGTGAAGTGCGGTTTGC
Organism: Furipterus horrens; assembly: GCF_987537825.1. Classification (NCBI taxonomy): domain Eukaryota; kingdom Metazoa; phylum Chordata; class Mammalia; order Chiroptera; family Furipteridae; genus Furipterus; species Furipterus horrens. Next base: position 80,366,203 of record NW_028327176.1, on the reverse strand, counting down.
ATGAGAGATCCCTATGCAGAAATGGCTGCTAGACTCTTAAAATGTGAGCCCATTAAGGCACCAATAGCACTTCTTAGTAGGCGTCTTTTTTTCTCATGGTTCACACACTTGACCAGGGAACACTTTGTTAGATCAATTCACCAATTTATGTAGAGTCAACAGAACTTCATTTATTTGAAAGTAGCCATTAATTCTGGCATTACACAGATTCAGATAATGCTTCTTTTGATTAATACAAATTGTGATCTCAAGTACATGCAAATCCACTTACATTGTAAATCTTGCTTCATGTTCTAATAGAAACTAATAGAATTCAATATGTTTTAAGTTAAGCAATGAATTGTATTTAATGGTACAAATTGACTTTTAGAGATGTTTTCACTTGGCACAATCCAAAGCTTTCAAAGAGAAAACCTTGCGGTTTTATTGGGATCATACAAAGAAAAAGAAAACAAACTTTTCTGAAACTCACTCAAGACATAGGAGTCTTAGACAATATAAACCACAAAAACATCCTAACTAAACAAAACCATTCTTCCCACCAAAATTTTACCGTTCTATATATTAAAACTGAAAGTATGTTTCCTTCCTAGATCTGTGAATTAGTAGAGAGATATCTTTTAAGTGTCAACTGCATTGTTAACAAAGACATGTTATTAGAAGATACATAATAATAGCAAATATATTTGAGTAATTACTGCATGCTATTTTTATATATTTTCTCAATCTTTTCCATAACCTTAGGTGAAGGATATTGTTTTCCGTATGAGAAAACTGATGTCCATCAGTGTCACAAATTAGTAAGCAGAGGGGTTCCAATATCATATCTGACCCCCAGATACATTACTTAATTAACTTTATAATTAACTTTATGTTGAAAATTCTCTGATGGCTTCAGACTTACTTCAGGCAGTGAAAGAACTCTACCCAATTCCACAAGATAATTCTTCATTACAACTGAACATTTTAAATTGTGGGATCAAAGCAGGCCGCATATGCAAACTAGGTAATAAAGTTAGCTAAGAAACAAGAAGTTTTGAGAAATTTTGAAATAGTCATGCAGTTATGCAATTTTGAATGTTTAAGCCCAGGCAGAAAAATAAAGTGTGTGGTTGGAGACTGCAATGGGGAACCTCACTTGGAAGCAATTTCTGTATGGTCACAACTCTCCAGACAGCCTTTCGTGGGGGACTCAGAATCAAAAATGTGGCTATTTTACTAGAGCAAATAAAAGAAAAGGAACTAGCAGTTAGGAATAACAGCAGCTCTGGGGAACATTTATCCCCCTTCTGTCTGGCACTCTTTCTCTTTCTCTTTCTTTTTCACCAGGTATTTTCTCTCTTTCTTATACTCCTTCTACTGCTCTATGTGGAGAGGTTCGTCCTGTTTTCCCTGCATTCTCTGTAGCCTGATTCATAATTCCTGCCCTCTTGCTTGCATATGGTCTTGTCTTAGCATGGCTCTTTTGGACCCAGCTAGTTCAAGGTTATGCATGTATAAGTGGTAAATATCTGGATTACTCTGATTCCAAAACCTATATTTCATTTCTGCATTATGGTGACGTATATTTTTTTAATATTTTCCTACCTGAGAAATGACTTATTTTCACCTTCAATACTCAAAGACATTTTTACTAGAAGCAGAATTTTGCATTGATAGGTCTCTTTCGCTTCCTTAAAGATATTGTTCTGCTCTCATCTCCTTTTTTAAAAAAAATTTTCACCTGAGGATATTAGAGAGAGAAGAAGGGGGAGAGACAGAAAGAGAGAAAAAGAGAGAGAGAGAGAAAGAGAGAGAGTGAGAGAGAGAGAGAGAGAGAGAGAGAGAGAGAGAGAGAGAGAGAGAATGTGAGAGAGAAACATTGATGGCTTGCCTCCTGTATGCACCCTGACCAGGGATTGAACTGCAACCAGGTCTGTGCCCTGGTTGGGTACAAACCTGCAACCTTCTGGTGTATAAGACAGTGCTCTGACAAACTGAGCCATCCAGCTATCCAGTCAGGGCTTCACTGTTTCATGGCCCCCATCATTTCTCATGAGAAACTTTCAGTCTTTGGAACTGTTGGTTCATACTTTTAATATTTCATCCCCATCCCCCACCCCCCAGTCTGTCTGCTTTCAAGACATTTTCTTTGTCCATGGTTTTTAGTAATTTTATTATGTGTCTGAGATGATGTTTTTTGAGTTTCTCCTTTTGGGAATTTGTTGAGTTTCTTGTATCTCTAAATTTATATTTCACCAGATTTGAAAAGTTTTTAGAAATTACTTCTATGAATGGTCTTTCTGCAACAACATCTTTTGCCTCTGCCTTAGGTACTCCCATGACAGAAATATGAGAGCGTTTGATATAGTCCCGTGAGTTTCTGAGACTCTATTAGTCAGTTTTGTTTTCAATCTTTCTTTCTATTGCTCAGATTGGATAATTTCTATTGCTCATTCTTCAGGTTCACTTACTCTTTCCTTTCTCATCTCCATCTTGCCATTGAGCTTGTCTAATAAATTTTTTATTTCAGATATTGCATTTTTCAACTCAAATTTCAATTTAGTTATTTCTTATGGACTCTATCTTTCTTTCTGTTCATTTCAAGAGTGTCCACCTTATATCAAATAATTTTGGACTGTACCCTGGGCATTTTGAAGGTTACATTGTCAGAGTCTGCGTACTGTTCAAATTCTCTGGCAAATATCGATGAGTTGTTTGAACAGGCATTCAAGCTGCATCGTCTGTCCTTTTCTTCTGTGATACCAGTTTCAATGTCAATTCAATTTTCAATTATTTCTGTGCTATTTGGGTCTGATGGGGCATGCACCACTCAAGGCTTTCTTTGGTTCTTGAATGATTTTTATCACCCCAAAACTGTAATTCAGTCCTTAAAGCTTTTGTTTTACTTCTCTGGGCATTTTCTACACTTGAGCAATTTGAGGAGTGAGTTCATTTCTTATGTAGGTTCAAACACAGAAATAGATTCTCTTCTCCAACTCTCTCTTTTGTCTGTAGAATTTTTCCTATATTCTCTGGTTTCTAGGACGACTTCACCCAGTTTTTCTGGCAAGAAAGTTTGGGTGCTTTCAGCGTTCGGCCTCCTTTGCTCTGGCACGGCTTCATGCAGTTGTACCACCATGCAAAGCAGCACGGGAAAGAGAAAACATGTAACAGTGATTCCCCCACTTTTTGCACAATGGGGATCAAAACCTTCTATCCAAAAGATTGAGTCACCATTTGGGGTTATAAATGTCCATCCCTCCGCGGGGGTAGCAGTGTACATCTACTTTTAGTGGTTTTTTTTTTTTTTTTAATCTTCACCCGACGACATGCTTATTGATTTTAGAGAGAGGGGAAGGAAGGGAGAGAGAGATGGAGAGAAACATTGATGTGAGAGAGAAACATTAATCAGCAGCCTCCCATATGTGCTCTGACCAACAACGAACCTGTAACCTAGATAGGTGTCCTGACTGGGAACTGAACCCACAACCTTTTAGTTTATGGGGCACACTCTAATCAAGTAAGCCATCTGGCCAGGGCTGCAGATTTTTTTTGAAATAGGCCTTGAGGCAGGACTTAGAGAATAAAAAGAGAAAAGTAAACATGGGGATTTTTCCATGTTGACCTGTAAGGGCCCTTTATCCTGCTTCTATAACCAGAATGATGACCTTAACTAGAGGTGATTTTTTTTTTTCTGTTTTCACGTTTTACAAAGTTCCCAACTTGACTTGCCTTCAGGACAAGTCCAGGAGGGAAAAAAAAGGAAAAACTGGAAATAGTCTTGTAAGTCAGTTGATCTCAGCTACAGATTTGAGTTCCTTCCTTAGTCCACTTGCCATTGTTTACTTTCCGGAGTTCTCGGCTAGTTATTTGCCACGTTTGTCCAGTTTCATTGTGATCATGGGAATGACAGAATGGGCATTGTGTTCCCTGAGCACCTCTTACTAAGGTTTGTATCCCTAGTACTTGCCATAGAACCGCCCTGTAATAGACAATGAATTAATGAAGTAAATGAAGTGATTGAAGATCAACAGCATTGATACATGAGTTAAATGCCGACCTTTTAGTCCTGTGTTCAAGATTCAGTTACAAACACAAAAGTCCTTTCCCATTTAACTGCAGTGACTCCTCAAATCCCCATCTTCCCATCCATTCCTCTCTAAGATACCACTTATTTTTTCTTTGTGAGGTGGGCTTGTTTTGGGAAAAAAAGTTCTTCATTCATTACCTAAAATTATAATTTTAATTGGTTTTACTGAGCTTTCCCCTGTTTACGTCAAAAGGAATTTATATTAGTGTTTTAGCCTTTGGGAAAATATACATTTGTTTGATAGATTGGTAATTATACTGTTCAAAATCAATCATTAAGATTCATCTTTATTTGATTACTGTGAACATGTCACCAAACCCACAATCAATTTCTCACCAGTTACATCCATTAATTTAAATTTTATGGTCCTTAAATAAGAGCTCACTATAACTCCTCATTTTGAATCTTTTTTAAAAAACAAATATTAATAGAAAGTAATAAACCTTAGATATATTTAATATAAAATCTCAATCTGTTTACAACTTTTTAAATATTTGTGCTTGCTATTTTTATTATAAACATTCTTATTAAGAAGTAACTGGCAGTGTTTATAAATGCAAATTTCTTTTATGTTTTTTGTACATTTAGTATGAAATACCCATATATGACCCAGTGGGTACTTACCTACTCAAGAGAACTTTTTCCAGAATTCTAGGTGTTACCACTTCTAAAATGGAAAATCTGGTCAGAAAATTGAGCTCCCAAAGTATATCAAACATGTGTGTGGTGCATATCCCTAGCAAGAGTTGACTGAACATTGACTTCACCGAGTCCAAGGTCTCTGGTAAGGTTTGCATTTAAAGATAAGTCAGGGTCCATAGCCTGTGATACCACCTGGCAGTGCTATGGCTGACATTAGAAAAATAAAGAGGCGAGAAACTCGTTGTGTCGCCATCTACTGTGTTCAAAATCTAAGTGTGTGTTTTTGTTTTTTTCTACTTTTATCCTGGGGTCTTCAGTTTACCGTGGTTTCTGGGCAGTCTTGATGCTCCTGGGGATAGTCGCTGTGGTGACCGCGAGCTTTTTGATCATCTGTGCAGCCCCGTTCGCCAGCCATCTTCTTTACAAAGCCGGGGGAGGCTCGTATATTGCTGCAGGTATGTATAATGCTATGAGCATACTTTCTAACCATAGATATCCTCCACGTCATTGTATTTTTTATTTATAGTTTCAGGTATCAGGCTTCTACCAGTAGGAAGACAATTATATTCACGTGTAATATTTCTTGAATGCTAACTGCATATCAGACACTTCTCCAGGGACTTTACATTTTTCGTGTGCTAACACTTAATCAGCACAACAATCTTCACTCATTGTGTACACCTTATATCACAAAGAACAATAGAGGGGAAGTATCTGCTCAGAGAGCCTTTTAACATTTATTATCCTATTTTCTTTTTGTAAAATGGGATTATAATGTCTCTCTGTAACATCAGGATATAAGAAAACTTTTCTGTGTTTTCTGTAAAAGATAGCCCCATGATAATGCTCAAAACTCTCATGATGTATTTACCCATAGATAAAAGGCATGTTTTCCTAAAATGTTACCATTCAGTTTTCTTAATTGTGGTTTGTGTGCATTATCTAAACACAGTCTCTTTATTGTAAAACCTACAGTTATTTTAGTTTGCTTTTCAACTAGTCTTTCTAATGTCTACGAAAATGATCATAGTACAAATAAAAAATAACCAAATAAGTGAATCTTGTGAATTTTAAGGCTTTTTCATTTAATTAGGATGTAAAAGACAACACTAATTTGAAAACATAAATCCAAGGTTATTTGTAAAAACAATGATTCTAGAAAACTAGACAATCTTCACTGTGATTCAGACTAACCTTTATATGATAATGCTATAGTGTAACATCAGGTCAGAAGGACAAAGAGTTTCTGCATGAGACGGCAGTGACAGCAAAGAGAAGGGGCACTGTGAATAGCTTTATCGTCTTTAGGATCATTGCAAAGACAACTCACGATATTGGTCATCATGTTTAATCAATGACACTTAGCGAAGAGTTTCTTTAAGCACACATTTTGCATAATATTGTGCTTAATTCTGCAGAGAGAATAAAAAGGATAATTATAATGGATCCTCTGCTCAAGGAGCACCCCTCCAAACAAAAAACAAAAAACAAACAAACAAACAAAAAAACTGAGAACAAGAGCCCTGTTTAACCTACTGTCTTTTGTTTCTTATTTCAACTTTTTTCTTCACTGGTTTTCTAAGGGCCCAGATTTACCCATTTGAGTTCATAATTTTTCAAATAACATTTAAAAAATTAAGATATAGTTCACATACTAAAAAATTTACCATTTTAAAGGGTTTAATGCAGTGATTTTTAATACATTTACAGAGTGGTTCAAGAATCATCATATTTGATTCTGAAATACTTTTATTACCTCACAAAGACACCTCATACTCTCCTCTGCTCCCATACAACCCCCAGTGACCACTAATCTACTTTCTGTCTCTACAGATTTGCCTTCTCTGGACATTTCATATAAATGGAATCACAATATGTGGTCTTTTGTATATGACTTCTTTCATTTGGATCTCATAATCTATCATCCCTCTTGTTTAATTCATAATTCCATAAGACCAAACTCCTTATGGCTTAACTCTGAGCGTATTGTTTACCACATAGTTTTTCTCCCCCCAAACCACATTCTACCCTCATATCATTCAAAGGTATAGTTAAGGTATAGTTAACTATACCTCATTTTAATCAAAAGTGTAGTTATATTTCTGGTCTTCCCAGAAATAACAGCTCCTTGTTAAAATATGTAAGTATCTGTTTGTTCTCATTCTTTGATTTTCTTTTTATATTTGTCAATAAATGTAAGTTGTAATAGGAGTAGTTAAGTACCAACACATCATGGGCAGCAGAACTGATTTAAACTTAAAAATATTCTGACTCTGAGTTTGGTCTTAAGGACAGTATGTGTGTGTGTGTGTTTATGCAAAATATTAGTCATTTTATAATTTGTGTGAGAAAGTAGTATATCTAACTAGATATTTCAGGGTGATCACTTTGTAAGGTATATAAATGTCAAATCATTCTATTGTACACCTGAAACTAACATAATATTGTGTGCCAACTATATTTTAATAGGAAACTTAAAAAAAGAACTACACTTGCCCAAGAACTTTGTAGAAAGATAAAATATTTGATATATGCCTGTGACGAGTGGATTTTATTTTTTCAATAAATATTTTGTTGAGTGTGAGTGTGGGGCTAAAATTCTTCTTGCTCAGGTCTTCATGTAAAAGAACCTGGGATGTGAGAGGTGTCCAAGGTGTTCTGGGATCCCATTCTGAAAACCTCAGACTAGATAATTATGAGGACATTTTCTTTAAAATTTGACTTAATTTCCTTCATGGCTTACTTCTTTATTATTCATGTAGGACTTCTATTTCTCCAAGAAAAGAGAGAGGTATTCTGTTGGATGAAATAAAATATTATTGTTCATCTTATCAGTTCAGGCAAGAAAAATGATGTTCTCAAGACTAACTGAAGTTTACTGTCTAGTAGCAATTTCCATCATGAAACACAATTTTTTAAAGCAGTTTTGGGGCCTATAAATTATTTTTACAATTGAGTAATTATTGACAGAAGAATTTTCAAAATCTTTCAATTTTCTATTATTCACATTTCCAGATAATATGAATAAGCAACTTATTTTTTCAAAGCTGAAAATGGAAACTTAAACACTATGCTATACAGAGATGAGGAAAATATGAAATAAACACAAGGTTTATTGCCCCACCAAGTTTTTTCTGTACCACATTTATTATGGAACCATGCATATAGTCATTTACTGAGTTACCTTGAATTTTAATGCTTTTTGGAAGGTCAGATTTTATATTTTAAAAGGAAGATATTTCATTCCATGCACCCAGTATTCCAAAATCTCTTTTGTTTCAGGCCTCGTTGTCATTCCCTGCCTGACCGAGTCTCCCATGCTACCCTGTGTCAACACACTGTGCTCTGATGGGCAGTTAGGAGCAGGTGCAGCTTGGGCGGTGGCTGCTATGGCTACTTCATCAATGCCACAAAGAAGATTGGATACTCTCTTTATTTAGGCAGATGGCGTTAGAACAGGGCAGAACCAAATTCCAAATGTCAGTTGCTGAGTGTTCACACATAGAATACCTCTTTATCATCAGCAAGATTATTTTGGGGCATTCTATGCATGGCTGGGCATGCTCATGTTACAGCGGTCAGTGGGAGTAAGAGGCAGGGTCCATGGTATTCCTCTTGTTCTCGCATCTTCCTCTAGATGAAGCAGGACACAGTGGCAGTGGGAACAGGGAAGGGTGTGTGAAGGAAACACAGACCAAGAGCAGGAAGGGATTAGGAAAGAATTGTTGATGGCTCAGAGGCAGGCAGTCTAACCTCACAGGCACATGCATGCCCCTGCTTGCACCTGCTGTCTCCACGTCTGTATAGTGAAAGATCCTGGCTATAAACAGCTGCTCACCCTGGACAATAAGCCTGGAAGGCCAGTAAATTCTTGCCAGAATAGCTTTTCTAAAGCATCTGTTTCTTTCTTAGTGTGTAGGAGGTAGGTTTCCCCAAGAAAATCACAAGCATAACTTCCCAACAGGGAACAGAATATTTCACCAAAGTCCAGGACTGAACATTTTATTCAAAGCTCTGCCTTGTTGGAGGTGAATGCTGGAAAAGAAAGAGTGATTAATAGAAATTATGGGTACTTATATATCAGCAGATGTACTTCTTGCAGCAGAAGTAGTGTCTCTGGTTTTATGAACTGTAAAATGGTGGCTTGGATGTCCTTTCTGTTCTTCTTTCCTCACCATGCTTATTAGCTGAAATGCTTGTAACAGGCCATTAGACTCAGACTTGTGCTGACTAGTTTCAAATGGGGCACCAACATGACAGGTGTATTAGGCTGAAGTGAGAAGACTGGCCCCAGTTTCTGAGTCTCAGCATCTCAGTCAGATGAAAACCATGGGAAGGAGGGAGAGCATGAAGAGGACAGAGGAGACACAGAGTGATTTCTCTGGAGAGAGCTGCTGCTTTCTGAGTCTCTACCCTTTTGGGTGTGGTGTCTGTGTCTTTGTTGGAGGCGTTCTGGGTTATGGTCTAGCTCCTGCCTGGACAAATCTAGGGAGTGAGAAGTCAGCTCAGTAATAGCTTTGGTGGAACTTTCATGGAAAAACTTGAACTTCCAGCTTGAATATATGTTTACTATCCCTTTGGAAAAACATATCTGTGCCATTCCTCAGAGAACTAAAGTGACAGCCTGACAAATGAATGTTTTTACTCAAATGCCATATTATTATGGGTATAATTAATCTCCACACTGAAAGGGAGAGTTTTCAAATCTGTAAGGTGACAAGATTTTTTCCCTCCTGTAAATAGAATCTCTGGTTTTGGATTATGTTTGTCATGGTGGAAAGGCAAAATAAGTTTCCATTTGCTTCATTCTCCTCTTCCACATTATATGTATCATTAATATCTACTATGTACTCATTACTGTAGGGGATTCATTTCTTTGTGAATACTCTGTTTTATTCCATACTCTTCCCCCAGATAGTCCCTTTGCTCAGAAATAACTATTAGTGAGTGGTTAAAGCATATTGGTTTCTTTACTAAATTGTGTTATGTATTTCCTGAGAATTTTTTTCTTTCCAGTTTGTCCTATAGAAACATAGTCCTAGAAAGAATACTTATTTCCTATAACTAAGGGGCTACTGGGGAGGGTCAGGTGGTTTGCTTGACTGGATGCTTGAACAGGAAGATGTCCTTAAAATGTTGGATTCACCTGATGTTATTCTTTCCAAAATATTCAGTAATGGCACTGTGAGGTGGTTGGTGCCCTCTGGTGGAGAATTTTAGTAAGACATCGGCAGAAGTTACTGAAGTAGTTTTTTTCCTCACTTCCGTCATGAGGTCTCAGAACTGGAAGACAGAGTGTCAAGTTATTCTCTTTTCTCTTTGCCAGTCCTGAAATAGACCAGTCAAATGAGAAGCTCTGATGCTTTAAAATATTGCGTAGAACACTATTTGCTGGCCATTACTTTCATTAACTTCTCGTGATTGCTTTTTGTAGTAGGCACTTCCATTATCTCTATTTTTTCAATGAAAAAACTGAGACAGGATTAAGAAACTTGCTTAAGGTTATTCAGCTAGCAAAGTTTCGAGCTTTCTGGACAGTAGACCTAACACCAGGGCTCTGAGTGGCTCTTCCCACACTGCCAATGGGAAGGGTGTGACTTAACTCTTTGTCTGTGTTTTTTCAATAATCTCAGATTTTCATGGGATTTGGGGCCATGTTTTGATTATGTCTCCAGTGAGCTATTTTATGATTTTTTGTTGGGATAATAATTAAGGTTTCTCCATTGTATTAGGATTGCTCCAGAAGAGAGTATCCATTTGGCAGGTGGACCAAATCGATATTATTGCTCATTATTAGTCACAATATTCCACCAAAAGAAGATGTATCTTTCTAGGTGTATGAACACACATACTCTGTTCTCATCCCCCAAAATATGCCACAGACTTCCACCACCCTCTTTTGTGTTGTTGCTTATTTTGTTATTTGGAAATGTTTTTCAATTTACATAGAAGTTGTAAGTCCTTTTACCCCGACCCATTTAAGTTTCATTAGCTGTCCTAATAGTCTTCTATAACAAAAGGATCCAATCCAGGAACATGTTTTGCATTTAATTGTTGTGTCACTTGATTCTCTATTAAACCAGAATAAGTTCTTTTTTGACATTCATGACTTTGTCTCTTTTGAAGCATATAGGCCTGTGAGTTTCTAGAATGTTCTTGAATTGGTTTGTCTGATATTTCCTAGTGATTGGATTTAGGCTCTTCATTTTGGCTGTAGTATCATAGCAATAACACTGTGTTCTCACTGCATTAGAAAAAGCTTTCCTTTCTCCCCACTTATTTATTCACTCTTTTATTTATATCACTGTGGACACATGGATTTTTATTTTATTCAGTGATATATAATGTGCCACTATCATTATTTGTTTGATATTCAAGTTACCTCAAAATTGGCTAGGGAAACCCCATCAATTTGGCTTTTGAACCACCCCCATCATTCTTTGAGTACATCTTAATTTTTGGTGAAACAAGACATTCCAACCTGAATTGATCTATTTCTCTGAAATGCCCTGGTTACTGGTATTTAGAAGCCAAGTTATGGGCATTTAATGTGCACCATGTTATGGGGGTGTTGTTGATCCAAGACCCTCTCAGGAAACTGAATCAGGAAATATATCTAGTTATATACACACAGGGATATTTTAACACACACACACTTTGACTTTTATATTCATCTATCATCTATCTGTCTACATAAATTCACACTGATACATACAGTTCTATACAAACACCATAGAATTCACTCTAGCTTTCCCCTTTTTAAGTTAGTAACTCCCTTTTCAGGCAGTGAAGAACTTGGCTCCAATTAACCTCAATATATATTTATTTGACCAGTCTATAATTAACAACCTTCTGATTGCTATCTGGCCACATTCCTCATTTAGGAGCCTGTCATGAATTTTTGCTACTGTATCAGGTAAACCATTAGCCTTTGGTGTAAATACTTCCCCATATCTGTTAGTTCATTTTCCTTCTTTCTGTCTCTGTAAGTGTGCTAACATATGTACTGGGTTGGCCAAAAAGTCCTTAGCGTTTTTTTTTTTTTTTTTTTGGAATGATGGCTCTAGTAGTGCCTAATTGTCTTTAAAGTCATTCAAAACAACTTTGTTAGATTGTATTGTGACAGTTGTTATATCAGCATGCATTTAAGAAAGAAACTTGTCAAAACTGGTGAATCTTTGTGCAGCTATTATAATACTGAAGAAAATAAATGCAAAGAAAAAAAAGATTTGTGCAGAGTATGGAGAAGGTGCTGGAACTGTTCAAACAAGTCAAAATTTGTTTGTGAAGTTTCTTGGTACTATTGATGCTTTGGCTATAATTCTTTGCTATGGAACTATCTTATGCATTGAAAGATGTTTAGCAGCACCCCTGGCCTCTACCCACTAGAAACCAATAGCAGGAGATAGTCGACATACTCAAAATATCCAAATCAATAAAGTTATTGGTGAATATAAAAATTTCTCTTTTATTTTACAGAAAAAACATAATGTACTTTTTGGCCAACCCAATGTAAAACACTGGCAATTTAATGGGCAGGGAAACACTGTTTTACCCCATGGGTAAGCTATAATCATAAACTGATCAGAAATTAATTTAAAAGACTGTATCTTCAATTAGCGAACAAGTTAAATATTGTAGTGATAGAAACACCTATTATTCATTGCTTTCAGGATGAAATCGCTCTTCAAATAACAGCAATATTTAAATATTGGTTAATTCTTCATTATTCGGAACCATCTACATGATTATCCAGCAACACATGTTTTTAAATACTCTAAATTCAGAAGCAGGTTTTGAAACCTTTCAAATATATGTATCAGGCCATTAGTTTTTCACAAAGACAATTTTCTTATTTTTATAAAAATATATGCAAGCACAAAAGATTCACATGACGCAAAGGAGATAAAATTCATATCAACTACTAATAACAAAGGTTTGCAATGTGTTTGAATTGCAAATAGTATGCAAATCACTGTCAGATCTTTACATTAGCAGAGAACACTGTCTATATAGTTTCCGAAAAAATGTATTGGAATGTACAAGGTTGCTAGACAACACCTGGCTTTGACATATTGTTGTCAAAATCTGAGGTACAGCTTCGTAAGAGTTTGCTTGCACGCTATGAGTTTACTGTTTCCTTGTAATACAGTTGGTCAGTGGTTAAATTGCTCTATTCTGTGCTCTATTATTTGCTTTTACATTACAGACCACAGTGTGAAGGATATTTCTTATTAGTGTAATATCTATATTGATTTCTCAATGCTCTGTAGCTTGTATCATGATTATGAGAAAGTTTAAGCTCTGATATGGACACACCTTGACATATTTATGAGTTCCTTTTTTGTGTTTACTTGTTAAGATTGTTTATGACATTGATCACCCAAAAGAGAATTTGTCACAGAATTCTCTTTATATTTCAGGGAGACTAGCATTTAGAATATTATATATGGAGATTTTATACCTGATGGGTAATCAAAGAGTAAATAGGTCTTTGACATGTTTGGATTGAACTTTCAGACAAATAGCAAGTGACCTTGTGTGTGTTTTGCTTCAGGACAAATTTAAATCCCTCAGGATGTGTGGTTTGTGCATGGGTTCTGCCATTTACTCACTAGTGAATCAGTCTAGCTGATACTCCTGAATTTGCAGTTCAATGTGGCCCCATCACTCCCTTCCTTTATTACAGTCACAGTAACATGAAAAAATATACACTTAGTGGTATTTTAATATTGCAGTATTCTTGAAGCCATTCTGTCACATTTCTTGTTAAGAGCAAGTATCCAACACTGTATTTTCACTACTCTTATAATTTCAACAGTAATTTTGAACAGGTGGGTTACAATTACAATAAAATTGTTGATAAATTGTGATATTGTCTTCGAGTTCTTAGTTAAGCAGTTTCCTTCCTCCCTTATTCCTTTTCTTCTTTCCTTTCTTCCTTTCTCCCTCTCTTCATTCATCCTTTACTTTTTTTGTATATTTTATTGATCATGTTGTTACAGTAATTCCAATTTTATTTCTCCTTTGCTCCCCTCTGCCCAGTACCCCCCTTCCCTCCAGGAATCCCACCCCCCTTAGTTCATGACCATGGGTCATGAATATAAGTTCTTTGGCTTCACCCTTTCTTATACTATTCTTAACTTCACCCTGTCTATTTTGTACCAAACAGTTATGCGTCATAATCACTGCACCATTTCCTTATTTCTCCCCCTTCCCCTCCCAGCTGATAACCCTCCAAATGATCCCCATATCTATGATTCTGTTCCTATTCTGGTTTGCTTAGTTGAATTTTGTATTTATTTTTTATTTTTTTTATTTTTATTTTTATTTTTTTAAAGTATATTTTATTGATTATATTGTTACAATAGTTCCAATTTTTTCCCCTTTGCTCCCCTCCACACAGCACCCCCCTTCCCTGACAATCCCCTCCCCAAGTCCATGTCCATGGCTCACCCTTTCATATATTCTTCTTCTTTTTTTAAAAATAATTAATTAATTTGTTAAATATTTTAACAATAAAAAATAACAATCCCTCCCTCTCAGACTTAAGACCCTTTACAATCTTATAAAGGACAATGGACGAAGGTCTCGAGATCCTCTAGCTGCTTCAAGCTGGACATGGTCGTCGTCCTACCTACCCTTGGGTCAAGAAATCCCTAATAAGAGTGGGGGTGTGGAGGGGAGGGTGGCCTTCCCACAAGGGGAAGGATCGTGCAGACTCCAGGTTGGTTGGCTGTCTCTGGAAAACGGCATGCTTGGTTTAACAGGCTGGCATCCTTGTTGTGTTCTGGGGGCAACAGGGTTAAAGGACATCATTCAATCCGTAACCACTAGATGACAGAAGACAGGTATTAATTTTTCAATGTCCCACATTAGGGAAAAGAAGGGCTTCTTTGGAGGAAGGTATGCCAAGTACATCTCACCTGTCCAAAACCCTTTTGCCCATTATACTTAGTTTGGACTGAGGGCAATATTTTAGGTTTCCCCCGTCTCAGGCCTCGGGGCTCTTTCTGTCCAAGCCATTAGGATAGAAAAGAGAAACCAGTTTTAAAGTGAAGCCCACAGACCACCCTGTTCTTCACCAACCCAGCCACTTAGTTCAGCCAAACCATTGAGTCTCAGGAGGCAGCAATGCAGACAGGATTAAGTGAGGCCTATACGTACAGACATTCACTCAGGTAATGAGATCATAGGCTTATGCCCTTTGAAAACAGAAAACACATGTTAATTTATGTAACATAACCCACATACAAGTCTCTAAATCTGTAGGACTGTCTTATCGGAAAGACATCCAGTTGCAAGGCATTTGACATTCTTCTTGCCTGTAAATTAAACATCTTTGATAATGCCACAGACATAGTTTAACTTTCAAATGAAAACAAATTTTAAATGAAAAGAAACTTTAAAGACGGTTAGCTGCACTGTAGTCTACCAGTGGGCATTGTGATCTTCCTTGAATCTTGATTTTTCTCCCTAAGATTACCCTCCTTGTCATTAAAGGGACTGCATTAAGTTCATTTTTAATTTATCCTGTTCATTTACATAAACACAACAAGAGCAGCAAATGATCACTTATGATCTTTAGTTCTGCTTTGCTGGAACTTACGCAAGGAACATTTAGGGTGACCTTCAGTCTGCCCTTCAGGGTACAGAAGTTGAGCCACATACCTGGCATTCAGCCTTGCCTGTAAACACCCGTCTTTTCCAGGTCCTCCTGGTTTTCCATTGTGCCTTAAGGTCCCTTCTAGCCATCTTTCAGGAAAACAACCTTCGTTCCTTCCCTAGAAAGATTGCTATGGACCGCTCATCCATTCAAGGTACCAGGCCTTTTATCTCGTTGACTTTTATTACCTTTGAAAGTCAGTCCCAGTTGCTCAGGGCTTTTTGGTAACAACCAAAGCCCAAGCATGTTTCCTTTAGGCATGACATTCCAGTCAAAGTCTTAGTAAAAAAATCGTTATTAACAACTGGTCTTATTAGTTTTATTCAAAGAAACTTAGGTCATTACTTACTTCTTTAGAATACCAAATTCTGGAGGGATCAGATAGGGAGAAAATATATACAGTGTGAAGGAAAATCCTTGTCCTTCTAATATTCACTGAACTTGCATTTCTATTCTTTATATTTTTATTTTTCCCCCCACTAAAAAATTTTCTGTTTGTTTGTTTTTTCATTACAGTTGTCTCACTTTTTTCCCCCTCTTGCTTCTCTGCACCCTGTCCCTACCTTCTCCAACATTAAGTCCCCACCAGTTGTCCATGTCCATGGGTCATTTATACATGTTCTTTGACTAGACCCTTCCCCTTCTTACCACTTCTCTCCCTCCCATCTCCCCCTTTGTTACTGTTAGTTTATTCCTCGTTTACATACCTCTGGTTCAATTTTGCTCATTTGTTTGTGTTGTTCATTAGTTTCCTTTAACAGGTGATAGCATAAGGTAATTTTCTTTTGTTGCCTGGCTTATTTCGCTAAGCGTAATTCTCTCTAGTTCCAATCATGTTGTTGCAAATGGTAGAAGTTCCTTCTTTCTTTCAGTACTTATTCATTGTCATTTTCCCCCTTTGTACTCGTGTTCCTCTCTGTCTCTCTCTGTTTCTTCATCTTCTTAAAGCAGACCCTTTAGCATCTCTTGCAATACTGGTTTGGTGGAGATGTATTCTTTTAACCTTCTTTTGTCTTGGAAACTCCTTATTTCACCTTCCATTTTGAATGAGAGCCTTGCTGGGTAGAGTATTCTTGGTTGTAGGCCTTTGTTTTTCATTACTTGGAATATATTTTGCCATTCCCTTCTGGCTTGTAGTGTTTCTGCTGAAAAATCTGATGATAGCCTTATTGGAGCTCCCTTGTATGTTATTAGTTGTTTCTCTCTTGCTCTTTTTAGGATTCTCTCTTTGTCTTTGAATGTTGGCATTTTAATTATGATGTGTCTTGAAGTGGGCCTGTTGGGGTTCATCTTCATTGGGACCCTCTGTGCTTCCTGGGCTTGCAGGATTCTTTCTCTCTTCATGTTAGGGAAGTTTTCTGTCATTAGTTTTTCAAAGAGGTTTTCTATTCCTTGCTCTTCTTCTTCTCCTTCTGGAATTCCTATGATACGGATATTATTACGTTTCATGTTGTCCTGCAGCTGTCTTAGAGCCTCTTCAGTCTTGTTCAGTCTTTTTTCATTTTGTTGCACTGTCTGGGAGTTTTTGTCTACATTGTCCTCCAGCTCGCTGATCCGATTTTCTGCTTCCTCTAGCCTGTTTTTAATTCCTTCTACTGTGTTCTTCAATTCAGAGATCGTATTCTTCATTTCCTCCTGGCTCTTATTGATAGCTTCCATGTCCTTTTTGATGCTGGTATAATTCTCAGTAAGTTCCTTATAGTTCTTCTGGAGTTCACTGTAGTTTTTCTGGAGTTCTTTGTAGTTTCCGCTGAGCTCATTGAGCTTCTCCATAATCCATGCTTTCAATTCCATATCTGATAGTTGGCTCCCCTCTATTTCATTTAGCACTCTTTCTGGGGACTCTACCTTTCCTTTCGATGGGGGGTTGTTTCTCTGTCTCCCCATTTTTGTGACTCCTATTGTTTGTTGGTGCTTCTTAGAATGATCTGCACTTCCTGGATCTGCCCCTGGTGGCGTCAGATCCTGTACCAGTCTGGGCCTAGGCAGCCTGTTGGAGACTTCCAGGGATCTACTGCCTTTGTCTGGCTTCTTAGTTGTTAATCTATTCAATCTGTGATTAGCTGTCAGGCTTAAGGACCGTGGGTGTGGCAGCTTAATTCCTGTAGGCAGGGCCTTTGCTTCCCCTCAGGCTGACGCCACTTGGCCAGGAATGGTCTGCCGGTCACGTTGTGATGTAGGGGTCTTTTTTGTCTCTCCATGGTTATAAGACTTCTCTCCAGCTGCTGTTGGTTATTCCAGATGATTTCTCCAAAATTACGTTGTAAATCCAGATTAGTTCTGGGAGGAAGTTAGTGTAGCTTCCACTTACTCCTCCGTCATCTTGTTTCTCCCTGTATTTATTTTTTAGATTCAGTTGTTGATAGCTGTGAGTTGGTTGTCGTATTAATGTTCACAATTTTGGTCTTTTTCTTAAGTCCCTTTGACATTTCATATAATAATGACTTGGTGATGATGAACTCCTTTGGCTTTACCTTGTCTAGGAAGCACTTCATCTGCCTTTTCATTCTAAATTATAGCTTTGCTGGATAGAGTAATCTTGGTTGTAAGTCCTTGCTTTTCATCACCTTGAATACTTCTTGCCAGTCTCTTCTTGCCTGCAAAGTTCCTTTTGAGAAATCAGCTGAGAGCCTTATAGGCACCCCTTTGTAGGAAACTTTCTGCTTTTCTCTTGCTGCTCTTAAGATTCTCTCTTTTTCTTTAACTTTTGGCTTTTTAATTATGATGTGTCTTAGTGTGGTCCTTTTCGGGTCCAGCTTGTTTGGGACTCTGTGCTTCTTGGACTTGTATGTCTATTTCCTTCGACAAATTTGGAGAGTTTTCCTTCATTATTTTCTCATGTAAGTTTTCAATTTCTTGCTCTTCCTCTTCTCTTTCTGGCAACCCTATGGTTCAGATGTTGTCACATTTAAAATTGTCCCAGAGGTTTCTAAGCCTCTCCTCATTTTTTTCAATTCTTGTTTCCTCATTCTGTACTGGTTGACTGTTTTTTTTTTCTTCCATATGTTCCAAATCATTGATTTGAACCCTGGTTTCCTTCCCTTCACCATTGGTTTTGTGTGGATTTTCCTTTGTTTCATTTAGCATAGCCTTCACTTCTTCCCTTATGCATTTGCCATACTTAAGCATATCTGTCAAGCCTGTGAGCATCTATATCACCAGTGTTTTGAACTCTGTGTCTGTTAGGTTGGCTATCTCTTCGTTTGTTAGGTTGGCTAACTCCTCATCGCTTAGTTCTCCCACTGGAACCTTGATGCATTCCCTCTTTTGGGCCATAGTTCTCTGTCTCCTCATCTTGACAAGCTCCTGTGTTTGTTTGATTATGTGCCTTAGGTAGAGCTATTGCACCTGTTATGTTGTGAGGGGCAGAGCCTTAGGTGTTCATCAGACAGGGAGACCCATTCCGCCACGTTGTGGTGCTTTATGTGGGGGAGGGAGTCTGAGAGGGAACAATGTCTCTTGCTCAGCACTTGCCCCTTTTCAGGTACTTCTCCCATTTTGTATGGGACTGGCACCTTTCTAGCTGTTGTCCAGGCTGTCGCTCCCAAATTGGGTGGGTCTGCAAATGTTCTAGCACCATAGGGGCCCTTTAAACAAGCAGACTCTGCTGAAAAACTGACAGTTTCTTCCTCCACTCCAACCCCCACTGGTTTTCACAGTCAAAAGCAATGAGGCTCTATTTTCCCTGGTCTGGCCTGGTGCTGGGAGCACTCCCCAGGTGTCCCTCCCAGCTTTTTAAAATGTGCGACTGCACTTTCCGCTGGCCTGCCACTGCCGCTGCTCATTCTTTTCTTTAATCTGTTCATGTTCTCAGACCTGTGATATATTTTTGTCCCACAGAATCTTTGTTTTCATTCTCCTCCCTCGTTCTTTCAAGGCAGTGTTTCTTTATGTTGTAATCAATCTTGAGCATATATATTTTAATTTTAAAGAATCATGTATATTTTTTACATTAGTTTAGTGCTTTCGTGTTTGGTACTTAACTTGATTTCTATTTTCATTAACATATTTAACTGTAGCATTAGTTATCTGTGTTATATAACAATAGTGAGGAAGACCTGAGCTGAAAATGAACTCAGAAAACTACTACTTGTGTTTGCACATACGTAAGACTTGGGATTAATGGTACTTATTTTTCCAGTTTATTGTAGATGGTGAAAGAAATAATGTATTACAAATAATATGTTCCAAACCAGGCATAAGCAAATGTGGATAAATGTTAGAATAATTTCCAGGAGACAGGGATATTTAACTCTTATATTCACAGGCTCTTAATACAGTGCTAGGCACACAGTAACTACTCAATAAATACGTCAGCTGTTGTTTTGTTGTGGTTCTTATGCTGCTGTTGACCTCATATCAATGCTTTGACAATAAAACCAAGTGATGTGCATGTTAAGTATATAATAAAGGGTCTGACACAAAGTAGGTGATCTAACTAGAATTGTGTTTTCAGAGACATATCATTAAGCAAATGATCGGTGAGTGTTCTTGAGAAAACACCTTCAGAAAAGCTAAAGGCCTTTTTTTTTCTTTCTATCTTTCTCAGGCATCCTGTTTTCCCTGGTGGTGATGCTATATGTTATCTGGGTCCAGGCAGTGGCTGACATGGAAAGCTACAGAAACATGAAAATGAAAGACTGCTTCGATTTCATGCCTTCTGTTCTGTATGGCTGGTCATTTTTCCTGGCCCCAGTGGGGATATTTTTTTCTTTACTTTCTGGATTACTTTTTCTAGTTGTTGGACGGCATATTCAGATACATCACTAATCAAACTATTGTCCCCAGTTCTTTCTTGAGTTATTTTAAAACAGCATGTTTTATTTTTATTTGTTTAGTATAGAATTGGTTGATGTAACTTTTCAGTTGCTATTTGAATTAATCATTTTACTTGTGATTTTTCTCTAGTAAGAAGGTTCTGGAATCTCTTTAGACACTAACATGTTTCCATCTATTCAAGTGCTATCAAGAACCTATTTTTTTAGGGAGCAGGTAACATAACTTTCTTTCATTGCACTTGCTAGAGTTCATGCAGGTTGCAATATAATATAAATGTATAATACCATCAATTGGGGAAAATCAAGATTTTATTTGAAGCCTCCCTCTTGGCATTCACTTCTGTTGCTACTTTAAAAAAATCTTTGGAGAATAATTAAGAATGGAAAACAAATGTCAGAGAATTTACTCCATTTTCTCTCCACACACATGTATATCCGCATTTACATTCACTGACTCCAGTGAGCAAATGATTCATTATTTAAAGATACATAGCAGTTAGTGAAATAAGCCAGGCAATGAAAGAAAAATACCATATTATATTACCTGATACAGGAGACTAATGAACAACACAAACAAATGAACAAAATTGAACAAGGAACAGAATAACAGTTATCGGGGGGGAGGGGGCAAAGAAGGGTAAGAAGGGGAAGGGTTTAGTAAAGGAACTAGTATACATAGCCCAAGGACATGGGCAACAGGGTGGGGAATGACTGTGGGAGAAGGGGTGGGCTGGGTTGGGGGGGAGCAATGGGGGGGGAATGGGACAACTGTAATAGAAAAGCAATAAAATTAAATTTAAAAAAAATCTTAGAACCACTAAGCAAATGAGCAAATTATGTATAAGTTATTGACACCTGGATTTGAATTTCAGTCTTGCCACTAGTCATGTGAATATTCTAAACTTCAGATGCTTCATTTTTAAAACAAAGATAAACTCTGCTGCATGGGACTTTTGCTTGACTTAAATGAGAAGATGAATTCAAATACAGGCTAACACATTGTCAGCAATCAATAAATAATAGGTGCTGTTATTTGAAAAAAAAAACAACATACAAATTGTTCTTGTAGCAGAAGCCACACAAATTCATCAGTTAAAATAGGCCACAACAAAACCTTTTCCACTTTCTTATCAACAATGGTTACCTAATTTTATTCACTTAATTGTGTATGCTCACATAACACTGAGCTATATTTAAAAGCAGCAAATTTGTACATCAAAATACATATAATGCAGATTGGGTTTTTAGAACTTAAAGTGGGCTAATTATGTATCTACTATGATTGAAAATATGTAAAAACCAAGAACCTTAGCTTACTACATAATTCTACTTGATATTTAAAAATTCCTATTTAAAATTAGATTGCTACTATGTTTAGCTTATGAAAATTTGTTGATGAAATGTGCTTTTAATATGTACAAAATGCTTCCATGTGAGGGTGTTGATAGCCTCACTTTATTAAAGACTATGAAATATTAACTTTTCCAATATTTTATGAGTTGTAGTTCTTCTGATCATTTGATTCCTTTAATTAATCTTCCTCAATTTCTTTATCTTTACAACAGGAATTTAAACATTTACAAATTTTCTGTTTCTTTTAATCTCTCTGAAAAAAAGCTTTTGCTTTTTTGCAAGATGTGAGGTATGGAGTGGGGGTAGAATAATTCTGTATAGACATTTACATATCAAAGATATTTGCTTGTCTCTAATTTTGATTGAAATCAAATCCATCTGGGAAGCCTAGATCACATTTTCATTTTGGAAACCTCCACCACGGAGGAGTTTGTGTTCACGAAGGAATAGAGTCCAGCATGGCAGTGAGATTTTACCAGGAGCAGTATTTTACTGCACAGCTGGGATGGATGCAGAAGCAGGACTTAGAGGCACGCTGAGAGGCACCTAGAGAATGCTGTGGAGTATAGGTTCTGTGCTTTTCTTCCAGCTGGCCTGTGCGGAGAGGTTGCCAAAGTCTTCTCCACACAGCTTGTGTTTTCCGTTAACCTTATTTCAATGGGAGGGATTTTTGGAGAAATAACTAAAGTCTGAGATATCTACAGAATTATGAGTGGCATTTTAGTGTCTAGGGACAGTTAGGACTTACATATAGTAAAAACACATAAACAAAATGAAAATACAACGAAGCTTTAGGGTTTTAACTGGTTTCTCAGACCATTCAATTATATTATCAACAATTTTGTGGTACTTTCATTTGTCTTTTTCTGTTTCATTTTTATATTGCTTCATTTAGTTCTTTGCTTCTGGCTTGATGATTAAAAAAATAATTATGGTTTCTGTTCTGCATATTGACTGTGATATTAAATTATGGCATGCCATTAAGTTCTGCAGACGATGTTAGATGTATTTGATTAATTCATGTCATCTGTAAATACAATTCCTTTTTGTAGGACTTTGGAATGGAGCCTTTTTCTGCTGTATTACATGTCATTTGAATTTCACATACAAGCTGCTTTCAGTAAAGGTTGGAATATTTATAAATTTCATATGGTTACCCTCACTTTCTAATGTACTCATGCAACGACCATATATTTTTTATAAGGCAATTGTCTGAATATCTGATGTGCATGACACTTTTACATAGATCCACACTTTGGAACTATTTTGTGGTTGTATAATACATCAATTATATTCATTCTTTTTTTATTTTCAGAAAGTAAATAATTTATAGTATAATCATGGGACATACTTAGAGTTCAACATTTTATCTGAAATACAAATTTAAATGGCCATACTATACTGTATTTTATTTGAAAATTCTACCAACAGACAAATTTCACCCAAAATGCTCGGTAGTATGATTTATCTCAGTGTGTATCAAACAACCTGGCTTGCCATTTAGAAACTAACCATTCCTTGACAATTGTTCTAACCACTTGGATGTCAGCAAGGAAAATATTAAGACAAAACTAAAAGAACGAAGGTTGACTATATTGTTACTGCTTTTCCAGGTTGTCTTAGTCAATTTGCTGCTCTTTATTCTCTATTTTATTTTTTATAATGCACATTGATAGGGTTTTTTCTCTGAAAGACTTTTTAATCTCAGTACATTTCTTAATTACTCTAAAAGGTAAACATGAACATATATAGGTCAAAAAAGTATGAGAAAAAAAGAATTCATGCTATCTGAAATTGTTATAATTGTATCTGAAAATGCGTGTTTTTTTAAATAAGATTTCTAACTTAGGCAAGTGACATTGTTTCATTTAGTACCAAGGTTGGTATCTTGAACTTGATATTTAAATGCTTTTCATAATTCTCATTAAGAAATTTTTTGATGATTGTTTCCATCTTGAGAAATTAGTATTTCTAGATTTTTACCATGAAGATTTAAAAATTTTTTGAAAAATATAAAAAATGTTTTTAAGATTATTATTATCTTTGTGAAACTTCTTTCAGCATCTTTTTGTGGCAAAAATTAATGCAGGCAGGATGAGGTTCTGCATGAAGAATGAGGTGTTATGTGAGTCCTAGACATGCTGAGACTGCAATTGCATAACTCATAGGAATAGTATTACAGTTCTGGAATCTCCCTTTTTAGCCATCGTCTGGCAAGGTTTTTCACAAAAGCAATCTTACTGCAGATCTATATGGCTGTCATAAACTCTAGATGATTCTGTCATCTCAAAATAAGACTTTGGAGATAGAACAGAATCTGTTTTTTTTTTTTGTTTTGTTTTGTTTTGTTTCTTTTTTTCTTTCTTTTTTTTTTTTTCTTCTTTAACCAATGACAGTGGCTGCATGATAGCACTTAAAATCCTGGGTCGGCACTACGCAATGGCAATACACATGAAGACTAAGGGCAGGAGAATTGTTAACCTTGTAGAATGCTCTGAAGTTATAATCCTGAACTAGTTAACCTAATCCAAGAACAATTCTCTCAGTGTCCATTGGGTCTCACCTGGGAGATCCAGACATCCTGTCCTTTAGTTTAGAGATGGGCTGGTCTGCCTGACCAGTGCATCCTGAGTTGTTAGCAATGGCACAGACACTACCTAGGTTCACTATGAGGAAACTGAAAGGACTACATTGCCCAATACTATCTGTTTTGTAGTGGAAGTAGTAGCTTTTATAGCTTTGGCCATGTTAAGTGATATGTTTCTGACAAGTTTCCCAAGTGTATCATCTCTCCTTACAGGGTAGTATTCATAAAAAATGGGTAAATCTCCAGAGCACAATTCATTCTTCATTTTGTAAGTTACTGGACACACACTTCCTGAAGGAATCAGGAATAGCTAGATCCTTTCCTGAACCCTCCACTCAACATTTTAGAGCCAGACTTTAGCATCTAAAAAATCTACTGTGTTCATGGTGATTTAGTTCAGTGAGACTGGGATTCCTAGCTCCTAGTGTATTTTAAATTCTTTGTAAATTTTAATCTTTTCTCTGGGGACTTAGGGAAATCCTTTTGCTTAAAAACTGCTCCTCATCCTATTTTGGGGAACTTATTTTTAGGAGAACTTGTACTTGGTGATGGAAACGGAACAGAAGGATGTGTCAGGATAGGGAGTTTTGGGGGAAAGGGAAAAGAATTATGGAAAGAGTGAGAAATAGAAGGAGTTGGCAGCTGGGGGCAGTAGTCAACGGAAAAGGAGTTAGGGTGGCATGTAGGAAATGACAAGATTTTAGTGGAACCAAAAAGCCTTACTTTTTTTTCACATTTTTCATTACCCTTGGAAAAATTCCTATAGTGAACCCTTTTAGGAGTCAAAATTTTGGTTAAATGCTTCTTTCCACTATTGCAAGGCAGAGCATTGAATATTAGAAATTGCCTTACACTTTTGTTCTGTTATCTCTAAGAAGAATAATTTTAATCATATTAAAAGTTTATCAAAGCAGCCACTTACATTCCTAAGTATCTTTAGTGAAATCATACTATTTTGAGAGATATGCATAAGAATTTGGGTTATAATGAGAACACACATCAGATGAAGATATTTGGCCTTTCAGGTGTTAATATGGTGGGAGATGGAGATGATCCCATTGGAGTTGCAAGATAAGTCACAGGTGTTGTTTTTACACCTCTTTTCTCAGGCCTTCAATTGGAATTCAGCCATCTCTGACTTTAGGCCTGACAATTGTTGGCTTCCAGTAAATGGAGATTTTGGACATTTGACTTCCCAAATCAACTCTCAGGAACACAAAGATGGGACAGAGGAAAAGATAGAACTTGTAAGGTTTCCAGATAATAAATGACCCCAAGCAAAAAAGACTTTTTAGGGATGTTGGCCTGACAAGACTTAATAATTGTC
This sequence comes from Furipterus horrens, assembly GCF_987537825.1. Lineage (NCBI taxonomy): Eukaryota > Metazoa > Chordata > Mammalia > Chiroptera > Furipteridae > Furipterus > Furipterus horrens. The sequence goes on along the minus strand of NW_028327176.1, from coordinate 80,340,778 downwards.
TGGTCAGGGCCATTATTAAAATACAGTGACTTGTGTTTTTAGATTGGGACTTAACTAAAGGAGCTTGTAAGAGTCCTTCCCCCACCTTTTTTTTTTTTTAAGTCACTAATGTACTGATGCTGGTGTTAAGTAATATTGTCAGTATACCTATTAAAGGTTGCTTTTGGGCTGGACTAGAGTCGAGCTGGCAAACCTATGGCCCTTAATTATCACCACTATCATCTCCCTAGCCCGTACAACGAATGCATTGATAATTAATTACAATTATTTTTATGCCCTATTTTTATGCTTTATTTTAGGTAACTACTATCAATAGATAGTATTGATTATTGAGCATTTACTTAGATACTTTTCTGAGTACTTTATAAAAACTAACTCCAACAATCCCCCTATCAATGCTTTTTACAGATTATATTATTGCCCAAGGTCATGCAGCAGTCTGGCCACAAAGCCATGCATTGCACCACTGTTCTTTCAGATCTCTTGTCAGAGTTAGCACATGGATTGTAACCAGAGCATGTTATTAAATATTGGAATACTTTGTAAGGTATTGGTAAAGTTGGGTCTCTCTGCTGCCTTAGCCTTGCCTCTCCCTTGGGAGCTCCTCTCCTAACTCCCTACAGTAAAGAGTTAATATCTAACAGAGAGAAGAGTTTTTTGAAGCCAGCTCAAGAACACAGCTGGGCTCTGTCACAAATCATTATTAAATATGGAATTGAAAATATCATCTCTGGGTGTGACCCTTTTGATCTTGGCTCTATGAATATACAATATCAATATTATTTACATATAATGTTATTTTAAATAACTTTAATTCACACTTTGTATTACAATAAACAAAACTGTATCAAAATATCAAAAACATTTTTTTAAAAGTAAACATCTGGCAACATTTGTTTGAACTTTTATTACATTTTCCTAAACTCTTTTTCTCACCACTAGACAAAGCTTATTTTCCATTCATGCTATTGTGCTAATGTTGCTTTCTTAATCACTTCAAAGAATACTAAAATTGGGAATTTCTCCTTAATTTCTTTTAATATCAGCCAACTGATTCCAAATTCCTCAGTGGAATGAATTCTCATTTTTATGACTCTTGTTTCTGGTTCAGACTTTCCCGCCTAGAACAATTCCCCGTCCATCTCTGAGCAGTGTCTTACTGATTGTCAGAAGCTGCTGGCATCTCTGATTCGCCCCAGAACCAGAGTCCCTGCACTGAGCTGGCAGGTCAGGGAAGGCTGGTCCGACCACAGCCCAGGGAAGGTGAGGCTTGTCCTGGTGGTGGGTACTGGAGCCCTCTCTGCTCTTGCTTGTCTGCACAAACACCCAACTCCCCTTATGTTCCAAAACTCTGTTTCATTCTAGGACTCAGATTTTCTGCTTCTTGTATTTGAATAACCACTGGCATTTCCTCTGGCTGCTGATCCATTCTCTGTCTCAATTTCTCCATTCCTCTTTCTGCTGCAGATTCCGCCTTGTAACAGCTGACATTGCTGACCCAACCAGCCCTGAACTTCACTTTGCCAAGCCCCATGGGGCAGATCTGGTGATTTCTGAGCTAGTTTCTTCTGAGATGTAATCTAGATACTGTAAAGTTTCCACAGAGTTCAAACTCCTAAAGATGATGCCGGGGTGACAATGTGGTGAATTGAATTTTAAAAAGATCAAGTTTATTATGACATTCAGGCAACATTGTTCTATAAAAATAGAACCACTTAATAGTAGTTAAACAAACAAAAAATTGTATTAAAAATGCCCCCTATTCACACTGGAAGAGAGAAGAGAAATAATCTTAAATTGTAGCTATTGAAGAATGTTAGATAGAAGAAAAACTTAGGGATGAGAAACTTTAGAATAAGAAATTGTAAACTTTCCTTCTCTAGATGTTATAGAAGATTTGCAAGAGTTTTAGACAAAGCTGTGTGGAGAAAGAGCACTGACCTCAGGAGATACCTTCCAAACCATAAGCAGGTGGAAAATGGTTCTGAATCAGAAATCAGGATTCACATCACATAGTAGCAGGAACAATGTAGAAAGCAAATCCTGTATCTAATGATAACTGTTGTATGACTCCAGAGTGTGACTTTATTCAATTTCAGGGGTGTATAAAATTTTATTACTGTGTTCCTTTCTATTTTGAATCTTTGAATATATTTATAATATACATTACTGTAGGAAAAGGAAAAAATGAATTTGCCTCCTGCCCCTCAAAAATCCTAAATGTCCAGCTCACAGAAATCTTGTCTGCTTTCCATTTATGAATGCATTCAAGCATTTATTTATTCCATCAATTAACTGATAACTGATTTGTTACTATGTGTGGGCAAGCAGCTAAGCTCTGGGGGCAGACAGAACAGCACTGGGCCTGCTTTAGGTAATTTTAATGCTCAGCGGAAATGATTTATAAGAGCACAGGATTTGTAAAACAGAAAAATATTTATAAGGCTATAGCCTTTCTGTTTTAAGTCAGTGGTGTTATTTTCATTGTCTGAGATGATTTGTATTTATTATGTCCACTAAGTTTATTCATATTCTTTACTGCTGCCCTACACTTACCATTTAAGGAAGACAACATAAGGGACAAGTTCTATATTTCTATTCTCTGTCTACTTGGAAACTACATCATTGTTTTTCACAAGGTCCTTAAGATAGAACTGGCTGGAAAAATAGAATGTTTATTAGTATTAACCCCTTAGGCTTAGTTGCCTTTCTTTTTCAAAAGTGTGTGTGTGTGCGTGTGTGTGTGTGTGTATGTGTGACATGATATGACACGCCTATAGAATGTCCATAAAACATAATTTTAAATCCTAATGACTAATTCCTAATTTCTGCTCTTCCCAGACAATCTCATGGTCCAGAACATTTCCAGTCCATGTGGCCCTTCTTCATTTACCTACTATTGATGTCATACATTTTTCTTTAAAAAAAAAAACTGATCAAGAGATAATTTACAGAACATAAAAGTCATCCTTTTAAAGTGTACAATTCAGTGGATTTTAGTGTACTCTTAGAATTATGCAACCATCACCACAATCTAATTTTAGAACATTTAAGTGACTCTTAAAAGGAATTCTGTACTCATTAGCAGTTATTTGCCATTACCCTTCTCTCCAGCCCTTGGCAACCAATAGTCTACTTTCTGTCTCTCTAGATTTGAAAGCAGGTAATTTTCAACTAGATTTAATCACACATTACCATGTTTACCATTTAAATTGCATTATCTTTTCTTCCTCTATCTCTATGCTTTCATCTGAAATCATTGCATTCTGTTGGAAGACCATCCATTACCATTTCTGTATATTGATCTTCTGGTGATAAGCTTTTAGTTTCTGTTTCTAAGTTTTTCATTTTTACTGAGATGATCAGAATCCCTTGAAACTGGGTTAGAGTCAGCAGTAGTGGCTGACTTCCAGCTCCTCTTTATTTCTAGGATGCTTTCTTCAGGGTCCCCTTGTTATGCACAGGTGGGTTCCCAGGGTACCCCAGATTCCAAGTGTTTTATCCTTCCTGTTCCCTGAAGGGCGTCAGTGCTTTGCTCAGCCTCTCACTCATTCTGAGGGCAAAAAGGGTCCCAAATTCTGAGCTAACTCTTTATCTTTTCCTGCCAAGGTACTTTTCTACTATTAGTCATCTGATGTTATGAAGCAAATGTTTAACCTGGTTTTCTATGTATCAGAGAGAGAGAGAGAGAGAGAGAGAGAGAGAGAGAGAGAGAGAGAGTTGATTGGGATTATCTAATGCCCAATTATAAGGTAGAAAAGTCCATCTTATTTTTTTTATACCCATGATATTCCTATTATCCCAGGGTAGCCAGGACTATGTAAGTATTAGTTCACTATCTTCTACCTATAGAGCCTAGGAGATTAATCTCTAGATGTACAACTTTAAAGGAAACTCACCCAAGATTTCCTTGAAAATCCTAAGAAAATGAATCTTTAGAAAACTTCTTTCTACTTTTCTATATTTTTCCTAGTTTATTTAACCACAAACTCTGCTTCACAAGGAAATATATATTTTTTTTAATCATGAAGATCAGTTTATTTGAAGAATATTAACATTGTTGGAGGAACAGGGAGGTGTTCACATGTTTTTTGATATTCATTATTTCTTTCTTCAAAATTTATATTTATTGTTTTTCTATTACAGTTGTCCCATTTCCCCCCATTGCCTGCCCCAACCCGCCCACACCTACACCCACCCCATTGTCCATGTCCATGGGTTATTTATACTAGTTCCTTTACTAAACCCTTTCTCTACTTACTCACCTTCCCTCCATCCCCCCCTCTCCCCTGATAACTGTTACTCTGGTCCTTGTTCAGTTTTGTTCATTTGTGTTGATACAGTCTCCTGTATCAGGCGATATCACATGGCATTTTTCTTTCATTGCCTGGCTTATTTCACTAAGCCTTATTCTTTCTAGTTCCATCCATGTTGTCGCAAATGGCAAGTGTTGCTCCTTTCTCTCTGCTGCATAGTATTCCATTGTGTAAATGTACCACCGTTTTTTGATTCACTCATCTACAGATGGGCTCTTAGGCTGTTTCCAGCACTTGGCTATTGTAAACAGCACTGCTATGAACATAGGGGTGCATAAGTTCTTTTGAATTGGGGTTTCAGAATTCTTCAGGTATAATTCTAGCAGTGGAATCGCTGGTTCAAAAGGCAGTTCCATTTTTAGTTTTTTGAGGAAATTCTATACTGTTTTACATAGTGGTTGCACCAGTCTGCTTTCCCACGAACAGTGCACTAGGGTTCCCATTTCTCCACATCCTCGCCAGCACTTGTTGTTTGTTGATTTGTTGATGATGGCCATTCTGACTGGTGTAAAGTGGTATCTCATTGTGGTTTTTATTTGCTTCTCTCTGATGGCTAGTGATGTTGAGCATTCCTTCATATGCTATGGACCCTCTGTATATCCTCCTTGGAGAAGTGTTTGTTCAGGTCCTTTGCCCATTTTTTAATTGGGTTGTCTGTCTTCTTGGTGTGGGACATGTAAGTTCTTTATGTATTTTGGAGATAAATCCCTTGTCTGAGGTATCATTGGCAAATATGTTTTCTCATAAATTTTCATCTTGCTGATGTTTTCTTTTGCTGAGCAGAAACTCCTTAGTTTGATATAGTTCTATTAGTTTATTCTTTCTTTATTTCCCTTACCTTTAGAGATGTATTGGTGAAAATATTACTACATGGGATATCTGAAATTTTCCTGCCTATGTTTTCCTCTAGGACTTTTATGGTGTCACATCTTACATTTAAGTCTTTGACCTATCTTGTGTTCATTCTAGTGTGTGGTGTAAGTTGGTGGTCTAGTTTCATTCTTTTTTTTTTTTTTTTTTTTTTGCATGTCCTTGTCCAGTTCTCCCAGCACCATTTGTTGAAGAGGCTGTTCTCACTCCATTTGATGCTTCTTCCTCGTTTGTCGAATATTAGTTGACCATATAGACTGGGGTGTATTTCTGGGCTCTCTATTCTGTTCCATTGATCTATGCATCTATTATTATGCCAGTACCATTCTGTTTTGATTACAGTGGCTTTGTAATACAGTTTCATGTCAGGTATTGTGATTTCTCCTACTGTGTTCTTCTGTCTCAAGATTGTTGTGGCTACTCAGTTTTGTTTTGTTTTTTCTTTTTTTTTTTTTGGTTCTATGTAAATTTTTGAAGTATTTGCTCTAGGTCTGTGAAATATATCACTTGTATTTTAAAAGGGATTTCTTTGAATCTGTAAGTTGCTTTGAGTAGTATGGACATTTTAATGATGTTGATCTTCTCATCCGTGAACATGGTATATGCTTCCATTTATTTGTATCTTCCTTAATTTCTTTCTTCAGTGCTATATATTTTTCTGAGTACAGGTCTTTTATCTCTTTGGTTAAGTTTATTCCTAGGTACGTATTTTTCTTGTTGCTATAGCAAATGGGATTTTTTTCTAGTTTCTATCTCTGATATTTTATTGTTGGTGTACAGAAATGCCTTCGGTTACTGAATATTAACTTTGTACCCTGATATTTTTGCAAGTTCACTTATTATGTAGAGTACTTTTTTAGTGGATTCTATAGGGTTTTTTATGCACACTGTCATGTCATCTGCAAATAATGACAGTTTTACTACCTCTTTTTCAATTTGGATACCTTTTCTTTTTTTTATTGCTTGATTGCTATGGCTAGGACTTCCAAGACTGTGTTGAATAGGAGTGGAGAAAGTGGACATCCTTGTCTTGTTCCTGATCTCAGGGGGAATGCTTTCAGTTTTTGCCCATTGAGTATGATGTTGGCTTCAGGTTTCTCATATATAGCCTTTATTATTTTGAGGCACGTTCTCTCTATTCCCATTTTGCTAAATGCTTTCATCATAAATGGATGCTGTACTTTATCAAATGCTTTTTCAACATCTATTGATATGATCCTGTGATTTTTGTCTTTCATTTTGTTCAGGTCATATATTACATTTATTGATTTGTGAATATTAAACCATCCTGAATCCCTGAGATGAATCCCACTTGATTGTGGTGTATGATTTTTTTAATGTGTTGCTGAATCCAGTTTGCCAATATTTTGTTGCGGATTTTAACATCTATGTTCATCAGTGATATTGACTTGTAGTTTTCTTTCTGGTTTTTGAGTTAGGGTAATACTGGCTTCATAGAAAGAGTTTTTGAATCTTCCCTCTTCTTGGATTTTTTAGAATAGTTTGAGAAGGGTAGGTGTTAGTTCTTCTTTAAATGTTTTGTAAAATTCACCTGTGAAGCCATCTGGTCCAGGGCTTTTGTGTGCCAGGAGTTTTTTTATTACTATTTCAATGTCACTCTTTGTTATCGGTCTGTTTGGGCTTTCTGCTTCTTCTTGACTTAGTTTTGGAAGATTATATGTTTCTAGAAATTTTTCCATTTTATCTAGGTTGTCAAATTTCTTGCCATACAGTTTTTTTTGTAGTAATTTCTTACAATCCTTTGTATTTCTGTGATATTGGTTGTGGTTTCTCATCTTTGTTTCTGATTTGTTTATTTGGGTCCTCTCTCTTTTTTTCTTGATGAGCCTGGCTAAAGGCTTGTCAATTTTGTTTATCTTTTCAAAGAACCAGCTCCTACTTTTGTTGATCTTTTGAATTGTTTGTTTATTCTCTATGTCATTTAATTCTTCTCTGATCTTGATGATTTCCTTCCTTCTACTCGCTCTGGGCTTTGTTGTTGTTGTTCTAGTTCTTGTAGCTGTAGGGTTACATTATTTATTTGAGGTTCTTCTATCTTTTTAGGTAGGCCTTTATTGCTATGAACTTTCCTCTCAGGACTGCTTTTGCTGTGTCCCAAAGGTTTTGGCTGTTGTGTGTTCTTTATCATTAGTTTCCATAAACTTCTTGATTTCTTTCTTGATGTCATTGTTAACCCATTTGTTATTTAATAGCATGTTATTCATTCTCGATGAGTTTAAATGTTTTTAAGTTTTTTCCTTGAGGTTGATTTCTAGTTTCAAGGCACTGTGATCTGAGAAGATGCTTGATGTAATTTCAATTTCCTTGAATTTGTTGAGACTTTTTGTGTGTGTGTGCCTTACCATGTGGTCTATCCTTTAAAATATTCCATGTGCACTTGAAAAGAATGTGTATTTTGCTTCTTTGGGGTGAAAAGTTCTATATATATATATCAACTAACTCCATTTGATCTAGACTGTTGTTCAGTGCTTCAATATTGTTGGTGTTTCTTTGCTTTGAATATCTGTCCATTGCCAGTAATGGCGTGTTAAAGTCCTCTACTATGAGTGTGTTGCTGTTGGTATCCTTCTTGTAGTCTTCCAATATTTTCCTTATATATTTGGGTAACATATATGTTTACCAGGGTTATATCTTCTTGATGAATTGTTCCCTTAAGTATTATGAAATGTCTTTGACTCTTTTTATGGTCTTTGCTGTGAAATCTGTTTTTTATGATATAAGCATTGTCACCCTAGCACTTTTTCATATCCATTTGCTTGGAATACACATTTCCATCCCTTCATTTTCAGTTTGTGTAAATCTTTTTTTTTTTTTTTTTGAGGTGTGTCTTGTAGACAGCATATATGTAGGTCATGGTTTCTAATCCATTCAGCTACTCTATGTATTTTGATCGGAGTGTTTAATCCATTTACATATAAGGTTACTATTGGCAGGTATTTATTCATTTCCCTTGGTAACTGCGTTCCTCTCCCTCTTTCTCTCTCTTTTTTTTTTTCTTTTTCTTAAAGCATTCCCTTTAGCATCTCTGGCAATGCTGATTTAGTGGACATGTATTCTTTTAATCTTCCTTTGTCTGGGAAATGCCTTATTTCACTTTGCTGAGTAGAGTAGTCTTAGTTGTAAGCCTTTGTTTTTCATTGCTTGAAATAATTTTTTTCCATTTCCTTCTGGCTTGTAGTGTTTCTGTTGGAAAATCAGTTGCTAGTCTTATTACAGCTCTCTTGTATGTTATTTGCTGTTTATCTCTTGCTGATTTTAGGATTCTTTCTTTGTTTTGAACATTGCCATTTTAATTATGATGTGCCTTGGAGTGGGCCTTTTTGGGTTCATCTTCATTGGGACCCTCTGTGCTTCCTGGACTTGCATGACTTTTTCTCTCTCATCATGTTAGAAAAATTTTCTGTCATTACTTTTTCAATCAAGTCTTCTATCCCATGCTCTTCTTCTTCTCTTTCTTGTATCCCTGTGATACAGATATCATTTCATTTCATATTGTCCTGCAGTTCTCTTTTACCCTCTTTATTCTTTTTAAATCTTTTTTCGTTTTGTTATATGGTTTGGGAATATTTCTCTACATTGTCTTCTAACTCAATGATCAGATCCTCTGCTTTTAGCCTGCTTTTGATTGCTTCTATTGTGTTTTTCATTTCATAAATTGTATTCTTTATTTCTTTCCGGTTCTTTTTGATAGTTTCTCTGTCCTTTTTTTATGCTGGTGTAGTTCTCAGTAAGTTACTTGCAGCTTCCCTGGAGTTCTTGGTAGTTTCCCTGTAGTTCTTTGTAGTTCCCCTGGAGTTTGTTGTAGTTTTCCCTGAGATTGTCAAGTTCATTGCGGTTCCTTATAACCGTTTTTTTGTATTCCGTGTCTGATAGTTTGCTTACCTCTGTTTTATCTAGCACTCTTTCTGGAGATTACTCTTTTCCTTTCATTGGGAGGTTGTTTCTGTCTCTCCACGTGTTGGATGCCTCTTCTTGTTTGTTTTTGTTTCTTAGATTTGTCTGCTTAGATTTCCCATCTTCATGGTAAGATATCCTGTATAGGAGATGTGGGGGGTTCAGTGGTGCAGTCTCTTTGAACTCCTGAGCTTGATGCTCTTGGGATTCCCTTTATACTGTATTTCAGTTACTCTCAGTAGAACCTTCCCTCTGGCTAGTTGATTGAGAGTCACTCTGCCCACCACATCTTGAGTTCTTTTGTGGAGATGCTATTAAAACATAAACACACAACCCAGGCAAGAAATCCAGACCCTCAAAAATATCCCCCACCCACAATCATACTATCAGCAGTAAATGAGCCAGTATTAATTTAGATGTAATGAGATTAAGACTATTTTACTAAAGGAAAAACAGATAAGAGTTAGCTAACTGTAAGAAAGATGATTTTTGAGAGGGAAGATTGTAGAATATACTAGTAACAAGTAAGGTTGAGGGTATGCAAGACAGTAAGTAATATTTACATAGTATGTTGAAAAGGGGAGGAAATAATGCAGAATGAAATGATAAAGTGGAAGTGTATAGCATTAGCTTTATATAGCAGTTATATGTTATATATTTAATGTGAGAGGGAGGATAAATGAAACAGATAAACAAAAAAATTAAAGAAGAACAAGAGGAAGAGAAGGTAGGAAAAAGATTAAAGAAAGAACTTTTCCCCAGTACAACCTTTGGACGCTGTCATCTCTTTCTGGATCCACCCCTGGTCAAAATTCCGTGGGTTTTAAATCTTCTTTTATGGCTGGCTGTCTGTGAGGCAATCTAGTTGGATTCTGAGGTTACTATTCTCTCACTCATGGGCCTGCCACAGCTCTCTGCTGTGAGCCACACTGAGTTGGGTCCCTATCACTGGTCCTGCAGCACCCTTCAGCACTCCTCAAGCTTGACTAGCAATGCTATTCTGCTGGCGACCAAGTGCACATGCCCACAGTCCCTGCCCAGCCTTGGGTCCTGTCTCTGCTCCTCCTCCCAAAAAGTCTCTGTGTTGCCTCCAAGCTTGCCTGGCAGAGCCTTGGTGCACATGTGTGTGCACAGAGTTCCCTGCCTGGGGTCCCTACCGAGTCTTGGGTTCCACTGCAGCTTTTCCATATGGACCCCTCTCCATGGTTCAGTTCTGCATTTTTGTTTGGTGGAGCCTTGGTGTGTGTGCACATGCGGGCACAATGTTGCCTGCCTGGGGTCCCCACCAAGTTGGGGTTTTGCCACAGCTTCCCATGTGGGCCCCTCTCTGTGGCTAAGTTCTGTGTTTTGTTTGGTGGAGCCTTGATGAAAATGCCCAGGGTCCAGGGTTGCCAGACCAGGGAGTTCCCACCAAGATTCAGTTCGCACAATTTCTTACAGTCTGGGCTATTCTCTGTCTTCCCATACCTCCAGCTGCTTCAACCAAACCTTCTTGCAGACTCCCTCCAGGACTTTGCTGGCCAGGGTGCCTGTGGCAAGGGGAAGTTTTCAAGCAGATTCCAGCTAATGAGCTGGTCAGCAGCTGCCCCTTTTCAGGTGTGGTGAGGCGGTGGTGCCGGGCTGGGAAACCCAGCAACTCCACTTCGGAAGCTCAGGATGTGCTTTCTGCCCTCTTTCACGCTGCTCCCATACTCTCATCCCTGTTTGCCCTATCCTAATCCACACTCACTCACTCCACTCCGTGTTTGTACTACAAGTCCTTCCCTGAGGGCACAAACAGACAACACTGCTACCTACTCTGCCGCCATCTTTTTTCTGTCCTATATTCATTCTAATGCATATTCTGATCTACCACCAACAATTGCTGAAGAGAGAAAAGTGAGTTATGTTTGCTTTCATGAGTAAAATATACTTAAAAATATCAGAGATATATGATATATTTTTGTAATGTTTTAATGTCTGATTTGGCATAATATGTTTTCTTTTATTTCTTTACTGGCTGGATTCATTAATTTTCTGAAGATTCCAAACACAGTGTTGAAATATTGAGTGTTGATTTTACATCATACACTTTTAACTTAACAAATATAGCATCTTTGTGACCATTCTAGAAGTGAAATACAAGGGAATGAATCATGTCCTTGGACTTTGGTGAAAACTGTGTAGCATTTGTTCAGTAGATTTTGCTTGGTTGGGAAGCAGCTAGCAATCACATGCATTGACACTGGCTGGAAAAACCACACAGAGCATCTGAATGATGGCGTTTGGGGGTTGAAGGTAGGATTTAAAAATATTATTAAGTGTGCTCCTACTGGTCATTTAGTCTCTTTTATGACTAACCTATGTCATATATTTATTGAAAGTGAAGATTAAATCCATTTATAAGGGTATATGGTGCAGAAGGTATCAATATTTGGTAATTATCATCTGTCATCAACATGTGTGTGTATACATGTTATAATTATAAGTTTGGGTGGAAAGAGATAAAGTGAATGATGAAAATGAATAAATTTGAGATAGGCAAATTCTAAAAACTCAACTTTTCTTGGGGGAAAAGTAATACAGCTGTATTTCCCTGAGTATCATTTTCACTATTTAACTCTACTGGTGATGGTCTACTCAATTCAACACAAAACTCAATTTATATATTCATGAAAGTAGTCATATTAGGCTTATAAGAGACTTGGAACATCAGAAGAGTTAGGAAGAAATGGGATGCTAGTAGAAGTAAGATGGGTATATGTATTCAGGTGGCTAGAATTATGGGGAAAGACCAATAGAATTGGGGTTATGTGAAAAGATATATGAGGACTGTCTGGAAAAATTCCAGCTATGTTAATACAATGAGAATGGTTTATGTGACATTGATGTAACCTGTCAGTCAAGGAGAGTGGACTGGAATGTGCATGTGTGAGCAATGATGACTTCACTGTACTAGTCAGTGGGGGCAGTAGATGCTGTTTAGTGCACATGTGTACTGTGTGGCTATCACATTCAAAATGACTGAGTGAGTAGAGCAATGAATCTGCATCAAATTACGCATTAAGCTTAAACATTCCTCTGTGGAAACTATATAGATGATTCAGAAGGCTTTTGGGGATGATGCAATGAGTGCAGCACAAGTCAAAGTGTAGCACAAATGCTTCAAAGATGAACAAGAATCTGTTGAAAGTGATCTACATTCTGGAAAGCCTGCAACAAGTGGAACATGTGAGAATGTTGAAAGTGTATGGGCTGGAGTCAACAAAGATCAGTGAACCAGGTGACTCAGCCCCACTACAGCCCAGATTTAGTGCCATGCAACTTCTGTTTTTTTTCCCCAAACTAAAACCACCTTTCAAAAGGAAGAGATTTCAGACTGTTAATGAGATTCAGGAAAATATGACAAGGCAGCTGATGGTGATTCCAAGAGAGGAATTTGCAGAGTGTTTTGAACAGTGAAAGAGATGCTGGGAGAACTATGTGAGGTCTCAAAGTGCCTACTTTGAAGGGGACTGAGGCATCATTGTCTTACGTACAATGTTTCTTGTACTTTGTATCTTCTTCAATAAATGTCTCTATTTTTCATAGTGCATGAATGGATACTTTCTGAACAGACCTTGCATTAATGGGTAAGGAGATGGGTCCCCAATTTGATTTTGGTGGGACACCATCAGCAATTTTGGTGCTTGCACAAAAAAGATGATAATAGAAACTAAATTATTGTTGAATGTCTGAAGGAATTAAATATATTGAGGCATTTTCTCAGTAGTGATCAGTGTGGGTAAAAAAATTCCAACAAAAACCAAGGAGGGTAGGGAAATATTTAGCATCACACATATTATAATATGCATAAACTAAACAAAGGACTATTTAACCCGGTTAGCAGGGAAAGAGGAAAGAAAGAAAAGTGTCCAGTTAGAATTTAGTTTCTGAACTAGAAAACCAAGGCAAGTGCTAGCAGCTATGTTTTCAGGAACATTAGGGTCCTCCTGGATCAGTCGTTATCAGAGAGATCAACTCTAAAATGACAATGGAGAAGTACTAAGTCCCACTTTGGTTATTGAAAGGTCATTTTTCTTACCAGTGTGTACTTGATGTGAAACATTTCAAGGGCAATTGGATGGTTGAACTTTTTTCATAATATGTGAAGAATCACATGGTATGGCTAATAATTCTATTTTGCATACATATGTATGTATAAATGTAGTTTATCTATAAGATATCTATAAATGAATTAGAATGATTTTGAATTCTTTAAGTAATAATGATTTTTCTGGTTCACACAAATGGCAGGATAGTCTAAACTGGATTTATGAAATAAGCATGTCTGGTATTATTGGTAACCTGCACTGACCCTTAATATTATATGCATAATTTAGTATTGGGGAGAACTCACTGGGGTAAGTACACACAGTGAAAATTTTAATATTCTCACTCTTCTGGGAGTCCAGGAGTTATTGTGACATATTCACTGAAAATGTAGATGGTCCCTCCTTTATGTGGAAATTTCTTTTCTGTTTTCTTGGCATTTCTTTCTCCATTCCTCCTAAAAAGAAACTGTCGCTGTTAAAAAATTCACCAATGCTTGCATATAGCATTGACATTGAAAACTATCTAAACAAATAGATATTTAAACAATATAGCTTTCAAAAAAATGATATGGCCCTGGCCAGTTTGGCTCAGTTGGTTAGAGCCTCATCTCATGCACCTAAAGGTTGCTGGTTCAATCCCTGCTCTGGACACACGTGCGGGAAACAACTGATTGATACTTTTTCTCACATCTATACTGCTTACTCTCTTACTCCCACATTTTCTCTCTCTCTCTTCCTTCCCCTTTCTCTCGAATGAGAATAAAATAAATCTTTAAAAAATGAAACAGTTATATGTAAGGAATAATGTTTACTGAATCATATTTTCATGTGGTTTATACGAAGACACTACAAGAAATATTGATACATTGTTTTCACCCCAATAAAAATACAAAAAACTTTTTTCTCAGGAATTTTATGGGTGTATGTAAATATTTGAAGAGCTGTCAAACAGAAAGTTGAATTAGCTTCTGTGTGTATATGTGTGTGTGTACACATATACACAAATACCTATGTATACTTATATGTATGTATTACATGGTATGTGTGCATATCTATATAAAGATTTGGATAAAACTGTATATATATGTATATATGTATATATGTAATTGTAAATTGATAAAAATCTGAATATACACACAGAGTTGTCACATCTATAATGTATATATGTATGTATATAAGCAATGACTGCATTTAAATGATATGTGCATATACATATATCCAAATCTCTCTGTCTCAAGCATATCTGAGATTTACCATATTTTTTGCTCCATAAGACACACTTGATCATAAGATGCACCTAGGTTTAGAGAAGGAAAATAAGAAAAAGCTATTGTGAACCAAATGGTGTACTAAAATATTTAATAAAATAGAATAATATTTCAACTATGTAAAGTGAACAGCAGTCAACAGTGGTTAAGAACCATCATCAATGTTATTAACAAATGAGGAGAAACTTTAAGGTTCAAGTACTCTTGTGGTTTTCTGGGAACCCCAGAGCAGGCAATACACATCATGGTCTGTGATGCAATATTTGCTTCATAAAACACACAGACATTTCCCCCCATTTTTTTTGGAAAAAAAGTGTGTCTTATGGAGTGAAAAATACAATAAGTTTTGCTGAAGAATGGGGTACCTTTCACTCTTCAGCTATTGCAGCCTCTCCCAGGGGTCTGTTGGATGCTGGGGAGACTCAGTGACTGCTATCATGGCCTCTTTCTCTCTTATTTTTTATCCAAGGCGTATGTGGTGATGCATATGCAATTGACTGGCCTATCTTATCCTATGGATGCCCACAAACAATGGCTCTGTCTTTTAGCATCTTCCAGCAATTGATACCTAGCAATTACTGGCTGTTGATGCATATTTTTAATAGTTATAAATTTTATTGTATAAAAGTTTTCCTTTCAAAAGCAACATACCTTGATTGATACATTAATTTAATTCCCCAAAGAAGATTAAGTGGGTTCCCTGTGAACTCTTTATTTGTGTTGCCTTAAGGAGTATCCTCTGGTATGATGGAAAAAGTGAGAAACCAATCTCTGAATACCTGAATTCTAACCATGGATTTTAAACTTATAACTTGGTAAGTTATTCTACCTCAACTTGGCTCAGTTTCTTCATCTAAAATAGTTACTAGCTTATTCAGCTTTAGTAGCTGTCTCACAAATGATATTTTATATTGGGTATATTTTACTAAACAAGACAAATATGGTATTTTCATTCTTCAAGCTAGGATTTAAGGAAAGAATATAGACAATAAATAAGTAAGCAAAAGTTAATTGAATTGATAAATGGTGATAAATACTCTAAAGTAAAATACATAAGATGTAATGACAGATAAAACCATGATTGATGGATAGTCAGGGAAGTCTTTGTAAGAAAAATATTCTGAATTGAAGGAGAGAATTTTGAGTATATGACACATAAAAGATATGAAGGGGCCATCAGGATGATGTATGTTTTACATCATATAAAAGATATGAAGTGGCAATAAGAACTTTTCATGGAAGGACACTGGTAGGAAAGAAGACCTGAAAGTAGAAAAGAGCTTGACTTATTCCAGATACAGCAAGGTACCTTGTATGGCTGGACACTAAAGGAGAAAGGTTTGTGATGAAGTTGGAGAAGGAAAAAGGGCCCAATTATTCAGAGCCCTTGAACCATTATAGTCTATTTTGAAAGAACTTGCTGGTGGATTAGATATGGGATGAAGAGAGGGACAAATAAAGACTCACTCCAAAATTTTCTGGCTTAAACAAATGAATAGTTGGAGAAAAGTGGAATAAGACAGGAGAGGAACAGGCTTAGGGATAAAATAAATCCATGTTTTATTTTAATGATGTAATGTTTGAGATGCCTATAAAATGTCCAATATTGGAACACAATTAGATATGAGTGTCAGGAGCCCCGAGAAGCAGTTTGAGATGGAACTTACATTCAGGAGTCACTAAATTTAAAGTCATTGGGAATATGAGACCTTTATGAAAGAGGAATAGAGAGAGTCACTCTCTCTGAACTGGAACAGCCAACATTTAGAAGATGAGTAGAAGACTGAGCCAAAAAAGAAACCAAAAATAAATATAGAAGGATTGATGTGAAGTGTGATATGAAGAGGAGTGAACGTTTTGAGACTAGACTGAGTTTTTATCTTTATCAGCTCTGCTGAGATGATGACTAAGACAAAGAAGGAAATATAACCATTGGTTACGGAAGCTTGAAGGCTGGTTTTGACAATGAAAACAGAAGTTTTGGCATAGGATGGAAAGAGAAGTCAGTTTTGAATTGCTTGAGAAGTGAGGGAAAGATGAAAAGTAAAGAAAGATTATTGTGCAACTTCTAGAAGAAGACTGTCTTTGAAGGAGAACAAAGAGTCATGTCTCTAGATAAAACAGATTGTGGGTTCAGAGAAGGTATTTTTAAGACCTGGGAAAATGAGAGCAAGTTTGTGTATTTGAAAATTATTCTCTCCAGAGAAGTTAAGAATGTGAAGAAGAACCCTGACTAGAGTGGAGTCATGGAGCATGGAGGGACAATGTTGATCGCCTCATCTTAAAACAGGTCACATATTTGAAAATACCCAGAATATAGAAAGCTCTCATTACATTAAAGTTGACAATAACAAACAAAAATTCTATTGCATATTTACTACATACTGGTTCCAACATTAGATGCTGGAGTTACAGAAAGTTTGGCAAATCACCTTGTATTGCTGATCAGCTAAGCATATAAGTATGACTCCAGGAAGTCAACACTATTGAAAGATAGTGCTGATAAAACTTTGAGTAGGAGTAAAAAAATGACAGCAGACTCAGTATGTCAGGATGTTACTGAGTATCTGGAAGATTCCATCTTGTTAGTGAAGTTAAATGCTCCCTGATTTCCTTCTCTAGATAAAAATTTGAGAAGGATATTTCCTATATCTGATGACATTAGTTTTATTTCTACCTACTAAAATCTCAGTGACTGTTAGAAAGAAAGCCATCCACTGGTAAAATGGGGATGCTCATCTTATTGTTTAAGGACAATCAAAAGACGCACCAAGTACCATACTAGAACCCTGGATCTCCATTTTGCATTATTTATTTTCAATTATCCATTTTTGATCTTGGAAGGTACCCTAAGAAAAAAAATAAAAGTGCAGTATATGAAAGAGGAGTAATAAAATAAAATTATCAAAAAGCAGATTTTAAAAATTGGCTCCATTTCAATTCTAAGAAATTCTTATATTTCTTAATTCATTAGTAGTAAAATTAGAAGAATTTATTTTTTAAAGGGAATCTAGAAGAGTTATCTTTATCACTCTCTCTATAATTAACCTGAATGACTATTAGCACCATCAGTGAAATATTTCAAGTTTCCTGGGAATAGGAGCTACATCTTATTCTTGTAGATATTATGTTTTTTAATCTGTTGGCAGAATTATTAATGCATGTTTGATTTCTGGTATTTTTTCCTGTGCATGTGATTGTACATAGAGAGGAATATGTCCAAAACTAATCTGGTTGTTTCATAAGGTTGTTATTTTAATAATAACATGAAGAATCCTAAAGTCTGCAATTTTACTACCTAAAAGCTTTCAGAAAAATAGTTTTCATGGCCTATTCACAGACACAATAGGACAGGGAAAAAAAAAGATGTTAAAGAAATCTTTTAATACTCCAAACTTTTTTTCTTTATAAAAATAATACATGTTCATTAGACAATTCAGAATGTACAAATGGGCACACAAAAAAACACATTTCACTCATAATTCCATGACTAGAGTCAAACAGTATAAACTATTCTAGTAGGTAATAGAAGAGGGTCATACTGAATAAAGTTTTGTAAACTTAATTTATTTTACCTAATACTATATAGCTTTAACAATTTGTGTCATTAAATATTTTAAAGATTATCTACTGTCTTTCAATAACAGCCAAACCAGCACAGCTTAGGAACATGCCATCTGCTCTGTGTTTGAGTATTCTACTCTAGAAAGCCTGCTGGTTTTAGGAGTTACTTTGCTGTTCTCTATGTGGACATATTTTTAAATGAAGGAATAATCGTAACCATCTACCCTAAATTATTGTGGGTTAAATAATTGTGGACCATTGAGAATCATATTAGAAAAATAAAAAGTTGAGGTGGAAGAGGCTATGGGGGAATAAATGGTAATGGAAAAACACAATAAAATTTTTAAAAATCAAGATAAGATTAACAATGGAGATAACTGATTTTTGAGCACTTCCTGTGTGCAGCAGTTTTTCATACATTGTCTAGTGGTGTCATTCTCATGAGAGCGATGAGGGAATGGAAAACTGAGAGGGTATGTGACTTGTCCAAGGCTACACACAGCTAGGAAGCATTGGAGATTAGTTTCTAAGTGTTAGAAAATTCATGCTTCTTCTATAATACTCATTGGATTCTCCCTATTAGTGGCAAGAAAATGTTTTGAAGGTATGTGAGTAAAAACAGAAATATTTCTGTGCATGATTACACATTGGATTAGTTGCATGAAAGACATACAAATTGTACAAAGTGAGATACTTTTCAATCCTCTTTTGTCTACTACTTACTTTGACAGTCTTTGGGCTTTGAGCACAAATAGGATGGATGGTGCGGTATGTTAAGTCACTGTGACATGCTCAGTGACATCAATGACCTAGAATCTGGTGTGAGGCAACAGAAATCTGAAACCACTCTGGGGGCAAAACAGTCTGCTATTTAGAAAGCAGGCATTGCCTGGCAGAAATGGCTTCCTGCTGTTGTTATTGGAAACCATGGCTCACAGAATTAAAAAGGACATCCGGGTACATGGTTGTGGAAAGACAGTAGACTTCTAAGTCTGACCTATCTATGTACCCTCAGGCGAGTTACTGAGCTTCTTCACTTGTTTTCCAAATGCTATACTTGGACAGGGTCCAGTCTGCAGCTGACATTTAACAGAGTTGACAGAAATGCCAATTATAGTATCAGGGGTTCCAGTTAAGAGAGAGGGCACTGAAGAGAGGGAAAATGATAGCCAGGATTAGAATCTGAGTTCCAATATTAGCAGCATGTTGAGCGATTATATGATTTCTCTATGCCTTAGTATCCTCATCTGTGAAGAAAGGACAGAAAAATATTCATGCAGGGTGTTTCAAAACATGCCTGTCACAGAGTAGGTGCTTAATAAGCATTATGTATTATTTGTTATTATTATTATTATTGTTTGAATTGCCATGTTTCTATCATTTCTGATTCAGAATTTATTATCTTTATAAGGATCAGTGCATACAGTTTTTCCAGGACCACTTCCTCATTCCTATACTAATCTTAGAAACATCTTATATCTCGTTGCCTCTGCCTGGGAATGTGATGAGAGCCAGAAGACCTAGGGGGAATGGGTGACAATAATAATATTATGTCCTCTTTAGAGAAAACAGACCACCAAAGAAGAGCAGTTATCTCAGAAATTATTTAGGTGGGTATCCAAATGTGGTTGGTTAACCAAAAAAATATTGAGTTAGTGCCCTTTAAAAATGGGAAATACCTTTAAATATATATAAAAAGAAAAGCACAAAAGGATAGTGAGAAACAGCTCTACTGCACTGCAGCTTTTCTCTCCACCTTCTAGGGCTGCACTTTGAGGCAGATCGCTTTTACTGCCACATGGAGCGTGCTGCCAGCCACTGCGTGGCTATTTAAAGCACAGGTTAGATTACTGCACTGCTAGGCACACATGTTTCAACTGGTCTATAACTGATTTAAATAGAAATCAACTTCAGGTCCTCTTCCTTGAAAATAAATGTGAAGGCATGATCTTTAATGCATTGTTGTTGTTCTTTTCTTTCTTTTTTTTTTTTTTTTGAACAGTGTTTTGCTTGCATCACATAGAAAACTCAGGTTGTTAGTCTGCTATACTGTATTATTAGACATATTCGCTTTTTCTTTCTTCTACAATGGCTTACAAATTTCTAAATGTGGATAACATAAAGAGATAAATGGAGCAAAATACCCTGTTAGGGATAAATACTGCATTTGTGAACGATGTCAAAAAATTTCCT
The DNA here is from genome assembly GCF_987537825.1 of Furipterus horrens. Classification (NCBI taxonomy): domain Eukaryota; kingdom Metazoa; phylum Chordata; class Mammalia; order Chiroptera; family Furipteridae; genus Furipterus; species Furipterus horrens. The sequence goes on along the minus strand of NW_028327176.1, from coordinate 80,320,579 downwards.
AGCATCAAGACTTTCCGGTCCAAGCATTTTTCTTCTTTCCTCTATTTTCCTCTTTTCAAACCAAAGTACATTGTGTGTCATTGACCTTAGAAGATTGTTTCATGAAAAGAAACCATTTTCCCCCTGCCTAAGAAGCCCACATGAGGTTTAGAAGTGTGGTTCCCTGTTGAGCATCAGAAGAGCAGATTTAAGCTTCACCTTTAAGGTCATACAATATTTACATTTCACAAGAATATTAATGAAAAACAAAAAAGCAACTTCTGAAAAGATTTGGCTAATACATGCACTGGATAACACTGACTTGTGGTTTGAGAATCAGAGAAGTGAAAATGTTTTGGACTGTGACTTGGTAGGAGATATGGCTCTGGGCAGCTGTTAACCAGAGAAAAGAAATCAAATTCCTACCTTACGGATGGTCAAGTGTGTTAACTGTCTCTCAGGTCATGTGTAATGGAGTTGCCTGGAAAAATAGAACTGCTAATATGTACAGGAAGGCAGTGGTGAAGACTCTACTTTTTTCTACTTATAGCTGATATATGTCATAATCTTAGGAAATACATTACTTAATACTTTATCTGTGAAATTAAGAGAATCATTTAGAGAGCTTGGAAAATAAGGTATCCAGCTTATTTTGCAGGTTCTCACATGCTATCTTTTCAAAAAAGCCATCAGGAAAACTGGTCCTGATTTTGATATCTTCTCTGGTTCTGGTGCAAGATAATCTGTCAGTAAAGGTATCATGTGTAATTGCCCAAGTAGGGGAATGTGGCTGGTAACTTTTCTCTTAAGTCTCCACAGATTTTATTTAATAAACATTGGCTAAGTGAATGACCAATGGAAGTGAATGGATCAACCTGCTGTGAAGTTTTGGCTCAGATAAAGATTAACTTTATTAATGACAAAGAAGAAATTGAAGCAGCATGTAATAATTTTTTTCTATTTTTAAAATTATTTTTCTATTACAGTCATCCCATTTTTCTCCCATTACTCCCCTGTATCTCACTCACCCACCCCCACATTCAATCTCCACCCTGTTGTCCTTGTTTATGGGTCATTCATACTAGTTTCTTGGCTAGACCCATTCCCTTCCCCCTTTCTCTCTCCCCTCTACCCCCAGTCACTATCTGTCTGTTTGTTGTTTACATGCCTCTGGTACTATTTTGCTCATTTGTTTGTAATGTTCATTAGTTTCCTGTATTAGGTGAGATCATATGGTATTTGTCTTTTACTACCTGGCTTATTTCACTAAGCATAATTCTCTCTAGTTCCATACACGTTGTGGCAAATGGTAGGAGTTCCTTTGTTTTCTCTGCTGCATAGTATTCCATTGTGTAAATGTACCACAGTTTTTACAACTCATCTACTGATGGGAACTTAGGCTCTTTCCAGCACTTAGCTATTGTAAATAACGTTGCTGTGAACATAAGAGTGCATAGGTTCTTCTGAATTGGTGTTTCAGGATTCTTAGGGTACAATCCCAGAAGTGGAATCACTGGATCAAAAGGCAGTTTCATTTTTAGTTTTTTGAGGAAATTCCATACTGTTTTCCATAGTGGCTGCACCAGTCTGCATTCCTACCAACAGTGCACTAGAGTTCCCATTTCTCCACATCCTCACCAGATAAAGTAGTTAGAAATAAACTTAACCAAGGAAGTAAAAGACCTGTACTCAGAAAACTACAGAAGACTGAAGAAAGAAATGAAGGAAGATACAAACAAATGGGAGCATATGCCATGTTCATGGATGGGAAGACTCAACATCATTAAAATGTCCTTAATACCCAAAGCAATTTATAGATTCAACACAATCCCTATTAAAATACCAATGGCATATTTCACAAATCCAGAACAAATATTTCAAAAATTTATATGGAACCAAAAAGACCCCAAATATCCTCAACTATCTTGAGAAAGAGCAACAAAGTAGAAAGAATCACAATACCTGATATCAAACTATACTACAAGGCCACTATTATCAAAACAGTCTGGTACTGGCATAAGAACAAACATATAGATCAATGGAACAGAATAGAGAGCTCAAAAATAAACCCAGGTATATATGGTCAATTAATATTTGACAAAAGGGGAAGGAGCAGTAAATGGAGTGAAAATAGCCTCTTCAACAAATGGTGTTGGGAGAACTGGAATGGTACATGTAAAAAAAAAATGAAACTAGATCACCAATTTACACCATAGACAAGAATAAACTCAAGATGTATAAAAGACTTAAATGTAAGCCTTGACACCATAAAAGTCATAGAGAATAACATAGGCAGTAAAATCTCAGATATCCCACGCAGCAACGTTTTTGCCAATATATCTCTTAGGGCAAGGAAAATAAAGGAAAAAATAAACAAATTGGAAAGAAAAGCTCAGCAAGATGAAGAAGGACCAAATTGAATGGGAAAACATATTTTCCAATGATACCTCAGACAAGGGATTGATCTCAAAAATATATAAAGAACTTACATATCTCAACACCAAGAAGACAGACAGCCCAATTAAAACAATGGGGAAAGGACCTGAACAAACACTTCTCCAAGGAGAATATACAGAGGGTCCATAGGCGTATGAAAGAATGCTCAACATCACTAGTCATCAGAGATTCATGTAATACTTTATATTAAACAAATATTCTAGTCAGAAAAATAAAATTATTTCTTTGAAGAGTTGGAACAGAGCAGAAGTTAGTAAATATACTGGGTTCTGTCTTTCTCTTTAAATCTACATTAATTGGCTAGTTAATCCCTCAATTCCAGCACTAGAAGTTTAAGTGCAGAGCTGATGTTATGGGGCAGTTAACATTTCTCAGCAGGTAGGGTTGCTCATTTATACTGAGCTTAGTGAATTAATAATTTCTTATTTATTTAAAACACTTCTTAAAATGCTTTATAGGAAGATGTATTAATAATGTCGCAGTCGGATCCTATTAATACTTTCTAGAGAGCAGGTCCCTAATTTATGCCCCAGGACCAGTACAGCTAATGATATCAAGGGGCACCTGGCCCAGAGACAGCCACTCTGTAGTCTATTCCAGTACTCATGACTTCTGACCTATAGCCCATGGAAAAAGTTAGGCAGTTGGGTTCTTTTCCCTCTTTCCTCCCTGATTCTCTCTTCTCCCCCAAATGCTGCCCTCCCAATATTTACATTGAGGGCATAACAGAAGTTATTAGGAAGAAGTAGATACATAAGTTAATAGTCAGAAGGCTTAGGGGCTTGGAGACTATCAGAAATCACATGAATATTTCTGCCACTTTTATTAGAGATTTCTGGACCCAAGGGTAGGTAGGATGACGACCATGTCCAGCTCAAAGCAGCTAAAGAAGCTTGAGACCTTCGCCCATTGTCCTTTATAAGATTATAAAGGATCTTAAGTCTGAGAGGGAGGGATTGTTATTTTTTATTGTTAAAATAATTAATTAATCATTTATTTATTAAAAAAGAATATATGAAAGGGTGAAGCGGGAGAGCTTGTATGTATGACCCATGGGCATGGACTTGGGGGAGGATTGCTGGGAGGTGGTGCTGGGTGGAGAGGAGCAAAGGGAAAAAAATTGGAACGATTGTAACAATATAATAAATAAAATATACTTAAAAAAGCAAACAAACGAACAAATAAAAAAGATTTCGGCCAGCAGGTCAGAAAGCCACCCATATAGAGAGTGTAAAGGAGCCCTGTACATATCAGATGGCTGCTGTGAGGTCCAGGGGCTTTTGCTGCCACGGCCATTGGAGCCTCCTGGATTCCAGCTCCAGGAACCGGACATCATAGGTCTTTATGTGTCCTGTTCTTGGATTTTTGTGAGACTTTCTATTACTGCACCATGGATTTGCTAGAACATACCCCTCTCCCATTTAAACTAGACTGAGGTGTCCACGCTCATGGAAACCCAAAAAGTTAAACCAAAACAGAAAAGAAAAAATTTAGGGATAGTCCCCTCCCCACCCAATAGACCAATGTTCATATTACCTATAGAGTAATAGTTGAAGAGTAACAAGAAGTATATTCATATTGCTTATATACTATTGGGAAGAAATCAAAAAAGCTGTAGCAGTTGAGAATTAACTATTCATTCAGTTCTATCTAAGGGTTACGATCTCCCGCAGAATACTTAATTTCTAATCTGCCCCTCCCATTCGCTGTTATAATTATATAGATGTCTTGTTACTATTGTTAATTTCATATGTCTGAACATTTACCTATTATTTTCAACACCATAATCCCCAGACTTAATGAATAATCAATTTTCAACAATCATTTTCTACAAGTGAACATTCTTACCCAATAGACTCAGGACTCAGAATTTTGTAGTGCTGAATTGCTGACATTAAGGCATGATGCTTTGCGAATTAATGAACTAATGGGGCTTTCACCACTTAGGTTTTAAGCATTCTGTATTTAGAGTTGGTCAAGGCCATGACCAGCTCTAATAATGGGGCTTTTGTGAGCTACCCTGGGAAGTAAGCTATTGTTTACAACACTGGAGCTTTTGGGAAGTGCATTCTAGTTTTAACCAACTGACAAATGAAATTTTAGGATATAAACCATTTATAAACAGGGCCCTATCTGCATACACTTTTCATGAAGTCATGTTACTAGAAGAGCAACAAAAAATTTCAAATGCAAAACTTCTGGTTCTTGAGAGATACTCCTTAATATGAGTTTTTGACATGACTTATTGAAAACATGATGTGACCAACCAATATAGTAGTTGTAAAGAAAACAAACACAAATTTTGTTACAATACTCTTTTTTTTCCCCCATCGTACACAGACCACCATGTTCTTATGTATTATATATATAAAGGTGAAATGTGTATGCCAAGTAGAGAAAAATCAAGAAAAATAAAAACATTAACATATTTTCTTTTTCTGTCTCTGTTTCTCTATGACCAATTTGAGAGAGGGACCGATGGATAGCTGTTCTTGATGGATGCAGTGGGTCATTTATTTCACTGGACTTTATCTGTGTACATTCTTTATTCTGCCAAGTTTCTACTTTGTACCTTATAAAAGTATATTCCAAGGGTGTACTTCTGGGCTATGAATTAACCCTTCCACTTCAATGATTCTCCTCAATCTTCCTCCAAGTTCTTTTTGCTGAAAATACTTCCTGCTTTTGTTATTATTGTAGTTCTTGTTGCCCTTTTTAATTGTGTTCCTATGTTCATATGTACATCACCAGTAGTTCACAATTCTGATTAGAAAAGGCCTCACTCAACTTGATAAGGTTCAGTGGCTTGAGTATCTTTTTTGAAGGACATAAAGTGTTTTGCTCTAGCATTCCTTCTTGGGAATGCAGACTTTGAGATTAGATGCCTAAGCCAAAGTCAAAATCATATGCTACAACTGTGTTCAAGTCCATCACTTACATACAAGACAAAAGAAATGGAAACTATTGCAAAACACATTTATACTATCATTTGAGGGACAGCTGGGATCAGTGCTAAATTTTAAACTATCAGATGAAAAGAGGCAACCCTTGCATAACAGTAAGCACAGACTGTCACATTAAGTGAAAAATAACTATATTTTCACCTTGGGAAATATATGCTTAATAGGACAATAATGGTTTTTGGAAACTATTCATGACTTACTTCTCTTCCCCTTCATCCTCATGCATTTCCCAGTCATAAGGTAAACTTTTTATGATAATTTGTGCAGTGTAATTTTTTGAATAGTTTAGAATGTTTATAACCTGATAAGAGATCTGCCAAATTGCACACAGCTATCCTGCACTGACAGGGAGACAGGCTTGTATGACCTTGCTGGGTCTTTTTCATCTCTAATGTCCGTGAGTCTTTGAAATACATCCCGGAGCTTAATTATGACAGCAGTTTTTATTATCCTGAGCCCCTAACAGTACACTTCACAAGAACAATGTAAAAAGAGAGAGAGAGGGAGAGAGTTGGTGCCTTTGCAGTGGTCGACACAAAAATTGGAACATGCAATGGTTTCATGAAGGAGATTATTTCAGGCAGGGAAAGGAGGAGGGGTGGGTTAGGGATGAAAGAGTTGCTGACAGGAGCTAATCAAACCAATTCTCAGTTATTGGTTTACTTCTGGTGTAAACAAATTATGGATATACTTTTTGTAGAAATAACAACCATGTTAAATTTGACCCTTTGCCTCAATTTAAAGAGCATAGCTATCATTCCCTTCCCCCTGCCACATCTAATCCCAGCTCAAGTATTGCCCTGGTAGTATTGTGCATAGGGTATAAAAAAGCAAGAACCACGCTTTTTTCTCTAACTTTTTATTTTGAAATAAATTTAAACTTACAGAGAAGTTGCAAAGACAAGACAGAGAATGTCCACACCTGCCACACATCCCCTTACCTTCTTACTCTAAAGTTAACATCTCATGAAACCACAATGCAACTTCCAAGAAATTAATCTTGGTACACAACATTAATTAAAAGTACACACTTTTTCTTTTTCTTTATTTTGGACCTCACCAGTTTTTCCTACTTATGTCTTTCTCTTTTCCAGGATCTGATTCAGGATCCCACGCTGCATTTAGTGGCAATGTCTCCTTAGCCTCCTCCAATATGTGTCATTTCTTCGGTCTTTCCTTATTTTTCATGATATTAACATTTTTGAATAGTACTGGTCAAGTACGTTGTTAAATGTCTCTCACTTTGTTTTTGTCTGATGATTTGACAGATTGGAGCTACAGATTTTGGGAAAAAATAATGTACCCTTCTCAGTGCATCATATCATGAGACTCAGGGCATTAATGTATCCCATTAATGGTGATCGTAACCTTAATCAAGGTGAGGTCTTCTAACTCAGTGAAATATAAGTTATTCCATTTGTGAATGGTACTTAAGTTAGAAAAATATAATAGCTAACCTCATGTTAACAATTAGTTTAGTAGAATTGTAATTTAAACAGAATGTATGTGCTTTAAGTAAGTATTCAGTGCTTTGAATCATTGATTGGGCTTGTATTTTTAATTTTTGTACTCTATGATTTGTGACCATTATTGTAAGAGAGTGGAGAGAAGCTTCAGAATTCGGGGGGTGGGACTCAGTGGAGCACAGCTAGTTTCTTAGTTATAAAATGGCTCTGGCTGCTCCATGGCACCAAAGAGATGGAAGGGGCTTTGACCATAGAATGGTCCTTCCTCATGCAGTGAAGGCCATGCTCTGCTCCACACCTCCACTCTATTAGGGATCCCTGAGCCCAGTGGTAGGTAGGATGGCAGCCATGTCCAGCACGAAGCAGTTTCAGAAGATCATGAGACCTTTGTCCATTGTCCTTTATAAGATTATAAAGGGTCTAAAGTCTAAAATGCGGGATATGTAAGAGAGTGGACAGAAACTTCAGAGTTTGGGGGATGGGACTCAGTGGAGCACAGCTAGTTTCTTAGTTATGCAAATGGCTATGGCTGCTCCACAGCACCAAGGGAATGGGAGGGGCTTTGACCATAGAATGGTGATGAAAAAGCTTACAGGGCCTGTACAAGATTCTATGAGTGGCCAGGACTGGTCACCACATTGACTGCATTACAGGCCATGGTCAAGGTTTAAAAAAAAAGGCAGCAGCCATTTGGAGAGTGCAGCCATGTGGTTTAAAAGGATGTAAAGGGACACCACAAGTCCACCTGATATATTAGAAGGTGCTGTCCAATTCTGGATTAAGAGCCAGAGAACACTGCCACATAGGCAGAACCTCCCTAACCAAACACAGATGAATGGGAGCTGCTGGGAGAGCTGAACTATGTCTGGGAAATATGGAGCCATGGACTTCTATTTTCCTAGAGGGAGACAGTAACTTTGACTTTTCTCCTCTGAAACTGGCATGATTTAGAAAGAGGGGAGGCAGGACTGTGTGCTTGTGGGTGTTTTAAAGGTAGTGAGGCTTAATGGCAGAATTTGGCCATTAACCTAAATCTGTATAACCTTTAAATAAATAATTTATTTCCTTTTCACCAAACTTTAGTATTGGGAGTTATGCTTTTTGGTGACGGGAAATCGAGCCCCTCATAACTGAACAGCCTGAGGGTTCTATTTCATTATATATCTATATAGGTCTAAATAAGTCTCTGATAGTACTATAGCTGTCTGTAGCTATCAATGAATCAACCTGACCCCACTTTGCCTTGGCTCATACTCTAAGGCTGAAGGATTATCCACTGATGGCTTTGTGCATGAGTAGACAGACATAAAGAAAGAGGCACTGATTCAATTACCACCTTAGGAGTTGTCTTTTTCAATCTGCATATACCTCATTTATGTTTTTTCTCTCCTTCGCCTTCAAGGTGGAAAAATCAGAGTGTTATCTCTAATCCACAATTGGAAATAAAACAATCCAAAAAAGCAAACAAAACAACTGATGAGCTGATGCTTAGAAAGGTTCAAGGACTTGCCAAGGTTATATGGCTATGATAGTGCAGTATCAATTAGAGGACTCAGTTTCTCTGATACTTAGTCCACTGAACTGCCTCAGCACTTGATTCATCCCAGAGACTCAGGGCCCTTGGCAGTTGAAAGCAGTCCAATCTATAATCAGGTGGCTCAAACTCTGAATTTATTATCAAATTATTCTGAAAGCTGAGATACATTTGTTAATCACTTTGGTTTTTCCACTTGGTGGTTGTTATTTCAGGAATAAAATTCTCTTGGGGTCTGTTTCTAATTTAATGTCAAGATGCAAATTGTGCCTCACCTGTTTCACCTGAGGTATTATTTATGCCCAAATGACAACTCCTAGATGAAGACCCATTGTGCCTGTTTCCTTCTTTGGAAATTAAGGATAATAATAGTGATAAGCTACATACAAACCAATTATGGGGGGTGGAGTGGAAAGGCTCAATAAATGAGACAGCTGAGGGAAAATCAAAATCAGGGAAAAGTGCTGGGAAATGCTAAATACATTATAAGAGTTATGACTTCTCTGCACAGTCCTTATTAGAGGCAAATGCTTGGGAAACATTAACTTCACTCAACAAATACATATTGGCTATATGTAACAGCAGAATATCAAGCTAGAAGGGATTTTAGCTAACAATAACCATAGCTAATGTTTTTTTAATAGACTTTATTTTTTAGAGCAGTTTTAGGTTCCCAGCAATACTAAGCAGGAGCTACAGAGATTTCTTTCCCATATACCATGTCCCCTCTCCCCTGGATACACAGCCTCCCTATTATCAACATGTTACACCAGAGTGGTACATTTGCTACAATTGATAAAACTACACTAATGTATTATTATCACTCAGCATCCATAGTTTACATTAGGGTTTACTCTTGGTGTTGTACATGTGTGGGTTTAGATAGATGTATAATGACATGTATGCACCATTGTAGCATTATACAGAGTACTTTCACTGCCCTAAAATTACTCTGTGTTCCACCTACTCATCCCTTCCTCCTGCTTAACCCCTGGAAACTACTGATCTTTGTACTGTCTCCATAGCATTATTTTTTCAAAAATGTCATATATAGCTGTAATCCCACAACATTTAGCTTTTCAGATTGGCTTCTTTCAGAAGGACATCTTGGTTGCTTTCAAGTTTTGGCAATTATGAATAAACCTTCTGTAAACATCTGTTTGCAGGTTTTTGTGTAGACATATTTTTAACACCCTTGGGTAAATATCAAGGAGCATGATTGCTGAATTATATCTTAAGAGTATGTTTAGTTTTATAAGAAACTGCCAATCTCTCTTCCACAATGGCTGTACCTTTTTGTGTTGCCACCAGCAATGAATGAGAGTTCCTGTTGCTCTAACGCTCTCCAGCATTTGGTGTTATCAGGTTTCTGGATTTGGGCCATTCTAATATGTATATAGGTTGTATCTCATGCTAAAAGTTTCTGAGTGCTTAAATATGTGCCAGACACTAGAGTAGTAAACACATTAAACAATGATCTCATGTAACCCTTACAAAAATCCTTCAAGGGAAGTGCTATGATTTTGTCTTTCCATTTTCAAAGAAGTAAAAGGAAGTTGAGAAAGGGGGTCTAACTTGTCCCATAAATATCAAGCACAGAGCCAAGTGTTCAGAGGAGCTCCCTTGAAACATGAAGCAGGGTTCCTGTAACCTTGCTGGTCTGCAAGTTCACCCCTCTTCTTCAGAAGGAAGACATTGGTTTCAGTTATGTTGAAGGACTCACTGGAAGTCATGGGCTATTTGGAGTAGGACACATGAAGAGAACCCTCTCTCTGTCAGCTTTGCCCTCTACAGCACACAAAATTTCTCATCCATTCAGCCATCAGTTATGTCAGGATTGACCTCCAATGTAAGGCATGTACTCCTTGGTTTTATACTGAGAAATCCCAATACATGATGAGTATTCGAAGCTTCACAGACCCAGTACTTACTTTAAATGCATTTAATTTAGTGCCTATATTAGAAATAGGGGACTTTTCTTGAGTGCAGTCCATAAACTTAGCATAGTCTTGTTACCTTTTTGAAATATGTTATCTGCCCTCTGCACAAACATAGCTACAGATGAGAGCTCTGTGTTACATGATACCTGCCTCTAAGTTAATTGTTTTCTTAAGTAGTTTTCATTCCCAGTTCAACAATACCTTGTGGTGTTTCCAATTTTTTCATATGAAATAGAGAATTCTTAGAATATTAGTTCCAACCCAATTCAATTTTGAAAAAAAAAAAGTGAAGTTTGTTGACTTTCTTTTTCAATTTAAGGGATTATAATTTCAAAAATGCCCAAAGATTAAAAATATTCTCATTAAGAAAAGGAAAATGACTTGCTTTGAACTTGAATTAGAGACTAGAAAAGCACAAAGCAGTAAAGCACTGACTACCTTCTACAGATATTCTGCAAAATGACTTGCTTTTGTTAACAAAGTGGTGTGGTCTATGCTTAACAATTTAAAAAATCTGAAAACCGATGGCAGAGTTAATGTGTAGGAGTCCAGTGCAGGCCTGTGTATTCTTTTGTGTGGGGATGCTATGAGAAGGCTTTGTCAGACTCTGCAGCTGTTGCAATGCCACATTAATGGAATCACCATTACTCATTTGTGAGATGTGATTATAATAAAGCAATGGTGGAGACTGGAGCAAACAAGCCAGAATGTGCTGCTGCTGGGAAGCTGGCTAGCAGAGTAAGAACTGATGGGTTGTTTGTGGCCCAAGTGGTTTTGGTGTACCACTCTCATGCTTTTCAGATACCCAGGGGTGTAGGCTGCTCTCTCTCTCTCTCCCTCTCTCTCTCTCTCTCTCTCTCTCTCTCTCTCTCATTCTCCCCCTCTTTCTCTCTGCTGTAGACAGGAAACTTCCAGGGAATTTGCTAGTTGAGTAAGGCAGGAGTATATTCTGAGAGCTTCTCCCTGCAGGATTGGCTATATACTATGCAGGGTCCAGTGTAAAATGAAAACATGAGTCTCCTTGTTGAAAAACTATTAAGGATTTGGAGAGCAGAGCACTAAACCAAGTTTGGGTCTTTCTAAGTATAGGGCCCTGTATGACTCCACAGGTCACTCAGCCAAGAATCTGATCCTGCCACAGTGTTAGCATATCTTCTTATATTAATACCAAATCTGTGTCAAGTAGGAGACAGTCCTCCATCAACCTCAACCTTTATTTTATCAGAATACAATTAAATGAAAATGAGCAAGGCACATTGTTTCAACTTCTTATATTTTAGTGAGAATACCCAGAATTCCACTCATTGGCTACAAATCCCTTCATATTAGTATTACTAACACTAATTCATATCTTCAGTTGACCATTTCCAAATTCTCAAAGTCGTAGTCCCTTTACTATATAAAGTAATTATCTAATGTTGCTTCCATAAATGGCATTGTATTTATATTACCCCAGTTTGATTTAGGTTTGTCAAGTCTTAAGATGCAAAACAGAAAACTATGAAGCTCAGTTATCACTTCTGACAGATAGCTATAGTTTGAACTTAGGGTCTAACTTTTTTGATTCAAAAAAGGTGTCTTTTTGTTTGTTTGTCTGTTTTTGTTTTTTAGATTTTTTGCCTGGTGCAGTGGACTACAAATATGATTAGACATAGTTCCTCTTCTCGGGGTATAAAGCACATAAACCAGTGCTGTGTCATCTGGGAAGTATGTATATGCTAAGAGGAAGGAGGACTTTTTAATTCAGTTGCAGGTGGTCAGGGAAGGCTGCCCAGAGGACTCTAGGTGGAAACTCCCATGTACTGTCTCTATTTGTCCTCTCTCTCTCCAACATGGTACTCCGCAATCCACCTTTTCCATTTCCCAAATGGATAATCCTTTTCATTTGTCAGTAGTAACATCCTGAGGAATCAAAGTCTTGAAAGCACTTTGGGGTCTATTGTTGAGGACAACAGAAGGTCACTGGTGACTTTTAAAATGGGAATGAAAACATTTGTACATTTTAGAAACAATTCTTGGGCTTTGTGCAGAATGGACCTATGCGAAATGACTGTAAGGCATTTGAATCAATAAAGCATCTCACAGCTGTTCAGACAGAGAGACTGTGAGACCTCAGCCAAGCCACTGGCAGAAGAAGGGTGGTGAAGAATGAATTTAAGATACATTGTGGATGTGAAAAATGAGGGAGAGAGAGAGGAAGGCCAAGGATGGTTAAGGACCCATTGTCTTCTCCAAGGTAATATAAATTAGGCTTTATATTTCACTCAAGGAAACAATGACATTCATTATTAATAATTCCCCAAATAGCAGCAAATAACTAGCAGTGATTATACTTGTGAATTTTCCATTTCTGATAAACAGCTTCACAACTGTTTCTCATTTGTTTGTTTTACTCTCTCCATCATTTGACCATGAGCACTTTGGTCATTAGGTTTCTTCCTTTTTCCTTTGTAACTGTGTTTGTTTCACATGGTGTGAACAGTGGGTGCTAAATATGTGCCATTTTCTCATTGATTAAGATTCCATAGAGAATGTCAAAGTTGTTTAAAAGGCTTGTGGATTTTCTTTGTTGATTTAAATACTTGGAGTAGAAGGAGAAAGAGCAATATGCAGCCATGGTGGCACACATCCAAGTTAGCAATGGTTTTTTATTGCTTTGCTTTTAGCCACTTTGGTCTAAACTTTTATTCCTCATAGCACTTTATCGCCAATACTCAAAATTTGCTCTTTTAGTTTGTTTGGAGCACTATAAAAGCAAAAATATAGATATTAGATATGACAGATACGGCAGACAATAGGACTTTTGGGGTAAATATTGAGACACCATGAAACTCAATTTTAATGTAGATACAGTTTCTGGCCAAACTCTGAAATGAGTCCTCTGTTGTAGGGCCATGTTTGCATTACATTTCTGTTCAGAGAGAAGTGATAGTCCACCTGGTCGACAACCAGTGTCCTGTGATTATTATCAGCATGTAGCCTCTGAAGTCAGAAGGTCAGCAAGTCTACCACAGAAGAACAGGAGGACAAGGATTCTCGATTGGTTGTCCGGCATCCAGTCAGTGAGAATGAATTGCACAAATTATAATAGACAAAAGGAAGATTTTCAGGATGCTTTAAACTGAGAAAAGGAGTGTAAATTGTCTTGGGGGAAAGGAAGTAATAAGGAATGGGATTTACATCAAGTCATAGTGAGAACTGCTAGCTCTGGGTGCATCTATGGAAACTGCACCAACATCCTCAAATCGTGAATTTAGAGGCTGTAACTTGAAAAGTGGCCACTAGAGGGCTCATGTCATCTATAAAGAAAATTTTCCTTTGAAAATCCAGGAACTTTCCAAAAAGCTTTTTGGAGCACAACTAAAAGAGTGGTGGAGACTGAGGAGGTGGGGTGAGGGGGGCATTGGGGGAAGAGTGTGGCATGACATAGAGAGTTGTGTCTCCGGATAACTTTTGGGGAAGGTGTGTGCCTAAGTGTGAAGTTACCACAGGTTAAGACGCTATATTTTCCTGATTGTGGGGCCTCAATACACACAGCACATATTCCAGAAAGGAATTAAAAACTATTTATTTCAATATAACTCTCATATTGAGGGGGTTCAGATTTAATAAATGTTCCATTGTGTTCCCAAGGGCCTGTCCACCTAAAACGGGGTAGCAACCAAAGTAAATATAGGTCTATTTCTAGGTCAGGTAAATGATATTTGGGTACAGAGAATAGGATATCACTGAATTAGTGTCAGGTCATTTCACTGTATAGAAAGGCTGAAATACAGAACTGAGGGATTAAAAACAAAAATGAAAAAAAAAGATGATTTTTTAAAAACAATTGAAAGACAGTGTGTAGCTCCAATTCTTTTCAAAGAAAGCAAAATATTCCCAGAAAGCAGAAAATTCCCAGCTATAGGGGGCATCAGAACACGAGAGCTCTGATGTTAGGCATTCTCTGTTGGTGATCCTTCAATTTTTGGTGATCCTTCAATTTATATAACAGCTTCCAGATCTGCCACTGCATCAACTACATAACTGACAAATCTTCAATTTACGTTATGTGGTTCCCCCTTCACTTCTCATAGTTAAAAATACATTACATAAATTACTATCTTGCTTCATGAAATAAGCAACTACTCTGTTGTCTGCCGTTTATTTCTAAAACATTTTGGCATTTCCTGAGGAAGTTGTCTTCTCAGTTCTGTCAGGGGACTTTTTTCAATTTTGCTTTATTATTAAGTACAGTATCACAGAGCTCCATGGAGAAACAGAGAGTGATGTCAAGGATGTGGTGTGGAGGAAGGAACTAATGGCTACAAATTGAGTCAGAAAAGGGAGCTAGAATAGTCACAGAGAGACAAGAATATATCAGTTATCCCCTTCACTTGCCAGTCCCTTGGAGGACCTTGCTGCCTTGGGACCTGACTGGAGGGGAACCCAGAATCTGGGTATTGATCTTCCTCGTAGAACTCTACTCTCATGTGATAGGCAAGCAGCCATGCAGAGGATGGCAGGGGAAACCAAGGGCCCAAGCCAGGTGGAGCGCTCCTGCAGGGGATCCTGGGCAGGCAGTTCTTCCTTTCCAGCAGGTGTCACTGTGGAATTACTAAAATGGAAAGAAGAAAAGGAGCTGCATTTTGGTGAGCTGGCCCCCACATAAAAGACACTGAACTAAAATTGCACACAGGCTACCTAGCAATAACTTGGAGGAATTGAAAAAAAAATCACTACCTCTGCTGACTCCAATGCTGTGATGATACAGTGACTGTTGTCTTTAAACTTTTTAGTTCACCCGGATTTTCAAGGTTTGAGAAATAGAACTATTACCCACACAGTCATTCAAATACTAAATAACTACACTTCATAGTGTCAATAGAAACATAATTTTTTTGTCCTATTTGCTGACTATTTAGATAGGCTTTTTTTTTTTTTTAACTGGGAGGTGGTGGTGTCATGGAAAAGCTTGGGAATCTGAAAAGCTGGTTTGGGAGTCTCACTTCTCCATCCCTATGTGTATGCTACTTTAGATAATTTACATAATTTGGAGCTTTGCAGCTCAGTTCCATGACAGGGTAATTGCGAAGGTTAAATAAAATAATAGTCATGAAAGCATCTCAAACAGTTAGTTAAATCTGAATCCAGATGCATCACTGAAACACTGGTTAGATTTCATTATTATCTTAATATTTTAATTTCATTTTGAATAGGTTCTATACATACATTATTAGCCATGTGTAAATTATAACCCCTAGGACAATAACCTGCCTATCTCATTTGGGCCCTGATGCCCACTGACCATCTCTACTTAGATGTCCTTCTAGGACTCAAAAGTGAAATCGTTATCTCTATGGTCCAATGTCACTTTCTGCTTTTATTCCATTTAATGGTAGCGTCCCTTTTCCCTGAACTTTGAAGTGTTGGCATCACCTCAAATTCTCCTTTGTCATCATCTTCTATATCTAAACACATCCCTAACCTGGCAATGTCATCTTCAAATGTTGCATGTCTCCTTTGCTTGCCTGCTGCTGTCCCATCACTTTTTGCCAGATGTCCTACTTCAGTGGCTCCTGAATATGCTGGGTGTTTTCCAAGTCCAGGGCCCACCCTATATCTACATCATCAATATTGGGGGAGAAGGAACAGGATAGCATGGCTTTAACACACACTCTGGATTCTGTTGGGAATCATCACATATATTTCTGACCTCAAGTCAATTCTACCTTTAAATCCAAAGTTCACTTTGCTGATAGAATGTTCTTCTTAAAGCCATATTTTAATTGTCCCTTCCCTGCTGTACATCTTTGTGATTTCCATTTCATAAAGAATGGAATTAACTTCATAGTCCGGTGATGTCATCACATAGCAAAGCATCAGTCACCTGTTATGCATTTACTTACAATAGATACCTCTCAGTAGTTGCCTGCATCATAACCATGTCCCCTTCTCTAAGGACTGCCCTGATAAATAGAAGGGTCATTGGCACTGACCCTTGGGCATAGTTGCTTGCAGGCTTCTGATCCAATGTATGTAGATGCTATTTTCAAATGATATAAAATATGGAATGGAGAGACAATTAGATTTGAAGTAATGGAAACTGAGTCCCATTAACACCTTCCCTTAAGAACTCTTGATGCTGAGGGTCCCAGACAAAGCCCAGTTCTGCCCATCCTGAGTCTTAGCTGTTTGGGTCTATTCCATCATTATATAGTCTTTTTTCTTTATTTTCTTTTATTTGTATTCAAGTCACCCAGTCAATCTCTCTTGTTAGCAAATGACAGAACATAATATGATGACATATTGGAGATTCAGTCTGTTTATGATATAGTTGCAATACTTAATTCATGTTATTTCTCACAATACCTTGAGAAATTTCTCCTTTAAAACTGGTGATTCTCTTAATAAATTCAACATTTTCTATATGGAATTTCCTCTCCTTTTTGTTACTCCAGTCCCTCAAGGCCCTGATGTCTCAGGCCCTTCTTGAGAGTTCTTCAGTCCTTAATGACACCTCCTTCCCACAAGCTGCTATAAACCATTCACTAAATGGGTATCACACATGCGTTTGTATTGCCATTTATTTTCTCACTTGTATTTAATTCATCTTCCAAAAGTTGCAGCCCACTTGGAAGCAAAGAACACATCTTCAATTTGTTTTATAATGTTTTTCTGTTAAATGCTTAATGCTAAAAGCTTTCTCTATTACTCTTATTCCTAAAACTCTCATGGTTTAAGTGTTTCTCCCCTACTATACAATGTCTTATAAATATTTATTGAATGAATGAAGTACATACCTGCTTATACTTATAATTAAAGGGAACAAGGGAATATAATATTTGTTTTTCCAAAAAATGCTTCCAATTATCCATTCCCTCATCAGTTCACATGTAGAGGGAAATGCAAAATTTCCTTTCTAGAATGTCGCTTTGTAATTGCTCCTGTCAGGATGATTAATGAATAGTGGTTTGTGACCAGGAACCTCTATGGTGACCTGGTGGTCAACAGAGGCCACCTTGTCTCAGATATTTCTATCCTTGCATGAGGTTTTTTAAAAAACAAAATTATGGCTATGGAAAATGACTAAGGTTGCATTATGGAAACATTTGCATACTGATTCCCAGAGCCTTTTGGTAGCTAATTGCATCCAGGCGGGAGGCCTCATTTGCTTACCAGGCCCTCCTGACTGGGAGGTTGGATGGTCCCTTCAAACTGGAGCCAGGCCAGTGCCTTGGGACAAATCTCTTTTCTTCCTCATGGCTGTCTCCTGCGTGGGCCTGCCTTGCTGACATGTCAGGCTGAGGACCTCCCACTGGTCTTACAGGGCAAAGGTTGGCCATGCAGGGAGGCTGGCCATGCAGAGGATGATGGAGAGCAAGGGTTTACCATTTCTCTGGCATAAACTTAGGGTCCAGTCATTTAAGAGTTTTTTCACCCTAACAATTACATCCTCCATGCTGCTGCTCCAAGTTTCCTTGTTTGTCTTCTTCTGAGACCTCAAAGTTACTCTTGGCTATAACTGCTCAGCTCACCTGATTGAGAGCAGCGACTCCTCCCTGAGGAGGAAACTTGCAATGTCTTGGAGCCAAAGAGGGAAAGCTTTACATTCTGTGAGCAGAGGAAGTGTGACTTTGAACTGTGATGTTCAAAGACTGTGCTCCCTACAAAGCCAAATGGCTGCCTTCTGTTGTTGTGTCTGTTCTTCTCATCCAGTCAGTAGTGTGGTAGCACTAACGTGCTGATATTAGTGTGCTAGTGTACATAAATCGGTGTTATATGTGGCCAAAGAATTTGCTCACTTACCCCTCACAACAACCATGCAGGGCAGGTACTCTTTATTAATCCCATTTTGCATTGGCAGAAACTGAGGCACAGCCAAGTTAAGTAACTTTTCCAAAGTTGCGTAGTTCCTGTTTTTATAGTAAGTGTTCTTATAAGAATAATAAGAATTATTATTAGAATAAAAGGATTACTTCTATAAATATTCACACTAATTAACCCTCTCCCAGTAACTATATATTTTAGTAACCAGTTTATCAATATATTTGGTGACAGTCTTCAACTTGATCATGTAACAATTATCTATTGACATGTAACCTTGTTCTACAAGCTAAAAGCAATTAAAAAAAAAAAAGTAAGTGCTTACAGTACAGTTTAGCAGAAAATAACTTTTCCTCTTTGTCCTGTTATTTATGTCTCTGGCTGTGGGTATACCCACAGCTACAGATATTTAGCAAATGTAGGTAGGCACTCTTTCCCATATTTGGTTGGGGGGTATGGTATAGTAGTACCTAAGGAAAGCAATGCCAGTTTGCTTGTTTGTCTGTGAATGGCTCTACTGCTCACTAGCTGGGTGACCTTGAATATTCATTGCACTTCTGTATCCTAATCATTTCCTCCGTAAAGCATCAAAAATCTTAATTACCAATTATTTGGGGTTGCTGTAAGGATTAGAAGAAGTCACACATTCAAGAATAGTGCTGGG
This sequence comes from Furipterus horrens, assembly GCF_987537825.1. Lineage (NCBI taxonomy): Eukaryota > Metazoa > Chordata > Mammalia > Chiroptera > Furipteridae > Furipterus > Furipterus horrens. The sequence goes on along the minus strand of NW_028327176.1, from coordinate 80,301,770 downwards.
CACATAGTAAAAGTTCACTGAACTGCAGCTACTCCTGCCCTTCTAACTTCTCTGCGTGGATACACAACTGGTGCTAATATAGGAGACCATAGTTCCCCTACCCTTACTCCCCTAACTCCTGCCTTCTTCCCAGTGCATTTCCCACAGGATGGGCTATTTGTTCCACTGGTAGATTCTGTAAAACCTTATATGTTCCCCATAGACTGCACATTCCCATCACACATGTTTATTCTGGACCTACTGTGTGTCAAGCACACAGGTGTAGCAGTGTATAGAACAGGCAATTTCCTTCCCTGCCAGAACTTACAGTCTAAGGGGAGTGGTGTTTAGTTACTAAACAACCACTTTCACCCACCAATAAGTATTGAAATTTCAACAATTGTAAGGAAATGTTCAGCAGGCTTCACCTCAGGAACGAGGGTTAATTTGGGGTAAAGAAAGGCTTCCAGAGGGCCTTGTGCTGGAGCTGAGACATGGAGGAGAAGAAGCATGAGTTACCATAAGGAGCTGACCTGAGGTAAGTTTCTAAAAAAAGAGCATAGAATTTGGGAGTCCTGGACTCGAGAAGGACTAGACAGGCAGGAGGGCGGCGCAATCCCACACAGCCCGGGCACCACCCATGGTGTGTGCATGCCTACTTGGGTGGAGGCGCAGGCACTGGGGCAGAGGCATGCTAGGAGTTTGAGGGTGTGGTGGGTACTCGGCTCTGTTCTTTCTCCCTGAGCATTTTGACCCTGTAGAGTCATCTGGATTTTCCCAACGGTGATATGATTTGTGACCATTTTAAACCTGAGGAAAATGGGAGACGAAATAAATTGCCCTGCTCACAAAGTTAGTGGATGACCAGTTGGGATTTCCACTCTGGCAGTACTGCAGAGCCCCACCCTCCAGATGATGATCCACCAGCTTTATACTTAAGAGATGCTTGACACCAGAGAGCTTGAGAGTCTCTACAGGAGTATGTGATCAGAGATGGGGGCTTTCCTGAAGGCTAGGAAGCAAAATGAATCCTTCCCTCTGGGGTGAAAGGAAATGGCAAGTTGAGAAAAATTGAAATGTGTGCAATAATTTTTTAGTACCTTTTAATCACCTGAAGTAGTCTCCCTAATACACAGATGTAAAATACGTGAAAAAGGATAGCACTATTGCACTGATCACCCAACCCTCAAGCAAAATAAAACAAAGTACCAAAAACTAAGAAAAGTTTTTGGAGATAAATGTTTTTTATAGCTACATTTTAGTAGAATTTTTTATTTCACTGAGAAAAATGTTTATTACCTTTATCTGTTTGGAAATTTTTTCTTGTGAGATGGTCTGAGTTCTTGTTCTTCAGAAATTCAAACCAAAACATTGTAGCTGTCTGGAGCCCAATTTCATGAGAATGCTCTGATTTTTTTTCCCCTGGACATGTAAATGTGGTATTATTATGAGGGTGCTACATTTTTGAAATTTGAGTACAGTGTTCATATGACTTTCAGAGTTTAGATATTATATTATAGCATTATCAAAGTTGGTTGACTCCCCTACCCCCAAGTACTGGAGATATCATATAGTAAGATGTGTTCCAGGAATGAAATTTTAAAGAAAAGAAATAGCCATTTCTTGTGTTTGTTTTCTATCTCTTCATGCTGAGAAAATGTATATATTACAGGGTTTAAAGTGTTTCAGTGAGAAAAGCCTTTAACCAGGGAAGACAAAGTGGACTCATAATATTGATAGATTTTTGAAGTGGAATTGTGGATGCTTTGTTTAATTAAGTTCTTTCAAAGGACAACTTTCTTTTTAAGGATTTGATGTATAGTGTTCACAACAACACGGATGACATGGAATGGCAGCTGATATGGTAAATGAGTGTCTTGTGTCAAGAGAGAGGTAATAAGCACAAGAAAATTTGCCACTGGATAGATCAAAAAGCAACATATATGTTTTATATAGCATTATATTTAACTTGAAACTATCGATAATTTCCCCTGTAAGTTAACACATTTTGGGAAAATATTTATTGAAGATAATTTCAAACATAGAAGCATAAAGGATAGTATAATAACCCCCCATGTGTCCATTTTCTAGATTCCAAAGATATCACCATTCTTCCAATCTCCTTTCATCTATTCCAAATTCCACATTTTATCTAGAATATTTTAAAACATTTATGATGTATTATTTAAATAATAGATCTTATATATTAAAGCACACCTCTTTTGAAAATAAACCTCAATATTGTTATCAGCAAAATTAACAATAATTCCTTAAATTGTGTAATACTCCTATATCCAACTGTCCCCAGTTGACTCTGAAATATCTTTCTACAGTTGATTTGTTTGAATCAGGATCCAAATGAGATGCATACTCTGTGTGCATTTCATTAGTATATCTTTTAAGTGTCTTTTAAAATAGTTGCCCCTCTCTTCCCTGCCTTCTTACTACTTCTATTTCATTTCTTTTTCCCTTCCTGCTGTTAATTTGTTGAAGAAAGTGGTGAATGTGTCCTCAAGATTTACCATTCTGGATTTGGCTGATTGAATCCTCCAATGTGTTTTGGCACCTAGCTGCTGAAATATCTGAGATTTGATTAAATTCTGATCACTAGCAAGAAAACCACTGCGATTTGTTTTTTGTTTTTTTGTTTTTTTTTAATAAATATCTTAAGACAAACCACCTGGTGGCAGTATTAAGCAAAACATTTCTTTCTTAGATGAGTCTCCACATTGTTACTGACCTTGCCCCTCCTCTGCCTTGAGTTCTCTGCATTTTCCTGCTGCCCACCAACCACAGCAGCGCCTGCACGTGCAAAATGAACAGTGTCAGGCCAACTGGTAGTTCATTTAGTCATAGTCCCTCTTTCTGGAGTCCACTCAGTGCCAATAAGGAGGGTGGCCGACAAGATCTGAATAGCTTGGCTTGCCTGCCTTGTCATAAAACTCACCAGCTATCCTCCTGATTAGCTAACTCAAAAGTATTAAAATATTTTTGTTGTTTCTTTTGTTCATTTTTTAAATTGGAGACTAAAGGTTTTTCAGTTTGAGTTAGTAGGAGTCATAAGATATTAAAGATATTTCAGCTTCTTTGATAGAAAATGATGTTTTATTTCAAGATTTTTATTTCAAACATGACCCTTTTCTGCAACTCCCCTTTCCTACTTTCCCCACAAAAGAAAACAATTAAATGTCTGCTTCACCTTCAATAGTAAGACAGTTTCAGGGAAACAAGAAGTGTTCATTTTTTCATCATTGTATTAGGTAATTCCTGGATGGATCAGTTATATCTTTCCAAAATTGTTTCTTCATTGCAGACCTAGAATAGTGACAAGCACAGCCCAGGGGGTAACCATGGTGACTTGGCACCAAATTATGGAATCATATTTAACCTCAGTTTATCCACCTTTGGGATATGAACAACTATCCTTAATTGACCTTATAAAAATGAAATTAGTTCATCTAACTGGTGTACCTGTCAAATAGTTGTGCTGTCAATTAAGCAAACTCAGTTACAGTGGGTCTTCATAGTTAGAGTTTGGTAAATTTCAGGACATTTTGAAATTTGAATGACTACATTAAAGAAGATTGACATTAGAATTATAGCATAGAGCAGCGTTTGAACTGTTGAAAATTAGCAAATGAGGAGAAAATAATGCACTAATATGTGACTAGTATACACTCAAGCTCTAAACCAGAAATTTGCGATTTATTTGTTAGATAAAATTAGGTAAGAAGTATTTTATGTGGAGTATTTACTTTCTTGTATTTAAAAATTAAACCTTCAGCCACAACAAGTAACTTAAATTCTAAAGAGTTGCAGACTATTCCTGCAAGTTTAATTTCTGTCTGCATCTTTCTGGCGGTACAGCCATTGTGCATTAGAGACTCTCTGCTGATGAGGTCAGCTCACCAAAGTAATTTATTTTCTTAACAATTCTGAGTATATTATTTAGAGTGTTTAAACTGCTTTTAGGGAAATTACTGACAAGCATATTTAAACCCAGATCTAGGTCACTGTAAAGAAGAGAAAGGAGGAAGAAGAAAAACACCCTGTTCAACATTCAAAAGCCATTTAATTATGGCTATAAAACTCGTGTCCTCCTCTAAAAATTATTGGATATTAAGTTACTATAACTTGTACAAAATCATTTAAAACATTTCTTGGAGTAAAAAAATAATCATGTGGTTCTGTCACATTTTGAGTCTAAACTAATTTATTTGCTGATATACCAATGATGAGAAGAAAACAGGAACACTTAAGGAATTAATGATATAGTGCCATGAGAACTTGGCCAACCACTTAAAAAGGGAGCCAAAATATTAACGAGATAAAATGTTTATATACACTCAGAATTTTAATGAGTTTTTGTGATATGTTATAAGTTAAATGCCAAATTCATCTGTACTTAAGTAGATTATATGTCTTAAAGAGAATTTGAGGAATAGGTATAAAAACAAATTTAAAAATTCATAGTTAGAGAATTTTAGTAAAAATGCATTCCTCAGCTGAACAGGTAAAATTCTGAGATATAATTCAGTTTGTGTGCAATGAAAAACAAAAGTTAAGAAACTTTATGGTTAGCTGAGAAAAGTTGTGGCGTATTTTCCCCTAGATTACTACCCCCTTCCACCACCATTTAAACTGTTGCTGGATAATTCTCATTTCTGCATTGCAATTTCCGGTTTATCCTAAATATAGATGCTGGATTTGAGCCATCCTAATTAAACTGTGAAGTTCTTTTGTAGTGCGTGCTGATGCTTCTGAAATTAATTTCAAGACTTACACTAGCAGTATATATCACCTTCATGATTTTTCTTCATTTTGTGAATTTATCTAGAAATAATAACAAGCAAATAATATTTGAGTGGCAAATTTTTACTATTGTTTTCTCAGACTGTTTTTGAAAAAAATTATATATATATATGTACATATTATTAGAGACTTCTGTCTGTCCTATATGTATACTTTGCTTCTTTCAAAACTTTCCCACTGTAAAGTACCTCTCTTCTTTCTGCTGGAAGTTTCACTCTTTATATTATAAATGAAGAAAGTGAGATAAAATGCTATTGCCTAAGGCTATCTGGAAAAACAAGTAGAGTATCCTTCTGTTGTTACACAAAATGCATGTCTTCTTATGACACACAGCTGTTAGATATAATGGGATTTTCACTAAAGGAATAGAAAGTGAGAACGAAACACAAAAATTTCTGCACAAATCAACCCACAGGATAAAGCTGAAGGCTGGGGTGGTGGCTCAGGGGTTCCTGTGTATTCAAAACCCTCCTGGGAGCTCAGCCCCTACCCCAGAGATTGCACCCAGGAGCCATGTGGAACCAACAGATTATGTCCTGGGCTAGTGCACAGACCCTCCCAACTGCCCCTCCCAACTGTCAAGTACCTTGGAGAGCACCAGGTTGCAGTCCTTGGGCTGTAATTATGGGAGACCAAGCAAATTTGCTCTGACTACATAAATGGAGTGGGGAATACAACAGGCAATAACGGTACCATAAGAAGACTGCAGACCACTTTTAACAAAACCTTAAGTCCTATATTTGTTGTAAGTTCAGTTTGAAAGGAATTTTGAAGGGTCTCTGATCTGCCCGTTGACTTCAACTTCCAGAATGTCATTTTACTAGAAGTCGTCGGCAGCCGTCCGTCTCGAGAGACGATGGCGTAGCTTCCTGAGAGTCTATCTGCACCGCCGAGAATGGCTGTGCAGTCCGACTCGGGAGTGACAATCCCTGCCACACTTGTTACAGGTGAAGGCAGATGGCTGTTGTTGCTGCTGCTGACGCTGCTTCCGCCTCGATCTTTTCTGGGCCGCCTCCTCGTTGCGCGCAGCCTCCGCGCGTGACGTACCTTGCCTGACCGCGAGCCTCCAGGCTAGGCGGTCGTCTGCTTGAACTTCCCATGTGTTGAGATTGATGGAGCATTGTGTCATGTTCTTTTTGCAGATGTCTTTGAACCGCAGTTTTGGGCGCCCTGTCATCCTCTTGCCTTCTGCTAGCTCGCCGTAGAGGAGGTCTTTGGGGATACGGCCTGCATCCATTCTTTTGACATGGCCGAGCCACCTGAGGCGTCTCTCACTAAGAACTGCATGCAAACTGCTCATATTGGCTCGCTTCAGCACCTCGGTGTTGGGGACCTTATCCTGCCAGGCGACATGCAGGACGCGTTGCAGGCACCTCATGTGGAAGCTGTTGAGTTTCCTTTCGTGCCTTGCGTAGGTGGTCCACGTCTCGCTGCCATAGAGGAGAGTGCTGAGTACGCAGGCTTGGTAGATGCGCAGTCTGGTTTTCTCAGTGAGGCTGGAATTGTTCCACGCTCGCCGGTTCAGTCTGGCCATAACTGTGGCTGCCCTGGCGATTCTCCGGTTGACCTCCAAGTCGACTGACAGAGAGCTCGAGATGGTGGACCCGAGGTAAGTGAAGTCGTTGACAACCTCCAGGGTGTGTCCGTCGATGGTGATGCATGGGGGAGTCCCCGTGCCTTGAGCCATAACATTCGTCTTCGTCAGGCTGATGGCTAGTCCGAACTCCTTGCATGCGTGGGAAAGGCAAGTGACTAGCTGCTGGAGTCCCTCTTCGGAGTGTGATGTCAAAGCTGCGTCGTCGGCGAAGAGCATCTCACGGATGAGCACCTCTTTGACTTTGGTCTTGGCTCGTAGACGGGCCAGGTTGTAGAGCTTGCCATCGGATCTGGTGTGAATGAAGACACCCTCGCTGCAGTCCTTAAAGGCGTATTGGAGGAGCATGGAGAAGAAGATTCCGAACAGCGTAGGCGCGAGGACGCAGCCCTGCTTTACTCCGCTGCTGACTGGGAAGGCCTCAGAGGTTGCGCCGTTGTAGGACACCGTGCTGTGCATGTTGTCGTGAAAGGACATGACCACAGCAAGCAGATGTGGTGGACAGCCAATCTTCCGTAGCAAGCTGAAGAGTCCGCTTCGACTGACCAGATCAAACGCCTTCGTGAGGTCGATAAAGGCGAGGTAGAGTGGTTTATGCTGCTCGTGACACTTCTCCTGCAGCTGGCATAGGGAGAAGATCATGTCCACTGTTGATCGGCCAGCTCTGAAGCCACACTGGGACTCTGGGTAGACGCGGGAAGCAAGGGTCTGCAGGCGGGCAAGAGCGACCCGGGCGAATACTTTGCCGACGACGCTGAGGAGAGAGATGCCCCGGTAGTTGTTGCAGTCGCTGCGGTCTCCTTTGTTCTTGTACATGGTGATAATGTTGGCGTCTCTCATATCCTGGGGGATGTAACCCTCCTTCCAGCAGAGACAGAGTAGATGGTGGAGCGGCTGTAGCAGGACTGGTTTCCCGCTCTTTAGGATTTCTGGAGGGATTCCGTCGCTTCCTGGTGCTTTCCCGCAAGCAAGGCGGTCGATGGCTTTGCCGAGCTCTGCCGCAGTAGGTGGGGTGTCTAGCTCCTCCATGACTGGTAGGTCTGGGATGGCTTTAAGAGCAGTGTCTGTTACGGTGTTCTTCGTTGCGTACAGCTCGAGGTAGTGCTCGGTCCACCGCCGCATTTGCTGTTCCTGGTCAGTGATGACCTCACCTGTCTTGGACTTAAGGGGGGCGATCTTGGAGGGGATTGGGCCTGTTGCCTTCTTGATACCCTCATACATTCCTCGTGCGTTGCCTGTATCGGCGGCTTCCTGAATGCTTCTGCACAGGTTTAGCCAATAGGTGTTGGCACAGTGGCGGGCGGTCTTCTGGACTTTGTTCCTGGCAGCCCGTAGAGCTTGAAGTGTACTGGGAGTGGGCGTGACCTTGTAAGCCAGTAGGGCCTTCCTCTTAGCCTCGATCACGGGTTCCATTTCTTCCCAGTGAGCCTCGTACCAGTCAGCGTTCTTCCGCTCTTTCTTCCCGTAAGCAATAATGGCGGAGTTGTATATGGCGTCGCGGAGACGTAGCCAATTGGATTCGATAATGTCATCTGCCGCCACTCCCTCGCCGAGTGCATCTTCCATCTTGTTGATGAATTGCTGGGTCTTAACTGGGTTGCTGGCACAACTGGTGTTGATGCGTGGGCGACCCTTCATCTTGGAGTGGTGCAACCTCTTCGGCATTATGCGCACCTTGCTTACCACGAGGGCATGGTCCGTGTCGCAGTCTGCACTGTGGTAGCTGCGGGTGAGGAGGGTGCTGCCAATATCCGTTCTTCTGGTGATGACGAGGTCAAGCTGGTGCCAATGACGGGAGCGGGGGTGCCTCCATGACACCTGGTGGATCTCTTTGCACTTGAAGAATGTGTTTGTCACGCACAGGCCGTGGTGACACAAAAGCTCAAGCAGTCGCTGACCATTCTCATTGATCTTTCCTCTCCCAAAGTTTCCAAGGCAGGTGGGCCAGGCCATGTGGTCGGCTCCTACTCTTGCATTGAAGTCTCCAAGGAGATAGAGAGCGTTACTTCTGGGAATCTTGGAAAACGCTTCGTCCAGTGCATGGTAGAACTGTTCTTTCTCTTCGGTGGTGGCGCAGAGGGTTGGGGCATACGCGCTAAGAATGCTGACTGGGCCGAAAGTTGTTGACAATCGGAGGGTAAGTAATCTCTCTGTGCCTCCTGTGGGTGGCTCTATGGAGTTAACAAGCGTGTTCTTCACAGCGAACCCAACACCGTGCTGTCTTGGTTGGTCCGGAGACTTCCCTTGCCAGTAGAAGGTGTAGTTGGTTTCTCTGATAGTTCCGTTGTCGGCCAACCGGGTCTCCTGTAGAGCCGCAATGTCGATGTGTAGTCGTGCCAGTTCCCTATCGATGACAGCGGTTTTCCTGGCACCCTTGATCCACGGAAGGTCTGCAGTAAGTCCGGGGCACATGGTCCTGATGTTCCAGCTAGCGAGGCGAAGAGCCGGAGGCTTCTTTCTTGTTGTTTGCTTGGAATTAACTGGTGCGGGTGTTTTGTGGCCCACTTTTCGAGAGGCGCCTCTCTGATCCCCACGCACCCAGTGGGGCAGGCGAGCCATGGCGAGATGGTAGAAGTATTGTTACAGAAACAGGGGAGTCCAATAATCCCTGGAGTTTGCGGCTGGGGGATGGGGAGGAGGAAGCAGCTTTTAGAATGACTCCACATGCCTGAGGGTGATGGCCGGTGTCTTTCATTATGTAAATTTCTTTAATGCATCCAAAGCCTCAGGTGGATGGGAGGAGTCTTGAACCAGGTGATGGTATGGAAAGTACACAGAGCCTACGTGGGGTTCTGCCAATGGTCAGAACTATTGGCAACACCCACTGCGTCAGAGGACGCGTTCAGGGATATATAGGCAGCTGCGAACACTTTAGTGGGGGCACGCTCGGGGGCACACGCTCGGGGGCTGTCTCCCTCACTGGTGAGTGTTCGCAGAGGTGCTCTGGAGAAGGAGAGGAGATCCACGCAGTTTACAGAAAGAAGACAGTTTGCAAGGAGGCTGAGAATCCAGGTGGTCCTGCATTGAGAGCTGGCGGGCACCACAGCACAGAAAGGACCTCCCCAATCAGATTGAGTGATTGGCAGCTGCTGGTGAAGCTGAACTGTGCCTAGGAAGTAAGGAAACGGTGCTTCTGACCTCCCCCCCAAAACTGGTTAGGTTTGGTAGAGGGGAGGCAAGGATATATGTAACTGTTAAATAAACAATTTTTCTTTTCACTCAAATATAATGTTCAGAGTTGTAATTTTGGCGGCGGGCAATCGGACCCCTAACTAAAGAGCCTGTGGGTTTGTTTTCAATTGGAGCAGCCCAGGGGTTCTGTAACAGTATGATTGTTGTAAGTACTGGTAGTAGTGACTGTCCTTTCAAATTCGCTTTGAAAGGCAGAAACACGTGAAATAGTCAATGTATTTTCCCAGGGTTTTGAGGTCAAGGTGTGAAAAGTAAGCAGACTGTTAGCTAGAGTTGGCCTTGAAGTGTTTCTCAACTCCAGCTAAACATTGCAATACCCCATTCGGGCTTTTGAAATAGACAATGCCTAGGTCTTAACCCTAAACAAAATAAATCAGTTTCTTTGGATGGGGGCCAATCCATGAATGCATTTTTAAATCTCTCCAGGTGATTCTACCTGCAGTCAGCATCCTGAGCAGAGCAGTAGTTCCAAATCTTGATGATGTCAACAGCCCATGGGGGCTCTCTGGATCTTCAGGAGTGTTGCAAAAAGTCTAAATGTTAGTGTTAATATTCTTTGTTTAAGACAAAGTAGTTATTTTAGATAGGTATCTTAGAGGGTAGAGCAAGAAGGATGAATGCAATGAGAGGTAAAATAAATAACACAACAGAAGGATAATCTAAGTAAGCAGGAGCACTGGTCTGGAAGGTTGAGTTTTTTTCTGTGTGGATCTAAGTAATAGAAGAAGAAAATTTTAAAAAGTGGGGGTTTAAAAAATAGAAGTCATGATAAATTTAATATACAAAATTCTTTTTTCAATTGACCTGGTACTATGACAGAAATGTTATATTTTAGCTACTAAATTATATACCATTATAATATTATTAAGTTAACATAATGAATATCACCTAAGAAATGGTTCATACTTGAGCTAAGCTTATAGCATACTATTAAACTTTAAAATGGAAGAATCTATTTCCAGGTTTAATTGCTAGTTTATAACTATAGTAGTTCTCAAACTTGCCTGCAAGAGACTCATCTGTAAGGCTTATTAATCAGATTGCTAAGACCCATTTCCAGAGTCTCCGACTTATTAGTTCTTATCAGTGGGACTCAAGAATTGGCATTCTAACAATATCACAAATTACATTGGTCTGGGGCTCACACTTTGAGAACCACTGGTCTAAAGCATTTCATGCGTTGACTTTACATAGTATTAATCTTCACCCAGGTTCTCCAGAAACATACCATGAGACCAAAGCTTATATGCTCATACTTTATTAGGGTATGCAGTTCCAGGAAGCTGGTGTGACAGAAAAAAAAAAAAAACAGGAAGCAAAGAAGGAGGGCAAAAAAATATAAGGGTGTGAATTCTTGAGTTTCTGAGCTGGTCCTTGTGTGATAACAAGCTCTGCTTATTGCCTTAAGAGAGAAGGACAGAAGGCTGCATCTACCAATTCTTTCTTGTCTCTAATCAATTTATTAATGCTATCCCAAGTGATAGTTTATCAACTTCTGGGTGGTGTCACCTTTCTGTCCAGGTAGCTACCAGACAAGCCAACCTCCATAGACACTAGTCTGCCAGAGGGCAGGTGTGGCAGATGGCAGCATGCAAAGGATCCTAGGCATACAGGTTCGGAGCAGGAGTAACCAGTCATGATTCAGCCATTGCTAGAGTAACTCAATTAGAGAGTAAAGCTAGGATGCAGAGTAGCACATAAAGTGACACTTGTAAATGATCAGTGCTTCAAGTTGTTTGCTGTGGAAGGCACATTTAAAAAAATTTCAGTGGTTCTTGGACTGCTGTCCTGTGTTCTGTGCCAGGCTACCATGCATCATGCCCCATGTGACTCCAAGTATCAACTCAGCAACTTCCAGATAAATCTAAACCCTGTTCAAGCAGAGGAGGCCACTGACCACACACTTGGATGTTATAGAAATGTAAATTTTTGTATAGGTTTCTTAATGCTTGTTCTCAACTTTCTGTCCTCCTCTCCTCACAAATTGTAAACAACTAGCAGACCAGGCTATCTGCAGAGCACTCTTTGAGTAGCATGAGTTTAGATTATTTTTGACCAATTCTACATTATGACTTTGTCTCTCTTTATTGTGAATCCTGTATGTCATACAAAGCAGAAATATGTAAGAGGTTCAGCCAAACCAGAATAGTGTACAAGGTAGAATTATAAAATAAATGATTTTTAAAGTTAAAAACTTTAGGACAAGTAGTGCATGTTCCACCAGAGTGGAATATTGTTTATTGTGATATTTGCCTCTAAAATGTTAAAATTATTTTCATTTCTAACTGTCATGGAAGTCTAATGAGATGCCAGCATAGAGAGCATATACAGGTTCTGTACCCATTGTATAGATGGCCTAATGCAATCCTTCCTCTGGCCCCCAATGATTCTGTTCCTCTAACCTAAAATATATATCCACATCCTCTCATTCCATACATGTGTTGGCTCAAAGTTCAGAATACCATTATTTGGATCAGGTCCAGATATGGATGGGTACCTAATATATAGTTCTTTAAGTATAACTTCTTAAGTGGAATTTTGCGCTATGTGTGAAATTAAGGCGATAAACTATCTGTCTTTCTACACAACCAGACAGGCATAGGGTAATTGCTGTAGATGTTCTTGTTCAACAATAGAGAAAATTGGGACCATAAAGAAGTGACTGTAGGACTTAATTTGCATGTGAGTAGTTTTCTTAGACAGATTCCTGCCAGTAGAGTGGGAGAGGGTCCAAATGCCTCTTTTCATTTTGTACCATCTCTGTTTCTTTCAGTGGAAGCCAATTACATTTCTCCTAACATAATTCTCTTGAAAAATTTGGGGACCTCTTTAGAATCTTTTAGTGGTTCACTACATTAAACAAAAGTCACACCATCAAATCCCTTTTTAAAGAAGACCAAAAGCTTTTTTAGAGGTCCTGTTATTCAGTCGAGAGGATCTGTGAGGTATATCCTTTATTTTTTCAAAGGTATTTTTTTGTGAACAAATAGTACTCTGGGGCACCAACTTTAATCTTTCTGAGGTCTTGACAGAGATTTTATGATTCCATCTACAGCTTTATCTTTAGACAATAATTTGCTGACAGTGCTGTGGTTTCAACATTACTTGGATGCCATTTCTTAACTTTTGCATCATTTGTCATCCTGAAGGTCTGAGGATTTTCAAATACAGAAATCCCCGTATTATTTATGATTAACAGTCCTTCCCACAAGTTATATCTCTAGTTTTTCACTTTACTGTAAGAGTAAAGAAAACCCATTTGGAACCTTCAACAACTTTCTTGGTAGTCTCAGTCTCTTTGACATACGTAGTACTTTACATGGTACTGCAGGTGATAATGTTGCAACCCTTCCCACCACTGTACAGCTAGGGTTCTCCTTGCTCCAGTTTCCAAAATATGTTTTTCATTTCCTTGTGAATTTTCATTCTCAGTGTTCTCAAAATCTAGAGTGCTACTAACAGTCTGTTCAAGGAAATTTATCCTTCTTTAACATGTTCCTAAAAATCCTTCCAGGTTCCACCAACTGTCTGCTTCCAAAACTTCTCCCACATTTAAGGTATTTTTATGAAAGTACCCCATTTCCAGGTACCAAAATATGTATTATTTAGCTATTGCTATATAGCCACTCACCCCAAAGCTTACTGTCTTAAATCAACAAACATTTATTATTTTCTATTTTCTGTGAGTCAGAGATCTAGGAATGGTTAAGCACAATGGTTCTGACTCAAGGAATCTCATGAGGCTGCAATCAAGATATTTTCTGGGACTGCAATCATCTCATGTCTCAACTGGAGCTAAAGAATCTACTTCCTAAGCTTATGTATGCGTCTGGCTCAGACCTGCTTCCAAGCTCACTCAAGCAGTTGTTGGCAGACCTTCATTCCTTGCCATGTGCATCTCTGCATAGGCTGCCTTGGTGTTGTCATGATATGGCAACTACTGATGATAGAAAGAAAAACACACAGAAAGAGATAGAGAGGGAAACAGGGAATAGGTAGAGGTATCCACAATGGAAGCCAAGGTCATTTTGGTAACCTAATCTCAGAAGTGACATTCTATCACATTTGCTGCTTTTTATTTCTAAGGAAGCAAGTGCTTAAATTCTCAAAGTAAGCCATTATTATGGCATGGATTCCAGCAATTAGAGGTTATGGAGGGCTATCCTAGCATCTTCTTATCTTATCTTATACTCTAATTTATACTACAGTCTTCCCAAATATTGAGAATGCCTCTGACTCTTCTCCATGTCTTCATTATAACTCAGGTTGACAGAGCTGCCTCTCTCTGGAACAATGACTATCTCTTGACAGAAGAAAAGAGATCTCAGAAGTATCTCGTGTCACAAAGCAGGTTTATGGCATATGACTGACATCAATGTTGCAGGAGTATTAACTCTACTGCAGAGAAGATCATGAGGAAGGGGAAGTAAATGTTCTGAGCTGTAATACAGTTTTCTATAGTAAGTCTTAGGGATTTTAATAGATTGAAATCATGTAATATCTACTTTAGACCACAATACAATTAAGCTAGAAAATAAAAATAACAATAACAAAACTCCACAAAGTTCTCATAAGTTTGGAAGTAAAAACAAAATAAAACAAGCAAATGAAAGAAACAAAACAGTCCAAATAATATATGCATCAAAGCAAAAGAATCACAATTAATGTTAGATAATGAATTTTAAAATTACCACATACACCAAATTTGTGAAATACAAAGAAAGCTAGGTATAGAAATTTATAGTATCTGTTTAGAGAAGGATATTGAAGATAAGTGACTAATGAATGAAGATAAATGTGCAAGTCAAACATTTACAAAAGAATAACAAATTAAACTCAAATAAAATTTGAGAGAGAAAAAAGCTGAAAATATAAAAGAGAAAACAAAATAGGATAATTAATAGAAATAGTTATAAGCAATAGTAATTAATTGAAAAGGGTTTTTAACTTTAATAACACTTGTAAAATAGGTCTAGAAAAAGCAGGAAGGCATAAATAAGCAGTAACAGAAATGTGAAAGGAAGTCTCGGTAAAAATCCCACCTATCATAGCAGAATGTCAAAAAACAAATTTGGAATATTTTATGAAATAGTTAAATTGGTAGGAAAATGCAAGTTACCAAAATGATTAAAGAAAGAATATAAAACACTCATAATCCTTTTAAATAAATTGAAAAATAATTATAAATCTTTCCACAAATGAAACTCCAGATCCAAATGGTTTAACGGTTGATTTTACTAAGCATTTAAAATATAAATATTACCAATATTCTTACAGATAATACGAGGAAAGAGGAGAACATTTCAGAACTGATTTTAAGATGTCAATGTAGCCTTGGCCGGGCAGCTAAGTTGGTTGAAGTGTCGTCCTGAGCACCAAAAGGTTGGGGGTTCGATCCTCAGTCAGAATACATACCTAGGTTGTGGGTGAAATCCCCAGTCAGGCAAGGTATGGGAGGTAACTGATTGATGTTTTTCTCACATCAATGTTTCTCTCTCTCTCTTCCCCTTTCTCTCTCTCTAAAATCAATAAACATATCCTCATGTGAGAATTTCAAAAAAAAAAAAAAAAGAACAATGCCAGTGTTATCAAAACTTGGTAAGGACACTATGAGAAAGAAAAATTACAGGTCCTTCTTACTCATGAACATACATGTAAACCTTCTAAACAAAATAATATCAACTCTAACTCTGCAAATTATAAAAAAGAGAATCCATTATGACCAGTTGGGTATATTCCAGGAAGATACAGTTGATTTAACATTTAAAAATTCATCAATAATGTAATATATCATATTAACAAGATAAAGAGAAAATTTATATAATTATTTGCATAGATGCAGACATTTTAAAATAAAATTTGACATACATTCATAATTTTAGAAAAACTCAGCAAACTGGCAATAGAATAAAACTTTCTTAACTTGAAGACGATCTATAAAAAGCCTACAGCAGCACCATATTTAAGGTGAAGTGTGAAAACATTCTCTTTGAGATCAGAAAATGACAAGAGTTTTCCTGTCAGCATTTCTATTCAGCTTCGTACATGATGTATGCAGATAGTAAGTAGGGTAAGAAAAATAAGTAAGTGTAATAATTGGAAAGGAATAAATAAAAAGCATTCATAATGTGATATAAATATGACTATACATCTAGGAATTTTAAAATAATCTGTAGATAAATTATCAAAAATGAATGGAGGGATATATCTAACATGATTGGAAGGCCCAATTTCATAAACATATCAACATAAATATATCAACTGTTTACAAACTGATCAAAAGTTTCAAGCAATTGTATTCAAAACTTCAACATTTATTTTTTGTGGACCTTTATTGTTTTATATTATAATTGCTATGAAATTCAAAGGCCTAAGAGTGGTTAAGGAATTACTGGGAAAAAAGAATAACAAGGTGGTAGAACTTATTAGACATAAGAATTAAAAAATTACGTCTTAAGACAATATGTTATTATCATGAAGATAGGTAACCATACAAATGAAGTATAATAGAGTGACAATTTTAAATTTCAGAAATTCTGTTCCTCAAAAGACATTCATTAAGGGATGAAAACAAACATCACAGAATTGGAGCATATACTTGTGCTACATATAACCCCAAAGTTCATATCAAAAATATATGAGGAGCTCTTATATGCCAGTAAAAGAAAGAAAACCAATCCAGTCAAACAATACATGAGATATGTGGAAAAACACCCCTCAAAAATGGCTGATAAATCTATTAATACATACTAAACTTCATTTGAACTTAGGAACTTCCAACACACATGTACACAAAATGAAATATACCATGTATATAACCTCCAGAACAGCTAAAATTTTAATAGACTAGTAATGCTTTCAAGGAAAAGAAGCGATATTGCTTTTTAATTAAGTTTATTGGGATAACATTGGTTAATAACATTTTGCAAGTTTTAAGTGTAAAGAAGATGCAGTACATACATACTATGGAATTCTACTCAGCCGTAAAAAATGATGCTCTCTTGCCATTTGTGACAACATGGATGGATCTCGAGAGTATCATGCTAAATGAAGTAATTCAGATGTAAATGACTAAGAACTTTATGACATTGCTCCTGTGTGTAGTATAAAATAGAAAGAAACAAATGGACAAAGAAAACAAACTCATAGACACAGACAAGAGTCAGCGGCGGCGGCGGTGGCCGTCCGTCTCGAGAGACGATGGTGTAGCTTCTTAAGAGTCTATCTGCACCACTGAGAATGGCTGTGCAGTCCGACTTGGGAGTGACACGGTATCTGTCTCCTCCCGTGTTGAATCGACATCTTGCGATGACGCTGGAGTGTCCTCTCCAGTGAAGCTGAAGCTACAGAGCCTGGGCAGGGTGATATGGAGGGTCTGCTGTTGCCCATGCAGCAGACCCCCCCTCTCTTCGCAGCTGAAGGGTCCAAGGGAAAGACGGAGTCAATACAGCTTGGCTTCAGGTGCGCCGCAGGAGTTGCCGGTGTTGACTACAACGTCAAACCGCCTTAGGGACTCCGGCTCCGGATTTTCTGTCGGGGTTTACTCCCTTAGCCTTTCCCCTGAAGAGGTATGCCGCAAGGCAGCGGAGGTTTTTTGGAGTCAGAGTTTTCCTTCTCTGATGTGCCCTGACTGGAAGATCGAACCAGCGACACTTAGCTCGCAGGCCGACGCTCAATCCACTGAGCCAAACCAGCCAGGGACCAGACAAGAGTATGGTCATATTAATTCTTATACACTACTAATTATGGTAAATCTTGGTAGAACTACTTTGGAAAATAATATAGAATTATCTAGTAAAGTTGAAGATAATCAAAATTTCAGACTTAGAAATTGCATACTTAAAATACATCCCAAAATGCATGCATATGTGCACTAAAATCATATATATATATATGTGTGTGTGTGTGTGTGTGTGTGTGTGTACACACACACACACACACACACACACAGTATTATGAATATTATCTCTAACAAGAAAAAATGACATTGCTCTAATCAATAAAATGGATAGATTAATTGCATATTTTATATATTGGCACAATACACAGTACTGAAAATGAATAAACATACAGCTGGAAACAAAAATGTGGATGAGTCTTACAAGTATAATGTTGAGTAAAATAAGTTTCAAAACAAGTGAAATGAAACCATAGCTATGTATTTAGTAATATATGTGCTCATATGATAAAAATACAAAGAAAAACAAATATGTAATTTACATGAAAGAACAGTGGTCACCTTTGATAAAGGCAGAGATGAGTTCCTGAGGAGAGGCAGTGTTCTATTTCTTTATCGAGCTTCATTAAATTTATTTAAATGTATTGAACTCTTCCTTTTTAGTTCATTGAACTCATGAGCATAAAAATGACTTTATATTTCCTCCTTCTAAATTTTTCACATCCCGTGTTAAATAAATTAGAAACCAACAGGAAAGAGCATGGCACAATTATCAACATTAAAATCTTGTTGTAATTCCACTTTGATAGTAACCTGGGAGTTTTCTATGTCTGATGTTGCCTTATCACCATTGCCACAATAGTCATCATCACCAATACTATTCTTATTGAGATATCTCATTACATGAAAAAAGCTTATACTTCCTAGTATTTGATCACAAATTTAAAGAGTAGTTGAGATAAAAGATGGTAAGTATTTAGTGTTTGACCACTTAGTAGCAATATGTGGCTATAAAGCAAAGTCTTCTAATTCCAGACTGATAATTTCATGTCCCAATTTTAGATTTGAAGGCCTAATCTTAAATTCTTAACTTAGGAAATGCAAATATCTTTATAAATCACAATTGAGACTGTTACTCTGTACAAGAAGACATGCGTGCATAGAAAAATGTGACTAAATATTTTGTTCCTACTAAATTCTTTTCTAAAAATTTATTTTAAATGTTCTATTACAGTTGTCCCATTGAATAATTCTTTTATGTTAAATGGTTTACTCATCTGTTAAAAAAAAATATTGTGCTAGGTCATCTGTCATAGAGTACTGTGCAAAAGTACAATAAGAGCCTAATAATGGATGATGTGCTGAAGAGGAAGAAGGCAAGATTACTTATACTCTTAATCAGTCTACAGTCAAGGAAACATAAGAAATATGGATGCAGCTATATTACATCTGGGCTGTGATAATTTTTAAGCCCTGTTTGAAAAAAAAGTTAAAGTACAATGATGTTCACCATTATGGTTAAAGAAGCTTCGCAAGTGCTCCTGGATAAGGTGGCTCTTGAGCTCAACATTGAAAAGTGAGGAGATGGCAAGCCCACCAAGAGGAAGGTGGGACCATAGTCATTAATGGTCTCTGAGTTCTTCTCAGTCCCAGAAATTTTTGATTTTATAACTCTGAAGGAACATTTTCTTTAATGATAGCCTGCATGTGACACCTTTATTTATGTGGTACAAATAAATGGACTTACTCTACAAGACAAGTTGCCACCACTGATGTAACATGAAACTGATTTAATCTAATATTTCAAATAAGTATTCACAACACACTGACAGGTGCTGTCATAATCTAACATATCTTTTTCTGGTTATAGCACTCTAATAGCTAAAATGATATAACATGAATGTGATAGAAGATGATAGGGAGCTGAGAATGTAACACTCTGGTCCCTTAATCTGTGTAATAAAAAATGAGTGCCGAGGACTTCCAGCCACATGTTTTAAAAAGTCAGGAGGGACACCTGGGGAGTGTTCCCAGGTCCTCACCAGACCATGTAGCACAGGAGAAAATCAAGCCTCATTGCTTCTGACTGTGCAAACCAGTGAGTGTTGGGGCGGAGGCAGAAACTGCCAGTTTCTCAGCAGAGTCCACTTGTTTAAAGGACCCCACAGTCCTAGAACATCCACAGACCCATCAACTCTGGGAATGATGGGCAGGGCAAGAGCTAGAGAGGCACCAGTCCCATACAGAAGTGGAAGAAGTGACTGGAAAAGGGGCGAGTGCTGGGCAAGCAGCACTGTGCCCTCTCAGGTCCCTCCCCCACACACAATGCCACAAAGTGGTGAAACAAGTTGCCCTGTAATGATGAATCCCTAAGGCTCTGCCCCTTACAACGTAACAGGAGTGACAGCTCTACATAAGACACAAAGACAAACAAACACAGGAGCCTGTCAAGATGAGAAGACAGAGAAATATGGTCCAAAAGAGGGAATGTATCGAGGTTCCAGTGGGAAAACTAACTGACAAGGAGGTGGCTGACTTAACAAATGAGGAGATAGCCAACCTAACAGATGCAGAATTCAAAACACTGGTGATAAAAATGCTGAAAGGCTTGACAGATATGTTTGAGCATGGTAAATACATAAGAGAAGAAATGAAGGCTATGCTAAGTCAAATGAAGAAAAATCCACACAAAACCAATGGTGAAAGGAAGAAAACCGTGGTTCAAATAAATGATTTGGAACATAAGGAAGAAAAAACAGTCCACCAGTATAGAATGAGGAAACAAGAATTGAAAAAAAAATAAGGAGAGGCTTGGGAACCTCTGGGTCAACTTTAAATGTGCCAACATCCAAATCATGGGGGTGCCAGAAGGAGAAGAGGAAGAGCAAGAAATTGAAAACTTATGTGAAAAAATAATGGAGGAAAACTTCCTAAATTTTGCAAAGGAAATAGACATACAAGTCTAGGAAGCATGGAGAGTCCTGGGTGAGCTGGGCCCAGAGGGGACCACACCAAGACACATCATAATTAAAATGCCAAAGGTGAAAGATAAAGAGAGAACCCTAAAAGCAGCAAGAGAGAAGTGGAGAGTTGCCTACAATGAGTGCCTATAAGACTACCAGCTGATTTCTCAAAAAAAACTTTGCAGGCAACAAGTGACTGGCAACAAATATTCAATGTAATGAAAAGCAAGGACTTACAACCAAGATTACTCTATCCAGCAAAGCTATCATTTAGAATGAAAAGGCAGATAAAGTGCTTCCAAGACAATGTAAAGCAAAAAGAGTTCATCATCACCAAGTCATTATTATATGAAATGTCAAAGACACTTTTTTAAGAAAAAGATAAAAACTATGAACACTAAAATGACAACTAACTCACAACTATCAACAATTAAATCTAAAAAATAAAAACAAAATCCAACTAAGCAAACCAGAATAGGAACAGAATCACAGGTACGGGGATCATTTGGAGGTTTATCAGCTGGAAGTGGGGAGGGGGATAAATGGGGAAATGGTGCCAGAATTAAGAAGCATAATTTTTTGGTACAAAATAGACAGGAGGAAGTTAAGAATAACATAGGAAAGGGTGAAGCCAAAGAACTTATATGCACGACCCATGGACATGAACTAAGGGGATGGGATTGCTGGAGGGAAGTGGGGTACTGGGCAGAGGGGAGCAAAGGAGAAATAAAATTGGAATTACTGTAACAACATAATCAATAAAATATACTTAAAATATTAACTGTACAAATTAAATGGTTAAAAAAAAATTAGTGCTGAGACTAACTGTCAACAGACAGACATGAGGTTTCTCCAGGTCCCCCATATATGGAGAGAAGGTTTAAGCAGTTGAGCATAAGATGCCTTCAACTATCATACTGGAATTCAACTGTGTCCTGTAACTGGTCTAACTGCTGAAAACCGATGTGGTAGGAAAGGACAAAGCCCACAGGAAAGCTACAGGGGTGCAGAGAGAATTGTCCTCCCAGTGGGCATTTGTTGCTAGGGTGATTAAAGTGAGATTATTTGTGCTTAAACAGTGGTAAGAGAACTGGACTGCAAGACAGAAGCCAAAATACAGGTATTTATTTTTCTGTAATCTCTGGTTATTTTACTTTTTTTGGTATCTGCTTCCTCGTATGTAAAATAAGAGATTTGGATTAGAATAAATCAGTTACTGCAAGTTCAAATACATAAGAAGCCAGGAGGGTAATGAAATGTGTAAAGCCACTCTGGTATAAATGATAGGGAGTGTTTGAGCTTCAGGCAAATTGGAGGCAAGTTGATTACAAATGAGCCCCTATTAAAATAGTTAAGTTTTTAACAGAATATACATTCTTTTCGAGTGCACATAGAACACTTTTTAGGGTAGACCACATGTAATGTCACAAAATAAGTCTCGGTAAATTCAAGAATGTTGAAATCTTATCAGTTATATTCTCTGACCATAATGGTATGAAAATCGAAATGAACTATGATTAAAAAATGAAAAACATTCAAACATATGGAGGCTAAATAGCATGTTATTAAACAATGAATGGGTTAACAATGAGATTAAGGAAAAAAATAGAAAGATTACTTGAAACAAATGAAAATGAGAATACAACAACCCAAAATTCTATGATACACAGAGAAAGCAGGCCTAAGAGTGAATGCAATTTATAGTATTACATATAGGCCTACCTCAAGAAACAAGAAAAATTTCAAATAAACAACCTAACTTTATACTTAAAAGAACTAAAAAAGAACTACCAACATAGCTCAAAATGAGTAGAAGAAAGGAAATAATAAAGATCAGTGCAGAAATAAATGAAACTGAGTCTAAAAATATACAAAAATAGTGAAAGCAAAAACTACTTCTTTGAAAAAATGAAAAAGGTTTACAAACCTTTACTCAGACTCATGAAAAAGAGAGGGGGCAAGGGTAGAGAAAAGACCCAAATAAATACAGTTAGAAATGAAAGAGAAGTAAAAATTGATACCACAGAAATACAAAGGATTATAAAATATATTAAGAATAATTATATGCCAAAAACATGGGACAACCTGGATAAAACTGAATTGGGAAAAATCAAAAAAGCTGAGCAGACTAAGTACAATGAGTAAAATCAAAGAAGTATTCAAAAAAAATCCCAGCAAATAAAGGTTCTGGACTGGATAACTTCACAAAAGAATTTTACCTAATATTCAAAGAAGAACTAATAATTGTCTTTCTACTATTCCAAAAATTTCAAGAGCAGAAAATACTTCTAAGCTCTTTTTACAAGGCCAGCATTATCCTAATGGCAAAACCAGGTATAGATACTACAAAGGAAGAAAATTACAGACCAATATACCTGATGACCATAGATGCTAAAATAATCAACAAACTACTGTATTAGCAAACCAGATCCAGCAATAAATTAAAAAGATCATACTCTATGATCAAGTGGGATTTATCCTGGGGATGAAAGGTTGGTGCAATATCCACAAACCAATAAATGTGATAAACCACATAAACAAAGTAAAATATAAAAATCACATGATCATATCAATAGATAGAGAAAAAATAGTTTATAAAATCCACCACCGATTTATGATAAAAACTCTGAGAAAACTGAGAATAAAACAAACATACCTCAATGTAATAAAAGACATATGAGACAAACCCACAGCCAACATCACACTCGATGGGCAAAACTAAAATTGTTTCCCTTAAGATCGGGAACAAGGCAGGGATGTCCACTTTCACCACTGCTTATTCATCATAGTACTGGAAGTCCTAGCCCCAGCGATCAGACAAAGTGAAAAATAAAAGGATACAAATTGGTAAGGAAGAAATAAAACTGTCATTATATGCAAATGGCATGATACTATATGTAGAGAACCCTAAAGATCCCATCAAAAAACTTCTAGAACTGATCAATGAATTCACTAAAATAGCAAGAGACAAAACAAATCCAGAAGTCAGTTGGATTTTTATACACCAATAATCAACTTTCAGAGTAAGAAAACAATCCATTTACAAATGCATCAAAGAAAATAAAATACCTAGAATAAATTTAACCAAAGACATAGAACACACAAACTGAGAAAATTATAAGACAATAAAGAAAGAAATAGAAGACTATACAATAAGTGGAAGCTTATACTGTGTTCATGGATAGGAATAATTAACACAATTAAATGTCCATAATACCCAAAGCAATCTATAGACTCAAAGAAATTCCTATCAAGGTACCAGTGGTATATTTCACAGAACAAGAAGAAATATTCCAAAAATTTATATGGAACCACAAATGACCCCAAATAGCCACAGCAATCTTGAGAAAGAAGATTAAAGTTGGAGGAATCTTACTACCTGATATCAAAATATACTACAAGGCAATACTAATCAAAACATCATGATACTGGCATATAGAACAATGTAACCAAATAAAGAGCCTAGAAATAAACCCAAGTCTCTATGGTTAATTAATATTTGATGAAGGAGACCATAACATATATAATAAGGTAAAGACAGTTTATGCAATAAATAATGTTAAGAAATTTGGACAAATACATGCACAAAAATGAAAGTAGACCACCTTTTTACCCTATACATAAAAATAACTCAAAATAGATTAGAAACTTAAATGTTAGACTTGAAGCTATAAAAATCTTAGAAGAAAACACAGGCAATAAAATACTGGACACTTCTAGTAGCAATATTTTTTTCTGATATATCTCCTTAGGCAAGGGTAACAAAAGAAAAAGTAAACAAATGGTACTACATCAAACCAAAAATTTTTTTTGCACAGTACAGGAAACTATTCGCAAACTAAAAAGCCAACCCACTGAATAGAACATATTTGCCAATGAGACTTCTGATAAAGGATTAATATCCAAAATTTATAAAGAACTCATAAAAACACCCCCCCAAAAAAACCTCACAAATAATTAAATTTAACAATGGGCTAAGGACCTAAATATACGCTTCTCCGAAGAGGACATACAGATGTCGAAAAGATGTTCAACATCACTAATAATCAGAGAAATATAAATTAAAACCACAATAAGATCTCATCTCACACCTGTCAGATTGGCTATCATTAATAAATCAGCAAAGTACTAGTGAAGATGTGGAAAAAAGGGAACTCACTTGCACTGTTGGTGGGAATGCAAACTGATGCAGCCATTGTCAGAAACAGTATGGAGTTACCTCAAAAAATTAAAAATGGAACTGTTGTATGATCCAGTGATCCCACATCTGGGAATATACCCAGAGAAACCCCAAACACTAATTTGAAAGAACATCCACACCGTTAAGTTTATTGTAGCATTATTTACAATAACTAACATTTGGAAGCAGCCCGGGTGCCCATCAGTAGGTGAATGGATAAATTTACACAATGGAATACTACTCAGCCATAAAAAAAGAAGGAAATGTTTACTTTTGCAATGATATGGGGGGTGGGAACCTTGAAGGTTTTACGATAAGTAAAATATACCAGTAAGAGAAAGACAAGTACCATATAATTTTACTGGGTGAAAAGGGTGAAGGGATTAAGCTAAACAAACAAACAAACAAATTCATACACACAGAGAACAGTATGGTGATTACCAAAGGGAAAGGGGGGTGGGTGAGGTAGAAGAGGATAGGGGGATATATGGTGATGGAAGGAGACTTGACTTGGGGTTGTGAACACACAATACAGTATACAATGTATGAGGTCGTTGAGAAAAATTCCAACCATTGTTAACATAATCAAAATAGTTTGTGTAACATCAATTTAACCTGGCAGCCAAGTTGAGTGGACTGGAATGCACATGTGTGAACAATGATGACTTCACTGTACTAGTCAGTGGGGGTAGAGGATGCTGTTAAGTGAGCATGAATACTATGTAGATTTCACACTCAAAATGACAGAGCAAGTAGAGCAAAAGAACTGCATCGAATTTTGTGTTAAGCTTGAACATTCCTCTGTGGAAACTATTCTGATGATTCAGGAGGCCACAGCTATAAGCAATTGGTGATTGGCAGCTTCATCACAACACGCTTGCTCATGCATCAAGTCTTGTGCAGAGGATTTTGGCAAAACATCAATTCACCCAGGTGACGCACCTCCCCTACAGCCCAGATTTGGTGCCCTACAACTTGTAGCTTTTCCCCAAACTAAAATCACCTTTGAAAGGGAAGTGATATCAGATCAATGATGAGATTCAGGAAAATATGACTGGGTAGTAGATAGCAATTTGGAGAACTGTGTGTGGTTCCAAGGTGCCCACTTTGAAGGGGACTGAGACATCATTGTCCTATGTACAATGTTTCTTGTATCTTGTATCTTCTTCAATAAATCTCTCTGTTTTTCAATAGAACATGGCTGGATACTTTCTAGACAGACCTCATATTGTAGAATTGTACATCTGGCCTATATAATTTTATTAACTCATTGCACCCCAGTAAGTTCAATAGAAATAAAAAGAAAGAAAATAATTATATTTTGTTTTTAACACCATGCTGCTTTTAGGAAATGGACACCTAGTTTATATGCCCCCATATCAAATAAACTGTAACATTTCTTTCCATTTTAAAATATAAACTTATTTTTTCCCAAGGCATTTAATAGTTACATTACATCTCTACTTCACTTTAGCTATGTAAATCTGGTATATTAATTAGGATTACATTCACCGGCAGGTTAAAAAATATCCCTCAAAAAATGATGACTTAAATGAAAAATTTCCCCATATTCCTAAAAATCAGTATATAGGCACAGTTCAGAGCAGGTCTAGCAGTTCTTCTCTGCAGTGCTTTCAGAAACCCAGATTATTTCCAACCATTCCCCAGGTGTGACCTGCTTCCCATAGTCTTTGTTCCCAGCTACCAGATGGAGGAATGGATGAAGAACAAGGAACAAAGGCTGTCTTTTGAAGTAGGTTCCCAGAAAGCTGTCTCATGACACTCCTTTTTGTATTACATTGATGAGAATTTGTGACCTAGTTTCAAAGGAGCTTGGGAAAGGCAATCTTCTTCACTCTAATCATATACTGTCATGGATTGAATTGTTTACTGCCCCAACCTCACCCAAAGTCATATGTTGAAGCCATAATCTGGAGATTGTGGTATTTGGAACCTTCAGGGAGTAATAAGGGTTCAATGGGGTCATAAAATTGGCACCATAATCCTATAGGATTGGATGTCCTTAAAAAAGAAGTGAGACCAGAGCTCTCTTTCTCCACATGCACACAAAACTACTGTTAATATAATTCATAGAGATTATGGAATTTAAGAGTTAAATAAAAAATAATTCTTATTGTAAGATATCATGGGTTTACTTCATGATAGTCTCTTGTTTTTCTCATTAATAATACTACAAAACTAAACAAATAAATTGTCTTTTGAAATATATTTTTATTTTTGTTTAAGAAAATTCAAATGACAGTATTGTTTTAAAAGGAGAGACTAAAATAAAATGAATTTCAATAAGTTTATGATAGACACAAATATTTTTTAAAATGGATCATTAAGATAGCAGTTGATTACTTGAGTTCCATTACACGTAGTTCATTGACACTTCCCAAATTTAAGTCATTTCTTTTTATGTTACCTCATTTGCATTTATTTATTTATGACAACATTTAATTATTTTCTTTTAAGAATCATTGCCAAATATTTAATTTTGGTATAGAGTATTTCAATTGTTTTACATATCACAAACTGATTTTCTAACTTTAAAAAAAAATCTTCACTCAAGGACATTTTTTCATTGCTCTTAGAGAGAGAAAGGGAGAGAGAAAAACATAGATGTGAGAGAGAAACAATGATTAGTTGTCTCCCACATGCACCTCATCCAGGGATCACATGCTCCTGGATCAGGGATTGAGCCTGAAATCTAGGCATGTGCTTTGACTGGGAAACAAAACTGCAACTATTCAGTTACAGGAAAATAATGTTCCAACCAACTGAACCATGCTGGCCAGGGCTCTAATATTTTCAAGAGCAATAAATTAAGGTTTTCTTCTATTTTCCAAAGATAGTGTTAGGAAGAGGGAGAAAACAAAGAAAACAGCTATGTGAGACTCTCCCAGTTAATGTCTCCTGAATGTAATGTGTCTGCTAAACCTGATGGAGTGGGAGACTTTCCGTGCATCCTAAAGTTAAAGTTGAACATTTCACATTCTAGAATAAGTAGACATTTTATGAATCTGAGTGGGACTAGAACTAGAGGTTAATTCTTCTTCAAAATCCTCACACTAAAGTCGTGCTTGTGTGATATTGAAAATACTGCAATTAAGTGAATTTTATCAGTAAAAACCTAAATTGGTTATTTGAAGTCTTGGAGACACCCTAGTCATTTAAGAAAATGTTTCTTTTCATCCTAAAACAAATTATCAACCAATTATTTTGGTTTTATGATGATCCAGCATCATTCTGAGTATCATAGCCTCTGGAGCCATTCCTAACACACCCTGTGTATTGATAAACCAGATTGTGGGGCCTGGTTTTGGTCAGAAAATTGAGAATGACAAAGGATAAATCCATAATCCAAATCATGGGGCAGATTTTTTTAACTTCAGTGAACCTTCATTTGTTTGTCAGTAACAAACCCACAGGCTGTTGCAAGATTTAGGTGAATGTGACTAACAATCATAATGACAACAGTAAGGATAGATGGCATTTATTAAGTCATTAACCATGTACCAAGCACAGGACTATACCAGTCAGGGGCTTTCATACTTTTCCCTCATTAACTGGGAGGAGCTGAAAGTAAGAAGGGCATATTGGAGGAGTCCTCAGGTCCTCAGCTGGGGATGCTGAGACACAGACAATGTTCTCTCCTGGACTCAGGCTGGAGAGATGGTGAAACCTGGAAGAGCTGCAGTGAGAAGGGCAGATCCTGGAATTGACTATGACTTGCCTAAGCATTTCCTCTCCAACTTAGTCCCTTTTTTATTATAGTTATGTGGTTTAGGTCAAATATATCTTGCTTACAAACATGTCCATAGGCACATCTCGTTGCATATAAAAACTTGTGAGGCTGGTACTAACATGATTCCCACCTTAAAGAGAAGAAAACTAAATAACTTGCCTAAAGTTACAGTTATTTGGCCCAAGGCCCAGATCAGAATGAAACTCTGGATCAGGGATGATGCATGATAGCCCCAACACCAAGGGTTGCTCATGAGTAGGATTTGAGTGCCATGGATCTAGTAAAGAGCTGGATTAATTAGGAATTGGAGAAGCTTTTTCTGTGAGAATTTTCACTGGAATTTGGAAAGAAATGAAACAAGTGTCTATGCACCAGACCCATAAGGAGAGGAGATTAAGACAGAAGAGTTCTTCAAACTTTTAAAATGGCTTTCCTAAGCTGTTTACACACATCTTAGTTTTTTTTCATCCCTGTCTTTTCTGCAGAAACCATGGCTTTTCTAAGTCTACAACTACTCCTCTCTCCTTCCCTGATCCCTTTCAACATTATCAGTCCACAAAATTATTTACAATTAGTGACCATGAAGATCCTCAACCCTAATTTTTATTGATCAGCTCAGTGTCCTAAGTTCAGTGTAACTTTGGTGTAACTGCAAAACCAGCCAAGGGTCTGGACCTCACTGAGATCACTCCTTTAATCTCTAAAAAACAGCAGATTAGGCTATTTGTAAGACCACTGCTTGACATAAAAGTCTACAGTTCTTCGGTCACACAAGAATTGTAAGTTATGGTAAGTAAATGAAGATTTGATATATAATTTCTGGAGGGTTGCTGACCTCTAGTATCAGTGCAGATCTGGAAGGAAAATTCACACCTCTGTGTTAACTTAACATTCCTATCAAACTTCCCCACCATCCCAGTTTCTTTCCCCTCATGGAGGAGAAGAAAATGTAAAATACTTCAAATTAAAGTTCTATTAACTAAAGCTTCATTTATAGAACAAATATTTCTGCTGACATTTGACTGATTATATCAATTTTAAACTTCAAATTTTAATAAGGTATTAACAAGCCCCCGAATAAACAAGCTAATCAGCCTGTTTCCTATTTCCTCCTTTGTATTAAATGATAAATGAATTTAAAGTATGCTTTGTCTTATTAATATCTGCTAAATATGTATGAATTACTGAATATATATTTATACTTAAACTCATTTGGAGGCAAATATTTACAAGGCTTTTCTGTTAATATCTGATTTTAATATCTCAACTGAAACTGATTTATAGCACGTGACTTCAGATGCATTGTTAAAGAGGACAAGAATTAATTAGCTGATTCTATCAAGAATTTCTTGAAACTGATTTTGAAAGGGAAAAATTACTCCTATGTTTTTAGTCAAATTTTAATTGTAGGAATTTTATGGCAAATATCATAGTCCCATGTAAACAAATCTTTAATAATTTTCATGTGCATATTATTTGGTTTTACCCTATTGTTAACTGAGTGAGAAACTCACTAAGATATTCTGTGCCAACAAGGGAACATTTCCAGCATATACGTGTGTTTCTTCACAATGTATTTCAAGGGAATTGCCAAAATTTGTATCTTGAAAGATCTTTAAAACTTGCTGGGTATGAGACATGAAAAGGTGAGGTGGGGTTAGAGGTTAGTGGAAGTCAACCAGCTAAGGAATATTGTCCATCTAACCATTTATACTTAAACAGAGCTCATATCTTGTTAGGTGCATCTTTATACAGATCTCTTCTTATAAATGACTTGCTGTTATTTTGTAGAGGCAATATAACTGCAATGCAGCAAGCTATACCATTAATTGACAAACTTCAATCATGGGAAAGTGCTTACTGTGTGCCAAGCAGTAAACACATCTCAGACATTCTTAGCTTTTTTCCTCCCAGAGATTTGTGCTGGTCAATTGTGAATTCAATGCACAGGTATGTATTATATAACACAAAATTAAATAAGCATTGATATGTACATTAAAAAATTTATACCAGGCTCTTGCCAGTGTGACTCTGTTGGCTGGAGCATCATCCCATAACTAAAAAGCTGTGGGTTCAATTCCCAGTCAGGGTGCATATCTGGATTTTAGGTTCGATCCCCGGTCCAGCCATGTACAATCCCTGGTTCAGGTACATATGGGAGGCAACCAATTGATATTTCTCTTTCACATTGATGTTTTCCTCTCTCCCTTCCTCTCCCTCTAAAAACAATGAAAAAATGACCTTGGGTGAGGAAAAAATAAATAAGTAAAATCAATAAGCTTGTTCTTGAGAGAGGATAAAGAAAATTCACATCGGGATTGTTTAAAGACAAGCATACCAGTTTTAGAAGAGAAGTATTTTAGATACTGGGCCCATTTGTGCCACAAACCCCACCTCAGATGTATCAGTGGGGTCCTCCATAGAAAGAGAAATAGTTTACTCCATTGTGGGGGCTGGTAAATGTGAAATGTGTAGGACAAGTTGATAGGTTGAAAATTTAAGCAGGAGTCAATGGCGCAGTCTTGAGTTTGAACACAGTTGGGAGACAGATAGATTTCCAGACCTATCTTTTGCAAAAACATTTCCCCTGTTTGAATTAATAGGTAATTGTATAGATGATATTAATTCATATACTACTTCATAGCTTTTAAAGCTCTGAGTCATGTTTAGGGAGTAGGGGGCAAAGGAGAGTCTTCTGGTAAAAATTTTATGTAACTTTGCCAATTATAGAAGTGGTCTTTTCCACGAGCAGTAAAGACACTGAAGAGTTAGGACTGGAGGAGACCCAAGTGATGATCTGGTTCAATTTCATTTTTTTTTAACAGAACAGGAGTTCAAGTCACCTCAGTGAAACAGTAAAGACAAAATTCCTGATCACCTGATTTTTGTTCAACTTTTTATTATTTTCAAAACATGTTTATTTAGTTCCTCAAGAACAAAGAACAAAATCTTAGACAATCAAAAGAAGATATGAGAGTAACATAGAACAGAACAGATGATGCTATTCTTGGGGATGGGTATTGGGGACAATAATACCAAGATATGTCTTATCTGTAATAAATAAATAAATAAATTAATTAATATAATATAATATGGACCACATATATAATTTAGGCCCTGGCTGGTTTGGCTCAGTGGATTGAGCGTCGGCCTGCGAGCTAAGTGTCGCTGGTTCGATCTTCCAGTCAGGGCACATCAGAGAAGGAAAACTCTGACTCCAAAAAACCTCCGCTGCCTTGCGGCATACCTCTTCAGGGGAAAGGCTAAGGGAGTAAACCCCGACAGAAAATCCGGAGCCGGAGTCCCTAAGGCGGTTTGACGTTGTAGTCAACACCGGCAACTCCTGCGGCGCACCTGAAGCCAAGCTGTATTGACTCCGTCTTTCCCTTGGACCCTTCAGCTGCGAAGAGAGGGGGGGTCTGCTGCATGGGCAACAGCGGACCCTCCATATCACCCTGCCCAGGCTCTGTAGCTTCAGCTTCACTGGAGAGGACACTCCAGCGTCATCACAAGATGTCGATTCAACACGGGAGGAGACAGATACCGTGTCACTCCCGAGTCGGACTGCACAGCCACTCTCGGCGGTGCAGATAGACTCTTAAGAAGCTACACCATCGTCTCTCGAGACGGACGGCTGCCGACGACATATATAATTTAAAAATTTTTTAGTAACCACTTAAAAAAGTTAAAAGAAACAGAAGAAATTAATTGTAATAATATATTATTTAACCCATATCCCATATTTGATCACTTCAACATTTAATCAATATTTGGAAACATTATTCATGAATTATTTTTTATTTCCCCCCATTTTAAACAAATAGATTCATTTGGCTAGTGAATACCATGTTAAACGACATTGTTCTAGAACAGTGATTTTCAAGAGGCACACTGGTGTGCTGCAAGAAATTTTAAAACATGTAATACCTGACTTTAGTTAGGGGCACTAACCTCTTTTCCCTTAGATTTCCAGATACAAAAAATGACAACAGACAACACAACAATAACTGTCTTGTCTGGTGTGAATGAATCAAAATTATACCTTTTTTTTCAGATTGGCAAAAAATATATTTTGTTGTGCCACAAAGTTTTAGTAATTAGTTTATGTGTGCCATGAAATGAAAAAAGTTGGAAATTATTGCTGTAGAACAACAAGGAAATATGAAATAAAGTTTCCTGATAACTACATTTCAAAAGTCTAATAAATGCATATTATACATTATTCCAAAAATAGGTCATCAGAGTAACTGTAACAACAATCATGTCATTAAATGAGTTAGGTTAATATAAGGTTGGTGCAAAAATAATGTCTGATTTCAGGTCTATTTTAAAAATGAAAAAGTTCATAAATATGAAAATATTTATTCATTAACATAACCTCCTTTGCTTTCTAGAACCTCATTCCATCTGTCAACTAGCTTATAAATGCCACGCTTGTAAAATTCTTTAGGTTTTGAAGCAAAATATGAATCCAACTCATTTTCAACCTCTTCTCTTGATGTCAACCTAAGACCATCAAAATGGTTCTGTAGTCCCTGAAATAGTGATAATCAGAAGGAGCAAGGACAGGAGAATAAGGAGGAGGAAGCAATATTTCCCAACAAACCTCTTTCAAGAAATTTTGGTGAGTTGAGCTGTGTGAAGACGAGCATTATCATGATGGAAGATGACATCCTTTCTGTTGACTAAGGAGGATTGCTTTTGGTTCAAAGCTGCTTTCAAATGATGAAGTTGTTCACAGTAAAGATTAGCAGTAATTGTCTGAATGTTGTCTAACAGTTGATAATGGACAATTCCTTCCATATCCCACCATACACTCAACATGATCTTCTTTGGATGAAGTCCTCCTCTTGGTTCTTGAATTCTTCTTCCTCCTTGACTGGTCCATGATTGGTGGTATTTAATGTTATGGTAAGGGATGCACTTCTCAGTACCTGTAACAAGCCTACCTAAAAATGCTGCCTGAAGGTGTCACAAAAGCAATGATTCACAACAAGCAACACACTGTTGCAGATTCTCTGGAGGCAGTTCATGTGCGACCCATTTTCCAACTACTGAAACCTTTCTGATCCTTTTCAGTTGGTGTAGCATGGTTGTATGGGCTACATTAAATTGTTCTGCAAGTTCCCTAGAGGTAATGGTGGGGTTTTCACTGACAACAGTTTCCAACACTTCAGAATCAAGTTATTTTTGAACGACCCTCTTTTGGCTCATTTTTCAAACTGAAATTCCCACTTCAAAAATGGGAAAACCTCCTCCTGCAACTTCTTTCAGTCACTGCATCGTCCCCATCAGCGCTCTGAATAGACTTTGCTGCTGTACTTGCATTGGCACCTTTATGAAACTCATAGAGCAAAACATTTCTAATGTGGTCTTTAGATGGGATGAACATGGGTGCAAATATTGCAAATGATTATGAACACTACTTCAATAATCTGAAAAATAAGGTATAAATTAGTCACTGTGATATAAAAAAGTATGAGGCAAAAATTTAATAAATACTATCTAAAACTTTCTTTTAAAAAAGTTGGACATTACTTTTGCACCAACCTGATACTAGTTAAGGTGGGCTTTAGTGCAGTCTCTTTGGGTAGTGTGTTGAGAAGGGGTTTAATGCTCTGAGATCACCACCTTGAATTTCTAAATATTTTATCTTTGAATCTGTATTCTGTGAGAGAAGTCAGGTGGGGCTATGAATGTGTCTGCAACTTCTCACCTGTCTTCCCAGGTGGTTCTGTTACTGAGCAAAAGGGAGTTCTTTCATGTGGTGCCTTGGTGTAAAACCCAATAATTAGTGTTGAGGAAAACAAGTTTTTATTTACAATATTCCAACCTGGGGATGGAGGGGGGGAACTGTGAGCATTCCTGCTCAGAGCCCTGTTTTCCTACAGGACCGAGGGCTTCCTTTGCTCCCCAAAAGACTATAAGCCAAAAACATGTCCAGAAGTTCCCCATTATTTTATCTGTCAGCTCTGTCCTTAAAGATCTTGGTTATGATGTCACCAGCCTCCATCTAATAGTCCAAGAAAACATGCTCTGTGTTGCACTGGATCACATTTTAACAGAGTCCTTTCTGCCTGTCCTGAGTTCCAAAAGTACAAAAGTCCAGGCTTTGGAGTCTGCTGAAGTTGACACAATGAAAACAGCAGCAGGCCGCATTTCTTACTAACCTAGGTCACATGGCTGAATTATTCCTATGAACTGCATAGCTGCTCCTCCTTTCTCTTAGACTGTATGGCCCT
Organism: Furipterus horrens; assembly: GCF_987537825.1. Lineage (NCBI taxonomy): Eukaryota > Metazoa > Chordata > Mammalia > Chiroptera > Furipteridae > Furipterus > Furipterus horrens. The sequence goes on along the minus strand of NW_028327176.1, from coordinate 80,267,379 downwards.
CCCTCATATCCTCTCAAACCGCATGTTTTTTTCCCTCTTTACAAACCAAATGGTGTTTCTCTTTCCCTTTCAAAACCACATGGTTGTCTTTTCCTTAATGGCTGACACCTCATTTTTAAATCTCTGACCATGGTCTGTGATGCAGTGGGAAGGGTGACCAATTGTGACCACCCATGAATTCTCATGCGGGCCCTGTAAGCTCTTTGGTCACCATTCTATGGTGAAAACACCTTCCATCTCCTTGGCCCCTTGGAAGGACCAAAGCTATTTGCATAATTAAGACACTAGCTACCTTCCATAGATATGCAAAGGCATCTCTTAAGAAGAATGGCAGAACTTCTGGCCAAGATGAAAGTGTAGGTAGACATGCTACATTGTCCTCCACAGCTAAGAAGGAAAACAACTACCTCAAAACTGGAGACAACCAGAAGTTCCAGAAAATTGAGCTGCATGGAAGTCCAACAAACAAAGGTATAAAGAAGTATTCCTCCAGACAGGTAGGAGGGACAGAGCTGGAGAGTAGTGGAAGTGGTGTAGCAGCAGCAATGGCAGGCCAGCAGAAAGCACAGTCACAAATTTTTAAAAAGTCAGGAGGGACACCAGGGGAGCAATCCCAGCCCCAGACTGCAGAGCTCACGGATCCAGCACCAGGGAAAATAAAGCCTCATTTCTTCTGACTATGAAAAATAGTGTGGGTTAGGGCAGAGGAAGTAACTGCCAGTTTCTCAGAAGAATCCATTTGTATAGAGGGCACCCATGGTCCTAGAACACCCGCAGATGCATGCACTCTGGGAACCATGGCCAGAGCAACAGCTATAGATGTGCTAGTCCCATATGGAAAGTAGGAGAAGTGAGGAAAAGGGATGAGTGCTGAGAAAGTGTCATTGTTCCCTCTCAGACTCCTACCCCACAAACAGCACCATAACTTTGTGAAACAGGTTACCCCATACTGACAAATACCCCTTACAATGTAACACGTGCTACACCTCTACCTAAGACACAGAAGAAAACACAGGAGCCTGCCAAGTTGAGTAGAAAGAGAGGTAAGCCCCCCAAAAGCTCAAGGTTCCAGTAGAAGAACCAAGCTATGAGGAGATAGCCAACCTAACAGATGCAGAGTCCAAAACACTAATGATAAAGATTCTCACAGACTTGACAGATATGCTTGGGTATGGAAAACACAGAAGGCAAGAAGTGAAGACTAAGCTAAGTGAAACAAAGGAAAATCCACACAAAATCAATGGCAAAGAGAAGGAAGCCTGGGTTCAAATCAGTGATTTTTGAACATAAGGAAGAAATAAACAGTCAACTAGTACAAAATGAAAGAACAAGAATTGTAAAAACTGAGGACAAGCTTAGGAACTTTTGGGACAACTTTAAACATGCCAACATCTGAATCGCAGAGGTGCCAGAAGGAGAAAAGCAAGAGCAAGAAATTGAAAACTAATGTGAAAAAGTAATACAGGGGAACTCTCCAAATTTGGAAAAAGAAATAGACATACAAATCCAAGATGCACTGAGTCCCAAACAAGCTAGACCCAAAGAGGATCATGCCAAGACACAACATAATTAAAATGCCAAAGGTTAAAGATAAAGAGAGAATCTTAAGATCAGCAAGAGAAAAGCAGAGAGTTAGCTTCCCAGACAAAGTAAAGCTAAAGGAGTTCATCATCACCAAACCATTACTATATGGCATGTTAAAGGGGTTAGTTAAGAAAAAGAGGATCAAAACTATGAACATTAAAATGACAAAAAAAAAAAAAAAACAACCCAACAACTCACAACTACCAACAACAGAACCTAAAAAAGTGAAAACAAAAACAAACTAAGCAAGAAACCAAAATAGAAACAGAATAATAAGTATTGGGGTCACTTGAAGGGTTATCAGCTGGGGTGGGGAAGGGGGAGAAATGGGGAAATTGTTCAGGCATTAAGAAGCATTATTGGTAGGTGCAAAGTAGACAGGGGGGGAGTTAAGAATAATATAGGAAAGGGTGAAGCCAAAGAACTTATATACATGACCTATGGACATGAACTAAGGGAGATGGGATTGCTGGAAGGGGGATACTGGGTAGAGGAGAGTGAAGGAAAAAGAAATTGGAACAATTATAACTGCATATTCAATAAAATACCCTTAAAAATAAATAAATAAAAATGGCTTTGAACAACTGAGTCCCATACCCCAAATTTTGGGGCTGGCCTTCTTTCACCCTGCAATAGCTCCAGGTTAACTTCTTGCTCCACCTACGCTCTACGCAAGAGCCCACAGAGTTGTCTACCCTCACCTGGCCAGTGTCATTGTGCCAGAGGCATCTTGGAAGTAAATAACAATAAAAAAACACTAGGACAGCTCCACAGAGGGACTATGAGAGAAAAGCTTGTTTCCTGACTTGGGATCCATGTTTTTATTTTACACTGGGCCCTGGAAATTATATAACTAACTTTAGCTGTTTTTATTTCTATTGCTATTAACTCTTTTGTAACACTTGTAATGGCTGCACTTTTAAAAAACAAAATTGGGTGTAAATTCATAATAAAGGCAGTTTGGTAGACAAATTATTTTAAATTACGTAACACGTGTATAGTATATCAAGTTGGATTTATTTAATTATATGAATAACTCAACAAATTTGATCTTTGATGTAGAAAATATTGGGGATCCTTAATATTGACTCAGGATATGTTCTAAAGCACCCAAATCTGGCAACTCAATAAAATGCTAAGTCATTCTGCAGGTGTTAGGGAAGAAGGGCAATTATACTTTGGTTTCTTTTACATCATGTAAGCAGTTAATTTACTGAGTTTTCACTATGTTGGATATTGTACTGGCATCTTATAAACATACTCTAACTAAATAAAGTTTTATTTAATGAATTTTGGCATTTTATGGAGGCAGGGAATTAGTGAGCAGAGCTATGGGACAATCTATTAAGTAGTGATTAGTAGGAATAACAATAAAACCAAAATGATGGCATACTATTAATAAATATGATTTAAAACCCAAGAGTGCTAGACGCATCTGGGCTCCTGATGAGACATAATCTATTTTTAAACCCTTATGTCAGGCATCCCTGCTTCTCTTTAACTACTTTTAATAATAAGACAAAACTGATATGTTAGGGTAACAGTTAATAAATAATATGACTTATCCAATCACACCTTTCACTATTATTACCTTTTTGCAGATTCATTACTGTAGATGCATCATGATCTGATGAAACATTCTCTAATTCTATCACTAGTACATTTCCAGAGTTGCTTTCTTTTAATTTAATTCTCTCACTCTGGAAGCAAACTGTCCATTGCAATTAATAAGTGAGCATTTAATCTTGCATAACTAAGACATATTAATATTTTCTTATGGAGAGACAATTAAAAATTCCCGATATTGTTCTGATATAGAAACATTTCATCCCAGCCTAGTGAATCAAAGTTTCTTCTGTTTTCATAAGTTAAAACAAATCAAGTTCAGGCACTTTGCTGTAATTGTTAAGTCACCTTACCACAAGGTGTAATCAATGTTTCAGAAGACAGTCAATTAAATAAAAAGGTTCCCAGAACTTTCTTGAGCAGAGGGAAGCTAGAGGCAGAGAATCACAAGAGAAGTTTTTATAGTTGTTATGGTTGCTTGATTTACAGATTATTACATTTGTACCCAAAGCAATAAATCTTGACATTTTTTATTTATTTTTTGTTGTTCTATTACAGTTGTCCCAATTTTCCCTTGTTGCTCTCCCCTGCCACACCCAGCCCCCGCTCCCACACTCAATACCCACTCATGGTCATGGGTCATTTATACGTGTTCCTTGACTAGACCCTTTCCCTTCTTCCCCTGTTATGTCCCCTCACTCCTCTCCTCTGGTCACTGTCACTCTCTTCTTTGTTTCCATGTATCTGGTTCTATTTTGCTTGCTTGTTCGTTCTGTTCATTAGATTCCATTTATAGGTGAGATTATATGGTATATATCTTTTGTCACCTGGCTTATTTCACTTAGCATAATAGTTTCCAGTTCCATCCATGCTGTCCCGAAAAGTAGAAGTTGCTTTTTCTTTCTGCTGCATAGTATTCCATTGTGTAAATCTACCATATTTTTTTGATCCACTCATCTACTGATGAGCACTTAGACTGTTTCCAGCACTTGGCTATTGTAAATAACACTGTTATAACCATAGATGTGCAAAAGTTCTTTTGAACTGGTGTTTCAGAATTCTTCAGGTATAATCCAAATAATGGACTCACTAGGTCAAAAGGAAGTTCAATTTTTAGTTTTTTGAGGAAATTCCATATTGTTTTCCACACAATGGCTGCACCAGTACGCATCCCCACTAACAATGCACTAGGGTTCCTTTATCTCCATATACTTACCAACACTTGTTTGTTTATTTGTTAATGATAGTCATTCTGACTGGTGTAGGGTGGTATCTCATTGTGGTTTTAAGTTGTATCTCTCTGATGGCTAGTGATGTTGAGTATTCTTTCATATGTCTATGGGTCCTCTGTATATCCTCTTTGAACAAGTGTCTGTTCAGATACTTTGCCCATTTTTTAATTGGGTTATTTGTCTTCCTGGTGTTGAGTCATATGAGTTCTTTGTATATTTTGGAAATAAAACCCTTGTCTAAGTATCATTAGAAAATATGTTTTCACATATGGTTGGTTGTCTTTCCATTTTGATGGTGTTTTCTTTAGCCATGCGGAAGCTTTTTAATTTAGTGTAGTCCCATTTGTTTATTATTTCCTTTATTTTCCTTGCCTTAAGGGATGTATTGGCAAAAAAATATTGCCGTGTGGGATATCTGAAATTTTACTGCCTATGTTTTTCTCTAGAAATTTTATAGTGTCACAGCTTATGTTTAAGTCTTTTTATGCATTTTGAATTTACTCTGGTGTATGGTGTATGTCGATGGTCTAGTTTCATTTTTTTGCATGTACTATTTTAGTTCTCCCAACACTATTTGTTAAAGAGGCTATTTTCACTCCATTTTATGATCCTGCCCTCTTTGTCAGTTAATTGACCATATAGACATGGGTTTATTTCTGGGCTCTCTATTCTGCTCCACTGATCTAAGTGTCTGTTCTTATGCCATACCCAGCTGTTTTGATTACAGTGGCCTTGTAACATAATTTGGTATCAGGTATTATGATCTCTTCTACTTTCTTATTCTTTCTAACAATTGCTGAGATTATTTGGGGTCACTTTTTGTTCCCTATAAATTTTTGAAATAAGTGTTCTAGATCTGTGAAATATGCCATTGCTATTTTAATAAGGATTGCATCGAATCTATAGATTACTTTGGGTAGTATGCACATTTGAATGAATTTAATCTTCAAATCCATGAACATGGTATATGCTTCAATTTATTTATATCTTTTTAAAATTTCTTCAGTGTTCAATAGTTTTACAAATAACAGTCTTTTATCTCCTTGATTAAGTTTATTCCTAGGTACTTTATTTTTCTTGTTGCTATAGTAAATGGGATTTTTTCTTAATTTCTCCTTTTGACACTCCATTGTTGGTATACATAAATGTTTTTGATTTCTGAATATTGACTTTGTATCTCGCTCTTTTACTTTTTAGGTCAAGTAGGTTTTTTTGTGGGGCCTATAGGTTTTTCTAAGTACCCTATCCTATCATCTGCAAATAATGAAAATTTTATTTTTTCCTTTCCAGTTTGTATACCTTTTATTTATTTCTTTTTCTTGTCTGATCACTGTGGCTAGAACTTCCAATACTATGTTGAATATAAGTGGTGAAAGCAGACACCCTTGTCCTGTTTCTGACCTCAAGGGGAAACCTTTTCATTTTTGACCATTGAGTGTGATGTTAGCTGTAGGTTTCTTACATAATGAGAGTTTTTATTATAAATGGATGCTGTACTATATCAAATGCTTTTTTCAGTGTCTATTGATATGATCACGTGATTTTGTCTTTCATATTATTTATGTGGTCTATTACATTTATTGATTTGCAAATAGTATACCATCTTTGCATCCCTGGGGTGAACCCCACTTGATAATAATGTATGACCTTTTCAATGTATTTCTGAATCTGGAATGCCAGTATTTTGTTGAGAATTTTAGCATTTATGTTTATCTGTAGTTTTCTTTCTTTGTGTCTTTACCTGTTTTTGGAATTAGGATAGTATTGGCCTCATAAAAAGAGTTTAGAAATTTTTGCTTTCCTTGAGTTTTTTTCTAATAGTTTGAGAAGGTGACAAGGATAGGAGATAGTTCTTTCCTAAATGTTTAGTAAAACGCTCCTGTGAAAGCATCTGGTTCAACGCTTTTGTGTTCCAAGAGTTTTTAGATTATCCCTTTAATTTCACTAGTTGTTATTAGTCTTTCTGCTTATTCTTGATTCAGTTTTGGAAGATTATATGTTTATTAAAATTTGTCCTTTTTCCCAGATTGTCCAATCTCTTGCCATATAGTTCTTCATAGTAATTTCTTACAATTGTTTGTATTTCTGTAGTACCAGTTGTGATTTCTCCTCTTTCATTTTTGATTTTATTTATTTGGGTCCTCTCTCTTTTTTTCTTGATGAGTCTTGTTAAAAGACTGTTGATTTTTTAAATTTTTTCAAAGAACGAGCTCCTGGATTTATTGATTATTTGAATTGTTTTTCTAGTCTCTATCTCATTTAGTTCTGCTGTTATTTTAATTATTTTATTTCTTCTACTTGCTCTGGACTTTGTTCGTTTGTTGTTCCTCTAGTTCTTGTAGATGTAGGTTAGGTTGTTTATCTGAAATTTTTCTATCTTTTTTAGTTTGGCTTGTATTGCTCCAAACTTCCCTCTCAGGACTGCCTTTGCTGTGTCCCATAGGTTTTCGGCTGTTGTGTATCCATTTTTATTTGTTTCCTGTAACTTTTTTATTTCTTCTTTGATCTCATTGTTAACTTATTCATTATTTAATAGCATGTTATTCAGTCCTCATGAATTTGAAAGTTTTTTAGTTTTTTCTTGGGGTTGATTACTAGATTCAAGCCATTGTAATTTGAGAAGATGCTTGATATGATTTCAATTTTCTTGAATTTATTGAGGCTTGTTTTATGTCCTATCATGCGGTCTATCTTTGAAAATGTTCCATGTGCATTTGAAAAGAATGTATAGGGAGAGAGAAGATGGTAGAGGAGTGAGGAGAGGCTGCGCTTTCAGGATCCCGAGACCCGTCTGTAGTTTGAACTAATTGCAGACAGAACATCTCAGTGAGCAGCTGGACACTAGCAGGAGTCAAGCTTTGGCATTGCTGGATTAGAGAAAAACCATCTGGGAACAACCTGTTTAGTGAGGATAGTGAAGGGAAAATGGATGAGATGGGATCCCTGATTGGGATGGCTGCCCGAGCTGCAGCTGGAAGTACACAAAGGCTTTTTGGCAAACCACAGGCTTCCCCAGAGAGGAGTTGGGATGAGAGTGGATCTCTGCCCGCTGGCGGAGACAGGACTCAACCAGGTGTCATTGGCGCTGAAGGACAGGAGACAGCATACTGCTGTGCAAGTGAGAATCTAATTTTCCTTTATATTTTTCTCTTGTGGACTGTGGAGAGGGGTGAAAAATTTGTGGGTGGTAGGTCATTCTTGAGGAGCACAGGCGCAGAGGTGCACTCGTCCACTCCCCAACCCTCCCCTTGGGTTGCTAGGGTGCGCATAGGGAAGTTCCCTCACTCACTGGCCCAGGTGCGCGGGGCTGCGGGTCTGGGTGCCCCTTGGACAAGCCCCAACAGACTTGGGATCAGTGTCCCAACAGGAGCAGGGAGGGTCCACTGGACACACAGAAGACCATGCGCAGACACCCCTAGCCAGCTCCAGTGGGCATCAGGCCGGAGCACAGACCACTTGCATGGGCTCTGCTCATGCCCACCCAGGTGCATGCGGGAATGGCGGGTGGCTGCGGTACGGGAACAGCGGGTGGCAGCCACTCACAGACACTCTCTTCCACTGTGCACAAGTGTCCGGGCCCACACCCTAAGAGGCAAAAGACCAACTCCAGGAGCGCAGCTCAGCAGGACTGAGGCTACCTCTCGGGCTGCCTTGTGCACACATGGGCACGCGAGCACTGGAGCACCTCGGACGGCTTCAATAGGCGCCAATTTCTCACTTCCACTATGCCCAAGTGTCTGGGGCCCTGCCTTAAGAGGCTAGAGACCATTTCCCAGAATGTGGCTCGGCAGGACTGAGGAGGGTTCTTGGGCCATCTTGCGTGTGCACAAAGGCACCTCGGCTGGCTCCAACAGACACCAAAGGAACGCGCCGTGCTGGCCACCGTGGACGCAGACCGCTGCTGCAAAGAACAGGAACCTCTGACCCACCTCATTAGACCAGCTGTGGACGCAGAAAAAGAAGACAACACTCAAAGGCTGAACTGAGTAAAAACATTGCTTTTTTTTTTCTTCCTTAAAGGGAAAAGAGAGGAAGGGGGGGGGGAAACGATATCTCTAATATCTTTCATGTAACCTCTCCCTCTAATCCTTTCTCTTTAAATCTTCTTTATTTGTTTGTGTGTCTAGTTTAGCCTCCCTTTCACTCTAAATAAATAGAATATAACTACTATATAAATCCAATACTATACAATCCCACTTTCTTACTATATTCTGCATTCTTCCCTCCTTTTCTTTTATTGTTATTAACATACAATGTACTGTCTTGCATAGTCTCAACTATTATTATTCTATCATCCCCTCTCTCAAAAATCCCCCTCCCTAAAAACAAATCTTATCTATTCTTCCTATAGTATAAAAGCTCTAATCTCTCTACATTTATATTAATACTGGCTCGTTGGCTGACGATAGCGGGGTAGAGGGTGGGGGATATTTTTGAGGGTGTGGGTCTCCTGCCTGGGCTGTGTGTTTATGTCCTTAACAGCATTTACACAAAAGAACTCAAGACAAAGTGGATAGAGTGACTCTCAATCAACTAGCCAGAAAGAAGATCTTACCAAAGAGCATCTGAAATATAACAAGACAGCATAAACAAATGACATAAAGGGTATCCCAAGAACATCAGGCTCAGGAGATCAAAGAGACTGCACTACTGAAACCCCCAGTTCTCCTATAAAGAATCTCATACCACAAAGATGGGAAGTCAAAGCAGACAAACCCAAAAAATAAAAACAAACAAGAAAAATCCAACATGGTAAGACGCAGAAACAACCTCTGAATGAAAAGAAAGAGAAATCCCCAGAAAGAGAGGTAGATGGAATAGACATAGCCCAAATGTCAGACATAGAATTCAAAACAATGGTGGTAAAGAAGCCCAATATACTCGACAACCTTAAAAACAACTATGACAGCCTCCAAGGAAGTTACCAACAGCTCCAAGAAAAGTACAGGGAACTTATGGAGAACTACACCAGCATAAAAGAGGACATAGAAACTATTAACAAGAACCAGGAAAAAATGAAGAATTCAATCTCTGAACTGAAAAACACAGTAGAATCAGTCAAAAGCAGACTAAACGAAGCAGAGGATCAGATTAATGAGTTAGAAAATAATGTAGAGAAAAACTTCCAGACAATACAGCAAAATGAAAAAAGATTTAAAAAGTATGAAGAAGTAAGGGAACTACAGGATAGCATATGGAAAAACAATATCAGAATAACTGGAATTAAAGAGGGATCAGAAGAACAAAGAATAGAAAAACTAATAGGAGAAATAGTGACAGAAAATTTTCCCAACCTATGAGATAAAAAGTTATGCAAGTCCAGGAAGCACAGAGAGTTCCAATAAAGAGGAAGCCCAAAAAACTCACTTCAAGGCATATCATAGTTAAAATGGCAACATTCGAAGACAAAGAGAGAATGATAAAAGCAACAAGAGAAAAACAGCAAATAACATACAAGGGAGCCAGAAGGGAATGGTCAAAAATATTTCAGGCAATGAAAAACAAAGGCCTACAACCAAGAATACTCTACCCAGCAAGGCTTTCCTTCAAAATGGAAGGTGAAAAAAGGAGTTTCTCAGACAAAGAAAGACTAAAAGAATACATCTCCACCAAACCAGCATTGCAAGAGATGCTAAAGGAAATGTTCTAAGAAAAAAGAAGAAGAAGAAGAAAAAAATAGGAGTGGAAGAGAGGTACAAAAGGAAATGAATAAATACACGTCAATAATAACCTTAAATGTAAGTGGATTAAATGCTCCAGTTAAAAGGCACAGGGTAACGAAATGGATAAGAAAACAGGACCCACACATTAGCTGTCTACAAGAAACACACCTCAGAACAAAAGATTTACATAGACTGAAAGTAAAGGGGTATAAAACAATATTCCAAGCAAATGGACCTGAAAATTAAAAAAGCCAGGGTAGCAGTCCTCATATCAGACAAAACAGATTTCAAAGCAAGGTCAATAAAAAGAGACAAAGAAGGACATTTCATAATACTTAAGGGAACAATCCATCAAGAAGATATAACACTGATAAACATATATACACCCAACATAGGAACACCCAAGTACATAAAGCAAATACAAGGAGACCACAAGAAAGATATATTTTTTTCAGATTTAATGTGTTTTATTGATTAAAATATTACATTTGTGCCAATTTCCCTTCCCTCTGCTCCCCTCCACCCGGTGGCCCCCCTCCCTCCAGTTGTCCCCCCCTTTTAGATTATGTCCATTAGTTGTGCATACAGTTCCTCCCAACCTCTCTCCGTCTATTCCATTCCCTCCTACCTTGATCCCCAATTCCTATATCATCTCCCTCCCTTTCCCCATTCCCCCTCCCTGTTGACCTCCCCCCAATATGCTTCCCGTACCCACAGTTCCTTTTCCACTCTCGTTGCCTATTTAGTTTGCCTTTGTTTCATCTCCCTAGCTTCTGTTTTTTTAAACCAGTCCCTTTAACATCTCATATAACAGTGGTTTGGATCTAATGAACTCTTTCAGTTTTATTTTGTCCTGGAAACACTTTCTCTGTCCTTCTATTCTGAATGACAATTTCGCTGGATAGAGTATTCATGGTTGTAGGTTTTGGATTTTCATTACTTTGAATATTTCTTGCCAGTCCCTTCTTGCCTGTAGGGTTTCCCTTGAGAAGTCAGCTGATAGTCTAATTGGGACCCCTTTGTACATAATTCTTTTCTTCTCTCTTGCTGCTTTTAAGATTCTCTCTTTATCTTTAATTTTTGACATTTTGATTATAATGTGTCTTGGAGTGGTTCTCCCTGGGTCCAGTCTCTTGGGAACTCTCCTTGCTTCCTGGACCTGCAAGTCTATTCCCTTCCCCAAGTCTGGGAAGTTCTCCTTTATTATATTTTCACTCAATTTTTCAAGTTCTAGTTCATCTTCCTCACTCTCTGGCAAACCAATGATTCTTATGTTGGGCCTTTTATAGCTGTCCCAGAGGTTTCTGATCCTCTCATTGTTGCTTCCCATTTCCTCTCGCTGCATTGGTTGACTGCTTGTTCCTTCTCCATATTCCAGTTTGTTGAAATGAACTCTGGATTTTTTTTCCTCACCATCTGTCTCGTATGCGGTTTTGTTCCTTTTGTTATGAAAGTTTTTCGCTTCTTTCTTATCTTTTTCCTGCTCTTTTGTGAATTCTGTAAGCCACCTGATAACAATGGCCCAGAACTGAGCCTCTGACAGGTTTCTTATCTGTTCATCTGTCAGGTTCTCTATCTGCTGCCTGGTGAGCTGTGTCACCGGTATTTCTATAGTTGTCTGCCACATTTTGACAGATGCGTTTTGTTTTCTTGGGCCGGCTGTCCGGGGCAGTGCCTGTGTACGCGTCACAAATCAGCGACCGGCACCTGCCTGTCCACGACCTATTTCGCAGCCCTGTGGTGCTTTCTTTGGGGGCGGGGGTCCAAGATGGATTCACACAGTTATTCAGCTAGGAGACCGGGATCCGTCCTCCCGCCTCCCTGGGCCTCACTGTTCAAGGCGATGCGGCGGCCGCTCTCCCCAGCGCCGGAGTCGCGCACCGCCAGGGGCTTGACCGCAGCCGGGATTCCTCGCCGCCCCGCCGCTGTCCAGGTGTGACCGCAAACAGCACTGCCCTCTTTAACTCTTACCTGCCCAAATGGCACCGCTGGTTTATAACTTCATATGTTGGGCTTCCATGTAGTTTTATTTTCTGGAATTTCTAGTTATCCTTTGTTTTGAAGTAGTTGTATTCCTCTCTAGTTGTAGAGGGAGACCTAGCATGTCCGTCTAAGCCTCCATCTTGGCCGGAAGTCTCAAGAAAGATATTAACAACACACATTCATAGTAGGGAACTTAAACACTCCAATATCAACAATAGACAGATCATCGAAGCAAAGAAACATGAAGGGTATACAGGCATTGAACAACACACTAAACCACATGGACTTAACTGATACATATAGAACTTTTCACCCCAAAGGAGCAAAATATACATTCTTTTCAAATGCACATGGGACATTTTCAAAGATAGACCACATGATAGGACACAAAACTAGCCTCAACAAATTCAATAAAATTGAAATTATATCAAGCATCTTTTCAGACCACAATGCCTTGAAACTAAAAATCAACCTCAGAGAAAAAATCAAAGGCACCCAAACTTATGAAGAATGGAAAAGATTCTATTAAAGAATGAATGGGTTAACAATGACATCAAAGAAATCAAGAAATTGCTAGAAACTAATGATAATGAACACACAACAGCCCAAAACCTATGGGACACAGCAAAAGCAGTCCTAAGAGTGAAGTTCATAGCGATACAGGCATATCTGAAAAGAATAGAAGAATCTCAAATAAAAAATATAACCCTAAAGCTACAAGAACTAAAACAACAACAACAAACATAGCCTAGGGCAATAAGAAGGAAGGAAATTATCAAGATCAAAGCACAATTAAATGACATAGAGACTAAACAAACAATCCAAAAAATCAATGAAAGTAGGAGCTGGTTCTTCAAAAAAATAAATAAAATCGACAAACCTTTAGTCAGGCTCATCAAGAAAAAAAGAGAGAAGACCCAAATAAACAAAATCAGAAATGAAAGAGGAGAAATCATGACTGATAGCACAGAAATACAAACAATTGTAAGAAATTACTACAAATAACTGTATAGCAAGAAATTTGACAACCTAGAAGAAATGGACAAATTTCTAGAAACATATAACCTTCCAAGACTGCATCAAGAAGTAGAAAGTCTCAACAGACCAATAACAAAGAAGGAAATTGAAACAGTAATCAAAAATCTCCCTGCACACAAAAGCCCTGGACCGGATGGCTTCACAGGTGAATTTTACAAAACATTTAGGGAAGAACTAACTCCTACCCTCCTCAAACTTTTCCAAAAAATCCAAAAAGAGGGAAAAATACCAAACTCTTTCTATGAAGCAAGTATTAGCCTAATCCCAAAACCAGGTCAAGACACAACAAAGAAAGAAAACTACAGGCCAATATCACTGATGAACATAGATGCTAAAATTCTCAATAAAATATTGGCAAACAGGATCCAGCAATACATCAAAAAGATCATACACCACGATCAAGTGGGATTCATCCCAGGGATGCAAGGATGGTTTAATATTCGCAAATCAATAAATATAATACATCACCTAAACAAAATAAAAGACAAAAAAATCACATGATCATATCAATGGATGCAGAAAAAGCATTTGATAAAGCACAACACCCATTTATGATGAAAACACTCAGCAAAATGGGAATAGAGGGAGCATACCTTAACATAATTAAGGCTACATATGAGAAACTTGAAGCCAACATCATACTGAATGGACAAAAACTGAAAGAATTCCCCCTGAAATTAGGAACAAGACAAGGATGTCCAGTCTCTCTCCTCCTATTCAACATAGTGTTGGAAGTCCTAGCCACAGCATTCAGACAAGAAAAAGAAATAAAAGGCATCCAAATTGGGAAAAAAGAAGTAAAACTATCATTATATGCAGATGACATGATAGTATACCTAGAAAACCCTATATACTTCACTAAAAGACTATGCGATATAATAAGTGAATTTGGCAACATAGCAGGATACAAAATAAATATATAGAAATTTAAGGCATTTCTGTACACCAACAAAAAAATATCAGAAACAGAGACAAAAAAGAAAATACCATTTATTACAGCAACAAGAAAAATAAAGTACCTAGGAGTAAAGTTAACCAAAGAGATAAAAGACCTGTACTCTGAAAATTATGTAACATTGAAGAAAGAAGTTAAGGAAGATACAAATAAATCGAAGCAAATACCATGTTCTTGGATGGGAAGAATCAACATCATCAAAATGGTCATACTACCCAAAGCAGTTTACAGATTCAATGCAATCTCTATTAAAATAGCAATGACTTATTTCACAGAACTATAACAAATACTCCAAGAATTTATATGGAACCCGAAAAGACCCCGAATAGCCAAAGCAATCTTGAGACAGAAGAACATAGCAGGAGGAATCACAGTGCCAGACATCAAACAATACTACAAAGCCACTGTGATCAAAACAGTCTGGTACTGGCACACGAACAGACATATAGATCAATGGAACAAAATAGAGTCCAGAAATAAATCCAAGAATATACGGTTAACTAATATTTGATAAAGGAAGAAGGAACATAAAATGGAGTGAGAAGAACCTCTTTAACAAATGGTGCTGGGAGAACTAGACAGGGACATGCAAAAAAAAAAAGAAAGTAGACCACCAACTTACGCCACACACAAGAATAAACTCAAGATTGATCAAAGACTTAAATGTAAGCTGTGACACCATAAAAGCCCTAGAGGACAACATAGGCAGGAAAATTTCAGATATCCCACGTAACAATATTTTCACGGATATATCTCCTAAGGCAAGAGAAATAAAGGAAAAAATAAACAAATGGGACTACATCAAACTAAAGAGTTTCTGCTCAGCAAAAGAAAACATCAGCAAGATGAAAAGAAAACCAACCATATGGGAAAACATATTTGCCAATGATATCTCAGACAGGGGACTAATCTTTAAAATATATAAAGAGCTTATATGACTCAACATCAAGAAAACAGACAACCCAATTAAAAAATGGACAAAGGAACTGAACAAACACTTCTCCGAAGAGGACATACAGAACGTCCATAACCGCATGAAAAATGCTCAATATCCCTAGCCATCTGAGAGATGCAAATAAAAACCACAATGAGGTATCACTTTACACCTGTGAGAAATGCTATCATCAACAAATCAACAAACAACAAGTGCTGGTGAGGATGTGGAGAAACGGGAACCCTACTGCACTGTTGGTGGGAATGCAGACTGATGCAGCCACTATGGAAAACAGTATGGAATTACCTCAAGAAACTAAAAATGGAACTGCCTTTTGAACCAGCAATTCTGCTGCTATGATTATACCAAAAAAATCCTAAAACCCTAATTCAAAAGAACTTATGCACCCCTATGTTCATAGCAGCACTGTTTACAATAGCTAAGTGCTGGAAACAGCCTAAATGCCCATCTTTAGATGAGTGGATCAAAAAACTGTGGTACATTTACATAATGGAATACTATGTAGCAGAAAAAAAGGAACTCCTGCCATTTTCAACAACATGGATGGACCTAGAGAGAATTATGCTTAGTGAAATAAGCCAGGCAAAGACAGAAAAATACTATACAATATCACCTAATACAGGAAACTAAAGAACAGCACAAATAAACGAACTAAATAGGACTAGGAGCAGAATAGCAGTCAATAGGGGGGAGGGGGGAGGGAGAAAAGGGGGATAAGTAAGGGAAGGGTCTAGTCAAGGAACGTTATAAATGACTCATGGACATGGACAATGAGGAGGGATATGGTTGTGGGAGAGGAGGTGGGCTTGGTGGGGGAGAGCAATAGTGGAAAAATGGGACAACTGTAATTGAAAGTCCAAAAAATAAAAAATAATGTATATTTTGCTTCTTAGAGATAAAATTTTTTGTGTATATTGATTAAGTCCATTTGATCTTGAGAATTGTTCAATGTCACAATATCTATCCATTGTTGACAATGGGATGTTTAAATCCTCTACTATGAATGTGTTGTTGTCAATATCTTTCTTGAAATCCTCCAATATTTTTCTTATATATTTTCATGCTCCTATGTTGGGGCATCTATCTTTATAAGGGCTATATCTACTTGATGGATTATTCTGTCAAATACTATGTAGTGTCCTTCTTTATCTTTCTCTCTTTTTAAAGGATTTTATTTTTAGAGAGAAAGGAAGGAAAGGAGAAAGAGAAGAAGAGAAACATCAATGTATGATTGCCCCTCGTGCACACCCAACTGGGGATCTGCCCCATAACCCAGGCATGTGCTCTGACTGGGAATTAAACCAATGACCCTTTGGTTTGCAGACCAGAACAGAACCCACTGAGCCATACCAGCCAGGGCATCTTTATCTCTTCTTATGTCCTTTGTTTTGAAATCTATTTTGTTTGATATAAGCATTGTTATGAAGCTTTTTTTTTTCATGTTTGTTTACTTGGAAATTTTTTTCCATCCCTTCACTTTCAGTCTGTGTAGATCTTTTACACTGGGGTGGGTCTCTGTAGCCAGCATATATGCAGGTCACATTTTCTTATCCATTCAGCTACTTTATGTCTTTTGATTGAAGCATTTAATCCATTAACATTTTAAGTTGTTAATGGTAGGTACTTATTCATTGCCATTTTTTTCTTTTTGTAGCGGTGTTTCTCTCTCTCTCTTTTTCTTCATCTTCTTAAAGAAGTCCCTTTAGCATCTCTTGCAATGCTGGTTTAGTGGAGATGCATTCTTTTAGCCCTAATTTGTTGTCTGGAAAACCCCTTATTTCATCTTCCATTTTAAATGAGAGCCTTCCTGGGTAGAATAGCCTTGGTTGCAGGCCTTTGTTTTTCTTACGAGGCGTATTTCTTGCCATTCCCTCCTGGCTTGTAGTGTTTCTGTTGTGTAATCAGCTTATAACCTTTTCGGAGCTCCCTTGTGTGTTACTAGCTGTGTTTCCCTTGCTCTCTTTAAGATTCTCTCTTTGTCATTAAATTTTGCTATTTTAATTATAATGTGTTTTAAAGTGGACCTTTTTGGCTTCATCCTGATTGGGACCCTCTGTACTTCCTGGACTTGTGTGACTTTTTCTCTCATCAGTTAGGGAAGTTTTCTGCCATTACTTTTCAAACAGCTTTTCTATCCCCTGCTCCTCTTCTTCTCCATCTGGTATCCCTATGACATGGATATTATGCCATTTCATATTTTCCCATAGCTCCCTTAAGCCCTTTTTGTTCTTTTTATGTCTTTTTTCATTTTGTTGCTTTGTCTGTGAATTTTATTCTACTTTGTCCTCTAGTTTGCTGATTCAATCCTCTGCTTCATCTAACCTGCTTTTAATTCCATCTATTGTGTTCTTCATTTCAGATATTTTATTCTTCACATTCTCCTGACTCATTGATAGTTTCTATGTCCTTTTCATGCTGGTGTAAGTTCCTCGTAGCTTCTCTGGGGTTCTTTGTTGTTTTTATTGAGCTCATTGAGGATCCTTATAACCATTATTTTGAACTCAGTGTCTGGTTGTTTGCTAGCCTTTATTTCATTTAGCACTCTTCCTGGGGGTTCTTCATTTCCTTTCAATTGGAGGTTGTTTCTTCATCTCCTTATTTTAAGTGACTCTTCTTACATGTTTCTGCTTCTTATAATGATCTGCTTTGACTCCCTGTCTTTATGGTGTGACCTTCTGTGGTAGGAGACCTGTGGGATTCAGTGGTGTAGTCTCCTTGATCTCCTGAACTTGATGCTCTTGGGATTCCCTTTATGCCATTTACATAGGCTCTCTGGTTGTAATTGGGTTTTGGACATTGTTGGGTCATTTTTTGGTGGGTTCTTTCCTCCCACTGGTGTAGTGAGAGTCACTCTACCTTCCATGTGTTGTATGATATTGTACAGGTGCACTGTCTTATCTTTCTGCATACATCACTGGTGATGCCAGATCATGTCCCAGTCTGGACCTAGGCAGCCTGTTTGAGACTACCAGAGATCCACGGTACATGGCTGTCTGCTTCGGTTGTTAATCTAGTCAATCTCTAATCATCAGTCAGGCATAAGAATCACAGGGTAGGGCAGAATAACTCCTGTGGGTGGGACTATTGATTCCCCTCAGGCTGATTGCACTTGGAGGGGACTGTTCTGCCTGAGCAAGATGGCTCCTGCAGTATGGGGAAGGACTCAGCACAGGGATCCTGGCAGCTGCTCCCTCAGTTTTGTCCCTAAAGCCACTATCCACAGGCTCTCCTCAAGCCTCTCTAGTCTATTCTGCCCCATCTTTGCCAGACCCCAGGGTAAGTGGCTGCAAATGTAATTTTATGCATTGGCCCTTTAAGAAGTTCTCTGTGTTTAAGCCTTCTCTCCTTGGAAGAGAAAAAGCCCTGACACTTTCCATAGCTGGATGTTATCTAAATTCCTTTCTGGCTCTGGTGCTGTAGGTTGGGGAGCCCAGCTTGTGGTTAGACTCCATACTTCTCAGGAAGATCACCTTAGCCACTGAAATTTCCCTTTGGCACTTCAGATGCCACCCATTGGAGACCAGCTGGCCTTCTCACATCTCCTCTGCACTCTGTACCAGTCACATTGTGGTAAATTGGTTTCTTCTGTCTGTCTGTGGTTATAAGGCTTTTCTCCAGCTATTGTTCAGTTGGTTATTCCAGGCGATTCTCTACAATTTAGTCGTAATTCCATATTGGTCCTGAGAGGAGGCTTGTGTAGCTTCAATTTATTTCTCCACCATCTTGGATCTCCAATCTTGGCACTTTTTAAACGCTGTGCTGCAAGAGAGATATTGGATAACTTAAAAACTGCAAAGCTTGATTATGTTATTCTATAGCATTCCTACATTGATAATTTCCAGTTTTCAGTTATAACACGAATACTACACTAATATATTTCACTGTTCTTTGGCAATGATAGCTGAATCCGAAACCCACAGAAAGAATATCTAAGAACGCTTAGCTGTACATAAATTCATAAGGATATATACATATTGTGTTTGCACATCTTTCATTCGTTTATTTATTTATTTATTTAACCAGAAGTTGCTTTATTTGGGCTGAGGTGTTGAGAGCTGAGGTGTATACACCTTGATTACATAGGTAAAGAAATATATGAGGTCTGTCCGGAAAAAGTCCAGCCATTGTTAACATAACGAGAACAGTTCGTGCAGCATCGGTTTAACCTGACAGCCAAAGAGAGTGTTTGTTCACTGTAATAGTCAGTGAGGGAGGTAGACGCCATTGAATTAGCATGTGTACTGTGTGGCTATTGCTTTCAAAATGACAGAGTAGAGCAACAAATCTCCATCAAATTTTGTATTAAATTTCAACATTCCTCTGTGGAAAGTATTTGGATAATTCAGAAGGCTTTTGGGGACGATTCAATGAGTGCAGCACAAATAAAACTGTGGCACAAATGCTTCAAAGGTAGTTGGGAATCTGTTGAAAGTGATCCATGTTGTGGAAGGCCTGCAGCAAGCAGAACACCAGAGAATGTTGAACGTGTACAGGCTGCAATCGACAAAGGTTGGTGACTGACAGTGCAAGAACCAGAAGCTGATCTTGGGATTTCAAAAACTACTGCGTCTGATATTTTGATGCAGGATCTTGGCATGAAATATGTCATGGCAAAATTCATTCCTCAGCTTCCACTACCAGAGCAGAAGGAACATCGTGCTGCAGTTGGGAGAACTGTGTGGAGTCCCAAGGTGACTTCTTTGGAGGGGACTGAGGCATCATTGTCCTATGTACAATGGTTCTTGTATCTTGTATCTTCTTCAATACATGTCTCTATTTTTCAGAGCACATGGCTGGATACTTTCTGGACAGACCTCCCATACATTAAGTTGTGTAGAAAGCTCATAGCAATATATGCCAAATTCATTTAATTAGATCCTTATTCAGATACCC
Organism: Furipterus horrens; assembly: GCF_987537825.1. Taxonomy (NCBI): domain Eukaryota; kingdom Metazoa; phylum Chordata; class Mammalia; order Chiroptera; family Furipteridae; genus Furipterus; species Furipterus horrens. Next base: position 80,247,510 of record NW_028327176.1, on the reverse strand, counting down.
TAGTCATTATTTTTACCTCTAAGAATGTTATCAGTGTGTGTGTATGTGTGTGTGTGTGTGTGTGTGTGTGTGTGTGTGGTGGGATAGGGAAGAGATAATATTGGTATAACTTTTTTGGAGAGATTCTGGGGAAGAGACAAAAGCTCCATTTATGAATATGTAAATAATTGAACACAAAAAAGTTGAATTTATATATTTTATGACATTTCTACTTTGATAATTTGAATTTGAATTTTAAAATGTTAGCCAGTGTAAACAGAAAGCTGTTATCATATTAACATGTCACAAAAAAAGTTCCAGTGCTCTGGAAGAGCTTTCCTTGGGAGAAAATAGGGCAGCCACTCTCTTCTTAATTATACAAGATTCTGTTAAGGTGCAATAGAATTGGCATAGAAATAGTCACTTGAGGTTTTAGCTTTGTCTTTTGAAATGTTACTTCCTATTTCATGAGACTCTTGACAAAAGTAAAGAAAAGGACAAGGCAATAAATATTTAATATACTGTCTTTAAAATCATTCTTTGATTGAACATGCTAGTAGAAAAGGAATTAAAATCCTCATTGTGTTTTCTGAGTCAATCCACCTTAAAAATACAATTCACTTGCAATATTACACAATAATTAACATAAAGAGATTGAGAATCAAGGCAAACTTGAATTCAAACCTTAGGCTCTGGGTCTTAATAGTTCCAGGACCCCTGTGGAGGTTTTGAAATGTTCAGTTTTCCAGTATATAAAATTAAAATTGTAGTACGATATCTTCTCTATGTGGTTAATGTGAAAACTAAAGAAAATAACATATGGAAACTTCTTAGCAGAATACCTGGCATATAATTATCACAAACGTGCAGCTTATAAAAGAAAATGGTTTTAAAAAGATGAATATTTAAGAAAAACAAACATTTTTACCATTTACCATTTCTTCAACCTGGGTTGTTAATTTTTCCCTAGAGATACATAGCTATTTCTCTCTTCTTTTTTTCTTTTTTTATGAGTAAATAACCTGTTTAAAGTATAGAAAAACCATGCCCTGACCTTGAGGCAGACTTCATAAATTCTGAAAGGGTGAAGAAAACTATAATAATTAACTACATATCTACCATACAAACAACTATTGTGGAAGGACTGGTCCAACTGTTTTGATTATGACTCTGCAGTTTTCAACAGGCTCTTGGCCTTCAGGGAGTGGGTAGCTGTGTGTAAGATTAAAGTGAACCACAGACAATATTTCTTCTTATACTCAGGTTTTTGGAATCTTTTTGAGGAAATAAAGTAATTAACCTACCTAAACTGTCTGCTTCCCTCTGAATTAGAACTCATAAGGCTGATGATGTAAGAACACTTCCTTCCACCCACATTTTCAACTCTGGGCATTGTTTGAAGCATTTTATGATTAAAGTCATACCAGTATCAAAACATTATAAAGGCTGGACCCAACACTACCTTTGTTTAACTGAATTTCTGACTTGTTATGTATTTATTTCAACATCTAAGATGTTGCTTTGCCTGACACTCCAATTTTTTGTGTGTAGACATCAACAAAATTATTTAGACCCTCCTCCTACCACATGCTGCCCACTGCTTGTTGACTTGCATTGCACTGATTTAAAATGATGTTTTATTAATTTATATCAGGAATTCCAAGATTGTGAAGGAGCTACGGATCATCTGTATATAGAGGGCAATTTGGGCAATATATCTGATTATGAAAATAGTTTCATCTGTTCTTTCTTCCAACGGAAAAGTCTGTGGAGATTTTTCTGTGATGTGATTTCAGAAGGTTTATTTGTGCTTTGAAACAGCCTTTAAGTTGATATTTTTTTATATATAAAAACAAAAATGTGTGTTTTTTCTATGTATCCAGTATTTTGTCTTTGATTTTAAATGACTGGGAAGAGGCCCTAAGTATTTTAAATCATAATAGAAATATACTTATTTTGAAAATATATATTCAGAAGATCCTATATTTTTATTTGACAATGTTTTTCTTATGGGGCACAGATAAGTAACAGAGAAACAATTTTGGAAGAGATACTACATATAAACTAAAAGGTCACTTTGACTTCAGAGGAAGATCCCCTCACTTTTCATCTTTCACTCTCTCTGTCTCTCCTCCTCCTCTCTCTGCCCATCTCTCTCTCTCTCTCACACACACACACACACACACAATAATTAAATCTTCCAAATAAATTTAGTGAATATTGGACAACTATAATTAACTTGTGGTTTTAGAATAATCTCTGTCATTTATATAGTTCCTTAATATCAGACACCCCAGTTAGAAGATATTTAAATATTGAAGTAAAATATAAATGTTTTCCTGAAAAGGAGGACAAAAATATAAATTTTATTTAATGCCTGAAATCGGCAAATTAGTCTTTACTCCTCAACCTTTGACAATATTTAAACTGTATCCATGGGACTCAGTTGATAGAAATCCCTCTGTTTTGTAGATGTAGATCACTGGATGTGGGTCTTGATCTCCATTTGGTTGGTCCAGGGCCACATGCAGGCAGGGTCCCAGCGCTGTCTGTGCAGCTGTGGGAGCTGGATGAAAGGTGATGGGCAAAGGTGGGTGCGGGTCATGAACAGCCCCCGCAATGCTCATGTTCCTCTGGGCCTTGTTCCTCAGCAGCAACCCCACTGTTCTCAGGTTTATTACAGCGTGATTCCTGGAGCAAAGAAGAATCTGCATGGCTGGGGTCCTTTGTTTCCTCATACCCCTCTTCCCTCCCCTACTTTTCTTCAGCATCCCATTGTCTTGCTCCCTTAGAAAAAGAGAGAAGCCAAAGCACACCTAAGGCGGCTTTTGCTGAGGCACTGACCTTTAAGGGGTTTTTATGAGGAGGCTGAAATTTGATCCACTTTAAAGAAAGTCTTTATACAAACATGAGCTGGCCAGCTGGCCATATTCCAGGAGAGAATGAGTACCCAAAATACTCAGAAAATCATCTCTTAAATAACCAGCAGGATTTAGAATATTTCCTGGGGGTTAATGAGTAGCTGGGAGGAATTGATGGCCTTCAATTGTACTCTGGGCAGTTAACCTCAGATGGTCAGTGCTTGCTAAGAAATGCCCTGCACTGTGGAGGTGATTGCTATTGTGAGATATAAACATGTAAAAACACTTTTAGTGTGATTTTACTTCAATGTGCCCTTTGCTTCTGAAAGACTGTGCAGCCTTGTGCAGAGTATTCGTGACTAATAACATAACACTCATTACCCAACCATACATGCCTCATCACATTAACCAGATTGGAACAATGTTTAAAAAGGGTTGAAAATCATATTTTATTGTGAAAAGAAAATTTGTAGAAAATCCATTAAAATATTTAATACACAGCCAAGATTAACCCTAAAAATGGACCACAAAAACCTATAACAATCCCACACCCAACACTTCCACCCACAATTAAACCAATATTGTATTGAATTTAGAACAAACCAGGTTATAAATTTATCACAAGTACAATCACAACATTTCCTTCAACTTAAAAAATAAAGATTCTGTCACTTTAAAATGTTTTTATCCTCACCTGAGAATGTTTTTTTTATTGCTTTTAGAGAGAGAGGAAAACAGAAAGAAACATCGATGTGAGAGAAACACTGACTGCTTGCCTCCCCTCTGTACCCAGACCAGGGATCAAACCCATCACCCAGATGTGTGCTTCAACTGGGAATCTAACCTGCAATCTTTCAGTAATGGGAAGACACTCCAACCAACTAAGCCACACTGGCCAGGGCTCATGTTTTTTCTTTTTAATATTCACCCAAGGATGCATTCATTGATTGATTGAGAGAGAGAGAGAGAGTGAGAAAGAGAAACATGAAACGTGCATTGGTTGCCGCTCATACACACCTCAAGCAGGAATGGAACCCACAACCTATGTATGTGCCCTGACCAGGAATCAAACTTGCAACCCTTTGGTGTATGGGAGAACATGTGAAATTAGCTACATGGCAGGGCAAGCCTTTTGTTACTTTTTAGCTAAACCTTAAGCTGGCAAAATAAGTTATTAAGTATAAGATTCATGATCTACATTCACTTTGGTTTTAATTTCAAGGAGGAAATGTGCAAAATTATTTTTAACTTGACCTTGTTAAGATAGTTAATTTCTCCCACTTATTGTGATTCTCAGTTTATTTCATGTTTAGAACACTTATCCCAACAAACTGAAAACTAGCTTTGTCATTTCTGTTGCTTGCATTTTCAATGAACCAACTTTGAGGTTACAGGTTTGTGCTAACATCAGTCTAACATTTCCGGGGACTTAGACCACTCATAAGCACAAACATCTGTTACCAAGCAAAGCAAGGCCCATTCATGTTGTACCTTAGTGTGTGAACCAACAACTAGTGTTAAGGAAAATAGGTCTTTATTTACAATATTCCAACCTTGGGGGCCGCTGGGAGCACTTCAGCTCAGAGCCCTGTTCTCTCACAAGACCTAGCACTTCCCTTGTTCCCAAAAGGCTATACACCAAAACCAAGCCCAATAGTTCCCCATCCCTTATCTGCCAGCTCTCTCCTTCAGGATCTGGGATATGTTGTCATCAGCCTCCATATAATAATCCAGAAAAGGATGTGCCGTGTTACAGGGGATCATGGTGAACTCCAGGAAAGTCATAAGCCCTAAGAGAGTGTCCTCTCCATATGTCCTGAGTTCCAAGAGTCTAGATAGAGGCCGGGACTCTAAGGCAGATTTCTTGATGACTTCAGAGTCAGCTGGAGCAGGCATGATCAAAACAACAACATGCCTGCTTTCCTACTAGTCCAGGCCACATGGCCAAATCCTGACTACAAAGTGTGCATAGCTGCTTTTTCTTCTTATTATGGAAGAGCTTCACTACAAACTGTATAGCTTCTACTTCACTACAGGCAGCATGGCCAAATTCCCTCTTGACTCATGGCTTCTTCCTCATGGCTCCTCCTCCTCTTCTTTTCTACACTCACTCTGCTTACATGTCCATCTCCCATGGTGGACCAGCTCCCCTACACAGCTGCCTAGCTGCTACATTGTGGATCTCTTCCTAAGCACCAGATCTCCTAGCCAACTCCCATCTACACCTTTTCAGACTACCTGGCTTCCCTCCTTTATGGCTTCCTGTTCTTATTTTAAATGCTGACCCAGAGCAGCAAACTTTTTTTTAAATATGTTTTATTGATTACAGTGTTACATTTGTTCCAATTTCCCTTCCCTCTGCTCCCCTCCACCCGTTGGCCCCCTCCCTCCCCTTGTCCCCCCCTTTTAGTCCATGTCCATTGGTTGTACATATAGTTCTTCTCAACCTCTCTCTGTCTATTCCATTCCCTCCTACGATGTTTCTTAATTCCTATACCATCTCCCTCCCTCTCCCTCTTCCCCTTCCCTGCTGACCTCCCCCCAATATGCTCCCCATACCTATAGTTCTTTTTCCACTCTCGTTGCCTACTTAGTCTGCCTTTGTTTCAATTCCCTGCTTCTGTTGTTGGTTCTTGTGATGCAGTTTTCATTTTAGTGTTCATAGTTTTGATCCTCCTTTTTCTAAACAAGTCCTTTTAACATCTCATATAACAGTGGTTTGGATCTAATGAACTCTTTCAGTTTTATTTTGTCCTGGAAACACTTTCTCTGCCCTTCTATTCTGAATGACAGCTTCGCTGGATAAAGTATTCGTGGTTGTAGGTTTTGGATTTTCATTGCTTTGAATATTTCTTGCCAGTCCCTTCTTGCCTGTAGGGTCTCCCTTGAGAAGTCAGCTGATAGTCTAATTGGGACCCCTTTGTACATGATTCTTTTCTTCTCTCTTGCTGCTTTTAAGATTCTCTCTTTATCTTTAACTTTTGACATTTTGATTGTAATGTGTCTTGGAGTGGTTCTCCCTAGGTCCAGTTGTTTTGGAACTCTCTGTGCTTCCTGGACCTGTAAGTCTATTTCCTTCCCCAAGTTTGGGAAGTTCTGCTTTATTATATTTTCACTTAATTTTTCAATTTCTAGTTCTTCTTCTTCACTCTCTGGCAATCCGATAATCCATATATTCGATCTCTTATAGTTGTCCCAGAGGTTTCTGATCCTCTCATCATTTTCCTTGCTTCCCGTTTTCCTCTCTCTGCACTGGTTGACTCTTTGTTCCTTCTCTATGTTCTGGTTTGTTGATTTGAACTCTGGATTTTATTTCCTCACCATCTGTCTTGTATGAGGTTTTGTTCCTTTCAGTATGAGCGTTTTTCAATTCTTTCTCATCTTTTTCCAGATCTTTTGTTAATTCTGTAAGCCACCTGATAACAATGGCCCTGAACTGAGCCTCTGACAGGTTTCTTATTTGTTCATCTGTCAGGTTCTTCATCTGTTGCTTGGTGAGCTGCACCACCGGGATTTCTATAGTTGCCTGCCTCATTTGAACAGATGCGTTTTGTTTTCTTGGGCCGGCTATAGGGGGCAGTGCCTGTGTACTCATCACAACCCAATGACCAGCAGTGATCCGCAACCTTTTTCACCATGCTCTGGCCCTTTGTCATCACAACCCAGCGACTAGCGGTGGTCCAGCAACCTTTCTCGCCGCACTGTGGCACTTTGTCATCACTGCCCAGTGACCAGTGGCTATCCACAACCTATTTCGCAGCGCTGTGGCGCTTTGTGTGGGGGCAGGCGTCCAAGATGGATTCCTGCAGTTATTCTGCTAGGAGACCGGGATCCGTCCTCCCGGCCTCTGGGCCTCACCGTTCAAGGCGATGTGGTGGCTGCTTTTCCCAGCGTTGGGGCCACAAGCTGCCGGGGTTAGACTGCAGCTGAGATTGCTCTCCCTGCCGCTGTCCCTGGTGCTACCGCAAACAGCTCCGCCCCCTTTCGCTCTTCTTACCTGCCCAAAGGGCGTCGCTGGTTTATAAGTTTGTACGTTGGGCTTCCATGTAGTTTTATTTTCTGGAATTTCTAGTTATCTTGTTTTGAAGTAGTTGTATTCCTCTCTAGTTGTAGAGGGAGACCAAGCGTGTCCATCTAAGCCTCCATCTTGGCCAGAAGTAACAAACATTATTGTTATGAAAAGTAATTTGAGCCTATCATCTGCCCTTTTATCTGGGGGCAGCATAAAAGTATCTTAAGCCTATTATCTGTCCTTTTGTGCTGGTGCAGTAGCATAGGTATTAGCTAGTTACCAACTTGCAATAGATATGCAAAGTACCTTAAAATCTGTATTATCTCCTTTTCCTATCCCCAAAACCATGAGCTTTGGGGACTTTGGGGAGGGCCCCTGCTATGTTATATTTCCACGTTAGCATCACTATTCAGGGTGACTAATGAGCTCAGTAACCTTCATGACAGTTCCTAACACATTGATTCCTCTTCCTTCACTCCTGTCCAGTTGCGTTGCCTCTGGAAGTCAGTATTCAGCCTGGGCAAGAATGGGATCAGAGCTAACAACAACAACAACAAGAACAACAACAACAAAAACAGAAGCCAATGAGGAAATGTGTCTTTCCTGATATATCCCTCCCAAAATGGGCAGACCAGGAGGAGGGACAGTCTGGAGTGCAGGGACTTCCAACACTGGAGTGCAGCCTTTGGAGTCAGGCTGACAGCATCTGTGGTCAGAACAGGTTGAAGTGAATAGTGCTCTGTAAAAAGCCTGCAGAGCTGCTCAGAGCCTGGGTCCCTCAGAAGCATGGATGTTGTTTGGATCTATCCTATAGATGCACTCAGCTTCTGGATGGGCAGGTTAGAGACAAGATAGTAAATTTTCTCTGTCTATCAAGTGAGTCTCCTCCAGGCTCATGGCAGATAGAAATATAATGGTGCTTTTCCAAAGCAAAGTTGTTTTTCATTTTCCAATTCCGTTTTGTGAAAATTCATGTGTTAAACAGAAGCAAAGCAGAGCTAGTTACAGTCATGGCAAATTTTGAAATACGTAAAGCTAAAGTCAGAAGTCCAAACTTATTCATTCAATCGATAAATATGTAAATAGGAAGAAAATTAGAGACCAGAACTACTAAAAAATATAAATGGCTTAAATTAAGGTGAGTAGAAATCTAGGTTATGTTTTAAACATCATCTTATAAACTCTCGTGTACTGTTTCAACAGTGATTCCTGATAGCTGAGGTTCACCATAGGTGACAATTCCAGGCTCACCCAAGGAAGGAATGATGATGGGTTATGATGGTTAAGCACGGGCACTCTGGAATTAGACTTCCATCTAATTTCCACCTAGCCATGACTGGGTCATTAACCTCTTCATATCCCAATTCCATAGCTTCTTCTAGGCTCAGTGCCCTTCATATTTAATGGAGTAGTTACTTAATTATTTAAATATTTGAGAGAATCTATCAGTTTTCTCATTGGTTTTGCAAGTAGAATCTGGGATTTCATGTTGTCATCTGTAAAATGGGGATAAAATTACCGTGTAGGACTGCTGTGAAGATTTCAGGGTGGTGATGGTTACCCAGCAGCTAAAATAACTTCTTTAATTAATTCCTCACTACAACCAGGCAGGTATGATTAATACCCTTGTTTTACAGATGTAAACATCGAGGAACCAGCATATCAGTGTGATGCTATTACCACATAGTAAGCATTCAATAAATGTTAGATTTAAGGATTTTGTTTAAGAAAATGTTATTCTATTGAAATTGCTAAACAAGAGTAAATTAGTTTGCTAAGACTATCATAACTAAGTACCACGGACTGGGTGGCTTAAAAATAGAAATTTATTTTCTCACTGTCTTAGAGTCTAGAAGACCAAGTCATGGTGTCACTGAGGTTGGTGTCTTCTGAGGCTTCTCTTCTTGACTTGAGTGGCTGCCTTCTCCTGTGTCAGCACATGGCTGTCCCTCAGTGTATGTCTGTTTTTTAATTTCCCCTTCTTAAAAAGATACCTGTCATAATGGATTAGGGCCCACCCTAATGACCTCATTTAAATTTAATTACATATTTAAAAACACTATTTCCAAATACAGTCACATTCTGGGTTATAGGGTTAAGACTTGAATTTGTGGGGGATACAATTTAGGCCATCAAAAAGAGCCAGTCAAACATTATGAAAGTAAACTTAGTCTAACCATAATTATTTTAGCAGAGACCTAAAACCAGGGCTTTAAAGCTGTCTCCAATCATGCTCAGTGATTTAACACATAATTTAGAATGTCTATAACTCATACCTCCCCAAGTTATGCTGAAAATTCCTTTCTCTCAATCAGAAGACTTTGACCTCTTAAAACTCTTAAAGAAACAGCAAAAACAACAAAAACCTTCCATTGCCACAGATTTCTGTTTATATTGTAGTAGCAAAGTGGTGCATATTATCAGGGAATTCTTATAATAAGGTATTTAAGTCATACAAAATTATTTCTTTCCTCCACCATCAACCCACCGCAGACCAAATTCAATTGCCATTCCTCTGTTTTTTTTTTTTTTTTTTTTTTTTTTTTTTTTAGGTAAGAAAGAGATGGCTTGAAAATATACCCCTCTGGTGTTTAGTGTAAAATAATGGGACTATCATGATGCTCAATCTTTTGTAATGTTCCAGGAGTCTCAAAGACATTTAGCTAAGAGAATGGGGAAGGAATGGTTTGTAGCAATGGAGAGATGAACAGCCTTGAAAATTTGTGGCAATACCCACCTGGTCAGAGTGGAGAAAGGCAGGAGAAATGCTTTGTTCTAGTGCCGATAATTCCCCCACAAAAGCTCTTGTCTAGGTGTTGCTGCTGCCAGTTAGAAATTTGGTATCTATTTTTACTCTTGTTCTTTGGACATTATTTTCTTTACTTTTGATGCTATTGCTTTTGTATGTAAATAAAATCTGTCTTTCTTATTTTACCCTTTTGGGACATAGCTCATTGATACGGAGACTAGAAGAGAATAATTAGTCCAAGTTAGCTGTCCATGCAACAGGCAGTGTTGAAAGAGGCTTCAAGAGAGCACAGGGTTATATTCTCCTAGAAAAGGGATAGCATCTGCCTGCGAACCAAGTATCGCTGGTTCGATTCCCAGTCAGGGCACATAACTAGGTTGCACGTCAGGTCCCCAGTTGGGGGCGCGAGTGAGAGGCAACCACACAGTGATGTTTCTCTCCCTTTCTTTCTCCTTCCCCCTCTCTCTAAAAATAAAATAAACAAATAAATTATTTTTAAAAATAAATAAATAAAAACTTTTTTTTAAAGAAAAAGGATAAACAGACTCAATGTTAGTGGCAGTTTTTGAATGATTTTAAAAATAGTGATCTTTATGAAGACATATTTTTTAATATTAATCCTTCAGCACAGTGGTAAACATCAGTGACATTACTATTTTATGGCAATATTCCATTTATCATAATATTATTCCCTAACTTTATATGACATCATAAGACATATGCAATAAAAACCTGTTATGTTATTCCTTTTGTTTGTCCCTCCTCTCAATTAACACTCATGAAAATGTTGACTACATAGCAAAACAGATTTCTAAAAAATCTCACACTTGCCCTGGCTGGTGTGGCTCAGTTGGTTGGGCACTGTCTGGAAGACCAAAAGTTTGCAGGTTTAATTCCCAGTCAAGGCACATACCTGGGTTGTAGATTCAGTTCCCAGTTGGGACCTGTACAAAAGGCAACCAAGTGATGTTTCTCTCTCACATTGATGTTTCTCTCCCTCTCTTCTTCCCTCCCTTCCCCTCTCTCTAGGATCAATAAAAGAAAAAAAAATTAGAAAGAATAAAGTTTTAAAATCTCAAACTAGACTGTATTACTCCCTTTAGTAAAAGTTTGACTGCAAACTCTTATGATGGAAAAGAAGCTGGGATGTTGGAGGCAGGGATTCAAACTTTGCTTCCTTAGTCAAGATTTCTGTTGACTTAGGAAAGACTCCTCATCTACTTCAGGCTTCATGCCTGTAAAACAAAAAATGAATAAGAGAACTCAGGAAAGTTCACACCAGACACCGCCAGACACTTCTGGCACTTTCTATTGCCTAAGAATGAATTCACCCTAGCTAAGGGTAAACTGTATCTCTTCTTTACAAGTTCCTTTCTCTATTTTCTCTTTGAAATAACTTAAGAATGATCAGGGAAAATACTAATAAAAATAGCAACCTCAATAAAACCGCTGCAATAATAACAATGAAAATAATAATATTTATTTTCAATGTGCTAGTAACCAGGCTAAGTGCTTTACACGACTTCCTTTCTTTACTTGTCACTACCATTTCACAAGGGATCTACCGTTAATCCCGTGTTATTTATAAGAGACCCAAATAGGTTAAGGAACTTGATCAAGATCACACTATGTGCTACTCAGTGAAAGTCGGGATTTAATAGGATATTTCACTTAGATACTAATGAAGTCTTTTGGATACATAAAAGAATAAAATATAATTAATGTCTATTTCAAATTGAAAAAGAACTGAAAGAAAATGGAAAGAAAATTACAATTATAGAATTTTAAAAAAACAAGCTAATTTTTATATCTTTCAGTAATTTTCAAATAAGGTGCAAATTCAAACTGGTCATAGATTTAGTCAAAGACTAAATATTGAGTCAAAACTCATTAGTCAAATATTGTCTATACAGCTGTCTGTCACCTTCTGTAGCCAAACACTTTGAGTCCCATTCTTCTTAGTCGACACATAGCAATGTTTCTAAAGTCATAGACTTTCTGTCCCCAGTTTGAAAGATGAGTAATATAAAGGGGGAAAAGGTCTTTGGACTTTTTAAAATTGTAATAGAATGAACATGATAAAACAATTATAAGTTTATGAACTTGAAAAAAATTGATTTTATATGAGTATGACCACAGAGATACATACTATTTATATTAATAAGTGAAATTCCATTAAAAAACTATTTCACTCAGATATGTATTTAATCTTTTTGATTTGTGGCTGAGTGTTTTAAAAGTTCAGTGTTGTTGAACTTGTGCTTTTAGAACCTGTCGAGTTAGATAGGATTAAAATAATAACAGCCTCACTGTCTGAACAGTGGATTTCTACCTTAGGATAATTATTCTTAAAAAGATGGGTACATCCCTGGCTGCTATGGCTCAGTGGATTGAGCATCGGCCTGCAAGCCAAGTGTCGCTGGTTTGATTCCCAGTCAGGGCACATAACTAGATTGCGCATCAGGTCCGCAGTTGGGGGCGCACATGAGAGACAACCACACAGTGATGTTTTTCTCCCTCTCTTTCTCCTTTCCCCTCTCTCTAAATATAAAATAAACAAACAAACACAAAAATAAATAAATAAATTATTTTTTAAAAAAGAGATGGATACATATATTTAAAAAGGAGGTTGCATACATTTATGTGGAAGGAACATAGCATATTTATCCTCTTGGTAATAATTTTAAAATAATGCAAATAAGTTATTTGAAATATTATGGAGAAAACAAATGCCATTTAAAGTATGTGTCATTCTCATTTCATGAAGATGAAGTTGTTAGTGCACTGTGGGAAGACTGTTACAGTATTTTAGTTTTTAATAGTTTATAGCTGAATGTAAACATGACAAAATTTTATTAATGGAGTATCTGAAGGGCCTGACTTGCTGTGATTTATGTAATTGAAATTCTTTATTCTGCTTCTTATAAGTCCTAGAAGCTGAAGTTCACTGGTAGTATCAACTAGTAATATCAACTAGCAGGTATATACCTGGAAATTTATTTTTGATAAGCCACATTAAAAAATTTGATCAAATCAGTATTACACATCTTTGGTGATATACATATTATGAAAACGGAGTTTTTTCAGCACCACCAGACTAACAGCTGACATCAGAAGTTAGGTACTATATCAGTTAACTTAGGCTAAGTTATATGATAGTAGCAAGCATTCCCTAACTCTCAGTGTCATATAAAATTCCAAGTTAATTTTTGGGCCATACTACTCATCCATTACAGATCAGTCATATTTCTTGGAACTGAGATAAAGGTATAATTCCTCTTTTAAACATTGACAGTTTTGTGGCCAAAAGAATATGACAGAGCCACCCTTGAGGTTTTTTTTTTTTTCAATTCATTTATTTTTTTTATTAGTTGTCCCACTTTTCCCCCCATTGTTCCCCCCCACCTCTTTTCCCACAGTCAATTCCCACCCCATTGTCCATATCCATGGGTCATTTATACTAGTTCCTTGACTAGACCCTTTCCTTTCTTCCCCCTCTTTTCCTCATTCCCCCTCCCCCCTGGTCTCTGTCAGTCTGTTCCTTGTTCACATGGCTCTAGTTCTATTTTACTCACTTTTTTGTGTTGTTCATTAGTTTCCTGTATTAGGTGATTGTATGGTATTTGTTTTTTGTTCCCTGGCTTATTTATGTAAGCATAATACTCTCCAGTTCCATCTGTGTTGTCCCAACCAACTTACACTATACACAAGAATAAACTCAAGATAGATAAAAGACTTAAATGTAAGTCATGACACCATGAAAATCATAGAGGAAAATATAGGCAGTAAAATTTCAGATATCTGACGTAGCAATATTTTTCCTGTAACATCTCCTAGGGCAAAGAAAACAAAGGAGATAATAAACAAATGGGACTACATCAAACTAAAGAGTTTCTGCTCAGTGATAGAAAACATCAGCAAGATAAAAAGGGAACCAACCATATGGGAAAACATTTGCCAATGATACCTCGGACAAGGGTATGATCTCCAAAATATATGAAAAACTTATACAATTCAACAATAAGAAGACTGACAATCAAATAAATAAATTAATTCCTTAAAAACAAACAAATAAATAAACAAACAAACAAATAAAAGAAGACCAACAATCGAATTAAAAAATGGGCAAAGGACCTGACCAGACACTTCTCCAAGGAGGACATACAGTGGGCCCATAGGCATATGAAAGGATGCTTAACATCCTTGGGTTTTTACAGCTTTTGCTCACAATCATCACATGCTGCTTTCTTTCACTTTTTATTGGCTAAAGGAAGTCATTAGTGGGGCATGGATATATAATACTTTTGTAGAAAAGGGCAGTCTAATTTGCATGGTTAAACCTGATGTCAAGGAGTTGAAGATGTATAATCTTACCCCAGGGAAAGTTAGTGAATATTTTGAATAGTAATACCTCAGTTACCTAAGAAGCAATTAGTAGTAAGATAGCTTTTTCCATAACATAGCCAGTATCTTAGCCTATAACAGATAAATAAGCTAAGGTGACAAATAATTCTCTTTCATTCTTTCTACATTAGCAAATAGCCCTTAGGTCAAGGGACAGGACATCTAATTCTGGGAAAGTCAGAAGGTCAGTGACTACATTCTGGATGAAATGCCTCCAATGGGAACTCCCCTATTTGACAGCTGAAAGTAAAGGAGGAAAAACAACTTTGCACAAATGGCTAATTACTGATGGGATACCTAATAATTATTGGTTCTTATGGCATACCTGGAAGTAACTCTTGTGGACCCATATATTATTGGGATTTGAAGTAAAGTGCACAGAACTCAGCAGAATGAATGAAGTTGAGGGCAGCTGCTGGGACAGTGTTCTCCCTCCCAGAGACTACTCATTGGGGAAGTTTAAAGGAGCAACATCTCCATGGCATAAACTATAGTAGAGAATCATTTTGGCATGTCTTTGTGAAATTTCTTTGGGTTCAATAGGATCAGTCTTTTTAAAGTGAGACTTTGATATCCAAATATAATCTAATTGAAATGTTTTTCTTTACTTTGGTCAAAGATCCAAACTTAAAGAAATGTGATCCCATCAACCCCCACAACACCCCCCCCCCCATCTACTACAATGCTAATATAGCCTTTCAGACAGTGACTATATCTGTTACAACATAGATTATGGTTTGGTTTCCCCGTGTGTACCTGGATAATATCCTTTAAGACTCATTGAAACTTTCTCTCTGGGATACCTTTTTAAAAAAAAAAATATTATTAATTTAACCTGTTCACTGCCTTGCCAGAACCCCACATAGCTTAGTCATTCACTTATTTGTGAGCCTGAGAAGAATGCACATTTGCACATGGTAACTGTCTCACTGCACTTGAGTGCCAGTTTACATGCTTATCTCCCACAGTTAATAAACATTTATTCTATGCTTATTTCTTCAGAATAAGTGAGATATCTTTATGTCTTGAGGTCAAGTCTATATCTCCTCAATCTTGTACTTCCAATATTTAAGTGTTCAATAAGTTTTTAGAAAGAATTAGCTTTCAATTTTCCTGTGTTGCAACTATAGCACTAAAAAATATAGATTTATAGCCAATAAGAGATTGTATATGTTAGTAACTGTCATTTCTTGAGCACCCACGAAATACTATGCTCAATCCTTTACAGATATTATGTCATTTAATTCTAACAGCATTTCTGTAAGCTCAGCATTAATGTCCCTATATTATTGATTTAAAAAAAATAAAGTTTAGAATTAGAGTTTAGAGAATTCTCAATTCCACAAATATTGTTACTTTTATCAGTATCTTCAAAATGAAAAAGAAAAAGAAATTAGACTGTAGTAACTCATGAAGGCATAAGTTAGAACTCTTGTCTTGAACCCATCCACATATTTCTGAATACTAGACGTATTCCAATGAATATTTTTTAAGAGTTTCTTTGTGGAGTTGAATAAAGACTGATAAACAAGCATCTAAGGGAGTTAGTGGAGGAAATATGACAGTATTTTTTTCTCATAATTATGTAATTGTTCTGGTACTTCATTTTCCAGAGATCTGTCCCATAATATAATTGCACTGTATATCAATTAAGGCTCAAATACAGGGTTGAATACACTTATATGTATTTTTATATCTCCATATATCATAAAGAAAATAAAATGTCACTAGTTTGTCAAATGGATTGGGTTTGGTAAGCAATCAGGAAAAAACTTTATTTCTTACTACTACTTCAAATATGATCTGATGGGTTTCTCTTTGCACATTCAGTATAGCAATCAGGAAGAGCTCATACCTCCTCTGTACTCTTCCATATTAGCAACTAGTCTTCAGACTTAAATTTCACCCAAGTCAAAACTTGAACTTGTCATCCAGAGAAAAGCTCCTTTCTGCCTGCAACTCAAGCTTGAACTAAGCTTGAAACCTCATTGTGGTGGGAAGGTAGCTTATTTTGCTTCATTTCCCCTTGTTTGTCTAAGCTTCTGTACTTACATTGATCCTTCTAGTTCTAGCAGAGTTGGGATATAGAAAAGGTATGTGAAGTTAAGGAACAAGTTCTTACTTGGCTTGGGATTTTGCTATTGGATTGTGGTATCCCATGAATGTCAGAAATAAAATGTTCATATTTTTTTCTCATAGGATCCTTTTATAAGCTCTTTGCAGAACTAATGAGGTGAGTTCCTAGAAATCTGTATTAGTCAGATTCTCCAGAGAAAGAGACCAATATGATATATATCTATAGGTATAGATACCAATATGGATATAGATACAGATATAGATGTGGAGATTCCTTGTGAGCATTGAGTCATACCATTTAAGAGGTTGAGGAGTCTCACCATTTGCACCCACTCTTCATCTCCCTCCCCAAGCAACCTCTACAGTGGAAAAATAAAGCTGTCAGTGAAATCATAAGTCAGAATGTATATTATCTGTTGGCCCCTGGACTTTGGAGGTGTGTGGTACTTCTGAGCTAAATCAGGATGGGATAGTGTATGCTATGGTAACAAAGATCCCTCACATTTTTGTAACTTAATTGACCAAAATATTTAACCTCACTTGGGTTGCATGTGCATTGTGGCCAGCAAGGGGGCTCTGCTCACTGGGGTCAGTCAGGAACTCAAGGGCAGTCTCTAAATGTACTTCCAGGATCTCTGCAGCAGAAGTCTGAGAAGGTGATCAATCACACAGGTCTTCCTAAAACTTTTACTTACCCTTCATTGGCTGAACCACATGGCCATGGCTTATTAAAACTAGGCTCGGAAGTGAACACCTACTGTTTTTCTGGAAAGCAAAGAGCTAAACATTATTTGGTTAATAGCACCAGCTGCTACCACAAAAGCCTAGGAGAATTCTAAAACTCTGCTTGGAATATGGGTGGGTTTTGGCTGAAACTATTGACTTATTTTTAGGCATATAAGGTTACTCTTTCTCATCTTTTTTTCTTTTATTGATACCTCATGG
Source organism: Furipterus horrens (assembly GCF_987537825.1). Taxonomy (NCBI): domain Eukaryota; kingdom Metazoa; phylum Chordata; class Mammalia; order Chiroptera; family Furipteridae; genus Furipterus; species Furipterus horrens. The sequence goes on along the minus strand of NW_028327176.1, from coordinate 80,230,484 downwards.
TGCATTTTATTTAGTCAATGTGAAGAAAGTATCAAGAACTTTTATATTTTAATGAGAATGTGGTCAAATATAAATTTTTTTTCCCCATTTTTGAAAAAAATATTATTGTGATAAAAAAATTAAATATTTTTTTATTTTAAAACTCCTAAATGAACAAACAATGCTATGCATGAGAAAGTTAGCAGTTTACCATCCATGATACAAAATACGCATGTGCTGGGCCCATCCCTCTATATTTGGTTCAGTATACCCTGGTGGCTCCTTGTGACTATATTTGGAAAATAACTCTCTGGGTGAACCTGAATAGCACTCTATAACACTCTTTTCTTTTTATTTTTTAAGGGTCATCAGAGGACGTCTCTTTAAAATAATTTAAAAATTTTATTTATATTAGAAATAGATAAAGGGAGGGAGAAGGGAGAGAGGGAGAGAGGGAGAGAGAGAAAGAGAGAGAGAGATCAACTTGTTACACTTAGTGATGCATTAATTGGTTGATTCTTGTATATGCCCTGACCTGTAACCTTGGTGTATCAGAACAACACTCTAACCAACTGAGCTATCTGGGCTAGGGATAAATAATTCTATGTTTGAAGCAACTTCATTTTTCTAAAATAACTATCAAGGCACCAGACCTTTAACAAAGTAATTAAAAAAAAATTTTAATGAGTTTATTTGACCCAAAACTGATAACAAGTGCCAGGAAGCAAGACCTTAAATGTTATCTACAAGTTAATTTTTTAAAGACCCCATTAGTAATGAAAGAAATGGGTTAAGTTAACTTGTATATTAAATTTTATTTTATTTTTGTTAAAAAAAAAAAAAACAACTCAAGTTGTGTCTATAGTCTTAATGTGTCTCAAAGGCAAAAGTGCCCTGTATTTCCTTAACCAGCTGCCTCACTAGATCTCTTGCTCTTTCTTGGCAGGAGACTAGGGCCAAGGTCTCCATGATAAGTGGCATCTCACCTCCTGTTTGGGGTGTCAGCATATACTGATTTGCCTCATGAAAGTCTTGCTTGTATCTACCAAATGCCCCATTTATAAGCCTTTATTCTAAAGAAGCCTGTATACTCCAAAATGCTTTTAAGTTCTCATATGAGAGAACTTAGAACTCCATGGACTTAAGTACATAATAAAAGTGATTTCCAAACTTCTGAAGTTGAAGCATTATTTTTGGAAGGGGTTTTGCAAGAAGCTAGTTGCTGGCAAGTCTGATCGGTTGAGCTCCATTGGAGGCCCTCAGCCTGTCTTCCGATGTTCCCTATGTCCCTACTCCCTTTAACACTATTCTCTTTTAACGAGACATGGAGCTTCTAGGAGGGCTAATATAAAGGCAAGTATCTCCCATCTTGTAATAGATTTAACTATATTTGTATGTAAAATAAGAATGAATGTGTCCTCATCCTCTCTATTGTTGGTTTTTTTCACTAGAGTATGAGCTCCATAAACATGGGGATTTTAGTTAGTTCAGGGGTAGATCTGGCCTGCTAGAAGAGTAACTGACAGAAAGGAGACATTCAATAAACATTTGTTGAATGAATTAAGATTACACTTACCCATAGGAAGATCCCGAAAGAGTGGGGAACAAGGCACACAGTACAATGGATAATATGATGGGCTTTAGGTAATGTCAGACCTAGGTTTGAATATTAATCTTTACCCATAGTATCCGTGTATCATCAGGAATTTACTTAGCCTCTAAACTTTAGTTTCTCTTTATTAAAGGCAGATAAAAGTACAAACTTTCTCACTTTCAGAAATATTATAAGAGATAATGCCTATAAAACATCCAACATCATTCCTGACACATAACACATTCTCAGAAATCTTTATATATTATTACTATAACTACCAAGAAGGGGGAGAAAAAGGAAGAACATCACACTTTAGGGCTGAGAGAGGGAGATTCTGGAATAAGCCATAATTCATGGGGGAAAACTGTACTAGAACAGGAGAGAAACAAGGGAGATCCGAAAACTTCCTACCACATCACAGGTGGCCTTCTAATTTGGGATTTTATAAAGGACTGAGTTATGTAACCTCTATAGATATATTCAAAAATACACATATATACATATATTTGTAAAATGAATATTTTCAACATATATATATAGATGTATCTGAAAAGTGAATTAAAACAATTTACATTTGTAGACATTTACAAAAATTTAGGAAATCCCTTGAGGTCATAAAAGAAGGTGAAGAGAGGTGGCATAGGGAGAATACAGAATGTCACAAACCCCATAAAAGGAGCTGCAGTGTGCTAAACCCTTAGCATGTCTTGAAATTTCAGAATATCTAACTATCTTCATTTGCCTGCCACCAAAGGAGTTGAGTATGATAATTTCTACTACATTAGCTGCTTATTGGCCTTGTGCCTCGTTACTGTACCTGCAACAGAGCTCTCTACCTAAATTCAAAGTAGAGAAATGCATGCAGTGTTGGTTCCAATGACAGAGTTTTTGAAGATGTCTGACTCTTTCAGACATGTCATGATCTGTGGGAAAGAAGTGGTTACTGTATTCAGAGACTTCAAAGATGTAAGCCATTGGATTATTCTTGTTTTCTAAATATATTAAGACAAACTGCCTTAAGTAAGCAACTTGGTGAGGTGATTTGTTATCTTATTTCATCTAGTGTTTCAGCTTTTTTCCAGGATAAATGGAAAAATAACTTTGGTGTTTACACTAAGAATTTTTGTGAAGATTGAATAAGATGATAGGTACATACATATATGGATAGAAAAAAATGGGTGTGCTGTAGAATCATTTGTGTTCTTCTTACTATTGGTATTTCTTGACCTTCTTATTTTCTTTTCTTCTTGTCCTCTTTCTCTCCCTCCCTTCTCCCTCTTGCCTCCTCTTTTGGGAACTCTTCTCCCATGGGAAGTAGAAATTGGTGAATGTCTTCTCAATGGATTGACTTTGTACTTTCTACTCTCAAAATGGACAGGAGGGAAGGTACCCTAGTGATCTTCTAGTCACATTGTTACCTTTCTGGAGAAACTGTTTTGAACACCCAACAGATGTTACATAGAAGCTTGTATGTAAAGTAAATATTAAGAAAGTGGTGCTCTGTTTTGAATGAAAATAAAAGGACGAGAAGTAAAGGTTTAGTGCTGTCCTGAACAGAACTTTTCACAAAGCCACCAAATCCTACCGAAGATAGTGTGGAAACTAAGGCTTCTTCTAATTTTGCACAAGAGGACACAGAAGACCTGAGAGATAAAATGACTTGAGGGTCAAGAAAGAATGCTCTGTGAGAAAGCCCACTTTGATGACTGAAATGACCATGAAAATTCAATGCCTAATGCTTTAGTTAAAGGAAGAGCATCCCATATGCGGTGGAAAGAAGAATCATTTCATGTGAAATACCACAAGGTTGTGAAATACCACAAGGTTGTGAAATCTTCACTCTAGCTCTCTTTACCGAGAGCGCCTCAATCTCTCTCCAACCCTCCATTGGTTCCTCATGTGCAAAATGAAGGGGTTGATAAAATGGGCTCTAAGTTTCTGTAATTCAAGAATTCCAACTTTCTTTCTTTTTTTAATAAAGAAGGACTTTTAAAAAAAGCAAAAAGCAGTATAGTAAAAGACACTTCAGATTGTTATAGCAAGTTTGGTCACCCACAAATATTTTTTGTGTGGCTGTCACATGCCAGCCACTGTTTTACATATTTTGGATAAATCAGTGAACAAAGTTAGGAAAAAAGGCACTGGCCTCATGGAGTTGACATTCTTCCAAAGGGCAGGTTGTGTGCGTGTGGGGGTGGTACGGGGCGGGGCTGTAATTTATGCTAATAAAGTTTTTGTGTGAATCTGCTGCATTGGCTACCGAGTGGTCATCTCCTGTAAAAACAATGTTGACGTTTTATGAAATGTCTTCTTTGTGGGGGCTTTTCACATTTCACTTTCAACCTTACAACAACCCTGTAAAGTAAGTGTCATTATTCCACTTTATAGATAAGAACACTGAAGTTCAGGGCATTTGGATGAACTGCTGAACAAACAAGAAAAGCAAACAAAAGCTCACAGACACAGACAACAACAGTATGGTGTTCACAAGAGGGAAACGGGGTAATGGGATAGTAGCAGGTAAAGGGGGTCAAATATATGGTGATCAGAAGAATTGATTTTGGTTGATGGGCACACAATACAATATACAGATGATGTGTCATAGAAACATACACTTGAAACCAATATACTCTTATTAACCAATGTCACTCCAGTAACTTTAATTTTAAAAAAGGAAAAAAATGGAGAAGCTGATATTTGCTCCAAATCCTCTGACACGTTCTCTGTTTCCTCATTCTATGCCCTCATTAATGTATACTATCTGCTGGTGGCAAGGCCAGAGACATAGTTCTGCAGAACGAATGAACCATTATGGAGTTGCATTTAAGAAAAACATATTTAGTAGTTTATTGAAGCTAATTCAGCACATACTATCTAGGAAGTCTAGACAATACACTGTGATACATATATTCCTTCACCCTAGGAGGTGGGATAAATTATATTCTTGCAGGTAAAGGAGCCTGAAGACATGGCATCCCTTGGTCTTCCCAATATGACAGCCTCCATTGGAATCAAACACTAAGTTGATCTATGGTAATCGTAACGGGAGCATGATATTTGGTGTCCTGATCTAGGACTTCATTCTGATTGCCTCACTCTCCTGCCTCTTTGACTCAGTGTTGAGCATGTCTGTTTGCTTTTGCAGTCCTGTGTGTTTATTGATAAGTCCCTATCATCTCTGAATGGTCCTCACATGCAATTGAACCCTCCACCTTCCAGACTCTCCTCCACACTTCTCCACGACCTCTGGACACCCTTTCACCTGGGCTGTCAGAATAATGGAGGCTTGATTTCAACACTTTCCCTTATTTCTCTATTCACTGCTCTGCAGGTTAATGCAGATTCCAAACTTCAACAAGCAGCTGTTAAACATGTCATTAACACTGCTTGGGCTGCAAATGAGACTCTGCTTCTGGGATTACTCTGTGAGCTATAGTTTTGTGATGAGCTTTGTCAATCACAATTGACCTGCTGTGTACCGAATGGAACTCAGATTATCTTCTTTCTTCTTCTGACTCTTGTCATTTTTTTTTCACAAAGAATTACTATTCTACTCCCTGAAAGATTGATTACTTGCACAAATAAGAGAGCCTGAGACATTAATACAGAATTCACAGGCTTTTCTTTATCTCAAACCTGCAACTCCCTCTACATTTCCTCCTGGTAATTATATTAGGATTGTGTACAGTAGGAATTGCCATCTGATTACTATGAAACTAGTTTTGTCATGACAAAAATGAGCTTAAGTCTTGTTTTTTTGGAAAATGATCAGTACAGTGCACTGGATGAAAGAGAAGGAGATTAAATCCAACTTGCTTTCATCCATGAATGCTTTCATCTCTTTTTCAAACACAGGAAATGATTACCACTGCTATAAGCTGCAGTTCATATGAGTGAAAATGGATAAGGAAATATTGAAAATTCTGTAACCAACAGTAGGACATAATATAGGTCCCTGGCACCCACTGAGTGACATGTACTTTATTTTTCCATACTGCCAATGTCAAGAGTTCTATATTTTAAAGGGATTCTTACCCTGAGGTATGACATTACAGACTGAGGAATAAATAAATTAAGTTTTTTTATTTGATCCATTTTAGTTTTCATAGAAAATTAGATAGGAGACAGTATTTACAAAATCTAATATCTGTAAGTTATAGCACAATCAGTTCATGTTTATAATTTACAAAAGAAAAAAGGCAGAGCACTAATTTTATTATATTATGTTTTCCAACATGTCATTAAGGAGACAGAGGTTTTTTAAGAGCAGGGATCACAACCTGTTTGTCTCAATATCCCTGATGTCTAGTATGCTGTAGCTACTTGATAGATAATTATTTAGTGAATAAAATAATGAACGAATAAGCAAGTTACCAGTGCCATCTACACATTAAATAAATAAACATGGTCTCTAGTGATCCATGTAGAGAAACATCACTGTGCACTTTCTATTTCACACACACACACTCTCTCTCTCTCTCACACACACACACACAGTAACAATGCTCACATGCTAATTTACTTCCCAAATCAGGCTTTATGATGGGCCTTACTTTTGGTGAAAGTAGATGCTGAAACTCTGCTGTACCAGTTATCTACTGCCACCTTAATGTTGTGTAACAAAACACAAAATCTTCAGTGGCATACAACAAAAGGCATTTATGGCTTATATGTCTGTGGTCAGCTGGGCGTTGGAAGAGTAGTACTCCTGATTTTGGCTGGGCTAGATCACAAGTCTGGGAATTGCCTATTGTGTGATCTAGGATGGCCTCCACTTGGACAGGTAGGGCAACTTGGCTCTGCTCCTCATGTCTGTCATTCTCCAGCACATTAGTCTTTGTATGTCCCCTGCTGATGGTAGAGTTACACACAGGCTTCTAAAGCCTGGCTTGCAACTGGCACTTGCAGTCTATTTAATTGGTCCCAATAAAAAGGTTAGAGGAATATACTCTGCCTTTATGAGAAGAACTGTAAATTCACACAGGAAAGGGCATCATGGTTAATGGGAGGGGTGAGGAATTCGGCCATTTTTGCAAATAGTACATTGGCTATTAAACAAATGCCTAGAAATAAAGGAATATCAGTTATATTGCATTGAGCACACTTGTGGTTCAGCTAACTTCTTTATGATCTCTGATTACACATGCATAGAATGGAACTGTTATGGCTAAGTGAGGTAAGAGAAAGAAATCTGCATTTTCCTCATATTTGGAATCAAGACACATGCACAGTTCCAGGTCACCTTAAAACACAAGCATCTTCTCAACTTGCTGGTATTCTTTCTGCCATGTAGGTATAAATAAAAGAGCAACACAGATAGTGGCAAAACTGCTAACAGAGAAACAGTGTGGAAGGTGAAAAGAGGGTTAGATTGAGGGTAGTGAGGGCAAAAGGAGCAGTACAGTAACTCCAGCTCCAAAACTAGAGGGTTTATCAACTCCCAGTTCTATCAGAGGTAGCAGAAAAGAAGAAAAAATGAAAGATGACTTTCCATGGATTAATACAATGATCACTGAACAAAGGCCATGACCCAGAGTTATTAGTGTCTTGCATATGTTGATTCATTTACATTTTGTGAGCACCAAATAGTACTTTTCAGTATTCATTTTTTTCTCCATTGATTTTAATTAAGCTTATCATAAGCTAGTAACCCTGATGAATAGGGAGAGTATTTTCTATCAAAAGGTTATCTAGATTCTGAAGCAGGGATTCTGGGGCTTGTCCACATCTTATTTGAAATGTTTTTGCTTCTATGCTGTGCCATGATTCTTAGAATGTGAAATAAAGACATATTCAGCAGCTCCACCATAAATATTTTCCACTCTGTAACTGTGAAAATTACCATATTATTCCTGATTCAGATATGTCATATGAAATCTGGGATCAGTGATAAGTGCTGTATACACAGTAGCTTCTGTGCAGGAAGTGATACACGGTACTGTTTGTGATGGAATATGCTTGCATACCTTCATTTAGATATCTAATTGCATGGCTCCCCTCTTGCTTTCCATCATTTCCTCTTTATCTTTCAGGTTCCAATTTTTGTGTCTCTCATTAGAGCAAGGAACATATATTCTTATTTAATCTTTGGGGGAGAACTTAATCTATTAATTGTGTTATTTGCTAAGAAATCACTGCTCTGTCTTTATAAAGAGGGCTTCCAGGCAAAAAGCAGAGTTCAAATTCTTCTACTTATTTATGCCAAAGGCAGCTTCCAAAGGTGGGCTGGTCTTATATTTAGAAAAATACTGGTCCATAAGACAGAATTCTGAGGAGTACAGGTGATACAGAGATCTGATTAAGATCACTGGGAGAAGGAGGGGCTGTAGGAATAGTTTGCCTGAGGCAATGGAAAGCAGTCTAGAATGGGATTGGCCCAGAAGCTGAATGCCTCCAGACCCATTGGAAATAAAAAGAGGGCTGGCTCTTCAGCTCATAAGCTTTTCTGGGCTTTTCCAGCTCTTAAACTGGCTCTCTTTCAGACTCTGGCTCTGGCTTGTGCTCTGTCTCCTGGACTGGCTGGCTCTTTCTCTCAAGCTCTCTCAGGCTTCTCTTCCTCAAGGATGTCTGGATCATCATGCTGCAGCTTCCTGCATTTCCTAATGGATGGTATTTTGTATGGGAAAGGACTCTTGGCATAGCCTAGGATCTGGCTGGCCTAGCAGATGGTGGCAGGTTTATTCTTTGGGTGTTCTAGAGTGAACATGCTCTGAGGCAGAAGCCTGCCAATCTTCCAGAATTGTATAGCTTTTGCATATTGTATCATTTTAGTTTGTAAACTAACCCTATAGAACATAACTTCCCTGTTAGATAAGAGAAGCAGGTGTTAGAATTTAGCCTTAATTGATAGGCTTAAGTCATTAAAGCTGTGAACTGATAGGCTTAAGTGACTGCTATATATAAAGACTCCTTTCCTTTATTACCAAACCTTTCCCTCTGGAATTTTGCCAAGAGGTTGGTGGTAGGAAGCAGGACCTCAATTGCTGTTCGGTAACACAGGGTCACTTCTTTACATAGTCTGTCAAGTTGAAAAGTATAAATTGTGCAGGTTTTTAACAACAGTTTATAGTAAGAAATACCAAAGGTGGGTCCAATAAAAATCAGAACAGAAGGACAGTGCATTTGAGTACAACATCAGCAAAGGTCTCTGTGACTAGTTTCCCAGCATTCTGAGTAATCCCACTTGGTCATATTATTCAGGAAAAGAGAAAAGGACGGGGGAAGAACTCAAGGAAGGAGAAAACCAACTGACCAGAAAAATTGTTTTTCAAATTATAAAGCTAATATGTTTATGTTTTTACATGGGAAATCTACATTTCATTATTTATCTGTTCCACATAACGAATTACTCCACCATTTACTGGCTGAAATAATATACATTATGTGACTTTCCATGGGTCAGGAATCTGCATTATGGCTGAGCTGAACATGTCTGACTCAAGTTCTCTCTTAAATATTTGTATTACTTGAATGGCTATGATACAAAAATTTAATAATGGTTATGTATGATAATTTTTCTCTTTAAGGAAGAAAGAGATTCATCATCAATATGCTCATATTACTGTTATTTGTAGGCCCATATTTAGGACAGATTCTCTTACTGCATGCAAGTTCTCTCTCTGTCCATTACTACATTACTATTGCCAATAAGATCTTAATCCAGTTATTTTCTTCATTCTTTTCATCTTAAAAAATATCTTTCTGTTAAGGTTGCATTGGTTAACAATAATATTTACTTCCCCTATCATATATATATATAACAAAATATTTAAGCATATATGAGAGGGGACCCAAAACCCAGAAGTTATTTATACAAAAATGTGTATTTATTCTTACATGTTTAAACTTCAGTCACTTTCAAAGTATTTTCCATTCGATGTAATACGCTTATTGAGAAATTCTCTCCATTGCTCGAAGCAGTTTTTGAACTCATCAATTTTGATGCCTTTTAATGCTTCTGCCTCTTTTTTGTTTCACCTTTTTCTCATCAACAAACATTTTCCTTTGAGGGTTTATTCCATCTGGGAAACAAACAAACAAAATGTCTCTCATGGTGAGAGCAGGTGAATAGGGAGGGTGGGGCATGAGAGTCATGCCATTTTTGGTGAAAAACTTCTGAACCCTCAGCACAGTGTAGATAGGTGCACTCGTAAGTCACCCATCATGAAATGGGAAAAAGCATTGAAAAAGTCTTCAAAAAAATTTACGGAAGCTAAATGCAGCCTCTCACAACAATGCCATTTGGTACACTAATACAGATAGTTCCTAGAATACTCATCTACAAGGGGCCCATCATTCAGAAGATCATTCCTTTTTTTTTGGGGGGGGGGTCCCTCCTCATACTAGGTACTGCTTTACTAGATGAAGTTCCCAATGTAATGAAACATGCATTCTGCCTCTGCATGTGTGTGCATTTTTATAAAATATGTTTTAATGATTATACTGTTACAGTTGTCCCAATTTCCCTTCCCTCTGCTCCCTTCCACCAGGTGGTCCCCTTCCCTCCAGTTGTCCCCCCTTTTAGTCCATGCCCATAGGTTGTGCATATAGTTCTTCTCAACCTCTTCTTGTCTACTCCATTCCCTCCTACTATGCTTCTTAATTCCTGTACTATCTCCTTCCCTTTCCCTCTTCCCCCTCCCTGATGACCTCCCCCCAATATGTTCCCCATATCTATAATTCTTTTCCCACTCTCATGGCCTACTTAGTTTGCCTTTGTTTCGATTCCCTAGCTTCTGTTGTTGATTGTTGTGATACAGTTTTCATTTTAATGTTCATAGTTTTGATCCTCCTTCTTCTAAACAAGTCCCTTTAACATCTCATATAACAGTGGTTTGGATCTGATGAACTCCTTCAGTTTTACTTTGTCCTGGAAGCACTTTCTCTGCCCTTCTATTCTGAATGACAGCTTTGCTGGATAGAGTAATCATGGTTGTAGGTTTTTGATTTTCATTACTTTGAATATTTCTTGCCAGTCCTTTCTTGCCTGCAGAGTCTCCTTTGAGAAATCAGCTGACAGTCTAATTGGGACCCCTTTGTACATAATTATTTTCTCCTCCCTTGCTGCTTTTAAGATTCTCTCTTTATCTTTAATTTTTGACATTTTGATTATAATGTGTCTTGAGTGGTTCTCCCTGGGTCCAGTTTTTCTGGAACTCTCTGTGCTTCCTGGATCTATAAGTCTATCTCCTTCCCCAAGTTAGGGAAGTTCTGCTTCATTATTTTTTCACATAATTTGTCAATTTCTAGCTCTTCTTCACATTTTGGCAACCCTATAATTCTGATGTTTGTTCGCTTATAGCTGTCTCAGAGGTTTCTGAGCCTTTCCTCATATTTCTCACTTTTTGTTTCCTCTTTCTGCACTGGTTCACTGTTTGTTCCTTCCCTATGTTCCGATTTGTTGATTTGATCTCTGGTTTTCATTTCCTCACCACTTGCCTCATGTGTGTTTTTGTTCATTTTAACATGAATAGCCTTTATTTCTTCCCTATATTGTTCAATATCTTTTGTTAATTCTGTAAGCTGCCTTATGATTATAGCTCTGAACTGAGCCTCAGAAAGATTTTCTATTTGTTCATTAGTTAATTCCCCTATTTGCTTTTTGGTCAGCTGCATGATTGGTATTTCAATCATTAATTCTTCCATCCTGACCATTTTTGTTTATCTTTCCTTCCTGGGTGGGGCTGTCACACCTCCTACGCTATTGGGTGCAGAGCCCTGAGCACTCATCACAACCCAGCTACCCTTCTCACCACACTGTGGCGCTTTGTGTGGGGGCGAGGGTCCAACATGGATTCCTGCCGTTATTCTCCACAGAGAGACCAGGAGCCCCTTCCTCCATCCCCATGCCCTCTGGGCCTTCCAGTCCAAGGCAATGGGGGTCTGCCTTCCCCAGTGTTAGAATCGCAAGCCAACAGGTCTCGACTGCTGCTGGAACTGCTCCTCTGGCGTTTCTCACAGTCCTGCTGCTATCGCCACTGCTACTGCCAACAGGACAGCTTGACCTCTCCAACTGGTTTCGCCCCTCCTACCCCCTCCAGATGAGCAGCACTTGTTTATAACTTCATACATTGGACTTCCATGTAGTTTTATTTTCTGGAACTTCTGGTTATTTCTGGTTTTGCGGTAGTTGTAGTCCTTCTTAGTTGTGGAGGGAGACAGACCGTGTCAGTCTAAGCCTCCATCTTGGCTGGAAGTCCATGTGCATGCATTTTAAATAGTATTACTGATGCATATTAAAAAGGTAGATAGCAATAAGTTCGATGGAGAAAAATAAAACAACTGATATTCATAGCTAATTCAATGAGCTTTGGTTTTTCATTATTAGAGCCAAAAGCCTGTCAGCAATAGATGAATCATCTCTTATGGAGCCAGGGAGAAATATGTTTAGTCTTTCATCAGTTCAAACCTGGTTGACCATCAGAATCACCTGGAGAGATTTATTATTAAAATGCAGTGCCTGGATCCTACCCCCAGAGGTTCTCTTGCAATTGGTCTGGGTTCTCTGGCTTGAATTTTTTTTTTTTTAACAGCTCCCTTGCCAATTCCAAGAAACTAATCTATGATGTAAAGTACTGAACTCTCCAGAGGATTGGCATTTATAAATTGATTTTAGCATACATAGAATAATGCCAAGCTCCTGTTTAAAGCTCTATAGTATCTCACCAAGGCCACAGTGACGTTTGTCAAACCTACCAGATAGCAGGAATCACCTGTGGTCTTTGTTAAATATGAAAATCTATTGTATCAGAAATCTCCAGGAATAGGACTAGAGGAGCAGCTCAGCCCTCTCCAGTAAGCAGTGTACTCTTATAATCTCCTGGGAAGAAACTTTTGCCAAAACCATTTAGTTCAGTGTTAATGAATATTTCACAAATGGCAAAGGTATTTTTGGTTTTTTTTGATAAAGGACAGTAGAATTTCTAAAAGGTGTTTTGGAAGACATATTGGGTCATCACTAAGAGAAGGGTTTGCAAGGTGATGATCAGTTTGTTTATAGTGCTGAGCAAATTTTTGTGCATATCTCTTTTTATCCTTAGAAAGCTTTCCCTCATACTTGTTCCATGTAGACTGGTAGTTTTGTTACCATCTTTTAGTAATCTAAGAAACCACATTGATGATGAGAGTTAGATGATTTTTAAAAAGCATTTAAAAATATGGCAGTTCATTTGATTTTCTTATTGTCCAAGTAGTTTGGAAGACTATGGACAATCTCTATTTGATAGAGAATCTGAGGCAAGAAAAATAGGGAATTTAAGAGGATTCTACCAAGCAACACAGCTGGTTAGCAGCTGAGCAGTGTCTGGCTTTCTGTGTGTTCTTACTCCTGAGTTTTCCATCTTGGCAAACAAGGACTTTTATCCTGTTTTCATTTATAAATTATTCTTACCATTTACCTGACAGTTCTTGGCTTAAAGTTCAAGAAAGCTATTTTCCATTTGCAACTTCAAACCTACCTTTAAGGTTAGAGAGTAATGGGGTTCGTTTTTAGTAATGAATTACTTTAAGTATTTTTACTTTATCCCACTTAATTAGAATTCAGAAAATTATTTTTAAAAACTGGATTATGAAACAACATAAAAAGTGTTTTGTTTTATTCTTTTAGATGAGTACATGATGTAGTTTTGAATGGTCAAATGAGATTTGCTATGGGATGCAGTCCACATTTTTCACTTGGAGGCAGTTGGAAAGATCATTTCTGCTACAGGACTGTGGGAGAGGAAAAGGAATTGTTTGGTAATGTCAAGAGAAAACCATAGCCTTCAGGAGATAAACTATTTTTTTCCATTGATTTTCCATTATCACTTTATAATTGGGTTTGAGCTTTTTCTTTTTTTGCTCATCTTTCTAGAAATGAGTGACAGAGAAGTAAAGTCAAAGCCTCCCAATTGGGTATTTTACATATTAGGTCTAGACTCTTCACAGATAGTCAGGATTTTACTGTTCGAGGCATCAATGTAACAGGTCTTAGCCAGAGTCTCTCTCTGCTTAGAACACTTGCCCTTGGCTGTACACATGGCTCTCCAACTTTTATCACTTAGATCTAAGCTTACAGGTCACCTCCTCAGAGAGATCTGGCACACTGCTCTGAATTGCTGTCACAATTTTTACTTCATTTCACTCAGTACACTGTGTGGCTAAGTAATCATCATCTCCCCTAGTAGATTTTAAGTTCATGAGAATTAGGATCATATAACTTTTCCCAGTACTCTATTTTCAGTGGCTAGAGCAACACTAATTATTACTGAGTGAATAAATAATTAGATGAGTGAATGAATGCTATTTCTTCCACTCAGAATGTCCTTTTTCCATTCTTTTTCTCTGAGAAACTAAAAGAAAATCCTTAGTGACCTATAAGGACTCTGTGCAAATATCATTTTCTTTCTGTGAAAAGTTAATGCACTTTCCTCTATCAATAGGAAAAAATAGTCACTTACATTGTGCTGCTTAAGCCCTTGCATATGTCTCTATTACTAAGGTGGATGCTATAAAACTTATTAATTGGATTTTTCTATACCCCTGCAACACCTATACTGTGGTCTTCTTTATAGAAGAATTATATCTTATTAAGTTTTAGTTCCTTTCACATGGTGGTGGATAAACACACCTCACTGTTGTGAATGGAAGCACTGGTAGAGAAGAGATTCTGGGAGAAGACTGAAGCTAGCGTAGATACAAAAATAGCTAAACATTCAACTCATGACCAAGGCAAGGGACTTCTGGGTGCATACTATTTTGGAATAGGGTGGTTTTATATTTTCCTAAGTGATTTTTACTTATTTTTATTTTCTGGCCAATGATTAACAGCCATGTACTATTTGTGATTAGTGTGCAATAACTTTGTGTGAACCTGACAATGGAGGTTGATTACATGTTGTCTCATAGCAATTGAAGCATTAACATTGCCAGGTTTCTCTCAAGGAACAATATACATTTCCCTTGGCTGGTGAAAAAGAGAAGGGTGAACTTACTAATCTGGAGCCTTGGCAACTGCTATTTGTGGCATTAGGCATTTTATTATGAGACAGGTTAATTTAAAAACTCAATAAAAAATGCCTTTGGTTGTCAGGTACCAAAAGACTTTGCTATAAAATGCCACTTCTTTTTTAAAAAAATATAATATTCAAAGTCAGTATGACAGTGAATTTTCAGACTTGTACTAATTTTTAATTTACTGCTCTCTAATTCTTTACTGCTTTGGGGTTTATCTTTATTGTTATTGTTCTACTCTGAGTATATTTGATCCCAGCTCATGTCTCTGTGTATATTCACTGGGGGAGGGGTATAGGGGAATTAATAAAAGTTAGAAGTGGTGAGATGGCAGCAAAAAGGGAGAGAACAGGCAAATTTGAGGCAGAACACACAGAAGCTACACCTATGGCTGGCAAACCTTAGGACTCCCCAAATCTCTAAACAGCAGGCCTTTGTATTCTCGTATGCAGAAAACCCAGCATTGAAGTTAGCATAACGCCCAACAACTTAGCTGAATTTAAAGCATTTTGCATATCTCTTTAGCCACATGCCCCTGCTAATGAGAGGGATAAAACAAAAATAAAAATAAAGGGACATTTGGTGGGGAACATACACCAAGAGGGAGAGCAGGAATTTGGTATACTCTCCAGGTTTGCCCTTGCATGCTAATGAAAATCAATCATTATTCTGATAAATGAAGGTCAATTCTCCTGCAGTCCTCCAGAAGGAACATTGAACCTGACCCTTTCTTTGAAGCATTTGGAAGCTTGAACACTCAATTTCTTGCCACTGCCAGCTTTTGAAAATTGGCCTCTCCTCTCCTTGGGAGTTAGTGACAGAGTCAGCAGTGACTCTCAAAGCCCTTACCTTACACCCTGGAGGTTAAGGCAGAGGGTAGGGGCTACATTCTTCAAGAGTAAATGGAATCTAATGTCCTCGCTGCAGACAGCAAGAGGAAATATATATATCTCAGGTATGTGAGTATAACATTGGGGCCGCTGCGTTGGAGTTGCTTTCAGCCACAGAGAGGTTGTCCACTCTAATAACTGTAACTACACTCAAATTACTCAATGCCAATTTGTTTACTTATTTTCCCCATCAACAAGACAATGCATCACAAACAAGTCACAGACAATTCTTTTCCTTTAAAGGTTGGGGTGCTCACTGTACATTCAGGGCCATGCACATGAGTATGAAGAACTCAGCTACCACGGCTATTTAATCAGGAGTGTTTGTTGATTTGAGCAGAGGCTCTATGCTGTGAAATGAAAACAGAAAACCAAATTTTCTTGAGCAGTCTTGCTGTTCCTGCTTCAGGTGCTAGGCCATTTCACTAAAGCAGCTCAGACGAGAATGTCATTAGTTCTTAAGCCCCAGGTGAATTTGCCACTGTTCCACATGATTAAGCCAGATAATTGTGTGTTGATAGCGAATGTGGTTGGTGAAATACAATTTCTAGGACCTTCCTAAACAAACACAATGTGCGAGTGAGGCAGAGTGCTGTCATTTCAGTCCTTTGTCACAGGTTTTGCACAGGCAGACATCTCTGGCCTGGGCGGGCAAGTAATTCAGTGGCAACGGCCATCCCCGGGCTCTGAAAGGTGACCTGGCTTAGAAAGGCAATCGCACATCATTCTACATTTATTAGGGGAAGGGAGAAAACGGACATCTCATTAAAGTGCCGGCTCCTACGGGTACCTTGTTTTGGACCGTGAATGTAAATGATTCTTATAAGTTTGTTTTCAAAAGCGCTTGTGATTTCTGAAGTGTAAACATACCATCACCTCTGATGCTAAAAACAACAACGTCTGCTGATGGCAAAATACAGTCGACGTTCAGGGCCAAGATTTGGAGGCAGCCAATGTATTTGCACGTGTGATTTTCTTTTTCACATATATGTTTCTGTGGATACGAAAACGTGTATTTGTATTTACATATCAGGTGTCTTGGTATAAAATTTATATAGTTATTATGACTCTTCTTGCACCTAAACATTAAGGATTTTACAGTTTGTAGTGTGAAGGTGGAAGGTTCTTAATTTGCTCTTGGTGTTGTTTGGCGTGGGATCTTGGGTAGTTATGCTATTTTAATTATTTTATTATTTCACAAACAAATTTACTCACTTCTCAGGGATCAGTTTTCCTGTCAATGTGTGCATTATTTTATCCTCCACTCCCCCCAAAATTGTGATGCCATATGGTATGATAGGTTTATGTCTACAAAGTGCTCATTTGATCCATACAAAGCAAGACTGCCATTGACTTCTGAAGAGAAGAAGGTTACAAATGGATACCAAATTAGGTCAGAAAAACAATAGCCCTTAATTGGTGTGAGAAAGTACACACATCTGAAATGGGTACACCTGTTGGGTTGGGGGAGCTGGCTACTGATGTGGACGGCTTTCAGGATTAATAGTAAGTCAAAATCATTACTGTGAAAAATGTGTAAGCAGACCATAGAGCCTTAGCAGTCATGGAGTGCAGCCTTCTTCCCAAGGCAGGAGCCCCTCTGTCATATCCCTGCTTGACTGCTTCCAGGGACGTGGAGCCACTACATTTGGGTACAGTAGTGTGTGTTAGTGCTTCATGTGGATAACCATCTGTGGATGAACACAAATGTTTTGAGTGTGACCCAGGACAGTCACTCAACTGCCTTCTAGGGCTGCAGTTGTGAGCACCACCACAGTCTATGCCGCAGTGGCCTTTGGCTTCACCAGAGCTGAGAATTTTATTCTGGTGAAACCTTTCTTTTAGCCATTCTTGGATGTCTTGGCCTTCCAACTCTTTCAAATTCAGATAACCTGTGATAGCACTGACCCTAAAAGAGAAGACCCCTGTGACAACAGAACCAGTGCCGGATTGTTTTCTTTTATTTGCAATCAGAAGTATTCCCAGTGGAATGGCTGCCAGCCTAGAAGGAGGGAACCACAGATAAAAAACCCTGTTTGGCATGGTGGCTATAAATTATCCACTCATCCTTCCTTCAGTCAGAGTACAAAGGAGCTATTTCAGTACACATTTGTTTGTTTTGTAAAGCTGTCAGATTTTCCTTTGAACACATAGATTAGCATATAGACATGGACAAGACCCATAGAGAAAACACCATCTTTTTGTTAGACCTCCCAAGATTAGCTCAATGACCTTGAAAAACTCACTCCATCATATGCTCTTCAGTTTTCTCACTGTAAAAGGAAACACTTGGGTGAGATTATCTCATATTTATATATATGCTCTGGAAGTCCATAATTCTTTAAATGTAACAGTGGATCATTAAGCTTGGTGGCAGGAGAATGAGGGTTTGGAAGGCAGTGGAACTTGGGACAGGGGACATAGAGACTTGAGGACAAAACAAGAGCATAACATTTCAACCTGGGATTAGGGTGAACTGCATGGGGTATGAAGTGGGTTCTTTAATGTTAGAGGAGATGCTGAAAACAAGGGCAACTTGGCACCTGCTGGTTGACCCTGCTACAAGATGATGTTTGACCCAATCTAGGGAGTGGAAACACTTCCCCTGCTTTTGAAGATCAATAAATTCAAGGAGGTAAGGTTGGATATGAGTAAACACTGGGTAATGGCCTAAAGAACTATGGAGATATTGAGGGGTCACCAGAAGGCACCCTGGTGGCCTGAACAGTAAACATCTTACTAAGGAAACTTACTTTATAGATGAAGTTGGAGCAGAAAGCAGTCTAATGGGTACACTGGGAACTTTTTACACTTTAAAAATTAGGGTTTGGAGAGACTGGGAAAGACTTCCTCTAACATTATGACATCATGGAATGGTCCCCATCTTTTTGTGGAACATGTAGTGCTAAACATAAAGGCATTTTAAAAGTAAATTTTAAATATTCTTAAAAATAAGACAACAGGCTTAAAAAGGTATAAAGCACCAAATGGGCAGCTTTGTTAGACACATGTTCATTGTGATTTGTTAGATTTATGTAATTTTCAAAACACACTTCTAAAAAACTTGCTCAGCCCTTTTATTTGAACATTGGAGGAAATCTTTCTGTTAATGGCTGTGGTATGTGGATGTCTACAAGCAGATGGAATAAGGCAATTGACAAAGCTATCCCACTAGAAATCTTAGCCTGCCCTTTGAAAGGGCAGTGATCTGTATGCCCAGAATCATGGCGCATCTCCTGAATGTGTCCACCTCATGAAGAGCAGAAATGGCTCTACCCAGAGGTAAGTAAAGTTAAAGCTGGAGTCCAGTCCAGTCTAATACCTTGGGGGTTTCTTTTCACAAAGTGTTACTGTATTTAATGTTGAAAATGGAGGGATGCAATACTCTAATGGAAAGCTATAATAGGACAAGCTTGGGTACTGTACTTGTCCACTAGGTGAATGGGGCCCTAACAGCATGATTTCTATTAACAGAAATAATAAGCATGCTGTTAAACTTGCCTGCTCCGTACAGATTGCCTCTCTTGCCTCTCTCACCCATCCACTTGGCTCCCTCCTACCCTCACCCCAATGTGTCTATTAATGCCACTAAAATACAGCATTTGAAATTTGGAGAAATGTTTGCATTATGTTCCCTAGAAGAGTTTTGAGGAACCTGTGGAATAGAGGCTTGGTAAGGAAGACTAACACCCAATCCAATCCGAGTCATTTAGATTCTGTCCTATAAAGTATTTAATTGAGCATCACTCCTGTGAGTTCTTGGTTGTAATTTTTGTGACTCAGAAGTACTTTGTCTTTGTGAAGTGATTGCAGCAGAAGGGAAGGAAATGTTAGTGGCAGCCAGCATTTTAAAATGAACCATTGTGGCCCTTAGCATTTTATAACTAATCACAAATTTCAGCTGACAGCTTATTTCTTGATTCCTTTCTAATTAGAGACCTAATAATATATATTTCTTGAAGTAGAAAGTGGTCTGGGCTCTTATGATGCCATAATCTCTGCTAACATAAAACAACTGAGGCCAATGTCAAATGTATTGCACAAGAAAGGTCCTGGGTATCATGCTACTAACTTAGGAAAACCAGAAGCATATTTTAATGTTTTTATATAATTGTGTCCAAAGAGCCCTGAGCACTCCTTAAACAGCTAAATCTTTTTAATGCCTCTCAGAAAGGGTTCCAAATGTATTTAAATGGATTTGATGAGTGTGAAATTTCCCTCTCTACTTGTAATATTTCCAGGATTGTACAATTAATTTGATTTGTGTGTGGGTACAAATCATTAGTAAATTGGGTGCTTGTATTTTGAAAGGTTTTAGTATTACTTAACCCTTTCAAACCAGTGAGTTCTAGTCAAAAATAATCATTCTGTCCATTCTGAGTCATAGACTCCAGTACTGAATTTTACCATTGTTTTAATACTATACATCAGAAGTTTAATATACCACTCTATTAAACAGTCATCTCTTTTGTAAAGACCTTTCACATGTAATCATTAAAGCTTATCATGTTATTACCTCTCCTTTATGTCACAAAGTTGTGGTTCTCTCTTGATAGTTTTTCTTTTATTTGTTAGTTTAAGCTCAGAGTGAGTCTTTCAATGGTTTAATTATTCATCTTTCAGGAGGAATCAAATGTCAAGATTCAAATATTCTTCAACTAATCCATTGATGGTTTTGTTCAAATGGATGCTAAAAAAAACTATTCTATAGATGTTTGGATAGAACTAAGCCTTGTTAAGGATTAGAATTTGCTTCTCTGAGAAGCTTTGGATTCCTTCTGGAAGAAGCCTTTGCCATTGGGAAATGCAGTCATTTCATTTTTGATGTCAGGAATACCATCCAGAAAATAGAAATATGTCTAAAAACACTCACTGAATGCTCATTATCAAGTGGAAGAAATTGTGGCCTTACATATGAAGACAAAATTCCCAGCTGATATCCTAAAATATAACAATAGCACATGACCTACATATGTATGTATGAATTACTATGTTAAGATGCAGTTGGTTAACACTTCTAGATCAGCAAAATATGAATTTGGTAGTAAACCAACAGTTGTTTTAGGTTGTTCCATGGCCTTTCCTAGGCCAGCATTTCTTGACACTTCATATGATTTTCATCAAAACTATCCATGATTCTACAAATTGTTTATGGAATATAATGCAAGATTTTTCTGGATATTGATTTCTTAAATACATTGTGTTGAGTTTTGAGGATATAAATATAATACTTGTATATAAAGACTTACCAAGAAAACATTATATTATTAGACAGATAAGTTATAAGCTTAAATATTAAAATTCAAGAGGAAAAGTAACCAACCTGCACTGTGCCATAAACACCTAGAAAACTAGACAAAAAAATCTATAAGTGATTCTTTTTAGACATGAAATACCAGGCACCAAAAGACTGAGATACCAGAGAGGAGGGAAATAAACAGAGGAAACTTATGGTCACCCAGCTGCTGTTAGATGGTGTTCTCCAGACTGTAGTATGATAAGCTGACTAGAGAGAGTTCAGGTAATTTCATGAGGCTGGAATTTGCAAAGCAGAGTACTGCAGAAGAGGAAGAGCAAGAGCAAGTGAGTGAGAGTGAAGCAAAGAGACAGAGAGGGAGAGAGACAGTCAGAGGGTGAGAGAGAAGAGGAGGGGGAAGAAGAGAGAGAGATAAATCTTCCCAGAAATTCTTGAGACTGTCTACTAAGCTGTACATGCAGAATGGAACTCTGTGACTCTGTGATCAGAATAAAAAATAACCACCAGTGATTTGTAAGCTAAACATTTTCCAGAGCTCACACTGAGATGGGGGTGGGGTGGGCAATGAGTCTGAGTGAAGAAATTTTGTTGTGTATGCAGGGCATTCAATAGAGACTGCAGTGGGATGATACCTTATTAGTATGGATAAACTAGCTCCCAGTAAAGACTACTCTATATATCCTAAGATAGTTAAAAACAAAGGATAAAGATAATTTGTAAGTAACTGTCTGCCAAAACAAAGCTCAACACCCTCTAAAGGCCACAAAATCAAAGCACTCAACAATGTAACAATTATAATGCATAGCATCTAAAAAAATTGAGACATTTGAAGAAACAGAAAAATGAGACCCACAACATGAAGAAAAATCAGTGAATAGAAATAGACCATAAATGAAAGAAATAACATAATTATCAGATAAAGAATTTAAAATGCTATTATAAATATGTTCAGTAAGTTTTAAAGTGTATTTTATTGATTATGCCATTACAGTTGCCCTTATTTTTTATCTTTGCCCCATCCACCCAGTACCACTTCCCTCTAGCAATATTTCCCCACCTTAGTTCATGTCCACAGATAATACATGTAAATTCTTTGGCTTCACCCTTTCCAATACTATGCTTAACATACCCCTGTCTATTTTATTCCTACCAGTTATGCTTCTTGATTCTTGCACCATTTCCCCCCTTTTCCCCTTCTCCCTACCAGCTGATAACCCTCCAAATGATCACTATACCTATGATTCTGTTCCTGTTCTGGTTGTTTGCTTAGTTTGATTTTGTTTTTGTTTTTTTGCCTTTAGTTGTTGATAGTTGTGAGTTTGTTGTCATTTTAATATTCATAGTTTTGATCTTCTTTTTTCTTAAATAAATCCCTTTAACATTTCATATAATAATGACTTGGTGATGATGAATTCCTTCATCTTTACCTTGTCTGGGAAGCACTTTATCTGTCCTTCTATTCTCAATGAGAGATCTACTGGATAGAGTAATCTTGGTTGTAGGCCCTTGCTTTTCAACACTTTGAATACTTCTTGCCAGCACCTTCTTGCCTGCAAAGTTTCTTTTGAGAAATCAGCTGATAGTCTATGGGAACTCCTTTGTAAGTAACTTTCTTCTTTTTCTCTTGCTGCTTTTAAGATTCTCTCTTTATCTTTAACCTTTGGCATTTTAATTATGATGTGTCTTGGTGTGGTCCTCTTTGAGTCTAACTTGTTTGGGACTCTCTGTGCTTCTTGGACTTGTATGTCTATACCCTTCACCAAATTAGGGAAGTTTACTTTTATTATTTTTTCAGATAAGTTTTCAATTTCTTGCTCTTCCTCTTCTCCTTCTGGCACCTCTATGATTTAGATGTTAGTACATTTAAAGTTGTCCCAGGGGTTCCTTATTCTCTCTTCACATTTTTCAATTCTTGTTTCTTCTTTCTGTTCTAGGTAAATGCTTATTTTTTCTTTTTGTTCCAAATCATTGATTTGAATCCTTGTTTTCCTCCCATCACTGTTGGTTTCCTGTATATTTTTCTTTATTTCACTTTGTTCAACTGCCACATCTTCCTTTATTTTGTGGCCATACTCAGTCATTCTCTGAGCATCCTGATCACCAGTGTTTTGAACTCTGCATCTGATAGTTTGGTTATCTGTACTTTGTTTTGTTCTTTTTCTGGGATTTTGTTTTGTTTTTTTCATTTGAACCATATTTCATTGCCTCCTCAATATGGCAGCCTCCCTGCCTATGTTTCTATGTATTAGGTGGAGCTGCTTTGACTCTGTGTTTGGTCATATGGCCTTGTAAAGTAGGTGTCCTAAGGTTCCACTGGCACAGCCTCCTGGACCACCCAAGCTGGGTACTCGAGGTGTGTCTTTCATGTGGACTGAGTACACCCTCCTCTCGTAATTGAGCTTTGGTTGCTATTGGTAGATCAATGGGAGGGGTTTACTCAGGCAAGTCAGCTGCAAGAACTGACTGTGACCACTGACCACCAACCTCCACCCTCTGTGGAGGATCAGCTGTGCAGGGGCAGGGTGGTGGAGCTCCAACGTGGTCTGTAGCTTTCCACTATGTGCGTTGTTCCTAGGGAGCCTCAGGTGGTACAGTCCAAGGTAAGCCCCCACCTGTCTTTTGCCACGGGCACCCTGCCTACACTGTAAAGCAATCTGAGATGGCTGCTACTAACACTGGGCTTAGAGATTCCCAGTGGAAACCAAGCTGTGAATCCAAGCTGGCTGCTGCTAATGCTAGGCCTGGAGCTCACTGAGGCCAGCTGTTGCATGTTTGATAGGATTTAGGAAGTTGTGAAGCATGAGCCAAGACCAACAATTTTATATGGAAAAGCAGCATGGTTGAACAAGTAAGGTGGCAGGGGCAAAGCCTCTGGGGATCTCCCAGGCTGGTCAAACAGAGAACAGTCTGACAACTTTTAGAGGGGAGGTGCTTGGGGACTAATTAAAAAAGGTGAAGAATTTAAGCAAAGAAAAAAACCTTATAGAAACAGACAACAGTATGGTGCTATCCAGAGGAAAAGGGGGTTGGGGGTTGGTAGAAGAGAGTAAAGGGGGGATCAATGGTGATGGAAGGAAACTTGACTTGGGGTGATGAACACACAATGCAATATATAGATGGTGTATTATAGAATTGTACACATGAAATATATATAATTTTATTTACCAATGTCACCACAATAAATTCAATAAATAAATACTTAAATAAATAAAACAAAACACCACCAAGAGTTGTCCTACCCAAAAAGTTTTAGCAGGAATATGTTTTGTTGCTCTAACAGTATACAGGTTTATTTGAAATATCTGTGTATAGACTAAAGTTATTTCTTCATTCTTAACCTCATTCTGCAAAAACATGTATGAGTGCTACTACATGCTTACTCATTGCAGCAACAGGTCAAGGACTAAGGTAGAGCAGTACCCACTGCTGATCTTTGGTGGCTCACATTGGCTTTCTCAGAAGTCAAGTGGTTTTATTTAAATAAAATCTGAGAGCCTTCTGAAAATGAACAAAACAAATAAAATCATGGAATCCAGGTTGCATCAGAGACTAGAGCGTTCTCTGACCATTAATTTCTGCAGAGACAAATGATAAACCTGAAGCTCTTTGAGGATGTGGGTTGTGCTTCATTCATCTCTGTCTTTCTAACATTTGACACGTAGCAAGTGCCAACGAATATTGGAATAGGCTGTTGGCATTCAATTGCATGATGCAGTTCAACTTACCAAGGTCCATTTCCATTCTCTCCATCATGATTTTGTGATTGCACCTAAGGTAATTAGGAATTCATTGTTTGGTGATCTGACTTGAAGATTTATTTTAGTAAGATTCCTTTGGTATGACCTTAATGTTGTGTTATCACACCCTCCCCAAATTTATATATTGAAGCTGTAATCCTCCAGTGTGGCTGTATTTGGAGATAGGACCTCTAAAGAAGTAACTAAAAGTAAGTAAGAGTGTAAGGGTGGGGCCTTGATCCAACAGGATTACTGACTTTACAAAAAGGTACACCAGGTTTTTTATCTCTCTATCTACCCATCTATCATCTATCTATCTATCTATCTATCTATCTATCTATCTATCTATCTATCTATCTTTCATCTATGTGTCACCTATTATCTCTGTCTCCTTCTGCCTTGCACACACACGCCGAGGAAATGCTATGTGAGGACATATGAAGGTACTGTTTGCCACCCAAGAGGAGAGCTCTTACCAGACATTAGCTCTCTTGTCACCTTGATTTATGGACTTCTAGCCTTCAGAACTGTGAGAAAGCATATTACTGTTGAGTAACCCACCAGTCTGTGGTAATCTATTAGAACAGCCTGAGCAGACTAACACATCCCTAAACAACAGAAGTGGTGCATTTTGAAATCATTCACCTTGCCAACTTGTGACCTTGCCAACTGAAGTTAGGAGAAAGTTTGGTGGTTTTCCTGTCACTGCTAAGGTCAGAATTGTGTCCCTCCATCCTGAAGAACCCCATGGTGCCACTAGCTGGATTGGAGTTTCAGTCTTTTTCTCTTCACAGTAAGACAGAACCTATAGGAAGACTTGGTACAAACCCATTACACATAAGGAAAGTGCAGCTCCTAGCAGATTAACAGCTTCTTTTTGTTTTAATTCCACTTTACTCTTCTGGATTCAGTGAAAATTGTTTCAATACTATCATTCTGCTTCCTTTGGATGGCAACAGTGCTCCAAGTGTGTTTCTCATAAACTAAATGGGCATTCACTGCCATTCCAGCCAACCCTCCCTTTGTTTAGTCACTTTCCTATGACAGCCCCAGATGAATGCAATAACCTCAGGTGCCAACCACTAGACTGGACAGTGAGTCAGGGTCACAGTTAGTGTACCTCTGCTAAAAAAGCTGGGTCTTTTTTAGTATCACTCGAAATTAAAATTAGAATAAACATTTCTGGATTTTTAATTTAAATTAATAACAAATCACCATATACCTTTTTATTTTCAGTTACTTTTATTATTAAAAATACAAATGTTTAATAATCAAAATTTGTTTTCCCTATTTTATTCTCCATAGGGAATATTTCCTGGTATTGTGAAGCAAAACTTGTAGGAGAAATTCATAGTTTTTAGTTTTTGCATCTCTTTCTTAAGTTAATTATCTTTGCAATAGTGGCTAAATGCCAAAAAACAAACAACAACAAAAGGAAAATGTTTCTGAATATTCTTTCCATTTACTGTTAAAAAGATCCTCCAACCCTCTAATAATAGAAGAGCAGTTGAATATCATTCATCATATAGCAAATCTTCAATAAAAAATCTTTGCCCTTGGGAATAAACTATGGAATGCATTGTCATATGTCTTTGAAGCAATATTTTAAAGTGATAACTCTAAACCAAACTATCTTTTTAAAGTTTTATAAAATTTAAAGGTTAAGAAATAGCTTAATATTCAAAACCTTTTCTTAAGGTAGTTTCCCTACCTTATGAAAGAAAAATCATGCTAATTAGTCATATAATTCTATCTCCATAAAAGCAAAAAACAGTTATGCTTTTCCTAAGAGAGCCCACCTAACAGGACAATTTGGGTGGCCATATCAGTAGTACTGCGTATTTCCTTGGTCATCTCTGACCCTCTGTCCTCAGCTTCACTAGTGTGAACAAATGTCCCAGTCATTAGCATTTTTATGTCTGTGACTTCTTACAACATAGAACTTCAGAGAAAATACAGGAGATTCAACATCCCACAGGAGACTGCCTTCATTACTAATGCCTTGTGACAGTGGCAACCAATGGTCATTGTCATTAGTTCAACACTAATTAGCATTCCCAATTTGGGATGTGGTAAAGAAAGAAACCTTGTTCAGTGCAAACAGCTCAACAGTGACATAGTACAGCTTTGAAAACAGCACAGCTATGAGGTGGCCCTGGGCATCTCTTTAGTTAAGTAGCTCTGCTCTGCTCTGAGAGGTGAGATATGTGCATCTTCAGTGTTTCACTTCTAGCCAGGGAAGCATAGTACGTATTCAGTCTCTGGTGGAAATTGTGCTCTCTAAACCAGAGTAAAGCTGACTTATATGGAGAGAAGTCCCCACCCCTGGTTCCTGATTGGCCCAACCTCATGCAAATGAGAATGCCAAATTCTCACAGTTTGGTCCAAAAGTCACTGTCCTAACTGGACAGAATAGAGCCATTCTCAATGGTCAGAGCTGCACAGCTCTACTTGGATGGCAAAAGCCTCAATCCTACTGGTTGAAATAGGATTTCAGGAAACCTTTATAAAGGTTGGCTCATATGGCAGAAACACAGTGCAGGCAGGCAGTTCAGCATAGACTTCTCCATAAATGCAGTTTGCATAAGAGGCCCTGGTGCAGAAATGGATGTAAGCCTCTACTTTTTTTTTTTTTCTTGAGCCCTGTTAGTCACCAGGAGCCCTTCCTGGTTCTCAGGGTTCACAAGAGTCATTAAAAACATACATTTTCTTTTTGAACCATCCACTTGTACAATGTTAATGGTACAAATACCATTCCCCTCTGCAAATACACTTTTCCTTTTACTTGTTGGCCCTAAAGTACTTCATCCGTTAACATTTGCCATGTTGGAAAATAAGGTGAATAAGTTAAAGTAGGACTTCTATTTTTGAATATCATAAAGCAGGTCTTCTTAATCAGAGATAGAACTTTATACTAGAACCTAACATGATGTAACTCATCCATGTTTCTAAATGTATGCTGCCTAAGAGTGACACACAGTGGTGTCTTGCAGGGCACTGGGTTTCTTGTGAAATGCACGTGCCTGAGTCTCCTTCATAACTGTAAAAGACATCTTCATGTTCTGAAAGGTCTTCTGTCATGACGGAAGCATTAAAGTATATAAGGCAAGAACATATGTTAAACACTTTTCTTTTGACCATGCATATAGTGAGGGAAATAAAAGTAAGGAGGCTAATTAGTTTGCAAGGTCTGTTATATTTCACTGCTCACATATTGGAAGGCCTGTCCTCAGAGATAGCGAAATGTAACAGTTTGGTCCAGATCTCAGTTGTTGCTCAAAACATTGCCTACATAGCAGCTGGGGATCAGAACACTGTTTAAAGAAAATAGCAATGTGGGAACTGAATTTCCTGGACTTTTCTTATTGGGCATTTGTTCACCCAGAAATGTGTGCCTCCATTATGTCTTTTCTTGGAAGAGTAAGAAAAGAGTGAATGGTTTTACTTTCTTTTCTTTCCCCTTCCCATTCTTAACCCCAAAGTTTGGGTCCATAGTACGTTACTTTTGCATTAAAATTCTGTGTAAATCTGCCAGAACTCAGAGATGCAGGTAGAATGTTAAGCAAGGGAGAACACTTTTGAGTTGAGCTGGCAGAAGCCACTGTGCTTGCTGCAGGGGAGCAGATTAAAGCCATCTAAACACTTCATTTCCCTACGGGGCCTGACTATATGAGAACAATTCAAGGTCCACTGCACAGAACGATGGAACTTCCCCTCCTCACCAGCCTACTCCCTGTGGTTTTTATCAAATTTAAATGACCTGTGCCCACCAGGACAGATAGATACAGTTGTGCATGTTGTCAAAGTATTTTAGGCCTTAGATGCTGGGAGGATTTTTATGCATGAAACTATGGATTGGAAGTTCAGGATACAAATTATATTTTAATAATATCAGCAAGATTTCAAGTAGACTCCCCAGGGTCCGCAGCTTCAGGGCTTTGATATGCTTCTGAACTCAGAATCCTGAGCACTTCTAAAATCCACATTTCAGTTACAACTCTGATGGAATGACCCACCTAATAAATCGTCTTGTCAGGAGTGGGCTACCAATGTAATGTTCAGCTCTGCACAGACGGCTGCTTGCCACCATGTTAGTACAACAGTCTGCACTGGAACTGACAGAGGCAAGTGTGATAATGCACTCTGTCCAAAGGGAAAGTTCCAGCTCCCACTTACATCCAGGATTGAAATGTTTCCTGTGATTATCCCCTCTTACTGGAAGGTCTCAACTTTGACTTGCCATATTTCGGGATCTCTGGATACCCAAAATATCTGTGATAAGCAAGTATAGTCATTTTTTTCCTTTGTTTTCCCCCCTCCTTTTCTGTTCTCTCCAAAGGGGTCCATGAGGAAGGACAATAGTATCCTGGCTGGAAAGGGTGTTTAAAACCCACTTGGAGTTTGGGTGAAAGTGAAAGTTGTCAGGCTGTGAAAAATGGCATCCGTGTTGGCTGACCTGGAATAGGGCTGTAAAGTTCTATTCCTCACAAAGGCAAGATATATTATTGCTGTAACACCATTATTCCGCTCCATCACTTTTAAACCTTGTTCCCATTATCTTCAAGTTAAATATAACCCTATGTAAAAGCAGGAAGGACAGCACTGAGTTGTCCAGCTTAACAGCACACACTTAAAAACATAATAGAGCACTTGTTACTGTATTTTATGGAACGGAAACTCCAAATGTAAAGATGTATTAAGGAAATATCTCAAAGTTATTAGGGAAGGATATTTACAATTACAGATTGCTTTATATTATGCTTTTATGAACATCTCAGGAAATGAAATAGCCCTCGGCTGTAGAGAGTGAAGAGAGAGGTAATTTTCCTTAATACTGGTGATAAAATTAATCTGATTGAAATCGCAAGCGATTATTTCTCAGAATACTGAGTGGCAGTACAATCACTTACACTCTTTTATATTTTTTTAGTCAAAGCTTGTGTAGATGAAAGCTAATTACAAAGTAGTGATATGAAGCGCTAAGGAAATAGTTTGTATAGCATAGAACAGGCACGGCTAATTGGGGTTTGTGATTACACAGATTGTTGTTAAGGAGAATTAACTACCAGCAGTCTCTCCTGCAAAGCTTCTCATCAAGGCAAAATAAAAATAGGCTCTGGATCAGTTATTTATCTAATTATGCCTTGAATATTTTCACAAGCACGTTACACACTCTCAAATAGTTTGTTATTCAAAAACTTTCAGTCCATGCTGCTTGTGATCAAAGTGTCAGTATGATTTTTGACACCGGCCTCTCTTCAGATCACTTTCCCTAAATCCCTGCTCACAAGTGGTGTGCCTTGTAGATTTTGGAGCTGGGACCCTGGCTGTGTACTACTAAGTGTGCTGGTAAGGAGGATGTGATAATAAGAAATGGTCCTGTTCAATAGAGCTTTATGGATACCTATAAGCCACTGGTTCAACTGGCTTATATCAGAGCTAACTTTATAGCAGGCAATAGACAAACTTTAGAAGATCTTTGACCCCTCAGTTGGTAAAAAATGAATTAATTAGAAGGGTGTTGGGTCCCTTTGACCAACAAAAATAATTTACTGCCTTCTTCTCATGCCATGCTCTGAATGTTCCAGAAAGCCCTTATTTATAGGATATGTTAAAGTTTATATTAAAATCCATAGAAGAACTACTTAGTTCTAATGTGTGTGTGTCATGTGCTGTTGAGTTAGCTCCAACACCTGGCAATCCTGTGAATGGTTGCTGTCTACAATGTTATGTCCCTGCCCAGCTACTGTAGACCCATGCCTCAGACTTCCTTTATGGAGTCAATCCATCTCACATTTGGTATTCCTCTTTCCCATCTGCCTTCTATTGTACCCAGTGTACAATAGAACCCTGCCTTCTCATGATGTGCCCCAAATAGGACAGTTTCAGTTTTGTCATTTTTGCTTCCAGCAATTTTTCAGGCTTAATTTGCATTAGGACCCACTTGTTAGTCTTTCTGACAGTCCAGAGTATCTACAGAGATCTCCTCCAACACCATATTTAAAATGAATCAATTTTTTTCTCTAAGCCTTTTCCACTGTCTGACTTTTCACATCTGTACATAGTAATTGGGAATACGAAGGTATGGGTGATCTAAGCCTTGTTCTCTAATGACACATCTTTACTCTTGGTGCTCTTTCCCAATTCTTCAATTGCTGCCCTTTGGAGTTTCAGGCTTCTCTTGATTTCTTGGATGAACTCTCCATTTTTATTGATGACTGAACCTCAGTAAGAAACATTTTAAATAATTTTAGTGCCTCCATTGTTGTATATTTCTTCTGTAGTAATGATTTTTGCCCTCTTAATGTTCAAATGCAGTCCTGCTTTGGCACTTTCTTCTTTCACTTTCATCAGAAGTTATTTTAAATCACTGCTACTTTCTGCTAGTAAGTTAGTGTCATGCGCATATCTTAAATTATTGATATTTCCTCTACCAATTTTTACTTCTTCTGCTGAGTTTAGCTCAGTTTTTTTTTTTTTTTTTTTTTTTTTTTTTTTTTTTTTTTTTTTTTTTTTTTTATCATATGCTCTGAATACCGATTAAACAAATAGGGAGATAAAATGCACCCTTGCCTGACACTTTGTTTATAGGAAACCATTCTGTTTCTCCATATTATTCTGACAGTTGTTTTTGTCCACAATACAGGTTATGCATCAGGACAATCAATGACCACCTATTTAATCTGTATTTCTTGAATTGAGGGTCAGGACACTAGAAATTGCTGGCAGGAACTCAGGCAGATGTCCCATCACATCCTCATTATCATGCTTTTATCTGTTTTTCTACAACTCTGTAAATCTTAGGCATCTTGTTCATCACAGATTTGTTTTTTCACTGCCCTTCCATTTCCACTCTCTCTGTCACTGATTCTTTTATTTAATATTTGTCAAGTGCCTCCTGTCTGGGCAGGCCAAAGCTCTGCTCCACAAGAAAGAAAATCATCATCACTCTCCTTCCAAGGTCACAAGGATCTTATCTGGCCTTCGTGGTGGTCATGATTGAAGGATAACATAAAAAAATGTGTAGAGGGAATTGGAGAAGAGGACTTTAAGATGAAGTTGGATGAATCTTAGACAGTTGGAAAGACATTGCCTCGAGAATACCATTCTAGCCCTAGCCTGCATGACTATTGGCTGGGTATCATCATGCAAAGTGAAATGTCACCAGTTCAACTCCTGGTCAAGGCACATGTATGTTTGCAGGCCAGGTCACTAGTTGAAGCACATGCAAGAGGCACTGATTAATGTTGCTCTCATACATCGATGTTTCTCTTCCTCTCTTTCCCTCTCATTTTCCTTCTCTGTAAAAATAAAATCTAAAAAAAAAAAAAAAATTAAAGAATACCATTCAAAAAGCATTTCCTAGAATAATTCTGCAACATATGAAATGCAAATTTATTGACAAGGTGATATTTTCTGAAGACAATGTGTCTTCTGGGAACCTAATTCAAATGGTGCCAAACAGAATCCCTCGGGATATGAGAGTGCAAGTGTTTGGTGTGAGAATCTTTGCCATCTAGCTGTGGTGATGCCAAACCAAACATAACAGCTTCACAAATTGCTTTAATAGACCTAAGATCATTCAGTAGCATACATTAGAAACAACTTAGAGATTTCAGCTCTTGCTTATTTGCTTACTTTTTTTCTTACTCCTCTTTCTCTCTTATTATAATGACCAAGTTACCGTGGAAAATAATGCACTATGTTTAGGTTGAATGTCATGAACAGTAAAGAAACAGAAGAGGAGGAGAAAAAACACATTCCCCTTCATTTGTTATAGTTAGTCTCTGAGGAAGTGCTTATGTGAATAAATACAGCTAGTTCCTAAAATTGAATTTCCTGCCTTATTATAATTATTAACAGTTTGCTACAACCAACATACCATGCAGAAGTCCATGGATTATATCTTCCTATGTGAAAAGAAGATAAAAATTATATTATATGGGTGTATGCAAATTACAGAGGACCTGGCCTTATGCTCCAGTAATTCTTATATGTGCCTCATTTTTGTCCACTTCGAATGACAGGTACTGAAAATTAAATAGTTTTCAATAAAAAATCCTATAACTTGAAACCAATCCCCACTGAATAATTAGAATATCTCATTCCTAAAAGGTAATCATTATGTCTTCTATTTTTGAAGACTCTTTCCCTGATCAGCACTGATAGAGCTCTGGTCAGATTAGATCTTTCATTCTTGTGAAACAGACACAATACACATCCTTTGTGAGGAAGTCTTCTGTTGCGGGCTGACAGCCTTAAGCTGTCACAGTTCCCAAGGATCAGAACTGAACTCAGTGCATCATACGAGAGATAAAAAATACAGGAAGTGCTAGGTTTATGCATAATTTTAGATAGGTGAGGAAGAAGTATTGTCTTCCCCAGATGCAAATGGGCAGCTGCAACATTTAACCCACTAAAATGGACATCCTTTAGTTTGTAATGTCTCATTTCTCGTGCGTGGTATCGCCAGTCCTGAACTTCCTATTGTTCCGCCTTTTCTATTATTCAAATCAAAATGGTAACTTCAGGGGAAGAAATCCTAACATCACTCTACTAGCTTCTAATGCATTGTCTCCCCGACCCTTGTCAGGGCAAGGTGCAAGGTTTTAGGGGTAAGAAACCTGAATTCAGATCCTTGCTGACCACTTGCTAACTGGACATTATTTGGACAGGACATTATTGTCTCTGGCTCTCATTTTACCACCTGCAAAAGGTTGACAGCAAAAGACCTTTATATGGATCAAATATGTTAGTCTTCACAACATCTAGATCCTCTTTTTTCTGCTTTGCTTGGAGCTTGGAGGAGCAGTTAGACCACAAAATGAAGCCCCCTTGAAGTTTTACTATTCTTTAAATGCAAGCAGGACGGATCAGTGGTACCAGATACACAAGAAAAGGCATTTATAAGAGTAATCCTTATCAAAATGATGGAAAAACAGACATTTTTAATAAAGAGACAGGAGGTACTCAAAATTTAAGTTAGCTAAACTTGTGGTCTGTGGGTTCTACAAATTGTCAGCATAGAAATGAATAACAGTATTTTTGTTCAATTTTCTGTAATTTTTTTTATAATATGAAGAGCCTCCTGTCCCTTGTCAAAAAACCTACAAATCTGTCCTAAAATAAAAATAATAGTCACATTAAGAGGAACAAATTATAATGCTGAAATAGGTCCTTGGGCTGGAAATGAGAAAACAATGTAAAAATGGAACTGTGCACTACACAAAATATGGCCTAATGATACATTTTGAAATAATTATACATAGTTAGAAATTCTCAGATAATTTATTGAACTTGACTGTTTAGTTTGCCTGCTCTCTGGATATTTCTATTTCAGAAGATTTTGACCTTGATATCATTTTTTTCTCCCCAGAAGTTGAGGAAAATGGAAAAGTTGGAATTTGCTCATAGAATTAAGTAACAGAAACTCAGCCCATGTGTCCAAACAAGCATAAATTTTTGTAAATGTGAAATAAAAACAAAATATTTAATATCAGAATTACATATTACTTATTGAGCATCTGGAAAATATTATGTATAATGTATTATAATCTAGAAATATTTTAAGTTTAGTGATGCCAAATTCACTGTGATAATTATTATAAGGAGTTGTCGAAATGTATTACTCCTAAATATTTACATAACGTCTCAAAGTTAATGATTTATGTTATAATATATTGCAGTTTCATACACATTCCAATTTACTACCCCCTTCTTAGGCTACTCAGCAATTTTAAAACTTAAAATTTAAGACTAAGAGTGGCTTAGTTGCAAATAAATGGTTACATTGCCTTGTATGTAAACATAAAGTACTATTCAAAAAAAGAGAATAAAAGTAGCTACACAACTCTTTCTTTATGACTATATATTTCCTGACTACCATGACTGAATGAAATTATATAATAAATATTTTTAATTGAAGACTTCTTGCTCTAGTTATATGCAAAGACCTACAGAAATTATATAGAGTAGCCATGCTGAATTTAAAGTTCTCTGTTATATCTTAGATTTTAAAAAGTAGTTCAGAAAATCTATATCCTTTGAATGTATTTCTATCCACCAATTTATGTAGAAAGAAATATTTTATAATAAGGAATTATACCATATACATGCATCTCATATACATATGACTGACTACAGTATAGTATGCAGATATTTTTTCTTAGTTTAGATTTATATAATAGTGTAGAAGTATCTAAAAATCTTTGCGAGTAACATGAATGATAATCATGATGAAATACCCTCTTTAAATATTTTACACAAGGGTTATCAAAATGTGTGTAGTATGTTGAAGGTATACACATGAGTGTTGTACATAACTAAGTAATAACAAATCATATAGTAGTGGGTAATACAGAGTTTGACTTAAAATTCTTAAGTACTTTAAATATTCTGACTTCAAAACTTTTATTATACTTAATATTTGAAAATACATGTTCTATAGAATTACCAACACATGACAATATTCTCTTTGAAAGACACTTAACACTGAGATAAATATGATGGCTTCAAACTGATTTTACTGAACCCAATAAAATCTTTTCTCTTTAAAAAATGTCATTAAGAAATTTAAATGTAAACATGAAATATATATGATCCTATTAACCAATGTCACCTCAATAAATTTAATAAAAATATTTTAAAATTAGGTCTAGAAATCAAACTTTCAATTGAGTGTACCTGTAAATAGTGTTTAAAAGTACCCCAGTTTTTAGGTTGTAATAACGTGATCTTAAACATAACAATAAGATTTTGGCAGGGCTTTTGTTCAATTTTTTTTTTTTTTTAGTGGAGTGACAGTGGCAAGACATGGGCTTCAAACGACCATTTTAGATAATTTAAATACATTCAATGGACAGTATTTAAATGTTAATTTTTACAGTGTATATTCTTCCCCCAGTTCTAAAGCAAGCAAGAATACTTATTCTGCAAGCCCTAAATTAGCAAGCCTTCCCAGATTCAATTATTGAGGGTCCAGACCTTCGCTTAACCTAAACAATTGGTGGACTCTGTTTCATTCACTGAGTCCTTCAGAGGGGTTGAGTAATATGTGTCTTAATCCCAGTAATCAGATAC
The DNA here is from genome assembly GCF_987537825.1 of Furipterus horrens. NCBI lineage: Eukaryota > Metazoa > Chordata > Mammalia > Chiroptera > Furipteridae > Furipterus > Furipterus horrens. Next base: position 80,194,958 of record NW_028327176.1, on the reverse strand, counting down.
ACAAGGACCTCAAAAGTTAAAAAATGAGAAAGAAAAAATAAAGGTTCCCCACTTGAGCCTAGGTTTATTTCTTTAATGAACATATACAGAAATGTCTGCTCAGTGCCAGGTGCTATAGTAGGCAATGGGAAAATATCCTGAGTATGAGACAGATGTGATCCCAGGACAAAGAGGGGGCTATTCTTAATGAGTTCAAATCTGGTGGGGAAGATGGTTATGCAAACAAGAACAATACCTGTAGATATGTTCAACACTGTAACATCATAACAGAGGCATGAATAAGCACTATGAAGACAGAGGAGTGGAAAAATAAAAGGTTATTTTTTGGAATCCTCCCAGAGGAAGGGCATTTATTCTATATCCTGAAAAATGAGCTGGCATTGGCTCAGTTCATAAAGGGATAAATGGCATTTCAGGGAAATGGTATAATTTGGGTGTAAGGCCAAAAGTGTGAGAAAAGATCCAATGATTGTTTAAGGAATCATACATAGTTTTTAGTAAATATAATGCAAACTATATGCACACAAGTGATGGACCCTGAAAAAGGAGAGTGGGTTGCATCCTGAAGGGTTCTCAAGGTAAAGCTAAAAAGTAATGTTTCTAAGAGCAACAATCGCCAACAGAAATTTCCCTAAAGCATTGATCATGGTTGAGTATTTTGGCTGCTCTTACTTTTAATAGTTTATTCATCTACTCAGGTAGTCAGTCAGCTATATATCTAATGATGTACACTGGGCACCTACTACCAATCTAGTTGCAGTGGTTATAAAAGCAAATTCTGGACAAATTAATGGAACACCTCTAGTAGACTTTGAAATGCAATGGATTCTGAGCTCAAAAATGTCAAAGACACAATCTTACCCTCAAGGAACTGCTACAAAAACCTCTAGCATTCTTCCAGTCTCATTTCTCAGTAAGAAAACATGTAATATTTTTTTAAATATGTAATTATAGTTGTTCCTGGTTTTTCTCTCTTTTCCCATCTCCACTCAACCCCACCTGCTCCCCTAAGGCACTCCCCTTGTCGTTGTCCATGTCCACGTGTTATGCATAAATGTTCTTTGCTTAATCCCTTCACCATCTTTCATTCAGTCCCCCCTACTCCCCTACGGCCACTGTCAGTCTGTTCTATGTATTTATGCTTCTGGTACTAATTTTTTTGGTAGGGTGTTATGTTAATTAGATTCCACATATAAATGAGATCATGTGGTATTTATCTTTCACTGACTTGACTGTCTTTCATTCTTACCAAATGCTTGAACTACTCCTAATATTTTTTTAAATTAAATTTAGATTAAAAGTAATTGACAAAAATATTAATTAATGCATGTCAAATATAGAAAGTTTGGAAAGGTTGGAATACTCAAAGATAATATAGTGGTTAAATCAACACTAGAAGTTGTAAAAGAGAAATCTAATAATTGTAGTGTCTTTCATTAATAGAAATGTATTTGTTGCTCAGTACAGTGTGGATGTTTATCCAAGTGCCTTCTATGTAAAAGTTCAGAGATCCAATCTCCTGTCTGGTAGCACAATCACCTCCCTGTGCCTGAGAGTCATTTCCTTCTTGCTATCAGACAGTTAAAAAAGGGGAGAAGTGTGACAGAGATAAAGCTTTGTTTACTAGATACCATTTATTATTCCTTATTCTTGCAAGATTACATCTCTGTGAACTTTTCTGTTATGATCAGCTCTGGTCATTGAAATGTAAACAAAAATAACATAGGTCACCTCTAGATGGGGACAATTGGAAAAAAAAAAAAAAAAAAAAAGCCCACGCACAATTCAATTCTCCAGTCTCTCTTTGCACGGGAATAGAGATTCCTCATGTTGAGAAAACAGAGCCACAGGATTGAAGCAAATCAGACACCCAAGTCATCAGGTAGAGACCAAAGCAGAAATATCTGGATGCACATTAGCAGAAAATAAATGTTCATTGGATTAAGTCACTGGAATTTTGGAGTTGTTTGTTGGGGCAGCTTTAGCTAGCCTCTCCTGACCAATGCAGGAAGGCATACCTGCTTCTCAACCGCCTCGTCCGAAAACAGCAAGCATCACTTCCACACACATTTTATTGGTGAGAATCTGTCCTTCTGCCCTTCTCGATGATGTTAAGTCTGGGCAGCCTCTCCCAGCAACTTCTTTACACTGTTGTAGAAGATACAGTGCTAGTCCCAGTTAGGCTGCTGGGAGTATCAGCTGCTGCAGGCTCACAGCTGCTTCTTCCTGGTCATTGCCTGTGGCTAATTACTGGCAGATGCAAGGTTCCCAAATCCAGAACCCTTGAATTAATTTGGGACAATTCTAAAGGACTATCCAGTGCCACAGATCTCTGTGGGATTGGCTGAGAACTCACTGCAACTACATGATGTGTCAATTTCTCCCTCTACTGAATCCTGCTTCTCATTTCTTTTTAGGTTTATGCCCCAAGGTCATGCCCCAATCAAATTTCTGCATCTAATTCTCTCTCTCTCTCTTTTTGTCTCTCCCTATTTCCAGGAAGTCTAATCTAAGACAACTATGAAATAAGAGAATAAGTCTTTGTTGGTTAAGTATCTCTATCACAGAAGACATTTTAAAAATGTATGAAACTGATTATATAATATGAGGGGGAACAAAAAACCTAAAATTTATTTATTAAAAATTGTGTATTTATTCTTACATGTTTAAACTTCAGTCATCTTCAAAGTACTCTCCATTTGATGTAATACAACTATCAAGATGTTTTTCCACTGCTCAAAACCATTTTTGAACTCATCGACTTTGATGCCTTTTTGTGTTTCTGCATTTTTTGTTTCCCCTCTTTCATATCAACAAAACATTTTCCCTTGAGGACTTCTTCAATCTGGGGAAACAAAAAAAAGTCATTTGGGGTGAGATTGGGTAAACAGGGAGGGTGGGGCATGGGGCTCATGCCATTTTTGGTCAAAAACTGCTAAACACTCAGCATGGATAGAAAGGTGCACTTGTAAATCACCCATCATGAAACAGGCAAACATGTTGAAGGAATCTACAAAGACAATTCACTGAAGCTGAATGCAGCCTCTCACAACAACACAATCTGGTACAATTATACAGATGGGTTCCTAGAACACTCACCTAGTGGGAGAGGCCTGTATTACAAGGGACACACCCTCCAGAAGATAATTCTGGTTTTGGGGGGTTATATATAAGAAATCATCATCATCATCTACAGTATTCTTTCCATAGCTAGAGTTTTGCCTTTTTGAGGTTTCAGTTACCCATGGTCAACCATGGTTCAAAAATATTAAATTAGGAATTCCAGAAATAAATAATTTATATTTTTTCCAATTATGTACCATTCTGGATAGTGTGCTGATATATCAAGTCATGTCATCTGGGATGTGGATCATCCCTTTGTCCAGCATCTCCATCTTATATGCCCATTAGTCATTTAGTCGCCATCTTGCTTATGAGTTTGGTGGTGGTTGTATCACAGAGCTTTGTTCAGGTCACCATTATTTTACTTAATGTTCCCAAAATGCAAGAGTAGTGAGGCTGATAATTTGGATATGCCAAAGAGAAGCTATAAAAGTGCTTCTTGGAAGTGAAAACGTTTGAAGTTCTTGACTTATGGAGAAAAAAATCTTATGATGATGTTGATAAGGTCTATGGTACGAATGAGTCACCTGTCTATAATATTGTGTAACAATGGGAAATTGTAAAGGGAGGAGATTGTAATAGTGGGAGATTGTAACCCAGCCCACTATTATTCTGACATTGTTTCTGTAAATGATTGCTCTGACAAATATGTAGCCTGTAGATAAACAGCAAGTTTGTATAAGAATCCTAGGAACTAATTGCTCAAAAGATACAGACTCCAGACTTCATGCATCCCAATACTGGGAGATTTTCTAACCTTTAAGAGTGTAGTCAGAATGATGTAAAACGAGGATGATGTGAAGCCAGGGTGACTAAACCAGGATGATGCACACTGGACAATTATTGTCCTTACAGAACTGGACTGTGCTAGTCTGCAAGTAAAGAATTTTCAACTCCCTCCCTTGATCTCTTTTTTCTGTTATCCTCTCTCTCCTTATAAAAATCTCTGCCTCCACTGAGATGTGGAGATGGGTTTTGTGATGTTAGTCCCCCATTTTCCCAGGTGTGACATGAGTCCCCCATCTTCCAGGTGACTGGTATCTGAATAAACCACTTTCCTTTACTTCAGCATCTGCATCTTGAGTATAGGCTTTCATAGTAGGAGGCAGCTGGACCTGCATTTCAGTTACCATAGGTAGGTATGTGTAGCAGAAAAACAAAGTATATCTTGGATTCAGCACTATTTATTTATTTGGGGTATTTATCTAGTATGCTTGCTTACTAATAAGGAAAAGCATTATTTGCAAGTCTCTGCTGATGAGAACGGTCCTCCTCGTTTTAGGGCTTGTGGTTTGCTGGACATGCTAGAGCTTTGAGTAAGCACATATTGAGGAGAAGCTGGGGCATAGCTGAACTGCTCTGTGCATACGAAGAGAAGATGATATGAGGGTCAGCTTGAAAATTCAGAAAGTAGCAGCAGGAGCCAGCAAGAGGGGATGAAAGAGGACCCCAGTGACATCATGGTGAAGATGGGGCTGGAGATAAGATAACTGCTTAATGGGGTTTCCAAGTTGTTTTCTACATAATATGTGATATAAAGCATCACAAATATCTTCCCAACTAGATCTTTGTAGATTATGAATTGGAGATTGTTTAAGGGCAACTTGGAGAGGACGACAGTAGGAGAGGGCATTCTCCTGTGACAATGTATATTCATGTAAAAAGCAAGCAATTACCGATCATTGTCCAAGCACTGTGTTGACATAGCCAACCAGATTGATTCAACTTCTAAAAGCCATTCTAAAGAATACTGCAACAAGTGTCCTAGTGGACAAAATTTGAATGTATATATGATTGATTTCTCAGGAAAAATTTCTAGAAGAGAAATTGATGATGAAATTTTATAAAAATTTTTAACGCTTTTGATACTTTTATGTAATTATGCTTCCCAAAGTCTGTACATTCATTATAAAAAGTATTAATCATTTAAAATTTAAAATATTTTCTTCTTTTATTGTTTACATTTTTAATTATACACACACTTTTTTTTGTACAAACATTTTAAATTTCATGTAGTACTGATACTGAACCCAGGTCCAACTCTTTGCTTCTTCAAAAGCCAATACTCAGAGGGAGGAGCTGGTGTAAGGAAAACTGATTCACCACAAAGCTCATCTTAACATCTCAGTGCAGGCAGGGGTTTTTATCATGAGGGAGAGGAAAATGAGAACAAAGGAACTGGGGAGGAGCTGTGGACCTGCAGTCAGTGTCCTTACTGGTGCTGATATGGATCTTTAATGTCAGTATCTTGGAGTTGGTCAGTGCCAGCCAAATTCCTGCAGTTAGGTGATCTGTGTCAGCCAAAATCTTGTGGTCAAGGCCATTTCTTGTACAGTTTGGAACTTCTGGTGTCTGCAGTATGCTCATAAGGAAACTTTTAGTATATGAGTCCTTTAAAAAAAATAAGTTTGTTAGTACATCTTATTCTAATTCTATTTCATGGTTTGTCAGAGAAGTATAAAATTTGTATTTGCTGTACAATGCCATGACAAGAATTTACTTTGTAAATGCAGTTTTGCCATTTGCTTGAAAAAGTATTCCCTATTCTGATGCATTAAATTTTGTACTACATTAGATACATTTTTTATTTCATGAATGCACTTTTATAAATAAAAGCATTTTTATGCAAGATAATCTTGCCTGGTTAGCCAATTGTCATAAAATCCATTTTCAAATTTTTTAGTCTGAAATGCCATTATTCTCATATACTAAATGTTTTTGAATACCAGGGCTTATTTCAAATCTATGTTGGTTTATAAGGCTGTAAATTATATTCACAATTATAATTTTATATTACAAATTTTGAATTATAGTCATAAAATGTTACATTATATTATTAAAAATAACTATAAATCATAAATATAATTATAATTACTTGAAGATAATTGAGAGCTTTACAAAATTGTGCTTTTCCATCAAGAATGATATATCAAACTTTATTAAAGTTTTGTATCATTCCTCATTGTATAAGTGTTAATAATATTAGAGTTTTCTTCATACAGATCATATACTTTTTAAAATTTGGTCCTGGATATTTTTGTATTATCTTTGTGAATTGAAATATTTTTCATTATGCTCTCTAATTAGTTATTTCTGGTATATAAAAATGGTTCTCTGTGTGCGTATGTTTTGGAGTTGGTCACTTTACTAAATTTTCTTATACATTCTATTTGTTTTTCAGGTCAGTCTATGATTTTCTAGTTAGGTAATCTCATCATGAACAAATAATCATAATTTTACCTGATTTCCACTATTTATACCTTTTTAAATGATTTTTTAAACTGGCTAGGACAATCAGAAAATATTTTGTAATAACAGTAAATATATGTATATATTTCTATATTTGTATTCCTCAGTTCAATGCTAAGTCTTTCTAGCTTTTTGCCATTAGATACAGTGCTAAGGAAATGTTCTATTACTAAATCCAGAAGATTATTATTGTACTAAAAAATCAAGAATGGATAATAAATTCTATCAAAAGTGTTGGCATTCTGTACCCCATTCTGTGCCCATGTGCATGTGTGTATGCGTGTTCCTGGGAGGATGGCTACAGTTGCCACTCACAGTGTTTTTGGAACCCTACTTTTGTCAGATATTGATATCAAGATTACTTGGGGAAATTGTCATCATTTTCTTTGTGCTATGCACATTTGGAAAACAAAGTAAGATTTTGCTATACTTCAAAGAGTTCTAAAATAATCAAATTATATAAACTTTTTCAGCTGCTCATTGTTTATGGGTCTGAATATATTTTTTAAGTCTCACCTGAGGAGGATATGTCCATTGATTTTGGAGAGATAGGAAGGGAGGGAGAGAGGGGAAGACAGAGAGAGAGGAAGAGAGGCATTGTATGAGAGAGAAACATCAATGTGAGAGAGAAACTTCAATTGGCTGCCTCCTGTACATACTCTGACAGGGAATTGAATCCACAACCTAAGTATGTGGCATGATGGGGACTCGAACCTGCAGTCCTTTGATGTACAGGACAACACTTCAAACAACTGAGCCACCTAGTTAGGAATTGAACTCGCAGCCTAGGTATGTGCCCTGATGAGAAATTGAACCCACAGCCTTTTGGTGTATGGGATGACACTCCAACCATCTGAGTCACCTGACCAGGGCTCATCAATTTTTTTGTGTTTTCTGTAAATATATCAAGATTAGTCTTATATTTATATTTAATGTTGTGCTTAGGCTTTTGTAAATATTTATTTAATTTGTGTTAAAACAACCATGCTAATTCTGAAATTCTGATTCTTTTTCAGTGATTTAACTATGTTTTAAATGTTTTCTCTATATGCAAAACATCTGAGAACAAATGACCCTAGAATAAATATTTCAAACTAGTTCACATATTGATAAATACTATCATACTAACTTATTTCTCTTTTCATTTATAGTTCTTATATATTTTTAAATTTTATTAAATTTATTGGGGTGATATTGGTTAATAAAATCATATAGGTTTGAAGTGTATAATTCTATAATATGTCATCTGAATATTGTCTCATGTATTCACCACACAAAGTCAAGTATCATTTTATCACTATAAGACTATATATGAACCACTTTACCATCTTCTACCTCTTCCCTCACCCCCTTTTCCTCTGGTAACCACCATACTATTGTCTGTGTCTGTGAGTTTTTCTCCCTCTTTTTTTTTGGTCTTGTTTGTTCACTTGTTGCTTTCAGTTTTATATCACATATATGTTGTGTTTTTTAAAATTTTTTCCATCTGACTTATTTCACTTACCATGATATTGCAATTTTCTTTGTAAGATTTAAGCATTTTTATTTGCTTTCTAAATTATGTTGCCTTGATATTTGAATTTCTTCATAGAAAATGATACCTAATTTTCCTATTTGGTAGTTCTTTCACCTTACAAAACAATTTAGTAGCATTGATAGACCAACACAAAGATCATACAAACTTATCCAGAGGAAGAAATTGCTAATATTTTCTATATGATATTATTTAAAATTTTTTAAAACACTTGAAAATTAAATAAAGAATATGGAAAAATTTATCAGGATGATTTCATTTTGTTATGCTTCTGAATTCTAACTCTCCTTCATAAACACAATTTTTTGGCTAATAATTATTTATAAAGAGAAAAATATTAATAATTGGATAAAATATGAAGTTAAAATATGTAGAAATAAATAGAAAGAGGAAGATGGTGGCAGAGTAGCTAGCAGCCTTGTCTACTTGCTTCCATTGTGGACCAGACTTGGAGTAAAAACAGAGAGCCAGAGCAGAGTGAGTGAGAGCGACTGTGAGTGAGTGAGAGCACAGATGAGAGTGGGGGAATGGCATGGGAGTGGGCGAAAACCAGTGGCCAATGCTTTCTGAGAAGAACCACTAGGGCTGCCCAGCCCAGCACTTCTGGCTATACTGTGTGGGGGCAGCTGTGGATTGGTTCAGCAGCCATGAGCTACTGGGGTGAAGAGAGAAAGCCTGGGAGGTGCGGGCCCTAGAAACTGTAGAGCAGGAGCAGGCCCGCCCTAGGCTGAAGCTCTCTGGAGGGAGCAGGGTCATCACTCTGCCACCACCCAGTGTTATTGTATCATGGCGAGAAACTTTGTATAAAACTCAGAAAGGCAGAGGCCATCCCTGACCATGAGAGACTGTGTGATTTTTGAAGAGGGTGAGCACATGGAAAACGGGCCCTCACAGACTGGTGTTGCAGTGTGGGGGCCACACAGAAACTCTTTTGGAAGGAGAGCTGAGGCAAAACCCAGGACTCAGCAGGGACCCTAGGCTTGCACACCTGCGTGTGAGTACAACATCTCTGCTAAACAAAAACTCAGAGGGCTAAAGTGCACCACTGGGCCAGTGGGAGGCACCCAACCCAGAGTGGCTCAGAATGTAGGGCTGTTAGAAGAGAAGAGTTTGGCAGAGCCACCAGTGAGAGAGCAGAAGCCTCAGCATCCATCTAGATCTCCTCATAGACAGGTGAGCCAACTCTCCACCTGCAGGATCCCAGGTTCAGGAGTATCCCGCTGGGAACATTTCTACCAGGGAAAGAAGAAAAAGCTCTGAAAAAAGGCCCTTCATCAGACACCAGGAGCTACACAGTTCCTTGGACCCTGACCTACTAAACCCAGCAGAGAAGAGAGAATAGAGACATGAGCAACAGGGAGCACATGTTTCCCCTGCATAGCTTTTTAACATTCATATATTGCCCGTCAAGCTTGGGCCCAAATATGTCACCAGCTTTTATATTATAATTTATTTCAAACTTCATATATTGTTCTTCCTTTCTCTTACTCCATTTTACCTTCCTCCTTTCTCTTACCTTGGATTTAAATTCTATTTTCTGTCTAGTTATGAATCATATCCATTTGCAATCTTGCTACTTCTCTCATTTCCAGCCTCTCAAAACCATTTGTGATTGTCACTAGCCAACTCACATTCTTTTTCCCTTTTTTAAAAGACCCTTATTCTCTCTCCACCTTTATCAATCTTTGCTCAGTATATGCAGATAAGGTGGTAGGATGTTGATATATTTCCTTCAAGCTCATATCTAGATAGCCACTATTTTTGTATTTCAAATCTCAAATTTTATTTTTCCCCCCTCCTACTCTATCTTGCCTTCTTCCTGCCCTTTCTATTTTTCATTTTAAATTTAAATTTTTACCTGTCTTAGCCTGGTTTACATTCTTCACATTCAGTATTTCTTCTTTATCTATCCCTTCCTCCCTCTTGGATATTTTCTTCCAATTAGGCCCCTATTAATTATATATATAGTTTTATGGTTACTTTCTTCTTTTTCTACAACTAAAATGGAGAGACAAATAACAACCACCAGTCAAAAGGAAAGAAGAAATCCCCAGAAAGACTGCTAAATAAAATTGAGGCAAGCAAAATGTCAGAACTTTAGTTAAACATAATGGTTATAAGGAAGCTCAATGAACTTAGTGAGAACTACAGAAAAAAGGACATAGGACATATCAATAAGAGACAGTAGGAAATGAAGAATACAATATCTAATATGAAGAACACAGTAAAAGAATTAAAACAGGCTAGATGAAGCAGAGGATTGAATCAGTGAGCTGAAGGACAAAGTAGAAAACAAACATTCCCAGACAGAGCAACAAAGTGAAAAAAGGCTCAAAAAAATGAAGAGAAGACAAGGGAAATGCAGAACAACATGAAATGTAATAATATCTGTGTAATAGGGATACTAGAAGGAGAAGAAGAGAAATAAGGGATAGAAAACTTATTTGAAATAGTAATAACAGAAAACTTCCCTAACTTGATGAGAGAAAAAGTCACAGAAGTTCAGGAAGCATGGAGGGTCCCAAAGAGGCCCACTTCAAGACACATCATAATTAAAATGGCAACATTCAAAGACAAGGAGAGAATATTAAAGGCGGCAAGAGAGAAACAGCTAATAACATACAAGGGAGCTCCAATAAAGCTATCAGCTGATTTCTCAACTATAAACCAGAAGGGAATGGCAAGAAAAATATTCTAAGCAATAAAAAGCAAAGGCCTGGAACAAAGAATAGTCTACCCAGCAAGGCTCCCATTTAAAATGGAAGGCAAAATAAGAAGTTTCCCAAACAAAAGAGGCTAAAGTAATACATCCCCACCAAACAAGCATTGCAAGAGGTGCTAATGGGACTGCTTTAAGATGGAGTGAGAGAGAGATGGAGAAGGAAATATAGGTACAAAGTGAAAAAATGACATTGGATAAGTACCTATCAACAATAACTTTAAATGGACTAAATTCTCCAATCAAAAGTCATAGGGTAGCTGAACAGATAAGAAAACATGACCTGCATATGTGCTGTCTAAAAAAGACCCATCTCAGAACAATAGATCTACACAGACTGAAAGTGAAGTGATGGAAAAAATATATTCCAAGCAAATGGACATAAAAAAAAGCCAGGGTAGCAATATTTATATCAGACAAAGTAGACTTCAAAACAAAGCCCATAAAAAGAAACAGTGAATGATACTTCATAATACTTAAGGGTAGAATTCATCAATAACATATAACCATTGTAAACATATATGCACCAAACATAGGAGCACACAAATATGTAAGGAAAATCCTGGAGGACTTCAAGAAAAGATATAGACAGCGACACAATCATAATAGGGGAATTTAACACCTTGCTGTTAACAATGGATAGATCTTTTTAACAAAGAATCAAGAAGGATGTAATGGTGCTGAATTAAATTCTAGAGCAAATAAATGTAATTGATATATACAGAGCCTTTCACCCCCAAAGAACTAAAGTACACATTCTTTTAAAAAACACGTGGAACATTCTCAAAAATAGACCACATTGTAGGACACAAAACAAGCCTCAACAGATTCAAGAAAATTAAAATCATATAAATTATTCTCTCAGATCATAATGGCTTGAAACTAGAAACAAACCTCAGAGAAAAAACCCAAAACATTCAAATTTGTGGAGACTGAATAACATGATATTAAACAATGAAAGGTTAATAATGAGACCAAGGAATAAATCAAGTAGTTTCTGGAAACAAATGTATATGAACATGCAAGCATCCAAAGCCTATGGGACACAGAAAAGGCAGTCCTCAGATGGAAGGTCTTAACAATACAGGCCTACCTAAAAAAAGAGAGAAAAATTTTAAATAAACCACCTAACCCTACATCTACAAGAACTACAGGAACAACAATGAACAAAGCCCAGAGCAAGTATAAGGAAGAAAATAATCAAGATCAGAGCAGATAAATGACATAGAGTCTAAAGAGCAACTCAAAGGATCAATAAATCCAGGAGCTTGTTCTTAGAAAAGAGAGATAAAATTGACAAACTCTTAACCAAACTCATCAAGGAAAAAAGAGAGAGGGCCCAAATAAATAAAATCAGAAGTGAAAGAGGAGAAATTATAACCAATATCATAGAATTGCAAAAGATTGTAAGAAATTACTATGCCAAAAATTTTGAAATGGACACATATCTAGAAACATAGTCTTCCAAAACTGAATCAAGAAGAAGCAGAAAGCCTGAATAGTCCAATAACAGCTAGCAATATTGAAGCAGTAATAAAAAAAAATTTAAAAAAACTCCCAGCACACAAAAGCCCTGGACCAGAATGGCTCCACAGGTGAATTTTACCAAACATTTAGGGAAGAGCTAACCCCTATCATTCTCAAACTATTACAAAAATTTCAAGAAGAGTGAAGACTTCCAACTCTTCCTTGATACCAGTATTATTCTAATCCTAAAACCAGATAAAGACACAACAAAGAGAGAAAACTACAGGTCAATATCGCTGATGAACATAGATGCTAAAATTCTCAACAAAATATTGGCAAACTGGATCTAGCAACACATTAAAAAGATTATACACCATGATCAAGTGGGATTCATTCCAGGAATGTAAGGATGGTACAACATTCACATATCAATAAATGCAATACATCACATAAACAAACGGAAAGACAAAAATTATATGATCATATCAATAGATACAGAAAAGGCATTTGATAGAGTACAGCATGCATTTATAATAAAAAAAAAAAAGCTCAGCAAAGTGGGAATAGAAGGAGCATACCTCAATGTAATAAAGGCCATATACAAGAAACCTACAGCCAGCATCATACTCAACAGAGAAAAACTAAAAGCTTTCCCCCTAAGATCAAGCACAAGACAACAGTATCCACGTTTACCACTTCTATTCAACATAGCTTTGGTAGTTCTAGCCACAGCGATGAGACAAAAAAAAAAAAAAGAAGAAGAAGAAGAAAAGAAAAGAAATAAAAGGCATCCAAATGGGAAGGTGAAGTAAAACAGTCATTGTTTGCAAGTGACATGTTACCGTACATAGAAAACCCTATAGGCTCCACCAAAAAAACTACTTGACCTAAAAAGTGAATTTGGCAAAATAGCAAGATACAAAGTCAATATTAAGAAATCAAAGACATTTCTGTACACCAACAACAAAATATCATAAACAGAAACTAAGAAAAAAATCCCATTTACTATAGCAACAAGAAAAATAAGATATCTAGGAATAAACTTAACCAAGGAGGTAAAACAATTGTACTCAGAAAACTACAGAACACTGAAGAAAGAAATTAAAGAAGACACAAACAAATCAAAGCATATACCATGTTTATGGATTGGAAAAATTAACATCGTTAGAATGTGCATATTATCCAAAGCAATCTACAGATTCAATACATCCCTATTAAAATACCAATGGCATATTTCACAGAAAAAGAACAAATACTTCCAAAATTTATATGGAGCCATAAACAACCCCGAATAGCTCAGCAATTTTGAGGAAGAAGAACAAAATAGGAGAGATAACAATAACTGATATCAAACTATATTACGAGGCCACTCTAATCAAAACAGACACATAGATCAGTGGAACAGAATAGAAGGCCTAGAAATAAAGCCAAGTCTGTATGGTAAATTAATATTTGACAAAGGGGGAAGGAGCATAAAATGGAGCAAAGATAGCCTCTTGAATAAACAGCAGTGGGAGAACAGGAATGGTACATGCAAAAAAAGAAAGAAAGAAATTAGACCACTAACTTATACCATACACCAGAAAAAACTGAAGATGGATAACATATTTAAATATAAGTCACAACACCATAGAAGCGCTACAGGAAAACATAGGCAGTACATTTCAGATATCTTACACAGCCATATTTTCACCATGTATCTTATAGAGCAAGGGATAAAAAGTAAAAAATAAACAAATGGGACTACATCAAATTAAAAAGCTTCTGCACAGATAAAAAAAACATCAGCAAAATAAAAAGGGAACCAACTATACAGAAAAATATATTTGCCAATTATACCTTGGACAAGAGTTTGATCTCCAAAATATATAAAGAACTCATATGACTCAACACCAGGGAGACAAACAATCCAATTTAAAAAATGGTCAAAGGATCTGAACAGACATACAGAAGGCCCATAGACATGTGAAAAGATGCTCAACATCACTAGCCATTAGAGAAATGCAAATTAAAACCACAATGAGATACCACCACACACAGGTCAGAATGGCCATCATTTACAAATCAACAAACATCAGGTGCTGGTGAGGAAGTGGAGAAAAGGGAACCCTAGTGCACTGTTGGTGAGAAAGCAGACTGGTACTGACACTGGGAAAAAATACGCAATTTTTTCAAAAACAGAAAATGGGACTTCCGGCCAAGATGGAGGCTTAGACGGATACGCTAGGTCTCCCTCTACAACTAGAGAGGAATACAACTACTTCAAAACAAAGGATAACTAGAAATTCCAGAAAATAAAACTACACGGAAGCCCAACACATGAAGTTATAAACCAGCGGTGCCATTTGGGCAGGTAAGAGTTAAAGAGGGCAGCGCTGTTTGCGATCGCACCTGAGACCGCGGCGGGGCGGCAAGAAATCCCGGCTGCGGTCGGGCCCCTGGCAGTGCGCGACCCCAGCGCTGGGGAAAGCAGCCACCGCATCGCCTTGAACAGTGAGGCCCAGGGAGGCGGGAGGACGGATCCCGGTCTCCTAGCTGAATAACTGCGTGAATCCATCTTGGACCCCCGCCCCCAAAGAAAGCACCACAGGGCTGCGAAATAGGTCGCAGACAGGCGCCGGTCGCTGACTTGTGACGCCAAACGACGCCGGTCGCTGGGTCATTACGAGTACACAGGCACTGCCCCCGACAGCCGGCCCAAGAAAACAAAACGCATCTGTCAAAATGAGGCAGACAACTATAGAAATACCGGTGACACAGCTCACCAGGCAGCAGATAGAGAACCTGACAGATGAACAGATAAGAAACCTGTCAGAGGCTCAGTTCTGGGCCATTGTTATCAGGTGGCTTACAGAATTCACAAAAGAGCAGGAAAAAGATAAGAAAGAAGCGAAAAACATTCATAACGAAAGGAACAAAACCGCATACGAGACAGATGGTGAGGAAAAAAAATCCAGAGTTCATTTCAACAAACTGGAATATGGAGAAGGAACAAGCAGTCAACCAGTGCAGAGAGAGGAAATGGGAAGCAACAATGAGAGGATCAGAAACCTCTGGGACAGCTATAAAAGGCCCAACATAAGAATCATTGGTTTGCCAGAGAGTGAGGAAGATGAACTAGAACTTGAAAAATTAAGTGAAAATATAATAAAGGAGAACTTCCCAGACTTGGGGAAGGGAATAGACTTGCAGGTCCAGGAAGCAAGGAGAGTTCCCAAGAGACTGGACCCAGGGAGAACCACTCCAAGACACATTATAATCAAAATGTCAAAAATTAAAGATAAAGAGAGAATCTTAAAAGCAGCAAGAGAGAAGAAAAGAATTATGTACAAAGGGGTCCCAATTAGACTATCAGCTGACTTCTCAAGGGAAACCCTACAGGCAAGAAGGGACTGGCAAGAAATATTCAAAGTAATGAAAATCCAAAACCTACAACCACGAATACTCTATCCAGCGAAATTGTCATTCAGAATAGAAGGACAGAGAAAGTGTTTCCAGGACAAAATAAAACTGAAAGAGTTCATTAGATCCAAACCACTGTTATATGAGATGTTAAAGGGACTGGTTTAAAAAACAGAAGCTAGGGAGATGAAACAAAGGCAAACTAAACAGGCAACGAGAGTGGAAAAGGAACTGTGGGTACGGGAAGCATATTGGGGGGAGGTCAACAGGGAGGGGGAGTGGGGAGAGGGAGGGAGATGACATAGGAATTGGGGATCATGGTAGGAGGGAATGGAATAGACAGAGAGAGGTTGGGAGGAACTGTATGCACAACCAATGGACATGGACTAAAAGGGGGGGACAAGGGGAGGGAGGGGGGCCTCCGGGTGGAGGGGAGCAGAGGGAAGGGAAATTGGCACAAATGTAATATTATAATCAATAAAACACATTAAATCTGAAAAAAAAAACAAAAAAAAAAAAACAGAAAATGGAACTGTCTTTTGATCCAGCAATCCCACTGCTGGGATTATACTCTAAGAATCCTGAAACATCATTTCAAAATAACCTATACACCCAATGTTCATCTCAGCATTAATTATAATAGCCAAGTTCTGGAAACAGCCTAAGAGCCCATTAGTAAATGAGCAGATCAAAAAACTGAGATACATTTACACAGTGGAGTACTATGTAGCAGAAAGAAAGAATTCCTTCACTACAGCATGGATGGAACTGGAGAGTGTTATGCTAAATGGAATAAACCAGGCAGTGAAAGTCAAATACCATATGATCTCAGCTATAAGCAGAACCTAATGAACAAAAACAAAGAAACAAGCAAAATAGAGTCAGTGATATGGAAATAAGAAACAAACTGACAGTAACCAGAGGGGAGTGGAGAGGTGGAGAAGTGGGGAAAGAAGAACAGTATAATCAAGGAACAAGTATAAAGGACTCATGGACATGAACAACAGGGTGGGGACTGACTGTAGGAGTGGGAATGTGGGCAGGGCAGGGGAGAGCAATGGGAGAAAAATTGGGACAACTGTAATTGAACAACAATATTTAAAAAATATCTTTTGCCCAAATAGCAAGAATAAAAACATAAAATAAGCAATTAAAAAATAGACTATAACTTAGAAATTATACCCTGCTCTGCAAGAATAAAAGAAAAGTTAGTCAGGTACCTAAAAGAGCTTTTGGTAATATTAGTTACCAAGATATGATACTGCAAAAATAAAAGAAAACAAAGAAACATGCCAACATATGCAATTCTAAAACACAGACATGGACAATTAAAGTTCTCCATACTTTTCATATTAATATTTCTCATACTCAGTTATAAAAATGTAAAAAGGTAGTCATTAGAAATACTTATTTTTGATTCATATATTGGATTTATTTTCTATCTAATAATTTGAATTTAACAGTTCCATTTATCACTGGCTTCTCCATATTACCTCCACTATCCAATTTTTCTCCCCAGTGACAACCACTCAGAATACCTTTTAGGAACACCTACATGGCTTTGGGTATATAAATATACACAGATGTGTATTTTTTAAATAATTGGATTGATATTATATGTCATATTAATTGAACTATTTTCAACCACTTTACATTTCAGAGCATAGTCTTAGTCTTTTTATTCTCTCAATAGTATTACGTAGTGTAAATGTGCCAGAAGTTGTTTCCCTAATGATTGTCATTAAGAATTTCCCCATGTATTTCTATTTTATACAGCGCTTCTATTTTCCTGATTATATACATCTTGAAACATACTTTTGTGTATTTATACATATCAAAGTATATTTCATGAGAAACATTATTACTTATTTGAAGGCTATGCACAGCTTAAATTGTAATAGAGTAATAGAAAAAACTGAATTATTAAATAAATGCATTTTTCAATATTTTAAAATGTTGCATCTCTTCAAAAGTAAATTATCTATGTAATTCCAGGTATAGTATCCACTTAGAGTAATTAAAAATAGGATAAATGAACATCTTCTCTTTCCTTTATGGTAAATGAATTGTTTACTCTGATGTTGCTGTTGTAGTAGTTTGCTCAGAAGTATGGGCTTTCTGTGTGTGTGCATGTGCTCATGTATATACACACACTGTATGTGCATATACAGCATGCCTGTGTTTATTACTAAGGGTCTCAGCAAGAACCAAATGGCACTCTCAACCTGGGCAATGTGAACAGAGTTTATTGAATTAGTCTTTAAAGAGCCGTTGGTAGGACTTAGCGCAGAGATATTCAACCTGGTTTATATCATGGCACATATAATCTAATTACTAAAATTCTTCAGCAAACCAAAATAGGTAGAATTTTGATTCATTCACACTGGGTGGCTATTGTTGTATAGGCTGTTGTCATTTTTTAAGTTGATAATCTAAGGGAAAAGAGGCCTGTACCCTTGACTAAATAGTCAGGTATTGCATGTTTTAAAAATTATTGTGGCACACTGGTTGAAAATAGCTGGCTTAGAGGATTAGAAAGGGTAATTCAATATCCTCACATGAGACTTGAATTGACCAGGAAAGAGTAAAGTTAGTGGACTGGGAGAGGATAATTCTATAGAGCAGGCCACTTGAGGGACACAGCCATCCTTTGGGACTCTGCAGAGAGGGAGGAGAAATAAACACGTGATTCCACACTCCTGCCCTGAAAGCTCCTGCATAGCCTCCCCTAGCCTAAACTAACCCTATGTGGAAGGCAGGGCCAATATAGGAGGCAGCTTATGACTATCCCTAAAGATAAACATCTGGACCACAGTGAAGGTGGAGATGGGAGGAGAGATTTAGGAGGAACAAATAGAAAAAACAATTAGCACAGATGCATACTGATGGTATGTGCTGCATGCGTGTTGTGTGCAATGTGTGTGTGTGTGTATTTTTAACAATGGATTTCTTCTTTGTCCTTAGGATTTAATAACAGAACCACTTTTTAAAACAAAATTTTACAAAGAGTGTCAATAGATTAAACATAAAAACCAAGCTGTTTGGGTTGAGCAAATGCAGGGAAGTCTAGAGACCTATTCCATCTCCTCACAGCCTGGATGGTAATATAGGGGAGGAACATTTTTCCTTTCCCTTCTAGGTTCTTTGGTTGTTCTAATAATTAAATTGCTATAGAACATCTATACAGAAGAAAAAAAGTTAAATTTCATATATACTTGAACCCCAAAGATATGAGGCTCTACGAGAGTCAGGCAATTTACGCTTATATGCCATGCTGAACCAAGGAGAAGGGGGTCTGAGACTGATAGATCAAAGGGGAGGAAGATAGTTCACATAAAGAAAGAAAGAGCAAATATTTGGTAAATAAATGTTTACATGTCATTGAGATAAGTCTTTGTGATGTAAAAACTTATCTCTGGTATTAGTTATCTTCCTGGCTAGTTCTTTTATCTCCATTATTTTTGGTAGTTCAGGGAGGGATATAACAAAACAAAAGATAACAAAACAAACATACACACAAACAAAAACAGAACAAAACAAAAAATCTTTCCTGAGTTTCCTGGATACTAATTGCCTTCAGCTCAGAACATTCCACAAGCCAAATAACACATTTTGGGATGACCTACTCTGCCCCTCAATAATATAGCATAAAAACAACTGCATTAGTGGAATATATTGTTATAGGAGCACAGGATGAGTTGAACCCAGCATACCTTTACATCATCTCTATGAACAGTGTAGAAACAAACCTAACAGACATTTTTGTTTTTGAACCTGCAAATTGAAAAACAATTTAATACGCAACATGTGTCATTCCTCACTGAATATTATGGCTCAGAGCGTACTAAAACTGGAAAGCATCTTATATTGTAAGATTTTGTCATGATAAAGCCTTAATCATCTATAAAATGAAATCACATGCCTTTGGGAAGCACTTGGTAAACTTTTTCATTATCATTGTTACATTTAATAGCATGCTGCTAAGGTATACCCATTGTTGAAAGTTGTTTACTGATCAGAAGCAATAAACACAGAAGTAATCAACTTATGTACAACTGTACCCATGGTAAAAATAATATGCTACCTTGTACACAGATCTAATATTTCTTAGCTTTATAAAATCAAGATTTTTAAAAAATCCCTGAAAATTTTTCATATGAACATTAATTTTTATCATGCTTAGAGTACTTGTATTTTCAAATACAATACAGGACCACATTTTATTTACTCCTTAGAAAGTAGCTAAAATAAAAATAAAAATGCAAACTATAGTACATGGTAAACTGTTTAATTATATATAACCTCAGGGAAATATTGGATATTGGAAGAAGGGGAAGAGAAGCCAGATATATATTCATATTCTGTTAAGGTAGCAGCTGTAACCTAAAACATTTCCTGTAAGTCTGTCCTTTTATGAGTCATTACTGAAACTATGAAAAGCTATTATTACTGTTCTCTGAATTTTATTTCATATGTCAATTGTGACTGAATTGTAGATTACTCAGGGCTTGCATATTGAATCACATACTTTAATGAATGTAACTGTAATAAAGTAATTGAGATAGTCTTACTCCAAGAAATTTTGCCACTGATATTCAGGTATCTGCTTGCTTTGACAAGGTCTAAATATCTTCCTCCCTCACATGATGTCCTAGGTAGTGTGATTGGCTGTCAGTATGTGGTGTGAATGGAATATAAGGCAGAGGAATGGAATATATAGTAAATAGTAAATCCTGAAGGGTACTAAAAATAATGGAGTTTTCACATAATTTTTGAAGTACTTTTTGTAGTTCTTATTCTACTCTTTCACCATATAATTTTATAATTTATATTATAATTTATATTTTTTGGTAATATACTCACTCATGCACTATCGTGACCACTACCAGTTCCCAAGCAAAGTCTTGTCCCCAGCTTACCTTTCTCTACAATTAGCATTTCTTTTTGTTTATGCTTTATTGATTATATTACAGTTGTCCCAATTTCTTTTCCCTTTGTTCCCCTACACCCAGTGACACCCCTCCTCCAGTTGTCCCGCACCTTAGTCCATGCCCATTGGTTGTGCATATAGTTCTTCTCAACATCTTCCTCCTACTATGCTTCTTAATTCCTGTACCATCTCCCTCCTTTTCCCCCACTCCTTCATTCCTCCTCCCAGCTGACCTCCCCTTAATATGTTCCCCATACCCATAATTCTTTTCACACTCTCATTGTCTACCTAGTGTGCCTTTGTTTCGATTCCCTAGCTTCTGTTGTTTGTTGTTGTGATACAGTTTTCATTTTAATGTTCATATTTTTGATCCTCTTTCTCCTAAACAAGTCCCTTTAACATCTCATATAACAGTTGTTTGGATCTGATGAACTCCTTCAATATTACTTTGTCCTGGAAGCACTTTCTCTGCCCTTCTATTCTGTATGACAGCTTCGCTGGATAGAGTAATCATGGTTGTAGGTTTTTGACTTTCATTACTTTGAATATTTCTTGCCAGTCCCTTCTTGCCTGCAGAGTTTCTTTTGAGAAATCAGCTGGTAGTTTTATTGGGACCCCTTTGTACATAATGTTCTTCTCTCTTGCTGCTTTTAAGATTCTCTCTTTATCCTTAACTTTTGACATTTTTATTATCATGTGTCTTGGTGTGGTTCTCCATGGGTCCAGTTTTTTTGTTGTTGTTGTTTGTTTGTTTGTTTTTTAGCTCTCTGTGCTTCCTGGACTTGTAAGTCTATTTCCTTCCCCAAGTTAGGGAAGTTCTGCTTCATTATTTTTTCACATAATTTGTCAATTTCTAGTTCTTCTTCACCTTCTGGCAACCCTAAGATTCAGATGTTGGTCTGCTTATAGCTGTCCCATAGGTTTCTGAGCCTCTCCTCATTTTCCTCATTTTTTGTTTCCTCTTTCTGCACTGGTTGACTGTTTGTTCCTTCCCTATGTTCCGATTTGTTTATTTGATCCCTGGTTTTCTTTCCCTCACCACTAGTTTTGTATGTGTTTTCATTCATTTCAGCAGGACTAGCCTTCATTCCTTCCCTGTCTTGTTTAAGTTCTGCTCTCACGTCTGTGAGCATTCTTATAACCAAAGCTCTGAACTGTGCCGCAGAAAAATAGTCTATCTGCTGATCCATTAGATCAGATATTTGCTGGCTGGTCAGCTGCATCACTGGGATCTCTATCATGATCTGTGCCATCCTGACAGTTTTGTGTTTACCTTTGCTTCCTGGGCGAGGCTGTCACACCTCCTACATTATAGGGGGGCAAAACCCCATGCACTCATCACTACTGGGCGACCCTTTTCACCATGCTGTGGCATTTTGTGTGGGGGTGGGGATCCAAGATGGATTCTTGCTGTTTACTCTCCACTGAGGGACTGGGAGCCTCCTCCTCTGTCCCCACGCCCTCTGGCCCTCACAGTCTGAGGCAATGGCGGTCTGCCTTCCCTGGCATTGGAATCTCGAGCTGACAGGTCTTGTCTGCAGTCAGGGGTGCTACACAGGTGTATCTGTGCTTACTGCTGTCCTGCTGGCATTGCTACAGCTGCCACTGCCAGCACAGCTTCATCTCTCCAGCCCAGCTTCACCTCTCCTATGGATCTGGATGAGCACTTCTCTATAACTTCACACATTGGACTTCCATGTGGCTTTATTTTCTGGAACTTCTGGTTTTGTGGTAGATGTATTCCTCCTTAGTTATGGAGGGAGATGGAGTGTGTCAGTCTAGGCACCCGTCTTAGCCAGAAGTCTATAATTAGCATTTTTGATGCTATTGATTCTCCTTAATCTGCACTGGTTAATATGGAAATTTTTAATTTTAAACTTAAATTAATTGAAATTAAGTATAATTAAAAGTTTACTCATATCAATTACATTAGTTACATTTCAAGGGCTCAATAGCCATATGTGCCTAGTGACTACCATACTGAACAGTACAGGTATAGACACTTCTAACATCACAAAAAGTTATTTGGGATGGCACTTGAGTTGCTTGATTATATGTGTCAACTTGACTGTGTAAGGGATGCCCAAATAGGTGGTAAAAATTTATTCCTAGGTGTGTATTTGAAGGTATTTTCTGAAGAAATTGGCATTTAGATTGGTTAACTGGCATTTAGTTTAGATAACCTCTCTCTCTACTGGAGCCGAGTCATCCATTGTCTCCTGTCCTCATATATCAGTACTCCTGGTTTTTAGGCCTTCAGACTCAGACCTGGACTTAACCATCAACCCCCAATTTCTCAGGCCTTTGGACTATGTCTAAATTAAACTACCACCTTTCCTGGATATCTAAATAGCATATGACAGATCATGGGAGATCTTGACCTCTATAACAATGTGAGCAGATCCTATAAAAAAATCCTCACCTCTCTATCCTCATCTCTATCTATCTATGTCTTCCTCTGTTTCTATCTCTGTCTACCTATATCTACATCCCATTGGTTCTGTTTCTCTGGAGAACACTTTCCAATAGAGAAAATTAGTGCTGAGAAGTAGTGGTGCTGCTATACCACTTACCTAAAGATACAGAAGCAGCTTTGGAATTAGGTAATGAGAAAAGACTGGAAGAGTTTGGAGGTTTAGGCTAGAGAAAAACTGCAATTATATTAGGTAATACATAAGTGATCGTGAACAGAATATTGATAGAAACATGGATGCTGTTAAAAAATTGATGAGTAAGTTTGAAGATGTAATTGACTTTATTCAATGATTCATGAATTGGGCAGTATCTCATCTGGCAGATAGAAAGACTCTTTGAGGAGCTGCATAAAATGGCTTTTATAGACAGAAGGGGGAAGAAAAGGAAGTTTCTATCAAAGTAGATTATTTCAGGCAAGGTCATCTTCCTTTGGGGAAGGACAGGGGTCTATCAGACCTCACTAGTGCTGACTAGGTAATACTAGATTGATTGGTTAAAGATCACATACCTGAGAGAGGCTGAAACTTCAATTAAGTCTTGGTTTTTTGGTGAGGCTGGTGGCCAGGGCAGACATGGAGAAAATGCACCTGCCTCGGGCTTCCAAGAGAAGCTGAAAAGGTCCCCTGAGGAGGTGGGCCATGTCCAGGAAGGAGCCGGGTGGCTCCCGTACTGACTTTGAGCAGGACCTGGCCCCTGGGACAACAGTGGGGCAGGCGCCAAAGCTCCCACAGAGCCAGTGGCCAGACACGGTGATGTCAGGCAGGTGGGGCCTCAGTGGTATGGGACAAAGGCCTCATGGAGGGCAAGGCAGGTGCCAAACACTTGCTACACAGAGATGCAGGTCCCAGGTGCTAGAAGGTCATGATGGGATTGGCCATTCACGGAGGCCCCGCCCCTTCTCCTGTGACCTCTCAAGGTCCATTGATGTTTCCATGGAGACATCAGAAGGTCCTGGCTGAAGTCAGTTCAGTGCATGCTAGAACCCCAGAGGAGGAGGAAGCAAAGGAGAGGCTCTCCCTGTTTCCACTCTTATTTGAGTTCGTTTGGCGCACAATTGCCTCTACATGGGCAATTTCCTTTCTCGGATTCGCTTGTTCTTCTGCCGCCTCCGCCGCGGCCACCATCCCTTGCCTGGTGGCCATCACCCTGTCACCCGTGATTATGGCCCACCTGGCTGGGACCACCCTGCTGTCAGCTATTTCCACCCACTATTTCATTTCTGTCATGCTCCTGGTCCATCTGCCTTTGGCCTTGTCCCAAGAGGGCGGTGTCCTCTCCCACAGACTGTGCGCTTCCCTCTGGAAGTCCACCGGTTGGTGAAATGGAAGGACCCCCCGCAGAAGCCTGTGCTTCCTACTTGTACATCCGGGAGGTCTGGAAGCTTGAGACCGGGCCCTATTCGTCATTTAGGTCGCAGATCTTCTGGCCTGCGCTCACCACCTGAGCAGGCAGTCAAGGCTGAGGAGCTGGGACCCTCTATAATCGTCCCACTTCCTTTCCCAAAGGAGGTGGTGGTGAAGGTCCGGGAAGAGTCCCCAAAAGGCACGGCACACAAGACCAGCCAGGTAGAGGAAAAAGGGCAGGATCATGGGGACAGCCCCCACAGCAGTGGGCATCTGCCCAGCACTCCAGATTCAGTATGTGTAGGTAAGGAGAAGCAATCCAGCAGCAATTCTCCCCCGGCCTCTGCCAGCAGGAGGCCCCGCAAAAGAAAGCAGTCTGGGCCGCTCTTGCTTCCACTGCCACCACTGCGGTGGGATCGAGGTGAGCTGCCCCCGCCTGCTAAACTTCCTTGCCTTGCTATGGACCCAAAGCTGCACACCATGGAAAGATCTGAGGGTCCAAGCAAAAAGACTGCGGGGGACAAGACACAGGTCACTCAGCCTGCTGCTTCTCTGCCTCCACCTGCCTCGGTGCCTGCAGGAACCCTTCCCCTGGCCACTCAAATGGGGCAGGCCCCTGTTACCATCACTGCCAGAGCATCTACACGTTTGACCTCTCAGCCCGCTTTACAGGATGATGACACCGAAATGGACACGACTCCTCCGTACTATGCCACCACAATCCTATCATCTCCAGGTGGCAGTGTAAGATCCATGGCAGTTCACCAAATCCCTGCCATGGACCCCAAGGAGCCTATGGACACCACTCCTGCTCCATAGGAAAACCACTGCCCACTGTCCTTGCCCTTCCTAATTCTGACCACATACCACCCAGTGGCAACATTCCCTTGCCTAAAGTCACCACCTCTTTTCTTAACTGGGGATCCATCTGGCCACAGCATGGCTGCTGCAGGAGGAGGCACATCCACAACCTCATTGCAGAGTATAACACCTTCCCCATGATCACAGGCACTAGTGTTCACGCTTGCCACCAGTGCACCTGCAGTCCACCTGGCATACAAGATCTCCGACACTTGCAACAGCCACCACCATGGAGAATACAGGTATGTCATGAGACATGTCTCTTTCCACCTTCTGTCAGACCACTGGGGGCATTTCTGGCTGCGTCACAGCCATTATTGTTGCAAGTCTTAGCATCATCCCTGTGTTTAGACACACTTGTAGCTGCACTGTATTTCAAACCTGGAACCTACCTGTGCTGAATCTAGGTGATGCTATGGCAGGTTACAACTTCCCTCCCGTGATGGGAGGGCGTGTTCTTCCCACTTTGCATTAGTACAACGGGGGCCCACCTGGCCATGGTGGCTGATTTTTTAATGACAAAGTCAATAGAGTAATAATTTGTGGTATAATCAGTAGCTTCTAATTCTTTTGATTTGTCCAAAGTTTGTTTAGAGGAAGGTCGTGATGCTTTGGTCATGAGTTCAATCTCTGGGTCCTGCTTTCGGTTTAGAAATTATTGATGAGATAGTTTGATCTTTTATTTATTCAATTACTGAGAAGTTCTGTCACACAGAATCATCTTTGAATACCTATTTGTCTGTTTATTTTTTAGACAAAAGCATTTCAAGTTGCTACCAACAACATTTTTAAAACCCATAAAATTGTACAATGGAATGTGTTGCTTCTTTGGATGATATCTTTCTTGGAATATATAGTTTTATGGCAAATGTCCTATAAGAAAATAGTTTCAATAAGACCGTTAAGTAATCTAAGTTTTAGTGAACATAAGCCATAACCTCTGATTTTAGTGATATTAATTACATTTGCAAATATAAATTTATGAACTTTTCTCATGAAAGTCAAATTTTGAGTATTGTAAGCTGGTAAGGTTTGATTAGTCTCTTTGTGTTCTAGGCAGTAGGTTATGGAGCTTAGGCCATTCTGGGAAAGGAACTGTCTCTAGGGAGAAATTTAGTTTCACTTACATGGGAAATTTCATAGAGAAGAACTTGTTATTCCAATGAAGATTTTGTTTAGTAGTAGTGCATCATAAAACCGGGGGAGTGTTGTTTACCTAGAAGTTAAACTTTAGGAGCTGGCTTAATGTTTATGAGTAAACAAAGATGTACTTTTCTTTGCGTTTTCTCTATTTTGTTACTCCTTTAACATGTTATCTGAATTCCTCTTAGTGGGTTTTTTTTCCCTTTCAAAAAATGTTCTGTTATCCTATTACAGTTGTCCCAATTTTCCCCTCTTTGCCCTCCTGTGCGGAGCCCACCTCTGCTCCACAGTCAATCCCCACCCTGTTGTCCCTGTCCGTGTGTCATTCACGTGTTCTTTGACAAGTCCCCTCCCCTTCTTTCCACCATTATCCCCCTCCCCTGTCCCCTCTGACTGTTCCATGTTTTCATGTCTCTGGTTCTGCTGTGCTCATTCGTTTGTTTTTGCTAATTAGGTTCCTCTGATGGGTGAGATGGTATTTGTCTTTCATTGAATCGCTTATTTCACGTAGCATATACTCTCCAGTCACATACATGCTGTTGCAAAAGTTAGGAGTTCTTTCTTTCTGCTGCATAGTGTTCCACTGTGTAAATGTACCACAGTTTTTTGATCCACTCATTTACTGATGGCCCCTCAGGCTGTTTCCAGCATTTGGCTATTGTCAATAATGCTGCTCTGGACATAGGGGTGCATAAGTTCTTTTGAATTGGTGTTTCAGGATTCTTCGGGTATAATCCCAGTAGTGGAATGTCTGGGTCAAAAGGCAGTTCCATTTTTTGTTTTTCGAGGAAATTCCACGCTATTTTTGACAGTGGTTGCACCAGTCTGCATTCCTGCCAACCGTGCACTAGGGTTCCCTTTTGTCCACATTCTCGCCAGCACTTGTTTGTTGATTTATTAATGGTGGCCATTCTGACATGTGTGAGGCACTTTCTCATTGTGATTTTAATTTGCATTTATCTGATGGCTAGTGATGTTGAACATCCTTTCATATGCCTATGGTCCCTCTGTATGTCCTCCTTGGAGAAGTATCTGTTTCCCAATAGTTCTGGTGTGTGTGAATTTATTTATTAATTATTATTTTAAAGTACATTTTATTGATTTTGTT
Organism: Furipterus horrens; assembly: GCF_987537825.1. Lineage (NCBI taxonomy): Eukaryota > Metazoa > Chordata > Mammalia > Chiroptera > Furipteridae > Furipterus > Furipterus horrens. The sequence continues at coordinate 80,167,604 of NW_028327176.1, read as the reverse complement.
GTTACAATAGTTCCAATTTTTCCCCCCTTGCTCCCCTCTGCCCAGTCCCCCGCTTCCCCCAGCAGTCCCAGCCCTCTTAGTTCATGTCCACGGGTCATGCATAGAAGTTCTTTGGCTTCACCCTTTCCTATATTATTCTCAACATCCCCCCTGTCTTATTTTGTACTGACCGATTTTGATTATGCTTCTTAGTCCCTGAATCACTTCCCCATTTCTCCAGCTAGCCGCTCCCAGCTGATATCCCTCCAAATGATCCCCATACCTATGATTCTGTTCCTATTCTGGTTTGCTCATTTGGATTTTGTTTTTATTTTTTAGATTCAGTTGTTGATAGTTGTGAGTTTGTTGTCATTTTAGTGTTCATAGTTTTGATCTTCTTTTCCTTAAGAAATCCCTTTGAGATTTCATATAATAATGGCTTGGTGATGACGAGCTCCTTTAGCTTCACCTTGTCTGGGAAGCACTTCATCTTCCCTTGCATTTCAAATGATAGCTTTACTCGATAGAGTAATCCTGGTTACAGGTTGCCTGTCATCACATCGATTACCGTTTGCCAGTCCCTTCCTGCCTGCAAAGTGTCCTGTGAGAAATCAGCTGATAGTCTTACAGGCAGTCCCCTGTAGGCAACTCTCTGTCTCTCTCTTGCTACCCCCAGGACTCTGTCTTTATCTTCCACCTTTGGCATCTCAATCATGATGCGTCCTGGTGGGGTCCCGTCGGGGTCCAGCTCGCCCAGGATCCTCTGTGCTTTCCCGACCCAGATGTGCATCTCCTTCGCAAAATGAGTTTTCCTCATTTTTTTCAATTCTTGCTTCCTCATTCTGCACCGGTTGACTGCTTTTTTCTGCCTTATATTCCAAATCATTGATTAGAACCCGGGTTTCCTTCCCTTCACCATTGGTTCTGTGTGGATTTTCCTTCATTTCACTGAGCATAGCCTTCACTTGTTATGTGTTTGTTGTACCCAAGCATATCTGTCAAGCCTGTGAGCATCTTTATCACCAGTGTTTTGAACTCTACATCTGTTAGGTTGTCTATCTCCTCATCTGTTAGGTTGGCTATGTCCTCGTCAATTAGTTCTCCCACTGGAACCTTGATCCGTTTCCTTTTTTGGGCCATACTTCTCTGTCTCCTCATTCTGACAGGCTCCTGTGTTTGTTTGCCTCTACATCCCGGCTAGAGCTGTTGCTCCTGTTATGTTGTAATGGGCGGAGCCTTAGGGGTTCTTCAGTCCAGGTCAACCTGTTTCACCACGTTGTGGCACTGTATGTGGGGGAGGGGTCCGAGGGGGAACAGTGCTGCCAGCCCAGCACTTGCCCCTTTTCCAGGCACCTCTCCCACACCCGCACCAGACTGGCGCCCCTCTAGCTGCTGCCCTGGCCATCATTCCCAGAGTGGGTGCATCTGAGGACATTCTAGGACCGCGCGGGCCCTTGAAACAAGCAGACTCTGCTGAGAGACTGGCAGTTTCTGCCTCCACCCCAATCCCGCTGCTCTACACAGTCAGAAACAATGAGGCTTGATTTTCCATGGTGCTGGGACCTTGATCTGTGAGGTCTGGTGAGGAGCTGGGAACGCTCCGCAGGTGTCCCTCCTTGCATTTTAAAACGTGAGTGTGCCCTTTCCGCCGACCCGCCTCTGCTGCCACCATTGCTACCACCACAGCGAGTCCTCTCCGCCCGGGCTCTGCTTCTCCTGCATGTCTGGGTGAGTGTTTAATTCTTCTTTATATCTTTGTTTGCTGGACTTTCCTGTAGTTTGATTTTTTGGAACTTCTGGTTGTTTCTAGTTGTGAGGTAGTTGTATTCCTCCTTTTTTTTGCTTTTAATTTTTATTTTTTTGGTTATTCAATTACAGTTGTCCCATTTTTCCCCCATTGCTCCCCCCTCCCAGCCCATCCTTTCTCCCACAATTATATCCCTCCCCGTTGTCCATGTCCATGAGTCATTCATATACGTTCCTTGACTAGTCCCTTCCCTTACTTATCCCCCTTCTCTCCCTCCCCCCCTCCCCCCTACTGACAACTATTCTAGTCTTTGCCTATTTAGTTCGTTTGTTTGTGTTGCTCTTTAGTTTCCTGTATTGGGTGATATCATATGGTATTTTGCTTTCTTTGCCTGGCTTATTTCACTAAGCATAATTCTCTCTAGTTCCATCCATGTTGTTGCAAATGGCAGGAGTTCCTTCTTTCTTTCTGCTGCACAGTATGCCATTGTATAGATGTACCACAGTTTTCTGATCCACTCATCTACAGATGGGCACTTAGGCTGTTTCCAGCACTTAGCTATTGTAAACAGGGCTGCTATGAACATAGGGGTGCATAAATTCTTTTGAATTAGGGTTTTGGGATTTTTCGGGTATAATCCTAGCAGTGGAATCACTGGTTCAAAAGGCAGTTCCATTTTTAGTTTTTTGAGGTAATTCCATACTGTTTTCCATAGTGGCTGCACCAGTCTGCATTCCCACCAACAGTGCAGTACGGTTCCCGTTTCTCCACATCCTCGCCAGCACTTGTTGTTTGTTGATTTGTTGATGATGGCCATTCTGACAGGCGTAAGTTGGTATCTCATTGTGGTTTTTACTTGCATCTCTCTGATGGCCAATGATGTTGAGCATTTTTTCATGTGCCTATGGACCTTCTGTATGTCCTCTTCGGAGAAGTGTTTGTTCAGGTCCTTTGCCCATTTTTTAATTGGGTTGTTTGTTTTCTTGATGTTGAGTTGTATAAGCTCTTTATAAATTTTGGAGATCAGTCCCCTGTCTCTGATATCATTGGCAAATATGTTTTCCCATATGGTTGGTTTTCTTTTCATCTTGCTGATGTTTTCTTTTGATGAGCAGAAACTTTTTAGTTTGATGTAGATCCATTTGTTTATTTTTTCCTTTATTTCTCTTGCCTTAGGAGATGTATCCGTGAAGATATTGTTACGTGTGATATCTGAAATTTTCTTGCCTATGTTTTCCTCTAGGACTTTTATGGTATCATGGCTTACATTTAAGTCTTTAATCCATCTTGAGTTTATTCTCGTGTGTGGTGTAAGTTGGTGGTCTAATTTCATTTTTTTGCATGTCCCTGTCCAGTTCTCCCAGCACCATTTGTTAAAGAGGCTCTTCTCACTCCATTTTATGTTCCTTCCTCCTTTATCAAAGATTAGTTGACCATAGAGGCCTGGCTTTATTTCTGGGCTTTCAATTCTGTTCCACTGATCTGTATGTCTGTTCTTATGCCAGTACCAGACTGTTTTGATCACAGTGGCTTTGTAGTATTGTTTGATGTTTGGTATCATGATTCCCCCTGCTGTGTTCTTCTGTTTCAAGATTGCTTTTGCTATTCGGGGTCTTTTTTGGTTCCATATGAATTTTTGGAGGATTTGTTCTAGGTCAGTGAAATATGTCATTGATATTTGAATAGGGATTGCATTGAATCTGTAAATTGCTTTAGGTAGTATGGCCATTCCAGTCAGGGCACACCAGAGAAGGAAAACTCTGACTCCCAAAAACCTCCGCTGCCTTGCGGCATACCTCTTCAGGGGAAAGGCTAAGGAGAAGGGAAACTCTGACTCCAAACCTCCGCTGCCTTGCGGCATACCTCCTCAGGGGAAAGGCTAAGGGAGTAAACCCCGACAGAAAATCCGGAGCCGGAGTCCCTAAGGCGGTTTGACATTGTAGTCAACACCGGCAACTCCTGTGGCGCACCTGAAGCCAAGCTGTATTGACTCTGTCTTTCCCCTTGGATCCTTCAGCTGCGAAGAGAGGGGGAGTCTGCTGCATGGGCAACGGCTGGCCCTCCATATCACCCTGCCCAGGCTTTGTAGCTTCACTGGAGAGGACACTCCAGCGTCATTGCAAGATGTCGACTCAACACGGGAGGAGACAGTTACCGGTTATAAGCTCATCCGATTGGCGAAGGAAACGAGTGCCAGGGGTCTCCTCTGACGGTGGGAGAGGTCATCGCACCTCACTGGACAGCTACCGCCTGCCTCAAGCTGGGCAGCCCCCAGCCAATTAGGTGCCGTCTCGCCTTGGCTCACCTGCCCCACTGGGTGCGTGGGGATCAGAGAGGCGTCTCTTGAAAAGTGGGCCACAAAACACTCGCACCAGGCAATTCCAAGCAAACAACAAGAAAGAAGCCTCCAGCTCTTCGCCTCGCTAGCTGGAACATCAGGACCATGTGTCCCGGACTTACTGCAGACCTTCCGTGGATCAATGGTGCCAGGAAAACCGCCGTCATCGACAGGGAACTGGCACGACTAAACATCGATATTGCGGCTCTACAGGAGACCCGGTTGGCCGACAACGGAACTATCAGAGAAACCAACTACACCTTCTACTGGCAAGGGAAGTCTCCAGACCAACCAAGACAGCACGGTGTTGGGTTCGCTGTGAAGAACATGCTTGTTAACTCCATAGAGCCACCCACAGGAGGCACAGAGAGATTACTTACCCTCCGATTGTCAACAACTTTCGGCCCAGTCAGCATTCTTAGCGCGTATGCCCCAACCCTCTGCGCCACCACTGAAGAGAAAGAACAGTTCTACCATGCACTGGACGAAGCGTTATCCAAGATCCCCAGAAGTAACGCTCTTTATCTCCTTGGAGACTTGAACGCAAGAGTAGGAGCCGACCACATGGCCTGGCCCACCTGCCTCGGAAACTTTGGGAGAGGAAAGATCAATGAGAATGGTCAGCGACTGCTTGAGCTTTTGTGTCACCACGGCCTGTGCGTGACAAACACATTCTTCAAGTGCAAAGAGATCCACCAGGTGTCATGGAGGCACCCCCGCTCCCGCCACTGGCACCAGCTTGACCTCGTCATCACCAGAAGAAAAGATATTAGCAGCACCCTCCTCACCCGCAGCTACCACAGTGCAGACTGCGACACGGACCATGCCCTCGTGGTAAGCAAGGTGCGCATAATGCCGAAGAGGTTGCACCACTCCAAGATGAAGGGTCGCCCATGCATCAACACCAGTTGTGCCAGCAACCCAGTTAAGACCCAGCAATTCATCAACAGGATGGAAGATGCACTCGGCAAGGGAATGGCGGCAGATGACATTATCGAATCCAATTGGCCACGTCTCCGCGACGCCATATACAACTCCGCCATTATTGCTTACGGGAAGAAAGAGCGGAAGAACGCTGACTGGTACGAGGCTCACTGGGAAGAAATGGAACCCGTGATCGAGGCTAAGAGGAAGGCCCTACTGGCTTACAAGGCCACGCCCACTCCCAGTACACTTCAAGCTCTACGGGCTGCCAGGAACAAAGTCCAGAAGACCGCCCGCCACTGTGCCAACACCTATTGGCTAAACCTGTGCAGAAGCATCCAGGAAGCCGTCGATACAGGCAACGCATGAGGAATGTATGAGGGTATCAAGAAGGCAACAGGCCCAATCCCCTCCAAGATCGCCCCCCTTAAGTCCAAGACAGGTGAGGTCATCACTGACCAGGAACAGCAAATGCGGCGGTGGACCGAGCACTACCTCGAGCTGTATGCGACGAGGAACACTGTAATAGACACTGCTCTTAACGCCATCCCAGACCTACCAGTCATGGAGGAGCTAGACACCCCACCTACTGCGGCAGAGCTCGGCAAAGCCATCGACCGCCTTGCTTGCGGGAAAGCACTAGGAAGCGATGGAATCCCTCCAGAAATCCTAAAGAGCGGGAAACCAGTCCTGCTACAGCCACTCCACCATCTACTCTGTCTCTGCTGGAAGGAGGGTTACATCCCCCAGGATATGAGAGACGCCAACATTATCACCATGTACAAGAACAAAGGAGACCGCAGCGACTGCAACAACTACCGGGGCATCTCTCTCCTCAGCGTCGTCGGCAAAGTATTCGCCCGGGTCGCTCTTGCCCGCCTGCAGACCCTTGCTTCCCGCGTCTACCCAGAGTCCCAGTGTGGCTTCAGAGCTGGCCGATCAACAGTGGACATGATCTTCTCCCTACGCCAGCTGCAGGAGAAGTGTCACGAGCAGCATAAACCACTCTACCTCGCCTTTATCGACCTCATGAAGGCGTTTGATCTGGTCAGTCAAAGCGGACTCTTCAGCTTGCTACGGAAGATTGGCTGTCCACCACATCTGCTTGCTGTGGTCATGTCCTTTCACGACAACATGCACAGCACGGTGTCCTACAACGGCGCAACCTCTGAGGCCTTCCCAGTCAGCAGCGGAGTAAAGCAGGGCTGCGTCCTCGCGCCTACGCTGTTCGGAATCTTCTTCTCCATGCTCCTCCAATACGCCTTTAAGGACTGCAGCGAGGGTGTCTTCATTCACACCAGATCCGATGGCAAACTCTACAACCTGGCCCGTCTACGAGCCAAGACCAAAGTCAAAGAGGTGCTCATCCGTGAGATGCTCTTCGCCGACGATGCAGCCTTGACATCACACTCCGAAGAGGGACTCCAGCAGCTAGTCACTTGCCTTTCCCACGCATGCAAGGAGTTCGGACTAGCCATCAGCCTGACGAAGATGAACGTTATGGCTCAAGGCACGGGGACTCCCCCATGCATCACCATCGACGGATACACCCTGGAGGTTGTCAACGACTTCACTTACCTTGGGTCCACCATCTCGAGCTCTCTGTCAGTTGACTTGGAGGTCAACCGGAGAATCGCCAGGGCAGCCACAGTTATGGCCAAACTGAACCGGCGAGTGTGGAACAATTCCAGCCTCACTGAGAAAACCAGACTGTGCATCTACCAAGCCTGCGTACTCAGCACTCTCCTCTATGGCAGCGAGACGTGGACCACCTACGCAAGGCATGAAAGGAAACTCAACAACTTCCACATGAGGTGCCTGCGACGTGTCCTGCATGTCGCCTGGCAGGATAAGGTTCCCAACACCGAGGTGCTGAAGCGAGCCAACATGAGCAGTTTGCATGCAGTTCTTAGTGAGAGACGCCTCAGGTGGCTCGGCCATGTCAAAAGAATGGATGCAGACCGTATTCCCAAAGACCTCCTCTACGGCGAGCTAGCAGAAGGCCAGAGGATGACAGGGCGCCCAAAACTGCAGTTCAAAGACATCTGCAAAAAGGATATGACACAATGCTTCATCAATCTCAACACATGGGAAGTTCAAGCAGACGACCGCCTAGCCTGGAGGCTCACTGTCAGACAAGGTACGTCATGCGCAGAGGCTGCGCGCAACGAGGAGGCGGTCCAGAAAAGATCGAGGCGGAAGCAGTGTCAACAGCAGCAACAACAGCCATCTGCCTTCACCTGTAACAAGTGCGGCAGGGATTGTCACTCCCGAGTCGGACTGCACAGCCATTCTCGGCGGTGCAGATAGACTCTCAAGAAGCTACGCCATCGTCTCTCGAGACGGACGGCTGCCGATGATTCCATTTTGGGCTCATTGTTTTTTTTTTTAAACAATAGTAAAGGCCATTCTGACAAAAACTTAGACAGAAATAAAGAGCACATTATCTGAAAATGGAGGAAAGATGTCCCTGATCCTTGTTATAATATGGCAAGTAACTTGTCTGAATTGTGTTCTTATCCCAGTGTTTCGTGGAAGATAGAACTTGTGAGTAATAAAATTGGATATTTGTATGAAGAAATATCTAAGCAAAATGTTGAAGTTAGAACTTGGCTTCTCTTGAATGCTTATAGTAAAATGTGAGAAGAAAGAAATGATTTAAAGATGACATTATTAATCAAAAAGGAAGTAGAACTTAAGAATCTGGAAAATTGTCAGCCTATGTCTTTTGAAAAATCTTGTTTGATTGGGACTTCCAGTAAATATGGTGGCATAGATAAACACAGCTCACCTCACACAACCACATTGAATTACAACTCAAATATAGAACAACCATCACCCAGAATTTGCAGGAATGAAGTTGAATGAAAATCTGACAACTGTGAAATTAAAGAAACCACATCCATTCAGATTGGTAGGAGGGGGCAGAGACTTGGGATGGGCTGGTCCCATGTACATGTGTAATGGATAAAAATTTGGGAGGGATATCTTGGGAGCAAGGAGTCCCAGCCTCATACCAGGGCCCCCAGCCCAGGGTACCAGTGCCAGGAAGAGAAGTCCCCATAATTTCTGCCTGCAAAAACTGGCATGGATTGATTTGGTGGAGGAAACTTCCAGAGTCCCAAGCAGTTCTTCTTAAAGAACCCAAACATACACTTACACAGACTCACTCCCCCTGAGCTCAGCACCAGAGTAGCAACTTAAAAGGCACCAGAGGCATATAGGGAGGAACTGAAGTGTCTGGTGTCAAGGAGATAGCTGGAGGATAGATTTCTACCAAAAATAAAGGCAGACAGAGCCACAGGGCCACCAGGGAGGTGTCATATCTGAGATTCCATCAACCTGGCTAACAATGTTTGCCTCACACTGAGATTCCCTGAGGCTTTTTCCCACCCAACTTACAGCTGTTAACAGTAGCTTTTCTATATGAACAGGTGGTCTTAGCTCAAGCTTCACAACTTCCTAAATCCTTTCAAACAAGAAACATCTGGCCTCAGCCAGCCGCCAGCCTCTGTATTTTTTCCTAAGTGACCCCAGACATGGCACTAGCAGCAACCAGCCTAGATTCACAGCTTGGCTTTGCCTGAAAATCTCTAAGCCAAGCACAAGTAGCAGTGATCTCAGATTGCTTGGTAGTTCAGGCAGGGTGGCCGAGGCAGAAGATAGGTGGTGGCTGACCTTGGCCTGCACCACCTGGGAAACCCAAGGGCCTGCACACCCAATGAACAGCTACAGACAATATTGGAACACAACCACCCTACACCTTTACAGATGATCCTCCATGGAGGACGGTGGTTGGTGGTCAGTGGTCACAGCCAGTTCTTGAGGCTGATTGGCCTGGGTAAATCCCTCCAACTGATCTACCAACAGCAATCAAAGATCAACTACAAGAGGAGGGTGTACTCAGCTGACATGAAGGATACACCTTAAGTACCCAGCTTGGGTGATCAGGGAGGCTGTGTCAGTGGAACCTTAAGATACCTACTATTCTAGGCTATACTACCAAATACAGAATCAAAGCAACTCTACCCAATACACAGAAACAAACACAAGGAGGCTGCCAAATTGAGGAGGTAAAGAAATATGGCCCAAATGAAAGAATAGAACAACCTCCCCCCCCCAAAAAAATAACTAAACAAAATGGAGATAGCCAAACTCTCAGATGCAGTGTTCAAAACACTGGTGATCAGGATGCTCAAGGAACTTAGTGAGGACCTCAACAGAATTAAAAAGATACAGTCAGAAATGAAGAACACACTAATTAAAACAAAGAACAATTTTTAGGGAAGCAACAATAGAGTGAATAAAATCAAGAATCAAATCAGTGATTTGGAACATGAGCAAAAAAACAACCAATCGGAACAAGAAGAAGAAAAAAGAACCTCTCAAAAATGAGGGTAGTATAAGCAGGCTCTGGGACAACTTCAAGAATTCCAACATTCTCAACATAGGGGTGCCAAAAGGAAAAGAGAAAGAGAAAAAAATTGAAGATCTATTTGAAAAATAATGAAAGAAAACTTCCCTAATTTGGTGAGGAAAAAGAACATACAAGTTCAGAAAGCAAAGAGAATCCCAAACCAGATAGATACAAAGAGGCCCACTTCAAGACACATCATAATTAAAATGTCAAAGGTCAAAGATAAAGAGAGAATTTTAAAAGGAACAAAAGAAAAGCAGTTAGTTACCTACAGAGGAGTTCCCATAAGACTGTCAGCTGATTTTTCAAAAGAAACTTTGCAGGCTAGAAGGGATTGGCAAGAAATATTCAAAGTCATGAAAAGCAGGGCCTTACAGTCAAGATTGCTCTACCTAGAAAAATTATTATTTAGAATTGAAGGGCAGATAAAGAGCTTCCTAGAAAGGGAAAATTTAAAGGAGTTCATCATCACTGAACGATTATTATATAAAATGTTAAAAAGACTTTAACACTTAATTAAGAAAAGGAGATAAAAACTGTGAACAATAAAATGCCAGTAAATACATACCTGTCAAGAACTGAATCTAAAAAACAAACTAAGCAAACAAGAAGAACAGAGGCAAAATCATGGATGGAAAGCATTATGATGGTTGCCAGATGGGAGAAGGGTGTAGGGGAATGAATGATATGTTGAGAGGATTAAGTACAAATAGGTAGTTACTGAATAGCTATGGGGATGTAATGTACAGTATAGGAAGTTGAGTAGCCAAAGAACTTATAGGCATGATCCATGGACAGGAACAATGGTGTAGGCTTTGCCTGAGGGAGTGGGAGGTGCTGCATGGAGGAGTTCTAAGGGGAAAAAATGGGACAATTGTAATAGCATAATTAATGAAATATAAAAAAAAATCTTGTTTAAGAGAGAACAGAATGTTTAACAAGAATGTTAGTATGGATCAAAAATCTCAATAGAAGCTAGGAGCTATTCATCACCACAAGGGGGAGATGAGTCAGCTATCTAAATACAAACTAGGACCAATTGTTCAAGGCATGAAAGAATAACCCCAAAGACGATTTGGATATCATGGAGTTGACCTCCTCAGGTAGGCTCAGAATGCAAGGTCCTGGGGTCGTATCAGGGTGGAGGGTGCAGAGCAATTTTAAAGAAAAGGCTGCTACTATAGGTCAGCTCCTCACATTTCAGGCTCCACACCCTAAATTCCAATTTTATGTTTCTCAGCTAGTGTAGGCCCCAGTGTGGCATGCACTGAGCCTAGCATCTTATGGGGGGCATGGCAACCTATATCTATATTTCAAATGATGAAGCAGCTTGGATCTACCCAGGGTTGCCCTAAAAGGCATGGTTGCCTCCTAGCATCCAAGGTAGGAAGAGGGCTGATGTAGGGGTGGGGCCACATCGAGGTAGCCCCTAGGACCATGCACAGAAGAGTCATGGGGATAGGGCCACTGGCATGTAATTCTAGCCTGGGAGTGCCATAGGCATGCACTGCAGCCCATAAGAGCTGCTGTGTGGGCTGCATCCAGTAGAATCATGGGGGTGTCACTGCCTTGAGCCTTAAATGCCCGGCTCCTAACAGTGTGGGGCTGGAAGACCAGGCATGGGACCAAAAGAATTGTTCTTGAACCCTGGGTTTTATTGCTTGTCCCTTTAAATTTTGGATTACCTTGGACCTGTTATTTATTTTATTTTGTTTTCTATTTCTCAACTTTGGAATGGGAATATCTCTTATGCCTATCACATGTTTGGAAGCACATAACATGTTCGATGTCACAGGTTCACAACTGGAGTCTCATCCATATTTTATTTGGATGATTGTTAGATGAGACTTTATACTTAGATTTTTGCATTGATGAGACAGAATACTATGGTCTGAATGTTTGTGTTCCCCTAAAATTCATATGTTGAAATGTAGTCCCCAGTGTGAGGATATTAGGAGGTGGGGCCTTTGGGAAGTTTTTTCTATTAAAGTATGTCCTTAACTTGAAATTTACACAGAAATAGAGCAGGAAATGATTTTTCAGTCTTTTCATCTAGTTTTGAGTTGATGAAATTCAGTAACTCACCTGCATTGTTCTTATTTCATTTTTATTATTAAATTCTAAATATGTCTCAACATACATAACATATGCTGTGCAATATATTAATTCATGATTAAGTGATCCAGTTTTACGTTTATTGCCTTGTGTATAAAATAACCTTTAAAGCATCAATATTATCACTAATTATATTTTCATTTGATGTAAAATGCTTATAAACTACCTCACGTAACTATAAATTAAGCTACATAGTAATATGTTGTATGGTGTGTTCTGTCTTCCAAAAACTCAGGAATATTTACAGGAATAATTTCATTAATCTTCACACATCTCTGATATAATGGTTAGTTTTAATTATCCTTCCTTCTGAGTTTTCGGAAGCTGTATGGCTGAAAGGCATCGCTTAAGTATAGAGGCATTGTACCAAGTGTGCTGTGTTAGTATAGAGTAGCATAAAGGCTAAAAACCATCTCTTTATCAAATATACATTATTGTTGAAAAGTTTAGAAGTTCCATGCTGGTAGGAAATAACTGCTTTCTATTTTGTTCAGGAGTACTAACTGCCTGAACTTGTCCGTTCAATATTATGATACTATCATGAGATTTCCAGGAACACACGTCTGAAAATTTAGTATAGAACAAACAAACAAAACAAACTCCTCTGTGTATATCTTCTCCTGAGATCTTTGACCTCTCTTATTTTTATCCATGTTAAAATTAATACCACAGACATCTCTTTGCCCTAATTGTAAATTTAGGGCAATAGTGCTACCAACACAAATTCCATAATTGTCCTCTCCATTATTTTTCCACAAGCCTTAACTCATGGATGGGAAAAAGCAGAAATGCATGTAAAGCTCAATTAGCTCAGTTAATAAAGGGATAACCCACAGAGCAGACACTGCAGGTGTATTTTTATTTTTTCCCAGGTAGTACAATAAATAAGCACATAATTTCATTCTATTTGCATTCCTTCTGTCATTTTCCTGTAACTGATAAAAATGAAGGTATAGTCACAGGTACAAAATTAACAGGTAGAGACAGGGAGATGACTGGGGACAGGTTGAACAGAAGAAGAACTCCAGGAATTTTAAATTCCCCATCCACTAAAACCACACAGATAATTGAGAATTTGTGGCATTTTCAAAGATGCACAAGGCATAAATGTATAAAAAATAAAGACTAATCCACAAGTTGACTTTAGCACCTGAAGAACAGAGATAAAAAGCAAAAACTGGGATATAATGGCTTTTAACTATCTTTAATGTTCACATAAAGGCATTCAGCAATTGTACATTATACACATGGATATACTCAATGCATACCAAGAAAAGTCAAATACATTGAAATACAATTTATAAAAAAAAGGTGCTTAGCTAAATATATTGATAACACTGTTACTAAATGTAGTAAAAGATAAAATAAACTGCAGATACTCTCTGTTATATAGCTAATTTCCCTACATTAGGAGTATTCACTGAATTATATAGTGTGAGGACTATAGTCTGGATGCCCAGGCATGGGCTGCCAGAGATAATAACTAGATTCTCATACATTGTGCATTTGTGGTTATATAAGCATTGATGTCATATTTGGGCTAGTAACTGGCTTTGTTTATGCATAATATAAAAGGGACAGGAACCCCATGGGAGGGTTCATGTTTGGTCAGCGGGCAGGGAGCAAATAGAGGAGCGGTGCTGAGTGGCGGCAGCACTGAGAGCCAAGCAAGTGAACGGTGGGGGTGCACGTGTGAATACTGTAATGTCTGCAATAAAGGAACTGTCAGAGACCCCAACCTTGCCTTGCATATTCTTTTGATTGCTGGATGAAAGGGAAAAAGCATTGGGTTCCACAACATATAGTAATTCACTTTTAAAGACATTATTTAATTCAAATATAAAAGTTTAATGTTCCACTTTTTTTCAGTTCTTTCTTTTTTACTTTTTCAATTTGTAACGGAGAGCTCTATGACAGTGACAAACAATAAGAATTCTGAATTAATGTTTAAAATTTCAAGTTATCATCAACCTTGCTGTGGGAGGTGTGTCTTCACTAAAGGTTTGCTGCCTTCACAAAGTCAGAAAATACAGATAATGTACTTCTCTCCTATGACTCCTCAGGATGAAGTGAGAAATCTGTGGGCTGCAGGAAGGGCTCACCTGGAGATATAAAAACAAGAGGCAGTTAACTGTCAGGTGGAGAAAATCATGCAAATCCATAAGAAGAAATTTGAGAAAGGGTGCTGAGACCTTGAGCTGGTAAGCAATCCCCCAAAATAGTGTCCAGAAACTAAATATTTATTATCTCCTAAAAGGTCAGGGATCCAGAAGCCAGTTTGCTTGATGGTTATGATTTAGGGTCTTTTTCGAGGTTATAATCAAATGCATTTGCTGGAGCTGCAGTGGTCTCCAGGTGCAAATGGTAGAGGTTCAATGTCCCAGCTCACTGACAAGGCTAATGTAAGGCTCCGATTCACCCATGTGGGTGTCTCCACAAAGCTACTTTGCATGACAACTGTGTTAACACAGAGCAAGTGATTCAAGGTTGAGCACTCAACATAGAAGCCATCATCTTTTCATAGCCAAATTTTAAGAGTGACATCTCTTCTCTTCTGTCATATTCTGTTTATTAGGTGTGAATGAATATATTCAGCTCAAGGGAAGAGAATATGAGAAAAAATGAGTACCGGGAAATGCAGGTCATTGGAACCATCTTAGGGTTCTGCCTACCACAAACACACAGTTTTCACTTTTGTATATTTTGTATCGGATAGCTTACAATTTTCAAACAACTTGAGTACATTTTTTTAAATGTATATACTTTTTATTTTGAAATAACTTCAGATTTATAGAAGAGTTAAAAAGATAGTACAGAGTTCCCATATACCCTTCATCCAGCTTCCTCTAATGTCATAATCTTATATGATCATGATATTGTACATTCATGGAAGTTAAGAAATTAACATTAGTGCAATACTATAAACTAAATTACAGACTATTTGAATTTCATCAGTTTTTCTGCTAACGTCCTATTTTTGTTGCAGGATCCAATTAAGCATACTACATTGCACTTAATATTATTTAATTTTAAGTCATGGCTGTCTTTAAGAACTATTTATATTGTGACCAGGAGCTGATTTTTTACAACAATTGCAGTGGGCATTTAACTGGAGCAGGCCAAGCACCTATCCCTGTAAGCAGGTTGTGTGAGATTCAGAGTGGCTTTTCCTTGCATTGAACATTAATCTGAGGCATTTTTTCTTTATTATTTAAACTTTACAGCAACCCTTTGAGGTCATAAGGGTGGTTCTTGGAGCTGAGTTATTTTATACTGAAACAAAATGGGACAAAGTAAGATTAAATAACATCTAACTGCAACCAGTAACAAATTAAATTTGACTCAGTTCTTCCAATTCCTAGTTTTTCCATATTTTGAAATAAAGGTTGATGTTCTTCCATTAGATATTTTCAATCTAATGGGTGGAAAACATGAAAATACTGTGCCCAAGTGGGTTGACTCTCAGCATGGGAGCTGTGGGTAGTAGGCAAAAGGACCTAAGAGATGGAAGTTGGTTACTTAGTTTGAGTGAATTGGAAAGGAAAATCATTTCAAGACTATTTGTAGAAATTTCACTAATGGGACTAAAATTTGAGGATTAATATATTAAATAATATAAGATAACCTGGGAATATATAATGGAGAATGACTTATACCAGATAGCTAATCAGATGTGTGGCATAGTGGATGATGTTTTTGGTATTTTGTTTTCCAATTACACTTGTTTGATGTTGTTTTAAAGTTATGGATTTGGTGTTGAACAATAGAGTTTAAATTGCCATTGGAAGCTCACTAGTATACTCTTCATTTGATTTCTAAATGTTTGTTGCTTAAATATTACACATCCATGGAGTTCTTGTGCAGCAACGAATAACACTGGCTTCTTTGTATTGAAAATGCTGCTCTGGTGCTTGGAGATATGAGATTAGATCAGGGTCTCTCATTCTTGGCACTATTACCCTTTCGGTCCACATAATTTTTTATTGTGAGGGTCTGTTCTATATGTTATAGGATGTTTAGCAGCATCCCCAGCTACCATACAGACATGACAAGGAAAATACTTTTAGACATTGCCAAATGTCATAAGGAAGAATAAATAGGGAGGCAAAAATCACTTTTAGTTGACAACCACTGTGTTAGGTAAACATAAAACCAAACAAAAGTTATATATGATGTGCCATACTTATAAACCAATTAATAAAATTACATTGAAATCTGAACAGAATATTTCTGAATGGTGAACTCATGGGTGATTTTTATTTTCTCTTATGCTGTTTTATTTTTTCTTTTTAAATTTCTTACAATATGTATTTGATTTATAATCCAAGAAAAAATTTTAAAATGTCAAAGTAATGATACTGAGCATTTTTTAATGTCTATTTATTGGCCATCTGTATGTCCTCTTTTGAGAAGTGTTTATTCAGGTCCCTTGCCCATTTTTTAATTGGGTTATTTGTCTTCTTGGTGTTGAGTTGTATAAGTTCTTTATATATTTTAGAAATTAACCCTTATCACATATATCATTGGTAAATAAGTTTTCTCATTCAGCAGATTCCATTTTCCTTTTGTTGATGGCTTCCTTATGCTGTACAGAAGCTTTTTAGTTTGATGAAGTCCTATTTGTTTATCATCAGAGAGATGTAAATTAAAATCACAAGGAGATATTACCTCACATATGTCAGAATGGCTATCAACAAAAATCAAACAAATGCTGGCAAGGATGTGAAGAAAAGGGAATTTTTCTACACTGTTGGTGGGAATGCAGACTGGTGTAGCCACTATAAAAAGCAGTATGAAGTTTACTCCAAAAATTAAAAATGGAACTGCCTTATAAACCACCAATCCCACTTCTGGTAATATATTCAAATGAATCCAAAACACTGATTTGAAAGAATATATGCACCCCTCTGTTCATTGTAGTGTTACTTACCATAGCCACAATCTGGAAACAACCCAATTGCCAGTCAGTAAATGAGTGGATAAAAAAAAAAAGTGGTACATTTTCACAATGGAATACTACTTGGCAATAAAAAAGGAAATCTTACCTATTTGTGACACCATGGATGGACATAGTGATTATTATGCTAAGTGAGATAAGCCATTCAGAGAAAGATAAATATATGATCTAATATATCAAATCTAATGAATAAAATAAACTGACAAACAAAATAGAAACAGTGACATAGATATGTGGAACAGACAGCTGTCAGAGTGAAGGAGGTTTGGGGGACTGGATGAAAGACAGGATTAAGCAAAAAATTATATATATAATATATATATAATTATACACACACACACACACAGAAAAAAAAAAAGTGTCGTGCTAGCCAGAGGGAAAGAGGTGTGGGGAGTAGGTGAAGGTGGGCAAAGGGGAGAAAAGGGGACAGGAAGAAACTTTGCTTGGGGCAGAAACACATGATGCAGTGTGCAGATGATGTTTTGTTGAGTTGTTCACCTGAAACCTTTATGGTTTTATGAACCAATGTTATCCCAATAAATTCAATTAAAATTGTTAAATTATTTTACAATTTAATTAATAATAAACTACAATAAAATGTTTATTAATTTGAAGTGCTAATTCTTAAATATTTATAGTACTACTAATTTTAATATATGCTTTTTGATAGGGAACTCGAGAGAGTTAAAAATTTTAGCTTCAGTCTATGGTTAAGTTGTTAATGTACATGGAAAACTGTTACTACAGGAACTGGAATGCATGACCTACCTGACTCCAGGAAGCTGACAAGCAATTCAACCTTTTTCCAAACCTCTTACATATCCTTTCTTTCTTCCTAAAAAGAAAATCACCTTGAGAAAGATGGTAAGTTGGTTTTTGACGGTACATATCTAACCTGCCATCTTCTCAGATTGCCACATTTGAATAAAGTGCCCATAAAGACTCAATCCTTGTCTCTACTTATTGGTTCTGGTAGTGACACATAGCACAAATGCTGACTTTTCTGGTTCACTTTTACCTTTAATATATGATCATTTTAATAGGCTACATGTTTTCTCCACTTTAATATTAATTAATTCAGTGTTTTAATGAGAGCAGTAATTAATATCCCTCAGAAGAAAAGAATGAGCTAAGATCTGAATTCTGGCTTTCTTCTCATCCATCGACAGTAACAGTAACTCAGGCATTAATGTGTGTTATCATTATTATTTCATTATTGTGAATTTACCAAATATTTTGTGTTTTACTTACCTTAACTTAATTCACTGATCTAACAATTCTGGGGGAGAAACAGGCTAGGCTGGGAAATGCTATAAAGCTAGGACCATATATAACCTCAGATGGCTGTAGAGAAGTCTTTGAGTCCAGACCTGGAGTTTGGTGATTGGCTGAATAGTAACAAAATGAGAGGAGAAAGAGGCCAGCAGATTACTAATTATTTGTGCATGTTGTGAATTTGGGAACCACTTTATGAGGTAGAGGGATTTCATTGGGGTCTCTAATTAATTTCCTTTGTTACAAAGCTTATTTTGGAGAACATGATGGGTATGCAGCAAAGTGGGCTTCCCAACTCTAAACTCTGGCAGTATGGGTCAGTGTGAGTCCCTGCTGGTGTCTGTTCCTCTGAAACAGATAACAGAGGAGAGCCTAATAGAATGGTAGCTTTTTGTGGGGGCTTGGCTCCAGGAAGAAGGAGGGCTGGTCACATGCAGTTATGATAGAGATCTGATTAAATCACTGGGGAGAACTAGGGAATAAGAGGACTTTGACAAGACAAAGGTAAAAAGTCTAGGATGGGATTGACTGAGAAGCTGAATGCCTCCAGAGCGCATGGAAATTAAAAGAGGGCTGACTCTTTGGATTGCTGGCTCTCTCTCATCATCTTTAAGGATGCCCTGATGATCATACTTCAGCTGCCTGCATTCCCAACAGATGGTATGTATTTTGGATGGGAATGAACTCTGGGTACAGCCTAGGATTGGTCTAGCCTGACAGAGGATGGCAGGGTTATTCCTCTTTAGGTGTTATAGAGGGGACGAGCTTGGAGGCTTGCCATTCTTTCATTGTGTAGCATTTGTATAAATTGTTTTAGTTTGTAAACTAATCCTATGGAAATGAGATAAATAAAATTAACAGAGGGAAGGCTAGAAGAACTCCGGTGTTAAAGAGTTTAGCCTCAATTGATAGAATTAAGTGACTAATGCATGTGGAAAGCTTTTATTCCAAAATTCCAAAGCTTTTGACTAAAGACTCCTTTCCTTTATCACCAAACCTTTGCCTCTGGCATTGTGCCTAGAGGGTGGCTGAGGACAGCAGGACTCCAGTCACTATTCAATAGCAGTTAGACATCTTCAGTAATGAGCCAGGTAACTCTTTTCACCCGAGGAAAAGGTGTCATGGGTTGGATAAAAGTCCAGGAGTGTTTAGGGGAAATACCCACTTCTGGGAACTAGAGGATAGGTAAGAAGCATTCCCTTTCATGCCTATCATCATTCTTATTCTCCTCCATGGTAGCCAATAAACATTATTTCCAAAATAAATTATAATTTCTTTTTGAAAATAGTGACTCCTCTAAATAGTATAATGACAATAGTAACCTGGGATAGTGGTTCTGCAAGATAAAGCAGAGCTCTGGAGTCCTTTGATGAGAAATAAAGTAAATGGATAATCAAACAAGCCTTTACCTTAAATAGGATTAGTAGCCCAATGAAATTGGATTTTACATAATTTTTAGTGAAATATGCACCTCAAAGAAATTATCTTAAGGATCAGATAAAATAATGTCAAAAAAGTAGGTAAACATACTTAAAAAATAACTTACTTCTATTCCTATCAGGAAAGAAAAATGGCAAAGATGTCCTTATAAATAAAAATATATTTAGTAGAACTGGAAGGACATAGTTAAAGTAAGAACCTGTGATTTCAGTCACAGAAAATCCCTTTGAATAAAGAGAAACTTGATGAACACATATGTCCCAAATGTAGAACAAAATGAATTATTAAAACCATGGACAGCTGTAGACCAGATAAAACACACCAGGCTCCAATATCGAAGCAACATGAACTCTGCTCTATAGCAGATGATACATCAAACTCGAAGCCACTTTTTGAACCTACTATATCTCAAATGTTTAAAAGAGGGAATGATTAGGAATGAAATCTTTACTTTAACATATGTGGTCCTCATTAATCTTGGTCAATTTGAGAGAGCAAATATTTTCCCAAATCTAGTGAGTTAGAATCTAGGTAGTAAAATGTCTTCCTTTTATGTTCATAATTTCCTCTTTCCCCCCTACAATTTTATGTGAGATGCAGTGAAATGACAACATGGGTAAACAAAATAGAAACAAACATTCTACATAGAAGATGAAATTTTATGAATGTGATTAAATTGTCCAAAGTCCTAAATGCTGCAATGAGATGTGACAGCCTGTGACATGGATCAGAGCATGCACTATCACTGCCATCCTTTGCTGCTGCTTTTATGGTGGACTACAAGGAAGAGTATAGGAAACTACAATCTCTTCTAAATATTTTTAAAACTGAATAAAAAGAACCTGAAGTGTAAGAGAAAAAGAAGGATTTAAAGGTCAGCAAAAACATAAATAATTGAGAAGAACTGAAATTCTAAGATCAACCCAAGGAACTTCCAAAAATCTAAAACACAATAATGATCAAGATAAGAAAAGGGATCAAGGACTTTAGCAATGTAGTTGGGACCTTACCATGTTGGATTTCTGACCAACAACAACCACGAATGCTTTGGTAGATTCAAAATTCTGTCTAGATAATGGGAACCAGAAGATAAACGATGAGGAGACAAGGATGAGACTTCTCTGATAGCTTGGATTCCTGGAGGTGAAAGGTACTGTTGAATAATTATAACTTCATTTTTTAGCTTAAAGATGATAAATTGCTGGATCCACCCAATCTACTGCAGAATTCTATGGAAACAAAATGAACCCCTTTAATTTCCACAGCATGTAACTCACAATTTGGTAGATTAACAGATTTGCTCTTTGGCAAATAGAAGTAGGCAGTGGTTTTGAAATAAGGTAAAGACTCATCTTTCTGGGCTATGACAAACCAACCACCCCCTGCCTTCTGGACTGAATTTTTCACATGAGTCAAAACTTGGTTCCTCTACCACATCTTTCAACTTCATTCTTCCTTGGAACATAGGCTGTGTTCTCAGGCACTAAAGTTCATTTGACTGAACACTTTAGTGCAAAACTTTAAAAAATCTGAAAGACAATAAAGAGGACAATCATTTTTTTCAATATAGATTGAAAATCTTTACAAGAAAGTTTAACTTAGGCTGATATTTGTCCATTGGATTTTAAGAACCCAAACAGAAGAGTCCAGTGCCCCCCGTTTTACTACTTTCTCAATGGGCAATAAAGATGAGGAGAAGGATGGCAAGTGACAATGATGGTGCTGATGATGCAATGTGCTCTCCGTTAACTGTAAATTCATGGCTGGTCATGTGCATAATGGATTGTTTGGCATGAATTGGCAGGAGGCTACTCATGAAATCCAGGACACTTTCTAAGGAGCAATTTATACAATACCTTTAGCTAAGTTTTTTTTTTCTTTCAGAAGATGCATGGAATCAGACTGCAGCTTATCCACACACAGTAAAAGTGGGGACAGCATTTGTTAACCAAAATCACACTGGCAACCTGGATTGTATTACTCTAGAAAACCCCTGACCCCATTACCTTTTTTCTCACTTGGAAAGAATTCCTGTGAAAGTTGATCATGAAGTATTTTCACATATGCTGCATTTGACACACAAAGATGGGATAATTTCCATTTAACAATAGAAATAGGACCAAAGAACCCTGGGAATTTATACTTAGAATGTCCTCCCTGGATCAACAACAAAATAGTGTCTACTAGTCTGCATGTTGCATGTCTAAAGCACATTGGGTTTTCACCATCATGAGCAAGTCTGAAAACCTGTTATGTTTACACATAGCTTCACTTTTAAAAAGCTCTTTGCATAAACTTTTGTGTTTATTTAGCAACATAAAAATCCTGTGAGATTTGTTTTAATGTTATATTTATCTTGGAGGCAAGGACGCTGGCTCCAAGAGTTGAAGGAACTTGTCTACAGCCCAGCTGGTTAGGGCAATGTTGAGCTCAGAGGCAGACCTTCTGATGTTTAGTGCTTTTTCTTCCCACAAAACCTTACTCATTGTCTTCTAATTCCTCAGGTATCATTATTGCCTGAAATTGTGTCACTCTTTCCTTAGATATGGAGTAAATTTCTAGAACAAAACATAGTATTGAAAAACACAAGATACAAGTCTGAAACTCATGAACTAGGACAGTTCTTAAGTATCAAATCACTTGCCTTCCTTCTAGGCTTTTGTGTGTTAAAAGATTTCTCAAAAAGTATTTGTTTTATGATTATGTAATCAATGTTGACCTCTGCACCAAAATGTAAATGGTACCCACTGCAAGATCACATTTACAGTGATTATATTGAGAAAATATGTGAGGAAACATGGGGTCTGAATTTACTCTCAGCCTAAAATACATTGAATGTGTCAAATCTAACTTTAAAATACATAGGGTATAACACTAAAAAATGCAATCCATTGGATATGACCTGTAATGAACTCTGGAGACTTTGGAAACATTCAAAGGAACATAAAAGCCAGTGGGGTCTACTTTTATTAAAGCATTAGGTAGTCCATATGTTTCCATTTCTCTGCTTTTTGTTTGTTTGTTTGTTTTTCTGTACAATGCAACATGAGTTCATGTATTTCTCATGGGAAGAAAAGGTGCTGTATTAATAATTTTTTAAAACTAAAACTCAAGAACAGTAATCAAAAAATACTCAAAGAAAGAAACAATTGGATTATTTTTGTCATATAGCCAATGAAAATTGGCAAATAGGGTGATATTGGATGAAGACTTTCCTTCACAAGAACTATGAATTTTCATAGCTCCTCTGAGTTCTAAAAGCTGGGAAAACTCAGATTTAGAAAAAAAAAAAGCAGCAGAATTTAATATAACCAAGTATTTAATATATGAAGTCTCTAAAAAAAAATGCACAAATTAAACACTATTAAACTAATTAGCAGTGGCAGAATATATAGGGAAGTATATATATAATAGACTTTTTATGTAGAATTTTCTTAGAAGGATTTTTAGGTATTTTAAGACTCTTTGAATTTAATTTATTAAGTGCTTGAGGCTTGGGGTTAGGTTGTGTTTTTGTCAGGGTACAGTGGACTGCACCATAGAACCAAAGTGGCAACCAGTTACCACTTCCTGAAGTAGCTCAGGAAACCTCACTTGCTCAATTACAAGCTGAGGCAACGGTGTGCCATTAGTCCAGAGTTATGTTGTTAACATTTATGCCTAAGAGCCTGTGTTTCCCGGTGCCACAAATAGCTAAGCAATGCCTGGGGGATCGTCATGACACACCTGGGGAGGTCATGCCAAGGTTTCTTCCCAAAGCAGCACTCATGCTGGAAATTTCAATCTTCACTCTCAGGTAGGAGAAGGAAGTCTGAGGCATCTGGCTCTTGCTAGAATGGGGACATTTAGGAAAAAGTGGGCGACCTTTGGAACACAAGTATACTCCTATCTCCTCTACAGCTTAACTTCCTTCTCGTCACCCCTATACTCTCAGCCAGAGGCTCTCAAAGCATGGTCCCTGGACTAGCGGCATCAGCACTGCCCAGGAACTTTTTAGAAGTGCAGGTTCTTGGGCTCACTCCAGACCAATTGAATAGAAAGCTCTATAGGCAGCTAAAGTCTGTGTTTTATCAAGTTCTCCAGGTGATTCTGAAGAATGTCAAAGTCTGAGTATCTCTGACTGAGAAATGATATCTCGTGGGTACTTTTGTCCACTCTCCCATGCTGTTCTGTGCCTCTGTCACCTTGCTCAGAGCACCTTCCTGCTGGACCACCCTTCCTTTTCTTATACATGTATATTGCGCCCATAAATCCTTCAAAGTGTCAGCTAATAAGCCATCCTGATAAAAACAAGGGAGGCTGGAGGACATTTCTCTGTGCTTCAGTATCACCCTGAAGTACTTGGCTGTCAATATCTTACATGAAAATTATCTGGGCATGTTGTCTCTCTGCCCACTGACTCAAGGAATAGTGTCCAGCTTCATTTAGATAAGTTTGGGTTCAAATGCCCATACTGCTATTCACTAGCTGTATGATCCTAGGCCAGCTGTTGGCACTGCTTTTCCCCATCTGTTTCCTCCCAGTCTGGCACAGGTGCCAGGATTTCTGATTCCAGCAGAGGTTTACTCAACTAAACTCGCAGTGAACCAAACAGAAAAGCTTTTTTCCTAGTAGGCATTAAAAGCAAGAATAAAATGGAACCCTGAACTCCTGAGTGCCATGTAACCATGAGGGTGGGCAAAAAAAAATGTGAAGAAGTTGCCAAGTCCACAGCAGGGGAAGGACTGCAGCACATAGTTTGAAGAAAGGAGCACTAAATGGAGACCCATGAGACCAGAGATCCCTATAGGGTTGGGATCTGAATATGAACGGGCTATGAAAACAAGAAGAGTTTACATATGTAAAAATATAACAGCTAGTGATTCTTGACTATCATGTATGTGCCAGACACTTTCCATATGTAATGTCGCTTAGTTCTCAAGACTCACAAGAGCAAGGTTGGTACTGTTCTCCCCATGCTATAGAAGAGACAATGGGATTTTCAAAGGGTGCTTGAAGATCCGATACCTGGAAAGGGCAATAGCAGGACTGGAACCCAATGAAGCAGAGAAGCAGAATTTTTACTTAGCACACTTCCTCTCCCTGGCACATGGTAGCTGTAACTGTAATTGTTCCTGTGAATGCCAACATTGCACCAATGGCCCAGGCACAAGGGAGAAGAAGATAAATAGATAGCCCTAATACCTACAGTTCAGCTGCCTGGTGATCAGGGAGGAGAGTGTGGCCTAGCCCATAGAGGCACTCACACCTATACACCTGCACGTTGCAGAGTGAGCCAGGTGTGCCTTAGCAGCAGGAGACCCCCCCACCCCCAGCTAGGTGAACACTGTGTCAGTCCAGAGGGAGGAATAAGGCCAGTAGGTCAATCAGAAAGTTCTATGAGAGCAGTAGGCCACATTGTATTGATGAGATCAGTGGTGGAAAGGGAAAAAGAATTAAGATGGAGTTTCTGTTTTGAAATTGCATTTGGACCTAGAGTCACATACTCGCTTTCCTGCAGCCCCCACAGGTTAAATGATTTGCCCAGGGTCATAAAGACAGTCAGTGGTGAGAATACGGTCAATGCAGAACTTGAAGTCATACTTTAAATGCAGTCCACAGTGGCTCACTTTCATGACCAATTCCTACTTGTGAGTTCAGCTGCTTGTGTTCCTGGGAAGGCCAGTCCTCATGGCATAGACACCCATGAACTCAGCTCAGCATATGAAAAGTGCCTAGTAGGTGTAGAATATTTCCAAATTGCCACGGTAAAAATTTTCTCCAAATTCCATATTGAAAAGATGATCAGAGCTTTGAAAGACGATGCTTTCTCCTCTCTCAGGATTTGCTCTTACTTAGGTCATATGGTAAGGAAGCAAAAGCTTAAAAAGTGAACCCACCCTTGCCTCCCCAGTCCCTGCTTGGCTAGAAAAGAAGAGTGGGGCCACTTCTCCTGTCCTCTTCAGTTTATAAGATGTCCCTCAAGTAACCCTTAGAGCTGAGCTGATCAGGAGAGTTAAAAGTATTCAAACACAAGCGCAGGAATGTGTCATTGCCTTCTGGAAGCTGGAAAGAACAGGGTGAGCCCTGCTGAGAAGCTGCCATGTGCTGCTGCATATGTCCAGCACACAGGTCCCCCAGGGGCAGCAGACTCTTGATAAAATGATTTCTTAAGTTGTCTAATTTCTTGGGTTCAAAAGTCTTTGTCATTGCAAAGTGTCCTGGATGGATTTCAAAAGGAAAGTGACACTTTATGCTTTATTTAGGCTGGCTCTTTAAGCTGCTTCCGGCTGCTGCTGCTGCCCTTCCATAAATTATTTTTCCAATGACATTCCGACTGACCCAAACCCTTTGGTCTTGGCTCTGTGCACATGTATAAATCTAACAAATGTCTATATAGCTTTAATTGTCCTTTCCTGTTACTTACAGAGGATAGCATTTCTAAGTGGTTTTATTTTACGTTATCCTTAACATTTTGTAAAAGAAGCAGGGAGTCAAACAGCCTCTGTGAGTGGGGTACCTACGTCCTCTATGAAGTACAGCTTCTATTTCTGAATTGACAACATTGGTATGGTTAGATGTACTTGATCTTTGAACATAATTGTATGCGTTTTCTTTCTTGTTTTTTAAATCTGTAATAAGTATATAATCATAGAAAGTGTATTACTCAGTAAATTATTTAAATAAATTTACATCAGTATATGTTTCTGGCATTTGTAGCACTCTTAGCATTCAGATTGATATGGACTATAAAATTAGTTAAATCTAATGATTAGCCATTTCAAAAAATCAATGTTTTTAGCTAATAATGTCTCCTGAAACAACCAACAGTACCAAATGAAGCAGGTCTGTTTGCCTCGCACTGTTGTTTAAGATTGACTTTATTTTATTTAGGCTTGTGAAGATCTTCTAAGTAGATTTCAAATTCTGTTGCTTCTTTCCCACCACAGA
The DNA here is from genome assembly GCF_987537825.1 of Furipterus horrens. Lineage (NCBI taxonomy): Eukaryota > Metazoa > Chordata > Mammalia > Chiroptera > Furipteridae > Furipterus > Furipterus horrens. The sequence goes on along the minus strand of NW_028327176.1, from coordinate 80,141,482 downwards.
CACAATTACAAATCTGTCAACCTAGTCATCAGAATCAACAGTGGCTATATTTATTAATTGATTGTTTTTAGCCCTCTAGACCTTCCTAAAAACCTGCCTTGGAAGAGGTTATCATCTAAAGTACATACACAGATATAGTTAGAATTTATAGACTAGCAAATATAGAAACGCATTATAAGTGAAATTAACATAGAAAGTGCTTTTTGAATAAGAAAGGAGAAAACAATTTAAAATATATACAGAGGCCTAAAGATCCTCTCACATGAAAAGAGTGAATACTAGTCAGACTCTGCCACCACTATTTTATTGTCATGTTTTTAAAATACAGGAGAACCACATCACTGCATAATGACAGATGCTGAATTCAACCTTAGGAAAGTCAAACCTCTTCCTGGGAGAGTTGAATTAGGCTACCTAGTTCTCTCTTTTCATTTGCATTATTCAGTGGAAAAATACAAAGAGGAGTAATGATGGGAATAAGTTATCTTTTATCAAATTTGACTTTAAAATTCGTTTTAGGTAAAACATAGAAACTCATAGGAAATTCAATCAGAACCTGCAGTCACATTTTGTACTCTGTTCTCAGGCAACTGAACACTGCATTGAGTCTTTCCTGGAAGCAAGTCCCAGATTGCCCTTCTTGGCTCCAACCCCTTTTGCCAGCAGCTTCCACCAGGGGAAGCTCTGAGCACATTAGTGCTTCCTTCACAGGCAAACCCTAAGATTCAGGCAAGACAGGGCAGAGGAAACAGCACAGAAAGTCAGCAAAACATCCTGGGACAGCTTCCAAGAGATTAATGAGACTGGGTTTCATTAGGATCATCCCACTGTAATTAAACTAGTAGAGTCTGTAGAGCTGAGTAAATATGTAAACAACATTTGGAACAAACCCATTCCAGAACCTAATTTCTTTAAGGAAGTGAACCCACTTTCTGTTTGCAAGCTCTAGTCCCTGATTTTGCTTCTTCATTTCTCATCCATAGGGTATCGAAAACTATTCCCATTCATTGTCTAGTTCATCTATGTTATAAACACACACACACATCCACAGTCCCATAAATGATAAATTCGACGTCTGTAGAAAGACAGTCACCTAATTGCACAGCGAAGCAGAAGAAAGCCTTGCAAATGGTATACAATTTTCAAAGTGTTCCAAGCCTTAGGCAAAAGCCTTTCAACTGTGTCTAAAACTGAATGATAAAATATGTTGTACAAATTATCTGTGAACAGGAAACATGTGGTAGTGGCAGGGGACTGAAATGTAACACTTGTAAAGAAATAGGAACTGCCAGTCATTTAGACCCCTTCCTTTCTCTCTTTTTTTAAGTTAAAAGTTTCATCCTTCTTTTCCCTACCATCCACTGACGTCCAAGTTTATAATAAGAAATTTATTAGATTGCACAAGACCAACTGTCGCTTTCTTTTAAAAGCTACAACAAAAAAGATACAGATGACGCTAAGGTTTGATTTTGCCCATCCCCTACCTCTTGGTATGACTCCTTAATTTCTCTTTGCTTTGCTGTTTGGAGCCCAGGTGGTTTGCATGTGGAATTTTGAAAAGAACTGAAAATCATCTGAAATAAGAGAGATGCAAAGCCATGGTAATTATAAGTTGAATAAACATTTCTCTATCCTTCATTTCACAAAGGCCAAGGTGCTACTCAATCATAAACTAAACAGAAGGCAGAAAGGCTTCCACTGGGAAAAGATTTTTCTCTTTCCTCACTCACCATGTTGCTCTTGGAATGACTTACTGAAATTTTTCTCTTTCAAAGAAGCGTATATTCTTCCTCACAGAAACCAATCACAATTGTCTGTGATCCTCATTGATGGAACTCTGATTAACCTTTAATATTTATCACTTAATCTCTTCAACTCTTGATGAGCTCACAACAACTATATATATATCAAACTTACGCAGCTATCTGAGGAAAGCTGAAGTGTGAGTAATTTTCATATTTACAGAAAAAAGAATGGAGAGAGAAGTCTGTTTTGTTACACTTATTTTCTATCATGAAGTTACTCAGCTTCATGTCATTGTGTTATGGAGTGAAAGGGGGTTCTTTCACGTGATGTCTTGGTGTAAAACCCAGCAATTAATATTGAGGAAAACAGGTCTTTATTTACAATATTCTAACCTGGGGAAGGCAGTGAGCACTTCAGTTCAGAGTCCTGTTCTCCCATGGGACACAGCACTTCCCTTGCTCCCCAAAAGGCTAGAAGCCAAAAACATGCCCAGAAGTTCCCCATCCCCAATCTGTCAGCTCTCTCCTTCAGAATCTGGGGTATGATGTCATCAGCCTCCATATAACAGTCCAGTAAACACATGTGCCATGTTGCATTGGATCACGCATGGTTCTCTCTCTGCCCTTTCAAAACCACATGGATCTTTCTTTCCTTCTAAAACCACATGGTGCTCTTTTTCTACATTCTTGCAAATCATGTGGAGTTTCCTCTTTGCAAAATGGCTGCTGCCTTATTTTTAAATCTCTGACTGTGTCCTGTGATGCAGTGGGCAGGGTGACTAATTGTGGCCACTAGTAGAATTCTACATAGGCCCCGAAAGCTTTTCATCGCCATTCTATGGTCAAAGCCCCTCCCATTTCATTGGATACCCCGCTCTGTAACAATTGCTCAGTTGCACTCTTATTTTAGGTTATCTTTTAGCACATATGTTTGATGACATTTAAAATAGTATACTTAACATTCTTCCTGGTGCACAGACCTGCCTCTTTATGATTGAGGCTGATCCTCAATAAAATGCATTGGAATCATTATCAAAAATGAAAGAGGAGCAAATAGCTTAATTTGTAACCAAAACTCAATCAGCAGCAAAGTTAGTGAGCTGAAAGAATCTACTTCTAGGAAAAAACTCACGACTCTCATTAGATGTGTGTGGGCAGTTCAGTCCACACATATACCCTCTACTCCTGGAACTAGACATTACTTCCACTTACTCTGTCAATGAAATTTTTCTTTCTCCTGCCTCACTTTCCCCCTTCTCTTTGTTTCTTTCTCCCCTCTTCCCTCCATTATTTTAATTATGCAAATGTTTCAGTCACAGAGAGGAACTGTAGTTTTGTAAAAGAATAAAGTATAACCTGTCTCAAGAGTTTATGGTATGGTGAAAAAAACTGGAGTAAGTTCTTAGAAGGAATCACAGCACCGGACATCCCTTTCCCAAAATGCCAGAGGGTGTGTCTTGCACTTACCAAGACATAGTTTTCACATTTGGTGTTCCTGCAGTGTTGCTTTGGAATGCCAGTCTCTTCATCCAATTTCCCTGAATTTCAGCATGTTGCTTGGAGGGCATATGTTTCTCCTTCTTTCCTTCTGCCTTATACAATCATTCCTATCTTTATGCTTTCTTGGTCTAATGTTTAAAAATACTTTGCTGCAATGCCCCCTTTTATTCTTTTTACTTAACTAAACCTTCCATTCCTTATAAGTTCATATCATACAGCCATCTGATATGAAATGTCTGCTAATATGGATGGTTTCTCATTCAGATTATTTACACATTTCAGTATACATTGTTTTTTTTTCACTTATCTTGCATCAATCAGACAAGATTGTGAGCACAATTATATCCATATACTACTACCTTTTTAAAAAGTATGACAGCATTAATTGTAATAGCAATCACTGGTTGAGAACTTCTTTGTCTGCCAGACAATATGCTGAGCTCTTTTCAGGGATGAAATAATTTCATGCTCACAATAATCTTATGACGTGCAGTGTCACTGTTCCCCACATTTTTTTCTAGTGAGGAAACTGAAGAAATTCTTTTTAAAGTTACCTTGTCAAGTTGGTAGTATCTAAATTTGACCCCACGGACCTTGGCTCCAGAGGTCATGTTCTTTTCTGCTGAGCATCTAATAAGTTTTCAGTAAGCATCTGCTCAAGCAAATTGAATAGGAGACCATTTGTAATTCTGAGAACCAACGAGAAAGAAGCCTGTTACAGGAATGCCTTCGGTGAGTGAATGGAAAGGTGGTAAATACAATTTTTCCCCATATAAATGTGTTTGGAGGTTGGAAGGTAATTAAGCCTCATGCTTCACAGGCGCACTTTGCCATGTAGGTGTATGGAGGAGTCAGGGAGAACCGGAGTAAATGGTAACAAAATAAACGGGCTTGGCTATGGTTCTCGGGCTCCAAAAATATAAAGAAATATAATGAAATAGCCCTTTTTGGCTGCAATATATTTCTAATTTATTTAACAAATTTCCAGTGCTTCATAAATTCTGTTAACTTCTTGCTTAAGTGTTTCCATCTGATATTCTTCCCTCCTTCCTGGTTTCCTTTCCCCCATCCCTCCTCATTGTGGCCATAGGACTGGAGAGAAATTGTTCAGTCCTAACGACTGTACCAAAATCACAATCAGGATAAGGCCTCATTGTCATTATAATCTCACACAGGATCACCTGATGGTGCAAACACTAAAGCGCTACCTTTGGTTTCTACAGTCAGATATAGAAAATGCTCTTCAGAGGCTTGATAAAGAGTGCATGGCATTACACAGCTTTGCACATACTTTCCTGAAGATGCAGACTGGTCCCTCTATGGGGGAAACTAAAAATTAAAACTTTGCCCTTTGTGGGCTGATAATCTTCAGCAAGACATATAAAATTTTCACCCAGTCTGCATTATCATCTCATAAACAGTTGTTGATATCCAGAAGAGCAAGGCAATCAATATGGTAGAATTAGTTCCTAAATTATACAACATGATCACATTGCAAACAACCATGAGGAAGGGCTCAGGCTCTTGCCCCAGCCAGTGGCACATAAAACCATCCCATGCATACACTGTGAAAGGCCCCCCCTTAGGGACAGAGCATGGTGACCTCGTCTCTTGATGATTAGAATCCATGGTTCTCTCCACTATCACTGTGATCATTACTGTTTGTATGATCCATCTGTCCTCCACTCCACTGTCAACAATTTTTGATTTTTCCACTTTCAGTAGGATTTGCTTCTATTTAAGCATTCTTCACTGAACCTTGAGTTATCTGTAATTACTCCCTCTCTTACCTTTACTTTCTCCACCTGTCCTCTGTTATCTCACAGGTGGCTTCAATCCTCTTAGCTTTTCTACTTCTTTGTGCATCCTTGTTCCAGTGGATAACAGCAGCCTAGTTCCTATGGATGTCAGCAGCCTAGTTCCCATGGATGACTGCAACCTCATCTCCAATGACTTCAATGCCTCTGTTGGTCTCTCTTTCCAACAGAATGCACACTCCATCTAAGACCAAATCTTTCAGGGTTAGTGAACAAGTCTGAACAAAAAAAAGCACACACCATTTGTAGTCTGGTGTGTTCCCAGTAAACTTTCTCTTCCATTCCAAGCCTTCATATTTCCTCTTAGACTTCTCTTCACCATCTCCCTTTTATTTCCAGCAGGTGCTGACCTTGTACTTGCTTGCAAAGAGAATGCTCAGACACGAGTTTTCTCAACCTCATGTTCCTACACCTACAAACATATTTATATAGGTTGACCTGGACCATTTTCTCCTTGACGTTTTCTTTCCTACCTTATTCTCTCCTCTTTTTTTCCCCCTCCTATTAGCCCTCCTTTCTTTTCATACTTCTCTTTTTCCCCAAATAAATAAAGTGTTTTCTATTTTCACCTTTTTTGTCTCCTTTCATACCTTTCACATTAATTAGCTCCTCCCTTTAAAAAATGTTTAACTTCCTCTTTTCTGTTAGCTAATTTCCATCATATACAACTATGCTCGTTATCTCCCATCATTAAAAATATTACTTGTCTTATGTATTTTGTAGCCATTAAATTACCTTGTCCCTCTCCTTCTCTTCATAGCCAGACCTTCTATGTGGGTAGCCTACACTAGCAGCAGCTACTACTGTCTCACATCTTTAATCCACTGAAATCTGCCTTGTGGCCCTGTGTTCCTCTGGGACTTCCCTTTTTTTTAAATCCTCACCTGAGGACAGGCTTATTGATTGCAGAGAGAGAGGAATGGAGGTAGAGAGAGGAAGAGAAACTTTGTTGTGAGAAACATTTATTGGCTGCCTGTCTTGTGTGCCCCTACTGGAGAATGAACCTGGAACCTAAGTATGTGCTCTGACCAGGAATTGAACCCATGAACTTTCAGTTTATGGGACAATTGAGCCACACCAACCAGGTCTAAGGTGGCTTTTTTTAATACCAATAATAATTTCCAGAAGCAGGACCCAGTGGACACTTTTTCATTCTCAGTCTTACCTGAGCACTTAGATATATTCAACATTGTTAGTTACTCTCTTTTTGAATTTTGCTGCTCTTTTTACCTCTAAAACACTAAGGTCTCGTGGTTTTCTACTTTCCTGTCTGCTGGTCCTTCTCATTACCTTTACTGCCTGCACATTCTGTAGACCATTTCTTCTTCTTTCTACCTGTTAAACCCCAAGGTCTTCTATGTTTATATTTTAGGCCATATTACTCTTCCAATATTAAGACTAAGAGGTTAACTGCTTACTCTATATTTTCACCTAGGTAAAGAAACTTACCTCAAAACAATATGTCCAGTGACCCCAGGATGCTGGAGGAGTAAGTGGCAGTTACACTAACCTCCTCCCAGGACCAAACTGGAATTACAACTAAATTAAAGAAAATTCATTCTGAATAACCAACTGAACACTAGCCTTATAATCAAGGACAAATGGAATATACCACTTCACCACAAGACTAATAGGAAGTGTGGAGGTGTGGGAGTGCTGGCTGGGCTCGCATGGGATGTAACTGAAGTTCTTGAGAGATATTTCAGTGGCTGTAGGGGGTTCCCCCTGGAAAGTATGGGTTCTAAACCCCAAGCTGGGCTCCCAGCCTAGAGCACCAGAATTATAAAAGGAATCAAAAGAGTATCCAGCTGTGAAAAACAGCAGGGTTTCTATCCACCACGGAGAGGCAACTAGAGGCAGACAACCTCTTAAAGAGCAAATGCACAAAATTTTGTTTATAGCCACTTACCCTGGACTTCAGCAGAGGGTAAGCAGAGCGGACTAGAGCCATATGAAGAGATTCTGGGATTTCTGGCTCTGAGGAAAGAGCTGAAGGAATAGATGCCCGGATCCCTGTGCTGAGTCATTCTGCACACTGCAGGGACCATCCTTCTCAGGCAGAGCACTCCTCTCCAAGTAGCATCAGCTTGAAGGGAAGCAATAGCCCCACCGGCAGGAATCCCTCTCACCTCACCCTGTGGAGCTTAAGCCAGGCTGCTGAGTACAGATGAAGGCTCTCAGTGATTAAGTCTAACAGTAAAGGCAGATTTCTGGGCACTCTGAGACTTTAACTGACTGTCCCCCTGTCTGCCCCCTCACCTGGTCCCAGTGTGGTAAAAGCTGGCCTTGGTGTGCAGCCTGGTTCTTTCTGCATAAATCCAGGCTGAGCAGGGGGAACTATAAGCTATGGAACATTGATATCTCCAAACAGGTTACCCAGGGCTAGTCATGGGTAGTGTCCAATAAAGGTCTCCACCAGAGTCTTTGCAGATCAACCTAATACATAGAAACAATAAAAAGAAGAAGGTAAGATGGAAGGACAAAGAAACAGGCCCCAAATGAAAGAAGAAGAGAATACTCTTGAAGGAGAACTAAGTGAAATGGAGGCAAGCAATTTACCACATATAGAGTTTAGAGTAATGATTATAAGAATATTCAACAACATGAAAAAAAAACACATAAAACACAAAAAATAACCAGCCAAAAACAAGGAATGAAATATCTAAAATAAATAATACACTGGAACGAATAAACAGTAGGTTAGATGAAGCAGAGGATAGAATCAGCAATTTGGAAAATAAGGTATAAAAAAACAACCAAGCACAGCAGCAAAGAGAAAAGAGAGTTTAAAAAATGAGGAGAACTTTAAAAACTTTTGGGATTAAAATGAAGCATGACAACATCTACATCATCTGAATACCAGAAGGAGAAGAGTGAGCAAGGGATTGAAAATCTATTTCAAGAAATAATGACTGAAAACGTCCCCAACCTGAAGAAAAAAAGACTCAGAAGTTCAGGAAGTGCAAAGAGTTCCAAACAAGATGGACCCAAAGAGGCAACACCAAGACACATTATAATTAAAATGGTAAAGCTGAAAAACAAGGAGAGAATCCTAACAATGACACAAGAAAAGCAGTAGCTCCCTACAAAGGAACTCCAATTAGACTGTCATCTGATTTCTCAACAGAAACAATTCAGGCCAGAAGAGATTGGCATAAAATATTTAAGGTGGTGAAAATTAAGGACCTACAACAAAGGCTACTTTAGCCAGCAAGACTATCATTTAAAACTTAAGGAGAAAAAAAGAGCTTCCCAGACAACAAAAATGTTATAGGGCTTGCTTTACAAAGAAGAAGGGGGGGGAAGGAAAATAGTTAAAAATAAAATGATAATAAGTGCATGTCTATCAATAATTGCCTTAAAATTAAGTGGGTTAAGTGCTCCAACCAAAAAACATGCTGTCTTCAAGAGACCCACCTCAGGGTCAAGAATACACACAGACTAAAAGTAAAGGAATGGAAAAAGATTTTTCATGCAAATGAGGAAAGCAAAACGCTGTGGTAGCAATATTTATATCTGACAAAATAGACTTTGAAACCAAGGCTATAGCAAGAGACAAAGAAGGACACTACATAATGATAAAAGGAACAATCCAACAAGAGGATATGCCCTAGTAAATATTTATACGCTCAACATAGGAACACCTAAATATGTAAATCAAATATTGATGGATGTAAAAGGAGAGATCAACAGAAATACAATTATAGTAGGGGATTTTAATACCCACTTGACTTCAATGGATAGATCTTCCAGACAGAAAATCAACAAGGAGACAGCAGCCTTAAATAACACTAGATCAAAAGGAATTAATTGATATCATCAGAGCATTTCATCCCAAAACAGCAGAACATACATTGTTTTCAAATGCATATGTAATGTATTCTAAGATAGACCACATGTTAGGATACAAAACAAGTCTCAATAAATTTAAGAATACTAAAATTATATCAAGAATCTTCTCAGACCACAATGCTATAAAAACAGGAATCAATCATAAGAACACAGAAAAACATGCAGACATGGAAGCTAAATAAGATGTTATTAAACAATAAACGGGTCAACAATGAGATCAATGAAGAAAGCAAAAGATACTTTGAAGCAAATGAAAATGAGAACACAACAATCCAAAATCTGTAGAACATTGGGAAAGCAGTCCTGAGAAGGAAATTCATAGCATAACAGGCCTATCTCAAAAACAAACAAACAAAAAACAAGAAAAAGCTCAAATAAATATCTAACTTTACCCTTAAAGGAACTTGAAAAGGAAAAACAAACAAAGCCCAAAGTGAGTAGAAGGAGGAAACCAATAAAGATCAGCGCAGAAATAAATGAAGTAGAGTAAAAAAAATGACACAAAAGAGAAATGAACCTAAGAGTTGGTTCTTTGAAAACATAAAAAGATTGACAACCATTTAACCAGACTCATCAAGAAATAAAGAGGGAGGGCCCAAATAAATAAAATCAGAAATGAAAGATGGGAAATAGCTATTGACACCAAATAATTACAAAAGATTGTAAGAAAATATTATGAACAACTATACGCCAACAAATTAAACAAACCGGATGAAATGGATACATTCCTAAAAACATGCAATCTTCCAAAACTAAATCAAGAAGAATAAAATGATCTTTTCTTTTTTTAAAAGTATATTTTATTGATTATGTTGTTACAGTAGTCCCATTTTTCCCCCTTTATTCCCCTCTGCCCAGTACCCCACTTCCCCCCAGCAATCCCACCCACCTTAGTTCATGGCCATGGGTCATGCATATAGGTTCTTCGGCTTCACCCTTTCTTATATTATTATTAACTTCCCCCTGTATATTTTGTACCAAACAATTACGCTTCTTAATCTCTGCTCCATTTCTCCATTTCTCCCCCTTGCCCCTCCCAGCTGATAACCCCCCATATCTATGATTCTGTTCCTATTCTGGTTTACTTAGTTGGATTTCGTTTATCTTTTTTAGATTCAGTTGTCAATAGTTGTGAGTTTGGTGTCATTTCAATGTTCATAATTTTGATATTTTTGTTAAGTAAGTCCCTTTGACATTTCATATAATAATAACTTGGTGGTGATGAACTCCCTTAGCTTTACCTTGTCTGAGAAGCACTTTATCTGCCCTCCCATTCTAAATGATAGCTTTGCTAGGTAGAGTAATCTTGGTTGTAGTCCTTGCTTTTCATCACCTTGAATATTTCTTGCCATTCCCTTCTTGCCTTCAAAGTTCCTTTTGAGAAATCAGCTGATAGTCTTATAGACACCCCTTTGTAGGAAACTCTCTGCCTTTCTCTTGCTGTTTTTAAGATTCTCTCTTTATCTTTAACCTTCAGCGTTTTAATTATATGTCTTGGTGTGGTCCTCTTTGGGTCTAGCTTGTTTGGGACTCTCTGTGGTTCCTGAACTTCCATGTCTACTTCCTTCGCCAAATTTGGAGAGTTTTCCTTCTTTATTTTTTCACATAAGTTTTCAATTTTTTTCTCTTCCTCTTCTCCTTCTGGCACCATCATGATTCAAATATGGATATGTTTAAAGTTGTCTCAGAGGTTCCCAAGCCTCTCCTCAGTTTTTTCAATTCTTGTTTCCTCATTCTGTACTGGTTGACTGTTTTTTTCTTCCTTGGGTTCCAAATCATAGATTTGAACCCCAGTTTCCTTCCTTTCACTATTGGTTTTGTGTGAATTTTCCTTCGTTTCACTTAGCATAGCCTTCACTTCTTCCCTTCTGCATTTGCCATACTTAAGCATATCTGTCAAGCCTGTGAGCATCTTTATCACCAGTGTTTTGAATTCTTCATCTGTTAGGTTGGCTATCTCCTCATTAGTTAAGTTGGCTATCTCCTCGCCTCTTAGTTCTCCCACTGGAACCTTGATTCGTTCCCTCTTTTGCACCATACTTCTCTGTCTTCTCATCTTGGCAGGCTCCTTTATTTGTTTGCCTCTGTGTCTTAGGTAAGCTGTTACTCCTGTTATGTTGTAAGGGGCAGAGGTTTAGGTATACATCAGTGCAAGACAACCTGTTTCACCATGTTGTGGCGCTGTGTGGGGGAGGGAGCTGAGAGAAAATAACACCTATTTCTCAGCACTCACCCCTTTCCAGGCACTTCTCCCACTTTGTATGGGACTGGCACCTCTCTAGCTGTTGCCCTGGCTGCTGTTCCCAGAGTAGGTGGGTTTGCGGATGTTCTAAGACCATGGAGGCCCTTGAAACAAGCAGACTCTGCTGAGAGACTGGCAGTTTCTTCCTCTGCCACAAACCCCACTGGTTTGTATAGATAAAAGAAATGAGACTCTATTTTCCCCAGCACTGGGACCATGAGCTGCACGGTCTGGACTGGTGCTGGGAGAGCTCCCCAGGTGTCCTTCTCAACTTTTTAAAGTGTGTGACTGTGCTTTCCACCAGCCTGCTACTACCACTGCCACTGCTGCTGTCACCCCTGCACTGTGTCCTCCCTGCCCCAGCTCCACCCTCCTACCTGTCTAGATGAGTATTTATTCTTTATATCTTTATTTGTTGGACTTCCATGGAGCTTGACTTTCTGGAACTTCTCGTTGTCTCTAGTTTTGAGATAGTTGTATTCCTTCTTAGTTGTGGAGGGAGATGCAGCATGCCTGTCTAGGTCTCCATCTTGGCCAGAAGTCCTAAAATAATCTTAATTGAGATATTACATCTAGTGAAATTGAAGCAGTAATCGAAAAATCCCTGAACAAAAGCCTTGGACTGGATGGCTTCACAGTTGAATTTTTGAAAAATTCTAAGCAGAACTAATATCTCTCTTTCTCAAACTATTTCAAAAATTTTAAGAGAAGGAAGAACTCTCAAGCTTCTTTTATGAGGAGGTTGCATTATCATAATTCCAACAAAAAAATAAAGACATTACAAAGAAAGAAGAGTATAGGCCAATACCCTTGATGAATTAGATGCCAAATTCTTCAATAAAATAGTAGTAAACTGAATACAGCAATACATCAAATAGAGTATACATCATGATCAAGTGAGATTTATTCTGAGGATGCAAGTTAGGTACAACACTTGCAAGTTAATATATGTTATATGTCACATAAACAAAATGAAGGATAGAAACCATATAATCAGAAAGAAAATTTGATAAAATCTGGTACCCATTTGTGATAAGAACTCTCAGCAAAATAGGAATGGAGAGAGCATACCTAAACATAGTAAAGGCCATATTTGACAAATCCACTGGCAGTCTCATACTCAATGGGCAAAAACAAGTATTCCCTTTAAGATCAGGAACATGGATGTCTGCTTTCACCTCTCTCATTCAGCATAGTACTACAAGTCCTAGCCATAGCAATCAGACAAGAAGAAGAAATAACAGGCATCCAAATTGGAAAGGAAGAAGTTAAACTGTCATTATTTGCAGATGACATGATACTGACTGTACATAGAGAACCCTAAAGACTATACCAAGAAACTACTGAAACTAATAAATAAATTCAGCAAAGTAGCAGGATACAAAATTAATATCCAGAAATCAGTATCATTTTTATATGCCAATAATGAACTATCAAAAAAGGAAATTAAGAAAACAACCCTATTCACAATTGCTTCAAAAATAATAAAATACATAGGAATAAAGTTAATCAAGGATGTAAAATACCTATATTGGAAAAATTATAAGACACTGAAGAAAGAAATTGAAGAAGATACAAATAAGTGGAAGCACATACCATGTTTGTAGGTAGGGAGAATTAACATCATTAAAATGTCCATACTACCCAAAACAATCTATGGACTCAGTGCAATTCCTATCAAGATTAAATTACACATTTCACAGAACTAGAACAAATATTTCAAAAATGTATATGGAACCAAAGGCCCTGCATAACCACAGCGATCTTGAGAAAGAACAAAGTTGGAGGAAACATGCTACCGAATATCAGACTATACCATAAGGTCATAGTAATCAAAACAGCATGGTACTGGCATAAAAATAGACACATAGATTAATGGAAGAAAATGGAGAGCCCAGAGATAAATCCAAAATTTTAACCTACTGCAAATACAATAAGCTAAAGATAGTTTATACAATAAATGGTGTTGTGAACATTGGACAGATACGTGCAGAAAAATGAAACTAGACCACCTTATTACACCACACATAAAATAAATTATAAATGGATTAAAGACTTCAATTTTAAATCTGTAACCATAAAAGTCCTAGAAAAAAACACAGGCAGTAAAATCTTGGACACTGCTCATAGTTATTTTTTTCTCTCTGATATATCTCCTCTGGTAAAGGAAACAAAAGAAAAAAAATGGGACCACATCAAACTAAAAAGTTTTTGCACAGCAAAAAACCATCAACAAAATAAAAAGATAACCTATGAAATTGGAGAACATAGAACATATTGGCTAATATATCTGATAAGGGGCTAATATTCAAAATTGATAAAGAACTTATAAAATTCAACACCAAAAGAAAAAAAAATTAAAAATGGACAATGGACATGAATAGACACTTCTCCAAAGAGGACATGCAGATGGCCAATAGACATATGAGAAGATAAGTTTGTAATCATCAGAGAAATTCAAATTAAAACCACAATGAGATACCCTCTCTCATCTATTAGAATGGCTATCATCAATAAATAAACAAGGGAAACCCCTTTGCACTAATTACTGGGAATGCTGATTGTTGTAGCCACTGTGGCAGACAATATGGAGATACCTCAGAAAATTAAAAATGGAAGCCCTGGCTGCTGTGGCTCAGTGGATGGAGCATCAGCCTGCGAGCCAAGTGTCGCTGGTTCGATTCCCAGTCAGGGCACATGACTAGGTTGCACGTCAGGTCCCCAGTTGGGGGCGTGAGTGAGAGGCAACCGCACAGTGATGTTTTTCTCCCTCTCTTTCTCCTTTCCCCTCTCTCTAAGAAATAAATAAATAAACAAACAAATAAATTATTTTTTAAAAAATTAAAAATGGATCTGCCTTTTGACCCAGTGATCATACTTCTGGGAATATATCTGAAGAAACTCAAAACACTAAGCCAAAGAACATGAGCAGCATTATTTACAACAGCCAAAATATGGAAGCAGCCCAAGTGTCTATGAATGGATGAGTGGAGAAAACAACTATGGGACATTTACACAATAAAATACTACCTGGCCATAAAAAAATGAAAATTTTACCCTTTGAGACAACATGAATGCACCTGGAGAACATTATGCTAAGTGAAATAAGCCAGTCAGAAAAAGACAAATACCATATGATTTTAGTCATGTGAGTAATCTAATGAACAAACGGAACTAACATAGAAAATAGAGACAGACTCATAGATAGAAAGTAGGATAACGGCTATTTGGGGTTAAGGAGTGGAGGGATTGAGCAAAAAAATGTATAAGAACTCATGTACATGGACAACAGTTTGGTGATTATGGTGGGGGGATGTAAGGGGTGTAAACAGTAATGGAAAAAAATACACAAAAAAATAAAAATGGATAACTTTTAGATGTGGAAACCCCCAAATAAATACTTAAATAATTATCGATGAAAATAAAACACTGTATCTAAACATAATTCATTTTCCTCCCACACAAACATGGAATCCCTCTTCTATTCTTTCCCTTATTGAGTGGTACTGCCACCCAATCAGTTGTCTGATCCAGTAATAAAGGAGATACCCTAGGCTCTAACTTTTCCTCATACCTTCAAATAATTTCCTTTGCCAAGTCTTACAACATCAAGTTCCTAAATTTTCTTGAATACATCGTCTCTTTCCGCTCTGTCATTGCCTTCATTTAAGCGATTCTCACCTACTGAGTGAATAAATACCAACCATACCATGACTTTGTCATGTCCTCTTTCATTTTGCTCATTTCTTCTCTGCTGCAACCCTCTTCCTCTTCTTTCCTTCCATGGCAATTCTACTCTACCACTAACTTCTTTGTAATGCTTGTTTTGATTTACTCAATATGCCATCCTCTTTTCTGTGTTTCTTGTACTGGACAGTGAAAGCTGAAGTTACAAAAGGAAGGCCAACTTGCTTAGTCGGGGTCAGGTATATGCAAGGTCTTGCCTGACTGAATATTTCTGGAACACGTAGCCTTTTCATAACAAAAGCTGGAGCCATAGGGGCTGAAAACAAAGCAGGAGCAGGGAACATCCTGACTTAGATTAGAACAGGACCTACTTGCAAGATATCTGAGAATACTCTGCCTACAGCTTTCTCAGGAGTTTCTCATCAGTTTCATTTCTTAGAAGTTTCACTTGTTAGTTTTACCTCCTGACTGCTGATGTCAGTAGCTGATGTAATGCAACGTTATAAATAAACTTGGTGGACTCAGGCCTGTCACTGTCTCTCCATCCGAGGGAAATGGACCACCTGACCCCCACTTTGCATTAATTTTGTATCTTGGGTCTGTGTTTTTCTTTTAATCTCCAGGTTGCCCTCTGGTACCTTAGGTTTTGACATCAAGCTGCAAGGGTTGCAGCAGTTTCTGTAATAATTCTCCCTCTTCCAGTGGAACACTTTTATCATGTGGTCTTATGAATATTTATTTCCTCAAAAATTAGACTATGAGCTCCCTAAAGGCAAGATTTTTGTGGTTTGTTCTTATGATTTTTCCAGCATTTTTAATATGTGGTGCAGTGCTGAGAGCATATTTTCTGAATGAATACAAGAAAGAATAAATAGTTTTATATTTCCAAAGAGATTAAGTCCTTCTTCATAGCTATCTGCCACCATTTTATTACACTTATTTAGTTGGTAAGCAAAGAGCAAGTCATTGTATAGTATAGTGGAAAAAGCACCTTGAGGAGAACTAGGATAGTCCTGACCGTGGGAAGGAAATAGCCTCGCTGGGTTTCTCTGTTCTTATCTTTAACATTAGAGAATAAGAATTAGGTGATTTCAAGAGATATTTCCAACTCTAAAATATTATAAACTAACGTGCTATCTTTTATAACTAAACAAGTTAGATCTTGAACTTAAATTCTTAGTTAAGGTCCCAGGGTGGATGCTTAGCATTTCTATATAACATATGAAATTGCATTTACATGTTTGTTGTTATTTACTGTAGAAGAGATTACTAATTAATAATTGATGTGTATTATCTTTTATTCTTTATTAATAGAATATACAAGTTTTATCTGGTGACATGGCCACTCATATGAGTGTATTTTCCAGTCTCCCTCACAGTGGGATATGACAAAGTGATGAGGTTCTGTGTGACCAGAGAACTAAAAGTGTGAACAAAAATGATATGGGCAACTTCTTTGTCACTCTGTTCCTGTCCTGCATGCTTTCCTTTCTTTCCTCAGGTTGGATCATGAATGTGGTGGTGACGAACCAATTCTGGCCAAGGAGGGTAACACTCCAGGAGTTGACGGACCATTAAATTGAAAGGAAGACAGTGTGTGACTGAAGTGTTATCCCTCTCATCCTGGACTTTGCTTTAAGAGAGGTTTAAGTCTTCTGCTTTGTTTAAGCCACTGTTATCTTTAGTGTTTTAATATAACATTGGGCCAATACCTTGCCTGATACATTTGCACATATTTCTAAAAGAGGGCCCATAGATTTCACTAAATTTGGAAAGGTTTCTGTGACCCAATTTGGTGAATTAAATATGGCCACATATTCTTTGAAAGACCTCCTATTGATAATCAGGTTTATGTTCTTTTTCCTTAAATCTGAGTGAATTCTCTGACTGCTATGACAAACTGAACACAAGATAAGTAATGTTGTGCTAGTTTCTAAGCTAAAGCCTGAAGAGACTGGAAGCCCCTCTTCCTGTCTCCTGAAAGACTGATGTTTGAAACCTCACTGCCATGCTGTCAAGAGGCCCAAACCACCCATGGAGAGGTCCAGGTAGAGGCTACCGACCCCTTCTTCAGCTCCTTCAAAATTCACAAATATACAATGAAGAATATGTTATTGTCCTGTACTAAAAATAAGAAAAATAAATAACAAGGGGTTTAAGTAACCTGTTTAAGGCAGCTATTAGGAAGTGGTAGATTTCCACTTTGAATCCCAGTAGCCTAAAGTCTGTGTGCTTTACATCTAGACTACACTGCTTAAGACAATAATATATATAAAACAAGGTATAAAATTCAAATGGGTGCATTATTTAAGTCTCTATGCTAATAGACCATTTAAGTACTTTTTTTCAAGATTTTATTTATTTTTCTTCCTTTTTTTGTATGTTTTATTTAGTATTCTGCTACAGTTGTCCCCATTTATTTACCCTTTGCTCCCCTCTGCCTAGCACTCCCTCCCTCCAACAGCCCAACCCCCTTAGTTCATGTCCATGGATCATGCATATAAGTTCTTTGACTTTACCCTTTCCTGTACTCTTCTTAACATACCTCTGTCTATTCTTCACCTTCCTACTATGCTTCTTAATTCCTGCACCATTTCCTCCTTCTCCCCTCTTCCCCCTCCCTGCTGATACCCCTCCACCAACTCCCCATACCTATGATTCTGTTCCCACTCTGGTTGTCTGCTTAGTTGATTTTTTTTTTCTTCATTTTTTAGATTCTGTTGTTGATGGTTGTGAGTTCATTGTTATTTTAATGTTTATAGTTTATATCTTCTTTTTCATAAATAAGTCCCTTTAACATTTCATACAATAATGGCTTGGTGATGATGAACTCCTTTAGCTTTATCTTGTCTAGGAAGTACTTTATCTGCCCTTGTGTTCTAAATGATAGCTTTGCCGAATAGAGTAGTCTTGGTTGTAGGTCTTTGCCTCTCATCCCTTTGAATATTTTCTGCCAGTCCCTTCTTGTCTGCAAAGTTTCTTTTGAGAAACCAGTTGATAGCGTTATAAGTATTTCTCTGTAGATAACTTTATGCTTTTCTCTTGCTGCTTTTAAGATGTTTTCTTTATCCTTAACATTTAGCATTTTAATTATGATGTGTCTTGGTGTGGTACTCCTTGGGTCTAGTTTGTTTTGGACTCTGTGCATCCTGAGCCTGTATGTCTATTTCCTTCCCTGAATTAAGGAACTTTTCCTTCATTGTTTTTTTCACATATTTTTTTTACTTCTTGCTCTTCCTTTTCTCCTTTGGCACCCCTATGAATTGGATGTTGGCATATTTAAAGCTAACCCAGAGGTTCCTAAGCATCTCCTCATTTTTTTCAATTTTTGTTTCTTCACTCTGTACTAGTTGTTTGTATCTTCCTTATGTTCCAGTTTATTGATTTTAACTCTGGTTTCCTTTCCTTCACTACTAGTTTCATGTGGATTTTCCTTGATTTCACTTAGTACAGCTTTCATTTCTTTCCTGTCATGTTTAATATTTTCTGTCAAGTCTGTGAGCATCTTTATCTCCAGTGCTTTAAACTGTGTGTCTGTTAAATTGGTTATCTCCTCATTGCTCAGTTCTCCCACTGGAATCTTGATCTGCCCACCCACCCTTTTGGGACGTACTTCTCTGTTTCCTCATCTTGACAACTTTCTGTATTTGCTTCTGTGTCTTAGGTATAGCTGTCGCACCTGTTACTTTGTAAGGGGTGGAACCTTAGGTAGTCTTTAGTGCTGGTGATTTACTTCACCACAATGTGGTGCTGTATGTGGGGGGGGGTCTGAGGGGGAACAGTGCTACTTACCCCATCTTTGCTGCTTTTCCAGGCACCTCTCCCCCTTCCCATACTAAATAAGCTGCCTCCTTTGAGAGACCAGCAGTTTCTTCCTCTGCCCCAACCCCCACTGGCTTTCACAGTCAGAAGCAATGTGGCACTATTTTCCCTGGCACTGGAACCGTGCACTGCGCAGTCTGGTCTGGGGCTGACATTGCTTTCCAGGTTTAAAATATACGTCTATGCTTTCCGCTGAAGCTACAGTCCCTGTGCTGCTGCCACCAGCCCCGTTGCCAGCTACCACTGCCAAGCACTGCCCCTGCAGCCGCTGCCACAGCACTGCACCTCATTCTCTCCATCACAGTACCACTCCTCCTACCGTTGTGGTTGAATGTTTCTTCTTTATTTCTTTGTTCAACTTTTATGTAGTTTGATTTTCTGGATCTTCTGGTGTTTTGTAGTTTTGAAGTGGTTGTAAATTCCTTCTTAGTTTTAAGAAAGATGCAGCATGCCTACCTACGCCTCCTATTTATGTATTTTTTTTTTTTTTTTTTAGAGAGGGGAGGGAGAAAGAGAGAGAGAGAAACATTGATATATGGGAAGTACATTGATAGGTTGCCTTTCACATGCCCCCAACTGGGGACTTGGCCTGCAACTCAGGCATGTGCTCTAAATGGGAATCAAAGTGGAGAACTTTTGATTGTAGGACAGCACTTAATCCACTGAGCCACACCAGCCAGGGTGAGACATTTTAAGTATTAATATGGTAATATAGTCTTCATATATTTTATCTGTGTTGAGGCTATTCATTGAGGCTTACATTAAAAGTTTAAAATATTATATGGTAATCAAGCTAGCTATTCATCTAACTCAGGGAAGCACTGAAAAATGTAACTTTACAGTTTTGCTAACAATTACCATGTCCTAATAATTTTTAAGTATATTTTATTGACTATGTTGTTACAGTAGTCCCTTTTTTCCCCTTTGCTCCCCTCTTCCCAGTACTCCGCTTTCTTCCAGAAATCCCATCCCTCCTTAGTTCATGTCCATGGATCATGCATATGTTTTTTGGCTTCACCCTTTCCTACATTATTCTTAACTTACACCTGTCCATTTTGTACCAACCACTTATGCTCCTTAATCCCTGAACCATTTCCTCATTACTCCCCCTTCCCCCTCCCATCTGATAACCCTCCAAATGATCCCCATACCCATGATTCTGTTCCTATTCTGAATTTTGTTTTTATGTTTTAGATTCAGTTGTTGCTAGTTGTGAGTTTGTTGTCATTTTAATGTTCATAGTTCTGATCTTTTTCTTAAGTAAGTCCCTTTGACATTTTATATAATAATGGCTTGGTTATGATGAACTCCTTTACCATTACCTTGTCTGGGAAGCACTTTATCTGTCCTACCATTCTAAATGATAGCTTTGCTTGATAGAGTAATCTTGGTTGTAGGTTCTTAGTTTTCATCACTTTGAATACTTCTTGCCAGTCCTTTCTTGCCTGCAAAGTTTCTTTTGAGAAATCTGCTGGTTGTACTATAGAGACCCCTTTGTAGGTAACTCTCTGCTTTTCTCTTGCTGCTTTTAAGATTTTTTCTTCAGACTTCTGGCCAAGATGGAGGCCTAGACAGACACACTGTGTCTCCCTCCACAACTAAGAATGAATACAACTACCTCAAAACTAGAAACAACCAGAAGTTCCAGAAAATCAAAGTGCATGGAAGTCTAGAAAACAAGGATATAAAGAAGAAATACTCATCCAGACAGGTAGGAAGGGCGGAGCTGGGGCATAGAGGATGCGAAGTGGTGGCGGCAGCAGTGGCAAAAGCAGCAGGCCTGTGGAAAGTGCAGTTACACATTTTAAAAAGTCAGGAGGGACACCTGGGGAGTGTTCCCAGCTTCTTACCAGACTACACAATTCATGGTCCCAGCTCCAGGGAAAATCAAGCCTCATTGCTTTTGAGTGTGCAAACCAGTTGTGGTTGAGACAGAGGCAGAAACTGCTGGTCTCTCATCAGAGTCCAGTTGTTTAAAGGGACCCCATGGACATAGGACATCCGCAGACCCACCCACTCTGGGAATGGCGGCTAGGGCAGCAGCTAGAGGGGCACCAGTCCGGTGTGGAAGTGGTAGAAGTGCCTGGAAAAGGGGAAAGTTCTGGGCAAGTGGCATTGTTCCTTCTCAGGCCCCTCCCCTGCATACAGCGCCACAACATGGTGAAACAGGTCACCCATTACTGAAAAATACCTAAGGCTCTGTTCCTTACAACATAACAGGAGCAACAGCTCTACATGGGACATGGAAGCAAACAAACACAGGAGACTTCCGGCCAAGAAGGAGGCCTAGACTGACACTCTCCATCTCCCTCCACAACTAAGAAGGAATACAACTACCGCAGAACAGCAATAACCAGAAGCTCCAGAAAATAAATGGAAGTCCAACATATGAAGTTATAAAGAAGTGGTGCTCTTCTGGACAGGTAGGAGGGGTGAACCCGGGGAGGAGAGGTCAAGCTGTGCTGTCTGCGGCAGCAGCAGTGATGGCAGCAGGACAGCAGTAAGCACAGATACCCGTATTTAAGGGGAGGCGAGAAGCGCCTGGGGAGCACCCCTGGCTACAGACAAGACCCGTCAGCTTGCAGTTCCAAAGCTGGGGAAGGCAGACCCCCATTGCCTTGGACTGTGAGGCCCGGTGGGGGTGGGGACGGAGGAGAAGGCTTCTGGTCTCTCAGGGGAGATTGAATGACAGGAATCCATCTTGGACCCACACCCCCACAGAAAATGCCCAGATGTGACAAGTGCACAGGGCTCTGCCCCCTATGGCATAGGAGGTGTGACAGCCCCACCCAGGATGCAAAGGTAAACACAAAACTGTTCAGGATGGCACAGATCATGATAGAGATCCCAGTGACACAGCTGACCAGACAGCAAATTTCTAATCTAGCAAAGCAGCAGATAGGAAAGCTTTCTGAGGCACAGTTCAGAGCTTTGCTTATAAAAGTGCTTACAGACATAACAGCAGATCTTAAACAAGACAGGGAAGGTTAGTCCTGCTACAATGAACAAAAACACATATGAAACTAGTGGTGAGGGAAAGAAAACTAGGGATCAAATCAACAAATTGGATCATAGGGAAGGAACAGTCAACCAGTGCAGAAAGAGGAAATGAGAAGTGAGGAAAATGAGGAGAGGCTCAGAAACTTATCGGACAGCTATAAGTGGGCCAACATCTGAATCATAGGGTTGCCAGAAGGTGAAGAAGAAGAACTATAAATTGACAAATTATGTGAAAAAATAATGAAGCAGAACTTCCTGAACTTGGGGAAGGAAATAGACTTACAGGTCCAGGAAGCACAGAGAGTTCCAAAACAACTGGACCCAGGGAGAACCACATTATAATCAAAATGTCAAAAATTAAGGATAAAGAGAGAATCTTAAAAGAAGCAAGAGAGAAGAAGAGAATTAGGTACAAAGGGGTCCCAATAAGGCTTTCAGCTGATTTCTCAAAGGAGACTCTGCAGGCAGGAAGGGACTGGCAAGAAATATTCACATTAATGAAAGGCAAAAACCTACAACCACGATTACTCTATCCAGCAAAGTGGTCATTCAGAATAGAAGGGCAGAGAAAGTGCTTCCAGGACAAAGTAAACTGAAGGAATTCTTCAGGTCCAAACCACTGTTATATGAGATGTTAAATGGACTTGTTTAGGAGAAAGAGGATCAATACTATGAACATTAAAATGAGAACTGTATCACAAAAACCAACAACAGAAGCTATGGAATTGAAACAAAGGCAAACTAAGTAGACAATGAGAGTGTGAAAAGAATTATAGGTATGGGGAACATTATGGGGGGAAGTCATCAAGAAGAGGGAAGGGAGGAAGGGAGGGATATGGTACAGGAATTAAGAAGCATAGTAGGAGGGAGTTGAGTAGATAGGAAGAGGTTGAGAAGAACTATATGCACAACCAATGGGCATGGACTTGGGGGGTGGGCAACTGGAGGGAGGGATGTCACTGGGTGGAGAGGAACAAAGGGAAAAGAAATTAGGGCAACTGTAACAGCATAATTGTTAAAGCATATTTTTTAAAAATTACAACTAAAAAAAAATTCTTTCTTAATCTTGAACCTTTGGCATTTTAAATACAATGTGTATTGGTGTGGTCTTCTTTGGGTCTAGCTTGTTTGGGACTCTCTATGCTTCCTGGACTTATATGTCTAAGTTTCTTCACCAAATTTGGAAAGCTTTCCTTCATTATTTTTTCACATAAGCTTTCAATTTCCTACTCTCCCTCTTCTCCTTCTGGCACCCCTATGATTCGGGTGTTGGTATGTTTAAAATTGTCCCAAAGGTTCCTAAGCCTCTGCTCATATTTTTTTTCAACTCTTGTTTCCTCATTCTGTACTGGTTGACTGTTTGTCCTTCCTTATGTTCCAAGTCATTGATTTGAAGCCCAGTTTCCTTCCCTTCACCATTGGTTTCATGTGAATTTTTCTTTGTTTCATTTAGCATAGCCTTCACTTCTGCCCTTATGCATTTGTCATACTTAAGCATATCTGTCAAGTATGTGAGCATCTTCATCACCAGAGTTTTGAACTCTGCATCTGTTAGGCTGGCTATTTCCTCATTTGTTAGGTTGACTCTCTTCTTGACACTTAGTTCTCCCACTGGATCCTTGATCTGTTTCATCTTTTGGGCCATATTTCTCTGTCTCCTCATCTTGACATGCTCCTCTGTTTGTTTGCCTTTGTGTCTTAGGTAGAACTTTCACACCTGTTATGAGGGGTGGAGTTTTGGGTTTTCCTCAGTATATAATAACCTGTTTCACCATGTTGTGGTGCTGTATGTGGGGGAGGAGTCTGAGAGGGAACAATGCTTCTTGCTCAGCACTCGCCCCTTTTCCAGGCACTTCTCCCACTTCTGTATGGAACTGGCACCTTTCTAGCTGTTGTCCTGGCTGTCGTTCGCAGAGTGGGTGGGTCTGTGGAAGTTCTAGGACTCTGGGGGCCCTTTAACCAAGTGGACTCTACTGAGAAACTGGCTGTTTCTTTCTCCACCCTAACCCCCACTGGTTTGCATAGCCAGAAGCAACGAGGCTTGATTTTCCCCGGTGCTGTGTTGTCTGATCTGATTCTAGGAATGCTCCCCAGGTGTCCCTCCCTACTTTTAAAACATATGACTGTGCTTTCTGCTGGCCTGCCACTGCCACTGCTACTGCCATACCACACCTTATCCTCTCTGCCCTGACTCTGCCACTCCTTCGTGTCTGGATGAGTATTTCTTTTTTATATCTTTGTTTGTTGAACTTCCATGCAGCTTGATTTTCTGGAACTTCTTGTTGTCTCTAGTTTTGAAGTAGCTATATTCCTTTTTATTTGTGGAGGGAGATGCAGAGTGTCTGTTTAGGCCTCCATCTTGGCCAGAAGTCAAGTCCTAATCATTTTTAACCTTTCTTTTCAAGATTGTGTAAAGTATCTTGGTAATCAAATTGCATTCTACAATGTACACTTCATGGTCTACCTTTCCTAGATGTGTATGTTGGACATTCACATCCCTAAGTTACCACTGCCCTTCCTGAACAAGAACTCAACTCATCAACTGCTTCTTACATGCCTCTTGAAGATTTTGTTGAAACATGCCCAATTGATGCCTGAACATGACCCCTTTGTGTGGATATATGCACAGTTATATGCAGAACCATTCTGCTAGTCTGCAACATTCTCACACCCAAGCCTTCATTGCTCAGCAGGAATCTAGCATACCGATATCAAGTGGGTATTTCCTAGTATTTTATGGGATCCACAGAGAGGCTCTCATAGAATGGTTCAGACCTCAGTTTAGTGCAACTTGTCAATGAATTGTTTTGTTTCTGTCCCACAAATGCCAGGTTGAGAAACATATTTTAGAAAGAAATCTGCATAATAGTTAATTTAGGCTTTCATGTTTTTACTAAACATTCCATTGGGAAAAGGTCTTGGAGCTAGAGTGGGGAGAGTAAGACATTGCCCTCTATCTCAGCTTATTCACCTTTAAGGGAGATAAGAACTTTGTTCATGAGTTCCATGACATTTACAATGGTAGTTGAACAGACTTGTGACTTTAGGGGACAAGGTACAGTTTCAAGAAGGTGTTCTCCCTCCTTCACCTAGAGAATACAAACATTTAGCATCAGGTCATTTGATAAATTCCCATTTTCTCTCTGGGTTTCTCCAACCCGGTGTTCCCCATTAGAACACAAATGGTATGGTGGTTTGTTTATTTCAAAAATGATAGTGAAATTCTTCCTGAATTCCTTGGCATTTGAAGTTAATATTTTATGAAAAGGATACTTTTATTGCATCATGATTAAGAATTTTGTCTCTGTATTAGACAGAGTGGAGTAAGAACTGTTGTTCTGAAATTCATTAGTGAACTTGCTATTGTATTTGCTGAGGGGTCTTAGACTCAACTATTATTATTGAGTCTGATCCATTATAGCCCTTTTATCCATTCTCTGAGATAATGAAGACTATCTTCTGGGTTACAAGTAAATGCTGTATTTGCCACAATCACTGACTTTATTTGTTGTCCATAATTTTCTCCGTTATCCATCAGTCAGCCACAGCCATACTCACCTGTTGGTACTGAGTGACATCTCATCTCACATACAGTTTTTGAGCCAAGCTTGGGCAAGCACTTTATTTCAGGAGGTTCAGAGCCAGCAGACACTGGCAGGGTATAGACCAAGTACGGCTTCTGTAGATTGAACATTTGAGCTTGTATAGGCTAGGTGTCCATAAGATCAATATCTTCCCTTAACCCTAGCAGGCCATCACTTTTGCTTTTCTTGATAGTGTTGCTATGACCACAGCCTTGTCTCAAACCCATTTGTGTGTTTCTGGTACTTACTCATCAGTCCCTATCTGGAACATAATTTCTACTATCCTATGGGCTAATCTCCTGGAACTATACAAAATTGTGAGAGTCCACTTGACTTCAGATATCATTTATGACCTCTTCTATACATATTCACTCTATCTTTTCTTTGAAGGTTTTTGGCAAATTCCTCATCAAGTCCAATCTAATTATTCAGCCTTCCCTAACTGTTGCAATTATCAGTGATGTTTTGCATCTCAGTATTTCACTTAATTACTCATTATATTTTTCCTGGCATATAACTTGTTTCCTTTACTGGTGGCAATCACCTCTGAGCTTTCTTTGTATCCTCTATTTGTCAGCCGTATGTTAATACCTGTTAATGTATAAGTTGATTATGTTATAGAATACAAAAAGGACTTGCTATATTCCCCAAACTAAAAGCCTTTTATATTGTCAAAAACTCAATATAATAGAGAATGTATATGTTTTAGCTGAAGAAATGCTAATGTTAGAAATCTAGGACCTTGTTTCAAATCTTAGGTGTTTCACCTATACTCTGCTATAGAAATTTGAAACTTCTGACTTTGTTTACTCATATTTAAAATAAAAGTAATGTATCTACCTAATATGTATTCCCTGAGAATTAAATTCAATACCTTATGAAAAAGCCTTGTAAAGCACAATGTTATTATTACTGGGAATCTATATTTTATAAGAATTAGTGTCAAGATGAATTTCTGACTCACTTTTATTATGCTTCTACTTCCAACATCCTTATATCATACTCATGTAATATTTAGTGTTGAACAAATGGCTTTGCTTCCAAAACTCATGTATGTTTTTGGTCTCATTGGCAGATGTGTCATTGACTGGATGTTTTTAACCACTGATGGCCTGCCGATTGAGAAGGTGATCAAGGCTTCTTACTCATACTGTCAGACTCAGATCCCACAAAGGAGAAGATGCAGATAAATTTCTAAAGAGAAAAAAAAAAGATAATTAAGTACATTTCATTGGCTTAAGTCAGATAAAACCTCCACTGTCTTCCGAGCTCAGTCGAGTCCACAGGCCTGCTCCCTGTGTGTGGGCTCTGGCAGGCAGAGAATGTTGGTGGTTTAGAAGACCCTCAATTGTGCTGTAAACAAAAATGAAAGAGGCTGGATTTGACTTTTATTTTTCTCTTGAATCAGTTACTTTTTAAAAGCCAATTATGTCTAGTGAAAATCTGTCTTTTCTGTTTTGTGAATTATTTATTTAAGTAGTTCTTAAGAAACAGCTCTCTGGAATTCTCTTTGGGAGGATGCTTTGAACATCTAAGATACACAATTTTTTTTCTTAGTTATCATATTCCTTTACAGGGAGTCCTACAGCACTCTGCTTAGGCAGTCCCCATTCACTGCTCTCTTAGTAGCCATGGCAGGGTTAGAAGAACCATGTACCACTGAACTGGCTTCTTTCAAACACTTTGGGCAAAGCCTTTATTAACATTTTTTACTCAAGTAAAAATCTTATTACACTCTGCAGATTTCAGAAAGAAATTTTAGGCTAGTGAACAGAGTTGGCGAGATTTCCTTATTGACAGAGACAGCTATTTGAACACACAATGATGTCATTTACATGATACCACAGCATCTGGTAGAAGGTACACAGTATATATTTGTTAAATTATCACATGAACAGAAACCAGCCCTGCATGTAATTTTTAAATCCTGTTTATGGCATTCTTTCCAGCCTTTCTAGAACATTTCCACTGATAGGGAACCCCCCAGTTCTGGATATAGCAAACAGGGCTGAAGTGGCTCAAAATTAAAGTGCTAGTTTTAACCTTCCTCTTCTGCCTCTCATCTCCATGTTTACCCACATCCTTCCTACCTTCTTAAACCAACATGGTCTAAATCCTCTCTCTTTGGCACTTCTTCAACTCTCTAAATATTCTCCCAAGTAAGGTTTTGACAAACCCTTCATTATGAGGCATACACAAATGACAGTACATCAGAATACTACCTCCTCTTGGGATCATTTTTGTGTTATCAGAGTACATCTTTAAATTAAAAATTAATCTCTAAGACAAAAGTTCAAGGCTTCTATCAAAGGCTGATAGAGAATTCCTCTATTCTTCCCTTGCCTGTGACAAGAGGCCTTACAGGACCCTGGAATCATGTTTTGTGGGAACTGTATTACTACCTTGAACAGAGTCTAAGAGAAAACATAAACAAGTATCATAGTATTCTAGCCTTAAAGTTAGCAAAGGCCCCCTTATTTCTTCTCAGGTATTTTGTGTTGCCTCTCTAATTTTACCACAGATAACATATTCTCCAATTTCATCACACTGACGTATTTTCTTATTTTCCTAGTAAGTTATTCCCTGTGGTTTTGGAAATAAATTTTGAACAGTCCATTCCTAAAATATTTCATATAATTTTTGATACTTTCATTCTCCCAGTAAAATAGGAACATTTTACATTAAGGGGACTATTTTGTGGACATTGTAATTAATCCTAAAGAAGGCTTCTCAGTTTGAAGAGCATCCTAGAGACAGACCCAGACTCAGGACTGGCAATTAGGAGAAGCTCTGAGCATATGCCTGGGTAATAAAAATTTGTAAATCAGGTCCTGCTGGCTTCCCCAACCTCCTGAGATCTGCGTCAGCCTGGGAAGTGTTTGAATTGATTTCTGTCCCTGCTTAAAAATGTGTAGAATATGCCAACAGAGCAAGAAAATGTTAGAATTAAAGGAAGATTGTGCCTATTTCTATTGTTGCCATATTGGTCCTATTAGGTGTACCTTTCCCTTTGATACCCAATGGAGGCCTTTTTAAATGGAGGTATGGCATGAGACTGCAGGGGGTCCTGCTATTGTTTCCATGGGAAAAATGCTGAATGCATGTATTCTATTTACAGCTTGAATCCCTAGGCAAATATACAGATAGCAAAGTAGCTGTGGGAACAGCAAAATGAAAGCACAAAGTTGGCAGTTAGGTATAAAGAACAGAGTTTGTTCCAAGGGAGAAAATCCAGGCTGCAGATTATCAGACACTTATGTACATGCAGGCAATAGCAAGAAGAGAGTCACAAATGTGAAGAGAGGACAAGGATGACCTCGATGTATCTGTGCAGAGAGCCCTAAGCCTGGAAACCCTTTCCTGTTTGCCATGGTGAATGTTCCAAGGGGAGGGAGGCAGGCAGCACAATCCCCTCTTCACATGGTGAGTGTCTAGGATCATTAGAACCCAAAGTAGAAAAATGGAAATAATTTGACAAAATGCCCAGAGGCACCGCATGATATAAAGCATGACATTTTTCACATATGTGAAGGTTTGCTTCAAAATGGGCATTGCTTCTAAAATGGAGAGTTTTTAAAAATGTAGATGCAGACTCAACTTTTATCTCTCTGAGATAATGCAGTTGTGGAGGATACACAAGACAAGCAACATTTTTTAAGGCATATCATCAAAAGCATGCATGTATGGCTTTAGAGAACAAAGTGTGCGTGTCTGTGTGTGAGTGTGTATGTACAAAGGTTTGACATTCTGTGCATTGCTTAATATTAAAATGTAATTGCCTTGTATGAGTAAAGTGTAGGATGCCTGAGAAAATAATATTAGACTTGATTTCTGGGTTCCATATCGCTGTTACCTTGCTGTGTAACCCTGGATAAGTCAGATAACTTTTTTGGCTGTCGCTGACAAAATGAAGGAACAAGTTTTGCTATGCCTTTGAGATACAGCTATAAAGTGTAACAATTGTATTGGTCCGAGTATATTTCATGATAGTGAAGTTTTACATAAGTATTGGAGCCAGTGGACAGATGAAGAGGAACACAATAAAAATAATCCAGTAAGGAAAAGGAAATGAGTGTTTGGGGACAAAAAATTGGATTATTTGAGCTCAGAAGTAGACACTGAGAGTAGATTTAAGGATTCCTGCTTCAGGCATTCATTTTGTGTTCTCAGAGGCTGGGACATGACGTGAGTTGGGACTCTACTCTTGCCCACAGGAACTGGATGATCCATTGTTGCCTGTGTAGTAAATGGTTGTGGCACACGGCCTCAGTCCCAGTTTTGGCTAGTCCCTTCCATGTGGCCTGAATTACAGAGTGAGACCAAGTTCTTGACCCTTCTGGGCAACTCAGTCCCATCAACCAGGCAGTGCAGCACAAGTGATGAGAAAAAGAAAAGAAGGAGTTTTGTGGGGGTGTGGGAAAATAGCCACATTAATAAAGGTAACATTTACAAAAAGAAAGTTATTTTTTAATTAGAATAGATATAACATTGTGCAAATAGAAATATTGTCTTTTAATTCTCCCCTTCACATTATGTTTCCTAACAGCTATCTGGAGCCAAGACTGAGTCCTGAAGCTCATGGCACAGGGGAGCAGTGAGAGGAAAAGACCATTGCTCCTAAAAATCTCAGCTCTCACTTCCTTGACTTTCTTGAGAAAGCAGTGATTTTAAGAGTAAAGCTTTATGAAGAAGAAAGAAATTTCTAAAGGATGAAAATCCACAAAAAGAAGGACTGAAGAATTTCATCTTAGAGCTTTGTCATAAGTCCAAGGACAGAGGGAACAACTGAACAAGATGTAAATAGGGAAGCTCTTTAGCGAACTGGGATGATGAAGTAGGAAGGGGATGGAGGAATAGGGCCCAGAAGGACCTGTCCTGATGTCCTCTTTCTCTGAGTTGCCTACAGGTGTCCAGTAACTATGATAAGGTACAGCAATTTTCACATGCACCAAAGGGAAGAGGAGGCAGTTATCTGTGATTTTGGCTAAATAAGTTGGTCAGAGTATTGTTTACAGAAGTGGAAACTTAGCTAGATTTGAGGGCTGTGGAGTGGGCCCCTGAGCAGAGATGACTGAGTCTCTCAATTCCTTTCATCATATGAGTTTTAAAGAGCCATGTGGTTGTAAGGATATGCCATATTTGATTCAACACCTTCTCTATTCTTATACATCAGGGTATTTCCAATTTCTTTAGATTTAAACCAAGAACATCAAGGTGGTACTTTACTTTTTTTTTGTTATCAGTAAAGTAAATTTATTCCATTGGAGGTGATAGCTCTGTGATGTAGACCCTGAGAATATGAAAACAAAACAAAATGAATGTGCATCAGAGCCCCCAGAGGCGAAATTGTGTTCCAGAGTCTATCCACTTAAAAGTTTTCACAGAATGATTTTGGTGAGCATGCACGTTTCAGAGCCCTTTGTACTAAAAAGGTTGCTGAGATGTCATTTTATATATATATATATTTAAGGTTCAGTTTTTTTCTCAATCTATTGTCCTTCAGATATAATATTAAGTTAGGTTGTGTTTGTTGGGAAGCCTGCATTTTTCCAGCCATGTCATGAATCACACAGTTGGGTTGATAGCCCAACAAGGAGAACCATCTGAGTTTATGATGTTTCCTTCTACAGGTTTTCTGGAGAGATGCCATCCTTCTTATGATTATCTCTGTGCTAGGGAGACCCAGACAATTAGGATGTGGAAGTTTAGGAGCATTTCTCCAGCTCTGTTCCCTGGAGAACTCATGCACTGAGGGAAAGTAAAAAGTGTGAAAAGCAAATAAATACATAAAATAAAGAAACATATATTCTGTCATTGAAGGTCACAGTTGGTATTGGAAATCTTTAAAGTGGTGAGAAATCCTATAGGAAAAAGAATTATTTAGGTATTCTTTGACCAAATGAGTCCCCTTAATCTTAAAATTTTGTGGGACAAGGTGTATTGTACAAACGTCAACATGTGGCATCATTTGGAGAAAGCTTAATAAATAGCTCTCCAGTTAACATGGAGAGAAAATGGACTTTAACTTAACTCTTGGCTGTATAAACTGGTTATAGTACTTCATTCCATTAAAATTATACGCTTATTTTTTCTAAGTCTCAGTTTCTTCACTTCTAAAACAAGGTGACATGAAGACCAAGTAAATTAATAGTTATAGCTCAGCAAAGTGTCTGCCCTAAAATGGATATTTTATTGGTGTTTATACTTGGTCTTACCCCCTTTCAGGGTCTTCAAAACAATGGTTGAATTTATACTATGTAATCAAGTGGAAGCCAACCCACCTGCATGCCTTCGTAAGGGCACAGACATGTTCACATTTACCTCATACATGAGCCCACCATAACTTAAGCTCCTTTGAGGCAGAGACCATGCTTTATTTACCATTAAATCTCAACACAACACTTTCATGGTCTTATTGACAGTGTGTAATGGAATAGTCCCTCTCCAAACAGTAAGAATTTGGTGTTTTCTATTCTTTACTGTTGCATTCATATCTTGCCCATTCTAGCTAAGTATTTGGGATTCTCCTCTGTTGGTGAACATGAGATTTAACTTTGGGGCCCTTCTACAGTCTCAGAAGTAAGAGTAGGTGAATGCTTGGACAATAGGAACTTCAAGTTATACCAGACGTTGCTGAAGAAGACAGCCCCTCCTCCCTTTCCACATACTGCAGCATCCTGGTTCCACATGTACATTCTGATGCCTACAGAACACATTGTTCTGAAATCAAATGTAGAACATTAGTTTGCTGCCAGTATGGCAGAACTATAGTCACAGTGAACAACAGTCTTAAAATCATGAAGGTGAAGAACCAAACAAGGGACTTGACACTTACTGATCATCCCACATGCATGGGTCACTCTGCTGGACATGCACTTTTGTTATTTCTTTCAACCCTCACAACAGCTTTGTGAAATAGATATTATTGACTCAATGTTAGGTGACACCCAGAATGTAAGTAAAATACCAAGTACAGAATGTAGTTAATGTCTTCAATAAAATGGAGCCAATATTTATTTTTTTCCTTCCAGAGGAAGAGACAGGCTCAGATCAATTCAGCAAATTTTCCAAGGTCACATGGTAAAAAAAAATGGCAAAAAGAGAATTTGAACCAGGTAGTCTGACTCAAAAATCTATGCAGACTCTGCTCTCACATATGGCCTTCTAGAATAGGTAAAGATAGGAGGCTTTGTTTGCTGAGGTATAATGCTATTTGTTTCTTCCCTATCTTTTGATCTTTTAAAATTGGGAAATAGAACACAAATACAAAAAAATCAAATAATCACAACTACAATTTATTTTATAAAGTTAATACTGTGACCCAACCCTCCTAGTCTTTAGGGAGAGCACTTCCAGATTTCAGAAACCTCCATCACAACCCCAGGCCCAAAAAAAGGAAACTGTACCTGCTACCTTCTAGGTAAACTTCCTTACTTTTCTGTATAGTTTGTATGTATCTAACCAAGTAATTTAATTTTCTCTGCTGTAAAAACAATATATTAATTGATTTTACAGTATGTAATGTTTTGTGTCCCACTTCTTTTAGTCAAAAATATGCTTATGAGATTCATCCATGCTATTGCATTCATTCATTCTTTTTATTACTGTAAGGTAAAAAAATTACCCCACATTTTCCAAAACTTCATTTTGTTTTTTAGTTTAATTAATAAATTTTATTTTTAGAGAAGTTTTAGGTTCACAGAAAAATCGAGTAGACAGTGCAGAGAGTTCCCATATACTCCAATTTACACACATACACACAAACACACAACCTCTCCCTGTTTCAATACCCTGCACCACAGTGTTACATATATTACAATTAATCCTACATTGACACATCATTTTCACTCAAAATCCATAATTTACATTAAAGCTCACTCTTAATGTATATTCCAATGGATTTGGTTAAATGTATAACAACATGTATTCACTATTGTAGTATCGTAAAGAATAGTTTCACTGGCTTAAAAATCCTATGTGTTCCACATATTCATTCACACATGGAAGCACAGATATTTATTATCTTCATAATTTGGTCTTTCCAAGAATGTCATATAGTTATAATCATATAATGTGTAGCCTTTTCAGATTGGCTTCATATCTTTACATGGCTCGATAGCTCATTTCTTTATAGTGCTGAATGATACTTCATTGTCTATTATGTACTACAGTTTCTTTAATCACTTGCCTACTGAAGGACATCTTGGTTGTATCTAAGTTTTGGCAATTATAAATAAAGCTGCTATAACCATCATGTGTAGGTTTTTTCATGGATATAAGTTCTCAACTTCTTTGGTTATATACCAGAGAGTACGGTTACTCAATCATATGGTAAGAATATGTTTATTTTTGTAAGAAAATTCCAACTGCCTTGAAAAGTGGCTGCACAAGTTTTCATTCCCACCACTAGTAGATGAAAGTTTCTGTTTTTCCACATCCTCTCTAACATGTGCTGTTGTAAGAGTTTTTAATTTGGGCCATAATAATAGGTGTGTAGTGGTATCACACTGTTGTTTTAAGTTTCAATTCAATAATGACATAAGATGTTGAACATTTTTTCATATGCTTTCTTTCCATCAATATGTATATCTTCTTTTTTAAAAAATATCTTTTATTGATTATGCTGTTACAGTTGTCCCAATTTCTTTTCCCTCTGCTTCCCTTCATCCTGTGACACCCCTCCCTTCAGTTGTCCCCCCCCCTTTTAGTCAATGTCCATTGGTTGCGCATATAGTTTTTTCAGCCTCTTCCTGTCTACTCCATTCCCTACTACTACGCTTCTTAATTCTTGTACCATCTCCCTCCCTTTCCCCTTTCCCCCTCCCTGCTGACCTCCCCCCAATATGTTCCCCATACCTATAGTTCTTTTTTCACTCTCGTTGCCTACTTAATTTGCCTTTGTTTCGATTCCCTAGCCTCTATTGTTTGTTTTTGTGATGCAGTTTTCATTTTAATGTTCATAATTTTGATCCTCCTTCTTCTAAACCAGTCCCTTTAACATCTCATATAACAGTGGTTTGGATCTAACAAACTCCTTCAGTTTTACTTTATCCTGGAAGCACTTTCTCTGCCCTTCTATTCTGAATGACAGTTTTGCTGGATAGAGTATTCGTGGCTGTAGATTTTTGCTTTTCATTACTTTAAATATTTCTTGCCAGTCCCTTCTTGCCTGCAGGGTCTCCTTTGAGAAGTCAGCTGATAGTCCAATTGGGACCCCTTTGTACATAATTCTTTTCTTCTCTCTTGCTGCTTTTAAGATTCTCTATCTTTAATTTTTGACAATTTGATTATAATGTGTCTTGGAGTGGTTCTCCCTGGGTTCAGTTTTTTTAATTTGAGCTCTCTGTGCTTCCTGGACCTGTAAGTCTATTTCCTTCCCCCAGTTCAGAAAGTTCTGCTTCATTACTTTTTCACATAATTTTTCAATTTCTAGTTTTTCTTCTTTGCCTTCTGGCAATCCTATAATTCAAATGTTCATTCACTTATAGCCATCCCAGAGGTTTCTGAGCCTCTCCTTGTATTCCTCCCTTTTTGTTTCCTCTTTCTGCACTGGTTGACTATTTGTTCCTTTCCTATGTTCCGATTTGTTAAATTGATCCCTGGTTTTCATTTCCTCACCACTTGTCCAATATGTGTTTTCGTTCATTTCAGTATGACTAGCTTTCATTCCTTCCCTATCTTGTTCCAAATCTTTTGTTAATTCTGTAAGCCACCTTATGACTATACCTCTGAACTGAGCCTCAGAAATATTTCCTATTTGT
The DNA here is from genome assembly GCF_987537825.1 of Furipterus horrens. Lineage (NCBI taxonomy): Eukaryota > Metazoa > Chordata > Mammalia > Chiroptera > Furipteridae > Furipterus > Furipterus horrens. The sequence goes on along the minus strand of NW_028327176.1, from coordinate 80,106,472 downwards.
TCATCGGTCAAGTCCCGCATCTGCTGCCTGGTGAGCTGCATCACCAGGATTTCAACAGTGGTCTGCTTCATCCTGACAGTTTTGTGTTTAACTTTGCTTCTTGGGCGGGCTATAGGGGGCGGAGCCCCATGCGCTCATCACTACCTGGCAACCGGTGGCGATTGGCAACCTTTTTCACCGCACTGTGGCATTTTGTGTGGGGGCGGGGGCCCAAGATGGATTCCTGCCATTACTCTCTGCTGAGAGACTGAGATCCTCTTCCTCCGTCCCCACACCCTTTGGGCCTCACCGTCTGAGGCAATGGGGAGTCTGCCTTCCCCAGCATTATAATCGAGAGCTGATGTGTCTCGATTGCAGCCAGGATTGCTCCCCTGGTGTTTCTCACAGTCCCACCGCTATCCCTGCTGCTACCACAGACAGCACTGCCCGATCTTTCCGCTCCGATTTCCACCCCTCCTACCCATCTGGATGAGCACCACTGGTTTATAACTTCATACACTGGGCTTCCATGTAGTTTCATTTTCTGGAATTTCTGGTTATCTTTGGTTTTGAGGTAGTTGTATTCCTACTTAGTTGTGGAGGGAGACCGACCGTGTAAGTCTAAGCCTCCATCTTGGCCAGAAGTCTGAGTTTGCCTCCTGTGTATATCTTCTTTAATGAAGTATCTATTCAGGTCTTTTGTCCATTTTTTAAAAAGTATATTTTATTGATTATGTTGTTACAGTAGTTCCAATTTTTCCCCTTTGTTCCCCTCTACCCAGTACCCCTCTTCCTTCCAGCAATCCCATCCACCTTAGTTCATGTCCGTGGGTTGTGCATGTAAGTTCTTTGGCTTCACCCTTTCCTATATTATTCTTAACTTCCCCCTGTCTATTTTGTACCAACCGATTATGCTTCTTAATCCCTGCACCATATCCCCATTTCTCCCACTCCCCACTCCCAACTGATAACCCTGCAAATGATCCCAATACCTATGATTCTGTTACTATTCTGGTTTGCTTAGTTGAATTTTGTTTGTATTTTTTAGATTCAGTTGTTGGTAGTTTTGAATTTGTTGTCATTTTAGTGTTCATAGTTTTGACCTTCTTTTTCATAAGTAAGTCTCTTTTACATTTCATATAATAATGGCTTGGTGATGATGAACTCCTTTAGCTTCACCTTTTTTGGAAAGCACTTCATTCCAAATGATAGCTTTGCTGGATAGAGTAATCCTGGTTGCAGGTTGCCTTTCATCACATTGAATACTGCTTGTCAGCCCCTTCCTGCCTGCAAAGTGTCCTCTGAGAAATCAGCTGATAGTCCTATAGGCACCCCCTTGTAGGCAACACTGCCTCTCTCTTGCTGCCCCCAGGACTCTCTTTTTATCTTTCACCTTTGGCATCTCAATCATGATGTGTCCTGGTGTGGTCAGCTCTGGGTCCAGCTTGCCAAGGACCCACCGTGCTTCCCAGACCTGTATGTCTATCTCCTTCACAAAATTTGGAATGTTTTCCTCATTTTTGCAATTCTTGCTTCCTCATTCTGCACTGGTTGATTGTTTTTTTCTTCTTTATGTTCCAAATTATTGACTTGAACCCCAGTTTTCTTCCCTTCTTCATTGCTTTTGTGTGGATTTTGCTTTGTTTCACTTAGGATAGCCTTCACTTCTTCTCTTATGTGTTTGCCATACTCAAGCATACCTGTTAAGCCTGTGAGCATCTTCATCACCAGTGTTTTGAATTCCGCATCTGTTAGGTTGTCTATGTCCTCATCTGTTAGGTTGGCTATCTCTTCGTCACTTAGTTCTCCCATTGGAACCTTGATCTGTTCCTCCTTTTGGGCCATACTTCTCTGTCACATTCTGACAGGCTCCTGTGTTTGTTGCCTCAGTGTCCCAGGGAGAGCTATCACTCCTGTTACATTGTAAGGGGTGGAGCCTTAGGGATTCATCAGTACAGGGCAATCTGTTTTACCACTTTGTGGCACTGTATGTGGGGGAGGGGTCCGAGAGGAAACAATGCCTCCTACTCAGCACTCACTCCTTTTCCAGGCACTTCTCCCACTTCTGTATGGGACTGGCGCCTCTCTAACTATTGCCCTGGCCATTGTTCCCAGAGTGGGTGGGTCTGCAAACATTCTAAGACCATGAGGGCCCTTTAAACAAGCAGACTCTGCTGAGAGACTGGCAGTTTCTGCCTCCACCCCTATCCCCATTGGTCTGCACAGTCATAAGCAATGACGCTTGATTTTCCCCAATGCTGGGACCATGAGCTGCTCAGTCCAGAGAGGAGTTAGAAATGCTTCCCAGGTGTCCCTCCTGACTTTAAAATGTGTGACTGCACCTTCTGCTCACCTGCTGATGCCGCAGCTGCTGCTGCCACCACATTGCATCCTCTCTGCCCCAACTTCTCTCCTCCTACCTGTCTGGCTGAGTATTTCTTCTTTATATCTTTGTTTGCTGGACTTCCATGCAGTTTGATTTTCTGGAACTTCTGATAGTTTCTAGTTTGGAGGTAGTTGTATTCCTTCTTAGTTGTGGAGGGAGATGCAGCATGTCTGTCTACGCCTCCATCTTGGCCAGAAGTCGCCCATTTTTAAATAAGTTGTTTTCTCTTATTATTGAGTTTTAAGAGTCCTAAGTATATTTTTAAATGAGTTTATTTTTAAATCATATATGTCTTATGCAAATATTTTGTCCCAGTTTGTGGTTTGTCTTCTTATTTTCTTGGCATTGACTCTTGAACAGCAAAATTTTTAAATTTTAAATAAATCCAGTTTTTCAATTTTTTTCTTTCATGTATTGTACCTTTTATCAATTATTTTATCTAAAATTTTCATCATACCCATGCTCACCTAGATGTTCTTTTATGTTATCTTCTAGGAATTTTATAGTTTTGTATTTTATTTGATGGCTTATGATCCATTTTTATTCAATTTTTTTGAAAATGTAACTTCAGGGTCTGGATTTATTTTTTTGCATATGGAAGTTCAGTTGTACCAACATCACTTATTGAAAATACAATTTTTGCTCCATTGTATTATATTTGCTTCTTTGTCTAAGATCAATAATTATATTTATGTGAGTCAGTGTTATTGTATTGATCTATTGCCTATTGTTTATCCAATACCACACTGTCTTGATTACTCTAGTTTTATAGTAGGTCTTGAAGGCAGGTAGTATCAGTCTTCCAACGGTCTCCTTTAATATTGTGTTGGCTCTTCTTGGTCTTTTGCCTCTTCATATCAACTTAAGAATAACTTACTGAGATTTTGATTAGGTTTGCATGAGTCTATAGATCAAGTTAGGAAAAACCAATATATTGACAATATTGTCTTCTTATCCAGGAACATAGAATAAATCTTCATTTATTTAGTTCCATTTTGAGATCTTTCATCATAATTTTATAGTTTTCTTCATATAGATCTTATACATATTGTGTTATATTTATACTTAATACTTACTCTTTGTTGATATAAATGGAAATATGTATTTATTTTAAATTCTACTTATGCATTGATAGTATATGGTAATGGTTTTTGTATATTAACCTTATATCCTGAAACATTTCTATAATCACTTACTAGTTCCAGAAGGTTTTTTCTCAATTATTTTGTATTTTCTATGTGGATGATTATGTTGTCTGTGATCAAAGAGAGCTATATTTCTTCCTTCCAAAACCATAGACCTTATATTTCCTTTTCCTGTTTTATTGCATTAGCTAGGACTTTCAGTATGATGTTGAAAACCAGGGATGAGAAAGGACATCTTCAAGTTTTTCTTAATCTTAGCAGAAAAGCTTCCAGATTCTTTCTTTCTCTCTTTCTTTCTTCTCCTTTTCTTTTCTTTTCTTCCTTTCTTTCTTTCTTTCTTTCTTTCTTTCTTTCTTTCTTGTTAAAAAAACCTGGTGTTTGAGACTTCCGGCCAAGATGGAGGCTTAGACAGACACACTCAACCTCCCTCTACAACTAGAAAGGAATACAACTACCTCAAAACAAAAGATAACTAAAAATTCCAGAAAACAAAACTACACGGAAGCCCAGCGTACAAAGTTCTAAACCAGCGGTGCTTGTTGGACAAGTAGAAAGAGTGAAAGTGGGCAGTGCTGTTTGCGGTAGCACCAGGGACAGGGGCAGGGAGAGCAATCCTGGCTGCAGTCGAGCCCCAGAAGCTCGCGACCCCAAGGCTGGGAAAAGCAGCCACCCCATTGCCTCGGACGGTGAGGCCCAGAGGGTGGGAGGATGGACCCTGGTCTCCCAGCAGAGAATAATGGCAGGAATCCATCTTGGACCCCCGCCCCCACACAAAGCACCACAGCGCCACAAAATAGGTTTTGGATCCCCACCGGTCACTGGGTAGTGACAACAAAGCATCACAGTGTGGTGAAAAAGGTTGCAGATCGCCACTGGTTGCTGGGTAATGACGACAAAGCACCACAGCCTGACGAAAAATGTTGCAGATTACCGCCGGTGGCCGGGTTGTGATGAGTACACAGGCTCCACCTCCTATAGACTGCCCCAGAAGCAAAGCAAAATGCAAATCTGTCAAAATGAGGCAGACAGCTATAGAAATCCCGGTGACGCAGCTCACCAGGCAACAGATGAAGAATCTGACAGACAAACAAATAAGAAACCTATCAGAGGCTCAATTCAGAGCTATAGCTATTAGGTGGCTTACAGAATTAACAAAAGATTTGAACAAGATGAGAAAGAACTGAAAACCACTCATACTGAAAAGAACAAAAACACATACGAGACAAGGGATGTGGAAATAACATCTAGAGATCAAATCAACAAACCGGAACATGGGGAAGGAACAAACAGTCAACCGGTGTGGAAAGAGGAAACAGAAAGCAAAGAAAGTGAGAAGAGGATCAGAAACCTCTGGGACAGCTATAACAGATTGAACATATGAATTATAGGATTGCCAGAGAGTGAAGAAGAAGAACTCGAAATTGAAAAATTATGTGAAAAAATAATAAAGCATAACTTCCTGAACTTGGGGAAGGAAATAGACTTACAGGTCCAGGAAGCACAGAGAGTTCCAGAAAAACTGGACCCAGGGAGAACCACACCAAGACACATTATAATCAAATTGTCAAAAAAATTAAAGATAAAGAGAGAATCTTAAAAGCAGCAAGAGAGAAGAAAATAATCATGTACAAAGGGGTCCCAATTAGACTATCAGCTGACTTCTCAAGGGAGACCCTGCAGGCAAGAAGGGACTGGCAAGAAATATTCAAAGTAATGAAAATCAAAAAATCTATAGCCACAAATACTCTACCCAGTGAAATTGTCATTCAGAATAGAAGGGCAGAGAAAGTGCTTCCAGGACAAAATAAAACTGAAAGAGTTCATTAGATCCAAACCACTATTATATGAGATGTTAAAGGGACTTGTTTAGAAGAAGGAGGATCAAAACCATGAACACTAAAATGAAAACTGCATCACAATAACCAACAACAGAAGCTAGGGAATCGAAACAAAGGCAAACTAAGTAGGCACTGAGAGTGGAAAAAGAACTATAGGTATGGGGAACATACAGGGGGGAGGTCAGCGGGGAGGAGGAAAGGGGAAAGGGAGGGAGATGATGCAGGAATTAAGAAGCATAGTAGGAGGGAGTGGAGTAGACAGAGAGAGGTTGAGAAGAACTATATGCACAATCAATGGACATGGACTAAAATGGGGGGACAACTGAAGGGAAGGGGACCACCTGGTGGAGGGGAGCAGAGGCAAGGGAAATTGGGACAACTGTAACAGTATAATCTATAAAACATATTTTTTTAAAAAGAACCTGGTGTTTTATTATTTATTTTATTTTATTTATTTATTTTTAGAGAAAGGGGAAAGGAGGGAGAAAGGGAGGAAGAGAAACATGATGTGTGGAGAAACAGTGATCAGTTCCTCTCTTATTCCCCCAACTGAGGGCCTGGTCCACAACCTAGGCATATGCCCTGACTGGGGATCAAACCAGCAACCATTTGTTTAGCAGGCTGGCACTGAATCCACTGAGCTACATCAGTCAGTATGCTTCTAGTTTCTTACCATTAAGGATTATGTTAGCCATAATTTTTGTTTTTGTTTTTAATTAAATTTATCTGGAGTGGCACTGGTTAATAAAATTATATAGGTTTCAAGTATATATTTCTATGATAAATGATCTGTATGTTGCATTGTATGTCCACTACCCAAAGTCAAATCATCTTTCATTACCATATATTTGTTCCCTTTTAACCTTTACTAACCCCAAAATTTTCCTCTGATAACCACAATACATTGTCTGTGTCTATGAGTTTTAGTTTTATATCCCACATGTAAATGAAATCATAGGGTTCTTAGCTTTTCTGACTGATTTATTTTGCCTAGCATGATATTCTCAAGGTCCACCCAGGTTGTCGCAAATGACCATATTTCATCCTTCCTTTGTTATGGCTGAGTAGTATCCCATTGTATATTTTTGTAGATTTTTTTTATCAAGTGGAGAATGTCCCCCTCTATTCCTAGTTTGCTGAGAGTTTCTAGCATAAATAAGCATTGGATTTTGTCAAGTGTTTTTTCTGCATCTTCAGATATGATCATTAGATTTTTTTTTTAGCTTGTTAATATGACAGATTACACGAATTAATTTTTGGTTGTCAAGCCAGTCTTGCATTTCTGGAATAAATCTCACTTGGTCATGGTGCATAATTTTTTTATTCATTCTTGGACCTGATTTACTAATATTTTGTTGAGGATTTTTAAATCTATGCTCATGAGAGAAATTGGTCGGTATTTTTTTATTATCTTTGTCTGACTTTGATATTCAGGTAATGCTGGTATCATAGAGTGAATTGGAAGTACTGTCTGTGCTACTATCTTCTGTAAGAGATTGTAGTGAATTGATATAATTTCTTTATTAAATGTTTGTCAGAATTAAACAGTGATCACTTCTAAGTGTGGTGCTTTCTGTTTTGGAAGGTTATTAATTATTAATTTAAGTTCTGTAATAATATTGGCCTATTCAGATTGTTTCTTCTCATGTGAGTTTTGGAAGATTGGATCGTTTAAAGAATTGGATAATTTTTAAAAGTTATCAAGTTTGTGACCATTAAATTGTTCATAACATTTCTTTTTACAAAATGCAAATGGACATGTAGTAATGTCTCCTCTTTCTTTTATAATATTAATCATTTGTGCCTTCTTTCTTTTATCCTAGATAGCCTGGCTAGAGACATTGATCTTATTAATATTTTTAAAGAACTAGCTTTTCATTTTGTAGGCACTCTCTACTGATTTACTGTTCTCAATTTCATTGACTTCTATTTTAATTTTATAATTTCTTTTTTTCTGCTAGTTTGAGGTAACTTTGTATTTCCTTTTGTAGTTTCCTAAGGTGAGAGTTTAAATTATTTATTTTAGATATATCTTTTCTTTTTTAACATGTGCAGTCAATGTTATATATTTTTCTCTAAACACTGCATTTATTACATTCACACATTTTTATGACTGTATTATTTTTTATTTTAAAATAATTTAAAATTTTGCTTAAGATTTTTTCTTTGACCCTTGTGTTATTTGAACAGATTATTAGTTAATATCCAAGTATTTGGGGATTTTTAAGCTATCTTTCTGTTACTGATTTCTAGTTTAATTCCATTGTGGTCTGAGATCTGGCATTGTATAATTTCTACAGTCTTTTAAGATGTGTTTTATAGTTCAGAATGTGATCTATCTTGGTGAATGTTCCATGTGAGGTTACAAAGAATGTGTATTCTTCTACTAGATAACATATTATATAATCTATAGGTGTCAATTATATCTAGTTGACTGATGATGCTGTTGAGTCCAATTATGTCCTTACTGATTTTCTGCCTGATGGATTTGTCAATTTCTGATAGGGAGATATTAAAGTCTCCAAGTATAATAGTGGATTTGCCTTATTTTTTCTTGAAGCTTTCAGGTTTTGTTTCAATATTTCAATATTATATTTTTAGGTGAATACACATTGAGGGATTGTTGTATCTTCTTGCAATGTTGACAAATTTATCATTATGTAGTATCCCTATTTATCCCAATATTTTCCTTGCCCTGAAATCTGCTCTGTCTAAAATTAATATATCTATTCCTGTTGTCTATTGATTAGTGTTAGTATGTTATATCTTTCTCTGTACCTTTAATTTTAATCTCCATGCTTCTTCATATTTAATATGAGTTTCTTCCAGATAATATGTAGTTGGATTTTATTTTTCAATTTGTCATACATCTTTGTGTTTCAACTGATGCATTTCCATAAAGTGAGTAATTATATAATTGGATTAATATCTACCATATTTATTACAGTTTTCTATTTCTTGCCCTTGTTCTTTGTTCTTATTTATGTCTTCCATACTTTCAAAAAACAGTATACTGCTTCATGGAAGAGCAAGTACTTCATAATAACAAATATTCATAATTCTTTTATCTTTCTCTTTGTATCACTGCTATAGTTTATTTCACTTATACATAATGATGCATTAAGCAGATATGTATAATTTTGTGTATATATATATATATATATATATATGGACATACATACAAAGATAATCAAATCCATTATTGGTACTACTGTTTTGAACAAAATGTTTCTTTACATCAATTAAAAATAAAGAGTTTTCATTTTACTTTCACTTATTTATTAACTGATCCTTTTTCTTTTTTTCATGTAGATCCAAATTTCTTTCCTTAATCATTTTCTTCTCTCTGAAGAATTTCTTTTAACACTTTTTGCAAGACAGGTCTACTGGCAAAACTTTCAATTTTTTTATCTGAGAAAGTCTTTATTTGTACTTCATTTTAAAGGATAATTTCTCAGGATATAGAACTCTAGGTTGGTGGTAGGTCTTTCCTATCAACACTTTAAATATTTTGTTTCACTCTCCTTTTACTTGTATGGTTTTTGACAGGAAGTTAGATATAGTTCTCTATATGTGTTTTTCTCCTCTAAAATGTTTTTGTCTGCTGACTTCTGCCAATATTTTTTGTTACCTTTAATTTTTTGAAGTTTGAATATGATATGCCTATATGTATTATTATTGTTGTTGTTGTTGATATTTATTCCGCTTGGATTTCTCTGAACTTCCTGGATCTGTGATTTAGTGTGTAATATTAGTCTCGGGAAATTGTCATTCATTCTTTTCTTTTCTTTCTTTCTCTTTTTGTTTCTATTTCCTTTTTGTTATCCCCATCATAACTTATAATATACTTTGTAGTTGAACTGATTTCAAGTCTATGAGGCACATTCACGAACTATCTTTTTAGAAGAAATAAAGGGTAAGCAGGATCTCAGGACTTCCAGGGGAAGAAACAACTTCCTCTGCTGTTCCCACATATCTAAATTCAAATGTTGTTCATGATTTTATAATGGTATGTACAATCACAGAACAGAAAAGTGCCAGAAAGGGCTTGTGGCTAAGATAGACACCCAAAAAGTGAGGCATTTATTTGAAAAGCTTCAGACTCTTTTTTTCCCCAAATCCTTCCTTATGCTTAATATTTGGAAAGTTGAAAGCAAAATACATTTTTATCAATTGTTCAAGGGCTTTGACTGTCCTGCTAGAGTCACCTTCCACAGCCTCAGCCTGAAACAGTGACATGAATAAAATAAGAACCTTCTCCCTTCATGACTGTTTCTGTTCACTTTTCTGAAGATGTGACTTCAGGGTCATCCCAGGCCACCCCTAGCTTGGAGCGAAGGTCTACACACAGTGGAGTTGGCTGTCTCACTGTAGCACCAGCTGGTTGTCTCTGGTAGGAAAGAATCGAAAGAGTATTTTACACCATGGAAATTGTCTTCCAGGCCCAGATGGACTGTCGCTGTTCTAGCTTTGACAGGCCAGGATAGATGTATTCAGAAAGCCTTCCAGCTATTTAGTACTCCTTCCAACACACTGTCAGCACCCATGCTAGGATGCAGGGAGAGGGAAGGAAGTCTAAGTAGGGAACTAAGCCTAGTTAGTATATATTTGCATAATTATCTTGCAGTGAATAGATGTGTGATTGGCAGAAGTATGAAGGTTGCTTATGGTCACTGAAAGCCAGGAAGGAGTTGAGCCCCCCTAGGTCAGCATCTCTAACTCCTTCATGCAAACTCTGTGCATTCAAGTGTCAGGTTAAAAAAATAAATAAATAAAATAAAAAGCAGAACTCCAAGTCTGCTTACCTGGGAGCTAAAGAAATAAGTTTATGCCCCAGCCCTTGGGTATACTTCCTGTCCTTTTAAGGGCCACCTCTGCCTGCAGTCTGTCCTGGAGGGTGGGGAAGAAGCAAAGGAGGAAAGGCCTCCACATAGTGGAGCTGACTGTCTCACTGTAGCGCCAGCTGGGAAGAAAGAAAGGGAATAGAAGCCAAAGCTCTCTGGTCACCAAGGAGCAAAGATGCTGGCAAAAGTAAGGACTTTAAAAACAAGATTATTAAGATATATAGAATTCATACCAGCACCACTCTGAATTTAAATATAGCTCTATGACTGTTGGTAAAATGATGGGATTATGAGCTGACTATTAATATGACTGTTTGCCTGAGACAGACAAAAGGGGTATGGGGAGAGAGAGAGAGAGAAAGAGAGAAACCTTCACCTGTTATGAAAGCTCATCTATTTTTAGGTTAAATATGCCCCTTTTAGGGCTAACTTTCAGTTTTTTGCTTTGAAACTTATTAAATTAGAGCTTCCAAGTTTTTTTGAAATTTATGTCATGGGGAGTAAAAGAAGGAAATGGTGGTCTTGGGCTGCCTTGTTTATTAACAGTTTGTCCCTCACAAAACAGTTTTTTAACTTGCAGAAATGCCTAAAATATTGAATATTTATTATGATGCCAATATTCATAGCATCATAATTTTAAATAAAATTTCTTTAAGCTTTCTAGACTCACACATTTAAAAGAAAGACAATAAAATTCTTGATATGGAATTTAGTCTTACTGCTTTTCATAAGGAAATCTTGAGTGTTTTTTCCAAGGAAAATACAATTTTTTCAAAGGAAAAATAAAAGTTTTTTTGCTTTGCTTTGATTTGCATCAGTATCTAAGTACATATCATAAAACTATGGTTTCATAAAAATCTACACTTTAAAAAATCACTTGTAAAATAATTTTACTGCTCTTTTTTTCCCAGCACATTAAATAAATCATTATTCTTTTTAGGTGGGAATTATTAATTGTGTTTTGATAGACAGGTAATTAAGCATTGGCTGTTCCTTACCTTACATAACTCTATTAATGACCCTGTGATTGCTGATTGTGAAGAGGCTTGAAATAAACTTCCTTAAGAGAACAGCTCTGACGGGAACAGGCTTTCTCAGGTAAGGCAGCTGGCTTATATTCTATGCTGTAAATGGCTCCTTGTTTTAAGTGAAACACCAGACTATTTGGTTATTAGCCAGTTTCATGTAAATAGGAAAAAAAAAAAAAACTCTCCTCTGTGGTAGTATTTCCATACCTTTCCTCATTTAATGGTCCAACATGCTCTATATTTTGTCCAAGATATTTAATAAAGGAAAAAAATATGAAAATTATATTTTCCATTGGAACCAAAATTAGACAACTTAATTGAGCTGACTTTGAAGAACCACAACTGCTTAAAAGTTTCCTTTTTATTTTAGGTCAACATTGCTCTGACAAATACAGATGAAGTCAGAGTGTTCACAAAGAAAAATAGATGTTTCACCTCAATAATCAATCCAAAATGAAGTCTTTCCTCATTATTACAGCTGTGAATCACAAGGCTAAGTTTCCACTAGTTGTCTGAGTCAATTGAAATCATTTCCTGTCATCCTAATCAGTATACATATGTCCAGCATTCACTGTGTGTGGTGGGGAAAGGACAGTGGGCAGAGAAAGATGTCTGTATCTGAGCATTGGCTCCAAGAGGGTGTGGGCACTCGGGTATTGAATACGAACTCTATAAAATCCTTGCAGGATTTTATATTTCTTAAAACATTTCCATAGTTCAAATGATTTCCTCTCAAATCATCCTCTTGAAATTAAATATTATCACATGAATAAAATATCTAAGTGTATAAATTTCTGAAAGAGATTAATTAGCTAAACCTCCTGAATGTATACATGTTCAGTAGACCATTTACCTATTCTAGTATTGAAACTCCTTGGGCTAAATGTCCTATTAATTTTCACTATTCATTACATGAAATGGTATAGTGAGAAAAGTCCAAACTGACTCTGACCATTCTTAATAATTTCCTATAAAACACAAATGCGAAATGTATATATTTGCACGTGAGTTACATTTCTGTTAGGTCTCATTGGACTTTTGTTGGAATTCTCTATAGAAAACAACTATAATTTGTGTTTCAATAAGCACTGCCCTTTGAAAAGCTGCTCCATATTTGATGATGCAGCTCTGCTCTCCAACACAGAAAGATGTAATTTTATTATTTTATATTTTATTTCCCTTTTCCTTCTTCACATGTTCATGGACATTTTGACTTTATAGTCACCTAAATTATTGGACATGTTCTTCATGATGGCCATGTTTCCTATAAAGTATTTTGCAGATAAAAATAACAGAAATATATGGTTAAGCAAAGTACTCCTCGTATTTGGTTTTGGCTTAAGTTCCAGTGACACTAATTAGCGAAGCAAAACTGGAATTTCCTTTTCTCATTATTAAAACCTACAACTCTGGCTGTAATAGGCTACATTCTTCTGCCACAAAAACACTGTTTCTCAGTTGCTTAATGCCTTGGTCAGAGCTGATTAGCCTGACAGTGGCTCCTGGGTGGAGGGTGCAGAGAGGGTGAGGTTGTGGAAACATTTGCCAGAGGGCTTTACCCAAATCCCAAAAGGGGAGAATGAATGAGGTCATTCTAAATGTTTAAGAGAAAAAAGTAAGAATCACATTATTATCACTGTGTTCCTAAACAGCAGAATCTCATTATGATAATGCAGTTTTTCCAATCTGCATTTAAAATTTCACCTGAAAAACCCTTTATGCTCTCTTCCATTTCAAGTTTAAGTTAGAATCTGACCAATGCCCATCAACCAGAAAGAGGCAAGCTGGAAAAATGAACGTTCTCCCCAAGAAAGAGATGACGTCGCCTTGCATGTTAGCAGTAAAACTGGGGCAGAATAACTCCAATAATTTTCAGAAGACTGGGTCTCATGACTCCTTTAAGGCAGTTCCACAAACATTAATTGAGCAGCCAGTATGTGTGAGTCTCTGCCAGAGTGTTTGTAAGACAGATGGAGTCACTGGTCTCAGGACTTGCCCAGGTTACAGGAGCCAACTGTGCGTCTCTTCCTAACTCTGTCCAGTCACACTGGGACCTGGAAATGAGCCATAGTGGGTAGGTTTACATCACAGAAACCAGCAATTGCCGCAAGTCAGGTTTTTTTCCTCCCATTCAGAGAGCTAGCGGTAAGCATTTACTAGCACATCACTATTTACATTCTACTGGGAGAAAGGGGTGGATAATAAAAAGATAAATGTATGATAAGTCAGGAGGTAATTATACTGTGAAGATGAATAAAATATGACAAGGGATAAATGAAGTGATGGAGATTGAAATGCCTGAAACACTGCACTTTTTGTTTGTCTGTTTGGGGGGTGTGTGTGTGTGTGCATGTGTGTGTGCATGTGTGTGTGTGTGTGTGTGTGTGTGTGTGTGAATAGATGACAACAAGGGCAATATAGTTTGACTGCAATGGTCCTGTAGCTAGGAGACAGAGGTCTGGGTGCTGGCCCCAGCAGTTCTGTGATTTTGTGCAAGTGACTTCACTTTCTGAGCCTCGGCTTTCTCATTAATGACATAATGGGATTGAATCAGATGCTCCCTAAGATTGATCTCTGCTCTGTGCTTCTTTCATAATTTTTTAAGCTTAAGAATTAAGTGGAATTTCTCTAGCTAGTCCTGAAAAGGTATATAAGGGCAGAAACAAATTCTCAGAAAAAAAATCACTATCAGATTCACTTCAAACCTCTGCACATCGATAAGGTATTTATGAAAGAACAGGGTCTTGGGATCAAGAGGAACCATGTGGACTTGCTATTGGACCCAGAAGATTATAGAGAAAAATGGGGCAAAGCCACAGTGGCAGTGTTACCTAGAATGCTTTTACAGAAGAAAGACCTCTATGAGTTTATAACAGAAAAATGACTTTACTTAAAATATATTTTTAACATAATTAGTACCCTAGTGGTGATGAACAAAGCAAGACTCTGGGAGGCTCCAGAGTTTTCACGTAACCAAAATGTCCTGCCAATCCTGCTCTTCTTCCTCTCCTCCCAGCAGCTTTCCTGCTATCTTCACCAGACAGGGGATAAAGACGACAGTGACAATCAAACATTTCATATGTACCAACCACCAACTTCCACAGTACCCAAAATGCATTTCCCTCCTGTTTCAGGTGAGTGCCTGTGGGAAAGGATATAGTGGGGAGAGCTAAGAACCTGAGCTTTAAGTTACAAGTTTAAGTTCCCCTTCTGCCACTGAGTAGCTGTCACACTAAGCAAAAAAAGTGTTTTTTTTGATCCTTGGGCTTTTTTTATCTATAAAATGGGAAGAACACCACTTCTCTTTCATAACTGCTCTATAAATTGTGATAGTATACACGATAGTGCTTTGCAAACTGCAATCATTATAAAGCATTATTAAGTGACAGCTCCCCCTCATTAAGTAGAATATTCTTTCCTTACAGGAGTTTCTCATTCTGGCTACAAATATATTTGGTGCCACTTAGATCAAGCTCTAAAAGGAAATTGTATCATCAGTTTTCTGTGAGAAAGGCATTTTATAATGGTCTTCGTATAGGGGATTGCAGAGAAAAGTGAAATCAGATGAATTGGCTCAATACTGATGGAGTATTTCAAAGCTTGGAATAATTATAGTTTAGTTGCTGAACCACAAACAAACATATTTCCAATGGCAAAAATAAACCCCATGATTGTCTGGATGCAGTAATAGTTTTATTTACAACTTTGTAGAGTTTTGCTCACTGGCGAAAATGAAAGGACAGTAAGAGAAAACATGAATATGAAACTGCCTTTTTTTATTTTGACTTTTTTTTGTCCAGCAGCTTCTTGTAGCTGCATATTGTTGTCTGCAACATCACTAAGCTTTCACGCGACTTTAAATTTCAAAGCTACAGGTGGCCCTCTAGTCCCATACTTCAAAGACAGTTTTGATTAAATGAAACAGTATTTGTGTAATACAAACTCGGGATCTTTAAACTTTTCCTGTTCAATTCATCTTGCAAAAGTTCAATTAGGAGAGATCAGAAGATATGGAGCCCTGAGACATTTCAATCTGTCACTCGAGTTTGTCTTTTCAAATATCTTTTATATCAACCCAGGAACAACAATTTATTTTGAGGATGTAATAATCATAATTCAAAAGCCACTTTCAAAGAGGCAAGGTTCTTTGCGAGTGAGTGTGGTGTAGGCCCATGTAAGCACTATTTGAAATGAAATCTTAAGACTTGGCAGGCTTGTGATTCCTCCATCATGTTATAACTTGTCTTACTATTGATAACTTGCACTTAACTGCCAACAAAAATTCTAGCCCAAGAGGCCCAGTGTTTGGTTGAGCCTTTGTATCAGTGACTGGAGCATATTTCACTTCTGAATCTTGTGGTTTTGCCTTCAATGAAAGAAAAACTGATCCTAACAGTTTTAAACTTGTTAATTCAAGCCATATGTCAGGAACCCAGTATCCATATGGTGCATACCACCTTATATTTACTGGAGGCTGCTTTCTAAAACATTATTCCAAAAGCTATATTTGCCCCAAGTTAATAATATATGACATTATTGAGTAGTGTTTTTAAATATCGCAATTTTAGAAATCACATGCTGATATAGCAAAAATGTATTGATTATTAAAAGCTAATTATTGCCAGCTTTATTGACCAGAACATGCTAATCAAGTCCTTGAGCAGGGAAGTGTACTGAAAAGTGAATGCCTTGCCAAGCCTCTCTTGCTAAATGTAGCAAAAAGAAAAGAGAAAACAGGGAAAGGACAATCATAACCTTGTTGGTTATAAACAAGACTTGAATGTTTCAATATGAAGTGTCCACAACAGAAGTACAGTTACAAGTAAGAAACAAGATCTCTTTCTGTCTCAACTTTAAAAAAAATAATAGAAATGAAGTGAGAATTCAGATGCCATAAAAACCCAGAGACTAGTAAGGTCCTCATTCCATCATCCAATGCTTTAAAATAGGTGTCTCTAGCTGGCAATCCTCATCACCTGAAATATTAGGAAAGATTCTCCTATTAAATATTGAGCTCACTTTCCCAAACACCTACAAAGAAATCACAGATGGAGTAGTGCGTAATTATCTTCAAACAGCTTTGTTTGCTCTGGAGAGTCCAAGCAAGCATGGCTTTGATTTGAGAGATGAGCTTTGGAACACATTTGGCACTATATAGACAGTCGGTGTGAGTTAAACATATAATTTCTTTCTCTTCTGGATGAAAAAAGAAGTGTTTCTCTTGTGTCTGGTTCCTGGTGGGCATTTATATATTCATTTTTACTTTAAAGACTCTTGCAAAGTTCATGGGCAAGATTCTTATATATGGAGCCTGCTCTGCTCACGGCTCTCACTGCTTGCTTTAATTCAATTTATCCTTCACTGACTAAGTTTCTGTCCTTTTTTTGTTAGTATTTCACAGTTGTCCCCTGTTCCTCATCTCCTAAATAACTCCATACATTCCTAGATTTTTCTTCACCTCTTCTTCTATTTATTTATTTTTCCTGAACAAATAAAAAATGGCATGATTTTTTTCTTTGAAACATATAAAATTATTTCAAGGGATTTTCTAAATCATAAACAAAGTATCAGTTATAAATATTGCAAGGCATTTAAAACTCTCTTTGTAATGATAAAAAGGTTATTAATCATGAACATTTAAATGAAGAGAGACATAATTTGAAAGTCTACTTTTTTCATTAAGCTCGACAAATACACAGATTAATATCTCTAGTTTCAAGCAAGACAGGTCTGTCATGGGAAGAAAAATGATGGATGCATTCAGGAGAAAAACAATTCTCATGACTTGGTTGGTTTTCCTTGCTTCTATGACCAAAACTTGGCAGTTTTCTGAAATGAAAAACATGCACATGTGAATGATCTAGTTCAAGGATTAAAGGGAAGAAAATCCACTCAGAATCTTCCCAGTTAGTTTAAGCTCCCAACCAACTGGTCATCAGAGCGTACAGTCCCCTTTACTAGTGCAGTGTAGGCAATGTTGGGTGAGAAAGATCCATTGCCTTACCCTGTATACATGATAGAAAAAAGGCACTTAGTCCAGATACTCAATTCAGTACTGGAGGGGAAGATTAATGCTTTCTTCAAACTATTAGGTAAAACCCAACCCAAATAACCCACTGCATGACATGGTGCCCTGTTATTCGCAGATGGCATTTAGTTAAGACTGAGAAATAATAAACTGTGATTTCTGAAGGCAGATTAGCCTGGTCATTATCTTAGGCTAGGAAAGATGTCCTTTCTGATAATGACTCACTAATTTTTTTTCTTCTATCATGAAATGAAAGTAACATGTTTCCCAAATAGACCAGTTTTCTTAGTAAAATTGCTCAATGTGTTAAATCATTACCTAGGTGGAAAACAAATATTTTACCAATGGCATTTTTTTAAAGGATCTTAAATTCTTTTGTTTGCTTGCTTGCTTTGTTTTGGTTTGTTTTTCCCTCTTGCTTAAGTCTCTTGCTGATATTGATGATCTGTCATTCCTCAGAGACTACTGTAACTTCCCCTCATGCTTTTGATTTGATTAGAAAATTTGGTTCTGATACACATCCACTTTCTAAATTATTATACAAGAGACACTTTATGATTAATGCCCAGAATAGATACCACATGAAATTCAGTGAAGCTGAGGGCTCTCAAGTTATAAAAACAAGTCAGTTTTGGTCTTAAAAGAATGAGATATTTTTGCATAGTTCAAGAATAAAAACATAAAACCCTTATAGAGCTCTGTACTTATGCATTCTTGGTATGCTGGTATCAGGAAACATCTGGCACTGACTATGACTTTTATATAAGAGCTACCTAAGTATAATCTAGTATTTACTCTAAGGCCTCAGCATTTCTAGCATAACTCTCATGGAACTTTCCAGGGAGGATGGCAGATGATGGAATATCTAACAGAGCCAACTGCTAAACAGTTACTAAATTATCATATAATAAGCTGAGTCACTCAGGACGTATTAGGTTAACTGACCATACAGTGATTCCAGAAAATAAGTTACACATATTGAACTACCCCCACTCTACTGTTGCAGTTCCTGATAAATTATTAATGTCACAGAATTGAAATGATTACGTTGTAAATAGCATTTTTTTAACCCAATCTATTTGAAGTATTCTCTTTTTCTTTTTTTAACTATATTTTATTAATTAGATTGTTACAATATCACAATTTTTCCCCTTTGCTCCCCTCTGCTCAGTACTCCACTTCCCTCCAGCAGTCCCACTCCCCTTAGTTCATGTCCATGGGTTGTGCATACAAGTTCTTTGGCTTCACCCTTTCCTATTTTATTCATAGTATCCCTATGTCTGTTTGTACCAATCAATTATTCTTCTTAATCCCTGCACCATATCCCCATTTCTCCCCCTTCCCCCTCCCAGCTGATAACCCCCCAAATGATTCTCATATCTATGATTCTGTTCCTATTCCAGTTTGCTTAGTTGGATTTTGTTCTTATTTTTTAGTTTCAGCTGTTGGTAGTTGTGAGTTTGTTGCCATTTTAGTGTTTATAGTTTTGAATTTCTTTTTCTTAAGTAAGCCCCTTTGACATTTCATATAATAATACTTTGGAGTTGATGAGTTCCTTAAACTTAACCTTGTCTGGCAAACACTTTATCTGCCCTTCCATTCTAAATGATAGCTTTGCTAGATAGAGTAGTCTCAGTTGTAAGTCCTTACTTTTCATCACCTTGAATACTTCTTGCCAGTCCCTTCTTGCCTGCAAAGTTTCTTTTGAGAAATCTGCTGAAAATCTTAAAGGCATCCCTTTGTTGTTAACCCTCTGCTTTTCTCTTCCTGCTTTTAAGATTTTCTCTTTATCTTTAACTTTTGGCATTTTAATTATGATGTGTCTTGCTGTGGTCCTTTTTGGGTCTAGCTTGTTTGGGACTCTCTGTGCTTCCTGGACTTGTATATCTAGTTCCTTTGCCAAATTTAGGGAGTTTTCCTTCATTATTTTCTCGCATAAATTTTCAATTTTTTGCTCTTCCTCTTCTGTTTCTGGCATCCCTATGGTTCGGATGTCTGCACTTTTAAAGTTGTCCCAGAGGTTCCTAAGCCTCTCCTCATTTTATTCAATTCTTGTTTCCTCATTTTGTACTGGTTGACTGTTTTTTTCTTCCTTTCATTCCAAATCATTGATTTGAACCCTGGTTTCCTTCTTTCACCACTGGTTTTGTGTGGATTTTTCTTTGCCTCATTTAGCATAGCCTTCACTTTTTCCCTTCTGCATTTGCCATACTTAAGGAAATATGTCAAGTCTGTGAGCATATTTATCACCAGTGTTTTGAACTCTGCATATGTTAGGTTGGCTATCTTCTTGTCATTTAGTTCTCCCACTGGAACCTTGATCCGTTCCCCCTTTTGGGCCATGCTTTTCTGTCTCCTCATCTTGACAGGCTCCTGTATTTGTTTGCCTCTGTGTCTTAGGTAGAGCTGTCACTCCTGTTATGGTGTAAGGGGTGGAGGCTTAGGTATTCATCAATACAGGGCAACCTGCTTCACCATGTTGTGGCGCTGTGTGTGGGGGGAGGGGTCTGAGAGGGAACAGTGCTGTTTTCTCAGCACTCGCCCCTTTTCCAGGCACTTCTCCCACTTTCCTATGGGATTGGTACCTCTCTAGCAGTTGCCCTGGCCGTCGTTCCCAGGGTGGGTGAGTCTGTGGACAGTCTAGGACTGTGGGGGCCCTTTAAACAAGCAGATTCTGCTGAGAGATGGGCAGTTTCTTACTCCGCCTCAACCCCACTGGTTTGCACAGTCAGAAGCAATGAGGCTTTATTTTCTGCATCGCTAGGACCGTGAGCTGTGTGGTCTGGTCTGGTGCTGAGAACGCTCCCCAGGTATCCCTCCTGACTTTTTAAAATATGTGACTGCCCTTTCTGCCAGTCTGCTGCTACTGCTGCTGCCGCTGCTGCCACCACCACACTGGCTCCACTCTGCCCCGGATCCACACCTCCTACCTCTCTGGACGAGTATTTCTTCTTTATATCTTTGTTTGTTGGACTTACATGCAGCTTGATTTTCTGGAACTTCTGGTTGTCTCTAGTTTTGAGGTAGTTGTATTCCTTCTTAGTTGTGGAGGGAGACACAGTCTGTCTGTCTAGGCCTCTATCTTGACCAGAAGTCTCTCTCTTTTTCTTAACATTTATCCTCTGATATTATCATTTATGTTGTTCATAACCAGGATAAGAAAACATCAATTAAAGCTTTAAAACATTAAATAAGTAATGGTGTCTTACTGAAGTATATAACAAATGAATGTAATCTAAGTGTAGAGTTTCTCCCCCCTCCATTTAATTATAGTTGCCTTTTAGGAATTTAACATTTCACTATATAGAAATGAGTACATTTACACATCATCACTGCTATCTAAATTTTTTTCTCAAAAATATATTGCTAAAGTTTATGGCCTTTTGATATAATGGTACAACACTGATGATATAGAAGAAAAGCAATGTTTTAATAGAACTAGGAAGTAATATATATAGTACTTATATTAATCATTGTATTTTCTTAATATGAGAAACATTTTGCATATTTCAAAGCTGCAGATTGAAATGTGTTGATCTAAAATACACATAATTTAATTTAATTTTAAAGGAACTAGAATAACAAGTCCTTAATTAAATTTTTATATCAATTGCTTTTTGTATGTGGCTCCAGTCTTTGTTTTATGTATAAAGGTAAATATAGATGTTTAACATGAATTTTTTGTTTTTCTTATTCTATTCTCTCTGAATAAAAAAATTCTACAGTTATTTTAATAAAACCACTATAGCTTGTTTGAAAATTCTATGGTCATATACAGAGGTTTAGTGGTTACTCAGCAGCCATCTACCTACCCCATACCTGGGCTCCCCTGCAAATAGAACTTTGTTTTGTCAGGCATCTGGATTAGATCATTTGAAGTCAAGGTGGGTTGACCTTCTCGGTCTGCCCAGGGTTAAATGCTGATGATGTCAGCCAGTTACTTTGTTCTCCTTCTCACTGTCCAGGAACTATTTAAAGAGGAAGTATGTTTCCACATATACTCAGTGAAATCAATGAGACCTAAAGGGAAGATCCAATAGGAGAGGCAGCTTTCCTGAATAAGAAGATAAAATCTCTCAGAGCCAAGTTCTTTTATTTTCCTATCTGTCTCCTCCTTTTAACCTTGAGCACAGATGTGGTAATGGAGATGAAGCTGTCTCTATGCTTTTGGCCCCAGATGGCATCAGGAAGTCACCCAAAACTTTTGCTGGCTCCTGCCTCCACTGGCCTTCTAGCCATGGAGAGAAGCTCCTGGCTGTTTAGCTCACTTGACTTGGATTTCTCATTACTTGCAACCACATGTAGCCTAACTCATATGTTTAGTAGGAGATCATAGGACTCAGAAATGAGACCGGTGAACCAATGTCCAAAAGTAACTAATGCAATAATATTATAATTGTTTTTCCAGTAAAATGACTACTTTAGAAAATACTATTATATATTTTATTCTACTCAAAATATGTGTTGTTCTAAAATATGGCATGATGCTTTCTGAGTTAATACCAATTAAACTTATTAGTGGAAAGTGATTGCTATGTCAAATAAAAAAGAACTGTCATTACTACAATGCTTTTGCAGGGCAGAAGGAACTGTATCAAATTTCTGTCAACTTTTATTAACTCAGTGTCTTTTAAATTTTTAATCCAGATATCTGGATATTCCCCAAGTCTTCATGCCTGCTGGAGTAATCCTGTTCTTGAAGCATTAAATGAAAATGCCCAAGTATTTATCTTCTATATGTTAGAAGCAGTGTCTTCCTGAGCTGTGGCAGGTCATGTTACATTGGCCACAGTCACCTCTGGTCTGAGTTCTGGCTTCTCCCTTTTGCTATTTCCTTCTCTCTTCCCATACTGGCCCAGATATACAATACATTTGTTTTTTTGTGTGTGTGTGACAACATTTATTCTTTCAACATGTACTTTTTAACTTCAACCAGGTGGAGAAAGATTAATGTTGTGGAGATTAAATGAATGACTGTATTTAGAGTGCCTAACATAAGTTGCCCGTAAATATCTTGCCTATCATAATAGAATCCTGATTACATGCATAAAGTCTGGTTTGATAGACCTGGATTTTAATTCTTGTTCTACTCCTGTTTGACCCCTGACAATATAATTAATATTTATGAACCTTAATATAACACATTAAAATAGTTGAAAGGACCAAATGAGATACTGCAAACAAAATTATCTGGCAAATACATTGTTTATTAGTATTGTGGTTTTAAAGTTTTGAATTGTTTTCTCCAGCCTCCATTTAACACATGGGCACATGGTAACACTCTACTTATGCCTTTTTCCCGTTAGCTTATGAATATAAAAATGGAAATTGTAATGCAAACATACCCCAGAATGTGTAATCCATAGTGATGTATATCTTTTCTTTCATTAAAACAGGATCTCGCCAGGTATTGAGGATTTTATTTGATTTTTGTTTTGTTTTAATTTATGGACTACAGATTGTTTTTGATGTCCTTAGTGTTTTTAAGGGCTACTTTGATTGGGGGCTTGGATTTGACCTGGGGATTTAACTTTTTTGAATCTAAGATGTGCTTGAACATAGAGAAACATTTATGGTCTTTACTAATCTTCTCTCAAAACAACAGAATTCAGTGGAAAGCACCAAACTGACTGCAGTTTTGAGTTAATTAACTTATCCTCTTAGTCTCTTTAGAAACTGTAAGATTCTATGGCCTTTAATAAACTTCAGTTTTTGTCCCTTAGCTAAAAAGAGAAAGTTCTAAGTATAATGCCTTCCTCTGGGAGTGTTTCATTAATCCTACTATACTCAATTCATAAACAACTGCCCAGAAGGTTTTTTGCTTTTTTATTGTATTTTTTCCATTGCCATTTAACCCCTTATACCTCCCTCCCCATTGCAGTCACCACACTGTTGTCTATGTCCATGAGTCCTTTTTACATTTTTCTCAATTTCTCCACCCCCTAATCCCCCCTCCACAGCTGTCACCCTGCTCTCTATCAATGAGTCCATCTCTATTTTCCTTGTTAGTTCAGTTTGTTCATTATTCCACATATGAGTGAAGTCACATGGTACTTATCTTTCTCTGACTGGCTTATTTCACTTAGCATAATGTTCTCCAGGTCCATCTATGTTGTTGTTGCAAAGGGTAAATTTTTCTTATTTTTTATGGCCAAGTAGTATTCCATTGTATAAACATCCCATAGTTGTATCATTCATTCATTTACTCATGGATACTTTAGCTGCTTCCATACCTTGGCAATTGTAAGTAATGTTGCAATGAACATAAGGGTGCTTATGTTCTTTCAAATTAGTGTTTTGGGTTTATTTGAATGTATTCTCAGATAGGATCTTTGGGTTAAAAAGCACATCCATTTTTAATTTTTTGAGGTATGTCCATATGTTTTTCACAGTGACTACAGCACTCAGCATTCCCACCAACAGTGCAAAACAGTTCCCTTTTCTCCACATCCTCAGCAATACTTGTTGTTTGTTGATTTATTGATGATAGCCATTCTAACAGGTATGAGGCGATTTCTCATTGTGATTTTAATTTGCCTTTCTTTAATGATTAGTGACTTTGAGCATCTTTTCATGTCTATTGGCCATCTGTGTGTCCTGTTTAGAGAAGGATCTATTCAGGTCCTTTGCCTATTTTTTTTAATTTCACTGTTTGCCTTCTTGATGCTGAGCTTTGTAAGTTCTTTATAAATTTTTTAATTAATCCCTTATCAGGTGTATTTGTGACTATGTTCTCCCATTTTGTGGGTCATCTTTTTATTTTGTTGATGGTTTCTTTTGCTGTGCAAAAACGCTTCAGTTTGTTGTAGTCTCATTTGTTTTTGTTTGTTTTCTTCTTTTGTTTCCTTTGTCTGGGGAGATATATCAGATAAAATATTGCTACAAGGAAGCAATGTCAGAGATTTTACTGTGTCTGCTTTCTTCCAGAATTTTTATGGTTACAAGTCTCACATTTAAGTCTTTAGTACATTTTGAATTTATTTTTGTTTGTGGTGTTATAAGGTAGTCTAGTTTTATTTTCATGCACATATCTGTCCAATTTTCACAACACCATTTATTGAACAATCTTTAGCTCATTGTATGTGCTTGCCTCTCGTCAAATATTAATTGAATATAAAGGTGTGGGTTTATTTCTGGGCTCTCTATTCTGTTCCATTAATCTATGTATGTTTTTTATGCCAGTACCATGCTTTTTTGATTACTATGGCCTTATAGTATAGTTTGATATTAGGTAGCATGATTCCTCCAATTTTGTTCTATTTCTTAGGATCACCGTTGCTATGTGGGGTCTTTTGTGGTTCCATATAAATTTTTGAAATATTTGTTCTAGTCACGTGAAATACATCATTGGAATCTTTACAGGAATTGCATTGAATCTATAGATTGCTTTGGATAGCATGGACAATTTAATGATGTTAATTCTCCCTATTCATGAACACAGTATGTGCTTCCACTTGTTTGTTTCTTTTTAAATTTCTTCACTATCTGACCAGAGATTTTGATGGCCAATATATTTCTGCTCATGGGTAAGGACAATGAACCTACTTGAAGATCAATTCATTTCTACCAGTGGGGTAACACAGATTCTTAGGTGTCTTCACAGAAAAAAATTAATACAAATGCTTTATTTTTTGTGCTTTTCTTTTTAGAAAACAAAATGTCATTCTTTACATGAGAAAGGTGACATTTTAAGAAATCATTGACCTTTTTCTATATCCTAGGTTATTTCAAGAAGTGGCATTATTAAATTAATTCAGTAAAAGTAGAAAAATTGTGCCCAGAGTATCCAGCCGAACAGAAAGCCCAAATGTTTAAATATGATCAATTGCTGAAGCACTTATAATTCATAATCCCCCTTAATTGCATGACTTTGAGTCTCCTCTTATCAGGTTGATAAGACCAAGCAATGAAGATTAAATAAATATGAAATTCTAGTCATGTTTTAGTTCCCTTATTTTTATTTATATAAAAGATTATATATAAAATACCAGTAAATATATTTAGAGGAGATACATTTTTTTAAAATTGTAAAATGAAATCTTACATATGAAACACTAAGTTTGAATTTGAAGAATTTCATTTTTGGATTATAAAGTCACAGGAGATTTCTTTTTTGTAAACTCAAAGAAACTTTATATATTAAGTCCAGAGGTCTTAAAGTAGGTTTCAAGGAAAGAATACAGTAATTAATTTCTGTCTGTTTATTTTTACTTAAACAAATAAAAAGAAATTTGAGCTCAACTAATATTTAACATATAAACTATCTGTTACATTCTCACCCAGTTTGAATGCCAGAGGCCCAGGCATGTATCCCAAAAATGTGTAGACCAAAGAGACTAATCAGAATGAACACCAGCCACAAAGGTGAGATATTAACTCTTTTAGTTGTTGCATATGAAAGTCTAGAAGGAGGGTCGGATTGTTAGATATTTTGGGAGGTTCAGGACAAGTGGCTGTTTAAACCTGAAATTTACAAAAATTCAATACTGTATTTTAATATGGCAACACTATTGTGTTCCACTTGTGTATCAGTTCTGCATGAACTCCATATGATACCCATGGGAACTGAGAGAGAAAAAAGGGTTCTTCCATGGGGACTCATGGACAGGGCAGTTTCACATATGCAGTTGCCCAATATATCATTACATAGTGCAGTTTATGTGTTAGCTAATTAAGCATATTTAGGAACTAGATTATGTAGTTTCAATCAACACAAAATGACAAATGTTTTAAATTACTTTTGTAAAGAAACCAGTGATTTAAGATGCAATTGGTAAGACAAGTTTATCTTAACCAGTCAGTGAAGGATCTGGTATATCCTACTCTTAATACAAGCTCTTCTTCAGTCACATTGTGACACTTAAGAAAAATTAAATTACAAGAGGTTGACATAAAAGTAAACAAATAAATGATTATGAGTATTATTTAAAATATGGATTTACATCCAATATCATAATGCTAAATTGAGTGCAGTGTGTATTATATTTTAGATAATATCGAATGACATAATCATGGTTAGGAAAACATCTAAAATTGTTTAATATTATAGTAATCATCTTAAGCTTTTTAAAAATCTAAGCTTTAGAAACTCTAGAACTGGATTAGTTTAATTTTTTAATTTATTACTTTTCATCAACCTGGGTCCATGCAAAGTCCTCTTGCATTTAAATTATACTGTGTCATATGCTATAAGAAACATACATGATTCATGAGTATAAATGAATCCCTCACCCAAGGCAAGAACTAAAATGTTGCCAATAATTTACATATGCATATGTTCTGGGTTTTAAATTCTTTCTATTTTGTATATGGGTACATGGTTTTTAATGTACATAATATAGCAATGCAGTAGTACTTTCCTTTTTATTCCCTCGGGTTCTTCTTTATTTGTAGTCATACCAAACCATATATTTATGGTAGTCTCCCTTAACCATGGTTTTGCTTCCCACAGTTTCACTTACCTATAACCAATAGCAGTCTAAAAATACTGAGGAAAATTCCAGAAATAAACAATTTGTAAGTTTTAAATTGTGCACCATTCTGAGTAACATGATTAAATCTTGTGCCTTTTCTCTCTGTACTACCCAGAATGAAAGTCATCCCTTTTTCTAGCATGTCCACACTGTATATGTTACCTGCCTAGTCTCAGTAGGCACTTTAATTATCAGATCGACTGCTGAGGTACCGCAATGCTTGTATTCGACACGTTATTATTTTACTTAATGCCTCCAAATCACAATACTTATGTTAGCAATTTGGATATGCCAAAAAGAAGTCAAATGGTAAAGGGAAAAAATACAATAAAGATTAAATTTAAAAAGTGCTTCCTTTACGTGAAAAGGTGAAAATTCTTAACTCCATAATGAAAGAAAAACTGGTATGCTGAGTTCGCTAAAATGTAAGGTAAGAACAAATCATCTACATGAAATTGCTTAATTTATAAGTTAAACTTTATCAAGTGTGTATGTATTGGAAAGAACATAGTATATATAGAGTTTGGTACTATCTGTGGTTTCAGGCATCCACTCGGGGTCTTGGAACACACCTTCTGTGGATAAGGGGTAACTACTACTAATTTTCTGGTCTTTCATCAGCTGAAATTAAGTAGGTATGCCTTTGGGATCACGTAATTGTTTGGGTCCACTTTGGTAGATATAAGAAGGTAAACCAATCACTGGAACAGAAGGAATTCCAGTGCCTCAGCTGGGATCCAGTGAAAATACATGCATATGCCACACCTGAACACTGCTCTTCACTTGCTTTCAAAGCAAATTTATTGGAAAAATAGTGAATACAAGTCAAATACATTAATCGCTTAAACTTTCAACATAGGAAACATAGTTTGTTTGCTTTTTCCTGATACACAGCCCTGAATTAAATTTACCAATAAATCCCAAAGATTTATTACAAATAATACAATTTCTATTTTCTTTTCTCTTTCCAGGAATTTGCCAGTGTCTGCAGTCTCAATGGGAAACCCTAGTAAATTCTGTGGTAATTTGGAGGATGGTGCCTATGATAATTAGTCCTAGATCTAAGCATTTAAAGCAAATGCACTTCTTTTTTTCTCAAATTTTAGGACACATAGACTGTTACAGAAATTTTATTAAAAATGCCATATATGTAGTTTTAATGCATGTGTGCAAGGGTACATGTTTATGTTTATGTGTATACCATAAGACACAATTCACACTCCATAAATATAATAAAATATATTAAAGAGGACAGCATTCATATCCGTTTTACTTATTATTTGGTCCTCAGTATTTTGCAGGGTAAATGGCACATATTAGATGCTCAATATTTGTTGAATGAATGAATAAACCTACTCTGAATTTCCAAGAGCTTTGCCTTAAAGTCCCTTCTTACTTAACAACCTTCAGTCTCCCGAGTTATTTCCATCACCTGCAATGAATCTGAGATGGGCCATGTGGCCACAGCTGGGAGATTGATTCTGTAATGCAGACATGTTAGAGTTGCTCTTTGCAGTACTTCTTCTCTCTAGGCTATTTACACTTTTATTTTATTTCTTTGAAAGGAAGGAACTAGGGAGAATTACACAATTTGGTGTATTATTAATATTTCCCATCAACATATAAACATACCTACCACAATATCTGCTCTTGAAAGAGATAACAGTGTCTTTCTTGAATCCACACTTCCCTCCCAGATAAAACCTCATTTTTTCTGATACATTTCCAAGTTTAAAAAATATCAAGAACAAAACAAAGAAAAATGCAAAAAGTTGTTAATATTTATTATCTCCATTTTTCTTACTTCATATTCTGTCTTTAATCCATTTCAATCATGTTTCTGTTCTCTGCACTCAACCCAGACTGCTCTCGTCAAGGGCATCAGCCTTGCTGCCACACTACGGTGTGTCACAGTGGTTTTCCTCCTCTTGCCCAGGTTGGTGTGACTTAGAACCCTTTACTGCTGTCTTCCTCCCTGATGGGTCCCAATCCGATGAGCAGTTACACTTGGTGTCCTAGTTAATTTTAAGCATTTCCATGGCTGTTCATTTCTTTTAAAACTGGTAACTTCCACATTTAAAATTCTGCACCTAAATCCTTTCTTAACTCTCTAGAGCCACATATTCACTACTTACTTGAAATATCTACCCTGATGTCTCATTTGTGTCTCATACGTTATATATACAAAGGAGATTTCCCATTTCCTCACTGTCCAACATATTCCTCTATCATCCTCTCCCATAGCAATTAACTGCGTCACCGCACAAGCAAGTTCTCCAGCCAAAGTCCCCAAATCATGCATGACCTCTCCTCTCCCCACCATTTCTCTACATTCCACTCATTAGCACATTCTTTTGAAAGTACCTTCATGATATATCCCAAATATATCTAGGTCTTATGAATCCCATTTCTATGACACACATCCAAGACACCATTATTCTTTGCTTGAATAGTAGGTAAAGAATAATGTCCTCTACCCAAAGTGTAACTGATCCCTTCTTGTTTCTGCTCCTCTATAATTCATTTTCCACAGTAAAGACAAAATGATTTTTAAATTAATGACTCATTCCCTTACCTTCCTAAAGCTCACTGTAACATGTAGAAATTATGACAAAATTCTGTTGTAGAGCTTACAAATTCACTGACCTGGACTCTGACTTGTTCTTTTATTTTTATTTTTTTCATCTTCTACGTTTCCCTCCAAGGACGACCAGAACCCTGCATGGTTTCCTTGCTGCCCTTAAACTTACCAACATTTTTATTTTTTAAGTCTTTGGGTTTTTGTAAAAACTTCCCTTTTCTTGGGAAAACCTTTGTCCAAGTATTCCAGTGGCTTATTCATTTTTGTCACTCAAGACTGTGCTTAAATGTCATCTCTTCTGTCACCTAGTCCAAAGATCAGATATAAAATTGACACTGATATACCCCCACCAAGAAAACAAATACACACATGTGTCTTATATCATATTCTTCTTTTTTAGCATTTTTTAATATTTGATATTATCTTAACTTTTTGCTCATTTGTATTCCCCAACTGAAACATTAGTATCTGGCACATGGTAAGTTTTCAATAAATGTTTGTTAAATAAATGGCTGGAATAAGGGAAGAGAGTCTAAGTTCCATCCAGCTATTTTTATGAATATAAATTTTTTTAAAAATTGAAAGTATTATTGAGACACAATCAATACCTAGTATCAAGGCTTCTTTCTTAGCATGGGTATAGTTCTGTACTATTTTAAACAAGTAAACTAGCTAACTTCCAGTACTTATCTTTAGATTGCTCTCAGACAACTACAGTACTCTCATAATTCCCCAGAATCAGCAAATCTGTGTGAAATTTCACTGCCTTGTATATGTATGAAAACTCCTGTTAGGGAAAATCAGCTATAGCTTTTGGGATCACTATGACCATTCTCAATTTTATTTTTTCTTTGCTATCCATTAAGGGTTTTGGAGAGTAAATAAGCATAAAATGGATTTCCATAGTAATTTAGTCATTTAAGAAAGGTCAAGGAACACTTTGAGAATCGGTGCCAAGTTCTTGACTTCCTCTTTTATTTTTAAACATTGATTTAGTTGAACAAAAGTACTAAAGACAACTAATTTGTTGCTTAAAGCAATTATAATGTATTATTGGATCTTTGTTGGTAACTCAATACAGTTTAACATGATATGTAGGTGTTGAGAATCCTGATACTAAATTGTTACAGCTGAGTGAATGATGCTGGCTCATCCTCTGAGCCACACATAACTTTGCCTGGTTCATTTGCCTTTTAATTTAAAACCAAAAACCAAAAACTAGAACTCAGAAATTATACAAGAATTATTTATATTGAATTTATGTCAACAACTAGAGGATGGGTCTCATGAACAAAAACTGGAATTCAAATGCTATTTAAAATCAGCAGTCTTAGGGCTGATGAACACACAATACAATATACAGAAAATGTATTATAGAATTGTACACGAGAAACCTACATGATTTTATTAACCAATGTCACCCTGAAAAGTCAATAAAATAAATAAATAAATACTCAAAAATAAAAAATAAAGTAAAATCCATCATCTTAGATTATTTGGGTCTGGCACTAAACTTTCCCCATGAATACCCTGGAAATATCATTTGGACCATGTGTGTTATATGTTTCCACTATGAAACATTAATATTTAATACTACTCTCCTCCTCAAGTTCTACTACATGTATTGTCATGTTCCTCTCTAGCTAAATAGGAAAATGGCACAAATTTTACTATCCTCAATTACTTCAAATCTACTAGAAAATTAAAAGATGAGAGATTCCGATAAACATAAAAAAATCATCTTTAAATGCAGAATAAGAAATAGATAAGTCAAAACCTGAATAACATTAATAAATTCTTTGAAAGATTACATACTAGAAGAGAGATGCTTAATTACTTACATAAATATATAAAGGGACAAGTGTAGCCAGCTGGTTAATAATGAATATTTCAGAAACTAGTGCTTAAAAATGTTTCATAATTATGTGCATTTACAGATTTCTGAAAGAAAAGGTGTTAATGGGATAAAATAATTTTAGTACATAATATAAAGATGAGTCAAAATCAATTGTGAACAAAAAATGAGAGCAAATGACATATATAAATAGGTTATAAACAGTACACTCCTTTTTTCTCATTCATACACACTGATATAAAATGTTCTCTTTGTTGCTTTAGATTTTGAAGGTTGAGGTTTAATTGAGTTTTAGACAAGGAAAGCTAAATGTTAATGGATTTTATTTACTTATTTTTGTATAGTTACCTATAACACTTAGACTTCTTGACAGAGAATACTTTGTAGTCAAGAATAGGGTCAGATTTTGTATATAATGCACAAGCTAATAAAAAAGAAAAACAACAAAAACTTCTCAACATTTCAGAAAAGAAAGGGTCTGATATATCCATTCTGGGTGGGAATCTATCAAATACCAGTGTACTTTACTGAAAATTGGACTTATAATTATATTTGCATAAACATTAAAGTTAAATATTAATATAAGTAATAATCTATGGCTTTAAGCTTTAGACGGGCACGCTGATTTGCTTCCATTTGACCATTTGAGAGATTCTTCTTCTTTTCTTTTTTTTGTAAGTCAAATGAGGATCACAGAATTATAGAGCTGAAATGGAGTTTTGAAATCACTGAGTACCACTCCCAACACTCCCCAACCCCACACTGTGGATAAGAACTTTGAGTCCCTGATAGCCAAAGTTGTTAGTTCTTGGTGAGTCAGAGAGTAAACCTGTGCAGATGTCAAAGTTTCCAAACCCCAGGCCTATTTTTGCCCTCAGTGAGAGAGGCCAGGTCAAATTTTTTGCAAATGTTAAAAAAAAAAAAGAATTCTGTTAAAGGGACCACCAATCTGAATTCATTGTCAAAATAGACTAAGAAGTTTATGTCTTTAGCCACATGGAAGGTCTTATACCTAGTCTGCCAAAAAAATACCATTTCTGAGTGATTAAATGCCCTTTATCTTACTCTTTCATCTTCATTACTTATTTCATACATGTTCAAAAAGTATCACGTTCTATAAACACAAAAAGAATTACAGATTAGATATCAGTAATTTGAAAACATTCCTATAACTAATAAGGAGAAAACTGATTCTATATTATCTTTAATTTTTAGTAAAATATTCTCTAAGAAGTAGGCATCGTCGTCCTAGAAAGGTCAATGTCAACAAATACCCATTACTAAACGGCTTCAGATTTCAATTAATTTTTTTATGGTCTTTGGCATAATTCTATTTAGTTACTCCATGTAAAAATTTTAACTAACAGATTTTGGTGGTGGTGGTCTGGCCAAGACAATTCTAAATATAGGGAAATGCAAAGTATAGCAACTCTTGTGGTTTGCAAAGCTCTGTCTAGCTCCTGCCTCTTTCTTCCTTTCTAAGAGAACATGGATTTGATTCAGGTCTTTCTCCTACAGCCACAAGCATCATGAAGTCAGTAACAGAAATTCCATTTGCCTTGCACATGCTTAGTTTTGGAACTTACATGTGACATAACTCAGAATGAGTTGTGAGAAAATATTTCTTTTCACAAATGAGAGAGTCAGGAAGAAATTATTTATCAGCTTCCAATGGACAATGTCATTTGTGAATTCATGTCCAGGTTGATGCAGCCATGAGGGCAGCCAGTTGAAGAATCAGTAGAGCTGAAAGACCAAGAGGAGAGAAGGCAAGGACAAAAAGAATGCTGGTTATCTGTGACATTACTGAGCCTCTGATTTAACCAGTCCTTTCTCTGTGATGCAAGAGACTTCTTGTTATATAAGAAGTACCCATTCCTCACACTATAAGTCAGTAACTGACAGTTTTCTGTTTTCTGCAAATGGAGTCCTAATGAATGTACAAAAAATAAGGAAGTAACCCTTTTCTTGAAAATTTTAAAAATATGGCGACCGCTATCAAAGACTTCTACTTCAGCAATATACTTTCAACAATAAAGATGCTGCTAAGAATATATAGTTGGCTAGATGACTATCCTCAGTGACGGAATATTCAAAATCTAGTCAGTTTTCAGTTCAAGGGAATAACCACTAATAAAAAAAATAATTTTGGATCATTTCACGAGGCAGAGTACTTTATTCCATATGGCATCCTGCACGTCCATATGGCTTCAGGAATTAGAGAGGTAGATTTGTCAAAATAGTCAATCAATTGCAGCCTTGAAAGTTGATAATGTTATGTGTTTGGAGCATACACCATCTCTTAAATATGGGAAAAAGTCAAAGGAGCAAATGCCAGCCAAAGGAAAACCATAGTGAGTTTATATTCAGAGAGAGAGAAAAGAAAGACAAGAGACCTGCACTGCTGTAATTTAATTGAAATCATGTGAATGATATACAGTTACTGGTAAAAGCAATGTGTAATACGGTTTATTCAAATAAGAATGGGGTTGAAAATTCTGATTATTTTACATTTCAATTGGCTTAATTTTAGAATTTTAATCATATATAAAGCAGTTAACTTGAAGAAAAAGGCTTGTAATAGCAAACTTGAACACCTTAAAAATATTTCAGGTTTTTTAAAAAATTCTCTTCTGTACCACCTACCTACCCAACCTCCCTTCAAATATGCTTCTTAACTGTTTCTGGCTTTGGCTGCCTGTAAGTTATTAAAGTTGTGACTGATTCAGGAATTCTGAAAATTAGGCTTTCCAGATAACTGGCTTAAATAGAATAGATGCCCATGTGGAACTCACCATATCACAGACACATTCATTGATACGTCCTGTAGTCAGGGGCTGGTGCCTCTCAAAGTGAACAGGCAAAGGCTGCTCAGGAAGGCAGACAAAGCTTTCTGGCAACAGGTTTTTTTGCAGGGTGTAAAAAAAAGAAAACAAAAGAAAGGAAGGCTGAGCTGGAGCTGTATTTCTTTGAAATTCTCTGAAGGGAGTGAGGGCAAAATATATAAGATTTTAATGCTATGTCGGAAAGAGAGTTAACTACCAGAGAAACAAGGTTGGGTCCACAGGGGAAAAATAGAATTAAATACATCAGTCAAAAGATAGGTGGAAAACGGTTCATGTAAACTATGGTGTTGGAGGAGAGCTCTGTAGATACCCTGGACTGCCAGAACGATGAAAAACTGGGGCCTGGAGCAAATTAAGCCTGAAAAATTGCTGGAGCCAAAAATGACACAACTGAAGCTGTCTCACTTTGGGGCAGGTCATGAGAAAACACAGTTCTCTGGAAAAGACGATAATGCTGGGAAAAATAGAGGGGAGGAGAAAAAGGGAAGACCAAATGTGAGATGGATTGGCTCCACAAAAGAAGTCATCGGCATGAGTCTACAGGAGTGAGCAGGGCTGTAGAGAACAGGGCATGTGGATATCACTCACTTGTAGGGTCATCAGGAATTGGAGGCAACTCAACAGCACGTAATACACAGAGTTTGAGATGTAAAGATTATCCTGGATTAGCCAGGTGGGCCGACTATAATTACAAAGATCCTTAAAAGCAGAGAAGCTTTCCTGGCTGGAATCAGAGAATCAGGAAAGGAGGGAGGGAGAGGGAGAGGTAGAGGGAAAAGGAGAGAGAGAAACATGAAAAGAATTCAAGGGCCACAGGCATAAAAAGGCCACTTTCTGAAGTACACTTTATTGTAAATTAACTACTCTCAGATCAGAACACAAATAATACCCAGTATACATTTGATGCATGCAATGCAATGTGCATGTGTGTCTGTATGTTTATACAAGGAATTTATAAATGAGTAAATTCAAATATGTTTCACTTTATCAAAGAATTACCCTCTAGATATCGTAGCAAAATTGGAATAACATAAACATTAGCCAATTTGTTCCAATTTTGCCAATATCCAGTACTTAGTCATCAGAATTCCAGAAGTCACCTCCTCTGGTGTTCAACTTAAACATAAATTGGCAAGACAGTGCCTTTTACATAGTGAAACTACTAAAATTTGAACCGCTGTAGGTATAAACGTATTAAAAAACAAACAACAAACCATGGCATAATATTGAGTCTAATGAATCAGTTCTTCATCTGGTTTGATAGTGCTCTCTCTTCCTCAAATTTTAGCTAAATTTTTTGAGGTGCACAAATCATATCCCAATACAAAGTTGGTCCATGACAAGATCATACCATGGTTATATGAGTGCCTTGAGAACAGGCCAATGACTCACTGCATCCAGCAAGTGCCTGGTACCCATCAGGCAGTGAGGCAGAAGGGCAGGCATGCACTGAAGGCATCGCAGGGATTCATCCCCACTGCTGATCAGTTAAAATCTTTCCTTTTTTGCAGACTTTCCTGATATCCCCAGATCCCATTGGTGCTTCTAGTTAAGAACCTCTGGCTCTGTATAATAATTTAGTGTTTAATTATATTTTTTAAGTTTCTTCCTCTCTTGTCTCTGAGAATAGTTACAAGCCTCTTGATGACAGAATCCACACTTTGTTTTTCTCTTAGTCACTTGTTTTTAGTGCTTTGCCTGCTGCTGCTCAGGATATGGAAAGTTGATCTATTTATGGGTGAAAGAAGAGGGGATTTCTAAAGCACTAGGAAAGGTTTGCCTCAGTTTATGCTGACTCCTTGCTTGACCGAATTTAGCCACAATTACATCATTCTGATTTTCCTCAGAGGCCACCTCTAATAGAGTAGAATTGGCAAGAATTTGGAAACAAAAATCTGGTTTGAAGCTTCACTCTAGTGTTTACTAGCTTCTAACATTTGGCAAATAATCTGTTTCTTCATTAACAAAATTGGAATAATACAAGTTTCTTTCATGTTTTGGGGAGTATTGTATGAAGTAATGCATTGGATAGAACCTAGCATGAGGGAAGCAGAGTCTCTGATTCATTGATTCTCTTTTTGTGCTGGTCACCAAAAATTTATTTTCTGGACTTCCTGTTTCTCCCTGGAACAAAGTTGTTTCCTTTGATGTTTCTATTCTGGGACTATTCATGAGGAGTTACTAAGAGTAAAGTCAGGGTAGTTAAATGCCCAGAAGAAAGGATTTCTGTGTATAACTATTCCAAGGCCTTCTACTTATTATATTAATATACAATGTAATTGATGTAATGCAAGAATTACATAAATTTATATAATTTCAATATAAATATGTATCTATATAATTAACTAAGAACTACTGTATAGTTTCTTATTGCTATCTAACAAATTACCACAAACTTAAAATTATATACAACATAGATTTATTATCTTGCACTTTTGTTTAAATGGGTCTCACAGGGCTAAAATCTAGGTATTGGCAGGACTGGCTCCTTTCTGGAGGATGTAGAGAGAAATTATTCCTTGACTTTTCCAAATTCTAGAGACTACCTACATTCCTTGGCTGATAGCCTGTTCCTACATCCTCAAAGCTGGCAAAGGTGGCTTGAGTTCTTTTCATGCCTCTCCCTCTCCCTCTTCCTCATTCCAGCCAGGAAAGCTTCTCTGCTTTTAAGGATCTTTGTAATTATAGTCGGCCCACCTGGCTAATCCAGGATAATCTTTACATCTCAGACTCTGTGTATTACGTGCTGTTGAGTCGCCTCCAATTCCTGATCATCCTACAAGTGAGTGATATCCACATGCCCTGTTCTCTACAACCCTGCTCACTCCTGTAGACTCATGCCGATGGCTTCTTTTATGGAGCCAATCCATCTCACATTTGGTCTTCCCTTTTTCTCCTCCCCTCTATTTTTCCCAGCATTATCGTCTTTTCCAGAGAACTGTGTTTTCTCATGACCTGCCCCAAAGTGAGACAGCTTCAGTTGTGTCATTTTTGGCTCCAGCAATTTTTCAGGCTTAATTTGCTCCAGGCCCCAGGTTTTCATCGTTCTTGCAGTCCAGCGTATCTACAGAGCTCTCCTCCAACACTGTATTTCAAATGAATCATTTTTTCCCCTATCGGACTTCTTCAGTCCACCTTTCACACATGTACATAGTAATTAGAAATATGAAGATATGGATGACCTAAGCCTTTGCCTCTACTGACATATCTTTCCGACCTAAGCCTTTGCCTCTACTGACATATCTTTGCTCTTGGTGATCTCATAATTCTTCTATTGCTGCCCTTTGGAGTCTCAGCCTTCTCTTGATGTCTTGGCTGCAGTCTCTGTTTAAACTGATGACTGAATCAAAGTAAATCAAAATTTTTTCTACTTAAACTTTTGAATATTTTTTCTTAGGTGTTAGATTTAGAATAAGATCCTTTCCCACACTTTTTGTACTTTCTCTGCTCACTAAAAGATAAGCATTTTAAAGTTAATATCCACAGGATATGGAATGTATTCCAGTAGCCCATTTTGTGGAATCAACATTTATTTTCCTGTTAAACTTTTCATGGAATTCCAGCTAAAATCTTCAACAATTTCTTCATTGTCTATGTTAAAGATGTGTATTTCTTCTGCAGTCATGATTTTTGTCTTCTTGGTATTTAATCAGAACACAGAAGATATATGAAAAACTGGGCTAGACTCAGAGAACGAGGAGTGAAAATTGGTAGAAGAAATGTGAATAACTTAAGATATGCAGATGATACCATCTTACTGGCAGAAAGTAGTAATGATTTGAAATAACTTGTAAAGAAAGTGAAAGATGAAAGACTCCATTTGAACATTGAGAGGACAAAAATCATGACTACATCTCAAAGTTATTAATCAGTTTTACCAAGTTCCTTTTGTCATATAAGGTAACATATTCATGGGTTCCCATGGTTAAGACAATAACAATTTTTTGGACTCTACCTACCACAAGTATGAAGGATACATTTCAAACCTCAGTTTTGCAGAATGCATGTACATTACTATGCCACTTCAGTCTATAAAATTAACCGATCTCTCTGGCAAACTTCCAATACTTTGAATCTTTACTTAGACTGATATATCTGTCCTCCAGCTTCTGTAGTTTCCATTGCACAAGTATTTTTTCCTACTTAGGAACTTTGTATAATTTTAAATTTCTAAATATTATTAATACTCACATGTTACATGTAATGATTTTGTTCCAAAAATAAGTGAAATATTTTTCTTAATATTTTCCAAAAAGACATCTTTGTGATAAGCCAAGTGTTTGATAATTAATTTCAAGAACATATTTCTCTGAGATATGATTACATCATGTCTGCTCTTAAATTTTTTTTTTTTTGGTAATACTAAAAAGATAAGTCAATATGGCCAAGATAAGTACTAATCTGATGAAAAATTAGTATGCCATTTTTTTCCAACGTATTTTTTTCAGAAATTAAGTAAATGCTATTAAAGTACATATATTTTTATCTGTCTAAAATTCATATGCATAACTTAAGATAATTTGTATTTCAAATTGTCCATTTATAATCTCTGATGTTTCTATTGGGGTAAAATTTAGATAACGTAAAATTAATTATTTTGAAATGTACACCCCCCCCAAAAAAACCTCTGTACCCATTAAGCAGTCATTCCAAATTCCTCTCTAAATCTCAGGCTTTGAAAAACACTGACATGCTTTCTGTTTCTGTGGATATGGCTATTATAGATATTTCATAAAAATAATATCAAACATAAGGAATTTGTGTCTGGATTCTTTTACTTAACATAATATTTTTGAAATGTATCTACATTATAGCATATCTCAGTATATCAGCTACATTGTGGCTGAATAACATTTCATTGTGCCATAATCAGTTTATCTATTTACTCACTGATGAGCATTTAGGTTGGTTCAATCTTTTGGCTATGGTGAATAATGCTGTTCAGTTTTTTGTCTGGACACATGGTTTCAAATCTTTTGGGTGTATCATCTAGGAATGAAACTACCAGGTAATCTGGCAATTCTATAGTTTACATTTTGAGGAATCATGGAACTATTTTCCACAATGACTGCACTATTTTTCATTCCATCAGTAATGTACAAGTGTTACAATTTCTCTACATTTTTTGCTGACATATTATAGTCCATCAAAATTATTTTATAAGCCATTCTAATAGGTGTAAATAGGTATCTCATAGCTTTGGTTTGCATTTTTCTAATAGTTAATTATTTAACATTTTTTCATCTTCTTTTTGGCCATTTGTATATCTTTGGAGAAATGTTTATTGAAATTCTTTGTGCATTATTAAATCAATATTTTTGTTAATGGTTTATGAGAGCTTTTAAAATACATTCTGGATTATAGGTCATTGACAGATATGTGTTTGTGATTCATTTTCTTAATATATAGGTTATTATTTCACTTTGGTGAAAATGTTCTATGATGCACAAATAATTTTATTTTTTATGAAGTCCAATTATCTATTTTTCTCTTGTTATTAATTGTTTTGGCATAATATCTATGAATCCTGGCCAAATCCACATTCATAAAGATTTACTCCTGGAGGGAAAGGTTTTTCCCTTTTATCTGGCCATCAGGAAGGCCAAGATGGGTGCTTACAGGTATATCAGGAGCTAAGCAGTATGATACAATAACCTGCTTCCTTCTCAAGGTGTGCTGCTGCTAGTACCGCCAGCTCTCTGTGCTCCACAGGGCCCCTCACCTCACTGGCTTGATAAAATCTCAGGCTGGGATACCAGGCCAAGCAAGGTTATGTCATATATTGGATTTGTGTGCTCCATGGTGGCCACAACCCCCAAGTTTCTAAGGGTGTGATTTATGACAAACCTGTCCATCATTGTGTTAACAAGCTAACATTTGCTGGAATCCTTCAGTCTGCTGCCAGGAGCAAGCTGGACGACACTGCGGGGCTCTGAGTCCTGAGTTCTTTACTGGGTTGGTGCAGAGTCCATGTACAAATTACCCGAGTTTATCTTTATTTCAGTCCATAAGGTTATCAGCAGGAATCCTGATATCCAGTGGATCAGCAGACCAGTCCACAAGCACAAGGAGACGTGAGGGCTCCCATCTGCAGGCAGCAACAGACATGGCCTTGGAAAGGACCACAATCCCACCACACTATCAGTGGTTTTCACCCTGTAGCTGGGAGAAGGTGCAACCCTCTCCAGCTCCATCATTACCACTCATATAAATAATGTTTGTATGATTCTCACAGTCATGTTGTCTGCAGATTATTTCATGAATACAAGAAAAGACAGTTAAAGTGCAATAATGTCTGAAAACTACAAGTGAAGGCATGTCTTGTTTCTCATAAAATGTTTTTGTCTTTGCTTTATGTTATTAGGGAGTTTTCTATGCCAGTGTTTAAAATGCTGTTTGGTATAATAAGTATAAAATAAATTCTGTAAAAGTGGAGTGCTGAACTAGCCATGTAAATTTGTTGGTGCATATGATGAAACCCACAGTTTTACTGGGGTAATGCAATGCTCTGCTGGTTTACTCTCAAGGGGATGTTTTTTGGAGTTTGGAAAGGAAAAAAAAATTTTAATTGAATTTTTCTTGGAAATGCAAAAGATCTTAATCTGTTCTCATAATCCTATGCAGAAAAATGAAAGCTAACTAGGAGGTCCATCTCTTTAGCTTAACCCAGTTTAAACCTTTCAGAAGAAGAAAGGTTTAAAAGCATGCCACTATTTTTTCAGGGGAATTGAATGATCCTGTTGCAAGAGGGTTTTCTTAAAATTAAACATCTCCACAGCACCACTGACTTTCACACAAAAGGTGGAGTCTCCTGCTTCAATCCTATGACCTGTGGGTTCTGTAGAGTACTGAATTTCATGAAAAGTATAAATGGTAATTACACTGGTGTATATTGAAACTGACAGAAGTTAGACATAAGGTAAATGAAATGGGAATTAACTTTAAGGTGTGTTGTGTTAATTAGTAACCATTATGAACCCTCTGTTCACTCAGGGAACAAAATATGGTTGGTTTTATTTAAAAGTACTTTATTGATTAGTCCATTTAGTCTTAGTCATCTTGGGTCAACTCACTATGTCCATTATTCCCATAAGGCTACTGAGAAAAGTTATGTAGTTGGTGTCACTACAATTTCATGGTTTCCAGTCCACAGCTCTATGCACTATCTACAGTTCTTTTTCCCATCGCTGTTCAGACTACC
Organism: Furipterus horrens; assembly: GCF_987537825.1. Lineage (NCBI taxonomy): Eukaryota > Metazoa > Chordata > Mammalia > Chiroptera > Furipteridae > Furipterus > Furipterus horrens. The sequence continues at coordinate 80,065,268 of NW_028327176.1, read as the reverse complement.
CTCAAAATCCTCATCATTAGACAAATATTCCACGCCATTAATTGTGCCTGCCTTAATGTTAAAGCATACCACCATGCTCTGTTTGCCTCACGTCTTCTCATGGACTAGGTTTCTGTTAGGGTGAATTTGAGCGTTTTGGATATATAGAAGAGGAATTGGCCCCAATTTCCAATTCTGACTTTGCTGACTCAATAGATACTTTGGTTCCAAAATCTAATTACTGGTTTCCTTTTCTTAACCAATCTTTCTTATTTTCTCCAGGAGTCTTAAATGACTCAATGATTTCCAAAAAACATGTAGCAGACTCATAAAACCTCTCAAGACCTAAATTCCTTTCCACTCAAAAATCTTAAACCATCTATTTTTTGTGTAAAGGTTGTTCAACTAAAAGAAAAAATGTCTAACTAAAGATTTAAAAAAATTAATCCTATATTTTTATGTAAGCATTTTATAGCTTTAGCTCTTTTATTTAAGCCATTGATTCATTTTGAGTTAATTTTTTAATATGGTAGAAGGTAATAATCTAACCTCATTCTTTTGCAAGCAGATATATGGTTGTTCCTAAACCATTGGTTGAATATAGTATTCTATGCCTATTGAGTTATGTTGGCACATTAATTGGTCATGGATGTATGAGTTTATTTCTGTACTCTAATTTCTATTCCATTGGTCTATATATCTTACCTTATTCAAGTACCATGTTGTTTTGACTACTACAGCTTTTCAATAAGTTTTGAAATTGGGAAGTGTGAGACCTCCAACTTTGTTCTTTTTCAAGACCATTTTGGCTATTTGCAATTCCATATGGATTTAAGGATCATCTTTTCCATTTCTGATTTAAAAAAAAAAAAGTACCTTGGAATTTTGATAGAGTTTGTATTTAATCTGTGGATCTCTTTGGGTACTATTGCCATCTTAACTATTAAATTTTTAATTTGTGAATGTGGGATGTTGGTCTGTTTATTTAGGGCTTTCTAATTATGTTGAGTTTTTTAAAATTATTTTTCAGTGTTTGCCATACATCTTTTACTTCCTGGGTTAAATTTATCTTTTAGCATTTTATTCTTTTGGACATTAATGCAAATTGACTTGTTTTTTTATTATTTTCTTTTGACTTGCTCATTGCAGGTGAATACAACCAAACAGTTTCTTTTGGTTGATCTTATAAACTGCAACTTTGCTAAATTTGTTTATTAGCACTTAGTAAAGTGTTTTTGTTTTTAATTCCCAGGATTTTCTTGGCATAGAATCATGCCATCTTCAAATAAAAAGTTAGGTTCTTCCTTCTAAATTTGGATTGCTTTTCTTTCTTTTAAAAAAAATCTTCACCTGAGGATATCTTTATTGATTTCAGAGAGAGAGAAAGGGAGAGAGAAATATTAATTGGTTGCCTCACAAGAGCACACCAACCAGGGATTGAACCCATAACCCATGTGCCCCCACTGGGAATCAATCTTGCAACTTTTTCAGTGCAGGAGACGATGCTGCAACCAACTGAACCAATGGACAGAGTGATACCTTCTATTTCTTTTTGTCTTGATTTTCCTGAGTAAAACTTTCAGTAAAATGTTTAGTAGGTATGGTCAAAGTAGAAATCTTTGCCTTGTTCCTAATGTCAGGGGGAGCATTTTCAGTCTTTCATTATTAAGTATAATGTTAGTTTGAGGCTTTTTACAAATATTATTTATTATTTTGAATAGGTTTTCCTCTATTCCTAAATTTCTAAGTGTTTTTATTGTAAAAAGATGCTAAATTTTGTCAAATGCTTTTCTCATATCAATTTAGATGATCATCTAGGTTCTTTGTTGTTATCATTGTTGCTATATTACTGTGTTATATTGCATCAATTTTTTATGTTGAATAATCCTTGTATTATTGGAATAAATTCCACTTGGTCATTGTATGCTGTCCTTTTTACATGTTGTTGTATTCAGTTTTCTGGTGTTTTGTGGAGGAAATTTGTATCTCTGATAATAAAATATATTGATTACTTTTTTTCCTGTGGTGTTTTTGTCTAGCTTTGGTACCAGGGTAATGCTGGTTTCATAGAATAAATTAAGAAATATTAGCCTTCTATTATTTTTTAAAGATTTTGAGGAGGATCAATGATAATTTGTTTTTAAATGTTTGGTAGAAGTTATCAGTGAAACTACCTGGTCCTGGCCTTTTTCTTTCTTTTTTTATTGCTGTTCTATTAGAGTTGTCCCAATTTTTCCCCTGTTGCTCTCCACTGTCCCCCTGTCCCCCAAAAGTCAATCTCCACCCTGCTGTCCCTGTGCATGGGTCATTTATATATGTTCCTTGACTAGACCCTTCCTCCCCTCCCCCTTCTTTACCTCTTCTCTTCCCTGTGGTCACTGTCAGTTTGTTCCTTGTTTTCATGTCTCTGATTCTATTTTGCTCATTTGTTTGTTTTGGTGATTAGGTTCCTGTATTAGATGAGATCATATGGCATTTGTCTTTTGCCTCCTGGCTTATTTCACTAAGGACTTTTTTTCTGGAGGTTTTTGATTACTGATTCAATCTCTTTTCTTATTATAAGTCTGTTTAAATTTTCTACTTCTTCTTGAGTCATTATTGGTAATTCCTAGGAATTTTTCCATTTTGTTGAGGTTACCTGTTTTTGGTGCATAATTATTCTTAGTATTATCTTATAATCCTATTTATTTCTGTAAGATTAGTAGTAATGGCATCTCTTTCATTTCTGATTTAATTAATTGCATGTTCTTTCCTTCTTAGTATAGCTAATGGCTTGACAATTTTCATAAATATGTCCAAAAAAATCTTTTGTTTTAACTTGTTTTCTGTATTATTTTCCTATACTTTATTTTACTTCTTCCATTGTAAACTTTATATTATTTTTCCTTCTTTTAATTTTGTGTTCAGTTTGCTCTTGTTCTTTTAGATCCTTAAACTGTATTGTTAGATAACTAATTTGAGATTTTTCTTCTTTATAAATGTAAGCATTTACAACTATTAAATTGCCTTCTGAACTCTAATATTGCTACATCCCATACATTTTTATTTATCTCAAAGTATTTGCTAATATCCTTTGTGATTACTTTTTAACCTATTGGTTGATTAAGAATGTGATGTCAATCTTTTAGTTTCCCTTATGATATTGACTTCTAACGTTTTTTTTATATAATTTAAATTTCTTAAATTTATTGAGACTTGTTTTGTGCACTAATATATGATATATCCATGTGCACTTAAGAAGAATGTGTATTCTGCTACTGTTGTACGGAGTGTTTGTTAGGTCTAGTAAGTTTCCTGAGTTGGTCAAGCCCTCTACTGTCTTAGTGATCATCTGTCTGGATGATCTTCTATCTGATATTGAAAGTGGGGTTTTGAGGCCCTCCACTATTATTGTACAAATGTTTCTCCCTTCAATTATGTCAATGTTTACTTCAAATATTCTGTGTCTCTGTTGTGTGTGTGTGTGTATAAATCTTTTTCATGGATGAAGTCGTTTTTAATGTTATGTTCTTCTTGATCATTTTTAATGGTATTTAATTTAATGTCCATCGTGTCTGATATTAGTATAGCTAAACTCACTCTCTTTTTATTACTGTTTTTATGGAATATCTTTCTTCATTCTTTTACTTTCAAGTTATTCCTATTTTGACTCTGAGGTAAGTTTCTTGTCAATGGCCTATAGTTAGATAGTTGTATTTTAGTTGATGTGTTTAATTCATTCATATTTAAAGTGATTATTGATAAGGAAGGACTTATGTCTGCCACTTTGTTATTTGTTTTTTATATGTCATATTTTTTTAGTTCCTCAGATCCTATAATAATGCCTGTCTTCTTTTGTGTCTCATTACTTTTAAATTTATATTAGCTCTCTTCATTTCCTTTTCTGATATTGTTATGTTCTTTCGTTAGTGCTTAATCTGGGGATTAAAATCAATATCCTACATTTATAATAAGCTAGTGTAAATTAACACTATCTTTGCTTCAATAGCATACAAAAACTTTGCTTCTACACAGTTCTCCCTCTATATTTGTGCTGTTGTTATAAATTATATGCTTATATACCATGTGACCATTAACACAGATTTATATATTTTTTAATGATTTGTCTTTTAAACCATGTGAAAACAAAAACATGAGTCACAAATTGAAAATATAATTCCAGCTTTTATATTTACCCATAAAAATATCTTTATTAGTATTCTTTATTTCTTTGTATAGCTTTGAGTTATTATCAGGCACCTTTTTTTTTTATGCTGAAGAACTTTATATTGCATTTCTTGCAGGGTAAGCCTGCTAGCAACAAACTCCTTTGTTTGTTTAGGGATATTGGAATTTCTCCTTCATGGTAATGGATAGTTTCACTAAATAATGAATTCTTTGTTGACAGTTTTTGTTTCTTTTCTCCCAAGAGTTCAACTATGTCACCCCATTGCCATTTGACATCCACAATTTCTGATGATTCTTGGCTGACTGTTAACTTTATTAAGATCCCACATAATTGACCAGTTGCTTCTCACCTGCTGCTTCCAAATTCTCTCTTTGCTTTTGTCTTTAAACAGTTTGATTAAAATATATTCAGTTTGGATACTTTTTGACTTTATCTTATCTGGCATTTTTCAGATACTTGAATGTGTAGATTCAGTTCTTTCAACAAAATTAGGAATATTTCAGACATTATTTATTCAATATCCCTTCCATCCTTTTCAAACTCTCTCTCTCTCTCTCTCTCTCTTGCCCTTCCTCCCTCCCTCTCCCTTCTTCTCAATTTAAAATCCTTCAGTGAGGATTAAAAATAATGTGCAGCGTGAAATCCATCAAACTAAGACTACATACATAGTCTGTCAGGGCTGCTGTTATAATAAAATACAACAGTCTGGGTGGATTATAAACAACAGAAATTTATTTCTTACAGTTCTGTAGGCTGAAAGTCCAAGATCAGTGTGCCAGCATGCTTAGGTTCTGGAGAAGTTCTCTTCATTGTGGCAGAGTGTCAACTTCTTGCTGTGTCCTCATCTGTTGGTAGGGTTGGGAAGCTCAGTGGGACCTCTTTTGTAAGAACACATTTCATTCATGAGGGCTCCACTTCATGACCTTTATACACCCCAAAGCCCCAGCTTCTAATACAGTACACATTTGGGGTTTAGGATTGGTCAGACCATTATAATACTATATAATTCCATTTAAATAAAATTCTAGAAAAGGGAAAAGCATAAGTAACAAAAAACAATTAGTGGTGGCTTGGGGCTGGTGTTGAGAGGGGATAATTGATTTAAAGGGGCCATGAAGAAGCCCTTTAGTGGCAATGAAACCACTGTCTATCTTGATTGTAGTGGTGCTTAGGTGACTGCAAGGAATTCCAAAATCCATCAAAACGTACACATAGTGTGGATACGTTTTATTATGTACAATTTATACCTCAATAAAGATAAAAATAAAGAAGTGATCTCAATAATAGAATGAACTGAATATAAGTTCATCTGATTAAGATCTTTATAAATAAATACTTGTTGAAATAATAGTCTGTCATAATATTGACATTATTTTTACTCTGCAATTTTACTTTGGCTTGATTTGGTCTTTTAGTAGAATATATTTACCAATAAAAGTTGTACTGTCTTAGATGATGTGAAGCAGCTCCATAAAAAACCATATCTTTACTTAACTAGAGATGGTTGGGGTGATGAAAACTTATAATGGCACTGTGCTGTTTCATACCACTCTTTACTATCACCCAAAAATTGTAAATGCCACATCATGAAAATAATTGTATCATTTTGGGGTTTTAATTGTAACATAGCCCTATCTATAGTGACTCAAATTCATCTGAAATGTGGCAGAATTATGAGTTTGTGCTGTGGCCACTTCACCTCTGTGATGCATTAAAGGGTGTAATCTAATGAAATGTAAATCACTGTTCTTGGGAAACAAATTACAAATGCAGATAACAGGGCTAAAGAGTAGCTTTAAGCTTGAGAAGGCTCATCCAAGACCTGTTTCTTTCAGGTCTAAATTCCAGCCACACTGTTATCAAGGGTAATAAGGGAATGCTGAAGCAAGCTGATTACAAGGTGAAGGTAAACACTGCTTATAAAAGCAGGGCCTGAACAGAAGAACACACATTAATCACCTGAATTCAGAAAGAATCACAGGAGCAAAGAGTAATTTCCCTGTGTACTACAGCTCTCATAAACCTTTGTAGAGAGCCCACACAAAGATCCTGTTAGAACACTAGGTCATATTCTTTAATAATCATCACCAACTTATGTCAAATCTTACTTGCTAGTCCACTGGGAAAAATACATGATAAATTTTGTTTTGTTCATGACTAATTATTATTCTACTAGTTTACCCCATGTCTGTAGGAGATACATTCCAAGAGCTACTGTGAATGACTTAAATCACACATAGTACTGAGTCCTGTACACACGTTTTTTCTATACATACTTATAATAAAGGTTAATTTATAAATTAATTACAGTAAGAGAATAAAAATAAGGGCTAATAATAAAACAGAACAATTATAACAATACACTATGATAAAAAATTATATAAATGTGATTTTTCTTCTTCTCTCTCTCTTCCCTACCCCCCTCCTCCAAAAATTTTTTTGTAATCCTCATCAAGATATATGTTTATTGATTTTCACTTTTTCTCCCCTCAAGGGAAAGTTCGAACACAGTCCCCCATTATCACAAATTATGCAGATGAGTTTCCCACACTTGGGGAAATCATAGGGGTCAGCACATTCAGAGTTGTAATGGATAAGACTTGCCCTGGGAAAACCACCTTTGTGATCATAGTATCTCCCCTTCCAGCTAAATATTATTGATTTTTAGAGAGAAAGGGAGTAGAGTGGGAGAGAGAGAGAGACAGAGAGAGAGAGAGACAGAGACAGAGACAGAGACAGAGAGACAGAGAGAAGCATCGATATGAGAGAGAAAGATTGGTAGGTTGCCTCCTATATAAGCCCCGAATGGGGATCAAACCTGTAACCTAGGTATGTGCCTTGACCAGGAATTGAACCACAACCTTTTTCTGAATGGGGTGATGCTCTAACCAACTGAGCCACCTGACCAGGGCATCCAATAATTTTATAATTTCAGACCAAACCTATTTCTGAATCTGGATAACTGTTCCTCACTTGCAGTAAAAGGCTTACTGTCAAATGTTGCAAGAGATCCTTTGCTGAAGTCTCTGTATAGGCTCAATACTTTCTGGTGCAATTACTGCACTTAACTGTAATACATCTTCTGTTCATGTCTTCCACCCACAAATTTATGCTGTTTCCATCTTAACTACTTGCCATGAACTGTGGCCATAACTTTTGCAGTTTGAAGAGAAAAAAACTAACATGAATTTCTTCTTCTTTCTTCACAATTTCATGTATAGATTATTTCTTAATATAGATCTTGGCAAACTCAGCATATAATTTTATTAATTTTTTTTTTGAGTCAAGAAGTTTTACCTTTTCACTTTAAGGAAACACTATACAACTTTTCTTTAATGGTCAGCATCACTATGCTTGTGCTTTGGGGCTATTAGTGGGTCAATTAAGGGTGACATGAACACAAGCACTGTGTTACTATGACAGTCAATCTGACAGCCAGACAGCTACTAAGTGACTACTGGATGGGAAGCATTTATAGCAGGGACTCACGGGGTGAGGAGCTGATTCACATCCTGGATGGGATGGAGCAGGACAGCACGATATTTCATCACGCAACCCCCAATGGTCACAGTTAAAATTTACAGATTGTTTATTTTTGGAATTATCCATTTAATAATTTTGGACCATAGTCGACCACAGATAACTGAAACCATATAAAGCAAACCACATATAAAAGGGACTACTGTATTATTATTATTACTGTTATTATAGGTGAGGTTTGGCGTTTTCAAGGGTTGAAGAGGATAAACACATTCTAATGTCTCTTCTTGGACTTCTCTTTTACCTTCATAGAAGGTGATAAGGATGTTTGTGAGCTCAGAAGTCCATTCCTGAGATGGAAAGTGTCTGAAAGTTTTCCAAATGCTGGGCTGCATGCTTGGCTAAATGAGTGAGTAGACAGACCTATCTTATGGAACTATAAAATGAATGCTAGCTTTGAGCTCACTGCAAGCTAGTTCTTAGGCCTGATGTGCAAGCATGAGACGCATTGAGACAAAACAAGAATCTTCTGGTTGGTTAGATTGGATTAATTTTTTGTGGAATTGCTTATATAATATTTATACCTCTACTAAATATAATTTACAGTTTACTTATCCTATATTTAACTAGACTCCGAGACAGAATTAAGTATTCTATCCCCGCTTTTTGGATCAACTACCTCAAAGTTATGTTGATCAAATCTCTACGTATTAAAAACTTTAAGCAGGTTGTTCTGTTACATTAAAAATATCAGTTTCTTAGTTCAACATTCAAAGTCCTCGGTGATATTATTATCATTCTCAGCATTATTTACTACTTGCCTGAGAAAAGCTCTCCCCAATTTACACTAGTTTCCACTTATTCTCCAAGTTTTCTTGCCTTTTAAAATCTATTATTCTTAAAATGTTCTTTATCAAATTACCTTTTTTAATACCTTCAGTGGTCTGTGCATCCATCCATTAGACAACCACTTATTAAAGAGTACATGGCTGTTATGTAGGTGAGAACTGACATGAATAAAATATTGACATACTTCTTGAAGTGCTCATGGTCAAGTTGGAGAGGACAGGGTGTAGAACAAACACCATCTTAGCCCATTTCAAAGTATAGTGGTAAAACTATGTATTCAGAACAATGCTAGCATATGAAATTATCTCAGCCTAGTATCTGGTATTTCTTGCAGTAATTTAAATAGATCACTGCTCTCTTCACTGAACCATTATGCTCCATATACAACCTAAATTATTCCTGAGGGATTCATGACACCTGAAGTTAAGAATGTGGATGACTCCATGTGTGATATCAAGACCTTCATCTATAGCAAACATTTACCTGCTGTAAAGGTATTCACCAAGTGTAGAGTGAATGGCTTTGATGTAAATTAGATCAAGTCACGTGGGTGAATAACAGTCCCTGCCCGTAAAACTGAGGCATGCCTGTGCACCTTCAGCTCTCTGAAACCAGCAGCAGGTTGGTAGTTTCAAGATGCCTCACAAAATTGCTTTAAAAAAATTAGGAAGGAAGGAAATGAGGGAGGGAGGGAGAAATAGAACCCTAACCCCAAGATTATCTTTCTCTATGATCTTGGGTGAATTACCCTATCTGAGTTTCTAAGATTGATTAAAAGAAACTGAGCTATATTATTTTTTAAATTCTATCTATTCTAACACATTATTAGCTAAGAAGTCTCTGGACGCTTCCAGTAATTTCAGCAATGTTGTTTTTAAGAAAAAAATTAAAAATATATCTATTTTTTATGTAGATATATATCTATATCTTATATATCTATCAATCTATCTGTATTGTATATATATAAAGATTTTAAATAGATAATAATGCCCTCACAGGATCACATTTTCCTACCTGCATATGACTGTCTTCTTAGTGAATACATCAATGGCTTATGTTTTTAAAAATTTAAATGTGTAAGCATTTTCTTTTTGTGTGTGTGTGATACAAACTTTGTTGAGTCCACTGTTCATACTAGAAATGATTATAGTAGTTTTGATTTTGTAGTTTGAGTCTTACTGTCTGCACCTATGAGAGAGAAATGGTATGAGATAAGGTATAATTAGATAGTGTCCCAATGTCGTTTATTCTTTGTTGCAAAATAAGATAGAGCATAGCTCTGTGTTTGGTGATTGGTGATAAATAAATGGCAACTCTATGTAACTATTTTTAAAGGACTAAACCAGTCGAACATTAACACATAAGAATGATATCATGCCTAGCATCTCTGAGCCACATTCTACACAACTCAGGGTGCTTTGGCTGTCTTACAGAAAAACTAAATCACTTGTATCTAATAGAGACTTACTTGGATGAGTACCTTTAATTACATTTTTATAACTGCAATATAATTTTGCTTAAATAACATGTAACTAACTTTTATAATGTTATTTTGGCAGACTTACAAGCTGGGTGTCTGTATGATTAGTTGTTCAGACCCATTTTAAAGAAAGATGAATGGAGTCTATTTAAAAATATGCATGGGTGACAGGCATTAACCATGGACCATCGCAGACAAACTGGCATATGTGGTATTCTTACTTATAAGATGCTCAGATATTTGAGATAGAAAACTGGAAATGTTTTAGTAGCCAAAAATCTCTCTAATCTTTAGAGAGTGTTTGCATTTGGAGACTCTGATTAGCTTTTAAGAATTCCATTAAGTTGCAGTTTCAAGTATACTAATAGTATCAATTTATTTCGTAAAGACAATTTCTTGCGTCGGCCTGCGAGCCAAGTGTCACTGGTTCGATTCCCAGTCAGGGCACATGACTAGGTTGCATGTCAGGTCCCCAGTTGGGGGCGCAAGTGAGAGGCAACCACACAGTGATGTTTCTCTCCCTCTCTTTCTCCTTTCCCCTCTCTCTAAAAATAAATAAGTAAATAAACAAATAAATAAATAAACGCTAATAATTTTTTTTAAAAAAGACAATTTCTTACTTCAGAGGTGCATCGCAAAACAGAAATTATACAATCTGGCTCATGTTGTCCCAAAAAGGGTATACAAGTGTAAAACATATTTACAAAGTTCGACTCAAGATTACTACTGTAATCAAAGCTAATAGTAAAATTACACATAAGCCTTTATAATTTCTACATGACACTTAATAGAAAGCTTTATGAGCATAAGGTTTGGCCAACTAGCTATTATTTTACTTTTAACAAATATTTTGTAGAAGAAATTGACATATTTTAGAGTATTTTACCTATTGCTGCTCCTATCCTCAAAAAAAACTTTTTTTCTTTCTCCATTACCTATGATCTTTTAAAAGTATCAAGTTTGTCTTCTAATAATCAAAGTATTCAATAATGCACACATGAAAGGTAGCTTCTATTTCATTACAAATTCAATTTAATCACAAAGGCAGCTGACAGCACAAATTTGTAACAAATTGGGCAATTCAAGAAGATATATAATGAAAGCTATGAAACATAGAGCTTGCTTGTGTAAATGGAGTTGAAAAATACACCTGCTGTTTCCAGTCAGTGATAATAATCATATTGCCAGGCCATGGGATAAGGCTTGCTTTCTTGGTTCATGCCCATCAGGAAACAACCCTTCATTGTTACTTTGCATGTGGAGAGGGCTTGCAAATGCAGGGGTGACAGGAAGCGAAGCTGTGGGAATCATTGAGTGCAACCCTATACTCAGACAGGTGCCACTTTTGGACATTTTAATTGATCTCATTTGTTAGTTATACCTGTAAATCACACTGTTATCATTCTTGAACAAGGAATAGAAACCAGAAATTTTCACAGGCTGAAGATAGCAAACTGAGTCCCCAAATGGACCAGCCATATAGTTTTACTGGCTTAGTTTCACAACAGTACATTAGATTGACATTAGACACCTGGAAAACTCCGAATTACATGAGGCCTCTTGTTTCTTTATATCAAAATTGAGAGAAAACATGGTTTAATATTCTACTACAGCCAAGGCTGCATATCATATACTGAGATGTGTGCGTGTGTGTGTGTGTGTGTGTGTGTGTAAGAGAAAAGAAATTTTGAAGCTGTAATGCAGTTCTCTGTTTTGGTATAGTAAACAGTACCATGCTACAGTAAATATAACTCTTATTCAAAGTCTTGTTAGAAAGTTCCATTGTGCATCCAGTTTCAATACTCTCCAGTATCAGAATGATGGAAAGATATAGTCCAAGAATGTCAATGGATTGAGAATAAAGGGGCATTCAAAAGTGGTGAATTTCAAGAGTGTCCCAGCCTGGGTGGTGGTGGAGTGGGGGAGGTTCTGCTTTTGTATGTTTCTTTAATGAATTACCTAGTTGTAGATAACCCTCATATGATACCTGAATGAGGGTACTTCCCAGAATGGTTAGGGATTAAATGTAAATGCAGCAGAATGTCCATTATCAGAAAATCCACATAAGTTTTACTTAGCATGAATGGAAACCTGTTATGTTTCCAGACCCAGCACTTTTCCAGACTTATTGTACTCATCAGAAGCAATGTTGACTAGACCCTGCAGCAGTCATTGTAAGTGCATTCCCATGATTGCCACCCCAAAGCATTTAGTGTCAGCATTCTGTTGCCTGGGACTTCCATGAGTTGGAGGCCAAGCCAAATCCCATTTTAACTTCAATTTAGTGAATTGCTCTGTGACAGGCCACCAACTTCTCATCTGCATTAGTAAGAATTACAGTTAACATAATAAAATCTGCTAAACTCTTGAATGTTCTAAATAAAATATTTTATGATGACAATTAACAATGACTATTATCTAGGAAAAATATCATTGTAACTGGCATATGAGAAATGCCTAAACTTGTACCAAGTAAAAGCCAAACAAAAGATGTTCTTTTGATCAATCTGAACTTTTGAATGCCACTTTATTATTTGTCTCTTTTCTTAAGTATATTTTATTGATTATATTGTTGCAATAGTTCCAATTTTTTCCCCTTTGCTCCCCTCCACCAAGCACCTCCCGTCCCCCGGCAATCCCCTCCCCAAGTCCATGCCCATGGGTCATATATACAAGCTCTCCCGCTTCACCCTTTCATATGTTCTTCTTTTCTTAAATAAATAAATAATTATTTAATTATATTAACAAAAAAAAATAGCAATCCCTCCCTCTCAGACTTAAGACCCTTTATAATCTTATAAAGGACAATGGGCGAAGGTCTTGAGCTCCTCTAGCTGCTTCAAGCTGGACATGGTTGTCATCCTACCTACACTTGGGTCCAGAAATCCCTAATAAGAGTGGGGGTGTGGAGGGGAGGGTGGCCTTCCCACATGGGGAAGGACCGTGCAGACTCCAGGTCAGTTGGCTGTCCCCAGACAACAGCATGTTTGGTTTAACAGGCTGGCATCCTTGTTGTGATCTGGGGGCAACAGGTTTGGCAACAGGGTTAAAAGACATCATTCAATCCATAACCACTAGATGACAAAAGGCAGGGATTAATTTTTCAATGTCCCACTTTAGGGGAAAAAGGGGCTTCTTCGGAGATAGGTGTCCCTGGCACATCTCACCTGTCCAAAACCCTTTTGCCCATTATACTTAGTTTGGGCTGAGGGAAATATTTTAGGTTTCCCCCCTCTCAGACCTCTGGGCCCTTTCTGTCCAAGCCATTAGGATAGAAAAGAGAAACCAGTTTTAAAGTGAAGCCCACAGACCACCCCATACTTCACCAACCCAGCCACTGATTTCAGCCAAACCATTGAGTCTCAGGAGGCAGCGCTGCAGACAGGATTAAGTGAGGCCTATATGTGCAGACAATCACTCAGGTAATGAGATCATAGGCTTATGCCCTTTGAAAACAGAAAACACATGTTAATTTATGTAACATAACCCACAAACAAGTATCTAAATCTGTAGGACTGTCTTACCTGAAAGACATCAAGTTGCAAGGCATTTGACATTCTTCTTGCCTGTAAATTAAACATTTTTGAGGATACAACAGACATAGTTTAACTTTCAAATGAAAACATATTTTAAATGAAAAGAAATTTTAAAGATGGTTAGCTGAACTACTTTATAGTCTACCACTGATCATTGTGATTTTCTTTGAATCAGGATTTTTCTCCCTAAGATTACCCTCCTTGTCATTAAAGGGACTGCATTAAGCCCATTTTTAATTTATCCTGTTCATTTGCATAAAAACAACAAGAGTAGAAAATGATCACTTATGATCTTTAGTTCTGCTTTGTTGGAACTTATGCAAGAAATATTTAGGGTGAGGTTCAGTCTGCCCTTGAGGGCACAGAAGCAGAACCACATACCTTGCATTCAGCCTTGTCTGTACACACCTGTCTTTTCCAAGTCCTTCTGGTTTTTCATTGTGCCTTAAGGTCCCTTCTAGCCATCTTTCAGGAAAACAACCTTCATTTCTTCCTTGGAAAGATTGCTGTGGACCGCACAACTGACCACGGTACCAGGACTTTTATCTCATGGGCTTTTATTACCTTCAAAAGTCATTCCCAGTTCCTCAGGGCTTTTTGGTAACAACCAGAGCCCAAGCATGTCTCCTTTAGGCATGACATTCCAGTCAACGTCTTGGTCAAAAAAAAAAAAAAATAAACCTCTATTAACAACTGGTCTTATTAGTTTTATGCAAAGAAATTTATGTCATTACTTCTTTAGAATGCCAAACTCTGGAGGGATCAGATAGGAAGAAAAATATACAGTGTCAAGGAAAATCCTTGTCCTTCTAGTATTCACTGAACTGACATTTCTATTCTTCATATTTTCATTTTTCCCCCATTAAATTTTTTTGTTTTGTTTTTCATTACAGTTGTCCCACTTTTTCCCCCTTTTGCTTCCCTGCACCCTGTCCCCCCCTTCTTTCACATTCAGTCCCCACTCAGTTGTCCATGTCCGTGGGTCATTTATACATGTTCTTTGACCCTTCCCCTTCTTACCGCCTTCTCTCCCTCCCCCCTTCCCCCTTGTTACTGTTAGTCTATTTCTTGTTTACATACCTCTGGTTCAATTTTGCTCATTTGTTTGTGTTGTTAATTAGTTTCCTATAATATGTGACAGCATAAGGTATTTTTCTTTCATTGCCTGACTTATTTCGCTAAGCATAATTCTCTCTAGTTCCATCCATGTTGTTGCAAAAGGTAGAAGTTCCTTCTTTCTTTCTGCTACATAGTACTCCATTTTGTAAATGTACCACAGTTTTTTGATCCACTCATCTAGAGATGGGCACTTAGGCTGTTTCCAGCACTTGGCTATTGTAAATAGTGCTGCTATGAACATAGGGATGCATAGGTTCTTTTAAATTGGTGTTTCAGAATTTTTTGGATATAATCCTAGCAGTGGAATTGCTGGTTCAAAAGGCAGTTCCATTTTTTGTTTTTTGAGGAAATTCCAAACTGTTTTCCATAGTGGCTGCACCAGTCTGCATTCCCACCAGCAATGCACCAGGGTTCCCACTTCTCTGCATCCTCGCAGCACTTGTTTTCTGTTGATTTGTTGATGATGACCATTCTGACTGATGTGAGGAGGTATCTCACTGTGGTTTTTATTTGCATCGCTCTGATGGCTAGTGATGTTGAGCATTCTTTCATATGTCTATGGACCCTCTGTATGTCCTTTTTGGAGAATTGTTTTGTTTAGGTCCTTTGCCCATTTTTTAATTGGGTTGTCTGTCTTCTTGGTGTTGAGTTGTATGAGTTCTTTATACATTTTGAAGATCAACCCCTTGTCTGAGATATCATTAGCAAATATATTTTCCCATATGGTTGGTTTCCTTTTCATCTTGCTGATGTTTTCTTTAGCTGAGCAGAAACTTTTTAGTTTGATGTAGTCCCATTTGTTTATTCTTTTCTTTATTTCCCTTGCTTTAGGATACATATCAGTGAAAACATTGCCATGTCGGATATCTGAAATTTTCCTGCCTATTTTTTTCTTCTAGGACTTTGATGGTACCACGGCTTACATTTAAGTCTTTGTTCCATTTTGAGTTTATTCTGGTGTATGGTGTAAGTTGGTGGTCTAGTTTCGTTTTTTTGCATGTCCCTGTTCAGTTCTCCCAACACCACTTGTTGAAGAGGCTCTTCTCACTCCATTTGATGTTCCTTCCCCCTTTGTCAAATATTAGTTGACCATAAAGACCTTGGTTTATTTCTGGGCTCTCTATTCTGTTCCATTGATCTATATGTCTGTTCTTATGGCAGTACCAGACTGTTTTGACTACTGTGGCCTTGTAGTATAGTTTGATATCAGGTATTTGATTCCTCCTATTGTGCTCTTCTACCTCAAAATTGCTGGGTGCATATATATTTATAAGGGTTATATCTTCTTGATGAATTTTTCCCTTAAGTATTATGAAATGTCCTCTTTTTCTCTTTTTATGGCCTTGGCTGTGAAATCTGTTTTGTCTTATATAAGCATTGCTACCCCAGCTTTTTTTTCATGTCCATTTGCTTGAAATACTTTTTGCCATCACTTCACTTTCAGTCTGTGTAGATCTTTTATTCTAAGGTGGGTTTCTTGTAGAGAGCATAATATATGTGGGTCATGCTTTCTAATCCATTCAGCTACCCTTTGTCTTTTGATTGGAGCATTTCATCCATTTACATTTAAGGTTATTACCGATAAGTACTTATTCATTGTCTTTTTCCCCCTTTGCACTCGTGTTCCTCTCTGTCTCTCTCTGTTCCTTCATCTTCTTAAAGCAGACTCTTTAGCATCTCTTGCAATGCTGGTTTGGTGGAGGTGTATTCTTTTAGCCTTCTTTTGCCTTGGAAACTCCTTATTTCACCTTCCATTTTGAATGAGAGCCTTGCTGGATAGAGTATTCTTGGTTGTAGGCCTTTGTTTCTCATTGCTTCGAATATTTTTTGCCATTCCCTTCCGGCTTGTAGTATTTCTGCTGAGAAACCTGATGATAGCCTTATTGGAGCTCCCTTGTATGTTATTAGTTGTTTCTCTCTTGCTGCTTTTAGGATTCTCTCTTTGTCTTTGAATGTTGGCATTTTAATTATGATGTGTCTTGAAGCGGGCCTGTTGGGGTTCATCTTCATTGGGACCCTTTGTGCTTCCTGGACTTGCGTGAATCTTTCCTTATGTTAGGGAAGTTTTCTGTCATTAGTTTTTCAAAGAGGTTTTCTATCCCTTGCTCTTCTTCTCCTTCTGGAATTCCTATGATATGGATATCATTATGTTTCATGTTGTCCTGCAGCTGTCTTAGAACCTCTTCAGTCTTGTTTAGTCTTTTTTCACTGTGTTGCAGTGTCTGGGAGTTTTTGTCTACATTGTCCTCCAGCTCACTGATCTGATCTTCTGCTTCCTCTAGCCTGCTTTTAGTTCCTTCTATTGTGTTCTTCAATTCAGAGATTGTATTCTTCATTTTCTCCTGGCTCTTACTGATAGCTTCTATGTCCTTTTTCATGCTGATGTAATTCTCAGTAAGTTCTTTGTAGTTTTTCTGGAGTTCTTTGTAGTTTCCACTGAGCTCATTGAGCTTCTCCATAATCCATGTTTTGAATTCCATATCTGATAGTTGGCTCCCCTCTATTTCATTTAGCACTCTTCCTGGGGATTCTACCTTTTTATCGATGGGGGGTTGTTTCTCTGTCTCCCCATTTTTGTGACTCTTATTGTTTGTTGGTGCTTCTTAGAATGATCTGCACTTCCTGAATCTGCTCCTGGTGGCGTCAGATCCTGTACCAGTCTGGGCCTAGGCATCCTGTTGGAGCCTACCAGAGATCTACTGCCTTTTTCTGTCTCCTTTAGTTGTTAATCTATTCAGTCTGTGATCAGCCGTCAGGCTTAAGGACTGTGGGTGTGGCAGCTTAATTCCTATAGGCAGGGCTTTTGCTTCCCCTCAGGCTGATGCCAGTAGGAGGGGAATGGTCTGCCTGCAGTACTGGGGCTGAGTCAGCACTGGGACCCTGTCGGCTGCTCCCCCAGTTCTCCCCTCAAAGCCACCGCGCCAAACTCTCCCTAAGTGTCTCTAGTCCTGTCTGCCTTCCCTCTGCTTGAACCCAGGGTAAGTGGGGGCCAAAATATTTTTGTATGTGATACACTTAAGAGCTCTTTTTCTACCTCTGTTTCTCTCCAGCTAGCAAGAAACCCTGTGGCTTTTCACTTTTCATAGCTGGATACTATTTTACTTTCCCCTCTGTTGCTGTAGGCTGGGAAGCCCAGCTGGGGGTTTAGATTCTGCCCTTCTCAGGGAGAACCCCTGGCTGCTGAGCTGTTTCTCAGTCCCTTCAGCTGCCACCCGTGTGAGCCCAACCAGCCCTTCCAAGTCTCCGCACTCCCTACCAGTCACGTTGTGATGTGGTGGCCTTTTCTGTCTCTCCATTGTTATAAGATTTTTTTCCAGCTAGTGTTCGGTTGGTTATTCTAGATGATTTCTCCAAAATTAAGTTGTAAATCCAGACTGGTCCTGGGAGGAGGTTAGTGTAGCTTCCACTTACTCCTCCGTTATCTTTGATGTCCTATTTGTCTCTTTAATGTTGAATTTAAGTTTTAAAATGTTCTATTTGACTTGTGAAGTTATTGATTGATTGATTGATTGATTGATTGTTGTGCTATAACAGGTGTCCCAAATTTTCCCCTATTGCTCTCCACTGCCCTGCCCAACCTCTCCCCTCCTGGCTCCCACAGTCAGTCCCCACCCATTTTCATTTAAATAAGTTAACCATATTTATAAATGAAATAAGAACAACACATAAGCATTAAAAAATATAGTTAACACAATAAAAAGCTGTGAGGTGAGAAGCTGTGGCAGATTCTGTTGCTTAAAATGTGTGAGAAATCTACTAATATTCTACAGATCAATGAGTCTTAATCTTTTAGAGGCATGGGGCTCTTTAAGAATCTTACTAAACACTCTCCCCAAAAGTGAAATCAACACACTTTATTACACAAGATTTGACATCTGGAAAATTGATTACTTTTTTTTTTTTTAGAATATTAGAAATAACCTTTACTCGATCATGAGCAATTCATTTGCCTTTTTTTTCTGAAAGAACTTGAAATTAGACCGCAGTATGGAAATTAAGCAAAATTAAATTATATTTTGCTCAAATGTGCATTTCAACGAAAAGGCTACTATTGTTTAGTGGGAAACTATATTTGAAAATTGGAGAATGGTCTTTGATAAGCAAGTGATCTTTAGCATCTCATAAACTTAGGTGTTTTTGTTTGACAGCAGCAAGTGCTGAAACACTTAAGCTCTGAAGGTTCTCGAATAAAATCTCTCCTAACTTAAGTTCCCAGAGGAGAGCAAGTGTTGTGTAAAAAATCACCTGAAATATTCATGTCTGTTCAAGTTGAAGTCATGCAGCTTTATTTATTTTTTCTGAAACTTCATTAGATTACAAAGCCTGTGTTACAAAACTGAGTGTTGTGTGGAGACTTTGCCAAGTCCTGAGAGTAGATCCACAGTAAGAGACCCTAAGTATAGAGTAACCAGCCTCCTTCTTAGAAATAGTTCTTGGTTTATTGCTATGACCTGGTTGAAAATGACCATGGAACTGTAGGTGGCCATCCATACCAACCATGGTGCCCATCAAAAGCTCTATGTTAACATGATTTATGTTGACATAAGATCTGGCATGTCCAGGAGGCATAAAATCATCAAGCAGATAAAATGTTATACAGAGGACAAGGCTGGAGACAATCATCAAAGAACATAAAGAATGTATAAGCCATTGTGTCATATTGCTATTGTATGCTCCTTGCCTTTCTCCTCCAAGGCACACTTATAGATTCATCAAAAGTTCCCTGTGATTATCTGAGTAGAAGGAAAAATTATAATCTGAGTTACAGGTGACTAGCATCACTAGGAAGGGGTTTTAGGTATGTTATGACCTCATTAATATGTGGAAAAATGCAGAATGGGAATCCTCCCTATGGGAATAATTTCAAATTGTTTATCTTATATTTTAAGGGGAGGGCTGAAATATAGATACAGACTAAGTCAAAAAATTGTTCCGCTGCATCATCAGGGATTTGGGATGAGAAATATTAGTAGATTGAGAAAGAAGAGACTGACATGATTATGTGTGGATATACTACAAATGTGAGGCTATTTGGGGCTGATGTGAGTGCTCATCAAAAACATCCCATTGCCTTAAAGGCTGCTAAGTATCATAGGACATGTTAGCCCATTTGTTGGTGTCAGACAGCCTCCTCACACAACTTATGCAGTATTTGCTCAGTTGGCCATGGTGGCAGAGATGAGAGCTATGGAGATCTCAGTGGCCAATGAGGAAATAAGGCTGCCACTATGCAGTGAGGTAGGATATCCTGGGATGGAGCCTCTGTGGTTTCTCATGTGTTAATATTATTCAGAGAGAAAGTGAATGAAAGATGGTGGTGATCCTATAGCAGAAACACTACCAAGGGTCACACACTTCAGACTATTTGTGTTTTAGAACCTAAAGCCTGACACTTGCAGATTGTATATTATTGAATTATAATTTTTATCTTTTTTATCCATCCTGCCAGTCTCTGCTTTTTGATTGGAGTGTTTTAAGCCATTTACATTTAATGTAATTACCAAATATATTACTTATGCCTCCCATTCTGCTATTTATTTATTTTCTTATGGATTGCTGCAAGTTCTAACAAAAAAAAAATTTAGAAATTGACACCCCTGCTGACGATCGGCAGGGGTGAGGCTGTGAGGTTCCCTCCACACTGGCCAAGAACCGGAGTGAGTGGGAGCTCCAGGAGCCAGGGGTGCCTGCTCTCTCTCTGACCCCACCCCCGGAGCGGGTTTTAACCCCGGGACAAGGCACATGGGCAGATGGGCCTCCTGGCAACCCTGGGCAAACCCAGCCCAGCCCTGGGGCCCCCCCACCTAGACCCAGTGCCTACGTGACCCCCACAACTCAGCCCTGGGCTTGGATATTAATTCCGTGACTAAAGGCCTCTCCACCCACCCCATGGGTTTTCCTAAAGGTAACCAGCTTCGTGAAGCCTGGTGTTCGTCAAAAACCCACCCGGCCCTGGTGGGCCATGCCCTTTATTTGTTTTGTTTCGTTTTTTTTGCCAGCGTTTTTGTTGCTTTAACGGAAGGGAGGATTTTGGAATTTCTTCTTCTGCAATTTATGTGGTATCAGTGTGTATTTTTTGTATCTTTTATGTCATGTTTATATCATTTTAAATTGCCCATCTGGTCTTTCATGTTGTCTACTTTGTCCACTAAATTTCTTAACATAATAAAAATAGTTATTTTAAATTGTCTGCTTGATAATTTCAACATCTTCATTATATCTGAGTTTGGTGTGATGATTGCTTTGTTTCTTCTGACTATTTGGGTATTTTATCTTATGACATGCTTTCTGTAATTTGTTGAAAGATTGACATGCATTAGGTAATATGCACTGAAGTAACAAGCCTTTAGTATTAAGGTTTCTCTTAATTCAGTTATGAAATGAGTAGGCTTAATGTTTGTTTTAGTTACAGATACCAGGGTATTCAAATTCCTTTGGTAGGTGTATTTAGTTTTTTCTTCCTGGCTTTGTATGTATCCTGAATCTAACAACAAGTTCAGCCATATTTTACTGTTATTACTGGAGACTTGTTGGTGTGGTTGTGTGTGTAAGGGAGGGAGATCTTCTCTAATATTTTAATTAAGTGTAAGTGCTGTGAATAGGTGGCTAGAATTATTTCTATTTTATTCCATCTACTATTAGAGTTTATTCCCCATGAATTACAACTCCTTACCAAATATAGCATCAAGATGAGTGGGGCACAGTTTCTCCTCATACAGAATTGTCTTCTTGGGAAATCCTTCTCCCACATGACCAGGCCTTTCTTAGGGAAAAGAGTCATAGGGTTTTACAAAGGTTATTCTTCCCTTACCCAGCTAGGGCCATTAGGAATCTTTCTTGTATTATAAAGCCCTAATAGGGTTGCTAGAGGGAAAACTGGTAAAAGTGTAGAGATCCCTCTACAACTATTATACTAGTCTGCTTTCAGCCTCTATCATTTAGTCAAAATAACTATTTAAGTATTTCTACTAGTTATATGTCATTCTGCAGCTTCTGCTGGAGGAAAGCAAATATCAGGTATTTTACATTCCTGAATGTATCTGACTACACATTTTGTGGAGTCAGTTTCCCTTTGAAACTCAGTTCTCTGGTGGGTTCAAGAAAAGTTTTTGGTTTTCAGCCCTGGCTAGGTGGTTCAGTCAGTTGGAGCATCATCCTATACACCAAAGGCTTGCAGGTTTGATCCCCAGTAGGCGCAAGTACAGGAATCAACCAATCAATGTTTCTCTCTCTCTCTCTCTCTCTCTCTCTCTCTCTCTCTCTCTCTCTCTCTCTCTCTCTCTCTCTCTCTCTTTCTTTCTTTCTTTCTATCTAAAAATCAATAAACATATCCTTGGGTAAGGACTTAAAAAGAAAGTTGTTGGTTTTCATTTATTTCAAGCTCTTTCTTGGAAGGGTTGGAGTGATGAATTTCAAGCTCTTTATATACTGGAGATTAAACGGGAATTTTTTCTCTAATTTTAATATCTCAGCATTTTTTGTTTTAGCAACTGTGGTGGGTCTCTAATAGTGTCTCATAATGGTTTAATGTGCTCTTCTGATGGCTAATATTTGTTGGCTGCTAGATAACCTTATTTTGTGGTCATTTTCTGCTGTTTCAAGTCTCCTTCCCATTTCTACTTGGTTTTCAGCTTTTTTATTTTTGTATCACAGAAGTTCTTTATGTATTTTGGAGGAGACCTTTGCTCTTATGTGTTGTAATATCTTCTTCCATTCTGCAATTTATTTTTGTCCTCCACTTATGATGTTTTTAAACATCAAAGAAGTTTTAATTTTAGTGTAGTAAAATTTGTAAATTACTTCAGTCATAATTATTGTTTTTGGGTCTGTTAAGAACAGTTTTGCTACCCCAAAGTTTAAAGATTTTTATGCTATGCAACCATCCAGAAGATTTATTGTCTTATTTTTATGTTGAGCTTTATATTTTAACTGGAATTCACTTTGTATATGTTGTTTGTTGGGAACCCAGCTTCATCTTTTTTTGTTAGAATATTCTTTTATTAGTATATCTTTTTCACAACTGTATAGTTAAAGTTGTAACACAGTATTTTGGATATATTAAAAGATAACACATTTCTTGATTAAGCATTTATTGTTTTGATAATGCACAATCATTTAGGAGGGTGACAGACAAATTTGGATAATTCAACATCTGTTGAAACTAGTAGCTTCAATAATGCAAAAGGCTTCCTTACATGGATTATGCAATGAATATGACATTACCAAAATATTTTTTAATGACTTGTGGTGGTAATATGGAAGTATAAGACTACTCTTCATAGGTGAAAACTTGGAAGGCAGTTTGAAATTTGGATTAGTAAACAGTGGTATAACTTTTAATGCTGTTTATTAATAATTCCATTGTATATCTCTATAGTTTTAATAATAGTCATAGTATGAATGGTTTTCATATAAATATAACATCATTACTACAACAGTATAATTGACATCTGACTCTCTTAGCCTCTGCATTTTGATTCTTTCCTTTATCTTCATGTAAAATTTGATGTTCCACACTTTCTCTTTCCAAAAATACTTTTTGTAAGGCTGTTTGCTTCATGCTTTCAAATGGCCCATTGAACAAAGTAAGACACATAGTCAATTCCAGATTTAAGGGGTAGAGAAATATGCTCCACAATTTTATGGAAAGTGTGGCAAAATCAAATTGCAAGGGGGGTGCGAATGCAGGGAAGGGGGAATTTGGAGTTATTTTGGAATCTACAATTTTTAAAATTTAGGCATAATACTTTATAGGCAGAGAATTTGATTCATAGAAGGTACTCAATAAATGTTTGCTCTCTAACTGACCTACTGCTTGAGTGAAAGAATGAATATTGTAAAAGTAGGCATTTATATTTCAAGTTGAATAATAACTGTGTATGATTACTTTTCTTCCTCTTTTAATACTCTCTGCCTTGAAATGATAACATGCTTACTGTTACTTTAAGCTATGTCTGTTCATTTTTGAGAGTAAGGGATACAATAAAATGCATTTACATTTTATTACAACAAAGTTTTAAAGTGAGGCTGCTTCATAGACTTTTGCAGTAGAGGTTATAAATATCTAAATGGTGAGGAGAAAACAACTTTAGCACTTTGTTAGTGAGGGTAAAAATTGAATAAGACATTTTTCCCTATAAGCAGAACAGATAGGATAGTGTATGATTTCCTAAATGTGGAGTTGTTCAGTGCTAAATGCAACTAGTACAATAGTAACAATTAGATGACTGAGCTTCAAAAACACTCCTTAATTTCTGTATGTAAAGTCAAGTGGTCTAGAATGACATACATTGAACTTATTGAAGTTTTTTTTTTTTTTTTTTTACTAGATGGAGTTGATTTAATAAAAATCTTTTTTGCCTTAAAAGTCATGACATCATGACATTATTTTTTCACATGTTATTGATGTGGCTTAGAAATTAAAGAGGAATGACAAATGCAACAGTTGGTTTAACAAACAATTTTCAACATTGCTCCTCAGAAAATGTTATTTAAACATATGAACTCAAATATTCTTTGCAAAACTGTATTGTAAGAGGCATTCAGTTTTAATCCTCACACATAAAGGAAAAATGTCTTTAGACATACTTATGAAAGCTGCCATGAGCATCATATTTTTTGTTTTTATGATTAGATTTTACAGAGTTGAGTAAACTAGTTTCCTACTTCGCCCTGCTGTTTTAATTGCTTTGCTTTTTGTATTCATTAATTCATCTGCCTGGAGGTCAAAATGGGACCAATTACTAATCAAGGCCACTGGCTATGATGACTGCATTGGGCACCATGTTTCATCTGTCAAAGGACATCTATTACTCTTCTCTTTATCAAAAAGAAAATTAAATTAGACTAATGCAAATCTCTATGTATCCACTGATTAAAGGCCTAAGTCTACCGCAGGCATTGCCTGACATGATTTGGACTTGTGAAAGACTCAATGTTCTTATAACATCATTTGGAGAGAATGTGACTGTCTCTCTGAGTCATTATTTCTCAGATTCATTTATTTTTATGGACTATAGGCTAGAAAAATCTAGATCTCCTTTGGGGTGTTAATTAAGAAGAGTATCCAAAATTAATCAACAGAATCACTAGGGTGAAGGGTAGCTGTCTGAAGACCTTGGAATATAACATGCTTCTGGTGAGAGAAATGAGCTTTCAGCTATTGATAAAAATCAAACAAGTGTATGGATGGTAATGTGACATACAAATTAATATATATACAAGTATACACTCATTTTTCGTGGCAGCTTGTCAACTTTAATTTTAAAGGTTGACTTGTTAAGTGGCAGATCTTAACATTGTAAATGCTGGCTATTTGAAAAGCATCATATAGTCAGGTCTTAGAAAAACGGCATAAGAAAGCAATGGATAAACAATGTGGTTAAAAATTCTGCCATCCTTTCAAGAAAGAATATATTTTATCTACAACAAAATACTATATTAATAGATGAAAAACTTGATTTTCTTTTTTTTTTTAGTGAATCAAGTCTGCATTTATTATGTAATTTTCTTGAAAACCAAGTAATCGATATTTTCCAGCTATGTTATGAGTAGTACTAATAGCGATGACCTGCTTTTATTGTCTACCATTCAAGGGACTATCAGTTAAATGATGAAACACTGCGAGGAACTCTTTTTTCTGTATTTTTATATTTTCCATGCTAGTAAAATGGAGGCTTACTTTCTTTTTTTTTTAAGTATATTTTATTGATTATATTGTTACAATAGTTCCAATTTATTCCCCTTTGCTCCCCTCCACCCAGCACCCCCCCTTCCCCAACAATCCCCTCCCCAAGTCCATGCCCATGGCTCACCCTTTCATATATTCTTCTTTTTTTTTTAAATAATTAATTAATTTGTTAAATATTTTAACAATAAAAAATAACAATCCCTCCCTCTCAGACTTAAGACCCTTTACAATCTTATAAAGGACAATGGACGAAGGTCTCGGGCTCCTCTAGCTGCTTCAAGCTGGACATTGTTGTCTTCCTACCTACCCTTGGGTCAAGAAATCCCTAATAAGAGTGGGGATGTGGAGGGGAGGGTGGCCTTTCTACAAGGGGAAGGATCGTGCAGACTCCAGGTTGGTTGGCTGTCTCTGGACAACGGCATGCTTGGTTTAACAGGCTGGCATCCTTGTTGTATTCTGGGGGCAACAGGGTTAAAGGACATCATTCAATCCGTAACCACTAGATGACAAAAGACAGGTATTAATTTTTCAATGTCCCACATTAGGGAAAAGAAGGGCTTCTTTGGAGGAAGGTATGCCAGGTACATCTCACCTGTCCAAAACCCTTTTGCCCATTATACTTAGTTTGGGCTGAGGGAAATATTTTACGTTTCCCCCCTCTCAGGCCTCTGGGCTCTTTCTGTCCAAGCCATTAGGATAGAAAAGAGAAACCAGTTTTAAAGTGAAGCCCACAGACCACCCCGTTCTTCACCAACCCAGCCACTTAGTTCAGCCAAACCATTGAGTCTCAGGAGGCAGCAATGCAGACAGGATTAAGTGAGGCCTATACGTACAGACAATCACTCAGGTAATGAGATCGTGGGCATATGCCCTTTGAAAACAGAAAACACATGTTAATTTATGTAACATAACCCACACACAAGTTTATAGATCTGTAGGACTGTCCTATCGGAAAGACATCCAGTTGCAAGGCATTTGACATTCTTCTTGCCTGTAAATTAAACATCTTTGATAAAGCCACAGACATAGTTTAACTTTCAAATGAAAACAAATTTTAAATGAAAAGAAACTTTAAAGACGGTTAGCTGCACTACTTTAGAGTCTACCACTGGGCATTGTGATGTTCCTTGAATCGTGATTTTTCTCCCTAAGATTACCCTCCTTGTCATTAAAGGGACTGCATTAAGTTCATTTTTAATTTATCCTGTTCATTTGCATAAACACAACAAGAGCAGAAAATGATCACTTATGATCTTTAGTTCTGCTTTGCTGGAACTTACGCAAGGAACATTTAGGGTGACCTTCAGTCTGCCCTTCAGGGCACAGAAGCTGAGCCACATACCTGGCATTCAGCCTTGCCTGTAAACACCTGTCTTTTCCAGGTCCTCCTGGTTTTCCATTGTGCCTTAAGGTCCCTTCTAGCCATCTTTCAGGAAAACAACCTTCGTTCCTTCCCTGGAAATATTGCTATGGACCGCTCATCCATCCAAGGTACCAGGCCTTTTATCTCGTGGACTTTTATTACCTTTTAAAGTCAGTCCCAGTTGCTCAAGGCTTTTTGGTAACAACCAAAGCCCAAGCATGTCTTCTTTAGGCATGACATTCCAGTCAAAGTCTTAGTCAAAAAAATCGTTATTAACAACTGGTCTTATTAGTTTTATGCAAAGAAACTTAGGTCATTACATACTTCTTTAGAATGCCAAATTCTGGAGGCATCAGATAGGGAGAAAATATATACAGTGTGAAGGAAAATCCTTGCCCTTCTAATATTCACTGAACTTGCATTTCTATTCTTTATATTTTTATTTTTCCCCCCACTAAAAATTTTTCTGTTTGTTTGTTTTTCCATTACAGTTGTCTCACTTTTTTCCCCCTCTTGCTTCTCTGCACCCTGTCCCTCCCTTCTCCCACATTCAGTCCCCACTCAGTTGTCCATGTCCATGGGTCATTTATACATGCTCTTTGACTAGACCCTTCCCCTTCTTACCACTTCTCTCCCTCCCATCTCCCCCTTTGTTACTGTTAGTTTATTCCTCATTTACATACCTCTGGTTCAATTTTGCTCATTTGTTTGTGTTGTTCATTAGTTTCCTGTAACAGGTGATAGCATAAGGTAATTTTCTTTTGTTGCCTGGCTTATTTCGCTAAGCATAATTCTCTCTAGTTCCAATCATGTTGTTGCAAATGGTAGAAGTTCCTTCTTTCTTTCAGTACTTATTCATTGTCATTTTCCCCCTTTGTACTCGTGTTCCTCTCTGTCTCTCTCTGTTTCTTCATCTTCTTAAAGCAGACCCTTTAGCATCACTTGCAATACTGGTTTGGTGGAGATATATTCTTTTAGCCTTCTTTTGTCTTGGAAACTCCTTATTTCACCTTCCATTTTGAATGAGAGCCTTGCTGGGTAGAGTATTCTTGGTTGTAGGCCTTTGTTTTTCATTACTTGGAATATATTTTGCCATTCCCTTCTGGCTTGTAGTGTTTCTGCTGAGAAATCTGATGATAGCCTTATTGGAGCTCCCTTGTATGTTATTAGTTGTTTCTCTCTTGCTGCTTTTAGGATTCTCTCTTTGTCTTTGAATGTTGGCATTTTAATTATGATGTGTCTTGAAGTGGGCCTGTTGGGGTTCATCTTCATTGGGACCCTCTGTGCTTCCTGGACTTGCATGATTCTTTCTCTCTTCATGTTAGGGAAGTTTTCCGTCATTAGTTTTTCAAAGAGGTTTTCTATCCCTTGCTCTTATTCTTCTCCTTCTGGAATTCCTATGATACGGATATTATTACGTTTCATGTTGTCCTGCAGCTGTCTTAGAGCCTCTTCAATCTTGTTCAGTTGTTTTTCATTTTGTTGCACTGTCTGTGAGTTTTTGTCTACGTTGTCCTTCAGCTTGCTGATCTGATTTTCTGCTTCCTCTAGCCTGTTTTTAATTCCTTCTACTGTGTTCTTCAATTCAGAGATCGTATTCTTCATTTCCTCCTGGCTCTTATTGATAGCTTCCATGTCCTTTTTGATGCTGGTATAATTCTCAGTAAGTTCCTTATAGTTCTTGTGGAGTTCACTGTAGTTTTTCTGGAGTTCTTTGTAGTTTCCGCTGAGCTCATTGAGCTTCTCCATAATCCATGCTTTCAATTCCATATCTGATAGTTGGCTCCCCTCTATTTCATTTAGCACTCTTTCTGGGGACTCTAACTTTCCTTTTGATGGGGGGTTGTTTCTCTGTCTCCCCATTTTTGTGACTCCTATTGTTTGTTGGTGCTTCTTAGAATGATCTGCACTTCCTGGATCTGCCCCTGGTGGCATCAGATCCTGTACCAGTCTGGGCCTAGGCAGCCTGTTGAAGACTTCCAGGGATCTACTGCCTTTGTCTGGCTTCTTTAGTTGTTAATCTATTCAATCTGTGATTAGCCGTCAGGCTTAAGGACCATGGGTGTGGCAGCTTAATTCCTGTAGGCAGGGCCTTTGCTTCCCCTCAGGCTGACGCCACTTGGCCGTGAATGGTCTGCCTGCAGCACTGGGGATGAGTCAGCACTGGGACCCGGCCGGCCGCTTCCCCAGCTCTCCCCTCAAAGCCACCACACCAAACTCTCCCCAAGCATCTCTAGTCCTCTCTGCCTTTCCTCTGCTTGAGCCCAGGGTAAGTGGGGGCCAAAATATTTTTGTATGTGATCCGCTTAAGAGCTCTTTTCCTCCTGCTGTTTCTCTCTGGCTAGCAAGAAACCCTGTGGCTTTTCGCTTTTCACAGCTGATACTATTTTACTTTCCACTCTGTTGCTGTAGACTGGGAAGCCCAGCTTGGGGGTTAGACCGTGCCTTTCTCAGGGGGAACCCCCGGCTACTGAGCTGTTTCTCAGTCCCTTCAGCTGCCACTTATGGGAGCCCAGCCAGCCCTTCCGCGTCTCCGCACTCCCTACCAGTCACGTTGTGATGTAGCGGCCTTTTCTGTCACTCCGTGGTTATAAGCCTTCTCTCCAGCTGGTGTTCGGTTGGTTATTCCAGATGATTTCTCCAAAATTACGTTGTAAATCCAGACTAGTTCTGGGAGGAAGTTAGTGTAGCTTCCACTTACTCCTCCGCCATCTTGTTTCCAAAAACTTGATTTTGAAGGTACATTTCTCCAT
Source organism: Furipterus horrens (assembly GCF_987537825.1). Classification (NCBI taxonomy): domain Eukaryota; kingdom Metazoa; phylum Chordata; class Mammalia; order Chiroptera; family Furipteridae; genus Furipterus; species Furipterus horrens. The sequence goes on along the minus strand of NW_028327176.1, from coordinate 80,035,851 downwards.
TATATTTTGCATTATTCTATTCTTGAGTTTATTACTTAAATATATTTATATCTGGTATTAAGGGTTTTCTTAGAACTTTAGCTTAACTAATCTTTTTATCAAATCTTGCAAATTGAACATACTATACATTGACTAACTTCAACTTTTTAACTTTAACAAAAGTTGTTAGTTTTCTTTCAGTTTATAGAATCACATATCACTCTTTATAGTGCTTATTTAATAAATAAAATTATGGTATTTTTCAATTGTCTGTTAAGCTCCTACCTGATAGTTTATCTTCTTTGCCAAATCAAAGGTGATGTCAGATTTTCAACATCTTTTCCAAAGTTGGGAGTTTAGAGACACCTGCTTTTCACCTTTGCCATTCTAAATACTATTTGTCAGATGGGAGACTTACATGCTTATATTCTCTAAAGATAGGTGTATGTTTAAAGCCTAGTCTTGCCTGCAATATCCAAGAGATGAAGAAGCTGTTTATTAGCCCCACTGAGTAATGTTTGGATCCTGACCTATCTATATTGATCCTGAAGTCTGGAATGACTCTGGCTTGGTAAAATTTGCAAAGCAATATGAGTGCAAATTTAAAATTGGTGAGATTGTTTTATTACAAAAAGTGCTTTATGCCAAATTAATACCCTTCCTTAGGTTACCCAAAAAATGAAAAAAAAAAAAATTAAGGTAAATTATTCTTTGCAATTTCTTGAGGTAATCAAACATGTATTCTCAGAACTAAATTGCATATCTTAACACTCTAATACTACCTATCCAACAAAATGATTAGATAATTTATATGTAGTAGACGATATCTACTTAAAGTCTATAAAATAATGCTATTTAATAGTATATATCAAGGATATTCTACCAAAGTGTATTTCTTAACTAATTTTTAATTTAATCTTACTTATATTCATAAAATAAATTTATATGTTATGATTTATTGTCAATAAATTTGTTATTGACAAGATAGAAAATTTATGTGAAAGAAAAAATATTTTCAACTTAAAGGACACAATATAATTTGGTTTTGCTTTGATTTTTGTATAGCAACATACAGATAAAGCTTAAAATGAAAAAGGAGCTTTCAAAACTTTATAGATTTTAATTCAGTACTTTAAGTGTTGACAACAAAGTTAAAATATTTAAAAAATGTTAATATTTGTTTCAATTACTTCTTGAGTTAATTGATAGTTTAAATAGCCTTTAAAATATTTTCCCCAAAGATTATGCTCAAATTTCTACTTCTTTTTACCTTCACCTTGAAAATGAATTTAGTCTCACTAAGCTCATTATCTGAATTTAGAACTTTACACCTGTCCAGTACAATGAGTAGTCTTACACACAAACTAAACTTATCCAATTTTTAAAATTGTACATTTGCCTTCAGTCAACAAATATTTACTGACTTCTAATGTACATTCTCTCATGGAAATCACATTCTCTCAGGCACATCAATTTCTTGTAACAATACACAGCATCATTTTTTAAAATCCTTTAGTAATGAATAGGTAATCACAAGGGGAGTGTGGAGAAGTTTTTAAGTCATAAAGCAGGTACATTTTTGTGATCCATTTATCTAAACAAAGTCATTGTTAATTAGGTTATCATTAGTCTCTATCTGAGGCCACTGTTTGGGTTATGGAAGGGAGCAGACAATGACATCTATTTCCAAAGAAAGTAGGGTCATATTCACCATCTTGGATATACAGTACCTTTAGTAACCTAAGTTGAGTAAGTTACCTCTTTTTGGAACTAAAAGGTATGACTAAAAAAGAAAGTACCCTGGCAACTTTGTGCAATATATCAAAATCCATATAACCAATGAGAAGTGAAATAAGATGGAGGTGTAGATAAACACAGCTCACCTTCTCACATAACCACAGCAAAATTACAGCTAAACTACAGAAAAAAATATTACTCATAACTGTCAGGCACTCCAGCTGTATGGAAGTCCAACAACTAAGGAATTAAAGAAACCACATTCATCCAGATGGGTAGAAGGGACAGAAGGACAGAGGGAGAAAGGGACAGAGACATAGAGACATGGAACAGGCTGATACCAAACCAATGTGTGGTGGATATAAAATGGAGGAATATCTCATGAGTGAGGGGTCCCAGCCCGACACTGGACCACCCAGCCCAGGGCTCCAATGCCAGGAAGATAAGTGCCCATAACTTCTGGCTATAAAAACCAGTGTGGGTTTTTATAGAAACTTTAGGATTATCGGGCATCTCCTCTTGAAGGACCCTGCACATAGATGTACTCAGACTCACTCTCTCTGGGCTCCAGACACAGAGGGAGGTGGTTGCTGGCCAGGAGTCATAGCAAGTTTTACCAGAAATCTGGACTGGGTAAATTCCTCCCATTAACCTGATGACAACAATGAAAACTCAACTATAAGATGAGGGAGTGCTCAGCCAAATGGAGGGTATCCCTCAAGTACCCAGCTGGGGAGAATGGAATGACTGTGCCATTGGACCATACTACTGACACAGAGTCAAAGCAGCTCTACCAAATACATAGACACAAACACAGGGAGGCTGCCAAAATGAGGAGACAAAAAAATATGACACAAATGAAAGAACAGAACAAATCTCCATAAAAAGAACTAAACAAAATAGAGATAAGCAATCTAACAGATGGAGAATTCAAAACACTGGTTATAAGAATGCTCAAAATTTCAGTGGGTACTTCAACAGCATAAAAATGATCCAATCAGAAATGAAGGTGACACTAATTGAAGAGAATCAACAATGGAGAGGATGAAGTAAAAAAATAAATCAATGATTTGGAACATAAGGGAGAAAAATACAACCAATCAGTACAGCAAGAAGAAAAAAGAATCCAAAAAATTGAGGACAGTGTAAAGAGTCTCTGGGACAACTTTAGGCATTCCAATTATCATGTTATAGGGGTGTCCTTCAGATGGAGAAGAGAAAGATCAAGAAATTAGAACTCTACCTGAATAATAAAATAAAATTCCCTATTTTGGTAAAGGAAATAGACATATAAGTCCAGGAAGCACAGAAGTTCCCAAACAGGGTAAATGCAAAAAGGACTGCACCAAGACATATCATAACTAAAATACCGAGGGTTAAAGATAAAGAATCTTAACAGCAACAAGAGAAAAGCTGATAATTACCTATAGAGAACTTCTCATAAGACTGTCAGCTGATTTCTCAAAATAAACTTGGTAGGCTAGAAAGGATTGGCAAGAAGAATTCAAAATGATGAAAAGCAAAAAATCACAACATAGATTATTCTATCCAGAAATGCTACTATTTAGAATTGAAGGGCAGATAAAGTGCTGCCCAGAGTAAAGCTAAAGGAGTTAATCATCACCAGACTATTATTATATGAAATATTAAAGAGGTTTATTTAAGAAAAAGATCAAAACTAAACATTAAAATAAATACATTACTATCAACAATTGAATCTAAAACACAAACTAAACAAAGAAGAAGAAAAAACAGAATCATAGATATGGAAAACATTGGGATAGTGGTCAGTTGGGAGGAGATTGTGGTGGAATGGGGGAAAGGTGAAGAGATTAAGAGGTACAAAGTGGTAGTTAAAGAATAAGCAGGGGTATGTTAAGAGCAAGTATAGGAAATGGAGTTGCCAAAGAACTTATATGTATGACCCATGGACGTGAACAAAGGAGTGGGGATTGCTAAAGTGATGGGGGTGGGGAGGTACTGGGTGGTGGGAAACACAGGGGGATAAATGGGACAGCTGTAATAGCATAATCAATATTTTTTTTAAACTAAAAGAAGTGGACTTCTGGTCAAGATGCAGGCCTAGATAGACATGCTGCATCTCCCTCCACAACTAAGAAGTAATACAACTATCTCAAAACTAGAGAGAACCAGAAGTTTCAGAAAATCGAGCTGCATGGAAGTCCAACAAACAAAGGATTAAAGGAGAAATATTCATCCAAACAGGTAAGAAAGGTGGAGCTGGGATGGAGAGGAGGCAGTGTAGTGGCAGCAGTAGCAGCAGCAGTGGCAGGATGGTGAAAAGCACAGTCGCACATTTTAAAAAAGTAAGGAGGGACACCTGGGGAGTGCTCCCAGCATCATACCAGGCTGTGAGGCTCACAGCTGTAGCACCAGGGAAAATAAAGCCTCATTGCTTCTGACTGTGAAAACCAGTGAGAGTTGGGGCAGAGGAAGAAACTGCCAGTCTCTCAGCAGAGTCCACTTGTTAAAAGGGTCCCCACAGTCCTAGAATGTCTGCAGGCCCATTCAACCTGGGAACGACAGCCAGGGCAACAACTAGAGGGGTGCCAGTCCCATATGGGAAGTGGAGGAAGTGTCTGGAAAAGAGGCAAATGCTAAGTGAGCGGCATTGTTCCCTCTCAGACCCCGCCTCCACATACAGCACTACAACATGGTGAAAGGGGTTGCCCCATACTGATGAATACATAAGGTTCCACCCCTTACAACGTAACAGGTGTGACAGCTCTACCTAAGACACAGAGGCAAACAAACACAGGAGTCTTTAGAAGCATGGCCCCAAAGATGGAACAGATCAAGGTTCCAATGGGAAAAGTAAGTGACGAGGAGATAGACAACCTAACAAACAAGGAGACAGCTAACCTAACAGACATAGAATACAAAACGCTGGTGAGAAAGATGCTCACAGACTTGGCAGGTATGCTTAAGTATGGCAAGTGCAGAAAGGAAGAAGTGAAGGTTATGCTATATAAAATGAAGGAACAACCACACACAACCAATGGTGAAGGGAAGGAAACCGGGGTTCAAATCAATGGTTTTGGAACATAAAGAAGAAGAAAAAAACGGTCAACCAGTGCAAGAGGAAACAATAATTGAAAAAAAAGAGGAGAAGTTTAAGAAATTCTGGGACAACTTTAAACATGCCAACATCTGAATCATAGGGGTACCAGAAGGAGAAAAGGAAGAGGAAGAAATTGAAAGCTTATGTGAAAAAAATAATTAAGGAAAATCCCAAACTTGATGAAGGAAATAGACATCCAAGTCCAGGAAACAGAGAGAGTCTGTGGTCCAAAGAGGTCCACACCAAGACACATTATAAGTAAAATGCCAAAGGCTAAAGATAAAGAGAGAATCTTAAAAGCATCAAGAGAAAAGCAGAGAGTTATCTACAAAGGGATGCCTATAAGACTATCAGCTGAATTCTCAGAACAAACTTTGCAGGCAAGAAGGGACTGGCAAGAAGTACTTGAAGTGATGAAAAGCAAGGCCCTACAACCAAGATTATTCTATCCATTAAAGCTATCATTTAGAATGGAAGGGTATATAAAGTGCTTCCCAGACAAGATAAAGCTAAAAGAGTTCATTATCACCAAACCCTTATTATATAAAATGTTAAAGGGACTTATATAAGACAAAGAAAATCAAAACTATGAACATTAAAATGACAACAAACTTACAACAAGCAACAACTGAATCTAAAAAATTAAAACAAAATCCAACTAAACAAACCAGAATAGGAACAGAACCATAGGTAAGGGGATCATTGAAGGGTTATCAACTGGGAGTGGGAAGGGGGAGAAATGGGGAAATGACACAGGGATTAAGAAACATAACTGATTGGTACAAAATAACAGGGGAAGTTAAGAATAATATAGGAAAGGGTGAAGCCAAGGATCTTATGTTCATGACCCAAGGACATGAACTCAGAGGGGTGGGATTGCTGGAGGGAAGTAGTGTACTGGGCAGAGGGGACCAAAGGGAAAAGAAATTGGGACATTTATACCATATGATCAATAAAATATACTTTTTGAAAAGGAGCAGTGGATAAAAACCATGTAAACTAGAGACCAATGCATAAGAAGTAATGGAACACCACAAAATATATAATAGGATGGAGAATAATATTATTGTGTTTACCACAAACTCTCATATATGTATTACTATTTGGGCTGTCAGAGTTTGCAAAAATAAGCCTCTTGTAATGGGGGAAAATGTTGAACTGTTACAGAACCCATGATTTGGTCCCCATAACTGTCACCATCTCTCATTTGAGGAGGGCTAGTTCTGTTTATTATAGACCTTGCTTTTGCTCAGTGGACATGCCATACAGAGATGAGGAGAGAAAAAAGCTTTTTCCCATGCAATATCAAGTATGTCCTCTAAATAAATATTGAAGAATTACTTAAAGTTACTGTTACAATTTCATAAGGCCCAAGACTTTATACATTTTCACATCTTGTACCCTTGCTCAAAGAAGTCTTTGAACTTTTCGTTGAGAGTTTCTCTGACTTAGTTGTGCATTATTTAAAATGTTATCACTGTAATAAATATACTTTTGAGTGTGAGTTAAATTTATTTTAATTTTGTTTTAAATAGTAAAATGTCAATTTATCTTCATTAATTAATTAAGTGACCTGGCTAACTAGTTCTCTTCTGGGTCAAAAGTATGTGGCAACTATAGCATAAGAAGACTTTCAAAAATTAGGGGTTTCAAAAATTTCAAAGCAAGAGCACTATTGAAGTAAGTGTGTGGTCTTCCAAGAAGTTTTCAGTTACATCATTATTTACTTTGTTTACAGGTTCTGTTTGCTTGATTTCAAATTTGATCATATTTCATTATGACATTTTGTACTTGAAGTGAATTTTTTTCAAAAAATAGATCTCATGGGTGATCTTTTACATTCCATAAGAACTAGACTTTGCCTGAAGATTTTTGATCAATGATCTACTAAGATAAAAAATAATTTTGAAGAAGTAATTTTAGAAATCATTTTATGCAGTTAGTATTTTAAAATACACTACCTTAAGAAACAGAATAATCTGAAAATACAAATGGATTTTTAAAAAGATTAGATGAGCTCATTAATAAAAGGTGCTTGTTGTGCCTCAATCTATGGCATTTTAAAATATATTTTAGCATAAAATCTACTGACTATACATTTTCTACAATTATTTTCATAGTAGTCTAGGAGGATATTTCTAACATTTTCTATAGCTGAAGTAGTAAAAACCTAGCAAACTTCTCTTTCCCTCACCCTCAGAGAAAACAGACTGGACACCAAAATAGTTTGCTCCCTTCCCTTCCACTCATACTCCGAATAGTAAATTTCTAAAATAATCTGAAGCACTAAAGTGCTTTAGCAATACATTTGCCACAGGCTGTAAACTGAGATATCACATCTTGCTGCAAAAAGACGCATATATTTGAATATAAGTGCATGCATACACACACATCAAATATATTGTATTGCATGCAACATAGGCATAACGATACTTGTCCCAAAGCCTGAAGGGATATTAACATTTATTTCTTGTTGCCATTCATTGCCTACTAAATTTCTAGTAGATATTTCTTAGAGTGTATTTAAAATTTTAAATTTAAAAAATTATGTAATTATTTACTTAATTGATGTAGCTTAGATATTAGATATTTTTGCCTCAGTATTTAATGTTATAACTGGATAATCTAGTGATTTAGGAGGAATATGTAAGTCAAAAATTTCCACCTTGTATTTATATCTAAACCATGACCACTGAATAATGAGGTATTTTCATACTGAAGAATAAGTTGCCAAATCACCAATAAAATGATAAAATAGTCAACACATAAGTAGTTGATAATTAATACAAAAAACTAGTATTAATATAAACACGTTTTCATTATTATTTTATTTTTCTCAAATGACTCATCTCTTTGCATTTTCACAGGACAAAATTTCACAATTATTTTTAAAGGTGTAATATTCTTTATGAACAATGACTTAATTTTTACAAATTAGGAAGTAGATCCATTAGAATATGACAGAAATTGATAAACTTCTGAAAACTTTAAGCAATGTGTAGTCCATATTTACCTTAAGACTAAATTTTGAATATATTAACTAGTGAAAATAAAAGCAATATTGTAGAACTGTTAGAACTTTAGGTTATATATACTCGTGTTTTTAAAGTTGGTAAAATTAGACCTGTCCTTTCAAACTGTTTTTCCTAAGCTATTTCCTCAATGCTATTATGGAATTTTATTACAATATAATGAAACCTATAATACACACTTTCCCCTTGTTAGCCTTGAAGATCATCTTTTATTTTGGAGTACAAGTGGCTATATATAATTGGATAGTCATAAAATACATATTTATTTTAGATAATATTTATTATCTATGATATATCACAATACATAATGCTATATAGTATATATACTATAACATAATATTTTGTTGTTATATGAAATAACAAATATAAAGGTAAGCAAATTTTCCCAAGTATAAACTCATAAACCATGGTATTGGTAAAACTTGATAAAAATGAGAAAATGAAACAAAGTCATCACAATTTTTTAATGACCATATTTAAATTACCATTTACTCCCCTTACAGCCTGGCTGGTTTGGCTCAGTGGATTGAGCGTCGGCCTGCGAGCTAAGTGTCGCTGGTTCGATCTTCCAGTCAGGGCACATCAGAGAAGGAAAACTCTGACTCCAAAAAACCTCCGCTGCCTTGCGGCATACCTCTTCAGGGGAAAGGCTAAGGGAGTAAACCCCGACAGAAAATCCGGAGCCGGAGTCCCTAAGGCGGTTTGACGTTGTAGTCAACACCGGCAACTCCTGCGGCGCACCTGAAGCCAAGCTGTATGGACTCCGTCTTTCCCTTGGGCCCTTCAGCTGCGAAGAGAGGGGGGGTCTGCTGCATGGGCAACAGCAGACCCTCCATATCACCCTGCCCAGGCTCTGTAGCTTCAGCTTCACTGGAGAGGACACTCCAGCGTCATCACAAGATGTCGATTCAACACGGGAGGAGACAGATACCGTGTCACTCCCGAGTCGGACTGCACAGCCATTCTCGGCGGTGCAGATAGACTCTTAAGAAGCTACACCATCGTCTCTCGAGACGGACGGCTGCTGACGACGACTCCCCTTACAGCCTCTTTCACCTTCACCCGTCCTTCTCCCCACCACAATCACCACACTATAGTCCCTATCCATGAGTCCATTTTCTTTTTTGCACAATCCCTCTACCCTGAATCTCCCACCCAGAGCTGTCAGCCTGCTCTCTATGTCTGTCTATTATGCTTACTTATTCAGTTTGTTCATTAGATTCCACATAAGAGTGAAATAATGTTGTATTTGTCTTTCTCTTACTGACTTGCTTTCCACACTGGCTGCATTGATCTGCATTCCCACCAATAGTTGAGACCAATTGAAAGGGTTTCCCTTTCTCCACATTCTCACCAGCACTTACTGTTTGTTGATTTATTGATGATGGCCATTCTGACCGGTGTGAGGTGATATCTCATTGTGGTTTTAATATGCATTTCTCTGATGACTAGTGACCTTGAGCATCTTTTCATATATACTTGGCCATCTCTACGTCCTCTTTGGAGAAGTGTCTATTCAGGTCCTTAGTGAATTTTTAAATTGAAATTTTTGTATTTCTGGTGTTGAGTTTTTTAAGTTCTTTTTAAATTCTGGATATTAACCACTTATATGATTTATTGGTGAATACGTTCTCGTATTCCATGGGTTGTCTTTGTATTTTGTTGATGTTTTCCTTTGCCGTGCAAAAAATTTTTTAGTTTAATGTAGTCCCACTTTTTATTTCTTCTTTTGTTTTACTTACCTTAGGAGATATATCAGAAAAAAAATATTTCTATGAGCAATGTACAAGATTTTACTGCTTTATGTTTTCTTCTATGATTTTTATTGTTTCAGGTCTAACATTTAATTCTTTAACCCATTTTGAGTTATTTTGTGTGTGTGTGTGTGTGTGTGTGTGTGTGTGTGTGTGTGTGTGGCATAGTTTCATTTTTCTGTACAGATCAGTCCATTTTTCCCAACATAATTTATTGAATAAACTATCTTTAGCCCATTGTATGTATTTGCTTCCTCAGTCAAATATTAATTGACTATAAAGTTGTGGATTTACTTCTGGGCTCTCTATTTTCTTCCATTGATATTTTTTGTGTGTGTTGGCCCTTTAAGAGGCTCTCTGAGTCATGGAAACAAGGAACAGCTTGACAGTAAACTTACGGGAGGGGGGTAGGAGTGAAGGGGTGAAGGGGAAAGAAAGGGAGGGTTTAGTAAAAGAACTAGTATAAATGACCCATGGACATGGACAACGGGAAAGGGATTGTCTGTGGGGGTGGAGTGGGGGGCAATGGAGAGCAAAGGAAGGGAAAACTGGGGCAACTGTAATAGAACAACAATTAAAAAAAGAAATTTTTTTTTAAAAAGGCAGTTCTCTGAGCCTCTAGCCATCTCTCCCTAGCAGACAGAAATCCCATTGCTTTTCACTGTCAGATGTTATTTAGGTTCCTTTTCTGGCTCTGGTACTCTAAGTCAGGGTAGCCAAACTTGGGTTTTAGAGCCCACACTTCTTAGCAACCTCAGCCACTGAAACACCTCCAGAACTTCAGCAGCGGCCTGTGGGAACCCAGTCAGTCCTCTTCTACCTGCATAATTTTCTACCAGTCTTGATGTGCTGAAGTGGTTTCTTCCATAAGTCCTTGATTATAAGGTTTCTCTCCAGCTAGTGTTCAATTGGTTATTCAGGATGGTTTTTCTATAATTTAGTTGTAATTTCAGTTTGTTCCTGGGAGGAGGTTAGTGTAACTTCCACCTCCTCCACCACCATCTCAGATTTCCAAAAATTCTTAAGAGAAGTTCTCAATCTTCTTTCATTTATTTATTCCTAATAAACTAAACATATAAGAAAATGTTTCTAAAATAAATCAAATTATCAATCCTACATTAACCTAAATGTGTTTAAACTCTTCAAATAAAAACTGAATGTTTGATTTAGCATGGGTCTGACACAGGAATAGAATTGTGAGAAAGTAAAGAATTCAGGATGTTTTGTTAACATGAATGAGGCATCTGGGTTGTCAAATATGGAATAGAAAGTTTTGAAAAAGTTAATACCTCAATGACAGCAAATTTATCTTAAAGCAGAGTTAAATTACTTTTAAAAATGACTCAGAATTTTCTTTAGGTACCTGTCTTTTTAATTTAATTAATTAAAAAATATATGAATTAGAGTGAGAAGTGCATATACATTTCCAGACTGTTTAGAAAATGTGTTTGGTGGGCATGAAGTTATTTTTATCTGAACTAAACGATGGAGAGTTTTCCCACAAATGTACTAATGTGCATATTACATTTACAAGCTATGTTCTTACACCAGCTGTATTCATAATCCTAAATGGTTTAAATTTTTTTCACTAAATGAGCAATGTTCCATAAAGACCTCTATTGCTTGCATACAACATATACACTTATTTTTAAGACAGTGTATTGCTTAAAATAAGTAATTTATGTATCCTAGGATCTCAATTCATGAATTCTGTATCTTTGTATTAAATCATGAGCACTTGATAATGAAACTGCATTTAATAAATTCAACAAATTTCAACGTTTAAATGTTTGGCTGGATATTTGTCATGTATTTAGATTTTTAGTGGGATTAAAACCATTGTAATTCTAATGATTATTTTAAATAAAAAGGGAATTTGTCAGATTCAAAAAACAAAACAGGGTAACAGACTAAAACATAAAAATAATCTACTTCAGTAAACAACTAGAATCTTGAATCTTAGCATATAATTATTCTCTCTCTGGTTGTCTTTCCTTAAATTTCACCTTTCATTGAGCAACACTCTGTTGTCATGTCTAACTAGAAATAGACCAACAAACAAAGCAAGCCATTTCTCCTTTTTACCTATTCCTGGCCCAATAATTTCAGGAAAAGAATTTCTTGTTCCTTCAAATATATTTGTAATGAAAAAGTATATTATTTTAGGAGGAATGAGAATATGAACATATACTTGGATTCTATTATTTGAATGAAATTAGATTAGAGGTAACTATCAGGAATATCATGTTCATGTTTCTATTAACCTTTTGACATAAACTGTTCACTTGTGACAAACTTACAAAAAATAGCACTAAAATTTTACAGACTATTTTTGACTTACCACTTTTTCTGCTGATTAATGTATCCTTGTAGAGAAAGCTACCATTTCACTTTAGTCAGCCAGAGTAATTTCAGTGCAAGCAGGCCAAATGACACATGATAACAAGACTAATATTTATGTTTTGTTTTTACAAAGACAGGTGAGAAAATTAAATCAAATTTAAAGTTAGTGGGATTTTATATAAAATGAAAGTAATTTCTTCTGAAAAGTTTATTACAGGCATTCACTATTAAAATACCATTGTCTTCCACCCAGAGAAAAAATTTTTGAAATGAAATTTTTAAAAATGCCTTTGAATCAATGTAGAGTTCAAAAAACAATATTCATGAATACCATAGCTTATTTTAATAATAATCTTTCAACTGTAATACATGAGGATAACAAGTTTGTGCTCATTCAACGGTGTTAATTAATGAATGGAAAACTTTCACCAATTATTAACACATCTTTCTCTAATTTTGTCATATGAAATATTCTAATGAAATCATAGTTTATTACTAATGATACACTTTTGATGTTTTTAACTGTGAGAGAGGGATTGAAATAATTTATTTAGTATCAGCTATAGTACTTTTACAATCATAGCAGGTAAGAAAGCTGCATTTTGTCTGTCAGCCACATTCTGGGCTCCGGGAAAGGTCAATAACTTCTGCAGGCAAAATCAGGACCTGGCCCCTCACACCTCCTCAGGAAACTCAGCTTTGAACCTGCACTTTAGCCCATTACTCCCCTGGCCACAAAGCTTTTGGCTAATACCTCTGAAAAAAAAATTGCCCTTAATTTGCAGTAATAAGTTTGTTAACGGGGAAAAAACAACAACACATCTTTCCCAGAGTGTTTCCCTGGAGCTGAGGTATTGCATACCTCATTCAACATGTGCAGTGAATGGACATGTTATCACGTTGTTTGTGTGTCCATCCTCAGCAACAGTGACTGCTCCCACTGAGGGGACCCAGCTGAGGCTTGACACTGTCCTTCTTCCTTTAGCTGCACAAGCCCAGCAGGGAAAAGTTTTTCACAAAACTGTGAGAACGTTTGCAAGCAGTCCCACAAAAACTCTAATAAATCCTCTTTTAGAAAATAGATTTATAATTGCAGTTCTAGAAAACATGAAATGCTTCTCTTATTTCAATGAAGTTATAAACTTCTCTAGAGGTTGTCATGAATACAGGTCCAATGCATCCTTTGGGAATGAATATATTTGTATCCCCTAAAACGTAAGCATCGCTTGAACAGTTTTCAGAATAGAACCATTTGAGGAACAACAAAGCCCACAATAGACGTCAGCATTTCTCTAAACCGTTGTCACACAGTTTAAAGTATATGGAGTCAGTTGCTTTAAGTTTTCAGATAATTGTCTTCCAAGTATACGATGTGGCAGTTTTGAGAAAGGGGAACATTGATAACCATTGTGTTTGCATATTAAGTAATTACAGTTTACATGTAGGTGAAAGGCTTTTCCTGTGAATGTTTGGAAGTGTGGGGTAGACATCTAGTCACATTTCTCCAGGGCTGCTTCCCTCCTCTTCTCCTTAAGGCTCCACAGTTCGCCTTACAACACAGTGACAGAATTCCAAAGTAGATCCCTAGAAGGTTGCAGGAATTATTGGTGAAAATGCTGACAATCTTTCCTCCTCACATTCTTTTTTGCTCCCTGTTTTATGCACATTGGAGAAAAGGCACGTAACTCTAAAAAGATGCAGTTGTGGTGTGAGCTGGAAGCTAAGTACAGGAAGTTCACTGCACTGCTGTTCTGCTTGCCACTGAGAGTGAGCATAAAAACATAGGCAGGGGCAAGTCTTGAAGTTCCTCACGGAGCCCAATTTGTGGGGAAAGGACAATTACTCTGAATCCTGCATTGTTTCAGACTGAGGGAGTGGAGGGAGGAAGGAAGCTACTCTCCTCCTCCAGGCTGTTGGCTTATTTTAGATGTTCCAGTGGTGAGAATGATGGGACAGGGCAAGTGGATGGCAAGAAGCCCCTTCACTTCCCTGTTAGTTGCATCCACACTTTTCTCTATCATTTTATCTGGGGAGCACATTCCCATGGTTTGACAGCCCAGGTCATGTCAAGACTTTACAAAATCTTTGTAAAAATTTAATTTCCATTTTTATCACCACACTTTCAAGAGAATCTTTCATACTCTATTTCTTCTGGGCATCACTTTCTTTACTTGCTCTTCTATGTAAAATTGACCTTTCTGTGACCTTCTGGCAGCAGGCTAGGGGGTAAGCACAGTCAAGGGTAGCAATATGGCAATTTTCGGATAAGGCAGTTTAGCTTAATGTTCAGAGCTCAGTGCTAGATGTGTTATGTGGTAGCTGCAGCATGCTGGGCATGTTCTTGGGAATAACTCCTAAGATATGACAGAAAAGTTTCCTTAAAGAGTTTATTTAGAGGTGACATGAAAAGATTTAGCACAGAATTAGGCACCAGTAACATCTTTCCTGTGTTTGGGAGATAAAATGCAATGACACATGTAAAAAAAATTCAGTGCAATATCAATGTTATTATCAACTTATAGACCAAATAAACCTTTAAAATAAAAGAATGTTAATCAAGTATTTTTGTCACTTAATTTTCCTAACATTTTATACCAAGTACCACTGACTTTTACTGTTGTCCTCTTTTATGCATTCCACAATCCCAGGACTACTTCAAGTCTTTTTCATTTATTATATGAATTATTGCAGATTATCCTGTTTCCAGTCCCTCACATCTCCAAATAATCATCTATGACACTTTAAGAGTAAACTTTCTAAAAGAGTAAATCTCATCATGTTAGTTCTCTCATCAAGATACTCAGTGGGCCCCCTTGCCTATGGAACAATAAGCAGACTTCATGAAATACAATATGGTTTCCATGCGATTTCACTTATATGTGGAATCTAATAAACAAACTTAACCAAACAAGGAAACTAGAGAGAGACTCATAGATGGAGGGCAGGATGACACCTAAGGGGTTGGGGAGGTTAGAGGGAAGAGGGATGGAGCAAAAAAAAAAAAAGGACTCATGGACATGGATAACAGTGTGGTGATTGCTGGGAGAAAGACGTACAAGGGGTTTAATTTTTAATTGGTAATGGAAAAAATACAATAAAAAACAAAATGTTTAAAAAAAATCAGGATCTACTAATTGAAATTCTTGTTGTGCTCACTTTGCAGAAAATGTAATACCTGTGGTGGTTTCATAAAACAGGCAATCGTGTTTAAAGGATGCATTTTTCATGCCACTGTTATCTTTTTTACTTAAGGACAGATTAAGTGTTAAAGCTAAGCATTAAGCAGCTCCATTATTTTCAAAATACTCATTTTTAAAACCTCATGTAGTTTCTTTTCACTGGATTCAAAGCAAGAAAGGTCTGCTACTCTAGAAACCTAAAAACAAAATACCAGAGCAAAAGAAAATATTTGCTTCTTTTAGAATTACACAACAAGATGGTAAGTAGAGAGAAAAAAAGTACTAATTTTTCTTAATTTCTCTATGCCTGAAAGAGTTCTTCACAGGAAAGTATCAGATAATCATTTAAAATGTAATATAATTGTTTCTGTCATTTTCTTTTCTGGACGAGTTGACCTCTCTACTTTTAAAAATGTGAAAACCACCAGATCTTAAGAAGACGCTTGAGCATAAAAGTTAATCTGCTTTTCCAAGGATTTTATGGAATACTGGTCATGAGGATAAAAAACAGGAGACCCCATGGTGCAGAGTGAAACCTTTGGTCACTGAATTGACAAGAGGGAACACAGCCCCCACCACCGTTATTTCCACGATGCTGTATTGAGACAAACAGTTGAATTTTTTTCTAAGTGAGTGCATAATTTTTATGCATTTCTCATCAGTTATATTTATGCATGTCATAAAACTTGGAGTTTCACAAAATAAAAGAAAATACTAAAAGCATCAAAAAATCAAGTCCATATTATTGCAGATTTATAATTTAAATACTTTGCATCCAAGTCCAAGAATATATCTTTTCTGCAATGATCTCTGTTTGATTTCACATGTCAAAGTTGGGGTATTCTTGTGAAATGAAGAAAACCTATTTGAAGCAATATCTAATATACTAATGGCAACCCCCTCAAAAAATTTCTAATTAAGTTTTTAGAGATATTTTGTAATCAAGAACTAAGAAAATAGCTATTTCTACATTCAGAGTCAGTTTTTAGATTTTAGATTTTTTTGTCTACACCAGGTCCAGAAATAATTTCTCCATACAGTAAGATCCTCAGTACCTTTTTATGAATTATTTTAATACAAAGTTTATTTGACTTTCCTGTTTGTTGCTATTTCAATTTGACTCTGAGTCACTCAACTAATTAATTTGGTGTCTCAGAAACACAGTCATGGATTATGAGTGAGACATTTAAACAAGAGTATTAATGTTCTAATTATCTTGTTCTTATACCTTGCCTAAAACTGATTATAGATATTTTTAAAATATCAAATGCTGAAGACTAATCTTTATTCTGAATTTTATAGACATCTAGAATAGAGTTTATCTTTAGAAACTAATACTGATGGTTTAAAGAAAAGTTTTGTTTTCTTTTCATTGTTTCATTACTTGTTTAAATTTTAATTCATATATTTAATCACTTAAATTGTAACTCCTAAGTGGCAATTGAAAATATTTAACAATGTGTAACAGTTTATGAGTTCCTAGCAGGTATCAACGACTTGCTTATGCTGAAGATTTATTTCTCTTTACCTCTAAAAGAATGTGCCTTCAGTTGCTGCATCATGTGAAATATTATAATTGGAACCTATTCCACATTCAAATAGATAAATTATTAATACTCTGCTGCTGTTAAACAAGCATCACATTTGAAGCATTGAAATTCTGATTTGTCAAGTATTGAGGGATGAACTATATTAAACAATGCCTTGATGTGAGGGGGGAAATATTCTTTAGAGGGGGGATCTTAATCAGTTTCATGCTGAGCAAAAGAAAATTGTAAACTATGCATTAAAAGAAGATTTACTGAAAGTTATTTCTGCTAGATCCACTGCATTCTAATTCATCGCTTCCCCATTTGCTTTCAATGATAATATAGGTAATCTGCCAGCCACATTCATGAGCAAAGTTGGATGCGGATTTACACTTGTGGAGCTACATTACAATGGGTAGATTTAAGGTATTATAAAACGAGTTTCTGGATTTGTTACAGATGTATGGAGCCCCTCAGATAGAGGCAAATAGGTTTCCCAACATATGGCAACCACCTTATTCTAAAACAAGCAGTGTTAAATCAAAGTACCTAATTACTATTCGCGAGTGCCATGCAGTTCCGATGGCCAGGCTTATACTTAATACCTCAGAGACAATATTATTTATTTTTCTGTCTTCTCTTATCCATAAGTTATTGGGTTTGTAGGCTTTGAAACCTTAAGCAAAAGGATAAAATACAAATTATAGAAAACATTGGAGTATGAAAAGATCAAATTACATTCTTCTCACTCTTGTGCAGTCAGGGCAAACCCCATTTACCAGAGAGCTTTTGATTGGATAATGGATAGTCTTTGGGATCCAAAGAAAGCATTCATGCGACACTAGGAACAGTAAATTATAATAAAGGGTTAATTTTCAGTTTTGAAGTAACAGTAACGCAAGTTTAAAAAAATAAAATCTATTATTGACAGGATTCAAATATTCAAAAAGTTGTCAGGCATTATTTATATACAATGAGTATCATTAAAGATCTAAAAGAAGATGTATTTTACTTTGGAACAGTGAGTTCTCCTTGTTTCCAGTTCTTTCTTTACATTTCAAATTTATTACAAAGTTATGGAGTTTTGGACGCTCTTCAGGACCTGGATATAAATAAAAACAGCACTGTCAAATTTCTTTACAACATTTATTTTTGAAAAATAAGATCGTTGTGGAAACTGTGGTGTAGGACAAAACACTGTTATGGGATAAATATATTCAGTGGGTATAATAACTAGTTAATTTATAACCAATCAGAATTAACATTTTATAGATTTTCTTGAGCTTTTGTCCCTGTACAGCGCTCTCGTATTAACAAGGTTTACTTCCAGAACTGACAGACGAAAACATTGAACTCTCTTGAACTGTCTGCACAGTGGAGAAAGCTGGTGATATAATATAGAATGTTAGTTACAATAATGATTATCTTTAGTATTTTTAGTTGTCAGAACTTGTACCGCTAACAACAACCAGTGTTTTACTAAAATTCTACCTCATCAAACTAACTTAATTAGCAATTCAAACCCTGATTTTTGTTTTGGATTCCCCTCTGGCAACTAATTAAAGCTTAATCGAAACCGCTGAACTGAGGTTGTAAAGAATTCATTAATATTAAAATTAGCCTCAACAATTTTGGGGGGGCTGGTGCAATTTCTATTTGTTACTGTCAGAGGTTTGAAACTCAGTTGAATTGTTAAAAAAAGAAAAAGCTGCCCACAAAATTCTCATTCTGCCATACATATGAGTTGAATGCATATAACAAATGCCAACAGTTATGCAAACAGACCATTTCTGACTATGCAAACTCAATCCGTTTGGGCCATTTAAAAATATATTGAGCCAAAATATAACAAGATATTTTTTTGAAGTCATTTACATTGCTTTATCCTCCTAAGTGCTTTCATATTTTGGGTAAAAGGGAGGAGAACTTGCTCTGGAAAAAATTTCAAGAATTGATCTTTATGTATTATCTTGATAGGATTAATATGTTTGAAGAATGAACAGATTTAGTTCTTCACTTTGATTTTTCCACTTTTTGTAACATCAAAGATTATTCTAACAGCAGTACTGGTCATTCTGGAAAGTAAAATAAAATCAGCACCAAACCCAACTTCTCTGTATAGAACACACACACAAAAAAATAAAAACTGAAATCTCGTATTTTATCAGAAAAGGTTGAAAAGGAAATGTAATACATTTTTTCTCTAATAAAATGAGCATGTTGGTGTATGCCTTTAATTATTTTCCAGATTTCTTTTGATGGTTTAAGTAGTAAATTTAAAACTATTAGATTTTATTTAGCTCACACTAAAAAATCATTTATTCAGTATATTGATATTTGTAAATATTCTCAATTTCAATGAGATCACATTCTGTTTCCTAGTTTGTACCATAACGCAAATTGGAAATATATATATTTTTTTTGGTGAAGAGAAAATAATTTTCATAAGTCAAAATCCCCCTTTTATTTTAATTTTTGATATTTTAATAGTTTTGTAAAAACATGTATATTTATTTTACCCTTTAGAAATATCACAAGTGTGTAGGAAACAAACTTGTTGGCACTAAAATATACAGCAACTAATACTATTTAGCATATTTTATTACACCAGAAAATTAAAATATATTTATAAAATGCAAAACTTTATCAAAATATACATGAAAATTACAGTTGCACCTAGGTTTCTATAACACATGTGACAAATAATCACAGGCACATAAAATAAATATAGGCCCATTTATAACCCTTAGATTAAATCAACGACATATAAGGCACACAATTTTAAATCTTGGTGAAAATTTTTATAAAGTTATTCAAATGCATTTTGACTTCTGACAAGAGGATGTAATTTATAAAACAGAACTTGCCTATCAGTGGAACCTAAATTAACATAATGAACCTACTTTTATTTCTGCAAACACAGTTTCTGATATCCCAACATAGAACATTTAAAATAAATCCATGGGATAAATGGTGGCAGAAAGAGATTTGACTTTGAGTCGTGGACTCAGGATGCATTATGCAGATAATGTGAAAATTTGTACACTTGAAACCTGTATGGTCTTAATAACCAATGTCACCCCAATAAATTTAATTAAAAAAAAGAAGAAAACCCTAAAATATTTTGGGAAAAAAGCCAAGTAGAAAATGATAAATAAAGTACTTGGAAACTTCCTGGCTGGTGTGGTTCAGTGGACTGAGCACTGGCCTGCAAATTGAAAGGTTGCTGGTTTGATTCCTGGCCAGGGTACATGCCTGGATTGTGGGCCAGGTCCCCAGGTGGGGGTGTGAGAAAGAAAATGGATCAATTATCTTTTGCATGTTTCTCTTCCTCTCTTTCTCACTCCCTTCCCCTCTCTCTAAAAGTAAATTAAAAAAAATAATACTTGAAAATTTTATCTGATTTGAGTAAACAAAAAGAAATTACTTTAACAAGTAATTCTTCCTCAAACTGATAAAAAATAATGTTTCTTAAATGTAGGTAAAACAGTTGAATCTAGCTGCAGTCATCCTTATAAACTAAGGGAATTGTTTTGACATTATCATTGCATGACAATAAACATTGTCTGGCATTAATGTTATGTGATTTTTTAAATCAATTTTTTGAGTTAATTTTATATTGTTTTTCATATCAACACACTACATTCATAAGTATAACCTTTCAAAATTGTTTTACAAGTTTCTGTTTCAAGTGTTATGAAGATTATAGCTGAATGATTTGGGTTACTGAAGAAACATATACCAAATTATTAAGGGAAAATAGATGCTTTTTTAGCTTAAGCAAAATCAATCTGTATTAACCCAAGAAAATGCTACCTTCACCATTAAATTTGAAACTGATGTGAGAAATAATAAAATAATTCACAAGTTCTTTGTACAGAATTTTTTAAAATGGAACAATTAAATAAGTCAAGACAGCATCTATCTTTGAAGCTTAAATTTTAATATTATTTAAATTTTTCAACACAAGAAAAAAGTGGTATTTTCCAAACATATCCCTAAAATATTACTGATATTCTTTGGCTACATTTAAATTTGATATCTTTAAGTAAGCTAAGGAATCATCAGCATCTATTTAGTCACATGGAAGCTTTTATAATTTCTTACCAAACCAAACTGGCAATTGCTGCTGTACAATTGAAATATCTACAAAGGAATTTGTCCTTAAAAGATATAGGAGAATGTGCACTTACCCAAGAGATTCATGCATTATATTTCAGAGTGTATGGTGATGTCACTTTGATATCATAGGAATGTGACAGTTTTATATGAATGTGGTATAAAAATAATATAATTCTAAAGTAGAACACATATGATGGCTAGTAAAGTATTTTAACTTTATTGTTTTAAATATACCTTTATTTGTAATCCTTTTAATGACTTTATGTTTCAAAAATTTATTTATGATCTTAAATGAGAGCATTGTCTCCTGTACAATTGAACACTTAATAATTGGTGTCATGTAAAACCTGTTACACACAGATTTCAAGTAAACATTTTGATATTTCTCAACATATCAGACTTGTTTTCTCAGTACCTCATACTGGTTTCTTTTCCCAGGATAAAGTTCAGAACTACTATTATATTTTCAATGTTACAGAGATACAATATATAGATGTATCATCTTGGTTTTAATTGCAGCATTAATCTTAAATAGCATTAGGAATCTTATTACAATGTTTTAGGATACAAGAAAATAATAGTAGGCAAAAGAATACAAGATCTGTCCTGAAAAAGTCCAATTATTGTTAATGTAATGTGAATGGTTTGTGTGACATCGATATAATCTAGCATCCAAGGAGAGTGGACTGGAATGTGCATGTGTGAACAATGATGACTTCACTGTACTAGTCAGTGGGGGTGGTAGAGGCTGTTGAGTAAGCATGTTTACTGTGTGGCCATCGCATTCAAAATGAGTAGAATAATGAATCTGCACCAAATTTTGTGTTAAGTTGGAACATTCCTCTGCAGAAACAATTTTGATGATTCAGAAGTTTGCAGCTATGGGTAGCTGGCGATTAGCAGCTTCATCAAGATAAGGTGCCCCAATCATGCATCACATCTCATGTAGAGTTTTTTTTAGTGAAACATCACTCAGCGCCCCCTACAGCCCATATTTGGCAACCTGTGACTTCTGGCTTTTTCCAAAACTAAAATAGCCTTTGAAAGGGTAGAGATTTTTACACCATCAATGAGATTCAGGAAAATACAACAGGGCAGCTGAAGGTGATAGGGAGAACTGTGTGAGGTCCTAAGGTGCCCACTTTGAAGGGGACTGAGGCATCATTGTCCTGTGTACAATGTTTCCTGTATCTTTTTCAATAAATATCTCAATTTTTCATATTACATGACTCGATAGTTTATGGATAGATCTTGTATGGTATACCTAGCATTGATATAGACACTCATTTTCTTCTATTCTTCTTCTTCTCACCTATATATGTTTAATCCTGAAAGTGTTGTTATTCTCAAATATTAGTAAAAAAGAAAAGGTTGCCATGTTTAATTTATATATGTGAAATACCACTTAATATTTATTTTTATAAACTGAACTGATAATTAAGGGGGTTACATAATTGTAAAAAAAATCTAATATTATAAAATTAATAAAATATCATCTGTGAAATAATGAATTTAATAAATAAAATATGAGGATTTCAGAACACATTAATATGATTTTGCAGTAAAATAATACCACAATAAGAAAAATGTGACTTGTATATATAAAATACTCCTTCTTTTACGTGTAATATTTTTCCTATGTAAGGACAAACTGTAAGAGTAGAGGGAATGGTCTGGGGTGGTGGAAGAGAAAACAGAATAACATCTAGGAAATATAGAGAACCTTAACTCGCTTCAGTGTCTACCATCAAATGATGCATAGTGACTCAGTGCTGTCCACTCGAATGAGTTCACTGGAGCTCATCTTAACTGTTGTGCCCTGGGTCAGACCCATATGTGTGACCTAATTTTTTTTTTAGAAAGACTTCCTTTATGATGTTCAAAGCACAGTGATGGAAGGCCAGCATTACAAAGGGAAAAGTCAAATGGTAGTCACCATGGCCTGGGGGTGGGGCAAGGTGAAGAGTTTAATGGGTAGAGTCTCCATTTTGCAACATGAAAAGATTTCTGTAAGTGAATGCTAGCGATGGTAGAACAACAATGGGAATGTACTTACTGTTCCTGGACTGTGCATTTAAAAATGGTTAAGGTGGTGAATTTTATGTATTTTGTCACAATTTAAAAAATGATATAAAAATGGAGGAACCTTGTTTTAAAGGCAATACATTTCTGAACAGCTTCAGCCAGAAGAGAATCCTCTGTTCATGTTTCAGGTACAATAACATGGTCTATGATCCCAGAAAGCAGACCTGGGACTTGGCAGACCGGGAAAAGGGGCAGATGTTGCAGGACAGCATGAGTAGGGAGATGCCATCCCTGCCTAATTGACATTTGGTAATTCACAAGCACACTTTTAAAGTAATATCCTGGATTGCTCAGCTCTGAGAAACAGTTAATAAATATCAAGATTATTCGATATAATAAAAATGAGTTAATAAGAAACAAAGCTTTGAAATTTGAGTGAATACTATCAGTGAAAATAAAAGTTGTCATAAAAGCTTCTCCTTTTAAGTACAGGTAGATATTTCAACTTTATAAGTGGATAATATGGTAGTGGGATAGTGGGCTTCTGGGAAGGCAAGGAAACAGACAGCAAATGACAAGACGACAGGAGAGAGTTAACTGTAGATGGAACCAATACCCTGATGCACCTGTATCACTGCTCTGGTACTGGCAGAATTGCATTAGATGAAACCTGTGGTTTATAGGATAAAATGCTGCTTAAGTTAACTAGTTTCATATCATTTTTTTTCCAATTTGTATGTTGTCATTTAAAATGAAAATATGGACTTCATTCAAATCCTGAATTAAAGATCCTTCTCAAATGTGTTAAAAATAAGTGTCTGAACTTTGTCAGACGAAAATGACATACCTCATTTGGGTAAAATGCACCCTTTCCTGATGGGTTTAACAAGCCCTAGCCATATCTTAGTATTATACCTTTTACAGAAGCATGCAAAAAAATCCAATGATTTGTTGTCAAAGATTAGGAGTAATTGAATTATAGCCAGAATACATAACAATTATGAGTTCACTTAACTGTATAATTAAGAAGATCAATTCTACAATTTTTCAAATGATGTGGGTATAGATTTTTAAATGAACATTGTAACAGATGCATTTTGTCCTTGCAATTATGAAACATGCACAAAAGTGTTAAACAAAGCTGAGCCTAACAGTTCCCCACCCCCACCCCCACCCCCAAAGACTCTTTATTCATGGATATATAATTGCGCCATGCAGTCGAGCTCTCAGCTGGAGGATTACAAAACACTTCTTGTAACTGAAATACCCGAACAACATTGTACTTCATGTTAAAAAATTTTTTCAGGTGAACATAATGAACATTGAAAGCCTTGTTTAATTAGTCTATTATGACTTTAATATTTATTTTATTTAGGCACTTAAATATATACTCTTCTCCTATAAAAAGCAAAAAAAATCTTTTTGAGTGATTTTTGGCACACATTGCATTTTATATGTATCAAAAATCTGTATTTCCTTTATTGTAAACTAATTTTAATAATTTTTAAAATGCAAGACATTATAATATTTAAAAAGAATATTTTTCTCATTTTACTTCATGAAATTATGGATTTCAAACTTAATTTAATAACAAATGTATAGACATGGGCAAATTGCCTTAAATTTAACATTATATTTTGATATACTTTTTATCTTTAAATTGGTGAAGAACAAGCATCTTCTTTTTCACTGGATCATGTGTAATTTTGAATAAACACTGAAGAATTTTAAAAATTTAACAAAAGCTAAAGGTTTATTTCTAATGTATAAAGAAATATACCACCACTCACATCATTTTCCCATTAAACTTATCTTGCAAATGTACAAAGCAGATTAACCACATTTTGGTAAAGGTTAATGATTTAAAATATTGATCATAAATATGACCACCGCAAAAAGTCTTTGTTACTGTCAGAATTAATAAATTAAGTTTATTTTAAAAGTCTTGAATTAATTCTACTGATGGGTTTATGGTTGATTCTTTAATGACAGCTATTATTCTCAGCACATTATTAGTTATGCAATGTAAACCAGCATCACTTCGTCTTTTTACTTTTACTTCACTTGCAAAATGAATGCTGGTGATTTCTCAGATTATATCAGATGATTTAAGGCTTTTTTTAAAAACCCGGTTTGTTAAATTATTTTAGGTATATTAATAATGCTTTATCACAATAAAGACCAACATAAAAAACAACATATGCACAGCTTAAAGCAAAGGAAATTATTATTTAGGTTTTGCTTTTCCTGGAAAATTCAAGATGAATGTACACAGAACTCAAGAAATTGTTGATCTAAAATATAATCCTAATTCTAATGATTTGAGGAAACCAATTGAAAGCAGACGAACTTGCTCTCAACTTAGCACATCATTTCAGCTGAACAATTATGATATGTTCTGCTAATACCTCTTATGCAGTCTTATTTGGAAAGTTCTCCACAACTTTTATTAGAAATATTTACATAGACAATTATAACCCAAATCTAACTTTATCTGAATGGACAAGAATTGGGTCCTTTGAAACATTTGTGTGTGGACTGTTTCAGTGACAGATTTTTTTTTTTTTTTTTTTTTTTTTTACTAATGTGAGTTTTTAAATATAATAGCAACAACAACAACAAAAAAGGTGAAGAAGGGAAAAGAAAGACTAGATGATCGAGACAGAGATCAATGAGAAAGAGAGAGAGAGATTGAGAGTTCTCCCTAAGAAGGGCAGCCAGTAATTTCTAAGGGCTAGTCAGGTATGAACAGGAGGCTGAGGTGCAGTGGAAAGCATGGTACCATGGGGAAGAGTAGGAAACCACTTCTTGCCCAATTATAGATTGAGGCAAGTAATCCAGAGTTCCACTGTCCTATTTCCAGGTTTTATTTCTCATCAGAGTGCATTGTGGGGAAGAACCATTTATTTTCTTTAGCTTTTTGAAATAGAGTTACCAATGGTCACAACATAGCTCATGTGGTCAGCATGGCCAAGAGAAAGAATAAAAAGTGGAAATGGCTTTATAACTTTTTACAATGCAATCAATTATGTGTCAATAACTTCAGCCTCAGAATGACCATGAAAATGTTTCTTCGTTGCTAAAGTTGTATAATCAGAAACATGCATGGAAGAGAGTGTTAAAAAAGAGTTAAATAATATGCATTGGCAAGTGGATGAGAAAAGAAAGGAACAGCTAACTTTTTCAGCATTTGTTAATATTCAACTCACAGATGGGGACAGCATGTACTGATGTGCACACCTGGGCTAGGGAGCAGGCTGCCTGGATTTCATGAGGACCCTAATTATAAACAGACAAAGGAAGAGATGCCACAGGTCAGTCAGCAGGGCAAAGGGGTGAAAGGAAAGTGCCAAATTACTAAAGTTTCCCAGAGAGTAATAATATCCACAACACTGGAAGCACTTTTCACGTGAAAAAGAACCAGACACTGTTCTGTCATAAAGGAAAGAAGGTGCTAGCCAGGCTCTATATTCATTCCTTACTCTGCTTTACATTTACCCACTATATGTACCTTCCCTTTAGAAGATAAGTATCTTATCATTCCACAGAATATCTATCATGCCATCTTGAGTCAGGCAGTGAGGCAGGTAGAAAAGAAATCACAGTGTGGATATTGGGTTTCCTCAAGATTGACATTTTATTAGGACTCTGATTTGCCCACAGAGTAGGACTTTCCTGTTTTTATCCCTCATTTGCTCACTCCTGGAGACTTTTTAATAGTCAGGTCATATCATCCTCAGAACCTAGGCTCTGGGATCCTGTCAGCCTCAGGTGATCATTTTGTCTTTGCATGAACTTATTACAATATTCTTTTTCTGCCCAGATCAGAATAATGCTGTCATAGGTAGGTTAATTTCTAAGTGGAATTTTATATTGATTGTACCTCATTTGTTTCCCTCCTTCCTATTTCCAGAGGTTCTATCTTTCTGCATGCCATCACTTTCTCTTCTATTCTTATAGTTTCTTAGCATTTGATCCCTCTTAAGTGCTTCTAACATGTACATGGCTTATTTGGGTTTTGTGTTGAACTAGGCTGCACCTGGAAATTAAAGGGAGGAGTGTTTTAAGTTAATCTTTGAAGACAGAGACAATACACTTGTGCTTACTCTAGTTTACCTAAAATTAAATGGAAACACACTTTTCATACATTTACCTAGGAATGGACAATTACAAACAAATATACAAAGATGCATGGTTGACAAATAGGTAACATTATATTAAGTTTTAAAGCTTTGAATTTTGAAGTCAAACACAAAGGAAGGCCAAAATTAAATTAGATTACTTTAGACTATAGGTTTTAGAAAACCCAAATGACAGTGGATTTAAAAAGTTTATTTATTATTTACTCAGTGAGGAGTCCTGAAGTGGGAGTCCCAGTGATGCATAGGCAGTTCACCATCCTGAAGGCCCAAGTTTCTTCCTTTGTATCTGCCAGAACTACTTTAGAAGGATGGTAATCCCTTTTTTTCAGTGTATTTTATTGATTATGTTGTTACAGTAGTCTCAATTTTTTCCCTTTGCTCCCCTCTGCCCAGAACCCCCCTTCCCTCCAGCAATCACACCCACCTTAGTTCATGGCCATGGGTTATGCATATAAGTTCCTTGGCTTCACACTTTCCTATTCTTATTTTCCCCCTGTCTATTTTGTACTAACCAATTATGCTTCTAAATCCCTGCACCATTTCCCCATTTCTCCCCCTTCCCCCTCCCAGCTGATAACCCTCCAAATGATCCCCATATCTATGATTCTGTTCCTATTCTGGTTTGCTTAGTTGGATTTTGTTTTTACTTTTTAGATTCAGCTGTTGATACGTGTGAGTTTGTTGTCATTTTAATGTTCATAGTGTTGATCTTCTTTTTCTTAAATAAACCTCTTTAACATTTCATATAATAATGACCTGGTGATGATGAACTCCTTTAGTTTTACCTTCTCTGGGAAGCACTTTATCTGCCCTTCCATTCTAAATGAGAGCTTTGATGGATAGAGTAATTTTGGTTGTGGGTCCTTGTTTTTCATTACTTTAAATGCTTCTTCCCAGTCCCTTCTTGCCTGCAAAGTTTCTTTTGAGAAATCAGCCGATAGTTTTATAGGCAACCCTTTGTAGGTAACTCGCTGCTTTTCCCTTGCTACTTTTAAGATTCTCTCTTTATCTTTAACCTTTTGCATTTTAATAATGATGTGTCTTGGTTTGGTCCTTCTTGGGTCTAGCTTGTTTGGGACTCTCTGTGCTTCCTGGACTTGTATGTCTGTTTCCTTCACCAAATTTGGGAAGTTTTCCTTCATTATTTTTTCACATAAGCTTTCAATTTCTTGCTCTTCCTCTTCTCCTTCTGGCATGATTCAGATGTTGGCATGTTTAAAGTTGTCCCAGAGGTTCCAAAGCCTCTCCTCATTTTTTTCAATCCTCATTCTGTGCTGGATGACTGTTTTTTTCTTCCCAAGTTCAAAGGCATTGATTTATACCCCAGTTTCCTTCCCTTTACCATCGGTTTTGTGTGAATTTTCCTTCGTTTCATTTAGTGTAGTCTTCATTTCTTCCCTTATGC
This sequence comes from Furipterus horrens, assembly GCF_987537825.1. Lineage (NCBI taxonomy): Eukaryota > Metazoa > Chordata > Mammalia > Chiroptera > Furipteridae > Furipterus > Furipterus horrens. The sequence continues at coordinate 80,007,522 of NW_028327176.1, read as the reverse complement.
ATTTGCCATACTCAAGCATATCTGTCAAGCCTGTGAGCATCTTTATCATCAGTGTTTTGAACTCTTCATCTGTTAGGTTGGCTATCTCCTTGTCGCTTCATTCTCCCACTGGAACCTCGATCTGTTCCCCCTTTTGGGCCATATTTCTCTGTCTCCTCATCTTGACAGGCTCTTGTGTTTGGTTGCCTCTATATCTTAGGTAGAGCTGTTGCTCCTGTTATGTCATAACGGGTGTAGCCTTAGGGATTCATCAGTATAAAGTGACCCGTTTCACCACATTGTGGCACTGTGTGTGGGGGAGAGATCTGAAAGGGAACAATGCCACTTGCTCAGCACTTGCACCTTTTTCAGGCACTTCTCCCACTTCTGTATGGGAGTGGCGCCTCTCTAGCTCTTGCCCTGGCTGTATTTCCCAAAGTGGGTGGATCTATGGACGTTCTAGGACCATGAGGTCCCTTTAAACAAGCAGACTCTGTTGAGAGATGGCCAGTTTCTTCCTCCGCTGCAACCCCTACTGGTTTGCACAGCCAGAAACAATGAGGCTTTATTTTCCCTGGCACTGGTACCGTGAGCTGCACGATCTGGTCTCATCTGGGGCTGAGAATGCTCCCAGATGTCCCTCCCAACTTTTTAAAACATGTGACTGTGCTTTGTGACCGTCTTCTGCTGCCACTGCCATCACTACCACCACCATACTGTGTCCTCTCTGCCCTGGTTCTGCCCCTCCTACCTGTCTGGATGAGTGTTTCTTCTTTATATCTCTGTTTGTTGGACTTACATGCAGCTCGATTTTCTGGAACCTCTGGTTGTCTCTAGTTTTGAGGTAGTTGTAGTCCTTCTTAGTTGTGGAGGGAGACTCAGCATGTCTGTCTAGGTCTCCATCTTGGCCAGAAGTCTCGGTCAATGATTATTTTTTTTTATTTTTTTTTTTTGTTTTTCAATTACAGTTGTCCCATTTTTTCCCCATTGCTCCCCCCCACCCAGCCCACCCTTTCTCCCACAATCATATCCCTCCTCGTTGTCCATGTCCATGAGTCATTTATACATATTCCTTGACAAAACCCTTCCCTTACTTATCCCCCTTCTCTCCCTCCCCCCTCCATCTTATTGACTGTGATTCTGCTCCTTGTTCTATTTAGTTCATTTGTTTATGTTGTTCTTTAACTTTCTGTATTAGGTGACATCTTATGGTATTTTCCTTTCTTTGCCTGGCTTATTTTACTAAGCATAATTCTCTCTAGTTCCATCCATATTGTCGCAAATGGCAGGATTTCCTTCTTTCCTTCTGCTGCATAGTATTCCATCATGTAAATGTACCACAGTTTCTTGATCCATTCATCTACAGATGGGCACTTAGGCTGTTTCCAGCACTTAGCTATTGTAAGCAGGGCTGCTATGAACATAGAGGTGCATAAGTTCTTTTGAATTCTAGGGTATAGTCCTAGCAGTGTAATCGCTGGTTCGAAAGGCAGTTCCATTTTTAGTTTTTTAAGGTAATTCCATACTGTTTTCCATAGAGGCTGCACCAGTTTGCATTCCCACCAACAGTGCAGTAGGATTCCCATTTCTCCACATCCTCGCCAGCACTTGTTTGTTGATTTGTTGATGATGGCCATTCTGACAGGTGTAAAGTGATATGTCATTGTGGTTTTTCTTTGCATCTCTCTGATGACTAATGATGTTGAGCATTTTTTCATGTGTCTATGGACCTTCTGTATGTCCTCTTTAGAGAAATGTTTGTTCAGGTCCTTTGCCAGTTTTTAATTGGGTTGTCTGTCTTCTTAATGTTGAGTCATATAAGCTCTTTATATATTTTGGAAATCAGTCCCCTGTCTGTGATATCATTCACAAATATTTTTTCTCATATGGTTGGTTTCCTTTTCATCTTGCTGATGTTTCCTTTTGCTGAGCAGAAACTCTTCAGTTTGATGTAATTTTATTTGTTTATTTTTTTCTTTATTTCTCTTGCCTTAGGAGATGTATCCGTGAAAATATTGTTACATGGGATATCTGAAATTTTTCTGTCTATGTTTTCCTCTAGGACTTTTATGATGTCACAGCTTACATTTAAGTCTTTGATCCATCTTGAATTTATTCTTGTGTGTGCTGTAACTTGGTAGTCTAGTTTCATTTTTTGGCATGTCCCTGTCCAGTTCTCCAAGCACCATTTGTTAAAGAGGTTCTTCTCACTCCATTTAATGTTCCTTCCTCCTTTATCAAATATTAGTTGACCGTATATTCCTGGATTTATTTCTGGACTCTATTCTGTTCCATTGATCTATATGTCTGTTCTTATGCCAGTACCAGACTGTTTTGTAGTAATGTTTGATGTCTAGTATTGTGATTCCTCCTGCTATTCAGGGTCTTTTTGGTTTCATATGAATTTTTGAAGTATTTGTTCTAGGTCTGTGAAATACGTCATGGGTATTTTAATAGGGATTGCATTGAATCTGTAAATTGCTTTGGGTAGTGTGGCCATTTTGATGATGTTGATTCTTTCCATCCAAGAACATGGCATTTGCTTCCATTTATTTGTATCTTCCTAATTTCTTTCTTCAATGTTACATAATTTTCAGAGTACAGGTCTTTTATCTCTTTGGTTAAGTTTATTACTAGGCACTTTATTTTTCTTGTTGCTATAGTAAATTTTGTTTTTTGTTTGTTTGTTTGTTTCTGTCCCTGATATTTTATTGTTGGTGTAGAGAAATGCCTTAGATTTCTGTATATTTATTTTGTACCCTGCTATTTTGCCAAATTTGCTTATTGTATTGAGTAGTTTTTTAGTGGAGTTTATAGGGTTTTCTAGGTATACTATCATGTCATCTGCATATAATGATAGTTTTACTTCTCCTTTCCCAATTTGGATGTCTTTTATTTCTTTTCCTTGTGTGATTGCTGTGGCTAGGACTTCCAACACTACGTTTGATATGAATGGAGAGAGTGGACATCCTTGTCTTGTTTCTGATTTCAGGGGGAATGCTTTCAGTTTTTGTCCATTGAGTATGATGTTGGCTTCAGGTTTCTCAAATATAGCCTTAATTATGTTAAGGTATGCTCCCTCTATTTTCATTTTGCTGAGTGTTTTCATCATAAATTGGTGTTCTGCTTTATCAAATGCTTTTCTGCATCTATTGATATGATCATGTGATTTTTGTCTTTCATTTTGTTTAGGTGATGTATTATATTTATTGATTTGTGAATATTAAACCATCCTTGCATCCCTGGGATGAATCCCACTTGATCGTGGTGTATGATCTTTTTGATGTATTGCTGGATCCTGTTTGCCAATATTTTATTGAGGATTTTAGCATCTATGTTCATCATTGATATTGGGCTGTAGTTTTCTTTCTTTGTTGTGTCTTGGCGTGGTTTTGGGATTTGGGTAATACTGGCTTCATAGAAAGAGTTTGGGATTTTTCCCTCTTGGATTTTTTGGAATAGTTTGAGGAGGGTAGGAGTTAGTTCTTTGCTAAATGTTTTGTAAAATTTGCCTGTGAAGCCATCCGGTCCAGGGCTTTTGTGTGCAGGGAGATTTTTGATTACTGGTTCAATTTCCTTCTTTTTTATTAGTGTCTTGAGACTTTCTACTTCATCTTGAGTCAGTTTCGGAAGGTTATATGTTTCTAGAAATTTGTCCATTTCTTCTAGGTTGTCAAATTTCTTGCCATACAGTTGTTTGTAGTAATTTCTTATAATCCTTTGTATTTCTGTGGTACCAGTAGAGATTTCTCCTCTTTTGTTTCTGATTTTGTTTATTTGGGTCTTCTTTCTTTTTTTCTTGATGAGCCTGGCTAAAGGCTTGTCGATTTTGTTTATTTTTCCAAGAACCAGCTCCTAGTTTCATTGATTTTTTGAATTGTTTGTTTAGTCTCTATGTCATTTAGTTCTGCCCTGATCTTGATGATTTCCTTCCTTCTTCTTGCCCTAGGTTTTGTTTGTTGTTGTTGTTCTAGTTCTTGTAGTTTTAGGGTTAGATTTTTTACTTGAGATTCTACTATATTTTTCAGGTATGCCTGTATTGCTATGAACTTCCCTCTTAGGACTGCTTTTGCTGTGTGCCATAGGTTTTGGACTGTTGTGTGTTCATTATCATTAGTTTCCAGAAATCTCTTGACTTCTTCTTTGATGTCATTGTTAACCCATTCATTACTTAATAGCATGTTATTCATTCTCCATAAGTTTGGGTGTCTTTGATTTTTTTTCTCTGAGGTTGATTTTTAGTTTCAAGGCATTGTGGTCTGAAAATATGCTTGATATGATTTCATTTTCTTGAATTTGTTGAGGCTTGTTTTGTGTCCTATCATGTGGTCTATCTTTGAAAATGTCCCATGTGCTTTTGAAAAGAATATATATTTTGCTTCTTTGGGGTGAAAAGTTCTATATGTATCAACTACGTCCATTTGATCTAGAGTGTTGTTCAATGCCTCAGTATCTTTGGTGTTTCTTTGCTTTGGAGATCTGTCTATTGTTGATAATGGAGTGTTAAAGTCCCCTACTATGAGTGTGTTGCTGTTAATATCCTTGTGGTCTTCTAGTATATTCGTTATGTATTTGGGTGCATATATGTTTATCAGTGTTATATCTTCTTGATGGATTGTGCCCTTAAGTATTATAAAATGCCTTTCTTTATCTCTTTTTGTTGGGCTTGCTTTGAAATCCATTCTGTCTCATATGAAGACTGCTACCCCAGCTTCTTTTTCATGTCCATTTGCTTGGAATACTTTTTTATATTTCTTTACTTTCAGTCTGTGTAAATATTTTGTTTGGAGGTGTGTTTCTTATAGACAGTAAATATGTGGGTCTTGTTTTCTTATCCATTCCGTTACCCTATGTCTTTTAATTGGAGCATTTAATTCGTTTACATTTAAGGTTATTATTGACATGTATTTATTCATTTCCCTTTGCACCTGTGTTCCTCTCCTCTTCTTTACTCCTTCTTCTAAAAACATTACCTTTAGCATCTCTTGCAATGCTGGTTTGGTGGATATGTATTATTTTAGTCTTCCTTTGTCTGAGAAACTTCTTATTTCACCTTCCATTTTGAATGACAGCCTTGTTGGGTAGAGTATTCTTGGTTGTAGGCCTTTGTCTTTTATTGCTTGAAATATTTTTGACCATTCTCTTCTGGCATGTAGTGTTTCTGTTGAGAAATCAGTTGATAGCCTTATCAGAGCTCCCTTGTATGTTATTTGCTGTTTTTCTCTTTCTGCTTTTAGGGTTCTCTCTTTGTCTTTGAATGTTGCCATTTTAATTATGATGTGCCTTGTAGTGGGCCTTTTGGGGTTCCTCTTCATTGCGAGTTTCTGTGCTTCTTGGACTTGCATGACTTTTTCTCTCATCAGATTAGGAAAATTTTTTGTCGTTACTTCTCTTATCAGCTTTTCTATCCCTTGTTCTTCTTATTCTCCCTCTTTTATTCCAATGTTCTGGATATTATTTTGTCTCATGTTATCCTGTAATTCCCTTAGATCTTCTTCATACTTTTTCCATCTTTTTTCATTTTGTTGTATTGCCTGGGAATTTTTTTCTACATTGTCCTCTAATTCACTAATCTTTTCTTCTGCTTCGTTTAGCCTGCTTTTGATTGATTCTACTGTGTTTTTCAGTTCAGAGATTGTATTTTTCATTTCTTCCTGGTTCTTATTAATAGTTTCTATGTCCTTTTTTATGCTGGTGTAGTTCTCCATAAGTTCCCTGTAATTTTCTTGGAGCTGTTGGTAACTTCCTTGGAGGTTGTCCTAGTTGTTTTTGAGGGTGTCAAGTATATTGAGCTTCTTCACCAACATTGTTTTGAATTCCATGTCTGATTTTTGGGTTATGTCTATTCCATCTACCTCTCTTTCTGGGGATTCCTCTTTTCTTTTCATTGGGAGTTTCTTTCTGCATCTCACCATGTTGGATTCTTCTTTTTTTGTTTCTGTTTTTTGATTTGTCTGTTTTGACTTCCCACCTTTGTGGTATGAGATTCTTTATAGGAGCTCTGGGGGGTTAATTGGTGAAGTCTCTTTGATCTCCTGAGCCTGATGTTCTTGGGATACCCTTTATGTCATTTGTTTATGCTGTCTAGTTATATTTCAGATGCTCTTTGGTGGGATCTTCCCTCTGGCTAGTTGATTGAGAGTCACTCTGTCCACTTTGTCTTGAGTTTTTTTGTGTAAATGCTGTTAAGAACATAAACACACAGCCCAGGCAGGAAACCCACACCCTCAAAAATATCCCCCACTCTCTATCTTACTATCATCAGCAAATGAGCCAGTATTAATATAAATGTAGAGAGGTTAGGGCTTTTATACTATAGGAAGAATAGATAAGAGTTGTTTTTAAAAAGGAAAAATATGATTTTTGAGAAGGGGGTATGATAGATTAATAATAGTTTGAAAGAGGGGATGATAGATTAATAATAGTAGCAAGTAGTGTCGAGACCATGCAAGACAGTAGGTAATATTTACATTGTATGTTAATAATAATAAAAGAAAAGGAGGGGAAAATGCAGAATATAGTAAGAAAGTGAAATTATATAGTATTAGATTTACATAGTAGTTATGTGCTATATAGTTAGTGTGAAAGGTAGGCTAAACAAAACAGACAGACAAATAAATAAAAATTAAAGAGGAAGGATGAGAAGGAGAGACGGTATGAAACAAATTAAAGAGATAGTTTTTAAAAAGTTTTTAAAATAAAAGTAAAAATTAAAATAAAAAATAACAAATTAAAAATATTAAAATATAATAAAATACAAATAAAAAAACTAAAATAGAGATAAAAATTTTTAAAAAAGAAAGTTATTACTCAGTTCAGCCTTTGTGTGCCGTCTTCTTGTTCTGGATCCACAGCTGGTCTAATGAGGTGGGCCAAAGGTTTCTGATCCTGGCGGCAGTGGTGTGTGCCTGCGTGCGGTGTAGTTCATGCACCCAGGTAACACCCGCTTGCCTGCGGTGGCTGGAGCATTCGTTTGGCACGTGTTGGAGCCAGCTGGGGTGCTTGTGTGCACACGCACGTGCGCGGGCATGGTCGCGTGCGCGCTAGCCTCAGGCCTGCTGAGCCATGCCCCGGTAGTCAGTCTTTCGCCCCTTGGGGCGGGGCGCCAGACACTTGTGCATGGTGGAAGTGAGCATCTGTGAGTCTCCACTGCCTGCTGTTCCCACACTGCAGTCACCCGCTGTTCCTGCACCCGTCTGGGTGGGCATGAGTAGAGCTAGCGCAAGTGGTCTGTGCTCCAGACTGGCGCCCACTGGAGCTGGCCAGGGGTGTCTGCACATGGTCTCCTGCATGCCCAGCAGGCCGACCCTGCGCCCATTGGTGCGCTGATCTTATGCTTGTTGGGGTGGGTCTGAGGGGTACCGGGATGCGCACCTAGCGACCTGGCTGAGTGCCTAGCTACCTGGCTGTGCACCTGGGCCAGTGGATGAGGGCCCCTTCCTGTGCGCAACTGCACAACCCAAAGGGAGGGTTGGGGAGTGGGTGAGCGCACTACTGTGCCTGCACTCCTCAAGAATGTCCTCTCACCCCCAACCTTTCCTCCCCTCTCCACAGCACACAAGAGAAAAATATAAAGGAAAATCACATTCTCACATGCACAGCAGTATGCTGTTTCTTATCTCTCAGCTCCAGATGCCACCTGGCCCAATCCTGGCTCTGCCAGTGGGCAGAGACCAGCTCTCCTCCTAATTCCTCTCTGGGGAAGCCTATGGTCACTAAAAAGTCTTTGTGCCCTTCCAGCTGCAGCTTGGGAAGCCAACCCAGTCAGAAATCCCATCTCATCTCTTTTTCCTCCACTATCCTCACCAAACAGGTCGTTCCCAGATGGTTTTCTCTAATCCAGCAGTGCCAAGGCTCAAGTCCTGCCAGTGTCCAGATGCTCACTGAGATGTTCTGTCTTCAATCATTCCAAATTGTGGACGGGTCTCAGGAACCAGAAAACACAGCCTCCCCTCACTCCTCTGTCATCTTTGAACCTCTCGGTCAAAGATTCTTGAAGGAAGGTCTGTTTGGGTATCACCGAAAAGCTTTCTCACTCTTTAGAGAGGACCATAGGAGATAGTTTCTTTTCTCTTCTTTTTTCTCAGACTGAGACCCTTTTTTTTTTTTTTTTTTTTTAACCCTGGAAGCTTCTTTCCTCAAAGAAGTCTGAGGCAAACCTTCAGGAATTACATTCTGTCCCAAGGATATAAGGGGTAAGGTGTTCCTCTTCTGGTGAGAGATGTTACTCATTGTTTCTTTCTCCTTTTATCAAAGATACTTATCAATAAGACTTTTTTAATAAAATCGGTTGTATTTTAATATGTAATATATGAGGTATAAGATAGCTGCATCTTATACTGTTATAAATAAAAGAGAAATAAGATGAGTCATCAGGGATCCTGAGGAAAGAGCATCTTTATAACTTTTGTGCTTATCATCTTTGTTTTCTCAATATAATTTAATAAAATCACCAATTTGAAGAATGGTAATTGCAGTTTCTGTAGCAAATTTCAAACTTAGTTCAAATTCCCCTGCTTGTTTGTTGTCTTAAGCTTTACCACTGACCAGAGATCAAGACTAATCCATTTAAAATTTGTTTGTTCTGGGTTGACTTGAGCTTCGTTGTGAAAAGCTCTTAACTTTGCAACCATATCAGTGGAGTTTGGGGCAGCATTAACTGCCACCATAATGGGAATAATGAAAAGAGATCTTGCAAACTCTGCAATGGTAAACTGTTTCCAAGGTCCCATGCTGGCTGTGTAGTTTTCCAGGTATATGAAAAGGGCTACTTCTACAGCATGCCCACCAGAAACCACAGATTTTGACTCCAAAACTCTTCACTACACAAAGAGTATCATGCAAAGAATGCTCCATCTCATTACACATAAAGTAATTTACCCCACATGAAATAATTGATTCAGATATATGAGCCTTGGAGTTGAGCAGGATCACTTCATCATAATGGACTCACCCCTGAACTATTCTCTTCTGCTCATCCCAACATTGAAGCTTCAAAATTTCTTCATTTTTCAAATTGGCTAAGGTTGACAGAATAGTTGCTGCAGAAGCTTTAGCAATGTGTCTAAGTTCCCATTTTAAAACTCTTTTAACTATAGCCAGTCTCCAAAAAATACTTCAGACACATATCATCAATTCCACCAGTGGTTAGAATAAGGTTGGCACCAATTGCCAGGACCTTCTGGATTCAGTCCTTGGTGATATCCAATTCTCTTTGTCTAATCTGGTCCAGTTTTCCAGGGTCTCTAATAACCACTTAGACACCACATTTCATTTTTGTTTTCTGCAGGCTGAAGTTAAGGCAAGCAATTTTTGCATTAACTATTCTCTTGGGCATGCCGTGGGATCCCACCACACAGTTTAGTGCATAGCCATCTATGAGCATACTCTCCATCTGACTTCCCCCATGGGCATTCAGAATAGTAACAGAATTGACTGGCTAGGGAGGCTGCACTCTTAAATCTGTGTATTTAATTGCAAGTACAGCATCTATTATATTGGCAAAGAAATCACTATTTATTCCAATGATTTTTGGACAACATTGACATCTTAGCAGCATTAATCAGGTAATCTCTTCCAACTTTATCTGTGTTAATGATTAGATTTCCACTGATAAAACACACTATTTCCTTGTAAGCAAGTTGACCGCCATAATAACTGATGTGGGATGAGTTTTCTGTTTGACCAGTTCTCCCACATTGTTTAGTTCTGCTGCAATAACCACAGTGGTAGTTCCTACTCTTACTTCTGTCTTGCAGATCTGCTAGCCCACAAAGAACTTTAGCTGCAGGATGTTCTGCCACTAGTAACTTCAGAATGATTGCACCATCATTAGTAATGCTTGCATCAGCAATATTGTCTACCACCATCTTATCCAAACCAACTGGACAAGAGAACTTCTCACTATATTAGCAATAGAAGTTGCAGCCATAATGTTCTGGGGGTGACTCGCCTTCTTCCTTAGTGCAGAGTCCTTAAATGGGGACAAAGTCCCCTCCATCTCATGGCAGCGTGTACATCGAGTTCCACTCACTCCACACCCTAGCCTTCCCATCCTTAGGCCAGGCTGCAACCACACTAGTGGTGCCTGGATGGAGCCCTGGCAATGTGAGACACCGCGCCGCCTCTGCCCTCCCCTGCTAGGCTCTGGGGCAGTGCAGGAAAGAAAGCGCAATAAGCCTTTTCTTAGTTCCTCCAACTGACAGCTCCCTATTATCTCATTGGCTGGAGCTGGGTCACATGGCCCCTATCAAGCTGCCATGAAAGTGATTTTGTGACTGATGGAAAGGTAGACGTAGACGGAAGAGAGGTCTGAGGACTGCTTTTGAAAGATCAGACTAGTGGGTCCACTGCAGCTTTGCTTCTAAGAGTACATATTTGAAAATATGGTAACGACTTGTTAAAAGTATTTATTTTAAGTGGGTGAGGGTGCTACTACCGAGATAGAAACAACAACAAAAAACTGCAATGTATTAGAAATGAAGCTTAGCTCTGTCAGCACAAAGTGCCTGTCAGCAGAAAGCTGAGACTGTACATGTTGTAGTTAAAACATGGGTAGTTTCTCACTCAGATTCGCTAACAGAACTTTATGTATCTAATTTGCTCAGCATTCATATCTATTCTCAATAAAGTGCCATATATTGAATCACAGATAATCTGAATAAGCACTTATCTCATATTCAAGGAAAAATTGGTATGCAATTTGAAGTAAAAAAAAAAAAAAAAGCAAAGCTTAAATTTGACTAAATTAATTTCTTCTCACTTAACCTGCAAGGCAAGGGTGTACGGGTGCTTTTTTGGAGATACAACTTATCACACAGTGGGCAGGAAACTGTTTTGAAAGGGGTTACTTACAACAGCTAGAAGCAGCAATCAATGGTTCCCCTTCCGCGACCAAGGACTAGCTGCACCATGGCTACTGACTCAACTAAACCATGTCACTTAGCACCATGGAAACTGAGAACATCTAACATGACTAAAGGTCCAGATCTGAGTTAGCTAATTCCTCTTGTGATGTCTCCTGTAATTCAACCAGTATTTGAGTTTATTTTTGAAAACTTGATTTTAGAGGTTTAGAAATCAAGTTGAGAAAATAAGAGGTATTTAATATTGCACTGATGTTTAACAAAGCCTTTAGGAGAATGTTTTTTAATGGTGATTGCTTTCTAGGCCTCAGCTTTAAGCTTTCACTTTTTTTCTGCTCTGTATGTTGCCAGCTCACTTAATCCTTGGTTTGGTAGTATCCATTTCTCTAATTATAAAATTTAAGCAACTCATGTTTTCCCCTTCACTGTGGAAGAGTGAAAGGACTACTTTCAAACCGAGTAGCTGTTTTTAATTTTATTTCTCTCATGTCATTAATGCAGAATATACCAACCCTTCCTCACAGGCTTAATTCTCTGTCTTAGAAATAACCCAGGACAAGAAATGATTCATCACCTGATTGAGTTTCAGATTCTGTTATGATAATATCCAACATTGATCCTGGCAAAAATTTGGATTGCCGGTTATTACTGTCTCTAAATCTATTTAATAACCCAGGAAACAAGGCACGCAGGGTTGATGTCATTTCCATCAAGTAGCAGAGCTAGGATTCACACACAGACAGTCTGAATCCAGAGCCCTTACCCTCAGCCTTTGGTCACTGTGGCCACAAATTAAGACCAATTATAGAAATAGTCTCCAGCATTGCAGGACAATCCTTACTCCACCAAGGACCCAATTCCCACCTCTGCAGCTGTGCCTCTCTCAAGGGCTCTCTGTGTGGTGTCTCAACCATATCCCTCTTGGCCAGTTGTGTAGGGAACAAGTGGTATCATTGGGAAAGTCCTAACCTTGGCCCTGTCAACTTCAGCTCAGCTTTATCTGCTCCCAGAGTCCCTTGAAAGAGGCCCTTTTAAGTCTGGGCTTTGTTTTTTCATCTCTACTTGAGAAATTAAAACACAAGCAGCCATAGCATCCCACACCTGAGCCCTCTTAGCACAGACAGGTTGAAACTTCCTTTTATCTGGAAGGAAAGCAGAAACCAAATGGAGTTTCTTTCCTTCTTGATTTCCTTGGGTTTTAATTTGACAAAAAAAAAGAGAAAGAACTGCAGGGGACAAAGTCATCTTACCAGAGCTCCATCAACTACCGTCTCCTGGGGTCATTCTGATTAATGTCTGTGCTTCCCACTGAGTTCCTGCAATAAGTGTCAAGAAGGTGTTTACTCAAACTTTTACACCCAAAACAATAGGGCATCTCCCATACAGGTTAAACATCTTTTTATTAGTATGCACTCTGCTAGAGAAGACTCCTTGTTTTCTGTTCAATAAGCTCAGTGGGGTCTTGCTATATTCTTCCAGGCTAAATCAGGGGGTCTCAAGGGAGGAAGCATGGGCATCTCGGTCCTGAGCTGAGCTTTAGGCCTGGAGAAGAAAAACAGTGAGATACATATGCCCACAGACTCACCAGCTATGAAGCACATGTCTAGTTTACTTTGAAAACTGAAATATTTTTAAACCAAAACAGTAATATCAAAAGTTCTTTCCCTGAGGAGAGCCATTCATAAAAAACACAGATACATAATTCCTTAAAACTAAAATGTCTACTTTTGTCACATTAAACAATGACCTTGGATCCCAAATTACTTTTTTCCCATTTATGATCTTTCCCCATTTTTCTCCTCTCAACCTCTCCACCTCCTGCATGAACAAACCCTAAGGAATAGAGAACAAAATACCACAAGTTGAAAATATTTTCTCCTATCTGCTTCTCACAGATATGTGTTGGGGAGATTTCTGACCTTTCTGAGGCAGAGGAAGCCAGAGGTCAGAGTGAATTTCCTAAATGTCAGATGCTTTCAAAGTGCTGCCTTGTGTCAGTTTACCCAATGCTTGGAGCGATCTCTAGTCTTTTTTTTTTTTTTGTCTGTTATACATGGCGGCACTTTCTACAGGACCTGCAGTGAAAGACTGGACTATAGCCAAGACTGGTAGAGCTCACTGAATGGCACTAAGGATGCTCCAGAGAGCAGAAACTTCTATGGCTTCCATGGACATAAACGTGTTTCCTTTTAAATATTGATAAGAGTTTAGTTATCATTAATATATGTGAATGGCCACCTGTACTTTTCCAAATATAGAAATGAGTTCAAACCATTAAATCTATTGGATTTGACTTGAAATAAACATGCTAAGAGGGAATGTGCTCAGGAGGAAATTAAGTCTACAAGTGTTTGCTGAAATTTTGTCATTTTCTAAAATGTTTAGGATTGAAAAACATGGATGATATGCAATGGAAAAGAAGGAGGAGGTAGTACTGGAAACTGAGCTGCCAGGGCTGGTCAGACACTGACTTGTAGAGAGGAAAGAGAAGGAGAAAGACCAGACAGGATAATAAGCCCTAACTTGTGTATAGCCCTGGAACCCTGACATAGTTTCCACTACTTTCTTCATCCTTGGCTGTGAAAACTGGTGTCCAGACAAGGGGAGAGCTTGCTGGAAATACTGCCAGCCAAAATTTACTCTTCCCTCTAGAGCTGGAGCTATTCTACTCTAGGTTAGATGACCTCTAGACTTAGCTTCTGAGATGACATTGTAAGGCATACTATGGAGTCAGGACTTGGTCTTAGGTAAGACAAAAGAGTGTGCTGTGCAGTTCTTTGAGATAATTCTAAGGGCACAGTGAGCTGAAGTATGTATTGGGCAGGCTGGTGAGTGTGGAAGTGGATGAAAGCCTATGAAATAAGTCCTATGTAGGAATAATTCATGGCACTCTATTGAGAGACTGAATATATTAGTGCAACTGCCAGACCATATATAAAAACAGAACTCTGACTCATAATCTACAACAACCAGCCCAGGAAACCAATGTATTCTCTTTAGTAACCAACCCAGAAAGCTAGCCTTCTATCTCTAACTCTGACTTTCATTAAGTCAGACCATGATCTCTAACAACATTCCAAAAAACAAAATAATAACTCCAATGGCCAGGACTTGGTTAATAACTGATACCATCCTTAATTTTTGTTTTTACTTCCAACTCAGGGCCGAGAAGAGAAAGCTAACTGTGCACAACTCACCAATTACATGCTATGCCCCTCTTCTAGCCAGTTTGCCTCCAGGTGCCCCACGCCAACAGCCCCTGGTCAGGGCACATTTGAAATGCCCCGGATGTTACTGTTTTCCATCATAAATCTTTCCCATCCCCTGTTGGCTTTTAAGTCTCTGCCAAAACACAGCTGCTAGGAGCAGACTATTGCTGTAACCAGCTCTGAGTAGGAAGTCTTTGCTTCTTCTTGCTTGGTTGATCCATATTTCTACATTGGATATTGTTATTGGTTGTTGGGACAGAGAAAAGCTGCAGGGAGAGGGTGAGGGTGAAACTGCCAAGGAAGGTGACGTCCGGGATTGGCGGTGTCACCACCTGCTCCAGAGAACAAGCAGGAAAAGCAGGTCTGAGGGGAAACTGGACCTAGGTGAGAGTTCAATTGTAAGTTTCTTGGATTCTCTGAGCTTTCTTGTTTCTTTAAGCATGACATATAAAGAAAGGCTCTTTGGTTTTAAAGCTATTATTTAAGCATTTTTTTATTATATATAGGGTCTTGTACTAAGGACCCGTGTACACTTTATCTCATTGAAACTTGAAAACAGATCTCTTAAGTGTAGGTTTTCTTTTCAATGTTTAAAATGAGAAAACCGGAGCTCAAAGAAGCAAAGGATAATGAGTGCAAGGTCACAGTGCTGGTCAGAGCGAGGATTTAAAGTCAAGTGAGACTGACACTCAAACCAACACTTTCGTTACTTCAGTTTCACTTTTGCTTCACTAGCTACATGGGCATGAACTTCTGGAAAATGGAATTGAAGCAAGGAGCTTCGGAGTTAGAAATTTGACTTTGAGAATCACTTCTGCATCCTTAACATCAGCAACCATTCTGTATTCTCATCTGTGGTTGGCATCTCACAAATTTTTTAGAAGTAAAATGATATTTGCATTGGTAATGGCCTCTTTTCAGAATGTCTAGGAAAGGTGGGGCTTCATTACATACACCGCTGGGTTTATATCAGAAGTCCTACTTAGTATTTCCCCTCTGTCATTCTTAACTTAGGAAACGTGAGTGACCTAGTCCACCTCTCAGGTCATGGATTTTTTTCTTTATGCTAAAATTAGAATATAATGCCTTCTTTTCTCTCTGATGAAGTTGTGAGATTCAAATGATCTCATGTATAAGAAAGTACATTGCAAATTCTAAATTGCAATATAAATGAAAGATAGACTCAGATAATTACTATAACTCTAACATTCTTGATTCTGAATATTTGTAAAACAGATATCATATTTTCAGAGAGCATTTCTCAAGTACCTACAGCTCATTTATCTTATCTGCAAAAAAACACATGCATTCCACATGGAATAACAAACTACATGGATCACTTATTCCCCAAATAGAATGTGGAAACTGCCAAGGGACCCAAGTATGGGCTGGCTCTTGTATGTACAATAGTGTGGCCTTAGGCACCCGATCTTTCTGAATAGTAAGTGGAGAGGGGCATCTCTGTCCAGCTGACTTCACAGGACCTCTTGTGAGTTTCCCATGAGGTATACGAGGAAATGCTTTGTTAAGTGTGAATGCCCATACTAATGTGAATAATTATGATGTTGCATTTAAACTGTGCTATTTAAGTGCCACTTACTATTTTTTTGTGGTTTTATTATAGTTGAAGATCATAATGGATTTCAGCAACTAACTATATATATATATATATATATATATATATATATATATATATATATATATGAGATCTTTTACCACCACACAAACTCCATGAGTGTTTCACTTTAATAAGTATACTGCCTTTTATTTGGAGCTACATATTAGTATGATTAACTTTCACCATATTATATTATTATATGCTTAGCTTTTAATTCTGGGTACATAACTCAGAATTATTGCATTGTATTTACCCCTACAAATAAGCCTCACTTTATTTCTAAATTAAATAGCATGAGAGGACATATCATATGAAAAGCTAGGCTAGACTCAGAGGAAGGAGAAATGGAAATTAGTGGAAAACATTTCAATAACTTAACATATGCTAATGATACCATATTATTGCTAGAGAGTAGCAATTATTTGAAACAACTCTGATGAAAGTGAAGGAATAAAGTGTCAAAACAGGAATGCATTTGAAACTCAAGAAAACTCAATAAAAATCTTGACTACAAAGAAAATACTCAACTTTAACATAGACAATAAAGGCATTAAAATTGTTAAAGAGTTTGCTTACTTTTGTTCAGTCATGGATGCAAATGGAGACTGGAGCCAAGAAATCAAAAGAAGCCTGAGGCTCCAAAGGGCAACAATGGAAGAATTGGGAAAGAGCACCAAGAGCAAAGGTATGTGTGAGGAAAATGGAATCCAGTCAGTCTTCCTCTCCCTGGATGCCCAGCCATGGGCTGCCTAGAGATAATATTAGATTTGCATGTGCAGTGCACTTGCAGTTATATGAGCATTAATGTCATACTTTGGCTAGTAGCCAGCTTTGTCTATACATGATATAAAAGAGATGGAACCCCCACAGGAGTGTTCATGTTCATGTTCAGACAGCAAGCAGGGAGTGAACAGAGGAGCAGAGCCAAGGGCCTGTGGGCGCCGAGCAGCGGTGGCACTGAGCGATAGCTGAGCGAACAGCAAGGGTGCAACTGTGAATGCTGCTGTAATGTCTGCAATAAAGGAACTGTCAGAGACTCCAAACTTGCCTTGCATATTCTTCCAGCTGCCATACAGTATGTCATTAGAGACCAAGGCTTAGGTCTTGAGCACCTTTGTATTCCCAATTACTATATACAGATGTGAAAAGTTGGACAGTGAAGAAGGCTTGGAGGAAAAAACTGATTCACTTAAATATGGTGTTGGAAGAGATCTCTATAGGTACCTGGGACTGCTAAAAAGATGAGCAACTGGGTCCTAGAGCAAGTTAAGCCTGAAACATTGCTGAAGGCAAAAATGACAAAACTGAAGCTGTCTCACTTTCGGCACATCATGAGAAGGCAGTATTATTTGGAAAATGCAATAGTGTCAGGTAAAATAGAAGGAATCAGGAAAAGAGGAAGACACAGGCATAAGTCTACACATACTGAGCAGAACTCCTGGAGAACAGACCTTGGGGATATCGCTTATTCATGGGTTCACCAGGAGTTGGAGTAGGGTCATTGGCAGGTAACACACACAGGGAATGTGCTACCAGGCTAAGCATACTTATGATTTTCCTGTAAAATATTACATATGACTTTTTATATTTCAAAAATAATTTATTTTATTTATTTATTGTTTTTCTATTAGAGTTGTCCCATTTTCCTCCCATTGTCCCCCCCTACCCTGCCCACTTCTTCTCCCACATTCAGTCCATACCCTGTTGTCCATGCCCATGGGTCATTCATACTATCTCCTTGACAAGACCCTTCCTCTTCTTTCCCCTGTTTCCTCCACCCCACTCCCCACTGATCACTGTCAGTCTGTTCTTTGTTTACATGCCCCTGGTTGTATCTTGCTCATCTGTTTGTGTTGTTCCTTAGTTCCTTGTATTATGTGATATCATGTGGTATTTATCTTTCACTGACTGGCTTATTTCACTAAGAATAATACTATCCAGTTCCATCCATGTTGTCACAAATGGCAGGAGTTCCTTCTTTCTCTCTGCTGCATAATATTCCATTGTGTAAATGTACCACAGTTTTTTGATCCACTCATCTACAGATGGGCACTTAGGCTGTTTCTGGCACTTAGCTGCTAGGAACACAGGGCTGCATAAGTTCTTGTGAAGTGGTGTCTCAGGATTCTTCAAGCATAATCCTAGCAATCGAATCACTGCATCAAAAAGAAGTTCCATTTTCAGTTTTTTGAGGAGATTCAATACTGTTTTTCATAGCGACTGCACCAATCTGTACTCCTACCTACAGTGCACCAGGGTTCCCTTTTTCCACATCCTTAACCAGCACTTGTTTATTGATTTGTTTATGATAGTAATTCTGACTGGTGTGAGTTGGTATCTCACTGTAGTTTTTATTTGGATCTCCCTGATAACTACTGATGTTGAACATTCTTTCATATGCCTATGGGACCTCTGTATGTCTTCCTTGAAGAAGTGTTTATTTAGGTCCTTTGCCCATTTTTAAATTGGATTGTATGTCTTCTTGGTGTTGAGTCATATATTTTGAAGATCAAACACTTGTCTGAGATATCATTTTCAAATATGTTTTCCCATATGGTTGGTTCCCTTTTCATCTTGCTGATGTTTTCCTCCACTGAATGAGAAAACTGCAGCCAACATCATACTCAATGGACAAAAACTGAAAGCTTTCCCTCTCAGATCAGGAACAAGACAAGGATAGTCACTCTCTCCACTTCTATTCCACAATTTTTTTAAAGTTCTAGCCACAGCAATCAGACAAGAAATAGAAATAAAAGGCATTCAAATTAGAAAAGAGGAAGTAAAACTGTCATTATTTGCAGATGACATGATAGTATACATAGAAAACCCTATAGACTTTGGAAAAATAGCAGGGTACAAGTCAATATACAGAAATCAAAGGCATTTCTGTACATCAACAATAAAATATCAGAGATAGAAACTAGAAAAAATCTTATTTATATAACAACAAGAAAAAAAAAAGTATTTAGGAATAAACTTAACCAAGGAGGTAAAAAAACCTATACTCAGAAAACTACATAACATTGAAGAAAGCAATTAAGGAAGATACAAATAAATGGAAGCATATACCATGTTCATGAATGGGAAGAATCAGCATCATTAAAATGTCCATACTACCCAGAGCAATTTATAGAGTTGATGCAATCCATATTAAAATACCAATGGCATATTTCACAGACCTAGAACAAATACTTCGAAAATGTATATGGAACAAAAAAGGACCCTGAATAGCCTCAGCAATCTTGATAAAAAGGAACAAAGTCAGAGGAATTACAATACTTGATATTAAACTATACAACAAGGCCAGTGCAATCAAAACAGTCTTGTACTGGCATGAGAACAGACATGTATATCAATGGAACAGAATGGGGAGCCCAGAAATAAACCCAGGTCTCTATGATCTACTAATATTTGACAAAAGGTGAAGGAGCATAAAATGACGTGAAAATAGCCTCTTCAACAAATGGTGTTGGGAGAACTGGACAGGGACATGCAAAAAAAAAAAAAAAATGAAACTAGATGACCAACTTACACCATATGCCAGAATAAACTCAAGATAGATAAAAGACTTAAATGTAAGCCATGACACCATAAACATCATAGAGGAAAATATAGACAGTAAAATTTCAGATACCCCACATAACAATATTTTTGCCAATATATCTCCTAGGGCAAGGGCAATAAAGGAAAGAAGAAACAAATGGGACTACATCAAATTAAAATATTATATATGACTTAATATCTTTCTATGTGCCTACCTTCAGCTATAGCTGAATGGATATAAAGCTTTTATTTTTGAAAAAAATTGTCAATAATTAAGATGTGGAAGGGAAATAAAAAATAAATGTTCTTTTCAGTCAACTATAAAATCAACCAATTTAATTTTAGACAAGAATTTATTATTTTACCTATGATCTGGTATATTTATTTTTATTTTTTACCTCGGGGAATCTTAGCATTTTCTCTGATGTTTCTCAGGATAAATGTTTTAATCTTTTGGAAACTTCATTTGATTATATATACAATCATCAAATTACCAGGTTACATGCATTGTATTTTGGGATACATAATGTCTTTGTATATTAAAAAGCCTTAATAGTAGTGTTATCATTCAACCAAGGATGATTCTCTAGGAACCATAATTTTCAGGCAGACTTTTAGGAGCCCTGTGGCTGCAAGTTACAGCACTCAACCCATCATAGCTTGTCTCTACTCTTCAGACTCACTGCAAAAGCACCCCAGGTGGCTGGCTTGGTCATTTTTTTAGCTTTTTAGTTTCGCATTTTGTTATTTCAGTCCCTGGAGAGACTCAGTTATGCTCTCTCTGGCTCCATGTCTACACATTCAGGGCAAGGTTCTCACTGGCCCAGTCCAGTTTAACTCAATTGTCCATCCTTGGATCAATCCCCTGAACCAGAGAGTGAGGCCACTATATAATAACATGTAGTTTTAATCCAAGTATGAGAATAGATGGTAAGAAAAGGTGTCATTTGTACAAAGGCTTGATGGGAAGGGTCATGGCCAGTTGACCTTTGCCATCACCATCTTTCACGCAGTATCTTGGACAGAACCTGAGTTCATGATATGACTTGAATTTATTTTGTCAGTAAAGTTCCCAATTATCTTATAGACAAAGTTGCAGAAAATTCTGTGAAGGAAAAGTTCCACCACTTTAGTCAATGCCTGGATATACGCATCATTTAATTCCGACAATAGCCTGGCAGTCCTCATTTTACAATGGCTGAAGCTACAGCTCTGAGATACAAGGGATCCAGCTGATCTTGTGGCCAGGACCAAAACAACAAATTGCTCAAAGGGAAAGCCTGTGGCATATTCACCATTAAGTTGTTTAAAAGAAATTTCTTTCCAGAACATTTGTACTAAATTCAGATCCATCTTTCTTAATCATTTCAATATTGCAAGGTTTCATTTCAGGGTTAATCCAACTTATTTGTTCAGCCCAAGACTGCCATTAGAAACAGATGAAATTTGCCTTGCTTTTTCTAGTGCTGCTTTCCAAGACATTTCTCCATTTTCATCTCTTCTGTTGTGTTCACATTTTTGTACAAATGATAACCATCTGACAATCATATTTATCCTAACATCTTGATTGTTAGTGCATAACCCTTCTTAAAGTAGCTACATTGTAGGATGTCATTTAATAATTATATATACACAGCAAAAAGGGTAACTTATCATTGGTTACTTTCTCCTTAAAGATATAAGATATACATTATGTTTTCAATAGAAGTCTGTTAATTGAGAGGAATTATTCAAAAACAAGTGTTTACTGGAAATTTTTTATTTATAAGTTTAAAATACATTTATAACTTTTGATCTATAATTTATGCACATAAGAAAAGGTAGAACATTTACAATTCTGGCAAATAAATTGATAATTATAATGATGTCTATGATAGAGATTAAATGACTATCATCAACTGTTATCTTAATAAGAAATCAAAATAGTCACTGAACTCCTATAAGAGAAGAACACGATACCTTACTCTGAGCAGGCAACTCCCTAAATAATAAATATTGAAAACTTGTTTCTGGGCTAAAAGAGGAATGTAGCATATTGCTGTGCCCCTGTTTACCATCAGGGTAATGACAATGTTTGTGCATCAGTGGGAAAGGTACTTTGGGATGATGGGATAGGTGCTTCCAGGAAAGAACCATATACTCTCTTCTGCTAGAACATCAGACTGCTCTGTGCACCTATTCGCTTATGGCTTTTTCCAACACACGTACAGAGAAGACAATGCCACTGGCCTCAGGCACAAGGGGCTCTACTCGAATTTCTTTTTGTAAACTCTGTTACCTGTATAGGGAGCATTTTAATTATAAGAATCTTGAACCAGATCTTCACTTCAATTTGAAAGTTAAGTTCTGGTGCAGTTTCATCTTTGACAGTATCTACACAGGTACTTTTTTCACTTCTGCCCTGGTTCTGGCATTGGTTCCTTGGCAATGTGATGGAGCGGAAGGCACACAGGCTTGGAATCTGGTCAGACTATTTTCCCAGCCCTGAATTCACACCATACTTTCCCTGTGATGCTGTACAAGTTAACTGACTTTTCTCAGATGTGGCTATTGCATTTTCAAAATAATGGTAGTAACACCTACCTGACAGGGCTAAAGAGAAGCTTATGAGAGATATTTTTAAATAAATAAACAAACAAATATTTTTTTAAAATATTTTTTAAAAGTCTATTAAAAAAATTAAAAGCGTGTGAGTAAGATAGCTAGATTTGTGTTTGGCTAATAGTAGGTATTTTAGATATCCAGTGTTTCTTCAGTTTCATAAATCTACGTATTATGTGCTAAGTGATTAGCTGGGTCCCAAGATTTGTAAGTGAACAAAACAGGTACAGCCCCCAACTTCATAGAAACCATACTCTATCAGGATATTGTGTGATCATAATCACAGAAATATATGCAATTAGCACTTTGGGTAGCGTCTAAGAAGAACAATGCTGGGTGATAGAAATGCAAGTAACACCATGACCAGGTGTGGGCAGCACAGAGCAAACTTTAAACTCAAATCCAAGGATTGAGAGGGAGAGAAAAGGAGTGGAAGGTCATCTGGGCAGAGGGAACAGCAAGTGGAAATGGTGGAGACTGGAGAATAAGTTTAGAAATTGAGAGCAACACGACTGGGAGAAATGGAGATGCCAGATCTGGTCTGGGCTGGTAGACCTAGTTGAGAGCTTGAGCTGCTGGCCTGGGAATAATGAGACATCATTAAAGATTTCTGCCAGGGTATGATGAGGTTCTAGTATGGGTAACCATTTGGGGCTGGCCACAGCAACTCAGAGTGGCTGCTCTTAATGAATGGACTAACTAGATAGGCAGCCGTTGTGGGCTGACCATGAGGAAAGTTGGTAACTTGGACTGGAGTGCTAGAACTATAGATGAAATGAGGACAACAGAGGTGAGGTCATCTTGACTTGGTAAGGGATCAGATGAAATAACAACATTGACAGTGGTGATTTTGTGTTCACTTTGTGTCTTCTATCTAAGATCATCTCTGCTACACACTCATATGCTGGGCTTTTCATTATCCTCACAGAATACAACACATATTCATTTGGCAGAACAACCAGGACTGAACTAACATGATGCTACTTATAGTATTTGTATATTTCACTTGCTTTGAATATTTTCCTATAAATTGTTTGTGTTTTATTACCCCAGCAACCCTGACTGGTTTGGCTCAGTGGATTGAGCGTCGGCCTGAGAGCTAAGTGTCGCTGGTTCGATCTTCCAGTCAGGGCACATCAGAGAAGGAAAACTCTGACTCCAAAAAACCTCCGCTGCCTTGCGGCATACCTCTTCAGGGGAAAGGCTAAGGGAGTAAACCCCGACAGAAAATCCGGAGCCGGAGTCCCTAAGGCGGTTTGACGTTGTAGTCAACACCGGCAACTCCTGCGGTGCACCTGAAGCCAAGCTGTATTGACTCCGTCTTTCCCTTGGATCCTTCAGCTGCGAAGAGAGGGGGGGTCTGCTGCATGGGCAACAGCAGACCCTCCATATCACCCTGCCCAGGCTCTGTAGCTTCATCGCAAGATGTCGATTCAACACGGGAGGAGACAGATACCGTGTCACTCCCGAGTCGGACTGCACAGCCATTCTCGGCGGTGCAGATAGACTCTTAAGAAGCTACACCATCGTCTCTCGAGACGGACGGCTGCCGATACGATATGATTACCCCAGCCCTTGCCAATGTGGTATGTAGTATGCAACATACATATTATATTCCCTGTGTAAATTCTGAGTTACTCTGCATTCAAAAATACATCTGGGTCCAAGGGCTCATGGGTACATAACAATAATCTTAAAAACCAGCAAACCAAAATTTACAAAATTCCTTGCCCAAGGATTCCCAGCTGCCAAAATGTCATGCCAGGTTTGTGTATCACTAGTGCTCAAACCGCTCACCACATTTCACCCCCTTTTTCCCTGACCATTATCTGTACCCTTTCTCTTTTATATACAAGAAACATACCTACTGGCCAAGTGCCCTCTCTCTAATTGTGAAATATGGATAATAGGGAAGCAAAAGAGACTCACTCAGGCTGTGAAGCACAAAATAGTTTCCTCCATGTGGCCTCAGATGCCTCTTATGAATGTACAGAAAATACACTACCCTTCTTTTATCACAAACTTAAAAACCATCTGTTCCACAAAGCATTTCAGCTACAATAACCACTCATATCTCAACATTGCTCCCATTGCATTGTATTTTATAGGTGTTATTGTCTCATATGTTCTTGTGTGCAAGTATAATCTAATCCCCCAAAGGAAAAAGGAAAATTCTTGCTTTATCCTGTCTGTTGTCTGGGCACATCCATTACAACATTGCACCTATATCTATGTTCTGTATAAATAATAAATAAGAAAAAAAATCACCACCACAGTATATTTTATCTTTGGAAGTTAAGGAGTGATACTTATCAAGAAGACATCATATAATTTGATGGGTAAACTTTAAAAAGGTGATTATTTAGCTATGATCTTTCATTAATTTTAAAGTAGTTTTAATTATTTGGAAAGCCATTTTGTGTAGGTAAAGAAGTATCAGTTTACAGCTGAATGGATTGCTGAAACAAAATCCCCATAAACACATCTTTAAATAAAAAACAAGAGTCCCCATAAGAAAGATGGAAATCAACTTTTGGGAAAGAGGGCACAGAATGGGGACAACTCACCTTGTTATGCTGTAAATATGAAGTTGAGTGTCTGTGGTAGACCCAAATACTGGCTATATAGTGGCTGCCCAGAAAAATAAAGAAAATATGAAAAGGTACCAAGATTCTCTTCTGTCGGAAGGAATTGACCTGAAATGGGAAGGTGTGTCTCAAGTTCAGAGACAGAAGGGCCTATTTGAGACAATTTGACTTTTCCTACCCTTTGTAAGTGGTTTTCTATCTATGGTTTATGAAGGCCAAGTTTGAAGGCTGATGAGTTTTATTACTTAAGAGCCATCTTCTTACTCCACCCTGTCCTTGTTTTACATCTGATGGGTACAATGACCTAATTTTTTAAATGCAGTTAAAAAGGGGGGGATTATCACGATCTCTTTTAGTTAAGAAGTTATATAAAAGAACAGACAGGATTCTGTTACATACAATTTGCTATAGACTGAATGCTTGTATCCCTCAAAATTTATATGTTGAGGTTATAACCTCCATTGTTATGGTATCTGGAGTGGGGCTTTGAAAGTTGATTAAGTCATAAGGGGAGAGTCCTCAAGAGTAGAATTAGTGCTAATATAAAAGAGACCCCAGAACAACCCCTATTTCTTTCTGTCATCTGAGGACACTGTAAGAAGATAGTCCCTAGGAACCAGGTTCTCACCAGACACTGAACATGCTAGTGCTTTGATCTTTGACTCAGCATCCAGAATTGTGAGAAATAAGTTGCTGTTATAAATAATATATTTAATGAATTATAATTGAAATTAAAATGCAACACATAGCCTTAAAAGTGAATTAAGTGCAGTCATTTTGGAAATAGTTTGTTGTTTTCTTAAAAAATTAAACATAAATTTACTAAACCATCCAGCAATTCCACTCCTAGAATATACACAAGAGAAATGAAACACATGTTTACACAAAACTTGTACACAAATGTTCAGAGCCAGTATTTATTCACAACAGCCAAAAAGTAGAAATGACCCAAATGTCCATCAGCCGCTAAAGGGTCAGCAAAATGTGGTGCAGCCGTACAATGGAGTACCGCTCAGAAATCAAGAGGAAAGAACTCTGTACTGATATGGATTACAACATGAATGAACCTCAAAACATGCTAAGTGAAGAGGAAATGTCTAGAAAGTGAAAACCTTGAGAGACAGAAGGTAAATCAGTAGTTGCTTGGGGCTGGGAGTAAAAGAGAGATTGACCTAAAGCAAGACGGAACTGTTCCAATGAATTGTGATAACTGCACAAATCTGTAAATTATAAAAAATCACTAAATTGTATATTTAAGGTGAGTGAAGCTTTATTGTATATAAATTATACCTCAATAAACGTGTTAAAAAGAAAAAAAAAAATTTAACTCACCCAGTCTATGGTATTTTGTTAGAGCAGCCAGTACAGACTGACATCACTAATTATCAGTCCTACACAACTAATATCACTAATTATTTCCAATACCAATTAATCTCTTTTCATAGTTTAATCCTCCACTTATACCCAAAAAGGAAGACTTATGGCTTTGGGCAGTACACTACTGTACTTGCACCCGAGACTGACTCCCAAAGACTCTCTGTAGCTCCAAAGGCACTTCTTCCCCTTAAAAGACTTACTTTGCAGAGTAGAGCTTTCTAAAATATAGGGGTAGAAAGGAATGACCACAGGTGGTTTCTATGAGGAGATGATGTTAAAGCAGACAACTGGATGAAGAGGGGTGCTAGCCATGAAAATAACTGGAGTGAGGAGAGGATAGTGAGAGAGAGCATCAAATTCAAATTTCCTGAAATGGAATGTTCTGAACATTTTCAAAAAACACTGTGGTAGTTGAATAATGCCCCACAAAGATGCCCATGTCCTAATCCCTGGGGCCTATAAATAAATTAGTTTTCTTGGTAAGACGGACTTTGAAGATGTGATTAAGTTAAGGTTCTTAGATAAGGAGAATATTCTAGACTGTTCAGATTGACTCAATGTAATTACAAGGATTCTTTTAAAAGGGAGGAAGGACATTCAGAATTAAAAGCAGAAGAAGTGAGGGCAGGAGCTAAAGACTGAAATGATGTAAGGAAGGGGACACAGCCAAGGAATGCAGGTAGCCTGCAGAAGAACCAACCCTGTCAATACTGAATTTAGCCCAGTGAGACTGATTTTTGACTTCTGATCTTCAAAACTGTAAGACAATAAATTTTTTATGCACACTATCTGGTAATTTATTATAGCAGCAAAAACATCAATAAGGATGGAAGAACATGAGGTTAGAGAAGGAGCAGAGGCCAAAGTTGGGACAAAACCCATGTTGGTCAAAACAAGGATGAATGTGTAACAACATAATGAATGAGTCAAATCTTCTTGGGGGAAATAATCAATCAAACAGGCAAAGGAAAAATAAGAACTAAGTTGATGTTCCATCCATTTCAAATATTTTGAAGTTTAAACATGCCAAAAGACTTTAGAGTCATTCAAATGTGTTATAATAGCATTTGTGCTATGACCTGTATGTAATAGTGCATTTAATTTGCTTAGGCCCCTTTGAATATCTGCCATTATATATGCTATACAGAAAAATGCTCATGCAGAAAGTTTGGATGAAATTTCAGTTGCTTTATGGAACCATTCAAAGCCCATGCATGGGTCTCAGCTTACATAGCCTTATTCCACATCAAAAAGTACTGAACAAGCTTTAAAAATTTCAACATTATATTATTATTCCTTTTGGTTGAAACCAATTCTCAGCTAGGCTTTCAAACAAAGGCTAAGACACAATTTTGGATGCAGGTGGCTTATTATGAAAGTAAGTCTGGGGAGCATGAGGACAGGAGGGGTGGGAACTGTAGCAGGGAATAAAAGAAATCTAATGAAAGGATGTTTTCTTGTGTTGGTACCTCATCCTTCCAAGGGTCTTTAAAAATGCATCTCAGAATTGTCCATCAGGTGGATTAAAGGAGGACAAGCTGACCACTGGCTCCTGTTGCCCATCAGTGCACTGGCATTATGGTCACAGATCCTGTTATTCTGACTGCACAATGGTGAATGCTGAGCAGCTCCTCAGGCCCTCCGTGAGATGTCCAGGCCAGAGCCAGTGGTAGAGGTGCAGGAAGGACAGGGTGCTGAGCACTGCATTGCACAGAGCTGTAGACAGAGACATTTGCTTAAAGTCATCTCTGCAACAACAGCTGGAAAAAAGAGGAACCCAGGGGATTTACAGAGATTCCTAAGAGGTGCCCAGTAGGTTGGATGCTTCTTCAAAACTATCATCATTCTGATAGGAGAGCAAATTTTGATTTTCACTGTTATTTTAATCAAGTTTAATCAAAGTTGTTTTGATTTCTGTATATATGTCATTTGGAACGTTACTCTATTTATCTTTATGCATTTACAATCTATTTGTATCTAGAGTATTACATTAAACTATTAATTTAATTAAAATAACAATAGGTCACATGTATTGCATTGTATACTTATTTTGTGCCAGGCACTGTTACAAACGATTTATATGGATTTTCTCAGTGAATCCTTACAAAAACCTCATGATGTAAGTAATATTACCCCCTTTTCATAGATGAGGAAAATGAAGCTTAGAGAGGTTAAGTTATGCACGCAAAGAACAAGTAATATAACATTGAAGGTAACATTCAAACTCAGTTATCTAATACGACGGTCATAGGCACTATGCTTCTCAAAATCTAGTGAGCATCAGAATCACCTGAAGAGCCTATTAAAACACAGAACACCTCCCCATCAATCACTTCGCTTAAGTTTTTGGCAGAGGCTGAGTACACATGTGCATTTCTAACAGAATCTCAGCTGCAACTGCTGGCATGAGGACTGCACTTTGAAAATCAGTTCCTGTACTGTGCTAACTGACCTCTCCTAGTTACAAAATAGCACCTTGAGATTCATTTTGACCATATTCCCCAACATTTTTTTTCATATTCCACATAAATGGAAAAAGGATAATATTGGAGAAGTCCTGAGAGATAATCTCTTCCTGGAACACAGTGATTTTGTTTTGTTTGTCCCCACCCCCACCCCAGCCCATGACCAAAGGCTTTGTGTCTGTGAGCTGCAGAAGTGGGTTTAGCTTGCAAGGCATTTTCTTATTGGAAATCCAAAGAAGCACATCCATCCTACAAATGATGTTTCAACTTTGCTTAAAATATAAATATTTATGAGAGTGAGGTTAGCTGTTTGGCATGCGACACATCTTTTTTTGTTAAAGTCTTCCCGCCTTAGAAACTAATATTGCATTTAACTTCATAAAGATTGTGGAAAACTAAACACTAAGAGAAACCACACTCCAATTGCTGATGAGAGGTGAGGACACATCCCACAACCTTCCTGTGCTAATCAGTTACAGTCACAATGTGCATCCTGGCTCAGAGTTGTGTTTCAAAGCCAGAATTAAGGAAGGAAAAAATTCTAGTATTAGGACTGAAGAAAACTTTATGGGAAGAGAGCCTCTGCAAAAGTAGGGTGGTAGCAGGGTTGGTTGACCTCAGAAAAGAAACGGTTCAATGGAGACACAAGGAGAGCCAGCCATGTAGACTGGGCCACAGGATTATTGTCTAAGCAACACAAATACCAAGCAGACTCCAGTCTCTATGGTTAAAGACAAGTTGTACTCAGCCACACTTGGCTTTTCTGGTTGGAATTTGTCAATGTGGGGTGAAAAAATAATGCCACCAAGTTAATGTCAGGATATCAGAATGGTAGATTTGGGGGGGAAAATATCTATACTCAGTTATCTAGGAGATGATGTAGAATATTTTTCCTGAAATGTTAATTTCCTCTTCAAAAGACCTAATGGGAAATGTATAGGTCTTGGAGTCAAACAGACCTGTTTCAACTCTCAGCTCTGTCTTGAATTGCCTTGGGGAGTTTCTATGAGACTTGACGTTGTTGATTCTGTGGTTCTGTGTCCTCATTTTGGGATGACACTGAGCTTGCAGGTAAATGTAGAGTATCTGAGATATGATACCTAACACATAGTTTGCTCTCATAATTTGGCCTTGTATGCTGAAATGATCCTGAACCTAGAACAGTCCCTGACACACGATATCAATGTGTATGCCATTTTAATATTGATAAAAATATGTGTTGCTTTATAGAAAGGTATTATAGAAGGAGCAATTCATTTTAGAAAACTGTGATAAGTTCTTTTTCTCCATGTTTGGGGGCTTTGTCTGCTCATATTTAGGGTTATGTTAGGGGTAAGTTTAAGCCACTGCCAATTTGGGGCAGTGATTTAACACATATGGTCATGTTGCTTTTTAATTGCAAAGGTAAACATATAATACTTTTATGTGTGCCACTTAACAAACTGAGGCAGAATTTGAGATAGAGAAACAACAAATGTGAGAAAGAAATGACATTAGGAGACAGAGAGAGAGAGAGAGAGAGAGAGAGAGAGAGAGAGAGAGAGAGAAATAAGAGGGAGGGGGAGGAGGTCTAATAGTATGTGGCAACTGAGGTGTCTTAAGCCATCCACGACCACAAGCACTGATGTCTTCTTGGCTAGCACTGCCAGCTTAGTAAGGCTGAACTAGGTGCTTTATATGCATCATTTCATCTAATCCTCACAGCAGCTGAGTAGAAGTACAATTTTCATTTTCACTTTAAAGATAAGGAGTCTAGGAAATAAACTGACAAGCTGCAATTGTACTGCACCCCACCACATCTCCTTCTTAACCTACTATCCCAACATGCTGCCTCTTAGATGCCCCATTTCTCCCCCATCTCCCACCCTTTTTCTCTTTTTAGTATTTAACATTATTATAAGGTGAAGAAAAAATGGCCCATGTATGAAAACAGCTTAATTTATTTTGATTTGAAAATATTTTGGGTAAAAGAGTGTACGAAAAATAAGGTGGTTGAAAAGGAAGAGATACCATTGTTCAGAGTGAAGATGGGAATTTGGAAATGATATGAAAAAAGTAAGCAACATAATAAAAGGCAATTCAAAGCCATTATAATTTTGTTATGATTTTCAACTTGGGAGAGGGCAAGGATATAAGGATCTATTTGAACTCTCTGATGATTCATAAGTGGGTCAGCACATTCTGAGATGCTCTGTTTCCATGAGATCCTATGCTTATGTTAAAACTTTGGAGTGCTTAAAATGATTCCTTAAATTGATATATTCTTTGACCATTGTTATTAAGTAGTTTTAGTATAAGCCTTAATGTTATGTTAAGCAGTCAGATTTTTGTAATTCCAGTACTATTGACTCAAATAATTTTAGATTTGTTGAAATAACTGTATGTGAGAAGTGATGGAATGATTTTTGAATTTTGAGAATTTATTCTAATCTATCATTGGTTAATGCTCCATGGACAACAGTGTGGTGATTATGTGTGTATGGGGGGGGGGTAAGAGGTTAAATGGTAATGGAAAAATACAATCAATTAAAAAATAAATTATACTGTTAAATTCTTAGAAGGTGAAAAAATGTTTTAAAATACTTAACACACATTCACACACACATGCACAAAAGGAATGACAATAAAGTAGCACATTTCAAGAGTTTATAAGAGCCACTGATGTTCTGTTCTTATTTACATTAAGAATAATTAATTCAACATATACTTACTAAATATTTATTCCAAGCCACACACTAGAGTGATAATTTGGGAGATACCAGGACATAGAGTGATTGTTGTTCTTAACTAAATCAAAGCGTAGATTAGAAAACAGATAAATGGTTAAAGTGTGTGTTGATATTTATCATAAGAAACAAAGTATTAACAAGGTTAATTAACTGCCTCAAATTCCTGGCACTGTAGTTTAGTATTTTTTCTGGGATAAATAGAAGCAGAGAACTGTAGAATTTAGCTGAATGTACTTGGGTTTCTTCTCATTTTCCACTTCTAGACTCTGGGATGGTAATAGTATTTCCCAAGGCCTCATCATACCATCATTGAAGAACAGAGATTTAAAATGATCACCAGAAACTACTTATGAAGCACTCCTGTGTCTTTGGGAAAGGCAGAGTAGCGTTACTATGAAGGCAACTGTTTGCTTCTAGTTTGCTTTAGAATAGGGATCACAAAATTTGGACTTTTTTCGTTCTATCCATCAGTAATTCTAAAGATAATAGTTTTATATTCTGTAGGGAGCTGAAGACTACTCAGGAAATGAAGAGAAAGAAATGACTGTCTTATTTAATTTTTCCAAACAACTTCACTAGGCTCTAGTAGCTTCATGAGTATTGAATGGAAAATTTACTTCTTTTAGGGCTCATCTTACGAAAAACACTTGACTTTAGGAAAAACTGGACTTCTCTCTGAACACTAACTGACACATATCAACGCAGGATTTTAGAACAAATCCCTGATTTTGTGAGGTGTATAGATTTTATAGACGTCTGACAATAAGTATTTTTTGTTACTGTACCTTTCTTGCTTCCAAGAATGCCTTAGTACTGCAATGAATTCCATGTATTCCCTTTTATTTTCACTTAATCTTTCATTTGTTCTTCTGATATATTCTGTGGAGCTTCCAGTTCAGGTTTTCTGCTGTCATGTGGGAGCCTTATAGCACGCCATGGAATTGTGTTCTTCTTTTTAAAAATGGCAGTTTATTCGTCGTCGTCGGCAGCCGTCCGTCTCGAGAGACGATGGTGTAGCTTCTTAAGAGTCTATCTGCACCGCCGAGAATGGCTGTGCAGTACGACTCGGGAGTGACACGGTATCTGTCTCCTCCCGTGTTGAATCGACATCTTGCGATGATGCTGGAGTGTCCTCTCCAGTGGAGCTGAAGCTACAGAGCCTGGGCAGGGTGATATGGAGGGTCTGCTGTTGCCCATGCAGCAGACCCCCCCTCTCTTCGCAGCCGAAGGGTCCAAGGGAAAGACGGAGTCAATACAGCTTGGCTTCAGGTGCGCCGCAGGAGTTGCCGGTGTTGACTACAACGTCAAACCGCCTTAGGGACTCCGGCTCCGAATTTTCTGTCGGGGTTTACTCCCTTAGCCTTTCCCCTGAAGAGGTATGCCGCAAGGCAGCGGAGGTTTTTTGGAGTCAGAGTTTTCCTTCTCTGGGCAGTTTATTACTGAGCTGATATTTTTGGTTTCCACGTTGCTTTATTGAAGTTGTCAATTGTCTTTTACAAAAGAGTCATAAAATTAAAAAGACAAAATTGGCATAACTGATAAGGAAGAACACTTACTAAGTGTTTGTTCAGTTGTCTTAAGTGTCCTTGTGTTTTCAACATGGGACTTGCTCATCGGTGTGGAACATGTCAAGTCAGGATCTGACTCACCCAGTCCTGGGACTCAAAGGCCTGCATTTATCTCTGAACTTGAGTTTTCCAGTCCTGGAACAGTGAGACCATTCATTTTGTGTTGAAGATCAGCTTTTGGGTAATGTGACAGGAGAGCCTTGCTATTGAGGTCTAAATGACAGAATAAGTTTCACCAAACTAGTACTTAAGTCCGAACATGGAGTCACTCTGTGAACATGACCAAAGAATAATATAATCTGTATTATGGAACTGGTGCATTTCAAGATAGGCTTAAAGTAGTTGGCACTTAAGGTGCATGTGAGGTATCATGTCAGTCACCTTGGAGCAGATTCTCTTCTTTGCGTATGTCAGGAATCCCTTTTGTTTTGTAATTAAGGAGGGCTCACTCTTTGCAAGAGGAAAAGGTGGAAAACTTTTTGGCTTGCTGAAGACTTACCTTTTGTAAGTGTCCTTCATTTGTGTGGGTTCTAGAGGGGAGGGCCACAATTGGCATGGGGCAGCCCAGAAAGGAAAGTTTCCCTGGTGGTGGTAGGTGGTGATAGGAATCCAGGCCTCACTGTGTGTTAGTTCACCATCTGGTTTGTGGCTAAGGTTGGAAGTGACTTTGCTGATTACTTACTATGACCTTGTGCCCGGGGACTAAGCATGTCAGTGAATACTAAAAGAGTTTTCTCCCTGAAGCCCAGTGTTGGGCATTGTTGCAGCAAAGGCAATGTGTGGATTAGTGAAGGCATCTGCACATTAATGAACAGTGTTGATAATGGGTTGGTTTGATTGTAGAACTTTTATACCTCCCCTTTCCTAGATCAGGAATTGGGGTTGAGGGAGTGGTAGTGAGACTCCAGAAGCAAGTTGAAGCTTATAAATCACATATAGAGTAACATTTACAACTCTTAAACATTTAATCTTCAAATACAGGGTTCACATTAATTACAGGAGTCATTCATCATTGAGCCAATAGACGATGTGTGCGTGCGTGCATGTTTCACTGTCAGCCCTATTGCAGACTCTCCTGATCCCATGCTGTAGATGTTTCCAGCTCATCCTGAGGAGGCTTTTACATCACAGTTTGTGCAGAGTCAATGTTGCAGTGCAGCCACCAGAGACTCCAAGAACCTATTTATAATCAAGTGGAGCAGTCAAAACCCAAAAGATGGTTTTCTTATTCATTATACCCAAAACCAGTCTCCCTTTGCATGACATGCTCTTTGAGAATCTGTGTGGTTCTTTGTTCCTTTGCTCTGGGCCAGTCCTTTTGTGAAAGCTTGAAGTACCTTAGTTTAAAGCTTCATGTTCTGGTCAGTTTCTTATTTAAAGAGCATAATATTGAGAATGTATTATCAATCAAACTAAGCAAAATTTACACTGTAAATGAAGCATCTTAAAAAATAACTTCTGAGCTATGAGGAAAAAGGCACTGTGTCATTGACCTTGGATGATGGTTACAGACATGATGGATTTATTATTTTTTCAAAATTTTTATTTATTTATTTTTAGAGAGAGGGGAAAGGAGGGAGAAAGACAGGGAGAGAAACCTCGATGTGTGGTTGCTTCTCGCATGCCCCCAACGGGGGACCTGGCCCGCAACCCAGGCATGTGCCCTGGCTGGGAATCGAACCGGTGACTCTTTGGTTTGCAGGCTGATGCTCAATCCACTGAGCCACACCTGCCAGGGCCAGATGATAGATTTAAACACCGGAGCTCAAGAATTTTGTACGTTTCTGTCTAGACGTGGAGAAAGTTAAAAATGTTGTAAGAATTTCGTTGTTCTAAACTTCCTTCCACATATTTATTTACATATGGAGCTTTCCTGCCACATAAGAAATAAAATGTGAGAACACTGAGTTTAAGGAAAAGATAGGTTAGAGCAGAAACAAACTGAAAATTAATACATTTCTTTTTTTTTGCCTTCTATATAAGTTAATGTGTGTTAATTAACAGGTACTAAGAATTCAACATTGTAAGGTAGGATTATTAAAGATTTTGGGGTTTAATGCAGTTGCAACAGCTCCAATCAGAGTAATATACCCTCCTGCGAGTAGTGTTTAATTACAGGGATTAGTAAGCAGTGACTCTCTGAGCTTGAATACTCTAGACATATACCAGTCCCCAAACCCTAGGTCTTACATTTCACTCCAATGCAGATAATACCAATGAAGAATCCAGTGGCAAGAAGGAACAACTATAGAAGAATCTATATAATTGGCTGAAAAACCATCATTGAGGAGTAGGTGCTCTATAATCTTGCAAATCAAATTAGAAGAAAAAACTATTTCCTTTTAACTGGGACCAGATTCAAGTGTCTTTTTGGTATTAAGGAAACAAAACATTCTTAATTGTTTATTGATTATTCAAATCATATAAACCTGAAATATATTAGTGTGGCTAAATTGCTTCCTTCTAAGTACGGCCTCCAGGACTTAATGGGATAGCAATGAATGAGCGGCAGTGTGAAATGAGTTTGATATCGCTTCTCTATTTGGAATGATCTCAGGTGGGGAGTGTAGAGGTGGCGCCTTCATTAACCTGAAGGGTGAGGAAGAATTGAAAGTAATTTTTCCAGCAGACTGAGAATAAACTTGGAGCCATCTATATGGTTGGAGACTTCTGTTGGCCTCTCGAGCAGGGGAGAAACCTGCCAAGTACTGAGCTGGCAAAGAATAAGAGAGAAGAGAAGGTGGGGGAAACTTGAGAGATGATCTTCTGCTGCTCAAATGAGTTTTTGGTCAAAGCTTTTGAGCACAGTGTAAGAATAAAAAATAGAGTGGGAGGAATATTTTTCAGCTATTTTGCAATGTAATAATGTCAGCTTTAAGGGTTGAGGAGAAGTAAAATATAGAGGATGAAAAAAGCAGTAAAATATGCTGAGATTAAAATGTTATCTTTACATATTGTGCTTCAACGACAGGGTGTCCAAGGGCTTTGGCGCTGGCTGCAAAGTACGACTAAATCTTGGTTTCCTTGTGATTGAAAAGTACATACAGTAATTAACTGCTCCCTGACACCACTAGGTGGAGCTACAGGCTTACCAAGTGCTTAGTACAGCAGCAGACTAAAAACGGCCTGTGACGTCTGTGAAACCATAACAAGAATTTAAAACGTTCAGGATTGATCATTTGTAAATCATTGTTGGTCACGAATTCACACTAATATAGGGGGAGGGGGCGGGAGAGGAGGTTTTCTTTAAATCCCATATAATACAACAATAGCAAATGACCCTCAATGTGTAGTGGTGAAGTTGTTCATGTGAATTATTATTTTTAAGTGTAAATTCTGATGTTTAAGACTCTGAGAGAATAATCATGCCATGTTATAAATTGTCTGCTGCCAATACACACATATTTTCCTTTATTCTCACACCAGCTGCTTATCAGTGGTCAGGAACAAACAAACAAAAACTACCCATAAAAAAACCGCAGAGCTTCCTTTCCAACTTCACCAGTGGAAACGTGCCAGCAACTGGCAAGAGTTGGGAACTGTGTGTTCAAGTTTGAGGGGTTGTTGCTAAATGTAGTACTTATTGAGAATCTCATTACCTCATATCTTGATGTGTGAAGTGTGATTCACAGCACAGTTTGCTAAAGGCTAGTTAGCTCTTGTCTTAACGGTCTTAGGTGTCTAATATCCCATTAATCAAACTTTAGTGAAATGAAGCATTTCAGTTGGTTTTGACTAAGCCTTTTCTATGAGCTGACCCCTTTTCTTTTATGTAATGTTTCTATGCCCATTGCTAGAAGGCAGGGCTATCAGATGGCTTCCAGAATAGACAATGGATACCAATCATTTTCTAGAAAGGCAGGGAGTCATTTATTATTCCTCCTTTCACACTTGTCTCCCTGATGAAAATGCTCCTGAAGTTCATTTACTCATTCATTCACATTTTGTTCTCTCTCCAATTCTCTCAGTCTCTTTCATACAAATAATACCTCATAGATTTTGTCTAAGTTGCCCATGTAACCCTACTCCTCAGCAAGTGTGGCTATTCCACCTGCCAGGGCTGGGGGAGTTCAAACAACAATGTAATTATTGCTATATTACAATCATGCAAGTGGAAACTCTTCCATGATGGATATAAAAGTTGAGTGATAATGAATTGTGGTAGTAATGCACTCATCATATCACAAGATTGTATTTTTTGGTAAATACTTTTTCTTAAAATTTCAAAATACTTAAAAATTTTATTACTATGCAAATTAATTCATGAAGGAAAGTGGGGAAAGTTTTTAGTGCCCAGGGGAAAAGAGAAGTTACAAACAATTGAAGTACAACAATCCAATTTACCTGTAAGACATTGCCTTTCATCTTGCTATTAATTTTCAATTGCTGTAAGATAATATTGACACAACCTTAAACTTATTTCTTACATATAATCCCACAGTTAGGACCATCCTAAGTCAGATACCGTATTTTTCTCTCCATAAGGCACACTTTTTTTCCCCCAAAAGTTGGAGGGGAAATGTCTGTGCGTCTTATGGAGCAAATATTGCATCACAGACCATGATGTGTATTACCTGACCTCTCAGTGGTGGTGACAGCTGTTAGAAGAGGACGCAGTGGGCACATGGGAAACCCCTGTGGATGCTTAAATGTCCCACTTTACTGCTGAATCTCAGGGCATCTGGTCAGTAAAAAGATAGTGAAGAAAGTGATATCAGTGATTGTGAGCAACTGAGCTTCATAAATTCTGACACTAGCGATGATGAGTTCTTGGGGTTCCCAGAAAACTAGAAGAGTACTTGAACCTTAAAGTCTCTCCTCATTTGTTAATGATGGTGATGATGGTTCTTAATACTGCTGTTGACTGCTGTTCACTTTACATGGTTGAAATATTATTCCGTTATATTTTATTAAATATTTTAGTACACCATCTGGTTCAGAATACTTTCTTTCTTGTTTTCCTCCTCTAAACCTAGGTGTGTCTTATGGTCAGGTACATCTTAGAGTGCAAAAGTATGGTAATTCGTTTACAGTGGGTGCTATGTAAAATGAAAGTCCTGCTTTCTAATTTCAGTCATGTGCTTCTTTTCAAAGCATGTTTCATGACAGTGAATGTCAGCATCACATATGTTTGTTATTTTCTGATTCTAAGGGAAGAGGTCTAGCTGTAGAAGTCATTCCCCACTGAAAAGACCTTAAGTGGGTAGTATGAGCTAAGCATTGAATCATGCAGATGTAGCACTAACCATTTCATGGTCTGAACCTTTGGAAGTTCATCAGCTCCTCACAGGGGTCATGGTGGGACAAACATCAACAGCAGCACTGAGTGAATATTATCTGAAAGATAGTTCTACTTTCTTTAGCCAGTAAAACACCCCAGAAGTCACCAGAGTTTTGGTAGAAAAATGAAATCTGTTATGCATTGAAAAAAATAAAAATATGTGACTTCCTTAAAAACAGCTGATTTTTTTGTGTTTATTATGGACTAGGTATTATTTAAGCACTTAACATGGATGAATTGATTCAATTCTACAAGAACCCAATGAGGCTTGGGTGATGATAGCCCCCATTTTAGGGAAGAAGAAACTGAGTTACACAGAGGTGAGGGAACTTGCCCAAGAAGACACAGTCAAACAGTAACGAGGCTGGGATTCATAACTGGCAGCAGCACCTACCACCTTACCCCCTTTACTGTAATATATAAACAGATATATGCTTTCAATATCTAATAGCATTTTTAAAATAGAGTTTTCTTAGCTAATTTGGACTTATGCATCATCTTTAAAAAATTATATAAGTACCACTTTTTCCAGAAGAAATAAATGTATATTTCTTAATTTAATTTCCCTTGGTGTATGTTGCTATTTTTATTATTTTTTTCATTTAAAATTAGCATTTTTAATGTTGCTAGTTCTCCAAAAGTAATTGAAAGACAAATATTTTAGCCCTGGCTGGTGTCTCAGTGGATTGAGTGCTGGCCTACAAACCAAAGGGTTGCCAATTAAATTCCCCGTCAGGGCACATGCCTGGGTTGCGGGCCAGGTCCCCAGTTGGGGGCATGCGAGAGGCAACCACACATTGACATTTCTATCCCTGTCTTTCTCCCTTCCCTTCCCCTCTCTTTAAAAATAAATAAATGAAGTCTTAAAAAAAAGACAAATATTTTAATTTTACAATGGTATCATGAGTGGTAGAACTGTTTACATGAGGGATGATATTGGAAAACGAGAAGTGCTTTTAAATGAGTCTACATTATTCCTTGGTATAGGTAGAGAAGAATTAACATAAAATAATTTTGGAATAAAATATGTTATTAATGGAAAAACTCCTTTAAGCAATACTCATGAATATCATGCACATATTCAACAAATATATAAGATCACTTCTGAGCAAAATCATACAATCAACTTCTTTGCTCAAGGGATACAGTCATAATTTGAACCATGAATACTAATATAGACTGGTCTAGTTTGAACATAGAAGTTAAGTTTTAGTCAGATTGAAACTTAGAAAAATCCATATTGAGGAAAAATGCAAATGATAACTTATTGGGTGTCAAGAAAAGAACTAAATTTGTCCATCCACACTTTTCACAATGAGACCCTGCCCACTTTCATCTGATTTTAATCTAAACACCTCCTAATTAGCAACCGACTATGAACAAAACTGGATCACTTGCCTAATCAGCTTTCTCCTCAAATAATAAATGTTAAGAAAGGTTTCAGGGAAATCAGTCCCTGATATGATAATGTACTGATGTTTCCTACATAGACACAAACATGCTTTTTGAGAAGCCATCACTGAAACAAAGAATCCTGCAGCGAAATCTCACATTAAAACAAAACAGACCCTGGCTGGTGTGGCTAGTGGATTGAGCGTCGGCCTGTGAACCAAGTGTCACTGGTTCGATTCCCAGTCAGGGCATATAACTAGATTGCACGTCAGGTCCCCAGTTGGGGGCGCGAGTGAGAGGCAACAACACATTGATGTTTCTCTAGCTCTCTTTCTCCTTTCCCCTCTCTCTAAAAAATAAATAAACAAACAAACAATAAAATAAAATAAAAACAAAAAACAAAACAAAACAGGACTGGGGTTGTAGATGGGTGGAGAAGAAAATTAGTTATGAGCAAACTTCTTACTAACCAATTATTTTGGCTTATTGCATCATTTGTTATAACTTCAGTCAGCCCCCAAAAGAAATGTTCACAGATAGGCAGTCATTGCCAAAGAGATGTACTCAAATTGACCACAGAGACAGAGCTCGTTTTTGCTGGAATGCCCCTTAGCCAGGGGGGAACTGAGGAAGGCGGCTCAGTCTGTCACATTTTATTCTGCTCAATCCACATAAACATTGTGAGGCCAGCACATGGGATTACTGCTAACTTGATTTGAAATGCATTTGCTTCACATTTTCACTTTTAATTCTGAGAGTCCCTGGTCATCTCCACAGAAGTGTATTTCCTGGACATTTTAGTTGCTTATCAAATCAGATAGGGGAAAAAGGAAAGAAAAGTGACCACCTTGAAGTCTTCTCCATTGACAGGACATATATTTGATCAAGATGCAGTGTCATCCTCTTTTGTGGCTCTTTGTCGATCATGTTTACTGGAAAGATAAGTGAGCTCCTCAGAAAGACACTTATCTAAATTATCTTCATAAAGTGCTGTCTCTCTGTGTGAAAAGAAAAATGAAGGAGAAGACCAATCTGTACACATATGCCTTATACTTGAATAAGTTGAGAAAAATATAAAGATATATTATGTAAACAGTGTTTCTCTCTCTCTCTATATATATACATATAAAACTATATATATGTATATATGTATGTATGTATACTTATTATGTAAACTAGGGCCTAATATGCTCAGTTATACTGAGGTCAGGTATTCAACTCTTGTACTTGAAAAATCCCTATAATGTCCCAACCTCAATGTAAATGAAGACACATCACTAGCTCTCTGATAGGAAGCCAGTAAAAAATTGTAAACAAATATGGGTCATGTCTGAAAGTCTGCAGATAAGAAGATAAATGTAGAGTTTCTCCTAATTAGCCTTTCTTAATTAAAAACAGCAGCAGTATTGTGATAAAAATGAACACTCTTGGGAGTGTGGTCACTTGGTCTTCTGGGTATCACTCGAGGAAAATGAGATTTTGTCCCCCTATAGGATAAATAGTGCACTAAAGAAGAAATAAATGGTGTCTGTGAGCAGCGTCCGTTTGGTTTTTATCTGTGAGATGGATGTGCTTCTTGCCATTTTCAGAATGGTATGGGGGCAGGATTAGCCATCATTAGCACCCCAGGATGGATCCAATTCACTAATTACTTATGCCGTCCTGGTTCACTGAGACTTAAGTACCAAGTCAATCCCATTATCTGCAGTCTCCCAAGCTTGCCAGAACCATCCATCTTTCATTGAAAAGAAGCACAAGTGTTATCAATTGAGCCCTGTGAAATTTAGGATTTTCCAACTTTGGGAGAAGGCAAGATTAGTCCTGACTCAAGTCCAGGCCCCTCTAAGCCGCCACTTTGGATGCAATAAAAGAAAGCCATGACGATTATCCATAATGATGTGGAGAAGCAGGAGGGAGAAAGCAGAGAGTAAAGTGAAGAGAGGGGAGAAAAGGAAAAAAGGGGGAGAGATAAAATCACGAAAAAAGGAACGCATACCCCAACTGTGACGCATGGCCTGTGGTTTCAGGTAGCTTTTCTCTTCACCTCCAAACTACAAATGACAATTCATCTGCTACAGACAGATGATAATATAGTCAGAAATAAGGAATTAAAATATTCTGAAAGCCTGACACCCCCTCTGGGAAGAGGAGTGCGGGGAGTGCCTGCCCTGTGCATGCCAGGCCTCCTCTGTCCTCCCTGGACATAGTCAATGCCCATGTGGCTCTGGGCCCTGGCTGTTTGGGATGGGTGATTGGCACCTGCTCTGCTGAGGGGAAGGGACTGGCAGCTATTGGCAGCACTGTTGTGTTGTGTTCATTTGCACACTTTCAGAAACAGCAGTGTGGCTGCTAATACAAAAAAGAGAATCTTCGAAGCAGCATGACATCTCTTGGAATGGAGTATTTGTCTTTACAAATGATTGCTCTGCTGCCAGCACTTGACACGGTGCTCGCAAACATGTGTAATTGTTGGAAGTGTAATGAAGATTATTTGCATATTTAATGTTCAAACAGTACTAAAGAAGAAACCTAGACTAAACCTTTTAGGGGCAGATTTAAATATGTTCAGCCTCAGCCAGAGGAGTCCCAGGAAGTAGGAGGCATCCGATGGAGAGCAAATGCAGGGATAATTGGTTTAATGTTCAAGGGCACCAATAAGCCTTGGTGCTTTTATTCCTGGACACAATAGAGTTCTCTGGACTAATGTGAGGTGGAAGTTCCCCAGTACCAGAGAGACACTTTCTCTTGGCTTGAGTTCAAACATGAACTGTCAGATGCCCTGTATCAGCCTGGTTTTACATGAGCCAACAATACATCCATGTACAATAGCCATGAGAAGGGGTGGTTCACAGTAAATTTATCACACATTTTTTCCACTGGCCAGTAGAAATTGTTCATCACCACTTTACTGCAAAGCGATTATTTGGGGGAAATAATCTAGTTAAATTATTAAAATAGCATTATATCCAGACTTGCAGAGAGAACATTTTATTCTCTTAAGTAGGTATACTTATAAGATTCTCTTCCAGTTTTCATTTAGATGGATCCTTGTTTGATTAACTGTTTTTATTTTTTCCTTTGGGTGTTAACAAAACACTAAAATGATTATTTTCCTTTGAGTTTTAACTAAAATGATTATTGCAGTAATCATTTCACAATATATACATCCATCAAATCACCAGGTTGTATGCTTAAATGTAATACAATGTTATTTGTCAATTATATCTCAGTAAAGATGTTCATATAATATTCCTTAAAAATAAAGACAGTAGTTATGTCTAAATGAAATTAGAAACACACCTATTCTTCATTCCCCACCTCCCTCGAACTTTCACTGAAATGCAGCCCCATGGGGCCCTTAAGGTATGAAGTAAAATGCTCTGTCTTTCTGCTTTCCAGTGTGTTTTGGACGCTCCTAGACTCATGGGGGCAGTTTCCCAAAGTAGGATCCCTTGCAGGAAGCTTTTCAGAAAACCCAGAATGCAGAAGATTCCCTGTGCAAATGATACTCATTGTACCAAATATGTCAATAGTGATAAGAGTCCTGGCCTTGGGAAGGGTTGCATCCTACCTGTCTTTCCGAGCCAGTGCTAACTAGACTCTCACAGCAGGCCGACCTGCACATACCCACACACGCCTACACATCTTGAACAACTTGAAACTCAGAGATGGTGCTGCCTGCTCCAAATCAGCAGGAAAGGAGATTTTAGATGGTGGTAATTATCTCAGGAAAAAAACACACCTCACTGAAATCAATAGAATAATTTTTGATAATGTAGCCACTTGATCTGGTAATTTGGCCTTTCACCTGTAGTGAAGGACTTTGCTGGATACATTTTTTAGCTATTAGATGCCTCTTACTTGGAAGCTAACCTGTTCTTGTTTTTCAAAGTATTTTGAATAATTAGCTTTGAGTTTAGTGCTTTCACTCCTTCCTCTTTCCTCTCTCTCTTGTCTCTAACCCCCAACTCCCACCTGAAACTTACTCCCAAATTCCTCTACAGTGCCCATCCATGCAGGTGACAAGAGCCTCTTGGTCAAAAGCCATTGCTAACCGCCAAAATTATAAAGGCCTTTGGGGGGCGGGTAGCTTGATCCACTATCCTTCTCTAAATTGACTTTTAAAAAATCTGATGGGTGAATAAAGTCAAACATTGTCATTTCTGAACTCATCATCCCAGGCCCTGCTTCTGGCAGGGCTGGAGCCTGACTAACAATGTTTCTCCTGAGAGTGGTCTGTGGGCCATGATCTGTTTCACCTGCAGTGGACGAGGTTTGACAACTTACCTTTGTATACCTGTCAGTAAGATGACTAATCCTTTAGAAATTTGTAACTACATAAGTTTTACTTCTG
Source organism: Furipterus horrens (assembly GCF_987537825.1). Classification (NCBI taxonomy): domain Eukaryota; kingdom Metazoa; phylum Chordata; class Mammalia; order Chiroptera; family Furipteridae; genus Furipterus; species Furipterus horrens. The sequence continues at coordinate 79,963,953 of NW_028327176.1, read as the reverse complement.
AGCATCAAAAGATCAACCACTCTGTGGTAATGTGAAGGTAAAAAAAAATAAAAAAATAAAAAAAAAAACGGAAGTACTGATAGTGAACAATTTTAGAGTTCCAGGCATGTTTCCAAATTCATTTATCTTAATTCTCATGAAAATCTGATGAGATAGGCACTCTACTCCCAAGTTCCCATTTTACAGATCAGGGCACTGAAGACTGGAGGGAATAAATAATGAGCCCAGTGTCTCACAGCTCACAAAGGATGAGACTGGGATTCAAACCCCAGCACAGCAGCACCACTAAATTGTAGTGCCTCTTGAGGTTGTCAGCTACACATATCATGTCTTTGGGCATTATATATGGATACCAAAGCTGTGTCTCAAGATTCTGCTAGCTGTGTGGTGTGCCTCTTTAGGAGGAAAGTCTCCTGAGGTGCATATGACAACCACAGACCCCGTCATGTACTCACAACTCTGCTGCTACACAGAACACAGAAAGCAGAGGGACTTTTTTTTTTTTTTAATGTAATATTAAATCAAATCTTGGGATATAAAAAGGAATTTTATTCCTTGCTAAATTCTTTTAAGAACAAAATATCAAAAAAAGATGACAATAATCAGCAGTTTTTCTTTAGGGGTTTGTTGGTTTGACCTTAGCCTTTTAATCTGTCAGAGTATGCTAATCAGCCTGACAGACAGAAAGATAAAGTGCAGAGAGGTAGACATAGGAATAGGGAAAGAGCAGAGAGGATGAGGAGCCAAGGGGAAGGCAAGGGCACTGTGGCTATTGGTCACTGCAGAGGCCTCCTTCCAAAAAGGCTCGCAACTGGACAGAGGCACAGAAACAAGTGACTATTTTTATTCTCAGCCCAGCAGAGTGAGCCAACTCATTTGTGTCTGTTCTAGAAATCCCCTTTTATTCTGAGTTTAGCAGGAAATATATTTATAGTTTTAAAAGTTAGGGGTGAGGTGGGAGATACATAAAATGTTCTACTTTAAGGTTCAGATGTGTGCTGTCTGCAGTTTCCAGCTGAGGGCCATATGCCAGTCTGTCATTTTGGCAGACTTTCACTGCTCACCGAATGTCCATGGACTCCCCCATGTTACCAGTCTCTGTGCAGTAAGGTGGGATTCTGTGGTTGGTGAGTGGAAATGATATGTGAGGTTCTGAGTCAAAGAATTTAAGAGCTGGTGTGTGACCTTCCAGCTTTCTCTTCTGCTGAGGTGAGTGCAAGACCTGAATTTCGGTGGTCCAGTTTCCAGGCGAGGGATTCCCAGCTTCCTGAGTAGAACTGACACAATGAAACATATGTCCTGGGAGAAAGTTGTGGTGATAAGCCACCTGTTTCAGAGTTACCTTGTTTCTGGAGCAAAACCAGATTTTTTCTTGCCTGATGGCTATAGAATCACATAAGTAACTATTTCTAATAACTAAATTGCATAAATCCTTTTAATTCACACATTATCGGCCAATAATTTTGTTCATTACTATACCTAGATCAGATGGGAAGAATAAAGGGAAATTACTGAACACATCCTCTTTTGTAAACATTATGTCAGATGCTTCACACAAACCATTTCACTTGGACTCCCAGGAAAAAAGAGGTTAATTGTTGACATTTCATCATTTGTTAACTAAAAATGGAAATGCTGTTCAGAGAAAATAAACAACTTGCCTAATGATATACAATTATATTTCTGGAATTTTATGTATTTGTCTCTAAAATCTATTTTTTCTGCTTTAAATCACCTGGCGTTCCTGCAAGGCAAATTAGAGACTATGTAGGCATCTTAGAAGTCACAGAATAGACAAATGTTCTACTTACATTTTTTTAAGCCCTCAAATCCACAATGTGGTACTCATAAAGTTCTTCTGTAGGAGAATTTCAAGATTCTACATTTTTAAAGTGGGATTTCTATCACCTGATCAGGAATAGTGGAGGTATTTGGCCAAGAACACTGTGAACTTTGGAGTTCTAAGGAGAATGGCAGTAGCAGAGTCCCTGCATACCTATTCACATGTATTGCCCCATATATCCCTTACATAAATTATTATTGCTGCTTTTTTTTTTACATAAATCTCAAAACTTTTTTGAAGTTTCTTTATGTTTATATATTCCAAATGTGGTATCATTATTCCAAATACCCTTTATTTATATATTGGACTATGTTTAATATGTAAATCAAATTAGTCTTTAACAATAAATAAACTATTGGTGTTGTTTTATTTCTCCCTCTCTCTAAAATATGGAAACAATTCCATTTTTATATAGGTTGCATCCACCCACCAAACACATGTACACCCATATACTCACACAACTGTCATCTCCCGCTGCATGCGCGCGCGTGCACACACACACACACTCACACACACACATTTGGTGCTGTGAAGGGTCCTGTGAGTCCTAAGGCCAAAAGTATAATGAAAGGTTTGAAAATAAGTGAATGAAGAGTTCTATTTTCTGGGTACAGATATACTGAGGCAAGAACATTGGAGATGTGTGGGGGCATTGAGGTGGCCCAGAGTAGACACAATATAGTATTCAAGTTTATTTAGTGAATTAGCTTTTGTTTAGCCCTTTCACTAATTAAAGCATTATACTGTAATTGGCAATACAAAGACAACCAGGACACAGTCTCCACACTCATGGAGGGTACATTTGAGGTAGAAAACTACTTTCGTCACCTTTCACTCAGTAATTAGCTCTTGTCTTATACTACTACCACCTTTCTCCAGGTGAACTAGTTTTATCACTGCCTATATTTTAAGTGTACTCTGGGGTCTCTTCTTCTGGAATGCTACCACTGCCCACCGTCACCACCACAGCCATTACTACCACCAGCACCCTCATCATACTATATCCTATGCCTTAATTGTGTGGTCCTCTTTACATTCCAGACTTTATTTCATCATTCCCTATTGCCTGAAAAGTGCTGAAGCCAAGGTTAAAGACCATGCTTCCTTGATATAAAAGTTCATTCCCTTCAAGTGTGCACTATACTCCCTAAGCAGGAGTTCTCAAACTTAATTCTTCATGACACCCAACCCATCCTTCCAGTGTCACTCCCTTCAGTAGAAGCACTACTATCCAGCCCATTTTCTTAACCAGAATGCTGGAAGTTGTACACCTCCTTCAGTTAGCAGGTTCTGCAGAATTAGATTCCTTAATTGCTCTAAGCACTGTCAATTTCCTTCCATTTTCATAGCAACTGCCTCAGAAGTCCCCAACAAGTCCCCTAGCCATTGTCTTGTATGTAGTGTCTCTTTCAAATTAATTGTTGACATTGTTGTCTGAGAGATCTTTTTGAAGTAAATACCTGAAATTAATGTGAGTTCCCTCAGTTTAAACTTTTCATATACACCTCATGGTCTGTGGGTTGAAGGCCTGACCCCTCGTTTGTCAGAAACAGCCCTCTGCCCTGAGGTGCTTTCTGGCTATAGGCCCTTCCAAGCTTTCTTTATGCACCATCCCTACTGTTGACCTCAAGGGCCTTTGAAGGGTCTTTCTGCTATGGGTAAGGATCTACCACCTCTTCTTCCATCTTCATTTCCAATTGTATTTTAGGCCCTCAGCTTAGCCTTTCCACCATCTGCCACTTCCTTAGGCCCTGTGTTAGGACATCTTTTGTAGGATTACCTCAAAACAACCAAGAAAAAAAAATGGCATGGCTGATGTTATTCTTACAACCATGCTACATATATGGAAACTGAGGCTTGGAACTTTAAAGGAACAAACAGAGACTTCCAGTCAATATGGAGGCATAGGTAGACACACTTCACCTCCTCATGCAACCACAAGAATAATCACAATTAACCTCAAAATAAAAACACACAGACCTTCCAGAAAATTGAACTCTGTGAAAGTCTGATAACTAAGGATTTAAAGTAGCCATCTTCATCCATATGGGTAGGAGGGGCAGAAATGGGGAGTTGGGCAGAGAGGATGCAGTGTGGCTCCAGAGAGGTGGTGGTGGCAGTGATGGAACAAGCAGTCCCACAATCACATGTGGTGGATAAAAATCAGGAGGGATACCTTGGGAGCAAGCAATCCCAGCCCCAGGCCAGACCATGCAGCCCAGGGTTCCAGCACTGGGAAAATAAAGCTTCATAACTTCTGGCTGTAAAAACCAGTGAAGGTTGGGGACTGGGAAGAAATGGCCCATTTTTCAGGAGAGCCCATTTAAAGGAACTGCACAACTTAGAATGTATGCACACCCACTCACACTGGGAATTGCCACCAGGGCAATAGCTAGAAGGGTGCCAGTTACGTATGGGAAGTGGGTGAAGTAACTGGAAATGGGGCGCGTGTTGGATAAGCTTCATGAATTCAAGCAGCAACATTGTCCCCTTTCTGACCCTCCTCCACCATAGAGCTACAAACCTGTGAAGCAGGTTGCCCCTCCCTAGTGACTACCTAAGGCTCCAGCCCATACAACTTAACAGGTGCACTAAAACAGGAAGTCTAAACATCACTACCTCATATACAGAAAGAAACACAGACAGGCCGCCAAATTGAGGAGACAAAGAAATATGACCCAAGTGAAAGGAAAGAGCAAACCCCAGAAAAAGAACTAAATGAAATGAAGATAGCCAGCATATCAGATGCAGAGTTCAAAACACTGGTGATCAGAATGCTCAGAGAACCCATTTAGTATGGGTAAAGCATAGGGGAAGAAATTAAAGCTACACTAAGTGAAATAAAGCAAACCAACAGTGAAGGGAAAGAAGCCAGGATTCAAATCGATTTGGAACATAAGGAAGAAATAAACATTCAACCAGAACATAATGAAGAAATAAAAATTCAAAAAAATAAATATTAAAAAAATGAGGAGACTATAAGAAGACTTTGAGACATCTCTAAAAGTGCCAATATCTGAATCATAGGGGTGCCAGAAGGAGAAGAGGAAGAACAAGAAATTGAAAACTTAGTTGAAAAAATAATAAAAGAAAACTTCCTTAATTTGGTGAAGAGAATAGACATACAAGTCCAGGAAGCACAGGGAATCCCAAACAAGTTGGACACAAGGAGGACCACGCCAAAACACATCATAATTAAAATGCCAAAGGTTAAAAATAGAGAATCTTAAAAACAACAAGAGAAAAGAAGAGAGATCCCTACAAAAGAGTTTCCATAAGACTATCAGCTGATTTCTAAAAAAAAAAAAAACAAAAAAACTTTGCATGCAATAAGGGACTGGCAAGAAGTATTCAAAGTGGTGAAAAGCAAGGACCTACAACCAAGATTACTCTATCCAGCAAAGCTATCTGGATAAAGTGCTTCCCAGACAAGGTAAAGCTAAAAGAGTTCATCATCATGAAGCCATTATTACACGAAATGTTAAAGAGACTTATTTAAGAAAAATAAGATCAACACTATGAACACTAAAATGACAACTCACAACTATCAACAGCTGAATCTAAAAAAAAAAAAAAAAAAAACTAAGCAAACAACTAGAACAGGCACAGAATCATAGACATGGAGATCATTTGGAGGGTTATCAGTTGGGAGGGAGAAGGGGGAAAATGGGGGGGAAAGTACAGGGATTAAGAGGCATAATTTGTAGGTACAAAATAAACAGGGAGATAAGACATAAGAATAATATACGAAATAGAGAAGCCAAAGAACTTATGTGCATGACTCATGGACATGAACTAAGGGGGCAGGGGTTCGGAAAGAAGAGGGTACTGGGTAGAGGGAGGCAAAGGGAAAAAATTGGGACAACTGTAATATTATAGTATAATTAATAAAATATGCTTATAGAAAAGGATAATACAGAGGAAACTGGTTGATGTAAGAGATAAATCAATGTCCTAGCTTCTAAATCTTGTGTTTTCTAGGTGATTTCTTTCAGCTTATAATTTTAAAGTGCTGTGCACATTGCCCTTTTCTTTCCCATCCAGGTGCTTTTCCTGTAGATGGGGGTGTGTTTCTTACCTGAATCTCTTTAACTGCTCTGGCAGAAAGTAAGGTTCTTTTTGATTTGGCATCCTTCATTATCCTTTGTCTCTTTTTATGCAAGAAAGGCAGTGCAGAGAGATGTGATGATGGAAGTAGAGGCCAGAGTGCTGTGGCTGCTGGTTTTGAAGATGGGAGGGGCCATGAGCCAAGGAATGTAGAAAACTCCTGGATGCAGGAAAAGGCAAAGAAACAGATTCTTCCCTCAAATCTCCAGGAAGGAACACAGCCCTGCTGACCCACTGTGACTATAACCCAGTGAGATCCACTTCAAGCCTCTGAACACCAAAGCTACTCCTGCAGGCAGACACCGGGGATCTCCTTGGAGACAGTGCTGTTCTCAGCCGCAGAAGAACCACATGGCCTCATTTGGGAAAACGTAAAACCCTTCCACCTACCTGCCCATCTGGAAATGCAGACTTGAGGAAATGGAATACATTCTTCTTACCTATAACAGGCCTCTGACCTTAGGCCTAGTGAGCCGTCTGTGGCCCATAGTCTCCCTGTGTAGTCCTGACCGACTTTAGAGGGGCCACTGGGTGAGAGCTGGGTGACCCAGGTTCTAGTCCTCGTTTCTCCGGTTCCCAGATGGTGGGAACAGCAGTCCCCATTCTGGGCCTCAGTGTTCCCATGTGCAAAGCTGTACTGAAGGCTGCCCTGGCTCTAAGATGCCGGGAGAGCAGCTTGGCTGTTATACCCAGGCCCATAATTTCTAGCCCTCTCTAATATTCCTCTCACGATTAGGAAGCCCAGTCCCTAAAAAGTGGACAAGATGACATGAAGACTTACTCTGTTTCCAGCTCTGTAAAATGGACATAATGGAAACCTCCAGCTCAGCAGCTGCTCTCAGCAGGGAAGATCAGCTCTCCAGCCCAAGTACACCAGGGCTCTGCCCTCTTACTCCAGGCCCACCGCTTGCACACTTCTAGAAACCTATTAGCGTCAATTTGGGGGCTCACTCTTTTCTCTTTTACATTATGTGGTTTTAATATTCTCCTTTCCAGCAGTCTTGCTATATATCTGGCTTTTATTTTATAAATTTGTGGATAAAATGGACTATGCAACTATGCATTTAAATAAATAAAAACTGCTGTCTCCCCCCCCACCCCCCCCAAAAAAGAAAGGCAGTGCAGTATAAGGAGAAAACCTTGGCTAGAATCTTTCAAATACTTGCTGTGTGACTTTGGGAAGGTCACTTTATGTTTCTGAATTCAGTTCCTAAATTTGTAGTGTGACTGAGCTGAGAAATACTGGATGAACTTGGTGGTCATGTCTTGCCTTGCCTCAGCGTTCCATATTGCTACTAAAAAAAATTAAGCTCTAGAAAAAAATTCTGGTAAATCCATTCTTTTGCAATATCAGAATATTGATAACAAAAAGGTAATTTTTAATGTTCAGTATTATATGTAGCCCTAACTTTATTTAATAACATAAATAAGGGTGTTGTGAATAATGGGCTTTAATAGGACTTCACTTTCAGTTGCTGAACTGAATACAGATATAGTGACTAAAGGGGATGTGGTTAACTGGGGCAAGACCTGAGGTTAAATTCTATCTCTGCCTCTGACTGGCATTGAGTGTGTCATCTGCATGTGGAGAAAGATAGCTCCACATGCTACCTAACGTTGTCTGTGTCAGGACAATGGATATCAAAGCCTTTTGAAATAAATAAGCCTTTCAATAATAAAATGTATCGCTCCTATTAACTGTTGATCTTTGATTAGTTACTTCCTCTCTTGAATCATGATTTCCTCCTTTAAAATAAAGGAATTTAGCTAACTGGCTTTTAAACTTTCTTTATCATTGTAAATAAATAAATAATGATGATGATGATGATAATTGCATAAGTACTGAATGCTCACTATGTGCCAAGATCTGTGTGGGACATTTTGAAAGGACCATGGGATGGCCCTCTTATAGGATGACACCCAAGTGAATTCTCAGGTCTTAGAACACAGAATTTAGAGTAGCACACATGAGCAGTGATCAGAATCAAAGACAAACTTTTTGTTGCATTATACCTCTCACCTGAATAGCTCATGACAAGGCTTAGAAGTAGAACTGGATATCATGTCCAACATTTCCTTTGAATTTTTGAGTATGGCCTTGCAAACCTCCTCAACTCACACCAGATTTGTCAACATTCCTTAAGAGCACATTGTTCCCTTTGCTTTCCTAATGCTTCTACCTTTCCCCCTTTGGAAGTCATAGCTTTCTTCTCCAGTAAATCTCTTAATCTCCAGGACTGTGACTCGCAGGCCACCTCTACTTTTGATCTCTTGCAAAGGAAACTCCTTCAATAGAGAGAGTCTTGCTTCCTCAGCACTCCCAGGGCATTTGGAGATTCATGCAATGTGATAGCACTGGGCTTACAACATTTCATTTGCATGTTTTTCTTCCCTTCTAAGACTGTGATCTTTGCTAAACCAGAGACTATGCCTTGCCTCAGCTAGAAAGGCCTCAATACTTATTGATACTATATAGAGAATTTTATGAAATGATGACTCAGATGTTTAGTGAATGCTTTCTTCCATTTTTTCTTCCATATACACTTTATAGTTTGGCTCTGCCATTCTCCTGTCCCAACTCATTCCCTACAGCTGGAATAATAAATATAAATAGCCAACAAAAGTAAATATAAATGTTTAAGTTTGGCTTGTTTCTTATGCCCTGAGTTTCAACTACTTAAATATACACTTAGAAAATGCAAAAGTGTTAACTTTATTTTTTTTGCTAAAGAATAAGACTAGTGCTACAGAATATTGGGGAGCAAATTGCCATGAGAGCCAGTAAAGAGGGTGGATTATTTGGACAAGGGAAATGGTCTTTCTTGCAAACTATTGAATATTGGTAAAATGAAAAGAAACATCAGTTCGAAGAGCATGCATCAAGACTACACAGTGCTCCCAAAGCCACACAGGAGGCCAGGCTATATAGGAACAGTAATCCCTCCCATTGGCAGAAATAGAGCACACATGTACATAAGTCCAGACTGTGGGACTGGAAGGAGAGCAGACCAGAATGTGATGAAACTTGAATCTAGGGACAAAGAGTATATATTTCAGTGTGAAGGTTACTAAGAACTGATTCTGAGCTGGGAGCAGAGGGTAGGGAACCACAGATATTGTGCTTTGGGGTAGTTACTCTGGCACAGCATACAAGAATGTGTGGAGAAAAAGGGGTCAATTTCAGACGAGTAAGCTATTGTAATATTTTAGACATACATATTAATTCTTCTGGAAACACTATTCAAGCAACAGCTTTCCTAACCCACCACTTTAAGTATGGTTATGACATTATTAATCACAAGAGTAAAAACAACTTGGAAGGAAGGGTCTATGAATGACAGTATCCAAAATGGCAGCAAAGTCATAACCATACTTGAGTTTCCTGAAACACAGAGCCAAGGACTTCAAAAGACAATCTACCCAATTTGTCTAGGACTGACCATTTTCCAACTGACTCTTCCTTTCTGGACTCTGTCAGGTTTACCCCCTCATGACAATAACTTTCAGTGCTTTCAGCTCAGTTTTCTGCACACAACCCCTCCCCTACACACACCCATGCCATTTACTTCTCTCTTTATGCTAAGATGCTGTGGTAGAATGCTCAGGGAGTAAAGGCAAAGCTGGAGACAACAGGGGAAATTTCCCTTCTGCAAGAAGCAATCTTGCTTCTTAGAGGTGGGCGGTCAGGGACCCTGCAAGATATTAAGTTTCAGAGACTGGATGAAAGAAACACTCAGCTAACAAAACAGAGCAAGGCAGAGGTGCTTCATATGCTCTCGCCAAATCCCTTCTTTCTTTCCATCCTTTTTTCCCTAATAACAGCTGCCCCCTCATTCCGTTGCTCTGCTGTGAAGAACAAAACCTCCCTCTGACTATCTGTTTTTCTTTTCTTCCCTAGAGTAGGTCTCATTACTGGTGATTAGCAGATGATTAAAACCAATTCAGCTTCCCCCAGTAGATATTTTCTCCCTGTTTGTGCCTAACACGTCAGCCTTCAGTGAACGTGCTCCTAAGCTTATTAACAGGCTCAGAGGATTAGCTGCAGCCAAGCTCAGTGGCTCCCATGTTGTGATGCAGGACGTTACATGGAGCCATTTGCTGAGTGCAGGCAGGACCACTGAGACAAAACTAGCTAAAACACAATTTTATTTTCTATGTAGAACAAGATAAAAATTCCAACAATAATTACAAAAATTTGACATTTAAACAGGTCTGAAAATATCCTTAAACTCAGTATGAGAAACAAGCTAGACCAATCATGAGGGTGTGTGTGTGTGTGTGTTTGTGTGTGTGTGTGTGTGTGTATGAACGTGGAATCAGAGTTTAAAATATATTTATTAGCTGAGATCACAATTAATAGATCAGGCAGCAAATGGGCTAGCTTTAAAAAGTTTTTGAAAGAACAAAATCCTCATTGTACCACTATATTAGATGATGCATTTAAAAGGTTGTGTTTTGGGGGTTGGGATAGTTTTGTTACAAATGTTCTCCTATTCTAAATCTTTTTGTTTCTCCCATTTATTTCTTTTTCACCTTTTCAAAGCAGCTTAACTCTGAGCACGCTGGAGCTTAAAATCAAGTTTCTGATTAATAACAGCAACAGAGTTTGCAAAAAATTCTCCCATCACCAGGGATAGTAGGAAATGTGAAAGGTGAGTCATGTCAATTCCCCCTGGCTGAATGATGGAGTGCATCTGCGAATGAGGAGAAGGAAAGAAAAATCCTAGCAAAACAGATAATGCAACCAAGTGGTAAAACCCAGCAATGCCAATACAACAAAGGAAAACCTGACAAAACAATAGGGAAGTAATGAAGAATTAGAGGAAGATATTGTCAATCATGAAAATGGCACAATCATGTTTTATTTAATTTCAAACACTTAAAATCTAAGGAAAAATGACAGACAATGAGTTTTTATTGGTTCGATTTACCAGCATTAAAAAATTCCAGCAATATCCCTGACCTTGGTTGGCCTCAATAAGTAGGTAATTGCTAAAGGATCAATTCCCTTGTCATTAAACAATAGGCCTCAAATAAATGCAATATGTGCAATCAAGTGACAGTGAAGCACAGCTGAAGGTAACAGTACATGTAGAGCACTAAGAAGATATTCACACAAGTGCTGTGATAAATACCAGGAAAACAGTCATGACCAAGGACATACAAGCATGTAACTGGAATGCCCAGGAAAAAATTATGGTTTAATAAGCTTCCAAACATTGTATGATGTGCCTATGAGGTATAACATGTAGGAAGACAGTATTACTATAATTACACAAAGATAAATATTGTTTAATTAAATCCCTTTGCTTGGAAGTATTTCACGGGGTCTTGAGAAAATTTCCATGTCAGTAAAGAGATAAGTTTAGAAGAGGCTGCGCCAGCTTCAAAGGGTGAACAAAAGAAACTATGCCATGGGAAGGGAACGTTGTTTCTGTTCCTACTTCAGCCAGTTCTGTGCAGTCCGGAGTCAGTGAAACATTTTGAACTGAGGTCCTTTCACCTGCTGAATTAAACATAACAAAAACAGCATCACTGCTCCCTTCTACAGTTCTTCAGACAATCTTCACAGTCATGTGAAGGGCCATAATGCAATGGGTATCCTGATACTTAAGGAAACTGGCAATTATTTCTGACTCCTTGATATACAGGGTTATTTTTATTCTTCAAAATTTGCAGAATTATAGGATGCATATAACATCTTTCAGAAAAGAATGCACACTATATGCTCCTTTTATCATTATCATCAGTATATTATGGTGGTTAAGAATAATGGACTTGAATTTGAACCAGCTCTGAAATTTCTTAGAAGTAGGACCTTGAACTTTAGTTATAGTATCTATAATATTGGGAATATATTTATCAACTCATAAAATTAACAAGGATCAATAACAATTATGATTGATCAGGTAGTGTTCTCAGAGGACTTAGGACACCACTGGGTGTAGGCTCAGAGCACCCTGTGTTGGTCATAGTAGTAGCAAAGCTGGCAAGAGGGACAAACTGTGTCAAATATTTTCTGATGTGCAGTGCCTACCTCAATGGGAGGGTAGAAATGGAACTGTGGGATTTAATTAAGACATTTACAAGAACTTTGAGAAATAATATCCACCTTTGGTAAACCTGAATCATGTAGGAATAGAAGGTAGATAAAATTATAAGGGACAGGAAACATATCAAAAGATCTATAACAATCCAAGTGATAAATGAGTGCTGAAGATAATACATGCTGTCAGGGAGGGGCTGGATCATCAAGGGCTTAGGCTGCTTGGGAAACAGTACCAGAACTGAAGCTTGAAGAAAGACCAGAGGTGTAAAATATGTGGATGCTTCCATGGCAGGCTTGTCCAGGCATTTCTTTTTTTGTTATCTAGAAGATTCTGTCCAGACAGCCATCCTCTGGATACTTCCAGAGTAGGGGACTAGTATGCTATTATGTACAAATGAATATTCGGCTGGTGGGAGGATTATTGCAATTATTATTATTAATGATAATACTACTTGAAACCACAGCCAATTTAACCCAACCATTTGGGAGAGCTACATTGCTCTATTATCCAATTGATAATTTCAGGGTTTTATTCATAGGCACAATCATAAGAAAAACAAGGAGAAGATAGTCTCTCAGTTGTGTACATATGCATAGACTTTGCCTTTTGATAACATAATTGTGGATGGGAATTACAAAGAAAAGACCATTAAGAGTTACAAAGAAAGAAAGAAAAAAATATCGATTGCCTTCTATGCCATATGCCAAGCCCTTGGAGGCCTGCTGGATTTTATCTGAGCTGGAGGCAGTGCCCAGCCAACTAGGGCACAAATAAGGCAGGGGGCTTCAGAGGCAAGGAAATAAAGGGAATATAAGGCAAAAGAAAGTTCCATACTGGGAGAAAGCTGCAAACAAATTTTATTCCATTTAAACATTAGGTAAAAATAGCAAATATAGCTGCTGGTAGAGGTCCCCTCTAGTTGCCTACACATCCAATAAACAAAATATCTTCAGCTAATCCACAAATCAGTAACAGTGGCCTAAGTTATGTGTAGATTAGCAATTTCTTCTTGCAATCTAAAACTGAGTAGAACTGAAAGCAGGAAGAGGGTACAGTTTGGGTAGATATGGCAGGCTCTATAACACAAAACTCAGAAACAAGTAAACTGTGAGGGGATGGAGGGTGTTAGAGAGTTTTTAAAAGCAAAGATGTCTCTGTTCCACAGTGCTGGTCAGAAATAGAGAATAGATTTAGCAAACTATTTAGACTGAGAAGCAACTAGTTTAGGGGGTTTAGCTAAACATAAATGACAATAGAAATATCAAAGGTTAAAAATGATTAGTCACTCAAAAAATATAAGTAGATATTCCAAAGGACTTTCTAACAAGTAGGATAAGTAACAGTAAAATCATTCAGTCTTAAGTTGTGCTCATAGATAGGTAGGTAGATAATGAAGATTTGATCTTTATATTTTTAGATATATATAGCTGTATCTATCTATCTATCATCCATTTTCTATCTAACTTTCTAATTTTCAACTTTTTCTATAATACTGGCAATAAGCCTTTAAAGATAGAAGCTAGTCAGCTAAGATGAGGGTATATGTAGACAACCTGTGTCTCCCTCCACAACTAAGAAGGAATTTCAACTACCTCAAAACGATAAAGACCAACCAGAAGTACCAGAAATTTGAACTGCATAGAAGTCCAGCAAACAAAGAAATGAAGACATACTCATCCAGACAGGTAGGAGGGCAGAGCCAGGGTGGAGAGAATGTGATGTGATGGTGGCTGTGGCTGGTGGTGGAAAGTGCAGATACACATTTTAAAGGTAGGAAGGGAAACCAGGGAAGCGATCCCAGACTCAGACCAGACCGTGCAGCTCATGGTTCTAGCACTGGGGAAAATAAAGCCACATTGCTTCTGACTGTGAAAACCATTTGGGGCTGAGGCAGAGTAAGAAATTACCAGTCTTTAAACAGAGTCTCCTTGTTTAGAGTGCCCGCACAGTCCTAAAACATCTGCAAACCCACCCACTCCGGAAACCATCACCAAGCAACAGCTAGAGGGGTGCCAGTCACAACATATAGGAAGTGGAAGACGTGCCTGAAAAAAATGAAAGTGCTGATAAAGTGGCATTGTTCCCTCTCAGACTGCTTCTCCACATGCAGTGCCACAACATGGTGAAATTGGTCACCACGCACTGACTAATGCCTAAGTCTCTGCCCCTTGTAGTGTAATAGGTGGGACAACTCTACCTAACAAACAGAGGCAAACACAGAAAACTATCAAGTTGAGGAGACAGAGAAGTATGGAGCAAAAGAGGGAGCAGATCAAGGTTCCAGTGGGAGAATTAAGTGGTAAAGAGATAGCCAACCTTACAGATGAAGAGTTCAAAACACTGGTGATAAAGATGTTCACAGACAAGAATAATTATGACAAATGCATAAGGGAAGAAATGAAGGTTATGCTAAGTGAAACAAAGGGAAACCCACACCAAACCAGTGGTGAAAGGAAGGAAACCAGGGTTCAAATCAATGATTTGGAACATAAGGAAGGAATAAACAATCAATCAGTACAGAAGGAGGAAACAAGAATTGAAAAAAATGGGGAGAGGCTTAGGAACCTCTGGGGCAACTTTAAACATGCCAACATCTGAATCATAAGGGTGTCAGAAAGAGGAGAAGAAGAAGATTAAGAAATCTAAAGCTTATGTGAGAAAATAATGAAGGAAAACTTCCCAAATTTGGTAAAGGAAATAGACATACAAGTCCAGGAAGCACAGAGAGTCCCAAACAAGCTAGATTCAAAGAGGACCACACCAAGACACATCATAATTTAAGTGCCAAAAGTTAAAGAGAGAATCTTAAAAACAGCAAAAGAAAAGAAGATAGTTACCTACAAAGGAGTGCCTATAAGACTATCAGCTGATTTCTCAAAAGAAACTTTGCAGGCAAGAAGGGCCTGGCAAAAATTATTCAAAGTGGTGAAAAGCAAGGACCAACAACCAATATTACTCTATCCATCAAAGCTATCATTTAGAATGGACGGACAGATAAAAGGAGTTCAACATCACCAAGCCCTTATTATATTAAATGTCAAAGGGACTTATTCAAGAAAAAAAAAAAAAAAGATCAAAACTATGAACATTAAAATGACCAAAAACTCACAAGTATCAACAACAGAATCTAAAAAATAATAGCAAAAACAAACCAAGCAAACAACCAGAATTGGAACAAAATCATAGGCAGGGAAGCATTTGGAGGGGTATCAGATGGGAGGAGGAAGGAGGAGTGAGGGGGAAATGGTGCAGGGATTAAGAAGCAGAATTGGTAGGTACAAAATAGGGGGATGCTAAGAATAGTATAGGAAAGGGTAAAACCAAAGAACTTATATGCACTACCCATGGACAAGAAGTAAGTGGAGTGGGACTGATGGAAGAAAAGGTGTACTGTGTGGAGGGGAGCAAAGGAAAATAAATTGGGACAACTGTAACAGCATAATCAATAAAATATGCTTAAAAATAAAAATAAATATAGAATCTATTACATTTTCAAATTTTTAATAGAACCTACTTTAGTGCAGTGGAATGAGTTTGTTTTAAATCAACACACAAGTAAAAACATTCTGCTACAAAGAAATGACAAGACGCAGATTTCAAGGATTAGCAGTTGCTTAAAAATGATACACCAGTGATGCCACACCATTTCCTAATCATTTGCAGTAGCTTTTGATTCTTATTCCATGCCATTGGGAGTTGTGATAATATGGTAATGTATATGAGGTCTCCTGGTCCAATGATACTCTAGTACCATAGTGTCAACTTCTTGAAAATAATCATAGCTAATACTTATGTGCAAGACACTGTTCCAAGTGTTTTTGAAGAGTAATGTGTTTATAACTCATACTAATCTCATGAAGTAAGTGCTGTTATTAGTTTTATTTTATACATAAGGAAACCTGCATGCATAGTAGTTTAAGGTCCTCATGTAGTAAGGAGGGTGCTGGGACCTGAACATGTGCATTTTAGCTGCACAATCTCTGTGTTAGGGCTTTCCATCTCTGATCTTTTATTTTTTCTGGTGTTTTTATAACTTCTTGGACATCTCGATTGTTTCTTAGTGTTAAGAATTAATCTTAGTGCTAACAGTTTTTCAAATCCCAAACACCTAAAACCTATCCAACTACTTATCCCATTTACCTATTACTGAAATATGAAAAAAAAAGAACTGTAAGAGAATATCCCAGACATTATGAACACACCAAGTAATTATATTGTAGGATATATTTCAAGTCTGGTCAAACTGTCTTCTATAAAAGTGATTTGTTTATTAGGTAGTTTTGTCCCTTGGCCCTTGTTATACAATGCAACATGAGAGATTTCATTCAATCTTTACAACTTGGGAAGTCCAACTAGGTTTCTGTAAAGATAACAGATTGTTTGGTATAGATAATTTTAAATTATTTTTATAACACTTACTACATAATATTATAAGCAGATTATATAATAAAATGATGCATTAGAGGAGTTTAAGATCTTTAAGAAAGATTTAAGGAGGTTAAGAAATAAAATTAAGAAAGAGAAAAAGAAATGGAGGGCGTGAGAAAGAAGAAAATTGGTGAGGAAGAAAGTAAAAAGGAAAGAAGAAAGAAAGAAAGATGAGGAAAATTATAAAATCTTTTAAAAAAGGTACAGAAGAGGAGAAACAAGATGGCGGAGGAGTGGAAGCTACACTAACTTCCTCCCAGAACTAGTCTGGATTTACAACGTAATTTTGGAGAAATCATCTGGAATAACCAACTGAACATCAGCTAGAGAAGTCTTATAACCACGGAGAGACAGAAAAGGCCGCTACATCACAACGTGACCGGTAGGGAGTGTGGAGACACGGGAGGGCTGGCTGGGCTCACATGGGTGGCAGCTGAAGGGACTGAGAAACAGCTCAGCAGCCGGGGGTTCCCCCTGAGAAGGGCAGGGTCTAAACCCCCAGCTGGGCTTCCCAGCCTACAGCAACAGAGTGGAAAGTAAAATAATATCCAGCTGTGAAAAGCAAAAAGCCACAGGGTGTCTTGCTAGCCGGAGAGAAACAGCTGGCGAAAAAGAGCTCTTAAGCAGATCACATATGAAAATATTCTGCCCCCACTTACCCTGGGCACAAGCAGAGGGAAGACAGAGAGGACAGGAAATGCTTGGGGAGAGTTTGGTGTGGTGGCTTTGAGGGGAGAGCTGGGGAAGCGGCCGGCTGGGTCCCAGTGCTGACTCATCCCCACACTGCAGGCAGACCATCCCCCCCCTCTCCAAGTGCCGTCAGCCTGAGGGGAAGCAAAAGCCCTGCCTACAGGAATTAAGCTGCCACACCCACGGTCCTTAAGCCTGACGGCTAATCATAGATTGAATAGATTAACAACTAAAGAAGACAGACAAAGGCAGTAGATCCCTGGAAGTCTCCAACAGGCTGCCTAGGTCCAGACTGGTACAGGATCTGATGCCACCAGGGGCAGATCCAGGAAGTGCAGATCATTCTAAGAAGCACCAACAAACAATAGGAGTCACAAAAATGGGGAGACAGAGAAACAACCCCCCATCGAAAGGAAAGGTGGAGTCCCCAGAAAGAGTGCTAAATGAAATAGAGGGGAGCCAACTATCAGATATGGAATTGAAAGCATGGATTATGGAGAAGCTCAATGAGCTCAGCGGAAACTACAAAGAACTCCAGAGAAACTACAGTGAACTCCAGAAGAACTATGAGGAACTTACTGAGAATTATACCAGCATCAAAAAGGACATGGAAGCTATCAATAAGAACCAGGAGGAAATGAAGAATATGATCTCTGAATTGAAGAACACAGTAGAAGGAATTAAAAACAGGCTAGAGGAAGCAGAAGATCGGATCAGCAAGCTGGAGGACAATGTAGACAAAAACTCACAGACAGTGCAACGAAACGAAAAAAGACTGAACAAGATTGAAGAGGCTCTAACACAGCTGCAGGACAACATGAAACGTAATAATATCCGTATCATAGGAATTCCAGAAGGAGAAGAAGAGCAAGGAATAGAAAACCTCTTTGAAAAACTAATGACAGAAAACTTCCCTAACATGAGGAGAGAAAGAGTCACAAGTCCAGGAAGCACAGAGGGTCCCAATGAAGATGAACCCCAACAGGCCCACTTCAAGACACATCATAATTAAAATGCCAACATTCAAAGACAAAGAGAGAATCCTAAAAGCAGCAAGAGAGAAACAACTAATAATATACAAGGGAGCTCCAATAAGGCTATCATCAGATTTCTCAGCAGAAACACTACAAGCCAGAAGGGAATGGCAAAATATATTCCAAGTAATGAAAAACAAAGGCCTACAACCAAGAATACTCTACCCAGCAAGGCTCTCATTCAAAATGGAAGGTGAAATAAGGAGTTTCCAAGACAAAAGAAGGCTAAAAGAATACATCTCCACCAATCCAGCATTGCAAGAGATGCTAAAGGGTCTGCTTTAAGAAGATGAAGAAACAGAGAGAGACAGAGAGGAACACGAGTACAAAGGGGGAAAATGACAATGAATAAGTACTGAAAGAAAGAAGGAACTTCTACCATTTGCAACAACATGATTGGAACTAGAGAGAATTATGCTTAGCGAAATAAGCCAGGCAACAAAAGAAAATTACCTTATGCTATCACCTGTTACAGGAAACTAATGAACACAAACAAATGAGCAAAATTGAACCAGAGGTATGTAAACAAGGAATAAACTAATAGTAACAAAGGGGGAGATGGGAGGGAGAGAAGTGGTAAGAAGGGGAAGGGTCTAGTCAAAGAACATGTATAAATGACCCATGGACATGGACAATTGGGTGGGGACTGAATGTGGAAGAAGGGGGGGCAGGGTGCAGGGAAGCAAGAGGGGGAAATAAGTGAGCCAACTGTAATGGAAAAACAAACAAACAGAAAAATTTTTAGTGGGGGGAAAAAATAAAAATATAAAGAATAGAAATGCAAGTTCAGTGAATATTAGAAGGACAAGGATTTTCCTTCACACTGTATATATTTTCTCCCTATCTGATCCCTCCAGAATTTGGCATTCTAAAGAAGTAAGTAATGACCTAAGTTTCTTTGCATAAAACTAATAAGACCAGTTGTTAATAGAGGATTTTTTGTTTTTGTTTTTAACTAAGACTTTGACTGGAATGTCATGCCTAAGGGAAACATGCTTGGGCTTTGGTTGTTACCAAAAAGCCCTGAGCAACTGGGACTGACTTTCAAAGGTAATAAAAGTCCACGAGATAAAAGGCCTGGTACCTTGGATGGATGAGCAGTCCATAGCAATCTTTCCAGGGAAGGAATGAAGGTTGTTTTCATGAAAGATGGCTAGAAGGGACCTTAAGGCACAATGGAAAACCAGGAGGACCTGGAAAAGACAGGTGTTTACAGGCAAGGCTGAATGCCAGGTATGTGGCTCAGCTTCTGTGCCCTGAAGGGCAGACTGAAGGTCACCCTAAATGTTCCTTGCGTAAGTTCCAGCAAAGCAGAACTAAAGATCATAAGTGATCATTTGCTGCTCTTGTTGTATTTATGCAAATGAACAGGATAAATTAAAAATGAACTTAATGCAGTCCCTTTAATGACAAGGAGGGTAATCTTAGGGAGAAAAATCACGATTCAAGGAACATCACAATGCCCAGTGGTAGACTATAAAGTAGTGCAGCTAACCGTCTTTAAAGTTTCTTTTCATTTAAAATTTGTTTTCATTTGAAAGTTAAACTATGTCTGTGGCTTTATCAAAGATGTTTAATTTACAGGCAAGAAGAATGTCAAATGCCTTGCAACTGGATGTCTTTCCGATAAGACAGTCCTACAGATTTGGAAACTTGTATGTGGGTTATGTTACATAAATTAACATGTGTTTTCTGTTTTCAAAGGGCATAAGCCTATGATCTCATTACCTGAGTGATTGTCTGCACATATAGGCCTCACTTAATCCTGTGAGACTCAATGGTTTGGCTGCCTCCTGAGACTCAATGGTTTGGCTGAACTAAGTGGCTGGGTTGGTGAAGAATGGGGTGGTCTGTGGGCTTCCCTTTAAAACTGGTTTCTCTTTTCTATCCTAATGGCTTGGACAGAAAGAGCCCCGAGGCCTGAGAGGGGGGGAAAACTAAAATATTTCCCTCAGTCCAAACTAAGTATAATGGGCAAAAGGGTTTTGGACAGGTGAGATGTACCTGGCATACCTTCCTCCAAAGAAGCCCTTCTTTTCCCTAATGTGGGACATTGAAAAATTAATACCTGTCTTTTGTCATCTAGTGGTTACGGATTGAATGATGTCCTTTAACCCTGTTGCCCCCAGAATACAACAAGGATGTCAGCCTGTTAAACCAAGCATGCTGTTGTCCAGAGACAGCCAACCAACCTGGAGTCTGCACGATCCTTCCCCTTGTGGGAAGGCCACCCTCCCTTCCACACCCCCACTCTTATTAGGGATTTCTTGACCCAAGGGTAGGTAGGACGACGACCATGTCCAGCTTGAAGCAGCTAGAGGAGCTCGAGACCTTCGTCCATTGTCCTTTATAAGATTGTAAAGGGTCTTAAGTCTGAGAGGGAGGGATTGTTATTTTTTATTGTTAAAATATTTAACTAATTATTTAATTATTTTTTAAAAAAAGAAGAAGAATATATGAAAGGGTGAGGCAGGAGAGCTTGTATGTATGACCCATGGGCATGGACTTGGGGAGGGAATTGTTGGGGAAGAGGGGTGCTGGGCGGAGGGGAACAAAGAGGAAAAAATTGGAACTATTGTAACAATATAATCAATAAAATATACTAAAAAAAAAGCTCCCTGCAATATAATAAAAATTTAACTGAGTAAAAAAAATAAAAATAAAAATAAAAATAATAAAAGGTACAGAAGATATAGTCTCTGTAAAGACCGAAAACGAACTGATTTCTATGCTTTTATGTTACATTTGGTTCTAGGTTTCCAACACCTAAGGCAAAACAATTAAATGTTTTGAAATAATTGCATTATTATATTTGATATATATTACACATTTTATGTTTTTATATTTTCTACAATATGTTTGTTTTTAAATTTTTATCTTTATTCTATTCTTTTGCCATTACCAATTAGTCTTCTTATACTCCCATCCCCACAGCAATCACCACACCATTGTCCATGTTCATGAGTCCTTTGTGTTTAGAAGTACTTATTTTGTCTTCAACTTATAACTTATTAGCAGTGCTAAATATAACTGAACACAGATATTCATATTCCACTTGAGTAAATCTCTGTTTTTGTGTGACAAGTGCAATGTAAGTCAGTCTCTGGAGGCTTCTGAATTGAATCATCTTATCATTGCTACCTTGTTATTAAAGATATTTTAGATTAAGATAAACTACCACTTGATACTGAAAAGTAAGTTGATCAACTAATTACTTGACAAGTTTCAAAAGAGGTTTCTTGAAAACAAATAGAAGGAACAGTTTTGAAATTGAAATATGATTATAAAGTAATGAATATTATGTAGCACTTATATCCATGATTATTGACATTGAACAATTAAAGATGTGCCTGTGAAATGATGTGAATTTCCCTAGGCAAGATGTTTACTCATCATGTCTTTTCAGGGTGGTTTCTATAGGTAAGACTGTAGACAAGCTTGTGCTGTTGGTGGAAATCATGGACACTGAGCATCCTACACTTGCACACCCTGCACAACTATCACAGCAACACTTCGGATATACTCAGCTGGTGATTGTTCAGTCAAATGACTGATAGCCATGAAGCAGTAATTAAAAGAGCATCCCATTCGTTATATGTGCAGGGCAATGCTCTTCCTCTAACAAGCTAATGTTATGCAGGTCAATTAACCTCTCTATACTTTAGTTTATACTTCAGTTTTTAATTTGAAAATGGGAAAGATAATTTCTATTTTATTTATTTATTCATTGACATAATATTATTGAAGGAACTAATAGACACAAGAAGTCCTGTCCTTTAGTACAGAATGCAGATATTAAATAAGCACATAATATGTCTAAAGGACCCAAATAAAGCAGGGTAATAGGGACCCCAAATGCTGGTTGCTGCTATAAGAAGGTCCCTGGGGGAGGACCTTACAAAGAAGGGATTATATGAACAGAGATCAGCACATATGGATACCAAGCAGAAGGTTGTTCCAGTCATAGGAAACAGTAAGTACAAAAGCCCTGAGATGGGTGTTTTCTTTGAGTGTTGGAGAAATATTGAGGAAGACTTTGTGCCTGGGAGGAATTGAGTAAGAGGAAGCATAATAGAGGATTAAATTGGAGATGTAAGAGGAGACCAGATCATGTTGTGAAAAGGAAACTGGTAAGGATTTTCTATTGGAACAAGAGAGTAGCCATAATTCCCAGGACTTTCTTCTTACAACTGAAAACACTTCACCTAACACACCAAACCAGCACAGAGGACTCCAAAGGAGGAAAGAAGAAGATGGAATTCTATGGTTCCTAAAAGATGGCAAGCAGCATGGTGAGGTTCCTGGGTTTCCTCTTTGCTTCCATATATCCTGTATATGACCCTGCAGTAACCTCAATCAAGAATAGCCGACAGGCACTGATCAATAAAAATGAAGCTCTGACAAAAGACTGTTCCTCATAACCGAAGTACTGAGAAAGGATAACCTATCAACAGAAAACTGTTTTGGCAATACTCAGCACATATCATCCAAGTAGCAATGTAAACAATATTCCCTTACTGCACTCATACAGAAATAGGAAGTGGGTTTCTATTCTCTTACTTGGTGGTGTTGATGGAGCCAAGCAGGGAGCTGATTTTTCACCTCTATCTTGAAGAACAAATGTGCTCAGATTCCCTGCCAGGGTAGTTTTAGCAGGATATACCACCAAGCTGAATTGCCATCACATCCTAGTACCGAGGAGACTTAATGAGGTGGTTAGAAGTTGGGCTAGTCAATATTTCTTTTTTCCCCCACCAGCAACAGCACAGTCCAGTAGGCATATTACCCTCATAATGAGGCAGACTGAGGTGGTGAGCATTAGGGAAGTTTTACTCGACTTCACCCTCTCCTTGACCCTGGTGTCAGTGGGGTGCAGTGAAGAGCTGAGCTTATGCCTGCACAATGAAAGGAAAAAGCGATGTGAGTCAGCCCTTTTCTTTTCCCCTTCCTCATGGTATTGGTGCTCAGCAGGAAGCTGATCTCACCCCCAACTCATGTTTGTCCAATTAGTGTTTCCAAAGTCTATCAAGAAGCTGATCATGCCAACCTGATCCTCATGAAACCCCTAAACAGTGGGAATACCTACTAAAAGAAGATTAGATAGGAGCCAGAGTCTTTTATCTTCTTCAGCAAATGAACAAGAGTTATAAAAAAGGACAAATTGAAAGAATATAACTAAAATTTAATAACCAAAAACACAAGCCAACAACTCACAGGATGGACTCAATTGTAGACTGGAGATGAAAGAGGATAGAGTCAGTGAAGTTGAGGGAAAGTAAACAAAATTTGTTCAGTCTGAACACAGAGAAAACAGATTAAAGAAAAATGAACAGAGGCTTAGGAATTTTTTAGATATTGAGAAAACAACTAACCTTTGTCTCATCTGATTTAGAGAAGAGAAGAAAGCATGGGACTGAGGAAAGTATTCAAAGAAATAGTCTGACAACCTTGGCAAGAGAAGTAAACGTACAGATTCAACAAGTTAAGTGAAACTAAAGAAGATAAATTCAAAGAAATTCATACCAAAACACAGCATAATTCAACTTTTGAAAACTAAAAACAAGAAAAAATATTGAAAACAGCTTGAGTGACACAGAGGAACCCCAGTTCAAGTGAGAGAATACTTCTCATCTGAAACCATGGAGATCAGAAGAAGGTGGCAAAATGTTTTTCGAATGCTAAAAGAAAACTGTTAACTGTTAAATCTGTTCCCCATGAAAATATCCTTCAGAAATGAAAAAATAAAATAAAATAAAGGCATTTCCCAACAAATGAGAACTAAGAGAACTTCTTGCTAGCAAAACAACACATAAAGAATATCTAAAGGAAGTTCACTGCAGAAAGAAAATGGTAACAGAAGATAGTTTGGAAATTCAGAAAATAAAGAATATCTAAATGAATAAAGATATAAGTAAATAGATTATCCTAATTCTCACTAGTTTTTGAAATTAATGGTTAAAACAAAAATTATAACACTATCTGATGTAGTGTTCAATGTATCCAGAGGAAATACTTAAGAAATGTATGTTTACAATGAGGGGAGTATAAAGATATTTAAATCCTAGTAAGATTCCTGCACTTCACTCAAAGTGGTAAAATACGTATGCCGGTAGACTAATAAGTTATGGATTTATTTTGTAATACCTAGAGCAACTAGTAAGAAAATTAAAAATGCAATACACTTAAAACATTATAAATAAATCAAGATGAACTCCTACAAAATGTTCAAATAATTCAGAGAAAAGTAAGTGACTCCCCACCCCAACAAAAATGAAGAAAAATAAGAAAATCAGAGGAAACAGAAAGCAAATATTAAAATATCAGCTATAAGCCTTAGTATATCAATGATTGCTTTAAAAATAAATTAACTACACTAATCAAAGAGTGGACAACAATAAAATGAACAAGGAAATAGACTCAAATATACACTGTTTATGAGACATTCACCCAGTAGTCAATGGTACAGGTATGTTTAAGGTAAAGGAAGAGAAAAAGATTTAAACATAAGTATTAATCCAGAAAAATCAGAAGTGACTATATTAATATTAAAAAAGTAGATACCAAAACAAAGAAAATTATTAGAAACAAAGAGGGCATTACATGATAAAATGATCACTTATATTCAAAATACATAGAAGATATGGGCCAAGCTGTTTCCCGTGTGTTTTCCACATGACTGGCTTGTCTTGGCCCATACTTCAGGTTTTCCTAAATTCTCTCAAATAAGCAGCATCTGGCTTCAGCAAGCCCTGTGCCACTCATTGAGTTGCCTCAGGCTTGGCACTAGCAACAGCTAAACTTGGTTCATAGTTTTGGCCTCACCTAGGCACCTTCAAGTAGCAACTACCTGCCTTATAGTTTATACTGTGTGACCCCGGAAAGAACATAGGCAGTGACTGACCTTGGACATGCCAATAGCCATCAAGTTTCAACTACAACAGTTGGTTGTACACAGCCTATCCAGTAGCTGCACCTTGAGTACCCAGCTTGAGTAATAGGGGCGGCTATACCTCTGGACCCTACAAGACACCTACTACATCAGGCCACTCTACCCAAGCCTGGGAGATGTCACGGCTCTACCTAATACATAGAGACAAAAGCAGGAAGGCTGTCAAATTGAAGAGACAAAGAAACATGGCCCAAATAAAAGAACAGAACAAAACTCCAAAAAAAGAACTAAACACAATGGAGACAAGCAATCTACTAGATGCAGAGTTCAAAACACTGGTTATAAGGATCTTCAATGAACTTAGTGAGAACCTGAATAGAATAAAAAATATCCAGTCAGAAAGGAAAGACACACTAATTGAAATAAAAAAAACTATTTACAGAGAATCTACAGTAAAGTGGGTGAATCCAAGAATCAAATCAGTGATTTGGAATATAAGGAAGCAAAACACAACCAATCAGAGCAGCAAGAAGAAAAAGGAATCCAAAACTATGAGGACAGTGTAAAGAGCCTCTGGGACAATGTTAAACATTGCCAAGATTCTTAACATAGGGGTGCCAGAAGGAGAAGAGAGAGAGAGCACAAAATTGGAAACTTATTTGAGAAAATAATGACAGACAACGCCCCTAATTTGGTGAAGGAAATAGATATACAAGTCTAGGAAGCACAGAAAATCAAACAAGATTAACCCAAAAAAGCCCACATCAGGGCACGTCATAATTAAAATGCCAAAGAGAAAATTTTAAAAACTGCAAGAGAAAAACAGTTAGTTACATACAAGGGAGCTCCCACAAGACCATTAGCTGATCTCTCAAAAGAAACTTTGCAGTCCAGAAGGACTGGCAGGAAATATTCAAACTGATGAAAAGCAAGGACTTACAACAAAAATTACTCTACCTAGCAAAGTTATCATTTAGAATTGAAGGACAGATAAAGAGCTTCCCAGAAAATAAAAAGTTAAAGGAGTGCATCACCACAAATCCAGTATTACGTAAAGGGTTGTCTTCAAGAATAAGAAGATCAAAAATATGAATAAAATGGCAATACATATCTATCAACAACCAAACCTAAAGAGAAAATAAACAAGCAGAACAAAAACAGAATCATAGATACATAGAACGTTTTGATGGTTACTAGATGGGAGGGTGGTTAAGAGGATGGGCAAAAAAGGTGAAGGGATTAAGAAGTACAAATTAGTATTTATAGAATAGTCTTGATTATGTAAAGCACAGAATAGGGAATAGAGTAACCAAAGAACATATATGTATGACCCATGGACATGGACAATGAATGGTGTGAGGATTACCTGAGGGAGGGGAGGGGTGCTGGGTAAGAGAGAGGAAAATGGGGAAAATTGGAACAACTGTAATAACATAAAAAATAACCTATAATTTTAAAAAATCGGCCACCTCCTTGAAAACCCAAACTACCAAAATCCAACCAAGATAACATAATATGTATAGTTCTATCATTATTTTAAAAATCTAGTTTTTAATAAAAAATTCGATAATGACACTTTCAGGCCATGTGATTTCACTAGAAAATTTTGCCAAACATTAAAAAAAATAACATTAACATTACATATTTCTTCCAGAAAATAGAAGTGGAGCTATTTCTCAACTCAGTTTTTTGAGGCTACTATTGTCCTTGCTGCCTAAATCAAAGGCAGTAACAAAAGAAAAAGGAAAAAAAGAAAAGAAAGAAAAATGCAAATGAATATCCACCATAAATCTAGATCCAATTATCTTCAACAAAATTTTAGTATTTCAAATCAAGTGATGTATGACAAGATTTATAAAATATGACCAGTGAGCTTGATTATGGGCATGCAATCAATGAATCAAGTGTAGTTGTTCAATATTTTAAAATGTAATCCTTACTACAGACAGAGAAGACAAATTATATGATCATATCAACAAATGTAGAAAAGGATTTGACAAAATCCATCAGCTATTCATAAAACAAACAAACAAAATATTCTCAGAAGAAACTTTCTCAATTTGATGAAGATCATCTACCAAAAACTCTTCTTCTGACATTATAATTAATAGTGAAAGATGTTGCCCCTAAAACTGCACAACAGGCAAAGACATAAACTTTAACTACTTTATTCAGCAGAGTACCAGAAGTTCTAACAATTGTAATGAGGCAATAAAAAGATAAAAAGAGCATACAGATTAGAGAAAAAGACATAAAAGTGTCCATATATGAAGACACCATGATTGTCTATACACACAAAATATCCCAATAAATATAAAAAGAAGCTAACAAAAAAAATTATCCTTCTAGAGGTAATCACCGACTTTAGTAACATTTCTGGATACAAAGTCAACACATAAAAATTTAATTACACTTTTATATACTATCAATGAACATGTAGAAAGCAAAAGTAAAAACATAGTACCAGTTACAAACTCTAAAGAAAATTAAATGCTGGGTATTAACAAAACATGCATAAGATCTGTATGCTGAAAATTACAAAATGTGGAGAAATAAATAAAATAACACCTAAATAAATTAAAAGCTATACTATGTTCATGGATTGGAAGATTCAAGTAGTAAAAATATCAATTCTTCACAAGCTGATCTATACATTTAATACAATTCTTATCAAAATCCTAGCAAGAATTTTATAGACATAAACAAGCTTTTTCTAAAATGCATATGAAAAACAAAAGACCTTAAGACAGCTAATATTATCTTGAAAACATAATTAAGAGGGAGGAACCACTGTATAAATAGTAAAAGCTATTATATAGCTATAGTAGCCAAAGCAGTCAAAGCAGTATGGTTATTATCAGGATAGATACACAGATCAATGAACAGAGTAAAGAATCCAAAATTGTCCCACAAAAATATGGCTAAAATATTTGCAGAGGTGTGAAAACAACTCAACAGAGTTAGGACAATTCTATGGACTGAATTGTGCACACACACACACACACACAACCATATACACATGTTGAAGCCTTAACTCACTATTTTTGGAGATGGAGAAATTGGGAAGTATTTAGGGTTAGATAAGGTCATGAAGGTAGAAGTAGGGCCCCCATGATTAGATTAGTGGCTTTATAAGAAGAGATGAAAAAATCATGCTCTCTCTACTAAGTGAGGACACAGTGAGAAGGCAGTAATCTTCATGTCAGGAAGAGGTCTGTCATCAGAAACTGTATCTTTGTCTTGGTCTTCCCAAACTCAAGAACTTTGAGAATTAAATGCTTGTTATTTAAACCCTTTAGTCTATGGTGTTTTGTTATAGCAGTCCAAGCAGCCTAATACAGATAGCCTTATCAATAAATGCTACTGCATATCCGAACATCCATAGTAAAAAAAATGAACCCTGAAAGTGAAATGTAAAATGTAAATCTATAAAATCTCTGCTGTCTGTGCTGGGAAACAAGTGCACGGACTTGACACTAAAACCATGACTAGAAAAAATTTATCTTATAAGATTTAGATTTGGTTGGTCTAAAATTAAATTAGAATTCATTTAAAAATTTCTCTAAAAGCCCTTATAAGGAGAATGAAAAAACAAGCTACAGAATGGGAGACAATGTTTGCAAACCATATACGGAGTGGGGCAAAGGTAGGTTTATAATTATGAGTACACAAAATTTTATTCTTGCATTATTATTTATTATTACATTATTTTCCATAGAAATAACTGTAAAGCTACTTTTGCCCCTTTTGCCCCATCCTGTGTTTGACCAAGTACTGGTATCTAGAATATATAAAGAACTCTCAAAATTTAACGCTAAAAAATAAACAATACAATTAAATATCAAACTAAATACACAAACTGACATTTCATAGAAGAAGCTATGCAGATGATAAATATGCACATTAAAAGGTGCTCCACATTGAAACTTCCGGCCAAGATGGAAGTGTGGACAGACACGCTGCATCTCCCTCCACAACTAAGAAGGAATACGACTACCTCAAAACTAGAAACAACCAGAAGTTCCAGAAAATCAAACTACATGGAAGCCCAGCAAACAAAGATATAAAGAAGAAATACTCATTCAGACCGGTAAGAGGGGCAAAGCCAGGGCAGAGAGGACACGGTGTGGTGGCAGCAGTGGCGGCAGCAGCAGCAGACTGGCAGAAAGCACAGTCCCACGTTTTAAAAAGTCAGAAGGGACACCTGGGGAGCATTCTCAGCTCCTCACTGGACCTCGAAGCTCAATATCCAAGCACTGGGGAAAATCAAGCCTCATTGCTTCTGTCTGTGCACATTAGTGGGGGTTGGAATGAAGACAGGAACTGCCAGTCTCAGCAGAGTCCACTTGTTTAAAGGGACCCCACAGTCCTAGAATGTCCACAGACCCACCCACTCTGAGAATGATGGCCAGGGCAGCAGCTAGAGGGGTGCCGGTCCAGTGCGGAAGTGGGAGAGGTGCATGGAAAAGGGGCGAGTGCTGGGCTTGCAGCATTGTTTCTTCTCAGATCCCTGGCCTCCATACAGCACCACAACGTGGTGAAACAGGTCACCCTGTACCAATGGATCCCTAAGGTTCCGCCCCTTACAACGTAACAGGAGTGACAGCACTACCTGGGATGTGGAGGCAAACACACAGAGGAGCCTGTCAGAATGAGCAGACAGAGAAGTATAGCCCAAAAGGGGAAACAGATCAAGGTTTCAGTGGGAGAACTAAGCGACGAGGAGATAGCCAACCTAACAGATGAGGAGATAGGCAACTTAATAGATGCAGAATTCAAAACACTTGTGATAAAGATGCTCACAGGCTTGACCGATATGCTTGAGTATGGCAAACGTATAAGAGAAGAAGTGAAGGTTATGCTAAGTGAAATGAAGGAAAATCCACACAAAACCAATGTTGAAGGGAAGGAAACCGGAGTTCAAATTAATGACTTGGAACATAAGGAAGAAAAAAACAGTCAACCAGTGCAGAATGAGGAAGCAAGAATTGAAAACAATGAGGAAAACTTCCCAAATTTTGTGAAGGAGATGGACATACAGGTCCAGGAAGCATAGATGGTCCTGGACGAGCTGAACCCAGAGGGGACCACACCAGGATGCCTCATGACTGAGATGACAAAGGTGAAAGATAAAGACAGAGTCCTGGGGGCAGCAAGATAAAGGCAGAAAGTTGCCTACAGGGAGATGCCTATAGGACTATCAGATGATTTCTCAGAGGACACTTTGCAGGTAGGAAGGGACTGGCAAGCAATATTCAAAGGCAACCTGCAACCAGGATTACTCTATCCAGCAAAGCTATCATTTGGAATGGAAGGGCAGATAAAGTGCTTCCCAGACAAGGTGAAGCTAAAGAAGCTCATCACCACCAAGCCATTATTATATGAAATGTCAAAGGGACTTACTTAAGAAAAAGATCAAAACTATGAACACTAAAATGATAACAAACTCACAACTATCAACAACTGAATCTAAAAAATAAAAACAAAATCCAAGTAAGCAAACCAGAATAGTAACAGAATCATAGGTATGGGGATCATTTGGAGGGACATCAGCTGGGAGGGGGAAGGGAGACAAATGGGGAAATGATGCAGGGATTAAGAAGCATAATCGGTTGGTATAAAATAGATGGGGAAGTTAAGAATAATATAGGAAAGGGTGAAGCCAAAGAACTTACATGCACGACCCAGGGACATGAACTAAGGGGGTTGAGATGATGGACGGAAGGGGGGTACTGGATAGAGGGGAGCAAAGGGGAAAATAATTGGAACTACTATAACAACATAATCAATAAAATATACTTAAAAAAAAAAATGGTGCTCCACATCATTAGCCATTAGGAAAATGAAAATTAAAACTACAATGGGATACCATTACACACCTATCAGAATAGCTAAAATGAAGTAGTGAAGGCATCAACAGCTGGCGAGGATGAAGAGAAATGAAATCTCTCAAATATTCCTGATGTCAATGTAAAATGTTTCAGCTACTCTGCAACACAGTTTGAAAAGTTTCTTATGAAAGTAAGTATGCAACTATTATAATACTGAGCAAGTGCACTCTTGTTTATTCACCCCAGATAAATGAAAGCTTATGTTTTCACAAAAATCTGTATATAGATATTTATGTCAGCTTTGTTCAAAATAGCCAAAAACTGAAAACAGCTGAGATTCAATGGGTGAATTTTAAGTAAACTGTGGTATATCCACACTAATACAATTTTGAATTAACTACTGATACATCTAATAACTTTGATAAATCTCCATGGGATTATACTAAGTGAAAAAAATTTTAATGGCTATATACTGCATAATTTCATTTCTGTATCATTTTTAAATGATAGAATTATAAAAATAAAGAAGAGATTGGTGACTGGCAGTGATTATAAAGTGGGGAGTTGGTAGAGACAGTTGAATGTGGCTATAAAAGGCCAACACCAGGGATTCTTGTGGTAATTAAATGTGCAGTATTAATGTTAATGTCTTGATTGTGTTATTGTGCTGTAATTTTG
The DNA here is from genome assembly GCF_987537825.1 of Furipterus horrens. Lineage (NCBI taxonomy): Eukaryota > Metazoa > Chordata > Mammalia > Chiroptera > Furipteridae > Furipterus > Furipterus horrens. The sequence continues at coordinate 79,932,403 of NW_028327176.1, read as the reverse complement.
CAATGTCACCATCGGGAGAAACTGGGTAAAGAACACAGGGATCTCTGTATTATTTCTTAAAATTGCTTGTGAGCCTACAATAATATCAAAATGAAAAAGTATTCTTTAAAAAGAAAAGAAACACTTTTTATTCCTTTTCCAATTGAAAGTTGGTCAATTCTTGCCCCATTGAGGAGAGAGGTAGGATCATCTGACTTAGGTTTTAAAACAATCAATTTGGCTTCTGCACAGGTCAGTAATGGAACTAAGAGGTTTAAGAAAAAAAGCATGTCAAAAATCCAAGGAAAAGGTGGGTTGGCTTGTACCAGAGATGTAGTAGTAGATATAGACAAATTATTAAGATTCTAGATCTTCTAATGGAAGGCTGACAGCAATGGCCAATGAATTGGATTTGGGATGCTAGACTACAATATTTTTGGCTCCAGGTTCACATCTAATCACCTCTTCATGTGCATTCTGCTGTACAGCTTTCTTTTAAATTCATCTAGTGCACCTAACTTGTGCACCTTTACATTAGATATTAGAAGTTTTCTCTAAGCCCTTTTCTCTCAGCTAATTTCTATTCACCCTTTAAGTCCCAGCTGAAGGTAAAATATTTTAGGGGGGTAGGGGTAAGTATTTTCAAAAGTCAAAAGTTTAGTTTTTAATGAGAATATCTCAGAATTGTTTTGTTCAGACACATGAGAAATGGGTCTAAGGTTCTGACTTAGAGAAATATGACAATATTAGTTAATTAATTAATTAATAATAGTATAATGCTTAGTTTTCATTTTTTTCTATGCTCCAGATACTTTGCTAGTTATACTTACATGTAATATCTCATTAAGTTCTCAAAATAGAATGAATGGCATAAAGAATATTTTAGACATATGAATTCAAAATAGTTAACAGTGGCATTTTAAACATTAACCTCCTCTGCTAATTAGAAAACAATAATGCTAGCTTCATTGGGGGGGCACCTCCTATGATGTAAGACCTGTGCAAAGTGCATCATATATATTGTTGCACTTAATCTTTAAAACAAATTTGTGAAATTAGTACTACTGTTCTGATTTTATAGATAGGCAAAATTAGTTCTACCAAGTCTAAATAACTCTGCTAAGGTGACAAAGCTACTAAATGGTAGAGTGAGGAGTCAATACTCATCTACAAAGCCAGTGGGCTTGATCACCATCCTATCTCAACCTAACGCTTCAACCTCATCCTCCTCTCTCCCTGATTCCCACCCGGGAGACGGATTTTTTTTCTTCAAGGTATGTCTTTTGCTTTTTTATTTTTTGCACTGATCATGTCAGTGTTTACTTGCAACAAGCTTTATTCTAGCCCTGTAATATTTGATTCTTCCTCATGAATGATTTTGTATAGGTACTTCCTCATGCTTATTCTTACATATATAGCAGGTAACACTAAACAGCCCTACACTTATTAATCTTTAGCTGGATGAGTAGTGGCTTATGGAAACTGATTGGAAACAAATGTTTTATGCACTTTTGAATACAGAGCATATTATCATTCACTTCAACACAAGCCCTCAAAATCACCTCTGAATTTTATGAACATGTTGGCAAACCAGTCTTTGCTCATTTTCACTGGTCCAGAAATCTCTGGAACTTTCCAAGTGAGTAAACAAGGCACTTGCCTTTATTTGATGACAACTCATCCTCTCAAACTGCTTTGCCTTTTTGTGACATTTGGCAGTCAAATTTGTTGTGTATCTCCTGCAGCTTATGAAGATTAATCTCATCTCAGTACTGAAACAGCACTAACAGGCAAGGACACTTCATACTTGGTTGGTGTTGAAATGTGTATATTGCAGATCTTAACCATGCAAAAAATAAGCAGAGAGTAACTGTTCTACTTCTTTGGAAAGAGTAAAGTTTACTGCACGTAGAATCTCTCTTTCTTTCTCCCACTCTATCCATGTGTATATTTGCTTAATTAATGGGCAAAGGTTCTGAATATAAGCTCAGTTAGATACCTTCAAACCATTTTCAACAACTGCCTGCAAGGTGCATAGGCTTTGCAGATAATAAGCATCTTTGCATGCACCTTCCAGAAAGTCCTTGATCCTGGTGGTTGGGAGACTGACTAAATAGCAATTTGGTTTATTCTGTCAAATACATCCCTCTCTTTAAAAAGTTTCCTGAAAAAATAAGCAGTAAACTTTTTTTCAGCGGGAGATATTATGGTAGATGGAGGACCATTGTAATTGGATTTTTCAGTATGGGAGGGAGATTGCCCTTAACTCCAAATACAAGGTAAAGTGGGAATTTATAGCTAAGGGTATGTTTGTGTGTGTGTGTGCATGTGTGTGTGTGTGTGTGTGTGTGTGTGTACGGGTGTGTTGGATAGGGGTTCAGTGGATAAAAAATTACTGACAGGATGCATCAAGGGTAAGGGGCATTCTGGCTAAACCAGATGGTGAAGGAGAAACCTAATCAAACATCAAGGTAATCAGATAGTAAATATTTTTGTTAAAGTTGGACAATCCCCAGAGGACCGCAGAATCCCAAAAGTCAGAGCTACTTGAGAAGGAAATTAAGAAGACCCTGAGAATAATTTAGTAAAAGGTAAAAAATTTTGTCACACATCAAATTGCAGAACAAAACAGTCTGGGGCTCTCTCAGACCAATGCATTCTAGCTGGTATAGCTGAAGCGTATTTCTTTAACCACATATTCAAGATCTCTGAATCAAAACCAAACCTCTTGCACACAGGGAGACCAAGCATTGCAATGCATGTGTACATTTTCCCATATCTGTGAACTCTGCCTGGGTACCACTGATTTTCTTATAGGGGAAAACATGTCTGTGGAAAAGATATGAACTAAATCCTGTTTTCCTTCTCCTCTTAACAGTCTGTGATAATTTCCTCAGCTGATGTGCTTCTGAGTATGAATGATGAGGGGGACAAATGGTTCTATTCAACAGCTATTTCATGTAAGAATAATTCTATCACTGGACTTCCTGTGATATTATGTGTTATTGTCATTTCATCTGCAGAGGCTGTAGAGATGACTTAATTTCAGGAGTGGCAGCAGCTTATAACCAAAGTACAGGGCAATGATGTCTGAAGATGTGTTAGCTCATACACACACTGGTCACATATTTTAAATAAGATGAGAAGAGACAGTGTCTTTTATGCTCAGGAGTGATGAACCTTGTAGAGGAGAATTGTGTCAAGAAAGCTGCAGACCTGGTTTACCCATAGACAGCAAGACGTAGGAAAGAATCTTCCAGTCCAGAGACTGCTACATAACTTTTCCTGGTATTACAGCAATATTCATTAAAATTTTCTTTTTTATTTTGCTTAAAACAATGACTTTGGTTTATGAGAGCCAACTCATTTGTTGAGAATAGATAAATCTGTTAGAGATAACTAACTGTATTTTAACATATAATTAAGAATAAAATATACAATAACCCTTGAATGCTATATGTGAGATTTCTGTATATAAACATTTGATTCTGTGTATAAACTTTAGACACCCCATTTTTACTTTTTAAGTAGATTTTATTGATTATGCTGTTACAGTTGTCCCAATTTCTTTTCCATTTTCTCCCAACTTCCCAGTACCCCTTTTTCCTCCAATAATTCCACCCCCCTCATTTTATGTCCATGGGTCATGCATATAAGTTCTCTGGCTTCACCATTTCCTATATTATTCTTAACTTCCCCTTGTATATTTTGTATCAACCAGTTATGCTTCTTAGTCCCTGCACAATTTCCCCATTTCTCCCCATTCCTCCTCCCAGCTGACAATCCTCTAAATGATCCCCATACTTATGATTCTGTTTCTTTCTGGTTGTTTGTTTAGTTTATTTTGTTTTTATTTTTTAGATTAAGTTGTTGATAGTTGTGAGTTTGTTGACATTTTAATGTTCATAGTGTTGATCTTCTTTTTCTTAAATAACTCCCTTTAACATTTCATATAATAATGACTTGGTGATGATGACCTCCTTTAGCGTTACCTTGTCTGAGAAGCAATTTATCTGCCCTTCCATTCTAAATGATAGCTTTGCTGGATAGAGTAGTCTTCGTTGTAGGTCCTTGCTTTTCCTCACATTGAATACTTCTTGTCAGTCCCTTCTTGCCTGCAAAATTTCTTTTGAGATATCAGCTGACAGTCGTATAGGCACCCCTTTGTAGGTAACTCTCTGCTTTTCTCTTGCTGCTTTTAAGATTCTCTTTTTTTCTTCTGGCCAAGATGGAGGCCTAGACTGATATGCTCCATCTCCCTCCACAACTAAGAAGGAATACAACTATCACAAAACCAGAAATAACCAAAAGTTCCAGAAAATAAAGCTACATGGAAGTCCAGCGTATGAAGTTATAAAGAAGTGGTGCTCATCCAGATGGGTAGTAGGGGCGAAGACGGGGTGGAGAGGTCAAGCTGCGCTGGCAGCATAAGCTGTGGCAACAGTGGCAGGACGGCAGTAAGCACAGACACCCATATTTAAGGGGAGGTGAGAAGTGCCTGGGGAGCACCCCTGGCTGCAGATCAGACCCGTCAGTTTGTGATTCCAAAGCCGGGAAGGCGGATGCTCATTGCCTCAGACTGTGAGGGCCAGAGGGCATGGGTATAGAGGAGGAGGCTCCCGGTCTCTCAGCAGAGAGTGAATGGCAGGAATCCATCTTGGACCCCCGCCCCCACACAAAACACCACAGTGTGGTGAGAAGGGTCACCCAGTAGTGATGACTGCATTGGGCTCTGCCCAAATATAGTGTAGGAGGTGTGACGGTCCCACCCAGGAAGCAAAGGTAAACACTAAACTGTCAGGATGGCACAGATCATGATAGAGATCCCCCCAGTGACTCAGCTGACCAGACAGCAAATATCTGATCTAATGACTCAGCAGATAGCAAATCTTTCTGAGGCACAGTTCAGAGCTTTGGTTATATGAATGCTTACAGAACTAACAGCACATCTAAAACTAGATGGGGCAGGAATGAAGGTTAGTCCTGCTGAAATGAATGAAAACACATACGAAACCAGTGGTGAGGGAAAGAAAACCAGGGATTAAATCAACAAATCAGAATATAGAGAAGGAACAAACAGTCAACCTGCACAAAAAGAGGAAATAAAAAGTGAGGAAAATGAGGAGAGGCTCAGAAACCTATGGGAAAATTATAAGCGGACCAACATCTGAATCATAGGGTTGCAAGAAAATGCAGAAGAAGATCTAGAAATTGAAAAATTACATGAAAAAATAATGAAGCAGAACTTCCTTAACTTTGGAAAGAAAATAGACTTATAGGTCCAGGAAGCACAGAGAGTTCCAAATAAACTGGACCAAGGGAGAACCACACTAAGACACATTATAATCAAAATGTCAAAAATGAAGGATAAAGAGAGAATCTTAAAAGCAGCAAGAGAGAAGAAGAGAATTACATACAAAGGGGTCCCAATAAGACTATAAGCTGATTTCTCAAAAGAAACTCAGCAGGCAAGAAGGAACTGGCAAGAAATATTCAAAGTAATGAAAAGCAAGGACCTACAACCACGATTACTCTATTCAGTGAAGCTGTCATTCAGAATAGAAAGGCAGAGAAAGTGCTTCCAGGACAAAGTAAAATTGAAGGTGTTCATCAGATCCAAACCAGTGTTATATGAAATGTTAAATGGACTTGTTTAGGAGAAAGAGGATCAAAACTATGAACATTAAAATGAAAACTGTATCTCAATAACCAACAACAGAAGCTGGAGAACCAAAACAAAGGAAAACTAAGTAGGCAAATGAGAGTGGGAAAAGAATTATAGGTATGGGGAATACATTGAGGGGAGGTCAGCTGGACTGGGGAAGGGGGGAAAGGGAGGGAGATGGTACAGAAATTAAGAAACATAGTTGGGGGGAATGGAGTAGCTAGGAAGATGTTGAGAAAAACTATATCCACAACCAAAAGACATGAATTAAGGAGGGGGGGACTAGAGGGAGAGGGTTCATTTGGTGGAGGAGAACAAAGGGAAAAGAAATTGGGACAACTGTAACAGCATAATCAATAAAACATATTAAAAAGAGATTCTCTTTTTTTAAAGTGTATTTTATTGATTATGTTGTTACAGTAGTTTCAACTTTTTTTTCCTTTGCTCCCCTCTGCCCAGTACTCCCTTTCCTCCAGCAATCCCACCCCACCTAGTTAATGTCCATGGGTCATGCATATACATTCTTTGGCTTCACATTTTCCTATATTATTCTTAACTTCCCCCTGTATATTTTGTATTAACCAGTTATGCTTCTTAAGCCCTAACCATTTTCCCATTTCTCCCCCTTTCCCTTCCTAGCTGATAACCCTAAAATGATCCCTATACCTATGATTCTGTTCCTATTCTGGTTTGCTTCATTGGATTTTGTTCTTATTTTTTAGAGTAAGTTGTTGATAGTTGTGAGTTTGTTGTCATTTTAATGTTCATAATTTTGATCTTCTTTTTCTTAAGTAAGTCCCTTTGACATTTCATATAATAATAGCTTGGTGATGATGATTTCTTTTAGCTTTACCTTGTCTGGGAAGCATTTCATCTGCCATTTCATTCTAAATGATAACTTTGCTGGATAGGGTAATCCTGGATGTAAGACCTTGCTTTTCATCACATTGAATATTTCTTGCCAGTCCTTTTTGCCTGCAAAGTTTCTCTTGAGAAATCAGCTGATAGTCTTATAGGTACCCCTTTGTAGGTAAGTCTCTGCTTTTCTCTTGCTACTTTTAAAATTCTCTCTTTATCTTTAACCTTTGGCATTTTAATTATGATGTGTCTTGGTGTGGTCTTCTTTGGGTCTAGGTTGTTTGGGACTCTCTGTGCTTTATGGACTTGTATGTCTAATTTTTTTTTTTCAAATTTGGGAAACTTTCCTTCATTATTTTCTCACATAAGTTTTCAATTTCTTGCTCTTCCTCTTCTCCTTCTGGCACCCGTATTGTCCAGATGTTGGCACATTTAAAGTTGCCTCAGAGGTTCCTAATTTTCTCATTTTTTTCAATTAATTTTTCTCATTCTGTACTGGTTGACTGTTGTTTTCCTTTATATGGTTCAAATCATTGATTTGAACCCTGGTTTCCTTCCCTTCACCATTGGCTTTGTGTGGATTCTTCTTCTTTCACTTAGCATAGCCTTCACTTCTTCCCTTATGCATTTGCCATGCTCAAGCATTTCTGTCAAGCCTGTGAGCATCTTTATCACTAGTGTTTTGAACTCTACAACTGTGAGGTTGGCTATCCCTTCATCTGTTAGGTTGGCTATCTCCTTGTCACTTAGTTCTCCCACTGAAACCTTGATTCGTTCTCTCTTTTGGCCATACTTCTCTGTCTCATCTTGACAGGCTCCTGTGTTTGTTTGCCTCTGTGTCTTAGGTAGAGCTGTCACACCTATTATGTTGTAACGGGCAGAGCCTTAGGTATTTGTCAGTACCCGGTGACCCATTTCACCACGGTGTATCACTGGGTATGGGATAGGGTTCTGAGAGGGAACAATGTCACCTCTTCAGCACTTTCCCCCTTTCCAGGCATTTCTCCCACTGTGTACGGGACTGACACCTCTCTAGGTATTGTCTTGGCTGTTGTTCCAAGAGTTGGTGTGTTTGCAGATGTCCTAGGACTGTGGGGGCCCTTTAAACAAATGGACTCTGCTGGAAGACGGGCAGTTTCTGCCTCTTCCCCAATCCCCACTGGTTTTCAGAGTCAGAAACAATGAGGCTTTATTGTCCCCAGTGCTGGAACCATGAACTGTATCATCTGGTCTTGTTCTGGGAGCACTCCCCAGGTGTCCCTTTCTACCTTCCAGAATGTGTCACTGAGCTTTTTGCTGGCCTGCCATTGGTGCTGCTACTACTGCCACCACACTGTGTTCTCTCAACCCTGGCTCTGCCCCTCCTACCTGTCTGGATGAGTATTTCGTCTTTATGTCTTTGTTGGATTTCCATGCAGCTCGAATTTCTGGAACTTCTGGTTGTCTCTAGTTTTGAGGTAGTTGTATTTTTTTCTTACATGTGAAGGGAGATGCAGGATGTCTGTCTACACCTCCATCTTGGCCAGAAGTAACCACTCCATTTTTAAAATGAGGATTGTAGTATTACCTACATCAATAGATTGTTGTGAGGGTTAAATGAGGGGCTATATAATCAAGCACTAGAAATAGTGCCTGGTACATAATAAAGTCTGTCATCATCACCATCATTGTCATCACCATCTTCATTTTCCTATTGGTTAACTATAGATTCTTCCTTAAGGAGTTGTGTACAGTGGTGAAAGAGAAGCTCTGTAATACTTTCTCCTTCCTGTAGGTATCTAATGAGATAAAGTATAAATACAACAGCAATTGCCAGCTTTATAGACACTGTGGGAATTTTCCATTTTCTAAGTTAGAGTACATAGTCCTGCCTTATCACTTTGCATGATTTCAGTTAACCACAGCCCAAAAATATTAAATGGAAAATTTCAGCAATAACCCTTCTTAAGTTTTAAATTGCACATCATCCTGAGTAGTGTGATGTTACCTTGCACCCTTCTTCACCATCCACTCAGGACATGGATCACACATTGGCCCAGCATGTCCATGCACACCCCACCTATTAGTCACTTAGTAGTGCTCTGGGTTATCAGATGGACTGTCATGGTATCAGAGTGTTTGTGTTAAAGAAACCTTACTTTACTTAATAATGGTTCCAAAGCACAAGAGTACTGATGCTAATTATTCAGATATGCCAAGAGAAGCAATGAAGTGCTTCTCTGAACTGAGAAGGTGAGTACAGTACAATGAGATATCTTGAAAGAAATAGAGGCCACATTCACTTAACTTTTATTATAGTATATTGTTATAATTCTTCTATTTATTAATTGTCAGGTACATTGCTATCTTCAGTTTCAGTCATACACTGGGAAGTCTTGGAATGTATCCCTTGTGGATAAGGAGAAATGACTGTACTATCTCTATGTGGCTGAGGGTGCTATGTTCTGATACTGCTGCTTTTAGCAGCCATGCCTTCATCCTGAGTGAAGTTCAAATGCTAGGGGGTGATTTTACCCTCTGAAAGCAATAGTTTATGCTATTAAAAAAATAAGTAAGCAACATGCTTAAGTGGCTTGTCTGAAGAAGCCTATATTAATAATAGTTATAATTGCTCTGATTATATTTACTACATACATTTTTTGCTCCAGGCACCTTTCATGTAATACTAGTTTGGTGGTGATACACTCCTTTAGCTTTTTCTTGTATGGGCTGTATATACCCTCCTATTATAGTTGAGTCTTGATTACTGGGAGGGGTTCACCACCAGGCTGATTGGCTGCAAGGACTTATTCCAGCCACTGCAGATGGATTGTTGTACAGGGTCTAACTCCACAGAGCAAGACTTACTTTAGCTAAATTTTTGGTGAATGCTCTGTCATCCCCTAGAGTATGCCCCTCATGGAGGAGGCTGGGTGGTGGTTTGATATAATCTGAACCTGTCCACCAGGTGGGGCCTCCTGGGAGGTATAGGCCAAGGTCAGCCACCACCTGTGTTCTGTCCAGGGCCACCATAAATGAGTTACAGAGTGACCTGCTGATGGCTGCTACTTGTGCTGGGCTTGGAGATGCCCAGGAGAGACCAAGCTGGGAACCAAGGCCAAATGCTACTAGTGCCAGGCATGGGGAATTTAGTGAGAGGTATGGGGCACGCTAAGGCCACATGCTGCTTGTTTGAGAGATTTTAGAAAAGCCCAAAGCATGAGCCAAGACTGGCCATTCTATGAAAAAGCCACTAGAAACGACCAGGATTGGGCCTGCAAGTTAGATAGGGCAAGGCCTCAGGGAATCACCAGAGTGGGGCAAACTGTGTGAGCCAAGTTAATGAAAACTCAGATATGGTATCTCCTTGCCATCTCTTTGAGGGTAGGGTCCAACAAAGGAACAATGAATGACCTCTGCCAGCACTTCTGTCTGGGAAAAGCTGGACCTCCAGCTCTAACCTAATTCTAGACAACTCAGTTTCATTCCCAGTTCCTCCCTGTATGTTCTGTGTCTCATTCAATCATAATTCCAGTCAGTTTTCACAGCCAGTGGTTATAGGGATTTCTCTTCCTGACACTGAAACTTTAGGTTGTGAACCTAGTGTGAGGATGGGACCCTTCTCTCCTCAAGGGGGACCTCCACAGCTGAGATATCCCTCCCAATCTTTATCTGGCACACATGGGTGTGGGGCCAGTTTTTTCTGTGTCTCTGCTCCTCCTACCAGTTTTGATGTGGCTTCTTCTTTATATCCTTCTGTTCAACTAGATTTTCAGTGGTTCTGAATGATGGTTGTTCTGTAGTTTAATTGTCACTTTAATGTGTTTGTGGGAAGATTTGAGTATCACATTTACTTACACCCATCTTGACCAAAACCAATCTGGTGACTGTTTTTATAACTGGCTATTTGTACTTCTGAATCTCTTTATTGAATTTAAATTTACTTTTTATCTGCCAGCGTTCTTGAGAGGCCACATGGCCATGTGTATGCCAAGATGTGCTCTATTTAGAAGTTACCTAAAATACTTTTTAATTCTTCACTGTAAAATAATATCTGATTCTTGCGATAGTGAAGAAGTGTGCCTGAAGAAGATGCATACACTGATTATCTCTAAACAACATTTCAGTTCTCTGGATCAAAGATTCTACAAAGCAGGGAACTCAAGGTAAGATAGAGCTCACTGCTAGATCCAGAAGCTAACCCAGGAGGTTCTCAGGAGGCCTGCTTCTCTTCTTCCTCTGTGACTCAGGGACCCTCATGCCAGCCTAGGCCCCCTCTAATGTGGACATCATTCTTCATGTGTTATTCCCTCTTTTCCTATGTAAGGGGCACCACTAGCAATCCTATTATTCCTTTTGTGATTATCACCAAACTTTCAAGAAAGAAAATATAACAGTCCCTTACAACAAGAATATGACCCCTGGTATAATAAATAAAATAATAAATAAAACATTTTATATTAATAACACAATTTATATAAAATGATATAGAGTTATGTGATCAGTTCAGAAAGTAAAAATACTAACACTTGGACATTGAATAATTTACTTTGGAAAATCAAGGATGCTTTCAAAATTTGATGCCAACAATGTTAGAACTAAAGTACATTACTCTCACCAGGATAACTGACAGTCTTGGAAGACAGAAACAGGTTTTGGAAATAGCTAAAATTAATTTAGCCTTCATACATAGTGATTAATGTGGGTGATTTTGTGAAAAATCAAAATGAGGTATTAGTTTCAAGAAACAAGATGAGCATATATAACTAAAAATGAAAGAAAATAGAGTTATTTTCTTTATCATATACAATCCAACCATATGGATATTGTGTGTGTGTGTGTGTGTGTGTAAAGTTAATGGTTGAAAATATGTAGGTGGCTCAGAATGGCCATTCAATATGTTTTCTAAAGAGACATCTTGATCAGTTTTGTCTCATGTTGTAGCCACATAATACATGGCTTTTACCTCTCCCCTAGTGCAGGTTTTTTGAGATAAGATTCTGCTCATCTGCTATCACCTTGCTCTCCTCATAGCCTCACTCATTCTCTTATATACCTTGTTTACTCAACTATTTCATCTAAATGATCAAATGAATGAATGTGTAGTGTACCTCTTGTTTTTCTAACTCTGGCTGAATGTCTTTTTATGGGTTCCTGGGTATGCGCCTCATTCACACTGTCTGATCATCTGCAATACCCATTTTCTTTCTTCCTATCTTATGTGGGTCTTTTTTTTTTCCTTTGCTAAATTATTATCTTAAGCAAGCTCTCCAAGGAACATAGCAGACATGCCTCAATATGCTTTTTCTGTTGTATACTGCAACCATTATGCAGGAAAACAAATAGAATTTGGTTACTGATTGAATCAGGGACCTCTCATACTTGAGGTATTTAGAACAGTTGATGCCTTCACCATTTATTCTGTAATAACCATGTACAACCTCAGCGGAACAATGTTACTAGACAGAATCTGATTCCATAAAATCATGATTTTTAACTTTTGGTCACAAACTATCTACTTCTGGTCAGCCCTTTATTACATTCAACTCTGGCAGGCATTATAGAATAATGAATAAAAATAATACATTTCGGGAAACTCTATACTGTTTTCCATAGTGGCTGCACCAATCTGCATTCCCAACAAAGTGCACCAGGGTTTCCTTTACTCCACATCCTCTGCAGTACTTGTTTGTTGATTTATTAATGATGACCATTCAGACAGGTGTGAATTAATATCTCATTGTGGTTTTAATTTGCATCTCTATCTCTTTGATGGCTAGTAATATTGAGCATTCCTTCATATGCCTATGGGCCCTCCGTATGTCCTCCTTGGGAAGTGTTTGTTCAGGTCCTTTGCCCACCTTTTAATTGGATTGTTTGTCTTCCTGATGTTAAGTCATATGAATTCTCTGCTTGGGGAATATATCCTAAGATTCTCAAATCACCAATTCAAAAGAACTTTTGCACCCCTATGTTTATAATGGTGCTATTTACAATAGCCATGTGCAGGAAACAACATGAGAGCCCATCAGTAAATGAGTGGATCAAAATCTGTGGTACATTTACACAGTGAAATACTATAGAGCAGAAAGAAAGAAGGAACTCCTACCTTTTGCAACAGCATGAATGAAACTGGAGAATATTATGCTAAGTGAAATAAGCTAGTCAGTGAAAGACAATGCCATATTATCTCACCTATAAGAGGAATCAAATGAACAAAATAAACTAATGAACAAAATAGAACCACTGGCATGGACACACAGAACAGAATGAAAGTGACTGGGGTGGGGTTGCAGATAGTGGTGGAAAAAAGGGGAATGAACTCGACAAAGACATGGATAGATCTTCCAGGCAGAAAACCAACAAGGAGACATCTGCCTTAAACTACATACTAAATTAAATGGATTTAATTGATATCTTCAGAGGACTTTATCCCAAAGCAGCAGAAAGTACATACTTTTCAAGTACACATGAAACATTTTCTATAGGATAGACCACATGCTAGAACACAAAACAAGATTCAACACAGTTAAGAACTCTGAAATCATATCAAGCATCTTGTCTGACAACAATGCGATGAAACTATAAATCAATCATAGGAACATTCAAAGACATGCAAAGACGTGGAAGCTAAATAACATGTTGTTAAACAATGAATGGGTCAACAGCAAAATCTAAGAAGAAATCAAGATACTCCAAACAAATGAAAATGAGAAAAAAAAAAAAAGTCCAAAATCTATGGGAAACTGGGAAAGCAATCCTAAGAGAGAAATTCATGACATTAGAAGCCTATCTCAGAAAAAAAATACAAGAAAAAGCTCAAATAAACAATCTAACTTCACACTTAAAAGAAATTGAAAAGAAACAACAAACAAAGCCCAAAGTGGTAGAAGTAAGAAAATTATTAAGATCAGAGCAGAAATAAATGAAATAGAGTCTAAAAAATGATACAAAAAGATCAGTGAATTCAAGAGCTAGTGAAAAGATAAACAAGATTGACAGACTTCTATCAGACACACCAAGAAAAAAAGAGAAAGGACTCAAATAAATAAAATCAGAAATGAAAGAGGAGAAATAAAAACTGACACCAAAGATTAAGAAGGATTGTAAAAAATATTATGAACAATTACATACCAACAAACTGGACAACCTGGATGAAATAGATAACTTATTAGAAACGTATAATTTTCTAAAAATAAATCAGGAAGAAACAGAGAATATGAATAGATAGATTACACTTAATGAAATTGAAGCAGTAATCAAACAAGTCCCAACAAAAATTGCCCTTAACCAGTTGGATGCACAAATGAATTTTACCAAGCATTCTGAGAAGAACTAACAACTCTTCTTCTCAAACTATTTATAAAATTCAAGAGGAAGGAAGGCTCCCAAACTTATTTTGCAAGGCCAACATTACCCTAATTCCAAAATCAGATAAAGACACTACAGAGAAATAAAATTATAGGACAATATGCCTAATGAACATAGATGCTAAAATCTCAACAAAATATCAGCAAACTGAATACAGCAATGCATCAAAAAGATCATATAACATAATTAAATAGGATTTATTCCAGAAGAAATGTGAGTTTGGCACAACATTTACAAATCAATAAAATGTGATTCACACATCAACAAAATGAAGGATAAAAACCACATAATGCAGAAAGAGATTTTGATAAAACACAGCACCCAATTGTGATCAAATATATCAGCAAAGTGGGAATAGAGGGGAAATACCTAAACATAATAAAGGTCATATATGACAAATCCACTGCCTGCATCATACTCAAGGGAAAAAATTACAAATGTTCCCCTTACACTTGGGAAAAAGGCAGGGATGTCTGTATTTACCTGTCTTATTCAACATAGCACTGGAAATCCTAGCCACAGAAATCAGACAAGAAGAAATAAAAGCATCCAAATTGAAAAGGAAGACATAAAACTGTCTTTATCTGGAGATGATATGATACTGTACATAGAAATTCCCAGAGATTCCACTAAGAAAATACTAGAATTGTTAATGAATTCAGCAAAGTAATAGGGTACATAATTAATATTCAGAAATCAGTTGCATTTTTATATGCCAATAACAAACTAAAAGAAAAGGAAATTAAGAAAGCAATCCCATTCACAATTGCTTCAAAAGAATAAAATACCTAGGAATAAACCTAACTGAAATGTAAAAGACGGGTACTTGAAAAACTACAAGACAATGAAGAAAGAAATTGAAGAACATACACATAAGTGAAAGCCCGAACTATGTTCATGGATAGAAAGAAATAGTATCATTAAAATGTCCATACTACCTAAAGCAATCTATAGATCCAGTGCAATTCTTATTAGGTGTCCATTGACGTATTTCACAGAATTAGAACAAATATTTCAAAAACTTATATGGAACCACAAAAGACTCTGCATAACGACGGTGATCCTGAGAAAGAAAAACAAAGTTGGATGAATCATGCTACATAATAATATCAAAATAGACTTCAAGGCCATAGTAAACAAAACAGAATGATACTGGCATAAAACAG
Organism: Furipterus horrens; assembly: GCF_987537825.1. Taxonomy (NCBI): domain Eukaryota; kingdom Metazoa; phylum Chordata; class Mammalia; order Chiroptera; family Furipteridae; genus Furipterus; species Furipterus horrens. The sequence continues at coordinate 79,917,385 of NW_028327176.1, read as the reverse complement.
ACACATAGAACAATGAAACAGAATAGAGAGCACGGAAATAAACTCACACCTTTATAACCAATTAATAATTGACAGAGGAAGCAAGCACATACAATGAGCTAAAGATAATTTATTCAATAAATGGTGTTGGGAAAATGGGACAGATATGTACAGAAAAATGAAACTAGACCACCTTCTAACAAACACCACACACAAAAATAAATTCAAAATGGATCAAAGACTTAACTGTTAGTCCCAAAACCATAGAATCCTAGAAAAAAAACATAAGCAGTAAAATCTCGTACAAATTTTTGTATCAGATATATGTCCGCAGGCAAGGGGAAATAAAGAAAAAAATAAACAAACGGGATTACATCAAACTTAAAAGTTTTTGCACAGCAAAGGAAAACTTCAACAAAATTAAAAGACGACCTATAGAATGGGAAAACATATTTGCCTACACATCTGAGAAGGGGTTATTATTCAAAATTTATAAAGTACTTACAAAACTCAACACCAAAAAAACAAAAACAAACAAACAAATAACACAATTAAAAAATAGCAAAGATATGAATAGAAACTTCTCCAAAGAGGATGTACAAATGGCCAATAAACATATGAAAGATACTAAATGTCACTAGTCGTTAGAGAAAAAGCAAATAAAAGCCATAATAAAATACAAGCTCACAACCTGTCAGAATTGCCATCATCAATAAATCAATAAACAAATGCTGGCAAGGATGTTGGGAAAGGGGAACTCTTATGCATTGTTGGTACAGCCACTGTGGGAAAGCAGTATGGAGATACCTCAAAAAATTTAAAATGGATCTGTCTTTTGACTCAGCAATCCCACTTTTGAGAATATATCCAAAGGAACCCAAAACCCTAATTCAAAACAACAAAGCACCCCTATGTTCACTGCAGCATTATTTACAATTGCCAAGATATGGAAGCAGTCCAAGTGTCTATCAATAGATGAGTTGATAAAATAAATACGGGGCTTTTACACAAGGGAATTCTACTGGCCATAAAAAGGAAGAAAAGTTTACCCTTTGCAACAGTATGGATGGACCAGAGAACATTATGCTAAGTGAAATAAGCCAGGCAGAGAAAGATAAATACCACATGATTTCACTCATATGTGGAATCTGATGAACAAACTGAACTAACGAGCACAACAGAGACAGACTCATAGATGGAGAGCAGATAACAGCTAGTGAGGGGGTGTTTTGGGTGTAGAGGGATTGAGCAATAAGGAAAAATCCTCATAGACTTGGACAACAGTGTGGTGATTGCTGAGGGGAGGGAGTAGAAGGGGATTAAATGGTAATGGAAAATAATAAAGATCAAATTTTAAAAATGTGCGAATGACCCATGGACATTGACAGTGTGGTAATTGACTGTGGGAGAGGTGGGTGGGGTGGGTGGGGTGGGTGTAGGAGGGCAATGTGGAAAAAATTGGAAACTGTAATAGAACAACAATACAAAATGATTTAATAAAAAGTATTAACTTTGAATTTAAAAATTACATCAATGTTAGATATTAGATCCATCTCTTCTTAATTGGCAAGTTTTTAAATCTAGTTTAACTTCAGTCTCCTGCTTTCTAAATTCAACTTAAAAATGTCTACTTGTACTGGGATACTCTAAGTTTGGAATGAAACAATGCTTATAAAAGGGTTTATTGGGTATCTGGCACTTTAGGTACTTCATACCTCAATGAATTGCCTCAACACATTATAAATGTAACAACTATTTTTATGCAAAGAAAATAATTCAAATGTCTATGGCTTAGAAACATCTCCATATGAATAGATGGTCTTCCTACTTCACAAAGAAAAATAGGTTTTGTATAGAAATTTTCAAATTTTTCATTCATATTGTCAGAACAATGGAGGCAGCTAGAATGCACACCTGGACTTTTGGTATATGCTAATCAATCTGGCCCTGGACTTAGCCATTCCCAAAGGACATGCTATGGACTTAGAGGTTCCCAAAGGATATGTTAATGGACTAATCCCATTCCCAGGGGAAATGGTAATGGACCTAGCCTGATATGTTAACTAATCTGGTGTGTGTAGGGGGGAAGCAAAGAGATATAAATGACCTACTGAACATGTTGATAAGCAAACTCACCCTCACTGAAATGTGTGGTTGACAAGTATAAAAAAAGTGCCTGTAGAAATGTGGGTGGGACTCCTATGGGCCCACGAAGAGGACTGGGAGTCCCTAGTTCCTATTCCCTGTTCCCCATCCCCCATTCCCTTGCTCCCCATTCCCCTTGTTCCTACGGTCCCTTGAGTTGGTCTGGGAGCTGCCTCTCCCCTCCACCCCCTAACCCCTTTTTCCTCAATAAACCCATTGTCTAATCCCACAGTGGTTTCCGGGTAAATTCTCAGAGCAAGGCTACCTTGGCACATATAACTTACAAAATTACTTGTACTCACACAAGGCATTCTGTCCCTCCTCTTGTCACAGTGAGGTATAGCTACTGCTTTCTAAGTACCTCATCTCAAAATCCCTTCCTTGCTGCATTCAGAGAAATCTCTTTGTACTATTATTTATATTTATATTATTCTTTCTATCTTATTCTAATTATCATTTAAACAAATGCAAAATGTTTTTCCTGTTTTTAAAAGAAGTCTTGTTTTGACTCTGTTTCCCCTTTGATCTCTCTTTTTATCCTTCATATAATAACATTTTTAAAAAGTTGCTTGCTATTGATTTCTCCTTTCTTACTTTTTACCTTCACCTCAGCCCATTGTCACCAAGCATTTCCCCTTATCACTGTCTTGTTCACTGAAGACTGTGTGGCTAAAGCCATGATTAAAGAGTACAATCTGTGGAGCTTGATACTTGGTACTGAATTCTGTCTCCAAAATTTTCTTGCTCTGTGATCTTTGGAGGGTTACTTAAACTCAGTGCCCTAGTATCCAGATACATAAAATGGGAATAAATTTACTCTATAGGTATGTTCCCAAAATTACCAAGTTAATTTGTGTACTTTGAACAAGAGTCAGCAAATTTTAGCCAGCCTATTGTCTGTATTTGTTAATGAAGTTTTATTAAAACACAATCACGCTTACTCCTTTATGGGTTGTCAGTAGCTGTTTATGCACTTTAAGGGCTGAATTGACTACTTGTCAGAACATGGAGACAGCTAGAATGCAAACCTGGACTTTTGGTATATGCTGATCAGCCTGACCCTTGATGGACTGATCCCATTCCCAGGGGAAATGGTAATGGACCTAGCCTGATATGTTAACTAACCTATTGTGTGTTGGGTGGGTGGGGGGCGGGAATGAGATGTAAATGACCTACTGAACATGTTGATAAGCAAACTCACCCTCACCAAAATGTGTGGTTGACAAGTATAAAAAAGATGCCTGCAGAAGTGTGGGTAGGACTCCTATGGGCCCATGAGGAGAATTAGGAGTCCCCATTTCCCAGTCCCTGTTCCCAATTCCCCATTCCCCTTGCTCCTATGGGCCCTTGAGTTGGTCTGGGAGTTGCCTCTTCCCTCCACCCCTTCCCTCTTTTCCCTCAATAAACCCATTGCCTGATCCCACAGTGGTCTTCAGGTGATTTCTCAGAGCAAGGCTGCCCTGACACTTCTGACAGAGAGTGCATAGCTTCCAAAACCTAAAACACTATTTGGTCCTTTGTGGAAAAATCTGCCAAACCCTGGCCTAGGACAGTTCCTGGCACATAATAAGCACTCAGCAATATTTGATAGTATTATAACACACTTTGGTAATATTTACTCCTCCTGGCATGTCTCTTGTTTGCCATGACACCATACTCTTTTGACTTTTCCATTACCTCCCTAACCTGTTCTTAGTTTCCTTAAGGACTTTTTACCTTCTTATCTCCTAGAGAACTTATTGTTGCTAGGACCCCTTATCACTTCTGTTATCATCTCCCTTCCATTCATTCAATGGAATTTATTCATTTATTCTCTACCCAGTCTCACCTATGCTCTTGACTTTGCTTCTCTCTGTGCTGAATATTACCAAAACTTGTATACAGTTCAAATATTATCTTGGTCTTTAGGCATATTTATCTAAACTATTCCTCGGTAATCTCCACTAAGGCAAACTTCACAGTTGATATGCCTAAACTTAACCTATGATCTTCCTCATCTTTTTCCTCCATTCACTCTGGTGAGTGAAATGTCACATACTCCATTGTCAACCCCAGTCCAATTTTTCACATTGCATGGAGAGTGACATTTCTAAAGCATGAATCTATTTATGTAATTACTGTGGTTCCCATAACTCTTAGGATAAAAAAATATATTGATTTAGCACCAACATGCCCCCTCTTGTTTTAAATTCCCATTTATAATGATACTCAAAAGTGTCATTTCCCCTCTTGCTTCTAGAACACACACTGCAGTTACCTCCTCTGTCTTCCCAATTTCAGCCTTTCTTTCACCCCTTATCCACTACATATAGGTCAGTTTGACTACTTTGTTTTCAGAAAATCAATCTCATTTTCTTACCAATAGGACCTCTATTTTGTTTATAGTTACAAATGTCCAACTTGAAATAGAATGAAGCAAAACAAAACAAAAAAAAATAAGGAGTAGTGGCATGTGGCATGTGAGTGAAATATACGTATGATTTCTGAGAAGAGTTTGTTTTCCTGATACATTTTTCATGCTGTTTATTCTTGCCAGGGGGATTGACACAATGCTTGGAGCTACAGCAACCACCTTGACTCTCTAATATTTGCAGTGATGGTAAGGATCTAGTCATCATTGCCACTCCCATGGCCAAATATTTTCTTATCAGCAGACCAGAAATATTGACTAGGAAACACTTCTAAGAGTTGAAGAGTAGATTAAAATTTGTATATTTTATTCATTACTTTCTAAATGATTCTAGGTTACACAAGGAATCCCTCAGAAGCCCCCTGCTCTCAAACTTAAGTACAAGGTACAAGGTTACAGAACTCTTGGTAGCCTGCCACACACCATTTACTTTTAATACCAGGGGCTGGTAATTTTGAATTTTTTTAGAAGATACTGTGGTAACAATAACTGCTTTTTATTAAGCATGATTTTATGTATATTATCACATTTAATTATAGTAATAAACTAATATATCGGACATTATTATTTCCATTTAACAGATAAAAAGACAGAGACTAAGAGAAATAAAGTGATTTTCCCAAGTATATTTAATTTGTAATTACTGGATTAGTACTTAAACACTGGGACTTAATATTTGTGACCACAAAACCTATGCTGTTAATTGTAATGCTGTATTTGTAGGCTTCCCACAGAACACCTTGGCAAGTCTAGGCATTGCATTATCTTATTTAACATTTGTCTTGCCTTACACCCTCATTTTGTAGTGTTTTTGTGAATGCCATGTTTTTTTTACTTCTGAGTCTAGCACACATGTGTTAAATAAAAATTTATTGGTTCATTTATTCTAGAACAAGACTGTATGCTGCACCAGTCTTTATACTTATCCCAATGTGAGTAGAATGTGGCTGGGTGTTATAAAAACACTGTATTCATTGGTTTTTGGCAACATCTTTAAATCACTCCCTCTCTCTTGCATTCTGTTCAGCTTGTATATACTGCTTTTTTTTTTTTTTTTTTCAGACTGAATCAACATGTGAACCTCATTTTGCAGGATTTGTTAAAACATAATTAAAATGTTGTATAAAGGTTTAGGCCAAATTGGCCTGGATCCTAGAAAACACTCTAAGCAAAACCCCAAGGAATATAGGTTCATAGGAAAGGTTTGCTCTCTGGAATTCCATAACACTTGCTTTAACCTGATATTTTGCTTATTCTGTTATGAAATTCCTCAGAGGAGTGAAACAGTAGCTTGCCTCATTAAGACTCATCATTTACAAGATGTTGACAAATGTTGGCATTTATCCTATTAACATAATAAATGTGAGAAAAATGACCATTTGGCATAGATAGTTCCATGCACACTAAAATCATGATTGAGAACAAGGATGACTTGTTGAGTTGTCTAAACAGCATCATTTAGAGCTATATATTGGAATATGCCTTGGAAATAATAATTATTTCTCCTTTGCTCCACAAATAGACTTTTTCTTTTTTATTGGCAGTAGGCAGCTAGGGTTGTTCAAGACATAATCAGAATGCAGATTAGTGCAGCCACTGTGGAACACAGTATGGAGATATCTCAAAAAACTAAAAATGGAAATGCCTTATGACCCAGAGATTCCACTTCTGGAAATGTATCCGAAGAAACCCAAAACACTCATCGGAAAGAATATAAACACACCTATGTTCATTGCAGAGTTATTTACAACAACCAAGATTTGGAATGTCCCTAGGAAGAGTTCCTGCTAACCTGACCACAGGCATGACACTAAGGGGAATTGGGTCCTTAGAACCATAACACTTTCTTCCCTTGAATATATAAGAACTTCGTAGTCTCTGCTTTCACCCCTTCTCTTAGAACCTGATTTTAGCCATTTCTTTCACTCAAATAAATGTGGCAGATAACAGCTTAAAATGTCATCCTTCCCATGGATATCTATTTTAACAAGGGATTAGTCTTTAAGCTCAAGTTCTTTCAATGGTGTTTCAGGCAATCTCTCAAAAATGGGGTAATAATTTGAAGACATATAGTCTTCCATACCATCTCTATAATCCCTCCTAAGTATCCAGAGAGAACCAAGAAGGTCTTGCTAAGTAGAATATCCTGCTCCACGTATACTGGTTTGAAGGAGGTAACATCTTCTATAAGGCAAGAGACAACTTCCTTTCTGTAGATAATTAGCCTGGAGTTCTTTGCAGTAACTTAACTCCTTTAAACTTCCTTAACTTCATTTCCCATGATTCACAGTTCATCTCTTTTGTGATATACATTTTTGTATCTACTTAAAAAAAAAATACAGAAGTTGACTTTGTCGAGTTTTCATTAACAGGCTCTTGAGTTTCAAACAATTCATTTCCTGATAAGAACATATTAAATATTTTTAATTGACCCTTGTAGAATGGGAGGGTTTTATGTTTGTAAAAAGGGGTGGATATAAAGAAATGTCCTTTCCAACTCTTTTCATATGCTATCATTTGAAGGAAGTTTCTTTGCTAATTATTTTCAGAAGTGTATACTGTTTGCAAGGTTCAGAGTCATGGCAAATGTAGAAACTGTAGTCTATTTTAGGTCTAAAAATGGTATTGCTAGTTTCTTGTCTGTCAGACACTATTGCAGGTACATGCAGGGATGTATACCAAAACAAAACGGGTGATTATTGTTGCCCTTGGGAAGTTGACATTCATTCTATGGGGACTTTAGGTATGTTCAACTCTAGGTGCTCTGGTGAGCACAACAGTTTAACTTAATTTAGATAAATCTGAAACATCTCACTAAATACAATTTTTTAAAAAATGAAGGAAGAAATATAAACAATAAAAATTAACATAAAACATTTCCAGCTATAAAATCAAGTTGCTAAGTGAGTAGATCTTCAAAGGTCTCAAGAAAAAATTTGTAATTGTATGTGGTGACAGATTTTTACTAGATTTATTGTGGTGATCATTTTTCAATATATACTAATATCAAATCATTATGTTGTACACTCACTTCAAATTAATATAATGTTATGAGTAATTATATCTAAATATTTTTAAAAGATAAAAATGTTAACTAAGTAATATGCTTCCAGAATAAATGGATTTTGAAATTGCACCTATTTTAATACAAAGAAATAGAGTAAAAGTCATAATATCTCTATATGTAAGGGATCATAAAAGTAATTAGAACTAAAATACATTATTCCCTTTAAACAAATTAGCTCTTAGAATGCAAAATCAAGTATTTCCCCAATAAAATTTTGTTCCCTCTTTGATAACTAGACAAGAAGTTTAAATAAATTATATCCCAATTCCATCCTTTTATGCATTTTATTATTTTACAAAAAAGTTAATTATGACCGAGGACCATATTTTAAAAAGTACAACTTTTTTTGCAATGTGTCATAATTGGTTCATGTCTGATTAAAACATTGACATGAAAATATTACATGTTAACATTAAATTATAGTGCTGCCATTTTGAAAATATATTTTGAGAAACAATAAAATAATAGAATACATTTTTTCATTGCTAAAAATGAGATAAGCAAGACTCATGTAAACACTAATAATAAATTAGCACTTACCTTCTTCTATTCCATCTTGCTGCTTTACCTGTTTGTCCTCCATCAGTGGAACCCTAGTAACAAGGTAATTCATATTAACATCATCTTGAATTTAACAACATTCATGTTCACAGTCAAGTCAAGACAAATCCCACATTATCCACATCTCCTGCTTAAAAGTTTAATTTAACACTAGAGTTAATTAATTAACTGGATTCTCTTATATTTAATGGAAAACAACCTAAACTATTAAAATCTAGCCTTGTTCAAATTTAGATCACTGAAGAGTTCTACAATTATGCCCATCAACAAAAAATGTAACCATTTTCTTTCAGATTTTACTTTATCAGTGATCAGGTTTTAAATATGCCATCTTCAAGCCAAGCAAGGAGAGGTGTGTATTAGAATTATTTTATAATTTCTGTCAGCATGTAAGAATCTTTTACAAAGTTATTCTCATTTTATACACAGGATGAACGTCGCCTTTAAAATATGTCATATCATTAATTCTGGAAATTGTGGGATAACCTGATGCTACATGTCTTGTATATTTTATTACAGGAGGGTTCCTTGTTCTCTGTGGCTGAGGGCAAAAAAATGAACATTCTTAAATTATGATTTTCAGTTTTTCCTGTGTTGGAGTTGTCTGATCTAATTCTGTAGCTAGTCTTTTATTTGAAGTTGGCGAGCTCTCAATAGTAAACAAAAGGATCAAAGAAAATAGGAATTTATATCTGTATATATATTTAAAGTGACCTTATTCTGCAAAGCTTCACATTTGCAAATATTCACATTTGCAAATATTCACATATCAATTTCCATAAACACTTTACCTCTGGTACTAGATTACTTCTCCAGTGAAAATCTAAGACCTCTATTTCTGGAGGACAAGAAATTCCAAGTTTTCTATTCCCATCAGAAAAGTGTGCTCTATCATTTTGTATTATTTGCTTACATTTATTAAAATATTGTTTTCTAAAATAAATCCCAAATGCATCCTGAGATAAATTCACAGCAGAAAGATTCAATCAGGAACTAAATTATTTTTAAAAATTTATCTACATGGATATATATGAATTATTCTTGTCCACAGCTTTCTGAAATCCTTTGGATTAAAGTTGGATACGAGTGTTCAAAGCCAGGTTTTCAAAAATGTTAATAACTAATGAAACTGCATTTAACAATAGATGGCTTTGAATATATTTTGGTATTCTCCTCCTAGAAATGTAGCTAAGAATAACTGCAGAGGTAAGAAATTTATTCTGTAAAATATTTGTAATTAATATTATATTAGACTATTTAAACACGTATATTTTAAATACAGTATTCCTTAACTTACCACAGGTATTACATTCTAGACCCTCCCGTGATAGGTGGAAATCCACGAAGTAAGAACCATACATTTATTTTAGTATTTATATATATTTTAAGGCTTTATAAACCCTTCACACACAATTATAAAACTGTTTCCAGTCCCTTATTAACCTTTCCCACTCCCTTATTAACATTTCCCACACTTTTATAAACACTACTTATGTTCTTAAACATATTCTACACTCTTAAACCTAAGTAACTTTAACAACATATACATACAGTACCGCAAAATCCTGCGATATAGCAAAAAATCCATGATAAATAATTAAATATAATATTTTTTAAAATCCCACAATACAGTGAGACTGTGATAAGTGAACCACAATATAGAGGGGGACTACTGTATATTAATATATATTATTTGAGAGAGAGAGAGAACCTAAAAATAAAGACATGGCTTCAATTGCAAGGCATTTACAGTTAATGTATAAATAATTAAAGTAGGTTGTATAAATGATATTTCATAAGTGATACTCCAATAAACAGTCATGGGAGTTTAGAAGAAAAAAATAGCATAATCAGTTTTATAGTTAAAGGATTCACATAAGTAGTGGGGAGAGCGCTCTTTGTTAGGCTTAAAAGTCTATATAATTAGGACACACAGACATGGAGGAATAACACTCCAGGTAGAAGTGAGGTGTGACAGAGGGCAAGGGTGAGGGAAGAGAGCCATAAGGTATTGCTTATTTTTGGTGTCGATATGAAGAATGATCCAGTTATGATGACAAGTTTAACAAAAAGCTACGACAAAAGTGATAATAATCCAGTGGAAAAGTGTCTACTTAAAGGTATGGAGGAAGACACAGAAGATCTTAAGCAGAAGAAAACTATGATAAGAATTGTGTATTAGAACATTTATTTTGACAAAGGTATGACACAGGAGTTAAAAGTCAGAGAATTTAAAGTGGGTAATCCAGTTAGGAGGCCATTTCAACAGCCCTAGTAGAGAACACTAAATTTGCAGAATGTTGAATGCTAAAACTGGGGATATTTCCAAGATAAAATGGACAGTAAACAGAGATGATTTTATATGTGGGTGTAAGCCATTTGAAGAGGGTGTCACAAATAAGCCTGAGGTTAATTAAAAAAGAGAATAGTGTGTCAACTACTGAGAAAACTATCTTAATGAATACTATGTATAAAAACTTGTGGAGAAAAATAAATCAAGAAATGTGTCTTTTTCAGATAACACTGTGTAAAACAATGCACAAGTTGCAAAAGTGTATGAACACTAAATACTTAGTAACTTTATTCTAATCATAGCTGCATCGCATTACAACATCATTACAGCATCTCAGTGTCTCCACTCAATATAATGCCAATAACTAGAGTGATAATCACATCAGCAAACTCAATCTATTGAAATCCAGAAGCTGAGACATAGAACAAATCTTAACCAGGATCAATAAGTATAATCTGGGTGGTAACTAAAGATAATCCTGCAAATATAAATATGGTTGTCTGTAAACATGGGTATCTGGCACTTAAAATGCCAAATAAGTATTGTTATCTGGTATTAAAAACACTAAATATTATATAACATTAATTCAGCTACTATGCATGTAGATTTTACCTTGGACTCTTAATAAATTACATGTTAAGAACTGGAAAAAGATAACCGGAAATTTCAGAGCAAAACTTAGACCAATGTGAATTCTAACCTAATCCAACATTGTATACCTCAAATGTGTCGATTTCAGGCACATCAACAGTTAAACTCATTGAAATTTACTACTTTGATATTTTTCTTACCAACAAAATCTACTTTCTGGACATTTTTTACTATGTGTCTGGTTTTAATCATTGACATCTTAACTCTAACATCACAATTACAGAATTTATATTTGATGTAAAGCTGTAATTGTCAACTCAACACTAACTATATCATGATTTTTTTCAATGGAGATATTTTTAAAATGATGTTATTATACTGAGGATTGAAAATATCTAACTGAGTGACTAAAAATCAGAGTGGGAAAGGAAGTATGTAGATACAGAAATACAAATGTTTCTAGCTGAAAATTTCAGGTTCTATTTCTAGATGGCGCTCTTCTTTATGCTAAATCTTTGTAATAGAGATAGGAGTCTTTTCTTTGATTGTGGTTAAAAGGAATGATAAGAGAAGAACCTCTTGAGATGACAGCCTGACATCAAGGAGGATCTCTTTTTTAGTAGACATAGAGATTAAACAGACTAATGAATCTATGCTTTAGACCATCCACTCCTGAAAGAATACATCCGAGTCCCATCAACAATGGTCAGATCAGTGAACATGCTTTCCTGTCAACTGGCAAGTCCCATATTATCACATTGAAAGTTTTGTTCCTCTCTGAGAAATTACTGTTTAATGGAGACAGATGTCAATCCACATAATTTGTTTTCAACAGGATCCAAGAGGTAAGATCTCTTCAACAAATATAGTATTTAACCAGCATAAAAAAGGACATAGAAACTATAAACAAGAACCAGGAAGAAGTAAAGAATACAATCTTTAAACTAGAAAACACAGTAGAATCAATCAAAAGCAGGCTAAACGAAGCAGAGGATCAGATCAGTGAGTTAGAGGACAATGTAGAAAAAAATTCCCAGACAATACAACAAAATGAAAAAAGATGGAAAAAGTATAAACAAGATGTAAGGGAATTACAGGATAGCATGAGAAAAAACAATATCAAGATCATTGGAATAAAAGAGGGTGAATAAGAAGAACAAGGGATAGAAAAGCTGACAGGAGAAGTAATGACAGAAAATTATCCTAACCTGATGAGAGAAAAAGTTATGCAAGTTCAAGAAGCACAGAGAGTCCCAACGAAGAGGACCCCCCAAAAACCCACTCCAAGGCAAATCATAATTAAAATGGCAACATTCAAAGACAAAGAGAGAATCCTATAATGAGAAAGAGAAAAACAGCAAATAACATACAAGGGAGCTCTGATAAGGCTATCAACCTATTTCTCAACAGAAACACTACAAGCCAGAAAGGAATGGTCAAAAATATTTGAAGCAATGAAAAACAAAGGCCTACAACCAAGAATACTCTACCAAGCAAGGCTCTCATTCAAAATGGAAGGTGAACTAGGGAGTTTCCCAGACAAAGGAACACTAAAAGAATACATCTCCACCAAACCAGCATTGCAAGGGATGCTAAAGGGAATGTTTTAAGAAAAAGAAGAAAAAAAGAGGAGAGGAACAGAGGTACAAAGGGAAATGAATAAATACATGTCAATAATAACCTTAAATGTAAATGGATTAAATGCTCCAATTAAAAAACATAGGGTAACAAAATGGATAAGAAAACAGGACCTACATATTTGCTGTCTATAAGAAACATGCCTCAAAACAAAAGATTTACACAGAATGAAAGTAAAGAGATATAAAAAAGTATTCCAAGCAAATGGACATTAAAAAAAAAAGCTGGGGTAGCAGTACTCATATTAGACAAAACAGATTTCAAAGCAAGGGCAATAAAAAGAGACAAAGAAGGACATTTCATAATACTTAAGGGAACAATCCATCAAGAAGATATAACACTGATAAACATATATGCACCCAACATAGAAGCACCCAAAATACATAGAGAAAATACGAGAAGACCGCCAGAGGGATATTAAAAGTAACACACCCATAGTAGGGGATTTCAACACTCCATTATCAACAATAGACAGATCATCGAAGCAAAAAAACACCAAGGATATACAGGCATTGAACAACACACTAAACCACATGAACTTAACTGATATATATATAACGTTTCACCCCAAAGAAGCTAAATATGTATGATTTTCAAATGCACATGGGACATTTTAAAAGATAGAGCACATGATAGGACACAAAACAAGCCTCAACAAATTCAAGAAAATTGAAACCATATCAAGCATCTTTTCAGAAAACAATGCCTTGAAACTAAAAATTAACCTCAGAGAAAAAAATCAAAGACACCTAAACTCATGGAGAATGAATAACATGCTATTAAATAATGAATGGGTTAACAATGATATCAAAGAAGAAATCAAGAAATTTCTAGAAACTAATGACAATGAACACACAACAGCCCAAAACCTATGGGACACAGCAAAAGCAGTCCTAAGAGGGAAGTTCATAGCAATACAGGCATATCTGAATAGGACAGAAGAATCTCAAGTAAAAAATCTAACCCTAAAGCTACAAGAACTAGAACAACAACAACAAACAAAGTCTAGGGCAAGAAGGAGGAAGGAAATCATCAAGATCATAGTAGAATTAAATGACATAGAGACCAAACAAACAATTCAAAAGATCAATGAAACTAGAAGCTGGTTCTTGGAAAAATAAACAAAATTGACAAGCCTTTAGCCAGACTCATCAAAAAAAGAAGAAAGAAGACCCAAATAAACAAAATTGGAAACAAAAAAGGAAAAATCATGACTGATACTACAGAAATACAAAGGACTGTAAGAAATTACTACAAATAAGTGTATGGCAAGAAATTTGACAACCTAGAAGAAATGGACAAATTTCAAGAAACATATAACCTTCCAAAACTGAATCAAGTTGAAGTAGAAAGTCTCAACAGACCAATAACAAAGAGTGAAATTGAAACAGTAATCAAAAATCTCCCTGCACACAAAAGCCTTAGACTGGAAAACTTCACATGTGAATTTTACAAAACGTTTAGAGAAGAAGTAACTCCTACCCTCCTCAAACTATTCCAAAAAATCCAAGTAGAGGGAACAATTCCAAACTCTTTCTATGAAGCCAGTATTACCCTAATTTCAAAACCAGGTCAAGACACAACAAAGAAAGAAAACTACAGGCCAATATCACTGATGAACATAGATGCTAAAATCCTCAACAAAATATTCGCAAACAGGATCCAGCAATACATCAAAAAGATCATACACCACGAGCAAGTGGGATTCATCCCAGAGATGCAAGGATGGTTTAATATTTGCAAATCAATAAATATAATACATCACCTAAACTAAATGAAAGACAAAAATCACATGATCATATCAATAGATGCAGAAAAAGCATTGGATAAAGTACAACACCCATTCATGATGAAAACACTCAGCAAAATGGGAATAGAGGGAACATACATTAACATAATTAAGGCTATATATGAGAAACCTGAAGCCAACATCATACTCAATGGACAAAAACTGAAAGTATTCCCCCTGAAATCAGGAACAAGACAAGGATGTCCACTCTCTCCACTCTTATTCAACATAGTGTTGGAAGTCCTAGCCACAGCAATCAGACAAGAAAAAGAAATAAAAGGCATCCAAACTGGGAAAGAAGAAGTAAAACTATCATTATATGCAGATGACATAATAGTATACATAGAAAACCCTATAAACTCCACTAAAAGACTACTCCATATAATAAGTGAACTTGGCAAAATAGCAGGGTACAAAATAAATATACAGAAATCTAAGGCATTTCTATACACCAACAATAAAATATCAGGGACAGAAACAAAAAAGAAAATACCATTTACTATAGCAACAAGAAAAATAAAGTGCCTAGTAATAAACTTAACCAAAGAGATAAAAGACTTGTACTCTGAAAATTATGTAACATTGAAGAAAGAAATTAAGGAAGATACAAATAAATGGAAGCAAATACCATGTTGTTGGATGGGAAGAATCAACATCATCAAAATGGCCATACTACCCAAAGCAATTTACAGATTCAATGCAATCTCTATTAAAATAGCAATGACATATTTCACAGAACTAGAACAAATACTCCAAAAATTTATATGGAACCCAAAAAGATCCCGAATAGCCAAAGCAATCTTGAAACAGAAGAACACAGCAGGAGGAATCACAATGCCAGACATCAAACAATACTGCAAAGCCACTGTGATCAAAACAGTCTGGTGCTGGCACAAGAACAGACATATAGATCAATGGAACAGAATAGAGAGTCCAGAAATAAATCCAAGAATATACGGTCAACTAATATTTGATAAAGGAGGAAGGAACATAAAATGGAGTGAGAAGAACCTCTTTAACAAATGGTGCTGGGAGAACTAGACAGGGACGTTCAAAAAAATGAAACTAGACCACCAACTTACGCCACACACAAGAATAAACTCAAGATTGATCAAAGACTTAAATGTAAGCCATGACACCATAAAAGTCCTAGAGGAAAACATAGGCAGGAAAATTTCAGATATCCCACGTAACAATATTTTCACAGATATATCTCCTAAGGCAAGAGAAATAAAGGAAAAAATAAACAAATGGGACTACATCAAACTAAAGAGTTTCTGCTCAGCAAAAGAAAACATCAGCAAGATGAAAAGAAAACCAACTATATGGGAAAACATATTTGCCAATAATATCTCAGACAGGGGACTAATCTTTAAAATATATAAAGAGCTTATATGACTTAACATCAAGAAAACAGACAACCCAATTAAAAAATGGACAAAGGACCTGAACAAACACTTCTCCAAAGAGGACATACAGAAGGTCCATAGACACACGAAAAAATGGTCAGCATCATTGGCCATCAGAGAGATGCAAATAAAAACCACAATGAGATGCCACTTTACACCTGTCAGAAATGCTATCATCAACAAATCAACAAACAACAAGTGCTGGCGAGGATGTGGAGAAACAGGAACCCTACTGCACTGTTGGTGGGAATGCAGACTGGTGCAGCCACTATGGAAAACAGTATGGAATTTCCTCAAGAAACTAAAAATGGAACTGCCTTTTGAACCAGCTATTCCGCTGCTATGATTATACCAAAAACATCCTAAAACCCTAATTCAAAAGAACTTATGCACCCCTATGTTCATAGCAACACTGTTTACAATAGCTAAGTGCTGGAAACAGCCTAAGTGCCCATCTGTAGATGAGTGGATCCAAAAACAGTGGTACATTTACACAATGGAATACTATGCAGCAGAAGGAAAGAAGGAACTCCTGCCATTTGCAACAACATGGATGGACCTAGAGAGAATTATGCTTAGTGAAATAAGCCAGGCAAAGAAAGAAAAATATCATTTGATACCACCTAATACAGGAAACTAAAAAACAACATAAGCATGCGAACTGAATAGGACAAGGAGCAGAATAACAGTTAATAGGGGGGAGGGAGAGGGAGAGAAGGGGGATAAGTAAGGGAAGGGTTTAGTCAAGGAACATGTATAAATGACTCATGGACATGAACAACAGGGAGGAATATGATTGTGGGAGAAGGGGTGGGCTGGGTGGGGGGGAGCAATGGAGGAAAAATGGGACAACTGTAATTGAAAAACCAAAAAATAAAATTAAAAAGAAAATATATATATATAGTATTTAAAAATTGTTCCAGTGTGTGTTTTATATTCTGGAATCAGTTTCTTTTAGCCATTGTTCAATTTTATTTTTAATACAGAATTTTTTATTCTACATGTCAAAATGTTTCTATATACAAAGTATCTGAGGTGCCAGGTGCCTTCAGAATTTCTTGGAAATGCCTTGATCTATCGTCATTCAGTAGATATGAATGTAAATTTTAAGAGATTTAAAACTTTCAAGAATCTTGAGTCATACTCCTTCTCAATCTTATATCTCTGGATTAATAATATTCATTTGTAGTCTTGATTCTATTTGAGACATTGGTATATGCTCAGTTTGTAGAAAAGCATAAATGCATATTTTCCCTCCTTCTTCAAGAGCCAGTATTATTCTGTAAAGTAAAGCTATCTAAAAATTTCACTGAAGTAAAATTTCACTGAGATATTAGGTTTTTGTTCTACAATGAATCTTGATGGTACTTATCTTAATGAATAGGAAATGGTGCTTATCTTAATAAGAAATATGAATGTCTTTAACTTAAACAATCCTTTTTGTCAATCAAACAAACTTCATTTTGCTTCATTGCCATCCTCTAAGTATGGACAAATTTTGTGTCCAATATTCTGCTATTTCTTGTTGGTTCTTTGCTGAAATTTTTCAACCAAAGAGAATAGCTGACCATTGTTGGGGCAAGAGACTCCAAGTCGCCTGCCTGGTAACCTGCCACCTGAGTCAGACCTTGAAAAACAGGCTATGGCCTGTGGTCACTGTGTTCTCGGGAACTGTGGCCTGCAGTCACGCAGGACCGCGCCACCACCTGTGCTGAAACAAAGAGGGTCTGCATCACTGGCCATGCACCTGATCACAAGGTTCCCCATTAACAGAGGCAACTAAGGCATAGCCAGAAACCAGCTGAAAGCCAACTATACCCCTGTTGCCCCTTCCATTCTTCCTTCATCATTTCCCAGAAACAAAGACATAAGTCTCCTGACAGCAATCCCTAATCAGAAGACATTGTTCTTTCACAAACACCCACACCCTGGACTCTGGAGCTGACCAGCAGGGTGACCCATTTTTTTGAGGGTTTGCTCCATGCCCTTAATAATCCCTCTGTCCCTTCCCTTGGTGCTGCAGTCTGCTGGGACTTACCTGCCTGCTTGAACATCCCTAAATAAAGGCTTTGAACTGGTCCACCTGACTCCTCCCTTCTTCCAGGCACAAACCTAACAGCTATGAGTACACATCACTTCGTTTTAATGCTATATTAGTATCTGATGTTTGACTCATTAAATGACAAGACTTGTCATCTTTGAGTTGTTACTATTCAATATTTAACATTGCAAACCTGTTCATAGTTCTAATACATGTTACTCCCTGAAACATTTGTGAGCAGTAAGTAAGCATGACAGAATAAGAATTAGTTTAGCAGGGAAAAGCCAAATGGTTTCACTTCTTGGGCAGAAATGTAATAAATTTCTAGATCACAACTATGATTCTGGGATCACTATAAACCAATTTACAATTTTTATTAGTCATTTGTATATATTAACTTATAAAGTATGCTTTAATTTCAAAATATAGATACATAATCTACATTTTAAAAATTAAACATTTAAAAAAAAACTGCTTTTCCTTTTGAAACTGCAAATGATTTTAATGAATCCATGCTTGGATTCTGAGCCTGTTTAAACTTGCCAGAGGCCCATGCCAGTTTTTCCCCTTGTTTAACCATGACAAAGACATTGAAAGAGTGGCTGAAAACAAACAAACTCACCCTTTCTCAAGTCTTCATGGAGATTTATGTAGACTCAGTGCCTGCTTACTAAGTGGTAAGTTCTGTAAAAAAAGCCAAAGAATTTGTGGTCTCTCCCCTCAAGGAACATGTAATGTTGCAGGGTGATGTGAAAAGCAAACTAAAGAACATATCTAAGGCACCATGTTAATAATATATGCCTGTACAGAGCAAACCATTTCAGTAAATCCTGAAGAAGTTCAAGTCAAGGGAAACTACCTGTGCTGTTAGCAAGGAGGAAAGCTTAGGTCAGTGTTTCTGTACTGTTTATAGGGAATATACAGTGAGGATGGACTACATGAAATGAGGGGGTGATTGTAGTTTGAGGGTCTGCTGTTGGTTCTTGAGGAAAGATCCAGTGAAGGGAAGAAGCTGGGACCAAGAGTAAACTTTCTTCATCTCAGCCTGGAAGCTCTTTGACAGTTAATTCTAAGGCAGTTAAGTGCTTCTTCCTTCTCCCTTAGGTTTTTGCTTATTTTTCTGGAAATCATCATGTATTCTATGAAGGTTCTTGCTGTAACTCTGATTTACTTCACAGGTTGAAAGAAGGTGTGCCTTTTGAAAAATAATATAGGCATAAGGATCCCTGGCAGATCTGCCACACTTGGTGCTTGAGCTTTCTGTTTCTCTAGTTACATGAGAGATGCTGAATGGTGACCAACAGTCCTGCCATTGAGCCGTTACATTTTCTCTGAACATTTCCCCATTTTAGCAAAGTGGCAACACACTTACTTAGTGGCACAAGCAGTTGTGACTATCAATAATAGTCACACCTGACATGTGGTAGTGGAAAATCATGATAAGGGCACTGGGGAGGAAGCCTAGAGTTCTAGTTCCTTCTGAGATAATCAAATCCTTATTTTTCACGGACCTCAGTTTTCTTATATAAGGTAGAGTGTCTCTAAAACATTTCATAAGTTATTTCTATTATTGGATATTTGTTTCAAAGCTAGAAGCATTGAGGTAACAAGGAATATTTTCTCAGCATTATATTTAATTAATACATAATGAAGGAATAAAGTCAAAATATTTGCTAATGAATTTAATGTAACATTTCTCATCTATATACCATCATTAGAACAGAAAAAATCTACAAAGCCTGGGAAGTGTTGGTACTCAGCACTCACCAGAGTTTTGAGGTAATCTCCCAGGGTGATCTTCCTCTTTGTGGCCAAATTTTCAAATACACCTGGCAAGATTTGGAAATCACCTACAACAAGAGGTAGAATTTGAATTTGAGCTTAATAGACCACAAGGAGATAAAGGTAGGAATTTAGGGTTTTAGGAAAAACTGAGACCTTTAGACATGGGTTTAAATACTTCCAGAACCTCTGGTCCCTTCATTGGAAAATGAGAAATTCAATAACCTACTGTATTCAGATAATGAATTAGTAGTAATACTCAGAAACCAAGATTTCTAGCCTCCCAATATAGTCCACAAACTGTGCTTCCATTTAATTAGTCAAACTGATTGAAAACTTAATTACACATAATCCCACAGAAAAGGGAGTTATGATAACCACATGTGCAAAGCTTTAGGGATGTAAAGAAAAAGGAGGTCCAATTTTTGATAGTCCAGTTAACGGGAGACAAAAATTCTCATTGTAGTCGTTCTCTCTTCATGGAAAAAACACTTAAAAAAACATGTTTTCACTGGAATGTGGGTTTTCTGGTTGTAATACTTTGAAAGAGAATTAAAAGCCTGGAAACAGGGTTTGGGGGAAGTGAAAGGTGCCATGAAAAATATTTTACAGGAATATCTTTCCCTTAAGACTGAATGTGCTAGTGAACTGGATACAGTAATCTAGTTTGGAAATATATAGGCAGGATGTAGAGCTGCCCCAAATGCCATTAGGAGATATCTAGATATTTGTAAGGCTTCCAACAAATGTTCTTATGATGTGTTGACACTCTCACTTTAGCATTTATTGGAAAGGTTTAGGAGACAGTGTGAAACAACTTGTAAATCAGAAAAATAATTCCAGGAAAACAAGTGAGGTGACAAATCTGAGGATTGTCATTCTTCACATGAAATATAAAATGAAATATAAGATGATAATATAAAATAAAATAAATAAAATATGGTATTGAACAAATTTAAGCACATAGCAATAAGAAAACAAAACCCCACAGTATGAAGGAAGAAGTGGAGAGTCCTCACCTTCACGATGCTCCTATCCTCTATTAGTGATTTCATTTCTAAAAGGTTTACAGTGTTTTCATTTCAAAATAATCATTGGCTATTTTTTTCAACCTTTCTGAAAGATTTAAAATATATCATACAGACTACATACTTGTTGGCTCTACCTAGAGAATACCAAAATGACTAACTGAAACTTGGGTCAATATAATGAATTGAATCTTTACTGTGAGGTGTATCTGTAATCAAACCAAACACACACATATACAGAACAGAACACTTGCTTGGCTTCATTCATCTGTGTCTTTTAGTTTCTGTTTACTGACATCTGAAATAAGTGTGTTTAAACTTAAGATGATAGCCAAGAAAAATTAACCTAAACAAAAAAGAATTGGCTAGGATTTTTTATTAACTTTTTTCATTTTATAGATACAAAATAATCATGTGATCATTCTCTGAGGTTAAATATAAGAAAGATTAATAAAGATTTAAGTGAAAAGAAAATTTATAAAGTAAATATAACATTCGGTTCTTTATAATCTATAGCTCATCAAATTCACAGCAAAGATAACCAAACATATAAAAAAATTTTAATTGGGTTAGCCATTAATCTTTGTCAAATGGAGACTTTGTCAATTCAAAAGAAAACACTACCCTTGAAAATGTTAAATTGGGAAACATTTCAAAATTGTCCCTTACTCAAATTGGAGCAGACTGTTTTTACAAGTAAGTGGGCCAAGCCTTTCTCCTTTTCTGAATGAAGGTAGAGCAAAGGGAGAAGACTGTAATTTATATCCATGAACATTTGTCTTGCCAACAGGACATTATCATGGAGAGCAGTGGGGTATACTCATGTATTGTGTATACGATGGTTCAATGATGGAAGTTCTTTATCTGTTTTATTAAATACTCCTCTACATCTCAAGATACCAAAATATATCTATAGCTCTTGTCCAGTGGTAATATCTAATCTGCCAAGCTGGAATGGCCTTCCACAAAAAAAAAAAAAAAAAAAATTTCCTTGTTCTTTAAAGAAACAATGATGTGGTATTTGCGACCAAAGATTAGGCCATGGGACCCCAAGTTTAAGTCTCCTAATAAAAATAAAGAGAACATATATTTCTACAGTATGTACCATGCTCTAAATGTCTGGCACTATGCATGATGACTGTCTCTGAGAAAGGAGACTTTTCAGTATGGCACCAGTCTTGCATTCAAAAAATCTTTCCCACTTTTCAGGCCATTGTATTAGTTTTCTATGCTGTGTAATAAATTACCACAAACTTACTGGCATGAACCAATACGTATAATTATCTTACACTTTCTGTAGGTCACAATTCTAAGCACAGCATAAGTGGGTTCTATTCCCAGGGTCACATAAGTCTGAAATCAAGATGTCTACAGAACTGTGTTCTCATCTAAAGCTCAAGGTCTTTTTCTACACTCATTCAGGTTATTCAAAGAATTCAATGTCTTGCAGTTAGAGGACTGAGAACCCTGTTTTCCTGTTTTCCTGGATATCTTTCTTAGCTACTAGAGGCTCCCTTCTATCATATCTACATGGCCCCCTTAAAATACAGCATCTTTTTTAATGCCATCAATAGAATCTTAAGTGGCTAAGATGGCGTCATACAATATAACTTAATCACTGAAGCTACTATTCTGTAACTTTTGTCACATAACATAATCTAATAAAATCTAAAATGTTCATCCAGTGTTTGGAGTCCAAGATTAAATGTAACACCAGTCTCAATTGAAGTCAACAATGCTGACAATTATGAAGACTTGAGTGCTGATACATACCTGGCACTCTTTCCATATATTGCCTCATATATTCCTCAGAAGAACCCAAGGATATCTACCTCCAATAACTACCTTATTTGGTGAATGGAAACTGAAACACAAAGAGATGTGGTAACTTGCCCAGAACAGCACAGCTAATAAGTGACAGACACAGGTCACAACAGCAGGCAGTCTAACACCAGAGCATGTGCTTCTAACCTCCATGCTTTACTGCCAATTAGAATAAAGGAGTGGAACAAATCCAAAACCGCCAATGGTACACATTCAAAAAGTTTGCCTTGTGTCCAGCCTTAAAGTAAAAAACATATCTTAACAATGTAACTAAAATACTGGTTTGGCTGCCTGCTGCAATGAAAGCCAAACCCATGAGACAGCAGCTGGAGCAAAAGGAACACAGTCTATTGCATTGCCATAGAACCTGGAAGAATGGTGGACTGCCATCTCAAAGACCTTCCCTCCTTCCTGCTCAATTTCTCTCTGATTATTATAAGGATAAGGACAGGAGGGCTTTTCTCTTATTTAATTATCTTACCAGGTCTTCTCATGGCCCTGCCCGTTCATTTTTTTAGCTTTGTCACCCTCAGGCCCTGGGCATTCATATTTCTAGGTTTTGGCTCACTCAATGTAAGAACCTCCCCCTCCTGCCATCTTGCCCAATGGGAGAAGCTCACCAGCACTCCCTGACTATAACAATAGACCCTAGTTTATGAGAAACTGTTTAATTTTAAAAACTGTTCAATTTTAAAAACTTCTCATGAAAAAAATAAATTTTATATTTTATTTTTTTCATCACCATTTATCCCCTTTATACCCTCTTCCACCTCACTCCTCACCCTGCTACAATCACCACACTGATGTCCATATCCATGAGTTATTTTTTTTTCTTTTTTGCTCAATCTTTCCAACATCACCCATCCACACAGCTCCCTGCTCTGGAGGTGTCAACCTGTTCTCTATGAGTCTGTCTGTTTTGCTTTTTCCATCAGATTGTTCATTAGAATTCATATACAAGTAAAATCATATGGTGCTTGTCTTTCACACAATGGGAAAACATATTCTCTGATACACCTGATATGGGGTTAAGACTAAAATTTCAAAGAATGTATACAAAAATAAATAACCCAATTTAAAAATAGGCAAAGGACATGAATAAAAACTTCTCAAAATGGAACATAAAGATGGCCAATAGATATATGAAATGATGCTCAATGCCAGTAATCATCAGAGAAATTAAAATTATTTTAAAACCACAATGAGATATCACCTCACATCTGTCAAAATGGCAATCAATAAATAAACAAACAACAAGTGCTGGTGGGCTGTAAAGAAAGGGAAGCCCTCGTGCACTATTAGTGAGAACAGGGACTGGTGTAGCCTCTGTGAAAAGTTGTAGAGTGTTTACTCAAAAAAATTAAAGATGCAACTGCCATATGAATCTGGGAATTTATTTGAAAAAATGCAAAACACTAATTTAAATGAATATATGCAACCCTATTTTTTTTATTTTTTAAAGTATGTTTTATTGCTTATATTGTTACAATAGTTTCATTTTTTCCCCTTTGCTCCCCTATGCCCAGCACCCCACCTCCCCCAACAATCCCCCCCCTCAAGTCCATGCCCACGGGTCATACATACAAGCGCTCCTGCTTCACCCTTTCATATATTCTTCTTCTTCTTCTTTTTAAATAATTAATTAATTGATTGATTGATTAATTTAACAATAAAAAATAACAATCCCTCCCTCTCAGATTTAAGACCCTTTATAATCTTATAAAGGACAATGGATGAAGGTCTAAAGCTCCTCTAGCTGCTTCAAGCTGGACATGGTCGTCGTCTTACCTACCCTTGGGTCCAGAAATCCCTAATAAGAGTGATGGTGTGGAGGGGAGGGTGGCCCTTCCACATGGGGAAGGATCGTGTTGACTCCAGGTTGGTTGGCTGTCCCCTGACAATGGCATGCTTGATTTAACAGGCTGGCATCCTTGTATTCTGGAGGCAACAGATTTGGCAACAGGGTTAAAAGACATTATTTAATCCATAACCACTAGATGAAAAAAGACAGGTATTAATTTTTAAATGTCCCACATTAGGAAAAAGAAGGGCTTCTTTGGAGGAAGGTGTGCAAGGCATGTCACACCTGTCCAAAACCCTTTTGTCCACCCTACTTGGTTTGGGCTGAGGGGAATACTTTGTGTTTCCCCCATCTCAGACCTCTGTGCCCTTTCTATCCATGTCATTAGGATAGAAAAGAGAAATCAGTTTTAAAGTGAAGCCCACAGACCACCCCATACTTCACCAACCCAGCCACTGATTTCAGCCAAACCATTGAGTCTCAGGAGGCAGTGCTGCAGACAGGATTAAGTGAGGCCTATATGTGCAGACAATCACTCATGTAATGAGATCATAGGCTTATGCCCTTTGAAAACAGAAAACACATGTTAATTTATGTAACATAACCCACATACAAGTTTCTAAATCTGTAGGACTGTCTTATCGGAAAGACATCAAGTTGCGAGGCATTTGACATTCTTCTTGCCTGTAAATTAAACATCTTTGATAATACCACAGACATAGTTTAACATTCCAATCAAAACAAACTTTAAATGAAGATAAACTTTAAAGAGGGTTAGCTGCACTACTTTATAGTCTACCACTGAGTATTGTGATTTTCCTTGAATAATGATTTTTCTCCCTAAGATTACCCTCCTTATCATTAAAGGGACTGCATTAAATCCATTTTTAATTTATCCCATTCATTTGCATAAACACAACAAGAGCAGAAAATGATCACTTATAATCTTTAGTTCTGCTTTGCTGGAACTTACACAAGGAACATTTAGGGTGACCTTCAGTCGGCCCTACAGGACACAGAAGCAGAACCACATACCTGGCATTCAGCCTTGCCTGTATATACCTGTCTTTTCCAAGTCCTTCTGGTTTTCCATTGTGCCTTAAGGTCCCTTCTAGCCATCTTTCATGAAAACAACCTTCATTCCTTCCCTGAAAATATTGCCATGGACCGCACATCCAACCAAGGTACCAGGCCTTTTATCTCTTCGGCTTTTGTTACCTTTGAAAGTCAATTCCAGTTCCTCAGGGTTTTTTGGTAACAACCAGAGCCCAAGCATGTCTCCTTCAGGCATGACATTCCAGTCAACGTCTTGGTCAAAAAAACCTCTATTGATTACTGGTCTTATTAGTTTTATGCAAAGATACTTTTTTCATTATTTACTTCTTTAGACTGCCAAACTCTGGAGGGATCAGATAGGGAGAAAAATATACAGTGTGAAGGAAAACCCTTGTCCTTCTAATATTCACTGAACTGCCATTTCCATTCTTTATATTTTCATTTTTTCCCCCACTACAATTTTTTTGTTTGTTTTTCCATTACAGTTGTCCCACTTTTTTCCCCCTCTTGCTTCCCTGCACCCTGTCCCCCCTTCTCTCACATTCAGTCCCCACCCAGTTGTACATGTCCATGGGTCACTTATACATGTTCTTTGACTAGACCCTTCCCCTTCTTACTTC
Organism: Furipterus horrens; assembly: GCF_987537825.1. Taxonomy (NCBI): domain Eukaryota; kingdom Metazoa; phylum Chordata; class Mammalia; order Chiroptera; family Furipteridae; genus Furipterus; species Furipterus horrens. Next base: position 79,891,351 of record NW_028327176.1, on the reverse strand, counting down.
CTTCTCTCCCTCCCATCTCCCCTTTTGTTACTGTTAGTTTATTTCTTGTTTACATACCTCTGGTTCAATTTTGCTCATTTATTTGTGTTGTTCATTAGTTTCCTGTAATAGGTGACAGCATAAGGTATTTTTCTTTTTTTGCCTGGCTTACTTCGCTAAGCATAATTCTCTCTAGTTCCATCCATGTTGTTGCAAATGGTAGAAGTTCCTTCTTTCTTTCAGTACTTATTCATTGTCATTTCCCCCTTTGTACTCGTGTTCCACTCTGTCTCTCTCTGTTTCTTCATCTTCTTAAAGCAGATTTTTTTAGCATCTTTTGCAATGCTGGTTTGGTGGAGATGTATTCTTTTAACCTTCTTTTGTCTTCGAAACTTCTTATTTCACCTTCCATTTTGAATGAGAGTCTTGCTGGGTAGAGTATTCTTGGTTGTAGGCCTTTGTTTTTCATTGCTTGGAAAATTTTTTGTCATTCCCTTCTGGCTTGTAGTGTTTCTGCTGAGAAATCTGATGATAGCCTTATTGGAGCTTCCTTGTATGTTATTGGTTTTTTTCTCTCTTGCTGCTTTTAGGATTCTCTCTTTGTCTTTAAATGTTGCCATTTTAATTATGATGTGTCTTGAAATGGGCCTGTTGAGGTTCATCTTCATTTTGACCCTCTGTGCTTCCTGGACTTGCATGACTCTTTCTCTCCTCATGTTAGGGAAGTTTTCTGTCATTAGTTTTTCAAAGAGGTTTTCTATCTCTTGCTCTTCTTCTTCTCCTTCTGGAATTCCTATGATATGGATATTATTATGTTTCATGTTATCCTGCAGCTGTCTTAGAACCTCTTCAGTCTTGTTCAGTCTTTTTTCATTTTGTTGCACTGTCTGGGAGTTTTGGTCTACATTGTCTTCCAGCTCACTGATCCAATCTTCTGCTTCCTTAAGCCTGCTTTTAATTCCTTCTACTGTGTTCTTCAATTCAGAGATCATATTCTTCATTTTCTCCTGGCTATTATTGATAGCTACTATGTCATTTTTCATGCTGGTGTAATTCTCAGTAAGTTCCTTGTAGTTTTTCTGAAGTTCTTTGTAGTTTCAGCTGAGTTCATTGAGCTTCTTCATAATCCATGTTTTGAATTCCATATCTGATAGTTTGCTCCCTTCTATTTCATTTAGCACTCTTTCTGGGGATTCTACCTTTCCTGTCAATGGGGTGTTGTTTCTCTGTCTCCCCATTTGTGTGACTCCTATTGTTTGTTGGTGCTTCTCAGCATGATCTGCACTTCCTGAATCTGCCCCTGGTGGTGTTAGATCCTGTACCAGTCTGGGCTTAGGCAGCCTGTTGGAGACTTCCAGGGATCTACTGCCTTTGTCTGTCTTCTTTAATTGTTAATCTATTCAATCTGTGATTAGCCGTCAGGCTTAAGGACCGTGGGTATGGCAGCTTAATTAATTAATATAGCGGCCTTTTGCTTCCCCTCAGGCTGACGCCACTTGGAGGTGGGGGAATGGTCTGCCCGCAGTACTGGGGATGAGTCAGCACTGGGACCCTGTTGGCTGCTTCCCCACTTCTTCCCTCAAAGCCACCACACCAAACTCTCCCCAAGCGTCTCTAGTCCTCTCTGCCTTCCCTCCGCTCGAGCCCAGGGTAAGTGGGGGCCAAAATATTTTCATATGTGATCCGCTTAAGAGCTCTTTTTCTCCAGCTGTTTTTCTCCAGCTAGCAAGAAACCCTGTGGCTTTTTGCTTTTCATAGCTGGATACTATTTTACTTTCCACTCTGTTGCTGTAGGCTGGGAAGCTCAGCTGGGGGTTTAGACCCTGCCCTTCTCAGGGGAACCCCCCACTGCTGGGCTGTTTCTCAGTCCTGTCAGCTGCCACCCGTGTGAGCCGAGCCAGCCCTTCTGCATCTCTGCACTTCCTACCAGTCACGTTGTGATGTAGCGGCCTTTTCTGTATCTCTGTGATTATAAGACTTCTCTCCAGCTAGTGTTCAGTTGGTTAGTCCAGATGATTTCTCCAAAATTACATTGTAAATCCAGACTAGTTCTGGGAGGAGGTTAGTGTAGCTTCCACTTACTCTTCTGCCATCTTGTTTCTCCTCCGCAACCCTATTTTCATTGCAGCATTATTTACAATAGGCAATATTTGGAAACAGCCCAAGTGTCCATCAGTAGATAAGTAGATAAAATAGCTATGGAACATTTACAAAATAGAATACTACTCAGTCATAAAAAAAGAAGAAAATTTTATACTTTGCAACAGCATGGATGGACCTGGAGAACATTATGTTATGTGAAATAATACAAGAATGAATTTTAAACTGTAGAATTTTGGCTAGTAATAGAATCTAATTATAGATTTCTTTGTATGGAAATGTGGTGTTGGGCTGGGGCAGAGGTGATATTAAGGGAACAGAATTGGTTCAGAACCAAGAGGTTCAGAGTTCTGATAGAAATTCACTAATGTTTGGTAACTTAGTACTAGGTTAAGCCCTCCAGTTTGGTTTTAGAAAGCCATTGTTTTAGCTTCCTTTAAATTTCATATTGTCAATACAAATGCAGCCGTGTATTTAACATATATTGTCATATCTACTTAGTATAATGTCTGAAACATAAACAAAGCATATTATTCAGATTTATTACACCTTTCTTGGAAAAATTAGATAAGAATTAAACTTTTTTCTGTATGTGCTTTAGATAGTAAAATTCTGCTGAAGTATAAAGATATAGTTATTGCAAGACAAAATGCTGCAGTAATTTATGACAACTGTTAAAGGTGTTAATTTTATGCATGAACCTATTACTAGGAACTTTCAGGCAGCTAAAAAGAGAAATAGACTGGCAGTTAAAACTAAAAGAAAAATAAGTTAGCTAAATTAAGAAATAACATGATAGGTTTTGAGCAACACATGTTAATAAAAATGTAAACTATTACATTCTTTTTTCATATGTTTTTCTTATAATTTTTTACTCAGTAGTCATAACATCACATAAAACATTTAAAACTAAAGTCATTCCAGAAAGATTTTATATTTGTAAATTTTCCTACTTGCTAAAATTTACTTGTAACTCCAAAATCAATACTCAAAGCCTGCTCTTCCAGGGTCATATTCAAGCAAGCACACAGCATTGAAAAATTTGAGCTACTTTATACTTGTGTTCCCAGATGAGGTTAAACAAGGAAGTTTTTTCAGATTCCATACAGTACACATGTATCCTTTTTATTGTGTCACACACTTTACATTATTGTAATTTTTGTTGGTCATTTTGCTGTTTAAAGTAGTTCCTGAGGGCAGTGCTGACATAGTTTCTAGGTTTGTAAGCACAAGACTGGTATGCTTTACAGTATATTGTATGCGTATTTCATAAGCTTCTTTCTGGCATAAGTTAAGGTGCTATTGGCCATGAGTTCAATGTTAATAAATCAACAATGTGTATTCAACAAAGTGTCTTTAAAAGAAACACATGTAAAATATTATGTATTAATCTGTTGATGGAAATGTGACCATAGTCTTTCAGAAACCTAACCTAGTATTTTCCCAAGGAGTGCATTGTTTGCAGTGACTTTATAGAACATAACTATTATAAATTATAATTATTAATTGTAACTCTAATTTTTAGTTATTTAGCCCTACCTGAGAGACACATAACATTTCTGGTGTACAATCTGGAATCAACTTGATTCAGGTTTTTGAGCAGCAGGTGGGAGATGCTGAGGTCTCCCATTACAGTCCATAAGGCAGCACAGCTATATTCAGATACACTTCAGGGGAGGAGGTCAGACAAGACTAAGGAATCTACACTTTATGATGACCCCTCATAAAAACACAAAATGAAAAGTTAACTCTGGACTTCAGAGTTTTTGACATAACTTCATACTCATTCCACTTATTAGCACTCATTCAACCTGTGTGGTTTAATAAAGGAAGATTTTTCCTGTGCTTGTTCTATTAAGTTGCAATACACACCCAATTTCTGCCTCTTGAATTAGGAAGTTGGCCATAAAGACAAGAATATTTTGTTAAAATATTAAATCCCATGTGAGTAAGAAATATATTTTGTATATTTGCTGTATCGCAAGAACCAAAACATTTTCTGGCAAATAATATGTTCTCTCAGTACGTATTTGCTGAAAAAATCAATTAAACATCTTTACCTTGTATATAATCAGTGCCAAATTCCACCACAGCGATGCCATGGAAAACTGACAAAATTACCTTAACAGCAATGATGTATATATTAAAAAGGACTTTCTCATACATTATTTTATTAGATCTCATATAAAAATCTGATTTAAGGAGAATATTATTTCAATTTTAAAGATGATGTAATTGAGATAAAAGTTCACATGTCCATCATATAAAGAAAAAACATCTAAATAGATTTGGAAAAAAACAAAACTAAAAATAGGTATATATATGTATATATATATATAATATTTAATTTATGTCTCCTCATTATTGCTCTAGGATTCATAAAAGTAATTTTCTTTATTCAGAACCAATATTACTTTTATGGCATCTCCCTGAAAATCTAAGCCCCATAAACAACCATGGCGTCCTGAGCCTGCATGTCCAAATTGGAAGAAATTTGCTCTTTCACTGCCTGATTCCCAAACCTTACACTCAGGCATACATCTGTCTCAAACAAAGTGACTGATGCTCTGTGTGAGTCTCACTAATGGGAAGGAGGGTTTTGCAGATGACTAAACCTAAGTGCAGTCATCTAGCAAGTGGTGTGGGAAAAAAGTTCGTCTTAAAGTCTTCCTCCTTTACAAGCCTTTTAACCAATCTCATTCAGTTAGAAAGTCTAACCTTTAATTCCTAAACCTAAGCAGAAAATATGCTTGACAAAATAAATATTGCAACATAATTGAATTGGTGAGAATATCTGGGACTATGCAAACCCAAAACTTCAGCAGATGCTATTGTAGGCAAGTAACATTATAGGTAATGTACTTATTGTATTTATCTAAATATTTTTAAAATAACACAAAGAATACCACTGCTACAAAAGAATAACTTACTGAAAAAAGTGTGTATAAATAAGTCTGAAACAGTTACTGCAGGCTCAAATTATGTGGCAGATGTAAATATTTTCTCTGTTCTATACTTCACCTACCTTGGGGCGGTCTAGAACATAATACCCGCGATAAGTGAGGGGTTCACTGTATTTATGTTTATAATGGAAACTATTGAGGTGACATTGATTAATGAAATAATACAGGGTCAGGTATATACAGTTCTACAATATATCCACTGTGTATTGTATTGTATGTTTACTATCCTATAGAAAATCTTCTTCCATTACCATTTATCTCGTCTTTATCTTATTCTACCTTTTCGCTCTCATTTTCTCTGGCTGCTAGCATACTGCTGTTTGTGTACATGTTTTTTTTTTCTTTCTTTATATCTTTATTGCTCTCATCCTTCACCCTCCCATCCTTTCTCTAACAGGTGTCAGTCTTTTCTTTCTATCTATGAGTCTGTTTCTATTTTTTGGTTTATGGGGTTAGTTTGATTCTACATATAAGTGAACCCCCTGGCTGGTTTGGCTCAGTGGATTGAGCGTCGGCCTGCGAGCTAAGTGTCGCTGGTTCGATCTTTCAGTCAGGGCACATCAGAGAAGGAAAACTCTGATTCCAAAAAGCCTCCGCTGCCTTGCGGCATACTTCTTCAGGGGAAAGGCTAAGGGAGTAAACCCCGACAGAAAATCCGGAGCCGGAGTCCCTAAGGCGGTTCGACGTTGTAGTCAACACCGGCAACTCCTGCGGCGCACCTGAAGCCAAGCTGTATTGACTCCGTCTTTCCCTTGGACCCTTCAGCTGCGAAGAGAGGGGGGGTCTGCTGCATGGGCAACAGCAGACCCTCCATATCACCCTGCCCAGGCTCTGTAGCTTCAGCTTCACTGGAGAGGACACTCCAGCGTCATCGCAAGATGTCGATTCAACACGGGAGGAGACACTGTCACTCCCGAGTCGGACTGCACAGCCATTCTCGGCGGTGCAGATAGACTCTTAAGAAGCTACACTATCGTCTCTCGAGACGGACGGCTGCCGACGAGGATGACTTCTATTAATCCAAGTATTTGTAGCTTTCATGTCTTTCAGGGTTTAGTATACTCTTTAATTGATGGTAATTGTCATTCTCAGAACTGGGCCACCACAGTACCTCAAACTTGTATAAAGGAAAATCATTTTTATAAGGAATAAGTAAATAGTACCACATAGTTGGTAAAGGTAATGACAAGGACAGTTATAGTTAAGTCACAAAAATACATTGACATTTCTCCTTCTCAATTCAAAAATACCATAAAGAAAAGAGAGAACATCTTATTGAGTTCAAATTTTTGTTGAAAATGAGGCTGAAAAAATATCACAGTAAAACCAATACATTGAAGGGCTTAGATTAAAGTAAGAACTGTAAGTAAGTGAACATATCCCCAAATTATCCAGAATAGTTTCTTCGAAAACTATGATAATCATAGTGAATAATTAGCCTTTGTGTCTCCCCACAGTTCTGCAAGTAGAATGTATAGTTATAACATACAGACTTCAAAGAAAGAAATGCTAAGTTGACCTACCTTTATGTCTTTAAATATGTATTTAGCACAGCTGTTCTATTGTGTTAAACTCATCAAAAAATGAAGCTTGCATGTAACCCACCATTGATCTTCAGGATGTAGAAACAAAATCTTGCCTTAATTAGTAACATCCAATCATTTTATTACATTTCTTCAGAACACATACTGTGAGCTGTTTAATGGACTATTATTTAGAAAAATGGCAAAGAGCTCACCAAAAAAAAAAAAAAAATGACATAGTGAAAATAAAAACTAGCAGTGTCAATAAAAAATACATTGTGAAATAATGGGAAAAAAAGATGTTTCATTAAGATGAGTTTTCTTGGCATTTTACTGTAGAGATGAACGGTGCCCCAATTACTGCCAACAATGGATATGGAGATAGAAAGAGATTCATTACCTTCAACACCCTTAACTGTCTACCAGTGAATTTGCTTATCTTCTCTTTTTTCTACAGAACCTGCACAGGGGTGTGGGAGCAGGGGGTGGAATAAACAAAGAACTGAGTGGAGTAAATGTGTCACAAATTACCACAAACACACTGTGACTCAATGCACTCTTCATTTCTCTCCTCATTAACTGTGTCTTGCTCAAAACCAGTGCCTGGGCCCAAACATAATCAAGTCCCACAGATAACAATTGCCTTGTCTGCTGGGGCAGTCACCACCTCCTAACTGTTAGGAAATAAATTCAGAAATAAAATGAGTTAAAATAAAATCCATTCTGCTGTCTTTTCTGTGCTGAGATAATTTGAAGACCATCAAGGCCCACAGAAGCAATCCATCTCCTTGTAAAGGCTTCTGTGCTACTACCAATATGGTATGTCTTTACTGTTATCAAGAGTGAGTGTAATTACATAGTGAAAAGGCCACCAAAGTGTCTTGGGCAATGACATTTTTTTTCTGAGGTCTTTATTTATAGTAATACATGAACAATAGTAAAAGTCTTACTAGGGAGCCAGGAAACAAGGGAGAGTAGATGGAAAGAAAAAACAAAAAAATCCCTCAGATGTGTGTAACTGACCTGTATTTCAAGAGCACATATAATTTTAAAGCAGTAAGAAACCCCTTGTTGTTGTTGTTATATATTTTAAAATAAGAAAAATTGGTTTCAGAAATTTTTAATTTGTATGTGCATGTTGTGGGCAATGGTTTATCAAATCAGAGATTTCCTAGCAAAGATGTTGAAAGGCTTCCTTCCTGTAGAAGAGGTTTTTATGCTAACCAGTGTATTTGATTTTCCTGAAAACCAGGATGAAATGCTTGTGGGAAATTCAGTCACTCTTGGAAGTTGGGAGCTTGCCTCTTAGAAAGAGAAATGCAGGTATAAAAACTTTCTCCTCCTTGGGCAGTGGAATTGTAAGGGAATCATGGAATATATTTTAGATTAAGGCTGAACTAAACTAGATTTATGTGACATTGACAAAAAATAACTGAATCTCAACCTTTATTCCATCTGAAGCTTTAGTTTCACCTTCTGTGGGCCTTCGCAAACATGGGAAGTGCTATTTGTTTTCTCCCACTGTGTCATCCAGCCAGTACAGCCTGTTCCTCTTCATTATTTTTCTCCTCCTCTGCCTTTTAATCTACTTCACCTTTGAAGCTTGAAGCCTAAAGTCTACTTTCTTTCTTTTTCTTAAATTTATTTTATTTTATTTTTTCAATTACATTTTATATTTAATAATACTTTGTAGTTTCAGGAGTAAAGTACAGTGGTTAGACAATCATACTCATTAAAAGTGTTTCCACGGTATTTCCAGTACCCATCAGGTCCCATACACAGTTACTATAATATTATTGACTGCATTTTCTATTCTATACTTAATATCCTCATGACTATTTTGTAACTACCAACCTGTACTTTTCAATTCATTTTCCTTTTTCATCCAGCCCTGCAAACTTCCTTCTTCTGGCAACCATTAGTCTGTTATATGTATGTATGAGTCTGTTTCAATTTTGTTTATATTGTTCTTAGATTCCACATGTAAGGGAAATTATACGGTATTTGTCTTTCTCTGAGTGATTTATTTTATTTAGCAAAATGCCCTCTAGGTCCCTCCATGCTGTCACAAATGGTAAGACTTAATTCTATTATATGGTCAAGTAATATTCCATATATATATATGGAATTCCATATATATATATGGATTGAGCGTCGGCCTGCGAGCTAAGTGTCGCTGGTTCGATCTTCCAGTCAGGGCACATCAGAGAAGGAAAACTCTGACTCCAAAAAACCTCCGCTGCCTTGCGGCATACCTCTTCAGGGGAAAGGCTAAGGGAGTAAACCCCGACAGAAAATCCGGAGCCGGAGTCCCTAAGGCGGTTTGACGTTGTAGTCAACACCGGCAACTCCTGCGGCGCACCTGAAGCCAAGCTGTATTGACTCCGTCTTTCCCTTGGACCCTTCAGCTGCGAAGAGAGGGGGGGTCTGCTGCATGGGCAACAGCAGACCCTCCATATCACCCTGCCCAGGCTCTGTAGCTTCAGCTCCACTGGAGAGGACACTCCAGCATCATCGCAAGATGTCGATTCAACACTGGAGGAGACAGATACCGTGTCACTCCCGAGTCGTACTGCACAGCCATTCTCGGCGGTGCAGATAGACTCTTAAGAAGCTACACCATCGTCTCTCGAGACGGACGGCTGCCGACGACGGTATATATATATATGTATATATATATTTACACTTATTTTTTATCCAGTTTTCTATTGATGGGCACTTGGGTTGCTTCCATATCTTGTCTATTGTAAATAATGCTGCAATGAACATAAAAGTGTATATATTTTGAATTAGTATTTTGGGTTTTTTCAGATAAATTCCCAGAAGTAGAATCACTGGGTCATAATGCAGTTCAATTTTTAATTTTTTGAAGTATCTCCATACTGCTTCCCACAGTGGCTGCACCAATCTGCATACCAAACAAAGAGTGCACAGGGTTTCCTTTTCTCAATATTCAGACCAACATTTGTTGTTTGTTGAGTTATTGATGATAGCGGTTCAGACAAGTGTGAGGTGCTAAGTGTGGTTTTAATTTTAATTCAATGTTGAGCTTCTTTTCATATGTCTGTTGGTCATCTGTATGTCCTCTTTGGAGAAATGTCTATTCAGGTCCTCTGCCCAGTTTTTAATTTGGATTGTTAGCTTTTTTGGTGTTAAGTTTGAGTTTTGGTGTTATGTGTGATTTTTATATAGATAGTAACCCCTTATCAGATGTATGGTTGGTGGATATGTTCTCCTATGCAGTGGGTTGTCTTTTAATTTTGTTGAAGGTTTTCTTTGCTGTGCAAAAATATTTTGTTTGATTTAGTCTCATTTGTTTAGTTTTTTCTTTTGTTTCTCTTGCCAAAGGAGATCTATTAGAAAAACAATATTGCCATCATGTGGCTCAGTGGTTTGAGTGCCAGCCTGCAAACTGAAGGGTCACCAGTTCAGTTTCCGGTCAGTGCACATTCCTGGGTTGTGGGCCAAGTCCCCGGATGTGGGTGTGTGAAAGGCAGCTAACAGATGTTTCTCTCATGCACACCAATATTTAACTTCCTCTCTTTCTCTGTCTCATCACCTCTCTGTAAAAATAAATAAATAAAATTTAAAAAAGGAAAAGAAAAAATATTTCTACAAGAAATGTCTGAGATTTTACTGCCTATGCTTTCCTCTAGAAATTATGTGGTTGCAAATCTAGTAGTTAAATATCCAACCCATTTTGAGTTTATTCTTGTATATGGTGTAAAAAATGTGGTCTGGCTTTATTTTTTGACATTTATTTGTTCAATTTTTCCAACCCTATTTATTGAGTAAACTGTCTTTACACCTATTGTAAATTTGTGTCTCTTTTGTCAAATATTAATTTGCTATATAGATGCAGATTAATTTCTGGGCTCTCTATTTTGTTCCATTGATTTATATATCTGTTTTAATGCCAGTAACTTGCTCTTTTGATTACTGGAGCCTTGTAGCATAGTTTGATATAATACTATGATATATCCAACCTTGTTCTTCTTTCTCCAGATCATTGTGGCTATTCAGGGTCTTTTGTGGTTCCATATAACTTTTCGGAATATCTGCTCTAGTTCTGTGAAATGCTGCATTGGTATCTGAGGCAGAATTGCCTTTAACTCCTGTGGTTTCATGACCATGGAAGAACAAATTTATCCATGACACTGTATTTTGTCTGGGGGTAAAATGAGGCAGCTGTTCCATCTAGTGGAGAAAGCACAGGACCTCTGTTCCTCATGCTTTTTATTGAGAAGGGTATGCATGGGAGATACAAGGTCAAAATTCATAAATCATCAATAGCTTTTAGGTGCCTGGATTACAGTTGACAATAAGAGATTACAAGTACTAGTACAGAGGGCACAATGACCAGTCTGTGTCAGGGTCTATTAAACATCTTGACACCACACTGGCATTAGGTGTAAGGTTTCATACATCCCTTGCTAAATACTGTTTATACTTAACTAAGAGATAAGAAAAGCAGAGCAGCAAGTTCTAAAGCATAATAAGCATTCTTTAAATCCAGTTCCCATGGAAACCCTCTTAATGATTTTTGGTTATATTTACCATGCAGTCTTCCAGTGTGCTGTTGAGACTTAAAGATAAGCTGGGGGTGGGGGCAAGTGAACCTTCACAGCTGGGGTTACAATTCCCAAAACCACAAGGAGTGGTTCCTCACAGGTATCTTGATAGAAATTGTGTTGAAACTGTGGATTGCTTTGGGTAGTGTGGACATTTTAATAGTGTTAATTCTTCCTACCCATGGGCATGATATATGGTTCCATTTATTTATATATTCTTCAATATCTTTCTTCAATGGCTTATAATTTGTCAAGTATAGGCTTTTTATCTCTTTGGTAAAATTTATTCCTAGATTATTTTTATGCAGTTGTAAATGGGATTATTTTCTTAGTTTCCTTTTCTGATAATTCATTATTGGTGTACAAAAGTGCAACTGATTTCTGGATATTTATTTTGTATTCTGCAATTTTACTGAATTCATTTTAGTTTTAATAGTTTATTTGTACAATCTTTAGGGTTTTCTATATACTGTATTTATGTCATCTGCAAATGACAATTTTACTCCTTTCTAATTTGGATACCTTGTATTTCTTCTTTTGTCTGATTGCTGTGGCTAGGATTTCCCATATTATGTTAAATAAAAGTGGGAAAGTGGGCATTCCTATCTTTTTCCTGACCTTCAGGGTAATGCTTTATTTTTTCCCATTGAGTATGATATTAGCTGTGGATTTGTCACTTATGGCCTTTATTATGTGACATTTTTCTCTCTATTTCAACAAAATTCACATGGCTGAGAATTTTTATTTAAATTGGTGTTGGATTTTCACAAATGCTTCTCCTGCATCTATTGATGTGATCATATGATTTTTATCCTTTATTTTGTATATGAGGCATATCACCTTAATTGATTTGAAAATATTGTACCATCTTCACATCCCAGAAATAAATCTATTGGATCATGGTGCATGATATCTTCAATGCATTACTGGATTTCGTTGGCTAATATTTTGTGGAGAATTTTAGCATCTATGTTCACCAGATATTTTGGGCTATAATTTTTGTTCTCTGTAGTGTTTTTAACTGGTTTTGAAATTAGCATAATGCTAGTCTTGTAAAGTGAGCTTGAAAGTCTTTCCTGCTCTTGAAATTTTGAGAATGCTTTGAGAAGAATAGGTGTTAGTTCTTCTTCAAAAGTTTGATAAAGTTCACCTCTGTAGTCATCCAGTCCAGGACATATATTTGTTGAAATTTTTTTGATTACTGCTTCAATTTCATTAGTTATAAGTGTTCTGTTCTGATTTTCTTTCTTTTTTTCTTTCTTTTTGAGTACATGTTTATTAATTTTAGAGTGAGGAGAAGGGAGGGATAAAGACAGAGAGAAGGAAATATTGATGTGAGACAGAAACATTGACTGATTTCTTCTTGCACATACTCCCACAAGGGGCCATAACCACAACCTTGGCATGTGTCTTGAACAGGAATCAATCCTGTGACATTTTGGTTTATAGGATGATACTCCAACCAACTGAGCCACACTGATCAGGGCACTATTTCTATTTGATTCACTTTGGAAAAACTGTATATTATTAGAAATTTATTATTTTTTCACAGATTGTCCAATTTGTTGTCATATAGTTACTGTGAGGACTATAGAGTCTGTCAGGCTCTGTCACTCAGGATGCCCAGGAGTGGACTGCTTAGAGATAATAATTAGATTTGCATGCTCAGCGCACCTATAGTTATATAAGCATTGATGTCGTATTTTGGCTAGTAGCTGGCTTTGTCTATGCATGGTATGTAAGAAGCAGAACCCCCACAGGAGTGTTGCGCAGTGAGTTGCAAGGAGGGCATGGCGAGCTGCAGGAGCATGGTTGCTGGTCGACTGGTGGTTCAGCGCATGCCCACAGTGGAAGGCAAGTGTGAATGCTATAATATCTGCAATAAAGGAGTGTCAAACATCCCTACTTTATGTCACATAGTTTTCCAGTTGCTGGACAAGAAAAATCTGCATTGGTTCCACGACAATTGGCATAGGTGGCAGGACCCATAGCAATCTGGTATGAAACACATGCCTGCAGGAGATGTGGAAGGGTGGCCCGCCACCAGTGTATGGCACTCAGTAGCAGGTCTCCTTGCATCTTGGGATCCCCCACAGGACTGGCCTGAGGTCAGTAGCACTCCCAAAATGGTAGAGAAGCCCTATGAGAGGTATATGAGAGCCTAGGGAAACTTAAGCGCAAGGGCGGTGGTGGTTTCAGTTGGGTGAATTTTTCTTGCAAAGCTGTAGCTGGGACCAGGATGGCAGAGGATATGGGGTCCTGGAGACAGTAGACCCAGGGGACGACATGTTCTGGAGCTTCTGAGAAAGGAGCAATGTTCTGTAGACTCTAATTCTCATTCTTGAAGATGACATCACTTGAGAGATGGTCTGGTGTTTCCTCTTCCCAATCAAAATGGTCAAATCTTCAGCAGAGGAAGAAGAGGGGGAGGAGCTGATTTCCCAGTACACCAGCCCCATTGTAGTGTGAAAAAATGAAATACCAGCAAGCCTGTGGCACCTGAGGTGTGGGAGATGGTGGTGGCCAGCAGGCCCAGTCCAGATGTGGAGCACACTACCTATTGCCCATACATCCAGACCAAACTAGTTGATCTTAGAAAGCAGTTCCACCAAAAGGTTGAGAACTGCTATGTGCATGGCTCCTCTGTTTGTGGGATGAAGTGATAAATAGCATAATGTGCACCAATAATGAGATGGAGAAATCAGTGTCTGTCATGACACAACCCTCCCTGCACCAGTGGCTGCAGAATTGCCACTCCCATGGGCTGGGGTAGGGATCCCATTCTCTTTTAGACTGGGTAATGGCTGTGGTCCAGACAGTGTGGGCCAATGCAGGAGATGTGCTGGACACTGAAAGTAGCTGGCTGTCCTATGCAGACATGGTGTAGACCTTGCGGGAGTTGGGCATGTGCCAGGCCATGTTTAATATGAACACTCACAGCCCAGATGATATGTTCCCCGCGGGGGTGAGGGACACTGTATTGCAACATGCCTCAGTAGCTTCTTTTGGGTCATTTATAGCAATTCTGTTCCCATATATCAGGCGCTGCATTAATGATATCACTAAAATGGTAGCAAGCCTAGGAGAGGTGGAGATCCAGTGTGCAAGAAAGGGAGTAGGAGCTGTGTCACAGGCTCCCTCCCCTTGGGCAAAGGGCAGGCCCATCCAGGTGACCTAGGTGCAAACGTGGGAAGACCTCCTAGGATCCAGAGTTGACAACAATGAACTTGACAGGAAACTTAATGCTTATATTTTGGAACTGTGGAAGCAACTGCTGGCCAATCAGCATTTCCAGTGACTTCAGAAAAAGAAAGTGAAGTAGTCTGAGGCTGTCTCCTGGGAGGTTTGGGCTGTACCACTGGAGGACCACTTGGTAGTGCCAGACACCTCCTGAAAGGAGAGCAATATCCTCTGGAAATTCAAATGGGGGGAGGCTGAGGGCCTCATCCAGGGGAACGGATGGGGACCAGAGGCCATATATGGAGGTGGCAATCCACTGGTCCACTGCAAGTATCCAGAGGGTCCTAGCCCTAGTAGATACAGGAGCAAAATGCACCCTCCTGGATGGGAACCCTGAGAAGTTCCCAGGGCCTGAGGCCCATATTGATGGTTATGGGGGCACAACGTGAAAGTAAAGGCTTTGCAACTTTCACTAGGCATTGGGTGCCTACTTCCACTTAAGTATACTGTTTATGTGTCTCCCATCCCTGAGTACATTCTGGGAATAGATGTACTCCAGGGGAAGTGAATCAAGACCACTATAGGGGAGTTATGCTTACATGTGCAGGTAGTAAAAACAGTAGTAAGGGTGCATGCTGAGCATCCCCCAGTGGAGCTGCTGGCCCCCACGTGGGCAACAGCAATGAAGCAGTATCAGTTTTCCAGAGGACATGAGGAAACTGCAACCATTGTAGGGGAGCTGGAGAAGGTGAGAATCGTCAGAGCACCCCACGGCCCCTATAATTCCTTGGTACGGCCGGCGCATAAGCCAGATGGCACATGGAGAATAACTATGGATTATCGGGAGCTGAATAGGGTTATTCCCCCAATACATGCAGCAGTCCCCTCAGTGATAGACATGATGGACTGGTTAACTAATGAGTTGGGAATTTATAATTTTGTAGCTGACTTGACAACTGTTTTCTTCTCCATTGATATTGCTCCAGAGAGCCAAGATCAGTTTGCCTTTACCTGGGAAGGCTGGCAAAGGACTTTTACAGTGCTTCCACAAGGGTATTTGCATAGCCCAACCATTTGTCATGGGCTTGTGGTGGAAGACCTAGTCAAATGGTCATGGCCTGCTGAAGTGCACCTCTTTCATCATGTTTATGACATCCTGTTAACCAGTGATTCTCTTGCAAAACTAAAGAAAGTGGTACCACAATTGCTGTCGCATGTGAAGAAATGTGGCTGGGCAATCAACGAGGCCAAGTTACAAGGGACTGGATTATCTGTCAAATCCTTGGTGGTTGTCTGATCAGGTAGGACAAAAATGATCTATCTCTGATGCAGTGATAGATAAAATTCAGGCATACTCTGCCCCCACCACAGTGAAGCAACTTCAAGCATTTCTGGGTTTGCATAGGTACTGGAGGGTGTTTGTACCATATCTAGCTCAGGCAATTCATTCCCTCTATGCACTAGTAAGAAAAGGGGTGAAGTGGGACTGGATTCCAACTGCAAAACAAGCATTCCAGGGGGTAGAATGCATTATTAAGTGCACTCAAGCTTTGCATACAGTATATCCTAATAAGCCCTGTGAACTGGATGTGCATGTGATACAGGAGGGCTTTAGATGGGGACTCTGGCAGCAGTCTGAATGACTGTGGCAACCCTTAGGGTTTTGGTCCCAGTTGTAGAAAGGAGCTGAAGTCCAGTACTCCTTAACTGAGAAGCAACTTCTGGTGACAGTGTATGCTGCTCTGATAGCCACTGAGGTTATAACAGGAACTGACCCTGTAACAGTGAAGACCACCTATCCTATTGTAGAATGAGTTTGAGATTGGATGGATAAGCCATGAAGTGGGATAGCTCAGACTCCCACACTTATTAAGTAGGAGGCTTATCTGTAGCAGAGGAGCACTCTCTCCACTAACCCTTGTGGGCTAAGTTGCTGGAGGTAATAGACCCTTTTACCTATGTAGCTGATAGGGCTACTGCTCCTGTCACAGTGGAAGAAATGAAACCCAGTCCTTTCCATGATGGAAAGGCACCTATCCCTACAGATTCTTGATGCACAGATGGGTCTAACATAGGCCAACCCACCGTGTGGAATTCTGTGACAATCCAGCCAGAGACGGACACTATCTGGTTTGATACTAGAGTTTTCCAGAGTAGCCAACAAGCAGAACTGAGAGCCATGTGGCTCATGGATGCTAATGAGGCACCGCCTTTGACTGTTTCTATCAATAGTTGGGTGGTGTACCGAGGCCTGACTCTGTGGATCTCCACATAGCATGCTAACAAATAGATGGTTATGCACAGGCCTTTGTGGGGACAGGCCTTGTGGAAAGGCCTATGGGAACTAGGTCACCAGAAACATGTCACTGTGTACCATGTAACTGGGTATGCATGCCTAACTTCCCTAGGAAACAATGAGGCCGACACTCTAGTCAAAGTGTGGTGGCTAGAAACAGTGCCTAGTGAAGCATCAGGGAGGGAAGTTGCACAATGGTTGCTTCGGCATCTTTTGCATGCTGGGCAAAAGACTATATGGTCAACTGTGAGATCATGGGGATTGCCTGTCACCTTGTCAGAAATACAGGAACCTTGTGGGACTTGTGTTTTCAGTTCCAGAGAGCACCCTTGGAGGCCTGCAGGAGCTTCTGAACAGGTAGTATGAGGATGAATACTGCTGACTTGGTGGCAGATAGATGTGATTGGACCCTTGCCCAGCTCAGAAGGGTATAAGTATGCAATCACATGAGTGGACATGGCCATTGGACTGCTGACTGCATACCCAGAACACCACCCAGACCAGAAAGCAGTACTTGCTGCGCTTGAATGCTTGTGTGCTGCTTATGGCTGGCCTCTGATTATTGAAAGTGATCAGGGAACACATTTTACTGGAACCCAAGTGTAGCAGTGGGCCTGTGACATGCAGATAGACTGGAAATTTTATGTGGCCTATCACCCCCAAGATGTGGGGATGATTGAACAGTATAATGGCTTGCTGAAGCAAAGCCTATGGTCACAGCTGTGACTCCCTCTTTGAGGGACTGGACAAAATGCCTGTGGACTGTTCTCCAGACTCTGAACCAGAAGACCCAGAGGGGAGGACCACCTCTGGTGGAAGCACTGCTGCACTGGACCGCTGCTCCTATCCAGCTACAGGTGCAGACCAAGGATGCCCTTCTGAAGCCAGGCATAGGAAGACAAGGGAAATTCTTGTCTGAACTAAAGGACCTGGAGCAAGGCCAGATGGATACTTTGACCTAGCCTTTGGAGATAAAGGGTCCACACTTGCCTTGGCTGGCACTTGTTGCTCTTTGGGGACAGGGAGTAGAGAAAGACTTGTAGATAGTGCCATGGATAATAAGAGAATGGCCTCCAGTATTATGAGTAACTTATCCAGGGCCAGCTGTTCAAGAGACAATTTTCCATGGTTCCTTTGTAATTTCTATGTGGTCTATTATGGGTTAACCCCTCCTACTGCAAGTAGATGATGCAGAGCCCTCGGTTGAAGGGCAGAAGGAGTGGTACGTGCGCCCTGGGAGGCCGCCTCTGCCTGCCACCCTGTTGTCAACAGATCAGAAACTTGAATGCATAATAACTGAAGGAAGGGACTTGCCAATTTTGGTTCCAGTAATTTCTTTGTCTTTTTTCCCCTAAGGTGGAAACTAACACCCTAGTGGAGTGGGTGCATACTTATGCTGTTGTAGTCTTTATTGCTGTTGTGGTTTACGGGTACAGGGCTCAGCCCTCCTCACCAAGGGAATCTCATGGAAAATAGATCTCATGTAGATTGTAAGGTGAAGAAGCCCAAAGAGGTAGAGTGTGAAGACAATAGAGTCTGTCGGGTTCCCTCACCCCGGATGCCCAGGCATGGCCTGCTTAGAGATAATTAGATTCACAAGTGCAGCACACACACAGTTATATAAGCATTGATATCATATTTTGGCTAGTAGCTGGCTTTGTCTGTAAGTGGCAGAACCCCCCCCCCCCCATGGGAATATTGCACAGTGGGTGGCAAGGAGTGTGCAGCAAGTGGCGGGAGCATGGTTGCCAGTCAGCTGGTTGTTCAG
Source organism: Furipterus horrens (assembly GCF_987537825.1). NCBI lineage: Eukaryota > Metazoa > Chordata > Mammalia > Chiroptera > Furipteridae > Furipterus > Furipterus horrens. The sequence continues at coordinate 79,872,971 of NW_028327176.1, read as the reverse complement.
CACATGCCTGCAACAGAGGGGAAGTGTGAATGCTGTAATATCTGCAATAAAGAAATGTCAGACATCCCAACTTTACATCGCATATTTTTCCAGTTGCTGGACAAGAAGAATTCGCATTGGTTCCATGACAATTACTAATAATATTTTCTTATAATTCTTTGTATTTATGTGGTGTCAGTTGTTACTTCTCTTTCATATCTGATTATATTTACCTTGGATCTCTTTAAAGGTTTATCAATCTTATGTTTTCCAAAAACTAGCTTTGTTTCATTAATCTTTCCATTGTTTTTTGACTCTATTTTGCTTACTTCCACTCTGATCTTTATTATTTCCTTCCATCTACTCACTTTGGGAGCTTTTCGGTGTTCTTCTTGAGTTCCTTAAGTGTAAGATTAGTTTATTTGAAATGTTTCTTGTTTTTTGAGGTATGCCTGTAATGCTTCTAAGTACTGCTTTTTCTGTGTCCCATAGATTTTGGGTTGTGTTCTCATTTTCATTTTTCTCAAGGTATCTTTTGATTTCTTTCTTGATTTCATTGTTAACCCATTCATTGTTGAGTAACATTATTTAGTCTCTGTGTGTTTTTCAGTTTCTTTTTTCTTGTTATTCTTTATAACTATGTTCATCATTTCTTTCTTTTTCTAAAGAAAGTCCTTTAATATTTATTGTAATACTAATTTGTGGTAATAAACTCATTTAGCTTTTTTCTTTTCATCTATAACAGTCTTTTTTCTTTAAAAATTTTAAATGATAGCCTTGATGGGTAATCTTGATTGTTGGTCTTCATTTTTAATCACTTTAAATATTTTATGTCAATCTCTTCCGGCTAGAGATGTCTCTGTTGAGAAGTCAGCTTGCAATCTTATGGGAACTTCTAGTAGGTAACTGTCTTTCTCTACTGCTTTTAAGATTCTTTTTTATATTAAACCTTTTTTCCTTTCAATTATGTTGTTTCTTAATGTGTGCTTCTTTGGGTTCATATTGTTTGGGACTTTGTGCACTTCCTGAACTTGTGTGCCTTTTTCCTTTACCAGGTTAAGGAAGTTTTCAGTCATTATTTATTTTCAAATAGCTTCTTATCTCCTTGCTCTCTTTCCTGGTACCCCTATTATGTGAATGTTGTTATGCTTTATGTTGTCCCAAAGGTCCCTTAATCTATCCTTATTTTGTAATATTATTTCTTTGTTTTTACTGCTCTTATTGGATATTTTCTGCTACCTTGTCACACGAATCACTGACTCAATCCTCTGCTTTGCTTGACCTATTATTGATTCCTTTTATTATATCTTTCATTTCAGATAGTGTATTCTTCATTTTTGACTGGTTCTCTTTTGTGGTTTCTGGTCTTATTTTAGGCTGTTGAATTTCTCAGTAATTTCCTTTAGCATCCTTATAACTATTGTTTTGAACTTTATGTCTGGTAAATTCTTTGCCTCCATTTCATTTATTTATTTATTTTCCTGAATATTCTCCTGGTTTTTCATTTGGGGCATGGTTCTTTTTCTCTCCATTTTGACTGCCTGTCTGTGTTTGTTTCTTTGTATTTGATAGATCTGTTTCTTACAGTGTTGGTAAATGGCCTTATGTAGTGGGTATTTTATGAGACCCAGTGGCACAATCTCCCTGATTACCTGAGTTTGGATGCTCCTGGAGTGTCCTTTGTATGGGTTATGTTAACCCTCCTATTGTAGTTGAGTCTTTATTGGTATTGGTCCATTCATGGGGGGTTTGACCCTTGGGCTGTCTGACTGTAAAGTTGAACCCAGACCATAGTGTCCAAGATGCTGTGTAAGTGCTCACCACACAAAGTAGAATTCACCCCAGCACTCTCTGGTGCCTGCTGAGATATTTTGCTGGGTGTGACACTTGTGGATTTAATTGGGTCCTCTCTGATTTTGTCTAATACCTGCCACTGAATGTGTTCATCCTGGGGCCTCTTGAGAGAAAATCTAGGTTCAGATCAGTGTCCTGTTTAGAGTTACTAAGGGATCCACAGTTTATGGCTGCCTCTGCTGGGCCTGTGAGTGCATGGAACATGCCAAGCAGTACTCTGAAGCCAGCTTCCACTACTTCCTAACATAGAAGCAGGTCAACAAAAGGCTCAAGTATCCTCAAGATCTGCAACTGCCTTCCTTCACTTACCACCTGTTAAGTTTAGTCACTGAAGAAGCCTCTGACAGTATGCAATTTATACATAGTAGGTTCCAAATGAATCATCAGGTAGGGGTGAGTGGTATTCACTGACTGATACAGATTCAAACTCACTGTGACTGCTGGGTATAAGTCCACTCAAAAAAAGTCCCAAGGTACAGCAAGGCCAGCTACCATCTGCAAGGTGCCTGCAGACCTTTGTAGTGGGATGGGGGTTTTAGAGAGTCTTCAGGGTAGAGTCACCAGTGTTTATCATGCCCAAACAGATCAATATTTTGCCATTTGAAGGGAAGGCTCTGCATTGGGTTGGTGTGTGAGGAAAAAATGGCCCTAAAGTAAAGCGATATCACTCAGTTTTCCCATGTTCTACCTGGACCTCCTCAAGAGCTCGAGCTCAGCAGGGTGGAATTTCATGATTTCAGAGGTGGAGCTAGTGGATTTCTTGTCAGGAGCTAATGCTGTCCAGGCTTGTGGGAAAGGGGGGATAGTCCTTACCCCAGAACCACACAAGTCAGTCTCTGACACCCACTGAGTCAGCCAAGATCTCTGTACCATGGCCCCTGACAACTGGTTCCTCCACAGGGTGTAAGATCTGCAGGGCATGACATTAAGGAGTAAGAATGGGGCTATTTCATTCTGCCAGGCTGCTGTGGTATGTAAGGGACTGCTCAAACCAAGAGAAATGGCATCTTTGGACATCATAGGAAAGGGACTCAGCCTAGTATCACTGACAGCTGTCCCTTCAGCTGTCTTCCCAGAGCTGCAGAACCCAGTCTCTCCTCACATAACTTTAGTCTGCTTGAAGCCACCCTCCTCCCCAACTCCCAAGCCCAGGGTGATATTTTGTGCTCTGGCCCTTTAAGAGGATGCTTGACTTTCTAACAGACTCCCAGCTCTCCCTGGTGAACAAAATCCCTGCTGATTTTTACAACCAGATGTTAAGTGGTCTCCCCTTCCAGGCTCTGGTCCTTTGCATTGGGAAGTGTGGAGTGGGGTTAAGACCCCACACTCCACACGAAGGAACTTTGCAGCTGAGAGATCCCTTCACATTCTCAGTCACTGCATCTGAGTATGTGCCAAACTGTTTTATATCTCTGCCATATCTATCTGTCTCATGTGGCTTTTTAAAAAAATCCTTCATTAAGACTTTTATTCATCTAGTCTTCAGTTTGTTATTCAGTTTGGTTATTCTATATTTTAGTTGTAATTCCATTTTGTTCCTGGGAGGAGGTGAGTGAAATTTCCACCTACTATGACACCATTTAGGATGAATCTGAAGCCTGCTTTCTTTACTCTTACTGCAGTTACTATTTTTCTGAACTAGAATTTAGATTGAGTACAAATGAAGTAAGTACCTATCATTCTAGTAGTGATTGAGCCAAAACAGAACAAATCATTCATACATTAAATTATGTAACTAGTCAGGCAGTTTTATAAATGGAACCATGATTCTGGTAAGTCAATAACTGGAACCCCATTTAGCAAAATCCATGTCCATTGGAGTGTACGGTGAGTTTCATCTCTACAGTGGGTTGCCGACTTTCCAAATGTTTTACTTTTTGTCTTATGCTTTGGTGAAGAAATGCTATGAGACATGGGAGCTGAAAGATGAAAGACAAAAATAAGAAAAAAAAACTTATTTCAATGATGGGGTACTTCTCAAACATGGTGACTTCCAGAATCAAGTTAACGAATAACGTGAAGGCTAGAACCACGAAAATGGAAAAAGGCCTTTATGAGTCCCAAGATGATGTTGACACCTTCAAAACATGCCAACCCCTTCAAAGAACAATCAATAACCCCAAATATAATTAACATTAGACTTTTGGGGGGAATCTAAAACATACAAATTACTAAATAAAATTCTAATTGTATTTTCTGATATTATATCTCAATATGATGGGTTCTTGATGTAGAGTGTTGGACATCATCATATTTTCATGTGTGTCTTGTCATTAAAATTATCTTTTTACTAATCTAAAGTTAGGTTGACTTATTAATCACAATATCATCAAATACTATTTAATATGTGCCTATGGGACTCTGGTGGTTAAAAAATAGTCCAATTTTTGTCTTAGAAACATAACGTTTAAATTAGTATCTATAGATATAAATAGATATTAAATTAAAAACATATGCTTAGATAAATATGTTTTCACAAATTTAAACCATTTTTCTTTTTGCAAGAATTCTCAGAGCCTTATGTTTCTCATGAACTGAATAAATTCAAGAAAAGAATACAATTTCTCAAATTTATTTCACCATAGAAAAATTTATTCAAAAAAACAATATCTTATCAAATGAGACTCCACTGATAACTCTTTAGAAGACACTAATCTATACATTCTACTAATACATGAAAAATAATTTTATTCTTTTTAAAAAGAGATATTTTATTTTTTACTTACAATATCTATCTTTGGAAATGACTGTAGAAGGAGGGTGGGTGGGGTGGGGGAGACCAATGAGGGAAAGTGGGAAACTGTAATAGAAAACAATTTTTAAAAGAATACATATATATATCTTTAAATTAGAAATTGTTAGTAACTGAATAAAGCTAAAAGATCAACCTTTACAAATGATGTTAAGAATATGATAGCATGAATTTTTACTTAAATTGCATAATATTAATCACCTGAAAGCTTAACATTTCTCTTGATGACAATTGCTGATATTTTACTAGATGTGTGTGTGTGTGTGTGTGTATGTGTGTGTTTAAATACTGGACTATTAGATTATTCCCACAAAAAATTAGAAAAGGAAGGATAGTTGTGTCATTAGATGACATATTCTGCTCTGTTGCTAATCACGGGATTCTGAAATATAATAGAATTTGTAAACAATTAATTGCTATACCTTTCTGGGTTTGATGATTGTCTAGTTCAGCAGTTTTCAACTGGTGTGCTGCAAGAATCTTTAAAACGTGCAATACCTGGCTATTTAGTCAGGGACACTGACTTATTTTTACTTAGGTTGTCAAATAAAAAAAAAAAGACAATAGCTCTGGCCAGTGGCTCAGTTTGTTGGGGCATCATCTTGTATACCAAAAGGTTGCAGGTTTAATCCTAAGTCACAGCAGATACCTAGGTTGTGGGTTCTATCCCCAGTCAAGGTGTATAGGGGAGGCAATCATTGAGGTTTCTTTCTCTCTCTGTCTCTCCCCCCTCCTTTTTTCATTCTCTAAAATCATTAAATGTATAAAAAATAACAAAGTACAATCAATAAACATACCCCAGTGAGGATCAAAAACCCCAAAACTGGCAACATCCAACACAACAAAAGCTATCTGATGTGAATGCCCTGTCTTGAACCAAAAATATATAGGTTGTATGATAGCTGTGTGTCTTATTTGTCACATCACAAATTATTTGCTTTTGATTGGTTAATTCATGAAACCAGAAATCCTTATATACAAGTATATGCACCTGAATTTTTTAAAAGTCACTTTGAAGCAAAAAGGTAGGTAATTACTATTATTTTTATTTTTGTAAATCAATCAAAATTATACCTATTTTTATTTTTTGGTTCAGCAGTAAAACATAGTATAGACTTAGGTGTTCCATGAAAGTTTAGTCATTAGTTTATGTGTGTTAAGAGATAAAAAGTTTGAAAATCACTGGCCTAGATTAGATCAAGCAGATAATTCTGGTTATTTTTCTTTTTATTCCTATATACATTCTTTCATATGGCATCTAGAGATATAAGCAATAGAGAGAAAGAGAGAGAGCAGCCCCAAAACCAGCTTAGAGAAGTTGCATTTGAAGAAAATGGGAGTAGGGGAGCTCTGGAGGAGGGTGAAAATGATATAAATAGTGATAGAAAAAGACATGACTTGGGTAGTAAACACACAATATGATACAGATGATGTACTGTATAGACTTGTACAGCTTAAACCTATATAATTTTATTAACTACTGTCACCGTAATAAATTAAAGATTAAAAAATAAAATATAGCAGAACACTGAGTCTTCGAAAATTTATAATACAGTTGTAGAAATATTATTTTCATTATTGATAAGTAAAATAATATTTTAAAAAGTGGGTAGAAGTAAAGTTTAAACAAGACTCTTAGTGCTGATTCTAAGAGATGTAAGTCTAATGAAAGAAAATTTCATTACTCAGAATAATATGTACTTAAAAATTTATTTTCTTACATATTCAGTCATTGAATACTCTTAAATTTTAGCCATAAAGCTGTAATAAATTCTCATTTTATGGGAATGTGTCATATAATTGGCTAATCCTTATTTAATTCAATTAGTGGACAGCACAATATGAACACGTGGAAAACATTAGAAATACAATATCCATTTTACAGGAAAAAAAAAATCCACAGGGTCAAAGAAAGTGAAAATATTTGTCACATAACTTCCATGCAGAAAATTTGAAGTCATGATGCTCCTACATTCTCATGAGCAATTATTGTTTTTTTTTTTTTAATTCCACCCAAAAGTTGGAGTATTTCGATTTCTAGTACAAAAAGGTAACTTAAAGAATATTAACTCAAACTAGGGCTTTCAGATAGCTCTATGCTTTATGATACTATGAAGTTTTTAGTAGTTATGCTTGGAATTAGCAACTAAAATTGAAAAAAATTGATTGTAGTCAATCTCACTACATTTGTATTCAAATAATACATACACACTTTGAACAACCCTGAAATTTAGTGTCACACAGTTGTAAAGCCTGTGAACTCAACCATGCTGGTTTTCATTACATTTCCATTTAATTTTCTAATTAATCTTAGAAAACATTAATTAATTTTGTCTTTTCCACAGTCGGCCTGGCACCATTGGGCCTGAAATACCACAAATATTGCTGGCCTGGAGCAGTAGTAATCAAAAATTCTAATTTGTTTTAGCAATCAGTGTGTTTTTCTTTACTTTTTTCTCTGATGGGTACTTTAACAATCTTTTAACTCCTTAGTTTTAGATTTTCCCTAAATGTATGAATAAAAGAAAGAATCAATAGATATTACAGGCTAAAGAGAAATGACAAGACAGAAATGATGGAAGCAAAAGTTTGAATGTGGGAACAAAGTTGGACTCTCTTCAGAAGTACCTCTCTGTGTTTCAGAAGAATCATAATCTGATGTCATTTTGAGTGTGCTGTTGCCCTGTCATCTGCCCAGATACCCTCCATGATGGCCTGCCTGACTTATTCCAGGATTTAGTATTACAAACAATGTTGCTATGAACATTCTTTTAAACATATCTCAGTTCCCTTATGCATTCATTTTATTAGGGGATCTGAATGCTACACATGTGTTAAGCTTTAAATGGTAATGCCAAATATTTCCCCCAAAAGATGTTTCACCAGTTTACCCTCCTACCATCAGTAGATGAAAGTTTGATATAAAATTATTTTTTAAGAATATTTGGCAATCCAATGGGTGGCAAATGTTATTGTAATATAGTTATAATTTGAATTTCCATGACTTAAATGAGATTGAGCATCTTTTTATATGTTTAAAACTTTTTATATATCTTTAGTAAAATATTTCTATAGCATTTGTTTTTAAAAAATGATTCATTTGTTTTATCTTATTAATAATTTTAGGAGTTCTTTACTTATTCTGAATACTAATCCATCATCAATTAAAAATATTAGCAATATCCTTTCCCAGTTTATGACTTATCTTTTCAATCTTATCATGACCATTTTAGAAATGATATTTTCAATGTTAAGGGTTTAAATTTATATTACAATTCATACTTTTTATGACATGAATTATTCGAGGTCATTAAGATTTTTCTGTAATGTCCTCTTAAAGTTTTATTATTTGATTTTTCCACTTAAGCTTACTGTATCATACATAATTAGCAAATATGTTCACCCATTCAGTGTGTTGTCTTTGTATATTGTTGATAATTTCTTTTGTTGTGCAATAACTTTTTAGTTTGATGGGGTTTTTTTTTGTTTGTTTTCTTTGCCTGAGAAGATAAATATTAAAAAATTGCTACAAGATATGTTCGAGATTTTACTGCCTGTATTTTCTTTTAGTAATTTTATAGTTTGAGTCTAACATTTAAGTTTTTAATTCACTTTGAACTATTCTTGTGTATGGTGCAAGAAGGTGGTCTAGTTTATTTTTTTGTACATATCCCTCTAATGCCAACACCATGTATTGAATAGATTATCTTTACTACATTGTATGTTTTTATCTTTTTTCTCAAATATTAACCGTAAAA